>NW_027150395.1:0-2812274 GCF_031143425.1 Pleurodeles waltl
GCTAAAAAAAACACATGTTCCTCACATTTCTGTGGCAGAAAGTTCTGGAATCTGAGAGGAGTCACAAATTTCCTTCCACCCAGCGTTCCCCAAGTCTCCTGATAAAAATGATACCTCACTTGTGTGGGTAGGCCTAGCGCCCGCGACAGGAAATGCCCCAAAGCGCACCGTGGACACATCCAAAATTTTAGAAGAAAACAGAGGTGTTTTTTGCGAAGTGCCTACCTGTAGATTTTGGCCTCTAGCTCAGCCGGCACCTAGGAAAACCTACCAAACCTGTACATTTCTGAAAACTAGAGACCGAGGGAATCCAAGGAGGGGTGACTTGTGGGGCTCGGACCAGGTTCTGTTACCCAGAATCCTTTGCAAACCTCAAAATTTGGCTAAAAAAAACACATGTTCCTCACATTTCTGTGGCAGAAAGTTCTAGAATCTGAGAGGAGCCACAAATTTCCTTCCACCCAGCGTTCCCCCAAGTCTCCTGATAAAAATGATACCTCACTTGTGTGGGTAGGCCTAGCGCCCGCGACAGGAAACACCCCAAAGCGCAACGTGGACACATCCAAAATTTTGGAAGAAAACAAAGGTGTTTTTTGCGAAGTGCCCACCTGTAGATTTTGGCCTCTAGCTCAGCCGGCACCTAGGGAAACCTACCAAAACCTGTGCATTTCTGAAAACTAGAGACCTAGGGGAATCCAAGATGGGGTGACTTGCGGGGCTCGGACCAGGTTCTGTTACCCAGAATCCTTTGCAAACCTCAGAATTTGGCTAAAAAAACACATGGTCCTCACATTTCTGTGGCAGAAAGTTCTGGAATCTGAGAGGAGCCACAAATTTCCATCCACCCAGCGTTCCCCCAAGTCTCCCGATAAAAATGATACCTCACTTGTGTGGGTAGGCCTAACGCCCGCGACAGGAAATGCCCCAAAGCACAACGTGGACACATCCAAATTTTTGGAAGAAAACAGAGGTGTTTTTTGCGAAGTGCCTACCTGTAGATTTTGGCCTCTAGCTCAGCCGGCACCTAGGGAAACCTACCAATCCTGTGCATTTCTGAAAACTAGAGACCTAGGGGAATCCAAGGAGGGGTGACTTGCGGGGCTCGGACCAGGTTCTGTTACCCAGAATCCTTTGCAAACCTCAAAGTTTGGCTAAAAAAACACATGTTCCTCACATTTCTGTGGCAGAAAGTTCTGGAATCTGAGAGGAGCCACAAATTTCCTTCCACCCAGCGTTCCCCCAAGTCTCCTGATAAAAATGATACCTCACTTGTGTGGGTAGGCCTAGCGCCGCGACAGGAAATGCCCCAAAGCGCATCGTGGACACATCCAAATTTTTGGAAGAAAACAGAGGTGTTTTTTGCGAAGTGCCTACCTGTAGATTTTGGCCTCTAGCTCAGCCGGCACCTAGGGAAACCTACCAAACCTGTGCATTTCTGAAAACTAGAGACCTAGGGGAATCAAAGGAGGGGTGACTTGCGGGGCTCGGACCAGGTTCTGTTACCCAGAATCCTTTGCAAACCTCAGAATTTGGCTAAAAAAACACATGTTCCTCACATTTCTGTGGCAGAAAGTTCTGGAATCTGAGAGGAGCCCCAAATTTCCTTCCACCCAGCGTTCCCCCAAGTCTTCCGATAAAAATGATACCTCACTTGTGTGGGTAGGCCTAGCGCCCGCGACAGGAAACGCCCCAAAGCGCACCGTGGAAACATCCAAAATTTTGGAAGAAAACAGAGGTGTTTTTTGCGAAGTGCCTACCTGTAGATTTTGGCCTCTAGCTCAGCCGGCACCTAGGAAAACCTACCAAACCTGTACATTTCTGAAAACTAGAGACCAAGGGGAATCCAAGGAGGGGTGACTTGTGGGGCTCGGACCAGGTTCTGTTACCCAGAATCCTTTGCAAACCTCAAAATTTGGCTAAAAAAACACATGTTCCTCACATTTCTGTGGCAGAAAGTTCTGGAATCTGAGAGGAGTCACAAATTTCCTTCCACCCAGCGTTCCCCCAAGTCTCCTGATAAAAATGATACCTCACTTGTGTGGGTAGGCCTAGCGCCCGCGACAGGAAACGCCCCAAAGCGCACCGTGGGACACATCCAAAATTTTGGAAGAAAACAAAGGTGTTTTTTGCGAAGTGCCCACCTGTAGATTTTGGCCTCTAGCTCAGCCGGCACCTAGGGAAACCTACCAAACCTGTGCATTTCTGAAAACTAGAGACCTAGGGGAATCCAAGATGGGGTGACTTGCGGGGCTCGGACCAGGTTCTGTTACCCAGAATCCTTTGCAAACCTCAGAATTTGGCTAAAAAAACACATGGTCCTCACATTTCTGTGGCAGAAAGTTCTGGAATCTGAGAGGAGCCACAAATTTCCTTCCACCCAGCGTTCCCCAAGTCTCCCAATAAAAATGATACCTCACTTGTGTGGGTAGGCCTAGCGCCTGCGACAGGAAACGCCCCAAAGCGAAACGTGGACACATCCAAATTTTCGGAAGGAAACAGAGGTGTTTTTTGCGAAGTGCCTACGTGTAGATTTTGGCTTCTAGCTCAGCCGGCACCTAGGGAAACCTACCAACCAAACTAGAGACCTAGGGGAATCCAAGATGGGGTGACTTGCGGGGCTCGGACCAGGTTCTCTTACCCAGAATCCTTTGCAAACCTCAGAATTTGGCTAAAAAAACACATGGTCCTCACATTTCTGTGGCAGAAAGTTCTGGAATCTGAGAGGAGCCACAAATTTCCTTCCACCCAGCGTTCCCCCAAGTCTCCCGATAAAAATGATACCTCACTTGTGTGGGTAGGCCTAGCGCCCGCGACAGGAAATGCCCCAAAGCGCAACGTGGACACATCCAAATGTTTGGAAGAAAACAGAGGTGTTTTTTGCGAAGTGCCTACCTGTAGATTTTGGCCTCTAGCTCAGCCGGCACCTAGGGAAACCTACCAAACCTGTGCATTTCTGAAAACTAGAGACCTAGGGGAATCCAAGATGGGGTGACTTGCGGGGCTCGGACCAGGTTCTGTTACCCAGAATCCTTTGCAAACCTCAAAATTTGGGTAAAAAAACACATGTTCCTCACATTTCTGTGGCAGAAAGTTCTTGAATCTGAGGGGAGCCACGAATTTCTTTCCACCCAGCGTTCCCCCTAGTCTCCCGATAAAAATGGTACCTCACTTGTGTGGGTAGGCCTAACGCCCGCGACAGGAAATGCCCCAAAGCGCAACATGGACACATCCATATTTTTGGAAGAAAACAGAGGTGTTTTTTGCGAAGTGCCTACCTGTAGATTTTGGCCTCTAGCTCAGCCGGCACCTAGGGAAACCTACCAAACCTGTGCATTTCTGAAAACTAGAGACCGAGGGGAATCCAAGGAGGGGTGACTTGTGGGGCTCGGACCAGGTTCTGTTACCCAGAATCCTTTGCAAACCTCAAAATTTGGCTAAAAAAACACATGTTCCTCACATTTCTGTGGCAGAAAGTTCTGGAATCTGAGAGGAGCCACAAATTTCCTTCCACCCAGCGTTCCCCCAAGTCTCCTGATAAAAATGATACCTCACTTGTGTGGGGAAGCCTAGCGCCCGCGACAGGAAACACCCCAAAGCGCAACGTGGACACATCCAAAATTTTGGAAGAAAACAGAGGTGTTTTTTGCGAAGTGCCTACCTGTAGATTTTGGCCTCTAGCTCAGCCGGCACCTAGGGAAACCTACCAAACCTGTGCATTTCTGAAAACTAGAGACCTAGGGTAATCCAAGGAGGGGTGACTTGCGGGGCTCGGACCAGGTTCTGTTACCCAGAATCCTTTGCAAACCTCAAAATTTGGGTAAAAAAACACATGTTCCTCACATTTCTGTGGCAGAAAGTTATGGAATCTGAGAGGAGCCACAAATTTCCTTCCACCCAGCGTTCCCCCAAGTCTCCTGATAAAAATGATACCTCACTTGTGTGGGTTGGCCTAGCGCCCGCGACAGAAAACACCCCAAAGCGCAACGTGGACACATCCAAAATCTTGGAAGAAAACAGAGGTGTTTTTCGCGAAGTGCCTACCTGTAGATTTTGGCCTCTAGCTCAGCCGGCACCTAGGGAAACCTACTAAACCTGTGCATTTCTGAAAACTAGAGACCTAGGGGAATCCAAGATGGGGTGACTTGCAGGGCGCGGACCAGGTTCTGTTACCCAGAATCCTTTGCAAACCTCAGAATTTGGCTAAAAAAACAGATGGTCCTCACATTTCTGTGGCAGAAAGTTCTGGAATCTGAGAGGAGCCACAAATTTCCTTCCACCCAGCGTTCCCCCAAGTCTCCCGATAAAAATGATACCTCACTTGTGTGGGTAGGCCTAGCGCCCGCGACAGGAAACGCCCCAAAGCGCACCGTGGACACATCCAAAATTTTGGAAGAAAACAGAGGTGTTTTTTGCGAAGTGCCTACCTGTAGATTTTGGCCTCTAGCTCAGCCGGCACCTAGGGAAACCTACCAAACCTGTGCATTTCTGAAAACTAGAGACCTAGGAGAATCCAAGAGGGGTGACTTGCGGGGCTCGGACCAGGTTCTGTTACCCAGAATCCTTTGCAAACCTCAGAATTTGTCTAAAAAAACACATGTTCCTCACATTTTTGTGGCAGAAAGTTCTGGAATCTGAGAGGAGCCACAAATTTCCTTCCACCCAGCGTTCCCCCAAATCTCCCGATAAAAATGATACCTCACTTGTGTGGGTAGGCCTAACGCCCGCGACAGGAAATGCCCCAAAGCGCAACATGGACACATCCATATTTTTGGAAGAAAACAGAGGTGTTTTTTGCGAAGTGCCTACCTGTAGATTTTGGCCTCTAGCTCAGCCGGCACCTAGGGAAACCTACCAAACCTGTGCATTTCTTAAAACTAGAGACCGAGGGGAATCCAAGGAGGGGTGACTTGTGGGGCTCGGACCAGGTTCTGTTACCCAGAATCCTTTGCAAACCTCAAAATTTGGCTAAAAAAACACATGTTCCTCACATTTCTGTGGCAGAAAGTTCTGGAATCTGAGAGGAGCCACAAATTTCCTTCCACCCAGCGTTCCCCCAAGTCTCCTGATAAAAATGATACCTCACTTGTGTGGGTAAGCCTAGCGCCCGCGACAGGAAACACCCCAAAGCGCAACGTGGACACATCCAAAATTTTGGAAGAAAACAGAGGTGTTTTTTGCGAAGTGCCTACCTGTAGATTTTGGCCTCTAGCTCAGCCGGCCCCTAGGGAAACCTACCAAACCTGTGCATTTCTGAAAACTAGAGACCTAGGGTAATCCAAGGAGGGGTGACTTGCGGGGCTCGGACCAGGTTCTGTTACCCAGAATCCTTTGCAAACCTCAAAATTTGGGTAAAAAAACACATGTTCCTCACATTTCTGTGGCAGAAAGTTCTGGAATCTGAGAGGAGCCACAAATTTCCTTCCACCCAGCGTTCCCCCAAGTCTCCTGATAAAAATGATACCTCACTTGTGGGGGTTGGCCTAGCGCCCGCGACAAAAAACACCCCAAAGCGCAACGTGGACACATCCAAAATCTCTCGGACCAGGTTCTGTTACCCAGAATCCTTTGCAAACCTCAGAATTTGTCTAAAAAAACAGATGGTCCTCACATTTCTGTGGCAGAAAGTTCTGGAATCTGAGAGGAGCCACAAATTTCCTTCCACCCAGCGTTCCCCCAAGTATCCCGATAAAAATGATACCTCACTTGTGTGGATAGGCCTAGCGCCCGCGACAGGAAACGCCCCAAAGCGCACCGTGGACACATCCAAAATTTAGGAAGAAAACAGAGGTGTTTTTTGCGAAGTGCCTACCTGTAGATTTTGGCCTCTAGCTCAGCCGGCACCTAGGGAAACCTACCAAACCTGTGCATTTCTGAAAACTAGAGACGTAGGAGAATCCAAGAGGGGTGACTTGCGGGGCTCGGACCAGGTTCTGTTACCCAGAATCCTTTGCAAACCTCAGAATTTGTCTAAAAAAACACATGTTCCTCACATTTCTGTGGCAGAAAGTTCTGGAATCTGAGAGGAGCCACAAATTTCCTTCCACCCAGCGTTCCCCCAAATCTCCCGATAAAAATGATACCTCACTTGTGTGGGTAGGCCTAGCGCCCGCGACAGGAAACGCCCCAAAGCGCACCGTGGACACATCCAAAATTTTGGAAGAAAACAGAGGTGTTTTTTGCGAAGTGCCTACCTGTAGATTTTGGCCTCTAGCTCAGCCGGCACCTAGGAAAACCCACCAAACCTGTACATTTCTGAAAACTAGAGACTGAGTGGAATCCAAGGAGGGGTGACTTGCGGGGCTCGGACCATGTTCTGTTACGCAGAATCCTTTGCAAACCTAAAAATTTGGCTAAAAAAACACATGTTCCTCACATTTCTGTGGCAGAAAATTCTGGAATCTGAGAGGAGCCACAAATTTCCTTCCACCCAGCGTTCCCCCAAGTCTCCTGATAAAAATGATACCTCACTTGTGTGGGTAGGCCTAGCGCCCGCGACTTGAAACACCCCAAAGCGCAACGTGGACACATCCAAAATTTTGGAAGAAAACAGAGGTGTTTTTTGCGAAGTGCCTACCTGTAGATTTTGGCCTCTAGCTCAGCCGGCACCTAGGGAAACCTACCAAACCTGTGCATTTCTGAAAAGTAGAGAACTAGGGGAATCCAAGGAGGGGTGACTTGCGGGGCTCGGACTAGGTTCTGTTACCCAGAATCCTTTGCAAACCTCAAAATTTGGCTAAAAAAACACATGTTCCTCACATTTCTGTGGCAGAAAGTTCTGGAATCTGAGAGGAGCTACAAATTTCCTTCCACCCAGCGTTCCCCCAAGTCTCCCGATAAAAATGATACCTCACTTGTGTGGGTAGGCCTAACGCCCGCGACAGGAAACGCCCCAAAGCGCAACGTGGACACATCCAAATTTTTGGAAGAATCAGAGGTGTTTTTTGCAAAGTGCCTACCTGTAGATTTTGGCCTCTAGCTCAGCCGGCACCTAGGGAAACCTACCAAACCTGTACATTTCTGAAAACTAGAGACCTAGGAGAATCCAAGAGGGGTGACTTGCGGGGCTCGGACCAGGTTCTGTTACCCAGAATCCTTTGCAAACCTCAAAATTTGGCTAAAAAAACACATGTTCCTCACATTTCTGTGGCAGAAAGTTCTGGATTCTGAGAGGAGCCACAAATTTCCTTCCACCCAGCGTTCCCCCAAGTCTCCCGATAAAAATGATACCTCACTTGTGTGGGTAGGCCTAGCGCCCGCGACAGGAAACGCCCCAAAGCGCACCGTGGACACATCCAAAACTTTGGAAGAAAACAGAGGTGTTTTTTGCGAAGTGCCTACCTGTAGATTTTGGCCTCTAGATCAGCCGGCACCTAGGAAAACCTACCAAACCTGTGCATTTCTGAAAACTAGAGACCGAAGGGAATCCAAGGAGGGGTGACTTGTGGGGCTCGGACCAGGTTCTGTTACCCAGAATCCTTTGCAAACCTCAAAATTTGGCTAAAACAACACATGTTCCTCACATTTCTGTGGCAGAAAGTTCTGGAATCTGAGAGGAGCCACAAATTTCCTTCCACCCAGCGTTCCCCCAAGTCTCCCGATAAAAATGATACCTCACTTGTGTGGGTAGGCCTAGCGCCCGCGACAGGAAACGCCCCAAAGAGCAACGTGGACACATCCAAATTTTTGGAAGAAAACAGGGGTGTTTTTTGCGAAGTGCCTACCTGTAGATTTTGGCCTCTAGCTCAGCCGGCACCTAGGGAAACCTACCAAACCTGTGCATTTCTGAAAAGTAGAGAACTAGGGGAATCCAAGGAGGGGTGACTTGCGGGGCTCGGACTAGGTTCTGTTACCCAGAATCCTTTGCAAACCTCGAAATTTGGCTAAAAAAAAAAAATGTTCCTCACATTTCTGTGGCAGAAAGTTCTAAAATCTGAGAGGAGCCACAAATTTCCTTCCACCCAGCGTTCCCCCAAGTCTCCCGATAAAAATGATACCTCACTTGTGTGGGTAGGCCTAGCGCCCGCGACAGGAAAAGCCCCAAAGCGCACCGTGGACACATCCAAAATTTTGGAAGAAAACAGAGGTGTTTTTTGCGAAGTGCCTACCTGTAGATTTTGGCCTCTAGCTCAGCCGGCACCTAGGGAAACCTACCAAACCTGTGCATTTCTGAATACTAGAGACCTAGGGGAATCCAAGATGGGGTGACTTGCGGGGCTCGGACCAGGTTCTGTTACCCAGAATCCTTTGCAAACCTCAGAATTTGGCTAAAAAAACACATGTTCCTCACATTTCTGTGGCAGAAAGTTCTGGCATCTGAGAGGAGCCACAAATTTCCTTCCACCCAGCGTTCCCCCAAGTCTCCCGATAAAAATGATACCTCACTTGTGTGGGTAGGCCTAGCGCCCGCGACAGGAAACGCCCCAAAACGCAACGTGGACACATCCAAATTTTTGGAAGAAAACAGAGGTGTTTTTTTGCGAAGTGCCTACCTGTAGATTTTGGCCTCTAGCTCAGCCGGCACCTAGGGAAACCTACCAAACCTGTGCATTTCTGAAAACTAGAGACCTAGGGGAATCCAAGATGGGGTGACTTGTGTGGCTCGGACCAGGTCCTGTTACCCAGAAACCTTTGCAAACCTCAAAATTTGGCTAAAAAAAACACATGTTCCTCACATTTCTGTGGCAGAAAGTTCTGGAATCTGAGGTGAGCCACAAATTTCCTTCCACCCAGCGTTCCCCCAAGTCTCCCGATAAAAATGATACCTCACTTGTGTGGGTAGGCCTAAGGCCCGCGACAGGAAATGCCCCAAAGCGCAACGTGGACACATCCAAATTTTTGGAAGAAAACAGAGGTGTTTTTTGCGAAGTGCCTACCTGTACATTTTGGCCTCTAGCTCAGCCGGCACCTAGGGAAACCTACCAAACCTGTGCATTTCTGAAAGCTAGAGACCTAGGGGAATCCAAGGAGGGGTGACTTGCGGGGCTCGGACCAGGTTCTGTTACCCAGAATCCTTTGCAAACCTCAAAGTTTGGCTAAAAAAACACATGTTCCTCACATTTCTGTGGCAGAAAGTTCTGGAATCTGAGAGGAGCCACAAATTTCCTTCCACCCAGCGTTCCCCCAAGTCTTCCTATAAAAATGATACCTCACTTGTGTGGGTAGGCCTAGCGCCGCGACAGGAAACGCCCCAAAGCGCACCGTGGACACATCCAAAATTTTGGAAGAAAACAGAGGTGTTTTTTGCGAAGTGCCTACCTGTAGATTTTGGCCTCTAGCTCAGCCGGCACCTAGGAAAACCTACCAAACCTGTACATTTCTGAAAACTAGAGACCAAGGGGAATCCAAGGAGGGGTGACTTGTGGGGCTCGGACCAGGTTCTGTTACCCAGAATCCTTTGCAAACCTCAGAATTTGGCTAAAAAAACACATGGTCCTCACATTTCTGTGGCAGAAAGTTCTGGAATCTGAGAGGAGCCACAAATTTCCTTCCACCCAGCGTTCCCCCAAGTCTCCTGATAAAAATGATACCTCACTTGTGTGGGTTGGCCTAGCGCCCGCAACAGAAAACACCCCAAAGCGCAACGTGGACACATCCAAAATCTTGGAAGAAAACAGAGGTGATTTTCGCGAAGTGCCTACCTGTAGATTTTGGCCTCTAGCTCAGCCGGCACCTAGGGAAACCTACCAAACCTGTGCATTTCTGAAAAGTAGAGAACTAGGGGAATCCAAGGAGGGGTGACTTGCGGGGCTCGGACTAGGTTCTGTTACCTAGAATCCTTTGCAAACCTCTAAATTTGGCTAAAAAAACACATGTTTCTCACATTTCTGTGGCAGAAAGTTCTAAAATCTGAGAGGAGCCACAAATTTCCTTCCACCCAGCGTTCCCCCAAGTCTCCCGATAAAAATGATACCTCACTTGTGTGGGTAGGCCTAGCGCCCGCGACAGGAAAAGCCCCAAAGCGCACCGTGGACACATCCAAAATTTTGGAAGAAAACAGAGGTTTTTTTTTTTGCGAAGTGCCTACCTGTAGATTTTGGCCTCTAGCTCAGCCGGCACCTAGGGAAACCTACCAAACCTGTGCATTTCTGAATACTAGAGACCTAGGGGAATCCAAGATGGGGTGACTTGCGGGGCTCGGACCAGGTTCTGTTACCCATAATCCTTTGCAAACCTCAGAATTTGGCTAAAAAAAC
This sequence comes from Pleurodeles waltl, assembly GCF_031143425.1. NCBI lineage: Eukaryota > Metazoa > Chordata > Amphibia > Caudata > Salamandridae > Pleurodeles > Pleurodeles waltl. Next base: position 10,194 of record NW_027150395.1, read on the forward strand.
ACATGGTCCTCACATTTCTGTGGCAGAAAGTTCTGGAATCTGAGAGGAGCCACAAATTTCCTTCCACCCAGCGTTCCCCCAAGTCTCCCGATAAAAATGATACCTCACTTGTGTGGGTAGGCCTAGCGCCCGCGACAGGAAACGCCCCAAAGCGCAACGTGGACACATCCAAATTTTTGGAAGAAAACAGAGGTGTTTTTTGCGAAGTGCCTACCTGTAGATTTTGGCCTCTAGCTCAGCCGGCACCTAGGGAAATCTACCAAACCTGTGCATTTCTGAAAACTAGAGACCTTGGGGAATCCAAGATGGGGTGACTTGCGGGGCTCGGACCAGGTTCTGTTACCCAGAATCCTTTGCAAACCTCGAAATTTGGCTAAAAAAACACATGTTCCTCACATTTCTGTGGCAGAAAGTTCTGGAATCTGAGGGGAGCCACAAATTTCCTTCCACCCAGCGTTCCCCCAAGTCTCCCGATAAAAATGATACCTCACTTGTGTGGGTTGGCCTAGCGCCCGCAACAGAAAACACCCCAAAGCGCAACGTGGACACATCCAAAATCTTGGAAGAAAACAGAGGTGTTTTTCGCGAAGTGCCTACCTGTAGATTTTGGCCTCTAGCTCAGCCGGCACCTAGGGAAACCTACCAAACCTGTGCATTTCTGAAAACTAGAGACCTAGGGGAATCCAAGATGGGGTGACTTGCAGGGCTCGGACCAGGTTCTGTTACCCAGAATCCTTTGCAAACCTCAGAATTTGGCTAAAAAAACAGATGGTCCTCACATTTCTGTGGCAGAAAGTTCTGGAATCTGAGAGGAGCCACAAATTTCCTTCCACCCAGCGTTCCCCCAAGTCTCCCGATAAAAATGATACCTCACTTGTGTGGGTAGGCCTAGCGCCCGCGACAGGAAACGCCCCAAAGCGCAACGTGGACACATCCAAATTTTTGGAAGAAAACAGAGGTGTTTTTTGCGAAGTGCCTACCTGTAGATTTTGGCCTCTAGCTCAGCCGGCACCTAGGGAAACCTACCAAACCTGTGCATTTCTGAAAACTAGAGACCTAGGGGAATCCAAGGAGGGGTGACTTGTGGGGCTCGGACCAGGTTCTGTTACCCAGAATCCATTGCAAACCTCAAAATTTGGCTAAAAAAACACATGTTCCTCACATTTCTGTGGCAGAAAGTTCTGGAATCTGAGAGGAGCCACAAATTTCCTTCCACCCAGCGTTCCCCCAAGTCTCCTGATAAAAATGATACCTCACTTGTGTGGGTAGGCCTAGCGCCCGCGACAGGAAACGCCCCAAAGCGCAACGTGGACACATCCAAATTTTTGGAAGAAAACAGAGGTGTTTTTTGCGAAGTGCCTACCTGTAGATTTTGGCCTCTAGCTCAGCCGGCACCTAGGGAAATCTACCAAACCTGTGCATTTCTGAAAACTAGAGACCTTGGGGAATCCAAGATGGGGTGACTTGCGGGGCTCGGACCAGGTTCTGTTACCCAGAATCCTTTGCAAACCTCGAAATTTGGCTAAAAAAACACATGTTCCTCACATTTCTGTGGCAGAAAGTTCTGGAATCTGAGGGGAGCCACAAATTTCCTTCCACCCAGCGTTCCCCCAAGTCTCCCGATAAAAATGATACCTCACTTGTGTGGGTTGGCCTAGCGCCCGCAACAGAAAACACCCCAAAGCGCAACGTGGACACATCCAAAATCTTGGAAGAAAACAGAGGTGTTTTTCGCGAAGTGCCTACCTGTAGATTTTGGCCTCTAGCTCAGCCGGCACCTAGGGAAACCTACCAAACCTGTGCATTTCTGAAAACTAGAGACCTAGGGGAATCCAAGATGGGGTGACTTGCAGGGCTCGGACCAGGTTCTGTTACCCAGAATCCTTTGCAAACCTCAGAATTTGGCTAAAAAAACAGATGGTCCTCACATTTCTGTGGCAGAAAGTTCTGGAATCTGAGAGGAGCCACAAATTTCCTTCCACCCAGCGTTCCCCCAAGTCTCCCGATAAAAATGATACCTCACTTGTGTGGGTAGGCCTAGCGCCCGCGACAGGAAACGCCCCAAAGCGCAACGTGGACACATCCAAATTTTTGGAAGAAAACAGAGGTGTTTTTTGCGAAGTGCCTACCTGTAGATTTTGGCCTCTAGCTCAGCCGGCACCTAGGGAAACCTACCAAACCTGTGCATTTCTGAAAACTAGAGACCTAGGGGAATCCAAGGAGGGGTGACTTGTGGGGCTCGGACCAGGTTCTGTTACCCAGAATCCATTGCAAACCTCAAAATTTGGCTAAAAAAACACATGTTCCTCACATTTCTGTGGCAGAAAGTTCTGGAATCTGAGAGGAGCCACAAATTTCCTTCCACCCAGCGTTCCCCCAAGTCTCCTGATAAAAATGATACCTCACTTGTGTGGGTAGGCTTAGCGCCTCCGACAGGAAATGCCCCAAAGCGCAACGTGGACACATCCAAATTTTTGGAAGAAAACAGAGGTGTTTTTTGCGAAGTGCCTACCTGTAGATTTTGGCCTCTAGCTCAGCCGGCACCTAGGGAAACCTACCAAACCTGTGCATTTCTGAAAACTAGAGACCTAGGGGAATCCAAGGAGGGGTGACTTGCGGGGCTCGGACCAGGTTCTGTTACCCAGAATCCTTTGCAAACCTCAGAATTTGGCTAAAAAAACACATGTTCCTCACATTTCTGTGGCAGAAAGTTCTGGAATCTGAGAGGAGCCACAAATTTCCTTCGACCCAGCGTTCCCCCAAGTCTCCCGATAAAAATGATACCTCACTTGTGTGGGTAGGCCTAGCGCCCGCGACAGGAAACGCCCCAAAGCGCACCGTGGACACATCCAAAATTTTGGAAGAAAACAGAGGTGTTTTTTGCGAAGTGCCTACCTGTAGATTTTGGCCTCTAGCTCAGCCGGCACCTAGGAAAACCTACCAAACCTGTACATTTCTGAAAACTAGAGACCAAGGGGAATCCAAGGAGGGGTGACTTGTGGGGCTCGGACCAGGTTCTGTTACCCAGAATCCTTTGCAAACCTCAAAATTTGGCTAAAAAAACACATGTTCCTCACATTTCTGTGGCAGAAAGTTCTGGAATCTGAGAATAGCCACAAATTTCCTTCCACCCAGCGTTCCCCCAAGTCTCCTGATAAAAATGATACCTCACTTGTGTGGGTAGGCCTAGCGCCCGCGACAGGAAACGCCTCAAAGCGCACTGTGGACACATCCAAAATTTTGGAAGAAAACAGAGGTGTTTTTTGCGAAGTGCCTACCTGTAGATTTTGGCCTCTAGCTCAGCCGGCACCTAGGAAAACCTACCAAACCTGTGCATTTCTGAATACTAGAGACCTAGGGGAATCCAAGATGGGGTGACTTGCGGGGCTCGGACCAGGTTCTGTTACCCAGAATCCTTTGCAAACCTCAGAATTTGGCTAAAAAAACACATGGTCATCACATTTCTGTGGCAGAAAGTTCTGGAATCTGAGAGGAGCCACAAATTTCCTTCCACCCAGCGTTCCCCCAAGTCTCCCGATAAAAATGATACCTCACTTGTGTGGGTAGGCCTAGCGCCCGCGACAGGAAATGCCCCAAAGCGCAACGTGGACACATCCAAATTTTTGGAAGAAAACAGAGGTGTTTTTTGCGAAGTGCCTACCTGTAGATTTTGGCCTCTAGCTCAGCCGGCACCTAGGGAAACCTACCAAACCTGTGCATTTCTGAAAACTAGAGACCTAGGGGAATCCAAGATGGGGTGACTTTCGGGGCTCGGACCAGGTTCTGTTACCCAGAATCCTTTGCAAACCTCGAAATTTGGCTAAAAAAACACGTGTTCCTCACATTTCTGTGGCAGAAAGTTCTGAAAAACTGAGGGGAGCCACAAATTCCCTTCCACCCAGCGTTCCCCCAAGTCGCCCGATAAAAATGATACCTCACTTGTGTGGGTAGGCCTAACGCCCGCGACAGGAAATGCCCCAAAGCGCAACGTGGACACATCAAAATTTTTGGAAGAAAACAGAGGTGTTTTGTGCGAAGTGCCTACCTGTAGATTTTGGCCTCTAGCTCAGCCGGCACCTAGGGAAATCTACCAAACCTGTGCATTTCTGAAAACTAGAGACCTAGGGGAATCCAAGGAGGGGTGACATGCGGGGCGCGGACCAGGTTCTGTTACCCAGAATCCTTTGCAAACCTCAAAATTTGGCTAAAAAAACACATGTTCCTCACATTTCTGTGGCAGAAAGTTCTAGAATCTGAGAGGAGCCACAAATTTCCTTCCACCCAGCGTTCCCCCAAGTCTCCTGCTAAAAATTATACCTCACTTGTGTGGGTAGGCCTAGCGCCCGCGACAGGAAACGCCCCAAAGCGCAATGTGGACACATCCAAAATTTTGGAAGAAAACAGAGGTGTTTTTTGCGAAGTGCCTACCTGTAGATTTTGGCCTCTAGCTCAGCCGGCACCTAGGGAAACCTACCAAACCTGTGCATTTCTGAAAAGTAGAGAACTAGGGGAATCAAAGGAGGGGTGACTTGCTCTGCTCGGACTAGGTTCTGTTTCCCAGAATCCTTTGCAAACATCAAAATTTGGCTAAAAAAACACATGTTCCTCACATTTCTGTGGCAGAAAGTTCTGGAATCTGAGAGGAGCCACAAATTTCCTTCCACCCAGCGTTCCCCCAAGTCTCCTGATAAAAATGATACCTCACTTGTGTGGGTAGGCCTAGCGCCCGCGACAGGAAACGCCCCAAAGCGCAACGTGGACACATCCAAAATTTTGGAAGAAAACAGACGTGTTTTTTGCGAAGTGCCTACCTGTAGATTTTGGCCTCTAGCTCAGCCGGCACCTAGGGAAACCTACCAAACCTGTGCATTTCTGAAAATTAGAGACCTAGGAGAATCCAAGAGGGGTGACTTGCGGGGCTCGGACCAGGTTCTGTTACCCAGAATCCTTTGCAAACCTCAGAATTTGGCTAAAAAAACACATGTTCCTCACATTTCTGTGGCAGAAAGTTCTGGAATCTGAGAGGAGCCACAAATTTCCTTCCACCCAGCGTTCCCCCAAGTCTCCCGATAAAAATGATACCTCACTTGTGTGGGTAGGCCTAGCGCCCGCGACAGGAAACGCCCCAAAGCGCAACGTGGACACATCCAAAATTTTGGAAGAAAACAGAGGTGTTTTTTGCGAAGTGCCTACCTGTAGATTTTGGCCTCTAGCCCAGCCGGCACCTAGGAAAACCCACCAAACCTGTACATTTCTGAAAACTAGAGACTGAGGGGAATCCAAGGAGGGGTGACTTGCGGGGCTCGGACCAGGTTCTGTTACCCAGAATCCTTTGCAAACCTCGAAATTTGGCTAAAAAAACACATGTTCCTCACATTTCTGTGGCAGAAAGTTCTGGAATCTGAGGGGAGCCACAAATTTCCTTCCACCCAGCGTTCCCCCAAGTCTCCCGATAAAAATGATACCTCACTTGTGTGGGTAGGCCTAACGCCCGCGACAGGAAATGCCCCAAAGCGCAACGTGGACACATCCAAATTTTTGGAAGAAAACAGAGGTGTTTTTTGCGAAGTGCCTACCTGTAGATTTTGGCCTCTAGCTCAGCCGGCACCTAGGGAAACTTACCAAACCTGTGCATTTCTGAAAACTAGAGACCTAGGGGAATCCAAGGAGGGGTGACTTGTGGGGCTCGGACCAGGTTCTGTTACCCAGAATCCTTTGCAAACCTCAGAATTTGGCTAAAAAAACACATGTTCCTCACATTTCTGTGGCAGAAAGTTCTGGAATCTGAGAGGAGCCACAAATTTCCTTCGACCCAGCGTTCCCCCAAGTCTCCCGATAAAAATGATACCTCACTTGTGTGGGTAGGCCTAGCGCCCGCGACAGGAAACGCCCCAAAGCGCACCGTGGACACATCCAAAATTTTGGAAGAAAACAGAGGTGTTTTTTGCGAAGTGCCTACCTGTAGATTTTGGCCTCTAGCTCAGCCGGCACCTAGGAAAACCTACCAAACCTGTACATTTCTGAAAACTAGAGACCAAGGGGAATCCAAGGAGGGGTGACTTGTGGGGCTCGGACCAGGTTCTGTTACCCAGAATCCTTTGCAAACCTCAAAATTTGGCTAAAAAAACACATGTTCCTCACATTTCTGTGGCAGAAAGTTCTGGAATCTGAGAATAGCCACAAATTTCCTTCCACCCAGCGTTCCCCCAAGTCTCCTGATAAAAATGATACCTCACTTGTGTGGGTAGGCCTAGCGCCCGCGACAGGAAACGCCTCAAAGCGCACTGTGGACACATCCAAAATTTTGGAAGAAAACAGAGGTGTTTTTTGCGAAGTGCCTACCTGTAGATTTTGGCCTCTAGCTCAGCCGGCACCTAGGAAAACCTACCAAACCTGTGCATTTCTGAATACTAGAGACCTAGGGGAATCCAAGATGGGGTGACTTGCGGGGCTCGGACCAGGTTCTGTTACCCAGAATCCTTTGCAAACCTCAGAATTTGGCTAAAAAAACACATGGTCATCACATTTCTGTGGCAGAAAGTTCTGGAATCTGAGAGGAGCCACAAATTTCCTTCCACCCAGCGTTCCCCCAAGTCTCCCGATAAAAATGATACCTCACTTGTGTGGGTAGGCCTAGCGCCCGCGACAGGAAATGCCCCAAAGCGCAACGTGGACACATCCAAATTTTTGGAAGAAAACAGAGGTGTTTTTTGCGAAGTGCCTACCTGTAGATTTTGGCCTCTAGCTCAGCCGGCACCTAGGGAAACCTACCAAACCTGTGCATTTCTGAAAACTAGAGACCTAGGGGAATCCAAGATGGGGTGACTTTCGGGGCTCGGACCAGGTTCTGTTACCCAGAATCCTTTGCAAACCTCGAAATTTGGCTAAAAAAACACGTGTTCCTCACATTTCTGTGGCAGAAAGTTCTGAAAAACTGAGGGGAGCCACAAATTCCCTTCCACCCAGCGTTCCCCCAAGTCGCCCGATAAAAATGATACCTCACTTGTGTGGGTAGGCCTAACGCCCGCGACAGGAAATGCCCCAAAGCGCAACGTGGACACATCAAAATTTTTGGAAGAAAACAGAGGTGTTTTGTGCGAAGTGCCTACCTGTAGATTTTGGCCTCTAGCTCAGCCGGCACCTAGGGAAATCTACCAAACCTGTGCATTTCTGAAAACTAGAGACCTAGGGGAATCCAAGGAGGGGTGACATGCGGGGCGCGGACCAGGTTCTGTTACCCAGAATCCTTTGCAAACCTCAAAATTTGGCTAAAAAAACACATGTTCCTCACATTTCTGTGGCAGAAAGTTCTAGAATCTGAGAGGAGCCACAAATTTCCTTCCACCCAGCGTTCCCCCAAGTCTCCTGCTAAAAATTATACCTCACTTGTGTGGGTAGGCCTAGCGCCCGCGACAGGAAACGCCCCAAAGCGCAATGTGGACACATCCAAAATTTTGGAAGAAAACAGAGGTGTTTTTTGCGAAGTGCCTACCTGTAGATTTTGGCCTCTAGCTCAGCCGGCACCTAGGGAAACCTACCAAACCTGTGCATTTCTGAAAAGTAGAGAACTAGGGGAATCAAAGGAGGGGTGACTTGCTCTGCTCGGACTAGGTTCTGTTACCCAGAATCCTTTGCAAACATCAAAATTTGGCTAAAAAAACACATGTTCCTCACATTTCTGTGGCAGAAAGTTCTGGAATCTGAGAGGAGCCACAAATTTCCTTCCACCCAGCGTTCCCCCAAGTCTCCTGATAAAAATGATACCTCACTTGTGTGGGTAGGCCTAGCGCCCGCGACAGGAAACGCCCCAAAGCGCAACGTGGACACATCCAAAATTTTGGAAGAAAACAGACGTGTTTTTTGCGAAGTGCCTACCTGTAGATTTTGGCCTCTAGCTCAGCCGGCACCTAGGGAAACCTACCAAACCTGTGCATTTCTGAAAATTAGAGACCTAGGAGAATCCAAGAGGGGTGACTTGCGGGGCTCGGACCAGGTTCTGTTACCCAGAATCCTTTGCAAACCTCAGAATTTGGCTAAAAAAACACATGTTCCTCACATTTCTGTGGCAGAAAGTTCTGGAATCTGAGAGGAGCCACAAATTTCCTTCCACCCAGCGTTCCCCCAAGTCTCCCGATAAAAATGATACCTCACTTGTGTGGGTAGGCCTAGCGCCCGCGACAGGAAACGCCCCAAAGCGCAACGTGGACACATCCAAAATTTTGGAAGAAAACAGAGGTGTTTTTTGCGAAGTGCCTACCTGTAGATTTTGGCCTCTAGCCCAGCCGGCACCTAGGAAAACCCACCAAACCTGTACATTTCTGAAAACTAGAGACTGAGGGGAATCCAAGGAGGGGTGACTTGCGGGGCTCGGACCAGGTTCTGTTACCCAGAATCCTTTGCAAACCTCGAAATTTGGCTAAAAAAACACATGTTCCTCACATTTCTGTGGCAGAAAGTTCTGGAATCTGAGGGGAGCCACAAATTTCCTTCCACCCAGCGTTCCCCCAAGTCTCCCGATAAAAATGATACCTCACTTGTGTGGGTAGGCCTAACGCCCGCGACAGGAAATGCCCCAAAGCGCAACGTGGACACATCCAAATTTTTGGAAGAAAACAGAGGTGTTTTTTGCGAAGTGCCTACCTGTAGATTTTGGCCTCTAGCTCAGCCGGCACCTAGGGAAACCTACCAAACCTGTGCATTTCTGAAAAATAGAGACCTAGGGGAATCCAAGGAGGGGTGACTTGTGGGGCTCGGACCAGGTTCTGTTACCCAGAATCCATTGCAAACCTCAAAATTTGGCTAAAAAAACACATGTTCCTCACATTTCTGTGGCAGAAAGTTCTGGAATCTGAGAGGAGCCACAAATTTCCTTCCACCCAGCGTTCCCCCAAGTCTCCCGATAAAAATGATACCTCACTTGTGTGGGTAGGCCTAGCGCCCGCGACAGGAAATGCCCCAAAGCGCAACGTGGACACATCCAAATTTTTGGAAGAAAACAGAGGTGTTTTTTGCGAAGTGCCTACCTGTAGATTTTGGCCTCTAGCTCAGCCGGCACCTAGGGAAACCTACCAAACCTGTGCATTTCTGAAAACTAGAGACCTAGGGGAATCCAAGATGGGGTGACTTTCGGGGCTCGGACCAGGTTCTGTTACCCAGAATCCTTTGCAAACCTCGAAATTTGGCTAAAAAAACACATGTTCCTCACATTTCTGTGGCAGAAAGTTCTAGAATCTGAGAGGAGCCACAAATTTCCTTCCACCCAGCGTTCCCCCAAGTCTCCTGCTAAAAATGATACCTCACTTGTGTGGGTAGGCCTAGCGCCCGCGACAGGAAACGCCCCAAAGCGCAATGTGGACACATCCAAAATTTTGGAAGAAAACAGAGGTGTTTTTTGCGAAGTGCCTACCTGTAGATTTTGGCCTCTAGCTCAGCCGGCACCTAGGGAAACCTACCAAACCTGTGCATTTCTGAAAAGTAGAGAACTAGGGGAATCAAAGGAGGGGTGACTTGCTCTGCTCGGACTAGGTTCTGTTACCCAGAATCCTTTGCAAACCTCAAAATTTGGCTAAAAAAACACATGTTCCTCACATTTCTGTGGCAGAAAGTTCTGGAATCTGAGAGGAGCCACAAATTTCCTTCCACCCAGCGTTCCCCCAAGTCTCCTGATAAAAATGATACCTCACTTGTGTGGGTAGGCCTAGCGCCCGCGACAGGAAACGCCCCAAAGCGCAACGTGGACACATCCAAAATTTTGGAAGAAAACAGACGTGTTTTTTGCGAAGTGCCTACCTGTAGATTTTGGCCTCTAGCTCAGCCGGCACCTAGGGAAACCTACCAAACCTGTGCATTTCTGAAAATTAGAGACCTAGGAGAATCCAAGAGGGGTGACTTGCGGGGCTCGGACCAGGTTCTGTTACCCAGAATCCTTTGCAAACCTCAGAATTTGGCTAAAAAAACACATGTTCCTCACATTTCTGTGGCAGAAAGTTCTGGAATCTGAGAGGAGCCACAAATTTCCTTCCACCCAGCGTTCCCCCAAGTCTCCCGATAAAAATGATACCTCACTTGTGTGGGTAGGCCTAGCGCCCGCGACAGGAAACGCCCCAAAGCGCACCGTGGACACATCCAAAATTTTTGAAGAAAACAGAGGTGTTTTTTGCGAAGTGCCTACCTGTAGATTTTGGCCTCTAGCTCAGCCGGCACCTAGGGAAACCTACCAAACCTGTGCATTTCTGAAAACTAGAGACCTAGGGGAATCCAAGATGGGGTGACTTGCGGGGCTCGGACCAGGTTCTGTTACCCAGAATCCTTTGCAAACCTCGAAATTTGGCTAAATAAACACATGTTCCTCACATTTCTGTGGCAGAAAGTTCTGGAATCTGAGGGGAGCCACAAATTTCCTTCCACCCAGCGTTCCCCCAAGTCTCCCGATAAAAATGATACATCACTTGTGTGGGTAGGCCTAACGCCCGCGACAGGAAATGCCCCAAAGCGCAACGTGGACACATCCAAATTTTTGGAAGAAAACAGAGGTGTTTTTTGCGAAGTGCCTACCTGTAGATTTTGGCCTCTAGCTCAGCCGGCACCTAGGGAAACCTACCAAACCTGTGCATTTCTGAAAACTAGAGACCTAGGGGAATCCAAGGAGGGGTGACTTGTGGGGCTCGGACCAGGTTCTGTTACCCAGAATCCTTTGCAAACCTCAAAATTTGGCTAAAAAAACACATGTTCCTCACATTTCTGTGGCAGAAAGTTCTGGAATCTGAGAGGAGCCACAAATTTCCTTCCACCCAGCGTTCCCCCAAGTCTCCCGATTAAAATGATACCTCACTTGTGTGGGTAGGCATAGCGCCCGCGACAGGAAACGCCCCAAAGCGCACCGTGGACACATCCAAAACTTTGGAAGAAAACAGAGGTGTTTTTTGCGAAGTGCCTACCTGTAGATTTTGGCCTCTAGCTCAGCCGGCACCTAGGAAAACCTACCAAACCTGTGTACTTCTGAAAACTAGAGACCGAGGGGAATCCAAGGAGGGGTGACTTGTGGGGCTCGGACCAGGTTCTGTTACCCAGAATCCTTTGCAAACCTCAAAATTTGGCTAAAAAAACACATGTTCCTCACATTTCTGTGGCAGAAAGTTCTGGAATCTGAGAGGAGCCACAAATTTCCTTCCACCCAGCGTTCCCCCAAGTCTCCCGATAAAAATGATACCTCACTTGTGTGGGTAGGCCTAGCGCCCGCGACAGGAAACGCCCCAAAGCGCACCGTGGACACATCCAAAACTTTGGAAGAAAACAGAGGTGTTTTTTGCGAAGTACCTACCTGTAGATTTTGGCCTCTAGCTCAGCCGGCACCTAGGAAAACCTACCAAACCTGTGTACTTCTGAAAACTAGAGACCGAGGGGAATCCAAGGAGGGGTGACTTGTGGGGCTCGGACCAGGTTCTGTTACCCAGAATCCTTTGCAAACCTCAAAATTTGGCTAAAAAAACACATGTTCCTCACATTTCTGTGGCAGAAAGTTCTGGAATCTGAGAGGAGCCACAAATTTCCTTCCACCCAGCGTTCCCCCAAGTCTCCTGATAAAAATGATACCTCACTTGTGTGGGTAGGCCTAGCGCCCGCGACAGGAAACACCCCAAAGCGCAACGTGGACACATCAACATTTTTGGAAGAAAACAGAGGTGTTTTTTGCGAAGTGCCTACCTGTAGATTTTGGCCTCTAGCTCAGCCGGCACCTAGGGAAACCTACCAAACCTGTGCATTTCTGAAAACTAGAGACCTAGGAGAATTCAAGAGGGGTGACTTGCGGGGCTCGGACCAGGTTCTGTTACCCAGAATCCTTTGCAAACCTCAGAATTTGGCAAAAAAAACACATGTTCCTCACATTTCTGTGGCAGAAAGTTCTGGAATCTGAGAGGAGCCACAAATTTCCTTCCACCCAGCGTTCCCCCAAGTCTCCCGATAAAAATGATACCTCACTTGTGTGGGTAGGCATAGCGCCCGCGACAGGAAACGCCCCAAAGCGCACCGTGGACACATCCAAAATTTTGGAAGAAAACAGAGGTGTTTTTTGCGAAGTGCCTACCTGTAGATTTTGGCCTCTAGCTCAGCCGGCACCTAGGGAAACCTACCAAACCTGTGCATTTCTGAAAATTAGAGACCTAGGAGAATCCAAGAGGGGTGACTTGCGGGGCTCGGACCAGGTTCTGTTACCCAGAATCCTTTGCAAACCTCAGAATTTGGCTAAAAAAACACATGTTCCTCACATTTCTGTGGCAGAAAGTTCTGGAATCTGAGAGGAGCCACAAATTTCCTTCCACCCAGCGTTCCCCCAAGTCTCCCGATAAAAATGATACCTCACTTGTGTGGGTAGGCCTAGCGCCCGCGACAGGAAACGCCCCAAAGCGCACCTTGGACACATCCAAAATTTTGGAAGAAAACAGAGGTGTTTTTTGCGAAGTGCCTACCTGTAGATTTTGGCCTCTAGCTCAGCCGGCACCTAGGAAAACCCACCAAACCTGTACATTTCTTAAAACTAGAGACTGAGGGGAATCCAAGGAGGGGTGACTTGCGGGGCTCGGACCAGGTTCTGTTACCCAGAATCCTTTGCAAACCTCGAAATTTGGCTATAAAAACACATGTTCCTCACATTTCTGTGGCAGAAAGTTCTGGAATCTGAGGGGAGCCACAAATTTCCTTCCACCCAGCGTTCCCCCAAGTCTACCGATAAAAATGATACCTCACTTGTGTGGGTAGGCCTAACGCCCGCGACAGGAAATGCCCCAAAGCGCAACGTGGACACATCCAAATTTTTGGAAGAAAACAGAGGTGTTTTTTGCGAAGTGCCTACCTGTAGATTTTGGCCTCTAGCTCAGCCGGCACCTAGGGAAACCTACAAAACCTGTGCATTTCTGAAAACTAGAGACCTAGGGGAATCCAAGGAGGGGTGACTTGTGGGGCTCGGACCAGGTTCTGTTACCCAGAATCCTTTGCAAACCTCAAAATTTGGCAAAAAAAAACACATGTTCCTCACATTTCTGTGGCAGAAAGTTCTGGAATCTGAGAGGAGCCACAAATTTCCTTCCACCCAGCGTTCCCCCAAGTCTCCCGATAAAAATGATAGCTCACTTGTGTGGGTAGGCCTAGCGCCCGCGACAGGAAACGCCCCAAAGCGCACCGTGGACACATCCAAAACTTTGGAAGAAAACAGAGGTGTTTTTTGCGAAGTGCCTACCTGTAGATTTTGGCCTCTAGCTCAGCCGGCACCTAGGAAAACCTACCAAACCTGTGTATTTCTGAAAACTAGAGACCGAGGGGAATCCAAGGAGGGGTGACTTGTGGGGCTCGGACCAGGTTCTGTTACCCAGAATCCTTTGCAAACCTCAAAATTTGGCTAAAAAAACACATGTTCCTCACATTTCTGTGGCAGAAAGTTCTGGAATCTGAGAGGAGCCACAAATTTCCTTCCACCCAGCGTTCCCCCAAGTCTCCCGATAAAAATGATACCTCACTTGTGTGGGTAGGCCTAGCGCCCGCGACAGGAAACACCCCAAAGCGCAACGTGGACACATCCAAAATTTTGGAAGAAAACAGAGGTGTTTTTTGCGAAGGGCCTACCTGTAGATTTTGGCCTCTAGCTCAGCCGGCACCTAGAGAAACCTACCAAACCTGTGCATTTCTGAAAACTAGAGACCTAGGGGAATCCAAGATGGGGTGACTTGCGGGGCTCGGACCAGGTTCTGTTACCCAGAACCCTTTGCAAACCTCGAAATTTGGCTAAAAAAACACATGTTCCTCACATTTCTGTGGCAGAAAGTTCTGGAATCTGAGGGGAGCCACAAATTTCCTTCCACCCAGCGTTCCCCCAAGTCTCCCGATAAAAATGATACCTCACTTGTGTGGGTAGGCCTAACGCCCGCGACAGGAAATGCCCCAAAGCGCAACGTGGACACATCCAAATTTTTGGAAGAAAACAGAGGTGTTTTTTGCGAAGTGCCTACCTGTAGATTTTGGCCTCTAGCTCAGCCGGCACCTAGGAAAACCTACTAAACCTGTGTATTTCTGAAAACTAGAGACCGAGGGGAATCCAAGGAGGGGTGACTTGTGGGGCTCGTACCAGGTTCTGTTACCCAGAATCCTTTGCAAACCTCAAAATTTGGCTAAAAAAACACATGTTCCTCACATTTCTGTGGCAGAAAGTTCTGGAATCTGAGAGGAGCCACAAATTTCCTTCCACCCAGCGTTCCCCCAAGTCTCCTGATAAAAATGATACCTCACTTGTGTGGGTAGGCCTAGCGCCCGCAACAGGAAACACCCCAAAGCGCAACGTGGACACATCCAAAATTTTGGAAGAAAACAGAGGTGTTTTTTGCGAAGTGCCTACCTGTAGATTTTGGCCTCTAGCTCAGCCGGCACCTAGGGAAACCTACCAAACCTGTGCATTTCTGAAAACTAGAGACCTAGGAGAATTCAAGAGGGGTGACTTGCGGGGCTCGGACCAGGTTCTGTTACCCAGAATCCTTTGCAAACCTCAGAATTTGGCAAAAAAAACACATGTTCCTCACATTTCTGTGGCAGAAAGTTCTGGAATCTGAGAGGAGCCACAAATTTCCTTCCACCCAGCGTTCCCCCAAGTCTCCCGATAAAAATGATACCTCACTTGTGTGGGTAGGCCTAGCGCCCGCGACAGGAAACGCCCCAAAGCGCACCGTGGACACATCCAAAATTTTGGAAGAAAACAGAGGTGTTTTTTGCGAAGTGCCTACCTGTGGACTTTGGCCTCTAGCTCAGCCGGCACCTAGGGAAACCTACCAAACCTGTGCATTTCTGAAAACTAGAGACCTAGGAGAATTCAAGAGGGGTGACTTGCGGGGCTCGGACCAGGTTCTGTTACCCAGAATCCTTTGCAAACCTCAGAATTTGGCCAAAAAAACACATGTTCCTCACATTTCTGTGGCAGAAAGTTCTGGAATCTGAGAGGAGCCACAAATTTCCTTCCACCCAGCGTTCTCCCAAGTCTCCCGATGAAAATGATACCTCACTTGTGTGGGTAGGCCTAGCGCCCGCGACAGGAAACGCCCCAAAGCGCACCGTGGACACATCCAAAATTTTGGAAAAAAAACAGAGGTGTTTTTTGCGAAGTGCCTACCTGTAGATTTTGGCCTCTAGCTCAGCCGGCACCTAGGAAGACCCAACAAACCTGTACATTTCTGAAAACTAGAGACTGAGGGGAATCCAAGGAGGGGTGACTTGCGGGGCTCGGACCAGGTTCTGTTACCCAGAATCCTTTGCAAACCTCAAAGTTTGGCTAAAAAAACACATGTTCCTCACATTTCTGTGGCAGAAAGTTCTGGAATCTGAGAGGAGCCACAAATTTCCTTCCACCCAGCGTTCCCCCAAGTCTCCCGATAAAAATGATACCTCACTTGTGTGGGTAGGCCTAGCGCCCGCGACAGGAAACGCCCCAAAGCGCAACGTGGACACATCCACATTTTTGGAAGAAAACAGAGGTGTTTTTTGCGAAGTGCCTACCTGTAGATTTTGGCCTCTAGCTCAGCCGGCACCTAGGGAAACCTACCAAACCTGTGCATTTCTGAAAACTAGAGACCTGGGGGAATCCAAGATGGGGTGACTTGCGGGGCTCGGACCAGGTTCTGTTACCCAGAATCCTTTGCAAACCTCGAAATTTGGCTAAAAAAACACATGTTCCTCACATTTCTGTGGCAGAAAGTTCTGGAATCTGAGGGGAGCCACAAATTTCCTTCCACCCAGCGTTCCCCCAAGTCTCCCGATAAAAATGATACCTCACTTGTGTGGGTAGGCCTAACGCCCGCGACAGGAAATGCCCCAAAGCGCAACGTGGACACATCCAAATTTTTGGAAGAAAACAGAGGTGTTTTTTGCGAAGTGCCTACCTGTAGATTTTGGCCTCTAGCTCAGCCGGCACCTAGGAAAACCTACTAAACCTGTGTATTTCTGAAAACTAGAGACCGAGGGGAATCCAAGGAGGGGTGACTTGTGGGGCTCGTACCAGGTTCTGTTACCCAGAATCCTTTGCAAACCTCAAAATTTGGCTAAAAAAACACATGTTCCTCACATTTCTGTGGCAGAAAGTTCTGGAATCTGAGAGGAGCCACAAATTTCCTTCCAACCAGCGTTCCCCCAAGTCTCCTGATAAAAATGATACCTCACTTGTGTGGGTAGGCCTAGCGCCCGCGACAGGAAACACCCCAAAGCGCAACGTGGACACATCCAAAATTTTGGAAGAAAACAGAGGTGTTTTTTGCGAAGTGCCTACCTGTAGATTTTGGCCTCTAGCTCAGCCGGCACCTAGGGAAACCTACCAAACCTGTGCATTTCTGAAAACTAGAGACCTAGGAGAATTCAAGAGGGGTGACTTGCGGGGCTCGGACCAGGTTCTGTTACCCAGAATCCTTTGCAAACCTCAGAATTTGGCAAAAAAAACACATGTTCCTCACATTTCTGTGGCAGAAAGTTCTGGAATCTGAGAGGAGCCACAAATTTCCTTCCACCCAGCGTTCCCCCAAGTCTCCCGATGAAAATGATACCTCACTTGTGTGGGTAGGCCTAGCGCCCGCGACAGGAAACGCCCCAAAGCGCACCGTGGACACATCCAAAATTTTGGAAAAAAAACAGAGGTGTTTTTTGCGAAGTGCCTACCTGTAGATTTTGGCCTCTAGCTCAGCCGGCACCTAGGAAGACCCAACAAACCTGTACATTTCTGAAACCTAGAGACTGAGGGGAATCCAAGGAGGGGTGACTTGCGGGGCTCGGACCAGGTTCTGTTACCCAGAATCCTTTGCAAACCTCAAAATTTGGCTAAAAAAACACATGTTCCTCACATTTCTGTGGCAGAAAGTTCTGGAATCTGAGAGGAGCCACAAATTTCCTTCCACCCAGCGTTCCCCCAAGTCTCCCGATAAAAATGATACCTCACTTGTGTGGGTAGGCCTAGCGCCCGCGACAGGAAACGCCCCAAAGCGCAACGTGGACACATCCACATTTTTGGAAGAAAACAGAGGTGTTTTTTGCGAAGTGCCTACCTGTAGATTTTGGCCTCTAGCTCAGCCGGCACCTAGGGAAACCTACCAAACCTGTGCATTTCTGAAAACTAGAGACCTGGGGGAATCCAAGATGGGGTGACTTGCGGGGCTCGGACCAGGTTCTGTTACCCAGAATCCTTTGCAAACCTCGAAATTTGGCTAAAAAAACACATGTTCCTCACATTTCTGTGGCAGAAAGTTCTGGAATCTGAGGGGAGCCACAAATTTCCTTCCACCCAGCGTTCCCCCAAGTCTCCCGATAAAAATGATACCTCACTTGTGTGGGTAGGCCTAACGCCCGCGACAGGAAATGCCCCAAAGCGCAACGTGGACACATCCAAATTTTTGGAAGAAAACAGAGGTGTTTTTTGCGAAGTGCCTACCTGTAGATTTTGGCCTCTAGCTCAGCCGGCACCTAGGGAAACCTACCAAACCTGTGCATTTCTGAAAACTAGAGACCTAGGAGAATTCAAGAGGGGTGACTTGCGGGGCTCGGACCAGGTTCTGTTACCCAGAATCCTTTGCAAACCTCAGAATTTGGCAAAAAAAACACATGTTCCTCACATTTCTGTGGCAGAAAGTTCTGGAATCTGAGAGGAGCCACAAATTTCCTTCCACCCAGCGTTCCCCCAAGTCTCCCGATAAAAATGATACCTCACTTGTGTGGGTAGGCCTAGCGCCCGCGACAGGAAACGCCCCAAAGCGCACCGTGGACACATCCAAAATTTTGGAAGAAAACAGAGGTGTTTTTTGCGAAGTGCCTACCTGTAGATTTTGGCCTCTAGCTCAGCCGGCACCTAGGGAAACCTACCAAACCTGTGCATTTCTGAAATTAGAGACCTAGGAGAATCCAAGAGGGGTGACTTGCGGGGCTCGGACCAGGTTCTGTTACCCAGAATCCTTTGCAAACCTCAGAATTTGGCTAAAAAAACACATGTTCCTCACATTTCTGTGGCAGAAAGTTCTGGAATCTGAGAGGAGCCACAAATTTCCTTCCACCCAGCGTTCCCCCAAGTCTCCCGATAAAAATTATACCTCACTTGTGTGGGTAGGCCTAGCGCCCGCGACAGGGAACGCCCCAAAGCGCACCGTGGACACATCCAAAATTTTGGAAGAAAACAGAGGTGTTTTTTGCGAAGTGCCTACCTGTAGATTTTGGCCTCTAGCTCAGCCCGCACCTAGGAAAACGCACCAAACCTGTACATTTCTGAAAACTAGAGACTGAGGGGAATCCAAGGAGGGGTGACTTGCGGGGCTCGGACCAGGTTCTGTTACCCAGAATCCTTTGCAAACCTCAAAATTTGGCTAAAAAAACACATGTTCCTCACATTTCTGTGGCAGAAAGTTCTGGAATCTGAGAGGAGCCACAAATTTCCTTCCACCCAGCGTTCCCCCAAGTCTCCCGATAAAAATGATACCTCACTTGTGTGGGTAGGCCTAGCGCCCGTGACAGGAAACGCCCCAAAGCGCAACGTGGACACATCCACATTTTTGGAAGAAAACAGAGGTGTTTTTTGCGAAGTGCCTACCTGTAGATTTTGGCCTCTAGCTCAGCCGGCACCTAGGGAAACCTACCAAACCTGTGCATTTCTGAAAACTAGAGACCTGGGGGAATCCAAGATGGGGTGACTTGCGGGACTCGGACCAGGTTCTGTTACCCAGAATCCTTTGCAAACCTCGAAATTTGGCTAAAAAAACACATGTTCCTCACATTTCTGTGGCAGAAAGTTCTGGAATCTGAGGGGAGCCACAAATTTCCTTCCACCCAGCGTTCCCCCAAGTCTCCCGATAAAAATGATACCTCACTTGTGTGGGTAGGCCTAACGCCCGCGACAGGAAATGCCCCAAAGCGCAATGTGGACACATCCAAATTTTTGGAAGAAAACAGAGGTGTTTTTTGCGAAGTGCCTACCTGTAGATTTTGGCCTCTAGCTCAGCCGGCACCTAGGAAAACCCACCAAACCTGTACATTTCTGAAAAGTAGAGACTGAGGGGAATCCAAGGAGGGGTGACTTGCGGGGCTCTGACCAGGTTCTGTTACCCAGAATCCTTTGCAAACCTCAAAATTTGGCTAAAAAAACACATGTTCCTCACATTTCTGTGGCAGAAAGTTCTGGAATCGGAGAGGAGCCACAAATTTCCTTCCACCCAGCGTTCCCCCAAGTCTCCTGATAAAAATGATACCTCACTTGTGTGGGTAGGCCTAGCGCCCGCGACAGGAAACGCCCCAAAGCGCAACGTGGACACATCCAAAATTTTGGAAGAAAACAGAGGTGTTTTTTGCGAAGTGCCTACCTGTAGATTTTGGCCTCTAGCTCAGCCGGCACCTAGGGAAACCTACCAAACCTGTGCATTTCTGAAAACTAGAGACCTAGGGGAATCCAAGATGGGGTGACTTGCGCGGCTCGGACCAGGTTCTCTTACCCAGAATCCTTTGCAAACCTCGAAATTTGGCTAAAAAAACACATGTTCCTCACATTTCTGTGGCAGAAAGTTCTGGAATCTGAGGGGAGCCACAAATTTCCTTCCACCCAGCGTTCCCCCAAGTCTCCCGATAAAAATGATACCTCACTTGTGTGGGTAGGCCTAACGCCCGCGACAGGAAATGCCCCAAAGCGCAATGTGGACACATCCAAATTTTTGGAAGAAAACAGAGGTGTTTTTTGCGAAGTGCCTACCTGTAGATTTTGGCCTCTAGCTCAGCCGGCACCTAGGAAAACCCACCAAACCTGTACATTTCTGAAAAGTAGAGACTGAGGGGAATCCAAGGAGGGGTGACTTGCGGGGCTCTGACCAGGTTCTGTTACCAGAATCCTTTGCAAACCTCAAAATTTGGCTAAAAAAACACATGTTCCTCACATTTCTGTGGCAGAAAGTTCTGGAATCGGAGAGGAGCCACAAATTTCCTTCCACCCAGCGTTCCCCCAAGTCTCCTGATAAAAATGATACCTCACTTGTGTGGGTAGGCCTAGCGCCCGCGACAGGAAACGCCCCAAAGCGCAACGTGGACACATCCAAAATTTTGGAAGAAAACAGAGGTGTTTTTTGCGAAGTGCCTACCTGTAGATTTTGGCCTCTAGCTCAGCCGGCACCTAGGAAAACCTACCAAACCTGTGTATTTCTGAAAACTAGAGACCGAGGGGAATCCAAGGAGGGGTGACTTGTGGGGCTCGGACCAGGTTCTGTTACTCAGAATCCTTTGCAAACCTCAAAATTTGGCTAAAAAAACACATGTTCCTCACATTTCTGTGGCAGAAAGTTCTGGAATCTGAGAGGAGCCACAAATTTCCTTCCACCTAGCGTTCCCCCAAGTCTCCTGATAAAAATGATACCTCACTTGTGTGGGTAGGCCTAGCGCCCGCGACAGGAAACACCCCAAAGCGCAACGTGGACACATCCAAAATTTTGGAAGAAAACAGAGGTGTTTTTTGCGAAGTGCCTACCTGTAGATTTTGGCCTCTAGCTCAGCCGGCACCTAGGGAAACCTACCAAACCTGTGCATTTCTGAAAACTAGAGACCTAGGAGAATTCAAGAGGGGTGACTTGCGGGGCTCGGACCAGGTTCTGTTACCCAGAATCCTTTGCAAACCTCAGAATTTGGCAAAAAAAACACATGTTCCTCACATTTCTGTGGCAGAAAGTTCTGGAATCTGAGAGGAGCCACAAATTTCCTTCCACCCAGCGTTCCCCCAAGTCTCCCGATAAAAATGATACCTCACTTGTGTGGGTAGGCCTAGCGCCCGCGACAGGAAACGCCCCAAAGCGCACTGTGAACACATCCAAAAGTTTGGAAGAAAACAGGTGTTTTTTGCGAAGTGCCTACCTGTAGATTTTGGCCTCTAGCTCAGCCGGCACCTAGGAAAACCCACCAAACCTGTACATTTCTGAAAACTAGAGACTGAGGGGAATCCAAGGAGGGGTGACTTGCGGGGCTCGGACCAGGTTCTGTTACCCAGAATCCTTTGCAAACCTCGAAATTTGGCTAAAAAAACACATGTTCCTCACATTTCTGTGGCAGAAAGTTCTGGAATCTGAGGGGAGCCACAAATTTCCTTCCACCCAGCGTTCCCCCAAGTCTCCCGATAAAAATGATACCTCACTTGTGTGGGTAGGCCTAACGCCCGCGACAGGAAATGCCCCAAAGCGCAACGTGGACACATCCAAATTTTTGGAAGAAAACAGAGGTGTTTTTTGCGAAGTGCCTACCTGTAGATTTTGGCCTCTAGCTCAGCCGGCACCTAGGGAAACTTACCAAACCTGTGCATTTCTGACAACTAGAGACCTAGGGGAATCCAAGGAGGGGTGACTTGTGGGGCTCGGACCAGGTTCTGTTACCCAGAATCCTTTGCAAACCTCAAAATTTGGCTAAAAAAACACATGTTCCTCACATTTCTGTGGCAGAAAGTTCTGGAATCTGAGAGGAGCCACAAATTTCCTTCCACCCAGTGTTCCCCCAAGTCTCCCGATAAAAATGATACCTCACTTGTGTGGGTAGGCCTAGCGCCCGCGACAGGAAACGCCCCAAAGCGCACCGTGGACACATCCAAAACTTTGGAAGAAAACAGAGGTGTTTTTTGCGAAGTGCATACCTGTAGATTTTGGCCTCTAGCTCAGCCGGCACCTAGGAAAACCTACCAAACCTGTGTATTTCTGAAAACTAGAGACCGAGGGGAATCCAAGGAGGGGTGACTTGTGGGGCTCGGACCAGGTTCTGTTACCCAGAATCCTTTGCAAACCTCAAAATTTAGCTAAAAAAACACATGTTCCTCACATTTCTGTGGCAGAAAGTTCTGGAATCTGAGAGGAGCCACAAATTTCCTTCCACCCAGCGTTCCCCCAAGTCTCCTGATAAAAATGATACCTCACTTGTGTGGGTAGGCCTAGCGCCCGCGACAGGAAACACCCCAAAGCGCAACGTGGACACATCCAAAATTTTGGAAGAAAACAGAGGTGTTTTTTGCGAAGTGCCTACCTGTAGATTTTGGCCTCTAGCTCAGCCGGCACCTAGGGAAACCTACCAAACCTGTGCATTTCTGAAAACTAGAGACCTAGGAGAATTCAAGAGGGGTGACTTGCGGGGCTCGGACCAGGTTCTGTTACCCAGAATCCTTTGCAAACCTCAGAATTTGGCAAAAAAAACACATGTTCCTCACATTTCTGTGGCAGAAAGTTCTGGAATCTGAGAGGAGCCACAAATTTCCTTCCACCCAGCGTTCCCCCAAGTCTCCCGATAAAAATGATACCTCACTTGTGTGGGTAGGCCTAGCGCCCGCGACAGGAAACGCCCCAAAGCGCACCGTGGACACATCCAAAATTTTGGAAATAAAACAGAGGTGTTTTTTGCGAAGTACCTACCTGTAGATTTTGGCCTCTAGCTCAGCCGGCACCTAGGAAGACCCAACAAACCTGTACATTTCTGAAAACTAGAGACTGAGGGGAATCCAAGGAGGGGTGACTTGCGGGGCTCGGACCAGGTTCTGTTACCCAGAATCCTTTGCAAACCTCAAAGTTTGGCTAAAAAAACACATGTTCCTCACATTTCTGTGGCAGAAAGTTCTGGAATCTGAGAGGAGCCACAAATTTCCTTCCACCCAGCGTTCCCCCAAGTCTCCCGATAAAAATGATACCTCACTTGTGTGGGTAGGCCTAGCGCCCGCGACAGGAAACGCCCCAAAGCGCAACGTGGACACATCCACATTTTTGGAAGAAAACAGAGGTGTTTTTTGCGAAGTGCCTACCTGTAGATTTTGGCCTCTAGCTCAGCCAGCACCTAGGGAAACCTACCAAACCTGTGCATTTCTGAAAACTAGAGACCTGGGGGAATCCAAGATGGGGTGACTTGCGGGGCTCGGACCAGGTTCTGTTACCCAGAATCCTTTGCAAACCTCGAAATTTGGCTAAAAAAACACATGTTCCTCACATTTCTGTGGCAGAAAGTTCTGGAATCTGAGGGGAGCCACAAATTTCCTTCCACCCAGCGTTCCCCCAAGTCTCCCGATAAAAATGATACCTCACTTGTGTGGGTAGGCCTAACGCCCGCAACAGGAAATGCCCCAAAGCGCAATGTGGACACATCCAAATTTTTGGAAGAAAACAGAGGTGTTTTTTGCGAAGTGCCTACCTGTAGATTTTGGCCTCTAGCTCAGCCGGCACCTAGGGAAACCTACCAAACCTGTGCATTTCTGAAAACTAGAGACCTAGGGGAATCCAAGATGGGGTGACTTGTGGGGCTCTGACCAGGTTCTGTTACCCAGAATCCTTTGCAAACCTCCAAATTTGGCTAAAAAAACACATGTTCCTCACATTTCTGTGGCAGAAAGTTCTGGAATCTGAGAGGAGCCACAAATTTCCTTCCACCCAGAGTTCCCCCAAGTCTCCCGATAAAAATGATACCTCACTTGTGTGGGTAGGCCTAGCGCCCACGACAGGAAACGCCCCAAAGCGCACCGTGGACACATCCAAAACTTTGGAAGAAAACAGAGGTGTTTTTTGCGAAGTGCATACCTGTAGATTTTGGCCTCTAGCTCAGCCGGCACGTAGGAAAACCTACCAAACCTGTGTATTTCTGAAAACTAGAGACCGAGGGGAATCCAAGGAGGGGTGACTTGTGGGGCTCGGACCAGGTTCTGTTACCCAGAATCCTTTGCAAACCTCAAAATTTGGCTTAAAAAACACATGTTCCTCACATTTCTGTGGCAGAAAGTTCTGGAATCTGAGAGGAGCCACAAATTTCCTTCCACCCAGCGTTCCCCCAAGTCTCCTGATAAAAATGATACCTCACTTGTGTGGGTAGGCCTAGCGCCCGCGACAGGAAACACCCCAAAGCGCAATGTGGACACATCCAAAATTTTGGAAGAAAACAGAGGTGTTTTTTGCGAAGTGCCTACCTGTAGATTTTGGCCTCTAGCTCAGCCGGCACCTAGGGAAACCTACCAAACCTGTGCATTTCTGAAAACTAGAGACCTAGGAGAATTCAAGAGGGGTGACTTGCGGGGCTCGGACCAGGTTCTGTTACCCAGAATCCTTTGCAAACCTCAGAATTTGGCAAAAAAAACACATGTTCCTCACATTTCTGTGGCAGAAAGTTCTGGAATCTGAGAGGAGCCACAAATTTCCTTCCACCCAGCGTTCCCCCAAGTCTCCCGATAAAAATGATACCTCACTTGTGTGGGTAGGCCTAGCGCCCGCGACAGGAAACGCCCCAAAGCGCACCGTGGACACATCCAAAATTTTGGAAATAAAACAGAGGTGTTTTTTGCGACGTACCTACCTGTAGATTTTGGCCTCTAGCTCAGCCGGCACCTAGGAAGACCCAACAAACCTGTACATTTCTGAAAACTAGAGACTGAGGGGAATCCAAGGAGGGGTGACTTGCGGGGCTCGGACCAGGTTCTGTTACCCAGAATCCTTTGCAAACCTCAAAGTTTGGCTAAAAAAACACATGTTCCTCACATTTCTGTGGCAGAAAGTTCTGGAATCTGAGAGGAGCCACAAATTTCCTTCCACCCAGCGTTCCCCCAAGTCTCCCGATAAAAATGATACCTCACTTGTGTGGGTAGGCCTAGCGCCCGCGACAGGAAACGCCCCAAAGCGCAACGTGGACACATCCACATTTTTGGAAGAAAACAGAGGTGTTTTTTGCGAAGTGCCTACCTGTAGATTTTGGCCTCTAGCTCAGCCAGCACCTAGGGAAACCTACGAAACCTGTGCATTTCTGAAAACTAGAGACCTGGGGGAATCCAAGATGGGGTGACTTGCGGGGCTCGGACCAGGTTCTGTTACCCAGAATCCTTTGCAAACCTCGATATTTGGCTAAAAAAACACATGTTACTCACATTTCTGTGGCAGAAAGTTCTGGAATCTGAGGGGAGCCACAAATTTCCTTCCACCCAGCGTTCCCCCAAGTCTCCCGATAAAAATGATACCTCACTTGTGTGGGTAGGCCTAACGCCCGCGACAGGAAACGCCCCAAAGCGCACCGTGGACACATCCAAAATTTTGGAAGAAAACAGAGGTGTTTTTTGCGTAGTGCCTACCTGTAGATTTTGGCCTCTAGCTCAGCCCACACCAAGGAAAACGCACCAAACCTGTACATTTCTGAAAACTAGAGACTGAGGGGAATCCAAGGAGGGGTGACTTGCGGGGCTCGGACCAGGTTCTGTTACCCAGAATCCTTTGCAAACCTCAAAATTTGGCTAAAAAAACACATGTTCCTCACATTTCTGTGGCAGAAAGTTCTGGAATCGGAGAGGAGCCACAAATTTCCTTCCACCCAGCGTTCCCCCAAGTCTCCTGATAAAAATGATACCTCACTTGTGTGGGTAGGCCTAGCGCCCGCGACAGGAAACACCCCAAAGCGCAACGTGGACACATCCAAAAGTTTGGAAGAAAACAGAGGTGTTTTTTGCGAAGTGCCTACCTGTAGATTTTGGCTTCTAGCTCAGCCGGCACGTAGGGAAACCTACCAAACCTGTGCATTTCTGAAAACTAGAGACCTAGGAGAATTCAAGAGGGGTGACTTGCGGGGCTCGGACCAGGTTCTGTTACCCAGAATCCTTTGCAAACCTCAGAATTTGGCAAAAAAAACACATGTTCCTCACATTTCTGTGGCAGAAAGTTCTGGAATCTGAGAGGAGCCACAAATTTCCTTCCACCCAGCGTTCCCCCAAGTCTCCCGATAAAAATGATACCTCACTTGTGTGGGTAGGCCTAGCGCCCGCGACAGGAAACGCCCCAAAGCGCACCGTGGACACATCCAAAATTTTGGAAAAAAACAGAGGTGTTTTTTGCGAAGTACCTACCTGTAGATTTTGGCCTCTAGCTCAGCCGGCACCTAGGAAGACCCAACAAACCTGTACATTTCTGAAAACTAGAGACTGAGGGGAATCCAAGGAGGGGTGACTTGCGGGGCTCGGACCAGGTTCTGTTACCCAGAATCCTTTGCAAACCTCAAAGTTTGGCTAAAAAAACACATGTTCCTCACATTTCTGTGGCAGAAAGTTCTGGAATCTGAGAGGAGCCACAAATTTCCTTCCACCCAGCGTTCCCCCAAGTCTCCCGATAAAAATGATACCTCACTTGTGTGGGTAGGCCTAGCGCCCGTGACAGGAAACGCCCCAAAGCGCAACGTGGACACATCCACATTTTTGGAAGAAAACAGAGGTGTTTTTTGCGAAGTGCCTACCTGTAGATTTTGGCCTCTAGCTCAGCCGGCACCTAGGGAAACCTACCAAACCTGTGCATTTCTGAAAACTAGAGACCTGGGGGAATCCAAGATGGGGTGACTTGCGGGACTCGGACCAGGTTCTGTTACCCAGAATCCTTTGCAAACCTCGAAATTTGGCTAAAAAAACACATGTTCCTCACATTTCTGTGGCAGAAAGTTCTGGAATCTGAGGGGAGCCACAAATTTCCTTCCACCCAGCGTTCCCCCAAGTCTCCTGATAAAAATGATACCTCACTTGTGTGGGTAGGCCTAGCGCCCGCGACAGGAAACACCCCAAAGCGCAATGTGGACACATCCAAAATTTTGGAAGAAAACAGAGGTGTTTTTTGCGAAGTGCCTACCTGTAGATTTTGGCCTCTAGCTCAGCCGGCACCTAGGGAAACCTACCAAACCTGTGCATTTCTGAAAACTAGAGACCTAGGAGAATTCAAGAGGGGTGACTTGCGGGGCTCGGACCAGGTTCTGTTACCCAGAATCCTTTGCAAACCTCAGAATTTGGCAAAAAAAACACATGTTCCTCACATTTCTGTGGCAGAAAGTTCTGGAATCTGAGAGGAGCCACAAATTTCCTTCCACCCAGCGTTCCCCCAAGTCTCCCGATAAAAATGATACCTCACTTGTGTGGGTAGGCCTAGCGCCCGCGACAGGAAACGCCCCAAAGCGCACCGTGGACACATCCAAAATTTTGGAAATAAAACAGAGGTGTTTTTTGCGACGTACCTACCTGTAGATTTTGGCCTCTAGCTCAGCCGGCACCTAGGAAGACCCAACAAACCTGTACATTTCTGAAAACTAGAGACTGAGGGGAATCCAAGGAGGGGTGACTTGCGGGGCTCGGACCAGGTTCTGTTACCCAGAATCCTTTGCAAACCTCAAAGTTTGGCTAAAAAAACACATGTTCCTCACATTTCTGTGGCAGAAAGTTCTGGAATCTGAGAGGAGCCACAAATTTCCTTCCACCCAGCGTTCCCCCAAGTCTCCCGATAAAAATGATACCTCACTTGTGTGGGTAGGCCTAGCGCCCGCGACAGGAAACGCCCCAAAGCGCAACGTGGACACATCCACATTTTTGGAAGAAAACAGAGGTGTTTTTTGCGAAGTGCCTACCTGTAGATTTTGGCCTCTAGCTCAGCCAGCACCTAGGGAAACCTACGAAACCTGTGCATTTCTGAAAACTAGAGACCTGGGGGAATCCAAGATGGGGTGACTTGCGGGGCTCGGACCAGGTTCTGTTACCCAGAATCCTTTGCAAACCTCGAAATTTGGCTAAAAAAACACATGTTACTCACATTTCTGTGGCAGAAAGTTCTGGAATCTGAGGGGAGCCACAAATTTCCTTCCACCCAGCGTTCCCCCAAGTCTCCCGATAAAAATGATACCTCACTTGTGTGGGTAGGCCTAACGCCCGCGACAGGAAACGCCCCAAAGCGCACCGTGGACACATCCAAAATTTTGGAAGAAAACAGAGGTGTTTTTTGCGTAGTGCCTACCTGTAGATTTTGGCCTCTAGCTCAGCCCGCACCAAGGAAAACGCACCAAACCTGTACATTTCTGAAAACTAGAGACTGAGGGGAATCCAAGGAGGGGTGACTTGCGGGGCTCGGACCAGGTTCTGTTACCCAGAATCCTTTGCAAACCTCAAAATTTGGCTAAAAAAACACATGTTCCTCACATTTCTGTGGCAGAAAGTTCTGGAATCGGAGAGGAGCCACAAATTTCCTTCCACCCAGCGTTCCCCCAAGTCTCCTGATAAAAATGATACCTCACTTGTGTGGGTAGGCCTAGCGCCCGCGACAGGAAACACCCCAAAGCGCAACGTGGACACATCCAAAAGTTTGGAAGAAAACAGAGGTGTTTTTTGCGAAGTGCCTACCTGTAGATTTTGGCTTCTAGCTCAGCCGGCACGTAGGGAAACCTACCAAACCTGTGCATTTCTGAAAACTAGAGACCTAGGAGAATTCAAGAGGGGTGACTTGCGGGGCTCGGACCAGGTTCTGTTACCCAGAATCCTTTGCAAACCTCAGAATTTGGCAAAAAAAACACATGTTCCTCACATTTCTGTGGCAGAAAGTTCTGGAATCTGAGAGGAGCCACAAATTTCCTTCCACCCAGCGTTCCCCCAAGTCTCCCGATAAAAATGATACCTCACTTGTGTGGGTAGGCCTAGCGCCCGCGACAGGAAACGCCCCAAAGCGCACCGTGGACACATCCAAAATTTTGGAAAAAAACAGAGGTGTTTTTTGCGAAGTACCTACCTGTAGATTTTGGCCTCTAGCTCAGCCGGCACCTAGGAAGACCCAACAAACCTGTACATTTCTGAAAACTAGAGACTGAGGGGAATCCAAGGAGGGGTGACTTGCGGGGCTCGGACCAGGTTCTGTTACCCAGAATCCTTTGCAAACCTCAAAGTTTGGCTAAAAAAACACATGTTCCTCACATTTCTGTGGCAGAAAGTTCTGGAATCTGAGAGGAGCCACAAATTTCATTCCACCCAGCGTTCCCCCAAGTCTCCCGATAAAAATGATACCTCACTTGTGTGGGTAGGCCTAGCGCCCGTGACAGGAAACGCCCCAAAGCGCAACGTGGACACATCCACATTTTTGGAAGAAAACAGAGGTGTTTTTTGCGAAGTGCCTACCTGTAGATTTTGGCCTCTAGCTCAGCCGGCACCTAGGGAAACCTACCAAACCTGTGCATTTCTGAAAACTAGAGACCTGGGGGAATCCAAGATGGGGTGACTTGCGGGACTCGGACCAGGTTCTGTTACCCAGAATCCTTTGCAAACCTCGAAATTTGGCTAAAAAAACACATGTTCCTCACATTTCTGTGGCAGAAAGTTCTGGAATCTGAGGGGAGCCACAAATTTCCTTCCACCCAGCGTTCCCCCAAGTCTCCCGATAAAAATGATACCTCACTTGTGTGGGTAGGCCTAACGCCCGCGACAGGAAATGCCCCAAAGCGCAATGTGGACACATCCAAATTTTTGGAAGAAAACAGAGGTGTTTTTTGCGAAGTGCCTACCTGTAGATTTTGGCCTCTAGCTCAGCCGGCACCTAGGAAAACCCACCAAACCTGTACATTTCTGAAAACTAGAGACTGAGGGGAATCCAAGGAGGGGTGACTTGCGGGGCTCTGACCAGGTTCTGTTACCCAGAATCCTTTGCAAACCTCAAAATTTGGCTAAAAAAACACATGTTCCTCACATTTCTGTGGCAGAAAGTTCTGGAATCGGAGAGGAGCCACAAATTTCCTTCCACCCAGCGTTCCCCCAAGTCTCCTGATAAAAATGATACCTCACTTGTGTGGGTAGGCCTAGCGCCCGCGACAGGAAACGCCCCAAAGCGCAACGTGGACACATCCAAAATTTTGGAAGAAAACAGAGGTGTTTTTTGCGAAGTGCCTACCTGTAGATTTTGGCCTCTAGCTCAGCCGGCACCTAGGGAAACCTACCAAACCTGTGCATTTCTGAAAACTAGAGACCTAGGGGAATCCAAGATGGGGTGACTTGCGCGGCTCGGACCAGGTTCTCTTACCCAGAATCCTTTGCAAACCTCGAAATTTGGCTAAAAAAACACATGTTCCTCACATTTCTGTGGCAGAAAGTTCTGGAATCTGAGGGGAGCCACAAATTTCCTTCCACCCAGCGTTCCCCCAAGTCTCCCGATAAAAATGATACCTCACTTGTGTGGGTAGGCCTAGCGCCCGCGACAGGAAATGCCCCAAAGCGCACGTGGACACATCCAAAACTTTGGAAGAAAACAGAGGTGTTTTTTGCGAAGTGCCTACCTGTAGATTTTGGCCTCTAGCTCAGCCGGCACCTAGGAAAACCTACCAAACCTGTGCATTTCTGAAAACTAGAGACCTAGGGGAATAAAAGGAGGGGTGACTTGCGGGGCTCGGACCAGGTTCTGTTACCCAGAATCCTTTGCAAACCTCAACATTTGGCTAAAAAAACACATGTTCCTCACATTTCTGTGGCAGAAAGTTCTGGAATCTGAGAGGAGCCACAAATTTCCTTCCACCCAGCGTTCCCCAAGTCTCCCGATAAAAATGATACCTCACTTGTGTGGGTAGGCCTAGCGCCCGCGACAGGAAACGCCCCAAAGCGCACGTGGACACATCCAAAACTTTGGAAGAAAACAGAGGTGTTTTTTGCGAAGTGCCTACCTGTAGATTTTGGCCTCTAGCTCAGCCGGCACCTAGGAAAACCTACCAAACCTGTGTATTTCTGAAAACTAGAGACCGAGGGGAATCCAAGGAGGGGTGACTTGTGGGGCTCGGACCAGGTTCTGTTACTCAGAATCCTTTGCAAACCTCAAAATTTGGCTAAAAAAACACATGTTCCTCACATTTCTGTGGCAGAAAGTTCTGGAATCTGAGAGGAGCCACAAATTTCCTTCCACCCAGCGTTCCCCCAAGTCTCCTGATAAAAATGATACCTCACTTGTGTGGGTAGGCCTAGCGCCCGCGACAGGAAACACCCCAAAGCGCAACGTGGACACATCCAAAATTTTGGAAGAAAACAGAGGTGTTTTTTGCGAAGTGCCTACCTGTAGATTTTGGCCTCTAGCTCAGCCGGCACCTAGGGAAACCTACCAAACCTGTGCATTTCTGAAAACTAGAGACCTAGGAGAATTCAAGAGGGGTGACTTGCGGGGCTCGGACCAGGTTCTGTTACCCAGAATCCTTTGCAAACCTCAGAATTTGGCAAAAAAAACACATGTTCCTCACATTTCTGTGGCAGAAAGTTCTGGAATCTGAGAGGAGCCACAAATTTCCTTCCACCCAGCGTTCCCCCAAGTCTCCCGATAAAAATGATACCTCACTTGTGTGGGTAGGCCTAGCGCCCGCGACAGGAAACGCCCCAAAGCGCACTGTGAACACATCCAAAAGTTTGGAAGAAAACAGGTGTTTTTTGCGAAGTGCCTACCTGTAGATTTTGGCCTCTAGCTCAGCCGGCACCTAGGAAAACCCACCAAACCTGTACATTTCTGAAAACTAGAGACTGAGGGGAATCCAAGGAGGGGTGACTTGCGGGGCTCGGACCAGGTTCTGTTACCCAGAATCCTTTGCAAACCTCGAAATTTGGCTAAAAAAACACATGTTCCTCACATTTCTGTGGCAGAAAGTTCTGGAATCTGAGGGGAGCCACAAATTTCCTTCCACCCAGCGTTCCCCCAAGTCTCCCGATAAAAATGATACCTCACTTGTGTGGGTAGGCCTAACGCCCGCGACAGGAAATGCCCCAAAGCGCAACGTGGACACATCCAAATTTTTGGAAGAAAACAGAGGTGTTTTTTGCGAAGTGCCTACCTGTAGATTTTGGCCTCTAGCTCAGCCGGCACCTAGGGAAACTTACCAAACCTGTGCATTTCTGAAAACTAGAGACCTAGGGGAATCCAAGGAGGGGTGACTTGTGGGGCTCGGACCAGGTTCTGTTACCCAGAATCCTTTGCAAACCTCAAAGTTTGGCTAAAAAAACACATGTTCCTCACATTTCTGTGGCAGAAAGTTCTGGAATCTGAGAGGAGCCACAAATTTCCTTCCACCCAGCGTTCCCCCAAGTCTCCCGATAAAAATGATACCTCACTTGTGTGGGTAGGCCTAGCGCCCGTGACAGGAAACGCCCCAAAGCGCAACGTGGACACATCCACATTTTTGGAAGAAAACAGAGGTGTTTTTTGCGAAGTGCCTACCTGTAGATTTTGGCCTCTAGCTCAGCCGGCACCTAGGGAAACCTACCAAACCTGTGCATTTCTGAAAACTAGAGACCTGGGGGAATCCAAGATGGGGTGACTTGCGGGACTCGGACCAGGTTCTGTTACCCAGAATCCTTTGCAAACCTCGAAATTTGGCTAAAAAAACACATGTTCCTCACATTTCTGTGGCAGAAAGTTCTGGAATCTGAGGGGAGCCACAAATTTCCTTCCACCCAGCGTTCCCCCAAGTCTCCCGATAAAAATGATACCTCACTTGTGTGGGTAGGCCTAACGCCCGCGACAGGAAATGCCCCAAAGCGCAATGTGGACACATCCAAATTTTTGGAAGAAAACAGAGGTGTTTTTTGCGAAGTGCCTACCTGTAGATTTTGGCCTCTAGCTCAGCCGGCACCTAGGAAAACCCACCAAACCTGTACATTTCTGAAAACTAGAGACTGAGGGGAATCCAAGGAGGGGTGACTTGCGGGGCTCTGACCAGGTTCTGTTACCCAGAATCCTTTGCAAACCTCAAAATTTGGCTAAAAAAACACATGTTCCTCACATTTCTGTGGCAGAAAGTTCTGGAATCGGAGAGGAGCCACAAATTTCCTTCCACCCAGCGTTCCCCCAAGTCTCCTGATAAAAATGATACCTCACTTGTGTGGGTAGGCCTAGCGCCCGCGACAGGAAACACCCCAAAGCGCAACGTGGACACATCCAAAATTTTGGAAGAAAACAGAGGTGTTTTTTGCGAAGTGCCTACCTGTAGATTTTGGCCTCTAGCTCAGCCGGCACCTAGGGAAACCTACCAAACCTGTGCATTTCTGAAAACTAGAGACCTAGGGGAATCCAAGATGGGGTGACTTGCGCGGCTCGGACCAGGTTCTCTTACCCAGAATCCTTTGCAAACCTCGAAATTTGGCTAAAAAAACACATGTTCCTCACATTTCTGTGGCAGAAAGTTCTGGAATCTGAGGGGAGCCACAAATTTCCTTCCACCCAGCGTTCCCCCAAGTCTCCCGATAAAAATGATACCTCACTTGTGTGGGTAGGCCTAGCGCCCGCGACAGGAAATGCCCCAAAGCGCACGTGGACACATCCAAAACTTTGGAAGAAAACAGAGGTGTTTTTTGCGAAGTGCCTACCTGTAGATTTTGGCCTCTAGCTCAGCCGGCACCTAGGAAAACCTACCAAACCTGTGCATTTCTGAAAACTAGAGACCTAGGGGAATAAAAGGAGGGGTGACTTGCGGGGCTCGGACCAGGTTCTGTTACCCAGAATCCTTTGCAAACCTCAACATTTGGCTAAAAAAACACATGTTCCTCACATTTCTGTGGCAGAAAGTTCTGGAATCTGAGAGGAGCCACAAATTTCCTTCCACCCAGCGTTCCCCAAGTCTCCCGATAAAAATGATACCTCACTTGTGTGGGTAGGCCTAGCGCCCGCGACAGGAAACGCCCCAAAGCGCACGTGGACACATCCAAAACTTTGGAAGAAAACAGAGGTGTTTTTTGCGAAGTGCCTACCTGTAGATTTTGGCCTCTAGCTCAGCCGGCACCTAGGAAAACCTACCAAACCTGTGTATTTCTGAAAACTAGAGACCGAGGGGAATCCAAGGAGGGGTGACTTGTGGGGCTCGGACCAGGTTCTGTTACTCAGAATCCTTTGCAAACCTCAAAATTTGGCTAAAAAAACACATGTTCCTCACATTTCTGTGGCAGAAAGTTCTGGAATCTGAGAGGAGCCACAAATTTCCTTCCACCCAGCGTTCCCCCAAGTCTCCTGATAAAAATGATACCTCACTTGTGTGGGTAGGCCTAGCGCCCGCGACAGGAAACACCCCAAAGCGCAACGTGGACACATCCAAAATTTTGGAAGAAAACAGAGGTGTTTTTTGCGAAGTGCCTACCTGTAGATTTTGGCCTCTAGCTCAGCCGGCACCTAGGGAAACCTACCAAACCTGTGCATTTCTGAAAACTAGAGACCTAGGAGAATTCAAGAGGGGTGACTTGCGGGGCTCGGACCAGGTTCTGTTACCCAGAATCCTTTGCAAACCTCAGAATTTGGCAAAAAAAACACATGTTCCTCACATTTCTGTGGCAGAAAGTTCTGGAATCTGAGAGGAGCCACAAATTTCCTTCCACCCAGCGTTCCCCCAAGTCTCCCGATAAAAATGATACCTCACTTGTGTGGGTAGGCCTAGCGCCCGCGACAGGAAACGCCCCAAAGCGCACTGTGAACACATCCAAAAGTTTGGAAGAAAACAGGTGTTTTTTGCGAAGTGCCTACCTGTAGATTTTGGCCTCTAGCTCAGCCGGCACCTAGGAAAACCCACCAAACCTGTACATTTCTGAAAACTAGAGACTGAGGGGAATCCAAGGAGGGGTGACTTGCGGGGCTCGGACCAGGTTCTGTTACCCAGAATCCTTTGCAAACCTCGAAATTTGGCTAAAAAAACACATGTTCCTCACATTTCTGTGGCAGAAAGTTCTGGAATCTGAGGGGAGCCACAAATTTCCTTCCACCCAGCGTTCCCCCAAGTCTCCCGATAAAAATGATACCTCACTTGTGTGGGTAGGCCTAACGCCCGCGACAGGAAATGCCCCAAAGCGCAACGTGGACACATCCAAATTTTTGGAAGAAAACAGAGGTGTTTTTTGCGAAGTGCCTACCTGTAGATTTTGGCCTCTAGCTCAGCCGGCACCTAGGGAAACTTACCAAACCTGTGCATTTCTGAAAACTAGAGACCTAGGGGAATCCAAGGAGGGGTGACTTGTGGGGCTCGGACCAGGTTCTGTTACCCAGAATCCTTTGCAAACCTCAAAATTTGGCTAAAAAAACACATGTTCCTCACATTTCTGTGGCAGAAAGTTCTGGAATCTGAGAGGAGCCACAAATTTCCTTCCACCCAGTGTTCCCCCAAGTCTCCCGATAAAAATGATACCTCACTTGTGTGGGTAGGCCTAGCGCCCGCGACAGGAAACGCCCCAAAGCGCACCGTGGACACATCCAAAACTTTGGAAGAAAACAGAGGTGTTTTTTGCGAAGTGCATACCTGTAGATTTTGGCCTCTAGCTCAGCCGGCACCTAGGAAAACCTACCAAACCTGTGTATTTCTGAAAACTAGAGACCGAGGGGAATCCAAGGAGGGGTGACTTGTGGGGCTCGGACCAGGTTCTGTTACCCAGAATCCTTTGCAAACCTCAAAATTTAGCTAAAAAAACACATGTTCCTCACATTTCTGTGGCAGAAAGTTCTGGAATCTGAGAGGAGCCACAAATTTCCTTCCACCCAGCGTTCCCCCAAGTCTCCTGATAAAAATGATACCTCACTTGTGTGGGTAGGCCTAGCGCCCGCGACAGGAAACACCCCAAAGCGCAACGTGGACACATCCAAAATTTTGGAAGAAAACAGAGGTGTTTTTTGCGAAGTGCCTACCTGTAGATTTTGGCCTCTAGCTCAGCCGGCACCTAGGGAAACCTACCAAACCTGTGCATTTCTGAAAACTAGAGACCTAGGAGAATTCAAGAGGGGTGACTTGCGGGGCTCGGACCAGGTTCTGTTACCCAGAATCCTTTGCAAACCTCAGAATTTGGCAAAAAAAACACATGTTCCTCACATTTCTGTGGCAGAAAGTTCTGGAATCTGAGAGGAGCCACAAATTTCCTTCCACCCAGCGTTCCCCCAAGTCTCCCGATAAAAATGATACCTCACTTGTGTGGGTAGGCCTAGCGCCCGCGACAGGAAACGCCCCAAAGCGCACCGTGGACACATCCAAAATTTTGGAAATAAAACAGAGGTGTTTTTTGCGAAGTACCTACCTGTAGATTTTGGCCTCTAGCTCAGCCGGCACCTAGGAAGACCCAACAAACCTGTACATTTCTGAAAACTAGAGACTGAGGGGAATCCAAGGAGGGGTGACTTGCGGGGCTCGGACCAGGTTCTGTTACCCAGAATCCTTTGCAAACCTCAAAGTTTGGCTAAAAAAACACATGTTCCTCACATTTCTGTGGCAGAAAGTTCTGGAATCTGAGAGGAGCCACAAATTTCCTTCCACCCAGCGTTCCCCCAAGTCTCCCGATAAAAATGATACCTCACTTGTGTGGGTAGGCCTAGCGCCCGCGACAGGAAACGCCCCAAAGCGCAACGTGGACACATCCACATTTTTGGAAGAAAACAGAGGTGTTTTTTGCGAAGTGCCTACCTGTAGATTTTGGCCTCTAGCTCAGCCAGCACCTAGGGAAACCTACCAAACCTGTGCATTTCTGAAAACTAGAGACCTGGGGGAATCCAAGATGGGGTGACTTGCGGGGCTCGGACCAGGTTCTGTTACCCAGAATCCTTTGCAAACCTCGAAATTTGGCTAAAAAAACACATGTTCCTCACATTTCTGTGGCAGAAAGTTCTGGAATCTGAGGGGAGCCACAAATTTCCTTCCACCCAGCGTTCCCCCAAGTCTCCCGATAAAAATGATACCTCACTTGTGTGGGTAGGCCTAACGCCCGCAACAGGAAATGCCCCAAAGCGCAATGTGGACACATCCAAATTTTTGGAAGAAAACAGAGGTGTTTTTTGCGAAGTGCCTACCTGTAGATTTTGGCCTCTAGCTCAGCCGGCACCTAGGGAAACCTACCAAACCTGTGCATTTCTGAAAACTAGAGACCTAGGGGA
The DNA here is from genome assembly GCF_031143425.1 of Pleurodeles waltl. Taxonomy (NCBI): domain Eukaryota; kingdom Metazoa; phylum Chordata; class Amphibia; order Caudata; family Salamandridae; genus Pleurodeles; species Pleurodeles waltl. The sequence goes on from NW_027150395.1 coordinate 46,853, forward strand.
ATCCAAGATGGGGTGACTTGTGGGGCTCTGACCAGGTTCTGTTACCCAGAATCCTTTGCAAACCTCCAAATTTGGCTAAAAAAACACATGTTCCTCACATTTCTGTGGCAGAAAGTTCTGGAATCTGAGAGGAGCCACAAATTTCCTTCCACCCAGAGTTCCCCCAAGTCTCCCGATAAAAATGATACCTCACTTGTGTGGGTAGGCCTAGCGCCCACGACAGGAAACGCCCCAAAGCGCACCGTGGACACATCCAAAACTTTGGAAGAAAACAGAGGTGTTTTTTGCGAAGTGCATACCTGTAGATTTTGGCCTCTAGCTCAGCCGGCACGTAGGAAAACCTACCAAACCTGTGTATTTCTGAAAACTAGAGACCGAGGGGAATCCAAGGAGGGGTGACTTGTGGGGCTCGGACCAGGTTCTGTTACCCAGAATCCTTTGCAAACCTCAAAATTTGGCTTAAAAAACACATGTTCCTCACATTTCTGTGGCAGAAAGTTCTGGAATCTGAGAGGAGCCACAAATTTCCTTCCACCCAGCGTTCCCCCAAGTCTCCTGATAAAAATGATACCTCACTTGTGTGGGTAGGCCTAGCGCCCGCGACAGGAAACACCCCAAAGCGCAATGTGGACACATCCAAAATTTTGGAAGAAAACAGAGGTGTTTTTTGCGAAGTGCCTACCTGTAGATTTTGGCCTCTAGCTCAGCCGGCACCTAGGGAAACCTACCAAACCTGTGCATTTCTGAAAACTAGAGACCTAGGAGAATTCAAGAGGGGTGACTTGCGGGGCTCGGACCAGGTTCTGTTACCCAGAATCCTTTGCAAACCTCAGAATTTGGCAAAAAAAACACATGTTCCTCATATTTCTGTGGCAGAAAGTTCTGGAATCTGAGAGGAGCCACAAATTTCCTTCCACCCAGCGTTCCCCCAAGTCTCCCGATAAAAATGATACCTCACTTGTGTGGGTAGGCCTAGCGCCCGCGACAGGAAACGCCCCAAAGCGCACCGTGGACACATCCAAAATTTTGGAAATAAAACAGAGGTGTTTTTTGCGACGTACCTACCTGTAGATTTTGGCCTCTAGCTCAGCCGGCACCTAGGAAGACCCAACAAACCTGTACATTTCTGAAAACTAGAGACTGAGGGGAATCCAAGGAGGGGTGACTTGCGGGGCTCGGACCAGGTTCTGTTACCCAGAATCCTTTGCAAACCTCAAAGTTTGGCTAAAAAAACACATGTTCCTCACATTTCTGTGACAGAAAGTTCTGGAATCTGAGAGGAGCCACAAATTTCCTTCCACCCAGCGTTCCCCCAAGTCTCCCGATAAAAATGATACCTCACTTGTGTGGGTAGGCCTAGCGCCCGCGACAGGAAACGCCCCAAAGCGCAACGTGGACACATCCACATTTTTGGAAGAAAACAGAGGTGTTTTTTGCGAAGTGCCTACCTGTAGATTTTGGCCTCTAGCTCAGCCAGCACCTAGGGAAACCTACGAAACCTGTGCATTTCTGAAAACTAGAGACCTGGGGGAATCCAAGATGGGGTGACTTGCGGGGCTCGGACCAGGTTCTGTTACCCAGAATCCTTTGCAAACCTCGAAATTTGGCTAAAAAAACACATGTTACTCACATTTCTGTGGCAGAAAGTTCTGGAATCTGAGGGGAGCCACAAATTTCCTTCCACCCAGCGTTCCCCCAAGTCTCCCGATAAAAATGATACCTCACTTGTGTGGGTAGGCCTAACGCCCGCAACAGGAAATGCCCCAAAGCGCAATGTGGACACATCCAAATTTTTGGAAGAAAACAGAGGTGTTTTTTGCGAAGTGCCTACCTGTAGATTTTGGCCTCTAGCTCAGCCGGCACCTAGGGAAACCTACCAAACCTGTGCATTTCTGAAAACTAGAGACCTAGGGGAATCCAAGGAGGGGTGACTTGCGGGGCTCGGACCAGGTTCTGTTACCCAGAATCCTTTGCAAACCTCAAAATTTGGCTAAAAAAACACATTTTCCTCACATTTCTGTGGCAGAAAGTTCTGGAATCTGAGAGGAGCCACAAATTTCCTTCCACCCAGCGTTCCCCCAAGTCTCCCGATAAAAATGATACCTCACTTGTGTGGGTAGGCCTAGCGCCCGCGACAGGAAACGCCCCAAAGCGCGCCGTGGACACATCCAAAACTTTGGAAGAAAACAGAGGTGTTTTTTGTGAAGTGCCTACCTGTAGATTTTGGCCTCTAGCTCAGCCGGCACCTAGTAAAACCTACCAAACCTGTGTATTTCTGAAAACTAGAGACCGAGGGGAATCCAAGGAGGGGTGACTTGTGGGGCTCGGACCAGGTTCTGTTACCCAGAATCCTTTGCAAACCTCAAAATTTGGCTAACAAAACACATGTTCCTCACATTTCTGTGGCAGAAAGTTCTGGAATCTGAGAGGAGCCACAAATTTCCTTCCACCCAGCGTTCCCCCAAGTCTCCTGATAAAAATGATACCTCACTTGTGTGGGTAGGCCTAGCGCCCGGGACAGGAAACACCCCAAAGCGCAACGTGGACACATCCAAAATTTTGGAAGAAAACAGAGGTGTTTTTTGCGAAGTGCCTACCTGTAGATTTTGGCCTCTAGCTCAGCCGGCACCTAGGGAAACCTACCAAACCTGTGCATTTCTGAAAACTAGAGACCTAGGAGAATCCAAGAGGGGTGACTTGCGGGGCTCGGACCAGGTTCTGTTACCCAGAATCCTTTGCAAACCTCAGAATTTGGCTAAAAAAACACATGTTCCTCAAATTTCTGTGGCAGAAAGTTCTGGAATCTGAGAGGAGCCACAAATTTCCTTCCACCCAGCGTTCCCCCAAGTCTCCTGATAAAAATGATACCTCACTTGTGTGGGTAGGCCTAGCGCCCGCGACAGGAAACGCCCCAAAGCGCACCGTGGACACATCCAAAATTTTGGAAGAAAACAGAGGTGTTTTTTGCAAAGTGCCTACCTGTAGATTTTGGCCTCTAGCTCAGCCGGCACCTAGGGAAATCTACCAAACCTGTGCATTTCTGAAAACTAGAGACCTAGGGGAATCCAAGGAGGGGTGACTTGCGGGGCTCGGACCAGGTTCTGTTACCCAGAATCCTTTGCAAACCTCGAAATTTGGCTATAAAAACACATGTTCCTCACATTTCTGTGGCAGAAAGTTCTGGAATCTGAGGGGAGCCACAAATTTCCTTCCACCCAGCGTTCCCCCAAGTCTCCCGATAAAAATGATACCTCACTTGTGTGGGTAGGCCTAACGCCCGCGACAGGAAATTCCCCAAAGCGCAACGTGGACACATCCAAATTTTTGGAAGAAAACAGAGGTGTTTTTTGCGAAGTGCCTACCTGTAGATTTTGGCCTCTAGCTCAGCCGGCACCTAGGAAAACCTACCAAACCTGTGTATTTCTGACAACTAGAGACCGAGGGGAATCCAAGGAGGGGTGACTTGCGGGGCTTGGACCAGGTTCTGTTATCCAGAATCCTTTGCAAACCTCAGAATTTGGCAAAAAAAACACATGTTCCTCACATTTCTGTGGCAGAAAGTTCTGGAATCTGAGAGGAGCCACAAATTTCCTTCCACCCAGCGTTCCCCCAAGTTTCCCGATAAAAATGATACCTCACTTGTGTGGGTAGGCCTAGCGCCCGCGACAGGAAACGCCCCAAAGCGCACCGTGCACACATCCAAAATTTTGGAAAAAAACAGAGGTGTTTTTTACGAAGTACCTACCTGTAGATTTTGGCCTCTAGCTCAGCCGGCACCTAGGAAGACCCAACAAACCTGTACATTTCTGAAAACTATAGACCGAGTGGAATCCAAGGAGGGGTGACTTGTGGGGCTCGGACCAGGTTCTGTTACCCAGAATCCTTTGCAAACCTCAAAATTTGGCTAAAAAAACACATGTTCCTCACATTTCTGTGGCAGAAAGTTCTGGAATCTGAGAGGAGCCACAAATTTCCGTCCACCCAGCGTTCCCCCAAGTCTCCTGATAAAAATGATACCTCACTTGTGTGGGTAGGCCTAGCGCCCGCGACAGGAAACGCCCCAAAGCGCACTGTGGACACATCCAAAATTTTGGAAGAAAACAGGTGTTTTTTGCGAAGTGCCTACCTGTAGATTTTGGCCTCTAGCTCAGCCGGCACCTAGGAAAACCCACCAAACCTGTACATTTCTGAATACTAGAGACTTAGGGGAATCCAAGGAGGGGTGACTTGCGGGGCTCGGACCAGGTTCTGTTACCCAGAATCCTTTGCAAACCTCGAAATTTGGCTAAAAAAACACATGTTCCTCACATTTCTGTGGCAGAAAGTTCTGGAATCTGAGGGGAGCCACAAGTTTCCTTCCACCCAGCGTTCCCCCACGTCTCCCGATAAAAATGATACCTCACTTGTGTGGGTAGGCCTAACGCCCGCGACAGGAAATGCCCCAAAGCGCAACGTGGACACATCCAAATTTTTGGAAGAAAACAGAGGTGTTTTTTGCGAAGTGCCTACCTGTAGATTTTGGCCTCTAGCTCAGCCGGCACCTAGGGAAACCTACCAAACCTGTGCATTTCTGAAAACTAGAGACCTAGTGGAATCCAAGGAGGGGTGACTTGTGGGGCTCGGACCAGGTTCTGTTACCCAGAATCCTTTGCAAACCTCAAAATTTGGCTAAAAAAACACATGTTCCTCACATTTCTGTGGCAGAAAGTTCTGGAATCTGAGAGGAGCCACAAATTTCCTTCCACCCAGTGTTCCCCCAAGTCTCCCGATAAAAATGATACCTCACTTGTGTGGGTAGGCCTAGCACCCGCGACAGGAAACACCCCAAAGCGCACCGTGGACACATCCAAAACGTTGGAAGAAAACAGAGGTGTTTTTTGCGAAGTGCATACCTGTAGATTTTGGCCTCTAGCTCAGCCGGCACCTAGGAAAACCTACCAAACCTGTGTATTTCTGAAAACTAGAGACCGAGGGGAATCCAAGGAGGGGTGACTTGTGGGGCTCGGACCAGGTTCTGTTACCCAGAATCCTTTGCAAACCTCAAAATTTGGCTAAAAAAACACATGTTCCTCACATTTCTGTGGCAGAAAGTTCTGGAATCTGAGAGGAGCCACAAATTTCCTTCCACCCAGCGTTCCCCCAAGTCTCCTGATAAAAATGATACCTCACTTGTGTGGGTAGGCCTAGCGCCCGCGACAGGAAACACCCCAAAGCGCAACGTGGACACATCCAAAAGTTTGGAAGAAAACAGAGGTGTTTTTTGCGAAGTGCCTACCTGTAGATTTTGGCTTCTAGCTCAGCCGGCACCTAGGGAAACCTACCAAACCTGTGCATTTCTGAAAACTAGAGACCTAGGAGAATTCAAGAGGGGTGACTTGCGGGGCTCGGACCAGGTTCTGTTACCCAGAATCCTTTGCAAACCTCAGAATTTGGCAAAAAAAACACATGTTCCTCACATTTCTGTGGCAGAAAGTTATGGAATCTGAGAGGAGCCACAAATTTCCTTCCACCCAGCGTTCCCCCAAGTCTCCCGATAAAAATGATACCTCACTTGTGTGGGTAGGCCTAGCGCCCGCGACAGGAAACGCCCCAAAGCGCACCGTGGACACATCCAAAATTTTGGAAAAAAACAGAGGTGTTTTTTGCGAAGTACCTACCTGTAGATTTTGGCCTCTAGCTCAGCCGGCACCTAGGAAGACCCAACAAACCTGTACATTTCTGAAAACTAGAGACTGAGGGGAATCCAAGGAGGGGTGACTTGCGGGGCTCGGACCAGGTTCTGTTACCCAGAATCCTTTGCAAACCTCAAAGTTTGGCTAAAAAAACACATGTTCCTCACATTTCTGTGGCAGAAAGTTCTGGAATCTGAGAGGAGCCACAAATTTCCTTCCACCCAGCGTTCCCCCAAGTCTCCCGATAAAAATGATACCTCACTTGTGTGGGTAGGCCTAGCGCCCGCGACAGGAAACGCCCCAAAGCGCAACGTGGACACATCCACATTTTTGGAAGAAAACAGAGGTGTTTTTTGCGAAGTGCCTACCTGTAGATTTTGGCCTCTAGCTCAGCCGGCACCTAGGGAAACCTACCAAACCTGTGCATTTCTGAAAACTAGAGACCTGGGGGAATCCAAGATGGGGTGACTTGCGGGACTCGGACCAGGTTCTGTTACCCAGAATCCTTTGCAAACCTCGAAATTTGGCTAAAAAAACACATGTTCCTCACATTTCTGTGGCAGAAAGTTCTGGAATCTGAGGGGAGCCACAAATTTCCTTCCACCCAGCGTTCCCCCAAGTCTCCCGATAAAAATGATACCTCACTTGTGTGGGAAGGCCTAACGCCCGCGACAGGAAATGCCCCAAAGCGCAATGTGGACACATCCAAATTTTTGAAAGAAAACAGAGGTGTTTTTTGCGAAGTGCCTACCTGTAGATTTTGGCCTCTAGCTCAGCCGGCACCTAGGGAAACCTACCAAACCTGTGCATTTCTGAAAACTAGAGACCTAGGGGAATCCAAGGAGGGGTGACTTGCGGGGCTCGGACCAGGTTCTGTTACCCAGAATCCTTTGCAAACCTCAAAATTTGGCTAAAAAAACACATGTTCCTCACATTTCTGTGGCAGAAAGTTCTGGAATCTGAGAGGAGCCACAAATTTCCTTCCACCCAGCGTTCCCCCAAGTCTCCCGATAAAAATGATACCTCACTTGTGTGGGTAGGCCTAGCGCCCGCGACAGGAAACGCCCCAAAGCGCGCCGTGGACACATCCAAAACTTTGGAAGAAAACAGAGGTGTTTTTTGTGTAGTGCCTACCTGTAGATTTTGGCCTCTAGCTCAGCCGGCACCTAGTAAACCTACCAAACCTGTGTATTTCTGAAAACTAGAGACCGAGGGGAATCCAAGGAGGGGTGACTTGTGGGGCTCGGACCAGGTTCTGTTACCCAGAATCCTTTGCAAACCTCAAAATTTGGCTAACAAAACACATGTTCCTCACATTTCTGTGGCAGAAAGTTCTGGAATCTGAGAGGAGCCACAAATTTCCTTCCACCCAGCGTTCCCCCAAGTCTCCTGATAAAAATGATACCTCACTTGTGTGGGTAGGCCTAGCGCCCGCGACAGGAAACACCCCAAAGCGCAACGTGGACACATCCAAAATTTTGGAAGAAAACAGAGGTGTTTTTTGCGAAGTGCCTACCTGTAGATTTTGGCCTCTAGCTCAGCCGGCACCTAGGGAAACCTACCAAACCTGTGCATTTCTGAAAACTAGAGACCTAGGAGAATCCAAGAGGGGTGACTTGCGGGGCTCGGACCAGGTTCTGTTACCCAGAATCCTTTGCAAACCTCAGAATTTGGCTAAAAAAACACATGTTCCTCAAATTTCTGTGGCAGAAAGTTCTGGAATCTGAGAGGAGCCACAAATTTCCTTCCACCCAGCGTTCCCCCAAGTCTCCTGATAAAAATGATACCTCACTTGTGTGGGTAGGCCTAGCGCCCGCGACAGGAAACGCCCCAAAGCGCACCGTGGACACATCCAAAATTTTGGAAGAAAACAGAGGTGTTTTTTGCGAAGTGCCTACCTGTAGATTTTGGCCTCTAGCTCAGCCGGCACCTAGGGAAATCTACCAAACCTGTGCATTTCTGAAAACTAGAGACCTAGGGGAATCCAAGGAGGGGTGACTTGTGGGGCTCGGACCAGGTTCTGTTACCCAGAATCCTTTGCAAATCTCAAAATTTGGCTAAAAAAACACATGTTCCTCACATTTCTGTGGCAGAAAGTTCTGGAATCTGAGAGGAGCCACAAATTTCCTTCCACCCAGCGTTCCCCCAAGTCTCCCGATAAAAATGATAGCTCACTTGTGTGGGTAGGCCTAGCGCCCGCGACAGGAAACGCCCCAAAGCCCACCGTGGACACATCCAAAACTTTGGAAGAAAACAGAGGTGTTTTTTGCGAAGTGCCTACCTGTAGATTTTGGCCTCTAGCTCAGCCGGCACCTAGGACAACCTACCAAACCTGTGTATTTCTGAAAACTAGAGACCGAGGGGAATCCAAGGAGGGGTGACTTGTGGGGCTCGGACCAGGTTCTGTTACCCAGAATCCTTTGCAAACCTCAAAATTTGGCTAAAAAAACACATGTTCCTCACATTTCTGTGGCAGAAAGTTCTGGAATCTGAGAGGAGCCACAAATTTCCTTCCACCCAGCGTTCCCCCAAGTCTCCTGATAAAAATGATACCTCACTTGTGTGGGTAGGCCTAGCGCCCGCGACAGGAAACACCCCAAAGCACAACGTGGACACATCCAAAATTTTGGAAGAAAACAGAGGTGTTTTTTGCGAAGTGCCTACCTGTAGATTTTGGCCTATAGCTCAGCCGGCACCTAGGGAAACCTACCAAACCTGTGCATTTCTGAAAATTAGAGACCTAGGAGAATCCAAGAGGGGTGACTTGCGGGGCTCGGACCAGGTTCTGTTACCCAGAATCCTTTGCAAACCTCAGAATTTGGCTAAAAAAACACATGTTCCTCACATTTCTGTGGCAGAAAGTTCTGGAATCTGAGAGGAGCCACAAATTTCCTTCCACCCAGCGTTCCCCCAAGTCTCCCGATAAAAATGATACCTCACTTGTGTGGGTAGGCCTAACGCCCGCGACAGGAAATGCCCCAAAGCGCAACGTGGACACATCCAAATTTTTGGAAGAAAACAGAGGTGTTTTTTGCGAAGTGCCTACCTGTAGATTTTGGCCTCTAGCTCAGCCGGCACCTAGGGAAACCTACCAAACCTGTGCATTTCTGAAAACTAGAGACCTAGTGGAATCCAAGGAGGGGTGACTTGTGGGGCTCGGACCAGGTTCTGTTACCCAGAATCCTTTGCAAACCTCAAAATTTGGCTAAAAAAACACATGTTCCTCACATTTCTGTGGCAGAAAGTTCTGGAATCTGAGAGGAGCCACAAATTTCCTTCCACCCAGTGTTCCCCCAAGTCTCCCGATAAAAATGATACCTCACTTGTGTGGGTAGGCCTAGCGCCCGCGACAGGAAACGCCCCAAAGCGCACCGTGGACACATCCAAAACGTTGGAAGAAAACAGAGGTGTTTTTTGCGAAGTGCATACCTGTAGATTTTGGCCTCTAGCTCAGCCGGCACCTAGGAAAACCTACCAAACCTGTGTATTTCTGAAAACTAGAGACCGAGGGGAATCCAAGGAGGGGTGACTTGTGGGGCTCGGACCAGGTTCTGTTACCCAGAATCCTTTGCAAACCTCAAAATTTGGCTAAAAAAACACATGTTCCTGACATTTCTGTGGCAGAAAGTTCTGGAATCTGAGAGGAGCCACAAATTTCCTTCCACCCAGCGTTCCCCCAAGTCTCCTGATAAAAATGATACCTCACTTGTGTGGGTAGGCCTAGCGCCCGCGACAGGAAACACCCCAAAGCGCAACGTGGACACATCCAAAAGTTTGGAAGAAAACAGAGGTGTTTTTTGCGAAGTGCCTACCTGTAGATTTTGGCTTCTAGCTCAGCCGGCACCTAGGGAAACCTACCAAACCTGTGCATTTCTGAAAACTAGAGACCTAGGAGAATTCAAGAGGGGTGACTTGCGGGGCTCGGACCAGGTTCTGTTACCCAGAATCCTTTGCAAACCTCAGAATTTGGCAAAAAAAACACATGTTCCTCACATTTCTGTGGCAGAAAGTTCTGGAATCTGAGAGGAGCCACAAATTTCCTTCCACCCAGCGTTCCCCCAAGTCTCCCGATAAAAATGATACCTCACTTGTGTGGGTAGGCCTAGCGCCCGCGACAGGAAACGCCCCAAAGCGCACCGTGGACACATCCAAAATTTTGGAAAAAAACAGAGGTGTTTTTTGCGAAGTACCTACCTGTAGATTTTGGCCTCTAGCTCAGCCGGCACCTAGGAAGACCCAACAAACCTGTACATTTCTGAAAACTAGAGACTGAGGGGAATCCAAGGAGGGGTGACTTGCGGGGCTCGGACCAGGTTCTGTTACCCAGAATCCTTTGCAAACCTCAAAGTTTGGCTAAAAAAACACATGTTCCTCACATTTCTGTGGCAGAAAGTTCTGGAATCTGAGAGGAGCCACAAATTTCCTTCCACCCAGCGTTCCCCCAAGTCTCCCGATAAAAATGATACCTCACTTGTGTGGGTAGGCCTAGCGCCCGTGACAGGAAACGCCCCAAAGCGCAACGTGGACACATCCACATTTTTGGAAGAAAACAGAGGTGTTTTTTGCGAAGTGCCTACCTGTAGATTTTGGCCTCTAGCTCAGCCGGCACCTAGGGAAACCTACCAAACCTGTGCATTTCTGAAAACTAGAGACCTGGGGGAATCCAAGATGGGGTGACTTGCGGGACTCGGACCAGGTTCTGTTACCCAGAATCCTTTGCAAACCTCGAAATTTGGCTAAAAAAACACATGTTCCTCACATTTCTGTGGCAGAAAGTTCTGGAATCTGAGGGGAGCCACAAATTTCCTTCCACCCAGCGTTCCCCCAAGTCTCCCGATAAAAATGATACCTCACTTGTGTGGGTAGGCCTAACGCCCGCGACAGGAAATGCCCCAAAGCGCAATGTGGACACATCCAAATTTTTGGAAGAAAACAGAGGTGTTTTTTGCGAAGTGCCTACCTGTAGATTTTGGCCTCTAGCTCAGCCGGCACCTAGGGAAACCTACCAAACCTGTGCATTTCTGAAAACTAGAGACCTGGGGGAATCCAAGATGGGGTGACTTGCGGGACTCGGACCAGGTTCTGTTACCCAGAATCCTTTGCAAACCTCGAAATTTGGCTAAAAAAACACATGTTCCTCACATTTCTGTGGCAGAAAGTTCTGGAATCTGAGGGGAGCCACAAATTTCCTTCCACCCAGCGTTCCCCCAAGTCTCCCGATAAAAATGATACCTCACTTGTGTGGGTAGGCCTAACGCCCGCGACAGGAAATGCCCCAAAGCGCAACGTGGACACATCCAAATTTTTGGAAGAAAACAGAGGTGTTTTTTGCGAAGTGCCTACCTGTAGATTTTGGCCTCTAGCTCAGCCGGCACCTAGGGAAACTTACCAAACCTGTGCATTTCTGAAAACTAGAGACCTAGGGGAATCCAAGGAGGGGTGACTTGTGGGGCTCGGACCAGGTTCTGTTACCCAGAATCCTTTGCAAACCTCAAAATTTGGCTAAAAAAACACATGTTCCTCACATTTCTGTGGCAGAAAGTTCTGGAATCTGAGAGGAGCCACAAATTTCCTTCCACCCAGTGTTCCCCCAAGTCTCCCGATAAAAATGATACCTCACTTGTGTGGGTAGGCCTAGCGCCCGCGACAGGAAACGCCCCAAAGCGCACCGTGGACACATCCAAAACTTTGGAAGAAAACAGAGGTGTTTTTTGCGAAGTGCATACCTGTAGATTTTGGCCTCTAGCTCAGCCGGCACCTAGGAAAACCTACCAAACCTGTGTATTTCTGAAAACTAGAGACCGAGGGGAATCCAAGGAGGGGTGACTTGTGGGGCTCGGACCAGGTTCTGTTACCCAGAATCCTTTGCAAACCTCAAAATTTAGCTAAAAAAACACATGTTCCTCACATTTCTGTGGCAGAAAGTTCTGGAATCTGAGAGGAGCCACAAATTTCCTTCCACCCAGCGTTCCCCCAAGTCTCCTGATAAAAATGATACCTCACTTGTGTGGGTAGGCCTAGCGCCCGCGACAGGAAACACCCCAAAGCGCAACGTGGACACATCCAAAATTTTGGAAGAAAACAGAGGTGTTTTTTGCGAAGTGCCTACCTGTAGATTTTGGCCTCTAGCTCAGCCGGCACCTAGGGAAACCTACCAAACCTGTGCATTTCTGAAAACTAGAGACCTAGGAGAATTCAAGAGGGGTGACTTGCGGGGCTCGGACCAGGTTCTGTTACCCAGAATCCTTTGCAAACCTCAGAATTTGGCAAAAAAAAACACATGTTCCTCACATTTCTGTGGCAGAAAGTTCTGGAATCTGAGAGGAGCCACAAATTTCCTTCCACCCAGCGTTCCCCCAAGTCTCCCGATAAAAATGATACCTCACTTGTGTGGGTAGGCCTAGCGCCCGCGACAGGAAACGCCCCAAAGCGCACCGTGGACACATCCAAAATTTTGGAAATAAAACAGAGGTGTTTTTTGCGAAGTACCTACCTGTAGATTTTGGCCTCTAGCTCAGCCGTCACCTAGGAAGACCCAACAAACCTGTACATTTCTGAAAACTAGAGACTGAGGGGAATCCAAGGAGGGGTGACTTGCGGGGCTCGGACCAGGTTCTGTTACCCAGAATCCTTTGCAAACCTCAAAGTTTGGCTAAAAAAACACATGTTCCTCACATTTCTGTGGCAGAAAGTTCTGGAATCTGAGAGGAGCCACAAATTTCCTTCCACCCAGCGTTCCCCCAAGTCTCCCGATAAAAATGATACCTCACTTGTGTGGGTAGGCCTAGCGCCCGCGACAGGAAACGCCCCAAAGCGCAACGTGGACACATCCACATTTTTGGAAGAAAACAGAGGTGTTTTTTGCGAAGTGCCTACCTGTAGATTTTGGCCTCTAGCTCAGCCAGCACCTAGGGAAACCTACCAAACCTGTGCATTTCTGAAAACTAGAGACCTGGGGGAATCCAAGATGGGGTGACTTGCGGGGCTCGGACCAGGTTCTGTTACCCAGAATCCTTTGCAAACCTCGAAATTTGGCTAAAAAAACACATGTTCCTCACATTTCTGTGGCAGAAAGTTCTGGAATCTGAGGGGAGCCACAAATTTCCTTCCACCCAGCGTTCCCCCAAGTCTCCCGATAAAAATGATACCTCACTTGTGTGGGTAGGCCTAACGCCCGCAACAGGAAATGCCCCAAAGCGCAATGTGGACACATCCAAATTTTTGGAAGAAAACAGAGGTGTTTTTTGCGAAGTGCCTACCTGTAGATTTTGGCCTCTAGCTCAGCCGGCACCTAGGGAAACCTACCAAACCTGTGCATTTCTGAAAACTAGAGACCTAGGGGAATCCAAGATGGGGTGACTTGTGGGGCTCTGACCAGGTTCTGTTACCCAGAATCCTTTGCAAACCTCCAAATTTGGCTAAAAAAACACATGTTCCTCACATTTCTGTGGCAGAAAGTTCTGGAATCTGAGAGGAGCCACAAATTTCCTTCCACCCAGAGTTCCCCCAAGTCTCCCGATAAAAATGATACCTCACTTGTGTGGGTAGGCCTAGCGCCCACGACAGGAAACGCCCCAAAGCGCACCGTGGACACATCCAAAACTTTGGAAGAAAACAGAGGTGTTTTTTGCGAAGTGCATACCTGTAGATTTTGGCCTCTAGCTCAGCCGGCACCTAGGGAAACTTACCAAACCTGTGCATTTCTGAAAACTAGAGACCTAGGGGAATCCAAGGAGGGGTGACTTGTGGGGCTCGGACCAGGTTCTGTTACCCAGAATCCTTTGCAAACCTCAAAATTTGGCTAAAAAAACACATGTTCCTCACATTTCTGTGGCAGAAAGTTCTGGAATCTGAGAGGAGCCACAAATTTCCTTCCACCCAGTGTTCCCCCAAGTCTCCCGATAAAAATGATACCTCACTTGTGTGGGTAGGCCTAGCGCCCGCGACAGGAAACGCCCCAAAGCGCACCGTGGACACATCCAAAACTTTGGAAGAAAACAGAGGTGTTTTTTGCGAAGTGCATACCTGTAGATTTTGGCCTCTAGCTCAGCCGGCACCTAGGAAAACCTACCAAACCTGTGTATTTCTGAAAACTAGAGACCGAGGGGAATCCAAGGAGGGGTGACTTGTGGGGCTCGGACCAGGTTCTGTTACCCAGAATCCTTTGCAAACCTCAAAATTTAGCTAAAAAAACACATGTTCCTCACATTTCTGTGGCAGAAAGTTCTGGAATCTGAGAGGAGCCACAAATTTCCTTCCACCCAGCGTTCCCCCAAGTCTCCTGATAAAAATGATACCTCACTTGTGTGGGTAGGCCTAGCGCCCGCGACAGGAAACACCCCAAAGCGCAACGTGGACACATCCAAAATTTTGGAAGAAAACAGAGGTGTTTTTTGCGAAGTGCCTACCTGTAGATTTTGGCCTCTAGCTCAGCCGGCACCTAGGGAAACCTACCAAACCTGTGCATTTCTGAAAATTAGAGACCTAGGAGGATTCAAGAGGGGTGACTTGCGGGGCTCGGACCAGGTTCTGTTACCCAGAATCCTTTGCAAACCTCGAAATTTGGCTATAAAAACACATGTTCCTCACATTTCTGTGGCAGAAAGTTCTGGAATCTGAGGGGAGCCACAAATTTCCTTCCACCCAGCGTTCCCCCAAGTCTCCCGATAAAAATGATACCTCACTTGTGTGGGTAGGCCTAACGCCCGCGACAGGAAATGCCCCAAAGCGCAACGTGGACACATCCAAATTTTTGGAAGAAAACAGAGGTGTTTTTTGCGAAGTGCCTACCTGTAGATTTTGGCCTCTAGCTCAGCCGGCACCTAGGGAAACCTACCAAACCTGTGCATTTCTGAAAACTAGAGACCTAGGGGAATCCAAGGAGGGGTGACTTGCGGGGCTCGGACCAGGTTCTGTTACCCAGAATCCTTTGCAAACCTCAAAATTTGGCTAAAAAAACACATGTTCCTCACATTTCTGTGGCAGAAAGTTCTGGAATCTGAGAGGAGCCACAAATTTCCTTCCACCCAGCATTCCCCCAAGTCTCCTGATAAAAATTATACCTCACTTGTGTGGGTAGGCCTAGCGCCCGCGACAGGAAACGCCCCAAAGCGCACCGTGGACACATCCAAAATTTTGGAAGAAAACAGAGGTGTTTTTTGCGAAGTGCCTACCTGTAGATTTTGGCCTCTAGCTCAGCCGGCACCTAGGGAAACCTACCAAACCTGTGCATTTCTGAAAATTAGAGACCTAGGAGAATCCAAGAGGGGTGACTTGCGGGGCTCGGACCAGGTTCTGTTACCCAGAATCCTTTGCAAACATCAGAATTTGGCTAAAAAAACACATGTTCCTCACATTTCTGTGGCAGAAAGTTCTGGAATCTGAGAGGAGCCACAAATTTCCTTCCACCCAGCGTTCCCCCAAGTCTCCCGATAAAAATGATACCTCACTTGTGTGGGTAGGCCTAGCGCCCGCGACAGGAAACGCCCCAAAGCGCACCGTGGACACATCCAAAATTTTGGAAGAAAACAGAGGTGTTTTTTGCGAAGTGCCTACCTGTAGATTTTGGCCTCTAGCTCAGCCCGCACCTAGGAAAACGCACCAAACCTGTACATTTCTGAAAACTAGAGACTGAGGGGAATCCAAGGAGGGGTGACTTGCGGGGCTCGGACCAGGTTCTGTTACCCAGAATCCTTTGCAAACCTCAAAATTTGGCTAAAAAAACACATGTTCCTCACATTTCTGTGGCAGAAAGTTCTGGAATCTGAGAGGAGCCACAAATTTCCTTCCACCCAGCGTTCCCCCAAGTCTCCTGATAAAAATTATACCTCACTTGTGTGGGTACGCCTAGCGCCCGCGACAGGAAACACCCCAAAGCGCAACGTGGACACATCCAAAATTTTGGAAGAAAACAGAGGTGTTTTTTGCGAAGTGCCTACCTGTAGATTTTGGCCTCTAGCTCAGCCGGCACCTAAGGAAACCTACCAAACCTGTGCATTTCTGAAAACTAGAGACCTAGGGGAATCCAAGATGGGGTGACTTGCGGGGCTCGGACCAGGTTCTGTTACCCAGAATCCTTTGCAAACCTCGAAATTTGGCTAAAAAAACACATGTTCCTCACATTTCTGTGGCAGAAAGTTCTGGAATCTGAGAGGAGCCACAAATTTCCTTCCACCCAGCGTTCCCCCAAGTCTCCTGATAAAAATGATACCTCACTTGTGTGGGTAGGCCTAGCGCCCGCGACAGGAAACGCCCCAAAGCGCACTGTGGACACATCCAAAAGTTTGGAAGAAAACAGGTGTTTTTTGCGAAGTGCCTACCTGTAGATTTTGGCCTCTAGCTCAGCCGGCACCTAGGAAAACCCACCAAACCTGTACATTTCTGAAAACTAGAGACTGAGGGGAATCCAAGGAGGGGTGACTTGCGGGGCTCGGACCAGGTTCTGTTACCCAGAATCCTTTGCAAACCTCGAAATTTGGCTAAAAAAACACATGTTCCTCACATTTCTGTGGCAGAAAGTTCTGGAATCTGAGGGGAGCCACAAATTTCCTTCCACCCAGCGTTCCCCCAAGTCTCCCGATAAAAATGATACCTCACTTGTGTGGGTAGGCCTAACGCCCGCGACAGGAAATGCCCCAAAGCGCAACGTGGACACATCCAAATTTTTGGAAGAAAACAGAGGTGTTTTTTGCGAAGTGCCTACCTGTAGATTTTGGCCTCTAGCTCAGCCGGCACCTAGGGAAACTTACCAAACCTGTGCATTTCTGAAAACTAGAGACCTAGGGGAATCCAAGGAGGGGTGACTTGTGGGGCTCGGACCAGGTTCTGTTACCCAGAATCCTTTGCAAACCTCAAAATTTGGCTAAAAAAACACATGTTCCTCACATTTCTGTGGCAGAAAGTTCTGGAATCTGAGAGGAGCCACAAATTTCCTTCCACCCAGTGTTCCCCCAAGTCTCCCGATAAAAATGATACCTCACTTGTGTGGGTAGGCCTAGCGCCCGCGACAGGAAACGCCCCAAAGCGCACTGTGGACACATCCAAAACTTTGGAAGAAAACAGAGGTGTTTTTTGCGAAGTGCATACCTGTAGATTTTGGCCTCTAGCTCAGCCGGCACCTAGGAAAACCTACCAAACCTGTGTATTTCTGAAAACTAGAGACCGAGGGGAATCCAAGGAGGGTTGACTTGTGGGGCTCGGACCAGGTTCTGTTACCCAGAATCCTTTGCAAACCTCAAAATTTAGCTAAAAAAACACATGTTCCTCACATTTCTGTGGCAGAAAGTTCTGGAATCTGAGAGGAGCCACACATTTCCTTCCACCCAGCGTTCCCCCAAGTCTTCTGATAAAAATGATACCTCACTTGTGTGGGTAGGCCTAGCGCCCGCGACAGGAAACACCCCAAAGCGCAACGTGGACACATCCAAAATTTTGGAAGAAAACAGAGGTGTTTTTTGCGAAGTGCATACCTGTAGATTTTGGCCTCTAGCTCAGCCGGCACCTAGGGAAACCTACCAAACCTGTGCATTTCTGAAAACTAGAGACCTAGGAGGATTCAAGAGGGGTGACTTGCGGGGCTCGGACCAGGTTCTGTTACCCAGAATCCTTTGCAAACCTCAGAATTTGGCAAAAAAAACACATGTTCCTCACATTTCTGTGGCAGAAAGTTCTGGAATCTGAGAGGAGCCACAAATTTCCTTCCACCCAGCGTTCCCCCAAGTCTCCCGATAAAAATGATACCTCACTTGTGTGGGTAGGCCTAGCGCCCGCGACAGGAAACGCCCCAAAGCGCACCGTGGACACATCCAAAATTTTGGAAAAAAACAGAGGTGTTTTTTGCGAAGTACCTACCTGTAGATTTTGGCCTCTAGCTCATCCGGCACCTAGGGAAACTCAACAAACCTGTACATTTCTGAAAACTAGATACTGAGGGGAATCCAAGGAGGGGTGACTTGCGGGGCTCGGACCAGGTTCTGTTACCCAGAATCCTTTGCAAACCTCAAATTTTGGCTAAAAAAACACATGTTCCTCACATTTCTGTGGCAGAAAGTTCTGGAATCTGAGAGGAGCCACAAATTTCCTTCCACCCAGCGTTCCCCCAAGTCTCCCGATAAAAATGATACCTCACTTGTGTGGGTAGGCCTAGCGCCCGCGACAGGAAACGCCCCAAAGCGCAACGTGGACACATCCACATTTTTGGAAGAAAACAGAGGTGTTTTTTGCGAAGTGCCTACCTTTAGATTTTGGCCTCTAGCTCAGCCGGCACCTAGGGAAATCTACAAAACCTGTGCATTTCTGAAAACTAGAGACCTGGGGGAATCCAAGATGGGGTGACTTGCGGGGCTCGGACCAGGTTCTGTTACCCAGAATCCTTTGCAAACCTCAAAATTTGGCTAAAAAAACACATGTTCCTCACATTTCTGTGGCAGAAAGTTCTGGAATCTGAGGGGAGCCACAAATTTCCTTCCACCCAGCGTTCCCCCAAGTCTCCCGATAAAAATGATACCTCACTTGTGTGGGTAGGCCTAACGCCCGCGACAGGAAATGCCCCAAAGCGCAATGTGGACACATCCAAATTTTTGGAAGAAAACAGAGGTGTTTTTTGCGAAGTGCCTACCTGTAGATTTTGGCCTCTAGCTCAGCCGGCACCTAGGGAAACCTAGCAAACCTGTACATTTCTGAAAACTAGAGACCTAGGGGAATCCAAGGAGGGGTGACTTGCGGGGCTCGGACCAGGTTCTGTTACCCAGAATCCTTTGCAAACCTCAAAATTTGGCTAAAAAAACACATGTTCCTCACATTTCTGTGGCAGAAAGTTCTGGAATCTGAGAGGAGCCACAAATTTCCTTCCACCCAGCGTTCCCCCAAGTCTCCCGATAAAAATGATACCTCACTTGTGTGGGTAGGCCTAGCGCCCGCGACAGGAAACGCCCCAAAGCGCGCCGTGGACACATCCAAAACTTTGGAAGAAAACAGAGGTGTTTTTTGTGAAGTGCCTACCTGTAGATTTTGGCCTCTAGCTCAGCCGGCACCTAGTAAAACCTACCAAACCTGTGTATTTCTGAAAACTAGAGACCGAGGGGAATCCAAGGAGGGGTGACTTGTGGGGCTCGGACCAGGTTCTGTTACCCAGAATCCTTTGCAAACCTCAAAATTTGGCTAACAAAACACATGTTCCTCACATTTCTGTGGCAGAAAGTTCTGGAATCTGAGAGGAGCCACAAATTTCCTTCCACCCAGCGTTCCCCCAAGTCTCCTGATAAAAATGATACCTCACTTGTGTGGGTAGGCCTAGCGCCCGCGACAGGAAACACCCCAAAGCGCAACGTGGACACATCCAAAATTTTGGAAGAAAACAGAGGTGTTTTTTGCGAAGTGCCTACCTGTAGATTTTGGCCTCTAGCTCAGCCGGCACCTAGGGAAACCTACCAAACCTGTGCATTTCTGAAAACTAGAGACCTAGGAGAATCCAAGAGGGGTGACTTGCGGGGCTCGGACCAGGTTCTGTTACCCAGAATCCTTTGCAAACCTCGAAATTTGGCTAAAAAAACACATGTTCCTCACATTTCTGTGGCAGAAAGTTCTGGAATCTGAGGGGAGCCACAAATTTCCTTCCACCCAGCGTTCCCCCAAGTCTCCCGATAAAAATGATACCTCACTTGTGTGGGTAGGCCTAACGCCCGCGACAGGAAATGCCCCAAAGCGCAATGTGGACACATCCAAATTTTTGGAAGAAAACAGAGGTGTTTTTTGCGAAGTGCCTACCTGTAGATTTTGGCCTCTAGCTCAGCCGGCACCTAGGGAAACCTACCAAACCTGTGCATTTCTGAAAACTAGAGACCTAGGGGAATCCAAGGAGGGGTGACTTGCGGGGCTCGGACCAGGTTCTGTTACCCAGAATCCTTTGCAAACCTCAAAATTTGGCTAAAAAAACACATGTTCCTCACATTTCTGTGGCAGAAAGTTCTGGAATCTGAGAGGAGCCACAAATTTCCTTCCACCCAGCGTTCCCCCAAGTCTCCCGATAAAAATGATACCTCACTTGTGTGGGTAGGCCTAGCGCCCGCGACAGGAAACGCCCCAAAGCGCGCCGTGGACACATCCAAAACTTTGGAAGAAAACAGAGGTGTTTTTTGTGAAGTGCCTACCTGTAGATTTTGGCCTCTAGCTCAGCCGGCACCTAGTAAAACCTAACAAACCTGTGTATTTCTGAAAACTAGAGACCGAGGGGAATCCAAGGAGGGGTGACTTGTGGGGCTCGGACCAGGTTCTGTTACCCAGAATCCTTTGCAAACCTCAAAATTTGGCTAACAAAACACAAGTTCCTCACATTTCTGTGGCAGAAAGTTCTGGAATCTGAGAGGAGCCACAAATTTCCTTCCACCCAGCGTTCCCCCAAGTCTCCTGATAAAAATTATACCTCACTTGTGTGGGTAGGCCTAGCGCCCGCGACAGGAAACGCCCCAAAACGCGCCGTGGACACATCCAAAACTTTGGAAGAAAACAGAGGTGTTTTTTGTGAAGTGCCTACCTGTAGATTTTGGCCTCTAGCTCAGCCGGCACCTAGTAAAACCTACCAAACCTGTGTATTTCTGAAAACTAGAGACCGAGGGGAATCCAAGGAGGGGTGACTTGTGGGGCTCGGACCAGGTTCTGTTACCCAGAATCCTTTGCAAACCTCAAAATTTGGCTAACAAAACACATGTTCCTCACATTTCTGTGGCAGAAAGTTCTGGAATCTGAGAGGAGCCACAAATTTCCTTCCACCCAGCGTTCCCCCAAGTCTCCCGATAAAAATGATACCTCACTTGTGTGGGTAGGCCTAGCGCCCGCGACAGGAAACACCCCAAAGCGCAACGTGGACACATCCAAAATTTTGGAAGAAAACAGAGGTGTTTTTTGCGAAGTGCCTACCTGTAGATTTTGGCCTCTAGCTCAGCCGGCACCTAGGGAAACCTACCAAACCTTTGCATTTCTGAAAACTAGAGACCTAGGAGAATCCAAGAGGGGTGACTTGCGGGGCTCGGACCAGGTTCTGTTACCCAGAATCCTTTGCAAACCTCGAAATTTGGCTAAAAAAACACATGTTCCTCACATTTCTGTGGCAGAAAGTTCTGGAATCTGAGGGGAGCCACAAATTTCCTTCCACCCAGCGTTCCCCCAAGTCTCCCGATAAAAATGATACCTCACTTGTGTGGGTAGGCCTAACGCCCGCGACAGGAAATGCCCCAAAGCGCAATGTGGACACATCCAAATTTTTGGAAGAAAACAGAGGTGTTTTTTGCGAAGTGCCTACCTGTAGATTTTGGCCTCTAGCTCAGCCGGCACCTAGGGAAACCTACCAAACCTGTGCATTTCTGAAAACTAGAGACCTAGGGGAATCCAAGGAGGGGTGACTTGAGGGGCTCGGACCAGGTTCTGTTACCCAGAATCCTTTGCAAACCTCAAAATTGGGCTAAAAAAACACATGTTCCTCACATTTCTGTGGCAGAAAGTTCTGGAATCTGAGAGGAGCCACAAATTTCCTTCCACCCAGCGTTCCCCCAAGTCTCCCGATAAAAATGATACCTCACTTGTGTGGGTAGGCCTAGCGCCCGCGACAGGAAACGCCCCAAAGCGCGCCGTGGACACATCCAAAACTTTGGAAGAAAACAGAGGTGTTTTTTGTGAAGTGCCTACCTGTAGATTTTGGCCTGTAGCTCAGCCGGCACCTAGGGAAACCTACCAAACCTGTGCATTTCTGAAAACTAGAGACCTAGGAGAATCCAAGAGGGGTGACTTGCGGGGCTCGGACCAGGTTCTGTTACCCAGAATCCTTTGCAAACCTCAGAATTTGGCTAAAAAAACACATGTTCCTCAAATTTCTGTGGCAGAAAGTTCTGGAATCTGAGAGGAGCCACAAATTTCCTTCCACCCAGCGTTCCCCCAAGTCTCCTGATAAAAATGATACCTCACTTGTGTGGGTAGGCCTAGCGCCCGCGACAGGAAACGCCCCAAAGCGCACCGTGGACACATCCAAAATTTTGGAAGAAAACAGAGGTGTTTTTTGCGAAGTGCCTACCTGTAGATTTTGGCCTCTAGCTCAGCCGGCACCTAGGGAAATCTACCAAACCTGTGCATTTCTGAAAACTAGAGACCTAGGGGAATCCAAGGAGGGGTGACTTGCGGGGCTCGGACCAGGTTCTGTTACCCAGAATCCTTTGCAAACCTCAAAATTTGGCTAAAAAAACACATGTTCCTCACATTTCTGTGGCAGAAAGTTCTGGAATCTGAGAGGAGCCACAAATTTCCTTCCACCCAGCGTTCCCCCAAGTCTCCTGATAAAAATGATACCTCACTTGTGTGGGTAGGCCTAGCGCCCGCGACAGGAAACGCCCCAAAGCGCAACGTGGACACATCCTATATTTTGGAAGAAAACAGAGGTGTTTTTTGCGAAGTGCCTACCTGTAGATTTTGGCCTCTAGCTCAGCCGGCACCTAGGGAAACCTACCAAACCTGTGCATTTCTGAAAATTAGAGACCTAGGAGAATCCAAGAGGGGTGACTTGCGGGGCTCGGACCAGGTTCTGTTACCCAGAATCCTTTGCAAACATCAGAATTTGGCTAAAAAAACACATGTTCCTCACATTTCTGTGGCAGAAAGTTCTGGAATCTGAGAGGAGCCACAAATTTCCTTCCACCCAGCGTTCCCCCAAGTCTCCTGATAAAAATGATACCTCACTTGTGTGGGTAGGCATAGCGCCCGCGACAGGAAACACCCCAAAGCGCAACGTGGACACATCCAAAATTTTGGAATCAAACAGAGGTGTTTTTTGCGAAGTGCCTACCTGTAGATTTTGGCCTCTAGCTCAGCCGGCACCTAGGGAAACCTACCAAACCTGTGCATTTCTGAAAACTAGAGCCCTAGGAGAATTCAAGAGGGGTGACTTGCGGGGCTCGGACCAGGTTCTGTTACCCAGAATCCTTTGCAAACCTCAGAATTTGGCAAAAAAAACACATGTTCCTCACATTTCTGTGGCAGAAAGTTCTGGAATCTGAGAGAAGCCACAAATTTCCTTCCACCCAGCGTTCCCCCAAGTCTCCCGATAAAAATGATACCTCACTTGTGTGGGTAGGCCTAGCGCCCGCGACAGGATACGCCCCAAAGCGCACCGTGGACACATCCAAAATTCTGGAAAAAAACAGAGGTGTTTTTTGCGAAGTACCTACCTGTAGATTTTGGCCTCTAGCTCAGCCGGCACCTAGGGAAACCCAACAAACCTGTACATTTCTGAAAACTAGTGACTGAGGGGAATCCAAGGAGGGGTGACTTGCGGGGCTCGGACCAGGTTCTGTTACCCAGAATCCTTTGCAAACCTCAAAGTTTGGCTAAAAAAACACATGTTCCTCACATTTCTGTGGCAGAAAGTTCTGGAATCTGAGAGGAGCCACAAATTTCCTTCCACCCAGCGTTCCCCCAAGTCTCCCGATAAAAATGATACCTCACTTGTGTGGGTAGGCCTAGCGCCCGCGACAGGAAACGCCCCAAAGCGCAACGTGGACACATCCACATTTTTGGAAGAAAACAGAGGTGTTTTTTGCGAAGTGCCTACCTTTAGATTTTGGCCTCTAGCTCAGCCGGCACCTAGGGAAATCTACAAAACCTGTGCATTTCTGAAAACTAGAGACCTGGGGGAATCCAAGATGGGGTGACTTGCGGGGCTCGGACCAGGTTCTGTTACCCAGAATCCTTTGCAAACCTCAAAATTTGGCTAAAAAAACACATGTTCCTCACATTTCTGTGGCAGAAAGTTCTGGAATCTGAGGGGAGCCACAAATTTCCTTCCACCCAGCGTTCCCCCAAGTCTCCCGATAAAAATGATACCTCACTTGTGTGGGTAGGCCTAACGCCCGCGACAGGAAATGCCCCAAAGCGCAATGTGGACACATCCAAATTTTTGGAAGAAAACAGAGGTGTTTTTTGCGAAGTGCCTACCTGTAGATTTTGGCCTCTAGCTCAGCCGGCACCTAGGGAAACCTACCAAACCTGTGCATTTCTGAAAACTAGAGACCTAGGGGAATCCAAGGAGGGGTGACTTGCGGGGCTCGGACCAGGTTCTGTTACCCAGAATCCTTTGCAAACCTCAAAATTTGGCTAAAAAAACACATGTTCCTCACATTTCTGTGGCAGAAAGTTCTGGAATCTGAGAGGAGCCACAAATTTCCTTCCACCCAGCGTTCCCCCAAGTCTCCCGATAAAAATGATACCTCACTTGTGTGGGTAGGCCTAGCGCCCGCGACAGGAAACGCCCCAAAGCGCGCCGTGGACACATCCAAAACTTTGGAAGAAAACAGAGGTGTTTTTTGTGAAGTGCCTACCTGTAGATTTTGGCCTCTAGCTCAGCCGGCACCTAGTAAAACCTACCAAACCTGTGTATTTCTGAAAACTAGAGACCGAGGGGAATCCAAGGAGGGGTGACTTGTGGGGCTCGGACCAGGTTCTGTTACCCAGAATCCTTTGCAAACCTCAGAATTTGGCTAACAAAACACATGTTCCTCACATTTCTGTGGCAGAAAGTTCTGGAATCTGAGAGGAGCCACAAATTTCCTTCCACCCAGCGTTCCCCCAAGTCTCCCGATAAAAATGATACCTCACTTGTGTGGGTAGGACTAGCGCCCGCGACAGGAAACACCCCAAAGCGCAACGTGGACACATCCAAAATTTTGGAAGAAAACAGAGGTGTTTTTTGCGAAGTGCCTACCTGTAGATTTTGGCCTCTAGCTCAGCCGGCACCTAGGGAAACCTACCAAACCTGTGCATTTCTGAAAACTAGAGACCTAGGAGAATCCAAGAGGGGTGACTTGCGGGGCTCGGACCAGGTTCTGTTACCCAGAATCCTTTGCAAACCTCGAAATTTGGCTAAAAAAACACATGTTCCTCACATTTCTGTGGCAGAAAGTTCTGGAATCTGAGGGGAGCCACAAATTTCCTTCCACCCAGCGTTCCCCCAAGTCTCCGGATAAAAATGATTCCTCACTTGTGTGGGTAGGCCTAACGCCCGCGACAGGAAATGCCCCAAAGCGCAATGTGGACACATCCAAATTTTTGGAAGAAAACAGAGGTGTTTTTTGCGAAGTGCCTACCTGTAGATTTTGGCCTCTAGCTCAGCCGGCACCTAGGGAAACCTACCAAACCTGTGCATTTCTGAAAACTAGAGACCTAGGGGAATCCAAGGAGGGGTGACTTGCGGGGCTCGGACCAGGTTCTGTTACCCAGAATCCTTTGCAAACCTCAAAATTTGGCTAAAAAAACACATGTTCCTCACATTTCTGTGGCAGAAAGTTCTGGAATCTGAGAGGAGCCACAAATTTCCTTCCACCCAGCGTTCCCCCAAGTCTCCCGATAAAAATGATACCTCACTTGTGTGGGTAGGCCTAGCGCCCGCGACAGGAAACGCCCCAAAGCGCGCCGTGGACACATCCAAAACTTTGGAAGAAAACAGAGGTGTTTTTTGTGAAGTGCCTACCTGTAGATTTTGGCCTCTAGCTCAGCCGGCACCTAGTAAAACCTAACAAACCTGTGTATTTCTGAAAACTAGAGACCGAGGGGAATCCAAGGAGGGGTGACTTGTGGGGCTCGGACCAGGTTCTGTTACCCAGAATCCTTTGCAAACCTCAAAATTTGGCTAAAAAAACACAAGTCCCTCACATTTCTGTGGCAGAAAGTTCTGGAATCTGAGAGGAGCCACAAATTTCCTTCCACCCAGCGTTCCCCCAAGTCTCCTGATAAAAATGATACCTCACTTGTGTGGGTAGGCCTAGCGCCCGCGACAGGAAACACCCCAAAGCGCAACGTGGACACACCCAAAATTTTGGAAGAAAACAGAGGTGTTTTTTGCGAAGTGCCTACCTGTAGATTTTGGCCTCTAGCTCAGCCGGCACCTAGGGAAACCTACCAAACCTGTGCATTTCTGAAAACTAGAGACCTAGGAGAATCCAAGAGGGGTGACTTGCGGGGCTCGGACCAGGTTCTGTTACACAGAATCCTTTGCAAACCTCAGAATTTGGCTAAAAAAACACATGTTCCTCAAATTTCTGTGGCAGAAAGTTCTGGAATCTGAGAGGAGCCACAAATTTCCTTCCACCCAGCGTTCCCCCAAGTCTCCTGATAAAAATGATACCTCACTTGTGTGGGTAGGCCTAGCGCCCGCGACAGGAAACGCCCCAAAGCGCACCGTGGACACATCCAAAATTTTGGAAGAAAACAGAGGTGTTTTTTGCGAAGTGCCTACCTGTAGATTTTGGCCTCTAGCTCAGCCGGCACCTAGGGAAATCTACCAAACCTGTGCATTTCTGAAAACTAGAGACCTAGGGGAATCCAAGGAGGGGTGACTTGCGGGGCTCGGACCAGGTTCTGTTACCCAGAATCCTTTGCAAACCTCAAAATTTGGCTAAAAAAACACATGTTCCTCACATTTCTGTGGCAGAAAGTTCTGGAATCTGAGAGGAGCCACAAATTTCCTTCCACCCAGCGTTCCCCCAAGTCTCCTGATAAAAATGATACCTCACTTGTGTGGGTAGGCCTAGCGCCCGCGACAGGAAACGCCCCAAAGCGCAACGTGGACACATCCAATATTTTGGAAGAAAACAGAGGTGTTTTTTGCGAAGTGCCTACCTGTAGATTTTGGCCTCTAGCTCAGCCGGCACCTAGGGAAACCTACCAAACCTGTGCATTTCTGAAAATTAGAGACCTAGGAGAATCCAAGAGGGGTGACTTGCGGGGCTCGGACCAGGTTCTGTTACCCAGAATCCTTTGCAAACATCAGAATTTGGCTAAAAAAACACATGTTCCTCACATTTCTGTGGCAGAAAGATCTGGAATCTGAGAGGAGCCACAAATTTCCTTCCACCCAGCGTTCCCCCAAGTCTCCCGATAAAAATGATACCTCACTTGTGTGGGTAGGCCTAGCGCCCGCGACAGGAAACGCCCCAAAGCGCACCGTGGACACATCCAAAATTTTGGAAGAAAACAGAGGTGTTTTTTGCGAAGTGCCTACCTGTAGATTTTGGCCTCTAGCTCAGCCAGCACCTAGGAAAACCCACCAAACCTGTACATTTCTGAAAACTAGAGACTGAGGGGAATCCAAGATAGGGTGACTTGCGGGGCTCGGACCAGGTTCTGTTACCCAGAATCCTTTGCAAACCTCGAAATTTGGCTAAAAAAACACATGTTCCTCACATTTCTGTGGCAGAAAGTTCTGGAATCTGAGGGGAGCCACAAATTTCCTTCCACCCAGCGTTCCCCCAAGTCTCCCGATAAAAATGATACCTCACTTGTGTGGGTAGGCCTAACGCCCGCGACAGGAAATGCCCCAAAGCGCAACGTGGACACATCCAAATTTTTGGAAGAAAACAGAGGTGTTTTTTGCGAAGTGCCTACCTGTAGATTTTGACCTCTAGCTCAGCCGGCACGTAGGGAAACCTACCAAACCT
Source organism: Pleurodeles waltl (assembly GCF_031143425.1). Classification (NCBI taxonomy): domain Eukaryota; kingdom Metazoa; phylum Chordata; class Amphibia; order Caudata; family Salamandridae; genus Pleurodeles; species Pleurodeles waltl. The sequence continues at coordinate 73,995 of NW_027150395.1, forward strand.
GTGCATTTCTGAAAACTAGAGACCTAGGGGAATCCAAGGAGGGGTGACTTGCGGGGCTCGGACCAGGTTCTGTTACCCAGAATCCTTTACAAACCTCAAAATTTGGCTAAAAAACACATGTTCCTCACATTTCTGTGGCAGAAAGTTCTGGAATCTGAGAGGAGCCACAAATTTCCTTCCACCCAGCGTTCCCCCAAGTCTCCCGATAAAAATGATACCTCACTTGTGTTTGTAGGCCTAGCGCCCGCGACAGGAAACGCCCCAAAGCGCACCGTGGACACATCCAAAACTTTGGAAGAAAACAGGTGTTTTTTGTGAAGTGCCTACCTGTAGATTTTGGCCTCTAGCTCAGCCGGCACCTAGTAAAACCTACCAAACCTGTGTATTTCTGAAAACTAGAGACCGAGGGGAATCCAAGGAGGGGTGACTTGTGGGTATCGGACCAGGTTCTGTTACCCAGAATCCTTTGCAAACCTCAAAATTTGGCTAACAAAACACATGTTCCTCACATTTCTGTGGCAGAAAGTTCTGGAATCTGAGAGGAGCCACAAATTTCCTTCCACCCAGCGTTCCCCCAAGTCTCCTGATAAAAATGATACCTCACTTGTGTGGGTAGGCCTAGCGCCCGCGACAGGAAACACCCCAAAGCGCAACGTGGACACATCCAAAATTTTGGAAGAAAACAGAGGTGTTTTTTGCGAAGTGCCTACCTGTAGATTTTGGCCTCTAGCTCAGCCGGCACCTAGGGAAACCTACCAAACCTGTGCATTTCTGAAAACTAGAGACCTAGGAGAATCCAAGAGGGTGACTTGCGGGGCTCGGACCAGGTTCTGTTACCCAGAATCCTTTGCAAACCTCAGAATTTGGCTAAAAAAACACATGTTCCTCACATTTCTGTGGCAGAAAGTTCTGGAATCTGAGGGGAGCCACAAATTTCCTTCCACCCAGCGTTCCCCCAAGTCTCCCGATAAAAATGATACCTCACTTGTGTGGGTAGGCCTAACGCCCGCGACAGGAAATGCCCCAAAACGCAACGTGGACACATCCAAATTTTTGGAAGAAAACAGAGGTGTTTTTTGCGAAGTGCCTACCTGTAGATTTTGACCTCTAGCTCAGCCGGCACGTAGGGAAACCTACCAAACCTGTGCATTTCTGAAAACTAGAGACCTAGGGGAATCCAAGGAGGGGTGACTTGTGGGGCTCGGACCAGGTTCTGTTACCCAGAATCCTTTGCAAACCTCAAAATTTGGCTAAAAAAACACATGTTCCTCACATTTCTGTGGCAGAAAGTTCTGGAATCTGAGAGGAGTCACAAATTTCCTTCCACCCAGCGTTCCCCCAAGTCTCCTGATAAAAATGATACCTCACTTGTGTGGGTAGGCCTAGCGCCCGCGACAGGAAAAACCCCAAAGCGCAACGTGGACACATCCAAAATTTTGGAAGAAAACAGAGGTGTTTTTTGCGAAGTGCCTACCTGTAGATTTTGGCCTCTAGCTCAGCCGGCACCTAGGGAAACCTACCAAACCTGTGCATTTCTGAAAACTAGAGACCTAGGAGAATTCAAGAGGGGTGACTTGCGGGGCTCGGACCAGGTTCTGTTACCCAGAATCCTTTGCAAACCTCAGAATTTGGCAAAAAAAACACATGTTCCTCACATTTCTGTGGCAGAAAGTTCTGGAATCTGAGAGGAGCCACAAATTTCCTTCCCCCCAGCGTTCCCCCAAGTCTCCTGATAAAAATGATACCTCACTTGTGTGGGTAGGCCTAGCGCCCGCGACAGGAAATGCCCCAAAGAGCAACGTGGACACATCCAAATGTTTGGAAGAAAACAGAGGTGTTTTTTGCGAAGTGCCTACCTGTAGATTTTGGCCTCTAGCTCAGCCGGCACCTAGGAAGACCCAACAAACCTGTACATTTCTGAAAACTAGAGACTGAGGGGAATCCAAGGAGGGGTGACTTGCGGGGCTCGGACCAGGTTCTCTTACCCAGAATCCTTTGCAAACCTCAAAGTTTGGCTAAAAAAACACATGTTCCTCACATTTCTGTGGCAGAAAGTTCTGGAATCTGAGAGGAGCCACAAATTTCCTTCCACCCAGCGTTCCCCCAAGTCTCCCGATAAAAATGATACCTCACTTGTGTGGGTAGGCCTAGCGCCCGCGACAGGAAACGCCCCAAAGCGCAACGTGGACACATCCACATTTTTGGAAGAAAACAGAGGTGTTTTTTGCGAAGTGCCTACCTTTAGATTTTGGCCTCTAGCTCAGCCGGCACCTAGGGAAATCTACAAAACCTGTGCATTTCTGAAAACTAGAGACCTGGGGGAATCCAAGATGGGGTGACTTGCGGGGCTCGGACCAGGTTCTGTTACCCAGAATCCTTTGCAAACCTCAAAATTTGGCTAAAAAAACACATGTTCCTCACATTTCTGTGGCAGAAAGTTCTGGAATCTGAGGGGAGCCACAAATTTCCTTCCACCCAGCGTTCCCCCAAGTCTCCCGATAAAAATGATACCTCACTTGTGTGGGTAGGCCTAACGCCCGCGACAGGAAATGCCCCAAAGCGCAATGTGGACACATCCAAATTTTTGGAAGAAAACAGAGGTGTTTTTTGCGAAGTGCCTACCTGTAGATTTTGGCCTCTAGCTCAGCCGGCACCTAGGGAAACCTACCAAACCTGTGCATTTCTGAAAACTAGAGACCTAGGGGAATCCAAGGAGGGGTGACTTGCGGGGCTCGGACCAGGTTCTGTTACCCAGAATCCTTTGCAAACCTCAAAATTTGGCTAAAAAAACACATGTTCCTCACATTTCTGTGGCAGAAAGTTCTGGAATCTGAGAGGAGCCACAAATTTCCTTCCACCCAGCGTTCCCCCAAGTCTCCCGATAAAAATGATACCTCACTTGTGTGGGTAGGCCTAGCGCCCGCGACAGGAAACGCCCCAAAGCGCGCCGTGGACACATCCAAAACTTTGGAAGAAAACAGAGGTGTTTTTTGTGAAGTGCCTACCTGTAGATTTTGGCCTCTAGCTCAGCCGGCACCTAGTAAAACCTACCAAACCTGTGTATTTCTGAAAACTAGAGACCGAGGGGAATCCAAGGAGGGGTGACTTGTGGGGCTCGGACCAGGTTCTGTTACCCAGAATCCTTTGCAAACCTCAGAATTTGGCTAACAAAACACATGTTCCTCACATTTCTGTGGCAGAAAGTTCTGGAATCTGAGAGGAGCCACAAATTTCCTTCCACCCAGCGTTCCCCCAAGTCTCCCGATAAAAATGATACCTCACTTGTGTGGGTAGGACTAGCGCCCGCGACAGGAAACACCCCAAAGCGCAACGTGGACACATCCAAAATTTTGGAAGAAAACAGAGGTGTTTTTTGCGAAGTGCCTACCTGTAGATTTTGGCCTCTAGCTCAGCCGGCACCTAGGGAAACCTACCAAACCTGTGCATTTCTGAAAACTAGAGACCTAGGAGAATCCAAGAGGGGTGACTTGCGGGGCTCGGACCAGGTTCTGTTACCCAGAATCCTTTGCAAACCTCGAAATTTGGCTAAAAAAACACATGTTCCTCACATTTCTGTGGCAGAAAGTTCTGGAATCTGAGGGGAGCCACAAATTTCCTTCCACCCAGCGTTCCCCCAAGTCTCCGGATAAAAATGATTCCTCACTTGTGTGGGTAGGCCTAACGCCCGCGACAGGAAATGCCCCAAAGCGCAATGTGGACACATCCAAATTTTTGGAAGAAAACAGAGGTGTTTTTTGCGAAGTGCCTACCTGTAGATTTTGGCCTCTAGCTCAGCCGGCACCTAGGGAAACCTACCAAACCTGTGCATTTCTGAAAACTAGAGACCTAGGGGAATCCAAGGAGGGGTGACTTGCGGGGCTCGGACCAGGTTCTGTTACCCAGAATCCTTTGCAAACCTCAAAATTTGGCTAAAAAAACACATGTTCCTCACATTTCTGTGGCAGAAAGTTCTGGAATCTGAGAGGAGCCACAAATTTCCTTCCACCCAGCGTTCCCCCAAGTCTCCCGATAAAAATGATACCTCACTTGTGTGGGTAGGCCTAGCGCCCGCGACAGGAAACGCCCCAAAGCGCGCCGTGGACACATACAAAACTTTGGAAGAAAACAGAGGTGTTTTTTGTGAAGTGCCTACCTGTAGATTTTGGCCTCTAGCTCAGCCGGCACCTAGTAAAACCTAACAAACCTGTGTATTTCTGAAAACTAGAGACCGAGGGGAATCCAAGGAGGGGTGACTTGTGGGGCTCGGACCAGGTTCTGTTACCCAGAATCCTTTGCAAACCTCAAAATTTGGCTAAAAAAACACAAGTCCCTCACATTTCTGTGGCAGAAAGTTCTGGAATCTGAGAGGAGCCACAAATTTCCTTCCACCCAGCGTTCCCCCAAGTCTCCTGATAAAAATGATACCTCACTTGTGTGGGTAGGCCTAGCGCCCGCGACAGGAAACACCCCAAAGCGCAACGTGGACACACCCAAAATTTTGGAAGAAAACAGAGGTGTTTTTTGCGAAGTGCCTACCTGTAGATTTTGGCCTCTAGCTCAGCCGGCACCTAGGGAAACCTACCAAACCTGTGCATTTCTGAAAACTAGAGACCTAGGAGAATCCAAGAGGGGTGACTTGCGGGGCTCGGACCAGGTTCTGTTACACAGAATCCTTTGCAAACCTCAGAATTTGGCTAAAAAAACACATGTTCCTCAAATTTCTGTGGCAGAAAGTTCTGGAATCTGAGAGGAGCCACAAATTTCCTTCCACCCAGCGTTCCCCCAAGTCTCCTGATAAAAATGATACCTCACTTGTGTGGGTAGGCCTAGCGCCCGCGACAGGAAACGCCCCAAAGCGCACCGTGGACACATCCAAAATTTTGGAAGAAAACAGAGGTGTTTTTTGCGAAGTGCCTACCTGTAGATTTTGGCCTCTAGCTCAGCCGGCACCTAGGGAAATCTACCAAACCTGTGCATTTCTGAAAACTAGAGACCTAGGGGAATCCAAGGAGGGGTGACTTGCGGGGCTCGGACCAGGTTCTGTTACCCAGAATCCTTTGCAAACCTCAAAATTTGGCTAAAAAAACACATGTTCCTCACATTTCTGTGGCAGAAAGTTCTGGAATCTGAGAGGAGCCACAAATTTCCTTCCACCCAGCGTTCCCCCAAGTCTCCTGATAAAAAGGATACCTCACTTGTGTGGGTAGGCCTAGCGCCCGCGACAGGAAACGCCCCAAAGCGCAACGTGGACACATCCAATATTTTGGAAGAAAACAGAGGTGTTTTTTGCGAAGTGCCTACCTGTAGATTTTGGCCTCTAGCTCAGCCGGCACCTAGGGAAACCTACCAAACCTGTGCATTTCTGAAAATTAGAGACCTAGGAGAATCCAAGAGGGGTGACTTGCGGGGCTCGGACCAGGTTCTGTTACCCAGAATCCTTTGCAAACATCAGAATTTGGCTAAAAAAACACATGTTCCTCACATTTCTGTGGCAGAAAGATCTGGAATCTGAGAGGAGCCACAAATTTCCTTCCACCCAGCGTTCCCCCAAGTCTCCCGATAAAAATGATACCTCACTTGTGTGGGTAGGCCTAGCGCCCGCGACAGGAAACGCCCCAAAGCGCACCGTGGACACATCCAAAATTTTGGAAGAAAACAGAGGTGTTTTTTGCGAAGTGCCTACCTGTAGATTTTGGCCTCTAGCTCAGCCAGCACCTAGGAAAACCCACCAAACCTGTACATTTCTGAAAACTAGAGACTGAGGGGAATCCAAGATAGGGTGACTTGCGGGGCTCGGACCAGGTTCTGTTACCCAGAATCCTTTGCAAACCTCGAAATTTGGCTAAAAAAACACATGTTCCTCACATTTCTGTGGCAGAAAGTTCTGGAATCTGAGGGGAGCCACAAATTTCCTTCCACCCAGCGTTCCCCCAAGTCTCCCGATAAAAATGATACCTCACTTGTGTGGGTAGGCCTAACGCCCGCGACAGGAAATGCCCCAAAGCGCAACGTGGACACATCCAAATTTTTGGAAGAAAACAGAGGTGTTTTTTGCGAAGTGCCTACCTGTAGATTTTGACCTCTAGCTCAGCCGGCACGTAGGGAAACCTACCAAACCTGTGCATTTCTGAAAACTAGAGACCTAGGGGAATCCAAGGAGGGGTGACTTGCGGGGCTCGGACCAGGTTCTGTTACCCAGAATCCTTTACAAACCTCAAAATTTGGCTAAAAAACACATGTTCCTCACATTTCTGTGGCAGAAAGTTCTGGAATCTGAGAGGAGCCACAAATTTCCTTCCACCCAGCGTTCCCCCAAGTCTCCCGATAAAAATGATACCTCACTTGTGTTTGTAGGCCTAGCGCCCGCGACAGGAAACGCCCCAAAGCGCACCGTGGACACATCCAAAACTTTGGAAGAAAACAGGTGTTTTTTGTGAAGTGCCTACCTGTAGATTTTGGCCTCTAGCTCAGCCGGCACCTAGTAAAACCTACCAAACCTGTGTATTTCTGAAAACTAGAGACCGAGGGGAATCCAAGGAGGGGTGACTTGTGGGTATCGGACCAGGTTCTGTTACCCAGAATCCTTTGCAAACCTCAAAATTTGGCTAACAAAACACATGTTCCTCACATTTCTGTGGCAGAAAGTTCTGGAATCTGAGAGGAGCCACAAATTTCCTTCCACCCAGCGTTCCCCCAAGTCTCCTGATAAAAATGATACCTCACTTGTGTGGGTAGGCCTAGCGCCCGCGACAGGAAACACCCCAAAGCGCAACGTGGACACATCCAAAATTTTGGAAGAAAACAGAGGTGTTTTTTGCGAAGTGCCTACCTGTAGATTTTGGCCTCTAGCTCAGCCGGCACCTAGGGAAACCTACCAAACCTGTGCATTTCTGAAAACTAGAGACCTAGGAGAATCCAAGAGGGTGACTTGCGGGGCTCGGACCAGGTTCTGTTACCCAGAATCCTTTGCAAACCTCAGAATTTGGCTAAAAAAACACATGTTCCTCACATTTCTGTGGCAGAAAGTTCTGGAATCTGAGGGGAGCCACAAATTTCCTTCCACCCAGCGTTCCCCCAAGTCTCCCGATAAAAATGATACCTCACTTGTGTGGGTAGGCCTAACGCCCGCGACAGGAAATGCCCCAAAACGCAACGTGGACACATCCAAATTTTTGGAAGAAAACAGAGGTGTTTTTTGCGAAGTGCCTACCTGTAGATTTTGACCTCTAGCTCAGCCGGCACGTAGGGAAACCTACCAAACCTGTGCATTTCTGAAAACTAGAGACCTAGGGGAATCCAAGGAGGGGTGACTTGTGGGGCTCGGACCAGGTTCTGTTACCCAGAATCCTTTGCAAACCTCAAAATTTGGCTAAAAAAACACATGTTCCTCACATTTCTGTGGCAGAAAGTTCTGGAATCTGAGAGGAGTCACAAATTTCCTTCCACCCAGCGTTCCCCCAAGTCTCCTGATAAAAATGATACCTCACTTGTGTGGGTAGGCCTAGCGCCCGCGACAGGAAAAACCCCAAAGCGCAACGTGGACACATCCAAAATTTTGGAAGAAAACAGAGGTGTTTTTTGCGAAGTGCCTACCTGTAGATTTTGGCCTCTAGCTCAGCCGGCACCTAGGGAAACCTACCAAACCTGTGCATTTCTGAAAACTAGAGACCTAGGAGAATTCAAGAGGGGTGACTTGCGGGGCTCGGACCAGGTTCTGTTACCCAGAATCCTTTGCAAACCTCAGAATTTGGCAAAAAAAACACATGTTCCTCACATTTCTGTGGCAGAAAGTTCTGGAATCTGAGAGGAGCCACAAATTTCCTTCCACCCAGCGTTCCCCCAAGTCTCCTGATAAAAATGATACCTCACTTGTGTGGGTAGGCCTAGCGCCCGCGACAGGAAATGCCCCAAAGAGCAACGTGGACACATCCAAATGTTTGGAAGAAAACAGAGGTGTTTTTTGCGAAGTGCCTACCTGTAGATTTTGGCCTCTAGCTCAGCCGGCACCTAGGAAGACCCAACAAACCTGTACATTTCTGAAAACTAGAGACTGAGGGGAATCCAAGGAGGGGTGACTTGCGGGGCTCGGACCAGGTTCTCTTACCCAGAATCCTTTGCAAACCTCAAAGTTTGGCTAAAAAAACACATGTTCCTCACATTTCTGTGGCAGAAAGTTCTGGAATCTGAGAGGAGCCACAAATTTCCTTCCACCCAGCGTTCCCCCAAGTCTCCCGATAAAAATGATACCTCACTTGTGTGGGTAGGCCTAGCGCCCGCGACAGGAAACGCCCCAAAGCGCAACGTGGACACATCCACATTTTTGGAAGAAAACAGAGGTGTTTTTTGCGATGTGCCTACCTGTAGATTTTGGCCTCTAGCTCAGCCGGCACCTAGGGAAACCTACCAAACCTGTGCATTTCTGAAAATTAGAGACCTAGGAGAATCCAAGAGGGGTGACTTGCGGGGCTCGGACCAGGTTCTGTTACCCAGAATCCTTTGCAAACCTCAGAATTTGGCTAAAAAAACACATGTTCCTCACATTTCTGTGGCAGAAAGTTCTGGAATCTGAGAGGAGCCACAAATTTCCTTCCACCCAGCGTTCCCCCAAGTCTCCCGATAAAAATGATACCTCACTTGTGTGGGTAGGCCTAGCGCCCGCGACAGGAAACGCCCCAAAGCGCACCGTGGACACATCCAAAATTTTGGAAGAAAACAGAGGTGTTTTTTGCGAAGTGCCTACCTGTAGATTTTGGCCTCTAGCTCAGCCCGCACCTAGGAAAACGCACCAAACCTGTACATTTCTGAAAACTAGAGACTGAGGGGAATCCAAGGAGGGGTGACTTGCGGGGCTCGGACCAGGTTCTGTTACCCAGAATCCTTTGCAAACCTCAGAATTTGGCTAAAAAAACACATGTTCCTCACATTTCTGTGGCAGAAAGTTCTGGAATCTGAGAGGAGCCACAAATTTCCTTCCACCCAGCGTTCCCCCAAGTCTCCCGATAAAAATGATACCTCACTTGTGTGGGTAGGCCTAGCGCCCGCGACAGGAAACGCCCCAAAGCGCACCGTGGACACATCCAAAATTTTGGAAGAAAACAGAGGTGTTTTTTGCGAAGTGCCTACCTGTAGATTTTGGCCTCTAGCTGAGCCCGCACCTAGGAAAACGCACCAAACCTGTACATTTCTGAAAACTAGAGACTGAGGGGAATCCAAGGAGGGGTGACTTGCGGGGCTCGGACCAGGTTCTGTTACCCAGAATCCTTTGCAAACCTCAAAATTTGGCTAAAAAAACACATGTTCCTCACATTTCTGTGGCAGAAAGTTCTGGAATCGGAGAGGAGCCACAAATTTCCTTCCACCCAGCGTTCCCCCAAGTCTCCTGATAAAAATGATACCTCACTTGTGTGGGTAGGCCTAGCGCCCGCGACAGGAAACACCCCAAAGCGCAACGTGGACACATCCAAAATTTTGGAAGAAAACAGAGGTGTTTTTTGCGAAGTGCCTACCTGTAGATTTTGGCCTCTAGCTCAGCCGGCACCTAAGGAAACTTACCAAACCTGTGCATTTCTGAAAACTAGAGACCTAGGGGAATCCAAGATGGGGTGACTTGCGGGGTTCGGACCAGGTTCTGTTACCCAGAATCCTTTGCAAACCTCGAAATTTGGCTAAAAAAACACATGTTCCTCAAATTTCTGTGGCAGAAAGTTCTGGAATCTGAGGGGAGCCACTAATTTCCTTCCACCCAGCGTTCCCCCAAGTCTCCCGATAAAAATGATACCTCACTTGTGTGGGTAGGCCTAACGCCCGCGACAGGAAATGCCCCAAAGCGCAACGTGGACACATCCAAATTTTTGGAAGAAAACAGAGGTGTTTTTTGCGAAGTGCCTACCTGTAGATTTTGGCCTCTAGCTCAGCCGGCACCTAGGAAAACCTACCAAACCTGTGTATTTCTGACAACTAGAGACCGAGGGGAATCCAAGGAGGGGTGACTTGTGGGGCTCGGACCAGGTTCTGTTACCCAGAATCCTTTGCAAACCTCAAAATTTGGCTAAAAAAACACATGTTCCTCACATTTCTGTGGCAGAAAGTTCTGGAATCTGAGAGGAGCCACAAATTTCCTTCCACCCAGCGTTCCCCCAAGTCTCCTGATAAAAATGATACCTCACTTGTGTGGGTAGGCCTAGTGCCCGCGACAGGAAACGCCCCAAAGTGCACTGTGGACACATCCAAAAGTTTGGAAGAAAACAGGTGTTTTTTGCGAAGTGCCTACCTGTAGATTTTGGCCTCTAGCTCAGCCGGCACCTAGGAAAACCTACCAAACCTGTGTATTTCTGACAACTAGAGACCGAGGGGAATCCAAGGAGGGGTGACTTGTGGGGCTCGGACCAGGTTCTGTTACCCAGAATCCTTTGCAAACCTCGAAATTTGGCTAAAAAAACACATGTTCCTCACATTTCTGTGGCAGAAAGTTCTGGAATCTGAGGGGAGCCACAAATTTCCTTCCACCCAGCGTTCCCCCAAGTCTCCGGATAAAAATGATACCTCACTTGTGTGGGTAGGCCTAACGCCCGCGACAGGAAATGCCCCAAAGCGCAATGTGGACACATCCAAATTTTTGGAAGAAAACAGAGGTGTTTTTTGCGAAGTGCCTACCTGTAGATTTTGGCCTCTAGCTCAGCCGGCACCTAGGGAAACCTACCAAACCTGTGCATTTCTGAAAACTAGAGACCTAGGGGAATCCAAGGAGGGGTGACTTGTGGGGCTCGGACCAGGTTCTGTTACCCAGAATCCTTTGCAAACCTCGAAATTTGGCTAAAAAAACACATGTTCCTCACATTTCTGTGGCAGAAAGTTCTGGAATCTGAGGGGAGCCACAAATTTCCTTCCACCCAGCGTTCCCCCAAGTCTCCCGATAAAAATGATACCTCACTTGTGTGGGTAGGCCTAACGCCCGCGACAGGAAATGCCCCAAAACGCAACGTGGACACATCCAAATTTTTGGAAGAAAACAGAGGTGTTTTTTGCGAAGTGCCTACCTGTAGATTTTGACCTCTAGCTCAGCCGGCACGTAGGGAAACCTACCAAACCTGTGCATTTCTGAAAACTAGAGACCTAGGGGAATCCAAGGAGGGGTGACTTGTGGGGCTCGGACCAGGTTCTGTTACCCAGAATCCTTTGCAAACCTCAAAATTTGGCTAAAAAAACACATGTTCCTCACATTTCTGTGGCAGAAAGTTCTGGAATCTGAGAGGAGTCACAAATTTCCTTCCACCCAGCGTTCCCCCAAGTCTCCTGATAAAAATGATACCTCACTTGTGTGGGTAGGCCTAGCGCCCGCGACAGGAAAAACCCCAAAGCGCAACGTGGACACATCCAAAATTTTGGAAGAAAACAGAGGTGTTTTTTGCGAAGTGCCTACCTGTAGATTTTGGCCTCTAGCTCAGCCGGCACCTAGGGAAACCTACCAAACCTGTGCATTTCTGAAAACTAGAGACCTAGGAGAATTCAAGAGGGGTGACTTGCGGGGCTCGGACCAGGTTCTGTTACCCAGAATCCTTTGCAAACCTCAGAATTTGGCAAAAAAAACACATGTTCCTCACATTTCTGTGGCAGAAAGTTCTGGAATCTGAGAGGAGCCACAAATTTCCTTCCACCCAGCGTTCCCCCAAGTCTCCTGATAAAAATGATACCTCACTTGTGTGGGTAGGCCTAGCGCCCGCGACAGGAAATGCCCCAAAGAGCAACGTGGACACATCCAAATGTTTGGAAGAAAACAGAGGTGTTTTTTGCGAAGTGCCTACCTGTAGATTTTGGCCTCTAGCTCAGCCGGCACCTAGGAAGACCCAACAAACCTGTACATTTCTGAAAACTAGAGACTGAGGGGAATCCAAGGAGGGGTGACTTGCGGGGCTCGGACCAGGTTCTCTTACCCAGAATCCTTTGCAAACCTCAAAGTTTGGCTAAAAAAACACATGTTCCTCACATTTCTGTGGCAGAAAGTTCTGGAATCTGAGAGGAGCCACAAATTTCCTTCCACCCAGCGTTCCCCCAAGTCTCCCGATAAAAATGATACCTCACTTGTGTGGGTAGGCCTAGCGCCCGCGACAGGAAAAGCCCCAAAGCGCAACGTGGACACATCCACATTTTTGGAAGAAAACAGAGGTGTTTTTTGCGATGTGCCTACCTGTAGATTTTGGCCTCTAGCTCAGCCGGCACCTAGGGAAACCTACCAAACCTGTGCATTTCTGAAAATTAGAGACCTAGGAGAATCCAAGAGGGGTGACTTGCGGGGCTCGGACCAGGTTCTGTTACCCAGAATCCTTTGCAAACCTCAGAATTTGGCTAAAAAAACACATGTTCCTCACATTTCTGTGGCAGAAAGTTCTGGAATCTGAGAGGAGCCACAAATTTCCTTCCACCCAGCGTTCCCCCAAGTCTCCCGATAAAAATGATACCTCACTTGTGTGGGTAGGCCTAGCGCCCGCGACAGGAAACGCCCCAAAGCGCACCGTGGACACATCCAAAATTTTGGAAGAAAACAGAGGTGTTTTTTGCGAAGTGCCTACCTGTAGATTTTGGCCTCTAGCTCAGCCCGCACCTAGGAAAACGCACCAAACCTGTACATTTCTGAAAACTAGAGACTGAGGGGAATCCAAGGAGGGGTGACTTGCGGGGCTCGGACCAGGTTCTGTTACCCAGAATCCTTTGCAAACCTCAGAATTTGGCTAAAAAAACACATGTTCCTCACATTTCTGTGGCAGAAAGTTCTGGAATCTGAGAGGAGCCACAAATTTCCTTCCACCCAGCGTTCCCCCAAGTCTCCCGATAAAAATGATACCTCACTTGTGTGGGTAGGCCTAGCGCCCGCGACAGGAAACGCCCCAAAGCGCACCGTGGACACATCCAAAATTTTGGAAGAAAACAGAGGTGTTTTTTGCGAAGTGCCTACCTGTAGATTTTGGCCTCTAGCTGAGCCCGCACCTAGGAAAACGCACCAAACCTGTACATTTCTGAAAACTAGAGACTGAGGGGAATCCAAGGAGGGGTGACTTGCGGGGCTCGGACCAGGTTCTGTTACCCAGAATCCTTTGCAAACCTCAAAATTTGGCTAAAAAAACACATGTTCCTCACATTTCTGTGGCAGAAAGTTCTGGAATCGGAGAGGAGCCACAAATTTCCTTCCACCCAGCGTTCCCCCAAGTCTCCTGATAAAAATGATACCTCACTTGTGTGGGTAGGCCTAGCGCCCGCGACAGGAAACACCCCAAAGCGCAACGTGGACACATCCAAAATTTTGGAAGAAAACAGAGGTGTTTTTTGCGAAGTGCCTACCTGTAGATTTTGGCCTCTAGCTCAGCCGGCACCTAAGGAAACCTACCAAACCTGTGCATTTCTGAAAACTAGAGACCTAGGGGAATCCAAGATGGGGTGACTTGCGGGGTTCGGACCAGGTTCTGTTACCCAGAATCCTTTGCAAACCTCGAAATTTGGCTAAAAAAACACATGTTCCTCAAATTTCTGTGGCAGAAAGTTCTGGAATCTGAGGGGAGCCACTAATTTCCTTCCACCCAGCGTTCCCCCAAGTCTCCCGATAAAAATGATACCTCACTTGTGTGGGTAGGCCTAACGCCCGCGCAGGAAATGCCCCAAAGCGCAACGTGGACACATCCAAATTTTTGGAAGAAAACAGAGGTGTTTTTTGCGAAGTGCCTACCTGTAGATTTTGGCCTCTAGCTCAGCCGGCACCTAGGAAAACCTACCAAACCTGTGTATTTCTGACAACTAGAGACCGAGGGGAATCCAAGGAGGGGTGACTTGTGGGGCTCGGACCAGGTTCTGTTACCCAGAATCCTTTGCAAACCTCAAAATTTGGCTAAAAAAACACATGTTCCTCACATTTCTGTGGCAGAAAGTTCTGGAATCTGAGAGGAGCCACAAATTTCCTTCCACCCAGCGTTCCCCCAAGTCTCCTGATAAAAATGATACCTCACTTGTGTGGGTAGGCCTAGTGCCCGCGACAGGAAACGCCCCAAAGTGCACTGTGGACACATCCAAAAGTTTGGAAGAAAACAGGTGTTTTTTGCGAAGTGCCTACCTGTAGATTTTGGCCTCTAGCTCAGCCGGCACCTAGGAAAACCTACCAAACCTGTGTATTTCTGACAACTAGAGACCGAGGGGAATCCAAGGAGGGGTGACTTGTGGGGCTCGGACCAGGTTCTGTTACCCAGAATCCTTTGCAAACCTCGAAATTTGGCTAAAAAAACACATGTTCCTCACATTTCTGTGGCAGAAAGTTCTGGAATCTGAGGGGAGCCACAAATTTCCTTCCACCCAGCGTTCCCCCAAGTCTCCGGATAAAAATGATACCTCACTTGTGTGGGTAGGCCTAACGCCCGCGACAGGAAATGCCCCAAAGCGCAATGTGGACACATCCAAATTTTTGGAAGAAAACAGAGGTGTTTTTTGCGAAGTGCCTACCTGTAGATTTTGGCCTCTAGCTCAGCCGGCACCTAGGGAAACCTACCAAACCTGTGCATTTCTGAAAACTAGAGACCTAGGGGAATCCAAGGAGGGGTGACTTGCGGGGCTCGGACCAGGTTCTGTTACCCAGAATCCTTTGCAAACCTCGAAATTTGGCTAAAAAAACACATGTTCCTCACATTTCTGTGGCAGAAAGTTCTGGAATCTGAGGGGAGCCACAAATTTCCTTCCACCCAGCGTTCCCCCAAGTCTCCCAATAAAAATGATACCTCACTTGTGTGGGTAGGCCTAACGCCCGCGACAGGAAATGCCCCAAAGCGCAACGTGGACACATCCAAATTTTTGGAAGAAAACAGAGGTGTTTTTTGCGAAGTGCCTACCTGTAGATTTTGGCCTCTAGCTCAGCCGGCACCTAGGGAAACCTACCAAACCTGTGCATTTCTGAAAACTAGAGACCTAGGGGAATCCAAGGAGGGGTGACTTGTGAGGCTCGGACCAGGTTCTGTTACCCAGAATCCTTTGCAAACCTCAAAATTTGGCTAAAAAAACACATGTTCCTCACATTTCTGTGGCAGAAAGTTCTGGAATCTGAGAGGAGCCACAAATTTCCTTGTACCCAGTGTTCCCCCAAGTCTCCCGATAAAAATGGTACCTCACTTGTGTGGGTAGGCCTAGCGCCCGCGACAGGAAACGCCCCAAAGCGCACCGTGGACACATCCAAAACTTTGGAAGAAAACAGAGGTGTTTTTTGCGAAGTGCCTACCTGTAGATTTTGGCCTCTAGCTCAGCCGGCACCTAGGAAAACCTACCAAACCTGTGTATTTCTGAAAACTAGAGACCGAGGGGAATCCAAGGAGGGGTGACTTGTGGGGCTCGGACCAGGTTCTGTTACCCAGAATCCTTTGCAAACCTCAAAATTTAGCTAAAAAAACACATGTTCCTCACATTTCTGTGGCAGAAAGTTCTGGAATCTGCGAGGAGCCACAAATTTCCTTCCACCCAGCGTTCCCCCAAGTCTCCTGATAAAATTGATACCTCACTTGTGTGGGTAGGCCTAGCGCCCGCGACAGGAAACACCCCAAAGCGCAACGTGGACACATCCAAAATTTTGGAAGAAAACAGAGGTGTTTTTTGCGAAGTGCCTACCTGTAGATTTTGGCCTCTAGCTCAGCCGGCACCTAGGGAAACCTACCAAACCTGTGCATTTCTGAAAACTAGAGACCTAGGAGAATTCAAGAGGGGTGACTTGCGGGGCTCGGACCAGGTTCTGTTACCCAGAATCCTTTGCAAACCTCAGAATTTGGCAAAAAAAACACATGTTCCTCACATTTCTGAGGCAGAAAGTTCTGGAATCTGAGGGGAGCCACAAATTTCCTTCCACCCAGCGTTCCCCCAAGTCTCCCGATAAAAATGATACCTCACTTGTGTGGGTAGGCCTAACGCCCGCGACAGGAAATGCCCCAAAGCGCAACGTGGACACATCCAATTTTTTGGAAGAAAACAGAGGTGTTTTTTGCGAAGTGCCTACCTGTAGATTTTGGCCTCTAGCTCAGCCGGCACCTAGGGAAACCTACCAAACCTGTGCATTTCTGAAAACTAGAGACCTAGGGGAATCCAAGGAGGGGTGACTTGTGGGGCTCGGACCAGGTTCTGTTACCCAGAATCCTTTGCAAACCTCAAAATTTGGCTAAAAAAACACATGTTCCTCACATTTCTGTGGCAGAAAGTTCTGGAATCTGAGAGGAGCCACAAATTTCCTTCCACCCAGCGTTCCCCCAAGTCTCCCGATAAAAATGATACCTCACTTGTGTGGGTAGGCCTAGCGCCCGCGACAGGAAACGCCCCAAAGCGCAACGTGGACACATCCACATTTTTGGAAGAAAACAGAGGTGTTTTTTGCGAAGTGCCTACCTGTAGATTTTGGCCTCTAGCTCAGCCGGCACCTAGGGAAACCTACCAAACCTGTGCATTTCTGAAAATTAGAGACCTAGGAGAATCCAAGAGGGGTGACTTGCGGGGCTCGGACCAGGTTCTGTTACCCAGAATCCTTTGCAAACCTCAGAATTTGGCTAAAAAAACACATGTTCCTCACATTTCTGTGGCAGAAAGTTCTGGAATCTGAGAGGAGCCACAAATTTCCTTCCACCCAGCGTTCCCCCAAGTCTCCCGATAAAAATGATACCTCACTTGTGTGGGTAGGCCTAGCGCCCGCGACAGGAAACGCCCCAAAGCGCACCGTGGACACATCCAAAATTTTGGAAGAAAACAGAGGTGTTTTTTGCGAAGTGCCTACCTGTAGATTTTGGCCTCTAGCTCAGCCCGCACCTAGGAAAACGCACCAAACCTGTACATTTCTGAAAACTAGAGACTGAGGGGAATCCAAGGAGGGGTGACTTGCGGGGCTCGGACCAGGTTCTGTTACCCAGAATCCTTTGCAAACCTCAGAATTTGGCTAAAAAAACACATGTTCCTCACATTTCTGTGGCAGAAAGTTCTGGAATCTGAGAGGAGCCACAAATTTCCTTCCACCCAGCGTTCCCCCAAGTCTCCCGATAAAAATGATACCTCACTTGTGTGGGTAGGCCTAGCGCCCGCGACAGGAAACGCCCCAAAGCGCACCGTGGACACATCCAAAATTTTGGAAGAAAACAGAGGTGTTTTTTGCGGAGTGCCTACCTGTAGATTTTGGCCTCTAGCTCAGCCCGCACCTAGGAAAACGCACCAAACCTGTACATTTCTGAAAACTAGAGACTGAGGGGAATCCAAGGAGGGGTGACTTGCGGGGCTCGGACCAGGTTCTGTTACCCAGAATCCTTTGCAAACCTCAAAATTTGGCTAAAAAAACACATGTTCCTCACATTTCTGTGGCAGAAAGTTCTGGAATCGGAGAGGAGCCACAAATTTCCTTCCACCCAGCGTTCCCCCAAGTCTCCCGATAAAAATGATAACTCGCTTGTGTGGGTAGGCCTAGCGCCCGCGACAGGAAACGCCCCAAAGCGCAACGTGGACACATCCAAATTTTTGGAAGAAAACAGAGGTGTTTCTTGCGAAGTGCCTACCTGTAGATTTTGGCCTCTAGCTCAGCCGGCACCTAAGGAAACCTACCAAACCTGTGCATTTCTGAAAACTAGAGACCTAGGGGAATCCAAGACGGGGTGACTTGCGGGGCTCGGACCAGGTTTTGTTACCCAGAATCCTTTGCAAACCTCAGAATTTGGCTAAAAAAACACATGGTCCTCACATTTCTGTGGCAGAAAGTTCTGGAATCTGAGAGGAGCCACAAATTTCCTTCCACCCAGCGTTCCCCCAAGTCTCCCGATGAAAATGATACCTCACTTGTGTGGGTAGGCCTAGCGCCCGCGACAGGAAACGCCCCAAAGGGCAACGTGGACACATCCAAATTTTTGGAAGAAAACAGAGGTGTTTCTTGCGAAGTGCCTACCTGTAGATTTTGGCCTCTAGCTCAGCTGGCACCTAGGGAAACCTACCAAACCTGTGCATTTCTGAAAACTAGAGACCTAGGGGAATCCAAGGAGGGGTGACTTGCGGGGCTCGGACCAGGTTCTGTTACCCAGAATCCTTTGCAAACCTCATAATTTGGCTAAAAAAAAAAATCGTCCTCACATTCCTGTGGCAGAAAGTTCTGGAATCTGAGAGGATCCACAAATTTCCTTCCACCCAGCGTTCCCCCAAGTCTCCCGATAAAAATTATACCTCACTTGTGTGGGTGGGCCTAGCGCCCGCGACAGGAAACGCCCCAAAGCGCACCGTGGACACATCCAAATTTTTGGAAGAAAACAGAGGTGTTTTTTGTGAAGTGCCTACCTGTAGATTTTGGCCTCTAGCTCATCCGGCACCTAGGGAAACCTACCAAACCTGTGCATTTCTGAATACTAGAGACCTAGGGGAATCCAAGATGGGGTGACTTGCGGGGCTCGGACCAGGTTCTGTTACCCAGAATCCTTTGCAAACCTCAGAATTTGGCTAAAAAAACACATGGTCCTCACATTTCTGTGGCTGAAAGTTCTGGAATCTGAGAGGAGCCACAAATTTCCTTCCACACAGCGTTCCCCCAAGTCTCCTGATAAAAATGATATCTCACTTGTGTGGGTAGGCCTAGGGCCCGCGACAGGAAACACCCCAAAGCGCAACGTGGACACATCCAACATTTTGGAAGAAAACAGAGGTGTTTTTTGCGAAGTGCCTACCTGTAGATTTTGGCCTCTAGCTCAGGCGGCACCTATGGAAACCTACCAAACCTGTGCATTTCTGAAAACTAGAGACCTAGGGGAATCCAAGACGGGGTGACTTGTGGGGCTCGGACCAGATTTTGTTACCCAGAATCCTTTGCAAACCTCAGAATTTGGCTAAAAAAACACATGGTCCTCACATTTCTGTGGCAGAAAGTTCTGGAATCTGAGAGGAGCCACAAATTTCCTTCCACCCAGCGTTCCCCCAAGTCTCCCGATGAAAATGATACCTCACTTGTGTGGGTAGGCCTAGCGCCCGCGACAGGAAACGCCCCAAAGGGCAACGTGGACACATCCAAATTTTTGGAAGAAAACAGAGGTGTTTCTTGCGAAGTGCCTACCTGTAGATTTTGGCCTCTAGCTCAGCTGGCACCTAGGGAAACCTACCAAACCTGTGCATTTCTGAAAACTAGAGACCTAGGGGAATCCAAGGAGGGGTGACTTGCGGGGCTCGGACCAGGTTCTGTTACCCAGAATCCTTTGCAAACCTCATAATTTGGCTAAAAAAAAAAATCGTCCTCACATTCCTGTGGCAGAAAGTTCTGGAATCTGAGAGGAGCCACAAATTTCCTTCCACCCAGCGTTCCCCCAAGTCTCCCGATAAAAATTATACCTCACTTGTGTGGGTGGGCCTAGCGCCCGCGACAGGAAACGCCCCAAAGCGCACCGTGGACACATCCAAATTTTTGGAAGAAAACAGAGGTGTTTTTTGTGAAGTGCCTACCTGTAGATTTTGGCCTCTAGCTCATCCGGCACCTAGGGAAACCTACCAAACCTGTGCATTTCTGAATACTAGAGACCTAGGGGAATCCAAGATGGGGTGACTTGCGGGGCTCGGACCAGGTTCTGTTACCCAGAATCCTTTGCAAACCTCAGAATTTGGCTAAAAAAACACATGGTCCTCACATTTCTGTGGCAGAAAGTTCTGGAATCTGAGAGGAGCCACAAATTTCCTTCCACACAGCGTTCCCCCAAGTCTCCTGATAAAAATGATATCTCACTTGTGTGGGTAGGCCTAGGGCCCGCGACAGGAAACACCCCAAAGCGCAACGTGGACACATCCAACATTTTGGAAGAAAACAGAGGTGTTTTTTGCGAAGTGCCTACCTGTAGATTTTGGCCTCTAGCTCAGGCGGCACCTACGGAAACCTACCAAACCTGTGCATTTCTGAAAACTAGAGACCTAGGGGAATCCAAGACGGGGTGACTTGTGGGGCTCGGACCAGGTTTTGTTACCCAGAATCCTTTGCAAACCTCAGAATTTGGCTAAAAAAACACATGGTCCTCACATTTCTGTGGCAGAAAGTTCTGGAATCTGAGAGGAGCCACAAATTTCCTTCCACCCAGCGTTCCCCCAAGTCTCCCGATGAAAATGATACCTCACTTGTGTGGGTAGGCCTAGCGCCCGCAACAGGAAACGCCCCAAAGGGCAACGTGGACACATCCAAATTTTTGGAAGAAAACAGAGGTGTTTCTTGCGAAGTGCCTACCTGTAGATTTTGGCCTCTAGCTCAGCCGGCACCTAGGGAAACCTACCAAACCTGTGCATTTCTGAAAACTAGAGACTTTGCGGAATCCAAGATGGGGTGACTTGCGGGGCTCGGACCAGGTTCTGTTAACCAGAATCCTTTGCAATCCTCGAAATTTGGCTAAAAAAACACATGTTCCTCACATTTCTGTGGCAGAAAGTTCTGGAATCTGAGAGGAGCCACAAATTTCCTTCCACCCAGCGTTCCCCCAAGTCTCCCGATAAAAATGATACCTCACTTGTGTGGGTAGGCCTAACGCCCACGACAGGAAATGCCCCAAAGCGCAACGTGGACACATCCAAATTTTTGGAAGAAAACAGAGGTGTTTTTTGTGAAGTGCCTACCTGTAGATTTTGGCCTCTAGCTCAGCCGGCACCTAAGGAAAACCTACCAAACCTGTGCATTTCTGAAAACTAGAGACCTAGGGGAATCCAAGGAGGGGTGACTTGCGGGGCTCGGACCAGGTTCTGTTACCCAGAATCCTTTGCAAACCTCAAAATTTGGCTAAAAAAACACATGTTCCTCACATTTCTGTGGCAGAAAGTTCTGGAATCTGAGAGGAGCCACAAATTTCCTTCTGCCCAGCGTTCCCCCAAGTCTCCCGATGAAAAAGATACCTCACTTGTGTGGGTAGGCCTAGCGCCCGCGACAGGAAACGCCCCAAAGCGCAACGTGGACACATCCAAATTTTTGGAAGAAAACAGAGGTGTTTCTTGCGAAGTGCCTACCTGTAGATTTTGGCCTCTAGCTCAGCCGTCACCTAGGGAAACCTACCAAACCTGTGCATTTCTGAAAACTAGAGACCTAGGGGAATCCAAGGAGGGGTGACTTGCGTGGCTCGGACCAGGTTCTGTTACCCAGAATCCTTTGCAAACCTCAAAATTTGGCTAAAAAAACACATGTTCCTCACATTTCTGTGGCAGAAAGTTCTGGAATCTGAGAATAGCCACAAATTTCCTTCCACCCAGCGTTCCCCCAAGTCTCCCGATAAAAATGATACCTCACTTGTGTGGGTAGGCCTAGCGCCCGCGACAGGAAACGCCCCAAAGCGCACCGTGAACACATCCAAAACTTTGGAAGAAAACAGAGGTGTTTTTTGCGAAGTGCCTACCTGTAGATTTTGGCCTCTAGCTCAGCTGGCACCTAGGAAAACCTACCAAACCTGTGCCTTTCTGAAAACTAGAGACCGAGGGGAATCCAAGGAGGGGTGACTTGTGGGTCTCAGACCAGGTTCTGTTACCCAGAATCCTTTGCAAACCTCAAAATTTGGCTAAAAAAACACATGTTCCTCACATTTCTGTGGCAGAAAGTTCTGGAATCTGAGAGGAGCCACAAATTTCCTTCTGCCCAGCGTTCCCCCAAGTCTCCCGATGAAAATGATACCTCACTTGTGTGGGTAGGCCTAGCGCCTGCGATAGGAAACGCCCCAAAGCGCAACGTGGACACATCCACATTTTTGGAAGAAAACAGAGGTGTTTCTTGCGAAGTGCCTACCTGTAGATTTTGGCCTCTAGCTCAGCCGTCACCTAGGGAAACCTACCAAACCTGTGCATTTCTGAAATCTAGAGACCTAGGGGAATCCAAGGAGGGGTGACTTGCGGGGCTCGGACCAGGTTCTGTTACCCAGAATCCTTTGCAAACCTCAAAATTTGGCTAAAAAAACACATGTTCCTCACATTTCTGTGGCAGAAAGTTCTGGAATCTGAGAATAGCCACAAATTTTCTTCCACCCAGCGTTCCCCCAAGTCTCCCGATAAAAATGATACCTCACTTGTGTGGGTAGGCCTAGCGCCCGCGACAGGAAACGCCCCAAAGCGCACCGTGGACACATCCAAAACTTTGGAAGAAAACAGAGGTGTTTTTTGCGAAGTGCCTACTTGTAGATTTTGGCCTCTAGCTCAGCCGGCACCTAGGAAAACCTACCAAACCTGTGCCTTTCTGAAAACTAGAGACCGAGGGGAATCCAAGGAGGGGTGACTTGTGGGGCTCAGACCAGGTTCTGTTACCCAGAATCCTTTGCAAACCTCAAAATTTGGCTAAAAAAACACATGTTCCTCACATTTCTGTGGCAGAAAGTTCTGGAATCTGAGAGGAGCCACAAATTTCCTTCCACCCAGCGTTCCCCCAAGTCTCCCGATAAAAATGATACCTCACTTGTGTGGGTAGGCCTAGCGCCCGCGACAGGAAACACCCCAAAGCGCAACGTGGACACATCCAAAATTTTGGAAGAAAACAGAGGTGTTTTTTGCGAAGTGCCTACCTGTAGATTTTGGCCTCCAGCTCAGCCGGCACCTAGGGAAACCTACGAAACCTGTGCATTACTGAAAACTAGAGACCTAGGGGAATCCAAGACGGGGTGACTTGCGGGGCTCGGACCAGGTTCTGTTACCCAGAATCCTTTGCAAACCTCAGAATTTGGCTAAAAAAACACATGGTCCTCACATTTCTGTGGCAGAAAGTTCTGGAATCTGAGAGGAGCCACAAATTTCCTTCCACACAGCGTTCCCCCAAGTCTCCCGATGAAAATGATACCTCACTTGTGTGGGTAGGCCTAGCGCCCACGACAGGAAACGCCCCAAAGCGCAACGTGGACACATCCAAATTTTTGGAAGAAAACAGAGGTGTTTT
The DNA here is from genome assembly GCF_031143425.1 of Pleurodeles waltl. NCBI lineage: Eukaryota > Metazoa > Chordata > Amphibia > Caudata > Salamandridae > Pleurodeles > Pleurodeles waltl. The sequence goes on from NW_027150395.1 coordinate 96,883, forward strand.
TTGCGAAGTGCCTACCTGTAGATTTTGGCCTCTAGCTCAGCCGTCACCTAGGGAAACCTACCAAACCTGTGCATTTCTGAAAACTAGAGACCTAGGGGAATCCAAGGAGGGGTGACTTGCGGGGCTCGGACCAGGTTCTGTTACCCAGAATCCTTTGCAAACCTCAAAATTTGGCTAAAAAAACACATGTTCCTCACATTTCTGTGGCAGAAAGTTCTGGAATCTGTTAGGAGCCACAAATTTCCTTCCACCCAGCGTTCCCCCAAGTCTCCCGATAAAAATGATACCTCACTTGTGTGGGTAGGCCTAGCGCCCGCGACAGGACACACCCCAAAGCGCACCGTGGACACCTCCAAAACTTTGGAAGAAAACAGAGGTGTTTTTTGCGAAGTGCCTACCTGTAGATTTTGGCCTCTAGCTCAGCCGGCACCTAGGAAAACCTACCAAACCTGTGCCTTTCTGAAAGCTAGAGACCGAGGGGAATCCAAGGAGGGGTGACTTGTGGGGCTCAGACCAGGTTCTGTTACCCAGAATCCTTTGCAAACCTCAAAATTTGGCTAAAAAAACACATGTTCCTCACATTTCTGTGGCAGAAAGTTCTGGAATCTGAGAGGAGCCACAAATTTCCTTCCACCCAGCGTTCCCCCAAGTCTCCCGATAAAAATGATACCTCACTTGTGTGGGTAGGCCTAGCGCCTGCGATAGGAAACGCCCCAAAGCGCAACGTGGACACATCCACATTTTTGGAAGAAAACAGAGGTGTTTCTTGCGAAGTGCCTACCTGTAGATTTTGGCCTCTAGCTCAGCCGTCACCTAGGGAAACCTACCAAACCTGTGCATTTCTGAAATCTAGAGACCTAGGGGAATCCAAGGAGGGGTGACTTGCGGGGCTCGGACCAGGTTCTGTTACCCAGAATCCTTTGCAAACCTCAAAATTTGGCTAAAAAAACACATGTTCCTCACATTTCTGTGGCAGAAAGTTCTGGAATCTGAGAATAGCCACAAATTTTCTTCCACCCAGCGTTCCCCCAAGTCTCCCGATAAAAATGATACCTCACTTGTGTGGGTAGGCCTAGCGCCCGCGACAGGAAACGCCCCAAAGCGCACCGTGGACACATCCAAAACTTTGGAAGAAAACAGAGGTGTTTTTTGCGAAGTGCCTACTTGTAGATTTTGGCCTCTAGCTCAGCCGGCACCTAGGAAAACCTACCAAACCTGTGCCTTTCTGAAAACTAGAGACCGAGGGGAATCCAAGGAGGGGTGACTTGTGGGGCTCAGACCAGGTTCTGTTACCCAGAATCCTTTGCAAACCTCAAAATTTGGCTAAAAAAACACATGTTCCTCACATTTCTGTGGCAGAAAGTTCTGGAATCTGAGAGGAGCCACAAATTTCCTTCCACCCAGCGTTCCCCCAAGTCTCCCGATAAAAATGATACCTCACTTGTGTGGGTAGGCCTAGCGCCCGCGACAGGAAACACCCCAAAGCGCAACGTGGACACATCCAAAATTTTGGAAGAAAACAGAGGTGTTTTTTGCGAAGTGCCTACCTGTAGATTTTGGCCTCCAGCTCAGCCGGCACCTAGGGAAACCTACGAAACCTGTGCATTACTGAAAACTAGAGACCTAGGGGAATCCAAGACGGGGTGACTTGCGGGGCTCGGACCAGGTTCTGTTACCCAGAATCCTTTGCAAACCTCAGAATTTGGCTAAAAAAACACATGGTCCTCACATTTCTGTGGCAGAAAGTTCTGGAATCTGAGAGGAGCCACAAATTTCCTTCCACACAGCGTTCCCCCAAGTCTCCCGATGAAAATGATACCTCACTTGTGTGGGTAGGCCTAGCGCCCACGACAGGAAACGCCCCAAAGCGCAACGTGGACACATCCAAATTTTTGGAAGAAAACAGAGGTGTTTTTTGCGAAGTGCCTACCTGTAGATTTTGGCCTCTAGCTCAGCCGTCACCTAGGGAAACCTACCAAACCTGTGCATTTCTGAAAACTAGAGACCTAGGGGAATCCAAGGAGGGGTGACTTGCGGGGCTCGGACCAGGTTCTGTTACCCAGAATCCTTTGCAAACCTCAAAATTTGGCTAAAAAAACACATGTTCCTCACATTTCTGTGGCAGAAAGTTCTGGAATCTGTTAGGAGCCACAAATTTCCTTCCACCCAGCGTTCCCCCAAGTCTCCCGATAAAAATGATACCTCACTTGTGTGGGTAGGCCTAGCGCCCGCGACAGGACACACCCCAAAGCGCACCGTGGACACCTCCAAAACTTTGGAAGAAAACAGAGGTGTTTTTTGCGAAGTGCCTACCTGTAGATTTTGGCCTCTAGCTCAGCCGGCACCTAGGAAAACCTACCAAACCTGTGCCTTTCTGAAAGCTAGAGACCGAGGGGAATCCAAGGAGGGGTGACTTGTGGGGCTCAGACCAGGTTCTGTTACCCAGAATCCTTTGCAAACCTCAAAATTTGGCTAAAAAAACACATGTTCCTCACATTTCTGTGGCAGAAAGTTCTGGAATCTGAGAGGAGCCACAAATTTCCTTCCACCCAGCGTTCCCCCAAGTCTCCCGATAAAAATGATACCTCACATGTGTGGGTAGGCCTAGCGCCCGCGACAGAAACACCCCAAAGCGCAACGTGGACACATCCAAAATTTTGGAAGAAAACAGAGGTGTTTTTTGCGAAGTGCCTACCTGTAGATTTTGGCCTCTAGCTCAGCCGGCACCTAGGAAAACCTACCAAACCTGTGCCTTTCTGAAAACTAGAGACCGAGGGGAATCCAAGGAGGGGTGACTTGTGGGGCTCAGACCAGGTTCTGTTACCCAGAATCCTTTGCAAACCTCAAAATTTGGCTAAAAAAACACATGTTCCTCACATTTCTGTGGCAGAAAGTTCTGGAATCTGAGAGGAGCCACAAATTTCCTTCCGCCCAGCATTCCCCCAAGTCTCCCGATGAAAATGATACCTCACTTGTGTGGGTAGGCCTAGCGCCTGCGACAGGAAACGCCCCAAAGCGCAACGTGGACACATCCAAATTTTTGGAAGAAAACAGAGGTGTTTCTTGCGAAGTGCCTACCTGTAGATTTTGGCCTCTAGCTCAGCCGTCACCTAGGGAAACCTACCAAACCTGTGCATTTCTGAAAACTAGAGACCTAGGGGAATCCAAGGAGGGGTGACTTGCGGGGCTCGGACCAGGTTCTGTTACCCAGAATCCTTTGCAAACCTCAAAATTTGGCTAAAAAAACACATGTTCCTCACATTTCTGTGGCAGAAAGTTCTGGAATCTGAGAATAGCCACAAATTTCCTTCCACCCAGCGTTCCCCCAAGTCTCCCGATAAAAATGATACCTCACTTGTGTGGGTAGGCCTAGCGCCCGCGACAGGAAACGCCCCAAAGCGCACCGTGGACACATCCAAAACTTTGGAAGAAAACAGAGGTGTTTTTTGCGAAGTGCCTACCTGTAGATTTTGGCCTCTAGCTCAGCCGGCACCTAGGAAAACCTACCAAACCTGTGCCTTTCTGAAAACTAGAGACCGAGGGGAATCCAAGGAGGGGTGACTTGTGGGGCTCAGACCAGGTTCTGTTACCCAGAATCCTTTGCAAACCTCAAAATTTGGCTAAAAAAACACATGTTCCTCACATTTCTGTGGCAGAAAGTTCTGGAATCTGAGAGGAGCCACAAATTTCCTTCCACCCAGCGTTCCCCCAAGTCTCCCGATAAAAATGATACCTCACTTGTGTGGGTAGGCCTAGCGCCCGCGACAGGAAACACCCCAAAGCGCAACGTGGACACATCCAAAATTTTGGAAGAAAACAGAGGTGTTTTTTGCGAAGTGCCTACCTGTAGATTTTGGCCTCCAGCTCAGCCGGCACCTAGGGAAAACTACGAAACCTGTGCATTTCTGAAAACTAGAGACCTAGGGGAATCCAAGACGGGGTGACTTGCGGGGCTCGGACCAGGTTCTGTTACCCAGAATCCTTTGCAAACCTCAGAATTTGGCTAAAAAAATACATGGTCCTCACATTTCTGTGGCAGAAAGTTCTGGAATCTGAGAGGAGCCACAAATTTCCTTCCACACAGCGTTCCCCCAAGTCTCCCGATGAAAATGATACCTCACTTGTGTGGGTAGGCCTAGCGCCCACGACAGGAAACGCCCCAAAGCGCAACGTGGACACATCCAAATTTTTGGAAGAAAACAGAGGTGTTTTTTGCGAAGTGCCTACCTGTAGATTTTGGCCTCTAGCTCAGCCGGCACCTAGGGAAACCTACCAAACCTGTGCATTTCTGAAAAATAGAGACCTAGGAGAATCCAAGATGGGGTGACTTGCGGGGCTCGGACCAGGTTCTGTTACCCAGAATCCTTTGCAAACCTCGAAATTTGGCTAAAAAAACACATGTTCCTCACATTTCTGTGGCAGAAAGTTCTGGAATCTGAGAGGAGCCACAAATTTCCTTCCACCCAGCGTTCCCCCAAGTCTCCCGATAAAAATGATAACTCGCTTGTGTGGGTAGGCCTAGCGCCCGCGACAGGAAACGCCCCAAAGCGCAACGTGGACACATCCAAAATTTTGGAAGAAAACAGAGGTGTTTTTTGCGAAGTGCCTACCTGTAGATTTTGGCCTCTAGCTCAGCCGGCACCTAAGGAAACCTACCAAACCTGTGCATTTCTGAAAACTAGAGACCTAGGGGAATCCAAGACGGGGTGACTTGCGGGGCTCGGTCCAGGTTTTGTTACCCAGAATCCTTTGCAAACCTCAGAATTTGGCTAAAAAAACACATGGTCCTCACATTTCTGTGGCAGAAAGTTCTGGAATCTGAGAGGAGCCACAAATTTCCTTCCACCCAGCGTTTCCCCAAGTCTCCCGATGAAAATGATACCTCACTTGTGTGGGTAGGCCTAGCGCCCGCGACAGGAAACGCCCCAAAGGGCAACGTGGACACATCCAAATTTTTGGAAGAAAACAGAGGTGTTTCTTGCGAAGTGCCTACCTGTAGATTTTGGCCTCTAGCTCAGCTGGCACCTAGGGAAACCTACCAAACCTGTGCATTTCTGAAAACTAGAGACCTAGGGGAATCCAAGGAGGGGTGACTTGCGGGGCTCGGACCAGGTTCTGTTACCCAGAATCCTTTGCAAACCTCATAATTTGGCTAAAAAAACACATCGTCCTCACATTCCTGTGGCAGAAAGTTCTGGAATCTGAGAGGAGCCACAAATTTCCTTCCACCCAGCGTTCCCCCAAGTCTCCTGATAAAAATTATACCTCACTTGTGTGGGTGGGCCTAGCGCCCGCGACAGGAAACGCCCCAAAGCGCACCGTGGACACATCCAAATTTTTGGAAGAAAACAGAGGTGTTTTTTGTGAAGTGCCTACCTGTAGATTTTGGCCTCTAGCTCAGCCGGCACCTAAGGAAAACCTACCAAACCTGTGCATTTCTGAAAACTAGAGACCTAGGGGAATCCAAGGAGGGGTGACTTGAGGGGCTCGGACCAGGTTCTGTTACCCAGAATCCTTTGCAAACCTCAAAATTTGGCAAAAAAACCACATGTTCCTCACATTTCTGTGGCAGAAAGTTCTGGAATCTGAGAGGAGCCACAAATTTCCTTCTGCCCAGCGTTCCCCCAAGTCTCCCGATGAAAATGATACCTCACTTGTGTGGGTAGGCCTAGCGCCCGCGACAGGAAACGCCCCAAAGCGCACCGTGGACACATCCAAAATTTTGGAAGAAAACAGAGGTGTTTTTTGCGAAGTGCCTACCTGTAGATTTTGGCCTCTAGCTCATCCGGCACCTAGGGAAACCTACCAAACCTGTGCATTTCTGAATACTAGAGACCTAGGGGAATCCAAGATGGGGTGACTTGCGGGGCTCGGACCAGGTTCTGTTACCCAGAATCCTTTGCAAACCTCAGAATTTGGATAAAAAAACACATGGTCCTCACATTTCTGTGGCAGAAAGTTCTGGAATCTGAGAGGAGCCACAAATTTCCTTCCACCCAGCGTTCCCCCAAGTCTCCCGATAAAAATGATACCTCACTTGTGTGGGTAGGCCAAGCGCCCGCGACAGGAAACGCCCCAAAGCGCAACGTGGACACATCCAAATTTTTGGAAGAAAACAGAGGTGTTTTTTGCGAAGTGCCTACCTGTAGATTTTGGCCTCTAGCTCAGGCGGCACCTAGGGAAACCTACCAAACCTGTGCATTTCTAAAAAGTAGAGACCGAGGGGAATCCAAGGAGGGGTGACTTGTGGGGCTCGGACCAGGTTCTGTTACCCAGAATCCTTTGCAAACCTCAGAATTTGGCTAAAAAAACACATGGTCCTCACATTTCTGTGGCAGAAAGTTCTGGAATCTGAGAGGAGCCACAAATTTCCTTCCACCCAGCGTTCCCCCAAGTCTCCTGATAAAAATGATATCTCACTTGTGTGGGTAGGCCTAGGGCCCGCGACAGGAAACACCCCAAAGCGCAACGTGGACACATCCAAAATTTTGGAAGAAAACAGAGGTGTTTTTTGCGAAGTGCCTACCTGTAGATTTTGGCCTCTAGCTCAGGCGGCACCTAGGGAAACCTACCAAACCTGTGCATTTCTGAAAACTAGAGACCTAGGGGAATACAAGACGGGGTGACTTGTGGGGCTCGGACCAGGTTTTGTTACCCAGAATCCTTTGCAAACCTCAGAATTTGGCTAAAAAAACACATGGTCCTCACATTTCTGTGGCAGAAAGTTCTGGAATCTGAGAGGAGCCACAAATTTCCTTCCACCCAGCGTTCCCCCAAGTCTCCCGATGAAAATGATACCTCACTTGTGTGGGTAGGCCTAGCGCCCGCAACAGGAAACGCCCCAAAGGGCAACGTGGACACATCTAAATTTTTGGAAGAAAACAGAGGTGTTTCTTGCGAAGTGCCTACCTGTAGATTTTGGCCTCTAGCTCAGCCGGCACCTAGGGAAACCTACCAAACCAGTGCATTTCTGAAAACTAGAGAATTTGCGGAATCCAAGATGGGGTGACTTGCGGGGCTCGGACCAGGTTCTGTTACCCAGAATCCTTTGCAAACCTCGAAATTTGGCTAAAAAAACACATGTTCCTCACATTTCTGTGGCAGAAAGTTCTGGAATCTGAGAGGAGCCACAAATTTCCTTCCACCCAGCGTTCCCGCAAGTCTCCCGATAAAAATGATACCTCACTTGTGTGGGTAGGCCTAACACCCACGACAGGAAATGCCCCAAAGCGCAACGTGGACAAATCCAAATTTTTGGAAGAAAACAGAGGTGTTTTTTGTGAAGTGCCTACCTGTAGATTTTGGCCTCTAGCTCAGCCGGCACCTAAGGAAAACCTACCAAACCTGTGCATTTCTGAAAACTAGAGACCTAGGGGAATCCAAGGAGGGGTGACTTGCGGGGCTCGGACCAGGTTCTGTTACCCAGAATCCTTTGCAAACCTCAAAATTTGGCTAAAAAAACACATGTTCCTCACATTTCTGTGGCAGAAAGTTCTGGAATCTGAGAATAGCCACAAATTTCCTTCCTCCCAGCGTTCCCCCAAGTCTCCCGATAAAAATGATACCTCACTTGTGTGGGTAGGCCTAGCGCCCGCGACAGGAAACGCCCCAAAGCGCACCGTGGACACATCCAAAACTTTGGAAGAAAACAGAGGTGTTTTTTGCGAAGTGCCTACCTGTAGATTTTGGCCTCTAGCTCAGCCGGCACCTAGGAAAACCTACCAAACCTGTGCCTTTCTGAAAACTAGAGACCGAGGGGAATCCAAGGAGGGGTGACTTGTGGGGCTCAGACCAGGTTCTGTTACCCAGAATCCTTTGCAAACCTCAACATTTGGCTAAAAAAACACATGTTCCTCACATTTCTGTGGCAGAAAGTTCTGGAATCTGAGAGGAGCCACAAATTTCCTTCCGCCCAGCGTTCCCCCAAGTCTCCCGATGAAAATGATACCTCACTTGTGTGGGTAGGCCTAGCGCCTGCGACAGGAAACGGCCCAAAGCGCAACGTGGACACATCCAAATTTTTGGAAGAAAACAGAGGTGTTTCTTGCGAAGTGCCTACCTGTAGATTTTGGCCTCTAGCTCAGCCGTCACCTAGGGAAACCTACCAAACCTGTGCATTTCTGAAAACTAGAGACCTAGGGGAATCCAAGGAGGGGTGACTTGCGGGGCTCGGACCAGGTTCTGTTACCCAGAATCCTTTGCAAACCTCAAAATTTGGCTAAAAAAACACATGTTCCTCACATTTCTGTGGCAGAAAGTTCTGGAATCTGAGAATAGCCACAAATTTCCTTCCACCCAGCGTTCCCCCAAGTCTCCCGATAAAAATGATACCTCACTTGTGTGGGTAGGCCTAGAGCCCGCGACAGGAAACGCCCCAAAGCGCACCGTGGACACATCCAAAACTTTGGAAGAAAACAGAGGTGTTTTTTGCGAAGTGCCTACCTGTAGATTTTGGCCTCTAGCTCAGCCGGCACCTAGGAAAACCTACCAAACCTGTGCCTTTCTGAAAACTAGAGACCGAGGGGAATCCAAGGAGGGGTGACTTGTGGGGCTCAGACCAGGTTCTGTTACCCAGAATCCTTTGCAAACCTCAAAATTTGGCTAAAAAAACACATGTTCCTCACATTTCTGTGGCAGAAAGTTCTGGAATCTGAGAGGAGCCACAAATTTCCTTCCACCCAGCGTTCCCCCAAGTCTCCCGATAAAAATGATACCTCACTTGTGTGGGTAGGCCTAGCGCCCGCGACAGGAAACACCCCAAAGCGCAACGTGGACACATCCAAAATTTTGGCAGAAAACAGAGGTGTTTTTTGCGAAGTGCCTACCTGTAGATTTTGGCCTCCAGCTCAGCCGGCACCTAGGGAAACCTACGAAACCTGTGCATTTCTGAAAACTAGAGACCTAGGGGAATCCAAGACGGGGTGACTTGCGGGGCTCGGACCAGGTTCTGTTACCCAGAATCCTTTGCAAACCTCAGAATTTGGCTAAAAAAACACATGGTCCTCACATTTCTGTGGCAGAAAGTTCTGGAATCTGAGAGGAGCCACAAATTTCCTTCCACACAGCGTTCCCCCAAGTCTCCCGATGAAAATGATACCTCACTTGTGTGGGTAGGCCTAGCGCCCACGACAGGAAACGCCCCAAAGCGCAACGTGGACACATCCAAATTTTTGGAAGAAAACAGAGGTGTTTTTTGCGAAGTGCCTACCTGTAGATTTTGGCCTCTAGCTCAGCCGGCACCTAGGGAAATCTACCAAACCTGTGCATTTCTGAAACATAGAGACCTAGGGGAATCCAAGGAGGGGTGACTTGTGGGGCTCAGACCAGGTTCTGTTACCCAGAATCCTTTGCAAACCTCAAAATTTGGCTAAAAAAACACATGTTCCTCACATTTCTGTGGCAGAAAGTTCTGGAATCTGAGAGGAGCCACAAATTTCCTTCCACCCAGCGTTCCCCCAAGTCTCCTGATAAAAATGATACCTCACTTGTGTGGGTAGGCCTAGCGCCCGCGACAGGAAACACCCCAAAGCGCAACGTGGACACATCCAAAATTTTGGAAGAAAACAGAGGTGTTTTTTGCGAAGTGCCTACCTGTAGATTTTGGCCTCCAGCTCAGCCGGCACCTAGGGAAACCTACGAAACCTGTGCATTTCTGAAAACTAGAGACCTAGGGGAATCCAAGACGGGGTGACTTGCGGGGCTCGGACCAGGTTCTGTTACCCAGAATCCTTTGCAAACCTCAGAATTTGGCTAAAAAAACACATGGTCCTCACATTTCTGTGGCAGAAAGTTCTGGAATCTGAGAGGAGCCACAAATTTCCTTCCACACAGCGTTCCCCCAAGTCTCCCGATGAAAATGATACCTCACTTGTGTGGGTAGGCCTAGCGCCCACGACAGGAAACGCCCCAAAGCACAACGTGGACACATCCAAATTTTTGGAAGAAAACAGAGGTGTTTTTTGCGAAGTGCCTACCTGTAGATTTTGGCCTCTAGCTCAGCCGGCACCTAGGGAAATCTACCAAACCTGTGCATTTCTGAAAAATAGAGACCTAGGAGAATCCAAGATGATGTGACTTGCGGGGCTCGGACCAGGTTCTGTTACCCAGAATCCTTTGCAAACCTCGAAATTTGGCTAAAAAAACACATGTTCCTCTCATTTCTGTGGCAGAAAGTTCTGGAATCTGAGAGGAGCCACAAATTTCCTTCCACCCAGCGTTCCCCCAAGTCTCCCGATAAAAATGATACCTCACTTGTGTGGGTAGGCCTAGCGCCCGCGACAGGAAACGCCCCAAAGCGCAACGTGGACACATCCAAAATTTTGGAAGAAAACAGAGGTGTTTTTTGCGAAGTGCCTACCTGTAGATTTTGGCCTCTAGCTCAGCCGGCACCTAAGGAAACCTACCAAACCTGTGCATTTCTGAAAACTAGAGACCTAGGGGAATCCAAGACGGGGTGACTTGCGGGGCTCGGACCAGGTTTTGTTACCCAGAATCCTTTGCAAACCTCAGAATTTGGCTAAAAAAACACATGGTCCTCACATTTCTGTGGCAGAAAGTTCTGGAATCTGAGAGGAGCCACAAATTTCCTTCCACCCAGCGTTCCTCCAAGTCTCCCGATGAAAATGATACCTCACTTGTGTGGGTAGGCCTAGCGCCCGCGACAGGAAACGCCCCAAAGGGCAACGTGGACACATCCAAATTTTTGGAAGAAAACAGAGGTGTTTCTTGCGAAGTGCCTACCTGTAGATTTTGGCCTCTAGCTCAGCTGGCACCTAGGGAAACCTACCAAACCTGTGCATTTCTGAAAACTAGAGACCTAGGGGAATCCAAGGAGGGGTGACTTGCGGGGCTCGGACCAGGTTCTGTTACCCAGAATCCTTTGCAAACCTCATAATTTGGCTAAAAAAACACATCGTCCTCACATTCCTGTGGCAGAAAGTTCTGGAATCTGAGAGGAGCCACAAATTTCCTTCCACCCAGCGTTCCCCCAAGTCTCCTGATAAAAATTATACCTCACTTGTGTGGGTGGGCCTAGCGCCCGCGACAGGAAACGCCCCAAAGCGCACCGTGGACACATCCAAATTTTTGGAAGAAAACAGAGGTGTTTTTTGTGAAGTGCCTACCTGTAGATTTTGGCCTCTAGCTCAGCCGGCACCTAAGGAAAACCTACCAAACCTGTGCATTTCTGAAAACTAGAGACCTAGGGGAATCTAAGGAGGGGTGACTTGAGGGGCTCGGACCAGGTTCTGTTACCCAGAATCCTTTGCAAACCTCAAAATTTGGCTAAAAAAACACATGTTCCTCACATTTCTGTGGCAGAAAGTTCTGGAATCTGAGAGGAGCCACAAATTTCCTTCCGCCCAGCGTTCCCCCAAGTCTCCCGATGAAAATGATACCTCACTTGTGTGGGTAGGCCTAGCGCCTGCGACAGGAAACGCCCCAAAGCGCACCGTGGACACATCCAAAATTTTGGAAGAAAACAGAGGTGTTTTTTGCGAAGTGCCTACCTGTAGATTTTGGCCTCTAGCTCATCCGGCACCTAGGGAAACCTACCAAACCTGTGCATTTCTGAATACTAGAGACCTAGGGGAATCCAAGATGGGGTGACTTGCGGGGCTCGGACCAGGTTCTGTTACCCAGAATCCTTTGCAAACCTCAGAATTTGGATAAAAAAACACATAGTCCTCACATTTCTGTGGCAGAAAGTTCTGGAATCTGAGAGGAGCCACAAATTTCCTTCCACCCAGCGTTCCCCCAAGTCTCCCGATAAAAATGATACCTCACTTGTGTGGGTAGGCCAAGCGCCCGCGACAGGAAACGCCCCAAAGCGCAACGTGGACACATCCAAATTTTTGGAAGAAAACAGAGGTGTTTTTTGCGAAGTGCCTACCTGTAGATTTTGGCCTCTAGCTCAGGCGGCACCTAGGGAAACCTACCAAACCTGTGCATTTCCGAAAACTAGAGACCGAGGGGAATCCAAGGAGGGGTGACTTGTGGGGCTCGGACCAGGTTCTGTTACCCAGAATCCTTTGCAAACCTCAGAATTTGGCTAAAAAAACACATGGTCCTCACATTTCTTTGGCAGAAAGTTCTGGAATCTGAGAGGAGCCACAAATTTCCTTCCACCCAGCGTTCCCCCAAGTCTCCTGATAAAAATGATATCTCACTTGTGTGGGTAGGCCTAGGGCCCGCGACAGGAAACACCCCAAAGCGCAACGTGGACACATCCAAAATTTTGGAAGAAAACAGAGGTGTTTTTTGCGAAGTGCCTACCTGTAGATTTTGGCCTCTAGCTCAGGCGGCACCTTGGGAAACCTACCAAACCTGTGCATTTCTGAAAACTAGAGACCTAGGGGAATCCAAGACGGGGTGACTTGTGGGGCTCGGACCAGGTTTTGTTACCCAGAATCCTTTGCAAACCTCAGAATTTGGCTAAAAAAACACATGGTCCTCACATTTCTGTGCAGAAAGTTCTGGAATCTGAGAGGAGCCACAAATTTCCTTCCACCCAGCGTTCCCCCAAGTCTCCCGATGAAAATGATACCTCACTTGTGTGGGTAGGCCTAGCGCCTGCAACAGGAAACGCCCCAAAGGGCAACGTGGACACATCCAAATTTTTGGAAGAAAACAGAGGTGTTTCTGGCGAAGTGCCTACCTGTAGATTTTGGCCTCTAGCTCAGCCGGCACCTAGGGAAACCTACCAAACCTGTGCATTTCTGAAAACTAGAGACTTTGCGGAATCCAAGATGGGGTGACTTGCGGGGCTCGGACCAGGTTCTGTTACCCAGAATCCTTTGCAAACCTCGAAATTTGGCTAAAAAAACACATGTTCCTCACATTTCTGTGGCAGAAAGTTCTGGAATCTGAGAGGAGCCACAAATTTCCTTCCACCCAGCGTTCCCCCAAGTCTCCCGATAAAAAGGATACCTCACTTGTGTGGGTAGGCCTAACGCCCACGACAGGAAATGCCCCAAAGCGCAACGTGGACACATCCAAATTTTTGGAAGAAAACAGAGGTGTTTTTTGTGAAGTGCCTACCTGTAGATTTTGGCCTCTAGCTCAGCCGGCACCTAAGGAAAACCTACCAAACCTGTGCATTTCTGAAAACTAGAGACGTAGGGGAATCCAAGGAGGGGTGACTTGCGGGGCTCGGACCAGGTTCTGTTACCCAGAATCCTTTGCAAACCTCAAAATTTGGCTAAAAAAACACATGTTCCTCACATTTCTGTGGCAGAAAGTTCTGGAATCTGAGAGGAGCCACAAATTTCCTTCCGCCCAGCGTTCCCCCAAGTCTCCCGATGAAAATGATACCTCACTTGTGTGGGTAGGCCTAGCGCCCGCGACAGGAAACGCCCCAAAGCGCAACGTGGACACATCCAAATTTTTGGAAGAAAACAGGTGTTTCTTGCGAAGTGCCTACCTGTAGATTTTGGCCTCTAGCTCAGCCGTCACCTAGGGAAACCTACCAAACCTGTGCATTTCTGAAAACTAGAGACCTAGGGGAATCCAAGGAGGGGTGACTTGCGGGGCTTGGACCAGGTTCTGTTACCCAGAATCCTTTGCAAACCTCAAAATTTGGCTAAAAAAACACATGTTCCTCACATTTCTGTGGCAGAAAGTTCTGGAATCTGAGAATAGCCACAAATTTCCTTCCACCCAGCGTTCCCCCAAGTCTCCCGATAAAAATGATACCTCACTTGTGTGGGTAGGCCTAGCGCCCGCGACAGGAAACGCCCCAAAGCGCACCGTGAACACATCCAAAACTTTGGAAGAAAACAGAGGTGTTTTTTGCGAAGTGCCTACCTGTAGATTTTGGCCTCTAGCTCAGCCGGCACCTAGGGAAACCTACCAAACCTGTGCATTTCTGAAAACTAGAGACATAGGAGAATCCAAGATGGGGTGACTTGCGGGGCTCGGACCAGGTTCTGTTACCCAGAATCCTTTGCAAACCTCGAAATTTGGCTAAAAAAACACATGTTCCTCACATTTCTGTGGCAGAAAGTTCTGGAATCTGAGAGGACCCACAAATTTCCTTCCACCCAGCGTTCCCCCAAGTCTCCCGATAAAAATGATACCTCACATGTGTGGGTAGGCCTAGCGCCCGCGACAGAAACACCCCAAAGCGCAACGTGGACACATCCAAAATTTTGGAAGAAAACAGAGGTGTTTTTTGCGAAGTGCCTACCTGTAGATTTTGGCCTCTAGCTCAGCCGGCACCTAGGGAAACCTACCAAACCTGTGCATTTCTGAAAAATAGAGACCTAGGAGAATCCAAGATGGGGTGACTTGCGGGGCTCGGACCAGGTTCTGTTACCCAGAATCCTTTGCAAACCTCGAAATTTGGCTAAAAAAACACATGTTCCTCACATTTCTGTGGCAGAAAGTTCTGGAATCTGAGAGGAGCCACAAATTTCCTTCCACCCAGCGTTCCCCCAAGTCTCCCGATAAAAATGATACCTCACTTGTGTGGGTAGGCCTAGCGCCCGCGACAGGAAACGCCCCAAAGCGCACCGTGGACACTTCCAAAAGTTTGGAAGAAAACAGAGGTGTTTTTTGTGAAGTGCCTACCTGTAGATTTTGGCCTCTAGCTCAGCCGGCACCTAGGGAAACATACCAAACCTGTGCATTTCTGAAAACTAGAGACATAGGAGAATCCAAGATGGGGTGACTTGCGGGGCTGGGACCAGGTTCTGTTACCCAGAATCCTTTGCAAACCTCGAAATTTGGCTAAAAAAACACATGTTCCTCACATTTCTGTGGCAGAAAGTTCTGGAATCTGAGAGGACCCACAAATTTCCTTCCACCCAGCGTTCCCCCAAGTCTCCCGATAAAAATGATACCTCACATGTGTGGGTAGGCCTAGCGCCCGCGACAGAAACACCCCAAAGCGCAACGTGGACACATCCAAAATTTTGGAAGAAAACAGAGGTGTTTTTTGCGAAGTGCCTACCTATAGATTTTGGCCTCTAGCTCAGCCGGCACCTAGGGAAACCTACCAAACCTGTGCATTTCTGAAAAATAGAGACCTAGGAGAATCCAAGATGGGGTGACTTGCGGGGCTCGGACCAGGTTCTGTTACCCAGAATCCTTTGCAAACCTCAAAATTTGGCTAAAAAAACACATGTTCCTCACATTTCTGTGGCAGAAAGTTCTGGAATCTGAGAGGAGCCACAAATTTCCTTCCACCCAGCGTTCCCCCAAGTCTCCCGATAAAAATGATACCTCACTTGTGTGGGTAGGCCTAGCGCCCGCGACAGGAAACGCCCCAAAGCGCACCGTGGACACATCCAAAACTTTGGAAGAAAACAGAGGTGTTTTTTGCGAAGTGCCTACCTGTAGATTTTGGCCTCTAGCTCAGCCGGCACCTAGGAAAACCTACCAAACCTGTGCCTTTCTGAAAGCTAGAGACCGAGGGGAATCCAAGGAGGGGTGACTTGCGGGGCTTGGACCAGGTTCTGTTACCCAGAATCCTTTGCAAACCTCAAAATTTGGCTAAAAAAACACATGTTCCTCACATTTCTGTGGCAGAAAGTTCTGGAATCTGAGAATAGCCACAAATTTCCTTCCACCCAGCGTTCCCCCAAGTCTCCCGATAAAAATGATACCTCACTTGTGTGGGTAGGCCTAGCGCCCGCGACAGGAAACGCCCCAAAGCGCACCGTGGACACATCCAAAACTTTGGAAGAAAACAGAGGTGTTTTTTGCGAAGTGCCTACCTGTAGATTTTGGCCTCTAGCTCAGCCGGCACCTAGGGAAACCTACCAAACCTGTGCATTTCTGAAAACTAGAGACATAGGAGAATCCAAGATGGGGTGACTTGCGGGGCTCGGACCAGGTTCTGTTACCCAGAATCCTTTGCAAACCTCGAAATTTGGCTAAAAAAACACATGTTCCTCACATTTCTGTGGCAGAAAGTTCTGGAATCTGAGAGGACCCACAAATTTCCTTCCACCCAGCGTTCCCCCAAGTCTCCCGATAAAAATGATACCTCACATGTGTGGGTAGGCCTAGCGCCCGCGACAGAAACACCCCAAAGCGCAACGTGGACACATCCAAAATTTTGGAAGAAAACAGAGGTGTTTTTTGCGAAGTGCCTACCTGTAGATTTTGGCCTCTAGCTCAGCCGGCACCTAGGGAAACCTACCAAACCTGTGCATTTCTGAAAAATAGAGACCTAGGAGAATCCAAGATAGGGTGACTTGCGGGGCTCGGACCAGGTTCTGTTACCCAGAATCCTTTGCAAACCTCGAAATTTGGCTAAAAAAACACATGTTCCTCACATTTCTGTGGCAGAAAGTTCTGGAATCTGAGAGGAGCCACAAATTTCCTTCCACCCAGCGTTCCCCCAAGTCTCCCGATAAAAATTATACCTCACTTGTGTGGGTAGGCCTAGCGCCCGCGACAGGAAACGCCCCAAAGCGCACCGTGGACACATCCAAAACTTTGGAAGAAAACAGAGGTGTTTTTTGCGAAGTGCCTACCTGTAGATTTTGGCCTCTAGCTCAGCCGGCACCTAGGAAAACCTACCAAACCTGTGCCTTTCTGAAAGCTAGAGACCGAGGGGAATCCAAGGAGGGGTGACTTGTGGGGCTCAGACCAGGTTCTGTTACCCAGAATCCTTTGCAAACCTCAAAATTTGGCTAAAAAAACACATTTTCCTCACATTTCTGTGGCAGAAAGTTCTGGAATCTGAGAGGAGCCACAAATTTCCTTCCACCCAGCGTTCCCCCCAGTCTCCCGATAAAAATGATACCTCACTTGTGTGGGTAGGCCTAGCGCCCGCGACAGAAACACCCCAAAGCGCAACGTGGACACATCCAAAATTTTGGAAGAAAACAGAGGTGTTTTTTGCGAAGTGCCTACCTGTAGATTTTGGCCTCTAGCTCAGCCGGCACCTAGGGAAACCTACGAAACCTGTGCATTTCTGAAAACTAGAGACCTAGGGGAATCCAAGACGGGTGACTTGCGGGGCTCGGACCAGGTTCTGTTACCCAGAATCCTTTGCAAACCTCATAATTTGGCTAAAAAAACACATGGTCCTCACATTTCTGTGGCAGAAAGTTCTGGAATCTGAGAGGAGCCACAAATTTCCTTCCACACAGCGTTCCCCCAAGTCTCCCGATGAAAATGATACCTCACTTGTGTGGGTAGGCCTAGCGCCCACGACAGGAAACGCCCCAAAGCGCAACGTGGACACATCCAAATTTTTGGAAGAAAACAGAGGTGTTTTTTGCGAAGTGCCTACCTGTAGATTTTGGCCTCTAGCTCAGCCGGCACCTAGGGAAACCTACCAAACCTGTGCATTTCTGAAAAATAGAGACCTAGGAGAATCCAAGATGATGTGACTTGCGGGGCTCGGACCAGGTTCTGTTACCCAGAATCCTTTTCAAATCTCGAAATTTGGCTAAAAAAACACATGTTCCTCACATTTCTGTGGCAGAAAGTTCTGGAATCTGAGAGGAGCCACAAATTTCCTTCCACCCAGCGTTCCCCCAAGTCTCCCGATAAAAATGATAACTCGCTTGTGTGGGTAGGCCTAGCGCCCGCGACAGGAAACGCCCCAAAGCGCAACGTGGACACATCCAAAATTTTGGAAGAAAACAGAGGTGTTTTTTGCGAAGTGCCTACCTGTAGATTTTGGCCTCTAGCTCAGCCGGCACCTAAGGAAACCTACCAAACCTGTGCATTTCTGAAAACTAGAGACCGAGGGGAATCCAAGACGGGGTGACTTGCGGGGCTCGGACCAGGTTTTGTTACCCAGAATCCTTTGCAAACCTCAGAATTTGGCTAAAAAAACACATGGTCCTCACATTTCTGTGGCAGAAAGTTCTGGAATCTGAGAGGAGCCACAAATTTCCTTCCACCCAGCGTTCCCCCAAGTCTCCCGATGAAAATGATACCTCACTTGTGTGGGTAGGCCTAGCGCCCGCGACAGGAAACGCCCCAAAGGGCAACGTGGACACATCCAAATTTTTGGAAGAAAACAGAGGTGTTTCTTGCGAAGTGCCTACCTGTAGATTTTGCCCTCTAGCTCAGCCGGCACCTAGGGAAACCTACCAAACCTGTGCATTTCTGAAAACTAGAGACCTAGGGGAATCCAAGGAGGGGTGACTTGCGGGGCTCGAACCAGGTTCTGTTACCCAGAATCCTTTGCAAACCTCATAATTTGGCTAAAAAAACACATCGTCCTCACATTCCTGTGGCAGAAAGTTCTGGAATCTGAGAGGAGCCACAAATTTCCTTCCACCCAGCGTTCCCCCAAGTCTCCCGATAAAAATTATACCTCACTTGTGTGGGTGGGCCTAGCGCCCGCGACAGGAAACGCCCCAAAGCGCACCGTGGACACATCCAAATTTTTGGAAGAAAACAGAGGTGTTTTTTGTGAAGTGCCTACCTGTAGATTTTGGCCTCTAGCTCAGCCGGCACCTAAGGAAAACCTACCAAACCTGTGCATTTCTGAAAACTAGAGACCTAGGGGAATCCAAGGAGGGGTGACTTGAGGGGCTCGGACCAGGTTCTGTTACCCAGAATCCTTTGCAAACCTCAAAATTTGGCTAAAAAAACACATGTTCCTCACATTTCTGTGGCAGAAAGTTCTGGAATCTGAGAGGAGCCACAAATTTCCTTCCGCCCAGCGTTCCCCCAAGTCTCCCGATGAAAATGATACCTCACTTGTGTGGGTAGGCCTAGCGCCCGCGACAGGAAACGCCCCAAAGCGCAACGTGGACACATCCAAAATTTTGGAAGAAAACAGAGGTGTTTTTTGCGAAGTGCCTACCTGTAGATTTTGGCCTCTAGCTCAGCCGGCACCTAAGGAAACCTACCAAACCTGTGCATTTCTGAAAACTAGAGACCTAGGGGAATCCAAGACGGGGTGACTTGCGGGGCTCGGACCAGGTTTTGTTACCCAGAATCCTTTGCAAACCTCAGAATTTGGCTAAAAAAACACGTGGTCCTCACATTTCTGTGGCAGAAAGTTCTGGAATCTGAGAGGAGCCACAAATTTCCTTCCACCCAGCGTTCCCCCAAGTCTCCCGATGAAAATGATACCTCACTTGTGTGGGTTGGCCTAGCGCCCGCGACAGGAAACGCCCCAAAGGGCAACGTGGACACATCAAAATTTTTGGAAGAAAACAGATGTGTTTCTTGCGAAGTGCCTACCTGTAGATTTTGCCCTCTAGCTCAGCCGGCACCTAGGGAAACCTACCAAACCTGTGCATTTCTGAAAACTAGAGACCTAGGGGAATCCAAGGAGGGGTGACTTGCGGGGCTCGGACCAGGTTCTGTTACCCAGAATCCTTTGCAAACCTCATAATTTGGTTAAAAAAACACATCGTCCTCACATTCCTGTGGCAGAAAGTTCTGGAATCTGAGAGGAGCCACAAATTTCCTTCCACCCAGCGTTCCCCCAAGTCTCCCGATAAAAATTATACCTCACTTGTGTGGGTGGGCCTAGCGCCCGCGACAGGAAACGCCCCAAAGCGCACCGTGGACACATCCAAATTTTTGGAAGAAAACAGAGGTGTTTTTTGTGAAGTGCCTACCTGTAGATTTTGGCCTCTAGCTCAGCCGGCACCTAAGGAAAACCTACCAAACCTGTGCATTTCTGAAAACTAGAGACCTAGGGGAATCCAAGGAGGGGTGACTTGAGGGGCTCGGACCAGGTTCTGTTACCCAGAATCCTTTGCAAACCTCAAAATTTGGCTAAAAAAACACATGTTCCTCACATTTCTGTGGCAGAAAGTTCTGGAATCTGAGAGGAGCCACAAATTTCCTTCCGCCCAGCGTTCCCCCAAGTCTCCCGATGAAAATGATACCTCACTTGTGTGGGTAGGCCTAGCGCCCGCGACAGGAAACGCCCCAAAGCGCACCGTGGACACATCCAAAATTTTGGAAGAAAACAGAGGTGTTTTTTGCGAAGTGCCTACCTGTAGATTTTGGCCTCTAGCTCATCCGGCACCTAGGGAAACCTACCAAACCTGTGCATTTCTGAATACTAGAGACCTAGGGGAATCCAAGATGGGGTGACTTGCGGGGCTCGGACCAGGTTCTGTTACCCAGAATCCTTTGCAAACCTCAGAATTTGGATAAAAAAACACATGGTCCTCACATTTCTGTGGCAGAAAGTTCTGGAATCTGAGAGGAGCCACAAATTTCCTTCCACCCAGCGTTCCCCCAAGTCTCCCGATAAAAATGATACCTCACTTGTGTGGGTAGGCCTAGCGCCCGCGACAGGAAACGCCCCAAAGCGCACCGTGGACACATCCAAAACTTTGGAAGAAAACAGAGGTGTTTTTTGCGAAGTGCCTACCTGTAGATTTTGGCCTCTAGCTCAGCCGGCACCTAGGAAAACCTACCAAACCTGTGCCTTTCTGAAAACTAGAGACCGAGGGGAATCCAAGGAGGGGTGACTTGTTGGGCTCAGACCAGGTTCTGTTACCCAGAATCCTTTGCAAACCTCAAAATTTGGCTAACAAAACACATGTTCCTCACATTTCTGTGGCAGAAAGTTCTGGAATCTGAGAGGAGCCACAAATTTCCTTCCGCCCAGCGTTCCCCCAAGTCTCCCGATGAAAATGATACCTCACTTGTGTGGGTAGGCCTAGCGCCTGCGACAGGAAACGTCCCAAAGCGCAACGTGGACACATCCAAATTTTTGGAAGAAAACAGAGGTGTTTCTTACGAAGTGCCTACCTGTAGATTTTGGCCTCTAGCTCAGCCGTCACCTAGGGAAACCTACCAAACCTGTGCATTTCTGAAAACTAGAGACCTATGGGAATCCAAGGAGAGGTGACTTGCGGGGCTCGGACCAGGTTCTGTTACCCAGAATCCTTTGCAAACCTCAAAATTTGGCTAAAAAAACACATGTTCCTCACATTTCTGTGGCAGAAAGTTCTGGAATCTGAGAATAGCCACAAATTTCCTCCCACCCAGCGTTCCCCCAAGTCTCCCGATAAAAATGATACCTCACTTGTGTGGGTAGGCCTAGCGCCCGCGACAGGAAACGCCCCAAAGCGCACCGTGGACACATCCAAAACTTTGGAAGAAAACAGAGGTGTTTTTTGCGAAGTGCCTACCTGTAGATTTTGGCCTCTAGCTCAGCCGGCACCTAGGAAAACCTACCAAACCTGTGCCTTTCTGAAAACTAGAGACCGAGGGGAATCCAAGGAGGGGTGACTTGTGGGCTCAGACCAGGTTCTGTTACCCAGAATCCTTTGCAAACCTCAAAATTTGGCTAAAAAAACACATGTTCCTCACATTTCTGTGGCAGAAAGTTCTGGAATCTGAGAGGAGCCACAAATTTCCTTCCACCCAGCGTTCCCCCAAGTCTCCCGATAAAAATGATACCTCACTTGTGTGGGTAGGCCTAGCGCCCGCGACAGGAAACGCCCCAAAGCGCACCGTGGACACATCCAAAACTTTGGAAGAAAACAGAGGTGTTTTTTGCGAAGTGCCTACCTGTAGATTTTGGCCTCTAGCTCAGCCGGCACCTAGGAAAACCTACCAAACCTGTGCCTTTCTGAAAGCTAGAGACCGAGGGGAATCCAAGGAGGGGTGACTTGCGGGGCTTGGACCAGGTTCTGTTACCCAGAATCCTTTGCAAACCTCAAAATTTGGCTAAAAAAACACATGTTCCTCACATTTCTGTGGCAGAAAGTTCTGGAATCTGAGAATAGCCACAAATTTCCTTCCACCCAGCGTTCCCCCAAGTCTCCCGATAAAAATGATACCTCACTTGTGTGGGTAGGCCTAGCGCCCGCGACAGGAAACGCCCCAAAGCGCACCGTGGACACATCCAAAACTTTGGAAGAAAACAGAGGTGTTTTTTGCGAAGTGCCTACCTGTAGATTTTGGCCTCTAGCTCAGCCGGCACCTAGGGAAACCTACCAAACCTGTGCATTTCTGAAAACTAGAGACATAGGAGAATCCAAGATGGGGTGACTTGCGGGGCTCGGACCAGGTTCTGTTACCCAGAATCCTTTGCAAACCTCGAAATTTGGCTAAAAAAACACATGTTCCTCACATTTCTGTGGCAGAAAGTTCTGGAATCTGAGAGGACCCACAAATTTCCTTCCACCCAGCGTTCCCCCAAGTCTCCCGATAAAAATGATACCTCACATGTGTGGGTAGGCCTAGCGCCCGCGACAGAAACACCCCAAAGCGCAACGTGGACACATCCAAAATTTTGGAAGAAAACAGAGGTGTTTTTTGCGAAGTGCCTACCTGTAGATTTTGGCCTCTAGCTCAGCCGGCACCTAGGGAAACCTACCAAACCTGTGCATTTCTGAAAAATAGAGACCTAGGAGAATCCAAGATGGGGTGACTTGCGGGGCTCGGACCAGGTTCTGTTACCCAGAATCCTTTGCAAACCTCGAAATTTGGCTAAAAAAACACATGTTCCTCACATTTCTGTGGCAGAAAGTTCTGGAATCTGAGAGGAGCCACAAATTTCCTTCCACCCAGCGTTCCCCCAAGTCTCCCGATAAAAATTATACCTCACTTGTGTGGGTAGGCCTAGCGCCCGCGACAGGAAACGCCCCAAAGCGCACCGTGGACACATCCAAAACTTTGGAAGAAAACAGAGGTGTTTTTTGCGAAGTGCCTACCTGTAGATTTTGGCCTCTAGCTCAGCCGGCACCTAGGAAAACCTACCAAACCTGTGCCTTTCTGAAAGCTAGAGACCGAGGGGAATCCAAGGAGGGGTGACTTGTGGGGCTCAGACCAGGTTCTGTTACCCAGAATCCTTTGCAAACCTCAAAATTTGGCTAAAAAAACACATTTTCCTCACATTTCTGTGGCAGAAAGTTCTGGAATCTGAGAGGAGCCACAAATTTCCTTCCACCCAGCGTTCCCCCCAGTCTCCCGATAAAAATGATACCTCACTTGTGTGGGTAGGCCTAGCGCCCGCGACAGAAACACCCCAAAGCGCAACGTGGACACATCCAAAATTTTGGAAGAAAACAGAGGTGTTTTTTTGCGAAGTGCCTACCTGTAGATTTTGGCCTCTAGCTCAGCCGGCACCTAGGGAAACCTACGAAACCTGTGCATTTCTGAAAACTAGAGACCTAGGGGAATCCAAGACGGGTGACTTGCGGGGCTCGGACCAGGTTCTGTTACCCAGAATCCTTTGCAAACCTCATAATTTGGCTAAAAAAACACATGGTCCTCACATTTCTGTGGCAGAAAGTTCTGGAATCTGAGAGGAGCCACAAATTTCCTTCCACACAGCGTTCCCCCAAGTCTCCCGATGAAAATGATACCTCACTTGTGTGGGTAGGCCTAGCGCCCACGACAGGAAACGCCCCAAAGCGCAACGTGGACACATCCAAATTTTTGGAAGAAAACAGAGGTGTTTTTTGCGAAGTGCCTACCTGTAGATTTTGGCCTCTAGCTCAGCCGGCACCTAGGGAAACCTACCAAACCTGTGCATTTCTGAAAAATAGAGACCTAGGAGAATCCAAGATGATGTGACTTGCGGGGCTCGGACCAGGTTCTGTTACCCAGAATCCTTTGCAAATCTCGAAATTTGGCTAAAAAAACACATGTTCCTCACATTTCTGTGGCAGAAAGTTCTGGAATCTGAGAGGAGCCACAAATTTCCTTCCACCCAGCGTTCCCCCAAGTCTCCCGATAAAAATGATAACTCGCTTGTGTGGGTAGGCCTAGCGCCCGCGACAGGAAACGCCCCAAAGCGCAACGTGGACACATCCAAAATTTTGGAAGAAAACAGAGGTGTTTTTTGCGAAGTGCCTACCTGTAGATTTTGGCCTCTAGCTCAGCCGGCACCTAAGGAAACCTACCAAACCTGTGCATTTCTGAAAACTAGAGACCGAGGGGAATCCAAGACGGGGTGACTTGCGGGGCTCGGACCAGGTTTTGTTACCCAGAATCCTTTGCAAACCTCAGAATTTGGCTAAAAAAACACATGGTCCTCACATTTCTGTGGCAGAAAGTTCTGGAATCTGAGAGGAGCCACAAATTTCCTTCCACCCAGCGTTCCCCCAAGTCTCCCGATGAAAATGATACCTCACTTGTGTGGGTAGGCCTAGCGCCCGCGACAGGAAACGCCCCAAAGGGCAACGTGGACACATCCAAATTTTTGGAAGAAAACAGAGGTGTTTCTTGCGAAGTGCCTACCTGTAGATTTTGCCCTCTAGCTCAGCCGGCACCTAGGGAAACCTACCAAACCTGTGCATTTCTGAAAACTAGAGACCTAGGGGAATCCAAGGAGGGGTGACTTGCGGGGCTCGAACCAGGTTCTGTTACCCAGAATCCTTTGCAAACCTCATAATTTGGCAAAAAAAACACATCGTCCTCACATTCCTATGGCAGAAAGTTCTGGAATCTGAGAGGAGCCACAAATTTCCTTCCACCCAGCGTTCCCCCAAGTCTCCCGATAAAAATTATACCTCACTTGTGTGGGTGGGCCTAGCGCCCGCGACAGGAAACGCCCCAAAGCGCACCGTGGACACATCCAAATTTTTGGAAGAAAACAGAGGTGTTTTTTGTGAAGTGCCTACCTGTAGATTTTGGCCTCTAGCTCAGCCGGCACCTAAGGAAAACCTACCAAACCTGTGCATTTCTGAAAACTAGAGACCTAGGGGAATCCAAGGAGGGGTGACTTGAGGGGCTCGGACCAGGTTCTGTTACCCAGAATCCTTTGCAAACCTCAAAATTTGGCTAAAAAAACACATGTTCCTCACATTTCTGTGGCAGAAAGTTCTGGAATCTGAGAGGAGCCACAAATTTCCTTCCGCCCAGCGTTCCCCCAAGTCTCCCGATGAAAATGATACCTCACTTGTGTGGGTAGGCCTAGCGCCTGCGACAGGAAACGCCCCAAAGCGCAACGTGGACACATCCAAAATTTTGGAAGAAAACAGAGGTGTTTTTTGCGAAGTGCCTACCTGTAGATTTTGGCCTCTAGCTCAGCCGGCACCTAAGGAAACCTACCAAACCTGTGCATTTCTGAAAACTAGAGACCTAGGGGAATCCAAGACGGGGTGACTTGCGGGGCTCGGACCAGGTTTTGTTACCCAGAATCCTTTGCAAACCTCAGAATTTGGCTAAAAAAACACGTGGTCCTCACATTTCTGTGGCAGAAAGTTCTGGAATCTGAGAGGAGCCACAAATTTCCTTCCACCCAGCGTTCCCCCAAGTCTCCCGATGAAAATGATACCTCACTTGTGTGGGTTGGCCTAGCGCCCGCGACAGGAAACGCCCCAAAGGGCAACGTGGACACATCAAAATTTTTGGAAGAAAACAGATGTGTTTCTTGCGAAGTGCCTACCTGTAGATTTTGCCCTCTAGCTCAGCCGGCACCTAGGGAAACCTACCAAACCTGTGCATTTCTGAAAACTAGAGACCTAGGGGAATCCAAGGAGGGGTGACTTGCGGGGCTCGGACCAGGTTCTGTTACCCAGAATCCTTTGCAAACCTCATAATTTGGTTAAAAAAACACATCGTCCTCACATTCCTGTGGCAGAAAGTTCTGGAATCTGAGAGGAGCCACAAATTTCCTTCCACCCAGCGTTCCCCCAAGTCTCCCGATAAAAATTATACCTCACTTGTGTGGGTGGGCCTAGCGCCCGCGACAGGAAACGCCCCAAAGCGCACCGTGGACACATCCAAATTTTTGGAAGAAAACAGAGGTGTTTTTTGTGAAGTGCCTACCTGTAGATTTTGGCCTCTAGCTCAGCCGGCACCTAAGGAAAACCTACCAAACCTGTGCATTTCTGAAAACTAGAGACCTAGGGGAATCCAAGGAGGGGTGACTTGAGGGGCTCGGACCAGGTTCTGTTACCCAGAATCCTTTGCAAACCTCAAAATTTGGCTAAAAAAACACATGTTCCTCACATTTCTGTGGCAGAAAGTTCTGGAATCTGAGAGGAGCCACAAATTTCCTTCCGCCCAGCGTTCCCCCAAGTCTCCCGATGAAAATGATACCTCACTTGTGTGGGTAGGCCTAGCGCCCGCGACAGGAAACGCCCCAAAGCGCACCGTGGACACATCCAAAATTTTGGAAGAAAACAGAGGTGTTTTTTGCGAAGTGCCTACCTGTAGATTTTGGCCTCTAGCTCATCCGGCACCTAGGGAAACCTACCAAACCTGTGCATTTCTGAATACTAGAGACCTAGGGGAATGCAAGATGGGGTGACTTGCGGGGCTCGGACCAGGTTCTGTTACCCAGAATCCTTTGCAAACCTCAGAATTTGGATAAAAAAACACATGGTCCTCACATTTCTGTGGCAGAAAGTTCTGGAATCTGAGAGGAGCCACAAATTTCCTTCCACCCAGCGTTCCCCCAAGTCTCCCGATAAAAATGATACCTCACTTGTGTGGGTAGGCCTAGCGCCCGCGACAGGAAACGCCCCAAAGCGCACCGTGGACACATCCAAAACTTTGGAAGAAAACAGAGGTGTTTTTTGCGAAGTGCCTACCTGTAGATTTTGGCCTCTAGCTCAGCCGGCACCTAGGAAAACCTACCAAACCTGTGCCTTTCTGAAAACTAGAGACCGAGGGGAATCCAAGGAGGGGTGACTTGTGGGGCTCAGACCAGGTTCTGTTACCCAGAATCCTTTGCAAACCTCAAAATTTGGCTAACAAAACACATGTTCCTCACATTTCTGTGGCAGAAAGTTCTGGAATCTGAGAGGAGCCACAAATTTCCTTCCGCCCAGCGTTCCCCCAAGTCTCCCGATGAAAATGATACCTCACTTGTGTGGGTAGGCCTAGCGCCTGCGACAGGAAACGTCCCAAAGCGCAACGTGGACACATCCAAATTTTTGGAAGAAAACAGAGGTGTTTCTTACGAAGTGCCTACCTGTAGATTTTGGCCTCTAGCTCAGCCGTCACCTAGGGAAACCTACCAAACCTGTGCATTTCTGAAAACTAGAGACCTATGGGAATCCAAGGAGGGGTGACTTGCGGGGCTCGGACCAGGTTCTGTTACCCAGAATCCTTTGCAAACCTCACAATTTGGCTAAAAAAACACATGTTCCTCACATTTCTGTGGCAGAAAGTTCTGGAATCTGAGAGGAGCCACAAATTTCCTCCCACCCAGCGTTCCCCCAAGTCTCCCGATAAAAATGATACCTCACTTGTGTGGGTAGGCCTAGCGCCCGCGACAGGAAACGCCCCAAAGCGCACCGTGGACACATCCAAAACTTTGGAAGAAAACAGAGGTGTTTTTTGCGAAGTGCCTACCTGTAGATTTTGGCCTCTAGCTCAGCCGGCACCTAGGAAAACCTACCAAACCTGTGCCTTTCTGAAAACTAGAGACCGAGGGGAATCCAAGGAGGGGTGACTTGTGGGCTCAGACCAGGTTCTGTTACCCAGAATCCTTTGCAAACCTCAAAATTTGGCTAAAAAAACACATGTTCCTCACATTTCTGTGGCAGAAAGTTCTGGAATCTGAGAGGAGCCACAAATTTCCTTCCACCCAGCGTTCCCCCAAGTCTCCCGATAAAAATGATACCTCACTTGTGTGGGTAGGCCTAGCGCCTGCGACAGGAAACACCCCAAAGCGCAACGTGGACACATCCAAAATTTTGGAAGAAAACAGAGGTGTTTTTTGCGAAGTGCCTACCTGTAGATTTTGGCCTCCAGCTCAGCCGGCACCTAGGGAAACCTACGAAACCTGTGCATTTCTGAAAACTAGAGACCTAGGGGAATCCAAGACGGAGTGACTTGCGGGGCTCGGACCAGGTTCTGTTACCCAGAATCCTTTGCAAACCTCAGAATTTGGCTAAAAAAACACATGGTCCTCACATTTCTGTGGCAGAAAGTTCTGGAATCTGAGAGGAGCCACAAATTTCCTTCCACACAGCGTTCCCCCAAGTCTCCCGATGAAAATGATACCTCACTTGTGTGGGTAGGCCTAGCGCCCACGACAGGAAACGCCCCAAAGCGCAACGTGGACACATCCAAATTTTTGGAAGAAATCAGAGGTGTTTTTTGCGAAGTGCCTACCTGTAGATTTTGGCCTCTAGCTCAGCCGGCACCTAGGGAAACCTACCAAACCTGTGCATTTCTGAAAAATAGAGACCTAGGAGAATCCAAGATGGGGTGACTTGCGGGGCTCGGACCAGGTTCTGTTACCCAGAATCCTTTGCAAACCTCGAAATTTGGCTAAAAAAACACATGTTCCTCACATTTCTGTGGCAGAAAGTTCTGGAATCTGAGAGGAGCCACAAATTCCCTTCCACCCAGCGTTCCCCCAAGTCTCCCGATAAAAATGATACCTCACTTGTGTGGGTAGGCCTAGCGCCCGCGACAGGAAACGCCCCAAAGCGCACCGTGGACACATCCAAAACTTTGGAAGAAAACAGAGGTGTTTTTTGCGAAGTGCCTACCTGTAGATTTTGGCCTCTAGCTCAGCCGGCACCTAGGAAAACCTACCAAACCTGTGCCTTTCTGAAAACTAGAGACCGAGGGGAATCCAAGGAGGGGTGACTTGTGGGGCTCAGACCAGGTTCTGTTACCCAGAATCCTTTGCAAACCTCAAAATTTGGCTAAAAAAACACATGTTCCTCACATTTCTGTGGCAGAAAGTTCTGGAATCTGAGAGGAGCCACAAATTTCCTTCCACCCAGCGTTCCCCCAAGTCTCCCGATAAAAATGATACCTCACTTGTGTGGGTAGGCCTAGCGCCCGCGACAGGAAACACCCCAAAGCGCAACGTGGACACATCCAAAATTTAGGAAGAAAACAGAGGTGTTTTTTGCGAAGTGCCTACCTGTAGATTTTGGCCTCCAGCTCAGCCGGCACCTAGGGAAACCTACGAAACCTGTGCATTTCTGAAAACTAGAGACCTAGGGGAATCCAAGACGGGGTGACTTGCGGGGCTCGGACCAGGTTCTGTTACCCAGAATCCTTTGCAAACCTCAGAATTTGGCTAAAAAAACACATGGTCCTCACATTTCTGTGGCAGAAAGTTCTGGAATCTGAGAGGAGCCACAAATTTCCTTCCACACAGCGTTCCCCCAAGTCTCCAGATGAAAATGATACCTCACTTGTGTGGGTAGGCCTAGCGCCCATGACAGGAAACGCCCCAAAGCGCAACGTGGACACATCCAAATTTTTGGAAGAAAACAGAGGTGTTTTTTGCGAAGTGCCTACCTGTAGATTTTGGCCTCTAGCTCAGCCGGCACCTAGGGAAACCTACCAAACCTGTGCATTTCTGAAAAATAGAGACCTAGGAGAATCCAAGATGGGGTGACTTGCGGGGCTCGGACCAGGTTCTGTTACCCAGAATCCTTTGCAAACCTCAAAATTTGGCTAAAAAAACACATGTTCCTCACATTTCTGTGGCAGAAAGTTCTGGAATCTGAGAGGAGCCACAAAGTCCCTTCCACCCAGCGTTCCCCCAAGTCTCCCGATAAAAATGATACCTCACTTGTGTGGGTAGGCCTAGCGCCCGCGACAGGAAACGCCCCAAAGCGCACCGTGGACACATCCAAAACTTTGGAAGAAAACAGAGGTGTTTTTTGCGAAGTGCCTACCTGTAGATTTTGGCCTCTAGCTCAGCCGTCACCTAGGGAAACCTACCAAACCTGTGCATTTCTGAAAACTAGAGACCTAGGGGAATCCAAGGAGGGGTGACTTGCGGGGCTCGGACCAGGTTCTGTTACCCAGAATCCTTTGCAAACCTCAAAATTTGGCTAAAAAAACACATGTTCCTCACATTTCTGTGGCAGAAAGTTCTGGAATCTGAGAGGAGCCACAAATTTCCTTCCACCCAGCGTTCCCCCAAGTCTCCCGATAAAAATGATACCTCACTTGTGTGGGTAGACCTAGCGCCCGCGACAGCAACACCCCAAAGCGCAACGTGGACACATCCAAAATTTTGGCAGAAAACAGAGGTGTTTTTTGCGAAGTGCCTACCTGTAGATTTTGGCCTCTAGCTCAGCCGGCACCTAGGGAAACCTACGAAACCTGTGCATTTCTGAAAACTAGAGACCTAGGGGAATCCAAGACGGGGTGACTTGCGGGGCTCGGACCAGGTTCTGTTACCCAGAATCCTTTGCAAACCTCAGAATTTGGCTAAAAAAACACATGGTCCTCACATTTCTGTGGCAGAAAGTTCTGGAATCTGAGAGGAGCCACAAATTTCCTTCCACCCAGCGTTCCCCCAAGTCTCCCGATGAAAATGATACCTCACTTGTGTGGGTAGGCCTAGCGCCCGCGACAGGAAACGCCCCAAAGGGCAACGTGGACACATCCAAATTTTTGGAAGAAAACAGAGGTGTTTCTTGCGAAGTGCCTACCTGTAGATTTTGCCCTCTAGCTCAGCCGGCACCTAGGGAAACCTACCAAACCTGTGCATTTCTGAAAACTAGAGACCTAGGGGAATCCAAGGAGGGGTGACTTGCGGGGCTCGGACCAGGTTCTGTTACCCAGAATCCTTTGCAAACCTCATAATTTGGCTAAAAAAACACATCGTCCTCACATTCCTGTGGCAGAAAGTTCTGGAATCTGAGAGGAGCCACAAATTTCCTTCCACCCAGCGTTCCCCCAAGTCTCCCGATAAAAATTATACCTCACTTGTGTGGGTGGGCCTAGCGCCCGCGACAGGAAACGCCCCAAAGCGCACCGTGGACACATCCAAATTTTTGGAAGAAAACAGAGGTGTTTTTTGTGAAGTGCCTACCTGTAGATTTTGGCCACTAGCTCAGCCGGCACCTAAGGAAAACCTACCAAACCTGTGCATTTCTGAAAACTAGAGACCTAGGGGAATCCAAGGAGGGGTGACTTGAGGGGTTCGGACCAGGTTCTGTTACCCAGAATCCTTTGCAAACCTCAAAATTTGGCTAAAAAAACACATGTTCCTCACATTTCTGTGGCAGAAAGTTCTGGAATCTGAGAGGAGCCACAAATTTCCTTCCGCCCAGCGTTCCCCCAAGTCTCCCGATGAAAATGATACCTCACTTGTGTGGGTAGGCCTAGCGCCCGCGACAGGAAACGCCCCAAAGCGCACCGTGGACACATCCAAAATTTTGGAAGAAAACAGAGGTGTTTTTTGCGAAGTGCCTACCTGTAGATTTTGGCCTCTAGCTCATCCGGCACCTAGGGAAACCTACCAAACCTGTGCATTTCTGAAAACTAGAGACTTTGCGGAATCCAAGATGGGGTGACTTGCGGGGCTCGGACCAGGTTCTGTTACCCAGAATCCTTTGCAAACCTCGAAATTTGGCTAAAAAAACACATGTTCCTCACATTTCTGTGGCAGAAAGTTCTGGAATCTGAGAGGAGCCACAAATTTCCTTCCACCCAGCGTTCCCCCAAGTCTCCCGATGAAAATGATACCTCACTTGTGTGGGTAGGCCTAGCGCCCGCGACAGGAAACGCCCCAAAGGGCAACGTGGACACATCCAAATTTTTGGAAGAAAACAGAGGTGTTTCTTGCGAAGTGCCTACCTGTAGATTTTGCCCTCTAGCTCAGCCGGCACCTAGGGAAACCTACCAAACCTGTGCATTTCTGAAAACTAGAGACCTAGGGGAATCCAAGGAGGGGTGACTTGCGGGGCTCGGACCAGGTTCTGTTACCCAGAATCCTTTGCAAACCTCATAATTTGGCTAAAAAAACACATCGTCCTCACATTCCTGTGGCAGAAAGTTCTGGAATCTGAGAGGAGCCACAAATTTCCTTCCACCCAGCGTTCCCCCAAGTCTCCCGATAAAAATGATACCTCACTTGTGTGGGTAGGCCTAACGCCCACGACAGAATATGCCCCAAAGCGCAACGTGGACACATCCAAATTTTTGGAAGAAAACAGAGGTGTTTTTTGTGAAGTGCCTACCTGTAGATTTTGGCCTCTAGCTCAGCCGGCACCTAAGGAAAACCTACCAAACCTGTGCATTTCTGAAAACTAGAGACCTAGGGGAATCCAAGGAGGGGTGACTTGCGGGGCTCGGACCAGGTTCTGTTACCCAGAATCCTTTGCAAACCTCAAAATTTGGCTAAAAAAACACATGTTCCTCACATTTC
Organism: Pleurodeles waltl; assembly: GCF_031143425.1. Lineage (NCBI taxonomy): Eukaryota > Metazoa > Chordata > Amphibia > Caudata > Salamandridae > Pleurodeles > Pleurodeles waltl. Next base: position 128,870 of record NW_027150395.1, read on the forward strand.
TGTGGCAGAAAGTTCTGGAATCTGAGAGGAGCCACAAATTTCCTTCCGCCCAGCGTTCCCCCAAGTCTCCCGATGAAAATGATACCTCACTTGTGTGGGTAGGCCTAGCGCCCGCGACAGGAAACGCCCCAAAGCGCAACGTGGACACATCCAAATTTTGGGAAGAAAACAGAGGTGTTTCTTGCGAAGTGCCTACCTGTAGATTTTGGCCTCTAGCTCAGCCGTCACCTAGTGAAACCTACGAAACCTGTGCATTTCTGAAAACTAGAGACCTAGGGGAATCCAAGGAGGGGTGACTTGCGGGGCTCGGACCAGGTTCTGTTACCCAGAATCCTTTGCAAACCTCAGAATTTGGATAAAAAAACACATGGTCCTCACATTTCTGTGGCAGAAAGTTCTCGAATCTGAGAGGAGCCACTAATTTCCTTCCACCCAGCGTTCCCCCAAGTCTCCCGATAAAAATGATACCTCACTTGTGTGGGTAGGCCAAGCGCCCGCGACAGGAAACGCCCCAAAGCGCAACGTGGACACATCCAAATTTTTGGAAGAAAACAGAGGTGTTTTTTGCGAAGTGCCTACCTGTAGATTTTGGCCTCTAGCTCAGGCGGCACCTAGGGAAACCTACCAAACCTTTGCATTTCTGAAAACTAGAGACCGAGGGGAATCCAAGGAGGGGTGACCTGTGGGGCTCGGACAAGGTTCTGTTACCCAGAATCCTTTGCAAACCTCAGAATTTGGCTAAAAAAACACATGGTCCTCACATTTCTGTGGCAGAAAGTTCTGGAATCTGAGAGGAGCCACAAATTTCCTCCCACCCAGCGTTCCCCCAAGTCTCCTGATAAAAATGATATCTCACTTGTGTGGGTAGGCCTAGGGCCCGCGACAGGAAACACCCCAAAGCGCAACGTGGACACATCCAAAATTTTGGAAGATAACAGAGGTGTTTTTTGCGAAGTGCCTACCTGTAGATTTTGGCCTCTAGCTCAGGCGGCACCTAGGGAAACCTACCAAACCTGTGCATTTCTGAAAACTAGAGACCTAGGGGAATCCAAGACGGGGTGACTTGTGGGGCTCGGACCAGGTTTTGTTACCCAGAATCCTTTGCAAACCTCAGAATTTGGCTAAAAAAACACATGGTCCTCACATTTCTGTGGCAGAAAGTTCTGGAATCTGAGAGGAGCCACAAATTTCCTTCCACCCAGCGTTCCCCCAAGTCTCCCGATGAAAATGATACCTCACTTGTGTGGGTAGGCCTAGCGTCCGCAACAGGAAACGCCCCAAAGGGCAATGTGGACACATCCAAATTTTTGGAAGAAAACAGAGGTGTTTCTTGCGAAGTGCCTACCTGTAGATTTTGGCCTCTAGCTCAGCCGGCACCTAGGGAAACCTACCAAACCTGTGCATTTCTGAAAACTAGAGACTTTGCGGAATCCAAGATGGGGTGACTTGCGGGGCTCGGACCAGGTTCTGTTACCCAGAATCCTTTGCAAACCTCGAAATTTGGCTAAAAAAACACATGTTCCTCACATTTCTGTGGCAGAAAGTTCTGGAATCTGAAAGGAGCCACAAATTTCCTTCCACCCAGCGTTCCCCCAAGTCTCCCGATAAAAATGATACCTCACTTGTGTGGGTAGGCCTAGCGCCCGCGACAGGAAACGCCCCAAAGCGCAACGTGGACACATCCAAATTTTTGGAAGAAAACAGAGGTGTTTCTTGCGAAGTGCCTACCTGTAGATTTTGGCCTCTAGCTCAGCCGTCACCTAGGGAAACCTACAAAACCTGTGCATTTCTGAAAACTAGAGACCTAGGGGAATCCAAGGAGGGGTGACTTGCGGGGCTCGGACCAGGTTCTGTTACCCAGAATCCTTTGCAAACCTCAAAATTTGGCTAAAAAAACACATGTTCCTCACATTTCTGCGGCAGAAAGTTCTGGAATCTGAGAATAGCCACAAATTTCCTTCCACCCAGCGTTCCCCCAAGTCTCCCGATAAAAATGATACCTCACTTGTGTGGGTAGGCCTAGCGCCCGCGACAGGAAACGCCCCAAAGCGCACCGTGGACACATCCAAAACTTTGGAAGAAAACAGAGGTGTTTTTTGCGAAGTGCCTACCTGTAGATTTTGGCCTCTAGCTCAGCCGGCACCTAGGAAAACCTACCAAACCTGTGCCTTTCTGAAAACTAGAGACCGAGGGGAATCCAAGGAGGGGTGACTTGTGGGGCTCAGACCAGGTTCTGTTACCCAGAATCCTTTGCAAACCTCAAAATTTGGCTAAAAAAACACATGTTCCTCACATTTCTGTGGCAGAAAGTTCTGGAATCTGAGAGGAGCCACAAATTTCCTTCCGCCCAGCGTTCCCCCAAGTCTCCCGATGAAAATGATACCTCACTTGTGTGGGTAGGCCTAGCGCCTGCGACAGGAAACGCCCCAAAGCGCAACGTGGACACATCCAAATTTTTGGAAGAAAACAGAGGTGTTTCTTGCGAAGTGCCTACCTGTAGATTTTGGCCTCTAGCTCAGCCGTCACCTAGGGAAACCTACCAAACCTGTGCATTTCTGAAAACTAGAGACCTAGGGGAATCCAAGGAGGGGTGACTTGCGGGGCTCGGACCAGGTTCTGTTACCCAGAATCCTTTGCAAACCTCAAAATTTGGCTAAAAAAACACATGTTCCTCACATTTCTGTGGCAGAAAGTTCTGGAATCTGAGAATAGCCACAAATTTCCTTCCACCCAGCGTTCCCCCAAGTCTCCCGATAAAAATGATACCTCACTTGTGTGGGTAGGCCTAGCGCCCGCGACAGGAAACGCCCCAAAGCGCACCGTGGACACATCCAAAACTTTGGAAGAAAACAGAGGTGTTTTTTGCGAAGTGCCTACCTGTAGATTTTGGCCTCTAGCTCAGCCGGCACCTAGGAAAACCTACCAAACCTGTGCCTTTCTGAAAACTAGAGACCGAGGGGAATCCAAGGAGGGGTGACTTGTGGGGCTCAGACCAGGTTCTGTTACCCAGAATCCTTTGCAAACCTCAGAATTTGGCTAAAAAACACATGGTCCTCACATTTCTGTGGCAGAAAGTTCTGGAATCTGAGAGGAGCCACAAATTTCCTTTCACCCAGCGTTCCCCCAAGTCTCCTGATAAAAATGATATCTCACTTGTGTGGGTAGGCATAGGGCCCGCGACAGGAAACACCCCAAAGCGCAACGTGGACACATCCAAAATTTTGGAAGATAACAGAGGTGTTTTTTGCGAAGTGCCTACCTGTAGATTTTGGCCTCTAGCTCAGGCGGCACCTAGGGAAACCTACCAAACCTGTGCATTTCTGAAAACTAGAGACCTAGGGGAATCCAAGACGGGGTGACTTGTGGGGCTCGGACCAGGTTTTGTTACCCAGAATCCTTTGCAAACCTCAGAATTTGGCTAAAAAAACACATGGTCCTCACATTTCTGTGGCAGAAAGTTCTGGAATCTGAGAGGAGCCACAAATTTCCTTCCACCCAGCGTTCCCCCAAGTCTCCCGATGAAAATGATACCTCACTTGTGTGGGTAGGCATAGCGCCCGCAACAGGAAACGCCCCAAAGGGCAATGTGGACACATCCAAATTTTTGGAAGAAAACAGAGGTGTTTCTTGCGAAGTGCCTACCTGTAGATTTTGGCCTCTAGCTCAGCCGGCACCTAGGGAAACCTACCAAACCTGTGCATTTCTGAAAACTAGAGACGTTGCGGAATCCAAGATGGGGTGACTTGCGGGGCTCGGACCAGGTTCTGTTACCCAGAATCCTTTGCAAACCTCGAAATTTGGCTAAAAAAACACATGTTCCTCACATTTCTGTGGCAGAAAGTTCTGGAATCTGAGAGGAGCCACAAATTTCCTTCCACCCAGCGTTCCCCCAAGTCTCCCGATAAAAATGATACCTCACTTGTGTGGGTAGGCCTAACGCCCACGACAGGAAATGCCCCAAAGCGCAACGTGGACACATCCAAATTTTTGGAAGAAAACAGAGGTGTTTTTTGTGAAGTGCCTACCTGTAGATTTTGGCCTCTAGCTCAGCCGGCACCTAAGGAAAACCTACCAAACCTGTGCATTTCTGAAAACTAGAGACCTAGGGGAATCCAAGGAGGGGTGACTTGCGGGGCTCGGACCAGGTTCTGTTACCCAGAATCCTTTGCAAACCTCAAAATTTGGCTAAAAAAACACATGTTCCTCACATTTCTGTGGCAGAAAGTTCTGGAATCTGAGAGGAGCCACAAATTTCCTTCCGCCCAGCGTTCCCCCAAGTCTCCCGATGAAAATGATACCTCACTTGTGTGGGTAGGCCTAGCGCCCGCGACAGGAAACGCCCCAAAGCGCAACGTGGACACATCCAAATTTTTGGAAGAAAACAGAGGTGTTTCTTGCGAAGTGCCTACCTGTAGATTTTGGCCTCTAGCTCAGCCGTCACCTAGGGAAACCTACGAAACCTGTGTATTTCTGAAAACTAGAGACCTAGGGGAATCCAAGGAGGGGTGACTTGCGGGGCTCGGACCAGGTTCTGTTACCCAGAATCCTTTGCAAACCTCAAAATTTGGCTAAAAAAACACATGTTCCTCACATTTCTGTGGCAGAAAGTTCTGGAATCTGAGAATAGCCACAAATTTCCTTCCACCCAGCGTTCCCCCAAGTCTCCCGATAAAAATGATACCTCACTTGTGTGGGTAGGCCTAGCGCCCGCGACAGGAAACGCCCCAAAGCGCACCGTGGACACATCCAAAACTTTGGAAGAAAACAGAGGTGTTTTTTGCAAAGTGCCTACCTGTAGATTTTGGCCTCTAGCTCAGCCGGCACCTAGGAAAACCTACCAAACCTGTGCCTTTCTGAAAACTAGAGACCGAGGGGAATCCAAGGAGGGGTGACTTGTGGGGCTCAGACCAGGTTCTGTTACCCAGAATCCTTTGCAAACCTCAAAATTTGGCTAAAAAAACACATGTTCCTAACATTTCTGTGGCAGAAAGTTCTGGAATCTGAGAGGAGTCACAAATTTCCTTCCGCCCAGCGTTCCCCCAAGTCTCCCGATGAAAATGATACCTCACTTGTGTGGGTAGGCCTAGCGCCTGCGACAGGAAACGCCCCAAAGGGCAACGTGGACACATCCACATTTTTGGAAGAAAACAGAGGTGTTTCTTGCGAAGTGCCTACCTGTAGATTTTGGCCTCTAGCTCAGCCGGCACCTAGGGAATCCTACCAAACCTGTGCATTTCTGAAAACTAGAGACCTAGGGGAATCCAAGGAGGGGTGACTTGCGGGGCTCGGACCAGGTTCTGTTACCCAGAATCCTTTGCAAACCTCAAAATTTGGCTAAAAAAACACATGTTCCTCACATTTCTGTGGCAGAAAGTTCTGGAATCTGAGAATAGCCACAAATTTCCTTCCACCCAGCGTTCCCCCAAGTCTCCCGATAAAAATGATACCTCACTTGTGTGGGTAGGCCTAGCGCCCGCGACAGGAAACGCCCCAAAGCGCACCGTGGACACATCCAAAACTTTGGAAGAAAACAGAGGTGTTTTTTGCGAAGTGCCTACCTGTAGATTTTGGCCTCTAGCTCAGCCGGCACCTAGGAAAACCTACCAAACCTGTGCCTTTCTGAAAACTAGAGACCGAGGGGAATCCAAGGAGGGGTGACTTGTGGGGCTCAGACCAGGTTCTGTTACCCAGAATCCTTTGCAAACCTCAAAATTTGGCTAAAAAAACACATGTTCCTCACATTTCTGTGGCAGAAAGTTCTGGAATCTGAGAGGAGCCACAAATTTCCTTCCACCCAGCGTTCCCCCAAGTCTCCCGATAAAAATGATACCTCACTTGTGTGGGTAGGCCTAGCGCCCGCGACAGGAAACACCACAAAGCGCAACGTGGACACATCCAAAATTTTGGAAGAAAACAGAGGTGTTTTTTGCGAAGTGCCTACCTGTAGATTTTGGCCTCCAGCTCAGCCGGCACCTAGGGAAACCTACGAAACCTGTGCATTTCTGAAAACTAGAGACCTAGGGGAATCCAAGACGGGGTGACTTGCGGGGCTCGGACCAGGTTCTGTTACCCAGAATCCTTTGCAAACCTCAGAATTTGGCTAAAAAAACACATGGTCCTCACATTTCTGTGGCAGAAAGTTCTGGAATCTGAGAGGAGCCACAAATTTCCTTCCACACAGCGTTCCCCCAAGTCTCCCGATGAAAATGATACCTCACTTGTGTGGGTAGGCCTAGCGCCCACGACAGGAAACGCCCCAAAGCGCAACGTGGACACATCCAAATTTTTGGAAGAAAACAGAGGTGTTTTTTGCGAAGTGCCTACCTGTAGATTTTGGCCTCTAGCTCAGCCGGCACCTATGGAAACCTACCAAACCTGTGCATTTCTGAAAAATAGAGACCTAGGAGAATCCAAGATGGGGTGACTTGCGGGGCTCGGACCAGGTTCTGTTACCCAGAATCCTTTGCAAACCTCGAAATTTGGCTAAAAAAACACATGTTCCTCACATTTCTGTGGCAGAAAGTTCTGGAATCTGAGAGGAGCCACAAATTTCCTTCCACCCAGCGTTCCCCCAAGTCTCCCGATAAAAATGATACCTCACTTGTGTGGGTAGGCCTAGCGCCCGCGACAGGAAACGCCCCAAAGCGCACCGTGGACACATCCAAAACTTTGGAAGAAAACAGAGGTGTTTTTTGCGAAGTGCCTACCTGTAGATTTTGGCCTCTAGCTCAGCCGGCACCTAGGAAAACCTACCAAACCTGTGCCTTTCTGAAAACTAGAGACCGAGGGGAATCCAAGGAGGGGTGACTTGTGGGGCTCAGACCAGGTTCTGTTACCCAGAATCCTTTGCAAACCTCAAAATTTGGCTAAAAAAACACATGTTCCTAACATTTCTGTGGCAGAAAGTTCTGGAATCTGAGAGGAGCCACAAATTTCCTTCCACCCAGCATTCCCCCAAGTCTCCCGATAAAAATGATACCTCACTTGTGTGGGTAGGCCTAGCGCCCGCGACAGGAAACACCCCAAAGCGCAACGTGGACACATCCAAAATTTTGGAAGAAAACAGAGGTGTTTTTTGCGAAGTGCCTACCTGTAGTATTTGGCCTCTAGCTCAGCCGGCACCTAGGGAAACCTACCAAACCTGTGCATTTCTGAAAAATAGAGACCTAGGAGAATCCAAGATGGGGTGACTTGCGGGGCTCGGACCAGGTTCTGTTACCCAGAATCCTTTGCAAACCTCAAAATTTGGCTAAAAAAACAAATGTTCCTCACATTTCTGTGGCAGAAAGTTCTGGAATCTGAGAGGAGCCACAAATTTCCTTCCACCCAGCGTTCCCCCAAGTCTCCCGATAAAAATGATACCTCACTTGTGTGGGTAGGCCTAGCGCCCGCGACAGAAACACCCCAAAGCGCAACGTGGACACATCCAAAATTTTGGAAGAAAACAGAGGTGTTTTTTGCGAAGTGCCTACCTGTAGATTTTGGCCTCTAGCTCAGCCGGCACCTAGGGAAACCTACCAAACCTGTGCATTTCTGAAAACTAGAGACCTAGGGGAATCCAAGACGGGGTGACTTGCGGGGCTCGGACCAGGTTCTGTTACCCAGAATCCTTTGCAAACCTCAGAATTTGGCTAAAAAAACACATGGTCCTCACATTTCTGTGGCAGAAAGTTCTGGAATCTGAGAGGAGCCACAAATTTCCTTCCACACAGCGTTCCCCCAAGTCTCCCGATGAAAATGATACCTCACTTGTGTGGGTAGGCCTAGCGCCCACGACAGGAAATGCCCCAAAGCGCAACGTGGACACATCCAAATTTTTGGAAGAAAACAGAGGAGTTTTTTGCGAAGTGCCTACCTGTAGATTTTGGCCTCTAGCTCAGCCGGCACCTAGGGAAACCTACCAAACCTGTGCATTTCTGAAAAATAGAGACCTAGGAGAATCCAAGATGATGTGACTTGCGGGGCTCGGACCAGGTTCTGTTACCCAGAATCCTTTGCAAACCTCGAAATTTGGCTAAAAAAACACATGTTCCTCACATTTCTGTGGCAGAAAGTTCTGGAATCTGAGAGGAGCCACAAATTTCCTTCCACCCAGCGTTCCCCCAAGTCTCCCGATAAAAATGATAACTCGCTTGTGTGGGTAGGCCTAGCGCCCGCGACAGGAAACGCCCCAAAGCGCAACGTGGACACATCCAAAATTTTGGAAGAAAACAGAGGTGTTTTTTGCGAAGTGCCTACCTGTAGATTTTGGCCTCTAGCTCAGCCGGCACCTAAGGAAACCTACCAAACCTGTGCATTTCTGAAAACTAGAGACCTAGGGGAATCCAAGACGGGGTGACTTGCGGGGCTCGGACCAGGTTTTGTTACCCAGAATCCTTTGCAAACCTCAGAATTTGGCTAAAAAAACACGTGGTCCTCACATTTCTGTGGCAGAAAGTTCTGGAATCTGAGAGGAGCCACAAATTTCCTTCCACCCAGCGTTCCCCCAAGTCTCCCGATGAAAATGATACCTCACTTGTGTGGGTAGACCTAGCGCCCGCGACAGGAAACGCCCCAAAGGGCAACGTGGACACATCCAAATTTTTGGAAGAAAACAGAGGTGTTTCTTGCGAAGTGCCTACCTGTAGATTTTGCCCTCTAGCTCAGCCGGCACCTAGGGAAACCTACCAAACCTGTGCATTTCTGAAAACTAGATACCTAGGGGAATCCAAGGAGGGGTGACTTGCGGGGCTCGGACCAGGTTCTGTTACCCAGAATCCTTTGCAAACCTCATAATTTGGCTAAAAAAACACATCGTCCTCACATTCCTGTGGCAGAAAGTTCTGTAATCTGAGAGGAGCCACAAATTTCCTTCCACCCAGCGTTCCCCCAAGTCTCCCGATAAAAATGATACCTCACTTGTGTGGGTGGGCCTAGCGCCCGCGACAGGAAACGCCCCAAAGCGCACCGTGGACACATCCAAATTTTTGGAAGAAAACAGAGGTGTTTTTTGTGAAGTGCCTACCTGTAGATTTTGGCCTCTAGCTCAGCCGGCACCTAAGGAAAACCTACCAAACCTGTGCATTTCTGAAAACTAGAGACCTAGGGGAATCCAAGGAGGGGTGACTTGATTGGCTCGGACCAGGTTCTGTTACCCAGAATCCTTTGCAAACCTCAAAATTTGGCTAAAAAAACACATGTTCCTCACATTTCTGTGGCAGAAAGTTCTGGAATCTGAGAGGAGCCACAAATTTCCTTCCGCCCAGCGTTCCCCCAAGTCTCCCGATGAAAATGATACCTCACTTGTGTGGGTAGGCCTAGCGCCCGCGACAGGAAACGCCCCAAAGCGCACCGTGGACACATCCAAAATTTTGGAAGAAAACAGAGGTGTTTTTTGCGAAGTGCCTACCTGTAGGTTTTGGCCTCTAGCTCATCCGGCACCTAGGGAAACCTACCAAACCTGTGCATTTCTGAATACTAGAGACCTAGGGGAATCCAAGATGGGGTGACTTGCGGGGCTCGGACCAGGTTCTGTTACCCAGAATCCTTTGCAAACCTCAGAATTTGGATAAAAAAACACATGGTCCTCACATTTCTGTGGCAGAAAGTTCTGGAATCTGAGAGGAGCCACAAATTTCCTTCCACCCAGCGTTCCCCCAAGTCTCCCGATAAAAATGATACCTCACTTGTGTGGGTAGGCCAAGCGCCCGCGACAGGAAACGCCCCAAAGCGCAACGTGGACACATCCAAATTTTTGAAAGAAAACAGAGGTGTTTTTTGCGAAGTGCCTACCTGTAGATTTTGGCCTCTAGCTCAGGCGGCACCTAGGGAAACCTACCAAACCTGTGCATTTCTGAAAACTAGAGACCGAGGGGAATCCAAGGAGGGGTGACTTGTGGGGCTCGGACCAGGTTCTGTTACCCAGAATCCTTTGCAAACCTCAGAATTTGGCTAAAAAAACACATGGTCCTCACATTTCTGTGGCAGAAAGTTCTGGAATCTGACAGGAGCCACAAATTTCCTTCCACCCAGCGTTCCCCCAAGTCTCCTGATAAAAATGATATCTCACTTGTGTGGGTAGGCCTAGGGCCCGCGACAGGAAACACCCCAAAGCGCAACGTGGACACATCCAAAATTTTGGAAGATAACAGAGGTGTTTTTTGCGAAGTGCCTACCTGTAGATTTTGGCCTCTAGCTCAGGCGGCACCTAGGGAAACCTACCAAACCTGTGCATTTCTGAAAACTAGAGACCTAGGGGAATCCAAGACGGGGTGACTTGTGGGGCTCGGACCAGGTTTTGTTACCCAGAATCCTTTGCAAACATCAGAATTTGGCTAAAAAAACACATGTTCCTCACATTTCTGTGGCAGAAAGTTCTGGAATCTGAGAGGAGCCACAAATTTCCTTCCACCCAGCGTTCCCCCAAGTCTCCCGATGAAAATGATACCTCACTTGTGTGGGTAGGCCTAGCGCCTGCGACAGGAAACGCCCCAAAGCGCAACGTGGACACATCCAAATTTTTGGAAGAAAACAGAGGTGTTTCTTGCGAAGTGCCTACCTGTAGATTTTGGCCTCTAGCTCAGCCGTCACCTAGGGAAACCTACCAAACCTGTGCATTTCTGAAAACTAGAGACCTAGGGGAATCCAAGGAGGGGTGACTTGCGGGGCTCGGACCAGGTTCTGTTACCCAGAATCCTTTGCAAACCTCACAATTTGGCTAAAAAAACACATGTTCCTCACATTTCTGTGGCAGAAAGTTCTGGAATCTGAGAATAGCCACAAATTTCCTTCCACCCAGCGTTCCCCCAAGTCTCCCGATAAAAATGATACCTCACTTGTGTGGGTAGGCCTAGCGCCCGCGACAGGAAACGCCCCAAAGCGCACCGTGGACACATCCAAAACTTTGGAAGAAAACAGAGGTGTTTTTTGCGAAGTGCCTACCTGTAGATTTTGGCCTCTAGCTCAGCCGGCACCTAGGAAAACCTACCAAACCTGTGCCTTTCTGAAAACTAGAGACCTAGGGGAATCCAAGGAGGGGTGACTTGTGGGGCTCAGACCAGGTTCTGTTACCCAGAATCCTTTGCAAACCTCAAAATTTGGCTAAAAAAACACATGTTCCTCACATTTCTGTGGCAGAAAGTTCTGGAATCTGAGAGGAGCCACAAATTTCCTTCCACCCAGTGTTCCCCCAAGTCTTCCGATAAAAATGATACCTCACTTGTGTGGGTAGGCCTAGCGCCCGCGACAGGAAATACCCCAAAGCGCAACGTGGACACATCCAAAATTTTGGAAGAAAACAGAGGTGTTTTTTGCGAAGTGCCTACCTGTAGATTTTGGCCTCCAGCTCAGCCGGCACCTAGGGAAACCTACGAAACCTGTGCATTTCTGAAAACTAGAGACATAGGGGAATCCAAGACGGGGTGACTTGCGGGGCTCGGACCAGGTTTTGTTACCCAGAATCCTTTGCAAACCTCAGAATTTGGCTAAAAAAACACGTGGTCCTCACATTTCTGTGGCAGAAAGTTCTGGAATCTGGGAGGAGCCACAAATTTCCTTCCACCCAGCGTTCCCCCAAGTCTCCCGATGAAAATGATACCTCACTTGTGTGGGTAGACCTAGCGCCCGCGACAGGAAACGCCCCAAAGGGCAACGTGGACACATCCAAATTTTTGGAAGAAAACAGAGGTGTTTGTTGCGAAGTGCCTACCTGTAGATTTTGCCCTCTAGCTCAGCCGGCACCTAGGGAAACCTACCAAACCTGTGCATTTCTGAAAACTAGAGACCTAGGGGAATCCAAGGAGGGGTGACTTGCGGGGCTCGGACCAGGTTCTGTTACCCAGAATCCTTTGCAAACCTCATAATTTGGCTAAAAAAACACATCGTCCTCACATTCCTGTGGCAGAAAGTTCTGGAATCTGAGAGGAGCCACAAATTTCCTTCCACCCAGCGTTCCCCCAAGTCTCCCGATAAAAATGATACCTCACTTGTGTGGGTGGGCCTAGCGCCCGCGACAGGAAACGCCCCAAAGCGCACCGTGGACACATCCAAATTTTTGGAAGAAAACAGAGGTGTTTTTTGTGAAGTGCCTACCTGTAGATTTTGGCCTCTAGCTCAGCCGGCACCTAAGGAAAACCTACCAAACCTGTGCATTTCTGAAAACTAGAGACCTAGGGGAATCCAAGGAGGGGTGACTTGATTGGCTCGGACCAGGTTCTGTTACCCAGAATCCTTTGCAAACCTCAAAATTTGGCTAAAAAAACACATGTTCCTCACATTTCTGTGGCAGAAAGTTCTGGAATCTGAGAGGAGCCACAAATTTCCTTCCGCCCAGCGTTCCCCCAAGTCTCCCGATGAAAATGATACCTCACTTGTGTGGGTAGGCCTAGCGCCCGCGACAGGAAACGCCCCAAAGCGCACCGTGGACACATCCAAAATTTTGGAAGAAAACAGAGGTGTTTTTTGCGAAGTGCCTACCTGTAGATTTTGGCCTCTAGCTCATCCGGCACCTAGGGAAACCTACCAAACCTGTGCATTTCTGAATACTAGAGACCTAGGGGAATCCAAGATGGGGTGACTTGCGGGGCTCGGACCAGGTTCTGTTACCCAGAATCCTTTGCAAACCTCAGAATTTGGATAAAAAAACACATGGTCCTCACATTTCTGTGGCAGAAAGTTCTGGAATCTGAGAGGAGCCACAAATTTCCTTCCACCCAGCGTTCCCCCAAGTCTCCCGATAAAAATGATACCTCACTTGTGTGGGTAGGCCAAGCGCCCGCGACAGGAAACGCCCCAAAGCGCAACGTGGACACATCCAAATTTTTGGAAGAAAACAGAGGTGTTTCTTGCGAAGTGCCTACCTGTAGATTTTGGCCTCTAGCTCAGGCGGCACCTAGGGAAACCTACCAAACCTGTGCATTTCTGAAAACTAGAGACCTAGGGGAATCCAAGACGGGGTGACTTGTGGGGCTCGGACCAGGTTTTGTTACCCAGAATCCTTTGCAAACCTCAGAATTTGGCTAAAAAAACACATGTTCCTCACATTTCTGTGGCAGAAAGTTCTGGAATCTGAGAGGAGCCACAAATTTCCTTCCACCCAGCGTTCCCCCAAGTCTCCCGATGAAAATGATACCTCACTTGTGTGGGTAGGCCTAGCGCCTGCGACAGGAAACGCCCCAAAGCGCAACGTGGACACATCCAAATTTTTGGAAGAAAACAGAGGTGTTTCTTGCGAAGTGCCTACCTGTAGATTTTGGCCTCTAGCTCAGCCGTCACCTAGGGAAACCTACCAAACCTGTGCATTTCTGAAAACTAGAGACCTAGGGGAATCCAAGGAGGGGTGACTTGCGGGGCTCGGACCAGGTTCTGTTACCCAGAATCCTTTGCAAACCTCAAAATTTGGCTAAAAAAACACATGTTCCTCACATTTCTGTGGCAGAAAGTTCTGGAATCTGAGAATAGCCACAAATTTCCTTCCACCCAGCGTTCCCCCAAGTCTCCCGATAAAAATGATACCTCACTTGTGTGGGTAGGCCTAGCGCCCGCGACAGGAAACGCCCCAAAGCGCACCGTGGACACATCCAAAACTTTGGAAGAAAACAGAGGTGTTTTTTGCGAAGTGCCTACCTGTAGATTTTGGCCTCTAGCTCAGCCGGCACCTAGGAAAACCTACCAAACCTGTGCCTTTCTGAAAACTAGAGACCGAGGGGAATCCAAGGAGGGGTGACTTGTGGGGCTCAGACCAGGTTCTGTTACCCAGAATCCTTTGCAAACCTCAAAATTTGGCTAAAAAAACACATGTTCCTCACATTTCTGTGGCAGAAAGTTCTGGAATCTGAGAGGAGCCACAAATTTCCTTCCACCCAGCGTTCCCCCAAGTCTCCCGATAAAAATGATACCTCACTTGTGTGGGTAGGCCTAGCGCCCGCGACAGGAAACACCCCAAAGCGCAACGTGGACACATCCAAAATTTTGGAAGAAAACAGAGGTGTTTTTTGCGAAGTGCCTACCTGTAGATTTTGGCCTCCAGCTCAGCCGGCACCTAGGGAAACCTACGAAACCTGTGCATTTCTGAAAACTAGAGACATAGGGGAATCCAAGACGGGGTGACTTGCGGGGCTCGGACCAGGTTCTGTTACCCAGAATCCTTTGCAAACCTCAGAATTTGGCTAAAAAAACACATGGTCCTCACATTTCTGTGGCAGAAAGTTCTGGAATCTGAGAGGAGCCACAAATTTCCTTCCACACAGCGTTCCCCCAAGTCTCCCGATGAAAATGATACCTCACTTGTGTGGGTAGGCCTAGCGCCCGCAACAGGAAACGCCCCAAAGGGCAACGTGGACACATCCAAATTTTTGGAAGAAAACAGAGGTGTTTCTTGCGAAGTGCCTACCTGTAGATTTTGGCCTCTAGCTCAGCCGGCACCTAGGGAAACCTACCAAACCTGTGCATTTCTGAAAACTAGAGACTTTGCGGAATCCAAGATGGGGTGACTTGCGGGGCTCGGACCAGGTTCTGTTACCCAGAATCCTTTGCAAACCTCGAAATTTGGCTAAAAAAACACATGTTCCTCACATTTCTGTGGCAGAAAGTTCTGGAATCTGAGAGGAGCCACAAATTTCCTTCCACCCAGCGTTCCCCCAAGTCTCCCGATAAAAATGATACCTCACTTGTGTGGGTAGGCCTAGCGCCCGCGACAGGAAACGCCCCAAAGCGCACCGTGGACACATCCAAAACTTTGGAAGAAAACAGAGGTGTTTTTTGCGAAGTGCCTACCTGTAGATTTTGGCCTCTAGCTCAGCCGGCACCTAGGAAAACCTACCAAACCTGTGCCTTTCTGAAAACTAGAGACCGAGGGGAATCCAAGGAGGGGTGACTTGTGGGGCTCAGACCAGGTTCTGTTACCCAGAATCCTTTGCAAACCTCAAAATTTGGCTAAAAAAACACATGTTCCTCACATTTCTGTGGCAGAAAGTTCTGGAATCTGAGAGGAGCCACAAATTTCCTTCCGCCCAGCGTTCCCCCAAGTCTCCCGATGAAAATGATACCTCACTTGTGTGGGTAGGCCTAGCGCCTGCGACAGGAAACGCCCCAAAGCGCAACGTGGACACATCCACATTTTTGGAAGAAAACAGAGGTGTTTCTTGCGAAGTGCCTACCTGTAGATTTTGGCCTCTAGCTCAGCCGTCACCTAGGGAAACCTACCAAACCTGTGCATTTCTGAAAACTAGAGACCTAGGGGAATCCAAGGAGGGGTGACTTGCGGGGCTCGGACCAGGTTCTGTTACCCAGAATCCTTTGCAAACCTCGAAATTTGGCTAAAAAAAAACATGTTCCTCACATTTCTGTGGCAGAAAGTTCTGGAATCTGAGAGGAGCCACAAATTTCCTTCCACCCAGCGTTCCCCCAAGTCTCCCGATAAAAATGATACCTCACTTGTGTGGGTAGGCCTAACGCCCACGACAGGAAATGCCCCAAAGCGCAACGTGGACACATCCAAATTTTTGGAAGAAAACAGAGGTGTTTTTTGTGAAGTGCCTACCTGTAGATTTTGGCCTCTAGCTCAGGCGGCACCTAGGGAAACCTACCAAACCTGTGCATTTCTGAAAACTAGAGACCGAGGGGAATCCAAGGAGGGGTGACTTGTGGGGCTCGGACCAGGTTCTGTTACCCAGAATCCTTTGCAAACCTCAGAATTTGGCTAATAAAACACATGGTCCTCACATTTCTGTGGCAGAAAGTTCTGGAATCTGAGAGGAGCCACAAATTTCCTTCCACCCAGCGTTCCCCCAAGTCTCCTGATAAAAATTATATCTCACTTGTGTGGGTAGGCCTAGGGCCCGCGACAGGAAACACCCCAAAGCGCAACGTGGACACATCCAAAATTTTGGAAGATAACAGAGGTGTTTTTTTGCGAAGTGCCTACCTGTAGATTTTGGCCTCCAGCTCAGCCGGCACCTAGGGAAACCTACGAAACCTGTGCATTTCTGAAAACTAGAGACCTAGGGGAATCCAAGACGGGGTGACTTGCGGGGCTCGGACCAGGTTCTGTTACCCAGAATCCTTTGCAAACCTCAGAATTTGGCTAAAAAAACACATGGTCCTCACATTTCTGTGGCAGAAAGTTCTGGAATCTGAGAGGAGCCACAAATTTCCTTCCACACAGCGTTCCCCCAAGTCTCCAGATGAAAATGATACCTCACTTGTGTGGGTAGGCCTAGCGCCCATGACAGGAAACGCCCCAAAGCGCAACGTGGACACATCCAATTTTTGGAAGAAAACAGAGGTGTTTTTTGCGAAGTGCCTACCTGTAGATTTTGGCCTCTAGCTCAGCCGGCACCTAGGGAAACCTACCAAACCTGTGCATTTCTGAAAAATAGAGACCTAGGAGAATCCAAGATGGGGTGACTTGCGGGGCTCGGACCAGGTTCTGTTACCCAGAATCCTTTGCAAACCTCAAAATTTGGCTAAAAAAACACATGTTCCTCACATTTCTGTGGCAGAAAGTTCTGGAATCTGAGAGGAGCCACAAAGTCCCTTCCACCCAGCGTTCCCCAAGTCTCCCGATAAAAATGATACCTCACTTGTGTGGGTAGGCCTAGCGCCCGCGACAGGAAACGCCCCAAAGCGCACCGTGGACACATCCAAAACTTTGGAAGAAAACAGAGGTGTTTTTTGCGAAGTGCCTACCTGTAGATTTTGGCCTCTAGCTCAGCCGTCACCTAGGGAAACCTACCAAACCTGTGCATTTCTGAAAACTAGAGACCTAGGGGAATCCAAGGAGGGGTGACTTGCGGGGCTCGGACCAGGTTCTGTTACCCAGAATCCTTTGCCAAACCTCAAAATTTGGCTAAAAAAACACATGTTCCTCACATTTCTGTGGCAGAAGTTCTGGAATCTGAGAGGAGCCACAAATTTCCTTCCACCCAGCGTTCCCCCAAGTCTCCCGATAAAAATGATACCTCACTTGTGTGGGTAGACCTAGCGCCCGCGACAGCAACACCCCAAAGCGCAACGTGGACACATCCAAAATTTTTGGCAGAAAACAGAGGTGTTTTTTGCGAAGTGCCCTACCTGTAGATTTTGGCCTCTAGCTCAGCCGGCACCTAGGGAAACCTACGAAACCTGTGCATTTCTGAAAACTAGAGACCTAGGGGAATCCAAGACGGGGTGACTTGCGGGGCTCGGACCAGGTTCTGTTACCCAGAATCCTTTGCAAACCTCAGAATTTGGCTAAAAAAACACATGGTCCTCACATTTCTGTGGCAGAAAGTTCTGGAATCTGAGAGGAGCCACAAATTTTCCTTCCACCCAGCGTTCCCCCAAGTCTCCCGATGAAAATGATACCGTCACTTGTGTGGGTAGGCCTAGCGCCCGCGACAGGAAACGCCCCAAAGGGCAACGTGGACACATCCAAATTTTTGGAAGAAAACAGAGGTGTTTCTTGCGAAGTGCCTACCTGTAGATTTTGCCCTCTAGCTCAGCCGGCACCTAGGGAAACCCTACCAAACCTGTGCATTTCTGAAACTAGAGACCTAGGGGAATCCAAGGAGGGGTGACTTGCGGGGGACCAGGTTCTGTTACCCAGAATCCTTTGCAAACCTCATAATTTGGCTAAAAAAACACATCGTCCTCACATTCCTGTGGCAGAAAGTTCTGGAATCTGAGAGGAGCCACAAATTTCCTTCCACCCAGCGTTCCCCCAAGTCTCCCGATAAAAATTATACCTCACTTGTGTGGGTGGGCCTAGCGCCCGCGACAGGAAACGCCCCAAAGCGCACCGTGGACACATCCAAATTTTTGGAAGAAAACAGAGGTGTTTTTTGTGAAGTGCCTACCTGTAGATTTTGGCCACTAGCTCAGCCGGCACCTAAGGAAAACCTACCAAACCTGTGCATTTCTGAAAACTAGAGACCTAGGGGAATCCAAGGAGGGGTGACTTGAGGGGTTCGGACCAGGTTCTGTTACCCAGAATCCTTTGCAAACCTCAAAATTTGGCTAAAAAAACACATGTTCCTCACATTTCTGTGGCAGAAAGTTCTGGAATCTGAGAGGAGCCACAAATTTCCTTCCGCCCAGCGTTCCCCCAAGTCTCCCGATGAAAATGATACCTCACTTGTGTGGGTAGGCCTAGCGCCCGCGACAGGAAACGCCCCAAAGCGCACCGTGGACACATCCAAAATTTTGGAAGAAAACAGAGGTGTTTTTTGCGAAGTGCCTACCTGTAGATTTTGGCCTCTAGCTCATCCGGCACCTAGGGAAACCTACCAAACCTGTGCATTTCTGAAAACTAGAGACTTTGCGGAATCCAAGATGGGGTGACTTGCGGGGCTCGGACCAGGTTCTGTTACCCAGAATCCTTTGCAAACCTCGAAATTTGGCTAAAAAAACACATGTTCCTCACATTTCTGTGGCAGAAAGTTCTGGAATCTGAGAGGAGCCACAAATTTCCTTCCACCCAGCGTTCCCCCAAGTCTCCCGATGAAAATGATACCTCACTTGTGTGGGTAGGCCTAGCGCCCGCGACAGGAAACGCCCCAAAGGGCAACGTGGACACATCCAAATTTTTGGAAGAAAACAGAGGTGTTTCTTGCGAAGTGCCTACCTGTAGATTTTGCCCTCTAGCTCAGCCGGCACCTAGGGAAACCTACCAAACCTGTGCATTTCTGAAAACTAGAGACCTAGGGGAATCCAAGGAGGGGTGACTTGCGGGGCTCGGACCAGGTTCTGTTACCCAGAATCCTTTGCAAACCTCATAATTTGGCTAAAAAAACACATCGTCCTCACATTCCTGTGGCAGAAAGTTCTGGAATCTGAGAGGAGCCACAAATTTCCTTCCACCCAGCGTTCCCCCAAGTCTCCCGATAAAAATGATACCTCACTTGTGTGGGTAGGCCTAACGCCCACGACAGAATATGCCCCAAAGCGCAACGTGGACACATCCAAATTTTTGGAAGAAAACAGAGGTGTTTTTTGTGAAGTGCCTACCTGTAGATTTTGGCCTCTAGCTCAGCCGGCACCTAAGGAAAACCTACCAAACCTGTGCATTTCTGAAAACTAGAGACCTAGGGGAATCCAAGGAGGGGTGACTTGCGGGGCTCGGACCAGGTTCTGTTACCCAGAATCCTTTGCAAACCTCAAAATTTGGCTAAAAAAACACATGTTCCTCACATTTCTGTGGCAGAAAGTTCTGGAATCTGAGAGGAGCCACAAATTTCCTTCCGCCCAGCGTTCCCCCAAGTCTCCCGATGAAAATGATACCTCACTTGTGTGGGTAGGCCTAGCGCCCGCGACAGGAAACGCCCCAAAGCGCAACGTGGACACATCCAAATTTTGGGAAGAAAACAGAGGTGTTTCTTGCGAAGTGCCTACCTGTAGATTTTGGCCTCTAGCTCAGCCGTCACCTAGTGAAACCTACGAAACCTGTGCATTTCTGAAAACTAGAGACCTAGGGGAATCCAAGGAGGGGTGACTTGCGGGGCTCGGACCAGGTTCTGTTACCCAGAATCCTTTGCAAACCTCAGAATTTGGATAAAAAAACACATGGTCCTCACATTTCTGTGGCAGAAAGTTCTCGAATCTGAGAGGAGCCACTAATTTCCTTCCACCCAGCGTTCCCCCAAGTCTCCCGATAAAAATGATACCTCACTTGTGTGGGTAGGCCAAGCGCCCGCGACAGGAAACGCCCCAAAGCGCAACGTGGACACATCCAAATTTTTGGAAGAAAACAGAGGTGTTTTTTGCGAAGTGCCTACCTGTAGATTTTGGCCTCTAGCTCAGGCGGCACCTAGGGAAACCTACCAAACCTTTGCATTTCTGAAAACTAGAGACCGAGGGGAATCCAAGGAGGGGTGACCTGTGGGGCTCGGACAAGGTTCTGTTACCCAGAATCCTTTGCAAACCTCAGAATTTGGCTAAAAAAACACATGGTCCTCACATTTCTGTGGCAGAAAGTTCTGGAATCTGAGAGGAGCCACAAATTTCCTCCCACCCAGCGTTCCCCCAAGTCTCCTGATAAAAATGATATCTCACTTGTGTGGGTAGGCCTAGGGCCCGCGACAGGAAACACCCCAAAGCGCAACGTGGACACATCCAAAATTTTGGAAGATAACAGAGGTGTTTTTTGCGAAGTGCCTACCTGTAGATTTTGGCCTCTAGCTCAGGCGGCACCTAGGGAAACCTACCAAACCTGTGCATTTCTGAAAACTAGAGACCTAGGGGAATCCAAGACGGGGTGACTTGTGGGGCTCGGACCAGGTTTTGTTACCCAGAATCCTTTGCAAACCTCAGAATTTGGCTAAAAAAACACATGGTCCTCACATTTCTGTGGCAGAAAGTTCTGGAATCTGAGAGGAGCCACAAATTTCCTTCCACCCAGCGTTCCCCCAAGTCTCCCGATGAAAATGATACCTCACTTGTGTGGGTAGGCCTAGCGTCCGCAACAGGAAACGCCCCAAAGGGCAATGTGGACACATCCAAATTTTTGGAAGAAAACAGAGGTGTTTCTTGCGAAGTGCCTACCTGTAGATTTTGGCCTCTAGCTCAGCCGGCACCTAGGGAAACCTACCAAACCTGTGCATTTCTGAAAACTAGAGACTTTGCGGAATCCAAGATGGGGTGACTTGCGGGGCTCGGACCAGGTTCTGTTACCCAGAATCCTTTGCAAACCTCGAAATTTGGCTAAAAAAACACATGTTCCTCACATTTCTGTGGCAGAAAGTTCTGGAATCTGAAAGGAGCCACAAATTTCCTTCCACCCAGCGTTCCCCCAAGTCTCCCGATAAAAATGATACCTCACTTGTGTGGGTAGGCCTAGCGCCCGCGACAGGAAACGCCCCAAAGCGCAACGTGGACACATCCAAATTTTTGGAAGAAAACAGAGGTGTTTCTTGCGAAGTGCCTACCTGTAGATTTTGGCCTCTAGCTCAGCCGTCACCTAGGGAAACCTACAAAACCTGTGCATTTCTGAAAACTAGAGACCTAGGGGAATCCAAGGAGGGGTGACTTGCGGGGCTCGGACCAGGTTCTGTTACCCAGAATCCTTTGCAAACCTCAAAATTTGGCTAAAAAAACACATGTTCCTCACATTTCTGCGGCAGAAAGTTCTGGAATCTGAGAATAGCCACAAATTTCCTTCCACCCAGCGTTCCCCCAAGTCTCCCGATAAAAATGATACCTCACTTGTGTGGGTAGGCCTAGCGCCCGCGACAGGAAACGCCCCAAAGCGCACCGTGGACACATCCAAAACTTTGGAAGAAAACAGAGGTGTTTTTTGCGAAGTGCCTACCTGTAGATTTTGGCCTCTAGCTCAGCCGGCACCTAGGAAAACCTACCAAACCTGTGCCTTTCTGAAAACTAGAGACCGAGGGGAATCCAAGGAGGGGTGACTTGTGGGGCTCAGACCAGGTTCTGTTACCCAGAATCCTTTGCAAACCTCAAAATTTGGCTAAAAAAACACATGTTCCTCACATTTCTGTGGCAGAAAGTTCTGGAATCTGAGAGGAGCCACAAATTTCCTTCCGCCCAGCGTTCCCCCAAGTCTCCCGATGAAAATGATACCTCACTTGTGTGGGTAGGCCTAGCGCCTGCGACAGGAAACGCCCCAAAGCGCAACGTGGACACATCCAAATTTTTGGAAGAAAACAGAGGTGTTTCTTGCGAAGTGCCTACCTGTAGATTTTGGCCTCTAGCTCAGCCGTCACCTAGGGAAACCTACCAAACCTGTGCATTTCTGAAAACTAGAGACCTAGGGGAATCCAAGGAGGGGTGACTTGCGGGGCTCGGACCAGGTTCTGTTACCCAGAATCCTTTGCAAACCTCAAAATTTGGCTAAAAAAACACATGTTCCTCACATTTCTGTGGCAGAAAGTTCTGGAATCTGAGAATAGCCACAAATTTCCTTCCACCCAGCGTTCCCCCAAGTCTCCCGATAAAAATGATACCTCACTTGTGTGGGTAGGCCTAGCGCCCGCGACAGGAAACGCCCCAAAGCGCACCGTGGACACATCCAAAACTTTGGAAGAAAACAGAGGTGTTTTTTGCGAAGTGCCTACCTGTAGATTTTGGCCTCTAGCTCAGCCGGCACCTAGGAAAACCTACCAAACCTGTGCCTTTCTGAAAACTAGAGACCGAGGGGAATCCAAGGAGGGGTGACTTGTGGGGCTCAGACCAGGTTCTGTTACCCAGAATCCTTTGCAAACCTCAGAATTTGGCTAAAAAACACATGGTCCTCACATTTCTGTGGCAGAAAGTTCTGGAATCTGAGAGGAGCCACAAATTTCCTTTCACCCAGCGTTCCCCCAAGTCTCCTGATAAAAATGATATCTCACTTGTGTGGGTAGGCATAGGGCCCGCGACAGGAAACACCCCAAAGCGCAACGTGGACACATCCAAAATTTTGGAAGATAACAGAGGTGTTTTTTGCGAAGTGCCTACCTGTAGATTTTGGCCTCTAGCTCAGGCGGCACCTAGGGAAACCTACCAAACCTGTGCATTTCTGAAAACTAGAGACCTAGGGGAATCCAAGACGGGGTGACTTGTGGGGCTCGGACCAGGTTTTGTTACCCAGAATCCTTTGCAAACCTCAGAATTTGGCTAAAAAAACACATGGTCCTCACATTTCTGTGGCAGAAAGTTCTGGAATCTGAGAGGAGCCACAAATTTCCTTCCACCCAGCGTTCCCCCAAGTCTCCCGATGAAAATGATACCTCACTTGTGTGGGTAGGCATAGCGCCCGCAACAGGAAACGCCCCAAAGGGCAATGTGGACACATCCAAATTTTTGGAAGAAAACAGAGGTGTTTCTTGCGAAGTGCCTACCTGTAGATTTTGGCCTCTAGCTCAGCCGGCACCTAGGGAAACCTACCAAACCTGTGCATTTCTGAAAACTAGAGACGTTGCGGAATCCAAGATGGGGTGACTTGCGGGGCTCGGACCAGGTTCTGTTACCCAGAATCCTTTGCAAACCTCGAAATTTGGCTAAAAAAACACATGTTCCTCACATTTCTGTGGCAGAAAGTTCTGGAATCTGAGAGGAGCCACAAATTTCCTTCCACCCAGCGTTCCCCCAAGTCTCCCGATAAAAATGATACCTCACTTGTGTGGGTAGGCCTAACGCCCACGACAGGAAATGCCCCAAAGCGCAACGTGGACACATCCAAATTTTTGGAAGAAAACAGAGGTGTTTTTTGTGAAGTGCCTACCTGTAGATTTTGGCCTCTAGCTCAGCCGGCACCTAAGGAAAACCTACCAAACCTGTGCATTTCTGAAAACTAGAGACCTAGGGGAATCCAAGGAGGGGTGACTTGCGGGGCTCGGACCAGGTTCTGTTACCCAGAATCCTTTGCAAACCTCAAAATTTGGCTAAAAAAACACATGTTCCTCACATTTCTGTGGCAGAAAGTTCTGGAATCTGAGAGGAGCCACAAATTTCCTTCCGCCCAGCGTTCCCCCAAGTCTCCCGATGAAAATGATACCTCACTTGTGTGGGTAGGCCTAGCGCCCGCGACAGGAAACGCCCCAAAGCGCAACGTGGACACATCCAAATTTTTGGAAGAAAACAGAGGTGTTTCTTGCGAAGTGCCTACCTGTAGATTTTGGCCTCTAGCTCAGCCGTCACCTAGGGAAACCTACGAAACCTGTGTATTTCTGAAAACTAGAGACCTAGGGGAATCCAAGGAGGGGTGACTTGCGGGGCTCGGACCAGGTTCTGTTACCCAGAATCCTTTGCAAACCTCAAAATTTGGCTAAAAAAACACATGTTCCTCACATTTCTGTGGCAGAAAGTTCTGGAATCTGAGAATAGCCACAAATTTCCTTCCACCCAGCGTTCCCCCAAGTCTCCCGATAAAAATGATACCTCACTTGTGTGGGTAGGCCTAGCGCCCGCGACAGGAAACGCCCCAAAGCGCACCGTGGACACATCCAAAACTTTGGAAGAAAACAGAGGTGTTTTTTGCAAAGTGCCTACCTGTAGATTTTGGCCTCTAGCTCAGCCGGCACCTAGGAAAACCTACCAAACCTGTGCCTTTCTGAAAACTAGAGACCGAGGGGAATCCAAGGAGGGGTGACTTGTGGGGCTCAGACCAGGTTCTGTTACCCAGAATCCTTTGCAAACCTCAAAATTTGGCTAAAAAAACACATGTTCCTAACATTTCTGTGGCAGAAAGTTCTGGAATCTGAGAGGAGTCACAAATTTCCTTCCGCCCAGCGTTCCCCCAAGTCTCCCGATGAAAATGATACCTCACTTGTGTGGGTAGGCCTAGCGCCTGCGACAGGAAACGCCCCAAAGGGCAACGTGGACACATCCACATTTTTGGAAGAAAACAGAGGTGTTTCTTGCGAAGTGCCTACCTGTAGATTTTGGCCTCTAGCTCAGCCGTCACCTAGGGAATCCTACCAAACCTGTGCATTTCTGAAAACTAGAGACCTAGGGGAATCCAAGGAGGGGTGACTTGCGGGGCTCGGACCAGGTTCTGTTACCCAGAATCCTTTGCAAACCTCAAAATTTGGCTAAAAAAACACATGTTCCTCACATTTCTGTGGCAGAAAGTTCTGGAATCTGAGAATAGCCACAAATTTCCTTCCACCCAGCGTTCCCCCAAGTCTCCCGATAAAAATGATACCTCACTTGTGTGGGTAGGCCTAGCGCCCGCGACAGGAAACGCCCCAAAGCGCACCGTGGACACATCCAAAACTTTGGAAGAAAACAGAGGTGTTTTTTGCGAAGTGCCTACCTGTAGATTTTGGCCTCTAGCTCAGCCGGCACCTAGGAAAACCTACCAAACCTGTGCCTTTCTGAAAACTAGAGACCGAGGGGAATCCAAGGAGGGGTGACTTGTGGGGCTCAGACCAGGTTCTGTTACCCAGAATCCTTTGCAAACCTCAAAATTTGGCTAAAAAAACACATGTTCCTCACATTTCTGTGGCAGAAAGTTCTGGAATCTGAGAGGAGCCACAAATTTCCTTCCACCCAGCGTTCCCCCAAGTCTCCCGATAAAAATGATACCTCACTTGTGTGGGTAGGCCTAGCGCCCGCGACAGGAAACACCACAAAGCGCAACGTGGACACATCCAAAATTTTGGAAGAAAACAGAGGTGTTTTTTGCGAAGTGCCTACCTGTAGATTTTGGCCTCCAGCTCAGCCGGCACCTAGGGAAACCTACGAAACCTGTGCATTTCTGAAAACTAGAGACCTAGGGGAATCCAAGACGGGGTGACTTGCGGGGCTCGGACCAGGTTCTGTTACCCAGAATCCTTTGCAAACCTCAGAATTTGGCTAAAAAAACACATGGTCCTCACATTTCTGTGGCAGAAAGTTCTGGAATCTGAGAGGAGCCACAAATTTCCTTCCACACAGCGTTCCCCCAAGTCTCCCGATGAAAATGATACCTCACTTGTGTGGGTAGGCCTAGCGCCCACGACAGGAAACGCCCCAAAGCGCAACGTGGACACATCCAAATTTTTGGAAGAAAACAGAGGTGTTTTTTGCGAAGTGCCTACCTGTAGATTTTGGCCTCTAGCTCAGCCGGCACCTATGGAAACCTACCAAACCTGTGCATTTCTGAAAAATAGAGACCTAGGAGAATCCAAGATGGGGTGACTTGCGGGGCTCGGACCAGGTTCTGTTACCCAGAATCCTTTGCAAACCTCGAAATTTGGCTAAAAAAACACATGTTCCTCACATTTCTGTGGCAGAAAGTTCTGGAATCTGAGAGGAGCCACAAATTTCCTTCCACCCAGCGTTCCCCCAAGTCTCCCGATAAAAATGATACCTCACTTGTGTGGGTAGGCCTAGCGCCCGCGACAGGAAACGCCCCAAAGCGCACCGTGGACACATCCAAAACTTTGGAAGAAAACAGAGGTGTTTTTTGCGAAGTGCCTACCTGTAGATTTTGGCCTCTAGCTCAGCCGGCACCTAGGAAAACCTACCAAACCTGTGCCTTTCTGAAAACTAGAGACCGAGGGGAATCCAAGGAGGGGTGACTTGTGGGGCTCAGACCAGGTTCTGTTACCCAGAATCCTTTGCAAACCTCAAAATTTGGCTAAAAAAACACATGTTCCTAACATTTCTGTGGCAGAAAGTTCTGGAATCTGAGAGGAGCCACAAATTTCCTTCCACCCAGCATTCCCCCAAGTCTCCCGATAAAAATGATACCTCACTTGTGTGGGTAGGCCTAGCGCCCGCGACAGGAAACACCCCAAAGCGCAACGTGGACACATCCAAAATTTTGGAAGAAAACAGAGGTGTTTTTTGCGAAGTGCCTACCTGTAGTATTTGGCCTCTAGCTCAGCCGGCACCTAGGGAAACCTACCAAACCTGTGCATTTCTGAAAAATAGAGACCTAGGAGAATCCAAGATGGGGTGACTTGCGGGGCTCGGACCAGGTTCTGTTACCCAGAATCCTTTGCAAACCTCAAAATTTGGCTAAAAAAACAAATGTTCCTCACATTTCTGTGGCAGAAAGTTCTGGAATCTGAGAGGAGCCACAAATTTCCTTCCACCCAGCGTTCCCCCAAGTCTCCCGATAAAAATGATACCTCACTTGTGTGGGTAGGCCTAGCGCCCGCGACAGAAACACCCCAAAGCGCAACGTGGACACATCCAAAATTTTGGAAGAAAACAGAGGTGTTTTTTGCGAAGTGCCTACCTGTAGATTTTGGCCTCTAGCTCAGCCGGCACCTAGGGAAACCTACCAAACCTGTGCATTTCTGAAAACTAGAGACCTAGGGGAATCCAAGACGGGGTGACTTGCGGGGCTCGGACCAGGTTCTGTTACCCAGAATCCTTTGCAAACCTCAGAATTTGGCTAAAAAAACACATGGTCCTCACATTTCTGTGGCAGAAAGTTCTGGAATCTGAGAGGAGCCACAAATTTCCTTCCACACAGCGTTCCCCCAAGTCTCCCGATGAAAATGATACCTCACTTGTGTGGGTAGGCCTAGCGCCCACGACAGGAAATGCCCCAAAGCGCAACGTGGACACATCCAAATTTTTGGAAGAAAACAGAGGAGTTTTTTGCGAAGTGCCTACCTGTAGATTTTGGCCTCTAGCTCAGCCGGCACCTAGGGAAACCTACCAAACCTGTGCATTTCTGAAAAATAGAGACCTAGGAGAATCCAAGATGATGTGACTTGCGGGGCTCGGACCAGGTTCTGTTACCCAGAATCCTTTGCAAACCTCGAAATTTGGCTAAAAAAACACATGTTCCTCACATTTCTGTGGCAGAAAGTTCTGGAATCTGAGAGGAGCCACAAATTTCCTTCCACCCAGCGTTCCCCCAAGTCTCCCGATAAAAATGATAACTCGCTTGTGTGGGTAGGCCTAGCGCCCGCGACAGGAAACGCCCCAAAGCGCAACGTGGACACATCCAAAATTTTGGAAGAAAACAGAGGTGTTTTTTGCGAAGTGCCTACCTGTAGATTTTGGCCTCTAGCTCAGCCGGCACCTAAGGAAACCTACCAAACCTGTGCATTTCTGAAAACTAGAGACCTAGGGGAATCCAAGACGGGGTGACTTGCGGGGCTCGGACCAGGTTTTGTTACCCAGAATCCTTTGCAAACCTCAGAATTTGGCTAAAAAAACACGTGGTCCTCACATTTCTGTGGCAGAAAGTTCTGGAATCTGAGAGGAGCCACAAATTTCCTTCCACCCAGCGTTCCCCCAAGTCTCCCGATGAAAATGATACCTCACTTGTGTGGGTAGACCTAGCGCCCGCGACAGGAAACGCCCCAAAGGGCAACGTGGACACATCCAAATTTTTGGAAGAAAACAGAGGTGTTTCTTGCGAAGTGCCTACCTGTAGATTTTGCCCTCTAGCTCAGCCGGCACCTAGGGAAACCTACCAAACCTGTGCATTTCTGAAAACTAGATACCTAGGGGAATCCAAGGAGGGGTGACTTGCGGGGCTCGGACCAGGTTCTGTTACCCAGAATCCTTTGCAAACCTCATAATTTGGCTAAAAAAACACATCGTCCTCACATTCCTGTGGCAGAAAGTTCTGTAATCTGAGAGGAGCCACAAATTTCCTTCCACCCAGCGTTCCCCCAAGTCTCCCGATAAAAATGATACCTCACTTGTGTGGGTGGGCCTAGCGCCCGCGACAGGAAACGCCCCAAAGCGCACCGTGGACACATCCAAATTTTTGGAAGAAAACAGAGGTGTTTTTTGTGAAGTGCCTACCTGTAGATTTTGGCCTCTAGCTCAGCCGGCACCTAAGGAAAACCTACCAAACCTGTGCATTTCTGAAAACTAGAGACCTAGGGGAATCCAAGGAGGGGTGACTTGATTGGCTCGGACCAGGTTCTGTTACCCAGAATCCTTTGCAAACCTCAAAATTTGGCTAAAAAAACACATGTTCCTCACATTTCTGTGGCAGAAAGTTCTGGAATCTGAGAGGAGCCACAAATTTCCTTCCGCCCAGCGTTCCCCCAAGTCTCCCGATGAAAATGATACCTCACTTGTGTGGGTAGGCCTAGCGCCCGCGACAGGAAACGCCCCAAAGCGCACCGTGGACACATCCAAAATTTTGGAAGAAAACAGAGGTGTTTTTTGCGAAGTGCCTACCTGTAGGTTTTGGCCTCTAGCTCATCCGGCACCTAGGGAAACCTACCAAACCTGTGCATTTCTGAATACTAGAGACCTAGGGGAATCCAAGATGGGGTGACTTGCGGGGCTCGGACCAGGTTCTGTTACCCAGAATCCTTTGCAAACCTCAGAATTTGGATAAAAAAACACATGGTCCTCACATTTCTGTGGCAGAAAGTTCTGGAATCTGAGAGGAGCCACAAATTTCCTTCCACCCAGCGTTCCCCCAAGTCTCCCGATAAAAATGATACCTCACTTGTGTGGGTAGGCCAAGCGCCCGCGACAGGAAACGCCCCAAAGCGCAACGTGGACACATCCAAATTTTTGAAAGAAAACAGAGGTGTTTTTTGCGAAGTGCCTACCTGTAGATTTTGGCCTCTAGCTCAGGCGGCACCTAGGGAAACCTACCAAACCTGTGCATTTCTGAAAACTAGAGACCGAGGGGAATCCAAGGAGGGGTGACTTGTGGGGCTCGGACCAGGTTCTGTTACCCAGAATCCTTTGCAAACCTCAGAATTTGGCTAAAAAAACACATGGTCCTCACATTTCTGTGGCAGAAAGTTCTGGAATCTGACAGGAGCCACAAATTTCCTTCCACCCAGCGTTCCCCCAAGTCTCCTGATAAAAATGATATCTCACTTGTGTGGGTAGGCCTAGGGCCCGCGACAGGAAACACCCCAAAGCGCAACGTGGACACATCCAAAATTTTGGAAGATAACAGAGGTGTTTTTTGCGAAGTGCCTACCTGTAGATTTTGGCCTCTAGCTCAGGCGGCACCTAGGGAAACCTACCAAACCTGTGCATTTCTGAAAACTAGAGACCTAGGGGAATCCAAGACGGGGTGACTTGTGGGGCTCGGACCAGGTTTTGTTACCCAGAATCCTTTGCAAACATCAGAATTTGGCTAAAAAAACACATGTTCCTCACATTTCTGTGGCAGAAAGTTCTGGAATCTGAGAGGAGCCACAAATTTCCTTCCACCCAGCGTTCCCCCAAGTCTCCCGATGAAAATGATACCTCACTTGTGTGGGTAGGCCTAGCGCCTGCGACAGGAAACGCCCCAAAGCGCAACGTGGACACATCCAAATTTTTGGAAGAAAACAGAGGTGTTTCTTGCGAAGTGCCTACCTGTAGATTTTGGCCTCTAGCTCAGCCGTCACCTAGGGAAACCTACCAAACCTGTGCATTTCTGAAAACTAGAGACCTAGGGGAATCCAAGGAGGGGTGACTTGCGGGGCTCGGACCAGGTTCTGTTACCCAGAATCCTTTGCAAACCTCACAATTTGGCTAAAAAAACACATGTTCCTCACATTTCTGTGGCAGAAAGTTCTGGAATCTGAGAATAGCCACAAATTTCCTTCCACCCAGCGTTCCCCCAAGTCTCCCGATAAAAATGATACCTCACTTGTGTGGGTAGGCCTAGCGCCCGCGACAGGAAACGCCCCAAAGCGCACCGTGGACACATCCAAAACTTTGGAAGAAAACAGAGGTGTTTTTTGCGAAGTGCCTACCTGTAGATTTTGGCCTCTAGCTCAGCCGGCACCTAGGAAAACCTACCAAACCTGTGCCTTTCTGAAAACTAGAGACCTAGGGGAATCCAAGGAGGGGTGACTTGTGGGGCTCAGACCAGGTTCTGTTACCCAGAATCCTTTGCAAACCTCAAAATTTGGCTAAAAAAACACATGTTCCTCACATTTCTGTGGCAGAAAGTTCTGGAATCTGAGAGGAGCCACAAATTTCCTTCCACCCAGTGTTCCCCCAAGTCTTCCGATAAAAATGATACCTCACTTGTGTGGGTAGGCCTAGCGCCCGCGACAGGAAATACCCCAAAGCGCAACGTGGACACATCCAAAATTTTGGAAGAAAACAGAGGTGTTTTTTGCGAAGTGCCTACCTGTAGATTTTGGCCTCCAGCTCAGCCGGCACCTAGGGAAACCTACGAAACCTGTGCATTTCTGAAAACTAGAGACATAGGGGAATCCAAGACGGGGTGACTTGCGGGGCTCGGACCAGGTTTTGTTACCCAGAATCCTTTGCAAACCTCAGAATTTGGCTAAAAAAACACGTGGTCCTCACATTTCTGTGGCAGAAAGTTCTGGAATCTGGGAGGAGCCACAAATTTCCTTCCACCCAGCGTTCCCCCAAGTCTCCCGATGAAAATGATACCTCACTTGTGTGGGTAGACCTAGCGCCCGCGACAGGAAACGCCCCAAAGGGCAACGTGGACACATCCAAATTTTTGGAAGAAAACAGAGGTGTTTGTTGCGAAGTGCCTACCTGTAGATTTTGCCCTCTAGCTCAGCCGGCACCTAGGGAAACCTACCAAACCTGTGCATTTCTGAAAACTAGAGACCTAGGGGAATCCAAGGAGGGGTGACTTGCGGGGCTCGGACCAGGTTCTGTTACCCAGAATCCTTTGCAAACCTCATAATTTGGCTAAAAAAACACATCGTCCTCACATTCCTGTGGCAGAAAGTTCTGGAATCTGAGAGGAGCCACAAATTTCCTTCCACCCAGCGTTCCCCCAAGTCTCCCGATAAAAATGATACCTCACTTGTGTGGGTGGGCCTAGCGCCCGCGACAGGAAACGCCCCAAAGCGCACCGTGGACACATCCAAATTTTTGGAAGAAAACAGAGGTGTTTTTTGTGAAGTGCCTACCTGTAGATTTTGGCCTCTAGCTCAGCCGGCACCTAAGGAAAACCTACCAAACCTGTGCATTTCTGAAAACTAGAGACCTAGGGGAATCCAAGGAGGGGTGACTTGATTGGCTCGGACCAGGTTCTGTTACCCAGAATCCTTTGCAAACCTCAAAATTTGGCTAAAAAAACACATGTTCCTCACATTTCTGTGGCAGAAAGTTCTGGAATCTGAGAGGAGCCACAAATTTCCTTCCGCCCAGCGTTCCCCCAAGTCTCCCGATGAAAATGATACCTCACTTGTGTGGGTAGGCCTAGCGCCCGCGACAGGAAACGCCCCAAAGCGCACCGTGGACACATCCAAAATTTTGGAAGAAAACAGAGGTGTTTTTTGCGAAGTGCCTACCTGTAGATTTTGGCCTCTAGCTCATCCGGCACCTAGGGAAACCTACCAAACCTGTGCATTTCTGAATACTAGAGACCTAGGGGAATCCAAGATGGGGTGACTTGCGGGGCTCGGACCAGGTTCTGTTACCCAGAATCCTTTGCAAACCTCAGAATTTGGATAAAAAAACACATGGTCCTCACATTTCTGTGGCAGAAAGTTCTGGAATCTGAGAGGAGCCACAAATTTCCTTCCACCCAGCGTTCCCCCAAGTCTCCCGATAAAAATGATACCTCACTTGTGTGGGTAGGCCAAGCGCCCGCGACAGGAAACGCCCCAAAGCGCAACGTGGACACATCCAAATTTTTGGAAGAAAACAGAGGTGTTTCTTGCGAAGTGCCTACCTGTAGATTTTGGCCTCTAGCTCAGGCGGCACCTAGGGAAACCTACCAAACCTGTGCATTTCTGAAAACTAGAGACCTAGGGGAATCCAAGACGGGGTGACTTGTGGGGCTCGGACCAGGTTTTGTTACCCAGAATCCTTTGCAAACCTCAGAATTTGGCTAAAAAAACACATGTTCCTCACATTTCTGTGGCAGAAAGTTCTGGAATCTGAGAGGAGCCACAAATTTCCTTCCACCCAGCGTTCCCCCAAGTCTCCCGATGAAAATGATACCTCACTTGTGTGGGTAGGCCTAGCGCCTGCGACAGGAAACGCCCCAAAGCGCAACGTGGACACATCCAAATTTTTGGAAGAAAACAGAGGTGTTTCTTGCGAAGTGCCTACCTGTAGATTTTGGCCTCTAGCTCAGCCGTCACCTAGGGAAACCTACCAAACCTGTGCATTTCTGAAAACTAGAGACCTAGGGGAATCCAAGGAGGGGTGACTTGCGGGGCTCGGACCAGGTTCTGTTACCCAGAATCCTTTGCAAACCTCAAAATTTGGCTAAAAAAACACATGTTCCTCACATTTCTGTGGCAGAAAGTTCTGGAATCTGAGAATAGCCACAAATTTCCTTCCACCCAGCGTTCCCCCAAGTCTCCCGATAAAAATGATACCTCACTTGTGTGGGTAGGCCTAGCGCCCGCGACAGGAAACGCCCCAAAGCGCACCGTGGACACATCCAAAACTTTGGAAGAAAACAGAGGTGTTTTTTGCGAAGTGCCTACCTGTAGATTTTGGCCTCTAGCTCAGCCGGCACCTAGGAAAACCTACCAAACCTGTGCCTTTCTGAAAACTAGAGACCGAGGGGAATCCAAGGAGGGGTGACTTGTGGGGCTCAGACCAGGTTCTGTTACCCAGAATCCTTTGCAAACCTCAAAATTTGGCTAAAAAAACACATGTTCCTCACATTTCTGTGGCAGAAAGTTCTGGAATCTGAGAGGAGCCACAAATTTCCTTCCACCCAGCGTTCCCCCAAGTCTCCCGATAAAAATGATACCTCACTTGTGTGGGTAGGCCTAGCGCCCGCGACAGGAAACACCCCAAAGCGCAACGTGGACACATCCAAAATTTTGGAAGAAAACAGAGGTGTTTTTTGCGAAGTGCCTACCTGTAGATTTTGGCCTCCAGCTCAGCCGGCACCTAGGGAAACCTACGAAACCTGTGCATTTCTGAAAACTAGAGACATAGGGGAATCCAAGACGGGGTGACTTGCGGGGCTCGGACCAGGTTCTGTTACCCAGAATCCTTTGCAAACCTCAGAATTTGGCTAAAAAAACACATGGTCCTCACATTTCTGTGGCAGAAAGTTCTGGAATCTGAGAGGAGCCACAAATTTCCTTCCACACAGCGTTCCCCCAAGTCTCCCGATGAAAATGATACCTCACTTGTGTGGGTAGGCCTAGCGCCCGCAACAGGAAACGCCCCAAAGGGCAACGTGGACACATCCAAATTTTTGGAAGAAAACAGAGGTGTTTCTTGCGAAGTGCCTACCTGTAGATTTTGGCCTCTAGCTCAGCCGGCACCTAGGGAAACCTACCAAACCTGTGCATTTCTGAAAACTAGAGACTTTGCGGAATCCAAGATGGGGTGACTTGCGGGGCTCGGACCAGGTTCTGTTACCCAGAATCCTTTGCAAACCTCGAAATTTGGCTAAAAAAACACATGTTCCTCACATTTCTGTGGCAGAAAGTTCTGGAATCTGAGAGGAGCCACAAATTTCCTTCCACCCAGCGTTCCCCCAAGTCTCCCGATAAAAATGATACCTCACTTGTGTGGGTAGGCCTAGCGCCCGCGACAGGAAACGCCCCAAAGCGCACCGTGGACACATCCAAAACTTTGGAAGAAAACAGAGGTGTTTTTTGCGAAGTGCCTACCTGTAGATTTTGGCCTCTAGCTCAGCCGGCACCTAGGAAAACCTACCAAACCTGTGCCTTTCTGAAAACTAGAGACCGAGGGGAATCCAAGGAGGGGTGACTTGTGGGGCTCAGACCAGGTTCTGTTACCCAGAATCCTTTGCAAACCTCAAAATTTGGCTAAAAAAACACATGTTCCTCACATTTCTGTGGCAGAAAGTTCTGGAATCTGAGAGGAGCCACAAATTTCCTTCCGCCCAGCGTTCCCCCAAGTCTCCCGATGAAAATGATACCTCACTTGTGTGGGTAGGCCTAGCGCCTGCGACAGGAAACGCCCCAAAGCGCAACGTGGACACATCCACATTTTTGGAAGAAAACAGAGGTGTTTCTTGCGAAGTGCCTACCTGTAGATTTTGGCCTCTAGCTCAGCCGTCACCTAGGGAAACCTACCAAACCTGTGCATTTCTGAAAACTAGAGACCTAGGGGAATCCAAGGAGGGGTGACTTGCGGGGCTCGGACCAGGTTCTGTTACCCAGAATCCTTTGCAAACCTCGAAATTTGGCTAAAAAAAAACATGTTCCTCACATTTCTGTGGCAGAAAGTTCTGGAATCTGAGAGGAGCCACAAATTTCCTTCCACCCAGCGTTCCCCCAAGTCTCCCGATAAAAATGATACCTCACTTGTGTGGGTAGGCCTAACGCCCACGACAGGAAATGCCCCAAAGCGCAACGTGGACACATCCAAATTTTTGGAAGAAAACAGAGGTGTTTTTTGTGAAGTGCCTACCTGTAGATTTTGGCCTCTAGCTCAGGCGGCACCTAGGGAAACCTACCAAACCTGTGCATTTCTGAAAACTAGAGACCGAGGGGAATCCAAGGAGGGGTGACTTGTGGGGCTCGGACCAGGTTCTGTTACCCAGAATCCTTTGCAAACCTCAGAATTTGGCTAATAAAACACATGGTCCTCACATTTCTGTGGCAGAAAGTTCTGGAATCTGAGAGGAGCCACAAATTTCCTTCCACCCAGCGTTCCCCCAAGTCTCCTGATAAAAATTATATCTCACTTGTGTGGGTAGGCCTAGGGCCCGCGACAGGAAACACCCCAAAGCGCAACGTGGACACATCCAAAATTTTGGAAGATAACAGAGGTGTTTTTTGCGAAGTGCCTACCTGTAGATTTTGGCCTCTAGCTCAGGCGGCACCTAGGGAAACCTACCAAACCTGTGCATTTCTGAAAACTAGAGACCTAGGGGAATCCAAGACGGGGTGACTTGTGGGGCTCGGACCAGGTTTTGTTACCCAGAATCCTTTGCAAACCTCAGAATTTGGCTAAAAAAACACATGGTCCTCACATTTCTGTGGCAGAAAGTTCTGGAATCTGAGAGGAGCCACAAATTTCCTTCCACCCAGCGTTCCCCCAAGTCTCCCGATGAAAATGATACCTCACTTGTGTGGGAAGGCCTAGCGCCCGCAACAGGAAACGCCCCAAAGGGCAACGTGGACACATCCAAATTTTTGGAAGAAAACAGAGGTGTTTCTTGCGAAGTGCCTACCTGTAGATTTTGGCCTCTAGCTCAGCCGGCACCTAGGGAAACCTACCAAACCTGTGCATTTCTGAAAACTAGAGACTTTGCGGAATCCAAGATGGGGTGACTTGCGGGGCTCGGACCAGGTTCTGTTACCCAGAATCCTTTGCAAACCTCGAAATTTGGCTAAAAAAAAACATGTTCCTCACATTTCTGTGGCAGAAAGTTCTGGAATCTGAGAGGAGCCACAAATTTCCTTCCACCCAGCGTTCCCCCAAGTCTCCCAATAAAAATGATACCTCACTTGTGTGGGTAGGCCTAACGCCCACGACAGGAAATGCCCCAAAGCGCAACGTGGACACATCCAAATTTTTGGAAGAAAACAGAGGTGTTTTTTGTGAAGTGCCTACCTGTAGATTTTGGCCTCTAGCTCAGCCGGCACCTAAGGAAAACCTACCAAACCTGTGCATTTCTGAAAACTAGAGACCTAGGGGAATCCAAGGAGGGGTGACTTGCAGGGCTCGGAACAGGTTCTGTTACCCAGAATCCTTTGCAAACCTCAAAATTTGGCTAAAAAAACACATGTTCCTCACATTTCTGTGGCAGAAAGTTCTGGAATCTGAGAGGAGCCACAAATTTCCTTCCGCCCAGCGTTCCCCCAAGTCTCCCGATGAAAATGATACCTCACTTGTGTGGGTAGGCCTAGCGCCCGTGACAGGAAACGCCCCAAAGCGCAACGTGGACACATCCAAATTTTTGGAAGAAAACAGAGGTGTTTCTTGCGAAGTGCCTACCTGTAGATTTTGGCCTCTAGCTCAGCCGTCACCTAAGGAAACCTACGAAACCTGTGCATTTCTGAAAACTAGAGACCTAGGGGAATCCAAGGAGGGGTGACTTGCGGGGCTCGGACCAGGTTCTGTTACCCAGAATCCTTTGCAAACCTCAAAATTTGGCTAAAAAAACACATGTTCCTCACATTTCTGTGGCAGAAAGTTCTGGAATCTGAGAATAGCTACAAATTTCCTTCCACCCAGCGTTCCCCCAAGTCTCCCGATAAAAATGATACCTCACTTGTGTGGGTAGGCCTAGCGCCCGCGACAGGAAACGCCCCAAAGCGCACCGTGGACACATCCAAAACTTTGGAAGAAAACAGAGGTGTTTTTTGCGAAGTGCCTACCTGTAGATTTTGGCCTCTAGCTCAGCCGGCACCTAGGAAAACCTACCAAACCTGTGCCTTTCTGAAAACTAGAGACCGAGGGGAATCCAAGGAGGGGTGACTTGTGGGGCTCAGACCAGGTTCTGTTACCCAGAATCCTTTGCAAACCTCAAAATTTGGCTAAAAAAACACATGTTCCTCACATTTCTGTGGCAGAAAGTTCTGGAATCTGAGAGGAGCCACAAATTTCCTTCCGCCCAGCGTTCCCCCAAGTCTCCCGATGAAAATGATACCTCACTTGTGTGGGTAGGCCTAGCGCCTGCGACAGGAAACGCCCCAAAGCGCAACGTGGACACATCCAAATTTTTGGAAGAAAACAGAGGTGTTTCTTGCGAAGTGCCTACCTGTAGATTTTGGCCTCTAGCTCAGCCGTCACCTAGGGAAACCTACCAAACCTGTGCATTTCTGAAAACTAGAGACCTAGGGGAATCCAAGGAGGGGTGACTTGCGGGGCTCGGACCAGGTTCTGTTACCCAGAATCCTTTGCAAACCTCAAAATTTGGCTAAAAAAACACATGTTCCTCACATTTCTGTGGCAGAAAGTTCTGGAATCTGAGAATAGCCACAAATTTCCTTCCACCCAGCGTTCCCCCAAGTCTCCCGATAAAAATGATACCTCACTTGTGTGGGTAGGCCTAGCGCCCGCGACAGGAAACGCCCCAAAGCGCACCGTGGACACATCCAAAACTTTGGAAGAAAACAGAGGTGTTTTTTGCGAAGTGCCTACCTGTAGATTTTGGCCTCTAGCTCAGCCGGCACCTAGGAAAACCTACCAAACCTGTGCCTTTCTGAAAACTAGAGACCGAGGGGAATCCAAGGAGGGGTGACTTGTGGGGCTCAGACCAGGTTCTGTTACCCAGAATCCTTTGCAAACCTCAAAATTTGGCTAAAAAAACACATGCTCCTCACATTTCTGTGGCAGAAAGTTCTGGAATCTGAGAGGAGCCACAAATTTCCTTCCACCCAGCGTTCCCCCAAGTCTCCCGATAAAAATGATACCTCACTTGTGTGGGTAGGCCTAGCGCCCGCGACAGGAAACACCCCAAAGCGCAACGTGGACACATCCAAAATTTTGGAAGAAAACAGAGGTGTTTTTTGCGAAGTGCCTACCTGTAGATTTTGGCCTCCAGCTCAGCCGGCACCTAGGGAAACCTACGAAACCTGTGCCTTTCTGAAAACTAGAGACCGAGGGGAATCCAAGGAGGGGTGACTTGTGGGGCTCAGACCAGGTTCTGTTACCCAGAATCCTTTGCAAACCTCAAAATTTGGCTAAAAAAACACATGTTCCTCACATTTCTGTGGCAGAAAGTTCTGGAATCTGAGAGGAGCCACAAATTTCCTTCCGCCCAGCGTTCCCCCAAGTCTCCCGATGAAAATGATACCTCACTTGTGTGGGTAGGCCTAGCGCCTGCGACAGGAAACGCCCCAAAGCGCAACGTGGACACATCCAAATTTTTGGAAGAAAACAGAGGTGTTTCTTGCGAAGTGCCTACCTGTAGATTTTGGCCTCTAGCTCAGCCGTCACCTAGGGAAACCTACCAAACCTGTGCATTTCTGAAAACTAGAGACCTAGGGGAATCCAAGGAGGGGTGACTTGCGGGGCTCGGACCAGGTTCTGTTACCCAGAATCCTTTGCAAACCTCAAAATTTGGCTAAAAAAACACATGTTCCTCACATTTCTGTGGCAGAAAGTTCTGGAATCTGAGAATAGCCACAAATTTCCTTCCACCCAGCGTTCCCCCAAGTCTCCCGATAAAAATGATACCTCACTTGTGTGGGTAGGCCTAGCGCCCGCGACAGGAAACGCCCCAAAGCGCACCGTGGACACATCCAAAACTTTGGAAGAAAACAGAGGTGTTTTTTGCGAAGTGCCTACCTGTAGATTTTGGCCTCTAGCTCAGCCGGCACCTAGGAAAACCTACCAAACCTGTGCCTTTCTGAAAACTAGAGACCGAGGGGAATCCAAGGAGGGGTGACTTGTGGGGCTCAGACCAGGTTCTGTTACCCAGAATCCTTTGCAAACCTCAAAATTTGGCTAAAAAAACACATGCTCCTCACATTTCTGTGGCAGAAAGTTCTGGAATCTGAGAGGAGCCACAAATTTCCTTCCACCCAGCGTTCCCCCAAGTCTCCCGATAAAAATGATACCTCACTTGTGTGGGTAGGCCTAGCGCCCGCGACAGGAAACACCCCAAAGCGCAACGTGGACACATCCAAAATTTTGGAAGAAAACAGAGGTGTTTTTTGCGAAGTGCCTACCTGTAGATTTTGGCCTCCAGCTCAGCCGGCACCTAGGGAAACCTACGAAACCTGTGCATTTCTGAAAACTAGAGACATAGGGGAATCCAAGACGGGGTGACTTGCGGGGCTCGGACCAGGTTCTGTTACCCAGAATCCTTTGCAAACCTCAGAATTTGGCTAAAAAAACACATGGTCCTCACATTTCTGTGGCAGAAAGTTCTGGAATCTGAGAGGAGCCACAAATTTCCTTCCACACAGCGTTCCCCCAAGTCTCCCGATGAAAATGATACCTCACTTGTGTGGGTAGGCCTAGCGCCCGCAACAGGAAACGCCCCAAAGGGCAACGTGGACACATCCAAATTTTTGGAAGAAAACAGAGGTGTTTCTTGCGAAGTGCCTACCTGTAGATTTTGGCCTCTAGCTCAGCCGGCACCTAGGGAAACCTACCAAACCTGTGCATTTCTGAAAACTAGAGACTTTGCGGAATCCAAGATGGGGTGACTTGCGGGGCTCGGACCAGGTTCTGTTACCCAGAATCCTTTGCAAACCTCGAAATTTGGCTAAAAAAAAACATGTTCCTCACATTTCTGTGGCAGAAAGTTGTGGAATCTGAGAGGAGCCACAAATTTCCTTCCACCCAGCGTTCCCCCAAGTCTCCCGATAAAAATGATACCTCACTTGTGTGGGTAGGCCTAACGCCCACGACAGGAAATGCCCCAAAGCGCAACGTGGACACATCCAAATTTTTGGAAGAAAACAGAGGTGTTTTTTGTGAAGTGCCTACCTGTAGATTTTGGCCTCTAGCTCAGCCGGCACCTAAGGAAAACCTACCAAACCTGTGCATTTCTGAAAACTAGAGACCTAGGGGAATCCAAGGAGGGGTGACTTGCGGGGCTCGGACCAGGTTCTGTTACCCAGAATCCTTTGCAAACCTCAAAATTTGGCTAAAAAAACCCATGTTCCTCACATTTCTGTGGCAGAAAGTTGTGGAATCTGAGAGGAGCCACAAATTTCCTTCCGCCCAGCGTTCCCCCAAGTCTCCCGATGAAAATGATACCTCACTTGTGTGGGTAGGCCTAGCGCCCGCGACAGGAAACGCCCCAAAGCGCAACGTGGACACATCCAAATTTTTGGAAGAAAACAGAGGTGTTTCTTGCGAAGTGCCTACCTGTAGATTTTGGCCTCTAGCTCAGCCGTCACCTAGGGAAACCTACCAAACCTGTGCATTTCTGAAAACTAGAGACCTAGGGGAATCCAAGGAGGGGTGACTTGCGGGGCTCGGACCAGGTTCTGTTACCCAGAATCCTTTGCAAACCTCAAAATTTGGCTAAAAAAACACATGTTCCTCACATTTCTGTGGCAGAAAGTTCTGGAATCTGAGAATAGCCACAAATTTCCTTCCACCCAGCGTTCCCCCAAGTCTCCCGATAAAAATGATACCTCACTTGTGTGGGTAGGCCTAGCGCCCGCGACAGGAAACGCCCCAAAGCGCACCGTGGACACATCCAAAACTTTGGAAGAAAACAGAGGTGTTTTTTGCGAAGTGCCTACCTGTAGATTTTGGCCTCTAGCTCAGCCGGCACCTAGGAAAACCTACCAAACCTGTGCCTTTCTGAAAACTAGAGACCGAGGGGAATCCAAGGAGGGGTGACTTGTGGGGCTCAGACCAGGTTCTGTTACCCAGAATCCTTTGCAAACCTCAAAATTTGGCTAAAAAAACACATGTTCCTCACATTTCTGTGGCAGAAAGTTCTGGAATCTGAGAGGAGCCACAAATTTCCTTCCGCCCAGCGTTCCCCCAAGTCTCCCGATGAAAATGATACCTCACTTGTGTGGGTAGGCCTAGCGCCTGCGACAGGAAACGCCCCAAAGCGCAACGTGGACACATCCAAATTTTTGGAAGAAAACAGAGGTGTTTCTTGCGAAGTGCCTACCTGTAGATTTTGGCCTCTAGCTCAGCCGTCACCTAGGGAAACCTACCAAACCTGTGCATTTCTGAAAACTAGAGACCTAGGGGAATCCAAGGAGGGGTGACTTGCGGGGCTCGGACCAGGTTCTGTTACCCAGAATCCTTTGCAAACCTCAAAATTTGGCTAAAAAAACACATGTTCCTCACATTTCTGTGGCAGAAAGTTCTGGAATCTGAGAATAGCCACAAATTTCCTTCCACCCAGCGTTCCCCCAAGTCTCCCGATAAAAATGATACCTCACTTGTGTGGGTAGGCCTAGCGCTCGCGACAGGAAACGCCCCAAAGCGCACCGTGGACACATCCAAAACTTTGGAAGAAAACAGAGGTGTTTTTTGCGAAGTGCCTACCTGTAGATTTTGGCCTCTAGCTCAGCCGGCACCTAGGAAAACCTACCAAACCTGTGCCTTTCTGAAAACTAGAGACCGAGGGGAATCCAAGGAGGGGTGACTTGTGGGGCTCAGACCAGGTTCTGTTACCCAGAATCCTTTGCAAACCTCAAAATTTGGCTAAAAAAACACATGTTCCTCACATTTCTGTGGCAGAAAGTTCTGGAATCTGAGAGGAGCCACAAATTTCCTTCCACCCAGCGTTCCCCCAAGTCTCCCGATAAAAATGATACCTCACTTGTGTGGGTAGGCCTAGCGCCCGCGACAGGAAACACCCCAAAGCGCAACGTGGACACATCCAAAATTTTGGAAGAAAACAGAGGTGTTTTTTGCGAAGTGCCTACCTGTAGATTTTGGCCTCCAGCTCAGCCGGCACCTAGGGAAACCTACGAAACCTGTGCATTTCTGAAAACTAGAGACCTAGGGGAATCCAAGACGGGGTGACTTGCGGGGCTCGGACCAGGTTCTGTTACCAAGAATCCTTTGCAAACCTCAGAATTTGGCTAAAAAAACACATGGTCCTCAAATTTCTGTGGCAGAAAGTTCTGGAATCTGAGAGGAGCCACAAATTTCCTTCCACACAGCGTTCCCCCAAGTCTCCCGATGAAAATGATACCTCACTTGTGTGGGTAGGCCTAGCGCCCACGACAGGAAACGCCCCAAAGCGCAACGTGGACACATCCAAATTTTTGGAAGAAAACAGAGGTGTTTTTTGCGAAGTGCCTACCTGTAGATTTTGGCCTCTAGCTCAGCCGGCACCTAGGGAAACCTACCAAACCTGTGCATTTCTGAAAAATAGAGACCTAGGAGAATCCAAGATGGGGTGACTTGCGGGGCTCGGACCAGGTTCTGTTACCCAGAATCCTTTGAAAACCTCGAAATTTGGCTAAAAAAACACATGTTCCTCACATTTCTGTGGCAGAAAGTTCTGGAATCTGAGAGGAGCCACAAATTTCCTTCCACCCAGCGTTCCCCCAAGTCTCCCGATAAAAATGATACCTCACTTGTGTGGGTAGGCCTAGCGCCCGCGACAGGAAACGCCCCAAAGCGCACCGTGGACACATCCAAAACTTTGGAAGAAAACAGAGGTGTTTTTTGCGAAGTGCCTACCTGTAGATTTTGGCCTCTAGCTCAGCCGGCACCTAGGAAAACCTACCAAACCTGTGCCTTTCTGAAAACTAGAGACCGAGGGGAATCCAAGGAGGGGTGACTTGTGGGGCTCAGACCAGGTTCTGTTACCCAGAATCCTTTGCAAACCTCAAAATTTGGCTAAAAAAACACATGTTCCTCACATTTCTGTGGCAGAAAGTTCTGGAATCTGAGAGGAGCCACAAATTTCCTTCCACCCAGCATTCCCCCAAGTCTCCCGATAAAAATGATACCTCACTTGTGTGGGTAGGCCTAGCGCCCGCGACAGGAAACACCCCAAAGCGCAACGTGGACACATCCAAAATTTTGGAAGAAAACAGAGGTGTTTTTTGCGAAGTGCCTACCTGTAGTATTTGGCCTCTAGCTCAGCCGGCACCTAGGGAAACCTACCAAACCTGTGCATTTCTGAAAAATAGAGACCTAGGAGAATCCAAGATGGGGTGACTTGCGGGGCTCGGACCAGGTTCTGTTACCCAGAATCCTTTGCAAACCTCGAAATTTGGCTAAAAAAACACATGTTCCTCACATTTCTGTGGCAGAAAGTTCTGGAATCTGAGAGGAGCCACAAATTTCCTTCCACCCAGCGTTCCCCCAAGTCTCCCGATAAAAATGATAACTCGCTTGTGTGGGTAGGCCTAGCGCCCGCGACATGAAACGCCCCAAAGCGCAACGTGGACACATCCAAAATTTTGGAAGAAAACAGAGGTGTTTTTTGCGAAGTGCCTACCTGTAGATTTTGGCCTCTAGCTCAGCCGGCACCTAGGAAAACCTACCAAACCTGTGCATTTCTGAAAACTAGCGACCGAGGGGAATCCAAGGAGGGGTGACTTGTGGGGCTCGGACCAGGTTCTGTTTACCAGAAACCTTTGCAAACCTCAAAATTTGGCTAAAAAAACACATGTTCCTCACATTTCTGTGGCAGAAAGTTCTGGAATCTGAGAGGAGCCACAAATTTCCTTCCACCCAGCGTTCCCCCAGGTCTCCTGATAAAAATGATACCTCACTTGTGTGGGTAGGCCTAGCGCCCGCAACAGGAAACACCCCAAAGCGCAACGTGGACACATCCAAAATTTTGGAAGAAAACAGAGGTGTTTTTTGCGAAGTGCCTACCTGTAGATTTTGGCCTCTAGCTCAGCCGGCACCTAGGGAAAACTACGAAATCTGTGCATTT
The DNA here is from genome assembly GCF_031143425.1 of Pleurodeles waltl. Taxonomy (NCBI): domain Eukaryota; kingdom Metazoa; phylum Chordata; class Amphibia; order Caudata; family Salamandridae; genus Pleurodeles; species Pleurodeles waltl. Next base: position 172,410 of record NW_027150395.1, read on the forward strand.
CTGAAAACTAGAGACCTAGGGGAATCCAAGACGGGGTGACTTGCGGGGCTCGGACCAGGTTCTGTTACCCAGAATCCTTTGCAAACCTCAGAATTTGGCTAAAAAAACACATGGTCCTCACATTTCTGTGGCAGAAAGTTCTGGAATCTGAGAGGAGCCACAAATTTCCTTCCACACAGCGTTCCCCCAAGTCTCCCGATGAAAATGATACCTCACTTGTGTGGGTAGGCCTAGCGCCCGCGACAGGAAACGCCCCAAAGCGCAACGTGGACACATCCAAATTTTTGGAAGAAAACAGAGGTGTTTTTTGCGAAGTGCCTGCCTGTAGATTTTGGCCTCTAGCTCAGCCGGCACCTAGGGAAACCTACCAAACCTGTGCATTTCTGAAAACTAGAGACCTAGGAGAATCCAAGATGGGGTGACTTGCGGGGCTCGGACCAGGTTCTGTTACCCAGAATCCTTTGCAAACTTCGAAATTTGGCTAAAAAAACACTTGTTCCTCACATTTCTGTGGCAGAAAGTTCTGGAATCTGAGAGGAGCCACAAATTTCCTTCCACCCAGCGTTCCCCCAAGTCTCCCGATAAAAATTATACCTCACTTGTGTGGGTGGGCCTAGCGCTCGCGACAGGAAATGCCCCAAAGCGCAACGTGGACACATCCACATTTTTGGAAGAAAACAGAGGTGTTTTTTGCGAAGTGCCTACCTGTAGATTTTGGCCTCTAGCTCAGCCGGCACCTAGGGAAACCTACCAAACCTGTGCATTTCTGAAAACTAGAGACCTAGGAGAATCCAAGATGGGGTGACTTGCGGGGCTCGGACCAGGTTCTGTTACCCAGAATCCTTTGCAAACCTCAGAATTTGGCTAAAAAAACACATGGTCCTCACATTTCTGTGGCAGAAAGTTCTGGAATCTGAGAGGAGCCACAAATTTCCTTCCACACAGCGTTCCCCCAAGTCTCCCGATGAAAATGATACCTCACTTGTGTGGGTAGGCCTAGCGCCCGCGACAGGAAACGCCCCAAAGCGCAACGTGGACACATCCAAATTTTTGGAAGAAAACAGAGGTGTTTTTTGCGAAGTGCCTGCCTGTAGATTTTGGCCTCTAGCTCAGCCGGCACCTAGGGAAACCTACCAAACCTGTGCATTTCTGAAAACTAGAGACCTAGGAGAATCCAAGATGGGGTGACTTGCGGGGCTCGGACCAGGTTCTGTTACCCAGAATCCTTTGCAAACCTCAAAATTTGGCTAAAAAAACCCATGTTCCTCACATTTCTGTGGCAGAAAGTTGTGGAATCTGAGAGGAGCCACAAATTTCCTTCCGCCCAGCGTTCCCCCAAGTCTCCCGATGAAAATGATACCTCACTTGTGTGGGTAGGCCTAGCGCCCGCGACAGGAAACGCCCCAAAGCGCAACGTGGACACATCCAAATTTTTGGAAGAAAACAGAGGTGTTTCTTGCGAAGTGCCTACCTGTAGATTTTGGCCTCTAGCTCAGCCGTCACCTAGGGAAACCTACCAAACCTGTGCATTTCTGAAAACTAGAGACCTAGGGGAATCCAAGGAGGGGTGACTTGCGGGGCTCGGACCAGGTTCTGTTACCCAGAATCCTTTGCAAACCTCAAAATTTGGCTAAAAAAACACATGTTCCTCACATTTCTGTGGCAGAAAGTTCTGGAATCTGAGAATAGCCACAAATTTCCTTCCACCCAGCGTTCCCCCAAGTCTCCCGATAAAAATGATACCTCACTTGTGTGGGTAGGCCTAGCGCCCGCGACAGGAAACGCCCCAAAGCGCACCGTGGACACATCCAAAACTTTGGAAGAAAACAGAGGTGTTTTTTGCGAAGTGCCTACCTGTAGATTTTGGCCTCTAGCTCAGCCGGCACCTAGGAAAACCTACCAAACCTGTGCCTTTCTGAAAACTAGAGACCGAGGGGAATCCAAGGAGGGGTGACTTGTGGGGCTCAGACCAGGTTCTGTTACCCAGAATCCTTTGCAAACCTCAAAATTTGGCTAAAAAAACACATGTTCCTCACATTTCTGTGGCAGAAAGTTCTGGAATCTGAGAGGAGCCACAAATTTCCTTCCGCCCAGCGTTCCCCCAAGTCTCCCGATGAAAATGATACCTCACTTGTGTGGGTAGGCCTAGCGCCTGCGACAGGAAACGCCCCAAAGCGCAACGTGGACACATCCAAATTTTTGGAAGAAAACAGAGGTGTTTCTTGCGAAGTGCCTACCTGTAGATTTTGGCCTCTAGCTCAGCCGTCACCTAGGGAAACCTACCAAACCTGTGCATTTCTGAAAACTAGAGACCTAGGGGAATCCAAGGAGGGGTGACTTGCGGGGCTCGGACCAGGTTCTGTTACCCAGAATCCTTTGCAAACCTCAAAATTTGGCTAAAAAAACACATGTTCCTCACATTTCTGTGGCAGAAAGTTCTGGAATCTGAGAATAGCCACAAATTTCCTTCCACCCAGCGTTCCCCCAAGTCTCCCGATAAAAATGATACCTCACTTGTGTGGGTAGGCCTAGCGCTCGCGACAGGAAACGCCCCAAAGCGCACCGTGGACACATCCAAAACTTTGGAAGAAAACAGAGGTGTTTTTTGCGAAGTGCCTACCTGTAGATTTTGGCCTCTAGCTCAGCCGGCACCTAGGAAAACCTACCAAACCTGTGCCTTTCTGAAAACTAGAGACCGAGGGGAATCCAAGGAGGGGTGACTTGTGGGGCTCAGACCAGGTTCTGTTACCCAGAATCCTTTGCAAACCTCAAAATTTGGCTAAAAAAACACATGTTCCTCACATTTCTGTGGCAGAAAGTTCTGGAATCTGAGAGGAGCCACAAATTTCCTTCCACCCAGCGTTCCCCCAAGTCTCCCGATAAAAATGATACCTCACTTGTGTGGGTAGGCCTAGCGCCCGCGACAGGAAACACCCCAAAGCGCAACGTGGACACATCCAAAATTTTGGAAGAAAACAGAGGTGTTTTTTGCGAAGTGCCTACCTGTAGATTTTGGCCTCCAGCTCAGCCGGCACCTAGGGAAACCTACGAAACCTGTGCATTTCTGAAAACTAGAGACCTAGGGGAATCCAAGACGGGGTGACTTGCGGGGCTCGGACCAGGTTCTGTTACCAAGAATCCTTTGCAAACCTCAGAATTTGGCTAAAAAAACACATGGTCCTCACATTTCTGTGGCAGAAAGTTCTGGAATCTGAGAGGAGCCACAAATTTCCTTCCACACAGCGTTCCCCCAAGTCTCCCGATGAAAATGATACCTCACTTGTGTGGGTAGGCCTAGCGCCCACGACAGGAAACGCCCCAAAGCGCAACGTGGACACATCCAAATTTTTGGAAGAAAACAGAGGTGTTTTTTGCGAAGTGCCTACCTGTAGATTTTGGCCTCTAGCTCAGCCGGCACCTAGGGAAACCTACCAAACCTGTGCATTTCTGAAAAATAGAGACCTAGGAGAATCCAAGATGGGGTGACTTGCGGGGCTCGGACCAGGTTCTGTTACCCAGAATCCTTTGAAAACCTCGAAATTTGGCTAAAAAAACACATGTTCCTCACATTTCTGTGGCAGAAAGTTCTGGAATCTGAGAGGAGCCACAAATTTCCTTCCACCCAGCGTTCCCCCAAGTCTCCCGATAAAAATTATACCTCACTTGTGTGGGTGGGCCTAGCGCTCGCGACAGGAAATGCCCCAAAGCGCAACGTGGACACATCCACATTTTTGGAAGAAAACAGAGGTGTTTTTTGCGAAGTGCCTACCTGTAGATTTTGGCCTCTAGCTCAGCCGGCACCTAGGGAAACCTACCAAACCTGTGCATTTCTGAAAACTAGAGACCTAGGAGAATCCAAGATGGGGTGACTTGCGGGGCTCGGACCAGGTTCTGTTACCCAGAATCCTTTGCAAACCTCGAAATTTGGCTAAAAAAACACATGTTCCTCACATTTCTGTGGCAGAAAGTTCTGGAATCTGAGAGGAGCCACAAATTTCCTTCCACCCAGCGTTCCCCCAAGTCTCCCGATAAAAATTATACCTCACTTGTGTGGGTGGGCCTAGCGCCCGCGACAGGAAATGCCCCAAAGCGCAACGTGGACACATCCAAAATTTTGGAAGAAAACAGAGGTGTTTTTTGCGAAGTGCCTACCTGTAGATTTTGGCCTCTAGCTCAGCCGGCACCTAGGGAAACCTACCAAACCTGTGCATTTCTGAAAAGTAGAGACCTAGGGGAATCCAAGGAGGGGTGACTTGCGGGGCTCGGACTAGGTTCTGTTACCCAGAATCCTTTGCAAACCTCAAAATTTGGCCAAAAAAACACATGTTCCTCACATTTCTGTGGCAGAAAGTTCTGGAATCTGAGAGGAGCCACAAATTTCCTTCCACCCAGCGTTCCCCCAAGTCTCCCGATAAAAATGATACCTCACTTGTGTGGGTAAGCCTAGCGCCCGCGACAGGAAACGCCCCAAAGCGCACCGTGGACACATCCAAATTTTTGGAAGAAAACAGAGGTGTTTTTTGCGAAGTGCCTACCTGTAGATTTTGGCCTCTAGCTCAGCCGGCACCTAGGGAAACCTACCAAACCTGTGCATTTCTGAAAACTAGAGACATAGGAGAATCCAAGATGGGGTGACTTGCGGGGCTCGGACCAGGTTCTGTTACCCAGAATCCTTTGCAAACCTCAAAATTTGGCTAAAAAAATACATGTTCCTCACATTTCTGTGGCAGAAAGTTCTGGAATCTGAGAGGAGCCACAAATTTCCTTCCACCCAGCGTTCCCCCAAGTCTCCCGATAAAAATGATACCTCACTTGTGTGGGTAGGCCTAGCGCCCGCGACAGGAAACGCCCCAAAGCGCAACGTGGACACATCCAAAATTTTGGAAGAAAACAGAGGTGTTTTTTGCGAAGTGCCTACCTGTAGATTTTGGCCTCTAGCTCAGCCGGCACCTAGGAAAACCTACCAAACCTGTGCATTTCTGAAAACTAGAGACCGAGGGGAATCCAAGGAGGGGTGACTTGTGGGGCTCGGACCAGGTTCTGTTTACCAGAATCCTTTGCAAACCTCAAAATTTGGCTAAAAAAACACATGGTCCTCAAATTTCTGTGGCAGAAAGTTCTGGAATCTGAGAGGAGCCACAAATTTCCTTCCACCCAGCGTTCCCCCAAGGCTCCCGATAAAAATGATAACTCGCTTGTGTGGGTAGGCCTAGCGCCCGCGACAGGAAACGCCCCAAAGCGCAACGTGGACACATCCAAAATTTTGGAAGAAAACAGAGGTGTTTTTTGCGAAGTGCCTACCTGTAGTATTTGGCCTCTAGCTCAGCCGGCACCTAGGGAAACCTACCAAACCTGTGCATTTCTGAAACATAGAGACCTAGGAGAATCCAAGATGGGGTGACTTGCGGGGCTCGGACCAGGTTCTGTTACCCAGAATCCTTTGCAAACCTCGAAATTTGGCTAAAAAAACACATGTTCCTCACATTTCTGTGGCAGAAAGTTCTGGAATCTGAGAGGAGCCACAAATTTCCTTCCACCCAGCGTTCCCCCAAGTCTCCCGATAAAAATGATAACTCGCTTGTGTGGGTAGGCCTAGCGCCCGCGACAGGAAACGCCCCAAAGCGCAAAGTGGACACATCCAAAATTTTGGAAGAAAACAGAGGTGTTTTTTGCGAAGTGCCTACCTGTAGATTTTGGCCTCTAGCTCAGCCGGCACCTAGGAAAACCTACCAAACCTGTGCATTTCTGAAAACTAGCGACCGAGGGGAATCCAAGGAGGGGTGACTTGTGGGGCTCGGACCAGGTTCTGTTTACCAGAAACCTTTGCAAACCTCAAAATTTGGCTAAAAAAACACATGTTCCTCACATTTCTGTGGCAGAAAGTTCTGGAATCTGAGAGGAGCCACAAATTTCCTTCCACCCAGCGTTCCCCCAGGTCTCCTGATAAAAATGATACCTCACTTGTGTGGGTAGGCCTAGCGCCCGCAACAGGAAACACCCCAAAGCGCAACGTGGACACATCCAAATTTTTGGAAGAAAACAGAGGTGTTTTTTGCGAAGTGCCTACCTGTAGATTTTGGCCTCTAGCTCAGCCGGCACCTAGGGAAACCTACCAAACCTGTGCATTTCTGAAAACTAGAGACCTAGGAGAATCCAAGATGGGGTGACTTGCGGGGCTCGGACCAGGTTCTGTTACCCAGAATCCTTTGCAAACCTCGAAATTTGGCTAAAAAAACACTTGTTCCTCACATTTCTGTGGCAGAAAGTTCTGGAATCTGAGAGGAGCCACAAATTTCCTTCCACCCAGCGTTCCCCCAAGTCTCCCGATAAAAATTATACCTCACTTGTGTGGGTGGGCCTAGCGCTCGCGACAGGAAATGCCCCAAAGCGCAACGTGGACACATCCACATTTTTGGAAGAAAACAGAGGTGTTTTTTGCGAAGTGCCTACCTGTAGATTTTGGCCTCTAGCTCAGCCGGCACCTAGGGAAACCTACCAAACCTGTGCATTTCTGAAAACTAGAGACCTAGGAGAATCCAAGATGGGGTGACTTGCGGGGCTCGGACCAGGTTCTGTTACCCAGAATCCTTTGCAAACCTCGAAATTTGGCTAAAAAAACACATGTTCCTCACATTTCTGTGGCAGAAAGTTCTGGAATCTGAGAGGAGCCACAAATTTCCTTCCACCCAGCGTTCCCCCAAGTCTCCCGATAAAAATGATACCTCACTTGTGTGGGTAGGCCTAGCGCCCGCAACAGGAAACACCCCAAAGCGCAACGTGGACACATCCAAAATTTTGGAAGAAAACAGAGGTGTTTTTTGCGAAGTGCCTACCTGTAGATTTTGGCCTCTAGCTCAGCCGGCACCTAGGGAAAACTACGAAATCTGTGCATTTCTGAAAACTAGAGACCTAGGGGAATCCAAGACGGGGTGACTTGCGGGGCTCGGACCAGGTTCTGTTACCCAGAATCCTTTGCAAACCTCAGAATTTGGCTAAAAAAACACATGGTCCTCACATTTCTGTGGCAGAAAGTTCTGGAATCTGAGAGGAGCCACAAATTTCCTTCCACACAGCGTTCCCCCAAGTCTCCCGATGAAAATGATACCTCACTTGTGTGGGTAGGCCTAGCGCCCGCGACAGGAAACGCCCCAAAGCGCAACGTGGACACATCCAAATTTTTGGAAGAAAACAGAGGTGTTTTTTGAGAAGTGCCTGCCTGTAGATTTTGGCCTCTAGCTCAGCCGGCACCTAGGGAAACCTACCAAACCTGTGCATTTCTGAAAACTAGAGACCTAGGAGAATCCAAGATGGGGTGACTTGCGGGGCTCGGACCAGGTTCTGTTACCCAGAATCCTTTGCAAACTTCGAAATTTGGCTAAAAAAACACTTGTTCCTCACATTTCTGTGGCAGAAAGTTCTGGAATCTGAGAGGAGCCACAAATTTCCTTCCACCCAGCGTTCCCCCAAGTCTCCCGATAAAAATTATACCTCACTTGTGTGGGTGGGCCTAGCGCTCGCGACAGGAAATGCCCCAAAGCGCAACGTGGACACATCCACATTTTTGGAAGAAAACAGAGGTGTTTTTTGCGAAGTGCATACCTGTAGATTTTGGCCTCTAGCTCAGCCGGCACCTAGGGAAACCTACCAAACCTGTGCATTTCTGAAAACTAGAGACCTAGGAGAATCCAAGATGGGGTGACTTGCGGGGCTCGGACCAGGTTCTGTTACCCAGAATCCTTTGCAAACCTCGAAATTTGGCTAAAAAAACACATGTTCCTCACATTTCTGTGGCAGAAAGTTCTGGAATCTGAGAGGAGCCACAAATTTCCTTCCACCCAGCGTTCCCCCAAGTCTCCCGATAAAAATTATACCTCACTTGTGTGGGTGGGCCTAGCGCCCGCGACAGGAAATGCCCCAAAGCGCAACGTGGACACATCCAAAATTTTGGAAGAAAACAGAAGTGTTTTTTGCGAAGTGCCTACCTGTAGATTTTGGCCTCTAGCTCAGCCGGCACCTAGGGAAACCTACCAAACCTGTGCATTTCTGAAAAGTAGAGACCTAGGGGAATCCAAGGAGGGGTGACTTGCGGGGCTCGGACTAGGTTCTGTTACCCAGAATCCTTTGCAAACCTCAAAATTTGGCCAAAAAAACACATGTTCCTCACATTTCTGTGGCAGAAAGTTCTGGAATCTGAGAGGAGCCACAAATTTCCTTCCACCCAGCGTTCCCCCAAGTCTCCCGATAAAAATGATACCTCACTTGTGTGGGTAAGCCTAGCGCCCGCGACAGGAAACGCCCCAAAGCGCACCGTGGACACATCCAAATTTTTGGAAGAAAACAGAGGTGTTTTTTGCGAAGTGCCTACCTGTAGATTTTGGCCTCTAGCTCAGCCGGCACCTAGGGAAACCTACCAAACCTGTGCATTTCTGAAAACTAGAGACATAGGAGAATCCAAGATGGGGTGACTTGCGGGGCTCGGACCAGGTTCTGTTACCCAGAATCCTTTGCAAACCTCAAAATTTGGCTACAAAAATACATGTTCCTCACATTTCTGTGGCAGAAAGTTCTGGAATCTGAGAGGAGCCACAAATTTCCTTCCACCCAGCGTTCCCCCAAGTCTCCCGATAAAAATGATACCTCACTTGTGTGGTTAGGCCTAGCGCCCGCGACAGGAAACGCCCCAAAGCGCAACGTGGACACATCCAAAATTTTGGAAGAAAACAGAGGTGTTTTTTGCGAAGTGCCTACCTGTAGATTTTGGCCTCTAGCTCAGCCGGCACCTAGGAAAACCTACCAAACCTGTGCATTTCTGAAAACTAGAGACCGAGGGGAATCCAAGGAGGGGTGACTTGTGGGGCTCGGACCAGGTTCTGTTTACCAGAATCCTTTGCAAACCTCAAAATTTGGCTAAAAAAACACATGGTCCTCAAATTTCTGTGGCAGAAAGTTCTGGAATCTGAGAGGAGCCACAAATTTCCTTCCACCCAGCGTTCCCCCAAGTCTCCCGATAAAAATGATAACTCGCTTGTGTGGGTAGGCCTAGCGCCCGCGACAGGAAACGCCCCAAAGCGCAACGTGGACACATCCAAAATTTTGGAAGAAAACAGAGGTGTTTTTTGCGAAGTGCCTACCTGTAGTATTTGGCCTCTAGCTCAGCCGGCACCTAGGGAAACCTACCAAACCTGTGCATTTCTGAAACATAGAGACCTAGGAGAATCCAAGATGGGGTGACTTGCGGGGCTCGGACCAGGTTCTGTTACCCAGAATCCTTTGCAAACCTCGAAATTTGGCTAAAAAAACACATGTTCCTCACATTTCTGTGGCAGAAAGTTCTGGAATCTGAGAGGAGCCACAAATTTCCTTCCACCCAGCGTTCCCCCAAGTCTCCCGATAAAAATGATAACTCGCTTGTGTGGGTAGGCCTAGCGCCCGCGACAGGAAACGCCCCAAAGCGCAAAGTGGACACATCCAAAATTTTGGAAGAAAACAGAGGTGTTTTTTGCGAAGTGCCTACCTGTAGATTTTGGCCTCTAGCTCAGCCGGCACCTAGGAAAACCTACCAAACCTGTGCATTTCTGAAAACTAGCGACCGAGGGGAATCCAAGGAGGGGTGACTTGTGGGGCTCGGACCAGGTTCTGTTTACCAGAAACCTTTGCAAACCTCAAAATTTGGCTAAAAAAACACATGTTCCTCACATTTCTGTGGCAGAAAGTTCTGGAATCTGAGAGGAGCCACAAATTTCCTTCCACCCAGCGTTCCCCCAGGTCTCCTGATAAAAATGATACCTCACTTGTGTGGGTAGGCCTAGCGCCCGCAACAGGAAACACCCCAAAGCGCAACGTGGACACATCCAAATTTTTGGAAGAAAACAGAGGTGTTTTTTGCGAAGTGCCTACCTGTAGATTTTGGCCTCTAGCTCAGCCGGCACCTAGGGAAACCTACCAAACCTGTGCATTTCTGAAAACTAGAGACCTAGGAGAATCCAAGATGGGGTGACTTGCGGGGCTCGGACCAGGTTCTGTTACCCAGAATCCTTTGCAAACCTCGAAATTTGGCTAAAAAAACACTTGTTCCTCACATTTCTGTGGCAGAAAGTTCTGGAATCTGAGAGGAGCCACAAATTTCCTTCCACCCAGCGTTCCCCCAAGTCTCCCGATAAAAATTATACCTCACTTGTGTGGGTGGGCCTAGCGCTCGCGACAGGAAATGCCCCAAAGCGCAACGTGGACACATCCACATTTTTGGAAGAAAACAGAGGTGTTTTTTGCGAAGTGCCTACCTGTAGATTTTGGCCTCTAGCTCAGCCGGCACCTAGGGAAACCTACCAAACCTGTGCATTTCTGAAAACTAGAGACCTAGGAGAATCCAAGATGGGGTGACTTGCGGGGCTCGGACCAGGTTCTGTTACCCAGAATCCTTTGCAAACCTCGAAATTTGGCTAAAAAAACACATGTTCCTCACATTTCTGTGGCAGAAAGTTCTGGAATCTGAGAGGAGCCACAAATTTCCTTCCACCCAGCGTTCCCCCAAGTCTCCCGATAAAAATGATACCTCACTTGTGTGGGTAGGCCTAGCGCCCGCGACAGGAAACGCCCCAAAGCGCACCGTGGACACATCCAAAACTTTGGAAGAAAACAGAGGTGTTTTTTGCGAAGTGCCTACCTGTAGATTTTGGCCTCTAGCTCAGCCGGCACCTAGGGAAACCTACCAAACCTGTGCATTTCTGAAAACTAGAGACCTAGGGGAATCCAAGACGGGGTGACTTGCGGGGCTCGGACCAGGTTCTGTTACCCAGAATCCTTTGCAAACCTCAGAATTTGGCTAAAAAAACACATGGTCCTCACATTTCTGTGGCAGAAAGTTCTGGAATCTGAGAGGAGCCACAAATTTCCTTCCACACAGCGTTCCCCCAAGTCTCCCGATGAAAATGATACCTCACTTGTGTGGGTAGGCCTAGCGCCCACGACAGGAAATGCCCCAAAGCGCAACGTGGACACATCCAAATTTTTGGAAGAAAACAGAGGAGTTTTTTGCGAAGTGCCTACCTGTAGATTTTGGCCTCTAGCTCAGCCGGCACCTAGGGAAACCTACCAAACCTGTGCATTTCTGAAAAATAGAGACCTAGGAGAATCCAAGATGATGTGACTTGCGGGGCTCGGACCAGGTTCTGTTACCCAGAATCCTTTGCAAACCTCGAAATTTGGCTAAAAAAACACATGTTCCTCACATTTCTGTGGCAGAAAGTTCTGGAATCTGAGAGGAGCCACAAATTTCCTTCCACCCAGCGTTCCCCCAAGTCTCCCGATAAAAATGATAACTCGCTTGTGTGGGTAGGCCTAGCGCCCGCGACAGGAAACGCCCCAAAGCGCAACGTGGACACATCTAAAATTTTGGAAGAAAACAGAGGTGTTTTTTGCGAAGTGCCTACCTGTAGATTTTGGCCTCTAGCTCAGCCGGCACCTAAGGAAACCTACCAAACCTGTGCATTTCTGAAAACTAGAGACCTAGGGGAATCCAAGACGGGGTGACTTGCGGGGCTCGGACCAGGTTTTGTTACCCAGAATCCTTTGCAAACCTCAGAATTTGGCTAAAAAAACACGTGGTCCTCATATTTCTGTGGCAGAAAGTACTGGAATCTGAGAGGAGCCACAAATTTCCTTCCACCCAGCGTTCCCCCAAGTCTCCCGATGAAAATGATACCTCACTTGTGAGGGTAGACCTAGCGCCCGCGACAGGAAACGCCCCAAAGGGCAACGTGGACACATCCAAATTTTTGGAAGAAAACAGAGGTGTTTCTTGCGAAGTGCCTACCTGTAGATTTTGCCCTCTAGCTCAGCCGGCACCTAGGGAAACCTACCAAACCTGTGCATTTCTGAAAACTAGAGACCTAGGGGAATCCAAGGAGGGGTGACTTGCGGGGCTCGGACCAGGTTCTGTTACCCAGAATCCTTTGCAAACCTCATAATTTGGCTAAAAAAACACATCGTCCTCACATTCCTGTGGCAGAAAGTTCTGTAATCTGAGAGGAGCCACAAATTTCCTTCCACCCAGCGTTCCCCCAAGTCTCCCGATAAAAATGATACCTCACTTGTGTGGGTGGGCCTAGCGCCCGCGACAGGAAACGCCCCAAAGCGCACCGTGGACACATCCAAATTTTTGGAAGAAAACAGAGGTGTTTTTTGTGAAGTGCCTACCTGTAGATTTTAGCCTCTAGCTCAGCCGGCACCTAAGGAAAACCTACCAAACCTGTGCATTTCTGAAAACTAGAGACCTAGGGGAATCCAAGGAGGGGTGACTTGATTGGCTCGGACCAGGTTCTGTTACCCAGAATCCTTTGCAAACCTCAAAATTTGGCTAAAAAAACACATGTTCCTCACATTTCTGTGGCAGAAAGTTCTGGAATCTGAGAGGAGCCACAAATTTCCTTCCGCCCAGCGTTCCCCCAAGTCTCCCGATGAAAATGATACCTCACTTGTGTGGGTAGGCCTAGCGCCCGCGACAGGAAACGCCCCAAAGCGCACCGTGGACACATCCAAAATTTTGGAAGAAAACAGAGGTGTTTTTTGCGAAGTGCCTACCTGTAGATTTTGGCCTCTAGCTCATCCGGCACCTAGGGAAACCTACCAAACCTGTGCATTTCTGAATACTAGAGACCTAGGGGAATCCAAGATGGGGTGACTTGCGGGGCTCGGACCAGGTTCTGTTACCCAGAATCCTTTGCAAACCTCAGAATTTGGATAAAAAAACACATGGTCCTCACATTTCTGTGGCAGAAAGTTCTGGAATCTGAGAGGAGCCACAAATTTCCTTCCACCCAGCGTTCCCCCAAGTCTCCCGATAAAAATGATACCTCACTTGTGTGGGTAGGCCAAGCGCCCGCGACAGGAAACGCCCCAAAGCGCAACGTGGACACATCCAAATTTTTGAAAGAAAACAGAGGTGTTTTTTGCGAAGTGCCTACCTGTAGATTTTGGCCTCTAGCTCAGGCGGCACCTAGGGAAACCTACCAAACCTGTGCATTTCTGAAAACTAGAGACCGAGGGGAATCCAAGGAGGGGTGACTTGTGGGGCTCGGACCAGGTTCTGTTACCCAGAATCCTTTGCAAACCTCAGAATTTGGCTAAAAAAACACATGGTCCTCACATTTCTGTGGCAGAAAGTTCTGGAATCTGACAGGAGCCACAAATTTCCTTCCACCCAGCGTTCCCCCAAGTCTCCTGATAAAAATGATATCTCACTTGTGTGGGTAGGCCTAGGGCCCGCGACAGGAAACACCCCAAAGCGCAACGTGGACACATCCAAAATTTTGGAAGATAACAGAGGTGTTTTTTGCGAAGTGCCTACCTGTAGATTTTGGCCTCTAGCTCAGGCGGCACCTAGGGAAACCTACCAAACCTGTGCATTTCTGAAAACTAGAGACCTAGGGGAATCCAAGACGGGGTGACTTGTGGGGCTCGGACCAGGTTTTGTTACCCAGAATCCTTTGCAAACCTCAGAATTTGGCTAAAAAAACACATGTTCCTCACATTTCTGTGGCAGAAAGTTCTGGAATCTGAGAGGAGCCACAAATTTCCTTCCACCCAGCGTTCCCCCAAGTCTCCCGATGAAAATGATACCTCACTTGTGTGGGTAGGCCTAGCGCCTGCGACAGGAAACGCCCCAAAGCGCAACGTGGACACATCCAAATTTTTGGAAGAAAACAGAGGTGTTTCTTGCGAAGTGCCTACCTGTAGATTTTGGCCTCTAGCTCAGCCGTCACCTAGGGAAACCTACCAAACCTGTGCATTTCTGAAAACTAGAGACCTAGGGGAATCCAAGGAGGGGTGACTTGCGGGGCTCGGACCAGGTTCTGTTACCCAGAATCCTTTGCAAACCTCAAAATTTGGCTAAAAAAACACATGTTCCTCACATTTCTGTGGCAGAAAGTTCTGGAATCTGAGAATAGCCACAAATTTCCTTCCACCCAGCGTTCCCCCAAGTCTCCCGATAAAAATGATACCTCACTTGTGTGGGTAGGCCTAGCGCCCGCGACAGGAAATACCCCAAAGCGCAACGTGGACACATCCAAAATTTTGGAAGAAAACAGAGGTGTTTTTTGCGAAGTGCCTACCTGTAGATTTTGGCCTCCAGCTCAGCCGGCACCTAGGGAAACCTACGAAACCTGTGCATTTCTGAAAACTAGAGACATAGGGGAATCCAAGACGGGGTGACTTGCGGGGCTCGGACCAGGTTTTGTTACCCAGAATCCTTTGCAAACCTCAGAATTTGGCTAAAAAAACACGTGGTCCTCACATTTCTGTGGCAGAAAGTTCTGGAATCTGGGAGGAGCCACAAATTTCCTTCCACCCAGCGTTCCCCCAAGTCTCCCGATGAAAATGATACCTCACTTGTGTGGGTAGACCTAGCGCCCGCGACAGGAAACGCCCCAAAGGGCAACGTGGACACATCCAAATTTTTGGAAGAAAACAGAGGTGTTTCTTGCGAAGTGCCTACCTGTAGATTTTGCCCTCTAGCTCAGCCGGCACCTAGGGAAACCTACCAAACCTGTGCATTTCTGAAAACTAGAGACCTAGGGGAATCCAAGGAGGGGTGACTTGCGGGGCTCGGACCAGGTTCTGTTACCCAGAATCCTTTGCAAACCTCATAATTTGGCTAAAAAAACACATCGTCCTCACATTCCTGTGGCAGAAAGTTCTGGAATCTGAGAGGAGCCACAAATTTCCTTCCACCCAGCGTTCCCCCAAGTCTCCCGATAAAAATGATACCTCACTTGTGTGGGTGGGCCTAGCGCCCGCGACAGGAAACGCCCCAAAGCGCACCGTGGACACATCCAAATTTTTGGAAGAAAACAGAGGTGTTTTTTGTGAAGTGCCTACCTGTAGATTTTGGCCTCTAGCTCAGCCGGCACCTAAGGAAAACCTACCAAACCTGTGCATTTCTGAAAACTAGAGACCTAGGGGAATCCAAGGAGGGGTGACTTGATTGGCTCGGACCAGGTTCTGTTACCCAGAATCCTTTGCAAACCTCAAAATTTGGCTAAAAAAACACATGTTCCTCACATTTCTGTGGCAGAAAGTTCTGGAATCTGAGAGGAGCCACAAATTTCCTTCCGCCCAGCGTTCCCCCAAGTCTCCCGATGAAAATGATACCTCACTTGTGTGGGTAGGCCTAGCGCCCGCGACAGGAAACGCCCCAAAGCGCACCGTGGACACATCCAAAATTTTGGAAGAAAACAGAGGTGTTTTTTGCGAAGTGCCTACCTGTAGATTTTGGCCTCTAGCTCATCCGGCACCTAGGGAAACCTACCAAACCTGTGCATTTCTGAATACTAGAGACCTAGGGGAATCCAAGATGGGGTGACTTGCGGGGCTCGGACCAGGTTCTTTTACCCAGAATCCTTTGCAAACCTCAGAATTTGGATAAAAAAACACATGGTCCTCACATTTCTGTGGCAGAAAGTTCTGGAATCTGAGAGGAGCCACAAATTTCCTTCCACCCAGCGTTCCCCCAAGTCTCCCGATAAAAATGATACCTCACTTGTGTGGGTAGGCCAAGCGCCCGCGACAGGAAACGCCCCAAAGCGCAACGTGGACACATCCAAATTTTTGAAAGAAAACAGTGGTGTTTTTTGCGAAGTGCCTACCTGTAGATTTTGGCCTCTAGCTCAGGCGGCACCTAGGGAAACCTACCAAACCTGTGCATTTCTGAAAACTAGAGACCGAGGGGAATCCAAGGAGGGGTGACTTGTGGGGCTCGGACCAGGTTCTGTTACCCAGAATCCTTTGCAAACCTCAGAATTTGGCTAAAAAAACACATGGTCCTCACATTTCTGTGGCAGAAAGTTCTGGAATCTGAGAGGAGCCACAAATTTCCTTCCACCCAGCGTTCCCCCAAGTCTCCTGATAAAAATGATATCTCACTTGTGTGGGTAGGCCTAGGGCCCGCGACAGGAAACACCCCAAAGCGCAACGTGGACACATCCAAAATTTTGGAAGATAACAGAGGTGTTTTTTGCGAAGTGCCTACCTGTAGATTTTGGCCTCTAGCTCAGGCGGCACCTAGGGAAACCTACCAAACCTGTGCATTTCTGAAAACTAGAGACCTAGGGGAATCCAAGACGGGGTGACTTGTGGGGCTCGGACCAGGTTTTGTTACCCAGAATCCTTTGCAAACCTCAGAATTTGGCTAAAAAAACACATGTTCCTCACATTTCTGTGGCAGAAAGTTCTGGAATCTGAGAGGAGCCACAAATTTCCTTCCACCCAGCGTTCCCCCAAGTCTCCCGATGAAAATGATACCTCACTTGTGTGGTTAGGCCTAGCGCCTGCGACAGGAAACGCCCCAAAGCGCAACGTGGACACATCCAAATTTTTGGAAGAAAACAGAGGTGTTTCTTGCGAAGTGCCTACCTGTAGATTTTGGCCTCTAGCTCAGCCGTCACCTAGGGAAACCTACCAAACCTGTGCATTTCTGAAAACTAGAGACCTAGGGGAATCCAAGGAGGGGTGACTTGCGGGGCTCGGACCAGGTTCTGTTACCCAGAATCCTTTGCAAACCTCAAAATTTGGCTAAAAAAACACATGTTCCTCACATTTCTGTGGCAGAAAGTTCTGGAATCTGAGAATAGCCACAAATTTCCTTCCACCCAGCGTTCCCCCAAGTCTCCCGATAAAAATGATACCTCACTTGTGTGGGTAGGCCTAGCGCCCGCGACAGGAAATGCCCCAAAGCGCACCGTGGACACATCCAAAACTTTGGAAGAAAACAGAGGTGTTTTTTGCAAAGTGCCTACCTGTAGATTTTGGCCTCTAGCTCAGCCGGCACCTAGGGAAACCTACCAAACCTGTGCATTTCTGAAAACTAGAGACCTAGGGGAATCCAAGACGGGGTGACTTGCGGGGCTCGGACCAGGTTCTGTTACCCAGAATCCTTTGCAAACCTCAGAATTTGGCTAAAAAAACACATGGTCCTCACATTTCTGTGGCAGAAAGTTCTGGAATCTGAGAGGAGCCACAAATTTCCTTCCACACAGCGTTCCCCCAAGTCTCCCGATGAAAATGATACCTCACTTGTGTGGGTAGGCCTAGCGCCCACGACAGGAAATGCCCCAAAGCGCAACGTGGACACATCCAAATTTTTGGAAGAAAACAGAGGAGTTTTTTGCGAAGTGCCTACCTGTAGATTTTGGCCTCTAGCTCAGCCGGCACCTAGGGAAACCTACCAAACCTGTGCATTTCTGAAAAATAGAGACCTAGGAGAATCCAAGATGATGTGACTTGCGGGGCTCGGACCAGGTTCTGTTACCCAGAATCCTTTGCAAACCTCGAAATTTGGCTAAAAAAACACATGTTCCTCACATTTCTGTGGCAGAAAGTTCTGGAATCTGAGAGGAGCCACAAATTTCCTTCCACCCAGCGTTCCCCCAAGTCTCCCGATAAAAATGATAACTCGCTTGTGTGGGTAGGCCTAGCGCCCGCGACAGGAAACGCCCCAAAGCGCAACGTGGACACATCCAAAATTTTGGAAGAAAACAGAGGTGTTTTTTGCGAAGTGCCTACCTGTAGATTTTGGCCTCTAGCTCAGCCGGCACCTTATGAAACCTACCAAACCTGTGCATTTCTGAAAACTAGAGACCTAGGGGAATCCAAGACGGGGTGACTTGCGGGGCTCGGACCAGGTTTTGTTACCCAGAATCCTTTGCAAACCTCAGAATTTGGCTAAAAAAACACGTGGTCCTCATATTTCTGTGGCAGAAAGTTCTGGAATCTGAGAGGAGCCACAAATTTCCTTCCACCCAGCGTTCCCCCAAGTCTCCCGATGAAAATGATACCTCACTTGTGAGGGTAGACCTAGCGCCCGCGACAGGAAACGCCCCAAAGGGCAACGTGGACACATCCAAATTTTTGGAAGAAAACAGAGGTGTTTCTTGCGAAGTGCCTACCTGTAGATTTTGCCCTCTAGCTCAGCCGGCACCTAGGGAAACCTACCAAACCTGTGCATTTCTGAAAACTAGAGACCTAGGGGAATCCAAGGAGGGGTGACTTGCGGGGCTCGGACCAGGTTCTGTTACCCAGAATCCTTTGCAAACCTCATAATTTGGCTAAAAAAACACATCGTCCTCACATTCCTGTGGCAGAAAGTTCTGTAATCTGAGAGGAGCCACAAATTTCCTTCCACCCAGCGTTCCCCCAAGTCTCCCGATAAAAATGATACCTCACTTGTGTGGGTGGGCCTAGCGCCCGCGACAGGAAACGCCCCAAAGCGCACCGTGGACACATCCACATTTTTGGAAGAAAACAGAGGTGTTTTTTGTGAAGTGCCTACCTGTAGATTTTGGCCTCTAGCTCAGCCGGCACCTAAGGAAAACCTACCAAACCTGTGCATTTCTGAAAACTAGAGACCTAGGGGAATCCAAGGAGGGGTGACTTGATTGGCTCGGACCAGGTTCTGTTACCCAGAATCCTTTGCAAACCTCAAAATTTGGCTAAAAAAACACATGTTCCTCACATTTCTGTGGCAGAAAGTTCTGGAATCTGAGAGGAGCCACAAATTTCCTTCCGCCCAGCGTTCCCCCAAGTCTCCCGATGAAAATGATACCTCACTTGTGTGGGTAGGCCTAGCGCCCGCGACAGGAAACGCCCCAAAGCGCACCGTGGACACATCCAAAATTTTGGAAGAAAACAGAGGTGTTTTTTGCGAAGTGCCTACCTGTAGATTTTGGCCTCTAGCTCATCCGGCACCTAGGGAAACCTACCAAACCTGTGCATTTCTGAATACTAGAGACCTAGGGGAATCCAAGATGGGGTGACTTGCGGGGCTCGGACCAGGTTCTGTTACCCAGAATCCTTTGCAAACCTCAGAATTTGGATAAAAAAACACATGGTCCTCACATTTCTGTGGCAGAAAGTTCTGGAATCTGAGAGGAGCCACAAATTTCCTTCCACCCAGCGTTCCCCCAAGTCTCCCGATAAAAATGATACCTCACTTGTGTGGGTAGGCCAAGCGCCCGCGACAGGAAACGCCCCAAAGCGCAACGTGGACACATCCAAATTTTTGAAAGAAAACAGAGGTGTTTTTTGCGAAGTGCCTACCTGTAGATTTTGGCCTCTAGCTCAGGCGGCACCTAGGGAAACCTACCAAACCTGTGCATTTCTGAAAACTAGAGACCGAGGGGAATCCAAGGAGGGGTGACTTGTGGGGCTCGGACCAGGTTCTGTTACCCAGAATCCTTTGCAAACCTCAGAATTTGGCTAAAAAAACACATGGTCCTCACATTTCTGTGGCAGAAAGTTCTGGAATCTGACAGGAGCCACAAATTTCCTTCCACCCAGCGTTCCCCCAAGTCTCCTGATAAAAATGATATCTCACTTGTGTGGGTAGGCCTAGGGCCCGCGACTGGAAACACCCCAAAGCGCAACGTGGACACATCCAAAATTTTGGAAGATAACAGAGGTGTTTTTTGCGAAGTGCCTACCTGTAGATTTTGGCCTCTAGCTCAGGCGGCACCTAGGGAAACCTACCAAACCTGTGCATTTCTGAAAACTAGAGACCTAGGGGAATCCAAGACGGGGTGACTTGTGGGGCTCGGACCAGGTTTTGTTACCCAGAATCCTTTGCAAACCTCAGAATTTGGCTAAAAAAACACATGATCCTCACATTTCTGTGGCAGAAAGTTCTGGAATCTGAGAGGAGCCACAAATTTCCTTCTACCCAGCGTTCCCCCAAGTCTCCCGATGAAAATGATACCTCACTTGTGTGGGTAGGCCTAGCGCCTGCGACAGGAAACGCCCCAAAGCGCAACGTGGACACATCCAAATTTTTGGAAGAAAACAGAGGTGTTTCTTGCGAAGTGCCTACCTGTAGATTTTGGCCTCTAGCTCAGCCGTCACCTAGGGAAACCTACCAAACCTGTGCATTTCTGAAAACTAGAGACCTAGGGGAATCCAAGGAGGGGTGACTTGCGGGGCTCGGACCAGGTTCTGTTACCCAGAATCCTTTGCAAACCTCAAAATTTGGCTAAAAAAACACATGTTCCTCACATTTCTGTGGCAGAAAGTTCTGGAATCTGAGAATAGCCACAAATTTCCTTCCACCCAGCGTTCCCCCAAGTCTCCCGATAAAAATGATACCTCACTTGTGTGGGTAGGCCTAGCGCCCGCGACAGGAAACGCCCCAAAGCGCACCGTGGACACATCCAAAACTTTGGAAGAAAACAGAGGTGTTTTTTGCGAAGTGCCTACCTGTAGATTTTGGCCTCTAGCTCAGCCGGCACCTAGGAAAACCTACCAAACCTGTGCCTTTCTGAAAACTAGAGACCGAGGGGAATCCAAGGAGGGGTGACTTGTGGGGCTCAGACCAGGTTCTGTTACCCAGAATCCTTTGCAAACCTCAAAATTTGGCTAAAAAAACACATGTTCCTCACATTTCTGTGGCAGAAAGTTCTGGAATCTGAGAGGAGCCACAAATTTCCTTCCACCCAGTGTTCCCCCAAGTCTCCCGATAAAAATGATACCTCACTTGTGTGGGTAGGCCTAGCGCCCGCAACAGGAAATACCCCAAAGCGCAACGTGGACACATCCAAAATTTTGGAAGAAAACAGAGGTGTTTTTTGCGAAGTGCCTACCTGTAGATTTTGGCCTCCAGCTCAGCCGGCACCTAGGGAAACCTACGAAACCTGTGCATTTCTGAAAACTAGAGACATAGGGGAATCCAAGACGGGGTGACTTGCGGGGCTCGGACCAGGTTTTGTTACCCAGAATCCTTTGCAAACCTCAGAATTTGGCTAAAAAAACACGTGGTCCTCACATTTCTGTGGCAGAAAGTTCTGGAATCTGGGAGGAGCCACAAATTTCCTTCCACCCAGCGTTCCCCCAAGTCTCCCGATGAAAATGATACCTCACTTGTGTGGGTAGACCTAGCGCCCGCGACAGGAAAACGCCCCAAAGGGCAACGTGGACACATCCAAATTTTTGGAAGAAAACAGAGGTGTTTCTTGCGAAGTGCCTACCTGTAGATTTTGCCCTCTAGCTCAGCCGGCACCTAGGGAAACCTACCAAACCTGTGCATTTCTGAAAACTAGAGACCTAGGGGAATCCAAGGAGGGGTGACTTGCGGGGCTCGGACCAGGTTCTGTTACCCAGAATCCTTTGCAAACCTCATAATTTGGCTAAAAAAACACATCGTCCTCACATTCCTGTGGCAGAAAGTTCTGGAATCTGAGAGGAGCCACAAATTTCCTTCCACCCAGCGTTCCCCCAAGTCTCCCGATAAAAATGATACCTCACTTGTGTGGGTGGGCCTAGCGCCCGCGACAGGAAACGCCCCAAAGCGCACCGTGGACACATCCAAATTTTTGGAAGAAAACAGAGGTGTTTTTTGTGAAGTGCCTACCTGTAGATTTTGGCCTCTAGCTCAGCCGGCACCTAAGGAAAACCTACCAAACCTGTGCATTTCTGAAAACTAGAGACCTAGGGGAATCCAAGGAGGGGTGACTTGATTGGCTCGGACCAGGTTCTGTTACCCAGAATCCTTTGCAAACCTCAAAATTTGGCTAAAAAAACACATGTTCCTCACATTTCTGTGGCAGAAAGTTCTGGAATCTGAGAGGAGCCACAAATTTCCTTCCGCCCAGCGTTCCCCCAAGTCTCCCGATGAAAATGATACCTCACTTGTGTGGGTAGGCCTAGCGCCCGCGACAGGAAACGCCCCAAAGCGCACCGTGGACACATCCAAAATTTTGGAAGAAAACAGAGGTGTTTTTTGCGAAGTGCCTACCTGTAGATTTTGGCCTCTAGCTCATCCGGCACCTAGGGAAACCTACCAAACCTGTGCATTTCTGAATACTAGAGACCTAGGGGAATCCAAGATGGGGTGACTTGCGGGGCTCGGACCAGGTTCTTTTACCCAGAATCCTTTGCAAACCTCAGAATTTGGATAAAAAAACACATGGTCCTCACATTTCTGTGGCAGAAAGTTCTGGAATCTGAGAGGAGCCACAAATTTCCTTCCACCCAGCGTTCCCCCAAGTCTCCCGATAAAAATGATACCTCACTTGTGTGGGTAGGCCAAGCGCCCGCGACAGGAAACGCCCCAAAGCGCAACGTGGACACATCCAAATTTTTGAAAGAAAACAGAGGTGTTTTTTGCGAAGTGCCTACCTGTAGATTTTGGCCTCTAGCTCAGGCGGCACCTAGGGAAACCTACCAAACCTGTGCATTTCTGAAAACTAGAGACCGAGGGGAATCCAAGGAGGGGTGACTTGTGGGGCTCGGACCAGGTTCTGTTACCCAGAATCCTTTGCAAACCTCAGAATTTGGCTAAAAAAACACATGGTCCTCACATTTCTGTGGCAGAAAGTTCTGGAATCTGAGAGGAGCCACAAATTTCCTTCCACCCAGCGTTCCCCCAAGTCTCCTGATAAAAATGATATCTCACTTGTGTGGGTAGGCCTAGGGCCCGCGACAGGAAACACCCCAAAGCGCAACGTGGACACATCCAAAATTTTGGAAGATAACAGAGGTGTTTTTTGCGAAGTGCCTACCTGTAGATTTTGGCCTCTAGCTCAGGCGGCACCTAGGGAAACCTACCAAACCTGTGCATTTCTGAAAACTAGAGACCTAGGGGAATCCAAGACGGGGTGACTTGTGGGGCTCGGACCAGGTTTTGTTACCCAGAATCCTTTGCAAACCTCAGAATTTGGCTAAAAAAACACATGTTCCTCACATTCCTGTGGCAGAAAGTTCTGGAATCTGAGAGGAGCCACAAATTTCCTTCCACCCAGCGTTCCCCCAAGTCTCCCGATGAAAATGATACCTCACTTGTGTGGGTAGGCCTAGCGCCTGCGACAGGAAACGCCCCAAAGCGCAACGTGGACACATCCAAATTTTTGGAAGAAAACAGAGGTGTTTCTTGCGAAGTGCCTACCTGTAGATTTTGGCCTCTAGCTCAGCCGTCACCTAGGGAAACCTACCAAACCTGTGCATTTCTGAAAACTAGAGACCTAGGGGAATCCAAGGAGGGGTGACTTGCGGGGCTCGGACCAGGTTCTGTTACCCAGAATCCTTTGCAAACCTCAAAATTTGGCTAAAAAAACACATGTTCCTCACATTTCTGTGGCAGAAAGTTCTGGAATCTGAGAATAGCCACAAATTTCCTTCCACCCAGCGTTCCCCCAAGTCTCCCGATAAAAATGATACCTCACTTGTGTGGGTAGGCCTAGCGCCCGCGACAGGAAATGCCCCAAAGCGCACCGTGGACACATCCAAAACTTTGGAAGAAAACAGAGGTGTTTTTTGCAAAGTGCCTACCTGTAGATTTTGGCCTCTAGCTCAGCCGGCACCTAGGAAAACCTACCAAACCTGTGCATTTCTGAAAACTAGCGACCGAGGGGAATCCAAGGAGGGGTGACTTGTGGGGCTCGGACCAGGTTCTGTTTACCAGAAACCTTTGCAAACCTCAAAATTTGGCTAAAAAAACACATGTTCCTCACATTTCTGTGGCAGAAAGTTCTGGAATCTGAGAGGAGCCACAAATTTCCTTCCACCCAGCGTTCCCCCAGGTCTCCTGATAAAAATGATACCTCACTTGTGTGGGTAGGCCTAGCGCCCGCAACAGGAAACACCCCAAAGCGCAACGTGGACACATCCAAAATTTTGGAAGAAAACAGAGGTGTTTTTTGCGAAGTGCCTACCTGTAGATTTTGGCCTCTAGCTCAGCCGGCACCTAGGGAAAACTACGAAATCTGTGCATTTCTGAAAACTAGAGACCTAGGGGAACCCAAGACGGGGTGACTTGCGGGGCTCGGACCAGGTTCTTTTACCCAGAATCCTTTGCAAACCTCAGAATTTGGCTAAAAAAACACATGGTCCTCACATTTCTGTGGCAGAAAGTTCTGGAATCTGAGAGGAGCCACAAATTTCCTTCCACACAGCGTTCCCCCAAGTCTCCCGATGAAAATGATACCTCACTTGTGTGGGTAGGCCTAGCGCCCGCGACAGGAAACGCCCCAAAGCGCAACGTGGACACATCCAAATTTTTGGAAGAAAACAGAGGTGTTTTTCGCGAAGTGCCTGCCTGTAGATTTTGGCCTCTAGCTCAGCCGGCACCTAGGGAAACCTACCAAACCTGTGCATTTCTGAAAACTAGAGACCTAGGAGAATCCAAGATGGGGTGACTTGCGGGGCTCGGACCAGGTTCTGTTACCCAGAATCCTTTGCAAACTTCGAAATTTGGCTAAAAAAACACTTGTTCCTCACATTTCTGTGGCAGAAAGTTCTGGAATCTGAGAGGAGCCACAAATTTCCTTCCACCCAGCGTTCCCCCAAGTCTCCCGATAAAAATTATACCTCACTTGTGTGGGTGGGCCTAGCGCTCGCGACAGGAAATGCCCCAAAGCGCAACGTGGACACATCCACATTTTTGGAAGAAAACAGAGGTGTTTTTTGCGAAGTGCCTACCTGTAGATTTTGGCCTCTAGCTCAGCCGGCACCTAGGGAAACCTACCAAACCTGTGCATTTCTGAAAACTAGAGACCTAGGAGAATCCAAGATGGGGTGACTTGCGGGGCTCGGACCAGGTTCTGTTACCCAGAATCCTTTGCAAACCTCGAAATTTGGCTAAAAAAACACATGTTCCTCACATTTCTGTGGCAGAAAGTTCTGGAATCTGAGAGGAGCCACAAATTTCCTTCCACCCAGCGTTCCCCCAAGTCTCCCGATAAAAATTATACCTCACTTGTGTGGGTGGGCCTAGCGCCCGCGACAGGAAATGCCCCAAAGCGCAACGTGGACACATCCAAAATTTTGGAAGAAAACAGAGGTGTTTTTTGCGAAGTGCCTACCTGTAGATTTTGGCCTCTAGCTCAGCCGTCACCTAGGGAAACCTACCAAACCTGTGCATTTCTGAAAAGTAGAGACCTAGGGGAATCCAAGGAGGGGTGACTTGCGGGGCTCGGACTAGGTTCTGTTACCCAGAATCCTTTGCAAACCTCAAAATTTGGCCAAAAAAACACATGTTCCTCACATTTCTGTGGCAGAAAGTTCTGGAATCTGAGAGGAGCCACAAATTTCCTTCCACCCAGCGTTCCCCCAAGTCTCCCGATAAAAATGATACCTCACTTGTGTGGGTAAGCCTAGCGCCCGCGACAGGAAACGCCCCAAAGCGCACCGTGGACACATCCAAATTTTTGGAAGAAAACAGAGGTGTTTTTTGCGAAGTGCCTACCTGTAGATTTTGGCCTCTAGCTCAGCCGGCACCTAGGGAAACCTACCAAACCTGTGCATTTCTGAAAACTAGAGACATAGGAGAATCCAAGATGGGGTGACTTGCGGGGCTCGGACCAGGTTCTGTTACCCAGAATCCTTTGCAAACCTCAAAATTTGGCGAAAAAAATACATGTTCCTCACATTTCTGTGGCAGAAAGTTCTGGAATCTGAGAGGAGCCACAAATTTCCTTCCACCCAGCGTTCCCCCAAGTCTCCCGATAAAAATGATACCTCACTTGTGTGGGTAGGCCTAGCGCCCGCGACAGGAAACGCCCCAAAGCGTAACGTGGACACATCCAAAATTTTGGAAGAAAACAGAGGTGTTTTTTGCGAAGTGCCTACCTGTAGATTTTGGCCTCTAGCTCAGCCGGCACCTAGGAAAACCTACCAAACCTGTGCATTTCTGAAAACTAGAGACCGAGGGGAATCCAAGGAGGGGTGACTTGTGGGGCTCGGACCAGGTTCTGTTTACCAGAATCCTTTGCAAACCTCAAAATTTGGCTAAAAAAACACATGGTCCTCAAATTTCTGTGGCAGAAAGTTCTGGAATCTGAGAGGAGCCACAAATTTCCTTCCACCCAGCGTTCCCCCAAGTCTCCCGATAAAAATGATAACTCGCTTGTGTGGGTAGGCCTAGCGCCCGCGACAGGAAACGCCCCAAAGCGCAACGTGGACACATCCAAAATTTTGGAAGAAAACAGAGGTGTTTTTTGCGAAGTGCCTACCTGTAGTATTTGGCCTCTAGCTCAGCCGGCACCTAGGGAAACCTACCAAACCTGTGCATTTCTGAAACATAGAGACCTAGGAGAATCCAAGATGGGGTGACTTGCGGGGCTCGGACCAGGTTCTGTTACCCAGAATCCTTTGCAAACCTCGAAATTTGGCTAAAAAAACACATGTTCCTCACATTTCTGTGGCAGAAAGTTCTGGAATCTGAGAGGAGCCACAAATTTCCTTCCACCCAGCGTTCCCCCAAGTCTCCCGATAAAAATGATAACTCGCTTGTGTGGGTAGGCCTAGCGCCCGCGACAGGAAACGCCCCAAAGCGCAAAGTGGACACATCCAAAATTTTGGAAGAAAACAGAGGTGTTTTTTGCGAAGTGCCTACCTGTAGATTTTGGCCTCTAGCTCAGCCGGCACCTAGGAAAACCTACCAAACCTGTGCATTTCTGAAAACTAGCGACCGAGGGGAATCCAAGGAGGGGTGACTTGTGGGGCTCGGACCAGGTTCTGTTTACCAGAAACCTTTGCAAACCTCAAAATTTGGCTAAAAAAACACATGTTCCTCACATTTCTGTGGCAGAAAGTTCTGGAATCTGAGAGGAGCCACAAATTTCCTTCCACCCAGCGTTCCCCCAGGTCTCCTGATAAAAATGATACCTCACTTGTGTGGGTAGGCCTAGCGCCCGCAACAGGAAACACCCCAAAGCGCAACGTGGACACATCCAAATTTTTGGAAGAAAACAGAGGTGTTTTTTGCGAAGTGCCTACCTGTAGATTTTGGCCTCTAGCTCAGCCGGCACCTAGGGAAACCTACCAAACCTGTGCATTTCTGAAAACTAGAGACCTAGGAGAATCCAAGATGGGGTGACTTGCGGGGCTCGGACCAGGTTCTGTTACCCAGAATCCTTTGCAAACCTCGAAATTTGGCTAAAAAAACACTTGTTCCTCACATTTCTGTGGCAGAAAGTTCTGGAATCTGAGAGGAGCCACAAATTTCCTTCCACCCAGCGTTCCCCCAAGTCTCCCGATAAAAATTATACCTCACTTGTGTGGGTGGGCCTAGCGCTCGCGACAGGAAATGCCCCAAAGCGCAACGTGGACACATCCACATTTTTGGAAGAAAACAGAGGTGTTTTGTGCGAAGTGCCTACCTGTAGATTTTGGCCTCTAGCTCAGCCGGCACCTAGGGAAACCTACCAAACCTGTGCATTTCTGAAAACTAGAGACCTAGGAGAATCCAAGATGGGGTGACTTGCGGGGCTCGGACCAGGTTCTGTTACCCAGAATCCTTTGCAAACCTCGAAATTTGGCTAAAAAAACACATGTTCCTCACATTTCTGTGGCAGAAAGTTCTGGAATCTGAGAGGAGCCACAAATTTCCTTCCACCCAGCGTTCCCCCAAGTCTCCCGATAAAAATGATACCTCACTTGTGTGGGTAGGCCTAGCGCCCGCAACAGGAAACACCCCAAAGCGCAACGTGGACACATCCAAAATTTTGGAAGAAAACAGAGGTGTTTTTTGCGAAGTGCCTACCTGTAGATTTTGGCCTCTAGCTCAGCCGGCACCTAGGGAAAACTACGAAATCTGTGCATTTCTGAAAACTAGAGACCTAGGGGAATCCAAGACGGGGTGACTTGCGGGGCTCGGACCAGGTTCTGTTACCCAGAATCCTTTGCAAACCTCAGAATTTGGCTAAAAAAACACATGGTCCTCACATTTCTGTGGCAGAAAGTTCTGGAATCTGAGAGGAGCCACAAATTTCCTTCCACCCAGCGTTCCCCCAAGTCTCCCGATAAAAATGATACCTCACTTGTGTGGGTAGGCCTAGCGCCCGCGACAGGAAACGCCCCAAAGCGTAACGTGGACACATCCAAAATTTTGGAAGAAAACAGAGGTGTTTTTTGCGAAGTGCCTACCTGTAGATTTTGGCCTCTAGCTCAGCCGGCACCTAGGAAAACCTACCAAACCTGTGCATTTCTGAAAACTAGAGACCGAGGGGAATCCAAGGAGGGGTGACTTGTGGGGCTCGGACCAGGTTCTGTTTACCAGAATCCTTTGCAAACCTCAAAATTTGGCTAAAAAAACACATGGTCCTCAAATTTCTGTGGCAGAAAGTTCTGGAATCTGAGAGGAGCCACAAATTTCCTTCCACCCAGCGTTCCCCCAAGTCTCCCGATAAAAATGATAACTCGCTTGTGTGGGTAGGCCTAGCGCCCGCGACAGGAAACGCCCCAAAGCGCAACGTGGACACATCCAAAATTTTGGAAGAAAACAGAGGTGTTTTTTGCGAAGTGCCTACCTGTAGTATTTGGCCTCTAGCTCAGCCGGCACCTAGGGAAACCTACCAAACCTGTGCATTTCTGAAACATAGAGACCTAGGAGAATCCAAGATGGGGTGACTTGCGGGGCTCGGACCAGGTTCTGTTACCCAGAATCCTTTGCAAACCTCGAAATTTGGCTAAAAAAACACATGTTCCTCACATTTCTGTGGCAGAAAGTTCTGGAATCTGAGAGGAGCCACAAATTTCCTTCCACCCAGCGTTCCCCCAAGTCTCCCGATAAAAATGATAACTCGCTTGTGTGGGTAGGCCTAGCGCCCGCGACAGGAAACGCCCCAAAGCGCAAAGTGGACACATCCAAAATTTTGGAAGAAAACAGAGGTGTTTTTTGCGAAGTGCCTACCTGTAGATTTTGGCCTCTAGCTCAGCCGGCACCTAGGAAAACCTACCAAACCTGTGCATTTCTGAAAACTAGCGACCGAGGGGAATCCAAGGAGGGGTGACTTGTGGGGCTCGGACCAGGTTCTGTTTACCAGAAACCTTTGCAAACCTCAAAATTTGGCTAAAAAAACACATGTTCCTCACATTTCTGTGGCAGAAAGTTCTGGAATCTGAGAGGAGCCACAAATTTCCTTCCACCCAGCGTTCCCCCAGGTCTCCTGATAAAAATGATACCTCACTTGTGTGGGTAGGCCTAGCGCCCGCAACAGGAAACACCCCAAAGCGCAACGTGGACACATCCAAATTTTTGGAAGAAAACAGAGGTGTTTTTTGCGAAGTGCCTACCTGTAGATTTTGGCCTCTAGCTCAGCCGGCACCTAGGGAAACCTACCAAACCTGTGCATTTCTGAAAACTAGAGACCTAGGAGAATCCAAGATGGGGTGACTTGCGGGGCTCGGACCAGGTTCTGTTACCCAGAATCCTTTGCAAACCTCGAAATTTGGCTAAAAAAACACTTGTTCCTCACATTTCTGTGGCAGAAAGTTCTGGAATCTGAGAGGAGCCACAAATTTCCTTCCACCCAGCGTTCCCCCAAGTCTCCCGATAAAAATTATACCTCACTTGTGTGGGTGGGCCTAGCGCTCGCGACAGGAAATGCCCCAAAGCGCAACGTGGACACATCCACATTTTTGGAAGAAAACAGAGGTGTTTTTTGCGAAGTGCCTACCTGTAGATTTTGGCCTCTAGCTCAGCCGGCACCTAGGGAAACCTACCAAACCTGTGCATTTCTGAAAACTAGAGACCTAGGAGAATCCAAGATGGGGTGACTTGCGGGGCTCGGACCAGGTTCTGTTACCCAGAATCCTTTGCAAACCTCGAAATTTGGCTAAAAAAACACATGTTCCTCACATTTCTGTGGCAGAAAGTTCTGGAATCTGAGAGGAGCCACAAATTTCCTTCCACCCAGCGTTCCCCCAAGTCTCCCGATAAAAATGATACCTCACTTGTGTGGGTAGGCCTAGCGCCCGCAACAGGAAACACCCCAAAGCGCAACGTGGACACATCCAAAATTTTGGAAGAAAACAGAGGTGTTTTTTGCGAAGTGCCTACCTGTAGATTTTGGCCTCTAGCTCAGCCGGCACCTAGGGAAAACTACGAAATCTGTGCATTTCTGAAAACTAGAGACCTAGGGGAATCCAAGACGGGGTGACTTGCGGGGCTCGGACCAGGTTCTGTTACCCAGAATCCTTTGCAAACCTCAGAATTTGGCTAAAAAAACACATGGTCCTCACATTTCTGTGGCAGAAAGTTCTGGAATCTGAGAGGAGCCACAAATTTCCTTCCACACAGCGTTCCCCCAAGTCTCCCGATGAAAATGATACCTCACTTGTGTGGGTAGGCCTAGCGCCCGCGACAGGAAACGCCCCAAAGCGCAACGTGGACACATCCAAATTTTTGGAAGAAAACAGAGGTGTTTTTTGCGAAGTGCCTGCCTGTAGATTTTGGCCTCTAGCTCAGCCGGCACCTAGGGAAACCTACCAAACCTGTGCATTTCTGAAAACTAGAGACCTAGGAGAATCCAAGATGGGGTGACTTGCGGGGCTCGGACCAGGTTCTGTTACCCAGAATCCTTTGCAAACTTCGAAATTTGGCTAAAAAAACACTTGTTCCTCACATTTCTGTGGCAGAAAGTTCTGGAATCTGAGAGGAGCCACAAATTTCCTTCCACCCAGCGTTCCCCCAAGTCTCCCGATAAAAATTATACCTCACTTGTGTGGGTGGGCCTAGCGCTCGCGACAGGAAATGCCCCAAAGCGCAACGTGGACACATCCACATTTTTGGAAGAAAACAGAGGTGTTTTTTGCGAAGTGCCTACCTGTAGATTTTGGCCTCTAGCTCAGCCGGCACCTAGGGAAACCTACCAAACCTGTGCATTTCTGAAAACTAGAGACCTAGGAGAATCCAAGATGGGGTGACTTGCGGGGCTCGGACCAGGTTCTGTTACCCAGAATCCTTTGCAAACCTCGAAATTTGGCTAAAAAAACACATGTTCCTCACATTTCTGTGGCAGAAAGTTCTGGAATCTGAGAGGAGCCACAAATTTCCTTCCACCCAGCGTTCCCCCAAGTCTCCCGATAAAAATTATACCTCACTTGTGTGGGTGGGCCTAGCGCCCGCGACAGGAAATGCCCCAAAGCGCAACGTGGACACATCCAAAATTTTGGAAGAAAACAGAGGTGTTTTTTGCGAAGTGCCTACCTGTAGATTTTGGCCTCTAGCTCAGCCGGCACCTAGGGAAACCTACCAAACCTGTGCATTTCTGAAAAGTAGAGACCTAGGGGAATCCAAGGAGGGGTGACTTGCGGGGCTCGGACTAGGTTCTGTTACCCAGAATCCTTTGCAAACCTCAAAATTTGGCCAAAAAAACACATGTTCCTCACATTTCTGTGGCAGAAAGTTCTGGAATCTGAGAGGAGCCACAAATTTCCTTCCACCCAGCGTTCCCCCAAGTCTCCCGATAAAAATGATACCTCACTTGTGTGGGTAAGCCTAGCGCCCGCGACAGGAAACGCCCCAAAGCGCACCGTGGACACATCCAAATTTTTGGAAGAAAACAGAGGTGTTTTTTGCGAAGTGCCTACCTGTAGATTTTGGCCTCTAGCTCAGCCGGCACCTAGGGAAACCTACCAAACCTGTGCATTTCTGAAAACTAGAGACATAGGAGAATCCAAGATGGGGTGACTTGCGGGGCTCGGACCAGGTTCTGTTACCCAGAATCCTTTGCAAACCTCAAAATTTGGCTAAAAAAATACATGTTCCTCACATTTCTGTGGCAGAAAGTTCTGGAATCTGAGAGGAGCCACAAATTTCCTTCCACCCAGCGTTCCCCCAAGTCTCCCGATAAAAATGATACCTCACTTGTGTGGGTAGGCCTAGCGCCCGCGACAGGAAACGCCCCAAAGCGCAACGTGGACACATCCAAAATTTTGGAAGAAAACAGAGGTGTTTTTTGCGAAGTGCCTACCTGTAGATTTTGGCCTCTAGCTCAGCCGGCACCTAGGAAAACCTACCAAACCTGTGCATTTCTGAAAACTAGAGACCGAGGGGAATCCAAGGAGGGGTGACTTGTGGGGCTCGGACCAGGTTCTGTTTACCAGAATCCTTTGCAAACCTCAAAATTTGGCTAAAAAAACACATGGTCCTCAAATTTCTGTGGCAGAAAGTTCTGGAATCTGAGAGGAGCCACAAATTTCCTTCCACCCAGCGTTCCCCCAAGTCTCCCGATAAAAATGATAACTCGCTTGTGTGGGTAGGCCTAGCGCCCGCGACAGGAAACGCCCCAAAGCGCAACGTGGACACATCCAAATTTTTGGAAGAAAACAGAGGTGTTTCTTGCCAAGTGCCTACCTGTAGATTTTGGCCTCTAGCTCAGCCGGCACCTAGGGAAACCTACCAAACCTGTGCATTTCTGAAACATAGAGACCTAGGAGAATCCAAGATGGGGTGACTTGCGGGGCTCGGACCAGGTTCTGTTACCCAGAATCCTTTGCAAACCTCGAAATTTGGCTAAAAAAACACATGTTCCTCACATTTCTGTGGCAGAAAGTTCTGGAATCTGAGAGGAGCCACAAATTTCCTTCCACCCAGCGTTCCCCCAAGTCTCCCGATAAAAATGATAACTCGCTTGTGTGGGTAGGCCTAGCGCCCGCGACAGGAAACGCCCCAAAGCGCAAAGTGGACACATCCAAAATTTTGGAAGAAAACAGAGGTGTTTTTTGCGAAGTGCCTACCTGTAGATTTTGGCCTCTAGCTCAGCCGGCACCTAGGAAAACCTACCAAACCTGTGCATTTCTGAAAACTAGCGACCGAGGGGAATCCAAGGAGGGGTGACTTGTGGGGCTCGGACCAGGTTCTGTTTACCAGAAACCTTTGCAAACCTCAAAATTTGGCTAAAAAAACACATGTTCCTCACATTTCTGTGGCAGAAAGTTCTGGAATCTGAGAGGAGCCACAAATTTCCTTCCACCCAGCGTTCCCCCAGGTCTCCTGATAAAAATGATACCTCACTTGTGTGAGTAGGCCTAGCGCCCGCAACAGGAAACACCCCAAAGCGCAACGTGGACACATCCAAATTTTTGGAAGAAAACAGAGGTGTTTTTTGCGAAGTGCCTACCTGTAGATTTTGGCCTCTAGCTCAGCCGGCACCTAGGGAAACCTACCAAACCTGTGCATTTCTGAAAACTAGAGACCTAGGAGAATCCAAGATGGGGTGACTTGCGGGGCTCGGACCAGGTTCTGTTACCCAGAATCCTTTGCAAACCTCGAAATTTGGCTAAAAAAACACTTGTTCCTCACATTTCTGTGGCAGAAAGTTCTGGAATCTGAGAGGAGCCACAAATTTCCTTCCACCCAGCGTTCCCCCAAGTCTCCCGATAAAAATTATACCTCACTTGTGTGGGTGGGCCTAGCGCTCGCGACAGGAAATGCCCCAAAGCGCAACGTGGACACATCCACATTTTTGGAAGAAAACAGAGGTGTTTTTTGCGAAGTGCCTACCTGTAGATTTTGGCCTCTAGCTCAGCCGGCACCTAGGGAAACCTACCAAACCTGTGCATTTCTGAAAACTAGAGACCTAGGAGAATCCAAGATGGGGTGACTTGCGGGGCTCGGACCAGGTTCTGTTACCCAGAATCCTTTGCAAACCTCGAAATTTGGCTAAAAAAACACATGTTCCTCACATTTCTGTGGCAGAAAGTTCTGGAATCTGAGAGGAGCCACAAATTTCCTTCCACCCAGCGTTCCCCCAAGTCTCCCGATAAAAATGATACCTCACTTGTGTGGGTAGGCCTAGCGCCCGCGACAGGAAACGCCCCAAAGCGCACCGTGGACACATCCAAAACTTTGGAAGAAAACAGAGGTGTTTTTTGCGAAGTGCCTACCTGTAGATTTTGGCCTCTAGCTCAGCCGGCACCTAGGGAAACCTACCAAACCTGTGCATTTCTGAAAACTAGAGACCTAGGGGAATCCAAGACGGGGTGACTTGCGGGGCTCGGACCAGGTTCTGTTACCCAGAATCCTTTGCAAACCTCAGAATTTGGCTAAAAAAACACATGGTCCTCACATTTCTGTGGCAGAAAGTTCTGGAATCTGAGAGGAGCCACAAATTTCCTTCCACACAGCGTTCCCGCAAGTCTCCCGATGAAAATGATACCTCACTTGTGTGGGTAGGCCTAGCGCCCACGACAGGAAATGCCCCAAAGCGCAACGTGGACACATCCAAATTTTTGGAAGAAAACAGAGGAGTTTTTTGCGAAGTGCCTACCTGTAGATTTTGGCCTCTAGCTCAGCCGGCACCTAGGGAAACCTACCAAACCTGTGCATTTCTGAAAAATAGAGACCTAGGAGAATCCAAGATGATGTGACTTGCGGGGCTCGGACCAGGTTCTGTTACCCAGAATCCTTTGCAAACCTCGAAATTTGGCTAAAAAAACACATGTTCCTCACATTTCTGTGGCAGAAAGTTCTGGAATCTGAGAGGAGCCACAAATTTCCTTCCACCCAGCGTTCCCCCAAGTCTCCCGATAAAAATGATAACTCGCTTGTGTGGGTAGGCCTAGCGCCCGCGACAGGAAACGCCCCAAAGCGCAACGTGGACACATCCAAAATTTTGGAAGAAAACAGAGGTGTTTTTTGCGAAGTGCCTACCTGTAGATTTTGGCCTCTAGCTCAGCCGGCACCTAAGGAAACCTACCAAACCTGTGCATTTCTGAAAACTAGAGACCTAGGGGAATCCAAGACGGGGTGACTTGCGGGGCTCGGACCAGGTTTTGTTACCCAGAATCCTTTGCAAACCTCAGAATTTGGCTAAAAAAACACGTGGTCCTCACATTTCTGTGGCAGAAAGTTCTGGAATCTGAGAGGAGCCACAAATTTCCTTCCACCCAGCGTTCCCCCAAGTCTCCCGATGAAAATGATACCTCACTTGTGAGGGTAGACCTAGCGCCCGCGACAGGAAACGCCCCAAAGGGCAACGTGGACACATCCAAATTTTTGGAAGAAAACAGAGGTGTTTCTTGCGAAGTGCCTACCTGTAGATTTTGCCCTCTAGCTCAGCCGGCACCTAGGGAAACCTACCAAACCTGTGCATTTCTGAAAACTAGAGACCTAGGGGAATCCAAGGAGGGGTGACTTGCGGGGCTCGGACCAGGTTCTGTTACCCAGAATCCTTTGCAAACCTCATAATTTGGCTAAAAAAACACATCGTCCTCACATTCCTGTGGCAGAAAGTTCTGTAATCTGAGAGGAGCCACAAATTTCCTTCCACCCAGCGTTCCCCCAAGTCTCCCGATAAAAATGATACCTCACTTGTGTGGGTGGGCCTAGCGCCCGCGACAGGAAACGCCCCAAAGCGCACCGTGGACACATCCAAATTTTTGGAAGAAAACAGAGGTGTTTTTTGTGAAGTGCCTACCTGTAGATTTTGGCCTCTAGCTCAGCCGGCACCTAGGGAAACCTACCAAACCTGTGCATTTCTGAAAACTAGAGACCTAGGAGAATCCAAGATGGGGTGACTTGCGGGGCTCGGACCAGGTTCTGTTACCCAGAATCCTTTGCAAACCTCGAAATTTGGCTAAAAAAACACTTGTTCCTCACATTTCTGTGGCAGAAAGTTCTGGAATCTGAGAGGAGCCACAAATTTCCTTCCACCCAGCGTTCCCCCAAGTCTCCCGATAAAAATTATACCTCACTTGTGTGGGTGGGCCTAGCGCTTGCGACAGGAAATGCCCCAAAGCGCAACGTGGACACATCCACATTTTTGGAAGAAAACAGAGGTGTTTTTTGCGAAGTGCCTACCTGTAGATTTTGGCCTCTAGCTCAGCCGGCACCTAGGGAAACCTACCAAACCTGTGCATTTCTGAAAACTAGAGACCTAGGAGAATCCAAGATGGGGTGACTTGCGGGGCTCGGACCAGGTTCTGTTACCCAGAATCCTTTGCAAACCTCGAAATTTGGCTAAAAAAACACATGTTCCTCACATTTCTGTGGCAGAAAGTTCTGGAATCTGAGAGGAGCCACAAATTTCCTTCCACCCAGCGTTCCCCCAAGTCTCCCGATAAAAATGATACCTCACTTGTGTGGGTAGGCCTAGCGCCCGCAACAGGAAACACCCCAAAGCGCAACGTGGACACATCCAAAATTTTGGAAGAAAACAGAGGTGTTTTTTGTGAAGTGCCTACCTGTAGATTTTGGCCTCTAGCTCAGCCGGCACCTAGGGAAAACTACGAAATCTGTGCATTTCTGAAAACTAGAGACCTAGGGGAATCCAAGACGGGGTGACTTGCGGGGCTCGGACCAGGTTCTGTTACCCAGAATCCTTTGCAAACCTCAGAATTTGGCTAAAAAAACACATGGTCCTCACATTTCTGTGGCAGAAAGTTCTGGAATCTGAGAGGAGCCACAAATTTCCTTCCACACAGCGTTCCCCCAAGTCTCCCGATGAAAATGATACCTCACTTGTGTGGGTAGGCCTAGCGCCCGCGACAGGAAACGCCCCAAAGCGCAACGTGGACACATCCAAATTTTTGGAAGAAAACAGAGGTGTTTTTTGCGAAGTGCCTGCCTGTAGATTTTGGCCTCTAGCTCAGCCGGCACCTAGGGAAACCTACCAAACCTGTGCATTTCTGAAAACTAGAGACCTAGGAGAATCCAAGATGGGGTGACTTGCGGGGCTCGGACCAGGTTCTGTTACCCAGAATCCTTTGCAAACTTCGAAATTTGGCTAAAAAAACACTTGTTCCTCACATTTCTGTGGCAGAAAGTTCTGGAATCTGAGAGGAGCCACAAATTTCCTTCCACCCAGCGTTCCCCCAAGTCTCCCGATAAAAATTATACCTCACTTGTGTGGGTGGGCCTAGCGCTCGCGACAGGAAATGCCCCAAAGCGCAACGTGGACACATCCACATTTTTGGAAGAAAACAGAGGTGTTTTTTGCGAAGTGCCTACCTGTAGATTTTGGCCTCTAGCTCAGCCGGCACCTAGGGAAACCTACCAAACCTGTGCATTTCTGAAAACTAGAGACCTAGGAGAATCCAAGATGGGGTGACTTGCGGGGCTCGGACCAGGTTCTGTTACCCAGAATCCTTTGCAAACCTCGAAATTTGGCTAAAAAAACACATGTTCCTCACATTTCTGTGGCAGAAAGTTCTGGAATCTGAGAGGAGCCACAAATTTCCTTCCACCCAGCGTTCCCCCAAGTCTCCCGATAAAAATTATACCTCACTTGTGTGGGTGGGCCTAGCGCCCGCGACAGGAAATGCCCCAAAGCGCAACGTGGACACATCCAAAATTTTGGAAGAAAACAGAGGTGTTTTTTGCGAAGTGCCTACCTGTAGATTTTGGCCTCTAGCTCAGCCGGCACCTAGGGAAACCTACCAAACCTGTGCATTTCTGAAAAGTAGAGACCTAGGGGAATCCAAGGAGGGGTGACTTGCGGGGCTCGGACTAGGTTCTGTTACCCAGAATCCTTTGCAAACCTCAAAATTAGGCCAAAAAAACACATGTTCCTCACATTTCTGTGGCAGAAAGTTCTGGAATCTGAGAGGAGCCACAAATTTCCTTCCACCCAGCGTTCCCCCAAGTCTCCCGATAAAAATGATACCTCACTTGTGTGGGTAAGCCTAGCGCCCGCGACAGGAAACGCCCCAAAGCGCACCGTGGACACATCCAAATTTTTGGAAGAAAACAGAGGTGTTTTTTGCGAAGTGCCTACCTGTAGATTTTGGCCTCTAGCTCAGCCGGCACCTAGGGAAACCTACCAAACCTGTGCATTTCTGAAAACTAGAGACATAGGAGAATCCAAGATGGGGTGACTTGCGGGGCTCGGACCAGGTTCTGTTACCCAGAATCCTTTGCAAACCTCAAAATTTGGCTAAAAAAATACATGTTCCTCACATTTCTGTGGCAGAAAGTTCTGGAATCTGAGAGGAGCCACAAATTTCCTTCCACCCAGCGTTCCCCCAAGTCTCCCGATAAAAATGATACCTCACTTGTGTGGGTAGGCCTAGCGCCCGCGACAGGAAACGCCCCAAAGCGCAACGTGGACACATCCAAAATTTTGGAAGAAAACAGAGGTGTTTTTTGCGAAGTGCCTACCTGTAGATTTTGGCCTCTAGCTCAGCCGGCACCTAGGAAAACCTACCAAACCTGTGCATTTCTGAAAACTAGAGACCGAGGGGAATCCAAGGAGGGGTGACTTGTGGGGCTCGGACCAGGTTCTGTTTACCAGAATCCTTTGCAAACCTCAAAATTTGGCTAAAAAAACACATGGTCCTCAAATTTCTGTGGCAGAAAGTTCTGGAATCTGAGAGGAGCCACAAATTTCCTTCCACCCAGCGTTCCCCCAAGTCTCCCGATAAAAATGATAACTCGCTTGTGTGGGTAGGCCTAGCGCCCGCGACAGGAAACGCCCCAAAGCGCAACGTGGACACATCCAAATTTTTGGAAGAAAACAGAGGTGTTTCTTGCCAAGTGCCTACCTGTAGATTTTGGCCTCTAGCTCAGCCGGCACCTAGGGAAACCTACCAAACCTGTGCATTTCTGAAACATAGAGACCTAGGAGAATCCAAGATGGGGTGACTTGCGGGGCTCGGACCAGGTTCTGTTACCCAGAATCCTTTGCAAACCTCGAAATTTGGCTAAAAAAACACATGTTCCTCACATTTCTGTGGCAGAAAGTTCTGGAATCTGAGAGGAGCCACAAATTTCCTTCCACCCAGCGTTCCCCCAAGTCTCCCGATAAAAATGATAACTCGCTTGTGTGGGTAGGCCTAGCGCCCGCGACAGGAAACGCCCCAAAGCGCAAAGTGGACACATCCAAAATTTTGGAAGAAAACAGAGGTGTTTTTTGCGAAGTGCCTACCTGTAGATTTTGGCCTCTAGCTCAGCCGGCACCTAGGAAAACCTACCAAACCTGTGCATTTCTGAAAACTAGCGACCGAGGGGAATCCAAGGAGGGGTGACTTGTGGGGCTCGGACCAGGTTCTGTTTACCAGAAACCTTTGCAAACCTCAAAATTTGGCTAAAAAAACACATGTTCCTCACATTTCTGTGGCAGAAAGTTCTGGAATCTGAGAGGAGCCACAAATTTCCTTCCACCCAGCGTTCCCCCAGGTCTCCTGATAAAAATGATACCTCACTTGTGTGAGTAGGCCTAGCGCCCGCAACAGGAAACACCCCAAAGCGCAACGTGGACACATCCAAATTTTTGGAAGAAAACAGAGGTGTTTTTTGCGAAGTGCCTACCTGTAGATTTTGGCCTCTAGCTCAGCCGGCACCTAGGGAAACCTACCAAACCTGTGCATTTCTGAAAACTAGAGACCTAGGAGAATCCAAGATGGGGTGACTTGCGGGGCTCGGACCAGGTTCTGTTACCCAGAATCCTTTGCAAACCTCGAAATTTGGCTAAAAAAACACTTGTTCCTCACATTTCTGTGGCAGAAAGTTCTGGAATCTGAGAGGAGCCACAAATTTCCTTCCACCCAGCGTTCCCCCAAGTCTCCCGATAAAAATTATACCTCACTTGTGTGGGTGGGCCTAGCGCTCGCGACAGGAAATGCCCCAAAGCGCAACGTGGACACATCCACATTTTTGGAAGAAAACAGAGGTGTTTTTTGCGAAGTGCCTACCTGTAGATTTTGGCCTCTAGCTCAGCCGGCACCTAGGGAAACCTACCAAACCTGTGCATTTCTGAAAACTAGAGACCTAGGAGAATCCAAGATGGGGTGACTTGCGGGGCTCGGACCAGGTTCTGTTACCCAGAATCCTTTGCAAACCTCGAAATTTGGCTAAAAAAACACATGTTCCTCACATTTCTGTGGCAGAAAGTTCTGGAATCTGAGAGGAGCCACAAATTTCCTTCCACCCAGCGTTCCCCCAAGTCTCCCGATAAAAATGATACCTCACTTGTGTGGGTAGGCCTAGCGCCCGCGACAGGAAACGCCCCAAAGCGCACCGTGGACACATCCAAAACTTTGGAAGAAAACAGAGGTGTTTTTTGCGAAGTGCCTACCTGTAGATTTTGGCCTCTAGCTCAGCCGGCACCTAGGGAAACCTACCAAACCTGTGCATTTCTGAAAACTAGAGACCTAGGGGAATCCAAGACGGGGTGACTTGCGGGGCTCGGACCAGGTTCTGTTACCCAGAATCCTTTGCAAACCTCAGAATTTGGCTAAAAAAACACATGGTCCTCACATTTCTGTGGCAGAAAGTTCTGGAATCTGAGAGGAGCCACAAATTTCCTTCCACACAGCGTTCCCGCAAGTCTCCCGATGAAAATGATACCTCACTTGTGTGGGTAGGCCTAGCGCCCACGACAGGAAATGCCCCAAAGCGCAACGTGGACACATCCAAATTTTTGGAAGAAAACAGAGGAGTTTTTTGCGAAGTGCCTACCTGTAGATTTTGGCCTCTAGCTCAGCCGGCACCTAGGGAAACCTACCAAACCTGTGCATTTCTGAAAAATAGAGACCTAGGAGAATCCAAGATGATGTGACTTGCGGGGCTCGGACCAGGTTCTGTTACCCAGAATCCTTTGCAAACCTCGAAATTTGGCTAAAAAAACACATGTTCCTCACATTTCTGTGGCAGAAAGTTCTGGAATCTGAGAGGAGCCACAAATTTCCTTCCACCCAGCGTTCCCCCAAGTCTCCCGATAAAAATGATAACTCGCTTGTGTGGGTAGGCCTAGCGCCCGCGATAGGAAACGCCCCAAAGCGCAACGTGGACACATCCAAAATTTTGGAAGAAAACAGAGGTGTTTTTTGCGAAGTGCCTACCTGTAGATTTTGGCCTCTAGCTCAGCCGGCACCTAAGGAAACCTACCAAACCTGTGCATTTCTGAAAACTAGAGACCTAGGGGAATCCAAGACGGGGTGACTTGCGGGGCTCGGACCAGGTTTTGTTACCCAGAATCCTTTGCAAACCTCAGAATTTGGCTAAAAAAACACGTGGTCCTCACATTTCTGTGGCAGAAAGTTCTGGAATCTGAGAGGAGCCACAAATTTCCTTCCACCCAGCGTTCCCCCAAGTCTCCCGATGAAAATGATACCTCACTTGTGAGGGTAGACCTAGCGCCCGCGACAGGAAACGCCCCAAAGGGCAACGTGGACACATCCAAATTTTTGGAAGAAAACAGAGGTGTTTCTTGCGAAGTGCCTACCTGTAGATTTTGCCCTCTAGCTCAGCCGGCACCTAGGGAAACCTACCAAACCTGTGCATTTCTGAAAACTAGAGACCTAGGGGAATCCAAGGAGGGGTGACTTGCGGGGCTCGGACCAGGTTCTGTTACCCAGAATCCTTTGCAAACCTCATAATTTGGCTAAAAAAACACATCGTCCTCACATTCCTGTGGCAGAAAGTTCTGTAATCTGAGAGGAGCCACAAATTTCCTTCCACCCAGCGTTCCCCCAAGTCTCCCGATAAAAATGATACCTCACTTGTGTGGGTGGGCCTAGCGCCCGCGACAGGAAACGCCCCAAAGCGCACTGTGGACACATCCAAATTTTTGGAAGAAAACAGAGGTGTTTTTTGTGAAGTGCCTACCTGTAGATTTTGGCCTCTAGCTCAGCCGGCACCTAAGGAAAACCTACCAAACCTGTGCATTTCTGAAAACTAGAGACCTAGGGGAATCCAAGGAGGGGTGACTTGATTGGCTCGGACCAGGTTCTGTTACCCAGAATCCTTTGCAAACCTCAAAATTTGGCTAAAAAAACACATGTTCCTCACATTTCTGTGGCAGAAAGTTCTGGAATCTGAGAGGAGCCACAAATTTCCTTCCGCCCAGCGTTCCCCCAAGTCTCCCGATGAAAATGATACCTCACTTGTGTGGGTAGGCCTAGCGCCCGCGACAGGAAACGCCCCAAAGCGCACCGTGGACACATCCAAAATTTTGGAAGAAAACAGAGGTGTTTTTTGCGAAGTGCCTACCTGTAGATTTTGGCCTCTAGCTCATCCGGCACCTATGGAAACCTACCAAACCTGTGCATTTCTGAATACTAGAGACCTAGGGGAATCCAAGATGGGGTGACTTGCGGGGCTCGGACCAGGTTCTGTTACCCAGAATCCTTTGCAAACCTCAGAATTTGGATAAAAAAACACATGGTCCTCACATTTCTGTGGCAGAAAGTTCTGGAATCTGAGAGGAGCCACAAATTTCCTTCCACCCAGCGTTCCCCCAAGTCTCCCGATAAAAATGATACCTCACTTGTGTGGGTAGGCCAAGCGCCCGCGACAGGAAACGCCCCAAAGCGCAACGTGGACACATCCAAATTTTTGAAAGAAAACAGAGGTGTTTTTTGCGAAGTGCCTACCTGTAGATTTTGGCCTCTAGCTCAGGCGGCACCTAGGGAAACCTACCAAACCTGTGCATTTCTGAAAACTAGAGACCGAGGGGAATCCAAGGAGGGGTGACTTGTGGGGCTCGGACCAGGTTCTGTTACCCAGAATCCTTTGCAAACCTCAGAATTTGGCTAAAAAAACACATGGTCCTCACATTTCTGTGGCAGAAAGTTCTGGAATCTGAGAGGAGCCACAAATTTCCTTCCACCCAGCGTTCCCCCAAGTCTCCTGATAAAAATGATATCTCACTTGTGTGGGTAGGCCTAGGGCCCGCGACAGGAAACACCCCAAAGCGCAACGTGGACACATCCAAAATTTTGGAAGATAACAGAGGTGTTTTTTGCGAAGTGCCTACCTGTAGATTTTGGCCTCTAGCTCAGGCGGCACCTAGGGAAACCTACCAAACCTGTGCATTTCTGAAAACTAGAGACCTAGGGGAATCCAAGACGGAGTGACTTGTGGGGCTCGGACCAGGTTTTGTTACCCAGAATCCTTTGCAAACCTCAGAATTTGGCTAAAAAAACACATGTTCCTCACATTTCTGTGGCAGAAAGTTCTGGAATCTGAGAGGAGCCACAAATTTCCTTCCACCCAGCGTTCCCCCAAGTCTCCCGATGAAAATGATACCTCACTTGTGTGGGTAGGCCTAGCGCCTGCGACAGGAAACGCCCCAAAGCGCAACGTGGACACATCCAAATTTTTGGAAGAAAACAGAGGTGTTTCTTGCGAAGTGCCTACC
The DNA here is from genome assembly GCF_031143425.1 of Pleurodeles waltl. Lineage (NCBI taxonomy): Eukaryota > Metazoa > Chordata > Amphibia > Caudata > Salamandridae > Pleurodeles > Pleurodeles waltl. The sequence goes on from NW_027150395.1 coordinate 215,252, forward strand.
TGTAGATTTTGGCCTCTAGCTCAGCCGTCACCTAGGGAAACCTACCAAACCTGTGCATTTCTGAAAACTAGAGACCTAGGGGAATCCAAGGAGGGGTGACTTGCGGGGCTCGGACCAGGTTCTGTTACCCAGAATCCTTTGCAAACCTCAAAATTTGGCTAAAAAAACACATGTTCCTCACATTTCTGTGGCAGAAAGTTCTGGAATCTGAGAATAGCCACAAATTTCCTTCCACCCAGCGTTCCCCCAAGTCTCCCGATAAAAATGATACCTCACTTGTGTGGGTAGGCCTAGCGCCCGCGACAGGAAATGCCCCAAAGCGCACCGTGGACACATCCAAAACTTTGGAAGAAAACAGAGGTGTTTTTTGCGAAGTGCCTACCTGTAGATTTTGGCCTCTAGCTCAGCCGGCACCTAGGAAAACCTACCAAACCTGTGCCTTTCTGAAAACTAGAGACCGAGGGGAATCCAAGGAGGGGTGACTTGTGGGGCTCAGACCAGGTTCTGTTACCCAGAATCCTTTGCAAACCTCAAAATTTGGCTAAAAAAACACATGTTCCTCACATTTCTGTGGCAGAAAGTTCTGGAATCTGAGAGGAGCCACAAATTTCCTTCCACCCAGCGTTCCCCCAAGTCTCCCGATAAAAATGATACCTCACTTGTGTGGGTAGGCCTAGCGCCCGCGACAGGAAACACCCCAAAGCGCAACGTGGACACATCCAAAATTTTGGAAGAAAACAGAGGTGTTTTTTGCGAAGTGCCTACCTGTAGATTTTGGCCTCCAGCTCAGCCGGCACCTAGGGAAACCTACGAAACCTGTGCATTTCTGAAAACTAGAGACATAGGGGAATCCAAGACGGGGTGACTTGCGGGGCTCGGACCAGGTTCTGTTACCCAGAATCCTTTGCAAACCTCAGAATTTGGCTAAAAAAACACATGGTCCTCACATTTCTGTGGCAGAAAGTTCTGGAATCTGAGAGGAGCCACAAATTTCCTTCCACACAGCGTTCCCCCAAGTCTCCCGATGAAAATGATACCTCACTTGTGTGGGTAGGCCTAGCGCCCGCAACAGGAAACGCCCCAAAGGGCAACGTGGACACATCCAAATTTTTGGAAGAAAACAGAGGTGTTTCTTGCGAAGTGCCTACCTGTAGATTTTGGCCTCTAGCTCAGCCGGCACCTAGGGAAACCTACCAAACCTGTGCATTTCTGAAAACTAGAGACTTTGCGGAATCCAAGATGGGGTGACTTGCGGGGCTCGGACCAGGTTCTGTTACCCAGAATCCTTTGCAAACCTCGAAATTTGGCTAAAAAAAAACATGTTCCTCACATTTCTGTGGCAGAAAGTTCTGGAATCTGAGAGGAGCCACAAATTTCCTTCCACCCAGCGTTCCCCCAAGTCTCCCGATAAAAATGATACCTCACTTGTGTGGGTAGGCCTAGCGCCCGCGACAGGAAACGCCCCAAAGCGCACCGTGGACACATCCAAAACTTTGGAAGAAAACAGAGGTGTTTTTTGCGAAGTGCCTACCTGTAGATTTTGGCCTCTAGCTCAGCCGGCACCTAGGAAAACCTACCAAACCTGTGCCTTTCTGAAAACTAGAGACCGAGGGGAATCCAAGGAGGGGTGACTTGTGGGGCTCAGACCAGGTTCTGTTACCCAGAATCCTTTGCAAACCTCAAAATTTGGCTAAAAAAACACATGTTCCTCACATTTCTGTGGCAGAAAGTTCTGGAATCTGAGAGGAGCCACAAATTTCCTTCCGCCCAGCGTTCCCCCAAGTCTCCCGATGAAAATGATACCTCACTTGTGTGGGTAGGCCTAGCGCCTGCTACAGGAAACGCCCCAAAGCGCATCGTGGACACATCCAAATTTTTGGAAGAAAACAGAGGTGTTTCTTGCGAAGTGCCTACCTGTAGATTTTGGCCTCTAGCTCAGCCGTCACCTAGGGAAACCTACCAAACCTGTGCATTTCTGAAAACTAGAGACCTAGGGGAATCCAAGGAGGGGTGACTTGCGGGGCTCGGACCAGGTTCTGTTACCCAGAATCCTTTGCAAACCTCGAAATTTGGCTAAAAAAAAACATGTTCCTCACATTTCTGTGGCAGAAAGTTCTGGAATCTGAGAGGAGCCACAAATTTCCTTCCGCCCAGCGTTCCCCCAAGTCTCCCGATGAAAATGATACCTCACTTGTGTGGGTAGGCCTAGCGCCCGCGACAGGAAACGCCCCAAAGCGCAACGTGGACACATCCAAATTTTTGGAAGAAAACAGAGGTGTTTCTTGTGAAGTGCCTACCTGTAGATTTTGGCCTCTAGCTCAGCCGGCACCTAAGGAAAACCTACCAAACCTGTGCATTTCTGAAAACTAGAGACCTAGGGGAATCCAAGGAGGGGTGACTTGCGGGGCTCGGACCAGGTTCTGTTACCCAGAATCCTTTGCAAACCTCAAAATTTGGCTAAAAAAACACATGTTCCTCACATTTCTGTGGCAGAAAGTTCTGGAATCTGAGAGGAGCCACAAATTGCCTTCCGCCCAGCGTTCCCCCAAGTCTCCCGATGAAAATGATACCTCACTTGTGTGGGTAGGCCTAGCGCCCGCGACAGGAAACGCCCCAAAGCGCAACGTGGACACATCCAAATTTTTGGAAGAAAACAGAGGTGTTTCTTGCGAAGTGCCTACCTGTAGATTTTGGCCTCTAGCTCAGCCGTCACCTAGGGAAACCTACGAAACCTGTGCATTTCTGAAAACTAGAGACCTAGGGGAATCCAAGGAGGGGTGACTTGCGGGGCTCGGACCAGGTTCTGTTACCCAGAATCCTTTGCAAACCTCAAAATTTGGCTAAAAAAACACATGTTCCTCACATTTCTGTGGCAGAAAGTTCTGGAATCTGAGAATAGCCACAAATTTCCTTCCACCCAGCGTTCCCCCAAGTCTCCCGATAAAAATGATACCTCACTTGTGTGGGTAGGCCTAGCGCCCGCGACAGGAAACGCCCCAAAGCGCACCGTGGACACATCCAAAACTTTGGAAGAAAACAGAGGTGTTTTTTGCGAAGTGCCTACCTGTAGATTTTGGCCTCTAGCTCAGCCGGCACCTAGGAACACCTACCAAACCTGTGCCTTTCTGAAAACTAGAGACCGAGGGGAATCCAAGGAGGGGTGACTTGTGGGGCTCAGACCAGGTTCTGTTACCCAGAATCCTTTGCAAACCTCAAAATTTGGCTAAAAAAACACATGTTCCTCACATTTCTGTGGCAGAAAGTTCTGGAATCTGAGAGGAGCCACAAATTTCCTTCCGCCCAGCGTTCCCCCAAGTCTCCCGATGAAAATGATACCTCACTTGTGTGGGTAGGCCTAGCGCCTGCGACAGGAAACGCCCCAAAGCGCAACGTGGACACATCCAAATTTTTGGAAGAAAACAGAGGTGTTTCTTGCGAAGTGCCTACCTGTAGATTTTGGCCTCTAGCTCAGCCGTCACCTAGGGAAACCTACCAAACCTGTGCATTTCTGAAAACTAGAGACCTAGGGGAATCCAAGGAGGGGTGACTTGCGGGGCTCGGACCAGGTTCTGTTACCCAGAATCCTTTGCAAACCTCAAAATTTGGCTAAAAAAACACATGTTCCTCACATTTCTGTGGCAGAAAGTTCTGGAATCTGAGAATAGCCACAAATTTCCTTCCACCCAGCGTTCCCCCAAGTCTCCCGATAAAAATGATACCTCACTTGTGTGGGTAGGCCTAGCGCCCGCGACAGGAAACGCCCCAAAGCGCACCGTGGACACATCCAAAACTTTGGAAGAAAACAGAGGTGTTTTTTGCGAAGTGCCTACCTGTAGATTTTGGCCTCTAGCTCAGCCGGCACCTAGGAAAACCTACCAAACCTGTGCCTTTCTGAAAACTAGAGACCGAGGGGAATCCAAGGAGGGGTGACTTGTGGGGCTCAGACCAGGTTCTGTTACCCAGAATCCTTTGCAAACCTCAAAATTTGGCTAAAAAAACACATGTTCCTCACATTTCTGTGGCAGAAAGTTCTGGAATCTGAGAGGAGCCACAAATTTCCTTCCACCCAGCGTTCCCCCAAGTCTCCCGATAAAAATGATACCTCACTTGTGTGGGTAGGCCTAGCGCCCGCGACAGGAAACACCCCAAAGCGCAACGTGGACACATCCAAAATTTTGGAAGAAAACAGAGGTGTTTTTTGCGAAGTGCCTACCTGTAGATTTTGGCCTCCAGCTCAGCCGGCACCTAGGGAAACCTACGAAACCTGTGCATTTCTGAAAACTAGAGACATAGGGGAATCCAAGACGGGGTGACTTGCGGGGCTCGGACCAGGTTCTGTTACCCAGAATCCTTTGCAAACCTCAGAATTTGGCTAAAAAAACACATGGTCCTCACATTTCTGTGGCAGAAAGTTCTGGAATCTGAGAGGAGCCACAAATTTCCTTCCACACAGCGTTCCCCCAAGTCTCCCGATGAAAATGATACCTCACTTGTGTGGGTAGGCCTAGCGCCCGCAACAGGAAACGCCCCAAAGGGCAACGTGGACACATCCAAATTTTTGGAAGAAAACAGAGGTGTTTCTTGCGAAGTGCCTACCTGTAGATTTTGGCCTCTAGCTCAGCCGGCACCTAGGGAAACCTACCAAACCTGTGCATTTCTGAAAACTAGAGACTTTGCGGAATCCAAGATGGGGTGACTTGCGGGGCTCGGACCAGGTTATGTTACCCAGAATCCTTTGCAAACCTCGAAATTTGGCTAAAAAAAAACATGTTCCTCACATTTCTGTGGCAGAAAGTTCTGGAATCTGAGAGGAGCCACAAATTTCCTTCCACCCAGCGTTCCCCCAAGTCTCCCGATAAAAATGATACCTCACTTGTGTGGGTAGGCCTAGCGCCCGCGACAGGAAACGCCCCAAAGCGCACCGTGGACACATCCAAAACTTTGGAAGAAAACAGAGGTGTTTTTTGCGAAGTGCCTACCTGTAGATTTTGGCCTCTAGCTCAGCCGGCACCTAGGAAAACCTACCAAACCTGTGCCTTTCTGAAAACTAGAGACCGAGGGGAATCCAAGGAGGGGTGACTTGTGGGGCTCAGACCAGGTTCTGTTACCCAGAATCCTTTGCAAACCTCAAAATTTGGCTAAAAAAACACATGTTCCTCACATTTCTGTGGCAGAAAGTTCTGGAATCTGAGAGGAGCCACAAATTTCCTTCCGCCCAGCGTTCCCCCACGTCTCCCGATGAAAATGATACCTCACTTGTGTGGGTAGGCCTAGCGCCTGCGACAGGAAACGCCCCAAAGCGCAACGTGGACACATCCACATTTTTGGAAGAAAACAGAGGTGTTTCTTGCGAAGTGCCTACCTGTAGATTTTGGCCTCTAGCTCAGCCGTCACCTAGGGAAACCTACCAAACCTGTGCATTTCTGAAAACTAGAGACCTAGGGGAATCCAAGGAGGGGTGACTTGCGGGGCTCGGACCAGGTTCTGTTACCCAGAATCCTTTGCAAACCTCGAAATTTGGCTAAAAAAAAACATGTTCCTCACATTTCTGTGGCAGAAAGTTCTGGAATCTGAGAGGAGCCACAAATTTCCTTCCACCCAGCGTTCCCCCAAGTCTCCCGATAAAAATGATACCTCACTTGTGTGGGTAGGCCTAACGCCCACGACAGGAAATGCCCCAAAGCGCAACGTGGACACATCCAAATTTTTGGAAGAAAACAGAGGTGTTTTTTGTGAAGTGCCTACCTGTAGATTTTGGCCTCTAGCTCAGGCGGCACCTAGGGAAACCTACCAAACCTGTGCATTTCTGAAAACTAGAGACCGAGGGGAATCCAAGGAGGGGTGACTTGTGGGGCTCGGACCAGGTTCTGTTACCCAGAATCCTTTGCAAACCTCAGAATTTGGCTAATAAAACACATGGTCCTCACATTTCTGTGGCAGAAAGTTCTGGAATCTGAGAGGAGCCACAAATTTCCTTCCACCCAGCGTTCCCCCAAGTCTCCTGATAAAAATTATATCTCACTTGTGTGGGTAGGCCTAGGGCCCGCGACAGGAAACACCCCAAAGCGCAACGTGGACACATCCAAAATTTTGGAAGATAACAGAGGTGTTTTTTGCGAAGTGCCTACCTGTAGATTTTGGCCTCTAGCTCAGGCGGCACCTAGGGAAACCTACCAAACCTGTGCATTTCTGAAAACTAGAGACCTAGGGGAATCCAAGACGGGGTGACTTGTGGGGCTCGGACCAGGTTTTGTTACCCAGAATCCTTTGCAAACCTCAGAATTTGGCTAAAAAAACACATGGTCCTCACATTTCTGTGGCAGAAAGTTCTGGAATCTGAGAGGAGCCACAAATTTCCTTCCACCCAGCGTTCCCCCAAGTCTCCCGATGAAAATGATACCTCACTTGTGTGGGTAGGCCTAGCGCCCGCAACAGGAAACGCCCCAAAGGGCAACGTGGACACATCCAAATTTTTGGAAGAAAACAGAGGTGTTTCTTGCGAAGTGCCTACCTGTAGATTTTGGCCTCTAGCTCAGCCGGCACCTAGGGAAACCTACCAAACCTGTGCATTTCTGAAAACTAGAGACTTTGCGGAATCCAAGATGGGGTGACTTGCGGGGCTCGGACCAGGTTCTGTTACCCAGAATCCTTTGCAAACCTCGAAATTTGGCTAAAAAAAAACATGTTCCTCACATTTCTGTGGCAGAAAGTTCTGGAATCTGAGAGGAGCCACAAATTTCCTTCCACCCAGCGTTCCCCCAAGTCTCCCGATAAAAATGATACCTCACTTGTGTGGGTAGGCCTAACGCCCACGACAGGAAATGCCCCAAAGCGCAACGTGGACACATCCAAATTTTTGGAAGAAAACAGAGGTGTTTTTTGTGAAGTGCCTACCTGTAGATTTTGGCCTCTAGCTCAGCCGGCACCTAAGGAAAACCTACCAAACCTGTGCATTTCTGAAAACTAGAGACCTAGGGGAATCCAAGGAGGGGTGACTTGCAGGGCTCGGACCAGGTTCTGTTACCCAGAATCCTTTGCAAACCTCAAAATTTGGCTAAAAAAACACATGTTCCTCACATTTCTGTGGCAGAAAGTTCTGGAATCTGAGAGGAGCCACAAATTTCCTTCCACACAGCGTTCCCCCAAGTCTCCCGATAAAAATGATACCTCACTTGTGTGGGTAGGCCTAGCGCCCGCGACAGGAAACGCCCCAAAGCGCACCGTGGACACATCCAAAACTTTGGAAGAAAACAGAGGTGTTTTTTGCGAAGTGCCTACCTGTAGATTTTGGCCTCTAGCTCAGCCGGCACCTAGGAAAACCTACCAAACCTGTGCCTTTCTGAAAACTAGAGACCGAGGGGAATCCAAGGAGGGGTGACTTGTGGGGCTCAGACCAGGTTCTGTTACCCAGAATCCTTTGCAAACCTCAAAATTTGGCTAAAAAAACACATGTTCCTCACATTTCTGTGGCAGAAAGTTCTGGAATCTGAGAGGAGCCACAAATTTCCTTCCGCCCAGCGTTCCCCCAAGTCTCCCGATGAAAATGATACCTCACTTGTGTGGGTAGGCCTAGCGCCTGCGACAGGAAACGCCCCAAAGCGCAACGTGGACACATCCAAATTTTTGGAAGAAAACAGAGGTGTTTCTTGCGAAGTGCCTACCTGTAGATTTTGGCCTCTAGCTCAGCCGTCACCTAGGGAAACCTACCAAACCTGTGCATTTCTGAAAACTAGAGACCTAGGGGAATCCAAGGAGGGGTGACTTGCGGGGCTCGGACCAGGTTCTGTTACCCAGAATCCTTTGCAAACCTCAAAATTTGGCTAAAAAAACACATGTTCCTCACATTTCTGTGGCAGAAAGTTCTGGAATCTGAGAATAGCCACAAATTTCCTTCCACCCAGCGTTCCCCCAAGTCTCCCGATAAAAATGATACCTCACTTGTGTGGGTAGGCCTAGCGCCCGCGACAGGAAACGCCCCAAAGCGCACCGTGGACACATCCAAAACTTTGGAAGAAAACAGAGGTGTTTTTTGCGAAGTGCCTACCTGTAGATTTTGGCCTCTAGCTCAGCCGGCACCTAGGAAAACCTACCAAACCTGTGCCTTTTTGAAAACTAGAGACCGAGGGGAATCCAAGGAGGGGTGACTTGTGGGGCTCAGACCAGGTTCTGTTACCCAGAATCCTTTGCAAACCTCAAAATTTGGCTAAAAAAACACATGCTCCTCACATTTCTGTGGCAGAAAGTTCTGGAATCTGAGAGGAGCCACAAATTTCCTTCCACCCAGCGTTCCCCCAAGTCTCCCGATAAAAATGATACCTCACTTGTGTGGGTAGGCCTAGCGCCCGCGACAGGAAACACCCCAAAGCGCAACGTGGACACATCCAAATTTTTGGAAGAAAACAGAGGTGTTTCTTGCGAAGTGCCTACCTGTAGATTTTGGCCTCTAGCTCAGCCGTCACCTAGGGAAACCTACCAAACCTGTGCATTTCTGAAAACTAGAGACCTAGGGGAATCCAAGGAGGGGTGACTTGCGGGGCTCGGACCAGGTTCTGTTACCCAGAATCCTTTGCAAACCTCAAAATTTGGCTAAAAAAACACATGTTCCTCACATTTCTGTGGCAGAAAGTTCTGGAATCTGAGAATAGCCACAAATTTCCTCCACCCAGCGTTCCCCCAAGTCTCCCGATAAAAATGATACCTCACTTGTGTGGGTAGGCCTAGCGCCCGCGACAGGAAACGCCCCAAAGCGCACCGTGGACACATCCAAAACTTTGGAAGAAAACAGAGGTGTTTTTTGCGAAGTGCCTACCTGTAGATTTTGGCCTCTAGCTCAGTCGGCACCTAGGAAAACCTACCAAACCTGTGCCTTTCTGAAAACTAGAGACCGAGGGGAATCCAAGGAGGGGTGACTTGTGGGGCTCAGACCAGGTTCTGTTACCCAGAATCCTTTGCAAACCTCAAAATTTGGCTAAAAAAACACATGCTCCTCACATTTCTGTGGCAGAAAGTTCTGGAATCTGAGAGGAGCCACAAATTTCCTTCCACCCAGCGTTCCCCCAAGTCTCCCGATAAAAATGATACCTCACTTGTGTGGGTAGGCCTAGCGCCCGCGACAGGAAACACCCCAAAGCGCAACGTGGACACATCCAAAATTTTGGAAGAAAACAGAGGTGTTTTTTGCGAAGTGCCTACCTGTAGATTTTGGCCTCCAGCTCAGCCGGCACCTAGGGAAACCTACGAAACCTGTGCATTTCTGAAAACTAGAGACATAGGGGAATCCAAGACGGGGTGACTTGCGGGGCTCGGACCAGGTTCTGTTACCCAGAATCCTTTGCAAACCTCAGAATTTGGCTAAAAAAACACATGGTCCTCACATTTCTGTGGCAGAAAGTTCTGGAATCTGAGAGGAGCCACAAATTTCCTTCCACACAGCGTTCCCCCAAGTCTCCCGATGAAAATGATACCTCACTTGTGTGGGTAGGCCTAGCGCCCGCAACAGGAAACGCCCCAAAGGGCAACGTGGACACATCCAAATTTTTGGAAGAAAACAGAGGTGTTTCTTGCGAAGTGCCTACCTGTAGATTTTGACCTCTAGCTCAGCCGGCACCTAGGGAAACCTACCAAACCTGTGCATTTCTGAAAACTAGAGACTTTGCGGAATCCAAGATGGGGTGACTTGCGGGGCTCGGACCAGGTTCTGTTACCCAGAATCCTTTGCAAACCTCGAAATTTGGCTAAAAAAAAACATGTTCCTCACATTTCTGTGGCAGAAAGTTCTGGAATCTGAGAGGAGCCACAAATTTCCTTCCACCCAGCGTTCCCCCAAGTCTCCCGATAAAAATGATACCTCACTTGTGTGGGTAGGCCTAACGCCCACGACAGGAAATGCCCCAAAGCGCAACGTGGACACATCCAAATTTTTGGAAGAAAACAGAGGTGTTTTTTGTGAAGTGCCTACCTGTAGATTTTGGCCTCTAGCTCAGCCGGCACCTAAGGAAAACCTACCAAACCTGTGCATTTCTGAAAACTAGAGACCAAGGGGAATCCAAGGAGGGGTGACTTGCGGGGCTCGGACCAGGTTCTGTTACCCAGAATCCTTTGCAAACCTCAAAATTTGGCTAAAAAAACCCATGTTCCTCACATTTCTGTGGCAGAAAGTTGTGGAATCTGAGAGGAGCCACAAATTTCCTTCCGCCCAGCGTTCCCCCAAGTCTCCCGATGAAAATGATACCTCACTTGTGTGGGTAGGCCTAGCGCCCGCGACAGGAAACGCCCCAAAGCGCAACGTGGACACATCCAAATTTTTGGAAGAAAACAGAGGTGTTTCTTGCGAAGTGCCTACCTGTAGATTTTGGCCTCTAGCTCAGCCGTCACCTAGGGAAACCTATCAACCCTGTGCATTTCTGAAAACTAGAGACCTAGGGGAATCCAAGGAGGGGTGACTTGCGGGGCTCGGACCAGGTTCTGTTACCCAGAATCCTTTGCAAACCTCAAAATTTGGCTAAAAAAACACATGTTCCTCACATTTCTGTGGCAGAAAGTTCTGGAATCTGAGAATAGCCACAAATTTCCTTCCACCCAGCGTTCCCCCAAGTCTCCCGATAAAAATGATACCTCACTTGTGTGGGTAGGCCTAGCGCCCGCGACAGGAAACGCCCCAAAGCGCACCGTGGACACATCCAAAACTTTGGAAGAAAACAGAGGTGTTTTTTGCGAAGTGCCTACCTGTAGATTTTGGCCTCTAGCTCAGCCGGCACCTAGGAAAACCTACCAAACCTGTGCCTTTCTGAAAACTAGAGACCGAGGGGAATCCAAGGAGGGGTGACTTGTGGGGCTCAGACCAGGTTCTGTTACCCAGAATCCTTTGCAAACCTCAAAATTTGGCTAAAAAAACACATGTTCCTCACATTTCTGTGGCAGAAAGTTCTGGAATCTGAGAGGAGCCACAAATTTCCTTCCGCCCAGCGTTCCCCCAAGTCTCCCGATGAAAATGATACCTCACTTGTGTGGGTAGGCCTAGCGCCTGCGACAGGAAACGCCCCAAAGCGCAACATGGACACATCCAAATTTTTGGAAGAAAACAGAGGTGTTTCTTGCGAAGTGCCTACCTGTAGATTTTGGCCTCTAGCTCAGCCGTCACCTAGGGAAACCTACCAAACCTGTGCATTTCTGAAAACTAGAGACCTAGGGGAATCCAAGGAGGGGTGACTTGCGGGGCTCGGACCAGGTTCTGTTACCCAGAATCCTTTGCAAACCTCAAAATTTGGCTAAAAAAACACATGTTCCTCACATTTCTGTGGCAGAAAGTTCTGGAATCTGAGAATAGCCACAAATTTCCTTCCACCCAGCGTTCCCCCAAGTCTCCCGATAAAAATGATACCTCACTTGTGTGGGTAGGCCTAGCGCTCGCGACAGGAAACGCCCCAAAGCGCACCGTGGACACATCCAAAACTTTGGAAGAAAACAGAGGTGTTTTTTGCGAAGTGCCTACCTGTAGATTTTGGCCTCTAGCTCAGCCGGCACCTAGGAAAACCTACCAAACCTGTGCCTTTCTGAAAACTAGAGACCGAGGGGAATCCAAGGAGGGGTGACTTGTGGGGCTCAGACCAGGTTCTGTTACCCAGAATCCTTTGCAAACCTCAAAATTTGGCTAAAAAAACACATGTTCCTCACATTTCTGTGGCAGAAAGTTCTGGAATCTGAGAGGAGCCACAAATTTCCTTCCACCCAGCGTTCCCCCAAGTCTCCCGATAAAAATGATACCTCACTTGTGTGGGTAGGCCTAGCGCCCGCGACAGGAAACACCCCAAAGCGCAACGTGGACATATCCAAATTTTTGGAAGAAAACAGAGGTGTTTTTTGCGAAGTGCCTACCTGTAGATTTTGGCCTCTAGCTCAGCCGGCACCTAGGGAAACCTACCAAACCTGTGCATTTCTGAAAAATAGAGACCTAGGAGAATCCAAGATGGGGTGACTTGCGGGGCTCGGACCAGGTTCTGTTACCCAGAATCCTTTGCAAACCTCGAAATTTGGCTAAAAAAACACATGTTCCTCACATTTCTGTGGCAGAAAGTTCTGGAATCTGAGAGGAGCCACAAATTTCCTTCCACCCAGCGTTCCCCCAAGTCTCCCGATAAAAATGATACCTCACTTGTGTGGGTAGGCCTAGCGCCCGCGACAGGAAACGCCCCAAAGCGCACCGTGGACACATCCAAAACTTTGGAAGAAAACAGAGGTGTTTTTTGCGAAGTGCCTACCTGTAGATTTTGGCCTCTAGCTCAGCCGGCACCTAGGAAAACCTACCAAACCTGTGCCTTTCTGAAAACTAGAGACCGAGGGGAATCCAAGGAGGGGTGACTTGTGGGGCTCAGACCAGGTTCTGTTACCCAGAATCCTTTGCAAACCTCAAAATTTGGCTAAAAAAACACATGTTCCTCACATTTCTGTGGCAGAAAGTTCTGGAATCTGAGAGGAGCCACAAATTTCCTTCCACCCAGCATTCCCCCAAGTCTCCCGATAAAAATGATACCTCACTTGTGTGGGTAGGCCTAGCGCCCGCGACAGGAAACACCCCAAAGCGCAACGTGGACACATCCAAAATTTTGGAAGAAAACAGAGGTGTTTTTTGCGAAGTGCCTACCTGTAGTATTTGGCCTCTAGCTCAGCCGGCACCTAGGGAAACCTACCAAACCTGTGCATTTCTGAAAAATAGAGACCTAGGAGAATCCAAGATGGGGTGACTTGCGGGGCTCGGACCAGGTTCTGTTACCCAGAATCCTTTGCAAACCTCGAAATTTGGCTAAAAAAACACATGTTCCTCACATTTCTGTGGCAGAAAGTTCTGGAATCTGAGAGGAGCCACAAATTTCCTTCCACCCAGCGTTCCCCCAAGTCTCCCGATAAAAATGATAACTCGCTTGTGTGGGTAGGCCTAGCGCCCGCGACATGAAACGCCCCAAAGCGCAACGTGGACACATCCAAAATTTTGGAAGAAAACAGAGGTGTTTTTTGCGAAGTGCCTACCTGTAGATTTTGGCCTCTAGCTCAGCCGGCACCTAGGAAAACCTACCAAACCTGTGCATTTCTGAAAACTAGCGACCGAGGGGAATCCAAGGAGGGGTGACTTGTGGGGCTCGGACCAGGTTCTGTTTACCAGAAACCTTTGCAAACCTCAAAATTTGGCTAAAAAAACACATGTTCCTCACATTTCTGTGGCAGAAAGTTCTGGAATCTGAGAGGAGCCACAAATTTCCTTCCACCCAGCGTTCCCCCAGGTCTCCTGATAAAAATGATACCTCACTTGTGTGGGTAGGCCTAGCGCCCGCAACAGGAAACACCCCAAAGCGCAACGTGGACACATCCAAAATTTTGGAAGAAAACAGAGGTGTTTTTTGCGAAGTGCCTACCTGTAGATTTTGGCCTCTAGCTCAGCCGGCACCTAGGGAAAACTACGAAATCTGTGCATTTCTGAAAACTAGAGACCTAGGGGAATCCAAGACGGGGTGACTTGCGGGGCTCGGACCAGGTTCTGTTACCCAGAATCCTTTGCAAACCTCAGAATTTGGCTAAAAAAACACATGGTCCTCACATTTCTGTGGCAGAAAGTTCTGGAATCTGAGAGGAGCCACAAATTTCCTTCCACACAGCGTTCCCCCAAGTCTCCCGATGAAAATGATACCTCACTTGTGTGGGTAGGCCTAGCGCCCGAGACAGGAAACGCCCCAAAGCGCAACGTGGACACATCCAAATTTTTGGAAGAAAACAGAGGTGTTTTTTGCGAAGTGCCTGCCTGTAGATTTTGGCCTCTAGCTCAGCCGGCACCTAGGGAAACCTACCAAACCTGTGCATTTCTGAAAACTAGAGACCTAGGAGAATCCAAGATGGGGTGACTTGCGGGGCTCGGACCAGGTTCTGTTACCCAGAATCCTTTGCAAACTTCGAAATTTGGCTAAAAAAACACTTGTTCCTCACATTTCTGTGGCAGAAAGTTCTGGAATCTGAGAGGAGCCACAAATTTCCTTCCACCCAGCGTTCCCCCAAGTCTCCCGATAAAAATTATACCTCACTTGTGTGGGTGGGCCTAGCGCTCGCGACAGGAAATGCCCCAAAGCGCAACGTGGACACATCCACATTTTTGGAAGAAAACAGAGGTGTTTTTTGCGAAGTGCCTACCTGTAGATTTTGGCCTCTAGCTCAGCCGGCACCTAGGGAAACCTACCAAACCTGTGCATTTCTGAAAACTAGAGACCTAGGAGAATCCAAGATGGGGTGACTTGCGGGGCTCGGACCAGGTTCTGTTACCCAGAATCCTTTGCAAACCTCGAAATTTGGCTAAAAAAACACATGTTCCTCACATTTCTGTGGCAGAAAGTTCTGGAATCTGAGAGGAGCCACAAATTTCCTTCCACCCAGCGTTCCCCCAAGTCTCCCGATAAAAATTATACCTCACTTGTGTGGGTGGGCCTAGCGCCCGCGACAGGAAATGCCCCAAAGCGCAACGTGGACACATCCAAAATTTTGGAAGAAAACAGAGGTGTTTTTTGCGAAGTGCCTACCTGTAGATTTTGGCCTCTAGCTCAGCCGGCACCTAGGGAAACCTACCAAACCTGTGCATTTCTGAAAAGTAGAGACCTAGGGGAATCCAAGGAGGGGTGACTTGCGGGGCTCGGACTAGGTTCTGTTACCCAGAATCCTTTGCAAACCTCAAAATTTGGCCAAAAAAACACATGTTCCTCACATTTCTGTGGCAGAAAGTTCTGGAATCTGAGAGGAGCCACAAATTTCCTTCCACCCAGCGTTCCCCCAAGTCTCCCGATAAAAATGATACCTCACTTGTGTGGGTAAGCCTAGCGCCCGCGACAGGAAACGCCCCAAAGCGCACCGTGGACACATCCAAATTTTTGGAAGAAAACAGAGGTGTTTTTTGCGAAGTGCCTACCTGTAGATTTTGGCCTCTAGCTCAGCCGGCACCTAGGGAAACCTACCAAACCTGTGCATTTCTGAAAACTAGAGACATAGGAGAATCCAAGATGGGGTGACTTGCGGGGCTCGGACCAGGTTCTGTTACCCAGAATCCTTTGCAAACCTCAAAATTTGGCTAAAAAAATACATGTTCCTCACATTTCTGTGGCAGAAAGTTCTGGAATCTGAGAGGAGCCACAAATTTCCTTCCACCCAGCGTTCCCCCAAGTCTCCCGATAAAAATGATACCTCACTTGTGTGGGTAGGCCTAGCGCCCGCGACAGGAAACGCCCCAAAGTGCAACGTGGACACATCCAAAAATTTGGAAGAAAACAGAGGTGTTTTTTGCGAAGTGCCTACCTGTAGATTTTGGCCTCTAGCTCAGCCGGCACCTAGGAAAACCTACCAAACCTGTGCATTTCTGAAAACTAGCGACCGCGGGGAATACAAGGAGGGGTGACTTGTGGGGCTCGGACCAGGTTCTGTTTACCAGAAACCTTTGCAAACCTCAAAATTTGGCTAAAAAAACACATGTTCCTCACATTTCTGTGGCAGAAAGTTCTGGAATCTGAGAGGAGCCACAAATTTCCTTCCACCCAGCGTTCCCCCAGGTCTCCTGATAAAAATGATACCTCACTTGTGTGGGTAGGCCTAGCGCCCGCAACAGGAAACACCCCAAAGCGCAACGTGGACACATCCAAATTTTTGGAAGAAAACAGAGGTGTTTTTTGCGAAGTGCCTACCTGTAGATTTTGGCCTCTAGCTCAGCCGGCACCTAGGGAAACCTACCAAACCTGTGCATTTCTGAAAACTAGAGACCTAGGAGAATCCAAGATGGGGTGACTTGCGGGGCTCGGACCAGGTTCTGTTACCCAGAATCCTTTGCAAACCTCGAAATTTGGCTAAAAAAACACTTGTTCCTCACATTTCTGTGGCAGGAAGTTCTGGAATCTGAGAGGAGCCACAAATTTCCTTCCACCCAGCGTTCCCCCAAGTCTCCCGATAAAAATTATACCTCACTTGTGTGGGTGGGCCTAGCGCTCGCGACAGGAAATGCCCCAAAGCGCAACGTGGACACATCCACATTTTTGGAAGAAAACAGAGGTGTTTTTTGCGAAGTGCCTACCTGTAGATTTTGGCCTCTAGCTCAGCCGGCACCTAGGGAAACCTACCAAACCTGTGCATTTCTGAAAACTAGAGACCTAGGAGAATCCAAGATGGGGTGACTTGCGGGGCTCGGACCAGGTTCTGTTACCCAGAATCCTTTGCAAACCTCGAAATTTGGCTAAAAAAACACATGTTCCTCACATTTCTGTGGCAGAAAGTTCTGGAATCTGAGAGGAGCCACAAATTTCCTTCCACCCAGCGTTCCCCCAAGTCTCCCGATAAAAATTATACCTCACTTGTGTGGGTGGGCCTAGCGCCCGCGACAGGAAATGCCCCAAAGCGCAACGTGGACACATCCAAAATTTTGGAAGAAAACAGAGGTGTTTTTTGCGAAGTGCCTACCTGTAGATTTTGGCCTCTAGCTCAGCCGGCACCTAGGGAAACCTACCAAACCTGTGCATTTCTGAAAAGTAGAGACCTAGGGGAATCCAAGGAGGGGTGACTTGCGGGGCTCGGACTAGGTTCTGTTACCCAGAATCCTTTGCAAACCTCAAAATTTGGCCAAAAAAACACATGTTCCTCACATTTCTGTGGCAGAAAGTTCTGGAATCTGAGAGGAGCCACAAATTTCCTTCCACCCAGCGTTCCCCCAAGTCTCCCGATAAAAATTATACCTCACTTGTGTGGGTGGGCCTAGCGCCCGCGACAGGAAATGCCCCAAAGCGCAACGTGGACACATCCAAAATTTTGGAAGAAAACAGAGGTGTTTTTTGCGAAGTGCCTACCTGTAGATTTTGGCCTCTAGCTCAGCCGGCACCTAGGGAAACCTACCAAACCTGTGCATTTCTGAAAAGTAGAGACCTAGGGGAATCCAAGGAGGGGTGACTTGCGGGGCTCGGACTAGGTTCTGTTACCCAGAATCCTTTGCAAACCTCAAAATTTGGCCAAAAAACCACATGTTCCTCACATTTCTGTGGCAGAAAGTTCTGGAATCTGAGAGGAGCCACAAATTTCCTTCCACCCAGCGTTCCCCCAAGTCTCCCGATAAAAATGATACCTCACTTGTGTGGGTAAGCCTAGCGCCCGCGACAGGAAACGCCCCAAAGCGCACCGTGGACACATCCAAATTTTTGGAAGAAAACAGAGGTGTTTTTTGCGAAGTGCCTACCTGTAGATTTTGGCCTCTAGCTCAGCCGGCACCTAGGGAAACCTACCAAACCTGTGCATTTCTGAAAACTAGAGACATAGGAGAATCCAAGATGGGGTGACTTGCGGGGCTCGGACCAGGTTCTGTTACCCAGAATCCTTTGCAAACCTCAAAATTTGGCTAAAAAAATACATGTTCCTCACATTTCTGTGGCAGAAAGTTCTGGAATCTGAGAGGAGCCACAAATTTCCTTCCACCCAGCGTTCCCCCAAGTCTCCCGATAAAAATGATACCTCACTTGTGTGGGTAGGCCTAGCGCCCGCGACAGGAAACGCCCCAAAGTGCAACGTGGACACATCCAAAAATTTGGAAGAAAACAGAGGTGTTTTTTGCGAAGTGCCTACCTGTAGATTTTGGCCTCTAGCTCAGCCGGCACCTAGGAAAACCTACCAAACCTGTGCATTTCTGAAAACTAGCGACCGCGGGGAATACAAGGAGGGGTGACTTGTGGGGCTCGGACCAGGTTCTGTTTACCAGAAACCTTTGCAAACCTCAAAATTTGGCTAAAAAAACACATGTTCCTCACATTTCTGTGGCAGAAAGTTCTGGAATCTGAGAGGAGCCACAAATTTCCTTCCACCCAGCGTTCCCCCAGGTCTCCTGATAAAAATGATACCTCACTTGTGTGGGTAGGCCTAGCGCCCGCAACAGGAAACACCCCAAAGCGCAACGTGGACACATCCAAATTTTTGGAAGAAAACAGAGGTGTTTTTTGCGAAGTGCCTACCTGTAGATTTTGGCCTCTAGCTCAGCCGGCACCTAGGGAAACCTACCAAACCTGTGCATTTCTGAAAACTAGAGACCTAGGAGAATCCAAGATGGGGTGACTTGCGGGGCTCGGACCAGGTTCTGTTACCCAGAATCCTTTGCAAACCTCGAAATTTGGCTAAAAAAACACTTGTTCCTCACATTTCTGTGGCAGGAAGTTCTGGAATCTGAGAGGAGCCACAAATTTCCTTCCACCCAGCGTTCCCCCAAGTCTCCCGATAAAAATTATACCTCACTTGTGTGGGTGGGCCTAGCGCTCGCGACAGGAAATGCCCCAAAGCGCAACGTGGACACATCCACATTTTTGGAAGAAAACAGAGGTGTTTTTTGCGAAGTGCCTACCTGTAGATTTTGGCCTCTAGCTCAGCCGGCACCTAGGGAAACCTACCAAACCTGTGCATTTCTGAAAACTAGAGACCTAGGAGAATCCAAGATGGGGTGACTTGCGGGGCTCGGACCAGGTTCTGTTACCCAGAATCCTTTGCAAACCTCGAAATTTGGCTAAAAAAACACATGTTCCTCACATTTCTGTGGCAGAAAGTTCTGGAATCTGAGAGGAGCCACAAATTTCCTTCCACCCAGCGTTCCCCCAAGTCTCCCGATAAAAATTATACCTCACTTGTGTGGGTGGGCCTAGCGCCCGCGACAGGAAATGCCCCAAAGCGCAACGTGGACACATCCAAAATTTTGGAAGAAAACAGAGGTGTTTTTTGCGAAGTGCCTACCTGTAGATTTTGGCCTCTAGCTCAGCCGGCACCTAGGGAAACCTACCAAACCTGTGCATTTCTGAAAAGTAGAGACCTAGGGGAATCCAAGGAGGGGTGACTTGCGGGGCTCGGACTAGGTTCTGTTACCCAGAATCCTTTGCAAACCTCAAAATTTGGCCAAAAAAACACATGTTCCTCACATTTCTGTGGCAGAAAGTTCTGGAATCTGAGAGGAGCCACAAATTTCCTTCCACCCAGCGTTCCCCCAAGTCTCCCGATAAAAATGATACCTCACTTGTGTGGGTAGGCCTAGCGCCCGCGACAGGAAACGCCCCAAAGCGCACCGTGGACACATCCAAATTTTTGGAAGAAAACAGAGGTGTTTTTTGCGAAGTGCCTACCTGTAGATTTTGGCCTCTAGCTCAGCCGGCACCTAGGGAAACCTACCAAACCTGTGCATTTCTGAAAACTAGAGACATAGGAGAATCCAAGATGGGGTGACTTGCGGGGCTCGGACCAGGTTCTGTTACCCAGAATCCTTTGCAAACCTCAAAATTTGGCTAAAAAAATACATGTTCCTCACATTTCTGTGGCAGAAAGTTCTGGAATCTGAGAGGAGCCACAAATTTCCTTCCACCCAGCGTTCCCCCAAGTCTCCCGATAAAAATGATACCTCACTTGTGTGGGTAGGCCTAGCGCCCGCGACAGGAAACGCCCCAAAGCGCAACGTGGACACATCCAAAATTTTGGAAGAAAACAGAGGTGTTTTTTGCGAAGTGCCTACCTGTAGATTTTGGCCTCTAGCTCAGCCGGCACCTAGGAAAACCTACCAAACCTGTGCATTTCTGAAAACTAGAGACCGAGGGGAATCCAAGGAGGGGTGACTTGTGGGGCTCGGACCAGGTTCTGTTTACCAGAATCCTTTGCAAACCTCAAAATTTGGCTAAAAAAACACATGGTCCTCAAATTTCTGTGGCAGAAAGTTCTGGAATCTGAGAGGAGCCACAAATTTCCTTCCACCCAGCGTTCCCCCAAGTCTCCCGATAAAAATGATAACTCGCTTGTGTGGGTAGGCCTAGCGCCCGCGACAGGAAACGCCCCAAAGCGCAACGTGGACACATCCAAAATTTTGGAAGAAAACAGAGGTGTTTTTTGCGAAGTGCCTACCTGTAGATTTTGGCCTCTAGCTCAGCCGGCACCTAAGGAAACCTACCAAACCTGTGCATTTCTGAAAACTAGAGACCTAGGGGAATCCAAGACGGGGTGACTTGCGGGGCTCGGACCAGGTTTTGTTACCCAGAATCCTTTGCAAACCTCAGAATTTGGCTAAAAAAACACGTGGTCCTCACATTTCTGTGGCAGAAAATTCTGGTATCTGAGAGGAGCCACAAATTTCCTTCCACCCAGCGTTCCCCCAAGTCTCCCGATGAAAATGATACCTCACTTGTGTGGGTAGGCCTAGCGCCCGCGACAGGAAACGCCCCAAAGGGCAACGTGGACACATCCAAATTTTTGGAAGAAAACAGAGGTGTTTCTTGCGAAGTGCCTACCTGTAGATTTTGCCCTCTAGCTCAGCCGGCACCTAGGGAAACCTACCAAACCTGTGCATTTCTGAAAACTAGAGACCTAGGGGAATCCAAGGAGGGGTGACTTGCGGGGCTCGGACCAGGTTCTGTTACCCAGAATCCTTTGCAAACCTCATAATTTGGCTAAAAAAACACATCGTCCTCACATTCCTGTGGCAGAAAGTTCTGGAATCTGAGAGGAGCCACAAATTTCCTTCCACCCAGCGTTCCCCCAAGTCTCCCGATAAAAAGTATACCTCACTTGTGTGGGTGGGCCTAGCGCCCGCGACAGGAAACGCCCCAAAGCGCACCGTGGACACATCCAAATTTTTGGAAGAAAACAGAGTTGTTTTTTGTGAAGTGCCTACCTGTAGATTTTGGCCTCTAGCTCAGCCGGCACCTAAGGAAAACCTACCAAACCTGTGCATTTCTGAAAACTAGAGACCTAGGGGAATCCAAGGAGGGGTGACTTGAGGGGCTCGGACCAGGTTCTGTTACCCAGAATCCTTTGCAAACCTCAAAATTTGGCTAAAAAAACACATGTTCCTCACATTTCTGTGGCAGAAAGTTCTGGAATCTGAGAGGAGCCACAAATTTCCTTCCACCCAGCGTTCCCCCAAGTCTCCCGATAAAAATGATACCTCACTTGTGTGGGTAGGCCAAGCGCCCGCGACAGGAAACGCCCCAAAGCGCAACGTGGACACATCCAAATTTTTGGAAGAAAACAGAGGTGTTTTTTGCGAAGTGCCTACCTGTAGATTTTGGCCTCTAGCTCAGCCGGCACCTAAGGAAAACCTACCAAACCTGTGCATTTCTGAAAACTAGAGACCTAGGGGAATCCAAGGAGGGGTGACTTGAGGGGCTCGGACCAGGTTCTGTTACCCAGAATCCTTTGCAAACCTCAGAATTTGGATAAAAAACACATGTTCCTCACATTTCTGTGGCAGAAAGTTCTGGAATCTGAGAGGAGCCACAAATTTCCTTCCACCCAGCGTTCCCCCAAGTCTCTCGATAAAAATGATACCTCACTTGTGTGGGTAGGCCAAGCGCCCGCGACAGGAAACGCCCCAAAGCGCAACGTGGACACATCCAAATTTTTGGAAGAAAACAGAGGTGTTTTTTGCGAAGTGCCTACCTGTAGATTTTGGCCTCTAGCTCAGGCGGCACCTAGGAACACCTACCAAACCTGTGCCTTTCTGAAAACTAGAGACCGAGGGGAATCCAAGGAGGGGTGACTTGTGGGGCTCAGACCAGGTTCTGTTACCCAGAATCCTTTGCAAACCTCAAAATTTGGCTAAAAAAACACATGTTCCTCACATTTCTGTGGCAGAAAGTTCTGGAATCTGAGAGGAGCCACAAATTTCCTTCCACCCAGCGTTCCCCCAAGTCTCCTGATAAAAATGATATCTCACTTGTGTGGGTAGGCCTAGGGCCCGCGACAGGAAACACCCCAAAGCGCAACGTGGACACATCCAAAATTTTGGAAGATAACAGAGGTGTTTTTTGAGAAGTGCCTACCTGTAGATTTTGGCCTCTAGCTCAGGCGGCACCTAGGGAAACCTACCAAACCTGTGCATTTCTGAAAACTAGAGACCTAGGGGAATCCAAGACGGGGTGACTTGTGGGGCTCGGACCAGGTTTTGTTACCCAGAATCCTTTGCAAACCTCAGAATTTGGCTAAAAAAACACATGGTCCTCACATTTCTGTGGCAGAAAGTTCTGGAATCTGAGAGGAGCCACAAATTTCCTTCCACCCAGCGTTCCCCCAAGTCTCCCGATGAAAATGATACCTCACTTGTGTGGGTAGGCCTAGCGCCCGCAACAGGAAACGCCCCAAAGGGCAATGTGGACACATCCAAATTTTTGGAAGAAAACAGAGGTGTTTCTTGCGAAGTGCCTACCTGTAGATTTTGGCCTCTAGCTCAGCCGGCACCTAGGGAAACCTACCAAACCTGTGCATTTCTGAAAACTAGAGACTTTGCGGAATCCAAGATGGGGTGACTTGCGGGGCTCGGACCAGGTTCTGTTACCCAGAATCCTTTGCAAACCTCGAAATTTGGCTAAAAAAACACATGTTCCTCACATTTCTGTGGCAGAAAGTTCTGGAATCTGAGAGGAGCCACAAATTTCCTTCCACCCAGCGTTCCCCCAAGTCTCCCGATAAAAATGATACCTCACTTGTGTGGGTAGGCCTAACGCCCACGACAGGAAATGCCCCAAAGCGCAACGTGGACACATCCAAATTTTTGGAAGAAAACAGAGGTGTTTTTTGTGAAGTGCCTACCTGTAGATTTTGGCCTCTAGCTCAGCCGGCACCTAAGGAAAACCTACCAAACCTGTGCATTTCTGAAAACTAGAGACCTAGGGGAATCCAAGGAGGGGTGACTTGCGGGGCTCGGACCAGGTTCTGTTACCCAGAATCCTTTGCAAACCTCAAAATTTGGCTAAAAAAACACATGTTCCTCACATTTCTGTGGCAGAAAGTTCTGGAATCTGAGAGGAGCCACAAATTTCCTTCCGCCCAGCGTTCCCCCAAGTCTCCCGATGAAAATGATACCTCACTTGTGTGGGTAGGCCTAGCGCCTGCGACAGGAAACGCCCCAAAGCGCAACGTGGACACATCCAAATTTTTGGAAGAAAACAGAGGTGTTTCTTGCGAAGTGCCTACCTGTAGATTTTGGCCTCTAGCTCAGCCGTCACCTAGGGAAACCTACCAAACCTGTGCATTTCTGAAAACTAGAGACCTAGGGGAATCCAAGGAGGTGTGACTTGCGGGGCTCGGACCAGGTTCTGTTACCCAGAATCCTTTGCAAACCTCAAAATTTGGCTAAAAAAACACATGTTCCTCACATTTCTGTGGCAGAAAGTTCTGGAATCTGAGAATAGCCACAAATTTCCTTCCTCCCAGCATTCCCCCAAGTCTCCCGATAAAAATGATACCTCACTTGTGTGGGTAGGCCTAGCGCCCGCGACAGGAAACGCCCCAAAGCGCACCGTGGACACATCCAAAACTTTGGAAGAAAACAGAGGTGTTTTTTGCGAAGTGCCTACCTGTAGATTTTGGCCTCTAGCTCAGCCGGCACCTAGGAAAACCTACCAAACCTGTGCCTTTCTGAAAACTAGAGACCGAGGGGAATCCAAGGAGGGGTGACTTGTGGGGCTCAGACCAGGTTCTGTTACCCAGAATCCTTTGCAAACCTCAAAATTTGGCTAAAAAAACACATGTTCCTCACATTTCTGTGGCAGAAAGTTCTGGAATCTGAGAGGAGCCACAAATTTCCTTCCACCCAGCGTTCCCCCAAGTCTCCCGATAAAAATGATACCTCACTTGTGTGGGTAGGCCTAGCGCCCGCGACAGGAAACACCCCAAAGCGCAACGTGGACACATCCAAAATTTTGGAAGAAAACAGAGGTGTTTTTTGCGAAGTGCCTACCTGTAGATTTTGGCCTCCAGCTCAGCCGGCACCTAGGGAAACCTACCAAACCTGTGCATTTCTGAAAAATAGAGACCTAGGAGAATCCAAGATGGGGTGACTTGCGGGGCTCGGACCAGGTTCTGTTACCCAGAATCCTTTGCAAACCTCGAAATTTGGCTAAAAAAACACATGTTCCTCACATTTCTGTGGCAGAAAGTTCTGGAATCTGAGAGGAGCCACAAATTTCCTTCCACCCAGCGTTCCCCCAAGTGTCCCGATAAAAATGATACCTCACTTGTGTGGGTAGGCCTAGCGCCCGCGACAGGAAACGCCCCAAAGCGCACCGTGGACACATCCAAAACTTTGGAAGAAAACAGAGGTGTTTCTTGCGAAGTGCCTACCTGTAGATTTTGCCCTCTAGCTCAGCCGGCACCTAGGGAAACCTACCAAACCTGTGCATTTCTGAAAACTAGAGACCTAGGGGAATCTAAGGAGGGGTGACTTGAGGGGCTCGGACCAGGTTCTGTTACCCAGAATCCTTTGCAAACCTCAAAATTTGGCTAAAAAAACACATGTTCCTCACATTTCTGTGGCAGAAAGTTCTGGAATCTGAGAGGAGCCACAAATTTCCTTCCACCCAGCGTTCCCCCAAGTCTCCCGATAAAAATGATACCTCACTTGTGTGGGTAGGCCAAGCGCCCGCGACAGGAAACGCCCCAAAGCGCAACGTGGACACATCCAAATTTTTGGAAGAAAACAGAGGTGTTTTTTGCGAAGTGCCTACCTGTAGATTTTGGCCTCTAGCTCAGCCGGCACCTAAGGAAAACCTACCAAACCTGTGCATTTCTGAAAACTAGAGACCTAGGGGAATCCAACGAGGGGTGACTTGAGGGGCTCGGACCAGGTTCTGTTACCCAGAATTCTTTGCAAACCTCAGAATTTGGATAAAAAAACACATGTTCCTCACATTTCTGTGGCAGAAAGTTCTGGAATCTGAGAGGAGCCACAAATTTCCTTCCACCCAGCGTTCCCCCAAGTCTCTCGATAAAAATGATACCTCACTTGTGTGGGTAGGCCAAGCGCCCGCGACAGGAAACGCCCCAAAGCGCAACGTGGACACATCCAAATTTTTGGAAGAAAACAGAGGTGTTTTTTGCGAAGTGCCTACCTGTAGATTTTGGCCTCTAGCTCAGGCGGCACCTAGGGAAACCTACCAAACCTGTGCATTTCTGAAAACTAGAGACCGAGGGGAATCCAAGGAGGGGTGACTTGTGGGGCTCGGACCAGGTTCTGTTACCCAGAATCCTTTGCAAACCTCAGAATTTGGCTAAAAAAACACATGGTCCTCACATTTCTGTGGCAGAAAGTTCTGGAATCTGAGAGGAGCCACAAATTTCCTTCCACCCAGCGTTCCCCCAAGTCTCCTGATAAAAATGATATCTCACTTGTGTGGGTAGGCCTAGGGCCCGCGACAGGAAACACCCCAAAGCGCAACGTGGACACATCCAAAATTTTGGAAGATAACAGAGGTGTTTTTTGAGAAGTGCCTACCTGTAGATTTTGGCCTCTAGCTCAGGCGGCACCTAGGGAAACCTACCAAACCTGTGCATTTCTGAAAACTAGAGACCTAGGGGAATCCAAGACGGGGTGACTTGTGGGGCTCGGACCAGGTTTTGTTACCCAGAATCCTTTGCAAACCTCAGAATTTGGCTAAAAAAACACATGGTCCTCACATTTCTGTGGCAGAAAGTTCTGGAATCTGAGAGGAGCCACAAATTTCCTTCCACCCAGCGTTCCCCCAAGTCTCCCGATGAAAATGATACCTCACTTGTGTGGGTAGGCCTAGCGCCCGCAACAGGAAACGCCCCAAAGGGCAATGTGGACACATCCAAATTTTTGGAAGAAAACAGAGGTGTTTCTTGCGAAGTGCCTACCTGTAGATTTTGGCCTCTAGCTCAGCCGGCACCTAGGGAAACCTACCAAACCTGTGCATTTCTGAAAACTAGAGACTTTGCGGAATCCAAGATGGGGTGACTTGCGGGGCTCGGACCAGGTTCTGTTACCCAGAATCCTTTGCAAACCTCGAAATTTGGCTAAAAAAACACATGTTCCTCACATTTCTGTGGCAGAAAGTTCTGGAATCTGAGAGGAGCCACAAATTTCCTTCCACCCAGCGTTCCCCCAAGTCTCCCGATAAAAATGATACCTCACTTGTGTGGGTAGGCCTAACGCCCACGACAGGAAATGCCCCAAAGCGCAACGTGGACACATCCAAATTTTTGGAAGAAAACAGAGGTGTTTTTTGTGAAGTGCCTACCTGTAGATTTTGGCCTCTAGCTCAGCCGGCACCTAAGGAAAACCTACCAAACCTGTGCATTTCTGAAAACTAGAGACCTAGGGGAATCCAAGGAGGGGTGACTTGCGGGGCTCGGACCAGGTTCTGTTACCCAGAATCCTTTGCAAACCTCAAAATTTGGCTAAAAAAACACATGTTCCTCACATTTCTGTGGCAGAAAGTTCTGGAATCTGAGAGGAGCCACAAATTTCCTTCCGCCCAGCGTTCCCCCAAGTCTCCCGATGAAAATGATACCTCACTTGTGTGGGTAGGCCTAGCGCCCGCGACAGGAGACGCCCCAAAGCGCACCGTGGACACATCCAAAACTTTGGAAGAAAACAGAGGTGTTTTTTGCAAAGTGCCTACCTGTAGATTTTGGCCTCTAGCTCAGCCGGCACCTAGGAAAACCTACCAAACCTGTGCCTTTCTGAAAACTAGAGACCGAGGGGAATCCAAGGAGGGGTGACTTGTGGGGCTCAGACCAGGTTCTGTTACCCAGAATCCTTTGCAAACCTCAAAATTTGGCTAAAAAAACACATGTTCCTCACATTTCTGTGGCAGAAAGTTCTGGAATCTGAGAGGAGCCACAAATTTCCTTCCGCCCAGCGTTCCCCCAAGTCTCCCGATGAAAATGATACCTCACTTGTGTGGGTAGGCCTAGCGCCTGCGACAGGAAACGCCCCAAAGCGCAACGTGGACACATCCAAATTTTTGGAAGAAAACAGAGGTGTTTCTTGCGAAGTGCCTACCTGTAGATTTTGGCCTCTAGCTCAGCCGTCACCTAGGGAAACCTACCAAACCTGTGCATTTCTGAAAACTAGAGACCTAGGGGAATCCAAGGATGGGTGACTTGCGGGGCTCGGACCAGGTTCTGTTACCCAGAATCCTTTGCAAACCTCAAAATTTGGCTAAAAAAACACATGTTCCTCACATTTCTGTGGCAGAAAGTTCTGGAATCTGAGAATAGCCACAAATTTCCTTCCTCCCAGCATTCCCCCAAGTCTCCCGATAAAAATGATACCTCACTTGTGTGGGTAGGCCTAGCGCCCGCGACAGGAAACGCCCCAAAGCGCACCGTGGACACATCCAAAACTTTGGAAGAAAACAGAGGTGTTTTTTGCGAAGTGCCTACCTGTAGATTTTGGCCTCTAGCTCAGCCGGCACCTAGGGAAACCTACGAAACCTGTGCATTTCTGAAAACTAGAGACCTAGGGGAATCCAAGACGGGGTGACTTGCGGGGCTCGGACCAGGTTCTGTTACCCAGAATCCTTTGCAAACCTCAAAATTTGGCTAAAAAAACACATGGTCCTCACATTTCTGTGGCAGAAAGTTCTGGAATCTGAGAGGAGCCACAAATTTCCTTCCACACAGCGTTCCCCCAAGTCTCCCGATGAAAATGATACCTCACTTGTGTGGGTAGGCCTAGCGCCCACGACAGGAAACGCCCCAAAGCGCAACGTGGACACATCCAAATTTTTGGAAGAAAACAGAGGTGTTTTTTGCGAAGTGCCTACCTGTAGATTTTGGCCTCTAGCTCAGCCGGCACCTAGGGAAACCTACCAAACCTGTGCATTTCTGAAAAATAGAGACCTAGGAGAATCCAAGATGATGTGACTTGCGGGGCTCGGACCAGGTTCTGTTACCCAGAATCCTTTGCAAACCTCGAAATTTGGCTAAAAAAACACATGTTCCTCACATTTCTGTGGCAGAAAGTTCTGGAATCTGAGAGGAGCCACAAATTTCCTTCCACCCAGCGTTCCCCCAAGTCTCCCGATAAAAATGATAACTCGCTTGTGTGGGTAGGCCTAGCGCCCGCGACAGGAAACGCCCCAAAGCGCAACGTGGACACATCCAAAATTTTGGAAGAAAACAGAGGTGTTTTTTGCGAAGTGCCTACCTGTAGATTTTGGCCTCTAGCTCAGCCGGCACCTAAGGAAACCTACCAAACCTGTGCATTTCTGAAAACTAGAGACCTAGGGGAATCCAAGACGGGGTGACTTGCGGGGCTCGGACCAGGTTTTGTTACCCAGAATCCTTTGCAAACCTCAGAATTTGGCAAAAAAAAAAACCCGTGGTCCTCACATTTCTGTGGCAGAAAGTTCTGGAATCTGAGAGGAGCCACAAATTTCCTTCCACCCAGCGTTCCCCCAAGTCTCCCGATGAAAATGATACCTCACTTGTGTGGGTAGACCTAGCGCCCGCGACAGGAAACGCCCCAAAGGGCAACGTGGACACATCCAAATTTTTGGAAGAAAACAGAGGTGTTTCTTGCGAAGTGCCTACCTGTAGGTTTTGCCCTCTAGCTCAGCCGGCACCTAGGGAAACCTACCAAACCTGTGCATTTCTGAAAACTAGAGACCTAGGGGAATCCAAGGAGGGGTGACTTGCGGGGCTCGGACCAGGTTCTGTTACCCAGAATCCTTTGCAAACCTCAAAATTTGGCTAAAAAAACACATGTTCCTCACATTTCTGTGGCAGAAAGTTCTGGAATCTGAGAATAGCCACAAATTTCCTTCCACCCAGCGTTCCCCCAAGTCTCCCGATAAAAATGATACCTCACTTGTGTGGGTAGGCCTAGCGCCCGTGACAAGAAACGCCCCAAAGCGCACCGTGGACACATCCAAAACTTTGGAAGAAAACAGAGGTGTTTTTTGCGAAGTGCCTACCTGTATATTTTGGCCTCTAGCTCAGCCGGCACCTAGGGAAACCTAAAAAACCTGTGCATTTCTGAAAACTAGAGACATAGGAGAATCCAAGATGGGGTGACTTGCGGGGCTCGGACCAGGTTCTGTTACCCAGAATCCTTTGCAAACCTCAAAATTTGGCTAAAAAAATACATGTTCCTCACATTTCTGTGGCAGAAAGTTCTGGAATCTGAGAGGAGCCACAAATTTCCTTCCACCCAGCGTTCCCCCAAGTCTCCCGATAAAAATGATACCTCACTTGTGTGGGTAGGCCTAGCGCCCGCGACAGGAAACGCCCCAAAGCGCAACGTGGACACATCCAAAATTTTGGAAGAAAACAGAGGTGTTTTTTGCGAAGTGCCTACCTGTAGATTTTGGCCTCTAGCTCAGCCGGCACCTAGGAAAACCTACCAAACCTGTGCATTTCTGAAAACTAGAGACCGAGGGGAATCCAAGGAGGGGTGACTTGTGGGGCTCGGACCAGGTTCTGTTTACCAGAATCCTTTGCAAACCTCAAAATTTGGCTAAAAAAACACATGGTCCTCAAATTTCTGTGGCAGAAAGTTCTTGAATCTGAGAGGAGCCACAAATTTCCTTCCACCCAGCGTTCCCCCAAGTCTCCCGATAAAAATGATAACTCGCTTGTGTGGGTAGGCCTAGCGCCCGCGACAGGAAACGCCCCAAAGCGCAACGTGGACACATCCAAAATTTTGGAAGAAAACAGAGGTGTTTTTTGCGAAGTGCCTACCTGTAGATTTTGGCCTCTAGCTCAGCCGGCACCTAAGGAAACCTACCAAACCTGTGCATTTCTGAAAACTAGAGACCTAGGGGAATCCAAGACGGGGTGACTTGCGGGGCTCGGACCAGGTTTTGTTACCCAGAATCCTTTGCAAACCTCAGAATTTGGCTAAAAAAACACGTGGTCCTCACATTTCTGTGGCAGAAAGTTCTGGAATCTGAGAGGAGCCACAAATTTCCTTCCACCCAGCGTTCCCCCAAGTCTCCCGATGAAAATGATACCTCACTTGTGTGGGTAGGCCTAGCGCCCGCGACAGGAAACGCCCCAAAGGGCAACGTGGACACATCCAAATTTTTGGAAGAAAACATAGGTGTTTCTTGCGAAGTGCCTACCTGTAGATTTTGCCCTCTAGCTCAGCCGGCACCTAGGGAAACCTACCAAACCTGTGCATTTCTGAAAACTAGAGACCTAGGGGAATCCAAGGAGGGGTGACTTGCGGGGCTCGGACCAGGTTCTGTTACCCAGAATCCTTTGCAAACCTCATAATTTGGCTAAAAAAACACATCGTCCTCACATTCCTGTGGCAGAAAGTTCTGGAATCTGAGAGGAGCCACAAATTTCCTTCCACCCAGCGTTCCCCCAAGTCTCCCGATAAAAATTATACCTCACTTGTGTGGGTGGGCCTAGCGCCCGCGACAGGAAACGCCCCAAAGCGCACCGTGGACACATCCAAATTTTTGGAAGAAAACAGAGGTGTTTTTTGTGAAGTGCCTACCTGTAGATTTTGGCCTCTAGCTCAGCCGGCACCTAAGGAAAACCTACCAAACCTGTGCATTTCTGAAAACTAGAGACCTAGGGGAATCCAAGGAGGGGTGACTTGAGGGGCTCGGACCAGGTTCTGTTACCCAGAATCCTTTGCAAACCTCAAAATTTGGCTAAAAAAACACATGTTCCTCACATTTCTGTGGCAGAAAGTTCTGGAATCTGAGAGGAGCCACAAATTTCCTTCCACCCAGCGTTCCCCCAAGTCTCCCGATAAAAATGATACCTCACTTGTGTGGGTAGGCCAAGCGCCCGCGACAGGAAACGCCCCAAAGCGCAACGTGGACACATCCAAATTTTTGGAAGAAAACAGAGGTGTTTTTTGCGAAGTGCCTACCTGTAGATTTTGGCCTCTAGCTCAGCCGGCACCTAAGGAAAACCTACCAAACCTGTGCATTTCTGAAAACTAGAGACCTAGGGGAATCCAAGGAGGGGTGACTTGAGGGGCTCGGACCAGGTTCTGTTACCCAGAATCCTTTGCAAACCTCAGAATTTGGATAAAAAAACACATGTTCCTCACATTTCTGTGGCAGAAAGTTCTGGAATCTGAGAGGAGCCACAAATTTCCTTCCACCCAGCGTTCCCCCAAGTCTCCCGATAAAAATGATACCTCACTTTTGTGTGGGTAGGCCAAGCGCCCGCGACAGGAAACGCCCCAAAGCGCAACGTGGACACATCCAAATTTTTGGAAGAAAACAGAGGTGTTTTTTGCGAAGTGCCTACCTGTAGATTTTGGCCTCTAGCTCAGGCGGCACCTAGGGAAACCTACCAAACCTGTGCATTTCTGAAAACTAGAGACCGAGGGGAATCCAAGGAGGGGTGACTTGTGGGGCTCGGACCAGGTTCTGTTACCCAGAATCCTTTGCAAACCTCAGAATTTGGCTAAAAAAACACATGGTCCTCACA
This sequence comes from Pleurodeles waltl, assembly GCF_031143425.1. NCBI lineage: Eukaryota > Metazoa > Chordata > Amphibia > Caudata > Salamandridae > Pleurodeles > Pleurodeles waltl. The sequence goes on from NW_027150395.1 coordinate 246,470, forward strand.
TTTCTGTGGCAGAAAGTTCTGGAATCTGAGAGGAGCCACAAATTTCCTTCCACCCAGCGTTCCCCCAAGTCTCCTGATAAAAATGATATCTCACTTGTGTGGGTAGGCCTAGGGCCCGCGACAGGAAACACCCCAAAGCGCAACGTGGACACATCCAAAATTTTGGAAGATAACAGAGGTGTTTTTTGCGAAGTGCCTACCTGTAGATTTTGGCCTCTAGCTCAGGCGGCACCTAGGGAAACCTACCAAACCTGTGCATTTCTGAAAACTAGAGACCTAGGGGAATCCAAGACGGGGTGACTTGTGGGGCTCGGACCAGGTTTTGTTACCCAGAATCCTTTGCAAACCTCAGAATTTGGCTAAAAAAACACATGGTCCTCACATTTCTGTGGCAGAAAGTTCTGGAATCTGAGAGGAGCCACAAATTTCCTTCCACCCAGCGTTCCCCCAAGTCTCCCGATGAAAATGATACCTCACTTGTGTGGGTAGGCCTAGCGCCCGCAACAGGAAACGCCCCAAAGGGCAATGTGGACACATCCAAATTTTTGGAAGAAAACAGAGGTGTTTCTTGCGAAGTGCCTACCTGTAGATTTTGGCCTCTAGCTCAGCCGGCACCTAGGGAAACCTACCAAACCTGTGCATTTCTGAAAACTAGAGACCTAGGGGAATCCAAGGAGGGGTGACTTGCGGGGCTCGGACCAGGTTCTGTTACCCAGAATCCTTTGCAAACCTCAAAATTTGGCTAAAAAAACACATGTTCCTCACATTTCTGTGGCAGAAAGTTCTGGAATCTGAGAGGAGCCACAAATTTCCTTCCGCCCAGCGTTCCCCCAAGTCTCCCGATGAAAATGATACCTCACTTGTGTGGGTAGGCCTAGCGCCCGCGACAGGAAACGCCCCAAAGCGCAACGTGGACACATCCAAAATTTTGGAAGATAACAGAGGTGTTTTTTGCGAAGTGCCTACCTGTAGATTTTGGCCTCTAGCTCAGGCGGCACCTAGGGAAACCTACCAAACCTGTGCATTTCTGAAAACTAGAGACTTTGCGGAATCCAAGATGGGGTGACTTGCGGGGCTCGGACCAGGTTCTGTTACCCAGAATCCTTTGCAAACCTCGAAATTTGGCTAAAAAAACACATGTTCCTCACATTTCTGTGGCAGAAAGTTCTGGAATCTGAGAGGAGCCACAAATTTCCTTCCACCCAGCGTTCCCCCAAGTCTCCCGATAAAAATGATACCTCACTTGTGTGGGTAGGCCTAACGCCCACGACAGGAAATGCCCCAAAGCGCAACGTGGACACATCCAAATTTTTGGAAGAAAACAGAGGTGTTTTTTGTGAAGTGCCTACCTGTAGATTTTGGCCTCTAGCTCAGCCGGCACCTAAGGAAAACCTACCAAACCTGTGCATTTCTGAAAACTAGAGACCTAGGGGAATCCAAGGAGGGGTGACTTGCGGGGCTCGGACCAGGTTCTGTTACCCAGAATCCTTTGCAAACCTCAAAATTTGGCTAAAAAAACACATGTTCCTCACATTTCTGTGGCAGAAAGTTCTGGAATCTGAGAGGAGCCACAAATTTCCTTCCGCCCAGCGTTCCCCCAAGTCTCCCGATGAAAATGATACCTCACTTGTGTGGGTAGGCCTAGCGCCCGCGACAGGAAACGCCCCAAAGCGCAACGTGGACACATCCAAATTTTTGGAAGAAAACAGAGGTGTTTCTTGCGAAGTGCCTACCTGTAGATTTTGGCCTCTAGCTCAGCCGTCACCTAGGGAAACCTACCAAACCTGTGCATTTCTGAAAACTAGAGACCTAGGGGAATCCAAGGAGGGGTGACTTGCGGGGCTCGGACCAGCTTCTGTTACCCAGAATCCTTTGCAAACCTCAAAATTTGGCTAAAAAAATACATGTTCCTCACATTTCTGTGGCAGAAAGTTCTGGAATCTGAGAATAGCCACAAATTTCCTTCCACCCAGCGTTCCCCCAAGTCTCCCGATAAAAATGATACCTCACTTGTGTGGGTAGGCCTAGCGCCCGCGACAGGAAACGCCCCAAAGCGCACCGTGGACACATCCAAAACTTTGGAAGAAAACAGAGGTGTTTTTTGCAAAGTGCCTACCTGTAGATTTTGGCCTCTAGCTCAGCCGGCACCTTGGAAAACCTACCAAACCTGTGCCTTTCTGAAAACTAGAGACCGAGGGGAATCCAAGGAGGGGTGACTTGTGGGGCTCAGACCAGGTTCTGTTACCCAGAATCCTTTGCAAACCTCAAAATTTGGCTAAAAAAACACATGTTCCTCACATTTCTGTGGCAGAAAGTTCTGGAATCTGAGAGGAGCCACAAATTTCCTTCCGCCCAGCGTTCCCCCAAGTCTCCCGATGAAAATGATACCTCACTTGTGTGGGTAGGCCTAGCGCCTGCGACAGGAAACGCCCCAAAGCGCAACGTGGACACATCCAAATTTTTGGAAGAAAACAGAGGTGTTTCTTGCGAAGTGCCTACCTGTAGATTTTGGCCTCTAGCTCAGCCGTCACCTAGGGAAACCTACCAAACCTGTGCATTTCTGAAAACTAGAGACCTAGGGGAATCCAAGGAGGGGTGACTTGCGGGGCTCGGACCAGGTTCTGTTACCCAGAATCCTTTGCAAACCTCAAAATTTGGCTAAAAAAACACATGTTCCTCACATTTCTGTGGCAGAAAGTTCTGGAATCTGAGAATAGCCACAAATTTCCTTCCTCCCAGCGTTCCCCCAAGTCTCCCGATAAAAATGATACCTCACTTGTGTGGGTAGGCCTAGCGCCCGCGACAGGAAACGCCCCAAAGCGCACCGTGGACACATCCAAAACTTTGGAAGAAAACAGAGGTGTTTTTTGCGAAGTGCCTACCTGTAGATTTTGGCCTCTAGCTCAGCCGGCACCTAGGAAAACCTACCAAACCTGTGCCTTTCTGAAAACTAGAGACCGAGGGGAATCCAAGGAGGGGTGACTTGTGGGGCTCAGACCAGGTTCTGTTACCCAGAATCCTTTGCAAACCTCAAAATTTGGCTAAAAAAACACATGTTCCTCACATTTCTGTGGCAGAAAGTTCTGGAATCTGAGAGGAGCCACAAATTTCCTTCCACCCAGCGTTCCCCCAAGTCTCCCGATAAAAATGATACCTCACTTGTGTGGGTAGGCCTAGCGCCCGCGACAGGAAAAACCCCAAAGCGCAACGTGGACACATCCAAAATTTTGGAAGAAAACAGAGGTGTTTTTTGCGAAGTGCCTACCTGTAGATTTTGGCCTCCAGCTCAGCCGGCACCTAGGGAAACCTACGAAACCTGTGCATTTCTGAAAACTAGAGACCTAGGGGAATCCAAGACGGGGTGACTTGCGGGGCTCGGACCAGGTTCTGTTACCCAGAATCCTTTGCAAACCTCAGAATTTGGCTAAAAAAACACATGGTCCTCACATTTCTGTGGCAGAAAGTTCTGGAATCTGAGAGGAGCCACAAATTTCCTTCCACACAGCGTTCCCCCAAGTCTCCCGATGAAAATGATACCTCACTTGTGTGGGTAGGCCTAGCGCCCACGACAGGAAACGCCCCAAAGCGCAACGTGGACACATCCAAATTTTTGGAAGAAAACAGAGGTGTTTTTTGCGAAGTGCCTACCTGTAGATTTTGGCCTCTAGCTCAGCCGGCACCTAGGGAAACCTACCAAAACTGTGCATTTCTGAAAAATAGAGACCTAGGAGAATCCAAGATGGGGTGACTTGCGGGGCTCGGACCAGGTTCTGTTACCCAGAATCCTTTGCAAACCTCGAAATTTGGCTAAAAAAACACATGTTCCTCACATTTCTGTGGCAGAAAGTTCTGGAATCTGAGAGGAGCCACAAATTTCCTTCCACCCAGCGTTCCCCCAAGTCTCCCGATAAAAATGATACCTCACTTGTGTGGGTAGGCCTAGCGCCCGCGACAGGAAACGCCCCAAAGCGCACCGTGGACACATCCAAAACTTTGGAAGAAAACAGAGGTGTTTTTTGCGAAGTGCCTACCAGTAGATTTTGGCCTCTAGCTCAGCCGGCACCTAGGAAAACCTACCAAACCTGTGCCTTTCTGAAAACTAGAGACCGAGGGGAATCCAAGGAGGGGTGACTTGTGGGGCTCAGACCAGGTTCTGTTACCCAGAATCCTTTGCAAACCTCAAAATTTGGCTAAAAAAACACATGTTCCTCACATTTCTGTGGCAGAAAGTTCTGGAATCTGAGAGGAGCCACAAATTTCCTTCCACCCAGCATTCCCCCAAGTCTCCCGATAAAAATGATACCTCACTTGTGTGGGTAGGCCTAGCGCCCGCGACAGGAAACATCCCAAAGCGCAACGTGGACACATCCAAAATTTTGGAAGAAAACAGAGGTGTTTTTTGCGAAGTGCCTACCTGTAGTATTTGGCCTCTAGCTCAGCCGGCACCTAGGGAAACCTACCAAACCTGTGCATTTCTGAAAAATAGAGACCTAGGAGAATCCAAGATGGGGTGACTTGCGGGGCTCGGACCAGGTTCTGTTACCCAGAATCCTTTGCAAACCTCAAATTTGGCTAAAAAAACAAATGTTCCTCACATTTCTGTGGCAGAAAGTTCTGGAATCTGAGAGGAGCCACAAATTTCCTTCCACCCAGCGTTCCCCCAAGTCTCCCGATAAAAATGATACCTCACTTGTGTGGGTAGGCCTAGCGCCCGCGACAGAAACACCCCAAAGCGCAACGTGGACACATCCAAAATTTTGGAAGAAAACAGAGGTGTTTTTTGCGAAGTGCCTACCTGTAGATTTTGGCCTCTAGCTCAGCCGGCACCTAGGGAAACCTACGAAACCTGTGCATTTCTGAAAACTAGAGACCTAGGGGAATCCAAGACGGGGTGACTTGCGGGGCTCGGACCAGGTTCTGTTACCCAGAATCCTTTGCAAACCTCAGAATTTGGCTAAAAAAACACATGGTCCTCACATTTCTGTGGCAGAAAGTTCTGGAATCTGAGAGGAGCCACAAATTTCCTTCCACACAGCGTTCCCCCAAGTCTCCCGATGAAAATGATACCTCACTTGTGTGGGTAGGCCTAGCGCCCACGACAGGAAACGCCCCAAAGCGCAACGTGGACACATCCAAATTTTTGGAAGAAAACAGAGGTGTTTTTTGCGAAGTGCCTACCTGTAGATTTTGGCCTCTAGCTCAGCCGGCACCTAGGGAAACCTACCAAACCTGTGCATTTCTGAAAAATAGAGACCTAGGAGAATCCAAGATGATGTGACTTGCGGGGCTCGGACCAGGTTCTGTTACCCAGAATCCTTTGCAAACCTCGAAATTTGGCTAAAAAAACACATGTTCCTCACATTTCTGTGGCAGAAAGTTCTGGAATCTGAGAGGAGCCACAAATTTCCTTCCACCCAGCGTTCCCCCAAGTCTCCCGATAAAAATGATAACTCGCTTGTGTGGGTAGACCTAGCGCCCGCGACAGGAAACGCCCCAAAGCGCAACGTGGACACATCCAAAATTTTGGAAGAAAACAGAGGTGTTTTTTGCGAAGTGCCTACCTGTAGATTTTGGCCTCTAGCTCAGCCGGCACCTAAGGAAACCTACCAAACCTGTGCATTTCTGAAAACTAGAGACCTAGGGGAATCCAAGACGGGGTGACTTGCGGGGCTCGGACCAGGTTTTGTTACCCAGAATCCTTTGCAAACCTCAGAATTTGGCTAAAAAAACACGTGGTCCTCACATTTCTGTGGCAGAAAGTTCTGGAATCTGAGAGGAGCCACAAATTTCCTTCCACCCAGCGTTCCCCCAAGTCTCCCGATGAAAATGATACCTCACTTGTGTGGGTAGACCTAGCGCCCGCGACAGGAAACGCCCCAAAGGGCAACGTGGACACATCCAAATTTTTGGAAGAAAACACAGGTGTTTCTTGCGAAGTGTCTACCTGTAGATTTTGGCCTCTAGCTCAGCCGGCACCTAGGGAAACCTACCAAACCTGTGCATTTCTGAAAACTAGAGACCTAGGGGAATCCAAGGAGGCGTGACTTGCGGGGCTCGGACCAGGTTCTGTTACCCAGAATCCTTTGCAAACCTCAAAATGTGGCAAAAAAAACACATGTTCCTCACATTTCTGTGGCAGAAAGTTCTGGAATCTGGGAGGAGCCACAAATTTCCTTCCGCCCAGCGTTCCCCCAAGTCTCCCGATGAAAATGATACCTCACTTGTGTGGGTAGGCCTAGCGCCCGCGACAGGAAACGCCCCAAAGCGCAACGTGGACACATCCAAATTTTTGGAAGAAAACAGAGGTGTTTCTTGCGAAGTGCCTACCTGTAGATTTTGGCCTCTAGCTCAGCCGTCACCTAGGGAAACCTACGAAACCTGTGCATTTCTGAAAACTAGAGACCTAGGGGAATCCAAGGAGGGGTGACTTGCGGGGCTCGGACCAGGTTCTGTTACCCAGAATCCTTTGCAAACCTCAAAATTTGGCTAAAAAAACACATGTTCCTCACATTTCTGTGGCAGAAAGTTCTGGAATCTGAGAATAGCCACAAATTTCCTTCCACCCAGCGTTCCCCCAAGTCTCCCGATAAAAATGATACCTCACTTGTGAGGGTAGGCCTAGCGCCCGTGACAGGAAACGCCCCAAAGCGCACCGTGGACACATCCAAAACTTTGGAAGAAAACAGAGGTGTTTTTTGCGAAGTGCCTACCTGTAGATTTTGGCCTCTAGCTCAGCCGGCACCTAGGGAAACCTACCAAACCTGTGCATTTCTGAAAACTAGAGACATAGGAGAATCCAAGATGGGGTGACTTGCGGGGCTCGGACCAGGTTCTGTTACCCAGAATCCTTTGCAAACCTCAAAATTTGGCTAAAAAAATACATGTTCCTCACATTTCTGTGGCAGAAAGTTCTGGAATCTGAGAGGAGCCACAAATTTCCTTCCACCCAGCGTTCCCCCAAGTCTCCCGATAAAAATGATACCTCACTTGTGTGGGTAGGCCTAGCGCCCGCGACAGGAAACGCCCCAAAGCGCAACGTGGACACATCCAAAATTTTGGAAGAAAACAGAGGTGTTTTTTGCGAAGTGCCTACCTGTAGATTTTGGCCTCTAGCTCAGCCGGCACCTAGGAAAACCTACCAAACCTGTGCATTTCTGAAAACTAGAGACCGAGGGGAATCCAAGGAGGGGTGACTTGTGGGGCTCGGACCAGGTTCTGTTTACCAGAATCCTTTGCAAACCTCAAAATTTGGCTAAAAAAACACATGGTCCTCAAATTTCTGTGGCAGAAAGTTCTGGAATCTGAGAGGAGCCACAAATTTCCTTCCACCCAGCGTTCCCCCAAGTCTCCCGATAAAAATGATAACTCGCTTGTGTGGGTAGGCCTAGCGCCCGCGACAGGAAACGCCCCAAAGCGCAACGTGGACACATCTAAAATTTTGGAAGAAAACAGAGGTGTTTTTTGCGAAGTGCCTACCTGTAGATTTTGGCCTCTAGCTCAGCCGGCACCTAAGGAAACCTACCAAACCTGTGCATTTCTGAAAACTAGAGACCTAGGGGAATCCAAGACGGGGTGACTTGCGGGGCTCGGACCAGGTTTTGTTACCCAGAATCCTTTGCAAACCTCAGAATTTGGCTAAAAAAACACGTGGTCCTCACATTTCTGTGGCAGAAAGTTCTGGAATCTGAGAGGAGCCACAAATTTCCTTCCACCCAGCGTTCCCCCAAGTCTCCCGATGAAAATGATACCTCACTTGTGTGGGTAGGCCTAGCGCCCGCGACAGGAAACGCCCCAAAGGGCAACGTGGACACATCCAAATTTTTGGAAGAAAACAGAGGTGTTTCTTGCGAAGTGCCTACCTGTAGATTTTGCCCTCTAGCTCAGCCGGCACCTAGGGAAACCTACCAAACCTGTGCATTTCTGAAAACTAGAGACCTAGGGGAATCCAAGGAGGGGTGACTTGCGGGGCTCGGACCAGGTTCTGTTACCCAGAATCCTTTGCAAACCTCATAATTTGGCTAAAAAAACACATCGTCCTCACATTCCTGTGGCAGAAAGTTCTGGAATCTGAGAGGAGCCACAAATTTCCTTCCACCCAGCGTTCCCCCAAGTCTCCCGATAAAAATTATACCTCACTTGTGTGGGTGGGCCTAGCGCCCGCGACAGGAAACGCCCCAAAGCGCACCGTGGACACATCCAAATTTTTGGAAGAAAACAGAGGTGTTTTTTGTGAAGTGCCTACCTGTAGATTTTGGCCTCTAGCTCAGCCGGCACCTAAGGAAAACCTACCAAACCTGTGCATTTCTGAAAACTAGAGACCTAGGGGAATCCAAGGAGGGGTGACTTGAGGGGCTCGGACCAGGTTCTGTTACCCAGAATCCTTTGCAAACCTCAAAATTTGGCTAAAAAAACACATGTTCCTCACATTTCTGTGGCAGAAAGTTCTGGAATCTGAGAGGAGCCACAAATTTCCTTCCACCCAGCGTTCCCCCAAGTGTCCCGATAAAAATGATACCTCACTTGTGTGGGTAGGCCAAGCGCCCGCGACAGGAAACGCCCCAAAGCGCAACGTGGACACATCCAAATTTTTGGAACAAAACAGAGGTGTTTTTTGCGAAGTGCCTACCTGTAGATTTTGGCCTCTAGCTCAGCCGGCACCTAAGGAAAACCTACCAAACCTGTGCATTTCTGAAAACTAGAGACCTAGGGGAATCCAAGGAGGGGTGACTTGAGGGGCTCGGACCAGGTTCTGTTACCCAGAATCCTTTGCAAACCTCAGAATTTGTCTAAAAAAATACATGTTCCTCACATTTCTGTGGCAGAAAGTTCTGGAATCTGAGAGGAGCCACAAATTTCCTTCCACCCAGCGTTCCCCCAAGTCTCCCGATAAAAATGATACCTCACTTGTGTGGGTAGGCCTAGCGCCCGCGACAGGAAATGCCCCAAAGCGCAACGTGGACACATCCAAAATTTTGGAAGAAAACAGAGGTGTTTTTTGCGAAGTGCCTACCTGTAGATTTTGGCCTCTAGCTCAGCCGGCACCTAGGAAAACCTACCAAACCTGTGCATTTCTGAAAACTAGAGACCGAGGGGAATCCAAGGAGGGGTGACTTGTGGGGCTCGGACCAGGTTCTGTTTACCAGAATACTTTGCAAACCTCAAAATTTGGCTAAAAAAACACATGGTCCTCAAATTTCTGTGGCAGAAAGTTCTGGAATCTGAGAGGAGCCACAAATTTCCTTCCACCCAGCGTTCCCCCAAGTCTCCCGATAAAAATGATAACTCGCTTGTGTGGGTAGGCCTAGCGCCCGCGACAGGAAACGCCCCAAAGCGCAACGTGGACACATCCAAAATTTTGGAAGAAAACAGAGGTGTTTTTTGCGAAGTGCCTACCTGTAGATTTTGGCCTCTAGCTCAGCCGGCACCTAAGGAAACCTACCAAACCTGTGCATTTCTGAAAACTAGAGACCTAGGGGAATCCAAGACGGGGTGACTTGCGGGGCTCGGACCAGGTTTTGTTACCCAGAATCCTTTGCAAACCTCAGAATTTGGCTAAAAAAACACGTGGTCCTCACATTTCTGTGGCAGAAAGTTCTGGAATCTGAGAGGAGCCACAAATTTCCTTCCACCCAGCGTTCCCCCAAGTCTCCCGATGAAAATGATACCTCACTTGTGTGGGTAGGCCTAGCGCCCGCGACAGGAAACGCCCCAAAGGGCAACGTGGACACATCCAAATTTTTGGAAGAAAACAGAGGTGTTTCTTGCGAAGTGCCTACCTGTAGATTTTGCCCTCTAGCTCAGCCGGCACCTAGGGAAACCTACCAAACCTGTGCATTTTTGAAAACTAGAGACCTAGGGGAATCCAAGGAGGGGTGACTTGCGGGGCTCGGACCAGGTTCTGTTACCCAGAATCCTTTGCAAACCTCATAATTTGGCTAAAAAAACACATCGTCCTCACATTCCTGTCGCAGAAAGTTCTGGAATCTGAGAGGAGCCACAAATTTCCTTCCACCCAGCGTTCCCCCAAGTCTCCCGATAAAAATTATACCTCACTTGTGTGGGTGGGCCTAGCGCCCGCGACAGGAAACGCCCCAAAGCGCACCGTGGACACATCCAAATTTTTGGAAGAAAACAGAGGTGTTTTTTGTGAAGTGCCTACCTGTAGATTTTGGCCTCTAGCTCAGCCGGCACCTAAGGAAAACCTACCAAACCTGTGCATTTCTGAAAACTAGAGACCTAGGGGAATCCAAGGAGGGGTGACTTGCGGGGCTCGGACCAGGTTCTGTTACCCAGAATCCTTTGCAAACCTCAGAATTTGGCTAAAAAAACACATGGTCCTCACATTTCTGTGGCAGAAAGTTCTGGAATCTGAGAGGAGCCACAAATTTCCTTCCACCCAGCGTTCCCCCAAGTCTCCCGATAAAAATGATACCTCACTTGTGTGGGTAGGCCTAGCGCCCGCGACAGGAAACGCCCCAAAGCGCACCGTGGACACATCCAAAACTTTGGAAGAAAACAGAGGTGTTTTTTGCGAAGTGCCTACCAGTAGATTTTGGCCTCTAGCTCAGCCGGCACCTAGGAAAACCTACCAAACCTGTGCCTTTCTGAAAACTAGAGACCGAGGGGAATCCAAGGAGGGGTGACTTGTGGGGCTCAGACCAGGTTCTGTTACCCAGAATCCTTTGCAAACCTCAAAATTTGGCTAAAAAAACACATGTTCCTCACATTTCTGTGGCAGAAAGTTCTGGAATCTGAGAGGAGCCACAAATTTCCTTCCACCCAGCATTCCCCCAAGTCTCCCGATAAAAATGATACCTCACTTGTGTGGGTAGGCCTAGCGCCCGCGACAGGAAACACCCCAAAGCGCAACGTGGACACATCCAAAATTTTGGAAGAAAACAGAGGTGTTTTTTGCGAAGTGCCTACCTGTAGTATTTGGCCTCTAGCTCAGCCGGCACCTAGGGAAACCTACCAAACCTGTGCATTTCTGAAAAATAGAGACCTAGGAGAATCCAAGATGGGGTGACTTGCGGGGCTCGGACCAGGTTCTGTTACCCAGAATCCTTTGCAAACCTCAAATTTGGCTAAAAAAACAAATGTTCCTCACATTTCTGTGGCAGAAAGTTCTGGAATCTGAGAGGAGCCACAAATTTCCTTCCACCCAGCGTTCCCCCAAGTCTCCCGATAAAAATGATACCTCACTTGTGTGGGTAGGCCTAGCGCCCGCGACAGAAACACCCCAAAGCGCAACGTGGACACATCCAAAATTTTGGAAGAAAACAGAGGTGTTTTTTGCGAAGTGCCTACCTGTAGATTTTGGCCTCTAGCTCAGCCGGCACCTAGGGAAACCTACGAAACCTGTGCATTTCTGAAAACTAGAGACCTAGGGGAATCCAAGACGGGGTGACTTGCGGGGCTCGGACCAGGTTCTGTTACCCAGAATCCTTTGCAAACCTCAGAATTTGGCTAAAAAAACACATGGTCCTCACATTTCTGTGGCAGAAAGTTCTGGAATCTGAGAGGAGCCACAAATTTCCTTCCACACAGCGTTCCCCCAAGTCTCCCGATGAAAATGATACCTCACTTGTGTGGGTAGGCCTAGCGCCCACGACAGGAAACGCCCCAAAGCGCAACGTGGACACATCCAAATTTTTGGAAGAAAACAGAGGTGTTTTTTGCGAAGTGCCTACCTGTAGATTTTGGCCTCTAGCTCAGCCGGCACCTAGGGAAACCTACCAAACCTGTGCATTTCTGAAAAATAGAGACCTAGGAGAATCCAAGATGATGTGACTTGCGGGGCTCGGACCAGGTTCTGTTACCCAGAATCCTTTGCAAACCTCGAAATTTGGCTAAAAAAACACATGTTCCTCACATTTCTGTGGCAGAAAGTTCTGGAATCTGAGAGGAGCCACAAATTTCCTTCCACCCAGCGTTCCCCCAAGTCTCCCGATAAAAATGATAACTCGCTTGTGTGGGTAGGCCTAGCGCCCGCGACAGGAAACGCCCCAAAGCGCAACGTGGACACATCCAAAATTTTGGAAGAAAACAGAGGTGTTTTTTGCGAAGTGCCTACCTGTAGATTTTGGCCTCTAGCTCAGCCGGCACCTAAGGAAACCTACCAAACCTGTGCATTTCTGAAAACTAGAGACCTAGGGGAATCCAAGACGGGGTGACTTGCGGGGCTCGGACCAGGTTTTGTTACCCAGAATCCTTTGCAAACCTCAGAATTTGGCTAAAAAAACACGTGGTCCTCACATTTCTGTGGCAGAAAGTTCTGGAATCTGAGAGGAGCCACAAATTTCCTTCCACCCAGCGTTCCCCCAAGTCTCCCGATGAAAATGATACCTCACTTGTGTGGGTAGACCTAGCGCCCGCGACAGGAAACGCCCCAAAGGGCAACGTGGACACATCCAAATTTTTGGAAGAAAACAGAGGTGTTTCTTGCGAAGTGCCTACCTGTAGATTTTGCCCTCTAGCTCAGCCGGCACCTAGGGAAACCTACCAAACCTGTGCATTTCTGAAAACTAGAGACCTAGGGGAATCCAAGGAGGGGTGACTTGCGGGGCTCGGACCAGGTTCTGTTACCCAGAATCCTTTGCAAACCTCAAAATGTGGCAAAAAAAACACATGTTCCTCACATTTCTGTGGCAGAAAGTTCTGGAATCTGGGAGGAGCCACAAATTTCCTTCCGCCCAGCGTTCCCCCAAGTCTCCCGATGAAAATGATACCTCACTTGTGTGGGTAGGCCTAGCGCCCGCGACAGGAAACGCCCCAAAGCGCAACGTGGACACATCCAAATTTTTGGAAGAAAACAGAGGTGTTTCTTGCGAAGTGCCTACCTGTAGATTTTGGCCTCTAGCTCAGCCGTCACCTAGGGAAACCTACGAAACCTGTGCATTTCTGAAAACTAGAGACCTAGGGGAATCCAAGGAGGGGTGACTTGCGGGGCTCGGACCAGGTTCTGTTACCCAGAATCCTTTGCAAACCTCAAAATTTGGCTAAAAAAACACATGTTCCTCACATTTCTGTGGCAGAAAGTTCTGGAATCTGAGAATAGCCACAAATTTCCTTCCACCCAGCGTTCCCCCAAGTCTCCCGATAAAAATGATACCTCACTTGTGTGGGTAGGCCTAGCGCCCGTGACAGGAAACGCCCCAAAGCGCACCGTGGACACATCCAAAACTTTGGAAGAAAACAGAGGTGTTTTTTGCGAAGTGCCTACCTGTAGATTTTGGCCTCTAGCTCAGCCGGCACCTAGGGAAACCTACCAAACCTGTGCATTTCTGAAAACTAGAGACATAGGAGAATCCAAGATGGGGTGACTTGCGGGGCTCGGACCAGGTTCTGTTACCCAGAATCCTTTGCAAACCTCAAAATTTGGCTAAAAAAATACATGTTCCTCACATTTCTGTGGCAGAAAGTTCTGGAATCTGAGAGGAGCCACAAATTTCCTTCCACCCAGCGTTCCCCCAAGTCTCCCGATAAAAATGATACCTCACTTGTGTGGGTAGGCCTAGCGCCCGCGACAGGAAACGCCCCAAAGCGCAACGTGGACACATCCAAAATTTTGGAAGAAAACAGAGGTGTTTTTTGCGAAGTGCCTACCTGTAGATTTTGGCCTCTAGCTCAGCCGGCACCTAGGAAAACCTACCAAACCTGTGCATTTCTGAAAACTAGAGACCGAGGGGAATCCAAGGAGGGGTGACTTGTGGGGCTCGGACCAGGTTCTGTTTACCAGAATCCTTTGCAAACCTCAAAATTTGGCTAAAAAAACACATGGTCCTCAAATTTCTGTGGCAGAAAGTTCTGGAATCTGAGAGGAGCCACAAATTTCCTTCCACCCAGCGTTCCCCCAAGTCTCCCGATAAAAATGATAACTCGCTTGTGTGGGTAGGCCTAGCGCCCGCGACAGGAAACGCCCCAAAGCGCAACGTGGACACATCTAAAATTTTGGAAGAAAACAGAGGTGTTTTTTGCGAAGTGCCTACCTGTAGATTTTGGCCTCTAGCTCAGCCGGCACCTAAGGAAACCTACCAAACCTGTGCATTTCTGAAAACTAGAGACCTAGGGGAATCCAAGACGGGGTGACTTGCGGGGCTCGGACCAGGTTTTGTTACCCAGAATCCTTTGCAAACCTCAGAATTTGGCTAAAAAAACACGTGGTCCTCACATTTCTGTGGCAGAAAGTTCTGGAATCTGAGAGGAGCCACAAATTTCCTTCCACCCAGCGTTCCCCCAAGTCTCCCGATGAAAATGATACCTCACTTGTGTGGGTAGGCCTAGCGCCCGCGACAGGAAACGCCCCAAAGGGCAACGTGGACACATCCAAATTTTTGGAAGAAAACAGAGGTGTTTCTTGCGAAGTGCCTACCTGTAGATTTTGCCCTCTAGCTCAGCCGGCACCTAGGGAAACCTACCAAACCTGTGCATTTCTGAAAACTAGAGACCTAGGGGAATCCAAGGAGGGGTGACTTGCGGGGCTCGGACCAGGTTCTGTTACCCAGAATCCTTTGCAAACCTCATAATTTGGCTAAAAAAACACATCGTCCTCACATTCCTGTGGCAGAAAGTTCTGGAATCTGAGAGGAGCCACAAATTTCCTTCCACCCAGCGTTCCCCCAAGTCTCCCGATAAAAATGATAACTCGCTTGTGTGGGTAGGCCTAGCGCCCGCGACAGGAAACGCCCCAAAGCGCAACGTGGACACATCCAAAATTTTGGAAGAAAACAGAGGTGTTTTTTGCGAAGTGCCTACCTGTAGATTTTGGCCTCTAGCTCAGCCGGCACCTAAGGAAACCTACCAAACCTGTGCATTTCTGAAAACTAGAGACCTAGGGGAATCCAAGACGGGGTGACTTGCGGGGCTCGGACCAGGTTTTGTTACCCAGAATCCTTTGCAAACCTCAGAATTTGGCTAAAAAAACACGTGGTCCTCACATTTCTGTGGCAGAAAGTTCTGGAATCTGAGAGGAGCCACAAATTTCCTTCCACCCAGCGTTCCCCCAAGTCTCCCGATGAAAATGATTCCTCACTTGTGTGGGTAGGCCTAGCGCCCGCGACAGGAAACGCCCCAAAGGGCAACGTGGACACATCCAAATTTTTGGAAGAAAACAGAGGTGTTTCTTGCGAAGTGCCTACCTGTAGATTTTGCCCTCTAGCTCAGCCGGCACCTAGGGAAACCTACCAAACCTGTGCATTTTTGAAAACTAGAGACCTAGGGGAATCCAAGGAGGGGTGACTTGCGGGGCTCGGACCAGGTTCTGTTACCCAGAATCCTTTGCAAACCTCATAATTTGGCTAAAAAAACACATCGTCCTCACATTCCTGTGGCAGAAAGTTCTGGAATCTGAGAGGAGCCACAAATTTCCTTCCACCCAGCGTTCCCCCAAGTCTCCCGATAAAAATTATACCTCACTTGTGTGGGTGGGCCTAGCGCCCGCGACAGGAAACGCCCCAAAGCGCACCGTGGACACATCCAAATTTTTGGAAGAAAACAGAGGTGTTTTTTGTGAAGTGCCTACCTGTAGATTTTGGCCTCTAGCTCAGCCGGCACCTAAGGAAAACCTACCAAACCTGTGCATTTCTGAAAACTAGAGACCTAGGGGAATCCAAGGAGGGGTGACTTGCGGGGCTCGGACCAGGTTCTGTTACCCAGAATCCTTTGCAAACCTCAGAATTTGGTTAAAAAAACACATGGTCCTCACATTTCTGTGGCAGAAAGTTCTGGAATCTGAGAGGAGCCACAAATTTCCTTCCACCCAGCGTTCCCCCAAGTCTCCTGATAAAAATGATATCTCACTTGTGTGGGTAGGCCTAGGGCCCGCGACAGGAAACACCCCAAAGCGCAACGTGGACACATCCAAAATTTTGGAAGATAACAGAGGTGTTTTTTGCGAAGTGCCTACCTGTAGATTTTGGCCTCTAGCTCAGGCGGCACCTAGGGAAACCTACCAAACCTGTGCATTTCTGAAAACTAGAGACCTAGGGGAATCCAAGACGGGGTGACTTGTGGGGCTCGGACCAGGTTTTGTTACCCAGAATCCTTTGCAAACCTCAGAATTTGGCTAAAAAAACACATGGTCCTCACATTTCTGTGGCAGAAAGTTCTGGAATCTGAGAGGAGCCACAAATTTCCTTCCACCCAGCGTTCCCCCAAGTCTCCCGATGAAAATGATACCTCACTTGTGTGGGTAGGCCTAGCGCCCGCAACAGGAAACGCCCCAAAGGGCAATGTGGACACATCCAAATTTTTGGAAGAAAACAGAGGTGTTTCTTGCGAAGTGCCTACCTGTAGATTTTGGCCTCTAGCTCAGCCGGCACCTAGGGAAACCTACCAAACCTGTGCATTTCTGAAAACTAGAGACTTTGCGGAATCCAAGATGGGGTGACTTGCGGGGCTCGGACCAGGTTCTGTTACCCAGAATCCTTTGCAAACCTCGAAATTTGGCTAAAAAAACACATGTTCCTCACATTTCTGTGGCAGAAAGTTCTGGAATCTGAGAGGAGCCACAAATTTCCTTCCACCCAGCGTTCCCCCAAGTCTCCCGATAAAAATGATACCTCACTTGTGTGGGTAGGCCTAACGCCCACGACAGGAAATGCCCCAAAGCGCAACGTGGACACATCCAAATTTTTGGAAGAAAACAGAGGTGTTTTTTGTGAAGTGCCTACCTGTAGATTTTGGCCTCTAGCTCAGCCGGCACCTAAGGAAAACCTACCAAACCTGTGCATTTCTGAAAACTAGAGACCTAGGGGAATCCAAGGAGGGGTGACTTGCGGGGCTCGGACCAGGTTCTGTTACCCAGAATCCTTTGCAAACCTCAAAATTTGGCTAAAAAAACACATGTTCCTCACATTTCTGTGGCAGAAAGTTCTGGAATCTGAGAGGAGCCACAAATTTCCTTCCGCCCAGCGTTCCCCCAAGTCTCCCGATGAAAATGATACCTCACTTGTGTGGGTAGGCCTAGCGCCCGTGACAGGAAACGCCCCAAAGCGCAACGTGGACACATCCAAATTTTTGGAAGAAAACAGAGGTGTTTCTTGCGAAGTGCCTACCTGTAGATTTTGGCCTCTAGCTCAGCCGTCACCTAGGGAAACCTACCAAACCTGTGCATTTCTGAAAACTAGAGACCTAGGGGAATCCAAGGAGGGGTGACTTGCGGGGCTCGGACCAGCTTCTGTTACCCAGAATCCTTTGCAAACCTCAAAATTTGGCTAAAAAAAACACATGTTCCTCACATTTCTGTGGCAGAAAGTTCTGGAATCTGAGAATAGCCACAAATTTCCTTCCACCCAGCGTTCCCCCAAGTCTCCCGATAAAAATGATACCTCACTTGTGTGGGTAGGCCTAGCGCCCGCGACAGGAAACGCCCCAAAGCGCACCGTGGACACATCCAAAACTTTGGAAGAAAACAGAGGTGTTTTTTGCAAAGTGCCTACCTGTAGATTTTGGCCTCTAGCTCAGCCGGCACATAGGAAAACCTACCAAACCTGTGCCTTTCTGAAAACTAGAGACCGAGGGGAATCCAAGGAGGGGTGACTTGTGGGGCTCAGACCAGGTTCTGTTACCCAGAATCCTTTGCAAACCTCAAAATTTGGCTAAAAAAACACATGTTCCTCACATTTCTGTGGCAGAAAGTTCTGGAATCTGAGAGGAGCCACAAATTTCCTTCCACCCAGCATTCCCCCAAGTCTCCCGATAAAAATGATACCTCACTTGTGTGGGTAGGCCTAGCGCCCACGACAGGAAACGCCCCAAAGCGCAACGTGGACACATCCAAATTTTTGGAAGAAAACAGAGGTGTTTTTTGCGAAGTGCCTACCTGTAGATTTTGGCCTCTAGCTCAGCCGGCACCTAGGAAAACCTAACAAACCTGTGCTTTTCTGAAAAATAGAGACCTAGGAGAATCCAAGATGGGGTGACTTGCGGGGCTCGAACCAGGTTCTGTTACCCAGAATCCTTTGCAAACCTCGAAATTTGGCTAAAAAAACACATGTTCCTCACATTTCTGTGGCAGAAAGTTCTGGAATCTGAGAGGAGCCACAAATTTCCTTCCACCCAGCGTTCCCCCAAGTCTCCCGATAAAAATGATACCTCACTTGTGTGGGTAGGCCTAGCGCCCGCGACAGGAAACGCCCCAAAGCGCACCGTGGACACATCCAAAACTTTGGAAGAAAACAGAGGTGTTTTTTGCGAAGTGCCTACCAGTAGATTTTGGCCTCTAGCTCAGCCGGCAACTAGGAAAACCTACCAAACCTGTGCCTTTCTGAAAACTAGAGACCAAGGGGAATGCAAGGAGGGGTGACTTGTGGGGCTCAGACCAGGTTCTGTTACCCAGAATCCTTTGCAAACCTCAAAATTTGGCTAAAAAAACACATGTTCCTCACATTTCTGTGGCAGAAAGTTCTGGAATCTGAGAGGAGCCACAAATTTCCTTCCACCCAGCGTTCCCCCAAGTCTCCCGATAAAAATGATACCTCACTTGTGTGGGTAGGCCTAGCGCCCGCGACAGAAACACCCCAAAGCGCAACGTGGACACATCCAAAATTTTGGAAGAAAACAGAGGTGTTTTTTGCGAAGTGCCTACCTGTAGATTTTGGCCTCTAGCTCAGCCGGCACCTAGGGAAACCTACGAAACCTGTGCATTTCTGAAAACTAGAGACCTAGGGGAATCCAAGACGGGGTGACTTGCGGGGCTCGGACCAGGTTCTGTTACCCAGAATCCTTTGCAAACCTCAGAATTTGGCTAAAAAAACACATGGTCCTCACATTTCTGTGGCAGAAACTTCTGGAATCTGAGAGGAGCCACAAATTTCCTTCCACACAGCGTTCCCCCAAGTCTCCCGATGAAAATGATACCTCACTTGTGTGGGTAGGCCTAGCGCCCACGACAGGAAACGCCCCAAAGCGCAACGTGGACACATCCAAATTTTTGGAAGAAAACAGAGGTGTTTTTTGCGAAGTGCCTACCTGTAGATTTTGGCCTCTAGCTCAGCCGGCACCTAGGGAAACCTACCAAACCTGTGCATTTCTGAAAAATAGAAACCTAGGAGAATCCAAGATGATGTGACTTGCGGGGCTCGGACCAGGTTCTGTTACCCAGAATCCTTTGCAAACCTCGAAATTTGGCTAAAAAAACACATGTTCCTCACATTTCTGTGGCAGAAAGTTCTGGAATCTGAGAGGAGCCACAAATTTCCTTCCACCCAGCGTTCCCCCAAGTCTCCCGATAAAAATGATAACTCGCTTGTGTGGGTAGGCCTAGCGCCCACGACAGGAAACGCCCCAAAGCGCAACGTGGACACATCCAAAATTTTGGAAAAAAACAGAGGTGTTTTTTGCGAAGTGCCTACCTGTAGATTTTGGCCTCTAGCTCAGCCGGCACCTAAGGAAACCTACCAAACCTGTGCATTTCTGAAAACTAGAGACCTAGGGGAATCCAAGACGGGGTGACTTGCGGGGCTCGGACCAGGTTCTGTTACCCAGAATCCTTTGCAAACCTCAGAATTTGGCTAAAAAAACACATGGTCCTCACATTTCTGTGGCAGAAAGTTCTGGAATCTGAGAGGAGCCACAAATTTCCTTCCACACAGCGTTCCCCCAAGTCTCCCGATGAAAATGATACCTCACTTGTGTGGGTAGGCCTAGCGCCCGCGACAGGAAACGCCCCAAAGGGCAACGTGGACACATCCAAATTTTTGGAAGAAAACAGAGGTGTTTCTTGCGAAGTGCCTACCTGTAGATTTTGGCCTCTAGCTCAGCCGGCACCTAGGGAAACCTACCAAACCTGTGCATTTCTGAAAACTAGAGACTTTGCGGAATCCAAGATGGGGTGACTTGCGGGGCTCGGACCAGGTTCTGTTACCCAGAATCCTTTGCAAACCTCGAAATTTGGCTAAAAAAAAACATGTTCCTCACATTTCTGTGGCAGAAAGTTCTGGAATCTGAGAGGAGCCACAAATTTCCTTCCACCCAGCGTTCCCCCAAGTCTCCCGATAAAAATGATACCTCACTTGTGTGGGTAGGCCTAACGCCCACGACAGGAAATGCCCCAAAGCGCAACGTGGACACATCCAAATTTTTGGAAGAAAACAGAGGTGTTTTTTGTGAAGTGCCTACCTGTAGATTTTGGCCTCTAGCTCAGCCGGCACCTAAGGAAAACCTACCAAACCTGTGCATTTCTGAAAACTAGAGACCTAGGGGAATCCAAGGAGGGGTGACTTGCGGGGCTCGGACCAGGTTCTGTTACCCAGAATCCTTTGCAAACCTCAAAATTTGGCTAAAAAAACACATGTTCCTCACATTTCTGTGGCAGAAAGTTCTGGAATCTGAGAGGAGCCACAAATTTCCTTCCGCCCAGCGTTCCCCCAAGTCTCCCGATGAAAATGATACCTCACTTGTGTGGGTAGGCCTAGCGCCCGCGACAGGAAACGCCCCAAAGCGCAACGTGAACACATCCAAATTTTTGGAAGAAAACAGAGGTGTTTCTTGCGAAGTGCCTACCTGTAGATTTTGGCCTCTAGCTCAGCCGTCACCTAGGGAAACCTACGAAACCTGTGCATTTCTGAAAACTAGAGACCTAAGGGAATCCAAGGAGGGGTGACTTGCGGGGCTCGGACCAGGTTCTGTTACCCAGAATCCTTTGCAAACCTCAAAATTTGGCTAAAAAAACACATGTTCCTCACATTTCTGTGGCAGAAATTTCTGGAATCTGAGAATAGCCACAAATTTCCTTCCACCCAGCGTTCCCCCAAGTCTCCCGATAAAAATGATACCTCACTTGTGTGGATAGGCCTAGCGCCCGCGACAGGAAACGCCCCAAAGCGCACCGTGGACACATCCAAAACTTTGGAAGAAAACAGAGGTGTTTTTTGCGAAGTGCCTACCTGTAGATTTTGGCCTCTAGCTCAGCCGGCACCTAGGAAAACCTACCAAACCTGTGCCTTTCTGAAAACTAGAGACCGAGGGGAATCCAAGGAGGGGTGACTTGTGGGGCTCAGACCAGGTTCTGTTACCCAGAATCCTTTGCAAACCTCAAAATTTGGCTAAAAAAACACATGTTCCTCACATTTCTGTGGCAGAAAGTTCTGGAATCTGAGAGGAGCCACAAATTTCCTTCCGCCCAGCGTTCCCCCAAGTCTCCCGATGAAAATGATACCTCACTTGTGTGGGTAGGCCTAGCGCCTGCGACAGGAAACGCCCCAAAGCGCAACGTGGACACATCCAAATTTTTGGAAGAAAACAGAGGTGTTTCTTGCGAAGTGCCTACCTGTAGATTTTGGCCTCTAGCTCAGCCGTCACCTAGGGAAACCTACCAAACCTGTGCATTTCTGAAAACTAGAGACCTAGGGGAATCCAAGGAGGGGTGACTTGCGGGGCTCGGACCAGGTTCTGTTACCCAGAATCCTTTGCAAACCTCAAAATTTGGCTAAAAAAACACATGTTCCTCACATTTCTGTGGCAGAAAGTTCTGGAATCTGAGAATAGCCACAAATTTCCTTCCACCCAGCGTTCCCCCAAGTCTCCCGATAAAAATGATACCTCACTTGTGTGGGTAGGCCTAGCGCCCGCGACAGGAAACGCCCCAAAGCGCACCGTGGACACATCCAAAACTTTGGAAGAAAACAGAGGTGTTTTTTGCGAAGTGCCTACCTGTAGATTTTGGCCTCTAGCTCAGCCGGCACCTAGGAAAACCTACCAAACCTGTGCCTTTCTGAAAACTAGAGACCGAGGGGAATCCAAGGAGGGGTGACTTGTGGGGCTCAGACCAGGTTCTGTTACCCAGAATCCTTTGCAAACCTCAAAATTTGGCTAAAAAAACACATGTTCCTCACATTTCTGTGGCAGAAAGTTCTGGAATCTGAGAGGAGCCACAAATTTCCTTCCACCCAGCGTTCCCCCAAGTCTCCCGATAAAAATGATACCTCACTTGTGTGGGTAGGCCTAGCGCCCGCGACAGGAAACACCCCAAAGCGCAACGTGGACACATCCAAAATTTTGGAAGAAAACAGAGGTGTTTTTTGCGAAGTGCCTACCTGTAGATTTTGGCCTCTAGCTCAGCCGGCACCTAGGGAAACCTACCAAACCTGTGCATTTCTGAAAACTAGAGACCTAGGGGAATCCAAGACGGGGTGACTTGCGTGGCTCGGACCAGGTTCTGTTACCCAGAATCCTTTGCAAACCTCAGAATTTGGCTAAAAAAACACATGGTCCTCACATTTCTGTGGCAGAAAGTTCTGGAATCTGAGAGGAGCCACAAATTTCCTTCCACACAGCGTTCCCCCAAGTCTCCCGATGAAAATGATACCTCACTTGTGTGGGTAGGCCTAGCGCCCACGACAGGAAACGCCCCAAAGCGCAACGTGGACACATCCAAATTTTTGGAAGAAAACAGAGGTGTTTTTTGCGAAGTGCCTACCTGTAGATTTTGGCCTCTAGCTCAGCCGGCACCTAGGGAAACCTACCAAACCTGTGCATTTCTGAAAAATAGAGACCTAGGAGAATCCAAGATGGGGTGACTTGCGGGGCTCGGACCAGGTTCTGTTACCCAGAATCCTTTGCAAACCTCGAAATTTGGCTAAAAAAACACATGTTCCTCACATTTCTGTGGCAGAAAGTTCTGGAATCTGAGAGGAGCCACAAATTTACTTCCACCCAGCGTTCCCCCAAGTCTCCCGATAAAAATGATACCTCACTTGTGTGGGTAGGCCTAGCGCCCGCGACAGGAAACGCCCCAAAGCGCACCGTGGACACATCCAAAACTTTGGAAGAAAACAGAGGTGTTTTTTGCGAAGTGCCTACCTGTAGATTTTGGCCTCTAGCTCAGCCGGCACCTAGGAAAACCTACCAAACCTGTGCCTTTCTGAAAACTAGAGACCGAGGGGAATCCAAGGAGGGGTGACTTGTGGGGCTCAGACCAGGTTCTGTTACCCAGAATCCTTTGCAAACCTCAAAATTTGGCTAAAAAAACACATGTTCCTCACATTTCTGTGGCAGAAAGTTCTGGAATCTGAGAGGAGCCACAAATTTCCTTCCACCCAGCATTCCCCCAAGTCTCCCGATAAAAATGATACCTCACTTGTGTGGGTAGGCCTAGCGCCAGCGACAGGAAACACCCCAAAGCGCAACGTGGACACATCCAAAATTTTGGAAGAAAACAGAGGTGTTTTTTGCGAAGTGCCTACCTGTAGTATTTGGCCTCTAGCTCAGCCGGCACCTAGGGAAACCTACCAAACCTGTGCATTTCTGAAAAATAGAGACCTAGGAGAATCCAAGATGGGGTGACTTGCGGGGCTCGGACCAGGTTCTGTTACCCAGAATCCTTTGCAAACCTCGAAATTTGGCTAAAAAAACACATGTTCCTCACATTTCTGTGGCAGAAAGTTCTGGAATCTGAGAGGAGCCACAAATTTCCTTCCACCCAGCGTTCCCCCAAGTCTCCCGATAAAAATGATAACTCGCTTGTGTGGGTAGGCCTAGCGCCCGCGACAGGAAACGCCCCAAAGCGCAAAGTGGACACATCCAAAATTTTGGAAGAAAACAGAGGTGTTTTTTGCGAAGTGCCTACCTGTAGATTTTGGCCTCTAGCTCAGCCGGCACCTAGGAAAACCTACCAAACCTGTGCATTTCTGAAAACTAGCGACCGAGGGGAATCCAAGGAGGGGTGACTTGTGGGGCTCGGACCAGGTTCTGTTTACCAGAAACCTTTGCAAACCTCAAAATTTGGCTAAAAAAACACATGTTCCTCACATTTCTGTGGCAGAAAGTTCTGGAATCTGAGAGGAGCCACAAATTTCCTTCCACCCAGCGTTCCCCCAGGTCTCCTGATAAAAATGATACCTCACTTGTGTGGGTAGGCCTAGCGACCGCAACAGGAAACACCCCAAAGCGCAACGTGGACACATCCAAAATTTTGGAAGAAAACAGAGGTGTTTTTTGCGAAGTGCCTACCTGTAGATTTTGGCCTCTAGCTCAGCCGGCACCTAGGGAAACCTACGAAATCTGTGCATTTCTGAAAACTAGAGACCTAGGGGAATCCAAGACGGGGTGACTTGCGGGGCTCGGACCAGGTTCTGTTACCCAGAATCCTTCGCAAACCTCAGAATTTGGCTAAAAAAACACATGTCCTCACATTTCTGTGGCAGAAAGTTCTGGAATCTGAGAGGAGCCACAAATTTCCTTCCACACAGCGTTCCCCCAAGTCTCCCGATGAAAATGATACCTCACTTGTGTGGGTAGGCCTAGCGCCCGCGACAGGAAACGCCCCAAAGCGCAACGTGGACACATCCAAATTTTTGGAAGAAAACAGAGGTGTTTTTTGCGAAGTGCCTACCTGTAGATTTTGGCCTCTAGCTCAGCCGGCACCTAGGGAAACCTACCAAACCTGTGCATTTCTGAAAAGTAGAGACCTAGGGGAATCCAAGGAGGGGTGACTTGCGGGGCTCGGACTAGGTTCTGTTACCCAGAATCCTTTGCAAACGTCAAAATTTGGCCAAAAAAACACATGTTCCTCACATTTCTGTGGCAGAAAGTTCTGGAATCTGAGAGGAGCCACAAATTTCCTTCCACCCAGCGTTCCCCCAAGTCTCCCGATAAAAATGATACCTCACTTGTGTGGGTAGGCCTAGCGCCCGCGACAGGAAACGCCCCAAAGTGCACCGTGGACACATCCAAATTTTGGGAAGAAAACAGAGGTGTTTTTTGCGAAGTGCCTACCTGTAGATTTTGGCCTCTAGCTCAGCCGGCACCTAGGGAAACCTACCAAACCTGTGCATTTCTGAAAACTAGAGACATAGGAGAATCCAAGATGGGGTGACTTGCGGGGCTCGGACCAGGTTCTGTTACCCAGAATCCTTTGCAAACCTCAAAATTTGGCTAAAAAAATACATGTTCCTCACATTTCTGTGGCAGAAAGTTCTGGAATCTGAGAGGAGCCACAAATTTCCTTCCACCCAGCGTTCCCCCAAGTCTCCCGATAAAAATGATACCTCACTTGTGTGGGTAGGCCTAGCGCCCGCGACAGGAAACGCCCCAAAGCGCAACGTGGACACATCCAAAATTTTGGAAGAAAACAGAGGTGTTTTTTGCGAAGTGCCTACCTGTAGATTTTGGCCACTAGCTCAGCCGGCACCTAGGAAAACCTACCAAACCTGTGCATTTCTGAAAACTAGAGACCGAGGGGAATCCAAGGAGGGGTGACTTGTGGGGCTCGGACCAGGTTCTGTTTACCAGAATCCTTTGCAAACCTCAAAATTTGGCTAAAAAAACACATGGTCCTCAAATTTCTGTGGCAGAAAGTTCTGGAATCTGAGAGGAGCCACAAATTTCCTTCCACCCAGCGTTCCCCCAAGTCTCCCGATAAAAATGATAACTCGCTTGTGTGGGTAGGCCTAGCGCCCGCGACAGGAAACGCCCCAAAGCGCAACGTGGACACATCCAAAATTTTGGAAGAAAACAGAGGTGTTTTTTGCGAAGTGCCAACCTGTAGATTTTGGCCTCTAGCTCAGCCGGCACCTAAGGAAACCTACCAAACCTGTGCATTTCTGAAAACTAGAGACCTAGGGGAATCCAAGACGGGGTGACTTGCGGGGCTCGGACCAGGTTTTGTTACCCAGAATCCTTTGCAAACCTCAGAATTTGGCTAAAAAAACACGTGGTCCTCACATTTCTGTGGCAGAAAGTTCTGGAATCTGAGAGGAGCCACAAATTTCCTTCCACCCAGCGTTCCCCCAAGTCTCCCGATGAAAATGATACCTCACTTGTGTGGGTAGGCCTAGCGCCCGCGACAGGAAACGCCCCAAAGGGCAACGTGGACACATCCAAATTTTTGGAAAAAAACAGAGGTGTTTCTTGCGAAGTGCCTACCTGTAGATTTTGCCCTCTAGCTCAGCCGGCACCTAGGGAAACCTACCAAACCTGTGCCTTTCTGAAAACTAGAGACCGAGGGGAATCCAAGGAGGGGTGACTTGTGGGGCTCAGACCAGGTTCTGTTACCCAGAATCCTTTGCAAACCTCAAAATTTGGCTAAAAAAACACATGTTCCTCACATTTCTGTGGCAGAAAGTTCTGGAATCTGAGAGGAGCCACAAATTTCCTTCCGCCCAGCGTTCCCCCAAGTCTCCCGATGAAAATGGTACCTCACTTGTGTGGGTAGGCCTAGCGCCTGCGACAGGAAACGCCCCAAAGCGCAACGTGGACACATCCAAATTTTTGGAAGAAAACAGAGGTGTTTCTTGCGAAGTGCCTACCTGTAGATTTTGGCCTCTAGCTCAGCCGTCACCTAGGGAAACCTACCAAACCTGTGCATTTCTGAAAACTAGAGACCTAGGGGAATCCAAGGAGGGGTGACTTGCGGGGCTCGGACCAGGTTCTGTTACCCAGAATCCTTTGCAAACCTCAAAATTTGGCTAAAAAAACACATGTTCCTCACATTTCTGTGGCAGAAAGTTCTGGAATCTGAGAATAGCCACAAATTTCCTTCCACCCAGCGTTCCCCCAAGTCTCCCGATAAAAATGATACCTCACTTGTGTGGGTAGGCCTAGCGCCCGCGACAGGAAACGCCCCAAAGCGCACCGTGGACACATCCAAAACTTTGGAAGAAAACAGAGGTGTTTTTTGCGAAGTGCCTACCTGTAGATTTTGGCCTCTAGCTCAGCCGGCACCTAGGAAAACCTACCAAACCTGTGCCTTTCTGAAAACTAGAGACCGAGGGGAATCCAAGGAGGGGTGACTTGTGGGGCTCAGACCAGGTTCTGTTACCCAGAATCCTTTGCAAACCTCAAAATTTGGCTAAAAAAACACATGTTCCTCACATTTCTGTGGCAGAAAGTTCTGGAATCTGAGAGGAGCCACAAATTTCCTTCCACCCAGCGTTCCCCCAAGTCTCCCGATAAAAATGATACCTCACTTGTGTGGGTAGGCCTAGCGCCCGCGACAGGAAACACCCCAAAGCGCAACGTGGACACATCCAAAATTTTGGAAGAAAACAGAGGTGTTTTTTGCGAAGTGCCTACCTGTAGATTTTGGCCTCTAGCTCAGCCGGCACCTAGGGAAACCTACCAAACCTGTGCATTTCTGAAAACTAGAGACCTAGGGGAATCCAAGACGGGGTGACTTGCGTGGCTCGGACCAGGTTCTGTTACCCAGAATCCTTTGCAAACCTCAGAATTTGGCTAAAAAAACACATGGTCCTCACATTTCTGTGGCAGAAAGTTCTGGAATCTGAGAGGAGCCACAAATTTCCTTCCACAGCGTTCCCCCAAGTCTCCCGATGAAAATGATACCTCACTTGTGTGGGTAGGCCTAGCGCCCACGACAGGAAACGCCCCAAAGCGCAACGTGGACACATCCAAATTTTTGGAAGAAAACAGAGGTGTTTTTTGCGAAGTGCCTACCTGTAGATTTTGGCCTCTAGCTCAGCCGGCACCTAGGGAAACCTACCAAACCTGTGCATTTCTGAAAAATAGAGACCTAGGAGAATCCAAGATGGGGTGACTTGCGGGGCTCGGACCAGGTTCTGTTACCCAGAATCCTTTGCAAACCTCGAAATTTGGCTAAAAAAACACATGTTCCTCACATTTCTGTGGCAGAAAGTTCTGGAATCTGAGAGGAGCCACAAATTTACTTCCACCCAGCGTTCCCCCAAGTCTATCGATAAAAATGATACCTCACTGGTGTGGGTAGGCCTAGCGCCCGCGACAGGAAACGCCCCAAAGCGCACCGTGGACACATCCAAAACTTTGGAAGAAAACAGAGGTGTTTTTTGCGAAGTGCCTACCTGTAGATTTTGGCCTCTAGCTCAGCCGGCACCTAGGAAAACCTACCAAACCTGTGCCTTTCTGAAAACTAGAGACCGAGGGGAATCCAAGGAGGGGTGACTTGTGGGGCTCAGACCAGGTTCTGTTACCCAGAATCCTTTGCAAACCTCAAAATTTGGCTAAAAAAACACATGTTCTTCACATTTCTGTGGCAGAAAGTTCTGGAATCTGAGAGGAGCCACAAATTTCCTTCCACCCAGCATTCCCCCAAGTCTCCCGATAAAAATGATACCTCACTTGTGTGGGTAGGCCTAGCGCCAGCGACAGGAAACACCCCAAAGCGCAACGTGGACACATCCAAAATTTTGGAAGAAAACAGAGGTGTTTTTTGCGAAGTGCCGACCTGTAGTATTTGGCCTCTAGCTCAGCCGGCACCTAGGGAAACCTACCAAACCTGTGCATTTCTGAAAAATAGAGACCTAGGAGAATCCAAGATGGGGTGACTTGCGGGGCTCGGACCAGGTTCTGTTACCCAGAATCCTTTGCAAACCTCGAAATTTGGCTAAAAAAACACATGTTCCTCACATTTCTGTGGCAGAAAGTTCTGGAATCTGAGAGGAGCCACAAATTTCCTTCCACCCAGCGTTCCCCCAAGTCTCCCGATAAAAATGATAACTCGCTTGTGTGGGTAGGCCTAGCGCCCGCGACAGGAAACGCCCCAAAGCGCAAAGTGGACACATCCAAAATTTTGGAAGAAAACAGAGGTGTTTTTTGCGAAGTGCCTACCTGTAGATTTTGGCCTCTAGCTCAGCCGGCACCTAGGAAAACCTACCAAACCTGTGCATTTCTGAAAACTAGCGACCGAGGGGAATCCAAGGAGGGGTGACTTGTGGGGCTCGGACCAGGTTCTGTTTACCAGAAACCTTTGCAAACCTCAAAATTTGGCTAAAAAAACACATGTTCCTCACATTTCTGTGGCAGAAAGTTCTGGAATCTGAGAGGAGCCACAAATTTCCTTCCACCCAGCGTTCCCCCAGGTCTCCTGATAAAAATGATACCTCACTTGTGTGGGTAGGCCTAGCGACCGCAACAGGAAACACCCCAAAGCGCAACGTGGACACATCCAAAATTTTGGAAGAAAACAGAGGTGTTTTTTGCGAAGTGCCTACCTGTAGATTTTGGCCTCTAGCTCAGCCGGCACCTAGGGAAACCTACAAAATCTGTGCATTTCTGAAAACTAGAGACCTAGGGGAATCCAAGACGGGGTGACTTGCGGGGCTCGGACCAGGTTCTGTTACCCAGAATCCTTCGCAAACCTCAGAATTTGGCTAAAAAAACACATGGTCCTCACATTTCTGTGGCAGAAAGTTCTGGAATCTGAGAGGAGCCACAAATTTCCTTCCACACAGCGTTCCCCCAAGTCTCCCGATGAAAATGATACCTCACTTGTGTGGGTAGGCCTAGCGCCCGCGACAGGAAACGCCCCAAAGCGCAACGTGGACACATCCAAATTTTTGGAAGAAAACAGAGGTGTTTTTTGCGAAGTGCCTACCTGTAGATTTTGGCCTCTAGCTCAGCCGGCACCTAGGGAAACCTACCAAACCTGTGCATTTCTGAAAAGTAGAGACCTAGGGGAATCCAAGGAGGGGTGACTTGCGGGGCTCGGACTAGGTTCTGTTAGCCAGAATCCTTTGCAAACCTCAAAATTTGGCCAAAAAAACACATGTTCCTCACATTTCTGTGGCAGAAAGTTCTGGAATCTGAGAGGAGCCACAAATTTCCTTCCACCCAGCGTTCCCCCAAGTCTCCCGATAAAAATGATACCTCACTTGTGTGGGTAGGCCTAGCGCCCGCGACAGGAAACGCCCCAAAGTGCACCGTGGACACATCCAAATTTTGGAAGAAAACAGAGGTGTTTTTTGCGAAGTGCCTACCTGTAGATTTTGGCCTCTAGCTCAGCCGGCACCTAGGGAAACCTACCAAACCTGTGCATTTCTGAAAACTAGAGACATAGGAGAATCCAAGATGGGGTGACTTGCGGGGCTCGGACCAGGTTCTGTTACCCAGAATCCTTTGCAAACCTCAAAATTTGGCTAAAAAAATACATGTTCCTCACATTTCTGTGGCAGAAAGTTCTGGAATCTGAGAGGAGCCACAAATTTCCTTCCACCCAGCGTTCCCCCAAGTCTCCCGATAAAAATGATACCTCACTTGTGTGGGTAGGCCTAGCGCCCGCGACAGGAAACGCCCCAAAGCGCAACGTGGACACATCCAAAATTTTGGAAGAAAACAGAGGTGTTTTTTGCGAAGTGCCTACCTGTAGATTTTGGCCACTAGCTCAGCCGGCACCTAGGAAAACCTACCAAACCTGTGCATTTCTGAAAACTAGAGACCGAGGGGAATCCAAGGAGGGGTGACTTGTGGGGCTCGGACCAGGTTCTGTTTACCAGAATCCTTTGCAAACCTCAAAATTTGGCTAAAAAAACACATGGTCCTCAAATTTCTGTGGCAGAAAGTTCTGGAATCTGAGAGGAGCCACAAATTTCCTTCCACTCAGCGTTCCCCCAAGTCTCCCGATAAAAATGATAACTCGCTTGTGTGGGTAGGCCTAGCGCCCGCGACAGGAAACGCCCCAAAGCGCAACGTGGACACATCCAAAATTTTGGAAGAAAACAGAGGTGTTTTTTGCGAAGTGCCAACCTGTAGATTTTGGCCTCTAGCTCAGCCGGCACCTAAGGAAACCTACCAAACCTGTGCATTTCTGAAAACTAGAGACCTAGGGGAATCCAAGACGGGGTGACTTGCGGGGCTCGGACCAGGTTTTGTTACCCAGAATCCTTTGCAAACCTCAGAATTTGGCTAAAAAAACACGTGGTCCTCACATTTCTGTGGCAGAAAGTTCTGGAATCTGAGAGGAGCGACAAATTTCCTTCCACCCAGCGTTCCCCCAAGTCTCCCGATGAAAATGATACCTCACTTGTGTGGGTAGGCCTAGCGCCCGCGACAGGAAACGCCCCAAAGGGCAACGTGGACACATCCAAATTTTTGGAAAAAAACAGAGGTGTTTCTTGCGAAGTGCCTACCTGTAGATTTTGCCCTCTAGCTCAGCCGGCACCTAGGGAAACCTACCAAACCTGTGCATTTCTGAAAACTAGAGACCTAGGGGAATCCAAGGAGGGGTGACTTGCGGGGCTCGGACCAGGTTCTGTTACCCAGAATCCTTTGCAAACCTCATAATTTGGCTAAAAAAACACATCGTCCTCACATTCCTGTGGCAGAAAGTTCTGGAATCTGAGAGGAGCCACAAATTTCCTTCCACCCAGCGTTCCCCCAAGTCTCCCGATAAAAATTATACCTCACTTGTGTGGGTGGGCCTAGCGCCCGCGACAGGAAACGCCCCAAAGCGCACCGTGGACACATCCAAATTTTTGGAAGAAAACAGAGGTGTTTTTTGTGAAGTGCCTACCTGTAGATTTTGGCCTCTAGCTCAGCCGGCACCTAAGGAAAACCTACCAAACCTGTGCATTTCTGAAAACTAGAGACCTAGGGGAATCCAAGGAGGGGTGACTTGAGGGGCTCGGACCAGGTTCTGTTACCCAGAATCCTTTGCAAACCTCAAAATTTGGCTAAAAAAACACATGTTCCTCACATTTCTGTGGCAGAAAGTTCTGGAATCTGAGAGGAGCCACAAATTTCCTTCCGCCCAGCGTTCCCCCAAGTCTCCCGATGAAAATGATACCTCACTTGTGTGGGTAGGCCTAGCGCCCGCGACAGGAAACGCCCCAAAGCGCACCGTGGACACATCCAAATTTTTGGAAGAAAA
This sequence comes from Pleurodeles waltl, assembly GCF_031143425.1. Classification (NCBI taxonomy): domain Eukaryota; kingdom Metazoa; phylum Chordata; class Amphibia; order Caudata; family Salamandridae; genus Pleurodeles; species Pleurodeles waltl. The sequence goes on from NW_027150395.1 coordinate 278,049, forward strand.
CAGAGGTGTTTTTTGCGAAGTGCCTACCTGTAGATTTTGGCCTCTAGCTCAGGCGGCACCTAGGGAAACCTACCAAACCTGTGCATTTCTGAAAACTAGAGACCGAGGGGAATCCAAGGAGGGGTGACTTGTGGGGCTCGGACCAGGTTCTGTTACCCAGAATCCTTTGCAAACCTCAGAATTTGGCTAAAAAAACACATGGTCCTCACATTTCTGTGGCAGAAAGTTCTGGAATCTGAGAGGAGCCACAAATTTCCTTCCACCCAGCGTTCCCCCAAGTCTCCTGATAAAAATGATATCTCACTTGTGTGGGTAGGCCTAGGGCCCGCGACAGGAAACACCCCAAAGCGCAACGTGGACACATCCAAAATTTTGGAAGATAACAGAGGTGTTTTTTGCGAAGTGCCTACCTGTAGATTTTGGCCTCTAGCTCAGGCGGCACCTAGGGAAACCTACCAAACCTGTGCATATCTGAAAACTAGAGACCTAGGGGAATCCAAGACGGGGTGACTTGTGGGGCTCGGACCAGGTTTTGTTACCCAGAATCCTTTGCAAACCTCAGAATTTGGCTAAAAAAACACATGGTCCTCACATTTCTGTGGCAGAAAGTTCTGGAATCTGAGAGGAGCCACAAATTTCCTTCCACCCAGCGTTCCCCCAAGTCTCCTGATAAAAATGATATCTCACTTGTGTGGGTAGGCCTAGGGCCCGCGACAGGAAACACCCCAAAGGGCAACGTGGACACATCCAAATTTTTGGAAGAAAACAGAGGTGTTTCTTGCGAAGTGCCTACCTGTAGATTTTGGCCTCTAGCTCAGCCGGCACCTAGGGAAACCTACCAAACCTGTGCATTTCTGAAAACTAGAGACATAGGAGAATCCAAGATGGGGTGACTTGCGGGGCTCGGACCAGGTTCTGTTACCCAGAATCCTTTGCAAACCTCAAAATTTGGCTAAAAAAATACATGTTCCTCACATTTCTGTGGCAGAAAGTTCTGGAATCTGAGAGGAGCCACAAATTTCCTTCCACCCAGCGTTCCCCCAAGTCTCCCGATAAAAATGATACCTCACTTGTGTGGGTAGGCCTAGCGCCCGCGACAGGAAACGCCCCAAAGCGCAACGTGGACACATCCAAAATTTTGGAAGAAAACAGAGGTGTTTTTTGCGAAGTGCCTACCTGTAGATTTTGGCCACTAGCTCAGCCGGCACCTAGGAAAACCTACCAAACCTGTGCATTTCTGAAAACTAGAGACCGAGGGGAATCCAAGGAGGGGTGACTTGTGGGGCTCGGACCAGGTTCTGTTTACCAGAATCCTTTGCAAACCTCAAAATTTGGCTAAAAAAACACATGGTCCTCAAATTTCTGTGGCAGAAAGTTCTGGAATCTGAGAGGAGCCACAAATTTCCTTCCACCCAGCGTTCCCCCAAGTCTCCCGATAAAAATGATAACTCGCTTGTGTGGGTAGGCCTAGCGCCCGCGACAGGAAACGCCCCAAAGCGCAACGTGGACACATCCAAAATTTTGGAAGAAAACAGAGGTGTTTTTTGCGAAGTGCCAACCTGTAGATTTTGGCCTCTAGCTCAGCCGGCACCTAAGGAAACCTACCAAACCTGTGCATTTCTGAAAACTAGAGACCTAGGGGAATCCAAGACGGGGTGACTTGCGGGGCTCGGACCAGGTTTTGTTACCCAGAATCCTTTGCAAACCTCAGAATTTGGCTAAAAAAACACGTGGTCCTCACATTTCTGTGGCAGAAAGTTCTGGAATCTGAGAGGAGCGACAAATTTCCTTCCACCCAGCGTTCCCCCAAGTCTCCCGATGAAAATGATACCTCACTTGTGTGGGTAGGCCTAGCGCCCGCGACAGGAAACGCCCCAAAGGGCAACGTGGACACATCCAAATTTTTGGAAAAAAACAGAGGTGTTTCTTGCGAAGTGCCTACCTGTAGATTTTGCCCTCTAGCTCAGCCGGCACCTAGGGAAACCTACCAAACCTGTGCATTTCTGAAAACTAGAGACCTAGGGGAATCCAAGGAGGGGTGACTTGCGGGGCTCGGACCAGGTTCTGTTACCCAGAATCCTTTGCAAACCTCATAATTTGGCTAAAAAAACACATCGTCCTCACATTCCTGTGGCAGAAAGTTCTGGAATCTGAGAGGAGCCACAAATTTCCTTCCACCCAGCGTTCCCCCAAGTCTCCCGATAAAAATTATACCTCACTTGTGTGGGTGGGCCTAGCGCCCGCGACAGGAAACGCCCCAAAGCGCACCGTGGACACATCCAAATTTTTGGAAGAAAACAGAGGTGTTTTTTGTGAAGTGCCTACCTGTAGATTTTGGCCTCTAGCTCAGCCGGCACCTAAGGAAAACCTACCAAACCTGTGCATTTCTGAAAACTAGAGACCTAGGGGAATCCAAGGAGGGGTGACTTGAGGGGCTCGGACCAGGTTCTGTTACCCAGAATCCTTTGCAAACCTCAAAATTTGGCTAAAAAAACACATGTTCCTCACATTTCTGTGGCAGAAAGTTCTGGAATCTGAGAGGAGCCACAAATTTCCTTCCGCCCAGCGTTCCCCCAAGTCTCCCGATGAAAATGATACCTCACTTGTGTGGGTAGGCCTAGCGCCCGCGACAGGAAACGCCCCAAAGCGCACCGTGGACACATCCAAAATTTTGGAAGAAAACAGAGGTGTTTTTTGCGAAGTGCCTACCTGTAGATTTTGGCCTCTAGCTCATCCGGCACCTAGGGAAACCTACCAAACCTGTGCATTTCTGAATACTAGAGACCTAGGGGAATCCAAGATGGGGTGACTTGCGGGGCTCGGACCAGGTTCTGTTACCCAGAATCCTTTGCAAACCTCAGAATTTGGATAAAAAAACACATGTTCCTCACATTTCTGTGGCAGAAAGTTCTGGAATCTGAGAGGAGCCACAAATTTCCTTCCGCCCAGCGTTCCCCCAAGTCTCCCGATGAAAATGATACCTCACTTGTGTGGGTAGGCCTAGCGCCCGCGACAGGAAACGCCCCAAAGCGCACCGTGGACACATCCAAAATTTTGGAAGAAAACAGAGGTGTTTTTTGCGAAGTGCCTACCTGTAGATTTTGGCCTCTAGCTCATCCGGCACCTAGGGAAACCTACCAAACCTGTGCATTTCTGAATACTAGAGACCTAGGGGAATCCAAGATGGGGTGACTTGCGGGGCTCGGACCAGGTTCTGTTACCCAGAATCCTTTGCAAACCTCAGAATTTGGATAAAAAAACACATGGTCCTCACATTTCTGTGGCAGAAAGTTCTGGAATCTGAGAGGAGCCACAAATTTCCTTCCACCCAGCGTTCCCCCAAGTCTCCCGATAAAAATGATACCTCACTTGTGTGGGTAGGCCAAGCGCCCGCGACAGGAATCGCCCCAAAGCGCAACGTGGACACATCCAAATTTTTGGAAGAAAACAGAGGTGTTTTTTGCGAAGTGCCTACCTGTAGATTTTGGCCTCTAGCTCAGGCGGCACCTAGGGAAACCTACCAAACCTGTGCATTTCTGAAAACTAGAGACCGAGGGGAATCCAAGGAGGGGTGACTTGTGGGGCTCGGACCAGGTTCTGTTACCCAGAATCCTTTGCAAACCTCAGAATTTGGCTAAAAAAACACATGGTCCTCACATTTCTGTGGCAGAAAGTTCTGGAATCTGAGAGGAGCCACAAATTTCCTTCCACCCAGCGTTCCCCCAAGTCTCCTGATAAAAATGATATCTCACTTGTGTGGTTAGGCCTAGGGCCCGCGACAGGAAACACCCCAAAGCGCAACGTGGACACATCCAAAATTTTGGAAGATAACAGAGGTGTTTTTTGCGAAGTGCCTACCTGTAGATTTTGGCCTCTAGCTCAGGCGGCACCTAGGGAAACCTACCAAACCTGTGCATATCTGAAAACTAGAGACCTAGGGGAATCCAAGACGGGGTGACTTGTGGGGCTCGGACCAGGTTTTGTTACCCAGAATCCTTTGCAAACCTCAGAATTTGGCTAAAAAAACACATGGTCCTCACATTTCTGTGGCAGAAAGTTCTGGAATCTGAGAGGAGCCACAAATTTCCTTCCACCCAGCGTTCCCCCAAGTCTCCCGATGAAAATGATACCTCACTTGTGTGGGTAGGCCTAGCGCCCGCAACAGGAAACCCCCCAAAGGGCAACGTGGACACATCCAAATTTTTGGAAGAAAACAGAGGTGTTTCTTGCGAAGTGCCTACCTGTAGATTTTGGCCTCTAGCTCAGCCGGCACCTAGGGAAACCTACCAAACCTGTGCATTTCTGAAAACTAGAGACTTTGCGGAATCCAAGATGGGGTGACTTGCGGGGCTCGGACCAGGTTCTGTTACCCAGAATCCTTTGCAAACCTCGAAATTTGGCTAAAAAAACACATGTTCCTCACATTTCTGTGGCAGAAAGTTCTGGAATCTGAGAGGAGCCACAAATTTCCTTCCACCCAGCGTTCCCCCAAGTCTCCCGATAAAAATTATACCTCACTTGTGTGGGTGGGCCTAGCGCCCGCGACAGGAAATGCCCCAAAGCGCAACGTGGACACATCCACATTTTTGGAAGAAAATAGAGGTGTTTTTTGCGAAGTGCCTACCTGTAGATTTTGGCCTCTAGCTCATCCGGCACCTAGGGAAACCTACCAAACCTGTGCATTTCTGAAAACTAGAGACATAGGAGAATCCAAGATGGGGTGACTTGCGGGGCTCGGACCAGGTTCTGTTACCCAGAATCCTTTGCAAACCTCAAAATTTGGCTAAAAAAATACATGTTCCTCACATTTCTGTGGCAGAAAGTTCTGGAATCTGAGAGGAGCCACAAATTTCCTTCAACCCAGCGTTCCCCCAAGTCTCCCGATAAAAATGATACCTCACTTGTGTGGGTAGGCCTAGCGCCCGCGACAGGAAACGCCCCAAAGCGCAACGTGGACACATCCAAAATTTTGGAAGAAAACAGAGGTGTTTTTTGCGAAGTGCCTACCTGTAGATTTTGGCCTCTAGCTCAGCCGGCACCTAGGAAAACCTACCAAACCTGTGCATTTCTGAAAACTAGAGACCGAGGGGAATCCAAGGAGGGGTGACTTGTGGGGCTCGGACCAGGTTCTGTTTACCAGAATCCTTTGCAAACCTCAAAATTTGGCTAAAAAAACACATGGTCCTCAAATTTCTGTGGCAGAAAGTTCTGGAATCTGAGAGGAGCCACAAATTTCCTTCCACCCAGCGTTCCCCCAAGTCTCCCGATAAAAATGATAACTCGCTTGTGTGGGTAGGCCTAGCGCCCGCGACAGGAAACGCCCCAAAGCGCAACGTGGACACATCCAAAATTTTGGAAGAAAACAGAGGTGTTTTTTGCGAAGTGCCTACCTGTAGATTTTGGCCTCTAGCTCAGCCGGCACCTAAGGAAACCTACCAAACCTGTGCATTTCTGAAAACTAGAGACCTAGGGGAATCCAAGACGGGGTGACTTGCGGGGCTCGGACCAGGTTTTGTTACCCAGAATCCTTTGCAAACCTCAGAATTTGGCTAAAAAAACACGTGGTCCTCACATTTCTGTGGCAGAAAGTTCTGGAATCTGAGAGGAGCCACAAATTTCCTTCCACCCAGCGTTCCCCCAAGTCTCCCGATGAAAATGATACCTCACTTGTGTGGGTAGGCCTAGCGCCCGCGACAGGAAACGCCCCAAAGGGCAACGTGGACACATCCACATTTTTGGAAGAAAACAGAGGTGTTTCTTGCGAAGTGCCTACCTGTAGATTTTGCCCTCTAGCTCAGCCGGCACCTAGGGAAACCTACCAAACCTGTGCATTTCTGAAAACTAGAGACGTAGGGGAATCCAAGGAGGGGTGACTTGCGGGGCTCGGACCAGGTTCTGTTACCCAGAATCCTTTGCAAACCTCATAATTTGGCTAAAAAAACACATCGTCCTCACATTCCTGTGGCAGAAAGTTCTGGAATCTGAGAGGAGCCACAAATTTCCTTCCACCCAGCGTTCCCCCAAGTCTCCCGATAAAAATTATACCTCACTTGTGTGGGTGGGCCTAGCGCCCGCGACAGGAAACGCCCCAAAGCGCACCGTGGACACATCCAAATTTTTGGAAGAAAACAGAGGTGTTTTTTGTGAAGTGCCTACCTGTAGATTTTGGCCTCTAGCTCATCCGGCACCTAGGGAAACTTACCAAACCTGTGCATTTCTGAATACTAGAGACCTAGGGGAATCCAAGATGGGGTGACTTGCGGGGCTCGGACCAGGTTCTGTTACCCAGAATCCTTTGCAAACCTCAGAATTTGGATAAAAAAACACATGGTCCTCACATTTCTGTGGCAGAAAGTTCTGGAATCTGAGAGGAGCCACAAATTTCCTTCCACTCAGCGTTCCCCCAAGTCTCCCGATAAAAATTATACCTCACTTGTGTGGGTAGGCCAAGCGCCCGCGACAGGAAACACCCCAAAGCGCAACGTGGACACATCCAAATTTTTGGAAGAAAACAGAGGTGTTTTTTGCGAAGTGCCTACCTGTAGATTTTGGCCACTAGCTCAGGCGGCACCTAGGGAAACCTACCAAACCTGTGCATTTCTGAAAACTAGAGACCGAGGGGAATCCAAGGAGGGGTGACTTGTGGGGCTCGGACCAGGTTCTGTTACCCAGAATCCTTTGCAAACCTCAGAATTTGGCTAAAAAAACACATGGTCCTCTCATTTCTGTGGCAGAAAGTTCTGGAATCTGAGAGGAGCCACAAATTTCCTTCCACCCAGCGTTCCCCCAAGTCTCCTGATAAAAATGATATCTCACTTGTGTGGGTAGGCCTAGGGCCCGCGACAGGAAACACCCCAAAGCGCAACGTGGACACATCCAAAATTTTGGAAGATAACAGAGGTGTTTTTTGCGAAGTGCCTACCTGTAGATTTTGGCCTCTAGCTCAGGCGGCACCTAGGGAAACCTACCAAACCGGTGCATTTCTGAAAACTAGAGACCTAGGGGAATCCAAGACGGGGTGACTTGTGGGGCTCGGACCAGGTTCTGTTACCCAGAATCCTTTGCAAACCTCAGAATTTGGCTAAAAAAACACATGGTCCTCACATTTCTGTGGCAGAAAGTTCTGGAATCTGAGAGGAGCCACAAATTTCCTTCCACCCAGCGTTCCCCCAAGTCTCCCGATGAAAATGATACCTCACTTGTGTGGGTAGGCCTAGCGCCCGCAACAGGAAACGCAACAAAGGGCAACGTGGACACATCCAAATTTTTGGAAGAAAACAGAGGTGTTTCTTGCGAAGTGCCTACCTGTAGATTTTGGCCTCTAGCTCAGCCGGCACCTAGGGAAACCTACCAAACCTGTGCATTTCTGAAAACTAGAGACTTTGCGGAATCCAAGATGGGGTGACTTGCGGGGCTCGGACCAGGTTCTGTTACCCAGAATCCTTTGCAAACCTCGAAATTTGGCTAAAAAAACACATGTTCCTCACATTTCTGTGGCAGAAAGTTCTGGAATCTGAGAGGAGCCACAAATTTCCTTCCACCCAGCGTTCCCCCAAGTCTCCCGATAAAAATGATACCTCACTTGTGTGGGTAGGCCTAACGCCCACGACAGGAAATGCCCCAAAGCGCAACGTGGACACATCCAAATTTTTGGAAGAAAACAGAGGTGTTTTTTGTGAAGTGCCTACCTGTAGATTTTGGCCTCTAGCTCAGCCGGCACCTAAGGAAAACCTACCAAACCTGTGCATTTCTGAAAACTAGAGACCTAGGGGAATCCAAGGACGGGTGACTTGCGGGGCTCGGACCAGGTTCTGTTACCCAGAATCCTTTGCAAACCTCAAAATTTGGCTAAAAAAACACATGTTCCTCAAATTTCTGTGGCAGAAAGTTCTGGAATCTGAGAGGAGCCACAAATTTCTTTCCGCCCAGCGTTCCCCCAAGTCTCCCGATGAAAATGATACCTCACTTGTGTGGGTAGGCCTAGCGCCCGCGACAGGAAACGCCCCAAAGCGCAACGTGGACACATCCAAATTTTTGGAAGAAAACAGAGGTGTTTCTTGCGAAGTGCCTACCTGTAGATTTTGGCCTCTAGCTCAGCCGTCACCTAGGGAAACCTACGAAACCTGTGCATTTCTGAAAACTAGAGACCTAGGGGAATCCAAGGAGGGGTGACTTGCGGGGCTCGGACCAGGTTCTGTTACCCAGAATCCTTTGCAAACCTCAAAATTTGGCTAAAAAAACACATGTTCCTCACATTTCTGTGGCAGAAAGTTCTGGAATCTGAGAATAGCCACAAATTTCCTTCCACCCAGCGTTCCCCCAAGTCTCCCGATAAAAATGATACCTCACTTGTGTGGGTAGGCCTAGCGCCCGCGACAGGAAACGCCCAAAAGCGCACCGTGGACACATCCAAAACTTTGGAAGAAAACAGAGGTGTTTTTTGCGAAGTGCCTACCTGTAGATTTTGGCCTCTAGCTCAGCCGGCACCTAGGAAAACCTACCAAACCTGTGCCTTTCTGAAAACTAGAGACCGAGGGGAATCCAAGGAGGGGTGACTTGTGGGGCTCAGACCAGGTTCTGTTACCCAGAATCCTTTGCAAACCTCAAAATTTGGCTAAAAAAACACATGTTCCTCACATTTCTGTGGCAGAAAGTTCTGGAATCTGAGAGGAGCCACAAATTTCCTTCCGCCCAGCGTTCCCCCAAGTCTCCCGATGAAAATGATACCTCACTTGTGTGGGTAGGCCTAGCGCCTGCGACAGGAAACGCCCCAAAGCGCAACGTGGACACATCCAAATTTTTGGAAGAAAACAGAGGTGTTTCTTGCGAAGTGCCTACCTGTAGATTTTGGCCTCTAGCTCAGCCGTCACCTAGGGAAACCTACCAAACCTGTGCATTTCTGAAAACTAGAGACCTAGGGGAATCCAAGGAGGGGTGACTTGCGGGGCTCGGACCAGGTTCTGTTACCCAGAATCCTTTGCAAACCTCAAAATTTGGCTAAAAAAACACATGTTCCTCACATTTCTGTGGCAGAAAGTTCTGGAATCTGAGAATAGCCACAAATTTCCTTCCACCCAGCGTTCCCCCAAGTCTCCCGATAAAAATGATACCTCACTTGTGTGGGTAGGCCTAGCGCCCGCGACAGGAAATGCCCCAAAGCGCACCGTGGACACATCCAAAACTTTGGAAGAAAACAAAGGTGTTTTTTGCGAAGTGCCTACCTGTAGATTTTGGCCTCTAGCTCAGCCGGCACCTATGAAAACATACCAAACCTGTGCCTTTCTGAAAACTAGAGACCGAGGGGAATCCAAGGAGGGGTGACTTGTGGGGCTCAGACCAGGTTCTGTTACCCAGAATCCTTTGCAAACCTCAAAATTTGGCTAAAAAAGCACATGTTCCTCACATTTCTGTGGCAGAAAGTTCTGGAATCTGAGAGGAGCCACAAATTTCCTTCCACCCAGCGTTCCCCCAAGTCTCCCGATAAAAATGATACCTCACTTGTGTGGGTAGGCCTAGCGCCCGCGACAGGAAACACCCCAAAGCGCAACGTGGACACATCCAAAATTTTGGAAGAAAACAGAGGTGTTTTTTGCGAAGTGCCTACCTGTAGATTTTGGCCTCCAGCTCAGCCGGCACCTAGGGAAACCTACGAAACCTGTGCATTTCTGAAAACTAGAGACCTAGGGGAATCCAAGACGGGGTGACTTGCGGGGCTCGGACCAGGTTCTGTTACCCAGAATCCTTTGCAAACCTCAGAATTTGGCTAAAAAAACACATGGTCCTCACATTTCTGTGGCAGAAAGTTCTGGAATCTGAGAGGAGCCACAAATTTCCTTCCACACAGCGTTCCCCCAAGTCTCCCGATGAAAATGATACCTCACTTGTGTGGGTAGGCCTAGCGCCCACGACAGGAAACGCCCCAAAGCGCAACGTGGACACATCCAAATTTTTGGAAGAAAACAGAGGTGTTTTTTGCGAAGTGCCTACCTGTAGATTTTGGCCTCTAGCTCAGCCGGCACCTAGGGAAACCTACCAAACCTGTGCATTTCTGAAAAATAGAGACCTAGGAGAATCCAAGATGGGGTGACTTGCGGGGCTCGGACCAGGTTCTGTTACCCAGAATCCTTTGCAAACCTCGAAATTTGGCTAAAAAAACACATGTTCCTCACATTTCTGTGGCAGAAAGTTCTGGAATCTGAGAGGAGCCACAAATTTCCTTCCACCCAGCGTTCCCCCAAGTCTCCCGATAAAAATGATACCTCACTTGTGTGGGTAGGCCTAGCGCCCGCGACAGGAAACGCCCCAAAGCGCACCGTGGACACATCCAAAACTTTGGAAGAAAACAGAGGTGTTTTTTGCGAAGTGCCTACCTGTAGATTTTGGCCTCTAGCTCAGCCGGCACCTAGGAAAACCTACCAATCCTGTGCCTTTCTGAAAACTAGAGACCGAGGGGAATCTAAGGAGGGGTGACTTGTGGGGCTCAGACCAGGTTCTGTTACCCAGAATCCTTTGCTAACCTCAAAATTTGGCTAAAAAAACACATGTTCCTCACATTTCTGTGGCAGAAAGTTCTGGAATCTGAGAGGAGCCACAAATTTCCTTCCACCCAGCATTCCCCCAAGTCTCCCGATAAAAATGATACCTCACTTGTGTGGGTAGGCCTAGCGCCCGCGACAGGAAACACCCCAAAGCGCAACGTGGACACATCCAAAATTTTGGAAGAAAACAGAGGTGTTTTTTGCGAAGTGCCTACCTGTAGTATTTGGCCTCTAGCTCAGCCGGCACCTAGGGAAACCTACCAAACCTGTGCATTTCTGAAAAATAGAGACCTAGGAGAATCCAAGATGGGGTGAATTGCGGGGCTCGGACCAGGTTCTGTTACCCAGAATCCTTTGCAAACCTCGAAATTTGGCTAAAAAAACACATGTTCCTCACATTTCTGTGGCAGAAAGTTCTGGAATCTGAGAGGAGCCACAAATTTCCTTCCACCCAGCGTTCCCCCAAGTCTCCCGATAAAAATGATAACTCGCTTGTGTGGGTAGGCCTAGCGCCCGCGACAGGAAACGCCCCAAAGCTCAAAGTGGACACATCCAAAATTTTGGAAGAAAACAGAGGTGTTTTTTGCGAAGTGCCTACCTGTAGATTTTGGCCTCTAGCTCAGCCGGCACCTAGGAAAACCTACCAAACCTGTGCATTTCTGAAAACTAGTGACCGAGGGGAATCCAAGGAGGGGTGACTTGTGGGGCTCGGACCAGGTTCTGTTTACCAGAAACCTTTGCAAACCTCAAAATTTGGCTAAAAAAACACATGTTCCTCACATTTCTGTGGCAGAAAGTTCTGGAATCTGAGAGGAGCCACAAATTTCCTTCCACCCAGCGTTCCCCCAGGTCTCCTGATAAAAATGATACCTCACTTGTGTGGGTAGGCCTAGCGCCCGCGACAGGAAACACCCCAAAGCGCAACGTGGACACATCCAAAATTTTAGAAGAAAACAGAGGTGTTTTTTGCGAAGTGCCTACCTGTAGATTTTGGCCTCTAGCTCAGCCGGCACCTAGGGAAACCTACGAAATCTGTGCATTTCTGAAAACTAGAGACCTAGGGGAATCCAAGACGGGGTGACTTGCGGGGCTCGGACCATGTTCTGTTACCCAGAATCCTTCGCAAACCTCAGAATTTGGCTAAAAAAACACATGGTCCTCACATTTCTGTGGCAGAAAGTTCTGGAATCTGAGAGGAGCCACAAATTTCCTTCCACACAGCGTTCCCCCAAGTCTCCCGATGAAAATGATACCTCACTTGTGTGGGTAGGCCTAGCGCCTGCGACAGGAAACGCCCCAAAGCGCAACGTGGACACATCCAAATTTTTGGAAGAAAACAGAGGTGTTTTTTGCGAAGTGCCTACCTGTAGATTTTGGCCTCTAGCTCAGCCGGCACCTAGGGAAACCTACCAAACCTGTGCATTTCTGAAAACTAGAGACCTAGGGGAATCCAAGGAGGGGTGACTTGCGGGGCTCGGACTAGGTTCTGTTACCCAGAATCCTTTGCAAACCTCAAAATTTGGCTAAAAAAACACATTGTCCTCACATTCCTGTGGCAGAAAGTTCTGGAATCTGAGAGGAGCCACAAATTTCCTTCCACCCAGCGTTCCCCCAAGTCTCCTGATAAAAATGATACCTCACTTGTGTGGGTAGGCCTAGCGCCCGCGACAGGAAACACCCCAAAGCGCAACGTGGACACATCCAAAGTTTTGGAAGAAAACAGAGGTGTTTTTTGCGAAGTGCCTACCTGTAGATTTTGGCCTCTAGCTCAGCCGGCACCTAGGGAAAACTACCAAACCTGTGCATTTCTGAAAAGTAGAGACCTAGGGGAATCCAAGGAGGGGTGACTTGCGGGGCTCGGACTAGGTTCTGTTACCCAGAATCCTTTGCAAACCTCAAAATTTGGCCAAAAAAACACATGTTCCTCACATTTCTGTGGCAGAAAGTTCTGGAATCTGAGAGGAGCCACAAATTTCCTTCCACCCAGCGTTCCCCCAAGTCTCTCGATAAAAATGATACCTCACTTGTGTGGGTAGGCCTAGCGCCCGCGACAGGAAACGCCCCAAAGCGCACCGTGGACACATCCAAATTTTTGGAAGAAAACAGACGTGTTTTTTGCGAAGTGCCTACCTGTAGATTTTGGCCTCTAGCTCAGCCGGCACCTAGGGAAACCTACCAAACCTGTGCATTTCTGAAAACTAGAGACATAGGAGAATCCAAGATGGGGTGACTTGCGGGGCTCGGACCAGGTTCTGTTACCCAGAATCCTTTGCAAACCTCAAAATTTGGCTAAAAAAATACATGTTCCTCACATTTCTGTGGCAGAAAGTTCTGGAATCTGAGAGGAGCCACAAATTTCCTTCCACCCAGCGTTCCCCCAAGTCTCCCGATAAAAATGATACCTCACTTGTGTGGGTAGGCCTAGCGCCCGCGACAGGAAACGCCCCAAAGCGCAACGTGGACACATCCAAAATTTTGGAAGAAAACAGAGGTGTTTTTTGCGAAGTGCCTACCTGTAGATTTTGGCCTCTAGCTCAGCCGGCACCTAGGAAAACCTACCAAACCTGTGCATTTCTGAAAACTAGAGACCGAGGGGAATCCAAGGAGGGGTGACTTGTGGGGCTCGGACCAGGTTCTGTTTACCAGAATCCTTTGCAAACCTCAAAATTTGGCTAAAAAAACACATGGTCCTCAAATTTCTGTGGCAGAAAGTTCTGGAATCTGAGAGGAGCCACAAATTTCCTTCCACCCAGCGTTCCCCCAAGTCTCCTGATAAAAATGATACCTCACTTGTATGGGTAGGCCTAGCGCCCGCGACAGGAAACACCCCAAAGCGCAACGTGGACACATCCAAAATTTTGGAAGAAAACAGAGGTGTTTTTTGCGAAGTGCCTACCTGTAGATTTTGCCCTATAGCTCAGCAGGCACCTAGGGAAACCTACCAAACCTGTGCATTTCTGAAAAGTAGAGACCTAGGGGAATTCAAGGAGGGGTGACTTGCGGGGCTCGGACTAGGTTCTGTTACCCAGAATCCTTTGCAAACCTCAAAATTTGGCCAAAAAAACACATGTTCCTCAAATTTCTGTGGCAGAAAGTTCTGGAATCTGAGAGGAGCCACAAATTTCCTTCCACCCAACGTTCCCCCAAGTCTCCCGATAAAAATGATACCTCACTTGTGTGGGTAGGCCTAGCGCCCGCGACAGGAAACGCCCCAAAGCGCACCGTGGACACATCCAAATTTTTGGAAGAAAACAGAGGTGTTTTTTGCGAAGTGCCTACCTGTAGATTTTGGCCTCTAGCTCAGCCGGCACCTAGGGAAACCTACCAAACCTGTGCATTTCTGAAAACTAGAGACATAGGAGAATCCAAGATGGGGTGACTTGCGGGGCTCGGACCAGGTTCTGTTACCCAGAATCCTTTGCAAACCTCAAAATTTGGCTAAAAAAATGCATGTTCCTCACATTTCTGTGGCAGAAAGTTCTGGAATCTGAGAGGAGCCACAAATTTCCTTCCACCCAGCGTTCCCCCAAGTCTCCTGATAAAAATGATACCTCACTTGTGTGGGTAGGCCTAGCGCCCGCGACAGGAAACGCCCCAAAGCGCAACGAGGACACATCCAAAATTTTGGAAGAAAACAGAGGTGTTTTTTGCGAAGTGCCTACCTGTAGATTTTGGCCTCTAGCTCAGCCAGCACCTAGGAAAACCTACCAAACCTGTGCATTTCTGAAAACTAGAGACCGAGGGGAATCCAAGGAGGGGTGACTTGTGGGGCTCGGACCAGGTTCTGTTTACCAGAATCCTTTGCAAACCTCAAAATTTGGCTAAAAAAACACATGGTCCTCAAATTTCTGTGGCAGAAAGTTCTGGAATCTGAGAGGAGCCACAAATTTCCTTCCACCCAGCGTTCCCCCAAGTCTCCCGATAAAAATGATAACTCGCTTGTGTGGGTAGGCCTAGCGCCCGCGACAGGAAACGCCCCAAAGCGCAACGTGGACACATCCAAAATTTTGGAAGAAAACAGAGGTGTTTTTTGCGAAGTGCCTACCTGTAGATTTTGGCCTCTAGCTCAGCCGGCACCTAAGGAAACCTACCAAACCTGTGCATTTCTGAAAACTAGAGACCTAGGGTAATCCAAGACGGGGTGACTTGCGGGGCTCGGACCAGGTTTTGTTACCCAGAATCCTTTGCAAACCTCAGAATTTGGCTAAAAAAACACGTGGTCCTCACATTTCTGTGGCAGAAAGTTCTGGAATCTGAGAGGAGCCACAAATTTCCTTCCACCCAGCGTTCCCCCAAGTCTCCCGATGAAAATGATACCTCACTTGTGTGGGTAGGCCTAGCGCCCGCAACAGGAAACGCCCCAAAGGGCAACGTGGACACATCCACATTTTTGGAAGAAAACAGAGGTGTTTCTTGCGAAGTGCCTACCTGTAGATTTTGCCCTCTAGCTCAGCCGGCACCTAGGGAAACCTACCAAACCTGTGCATTTCTGAAAACTAGAGACCTAGGGGAATCCAAGGAGGGGTGACTTGCGGGGCTCGGACCAGGTTCTGTTACCCAGAATCCTTTGCAAACCTCATAATTTGGCTAAAAAAACACATCGTCCTCACATTCCTGTGGCAGAAAGTTCTGGAATCTGAGAGGAGCCACAAATTTCCTTCCACCCAGCGTTCCCCCAAGTCTCCCGATAAAAATTATACCTCACTTGTGTGGGTGGGCCTAGCGCCCGCGACAGGAAACGCCCCAAAGCGCACCGTGGACACATCCAAATTTTTGGAAGAAAACAGAGGTGTTTTTTGTGAAGTGCCTACCTGTAGATTTTGGCCTCTAGCTCAGCCGGCACCTAAGGAAAACCTACCAAACCTGTGCATTTCTGAAAACTAGAGACCTAGGGGAATCCAAGGAGGGGTGACTTGAGGGGCTCGGACCAGGTTCTGTTACCCAGAATCCTTTGCAAACCTCAGAATTTGGCTAAAAAAACACGTGGTCCTCACATTTCTGTGGCAGAAAGTTCTGGAATCTGAGAGGAGCCACAAATTTCCTTCCACCCAGCGTTCCCCCAAGTCTCCCGATGAAAATGATACCTCACTTGTGTGGGTAGGCCTAGCGCCCGCGACAGGAAACGCCCCAAAGGGCAACGTGGACACATCCAAATTTTTGGAAGAAAACAGAGGTGTTTCTTGCGAAGTGCCTACCTGTAGATTTTGCCCTCTAGCTCAGCCGGCACCTAGGGAAACCTACCAAACCTGTGCATTTCTGAAAACTAGAGCCCTAGGGGAATCCAAGGAGGGGTGACTTGCGGGGCTCGGACCAGGTTCTGTTACCCAGAATCCTTTGCAAACCTCATAATTTGGCTAAAAAAACACATCGTCCTCACATTCCTGTGGCAGAAAGTTCTGGAATCTGAGAGGAGCCACAAATTTCCTTCCACCCAGCGTTCCCCCAAGTCTCCCGATAAAAATTATACCTCACTTGTGTGGGTGGGCCTAGCGCCCGCGACAGGAAACGCCCCAAAGCGCACCGTGGACACATCCAAATTTTTGGAAGAAAACAGAGGTGTTTTTTGTGAAGTGCCTACCTGTAGATTTTGGCCTCTAGCTCAGCCGGCACCTAAGGAAAACCTACCAAACCTGTGCATTTCTGAAAACTAGAGACCTAGGGGAATCCAAGGAGGGGTGACTTGAGGGGCTCGGACCAGGTTCTGTTACCCAGAATCCTTTGCAAACCTCAAAATTTGGCTAAAAAAACACATGTTCCTCTCATTTCTGTGGCAGAAAGTTCTGGAATCTGAGAGGAGCCACAAATTTCCTTCCGCCCAGCGTTCCCCCAAGTCTCCCGATGAAAATGATACCTCACTTGTGTGGGTAGGCCTAGCGCCCGCGACAGGAAACGCCCCAAAGCGCACCGTGGACACATCCAAAATTTTGGAAGAAAACAGAGGTGTTTTTTGCGAAGTGCCTACCTGTAGATTTTGGCCTCTAGCTCATCCGGCACCTAGGGAAACCTACCAAACCTGTGCATTTCTGAAAACTAGAGACCGAGGGGAATCCAAGGAGGGGTGACTTGTGGGGCTCGGACCAGGTTCTGTTACCCAGAATCCTTTGCAAACCTCAGAATTTGGCTAAAAAAACACATGGTCCTCACATTTCTGTGGCAGAAAGTTCTGGAATCTGAGAGGAGCCACAAATTTCCTTCCACCCAGCGTTCCCCCAAGTCTCCTGATAAAAATGATATCTCACTTGTGTGGGTAGGCCTAGGGCCCGCGACAGGAAACACCCCAAAGCGCAACGTGGACACATCCAAAATTTTGGAAGATAACAGAGGTGTTTTTTGCGAAGTGCCTACCTGTAGATTTTGGCCTCTAGCTCAGGCGGCACCTAGGGAAACCTACCAAACCTGTGCATTTCTGAAAACTAGAGACCTAGGGGAATCCAAGACGGGGTGACTTGTGGGGCTCGGACCAGGTTTTGTTACCCAGAATCCTTTGCAAACCTCAGAATTTGGCTAAAAAAACACATGGTCCTCACATTTCTGTGGCAGAAAGTTCTGGAATCTGAGAGGAGCCACAAATTTCCTTCCACCCAGCGTTCCCCCAAGTCTCCCGATGAAAATGATACCTCACTTGTGTGGGTAGGCCTAGCGCCCGCAACAGGAAACGCCCCAAAGGGCAACGTGGACACATCCAAATTTTTGGAAGATAACAGAGGTGTTTCTTGCGAAGTGCCTACCTGTAGATTTTGGCCTCTAGCTCAGCCGGCACCTAGGGAAACCTACCAAACCTGTGCATTTCTGAAAACTAGAGACTTTGCGGAATCCAAGATGGGGTGACTTGCGGGGCTCGGACCAGGTTCTGTTACCCAGAATCCTTTGCAAACCTCGAAATTTGGCTAAAAAAACACATGTTCCTCACATTTCTGTGGCAGAAAGTTCTGGAATCTGAGAGGAGCCACAAATTTCCTTCCACCCAGCGTTCCCCCAAGTCTCCCGATAAAAATGATACCTCACTTGTGTGGGTAGGCCTAACGCCCACGACAGGAAATGCCCCAAAGCGCAACGTGGACACATCCAAATTTTTGGAAGAAAACAGAGGTGTTTTTTGTGAAGTGCCTACCTGTAGATTTTGGCCTCTAGCTCAGCCGGCACCTAAGGAAAACCTACCAAACCTGTGCATTTCTGAAAACTAGAGACCTAGGGGAATCCAAGGAGGGGTGACTTGAGGGGCTCGGACCAGGTTCTGTTACCCAGAATCCTTTGCAAACCTCAAAATTTGGCTAAAAAAACACATGTTCCTCACATTTCTGTGGCAGAAAGTTCTTGAATCTGAGAGGAGCCACAAATTTCCTTCCGCCCAGCGTTCCCCCAAGTCTCCCGATGAAAATGATACCTCACTTGTGTGGGTAGGCCTAGCGCCCGCGACAGGAAACGCCCCAAAGCGCAACGTGGACACATCCAAATTTTTGGAAGAAAACAGAGGTGTTTCTTGCGAAGTGCCTACCTGTAGATTTTGGCCTCTAGCTCAGCCGTCACCTAGGGAAACCTACGAAACCTGTGCATTTCTGAAAACTAGAGACCTAGGGGAATCCAAGGAGGGGTGACTTGCGGGGCTCGGACCAGGTTCTGTTACCCAGAATCCTTTGCAAACCTCAAAATTTGGCTAAAAAAACACATGTTCCTCACATTTCTGTGGCAGAAAGTTCTGGAATCTGAGAATAGCCACAAATTTCCTTCCACCCAGCGTTCCCCCAAGTCTCCCGATAAAAATGATACCTCACTTGTGTGGGTAGGCCTAGCGCCCGCGACAGGAAACGCCCCAAAGCGCACCGTGGACACATCCAAAACTTTGGAAGAAAACAGAGGTGTTTTTTGCGAAGTGCCTACCTGTAGATTTTGGCCTCTAGCTCAGCCGGCACCTAGGAAAACCTACCAAACCTGTGCCTTTCTGAAAACTAGAGACCGAGGGGAATCCAAGGAGGGGTGACTTGTGGGGCTCAGACCAGGTTCTGTTACCCAGAATCCTTTGCAAACCTCAAAATTTGGCTAAAAAAACACATGTTCCTCACATTTCTGTGGCAGAAAGTTCTGGAATCTGAGAGGAGCCACAAATTTCCTTCCACCCAGCGTTCCCCCAAGTCTCCCGATAAAAATGATACCTCACTTGTGTGGGTAGGCCTAGCGCCCGCGACAGGAAACACCCCAAAGCGCAACGTGGACAGATCCAAAATTTTGGAAGAAAACAGAGGTGTTTTTTGCGGAGTGCCTACCTGTAGATTTTGGCCTCCAGCTCAGCCGGCACCTAGGGAAACCTACGAAACCTGTGCATTTCTGAAAACTAGAGACCTAGGGGAATCCAAGACGGGGTGACTTGCGGGGCTCGGACCAGGTTCTGTTACCCAGAATCCTTTGCAAACCTCAGAATTTGGCTAAAAAAACACATGGTCCTCACATTTCTGTGGCAGAAAGTTCTGGAATCTGAGAGGAGCCACAAATTTCCTTCCACACAGCGTTCCCCCAAGTCTCCCGATGAAAATGATACCTCACTTGTGTGGGTAGGCCTAGCGCCCACGACAGGAAACGCCCCAAAGCGCAACGTGGACACATCCAAATTTTTGGAAGAAAACAGAGGTGTTTTTTGCGAAGTGCCTACCTGTAGATTTTGGCCTCTAGCTCAGCCGGCACCTAGGAAAACCTACCAAACCTGTGCCTTTCTGAAAACTAGAGACCGAGGGGAATCCAAGGAGGGGTGACTTGTGGGGCTCAGACCAGTTTCTGTTACCCAGAATCCTTTGCAAACCTCAAAATTTGGCTAAAAAAACACATGTTCCTCACATTTCTGTGGCAGAAAGTTCTGGAATCTGAGAGGAGCCACAAATTTCCTTCCGCCCAGCGTTCCCCCAAGTCTCCCGATGAAAATGATACCTCACTTGTGTGGGTAGGCCTAGCGCCTCCGACAGGAAACGCCCCAAAGCGCAACGTGGACACATCCAAATTTTTGGAAGAAAACAGAGGTGTTTCTTGCGAAGTGCCTACCTGTAGATTTTGGCCTCTAGCTCAGCCGTCACCTAGGGAAACCTACCAAACCTGTGCATTTCTGAAAACTAGAGACCTAGGGGAATCCAAGGAGGGGTGACTTGCGGGGCTCGGACCAGGTTCTGTTACCCAGAATCCTTTGCAAACCTCAAAATTTGGCTAAAAAAACACATGTTCCTCACATTTCTGTGGCAGAAAGTTCTGGAATCTGAGAATAGCCACAAATTTCCTTCCACCCAGCGTTCCCCCAAGTCTCCCGATAAAAATGATACCTCACTTGTGTGGGTAGGCCTAGCGCCCGCGACAGGAAACGCCCCAAAGCGCACCGTGGACACATCCAAAACTTTGGAAGAAAACAGAGGTGTTTTTTGCGAAGTGCCTACCTGTAGATTTTGGCCTCTAGCTCAGCCGGCACCTAGGAAAACCTACCAAACCTGTGCCTTTCTGAAAACTAGAGACCGAGGGGAATCCAAGGAGGGGTGACTTGTGGGGCTCAGACCAGGTTCTGTTACCCAGAATCCTTTGCAAACCTCAAAATTTGGCTAAAAAAACACATGTTCCTCACATTTCTGTGGCAGAAAGTTCTGGAATCTGAGAGGAGCCACAAATTTCCTTCCACCCAGCGTTCCCCCAAGTCTCCCGATAAAAATGATACCTCACTTGTGTGGGTAGGCCTAGCGCCCGCGACAGGAAACACCCCAAAGCGCAACGTGGACACATCCAAAATTTTGGAAGAAAACAGAGGTGTTTTTTGCGAAGTGCCTACCTGTAGATTTTGGCCTCCAGCTCAACCGGCACCTAGGGAAACCTACGAAACCTGTGCATTTCTGAAAACTAGAGACCTAGGGGAATCCAAGACGGGGTGACTTGCGGGGCTCGGACCAGGTTCTGTTACCCAGAATCCTTTGCAAACCTCAGAATTTGGCTAAAAAAACATGGTCCTCACATTTCTGTGGCAGAAAGTTCTGGAATCTGAGAGGAGCCACAAATTTCCTTCCACACAGCGTTCCCCCAAGTCTCCCGATGAAAATGATACCTCACTTGTGTGGGTAGGCCTAGCGCCCACGACAGGAAACGCCCCAAAGCGCAACGTGGACACATCCAAATTTTTGGAAGAAAACAGAGGTGTTTTTTGCGAAGTGCCTACCTGTAGATTTTGGCCTCTAGCTCAGCCGGCACCTAGGGAAACCTACCAAACCTGTGCATTTCTGAAAAATAGAGACCTAGGAGAATCCAAGATGGGGTGACTTGCGGGGCTCGGACCAGGTTCTGTTACCCAGAATCCTTTGCAAACCTCGAAATTTGGCTAAAAAAACACATGTTCCTCACATTTCTGTGGCAGAAAGTTCTGGAATCTGAGAGGAGCCACAAATTTCCTTCCACCCAGCATTCCCCCAAGTCTCCCGATAAAAATGATACCTCACTTGTGTGGGTAGGCCTAGCGCCCGCGACAGGAAACGCCCCAAAGCGCACCGTGGACACATCCAAAACTTTGGAAGAAAACAGAGGTTTTTTTGCGAAGTGCCTACCTGTAGATTTTGGCCTCTAGCTCAGCCGGCACCTAGGAAAACCTACCAAACCTGTGCCTTTCTGAAAACTAGAGACCGAGGGGAATCCAAGGAGGGGTGACTTGTGGGGCTCAGACCAGGTTCTGTTACCCAGAATCCTTTGCAAACCTCAAAATTTGGCTAAAAAAACACATGTTCCTCACATTTCTGTGGCAGAAAGTTCTGGAATCTGAGAGGAGCCACAAATTTCCTTCCACCCAGCATTCCCCCAAGTCTCCCGATAAAAATGATACCTCACTTGTGTGGGTAGGCCTAGCGCCCGCGACAGGAAACACCCCAAAGCGCAACGTGGGCACATCCAAAATTTTGGAAGAAAACAGAGGTGTTTTTTGCGAAGTGCCTACCTGTAGTATTTGGCCTCTAGCTCAGCCGGCACCTAGGGAAACCTACCAAACCTGTGCATTTCTGAAAAATAGAGACCTAGGAGAATCCAAGATGGGGTGACTTGCGGGGCTCGGACCAGGTTCTGTTACCCAGAATCCTTTGCAAACCTCGAAATTTGGCTAAAAAAACACATGTTCCTCACATTTCTGTGGCAGAAAGTTCTGGAATCTGAGAGGAGCCACAAATTTCCTTCCACCCAGCGTTCCCCCAAGTCTCCCGATAAAAATGAGAACTCGCTTGTGTGGGTAGGCCTAGCGCCCGCGACAGGAAACGCCCCAAAGCGCAAAGTGGACACATCCAAAATTTTGGAAGAAAACAGAGGTGTTTTTTGCGAAGTGCCTACCTGTAGATTTTGGCCTCTAGCTCAGCCGGCACCTAGGAAAACCTACCAAACCTCTGCATTTCTGAAAACTAGCGACCGAGGGGAATCCAAGGAGGGGTGACTTGTGGGGCTCGGACCAGGTTCTGTTTACCAGAAACCTTTGCAAACCTCAAAATTTGGCTAAAAAAACACATGTTCCTCACAATTCTGTGGCAGAAAGTTCTGGAATCTGAGAGGAGCCACAAATTTCCTTCCACCCAGCGTTCCCCCAGGTCTCCTGATAAAAATGATACCTCACTTGTGTGGGTAGGCCTAGCTCCCGCGACAGGAAACACCCCAAAGCGCAACGTGGACACATCCAAAATTTTGGAAGAAAACAGAGGTGTTTTTTGCGAAGTGCCTACCTGTAGATTTTGGCCTCTAGCTCAGCCGGCACCTAGGGAAACCTACGAAATCTGTGCATTTCTGAAAACTAGAGACCTAGGGGAATCCAAGACGGGGTGACTTGCGGGGCTCGGACCAGGTTCTGTTACCCAGAATCCTTCGCAAACCTCAGAATTTGGCTAAAAAAACACATGGTCCTCACATTTCTGTGGCAGAAAGTTCTGGAATCTGAGAGGAGCCACAAATTTCCTTCCACACAGCGTTCCCCCAAGTCTCCCAATGAAAATGATACCTCACTTGTGTGGGTAGGCCTAGCGCCCGTGACAGGAAACGCCCCAAAGCGCAACGTGGACACATCCAAATTTTTGGAAGAAAACAGAGGTGTTTTTTGCGAAGTGCCTACCTGTAGATTTTGGCCTCTAGCTCAGCCGGCACCTAGGGAAACCTACCAAACCTGTGCATTTCTGAAAACTAGAGACCTAGGAGAATCCAAGATGGGGTGACTTGCGGGGCTCGGACCAGGTTCTGTTACCCAGAATCCTTTGCAAACCTCGAAATTTGGCTTAAAAAACACATGTTCCTCACATTTCTGTGGCAGAAAGTTCTGGAATCTGAGAGGAGCCACAAATTTCCTTCCACCCAGCGTTCCCCCAAGTCTCCCGATAAAAATTATACCTCACTTGTGTGGGTGGGCCTAGCGCTCGCGACAGGAAATGCCCCAAAGCGCAACGTGGACACATCCACATTTTTGGAAGAAAACAGAGGTGTTTTTTGCGAAGTGCCTACCTGTAGATTTTGGCCTCTAGCTCAGCCGGCACCTAGGGAAACCTACCAAACCTGTGCATTTCTGAAAACTAGAGACCTAGGGGAATCCAAGGAGGGGTGACTTGCGGGGCTCGGACTAGGTTCTGTTACCCAGAATCCTTTGCAAACCTCAAAATTTGGCTAAAAAAACACATTGTCCTCACATTCCTGTGGCAGAAAGTTCTGGAATCTGAGAGGAGCCACAAATTTCCTTCCACCCAGCGTTCCCCCAAGTCTCCTGATAAAAATGATACCTCACTTGTGTGGGTAGGCCTAGCGCCCGCGACAGGAAACACCCCAAAGCGCAACGTGGACACATCCAAATTTTTGGAAGAAAACAGAGGTGTTTTTTGCGAAGTGCCTACCTGTAGATTTTGGCCTCTAGCTCAGCCGGCACCTAGGGAAACCTACCAAACCTGTGCATTTCTGAAAACTAGAGACCTAGGAGAATCCAAGATGGGGTGACTTGCGGGGCTCGGACCAGGTTCTGTTACCCAGAATCCTTTGCAAACCTCGAAATTTGGCTAAAAAAACACATTGTCCTCACATTCCTGTGGCAGAAAGTTCTGGAATCTGAGAGGAGCCACAAATTTCCTTCCACCCAGCGTTCCCCCAAGTCTCCCGATAAAAATGATACCTCACTTGTGTGGGTAGGCCTAACGCCCGCGACAGGAAACGCCCCAAAGCGCACCGTGGACACATCCAAATTTTTGGAAGAAAACAGAGGTGTTTTTTGAGAAGTGCCTACCTGTAGATTTTGGCCTCTAGCTCAGCCGGCACCTAGGGAAACCTACCAAACCTGTGCATTTCTGAAAACTAGAGACCTAGGAGAATCCAAGATGGGGTGACTGGCGGGGCTCGGACCAGGTTCTGTTACCCAGAATCCTTTGCAAACCTCGAAATTTGGCTAAAAAAACACATGTTCCTCACATTTCTGTGGCAGAAAGTTCTGGAATCTGAGAGGAGCCACAAATTTCCTTCCACCCAGCGTTCCCCCAAGTCTCCCGATAAAAATTATACCTCACTTGTGTGGGTGGGCCTAGCGCCCGCGACAGGAAATGCCCCAAAGCGCAACGTGGACACATCCACATTTTTGGAAGAAAACAGAGGTGTTTTTTGCGAAGTGCCTACCTGTAGATTTTGGCCTCTAGCTCAGCCGGCACCTAGGGAAATCTACCAAACCTGTGCATTTCTGAAAACTAGAGACCTAGGGGAATCCAAGGAGGGGTGACTTGCGGGGCTCGAACTAGGTTCTGTTACCCAGAATCCTTTGCAAACCTCAAAATTTGGCTTAAAAAACACATTGTCCTCACATTCCTGTGGCAGAAAGTTCTGGAATCTGAGAGGAGCCACAAATTTCCTTCCACCCAGCGTTGCCCCAAGTCTCCTGATAAAAATGATACCTCACTTGTGTGGGTAGGCCTAGCGCCCGCGACAGGAAACACCCCAAAGCGCAACGTGGACACATCCAAAATTTTGGAAGAAAACAGAGGTGTTTTTTGCGAATTGCCTACCTGTAGATTTTGGCCTCTAGCTCAGCCGGCACCTAGGGAAACCTACCAAACCTGTGCATTTCTGAAAACTAGAGACCTAGGGGAATCCAAGGAGGGGTGACTTGCGGGGCTCGGACTAGGTTCTGTTACCCAGAATCCTTTGCAAACCTCAAAATTTGGCCAAAAAAACACATGTTCCTCACATTTCTGTGGCAGAAAGTTCTGGAATCTGAGAGGAGCCACAAATTTCCTTCCACCCAGCGTTCCCCCAAGTCTCCCGATAAAAATGATACCTCACTTGTGTGGGTAGGCCTAGCGCCCGCGACAGGAAACGCCCCAAAGCGCACCGTGGACACATCCAAATTTTTGGAAGAAAACAGAGGTGTTTTTTGCGAAGTGCCTACCTGTAGATTTTGGCCTCTAGCTCAGCCGGGACCTAGGGAAACCTACCAAACCTGTGCATTTCTGCAAACTAGAGACATAGGAGAATCCAAGATGGGGTGACTTGCGGGGCTCGGACCAGGTTCTGTTACCCAGAATCCTTTGCAAACCTCAAAATTTGGCTAAAAAAATACATGTTCCTCACATTTCTGTGGCAGAAAGTTCTGGAATCTGAGAGGAGCCACAAATTTCCTTCCACCCAGCGTTCCCCCAAGTCTCCCGATAAAAATGATACCTCACTTGTGTGGGTAGGCCTAGCGCCCGCGACAGGAAACGCCCCAAAGCGCAACGTGGACACATCCAAAATTTTGGAAGAAAACAGAGGTGTTTTTTGCGAAGTGCCTACCTGTAGATTTTGGCCTCTAGCTCAGCCGGCACCTAGGAAAACCTACCAAACCTGTGCATTTCTGAAAACTAGAGACCGAGGGGAATCCAAGGAGGGGTGACTTGTGGGGCTCGGACCAGGTTCTGTTTACCAGAATCCTTTGCAAACCTCAAAATTTGGCTAAAAAAACACATGGTCCTCAAATTTCTGTGGCAGAAAGTTCTGGAATCTGAGAGGAGCCACAAATTTCCTTCCACCCAGCGTTCCCCCAAGTCTCCTGATAAAAATGATACCTCACTTGTATGGGTAGGCCTAGCGCCCGCGACAGAAAACACCCCAAAGCGCAACGTGGACACATCCAAATTTTTGGAAGAAAACAGAGGTGTTTTTTGCGAAGTGCCTACCTGTAGATTTTGGCCTCTAGCTCAGCCGGCACCTGGGGAAACCTACCAAACCTGTGCATTTCTGAAAACTAGAGACCTAGGGGAATCCAAGTTGGGGTGACTTGCGGGGCTCGGACCAGGTTCTGTTACCCAGAATCCTTTGCAAACCTTGAAATTTGGCTAAAAAAAACACATGTTCCTCTCATTTCTGTGGCAGAAAGTTCTGGAATCTGAGAGGAGTCACAAATTTCCTTTCACCCAGCGTTCCCCCAAGTCTCCCGATAAAAATGATACCTCACTTGTGTGGGTAGGCCTAGCGCCCGCGACAGGAAACGCCCCAAAGCGCACCGTGGACACATCCAAAATTTTGGAAGAAAACAGAGGTGTTTTTTGCGAAGTGCCTACCTGTAGATTTTGGCCTCTAACTCAGCCGGCACCTAGGGAAACCTACCAAACCTGTGCATTTCTGAATACTAGAGACCTAGGGGAATCCAAGATGGGGTGACTTGCGGGGCTCGGACCAGGTTCTGTTACCCAGAATCCTTTGCAAACCTCAGAATTTGGATAAAAAAACACATGGTCCTCACATTTCTGTGGCAGAAAGTTCTGGAATCTGAGAGGAGCCACAAATTTCCTTCCACCCAGCGTTCCCCTAAGTCTCCCGATAAAAATGATACCTCACTTGTGTGGGTAGGCCAAGCGCCCGCGACAGGAAACGCCCCAAAGCGCAACGTGGACACATCCAAATTTTTGGAAGAAAACAGAGGTGTTTTTTGCGAAGTGCCTACCTGTAGATTTAGGCCTCTAGCTCAGGCGGCACCTAGGGAAACCTACCAAACCTGTGCATTTCTGAAAACTAGAGACCGAGGGGAATCCAAGGAGGGGTGACTTGTGGGGCTCGGACCAGGTTCTGTTACCCAGAATCCTTTGCAAACCTTAAAATTTGGCTAAAAAAACACATGTTCCTCACATTTCTGTGACAGAAAGTTTTGGAATCTGAGAGGAGCTACAAATTTCCTTCCACCCAGCGGTCCCCCAAGTCTCCTGATAAAAATGATACCTCACTTGTGTGGGTAGGCCTAGCGCCCGCGACAGGAAACACCCCAAAGCGCAACGTGGACACATCCAAAATTTTGGAAGAAAACAGAGGTGTTTTTTGCGAAGTGCCTACCTGTAGATTTTGGCCTCCAGCTCAGCCGGCACCTAGGGAAACCTACCAAACCTGTGCATTTCTGAAAACTAGAGACCTAGGGGAATCCAAGACGGGGTGACTTGCGGGGCTCGGACCAGGTTTTGTTACCCAGAATCCTTTGCAAACCTCAGAATTTGGCTAAAAAAACACATGGTCCTCACATTTCTGTGGCAGAAAGTTCTGGAATCTGAGAGGAGCCACAAATTTCCTTCCACCCAGCGTTCCCCCAAGTCTCCTGATGAAAATTATACCTCACTTGTGTGGGTAGGCCTAGCGCCCGCGACAGGAAACGCCCCAAAGGGCAACGTGGACACATCCAAATTTTTGGAAGAAAACAGAGGTGTTTCTTGCGAAGTGCCTACCTATAGATTTTGGCCTCTAGCTCAGCCGGCACCTAGGGAAACCTACCAAACCTGTGCATTTCTGAAAACTAGAGACTTAGGGGAATCCAAGATGGGGTGACTTGCGGGGCTCGGACCAGGTTCTGTTACCCAGAATCCTTTGCAAACCTCGAAATTTGGCTAAAAAAACACATGTTCCTCACATTTCTGTGGCAGAAAGTTCTGGAATCTGAGAGGAGCCACAAATTTCCTTCCACCCAGCGTTCCCCCAAGTCTCCCAATAAAAATGATACCTCACTTGTGTGGGTAGGCCTAACGCCCGCGACAAGAAATGCCCCAAAGCGCAACGTGGACACATCCAAATGTTTGGAAGAAAACAGAGGTGTTTTTTGTGAAGTGCCTACCTGTAGATTTTGGCCTCTAGCTCAGCCGGCACCTAGGGAAACCTACCAAACCTGTGCATTTCTGAAAACTAGAGACCTAGGGGAATCCAAGGAGGGGTGACTTGCGGGGCTCGGACCAGGTTCTGTTACCCAGAATCCTTTGCAAACCTCAAAATTTGGCTAAAAAACACACGTTCCTCACATTTCTGTGGCAGAAAGTTCTGGAATCTGAGAGGAGCCACAAATTTCCTTCCACCCAGCGTTCCCCCAAGTCTCCCGATAAAAATGATACCTCACTTGTGTGGGTAGGCCTAGCGCCCGCAACAGGAAACGCCCCAAAGCGCACCGTGGACACATCCAAAACTTTGGAAGAAAACAGAGGTGTTTTTGCGAAGTGCCTACCTGTAGATTTTGGCCTCTAGCTCAGCCGGCACCTAGGGAAACCTACCAAACCTGTGCATTTCTGAAAACTAGAGACCTAGGGGAATCCAAGGAGGGGTGACTTGCGGGGCTCGGACCAGGTTCTGTTACCCAGAATCCTTTGCAAACCTCAAAATTTGGCTAAAAAAACACATGTTCCTCACATTTCTGTGGCAGAAAGTTCTGGAATCTGAGAGGAGCCACAAATTTCCTTCCGCCCAGCGTACCCCCAAGTCTCCCGATGAAAATGATACCTCACTTGTGTGGGTAGGCCTAGCTCCCGCGACAGGAAACGCCCCAAAGCGCAACGTGGACACATCCAAATTTTGGGAAGAAAACAGAGGTGTTTCTTGCGAAGTGCCTACCTGTAGATTTTGGCCTCTAGCTCAGCCGTCACCTAGGGAAACCTACCAAACCTGTGCATTTCTGAAAACTAGAGACCTAGGGGAATCCAAGGAGGGGTGACTTGCGGGGCTCGGACCAGGTTCTGTTACCCAGAATCCTTTGCAAACCTCAAAATTTTGCTAAAAAAACAAATGTTCCTCACATTTCTGTGGCAGAAAGTTCGGAATCTGAGAGGAGCCACAAATTTCCTCCCACCCAGCATTCCCCCAAGTCTCCCGATAAAAATGATACCTCACTTGTGTGGGTAGGCCTAGCGCCCGCGACAGGAAACGCCCCAAAGCGCACCGTGGACACATCCAAAACTTTGGAAGAAAACAGAGGTGTTTTTTGCGAAGTGCCTACCTGTAGATTTTGGCCTCTAGCTCAGCCGGCACCTAGGAAAACCTACCAAACCTGTGCATTTCTGAAAACTAGAGACCGAGGGGAATCCAAGGAGGGGTGACTTGTGGGGCTCAGACCAGGTTCTGTTACCCAGAATCCTTTGCAAACCTCAAAATTTGGCTAAAAAAACACATATTCCTCACATTTCTGTGGCAGAAAGTTCTGGAATCTGAGAGGAGCCACAAATTTCCTTCCACCCAGCGTTCCCCCAAGTCTCCCGATAAAAATGATACCTCACTTGTGTGGGTAGGCCTAGCGCCCGCGACAGGAAACACCCCAAAGCGCAACGTGGACACATCCAAAATTTTGGAAGAAAACAGAGGTGTTTTTTGCGAAGTGCCTACCTGTAGATTTTGGCCTCTAGCTCAGCCGGCACCTAGGGAAACCTACGAAACCTGTGCATTTCTGAAAACTAGAGACCTAGGGGAATCCAAGACGGGGTGACTTGCGGGGCTCGGACCAGGTTCTGTTACCCAGAATCCTTTGCAAACCTCAAAATTTGGCTAAAAAAACACATGTTCCTCACATTTCTGTGGCAGAAAGTTCTGGAATCTGAGAGGAGCCACAAATTTCCTTCCGCCCAGCGTTCCCCCAAGTCTCCCGATGAAAATGATACCTCACTTGTGTGGGTAGGCCTAGCGCCCGCGACAGGAAACGCCCCAAAGCGCAACGTGGACACATCCAAATTTTTGGAAGAAAACAGAGGTGTTTCTTGCCAAGTGCCTACCTGTAGATTTTGGCCTCTAGCTCAGCCGTCACCTAGGGAAACCTACCAAACCTGTGCATTTCTGAAAACTAGAGACCTAGGGGAATCCAAGGAGGGGTGACTTGCGGGGCTCGGACCAGGTTCTGTTACCTAGAATCCTTTGCAAACCTCAAAATTTGGCTAAAAAAACAAATGTTCCTCACATTTCTGTGGCAGAAAGTTCGGAATCTGAGAGGAGCCACAAATTTCCTTCCACCCAGCGTTCCCCCAAGTCTCCCGATAAAAATGATACCTCACTTGTGTGGGTAGGCCTAGCGCCCGCGACAGGAAACGCCCCAAAGCGCACCGTGGACACATCCAAAACTTTGGAAGAAAACAGAGGTGTTTTTTGCGAAGTGCCTACCTGTAGATTTTGGCCTCTAGCTCAGCCGGCACCTAGGAAAACCTACCAAACCTGTGCATTTCTGAAAACTAAAGACCGAGGGGAATCCAAGGAGGGGTGACTTGTGGGGCTCAGACCAGGTTCTGTTACCCAGAATCCTTTGCAAACCTCAAAATTTGGCTAAAAAAACACATGTTCCTCACATTTCTGTGGCAGAAAGTTCTGGAATCTGAGAGGAGCCACAAATTTCCTTCCACCCAGCGTTCCCCCAAGTCTCCCGATAAAAATGATACCTCACTTGTGTGTGTAGGCCTAGCGCCCGCGACAGGAAACACCCCAAAGCGCAACGTGGACACATCCAAAATTTTGGAAGAAAACAGAGGTGTTTTTTGCGAAGTGCCTACCTGTAGATTTTGGCCTCTAGCTCAGCCGGCACCTAGGGAAACCTACAAAACCTGTTCATTTCTGAAAACTAGAGACCTAGGGGAATCCAAGACGGGGTGACTTGCGGGGCTCGGACCAGGTTCTGTTACCCAGAATCCTTTGCAAACCTCAGAATTTGGCTAAAAAAACACATGGTCCTCACATTTCTGTGGCAGAAAGTTCTGGAATCTGAGAGGAGCCACAAATTTCCTTCCACACAGCGTTCCCCCAAGTCTCCCGATGAAAATGATACCTCACTTGTGTGGGTAGGCCTAGCGCCAGCGACAGGAAACGCCCCAAAGCGCAACGTGGACACATCCACATTTTTGGAAGAAAACAGAGGTGTTTTTTGCGAAGTGCCTACCTGTAGATTTTGGCCTCTAGCTCAGCCGGCACCTAGGAAAACCTACCAAACCTGTGCATTTCTAAAAACTAGAGACCGATGGGAAACCAAGGAGGGGTGACTTGTGGGGCTCGGACCAGGTTCTGTTACCCAGAATCCTTTGCAAACCTCAAAATTTGGCTAAAAAAACACATGTTCCTCACATTTCTGTGGCAGAAAGTTCTGGAATCTGAGAGGAGCCACAAATTTCCTTCCACCCAGCGTTCCCCCAAGTCTCCCGATAAAAATGATACCTCACTTGTGTGGGTAGGCCTAGCGCCCGCGGTAGGAAACACCCCAAAGCGCAACGTGGACACATCCAAAATTTTGGAAGAAAACATAGGTGTTTCTTGCGAAGTGCCTACCTGTAGATTTTGGCCTCTAGCTCAGCCGGCACCTAGGGAAACCTACCAAACCTGTGCATTTCTGAAAACTAGAGACCTAGGGGAATCCAAGATGGGGTGACTTGCGGGTCTCGGACCAGGTTCTGTTACCCAGAATCCTTTGCAAACCTCGAAATTTGGCTAAAAAAACACATGTTCCTCACATTTCTGTGGCAGAAAGTTCTGGAATCTGAGAGGAGCCACAAATTTCCTTCCACCCAGCGTCCCCCCAAGTCTCCCGATAAAAATGATAACTCGCTTGTGTGGGTAGGCCTAGCGCCCGCGACAGGAAACGCCCCAAAGCGCAACGTGGACACATCCAAAATTTTGGAAGAAAACAGAGGTGTTTTTTGCGAAGTGCCTACCTGTAGATTTTGGTCTCTAGCTCAGCCGGCACCTAGGAAAACCTAACAAACCTGTGCATTTCTGAAAACTAGAGACCGAGGGGAATCCAAGGAGGGGTGACTTGTGGGGCTCGGACCAGGTTCTGTTTACCAGAAACCTTTGCAAACCTCAAAATTTGGCTAAAAAAACACATGTTCCTCACATTTCTGTGGCAGAAAGTTCTGGAATCTGAGAGGAGCCACAAATTTCCTTCCACCCAGCGTTCCCCCAGGTCTCCTGATAAAAATGATACCTCACTTGTATGGGTAGGCCTAGCACCCGCGACAGGAAACACCCCAAAGCGCAACGTGGACACATCCACATTTTTGGAAGAAAACAGAGGTGTTTTTTGCGAAGTGCCTACCTGTAGATTTTGGCCTCTAGCTCTGCCGGCCCCCATTGGGAAACCTACCAAACCTGTGCATTTCTGAAAACTAGAGACCTAGGGGAATCCAAGATGGGGTGACTTGCGGGGCTCGGACCAGGTTCTGTTACCCAGAATCCTTTGCAAACCTCGAAATTTGGCTAAAAAAACACATGTTCCTCACATTTCTGTGGCAGAAAGTTCTGGAATCTGAGAGGAGCCACAAATTTCCTTCCACCCAGCGTTCCCCCAAGTCTTCCGATAAAAATGATACCTCACTTGTGTGGGTAGGCCTAGCGCCTGCGACAGGAAATTCCCCAAAACACTACGTGGACACATCCCATTTTTTGACAGAAAAGAGAGGTGTTTTTTGCAAAGTGCCTACCTGTAGATTTTGGCCTCTAGCTCAGCCGACACATAGGGAAACCTACCAAACCTGTACATTTTTAAAAACTAGAGACCTCGGGGAATCCAAGATGGGGTGACTTGTGGGGCTCTGATCTGTTTCTGTTACCTAGAATCCTTTGCAAACCTTAAAATTTGGCTAAAAAAAACACGTTTTCCTCACATTTCGGTGACAGAAAGTTCTGGAATCTGAGAGGAGCCACAAATTTCCTTCCACCCAGCGTTCCCCCAAGTCTCCCGATAACAATGATACCTCACTTGTGTGGGTAGGCCTAGCGCCCGTGACAGGAAATGCCCCAAAACACAACGTGGACACATCCCATTTTTTGACAGAAAACAGAGGTGTTTTTTGCAAAGTGCATACCTGTAGATTTTGGCCTCTATATCAGCCGGCACCTCAGGAAACCTACCAAACCTGTATATTTTTGAAAACTAGAGACCTAGGGGAATCCATGATGGTGTGACTTGTGGGGCTCTGACCAGGTTCTGTTATGCAGAATCCTTTGCAAACCTCAAAATTTGGCTAAAAAAAACACATTTTCCTCAAATTTTGGTGACAGAAAGTTCTGGAATCTGAGAAGAGCACCAAATTTCCTTCCACCCAGCGTTCCCCCAAGTCTCCCGATAAAAATGATACCTCACTTGTGTGGGTAGACCTAGCGCCCGCAACAGGAAATGCCCCAAAACACAACATGGACACATCCCATTTTTTGACAGAAAACAGAGGTGTTTTTTGCAAAGTGCCTACCTGTAGATTTTGGCTTCTAGCTCAGCGGGCACCTAGGGAAAACTACCAAACCTGTGCAATTTTTTAAACTAGAGACCTAGGGGAATCCAAGATGGGGTGACTTGTAGGGCTTCGACCAGGTTCTGTTACCCAGATCCTTTGCAAACCTCAAAATTTGCCTAAAAAAACACGTTTTCCTCACATTTCGGTGACAGAAAGTTCTGGAATCTGAGTGGAGCCACAGATTTCCTTCCACCCAGTGTTTCCCCAAGTCGCCCGATAAAAATGATACCTCACTTGTGTGGGTAGGCCTAGCGCCTGCGACAGGAAATTCCCCAAAACACAACGTGGACACATCCCATTTTTTGACAGAAAACAGAGGTGTTTTTTGCAAAGTGCATACCTGTAGATTTTGCCCTCAAGTTCAGCCCGCATCTAGGGAAACCTACCAAACCTGTGCATTTGTGAAAACTAGAGACCTAGGGGAATCCAAGATGGGGTGACTTGTGGAGCTCTGACCAGGTTCTGTTACCCAGAATCCTTTGCAAATCTCAAAATGTGGCTAAAAAACACGTTTTCCTCACATTTCGGTGACAGAGAGTTCTGGAATCTGAGTGGAGCTACAAATTTCCTTCCACCCAGCGTTCCCCCAAGTCTCCCAATAAAAATGATACCTCACTTGTGTGGGTAGGCCTAGCGCCTGCGACAGGAAATTCCCCAAAACACAACGTGGACACATCCCATTTTTTTACAGAAAACAGAGGTGTTTTTTGCAAAGTGCCTACCTGTAGATTTTGGCCTCTAGCTCAGCCGACACATAGGGAAACCTACCAACCCTGTGCATTTTTAAAAACTAGAGACCTCGGGGAATCAAAGATGGGGTGACTTGTGGGGCTCTGGCCAGGTTCTGTTACCCAGAATCCTTTGCAAACCTCAAAATTTGGCTAAGAAACACATTTTCCTCACATTTCGGTGACAGAAAGTTCTGGAATCTCAGAGGAGCCACAAATTTCCTTCCACCCAGCGTTCCCCCAAGTCTCCCGATAAAAATGATACCTCACTTGTGTGGCTAGGCCTAGCTTCCGGGACAGGAAATGTCATAAAACACACGTGGACACATCCCATTTTTTGACAGAAAACAGATGTTTTTTGCAAAGTGCATACCTGTAGATTTTGGCCTCTAGCTCAGCCGGCACCTAGGGAAACCTACCAAACCTTTGCATTTTTGAAAACTAGAGACCTAGGGGAATCCATGATGGGGTGAATTGTGGGACTCTGACCAGGTTCTGTTACCCAGATCCTTTGCAAACCTCAAATTTTGGCTAAAAAAACACGTTTTCCTCAAACTTTGGTGACATAAAGTTCAGGAATCTGAGAAGAGCACCAAATGTCCTTCCACCCAGCGTTCCCCCAAGTCTCCCGATAAAAATGATACCTCACTTGTGTGGGTAGACCTTGCGCCTGCAACAGGAAATGCCCCAAAACACAACATGGACACATCCCATTTTTTGACAGAAAACAGAGGAGTTTTTTGCAAAGTGCCTACCTGTAGATTTTGGCTTCTAGCTCAGGGGGCACCTAGGGAAACCTACCAAACCTATGCAATTTTTTAAACTAGAGACCTAGGGGAATCCAAGATGGGGTGACTTGTAGGGCTTCGACCAGGTTCTGTTACCCAGATCCTTTGCAAACCTCAAAATTTGGCTAAAAAAACATGTTTTCCTCACATTTCGGTGACAGAAAGTTCTGGAATCTGAGTGGAGCCACAAATTTCCTTCCACCCAGTGTTTCCCCAAGTCTCCCGATAACAATGATACCTCACTTGTGTGGGTAGGCCTAGCGCCCGTGACAGGAAATGCCCCAAAACACAACGTGGACACATCCCATTTTTTGACAGAAAACAGAGGTGTTTTTTGCAAAGTGCATACCTGTAGATTTTGGCCTCTATATCAGCCGGCACCTCAGGAAACCTACCAAACCTTTGCATTTTTGAAAACTAGAGACCTAGGGGAATCCATGATGGGGTGACTTGTGGGGCTCTGACCAGGTTCTGTTATGCAGAATCCTTTGCAAACCTCAAAATTTGGCTAAAAAAACAAGTTTTCCTCAAATTTTGGTGACAGAAAGTTCTGGAATCTGAGAAGAGCACCAAATTTCCTTCCACCTAGCGTTCCCCTAAGTCTCCCGATAAAAATGATACCTCACTTGTGTGGGTAGACCTAGCGCCCGCAACAGGAAATGCCCCAAAACACAACATGGACACATCCCATTTTTTGACAGAAAACAGAGGTGTTTTTTGCAAAGTGCCTACCTGTAGATTTTGGCTTCTAGCTCAGCGGGCACCTAGGGAAAACTACAAAACCTGTGCAATTTTGTAAACTAGAGACCTATGGGAATCCAAGATGGGGTGACTTGTAGGGCTTCGACCAGGTTCTGTTACCCAGATCCTTTGCAAACCTCAAAATTTGGCTAAAAAAACACGTTTTCCTCACATTTCAGTGACAGAAAGTTCTGGAATCTGAGTGAAGCCACAGATTTCCTTCCACCCAGTGTTTCCCCAAGTCGCCCGATAAAAATGATACCTCACTTGTGTGGGTAGGCCTAGCGCCCGCGCCAGGAAATGCCCCAAAACACAACGTGGACACATCCCATTTTGTGACAGAAAACAGAGGTGTTTTTTGCAAAGTGCATACCTGTAGATTTTGGCCTCTAGTTCAGCCCGCATCTAGGGAAACCTACCAAACCTGTGCATTTGTGAAAACTAGAGACCTAGGGGAATCCAAGATGGGGTGACTTGTGGAGCTCTGACCAGGTTCTGTTACCCAGAATCCTTTGCAAACCTCAAAATGTGGCTAAAAAACACGTTTTCCTCACATTTCGATGACAGAGAGTTCTGGAATTTGAGTGGAGCTACACATATCCTTCCACCCAGCGTTCCCCCCAAGTCTCCCGATAAAAATGATACCTCACTTGTGTGGGTAGGCCTACCGCCTGCGACAGGAAATTCCCCAAAACACAACGTGGACACATCCCATTTTTTGACAGAAAACAGAGGTGTTTTTTGCAAAGTGCCTACCTGTAGATGTTGGCCTCTAGCTCAGCCGACACATAGGGAAACCTACCAAACCTGTGCATTTTTAAAAACTAGAGACCTCGGGGAATCCAAGATGGGATGACTTGTGGGGCTCTGGCCAGGTTCTGTTACCCAGAATCCTTTGCAAACCTCAAAATTTGGCTAAGAAACACATTTTCCTCACATTTCGGTGACAGAAAGTTCTGGAATCTTAGAGGAGCCACAAATTTCCTTCCACCCAGCATTCCCCCAAGTCTCCCGATAAAAATTATACCTCACTTGTGTGGCTAGGCCTAGCTCCCGGGACAGGAAATGCCACAAAACACACGTGGACACATCCCATTTTTTTGACAGAAAACAGATGTTTTTTGCAAAGTGCATACCTGTAGATTTTGGCCTCTAGCTCAGCCGGCACCTAGGGAAACCTACCAAACCTTTGCATTTTTGAAAACTAGAGACCTAGGGGAATCCATGATGGGGTGACTTGTGGGACTCTGACCAGGTTCTGTTACCCAGATCCTTTGCAAACCTCAAATTTTGGCTAAAAAAACACGTTTTCCTCACATTTTGGAGACAGAAAGTTTTGGAATCTGAGAGAAGCCACAAATTTCCTTCCACCCAGCGTTCCCCCAAGTCTTCCGATAAAAATGATACCTCACTTGTGTGGGTAGGCCTAGCGCCTGCGACAGGAAATTCCCCAAAACACTACGTGGACACATCCCATTTTTTTGACAGAAAACAGAGGTGTTTTTTGCAAAGTGCATACCTGTAGATTTTGGCCTCTAGTTCAGCCCGCATCTAGGGAAACCTACCAAACCTGTGCATTTGTGAAAACTAGAGACCTAGGGGAATCCAAGATGGGGTGACTTGTGGAGCTCTGACCAGGTTCTGTTACCCAGAATCCTTTGCAAACCTCAAAATGTGGCTAAAAACACGTTTTCCTCACATTTCGGTGACAGAGAGTTCAGGAATCTGAGTGGAGCTACACATTTCCTTCCACCCAGCGTTCCCCCCAAGTCTCCCGATAAAAATGATACCTCACTTGTGTGGGTAGGCCTAGCGCCTGCGACAGGAAATTCCCCAAAACACAACGTGGACACATCCCATTTTTTGACAGAAAACAGAGGTGTTTTTTGCAAAGTGCCTCCCTGTAGATTTTGGCCTCTAGCTCAGCCGACACATAGGGAAACCTACCAAACCTGTGCATTTTTAAAAACTAGAGACCTAGGGGAATCCATGATGGGGTGACTTGTGGGACTCTGACCAGGTTCTGTTACCCAGATCCTTTGCAAACCTCAAATTTTGGATAAAAAAACACGTTTTCCTCACATTTTGGAGACAGAAAGTTTTGGAATCTGAGAGAAGCCACAAATTTCCTTCCACCCAGCGTTCCCCCAAGTCTTCCGATAAAAATGATACCTCACTTGTGTGGGTAGGCCTAGCGCCTGCAACAGGAAATTCCCCAGAACACTACGTGGACACATCCCATTTTTTGACAGAAAACAGAGGTGTTTTTTTCAAAGTGCATACCTGTAGATTTTGGCCACTAGTTCAGCCCGCATCTAGGGAAACCTACCAAACCTGTGCATTTGTGAAAACTAGAGACCTAGGGGAATCCAAGATGGGGTGACTTGTGGAGCTCTGACCAGGTTCTGTTACCCAGAATCCTTTGCAAACCTCAAAATGTGGCTAAAAAACACGTTTTCCTCACATTTCGGTGACAGAGAGTTCTGGAATCTGAGTGGAGCTACACATTTCCTTCCACCCAGCGTTCCCTCCAAGTCTCCCGATAAAAATGATACCTCACTTGTGTGGGTAGGCCTAGCGCCTGCGACAGGAAATTCCCCAAAACACAACGTGGACACATCCCATTTTTTGACAGAAAACCGAGGTGTTTTTTGCAAAGTGCCTACCTGTAGATTTTGGCCTCTAGCTCAGCCGACACATAGGGAAACCTACCAAACCTGTGCATTTTTAAAAACTAGAGACCTCGGGGAATCCAAGATGGGGTGACTTGTGGGGCTCTGATCAGTTTCTGTTACCTAGAATCCTTTGCAAACCTTAAAATTTGGCTAAAAAAAACATGTTTTCCTCATATTTCGGTGACAGAAAGTTCTGGAATCTGAGAGGAGCCACAAATTTCCTTCCACCCAGCGTTCCCCCAAGACTCCCGATAACAATGATACCTCACTTGTGTGGGTAGGCCTAGTGCCCGTGACAGGAAATGCCCCAAAACACAACGTGGACACATCCCATTTTTTGACAGAAAACAGAGGTGTTTTTTGCAAAGTGCATACCTGTAGATTTTGGCCTCTATATCAGCCGGCACCTCAGGAAACCTACCAAACCTGTATATTTTTGAAAACTAGAGACCTAGGGGAATCCATGATGGGGTGACTTGTGGGGCTCTGACCAGGTTCTGTTATGCAGAATCCTTTGCAAACCTCAAAATTTGGCTAAAAAAAAACACATTTTCCTCAAATTTTGGTGACAGAAAGTTCTGGAATCTGAGAAGAGCACCAAATTTCCTTCCCCCCAGCGTTCCCCCAAGTCTCCCGATAAAAATTATACCTCACTTGTGTGGGTAGACCTAGCGCCCGCAACAGGAAATGCCCCAAAACACAACATGGACACATCCCATTTTTTGACAGAAAACAGAGGTGTTTTTTGCAAAGTGCCTACCTGTAGATTTTGGCTTCTAGCTCAGCGGGCACCTAGGGAAAACTACCAAACCTGTGCAATTTTTTAAACTAGAGACCTAGGGGAATCCAAGATGGGGTGACTTGTAGGGCTTCGACCAGGTTCTGTTACCCAGATCCTTTGCAAACCTTAAAATTTGGCTAAAAAAACACGTTTTCCTCACATTTCGGTGTCAGAAAGTTCAGGAATCTGAGTGGAGCCACAGATTTCATTCCACGCAGCGTTCCCCCAAGTCTCCCGATAAAAATGATACCTAACTTGTGTGGCTAGGCCTAGCTCCCGGGACAGGAAATGCCACAAAACACACGTGGACACATCCCATTTTTTGACAGAAAACAGATGTTTTTTGCAAAGTGCATACCTGTAGATTTTGGCCTCTAGCTCAGCCGGCACCTAGGAAAACCTACCAAACCTTTGCATTTTTGAAAACTAGAGACCTAGGGGAATCCATGATGGGGTGACTTGTGGGACTCTGACCAGGTTCTGTTACCCAGATCCTTTGCAAACCTCAAATTTTGGATAAAAAAACACGTTTTCCTCACATTTTGGAGACAGAAAGTTTTGGAATCTGAGAGAAGCCACAAATTTCCTTCCACCCAGCGTTCCCCCAAGTCTTCCGATAAAAATGATACCTCACTTGTGTGGGTAGGCCTAGCGCCTGCAACAGGAAATTCCCCAGAACACTACGTGGACACATCCCATTTTTTGACAGAAAACAGAGGTGTTTTTTTCAAAGTGCATACCTGTAGATTTTGGCCTCTAGTTCAGCCCGCATCTAGGGAAACCTACCAAACCTGTGCATTTGTGAAAACTAGAGACCTAGGGGAATCCAAGATGGGGTGACTTGTGGAGCTCTGACCAGGTTCTGTTACCCAGAATCCTTTGCAAACCTCAAAATGTGGCTAAAAAACACGTTTTCCTCACATTTCGGTGACAGAGAGTTCTGGAATCTGAGTGGAGCTACACATTTCCTTCCACCCAGCGTTCCCTCCAAGTCTCCCGATAAAAATGATACCTCACTTGTGTGGGTAGGCCTAGCGCCTGCGACAGGAAATTCCCCAAAACACAACGTGGACACATCCCATTTTTTGACAGAAAACCGAGGTGTTTTTTGCAAAGTGCCTACCTGTAGATTTTGGCCTCTAGCTCAGCCGACACATAGGGAAACCTACCAAACCTGTGCATTTTTAAAAACTAGAGACCTCGGGGAATCCAAGATGGGGTGACTTGTGGGGCTCTGATCAGTTTCTGTTACCTAGAATCCTTTGCAAACCTTAAAATTTGGCTAAAAAAAACATGTTTTCCTCATATTTCGGTGACAGAAAGTTCTGGAATCTGAGAGGAGCCACAAATTTCCTTCCACCCAGCGTTCCCCCAAGACTCCCGATAACAATGATACCTCACTTGTGTGGGTAGGCCTAGTGCCCGTGACAGGAAATGCCCCAAAACACAACGTGGACACATCCCATTTTTTGACAGAAAACAGAGGTGTTTTTTGCAAAGTGCATACCTGTAGATTTTGGCCTCTATATCAGCCGGCACCTCAGGAAACCTACCAAACCTGTATATTTTTGAAAACTAGAGACCTAGGGGAATCCATGATGGGGTGACTTGTGGGGCTCTGACCAGGTTCTGTTATGCAGAATCCTTTGCAAACCTCAAAATTTGGCTAAAAAAAACACATTTTCCTCAAATTTTGGTGACAGAAAGTTCTGGAATCTGAGAAGAGCACCAAATTTCCTTCCCCCCAGCGTTCCCCCAAGTCTCCCGATAAAAATGATACCTCACTTGTGTGGGTAGACCTAGCGCCCGCAACAGGAAATGCCCCAAAACACAACATGGACACATCCCATTTTTTGACAGAAAACAGAGGTGTTTTTTGCAAAGTGCCTACCTGTAGATTTTGGCTTCTAGCTCAGCGGGCACCTAGGGAAAACTACCAAACCTGTGCAATTTTTTAAACTAGAGACCTAGGGGAATCCAAGATGCGGTGACTTGTAGGGCTTCGACCAGGTTCTGTTACCCAGATCCTTTGCAAACCTCAAAATTTGGCTAAAAAAACACGTTTTCCTCACATTTCGGTGTCAGAAAGTTCTGGAATCTGAGTGGAGCCACAGATTTCCTTCCACCCAGTGTTTCCCCAAGTCGCCCGATAAAAATGATACCTCACTTGTGTGGGTAGGCCTAGCGCCTGCGACAGGAAATTCCCCAAAACACAACGTGGACACATCCCATTTTTTGACAGAAAACAGAGGTGTTTTTTGCAAAGTGCATACCTGTAGATTTTGGCTTCTAGTTCAGCCCGCATCTAGGGAAACCTACCAAACCTGTGCATTTGTGAAAACTAGAGACCTAGGGGAATCCAAGATGGGGTGACTTGTGGAGATCTGACCAGGTTCTGTTACCCAGAATCCTTTGCAAATCTCAAAATGTGGCTAAAAAACACGTTTTCCTCACATTTCGGTGACAGAGAGTTCTGGAATCTGAGTGGAGCTACAAATTTCCTTCCACCCAGGGTTCCCCCAAGTCTCCCAATAAAAATGATACCTCACTTGTGTGGGTAGGCCTAGCGCCTGCGACAGGAAATTCCCCAAAACACAACGTGGACTCATCCCATTTTTTTACAGAAAACAGAGGTGTTTTTTGCAAAGTGCCTACCTGTAGATTTTGGTCTCTAGCTCAGCCGACACATAGGGAAACCTACCAACCCTGTGCATTTTTAAAAATTAGAGACCTCGGGGAATCCAAGATGGGGTGACTTGTGGGGCTCTGGCCAGGTTCTGTTACCCAGAATCCTTTGCAAACCTCAAAATTTGGCTAAGAAACACATTTTCCTCACATTTCGGTGACAGAAAGTTCTGGAATCTGAGTGGAGCTACACATTTCCTTCCACCCAGCGTTCCCCCCAAGTCTCCCGATAAAAATGATACCTCACTTGTGTGGCTAGGCCTAGCTTCCGGGACAGGAAATGCCATAAAACACACGTGGACACATCCCATTTTTTGACAGAAAACAGATGTTTTTTGCAAAGTGCATACCTGTAGATTTTGGCCTCTAGCTCAGCCGGGCACCTAGGAAAACCTACCAAACCATTGCATTTTTGAAAACTAGAGACCTAGGGGAATCCAAGATGGGGTGACTTGTGGGGCTCTGATCAGTTTCTGTTACCTAGAATCCTTTGCAAACCTTAAAATTTGGCTAAAAAAACATGTTTTCCTCATATTTCGGTGACAGAAAGTTCTGGAATCTGAGAGGAGCCACAAATTTCCTTCCACCCAGCGTTCCCCCAAGACTCCCGATAACAATGATACCTCACTTGTGTGGGTAGGCCTAGTGCCCGTGACAGGAAATGCCCCAAAACACAACGTGGACACATCCCATTTTTTGACAGAAAACAGAGGTGTTTTTTGCAAAGTGCATACCTGTAGATTTTGGCCTCTATATCAGCCGGCACCTCAGGAAACCTACCAAACCTGTATATTTTTGAAAACTAGAGACCTAGGGGAATCCATGATGGGGTGACTTGTGGGGCTCTGACCAGGTTCTGTTATGCAGAATCCTTTGCAAACCTCAAAATTTGGCTAAAAAAAAACACATTTTCCTCAAATTTTGGTGACAGAAAGTTCTGGAATCTGAGAAGAGCACCAAATTTCCTTCCCCCCAGCGTTCCCCCAAGTCTCCCGATAAAAATTATACCTCACTTGTGTGGGTAGACCTAGCGCCCGCAACAGGAAATGCCCCAAAACACAACATGGACACATCCCATTTTTTGACAGAAAACAGAGGTGTTTTTTGCAAAGTGCCTACCTGTAGATTTTGGCTTCTAGCTCAGCGGGCACCTAGGGAAAACTACCAAACCTGTGCAATTTTTTAAACTAGAGACCTAGGGGAATCCAAGATGGGGTGACTTGTAGGGCTTCGACCAGGTTCTGTTACCCAGATCCTTTGCAAACCTCAAAATTTGGCTAAAAAAACACGTTTTCCTCACATTTCGGTGTCAGAAAGTTCAGGAATCTGAGTGGAGCCACAGATTTCATTCCACGCAGCGTTCCCCCAAGTCTCCCTTTAAAAAAGATACCTCACTTGTGTGGCTAGGCCTAGCTCCCGGGACAGGAAATGCCACAAAACACACGTGGACACATCCCATTTTTTGACAGAAAACAGATGTTTTTTGCAAAGTGCATACCTGTAGATTTTGGCCTCTAGCTCAGCCGGCACCTAGGAAAACCTACCAAACCTTTGCATTTTTGAAAACTAGAGACCTAGGGGAATCCATGATGGGGTGACTTGTGGGACTCTGACCAGGTTCTGTTACCCAGATCCTTTGCAAACCTCAAATTTTGGATAAAAAAACACGTTTTCCTCACATTTTGGAGACAGAAAGTTTTGGAATCTGAGAGAAGCCACAAATTTCCTTCCACCCAGCGTTCCCCCAAGTCTTCCGATAAAAATGATACCTCACTTGTGTGGGTAGGCCTAGCGCCTGCAACAGGAAATTCCCCAGAACACTACGTGGACACATCCCATTTATTGACAGAAAACAGAGGTGTTTTTTTCAAAGTGCATACCTGTAGATTTTGGCCTCTAGTTCAGCCCGCATCTAGGGAAACCTACCAAACCTGTGCATTTGTGAAAACTAGAGACCTAGGGGAATCCAAGATGGGGTGACTTGTGGAGCTCTGACCAGGTTCTGTTACCCAGAATCCTTTGCAAACCTCAAAATGTGGCTAAAAAACACGTTTTCCTCACATTTCGGTGACAGAGAGTTCTGGAATCTGAGTGGAGCTACACATTTCCTTCCACCCAGCGTTCCCTCCAAGTCTCCCGATAAAAATGATACCTCACTTGTGTGGGTAGGCCTAGCGCCTGCGACAGGAAATTCCCCAAAACACAACGTGGACACATCCCATTTTTTGACAGAAAACCGAGGTGTTTTTTGCAAAGTGCCTACCTGTAGATTTTGGCCTCTAGCTCAGCCGACACATAGGGAAACCTACCAAACCTGTGCATTTTTTAAAACTAGAGACCTCGGGGAATCCAAGATGGGGTGACTTGTGGGGCTCTGATCAGTTTCTGTTACCTAGAATCCTTTGCAAACCTTAAAATTTGGCTAAAAAAACATGTTTTCCTCATATTTCGGTGACAGAAAGTTCTGGAATCTGAGAGGAACCACAAATTTCCTTCCACCCAGCGTTCCCCCAAGACTCCCGATAACAATGATACCTCACTTGTGTGGGTAGGCCTAGTGCCCGTGACAGGAAATGCCCCAAAACACAACGTGGACACATCCCATTTTTTGACAGAAAACAGAGGTGTTTTTTGCAAAGTGCATACCTGTAGATTTTGGCCTCTATATCAGCCGGCACCTCAGGAAACCTACCAAACCTGTATATTTTTTAAAACTAGAGACCTAGGGGAATCCATGATGGGGTGACTTGTGGGGCTCTGACCAGGTTCTGTTATGCAGAATCCTTTGCAAACCTCAAAATTTGGCTAAAAAAAACACATTTTCCTCAAATTTTGGTGACAGAAAGTTCTGGAATCTGAGAAGAGCACCAAATTTCCTTCCCCCCAGCGTTCCCCCAAGTCTCCCGATAAAAATGATACCTCACTTGTGTGGGTAGACCTAGCGCCCGCAACAGGAAATGCCCCAAAACACAACATGGACACATCCCATTTTTTGACAGAAAACAGAGGTGTTTTTTGCAAAGTGCCTACCTGTAGATTTTGGCTTCTAGCTCAGCGGGCACCTAGGGAAAACTACCAAACCTGTGCAATTTTTTAAACTAGAGACCTAGGGGAATCCAAGATGCGGTGACTTGTAGGGCTTCGACCAGGTTCTGTTACCCAGATCCTTTGCAAACCTCAAAATTTGGCTAAAAAAACACGTTTTCCTCACATTTCGGTGTCAGAAAGTTCTGGAATCTGAGTGGAGCCACAGATTTCCTTCCACCCAGTGTTTCCCCAAGTCGCCCGATAAAAATGATACCTCACTTGTGTGGGTAGGCCTAGCGCCTGCGACAGGAAATTCCCCAAAACACAACGTGGACACATCCCATTTTTTGACAGAAAACAGAGGTGTTTTTTG
Organism: Pleurodeles waltl; assembly: GCF_031143425.1. NCBI lineage: Eukaryota > Metazoa > Chordata > Amphibia > Caudata > Salamandridae > Pleurodeles > Pleurodeles waltl. The sequence goes on from NW_027150395.1 coordinate 322,857, forward strand.
CAAAGTGCATACCTGTAGATTTTGGCTTCTAGTTCAGCCCGCATCTAGGGAAACCTACCAAACCTGTGCATTTGTGAAAACTAGAGACCTAGGGGAATCCAAGATGGGGTGACTTGTGGAGCTCTGACCAGGTTCTGTTACCCAGAATCCTTTGCAAATCTCAAAATGTGGCTAAAAAACACGTTTTCCTCACATTTCGGTGACAGAGAGTTCTGGAATCTGAGTGGAGCTACAAATTTCCTTCCACCCAGGGTTCCCCCAAGTCTCCCAATAAAAATGATACCTCACTTGTGTGGGTAGGCCTAGCGCCTGCGACAGGAAATTCCCCAAAACACAACGTGGACTCATCCCATTTTTTTACAGAAAACAGAGGTGTTTTTTGCAAAGTGCCTACCTGTAGATTTTGGTCTCTAGCTCAGCCGACACATAGGGAAACCTACCAACCCTGTGCATTTTTAAAAATTAGAGACCTCGGGGAATCCAAGATGGGGTTGACTTGTGGGGCTCTGGCCAGGTTCTGTTACCCAGAATCCTTTGCAAACCTCAAAATTTGGCTAAGAAACACATTTTCCTCACATTTCGGTGACAGAAAGTTCTGGAATCTGAGTGGAGCTACACATTTCCTTCCACCCAGCGTTCCCCCCAAGTCTCCCGATAAAAATGATACCTCACTTGTGTGGCTAGGCCTAGCTTCCGGGACAGGAAATGCCATAAAACACACGTGGACACATCCCATTTTTTGACAGAAAACAGATGTTTTTTGCAAAGTGCATACCTGTAGATTTTGGCCTCTAGCTCAGCCGGCACCTAGGGAAACCTACCAAACCATTGCATTTTTGAAAACTAGAGACCTAGGGGAATCCATGATGGGGTGACTTGTGGGACTCTGACCAGGTTCTGTTACCCAGATCGTTTGCAAACCTCAAATTTTGGCTAAAAAAACAAGTTTTCCTCAAACTTTGGTGACATAAAGTTCTGGAATCTGAGAAGAGCACCAAATGTCCTTCCACCCAGCGTTCCCCCAAGTCTCCCGATAAAAATGATACCTCACTTGTGTGGGTAGACCTTGCGCCTGCAACAGGAAATGCCCCAAAACACAACATGGACACATCCCATTTTTTGACAGAAAACAGAGGAGTTTTTTGCAAAGTGCCTACCTGTAGATTTTGGCTTCTAGCTCAGGGGGGGCACCTAGGGAAACCTACCAAACCTGTGCAATTTTTTAAACTAGAGACCTAGGGGAATCCAAGATGGGGTGACTTGTAGGGCTTCGACCAGGTTCTGTTACCCAGATCCTTTGCAAACCTCAAAATTTGGCTAAAAAAACATGTTTTCCTCACATTTCGGTGACAGAAAGTTCTGGAATCTGAGTGGAGCCACAAATTTCCTTCCACCCAGTGTTTCCCCAAGTCTCCCGATAAAAATGATACCTCACTTGTGTGGGTAGGCCTAGCGCCCGTGACAGGAAATGCCCCAAAACACAACGTGGACACATCCCATTTTTTTAACAGAAAACAGAGGTGTTTTTTGCAAAGTGCATACCTGTAGATTTTGGCCTCTATATCAGCCGGCACCTCAGGAAACCTACCAAACCTGTGCATTTTTGAAAACTAGAGACCTAGGGGAACCCATGATGGGGTGACTTGTGGGGCTCTGACCAGGTTCTGTTATGCAGAATCCTTTGCAAACCTCAAAATTTGGCTAAAAAAACACGTTTTCCTCAAATTTTGGTGACAGAAAGTTCTGGAATCTGAGAAGAGCACCAAATTTCCTTCCACCTAGCGTTCCCCTAAGTCTCCCGATAAAAATGATACCTCACTTGTGTGGGTAGACCTAGCGCCCGCAACAGGAAATGCCCCAAAACACAACATGGACACATCCCATTTTTTGACAGAAAACAGAGGTGTTTTTTGCAAAGTGCATACCTGTAGATTTTGGCATCTAGTTCAGCCCGCATCTAGGGAAACCTACCAAACCTGTGCATTTGTGAAAACTAGAGACCTAGGGGAATCCAAGATGGGGTGACTTGTGGAGCTCTGACCAGGTTCTGTTACCCAGAATCCTTTGCAAACCTCAAAATGTGGCTAAAAAACACGTTTTCCTCACAATTCGGTGACAGAGAGTTCTGGAATCTGAGTGGAGCTACACATTTCCTTCCACCCAGCGTTCCCCCCAAGTCTCCCGATAAAAATGATACCTCACTTGTGTGGGTAGGCCTAGCGCCTGCGACAGGAAATCCCCCAAAACACAACGTGGACACATCCCATTTTTTGACAGAAAACAGAGGTGTTTTTTGCAAAGTGCCTACCTGTAGATTTTGGCCTCTAGCTCAGCCGACACGTAGGGAAACCTACCAACCCTGTGCATTTTTAAAAATTAGAGACCTCGGGGAATCCAAGATGGGGTGACTTGTGGGGCTCTGGCCAGGTTCTGTTACCCAGAATCCTTTGCAAACCTCAAAATTTGGCTAAGAAACACATTTTCCTCACATTTCGGTGACAGAAAGTTCTGGAATCTGAGTGGAGCTACACATTTCCTTCCACCCAGCGTTCCCCCCAAGTCTCCCGATAAAAATGATACCTCACTTGTGTGGCTAGGCCTAGCTTCCGGGACAGGAAATGCCATAAAACACACGTGGACACATCCCATTTTTTGACAGAAAACAGATGTTTTTTGCAAAGTGCATACCTGTAGATTTTGGCCTCTAGCTCAGCCGGCACCTAGGGAAACCTACCAAACCATTGCATTTTTGAAAACTAGAGACCTAGGGGAATCCATGATGGGGTGACTTGTGGGACTCTGACCAGGTTCTGTTACCCAGATCGTTTGCAAACCTCAAATTTTGGCTAAAAAAACAAGTTTTCCTCAAACTTTGGTGACATAAAGTTCTGGAATCTGAGAAGAGCACCAAATGTCCTTCCACCCAGCGTTCCCCCAAGTCTCCCGATAAAAATGATACCTCACTTGTGTGGGTAGACCTTGCGCCTGCAACAGGAAATGCCCCAAAACACAACATGGACACATCCCATTTTTTGACAGAAAACAGAGGAGTTTTTTGCAAAGTGCCTACCTGTAGATTTTGGCTTCTAGCTCAGGGGGCACCTAGGGAAACCTACCAAACCTGTGCAATTTTTTAAACTAGAGACCTAGGGGAATCCAAGATGGGGTGACTTGTAGGGCTTCGACCAGGTTCTGTTACCCAGATCCTTTGCAAACCTCAAAATTTGGCTAAAAAAACATGTTTTCCTCACATTTCGGTGACAGAAAGTTCTGGAATCTGAGTGGAGCCACAAATTTCCTTCCACCCAGTGTTTCCCCAAGTCTCCCGATAAAAATGATACCTCACTTGTGTGGGTAGGCCTAGCGCCCGTGACAGGAAATGCCCCAAAACACAACGTGGACACATCCCATTTTTTTAACAGAAAACAGAGGTGTTTTTTGCAAAGTGCATACCTGTAGATTTTGGCCTCTATATCAGCCGGCACCTCAGGAAACCTACCAAACCTGTGCATTTTTGAAAACTAGAGACCTAGGGGAACCCATGATGGGGTGACTTGTGGGGCTCTGACCAGGTTCTGTTATGCAGAATCCTTTGCAAACCTCAAAATTTGGCTAAAAAAACACGTTTTCCTCAAATTTTGGTGACAGAAAGTTCTGGAATCTGAGAAGAGCACCAAATTTCCTTCCACCTAGCGTTCCCCTAAGTCTCCCGATAAAAATGATACCTCACTTGTGTGGGTAGACCTAGCGCCCGCAACAGGAAATGCCCCAAAACACAACATGGACACATCCCATTTTTTGACAGAAAACAGAGGTGTTTTTTGCAAAGTGCATACCTGTAGATTTTGGCATCTAGTTCAGCCCGCATCTAGGGAAACCTACCAAACCTGTGCATTTGTGAAAACTAGAGACCTAGGGGAATCCAAGATGGGGTGACTTGTGGAGCTCTGACCAGGTTCTGTTACCCAGAATCCTTTGCAAACCTCAAAATGTGGCTAAAAAACACGTTTTCCTCACAATTCGGTGACAGAGAGTTCTGGAATCTGAGTGGAGCTACACATTTCCTTCCACCCAGCGTTCCCCCCAAGTCTCCCGATAAAAATGATACCTCACTTGTGTGGGTAGGCCTAGCGCCTGCGACAGGAAATCCCCCAAAACACAACGTGGACACATCCCATTTTTTGACAGAAAACAGAGGTGTTTTTTGCAAAGTGCCTACCTGTAGATTTTGGCCTCTAGCTCAGCCGACACGTAGGGAAACCTACCAAACCTGTGCATTTTTAAAAACTAGAGACCTCGGGGAATCCAAGATGGGGTGACTTGTGGGGCTCTGATCAGTTTCTGTTACCTAGAATCCTTTGCAAACCTTAAAATTTGGCTAAAAAAAACATGTTTTCCTCATATTTCGGTGACAGAAAGTTCTGGAATCTGAGAGGAGCCACAAATTTCCTACCACCCAGCGTTCCCCCAAGTCTCCCGATAACAATGATACCTCACTTGTGTGGGTAGGCCTAGCGCCCGTGACAGGAAATGCCCCAAAACACAACGTGGACACATCCCATTTTTTGACAGAAAACAGAGGTGTTTTTTGCAAAGTGCATACCTGTAGATTTTGGCCTCTATATCAGCCGGCACCTCAGGAAACCTACCAAACCTGTGCATTTTTTAAAACTAGAGACCTAGGGGAATCCATGATGGGGTGACTTGTGGGGCTCTGACCAGGTTCTGTTATGCAGAATCATTTGCAAACCTCAAAATTTGGCTAAAAAAACACGTTTTCCTCAAATTTGGGTGACAGAAAGTTCTGGAATCTGAGAAGAGCACCAAATTTCCTTCCACCCAGCGTTCCCCCAAGTCTCACGATAAATATGATACCTCACTTGTGTGGGTAGACATAGCGCACGCAACAGGAAATGCCCCAAAACACAACATGGACACATCCCATTTTTTGACAGAAAACAGAGGTGTTTTTTGCAAAGTGCCTACCTGTAGATTTTGGCTTCTAGCTCAGCTGGCACCTAGGGAAAACTACCAAACCTGTGCAATTTTTTAAACTAGAGACCTAGGGGAATCCAAGATGGGGTGACTTGTAGGGCTTCGACCAGGTTCTGTTACCCAGATCCTTTGCAAACCTCAAAATTTCGCTAAAAAAACACGTTTTCCTCACATTTCAGTGACAGAAAGTTCAGGAATCTGAGTGGAGCCACAGATTTCATTCCACCCAGTGTTCCCCCAAGTCTCCCGATAAAAATGATACCTCACTTGTGTGGCTAGGCCTAGCTCCCGGGACAGGAAATGCCACAAAACACACGTGGACACATCCCATTTTTTGACAGAAAACAGATGTTTTTTGCAAAGTGCATACCTGTAGATTTTGGCCTCTAGCTCAGCCGGCACCTAGGAAAACCTACCAAACCTTTGCATTTTTGAAAACTAGAGACCTAGGGGAATCCATGATGGGGTGACTTGTGGGACTCTGACCAGGTTCTGTTACCCAGATCCTTTGCAAACCTCAAATTTTGGATTAAAAAACACGTTTTCCTCACATTTTGGAGACAGAAAGTTTTGGAATCTGAGAGAAGCCACAAATTTCCTTCCACCCAGCGTTCCCCCAAGTCTTCCGATAAAAATGATACCTCACTTGTGTGGGTAGGCCTAGCGCCTGCGACAGGAAATTCCCCAAAACACTACGTGGACACATCCCATTTTTTGACAGAAAACAGAGGTGTTTTTTGCAAAGTGCCTACCTGTAGATTTTGGCCTCTAGCTCAGCCGACACATAGGGAAACCTACCAAACCTGTGCATTTTTAAAAACTAGAGACCTCGGGGAATCCAAGATGGGGTGACTTGTGGGGCTCTGATCAGTTTCTGTACTAGAATCCTATGCAAACCTTAAAATTTGGCTAAAAAAAACATGTTTTCCTCACATTTCGGTGACAGAAAGTTCTGGAATCTGAGAGGAGCCACAAATTTCCTTCCACCCAGCGTTCCCCCCAAGTCTCCCGATAACAATGATACCTCACTTGTGTGGGTAGGCCTAGCGCCCGTGAAAGGAAATGCCCCAAAACACAACGTGGACACATCCCATTTTTGACAGAAAACAGAGGTGTTTTTTGCAAAGTGCATATCTGTAGATTTTGGCCTCTATATCAGCCGGCACCTCAGGAAACCTACCAAACCTGTATATTTTTGAAAACTAGAGACCTAGGGGAATCCATGATGGGGTGACTTGTGGGGCTCTGACCAGGTTCTGTTATGCAGAATCCTTTGCAAACCTCAACATTTGGCTAAAAAAAACACATTTTCCTCAAATTTTGGTGACAGAAAGTTCTGGAATCTGAGAAGAGCACCAAATTTTCCTTCCCCCCAGCGTTCCCCCAAGTCCTCCGATAAAATGATACCTCACTTGTGTGGGTAGACCTAGCGCCCGCAACAGGAAATGCCCCAAAACACAACATGGACACATCCCATTTTTTGACAGAAAACAGAGGTGTTTTTTGCAAAGTGCCTACCTGTAGATTTTGGCTTCTAGCTCAGCGGGCACCTAGGGAAAACTACCAAACCTGTGCAATTTTTAAACTAGAGACCTAGGGGAATCCAAGATGGGTTGACTTGTAGGGCTTCGACCAGGTTCTGTTACCCAGATCCATTTGCAAACCTCAAAATTTGGCTAAAAAAACACGTTTTCCTCATTTCGGTGACAGAAAGTTCTGGAATCTGAGTGGAGCCACAGATTTCCTTCCACCCAGTGTTTCCCCAAGTCGCCCGATAAAAATGATACCTCACTTGTGTGGGTAGGCCTAGCGCCTGCGACAGGAAATTCCCCAAAACACAACGTGGACACATCGCATTTTTTGACAGAAAACAGAGGTGTTTTTTGCAAAGTGCATACCTGTAGATTTTGGCCTCTAGTTCAGCCCGCATCTAGGGAAACCTACCCAAACCTGTGCATTTGTGAAAACTAGAGACCTAGGGTAATCCATGATGGGGTGACTTGTGGAGCTCTGACCAGGTTCTGTTACCCAGAATCCTTTGCAAATCTCAAAATGTGGCTAAAAAACACGTTTTCCTCACATTTCGGTGACAGAGAGTTCTGGAATCTGAGTGGAGCTACAAATTTCCTTCCACCCAGCGTTCCCCCCAAGTCTCCCAATAAAAATGATACCTCACTTGTGTGGGTAGGCCTAGCGCCTGCGACAGGAAATTCCCCAAAACACAACGTGGACACATCCCATTTTTTGACAGAAAACAGAGGTGTTTTTTGCAAAGTGCCTACCTGTAGATGTTGGCCTCTAGCTCAGCCGACACATAGGGGAAACCTACCAAACCTTTGCATTTTTGAAAACTAGAGAGCTAGGGGAATCCATGATGGGGTGACTTGTGGGACTCTGACCAGGTTCTGTTACCCAGATCATTTGCAAACCTCAAATTTGGGCTAAAAAAACACATTTTCCTCAAACTTTGGTGACATAAAGTTCTGGAATCTGAGAAGAGCACCAAATGTCCTTCCACCCAGCGTTCCCCCAAGTCTCCCGATAAAAATGATACCTCACTTGTGTGGGTAGACCTTGCGCCTGCAACAGGAAATGCCCCAAAACACAACATGGACACATCCCATTTTTTGACAGAAAACAGAGGAGTTTTTTGCAAAGTGCCTACCTGTAGATTTTGGCTTCTAGCTCAGGGGGCACCTAGGGAAACCTACCAAACCTGTGCAATTTTTAAACTAGAGACCTAGGGGAATCCAAGATGGGGTGACTTGTAGGGCTTCGACCAGGTTCTGTTACCCAGATCCTTTGCAAACCTCAAAATTTGGCTAAAAAACATGTTTTCCTCACATTTCGGTGACAGAAAGGTCTGGAATCTGAGTGGAGCCACAATTTCCTTCCACCCAGTGTTTCCCCAAGTCTCAAGATAAAAAAGATACCTCACTTGTGTGGGTAGGCCTAGCGCCCGTGACAGGAAATGCCCCAAAACACAACGTGGACACATCCCATTTTTTGACAGAAAACAGAGGTGTTTTTTGCAAAGTGCATACCTGTAGATTTTGGCCTCTATATCAGCCGGCACCTCAGGAAACCTACCAAACCTGTGCATTTTTGAAAACTAGAGACCTAGGGGAATCCATGATGGGGTGACTTGTGGGGCTCTGACCAGGTTCTGTTATGCAGAATCCTTTGCAAACCTCAAATTTGGCTAAAAAACACGTTTTCCCTCAATTTTGGTGACAGAATGTTCTGGAATCTGAGAAGAGCACCAAATTTCCTTCCACCTAGCGTTCCCCTAAGTCTCCCGATAAAAATGATACCTCACTTGTGTGGGTAGATCTAGCGCCCCGCAACAGGAAATGCCCCAAAACACAACATGGACACATCCCATTTTTTGTCAGAAAACAGAGGTGTTTTTTGCAAAGTGCCTACCTGTAGATTTTGGCTTCTAGCTCAGCGGGCACCTAGGGAAAACTACAAAACCTGTGCAATTTTTTAAACTAGAGACCTATGGGAATCCAAGATGGGGTGACTTGTAGGGCTTCGACCAGGTTCTGTTACCCAGATGCTTTGCAAACCTCAAAATGTGGCTAAAAAACACGTTTTCCTCACATTTCGATGACAGAGAGTTCTGGAATCTGAGTGGAGCTACACATTTCCTTCCACCCAGCGTTCCCCCCCAAGTCTCCCGATAAAAATGATACCTCACTTGTGTGGGTAGGCCTAGCGCCTGCGACAGGAAATTCCCCAAAACACAACGTGGACACATCCCATTTTTTGACAGAAAACAGAGGTGTTTTTTGCAAAGTGCCTTCCTGTAGATGTTGGCCTGTAGCTCAGCCGACACATAGGGAAACCTACCAAACCTGTGCATTTTAAAAACTAGAGACCTCGGGGAATCCAAGATGGGGTGACTTGTGGGGCTCTGGCCAGGTTCTGTTACCCAGAATCCTTTGCAAACCTCAAAATTTGGCTAAGAAACACATTTTCCTCACATTTCGGTGACAGAAAGTTCTGGAATCTAAGAGGAGCCACAAATTTCCTTCCACCCAGCGTTCCCCCAAGTCTCCAGATAAAAATTATACCTCACTTGTGTGGCTAGGCCTAGCTCCCGGGACAGGAAATGCCACAAAACACACGTGGACACATCCCATTTTTTGACAGAAAAAAGATGTTTTTTGCAAAGTTCATACCTGTAGATTTTGGCCTCTAGCTCAGCCGGCACCTAGGGAAACCTACCAAACCTTTGCATTTTTGAAAACTAGAGACATTGGGGAATCCATGATGGGGTGACTTGTGGGACTCTGACCAGGTTCTGTACCCAGATCCTTTGCAAACCTCACATTTTGGCTAAAAAAGCACGTTTTCCTCACATTTTGGAGACAGAAAGTTTGGAATCTGAGAGAAGCCACAAATTTCCTTCCACCCAGCGTTCCCCCAAGTCTTCCGATAAAAATGATACCTCACTTCTGTGGGTAGGCCTAGCGCCTGCGACCGGAAATTCCCCAAAACACAACGTGGACACATCCCATTTTTGACAGAAAACAGAGGTGTTTTTTGCAAAGTGCCTACCTGTAGATTTTGGCCTCTAGCTCAGCCGACACATAGGGAAACCTACCAAACCTGTGCATTTTTAAAAACTAGAGACCTCGGGGAATCCAAGATGGGGTGACTTGTGGGGCTCTGATCAGTTTCTGTTACCTAGAATCCTTTGCAAACCTTAAAATTTGGCTATAAAAAACATGTTTAACTCATATTTCGGTGACAGAAAGTTCTGGAATCTGAGAGGAGCCACAAATTTCCTTCCACCCAGCGTTCCCCCCGTCTCCCGATAACAATGATACCTCACTTGTGTGGGTAGGCCTAGCGCCCGTGACAGGAAATGCCCCAAAACACAACGTGGACACATCCCATTGTTTGACAGAAAACAGAGGTGTTTTTTGCAAAGTGCATACCTGTAGATTTTGGCCTCTATATCAGCCGGCACCTCAGGAAACCTACCAAACCTGTGCATTTTTTATAACTAGAGACCTAGGGGAATCCATGATGGGGTGACTTGTGGGGCTCTGACCAGGTTCTGTTATGCAGAATCATTGCAAACCTCAAAATTTGGCTAAAAAAAACAAGTTTTCCTCAATTTTGGTGACAGAAAGTTCTGGAATCTGAGAAGAGCACCAAAGTTCCTTCCACCCCAGCGCTCCCCCAAGTCTCCCGATAAAAATGATACCTCACTTGTGTGGGTAGACATAGCGCCCGCAACAGGAAATGCCCCAAAACACAACATGGACACATCCCATTTTTTGACAGAAAACAGAGGTGTTTTTTGCAAAGTGCCTACCTGTAGATTTTGGCTTCTAGCTCAGCTGGCACCTTGGGGAAAACTACCAAACCTGTGCAATTTTTTAAACTAGAGACCTAGGGGAATCCCAAGATGGGGTGACTTGTAGGGCTTCGACCAGGTTCTGTTACCCAGATCCTTTGCAAACCTCAAAATTTGGCTGAAAAAACATGTTTTCCTCACATTTCGGTGACAGAAAGTTCTGGAATCTGAGTGGAGCCACAGATTTAATTCCACCCAGCGTTCCCCCAAGTCTCCCGATAAAAATGATACCTCACTTGTGTGGCTAGGCCTAGCTCCCGGGACAGGAAATGCCACAAAACACACGTGGACACATCCCATTTTTTGACAGAAAACAGATGTTTTTTGCAAAGTGCATACGTGTAGATTTTGGCCTCTAGCTCAGCCGGCACCTAGGAAAACCTACCAAACCTTTGCATTTTTGAAAACTAGAGACCTAGGGGAATCCATGATGGGGTGACTTGTGGGACTCTGACCTGGTTCTGTTACCCAGATCCTTTGCAAACCTCAAATTTTGGCTAAAAAAAACACGTTTTCCTCACATTTTGGAGACAAAAAGTTTTGGAATCTGAGAGAAGCCACAAATTTCCTTCCACCCAGTGTTTCCCCAAGTCTCCCGATAAAAATGATACCTCACTTGTGTGGGTAGGCCTAGCGCCTGCGACAGGAAATTCCCCAAAACACTACGTGGACACATCCCATTTTTTGACAGAAAACAGAGGTGTTTTTTGCAAAGTGCCTACCTGTAGATTTTGGCCTCTAGCTCAGCCGGCACCTAGGAACAACCTACCAAACCTTTGCATTTTTGAAAACTAGAGACCTAGGGGAATCCATGATGGGGTGACTTGTGGGACTCTGACCAGGTTCTGTTACCCAGATCCTTTGCAAACCTCAAATTTTGGATTAAAAAACACGTTTTCCTCACATTTTGGAGACAGAAAGTTTTGGAATCTGAGAGAAGCCACAAATTTCCTTCCACCCAGCGTTCCCCCAAGTCTTCCGATAAAAATGATACCTCACTTGTGTGGGTAGGCCTAGCGCCTGCGACAGGAAATTCCCCAAAACACTACGTGGACACATCCCATTTTTTGACAGAAAACAGAGGTGTTTTTTGCAAAGTGCCTACCTGTAGATTTTGGCCTCTAGCTCAGCCGACACATAGGGAAACCTACCAAACCTGTGCATTTTTAAAAACTAGAGACCTCGGGGAATCCAAGATGGGGTGACTTGTGGGGCTCTGATCAGTTTCTGTTACCTAGAATCCTTTGCAAACCTTAAAATTTGGCTAAAAAAAACATGTTTTCCTCACATTTCGGTGACAGAAAGTTCTGGAATCTGAGAGGAGCCACAAATTTCCTTCCACCCAGCGTTCCCCCAAGTCTCCCGATAACAATGATACCTCACTTGTGTGGGTAGGCCTAGCGCCCGTGAAAGGAAATGCCCCAAAACACAACGTGGACACATCCCATTTTTTGACAGAAAACAGAGGTGTTTTTTGCAAAGTGCATATCTGTAGATTTTGGCCTCTATATCAGCCGGCACCTCATGAAACCTACCAAACCTGTATATTTTTGAAAACTAGAGACCTAGGGGAATCCATGATGGGGTGACTTGTGGGGCTCTGACCAGGTTCTGTTATGCAGAATCCTTTGCAAACCTCAACATTTGGCTAAAAAAAACACATTTTCCTCAAATTTTGGTGACAGAAAGTTCTGGAATCTGAGAAGAGCACCAAATTTCCTTCCCCCCAGCGTTCCCCCAAGTCTCCCGATAAAAATGATACCTCACTTGTGTGGGTAGATCTAGCGCCCGCAACAGGAAATGCCCCAAAACACAACATGGACACATCCCATTTTTTGACAGAAAACAGAGGTGTTTTTTGCAAAGTGCCTACCTGTAGATTTTGGCTTCTAGCTCAGCGGGCACCTAGGGAAAACTACCAAACCTGTGCAATTTTTTAAACTAGAGACCTAGGGGAATCCAAGATGGGTTGACTTGTAGGGCTTCGACCAGGTTCTGTTACCCAGATCCTTTGCAAACCTCAAAATTTGGCTAAAAAAAACACGTTTTCCTCACATTTCGGTGACAGAAAGTTCTGGAATCTGAGTGGAGCCACAGATTTCCTTCCACCCAGTGTTTCCCCAAGTCGCCCGATAAAAATGATACCTCACTTGTGTGGGTAGGCCTAGCGCCTGCGACAGGAAATTCCCCAAAACACAACGTGGACACATCGCATTTTTTGACAGAAAACAGAGGTGTTTTTTGCAAAGTGCATACCTGTAGATTTTGGCCTCTAGTTCAGCCCGCATCTAGGGAAACCTACCAAACCTGTGCATTTGTGAAAACTAGAGACCTAGGGGAATCCATGATGGGGTGACTTGTGGAGCTCTGACCAGGTTCTGTTACCCAGAATCCTTTGCAAATCTCAAAATGTGGCTAAAAAACACGTTTTCCTCACATTTCGGTGACAGAGAGTTCTGGAATCTGAGTGGAGCTACAAATTTCCTTCCACCCAGCGTTCCCCCAAGTCTCCCAATAAAAATGATACCTCACTTGTGTGGGTAGGCCTAGCGCCTGCGACAGGAAATTCCCCAAAACACAACGTGGACACATCCCATTTTTTGACAGAAAACAGAGGTGTTTTTTGCAAAGTGCCTACCTGTAGATGTTGGCCTCTAGCTCAGCCGACACATAGGGAAACCTACCAAACCTTTGCATTTTTGAAAACTAGAGACCTAGGGGAATCCATGATGGGGTGACTTGTGGGACTCTGACCAGGTTCTGTTACCCAGATCATTTGCAAACCTCAAATTTGGGCTAAAAAAACACATTTTCCTCAAACTTTGGTGACATAAAGTTCTGGAATCTGAGAAGAGCACCAAATGTCCTTCCACCCAGCGTTCCCCCAAGTCTCCCGATAAAAATGATACCTCACTTGTGTGGGTAGACCTTGCGCCTGCAACAGGAAATGCCCCAAAACACAACATGGACACATCCCATTTTTTGACAGAAAACAGAGGAGTTTTTTGCAAAGTGCCTACCTGTAGATTTTGGCTTCTAGCTCAGGGGGCACCTAGGGAAACCTACCAAACCTGTGCAATTTTTTAAACTAGAGACCTAGGGGAATCCAAGATGGGGTGACTTGTAGGGCTTCTACCAGGTTCTGTTACCCAGATCCTTTGCAAACCTCAAAATTTGGCTAAAAAAACATGTTTTCCTCACATTTCGGTGACAGAAAGTTCTGGAATCTGAGTGGAGCCACAAATTTCCTTCCACCCAGTGTTTCCCCAAGTCTCAAGATAAAAAAGATACCTCACTTGTGTGGGTAGGCCTAGCGCCCGTGACAGGAAATGCCCCAAAACACAACGTGGACACATCCCATTTTTTGACAGAAAACAGAGGTGTTTTTTGCAAAGTGCATACCTGTAGATTTTGGCCTCTATATCAGCCGGCACCTCAGGAAACCTACCAAACCTGTGCATTTTTGAAAACTAGAGACCTAGGGGAATCCATGATGGGGTGACTTGTGGGGCTCTGACCAGGTTCTGTTATGCAGAATCCTTTGCAAACCTCAAAATTTGGCTAAAAAAACACGTTTTCCTCAAATTTTGGTGACAGAAAGTTCTGGAATCTGAGAAGAGCACCAAATTTCCTTCCACCTAGCGTTCCCCTAAGTCTCCCGATAAAAATGATACCTCACTTGTGTGGGTAGACCTAGCTCCCGCAACAGGAAATGCCCCAAAACACAACATGGACACATCCCATTTTTTGACAGAAAACAGAGGTGTTTTTTGCAAAGTGCCTACCTGTAGATTTTGGCTTCTAGCTCAGCGGGCACCTAGGTAAAACTACAAAACCTGTGCAATTTTTTAAACTAGAGACCTATGGGAATCCAAGATGGGGTGACTTGTAGGGCTTCGACCAGGTTCTGTTACCCAGATGCTTTGCAAACCTCAAAATGTGGCTAAAAAACACGTTTTCCTCACATTTCGATGACAGAGAGTTCTGGAATCTGAGTGGAGCTACACATTTCCTTCCACCCAGCGTTCCCCCCAAGTCTCCCGATAAAAATGATACCTCACTTGTGTGGGTAGGCCTAGCGCCTGCGACAGGAAATTCCCCAAAACACAACGTGGACACATCCCATTTTTTGACAGAAAACAGAGGTGTTTTTTGCAAAGTGCCTTCCTGTAGATGTTGGCCTGTAGCTCAGCCGACACATAGGGAAACCTACCAAACCTGTGCATTTTTAAAAACTAGAGACCTCGGGGAATCCAAGATGGGGTGACTTGTGGGGCTCTGGCCAGGTTCTGTTACCCAGAATCCTTTGCAAACCTCAAAATTTGGCTAAGAAACACATTTTCCTCACATTTCGGTGACAGAAAGTTCTGGAATCTAAGAGGAGCCACAAATTTCCTTCCACCCAGCGTTCCCCCAAGTCTCCAGATAAAAATTATACCTCACTTGTGTGGCTAGGCCTAGCTCCCGGGACAGGAAATGCCAAGAAACACACGTGGACACATCCCATTTTTTGACAGAAAACAGATGTTTTTTGCAAAGTTCATACCTGTAGATTTTGGCCTCTAGCTCAGCCGGCACCTAGGGAAACCTACCAAACCTTTGCATTTTTGAAAACTAGAGACATTGGGGAATCCATGATGGGGTGACTTGTGGGACTCTGACCAGGTTCTGTTACCCAGATCCTTTGCAAACCTCACATTTTGGCTAAAAAAGCACGTTTTCCTCACATTTTGGAGACAGAAAGTTTTGGAATCTGAGAGAAGCCACAAATTTCCTTCCACCCAGCGTTCCCCCAAGTCTTCCGATAAAAATGATACCTCACTTCTGTGGGTAGGCCTAGCGCCTGCGACCGGAAATTCCCCAAAACACAACGTGGACACATCCCATTTTTTGACAGAAAACAGAGGTGTTTTTTGCAAAGTGCCTACCTGTAGATTTTGGCCTCTAGCTCAGCCGACACATAGGGAAACCTACCAAACCTGTGCATTTTTAAAAACTAGAGACCTCGGGGAATCCAAGATGGGGTGACTTGTGGGGCTCTGATCAGTTTCTGTTACCTAGAATCCTTTGCAAACCTTAAAATTTGGCTAAAAAAAACATGTTTAACTCATATTTCGGTGACAGAAAGTTCTGGAATCTGAGAGGAGCCACAAATTTCCTTCCACCCAGCCTTCCCCCAAGTCTCCCGATAACAATGATACCTCACTTGTGTGGGTAGGCCTAGCGCCCGTGACAGGAAATGCCCCAAAACACAACGTGGACACATCCCATTTTTTGACAGAAAACAGAGGTGTTTTTTGCAAAGTGCATACCTGTAGATTTTGGCCTCTATATCAGCCGGCACCTCAGGAAACCTACCAAACCTGTGCATTTTTTAAAACTAGAGACCTTGGGGAATCCATGATGGGGTGACTTGTGGGGCTCTGACCAGGTTCTGTTATGCAGAATCATTTGCAAACCTCAAAATTTGGCTTAAAAAAACAAGTTTTCCTCAAATTTTGGTGACAGAAAGTTCTGGAATCTGAGAAGAGCACCAAATTTCCTTCCACCCAGCGCTCCCCCAAGTCTCCCGATAAAAATGATACCTCACTTGTGTGGGTAGACATAGCGCCCGCAACAGGAAATGCCCCAAAACACAACATGGACACATCCCATTTTTTGACAGAAAACAGAGGTGTTTTTTGCAAAGTGCCTACCTGTAGATTTTGGCTTCTAGCTCAGCTGGCACCTTGGGAAAACTACCAAACCTGTGCAATTTTTTAAACTAGAGACCTAGGGGAATCCAAGATGGGGTGACTTGTAGGGCTTCGACCAGGTTCTGTTACCCAGATCCTTTGCAAACCTCAAAATTTGGCTGAAAAAACATGTTTTCCTCACATTTCGGTGACAGAAAGTTCTGGAATCTGAGTGGAGCCACAGATTTAATTCCACCCAGCGTTCCCCCAAGTCTCCCGATAAAAATGATACCTCACTTGTGTGGCTAGGCCTAGCTCCCGGGACAGGAAATGCCACAAAACACACGTGGACACATCCCATTTTTTGACAGAAAACAGATGTTTTTTGCAAAGTGCATACGTGAAGATTTTGGCCTCTAGCTCAGCCGGCACCTAGGAAAACCTACCAAACCTTTGCATTTTTGAAAACTAGAGACCTAGGGGAATCCATGATGGGGTGACTTGTGGGACTCTGACCAGGTTCTGTTACCCAGATCCTTTGCAAACCTCAAATTTTGGCTAAAAAAAACACGTTTTCCTCACATTTTGGAGACAAAAAGTTTTGGAATCTGAGAGAAGCCACAAATTTCCTTCCACCCAGTGTTTCCCCAAGTCTCCCGATAAAAATGATACCTCACTTGTGTGGGTAGGCCTAGCCCCCTGCGACAGGAAATGCCCCAAAACACTACGTGGACACATCCCATTTTTTGACAGAAAACAGAGGTGTTTTTTGCAAAGTGCCTACCTGTAGATTTTGGCCTCTAGCTCAGCCGACACATAGGGAAACCTACCAAACCTGTGCATTTTTAAAAACTAGAGACCTTGGGGAATCCAAGATGGGGTGACTTGTGGGGCTCTGGTCAGTTTCTGTTACCTAGAATCCTTTGCAAACCTTAAAATTTGGCTAAAAAAAACACGTTTTCCTCATATTTCGGTGACAGAAAGTTCTGGAATCTGCGAGGAGCCACAAATTTCCTTCCACCCAGCGTTCCCCCAAGTCTCCCGATAAAAATGATACCTCACTTGTGTGGGTAGGCCTAGCGCCTGCGACAGGAAATTCCCCAAAACACAACGTGGACACATCCCATTTTTTGACAGAAAACAGAGGTGTTTTTTGTAAAGTGCATACCTGTAGATTTTGGCCTCTAGTTCAGCCCGCATCTAGGGAAACCTACCAAACCTGTGCATTTTTGAAAACTAGAGACCTAGGGGAATCCAAGATGGGGTGACTTGTGGAACTCTGAACAGGTTCTGTTACCCAGAATCCTTTGCAAACCTCAAAATGTGGCTTAAAAACACATTTTCCTCACATTTCGGTGACAGAGAGTCCTGGAATCTGAGTGGAGCTACAAATTTCCTTCCACCCAGCGTTCCCCCAAGTCTCCCGATAAAAATGATACCTCACTTGTGTGGGTAGGCCTAGCGCCTGCGACAGGAAATTCCCCAAAACACAACGTGGACACATCCCATTTTTTGACAGAAAACAGATGTTTTTTGCAAAGTGCATACCTGTAGATTTTGGCCTCTAGCTCAGCCGGCACCTAGGGAAACCTACCAAACCTTTGCATTTTTGAAAACTAGAGAACTAGGGGAATCCATGATGGGGTGACTTGTGGGACTCTGACCAGGTTCTGTTACCCAGATCCTTTGCAAACCTCAAATTTTGGCTAAAAAAACATGTTTTCCTCACATTTTGGAGACAGAAAGTTCCTAAATCTGAGAGAAGCCACAAATTTCCTTCCACCCAACGTTCCCCCAAGTCTCCAGATAAAAATGATACCTCACTTGTGTGGGTAGGCCTAGTGCCCGCGACAGGAAATGCCCCAAAACACAACTTGGACACATCCTATTTTTTGACAGAAAACAGAGGTGTTTTTTGCGGAGTGCATACCTGTAGATTTTGGCCTCTATCTCAGCCGCCACCTAGGGAAACCTACCAAACCTGTGCATTTTTTTAAACTAGAGACCTAGGGGAATCCAAGATGGGGTGACTTGTAGGGCTTCAACCAGGTTCTGTTACCCAGATCCTTTGCAAACCTCAAAATTTGGCTAAACAAACATGTTTTCCTCACATTTCGGTGACAGAAAGTTCTGGAATCTGAGTGGAGCCACAAATTTCCTTCCACCCAGTGTTTCCCCAAGTCTCCCGATAAAAATGATACCTCACTTGTGTAGGTAGGCCTAGCCCCCGCGACAGGAAATGCCCCAAAACACAACGTGGACACATCCCATTTTTTGACAGAAAACAGAGGTGTTTTTTGTAAAGTGCATACCTGTAGATTTTGGCCTCTAGTTCAGCCCGCATCTAGGGAAACCTACCAAACCTGTGCATTTTTTAAAACTAGAGACCTAGGGGAATCCAAGATGGGGTGACTTGTGGAACTCTGACCAGGTTCTGTTACCCAGAATCCTTTGCAAACCTCAAAATGTGGCTTAAAAACACGTTTTCCTCACATTTCGGTGACAGAGAGTCCTGGAATCTGAGAAGAGCACCAAATTTCCTTCCACCCAGCGTTCCCCCAAGTCTCCCGATAAAAATGATACCTCACTTGTGTGGGTAGGCCTAGCGCCTGCGACAGGAAATTCCCCAAAACACAACGTGGACACATCCCATTTTTTGACAGAAAACAGAGTTGTTTTTTGCAAAGTGCCTACCTGTAGATTTTGGCCTCTAGCTCAGCCGACACATAGGGAAACCTACCAAACCTGTGCATTTTTAAAAACTAGAGACCTGGGGGAATCCAAGATGGGGTGACTTGTGGGGCTCTGACCAGGTTCTGTTACCCAGAATCCTTTGCAAACCTCAAAATTTGGCTAAACAAACATGTTTTCCTCACATTTCGGTGACAGAAAGTTCTGGAATCTGAGTGGAGCCACAAATTTCCTTCCACCCAGTGTTTCCCCAAGTCTCCCGATAACAATGATACCTCACTTGTGTGGGTAGGCCTAGCCCCCGCGACAGGAAATGCCCCAAAACACAACGTGGACACATCCCATTTTTTGACAGAAAACAGAGGTGTTTTTTGCAAAGTGCATACCTGTAGATTTTGGCCTCTAGTTCAGCCCGCATCTAGGGAAACCTACCAAACCTGTGCATTTTTGAAAACTAGAGACCTAGGGGAATCCAAGATGGGGTGACTTGTGGAACTCTGACCAGGTTCTGTTACCCAGAATCCTTTGCAAACCTCAAAATGTGGCTTAAAAACACGTTTTCCTCACATTTCGGTGACAGAGAGTCCTGGAATCTGAGTGGAGCTACAAATTTCCTTCCACCCAGCGTTCCCCCAAGTCTCCCGATAAAAATGATACCTCACTTGTGTGGGTAGGCCTAGCGCCTGCGACAGGAAATTCCCCAAAACACAACGTGGACACATCCCATTTTTTGACAGAAAACAGAGTTGTTTTTTGCAAAGTGCCTACCTGTAGATTTTGGCCTCTAGCTCAGCCGACACATAGGGAAACCTACCAAACCTGTGCATTTTTAAAAACTAGAGACCTGGGGGAATCCAAGATGGGGTGACTTGTGGGGCTCTGACCAGGTTCTGTTACCCAGAATCCTTTGCAAACCTCAAAATTTGGCTAAGAAACAAATTTTCCTCACATTTCGGTGACAGAAAGTTCTGGAATCTAAGAGGAGCCACAAATTTCCTTCCACCCAGCGTTCCCCCAAGTCTCCCGATAAAAATGATACCTCACTTGTGTGGCTAGGCCAAGCGCCCGGGACAGGAAATGCCACAAAACACACGGTGGACACATCCCATTTTTTGACAGAAAACAGATGTTTTTTGCAAAGTGCATACCTGTAGATTTTGGCCTCTAGCTCAGCCGGCACCTAGGGAAACCTACCAAACCTTTGCATTTTTGAAAACTAGAGAACTAGGGGAATCCATGATGGGGTGACTTGTGGGACTCTGACCAGGTTCTGTTACCCAGATCCTTTGCAAACCTCAAATTTTGGCTAAAAAAACACGTTTTCCTCACACTTTGGAGACAGAAAGTTCCTAAATCTGAGAGAAGCCACAAATTTCCTTCCACCCAACGTTCCCCCAAGTCTCCAGATAAAAATGATACCTCACTTGTGTGGTTAGGCCTAGTGCCCGCGACAGGAAATGCCCCAAAACACAACTTGGACACATCCTATTTTTTGACAGAAAACAGAGGTGTTTTTTGCGGAGTGCATACCTGTAGATTTTGGCCTCTATCTCAGCCGCCACCTAGGGAAACCTACCAAACCTGTGCATTTTTTTAAACTAGAGACCTAGGGGAATCCAAGATGGGGTGACTTGTAGGGCTTCGACCAGGTTCTGTTACCCAGATCCTTTGCAAACCTCAAAATTTGGCTAAACAAACATGTTTTCCTCTCATTTCGGTGACAGAAAGTTCTGGAATCTGAGTGGAGCCACAAATTTCCTTCCACCCAGTGTTTCCCCAAGTCTCCCGATAAAAATGATACCTCACTTGTGTGGGTAGGCCTAGCCCCCGCGACAGGAAATGCCCCAAAACACAACGTGGACACATCCCATTTTTTGACAGAAAACAGAGGTGTTTTTGGCAAAGTGCATACCTGTAGATTTTGTCCTCTAGTTCAGCCCGCATCTAGGGAAACCTACCAAACCTGTGCATTTTTGAAAACTAGAGACCTAGGGGAATCCAAGATGGGGTGACTTGTGGAAGTCTGACCAGGTTCTGTTACCCAGAATCCTTTGCAAACCTCAAAATGTGGCTTAAAAACACGTTTTCCTCACATTTCGGTGACAGAGAGTCCTGGAATCTGAGTGGAGCTACAAATTTCCTTCCACCCAGCGTTCCCCCAAGTCTTCCGATAAAAATGATACCTCACTTGTGTGGGTAGGCCTAGCGCCTGCGACAGGAAATTCCCCAAAACACAACGTGGACACATCCCATTTTTTGACAGAAAACAGAGTTGTTTTTTGCAAAGTGCCTACCTGTAGATTTTGGCCTCTAGCTCAGCCGACACATAGGGAAACCTACCAAACCTGTGCATTTTTAAAAACTAGAGACCTGGGGGAATCCAAGATGGGGTGACTTGTGGGGCTCTGACCAGGTTCTGTTACCCAGAATCCTTTGCAAACCTCAATATTTGGCTAAGAAACACATTTTCCTCACATTTCGGTGACAGAAAGTTCTGGAATCTAAGAGGAGCCACAAATTTCCTTCCACCCAGCGTTCCCCCAAGTCTCCCGATAAAAATGATACCTCACTTGTGTGGCTAGGCCTAGCGCCCGGGACAGGAAATGCCACAAAACACACGGTGGACACATCCCATTTTTTGACAGAAATCAGATGTTTTTTGCAAAGTGCATACCTGTAGATTTTGGCCTCTAGCTCAGCCGGCACCTAGGGAAACCTACCAAACCTTTGCATTTTTGAAAACTAGAGAACTAGGGGAATCCATTATGGGGTGACTTGTGGGACTCTGACCAGGTTCTGTTACCCAGATCCTTTGCAAACCTCAAATTTTGGCTAAAAAAACAAGTTTTCCTCAAACTTTGGTGACATAAAGTTCTGGAATCTGAGAAGAGCACCAAATGTCCTTCCACCCAGCGTTCCCCCAAGTCTCCCGATAAAAATGATACCTCACTTGTGTGGGTAGGCCTATTGACCGTGACAGGAAATTCCCCAAAACACAACGTGGACACATCCCATTTTTTGACAGAAAACAGAGGTGTTTTTTGCAAAGTGCCTACCTGTAGATTGTGGCCTCTAGCTCAGCCGACACATAGGGAAACCTACCAAACCTGTGCATTTTTTAAAACTAGAGACCTGGGGGAATCCAAGATGGGGTGACTTGTGGGGCTCTGACCATGTTCTGTTACCCAGAATCCTTTGCAAACCTCAAAATTTGGCTAAGAAACACATTTTCCTCACATTTCGGTGACAGAAAGTTCTGGAATCTAAGAGGAGCCACAAATTTCCTTCCACCCAGCGTTCCCCCAAGTCTCCCGATAAAAATGATATCTCACTTGTGTGGCTAGGCCTAGCGCCCGGGACAGGAAATGCCACAAAACATACGTGGACACATCCCATTTTTTGACAGAAAACAGATGTTTTTTGCAAAGTGCATACCTGTAGATTTTGGCCTCTATCTCAGCCGGCACCTAGGGAAACCTACCAAACCTTTGCATTTTTGAAAACTAGAGAACTAGGGGAATCCATGATGGGGTGACTTGTGGGACTCTGACCAGGTTCTGTTACCCAGATCCTTTGCAAACCTCAAATTTTGGCTAAAAAAACACGTTTTCCTCACATTTCTGAGACAGAAATTTCTGAAATCTGAGAGAAGCCACAAATTTCCTTCCACCCATCGTTCCCCCAAGTCTCCCGATAAAAATGATACCTCACTTGTGTGGGTAGGCCTAGCACCTGCGACAGGAAATTCCCCAAAACACAACGTGGACACATCCCATTTTTTGACAGAAAACAGAGGTGTTTTTTGCAAAGTGCCTACCTGTAGATTTTGGCCTCTAGCTCAGCCGACACATAGGGAAACCTACCAAACCTGTGCAGTTTTTAAAACTAGAGACCTCGGGGAATCCAAGATAGGGTGACTTGTGGGGCTCTGACCAGGTTCTGTTACCCAGAATCCTTTGCAAACCTCAAAATGTGGCTAAGAAACACATTTTCCTCACATTTCGGTGACAGAAAGTTCTGGAATCTAAGAGGAGCCACAAATTTCCTTCCACCCAGTGTTTCCCCAAGTCTCCCGATAAAAATGATACCTCACTTGTGTGGGTAGGCCTAGCCCCCGCGACAGGAAATGCCCCAAAACACAACGTGGACACATCCCATTTTTTGACAGAAAACAGAGGTGTTTTTGGCAAAGTGCATACCTGTAGATTTTGTCCTCTAGTTCAGCCCGCATCTAGGGAAACCTACCAAACCTGTGCATTTTTGAAAACTAGAGACCTAGGGGAATCCAAGATGGGGTGACTTGTGGAAGTCTGACCAGGTTCTGTTACCCAGAATCCTTTGCAAACCTCAAAATGTGGCTTAAAAACACGTTTTCCTCACATTTCGGTGACAGAGAGTCCTGGAATCTGAGTGGAGCTACAAATTTCCTTCCACCCAGCGTTCCCCCAAGTCTTCCGATAAAAATGATACCTCACTTGTGTGGGTAGGCCTAGCGCCTGCGACAGGAAATTCCCCAAAACACAACGTGGACACATCCCATTTTTTGACAGAAAACAGAGTTGTTTTTTGCAAAGTGCCTACCTGTAGATTTTGGCCTCTAGCTCAGCCGACACATAGGGAAACCTACCAAACCTGTGCATTTTTAAAAACTAGAGACCTGGGGGAATCCAAGATGGGGTGACTTGTGGGGCTCTGACCAGGTTCTGTTACCCAGAATCCTTTGCAAACCTCAATATTTGGCTAAGAAACACATTTTCATCACATTTCGGTGACAGAAAGTTCTGGAATCTAAGAGGAGCCACAAATTTCCTTCCACCCAGCGTTCCCCCAAGTCTCCCGATAAAAATGATACTTCACTTGTGTG
The DNA here is from genome assembly GCF_031143425.1 of Pleurodeles waltl. Taxonomy (NCBI): domain Eukaryota; kingdom Metazoa; phylum Chordata; class Amphibia; order Caudata; family Salamandridae; genus Pleurodeles; species Pleurodeles waltl. The sequence continues at coordinate 346,456 of NW_027150395.1, forward strand.
GCTAGGCCTAGTGCCCGGGACAGGAAATGCCACAAAACACACAGTGGACACATCCCATTTTTTGACAGAAAACAGATGTTTTTTGCAAAGTGCATACATGTAGATTTTGGCCTCTAGCTCAGCCGGCACCTAGGGAAACCTACCAAACCTTTGCATTTTTGAAAACTAGAGAACTAGGGTAATCCATGATGGGGTGACTTGTGGGACACTGACCAGGTTCTCTTACCCAGATCCTTTGCAAACCTCAAATTTTGGCTAAAAAAACACGTTTTCCTCATATTTTGGAGACAGAAAGTTCCTAAATCTGAGAGAAGCCAAAAAATTCCTTCAACCCAGCGTTCCCCCAAGTCTCCCGATAAAAATGATACCTCACTTGTGTGGGTAGGCCTCGCGCCCGGGACAGGAAATGCCACAAAACACACAGTGGACACATCCAATTTTTTGACAGAAAACAGATGTTTTTTGCAAAGTGCATACCTGTAGATTTTGGCCTCTAGCTCAGCCGGCACCTAGGGAAACCTACCAAACCTGTGCATTTTTAAAAACTAGAGACCTCGGGGAATCCAAGATAGGGTGACTTGTGGGGCTCTGAACAGGTTCTGTTACCCAGAATCCTTTGCAAACCTCAAAATGTGGCTAAAAAACATGTTTTCCTCACATTTCGGTGACAGAGAGTTCTGGAATCTGAGTGGAGCTACAAATTTCCTTCCACCCAGCGTTCCCCCAAGTCTCCCGATAAAAATTATACCTCACTTGTGTGGGTAGGCCTAGTGCCCGCGACAGGAAGTGCCCCAAAACACAACGTGGACACATCCTATTTTTTGACAGAAAACAGAGGTGTTTTTTGCGGAGTGCATACCTGTAGATTTTGGCCTCTATCTCAGCCGCCACCTAGGGAAAGCTACCAAACCTGTGCATTTTTTAAAACTAGAGACCTAGGGGAATCCATGATGGGGTGACTTGTGGGGCTCTGACCAGGTTCTGTTACCCAGAAACCTTTGCAAACCTCAAAATTTGGCTAAAAAAACACGTTTTCCTCAATTTTTTGTGACAGAAAGTTCTGGAATCTGAGATGAGCACCAAATGTCCTTCCACCCAGCGTTCCCCCAAATCTCCCGATAAAAATGATACCTCACTTGTGTGGGTAGACCTTGCGCCTGCAACAGGAAATGCCCCAAAACACAACATGGACACATCCCATTTTTTGACAGAAAACAGAGGTGTTTTTTGCAAAGTGCCTACCTGTAGAGTTTGGCTTCTAGCTCAGCCGCCACCTAGGGAAACCTACCAAACCTGTGCATTTTTTAAAACTATAAACCTAGGGGAATCCAAGATGGGGTGACTTGTGGGGCTCTGACCAGGTTCTGTTACCCAGAAACCTTTGCAAACATCAAAATTTGGCTAAAAAACACGTTTTCCTCACATTTCGGTGACAGAGAGTTCTGGAATCTAGGTGGAGCTACAAATTTCCTTCCACCCAGCGTTCCCCCAAGTCTCCAGATAAAAATGATACCTCACTTGTGTGGGTAGGCATAGTGCCCGCGACAGGAAATGCCCCAAAACACAACTTGGACACATCCTATTTTTTGACAGAAAACAGAGGTGTTTTTTGCGGAGTGCATACCTGTAGATTTTGGCCTCTATCTCAGCCGCCACCTAGGGAAACCTACCAAACCTGTGCATTTTTTAAAACTAGAGACCTAGGGGAATCCATCATGGGGTGACTTGTGGGGCTCTGACCAGGTTCTGTTACCCAGAAACCTTTGCAAACCTCAAAATTTGGCTAAAAAAACACGTTTTCCTCATATTTTGGTGACAGAAAGTTCTGGAATCTGAGAAGAGCACCAAATGTCCTTCCACCCAGCGTTCCCCCAAGTCTCCCGATAAAAATGATACCTCACTTGTGTGGCTAGGCCTAGCGCCCGGGACAGGAAATGCCACAAAACACAATGTGGACACATCCCATTTTTTTACAGAAAACAGATGTTTTTTGCAAAGTGCGTACCTGTAGATTTTGGCCTCTAGCTCAGCCGGCACCTAGGGAAACCTACCAAACCTTTGCATTTTTGAAAACTAGAGAACTAGGGCAATCCATGATGGGGTGAATTGTGGAGCTCTGACCAGGTTCTGCTACCCAGAATCCTTTGCAAACCTCAAAATGTGGGTAAAAAACACGCTTTCCTCACATTTTGGTGACAGAGAGTTCTGGAATCTGAGTGGAGCTACAAATTTTCTTCCACCCAGCGTTCCCCCAAGTCTCCCGATAAAAATGATACCTCACTTGTGTGGTGAGGCCTAGTGCCCGCGACAGGAAATGTCCCAAAACACACGGTGGACACATCCTATTTTTTGACAGAAAACAGAGGGGTTTTTTGCAGAGTGCATACCTGTAGATTTTGGCCTCTATCTCAGCCGCCACCTGGGAAACCTACCAAACCTGTGCATTTTTTAAAACTAGAGACCTAGGGGAATCCATGATGGGGTGACTTGTGGGGCTCTGACCAAGTTCTGTTACCCAGAAACCTTTGCAAACCTCAAAATCTGGCTAAAAAAACACGTTTTCCTCAAATTTTGGTGACAGAAGTTCTGGAATCTGAGAAGAGCACCAAATGTCCTTCCACCCAGCGTTCCCCCAAGTCTCCCGATAAAAATTATACCTCACTTGTGTGGGTAGACCTTGCGCCTGCAACAGGAAATGCCCCAAAACACAACAAGGACACATCCCATTTTTTGACAGAAAACAGAGGTGTTTTTTGCAAAGTGCCTACCTGTAGATTTTGGCTTCTAGCTCAGCGGGCACCTAGGGAAACCTACCAAACCTGTGCATTTTTGAAAACTAGAGACCTAGCGGAATCCAAGATGGGGTGACTTGTGGAACTCTGACCAGGTTCTGTTACCCAGATCCTTTGCAAACCTCAAAATTTGGCTAAAAAAACATGTTTTCCTCACATTTCGGTGACAGAAAGTTCTGGAATCTGAGTGGAGCCACAAATTTCCTTCCACCCAGTGTTTCCCCAAGTCTCCCGATAAAAATGATACCTCACTTGTGTGGGTAGGCCTAGCCCCCGCAACAGGAAATGCCCCAAAACACAACGTGGACACATCCCATTTTTTGACAGAAAACAGAGGTGTTTTTTGCAAAGTGCATACCTGTAGATTTTGGCCTCTAGTTCAGCCCGCATCTACGGAAACCTACCAAACCTGTGCATTTTTTAAAACTAGAGACCTAGGGGAATCCAAGATGGGGTGACTTTTGGAACTCTGACCAGGTTCTGTTTCCCAGAAACCTTTGCAAACCTCAAAATGTGGCTAAAAAACACGTTTTCCTCACATTTCGGTGACAGAGAGTTCTGGAATCTGAGTGGAGCTACAAATTACCTTTTACCCAGCGTTCCCCCAAGTCTCCCGATAAAAATGATACCTCACTTGTGTGGCTAGGCCTATCGCCTGGGACAGGAAATGCCACAAAACACACGGTGGACACATCCCATTTTTTTACAGAAAACAGATATTTTTTGCCAAGTGCATACCTGCAGATTTTGGCCTCTAGCTCAGCCGGCACCTAGGGAAATCTACCAAACCTTTGCATTTTTGAAAACTAGAGAACAAGGGGAATCCATGATGGGATGACTTGTGGGACTCTGACCAGGTTCTGTTACCCAGATCCTTTGCAAACCTCAAATTTTGGCTAAGAAACACATTTTCCTCACATTTCGGTGACAGAAAGTTCTGGAATCTAAGAGGAGCCACACATTTTCTTCCACCCAGCGTTCCCCCAAGTCTCCCGATAAAAATGATACCTCACTTGTGTGGCTAGGCCTAGCGCCCGGGACAGGAAATGCCACAAAACACACGGTGGACACATCCCATTTTTTGACAGAAAACAGATGTTTTTTGCAAAGTGCATACCTGTAGATTGTGGCCTCTATCTCAGCCGGCACATTCGGAAACCTACCAAACCTGTGCATTTTTAAAAACTAGAGAACTAGGGGAATCCATGAAGGGGTGACTTGTGGGACTCTGACCAGGTTCTGTTACCCAGATCCTTTGCAAACCTCAAATTTTGGTTAAAAAAACACGTTTTCCTCACATTTTGGAGACAGAAAGTTCTGGAATCTGAGAGAAGCCACAAATTTCCTTCCACCCAGCGTTCCCCCAAGTCTCCCGATGAAAATTATACCTCACTTGTGTGGGTAGGTCTAGCGCCTGCGACAGGAAATTCCCCAAAACACAACGTCGACACATCCCATTTTTTGAAAGAAAACAGAGGTGTTTTTTGCAAAGTGCCTACCTGTAGATTTTGGCCTCTAGTTCAGCCGACACATAGGGAAACCTACCAAACCTGTGCATTTATAAAAACTAGAGACCTCGGGGAATCCAAGATGGGGTGACCTGTGGGGCTCTGACCAGGTTCTGTTACCCAGAATCCTTTGCAAACCTCAAAATTTGGATAAGAAACACATTTTCCTCACATTTCGGTGACAGAAAGTTCTGGAATCTAAGAGGAGCCACAAATTTCCTTCCACCCAGTGTTCCCCCAAGTCTCCTGATAAAAATGATAACTCACTTGTGTGGGTGGGCCAGGTGCCTGCAACAGAAAAAGGCCACAAACTTGTAAAGATTATGGGGATAGCACAGCGAGTTTATAAGCACATATTCTTCTTTTATACATCTTTAGGCTGACTCTGCTTTGGGTACCCACACATGTGAGGTGTCATTTTACTTGGGAGACTGAGGGGAACGCTGGGGAGTAGGAATTTTGTGCTGGAGTGGTGATCGTACAAACGAAAGTCAGGCAAATATGCTTTTTTAAGCAAATCTTGAGGTTTGCAAAGGAGTCTGGTTAAGAAAATGTTGGGGGATCCACGCAAGCCACACCTCCTTGGACTCCTTGTGGTGTCTAGTTTTAAAAAATGTCTGGGTTTGGTAGGTTTCCCTAGATGACTGCCGCACCCAGGACCAAAAACATAGGTGCTCCCTCCCCCCAAACACAGGTAGTTTTGTAATATATCATTTTGATGTGTCCACATACGTCTGTGATGTGCCAAACACTAAAATTGTGAAAAGAAACACACGTGGCATGCTTCATCATCGGGGTCCCACCTGAGACACCTAGCGTGTCACAAATGTGCTGCGACGCCTGATTACAGCGGAGCAGGTTTTGTCATTTGTACCACACATACTGGTTGGATTTGGCACAAGGTTGAGTGATGGTTCAGTAGATAAAATTTTATTAACAAGAGATTTCACAAAAGTGAAATGCACTGGTAATAACTGAAAGGCCAAAAAACTGAACCAATGACTCACAGCTCATGAGCTGTGAAGCCACGGCAAGGCACCAACCGCTTTACAGTCCATTCACACACCTTTCATACATGACATGCACAAGACCATTCACAGCGCCAGCCACGGGCCCAGCACATTACAACACTCGCATCGACAGACCCCGCCAGTCAAGGGACCATCACTTTCATATGCCCACATGCCTGATACAGCAATCACACCAGTTGATGAGGGTGTGGACTGGAGTTTGGCTGGTACTGCTAGCCAAGAGCCACCCCGCCCTTACTGCCAGCCAAGCGCCACCCCACGCACACCGCCAGCCAAGCGCCACCCCATGCACACCGCCCATACCGCCATCAAAGCGCCACCCCATGCACACTGCCAGCAAAGCGCCACCCCAAGCACACCGCCAGCCAAGCACCACACCACCCATACCGCCAGCCAAGCACCCCTCCACGCACACCGCCAGCCAAGCGCCACCCCGCGCACACCGCCATCACTTTTTATTTGTTTATAAAGAACAAAGAAAACACTAACTAATTATAAAATAAGTACAAAACTACAAACACAAAAGCTCTAACTAAACACAAGACAGTAATGCCAACCGTGAAATAGAACATATGAAAATATAAAACAGGCAGGTTACGCTCATGGTAGTTCCCCAAAAATGTTCCTAGTGTGGTAACTTCTAAAACAGCTGGGCACACACAGCCCAGGCTTTGAAGGGCATTCGGGGCAGTACATCCGGCTTACCCTCCGGATTGCTCTCCGGGCACATACTCTACATTTATTTGTGGGCAAGTCTTTTATGGGAGTGGGAGGAATGTGATCTGGAAAGTGTCGATCTTTCAATCTAGCCACTTCCTCTACCACTTCTACTCTAGGAACTCTTGCTCGTTCCACCACAATAAGGCTCTCTATCACCGACTCCTGAAATTTAACAAATGTCATCCTCGACTCAGGTGAACAATCCTTGAACACAATAAAAGCATTGAAAGTTGCCAAATGAAATAAATGGAGGGCCAACTTTTAATACCACACGTAAGAGTTACGAAGAGCACCCATGTGGCTATTGTAGTCCAAAATGCACGCAGGTTTGCGCACTTGCGCAACATGACCCCAAACAATCACAGGGGAAGTACTCTCATCATGGATGATAGATAGCATGTACACATCCCTCCTGTCTGAAAATTTCAGAGCTAGCAGCTCATTGTTCCGCAAGGCACTGAACTGTCCCCTCTCAAGTTCTTTGCAGACAAGCTCCCCTGGATAGCCTTTCCGGTTAGAACAGATTGTGCCACAAGCAACAGTGTCAACTCTAAACAACTCCTTGAACAACTGCACTCCAGTGTAGAAATTATCTACGTACAAATGGTGACCTTTGTTAAACAGCCGTCTAGCAAGTTCCCACACAAATTTTTGGCTAACTCCAAAAGTGGCCGGACAACCAGGAGGGTCAATACTGGAATCCCTACCAGTGTAGACCCGGAAATTATACACATATCCTGTACTGCTTTCTGACAGCATATACAATTTAATCCCAGACCGTGCCCACTTACTAGGAATGTACTGCCTAAAAACTACACGCCCCTTGAAAAGGACCAAACACTCGTCCACACTTATCTCTTTGTCTGGAACATAGACCTCTGAAAAACGATCTACAAAATGAACAAGGACAGGCCTAATCTTAAAAAGACAGTCACAATCAGGGTGATCTCGTGGCAAGGCTAAAGCATTGTCTACAAAATTCAGCATACGAAGAAGAAGCAAATAGTGATTACGTGTCGTAGTTGCAGGAAATATAGCTGTTGCCATCAAGGGACTAGTAGACCAATAAGAAGCCAGTGATAGCTTCCTGATCAACCCCATCAAAAAAGTCAAACCTAAAAACTTTTTCATCTCTTCCAAATATGTGGGAACCCACTGAGTAGCTCTAGACTGAGGCCTAAGTCTGGCAGCGTTGTCCCTCAAATATTGCTCTATATACAAATTAGTCTGCTCCATCATCTCTTCCAAAAATACATCGTCCATAAACAAGTGAGAGAAATGGACAGGCAAAACGTTTTCCGTATTGACTCTACACCCTGGGAGACCAGTAAACGCAGGTAACTGTGGCTGCTCCATGTTTGGTGCAATCCAGGTGTCAGGTCTTCTAATGGGAAACCATTCAGCCCCAGGCTGCTGCACTCTTGGCACATCAATGTCCTCCTCTACAACAGCCCTTTCATCTGCACTGAGAGTACCTTCCTCATCAGAAGAATACTCTCAGACAGAAAACTCACTTCCAGAATCTCCCACTTCCTCCTCTGCCTCAGATGCAGAGTCAGTCTCGTAATCATGGTCTGAAGACGACTCAAAGAGCATGCCAACAACCTGCTGAGTGGTCACTCTGCGGCTAGCCATGATCCTCACTAACAACAAATGGATTGCCAACAACAACTAGTACTAAAATAAGTAATAAACAAAGTGTAGGTTCATCACAAAGAGTTACGTACTAAAAAACTATACCACTCACTTGCCTGAAAAAGCTACTCACAGCAACTACTCTGCACAGATGCAGCAATCATCAATGATATCCCACTAAAAAGAAAAAGGAAAAAAGCTAATTAGACATATGACAACACAAATATCATTGTGCTCAAATCTAAGGACAATTTTCACACACTATACTGCATTTAGTACACCACCTACAAACATGTCATTCATGCATGTCAACAATACTCAACTATGCAAACCGCAGAACAACTAATGCCAAAACCGCAAGGATCCACAGCAAAGGAATCAAAAGCTTTGAACTAGAACAAAAAGAAGAAATAAACTGTTATAATCACAAATACAAATACTTCTCCAGTTGACAAACACCCCGCCACCAAGAACTTAGAAATTATCCCTGGTGCCTAAGTGGCTTCTGCTCCACTAGGAGGCAGATGGGCCTTAAAACAAAATAGGCTGATCTGCCCCCAAGTGGGGCAGAAATGGCCAACAGCCTTGTACCCTGTTTGGGGGCGGGCGGCCCTTGCCAAAGGAGGCGAATGGGGGTACCCCCAACACTAAAAAAACAAAGGAAACCAAAAAAATCTCTGACATCTTGGTGCCTTCTGCCACCCTTGGAGGCAGATGGGCCTAACAAAAATAGGCTGATCTGCCTCCAAGGTGGGCAGAAATGGCCATCACTAATGTGTCCCCTTTGGGGGGTGACCCTTGCCAAAGGTGCAACCCCCCCACACACATACAAAACACACACACATGATCCCTGGTGCCTAAGTGGATTCTGCCCCCCTTGGGGCAGATGGGCGTAAAAACAATTGGCCGATCTGCCCTCAAGGGGTGCAGAAATGGCCAACAGCTCTGTGCCCCCTTTAGGGGGAGACCCTTGCCAAAGGTGGCACCCCCAGCACAAAACAAAAAAAGGGGAACAAAAAAGAAAATCCCTGGCGTACTGGTGGTTTCTGCCCTCCTTGGAGGCAAATGGGCCTACAAAAATAGGCCCATCTGCCCCCAAGGGGGGCAGAGATAGCCAATATGAGAATTCCCCACTTTGGGGGGGCCACCCTTTCTCAAGGGGTGCCCCCAAACACGCAAAACACACACACCACACAATCCCTGAGGCCTAGTGGATTTCGACCCCCCGGGGGCCACATCGTCCAAAAACATGGCCAATCTGCCCTCAGAGGGGGCCGTAATAGGAATAAAAATAGCCCCCCATGGGAGCGACCCTTGCCCAAGGGGTCGCTCCCAAAATACATATGAAAAATGAAATCCCTGGTGTCTAGTGGTTTTCACCCCCCGCCCCCGGGGGCAGATCGGCCCAAAAATCGGCCAATCTGCCCCCAGGGTGGGCAGAAATAGGATAAAAAAATAGCCCCCCATGGGAGCGACCCTTGCCCAAGGGGTCGCTCCCAAAATAATTGTGAAAAATGAAATCCCTGGTAGCTAGTGGGGATTCCTGCTCCACGATCGAGGGCAATCCACTGAAAACAGGCACAGGGGGAAAGGAAAAACCCTTTCCTTTCCCCCCGTGTCTGTTTCCCCCCGAAAACCCCCAAAAAGGGAAAGACTCACCTCTAGGAAGTCCTCTTCCCTCGACGCACTGGAAGCATATGGCTTCCAGCACGTCCCGCCAATACTTGATGACGTCTGCGCTGTGAGCGTGCTGACGTCATCAGATTGCTGGGGATTGCTGGATTCCCCTTCCATCCATGACCGGGGGTGTGGGTGGGGGGCTCATGGGGGGAGCAATAGCGCTCCCCGTGTCCCGGGTGCAGGACTAGGTGATCTCGTCCAAGGCACCCGGGAACCGGTGCCTTGGACGAGATCACCTCGTCCAAGGCACCCAACCGGTTAATGTGTCCACTGGCCATTTAGTGTAGTAGATAGTGTGCTTTTTCTTCCTGTTTGATGTCCATGACTTCTTACTTGAGGTTGTAGAACATGTGGCTGGTGGCCATTTTGTAGTAGTCAGCATGCTTTTGCCATAGGCCTGCATGTGTTCTTTGTTGTCCATACTACCTAGTTTGTTGTTGTTTTCGGCCGGTGGCCATTTTGTGTGGTAGTCAGTGTGCTTTTGCCATCAGTCTGCATGTGTTCATTGTTGTCCATGCCTTATTGCTTGAGGTTGTTGAGAATGTGGCAGGTGGCCATTTTGTGTGGTAGTCAGTGTGTTTTTTAAATGGGCCTGCATGTGCTCTTTGTTGTTCATGCCTCCTTGCTTGTTGTTTTAACATGTGGCTAGTGACCATTTTGTAGTGGTCATTGTGCCACAGCCTGCATGTGTTCTTTGTTGTTCATGTCTTTTTGCTTGTTGTTATTTGAACATGTGACTACCAGCCATTTTTAGTAGTGTGTTTTTGCCATAGGCTTGCATGTAGTCTATGTTGTCCATGCCTTCTTGTGTGTTGTTGTTTGAACATGGCCATTTTGTGTAGTTGTCAGTGTGGTTTCGCCATAGACCTGTATGTGTTCTTTGTTGTCCATGACTCCTTGCTTGTTGTTGTTTTAACATGTGTTTGTTGGGCATTTTGTATAGTATTCTCTGTGCTTTTGCCCTAGGCCTGTATGTGCTCTTTGTTTTCCACACCTCCTTCCTTATTGTTGTATGAGCATCTGGCCGGTGCTCTTTTTGTAGCAGTTAGTATGCTATTGCCAGAGGCCCACATGTCTTCTTTATTGTCTATGCCTTCTTGACTGTTGTTGTTTGAACATGTGGCCGTTGACCATTTTATGTAGTAATCAGTGTGTTAAATCATTTTCTTCCTGTGTTCAAAGCCATTTTTATAGGGAGACTTGAGAGCTATGTCTTCTTGTTTATTTATTTTTTTTTTTTCTTTTTTTTTTTCCTGATTTCAGTTAAATGTGCTTGAGGATGATTCTAGTATCCATGTAAGTGTTTATATATTATATGCATTGTGAGAAATTGGGTTGTTAGTTGACTGGGGTGTGAGCCCTGAACAGGCGATAGCCACTATACCTTTCAGGGTCAGCCATTAAAATCACCAAATTAGCCTGTTCTTAACTCTGGGTAGTTTGGCACAAAAAGCACTCAGGCTTAACTTAGAGGCAATGCACAAAGTATTTATGTAGCATACAAACAGTAATAAGGTGAAAATACAACACAGAGAAAAATATCAAACCAATTTAGAAAAATAGAGTTAATTTAAATAAATCATTTGACACCAAAATCGAATTAGTAGAACCTGTTATGAATTTTTTGTTAAGTGAAATCTAAAAGATCAGAGCACCAACTGCGAACATCTAGTAGAGTGAGACCAGTTCAAAGTTGAAAGTTAAAGCCAATCGCGATAGAGTGCAGTTTGGATGCAACAAACGGATTGGGCCTGGTCACACCTTACCTTCAGACTTAGAAGAATTTCTGAAAACAAATATCTGAGAAGGTAGAAGTTCAGCTGGGCAAGGCTGCAGGAGAATTCAAAGAGGGAGCATCATCATCATTGGATATCAATGAATCAACAAGCAGTGAAGACTTTTTCCTTTGGACTTGGGGGCATATTTATACTCTGTTTGCACCAAATTAGCGTCATTTGTTTTTACTCTAATTTGGTGCAAAACTAACTCCATATTTATACTTTGGCGCTAGACTCGTCTAGATCCATATTTATGTTAAAGTCATTTTTTGGACGTGGAAACCTACCTTGCCTTAATGAGATGCAAGGTAGGCATTCCTGTGCAGAAAATGACTCTATGGACATAACGCTATATTTATACTCCCGTGCAAAAATGGTGCATGGGAGGAAGGAGGGGTCAAAAAATGGTGCAAAGCTTGCTTTGCCCCATTTTTTAACGCCTGGGTCAGGGCAGGCATTAGGGTACCTGTGGGCCTATTTCCATGGTGGAACGCCATGGAATAAGCCCACAGGTACCTTACCTAGGCCCCAGGGACACCCTCACCCACACCAGAGGGACAGCGGAGGATAGGGGATCCCATCCCAGGTAAGTACAGGTAAGTATTTTATTTTATTTTTTAAAGTGCTATAGGGGGCCCTGAAATGGGCCCCCATACATGGCACAGAGTGCAATGGCCATGCCCAGGGGGCCCTGGTCCCCTGTGCTGGCCATTGGGATGGTGGGCATGACTCCAGTCTTTTCTTAGACAGGAGTCATGGGGTATGGATGGTTCATCAGAAAATGACTCTAGGCAGGTTAGAGTCATATGTTTTTTACTCTAACCTGCCTAGCGTCATTTTTTGGTGCAAACACCATTCTTCCATACTGCCATCCCCATCCAACTAGCATAATTTATTTTACACTAGCCTCCCCTTTGCACCAGCTTGCACCATTCCATAAATATGGTGCCTGGCTGGTGCACAGAAATGGTGCAAGCTGGTGCTAAACTTTTCGGTGCAAAACTGCGTTAGTGAAGTTTTGCCCCAAAAAGTATAAATCAGGGCCTTAATTGCTGAAATGGAAGTTGAAAATATCCAGCGGGATGAAGCAGAGTGTTGTAGCCAAAGACAGTTTCAGGAGGTTGGATACCCCAACCGGCACCTTTAGCACCACAAACAAGGGTCCATGTCTGGTTGTACACATCTTGGGGGTTCAGGTCTCACTCAGTCTGGTTCCAGGTACAGGTTCAAGATGGTGAGAACCTGTTATGCCCTTATGGCTATGAATAGAAGGCCAGCAAACTAGCCCTTGGAGTCCCTTCTTTTAGTCCTGGGTACAGGTATAGGTGCAAGGTTGTAGGAATGGCCTCTGAGGGTTCATGGCAATGTTGAGGCAATGAAGCAACCCTTCCTGGTACAGCAGCAGTCTGGCAGCGTGCACAGCAGGTCACAGCAGCAGGCAGTCCACTGAAATTCCTTCTGCAGGTCCAATAGTGAACAGAAAAGTGGATCTGAAGGACATATTTTTGCACACTGGTGCTCCTCTTCCGGAAGGTGATAGAGGTTTCTGCAAAGGCTATTTGAAGTTCTTGGAATTTCCTGGCACCCTTGCTCTGGCTCCAAGCTGGCTACAGTGACAATACAGGGTTGATAGGCCTTTTGTTTGGAGAAAGAACAAAGAATATTCAGGTTTAAGTTGGGCGGTGCTCAGCCCCGGCTCCCCATCCTGCCAGTTGAAGACAGGCTTCAGGCACAAAGGCCTAATGATAGGAAAATGCCAACTTTCCAAAAGTGGCATTTGAAAAATTATAATGAAAAATTATCATTAAAATGCCATAGGTACCAAACATGACACATGTACCTCATCGCAATTAGGAATTAGAGCTTATTATTTAGGAGTGACTTATATTTGATAAAAGGGGAGTTTAAGACTTGACGAAGGGGTTTAATTTCCAATTCGACACAGGAGTGTGACACTGCATTCAGACTGCAGTGGCAGATCTGTGACTCGTTTTAGAGTGTTACTTATGTGGGTGGCACAATAAGTGCTGCGGGCCAACAGGTAGCATTTAATTAAAATGTACTGGGTATATGGCATACCTCTCTACAAGGGATTTACAAGTAAATTAAATATGCCAATTATGTATATGCCAATCCAACCATTTTTAGGGGACTGATCGCAAGCACCTTAGCACTAGTTTACAGTGGTAAAATGCACAGATTTCTAGAGCCAACCGAAGCGAAAATCCAGCAAAAACTTGAGGTATGTGGGCAAATAATTTAAGGGAAGACCACCTTCAGGCTGACAGGTCTAACATGCATTTTTTCCATTTTTCCCTGCACCTCCTTGCCTCCCATAGGATTTTGCATTGTCCCTAGTGAGACACCAGCAATTATTTTTTTACATTATTTCAATTTACCCTGCACCTCCTGCCTGCAATATGTCTCTTAGGACATAAGCACACTCCAGCATTAATTATTGTAAGGGTTATTTAATTTTCCCTCGCACTCCCTGCCTGCCATAGGCACACAGCAACATTATTTTTTTAAGGATTATTACTGCACCTCTTGCCTGCCATAGAAGCATACCAGAATTCAGTTTTTAAGGATTGTTCCAGGATTATTCAATTTTCCCCTGCATTCCCTTCCTGCCATAGGATCCCACCAGCATTCATTTTTAAGGATATTTATTCCATTTCCCCTGCTGCCCCTGCCTGCCACAGATGTCTCATAGGCTTTAGAGGCACATAAAGCAATATTTTCAATCTGTATGTTGTTGAAATATTATATTTTTATGGTTTAGATTGAATACACTATTTTAAATTATTTGTGATGTGACCTCACAAAATAATATTGTTTGTAGATTCAAACTGCAAATGTCATATTTCACAGATTTTTTCTTGTTTGTTTGCTTTTAAGTGCACAATAGACATCATCACATACAGCACAGCCAGATAGAAGGCTGGAAGCAACGGACAGGAGTAGAGTGCATCCCCACTTCCACTTGTGCAACTAAGTGGCAATTGCCGGAGCTAAGAAAGAACTTGCAGATGGCCCCAAAAAAGTATGTTCCTGCCAGGAAAGTGGGCTGTGAAAAGGAAAAGATGAAGGATATTGTCACCACTGATGTGCTGGCCTCCACCTTTTTCAGAAGTGTGATGTGCCTGCTGCCCTTCTTCTGTGCAGCAAAAGGCTGGGAGCAGCACTCATGCAACATGAACAGCACAACCACAACCACAACCTAAGGCTTAAGCCAAGCCCAGACAATACGGCCACTGTAGTCATGGTGACAAGCAGCGAGTCTGAACTGGATTAATCTCAGCAGCAAACTAGTACCCAGTCATTGCAGGGAAGTGTACCACAGGAACCACAGCAAGCAACAGTTCTTCCTAAAATACGAACAGAGCAAGAGGCTGGGTTTCCCGCTGAGGAGTTTGTTGCTCATCAATCATTTCCTTCAAAATCTCCAGCAAGAAAAACTAATGGTACCCCATCATATTCTCCAAGACCCCCTTCTGATGACCTGCACATGGATTAGACCGGACCCAAGTCTAAAACCTGCCCTGAAAGACAGGGGAAAAGGAAAGTTCCTAAAAGCCTTAAAATTCTGGAAAGCGACAATGAGGGCGAGTCAGTGATTGTCAGCATGGAAGAGGCTCAGAGGACAGTGAGATGACCTTCCTATTCAAACTGCTCAGAGGGGTTTTGTTCCAGTACCACCACTGCTCGCTTCCATAGTTGTAAAACCTCCATCAAGACTTGCATCCACCACTACCACAGTCGAAGTGCACCCAACAGAGAGGCAAATATCACCCCCACCTACCTCCAGTTCTTCAGGCATTGGCAGAGGCACACTAAAAATGTTCTCCTCCCCAGTTTGTGACTTGTTTATGATAGTCAAGCAGGAGGATAACATTGCAATATGCTTCATTTGCCAAGCTGAGCCATATTCACACTACGGTACTGGAGGACAACTGTCCCATACGAGAAAAGATCACACAATCCAGTGGTGAGGAGCATTCTAAAGAGGTAGCTGGTGGTGGTGGTGGGGATTAGAGAGGGGAAGCAACTGAGTGCACAGTGATAGAAGAAAAAGGTGGTCATTAGAAAGTAGAGGATAATAGCATTACACAAAGCAGCTCTGTCCCTTGTAGTGTGCCAGCATCACCTACACCAGCATAACCAAACTCCAAATGGCACAAAAGCTGACACTTCTACATACAAGGATTCCTCCAAGATGCATATTAAGGGCCTGATTACAACTTTGGAGGAGGTGTTAATCCGTCCCAAATGTGACGGATATACCACCAGCCGTATTACGAGTTCCATAGGATATAATGGACTCGTAATACGGCTGGTGGTATATCCGTCACTTTACTGTCACTTTTGGGACGGATTAACACCTCCTCCAAAGTTGTAATCAGGCCCTAAGTGTGCTACCTCCTTGGTTCTCTCCAGAAGTCATGTGTGTCAGTGGTACCACAAAATAAAAATATTTCAAGCTACTACTAGAAGCATGTTTAGGCAGAAGAGACCTTAAGAATGCAACCACCCAATAGCACGTTTGTACAATGGGAAGATGGCTAAAATGTTAGCCCTGGGCCTCCTCTCTTTTTCTTTTGTGGAAGAAGTGGGAATTTTTGAATTTGTGGCAGCCATCTGCCTCAAATGGAAGGTTCCCAGTCGGACATATTTTGCCAGAATGACTGGTTCAGTGCTCCATCATGAGGTGCTGCAATTGGTTTGCCAAGCTATGCAGTCGAGTACTGTTCACACTATCCACCCACCTGACAATAGACATGTGGACCACTTGTCAAGTAACTGATAACTTGTGTATCACTGCACACTGGATCTCTTTTGTGGGGGTTAGGCAACAACTATCTACAGGTCTCAGCACTGAAGCAAGTTTAAAGGGTGTTCAGTGCAATTCAAAAGCCACAATGTTTGCCATGGAGAAATCCCAAACAGCTGCACACGTCTTGGAAGACTTAAACAGCAAGGTGCTTGAATGTATTCAACCCAGAGATCTCAGCATTGGATTTGTTGCCAAGGACAATGTCAGTAATATAGTCAAGGCCATGACAGATGGTAGATATTTCAGGGTCCTGTGTTTGCTACGTTGCATCAACCTGAATGTGCAGGACTTTCTTAAATAAGAAAATACAGTCAGAAGCATACTAGTCACCTGCATATGAATCTGCACTTATTTCAGTAATTCTTGTAAAGCCCAGAACAGTTGAGGATCCTTCAGTTGGAATAGATCTACTACATTTTGCAACTTCTGTTTCAGCAGAACAGATCGATCGCTGACTATGCACTTCAAAGAGAAGGGGCTGCATCTGGAGAAGGCATGCCCATGAAGATAGAGAAATTGACACTAGTCAAATGCCTGACACAAATGCTACTTCCTTTTGAAATGTTCACACAGGAAGTCAGCGAGCAGGACAATACAGTGAGCAAAGCAATACCATTGTTGCATCTAGTGCTGGGCCAGTTGAAAAAGGTGTTGCAAAGGTTCACCGGTGTAAACGAGGAGTCATATGAGTTGGTTCAGACATTTATCTTTCACTTGGCTCCTAATAAAAGACTGCAAAGAAAGATTGTGTCCTTCAAATAGTTCATCTGTATCATAATGCCTGATCTGTGGTGTAAAACATACTGGTCATTTTCATTCCTTTTTCAGAAGGTGATGTTTCACAATAAAAGCTTTAGATTATTGACCAAGCAATAGACCTGGAAGAAGAACAGCTGGAAGTTAGAAGCTGGTGCAGAATTTCTCTTGTCATACTTCCATCACCATTATCACAAGCAGCAACAGCAACAGAAGGATCTGACCGAATCTCTGCAATGGCATGGTTTCAAGTGGCAAAGCCTATGTCAAGTGCAGAGGAGAAAACAACAAAGTTCGAGAGAGTGTCAGCACAAATTACACTTCAGATGGTGTTACAAGACTATCTGGATGACCCAAAACAGATCTGCCTAGATAAAAAAAAGGTCTATTGGTATGGGAAGATGCACAATGGCCAGCTCTCAGGAGGCTGGCAATAAAGTGTCTAACTTGTCCAGTAGCCAGTGTTTCTTCTGATTGCATTTTCAGTGCAGCCGGTGCAGTTGTCACAGTCAAGGGGACCAGTCTCTCACCTCACAATGTGTAAAGAATGACCATGATAAAAATAAACCAACACGTCATACAGCAAGATTGCATTGTTCCTGTAACAGTACACAGGGATGATGAGGGTGACTAGTCAGACTCAAGTGTGTTAACTGGTGAACTTCTGGGTGAACCGCCTGAGCTTAAGGATGAACACTATTGCCTTGACTAGCAGGCCACAACCCAACTTTCATATATTATCGTCAAACAACTTTAAAAACAAAATGAGGGATATCAAAGAGCATTTATGTATTTGGTGAATGACATATGTAGCCCCATCTATTCACATGTATGTAGTGGATCAGTGTGCACAGAGGAAACCTCTCCCATTCGCTTGAAGAACATGTAGATAATCCCTCCCATCCCAATCTTTCATTTTTTCATTCCCTAGCTGGGCTGCATGCCACCAGTAAACATCAATATTAATACAAGAGTGACATTGTTTGTTGCTTCCATGGGAATAGAGAAGATACAATAGACAAATGAGCAGTATACTCTACTTGCAAGAGATAAAGTTCCACAAATGAGTGAAATATTAAGTGATTGATCATTCATGAGGAGGATAAAAGGGTACAGTAACTAATTTGTAAACTTGATTTGTAACGTTTGGGACCGGATGGATGATTCAGCCTAAATGATTGCCTTGCTTTCACTATTTACCATAATTATTTACAAGGTCCACTCCAGTCATTTCCTGTAGTTCTTTTTTCAAGTTATTTACAGACTTATCAATGTAGCTCACGAAACTACACAAGATGTTAAATTATTTTCAGCAAGGCTATAAAAATATCTCATTCAGGTCGAGAGGGGACTCGGAGTGTGGACGGTCACAGGACTACCCCATCACACAGAATAGGGAAGTTGCAAACAATGCCCATATTAAACAAGCAACATGACTCAATGAGACGTAGTCCTGTGGATTGTAGGGAGACACATTGATTTAGAAAATGCTAAGTAGTAGACTAACTCAAATGTCACTCAAACTCTTCTTAAGTGCTGTGGCTAGGGGGACTCTCACTGGGCATATCACATGATGGACACACAAAATTTACATTTGCACGATTTATTAGCCAGGTAAATTTAACTACTTGTCTGGATTGGTGTTAAAAAATAATTTTCTCACTTCCTTGTCAATTTCAGATGATTACATCAGTCTCTTCTCTGTTCTTGACCCTAATCCAGCATGAAACTGACCCTCTCCTTGACTCTACAATATTGACATCTATGTTTTTGCATTCCATTGGCCTTTTCTTCTTTTACACAAAAGCTATATAATACTCCTGCTTTCTTGCCTAGTTCAGCTCTGTACCCAAGAGGAACATTCTGAGAAGAAGAATGCTGATGGACTGTACAAATTGACATTTATGTATACATTTTCCTTCTTTTTTCTTAGCACTAACCATTTTGTAGAACTGTGTGTCTCCTCTCTGTTTTGTATTTCTTTCAACCCTAGACAACATCGGATAACTTGGGACTCTCTGGCTGAATTACTGCAGTGTATTTGGTAAATGAACTGTGCCATTCCTTTCACAATAGATGTGATGATATGCCGCTCATGAACTTGATGAATGTTGTGTTTGTCTTTGCCTCACCTTTCCTTAACTTTCCCTTCCCATCCATTCAATAATCCCCTAACTCTCTTCCCCTTTATTATGCAATTTATTGAGGTGTGATGTAATAATTTATACCGTAAATGGATCACACACTTGGTGGGGTGGATGTGGTATTGTGATGCCAACTCACTGTTGCAGGATCTTCTGAACAATAGCCCACACCAGTCCCGAATACTCCATCCAAGCATTCAAGGAACATCATCATCATGACAGTGCAGAGTCTTACTTAGAAAAATGTATGTCCCATGTTGTATTCGTGTACTCAATGCCCTGATTGAGAAAGTAAAGTTGCACCTTTTGTGCAAGTTTACTCTTGCAGTGTAACTCTACCAGCCAGTAACTTGGTGAATTGTAACTAACTACCAGTAGTAACAGTAACCCCTTTTAACATGATAGGAGTTACTACTCACAAAGTTGCTACTCATAAAGTTGGTATAAAGGAAAAATTATAAGGAGTAAACATAGACTGTAAGAGTAAAGTGACACTGTTAGAAATAGGGTTTTTGGTTGGCAGTCAGGTTTACCTCTGTCCAACCAAGAACCCTCACTCTAGTCAGAGTAAGTCGCACACAATCCAAAATTATCCTGTTTCCACCCTCTGGTAGATTGGCACGAGCAGTCAGGCTTAACTTAGAAGACAATGTGTAAAGTATTTGTGCAATAAATCATACATCAACACAATATAGCACCACAAAAATACACCACACAGTGTTTAGAAAAAATATATAATATTTATCATGATAATTGTAGGTCAAAACGAATAAAGATGCAATGTGAAATTGTAGAGATATCACTGAAAAGAGATATAAAGTGTCTTAAGTCTTTAAAAAGCAAAAAAAGTCTCTTTCAAGCACAAAGTACCTGGTTTAAAGTGGAAAATCTCTGCAAAGGGCCACAGAAGAAGAGATACGTGGAAAAATGGTGTGTGAGTCAATTTCTCCTCTGCACACATGGACTTGCGTCGTTATTTTTCACGCGGGGAAGTCGTGCGTCATTTTCCGGCGCGCGGACAGTCTCTTTCTGTGGGTCGCTGGATTACCAGATGTCCCGGGATCTGTGCGTGGATTCTTCGGCTTGTGTTCCGGCTGCGCGTCGTTCCGGGAGGCTGTGCGTGGAATTCTCAGTCTCATGGCAGGCGTTGCGTCGATTTCCCCTCTGGAAGTCGGGCGGCGTTGTCCTTGCGAGGCCGTGCGTCAAAGTTCCTCTTGCCCCGCAGGTGTCGCGTCGATCAGCATCGGTGTGCGCCGATTTTCTCGCCGCGGAGCAAGCTGTGCGTCAAAATCTTCGGCGCACGAAGAGTCCAAATGAAAAAGGGAAGTCTTTTTGGTCCTGAGACTTCAGGGAACAGGAGGCAAGCTCTATCCAAGCCCTTGGAGAGCACTTTTACAGCCAGACAAGAGTTCAGCAAGGCAGCAGGGCAACAGCAAGGCAGCAGTCCTTTGTAGAAAGCAGGCAGGTGAGTCCTTTAGGCAGCCAGGCAGTTCTTCTTGGCAGGATGCACTTTCTGGTTCAGGTTTCTTCTCCAGCAAGTGTCTCATGAGGTAGGGCAGAGGCCCTGTTTTATACCCAAATGTGCCATTGAAATAATGGAGACTTCAAAGAGTGGTTAAGAAATGCACCAGGTCCCCTTTCAGTTCAATTCTGTCTGCCAGGGTCCCAGTAGGGGGTGTGGCAGTCCTTTGTGTGAGAGCAGGCCCTCCACCCTCCCAGCCCAGGAAGACCCATTCCAAATGCAGATGTATGCAAGTAAGGCTGAGTACCCTGTGTTTGGGGTGTGTCTGAGTGAATGCACAAGGAGCTGTCAACTAAGCCCAGCCAGACGATGACTGTAAGGCACAGAAAGATTTAAGTGCAAAGAAATGCTCACTTTTTAAAAGTGGCATTTCTAGAATAGTAATATTAAATCCAACTTCACCAGTCAGCAGGATTTGGTATTACCATTCTGGCCGTACTAAATATGACCTTCCTACTCCTTTCAGATCAGCAGCTACCACTTCAATACTGTATGAGAGCAGCCCCAATGTTAGCCTATGAAGGGAGCAGGCCTCACAGTAGTGTAAAAACAAATTTAGGAGTTTTACACTACCAGGGCATATAAACTACACAGGTACATGTCCTGCCTTTTACCCACACAGCACCCTGCTCTAGGGGTTACCTAGGGCACACATTAAGGTGGCTTATGTGTAGAAAAAGGGGAGTTTTAGGCTTGGGAAGTACTTTTAAATGCCAAGTCGAGGTGGCAGTGAAACTGCACACACAGGCCTTGCAATGGCACGCCTGAGACAAGGTAAAGGGGCTACTTAAGTGGGTGGCACAACCAGTGCTGCAGGCCCACTAGTAGAATTTAATCTACAGGCCCTGGGCAAATATAGTGCACCTTACTAGGGACTTATAAGTAGTTTAAATAGTCCAATCAGGTATGATCCAAGGTTACCATGTTTAAAAGGAGAGTCTAAAAGCCAGCAAAAACAGAGTCCAAAAAGTGGAGGAAGGCAGGCAAAAAGTTAGGGGTGACCACCCTAAAGTATGTCAGGTCTAACAGACACCAAAACTGTAACTTACTTTATCTTTGAGAATCAAGCTTTGGGTTACTTACAAAGTCTATGCAACATGCAGTAACCTACTCCTGAAATCTGAAAGTTTAGTTTGATTTTTTAAAATCAATTAAATAGTTACCAGCTCCATAAATTGTTTAGAAGTATTACTGCTAATTGTAGTTTGTATGACCTTTTCATCATGCTGGTCTCTCAGTCTTACATTACCTACTTTGTGTTCTTTCACTCTAGTCACATGTGATGGATAATCGTTCGAATAATCCTACACTTGGACTTTACCTCACAAGCATTATTTGGAATGGATGGGATTTACACCTGCTTTGTAAGTGTCTTCCCCCATTAGCGCTAGCCTACTACTACCACCAACAATTAAAATACCATGCAATATGGTTTGGGAAGACTGAGAGAGGTAGCAACTATTGCTTAAACTATTTAGATAAGAATTAAGAAGCAAATTAGTTAAGAACCTATAACAGGAAGTTGTTTTCAGGAAGCAGAGATAGATTAAGAGTTTTCTGAATGTTGTTGGCATAGCCCCCTAGTGGTCAGTAGTTAGAAAGGGTAGAGCAGGAGCATTAACTAACTAGTATAAGTTTTGAAAGGTGGCTGTGTGCAGCAAAACCTCATCAAGCAATAAGTCAAACAGAACTAGTCTGTTTCCAATCTGGTAATGGGTATATTGGAGTGCAGGAAGTGGTAAGTAAAGTATCCTACTGAAGAATAAATACATGTCAAGGGTCTTCAGATAGGGAAAAATCTACAGGGAAAGGTTGATGTACAGTATAATATGTGGCAATTTCATAAGGCAGCTCTTCATCAATAGAAAATCCACAATGCTATGCTAACTAGCAATGCAATGACGAAAAGCAGACAGCAAGTGATATGCATAAAAAATTGCATAGGAAACTCACCCTTCACACTCACAGAAGGCCCACCCCTCTCCCCAACCAAAAAGGCCCAAATGTCCCAGGTCTGACCCTTTCCAGTTGCTACCCTCTCTACCCACAACGACATAGAGGCATATTTATACTCCGTTTGCGCCGGAATTGCGTCGTTTTTTTTTAACGCAATTTCGACGCAAAACTAACTCCATATTTATACTTTGGCGTTAGACGCGTCTAGCGCCTAAGTCTATGGAGTTTGCGTCATTTTTTTGCGTGGACACCTACTTTGCGTTAATGAGATGCAAGGTAGGCGTTCACGTCTAAAAAATCGACTCCGAGGCATGTGCGTCGGATTTATACTACCGGGCAAAATTCACGCCCGGGAGTCGGCGGGTCAAAAAAAATGACGTACAGCCGCTTTTGCGCCGTTTTTTAGCGCCTACAAAAGGCGTTAAGGGACCTGTGGGCTCTGAAGGAGCCCAGAGGTACCCTCCCATGCCCCCAGGGACACCCCCTGTCACCCTTGCCCACCCCAGGAGGACACCCAAGGCTGGAGGGACCCATCCGAGGGACATCAAGGTAAGTTCAGGTAAGTGTTTTTTTTCATTTTTTTTTTGTGGCATAGGGGGGCCTGATTTGTGCCCCCCTACATGCCACTATGCCCAATGACCATGGCCATTGGGCAAGGGGGCATGACTCCTGTCTTTGCTAAGACAGGAGTCATTTCTATGGGGGTTGGGAGTCAAAAAAATGGCGCAAATCAGGTTGAGGCGAAAAAATTGCCTCAACCTGACTTGCCCCATTTCTTGACGCCCAAGCCCCATATCCCCCTACGCCGGCGCTGCCTGGTGTACGTCGTTCTTTTACACGCACACCAGGCAGCGCCGCCGGCTAACGTCATTGATTAAATACGGCGCCCGCATGGCGCTTCAGAATGGCGTTAGCCGGCGCTAATTTTTTTGACGCAAAACTGCGTTAGCGTTTCTTCAGGGATTGATGCAGGGGACACTTGTCAGCTATTTTCTACCTGTAGCAAACAGGGAGTCCCTTCCTGAAGCAGTAGAAGATAGGAAAAGTCCTTTTAATAGTGAAGCCCAAGTGTGCAGCTGGTGCAGTCATTCAGAGTGCAGTGTCCAGGTGCAGGTCAGAGGTCTAGCAGAGTACTCCTTCTTCTTCTTTTGTTCCTTGTAGGAATTAGAGGTGTGGGTGTAACTCTGACAATGTTATCCTTGCTCCTGGGGTGGAAAGCAGGAGATAGCCTCTGTCCAATCATGTGCTCTTGAGTGACCTCTTCATGGAAAGTGTGTCAAAAATCAGTCTCAGGGAGCAACAGTCCTTCAAAATCTAAGATGGAAAAAATTAAATCTCAGAGTTTAGGTCTGGGTGAGCCCACCTACTGGTGTGGCTACGTTTCCCTTAAAACACCCATTCATTATCTAATCAGGGGGCACCTGGCTCTCTGGGTTTACAAGAAATGGGGGAGGTACAGTGGCTGTCCAAAATATCCTTCCCTCCTTTGAAGACCAGTTTGACCTCTGTCCCCCCATAATGTTCTACCATCTGGTGAGGCAGATCTCCTCCCACAAGATGCTTGCTTTGTGTCAGCCCAGGCCACCTCACACCTCATTAGGGGCAGCCTAGCTCAGGCTGCCAGAGGCTGACCAATCATAGAAGTGCCCTACAGGACTGAAGTATAGAATATTTTTCTCCTTCCTATGGAACATAAGACTTTATTATCTTAAAATAAAGTCTCTCGAGATTCGCCTATGGAGCCCATTCTCTAGTACAGGGTAAAACATATTTAGCTATTTTCCCCCACCAGGGCTTTTAAAACAACTTTTTTAAAGTCCCTGCTTATAGTTACACTGCAACCAAACCTGGGAACACTTAGGTTATACCTTAGAGGAGACTTATATTTTAAAATAAGGTAGCTTAGGATTTTGTAAGTACCTTTAATTCTACAGTCAAATTTGGGGGAAACTTTAACTTAAAAGCAGCCAGCAAGGCAGGCATGCCTTTAAAATGTCACTGGGTACCACACCAGTGCACCTATTGGTGTGCTACCTATGCCGGAGTCCCTAAACCTACATGCTGTGCCATATACTCGGAACTTATAGGTATGTTGACACATCCAATTATAATTAACCTAATCTGCATATCCATTTTAATCAGAGCACAGGCCCTGGGAATGTTTAGCAGTGCCAACGGCACCTTCAGAGTAAGAAAAACACCAGTATAAGTGTTAAATGGGGGCAATCAGCCCAGTTTTCCCACAAAGCGCCATGGTGCACCGTATTGTAAATATGGTGCAACCATGGAGTCATTAGATGGGGTAGGGGTGGTGCAAGGACCGGCCAATGCACCACTTTCTTGTGGATCTAGCCCTTTGTGTGTTATAAATTACCTCTCATTAATGAGGAACAAATATATGCTGCACAATTAATATTAGACTTGACTATACTCAGGGCCACTAGAATAATGCAGCAGGAGAAGGCCAAAATATGCAGCATGGTTGACCAACATATGTGGCAAGAGATAGCAAATTATGTGGTATAATGTGCCACATTTTGTGATAGTAATATTTCATTACTTTGCCATTTCTATGCTTGATAATTCACTCTGGGAATAGGCTGCACATCATCAGAACCAGTTTAACACCTAAATATGGCAACAAGCTAAAAAAAAGGTTACTAGCCAACATTTTCAAAGGGCCTCACATCGCATGGCAATACTTGTCTCTGCAGTTTTAGTATCTTTTGAACCATGAGAACTATCAACAATTCTTTTTGTTAAAAGCTGTAGATTATGTGGCAAATGTTGGGCAAAATGCTGAACAATGCAAACAGTCATCTCCATCACAAAGATCTGGGCTTAATCCATAGTTCTTTTGCCCACAGCACAGCTCCAGTTTTGACACAGCCATACGCAAACCAGTCTTGGGAACAGTCCAGCTCAAACTGTAAGGCCAGGTCCTCACTGAACCAGAAACAAGCATCCTAGGACCGGTTTCAGAATATCACCCTTCATCAGAAAGGCTAGCTTGAATCCAGAGGTCCAGTGAGCACAGGGCCCATGTCTGGACATACCCTTCCCACTTAGGGTGATAAAGTCAAAAAGAGCAGATGAAGGGCGAATGCTGAGCAATGCAAACATTCACCCACAGTCACAAAGATCTTGTTTTGCCTACCATGCCACCGCAGTTTGGACCCTGCCATATGCAAATCAGTCTTGACCCTGCACCACATGGGAACAGTTCAGCCTGAACTGCCAGGTCATGTCCTCACTGGAATGGAAATAAGCATCCTGGGACGGGTTTCGGGATATAACCCATCATCAGCCAGGCTAGCTTGAATCTTGTTGCTCAGTGAGCCAGGGACCCATATCTGGGCATAAACATCCCACTTATGCAACAAAGGCAAAATAACAGAAACAGAAGCATAATTAACTGAAGCAGACACACTTTTCACTGCCTACACTGTAGCACCAAATTAATCCATGTTGCAGGTTTAGGTGGCAAAAAGCCATGGGCATGGAAGTGATGGGTGGGATATCTTCCTCAAATACAGTACTGTCAACAAGAAAGCAAGGTGATTTATCACTATCGCTGTCACTGCTGGGTCTGCCTGAGCTTCCTCCATCCCTGCCTGGCTGCTGGAGCTGACTGCGGCACTGGTGGTCTCCTTGTCCAGATAAAAATTGAATTTACCCATTTTAGATACCAGATTAGCCACTTAACTCATTATTTTGTAACATCAACACCACACTACAGTTTGGTTAGCAGTATCTCCTCTCAAAACTATCACTTTCGGAGGTTTGTTGATTGACAAATAATGGAGAGCTGAGGCTATGAAAGGACGAGAGTGAAGTGCAATGAAGGGGTGGAAGGGAGTGGTCAATGAAGGAATTCATCTATTGGTTGAAAATGGGATCTTATTGCTTTACTGCTATGCTGCACTGTCACAGAAACTACTAATATACTTTATAAATAAGGCAAAATTAGAGCTCCATACCCAGTCTATCTCTCTGTCCCTGTACTTTTTGACTATTTGTTCAAAAAGCATTCTCCATTAACATGTTTGTGAATAGTTTACTTGGGCCTGCGATCCTCCCAGGTCTGACCCTTTCCAGTTGCTACCCTCTGTACCCACAACGACATAGGGGCATATTTATACTCCGTTTGCGCCGGAATTGCGTCGGTTTTTTTTACGCAATTTCGACGCAAAACTAACTCCATATTTATACTTTGGCGTTAGACGCGTCTAGTGCCAAAGTCTATGGAGTTTGCGTCATTTTTTAGCGTGGACACCTACTTTGCGTTAATGAGATGCAAGGTAGGCGTTCACGTCTAAAAAATCGACTCCGAGGCATGTGCGTCGGATTTATACTCCCGGGCAAAATTCACGCCCGGGAGTGGGCGGGTCAAAAAAAATGACATACAGCCGCTTTTGCGCCGTTTTTTAGCGCTTGCAAAAGGCAGGCGTTAAGGGACCTGTGGGCTCTGAAGGAGCCCAGAGGTGCCCTCCCATGCCCCCAGGGACACCCCCTGTCACCCTTGCCCACCCCAGGAGGACACCCAAGGCTGGAGGGACCCATCCCAGGGACATCAAGGTAAGTTCAGGTAAGTGTTTTTTTTCATTTTTTTTTGTGGCATAGGGGGGCCTGATTTGTGCCCCCCTACATGCCACTATGCCCAATGACCATGCCCAGGGGACATAAGTCCCCTGGGCATGGCTATTGGGCAAGGGGGCATGACTCCTGTCTTTGCTAAGACAGGAGTCATTTCTATGGGGGTTGGGAGTCGGAAAAAATTGCGCAAATCGGGTTGAGGCGAAACAATTGCCTCAACCTGACTTGCCCCATTTCTTGACGCCCAAGCCCCATATCCCCCTACGCCGGCGCTGCCTGGTGTACGTCGTTTTTTTACACGCACGCCAGGCAGCGCCGGCGGCTAACGTCATTGATTAAATACGGCGCCTTCATGGCGCTTCAGAATGGCGTCAGCCGGCGCACATTTTTTTGACGCAAAACTGCGTTAGCGCAGTTTTGCGTCAAAAAGTATAAATATGGCCCATAGTTCTTCCAACCAAAAGAATGTTAAATAAAAAAGGGCTTTGAGGGGATCCATCTGAGCGTGTAAGTAGGACAAGTACTGCTCCGGATTCTGCTGCCCACACTGGAGCAGCACCAGATTGCATACGGCATTATGGAGGTGGTGGTCTGTTGTTGACGATGAGGGGGGCGGTTTTCCACTGGGCAGCAGTGGACCCCGGCTACAGGCAGCATCGGCTTTGGTGTGGATGGGATGGAGGCAGGCCAGGCTCTTAGCCCAACTGGAGGCATGTGCCTCTTCCTCCTCCCAGGCCATTACCCAGAGCTATTCAGCCACAATGGCAACCAACCTCTGGTGCTGCAGCTGGGCGACTATCTCTTGTGAGGATGGCTGACCTCCAGCAGCAGGAATTGCTACATCAGGAAAGAAAAAATAATGAAAGATATGAATTTTAATGCTCAATGCAAACACATGTTTATACTATAGTGTCACAAAAGCAGAACATTGCTGGTCCCCTAGGGCCACTGGAATGTTTGATGTGATTAGTCACAAGGCCAGGTTTTTTCCTCACGTGTATCACATAATGCAATAGCACTAGATGCAAGGGATTTTTATTTAAAGTATTTCATCATGAAACTGAACAGACACTTGGGGCCAGATTTGCAAGGCCCCAGCACCTCTTAGCGCCACACCATTGTATTTATTTTTTTATCCTAATGTGGTGTTAAGGAGGTCATACTCCTCTGCCATATTTACAAAGAGGCTCAATGCTAGCATTGTGCCTCTTTATAACCCCTTGCATCACATTATACCTGCACCAGGTATAATGTACGTATGCAGGGAATTTGCACAAATTGGCAAAGTGAAGTCTACAAGATTTCACTGCAACATTTTTTCCATCATTTCCAATGCCTGCTTGGGGAAGGCATTAAAGTGATGGGTCCATAGTAGCCTATGGGCCTCCCTAGTGCTTTGCTGCACTAACATCACAATTTATGGTGCTAATCCAGCAAAGCGCCGCAATAGCATCATAAATTATGATGCTATTGTGGAAACAAGCGCGTTGATAAGTGGAATATTAGTAAGGGAAGGTAAGTACCTGTTAATAAGTAAAACACAAAACACTATCAAAATCTAACACCAAATTATAAGAATAAATTATATTTGTATCATTAAAATGACGCTAAAACAACAAAAATCCAGTAAAGAGAATCGGAGATATTAATTTTGAAAGAATAAATGCTTTTTAGCGCATATAAACTAAAAGCGCCACTCCAGACATCTGGTCACACTCAACGGGGGCAAAGTCAAAATTTTATGCCAACCGTGAAGGAGCCCTGCTCAGCTAGAGTGAGTGGGAGGCCTCGCTCAAAGTTTGAACTTTGAGCTTAGTCTTTTTCTTTGCAGAAGTCCCCTGCAAAGGATTCTACGTTTGGACTTAGATGATTTTTCGTGATGGAAATCTTTGTTTGGGTCCAACTTAAAATTTAAGACGCCCTCCCCCGAACCCTCTTCCGATACATTGCACAAGAATCCTTGGTCAACTTTTTACATTCTAACTTTTTTGTAGATTTTTCTCTCCGATGTCAGACAACCCTCCACAGCCAGACGATTTTGTGTTGACGTCACCGGATTGCCTTTCAATGAGCCCCAGTGAAATCCTGGAAGTCTGGGGCTCCAGAGCTTTTCAGTAGGACGAACCTGCAAGTCAGGCCATTTCGGGGTCGACATAAGCTGGCTTGCCTCACTCTATTGGGTCGGTCCACTTGTTGAGCTTTTTCCCCAAAGTTGCTCCAAACTTCTTCCAACTTCTGGATCTCTTTCCAAAAGGTCTTTGAAGGTCATTTAGGAGTCCACAACTCATTACAAGGGTCCTGAAGCTCCAAGTGACGTCTTGAGGGATAGCACTCCATCTCCCAGAATGCATTTAACTGAAATCCTAAAAGGACCACCTGTCACCTGTCAACTGCTCAGTTTCTTCAGGGATTGATGCAGGGGACACTTGTCAGCTATTTTCTACCTGTAGCAAACAGGGAGTCCCTTCCTGAAGCAGTAGAAGATAGAAAAAGTCCTTTTAATGGTGAAGCCCAAGTGTGCAGCTCGTGCAGTCATTCAGAGTGCAGTGTCCAGGTGCAGGTCAGAGGTCTAGCAGAGTACTCCTTCTTCTTCTTTTGTTCCTTGTAGGAATTAGAGGTGTGGGTGTAACTCTGACAATGTTATCCTTGCTCCTGGGGTGGAAAGCAGGAGATAGCCTCTGTCCAATCATGTGCTCTTGAGTGACCTCTTCATGGAAAGTGTGTCAAAAATCAGTCTCAGGGAGCAACAGTCTTTCAAAATCTAAGATGGAAAAAATTAAATCTCAGAGTTTAGGTCTGGGTGAGCCCACCTACTGGTGTGGCTACGTTTCCCTTAAAACACCCATTCATTATCTAATCAGGGGGCACCTGGCTCTCTGGGTTTACAAGAAATGGGGGAGGTACAGTGGCTGTCCAAAATATCCTTCCCTCCTTTGAAGACCAGTTTGACCTCTGTCCCCCCATAATGTTCTACCATCTGGTGAGGCAGATCTCCTCCCACAAGATGCTTGCTTTGTGTCAGCCCAGGCCACCTCACACCTCATTAGGGGCAGCCTAGCTCAGGCTGCCAGAGGCTGACCAATCATAGAAGTGCCCTACAGGACTGAAGTATAGAATATTTTTCTCCTTCCTATGGAACATAAGACTTTATTATCTTAAAATAAAGTCTCTCGAGATTCGCCTATGGAGCCCATTCTCTAGTACAGGGTAAAACATATTTAGCTATTTTCCCCCACCAGGGCTTTTAAAACAACTTTTTTAAAGTCCCTGCTTATAGTTACACTGCAACCAAACCTGGGAACACTTAGGTTATACCTTAGAGGAGACTTATATTTTAAAATAAGGTAGCTTAGGATTTTGTAAGTACCTTTAATTCTACAGTCAAATTTGGGGGAAACTTTAACTTAAAAGCAGCTAGCAAGGCAGGCATGCCTTTAAAATGTCACTGGGTACCACACCAGTGCACCTATTGGTGTGCTACCTATGCCGGAGTCCCTAAACCTACATGCTGTGCCATATACTCGGAACTTATAGGTATGTTGAC
The DNA here is from genome assembly GCF_031143425.1 of Pleurodeles waltl. Classification (NCBI taxonomy): domain Eukaryota; kingdom Metazoa; phylum Chordata; class Amphibia; order Caudata; family Salamandridae; genus Pleurodeles; species Pleurodeles waltl. The sequence continues at coordinate 376,952 of NW_027150395.1, forward strand.
ACATCCAATTATAATTAACCTAATCTGCATATCCATTTTAATCAGAGCACAGGCCCTGGGAATGTTTAGCAGTGCCAACGGCACCTTCAGAGTAAGAAAAACACCAGTATAAGTATTAAATGGGGGCAATCAGCCCAGTTTTCCCACAAAGCGCCATGGTGCACCGTATTGTAAATATGGTGCAACCATGGAGTCATTAGATGGGGTAGGGGTGGTGCAAGGACCGGCCAATGCACCACTTTCTTGTGGATCTAGCCCTTTGTGTGTTATAAATTACCTCTCATTAATGAGGAACAAATATATGCTGCACAATTAATAGTAGACTTGACTATACTCAGGGCCACTAGAATAATGCAGCAGGAGAAGGCCAAAATATGCAGCATGGTTGACCAACATATGTGGCAAGAGATAGCAAATTATGTGGTATAATGTGCCACATTTTGTGATAGTAATATTTCATTACTTTGCCATTTCTATGCTTGATAATTCACTCTGGGAATAGGTTGCACATCATCAGAACCAGTTTAACACCTAAATATGGCAACAAGCAAAAAAGAAGGTTACTAGCCAACATTTTCAAAGGGCCTCACATCGCATGGCAATACTTGTCTCTGCAGTTTTAGTATCTTTTGAACCATGAGAACTATCAACAATTCTTTTTGTTAAAAGCTGTAGATTATGTGGCAAATGTTGGGCAAAATGCTGAACAATGCAAACAGTCATCTCCATCACAAAGATCTGGGCTTAATCCATAGTTCTTTTGCCCACAGCACAGCTCCAGTTTTGACACAGCCATACGCAAACCAGTCTTGGGAACAGTCCAGCTCAAACTGTAAGGCCAGGTCCTCACTGAACCAGAAACAAGCATCCTAGGACCGGTTTCAGAATATCACCCTTCATCAGAAAGGCTAGCTTGAATCCAGAGGTCCAGTGAGCACAGGGCCCATGTCTGGACATACCCTTCCCACTTAGGGTGAAAAAGTCAAAAAGAGCAGATGAAGGGCGAATGCTGAGCAATGCAAACATTCACCCACAGTCACAAAGATCTTGTTTTGCCTACCATGCCACCGCAGTTTGGACCCTGCCATATGCAAATCAGTCTTGACCCTGCACCACATGGGAACAGTTCATCCTGAACTGCCAGGTCATGTCCTCACTGGAATGGAAATAAGCATCCTGGGACGGGTTTCGGGATATAACCCATCATCAGCCAGGCTAGCTTGAATCTTGTTGCTCAGTGAGCCAGGGACCCACATCTGGGCATAAACATCCCACTTATGCAACAAAGGCAAAATAACAGAAACAGAAGCATAATTAACTGAAGCAGACACACTTTTCACTGCCTACACTGTAGCACCAAATTAATCCATGTTGCAGGTTTAGGTGGCAAAAAGCCATGTGCATGGAAGTGATGGGTGGGATATCTTCCTCTAATACAGTACTGTCAACAAGAAAGCAAGGTGATTTATCACTATCGCTGTCACTGCTGGGTCTGCCTGAGCTTCCTCCATCCCTGCCTGGCTGCTGGAGCTGACTGCGGCACTGGTGGTCTCCTTGTCCAGATAAATATTGAATTTGCCCATTTTAGATACCAGATTAGCCACTTAACTCATTATTTTGTAACATCAACACCACACTACAGTTTGGTTAGCAGTATCTCCTCTCAAAACTATCACTTTCGGAGGTTTGTTGATTGACAAATAATGGAGAGCTAAGGCTATGAAAGGACGAGAGTGAAGTGCAATGAAGGGGTGGAAGGGAGTGGTCAATGAAGGAATTCATCTATCGGTTGAAAATGGGATCTTATTGCTTTACTGCTATGCTGCACTGTCACAGAAACTACTAATATACTTTATAAATAAGGCAAAATTAGAGCTCCATACCCAGTCTATCTCTCTGTCCCTGTACTTTTTGACTATTTGTTCAAAAAAGCATTCTCCATTAACATGTTTGTGAATAGTTTACTTGGGCCTGCGATCCTCTTCACAGTACCAAAAAACTGTTCACTTAACAGTACTACAAAAAAGGTAGAACAGAAGGGCAAATGAAAGCTTAGTTAAAAAAAGACCATAGAAACTTTACGGACAGGATAAAGTCAGCGGTGGCAACAGGAAATATAGAAAAACAGGGTAATGTATGGATACAAAACATTAGCTAGGGGAGTTAAAAAAAATAGATAATAGAAATATACGAGGCCATAATTTTATTAGTGAGGAGAGGTAAAAGTAAGAAATAATAATAACCATGACTTACTGGGTGCCATGGCCGCGGTGCTGGTGGCGGTAGTCCCACCTGCCACAGCGATGGTAGTGGTAGCCGCTTGGCCCTCAAATGCCCTCTGGCCCTTGGGTGCTTATCAAAGCAATAAAGACAATTAAAACAATGATTAATGGTACTCTCTACAAAAAAAACATTTTGACAGGCACGGCATTGTACTTTCTAAATCAGCTAGCCTATGCCTACTTTCCTGAAGCGAAGAATACATTCCAGGGTACTGTGTAATGAGGCACCCTTGCACCATGGTGCATGAGTGCATGCAATGGAGAAGTATGCAACACTCAGTGCACCAGTGTAGGGAGAGAGCAGGAATGTGACATATCTTAATAAATAAATGAATATGTTGCAACACTGCCCTCTCCCTTTGTCAAGGTGCAGCAAGTTCTCTTGCTGCTCAGTGCTGCTTGAAACATTGATAACTTTGGGCTTTATGCACTCAGCAAAATGCATAGATAAACCCTAGTGTGTTACATTGCATGGCCATTTCTTTCAGAAGAAATACAGAGAACACAACTACAAGAACTCTTTGATGCAAAAAGTGCATTTATTTATGTGAGTGCCACACACTAACATGAAAAACACTTATCTTAGCTGAGCAATGATACCACTTTCATAAATAAAATTTCCTTTTTGCACCAGACAGAGCATGTGCCCATGATAATTGTTGCACTGATGTGTCTATAAATCTCCTCTACATATTTACACAGATATATATATACATCTATGTATACATCTATGTATATGTATATGTATATGTATATATATACAGTCAGATATCTATAGATATATAGAAACCAAAACAAGGCCCTCTCATTGTTAGAGTGACACATAAATTATGCAGAAAACAAGAAAGAACTCTGGGTAGATCCCAAATTTAGGTGGAGAGCGGCTCCAGTAAAGAGCAATCTGCAACACCAGCGACACTCTAGATTTGCTCACCTCAAATGTCTGCTTTTCTAGCAAAGTTTTTAAACATAGGAGCAGCACAGTGCTATCCACGCAGAGCTAGATAGGGACAGAGTCTTTTGCCATTTGTACAGCAAAATCTTTAAGCATAGGATTGACACAGTGTCATCCTCACCAAGCTGTAAAATGACAAAAGCTATTTACCACTCCATCCACGGTATTACAGCTTTGGACTGGTCAAATACTGTCCAAGCCAACCTGGAATGAGTAAAGCAACCCCTTACACATGTTTTGCTCTCATTAGAGCTCTTCAGAGAGGTTTACTTTGTCCAAACACAAGGGAGCACCCAGTATAAGTAAAAACAAGGCCCTTTCAGGGTTAGATTGATGCATAAATTAAGCAAAAAACAAGAGAGAACTCTGAGTAGTTCCCAAATTTAGGTTGAGAGCAGCTCCAGTAAGGAGCACTCTGCAACACCAGCGACACACTAGATGTGCTTAGTTCAAATGTCTGCTTATCTAGAAAAGTTTTTAAGCATAGGATCAGCACAGTGCTATCCACCCTGAGCTAGATAGGGACAAAATATTTTGCCATTTGTACAACAACATCCTTAAGTATAGAATTGGAACAGTGTTATCCATGTTGAGCTGTAAAATGATAAAAGCCATTTATCACTCCAGGCATAGTATTATAGCTTTAGAATAGTCAAATACCATCCAAGCCAACCCAGAATACGTAAAGCAACCCCTGACATGTGTTTCGCTCTCATTAGAGCTCTTCAGAGGGGTTTAGCTTTGTCCAGACACAAGACAGCATCCAGTATAAGTCAAAACAAGGCCCCTTCAAGGTTAGAGTGATGCATAAATTATGCAAAAAAGAAGAGAGAACTCTCTGTATTACCCAAATTTAGGTGGAGAGCAGCTCCAGTAAATAGCCCTGTGCAAGACCAGTGACACTCTAGATTTGCTCACCTCAAATGTCTGCTTTTCTAGCAAAGTTTTAAAGCATAGGATCAGCACAGTGCTATCCACACCTGAGCTAGATAGGAACAAAGGGCCATATTTATACTTTTTGACGCAAAACTGCGCTAACGCAGTTTTGCATCAAAAAAATAAGCGCCGGCTAATGCCATTCTGAAGCACCATGCGGGCGCCGTATTTAAACAATGACGTTAGCCGGCGTTAGCTGGCGTTAGCCGCCGGCGCTGCCTGGTGTGCGTGGAAAAAAATGACGTACACCAGGCAGCGCCGGCATAGGGGGATATAGAGCTTGGGCGCCAAAAAATGGGGCAAGTCAGGCTGAGGCAAATGTTTCGCCTCAACTCAATTTGCGCCATTTTTTTCGACTCCCAACCCCCATAGAAATGACTCCTGTCTTAGCAAAGACAGGAGTCATGCCGCCTTGCCCAATGGCCATGCCCAGGGGACTTCTGTCCCCTGGGCATGGTCATTGGGCATAGTGGCATGTAGGGGGGCACAAATCAGGCCCCCCTATGTCACAAAAAAAAAAAAAAAAAAATACTTACCGGAACTTACCTTAATGTCCCTGGGATGGGTCCCTCCAGCCTTGGGTGTCCTCCTGGGGTTGGCAAGGGTGACAGGGGGTGTCCCTGGGGGCCTGGGAGGGCACCTCTGGGCTCCTTCCGAGCCCACAGGTCCCTTAACGCCTGCCTTGTCCAGGAGCTAAAAAACGGCACAAAAGCGGCCGTACGTCATTTTTTTTGACCCGCCCACTCCCGGATGTGAATTTTGCCCGGGAGTGTAAATACGCCGCACATGCCTCGGAGTAAATTTTTTAGACGGGAACGCCTACCTTGCATATCATTAACGCAAAGTAGGTGTCCACGCAAAAAAATTACGCAAACTCCATGGACTTTGGCGCTAGACGCGTCTAACGCCAAAGTATAAATATGGAGTTCGTTTTGCATCAGAATTGCGTAAAAAAAAACAACGCAATTCCGGCGCAAACAGAGTATAAATATGCCCCAAAGGGCCTTGGGCCATATTTATACTTTTTGACGCAAAACTGCGCTAACGCAGTTTTGAGTCAAAAAAATTAGCGCCGGCTAACGCCATTCTGAAGCGCCATGCGGGCGCCGTATTTAATCAATGACGTTAGCCGGCGTTAGCCGGCGGCGCTGCCTGGTGTGCGTGGAAAAAAACGACGTACACCAGGCAGCGCCGGCGTAGGGGGATATGGGGCTTGGGCGTCAAGAAATGGGGCAAGTCAGGTTGAGGCAATTTTTTCGCCTCAACCCGATTTGCGCCATTTGTTTTTCACTCCCAACCCCCATAGAAATGACTCCTGTCTTAGCAAAGACAGGAGTCATGCCCCCTTGCCCAATGGCCATGCCCAGGGGACTTCTGTCCCCTGGGCATGGTCATTGGGCATAGTGGCATGTAGGGGGGCACAAATCAGGCCCCCCTATGCCACAAAAAAAACAAAAAAAAAAACACTTACCTGAACTTACCTTAATGTCCCTGGGATGGGTCCCTCCAGCCTTGGGTGTCCTCCTGGGGTGGGCAAGGGTGACAAGGGGTGTCCCTGGGGGCATGGGAGGGCACCTCTGGGCTCCTTCAGAGCCCACAGGTCCCTTAACGCCTGCCTTTTGCAGGCGCTAAAAAACGGCGCAAAAGCGCCCGTACGTCATTTTTTTTTACCCGCCCACTCCCGGGCGTGAATTTTGCCCGGGAGTATAAATCCGACGCACATGCCTCGGAGTCGATTTTTTAGACGTGAACGCCTACCTTGCATCTCATTAACGCAAAGTAGGTGTCCACGCTAAAAAATGACGCAAACTCCATGGACTTTGGCGCTAGACGCGTCTAACGCCAAAGTATAAATATGGAGTTAGTTTTGCGTCGAAATTGCATCAAAAAAAACAACGCAATTCCGGCGCAAACGGAGTATAAATATGCCCCCTTATTTATACTTTTTGGTGCAAAACTGCACTAAGGCAGTTTTGCCCCAAAAAGTTTGGCACCGGCTTGCACCATTTTTTAGCACCAGCTGGGCACCATATTTCTGGAATGGTGCAAGCCGGTGCAAAGGGTAGGCTAGCTTAAAAAAAAATGACGTTAGGCAGTTTTGAGTCAAAATAAATGATTCTGACCAGATTAGCATAATTTTTTTATGCTAAGGGGCGTATTTATACTCTGTTTACACTGAATTAGCGTCATTTTTTTTTTACTCTAATTCAGTGCAAAACTAACTCCATATTTATACTTTGGTGCTAGACCCGTCTAGCACCAAATTTATGGAGTTAAAGTCATTTTTTGGAAGTGGAAACCTACCTTGCCTTAATGAGATGCAAGGTAGGCGTTCCCGTGCAAAAAAATGGCTCTATGGCCTTAACACCATGGGGCATATTTATACTCCGTTTGCGCCGGAATTGCGTCGTTTTTTTTTACGCAATTCTGACGCAAAACTAACTCCATATTTATACTTTGGCGTTAGACGCGTCTAGCGCCAAAGTCCATGGAGTTAGCGTAATTTTTTAGCGTGGACACCTACTTTGCGTTAATTATATGCAAGGTAGGCGTTCCCGTCTAAAAAATTGACTCTGCGGCATGTGCGCCGTATTTACACTACCGGGCAAAACTCACGCCTGGGAGTGGGCGGGTCAAAAAAAATGACGGACGGCCACTTTTGCGCTGTTTTTTAGCGCCTGTAAAAGGCAGCCGTTAAGGGACCTGTGGGCTCGGAAGGAGCCCAGAGGTGCCCTCCCATGCCCCCAGGGACACCCCCTGTCACCCTTGCCCACCCCAGGAGGACACCCACGGCTGGAGGGACCCATCCCAGGGACATTAAGGTAAGTTCAGGTAAGTGTTTTTTTTAAAAAAAAATTGTGGCATAGCGGGGCCTGATTTGTGCCCCCCTACATGCCACTATGCCCAATGACCATGCCCAGAGGACAGAAGTCCCCTGGGCATGGCCATTGGGCAAGGGGGCATGACTCCTGTCTTTGCTAAGACAGGAGTCATTTCTATGGGGGTTGGGAGTCGGAAAAAATGGCGCAAATCGGGTTGAGGCGAAAAATTTGCCTCAGCCTGACTTGCCCCATTTTTTGGCGCCCAAGCTCCATATCCCCCTACGCCGGTGCTGCCTGGTGTATGTCATTTTTTTTCAACGCACACCAGGCAGCGCCGGCGGCTAACGCCGGCTAACGTCATTGTTTAAATACGGCGCCCGCATGGTGCTTCAGAATGGCGTTAGCCGGCGCTAATTTTTTTGATGCAAAACTGCGTTAGTGCAGTTTTGCGTCAAAAAGTATAAATATGGGCCCATATTTATACTCCCATGTAAAAATGGTGCAAGGGAGGGAGGAAGGGTCAAAAAATGGGGCAAAGCTTGCTTTGCCCCATTTTTTAAGACCTGGGCTAGGGCAGGTGTTACGGGGACCTGTGGCCCTATTTCCATGATGGAACACCATGGAATAAGCCCAGAGGTGCCCTCCCTAGGCCCTAGGGGCACCCCCACCCACACTAGAGGGACTGCGAGGATGGGGGACCCCATCCCAGGTAATTACAGGTAAGTGCATTTTATTTATGAAAGTGCCATAGGGGGCCCTGAAATGGGCCCCCATACATGGCACCGGGTGCAATGGCCATGCCCAGGGGACCCCTGTCCTCTGTGCTGGCCACTGGGGTGGTGGGCATGACTCCTGCCTTTTCTAAGGCAGGAGTCATGTGGCATGGTAGGTTTAGCACCATAAAATGACGCTAATCTGGTTAGAGTCATTTTTTTTTACTCTAACCTGCCTAAAGCCATTTTTTGGTGCTAAACCCTCTTCTTCTATACTGCCAGCCCCACCCGACTAAAGTCATTTTTTTAAACTCTAGCCTACCCTTTGCACCGGCTTGCACCATTCCATATATATGGTGCCCGGCTGGTGCACAGAAATGGTGCAAGCCAGTGCTCAACTTTTTTGGTGCAAAACTGAGTTAGTGCAGTTTTGCAGCAAAAAGTATAAATAAGGGACAATATTTTGAAAGTTTGCGCCACTTTTGTGTCATAAAATGACATTAATGCGGTGCAAAAAAAGTTTAAATCAGGGCCTTGGTGCTAGATGGGTCTAGCACCAAAATAAAAATATGGAGTTAGTTTTGCACCGAATTAGAGTAAAAAAAAATGACACTAATTCGGTGCAAACAGAGTATAAATATGCCGCAGAGTATAAATATGCCCCTAAATATGGTGTTAAGGCCATAGAGTCATTTTTTGCACGGGAACGCCTACCTTGCATCTCATTAAGGCAAAGTAGGACTCCACTTTCAAAAAATGACTTTAACTCCATATATTTGGTGCTAGAGGGGTCTAGCACCAAAGTATAAATATGGAGTTAGTTTTGCACCGAATTAGAGTAAAAAAAAATGATAGTAATTTGGTGCAAACAGAGTATAAATATGCCCCAAAGTATTTTGCACAACAAAAGCTTTAAGCATAGAATTGGCATAGTGTCATCCTCAACAAGCTGTAAAATGACAAAAGCTATTTACCTCTCCAGGCACAGTATTATAGCTTCAGACTGGTCAAATACCATCCACGCCAACCTAGAATGAGCAAAGCAACCCCTAACACATGTTTCACTCTTATTAGAGCTCTCCATATAGGTTTAGTTTTGTTCAGACACAAGTGAGCACCCAGTATAAGTCAAAACAAGGCCCTTTCAGAGTTAGATTGATGCATAAATTATGCAAAAAACAAGAAAGAACTCTGGGTAGTTCCCAAATTTCGGTGGAGAGCAGCTCCAGTAAAGAGCACTCTGCAACACCAGCGACACCCTAGATTTTCTCACTTCAAATGTCTCTTTATCTAGCAAAGATTTTAAGCATAGCATCAGCACAGTGCAATCCACGCCGAGCTAGATAGGAACAAAGGCCCATATGTATTAAAGCGTTTTCCCATAGGCACAGAATGGGTAAAATCATGTGATACATTTGGCCCAAACGCTTTTGCCATTTGTACAACAAAATCCTTTAGCATAGGATTGAAACAGTATTATTCATGCTGAGCTGTAAAATGACAAAAAAGATTTACCACTCCAGGCACAGTATTACAGCTTTGGACTGGTCAAATATCATCCAAGCTAACCTTGAATGAGTAAAGCAACTGCTGACACGTGTTTCGCTCTCATTAGAGTACTTCAGAGGGGTTTAGCTTTATCCAGACACAAGGGAGCACCCAGTATAAGTCAAAACAAAGCCCTTTCAGGGTTAGATTGACTCATAAATTATGCAAAAAACAAGATAAATCCCTAGGTAGTTCCCAAATTTAGGTGGAGAGCAGCCCCAGTAAAGAGCACTCTGCAACACCAGCAACACTCTACATTTGCTAACCTCAAATGTCTGCTTATCTAGCAAAGGTTTTAAGCATAAGATCAGCACAGTGCTATCCACGTCCAGCTAGATAGGGACATAGGCCCTCATTATGAACACAGCGGGAAACACTGCATCGCCGGCGGTAAAAACCACCAACAGAGGAACAATCCAGACCGCCAAATACTGAACCAACTGAAACACAGGCATCCTGAAAACCACCATGGAAAGGCCCAACCCGCCCATCAAATAATGAACCACTAGACCGCCATCAGTTCCGGGACGGGAACCACCGCCACGCAAAGCCAGACAGAAACAAACCAAATATAAAGAAACACTCACCGGAGGCTCACACAACACGCCGAAGCAAACATAGATAGAGAGCTTCAGATCATACCAGCTCTGTTCCTTGCCATATACCTCCACGACTGAGACCGCCGACGGAGACGACGATGGTAAGTACCGCAACCTACGAAACAAGGGAAGAAAGGGCACAGTTACATGCCCACCCACTCCATCCACCCTGCAATGCTCCCACAACTCTTCACAGCAGCACAAGCCATACACCCCACAGCAAGAGGTACTTACCCGGCACCAGGCAAATCCAACCTGACCATAGTACATACAAATGCCCCACACCCACAAACAATGAAACGAGAGACCAGGGATCAAGAGCGTGCCGCCAAAACACAGGCCACACATAAACGTTTAATGCAGCTCTCTGAGCAAACGATTGTCAAGTAAGGCCAATGGCCAGTCCATAATGTTATGAGTTCCATGGGCTACAATGGCCCCAAACTGACTCCCACAAGTGCTACGGTACTCCACCTTATAGGGGTAACAATGGGGAATCCAGGCACCTCAGGGAACAGGGGCGGTGGTGGTGGGGGTGGGGATTTATGGCGGGGTGGGCCTTGGATTTGCGTTTGGAAGGTGGAGTGGGTTTGACCTTGGAAGGTGGGGGTGTGTGCTTGGACCGGGTGGAGCCAGATGGAATTGGCTCAGCAAGGGGCTTCTTCCTCTCTGGGGAATGGCATGGGAATGTGAGTAGGAAGGGTGTTGTGTAGCCATTTTAGTTATAGATCCATGCACATTATTTTAACATAATAGGCAGCTGTGTACTTTAATCTATATATATTTTATTCAATTTTGTTTTATTATTTTTACTATAACCATTTTTACGGTCTTGCTTTATTTTCCGTTTATCTAACTGTTTTTGCCTAGGCCAGCACTCTGTTCTCAAACAAGACATTCTTGATCACTCTGTGCTTCTTCCAAGGCTGCAGCACTGTACATTGCCGGTGAACGTGGTACAAGTTTAGGGCCAGATGTATCATCACGGCCCTTTGCGATTCGGTAATAGCGATTTTTAAGAAATCACTATTACCGACTCGCAAAGTGCCATGTATCACATTTGCGATTCGGTAATAGTGATTTCTTAAAAATCGCGAATGCTATTACCGAATCGCAAATTGCGATACCGGCCCCATTCGCAGCTATGAGCTGCAAATTTTTTGCATTTCCAAAATTGCGATTTCTGAACCAGAAATCGCAATTTTGAAAATGCAAATCCCTAGGGTGCTGGGGGCCTATGGCCCCCTCTGCTGCACCCCAAAAATGTTTTGGGGGACATGTAAGGTGCACACATGCCAAATGCATTTTAAATGCATTTTGCACCAGGTTACCACCTGGTTGCAGTCCATGGTATTTTGCATGTGCAAAATGCCATTCTGCGAAAAATCACAATTTGTGATTTTTTGCAGCATAGCCTTGTGACCTGGATTTTGCGAATCACAAATTGCGACTTGCAAAATCCAGGTTGCAATGCAAGAAATCGCAATTTTAGCGATTTCTACTTTGTGGTCTGCGAATGCCTTTCATGCATTGCAGACCACTATTCTGCACTCGCAAACAGACAAATTTACCGATTCGCACCATTTGCGAGTGCAAAATATTTTCATACATCTGGCCTTAGTCTCCAACATTTGTAGAAAATACACATCCTCACATAGGGACATTTTCTCAGAGCATCAGCTGTGTTGTTATAAAAACACTTCCTTGTCCCTTACACGTTAGAGGGAGATTCCAGCCAGGGAACCACGACTGTATGCTGATTGCTGAATGCTTCGCTACAGATGCTAACGCAGACCACAGGCCTTTGCTCAGGTATGAGGGTTGATGTCTTCCCAGGGGAACCTGAATGGCAGAATTAGAGCTTAACATGCTGTGCTCTATCCTAGCCTAGGCAGGAGCTAGTACATTGACTTTAGTGACAATATGATAGCATTGTTCTTATGCTTCACTCTTCTCGTCACAATTTTAATACTGTCATGTTGTGTCATTCTGGTTATTGGAGCTCAGGCTTTGCTGTCTAAGATGCAGTTGTTTTATTAAACCCATTATTGAAACATATAGGCCCGTATTTATACTCCGTTTGCGCCGAATTTGCGTCGTTTTTATCGAAGCAAATTCGGCGCAAAACTAACGCCATATTTATACTTTGGCGTTAGACGCGTCTAGCGCCAAAGTATTGGCAAAGAGCGTCATTTTTTAGCGTGAACGCCTTCCTTGCGTTAATGAGATGCAAGGAAGGCGTTCCCGTCTAAAAAAATGACGGCGACGCAAATGCGTCGTATTTATACTCCCGGGCAAAAATCACGCCCGGGAGGTGGCGGGTCAAAAAACCCCGCATTTGCGCCACATTTTAACGCCTGGGTCAGGGTAGGCGTTAAGGGGCCTGTGGGCTCAAAATGAGCCCACAGGTGCCCTCCCCTGCCCCCAGGGACCCCCCCTGCCACCCCTGCCCACCCCAGGAGGACACCCAAGGATGGAGGGACCCACCCCAGGGACATTCAGGTAAGTTCAGGTAAGTATAATTTTTGTTATTTTTCAATTTTTTTTGGGTGGCATAGGGGGGCCTTATTTGTGCCCCCCTACATGCCACTATGCCCAATGACCATGCCCAGGGGACAGAAGTCCCCTGGGCATGGCCATTGGGCAAGGGGGCATGACCCCTGTCTTTACTAAGACAGGAGTCATTTAAATGGCGTCTGGGCGTCGAAAAAATGGCGCTAATCGGGTTAAGACGATTTTTTTGCGTCAACCCGACTTGCGCCATTTTAAGACGCCCTAGCGCCATTTTCCCCCTACGCCGGCGCTGCCTGGTCTACGTGGTTTTTTTCCACGCACACCAGGCAGCGCCGGTCTGCTTGCGCCGGCTAACGCCATTCCATAAATACGGCGCCCGCATGCCGCTTCGGAATGGCGTTAGACGGCGCTAAATTTTTTGACGCTAAACTGCGTTAGCGCAGTTTAGCGTCAAAAAGTATAAATACGGGCCATACTGTCTCTGTATGTCATTTATATATCAGACTGAATTGTATATGAGAGAAACAGATGAGACCTGAGTGACCACGAGTTCCCTGAGAAGCCAAGTATGTCATGCGCTCGGCTGCCCAGTCATTCCTATCCTTGGGTGGAAGTGAGGCACTGCTAGTTAGCCAGAGCAAAACCCGGATTGGAGCGACAGGTGTCACCCGCAGTGGGTTAGACTTAGTCTCCCACGCCACAGGAGATTCTGCCACTCAAAATCCAGTAGTCTCATTAGAATAATGAGAGCCTATGTGACAAGTGCAAGGAGGTGTGCACATTTTGGGACAAGACGGGGTGGACCAGTGGGTTGGAAGAGGTCAGCACAGGAGAGGAAATGGTTTTTGGGAGCAATTGGGTTGGACCTGGAGGAGGACGTGGGAGTGGAGGCAGAGGGTGTGGACGTAAGTGGTGTAGGGGTACGTGTTGTGGGTGCATGTGACTGGACAGTATGCTGAGGTGTGGTTGATGTGTGATAGGTGGGTGTTTTGGTGAGTTTGTGTGTTTTTGGAGGAGGGGGATGGACACAGTGGGAAAAGACAGGCTGCTAGTGTCAATGTATGTTGTGTGGGTGTCTGCAAGTCTGGTGAGTGTGCTGCATGTGTCAACTAAAGTAGTTGTGGTGAGTGCAGGTGTGGTGTCTGGGGTGCATGTATAGATGTGTGCCATTGTGGTGAGTGCAGGAGTAGGCTCAGCAACAGTGAATGAAGGTGCAGTGCCTGGGGCTGTGCATGTAGAGGGGACAGACAGGTGGGCAGAAGAGGTGGGCACACTGGCAGAAGTGGATGTTGCTGTGTGTGCATGTGTATGTTGGCTGTGTGAATGCTTGTGGTGGGAGGTATGGTGCTTGTGTTCAGAAGTGTGCTTCTTGTGTGTTGAGGTGTTTGACTGCGTGTCAGAATGTGTGCTTTAGACGGGTGAAGGGAGTGGGGTGCTGGAAGGGGTCGAAACTGGCTGTCGTCAAAGAGGATGCCAGAGCCTGAAAAGATCTCTGTAGACCAAACACAGCACCGTGAATGCCATCCAGATAGGCACTGGTCTGCTTCATCTCTGATGCTAACCCCTGGAAGGCATTGATGATGGTTGTATGCCCTACAGAGATGGTTCTCAGGAGGTCAATAGCCTCCTCCGTGAGGGCAGCAGGGCTGACTGGGGCAGGGGAAGAGGTGCCTAGGGCAAAGGAGGCACCCCCCCCTTCTGGGTGAGCGGGCACGGGCAACTCGGTGGGGAGCAAATGGGAGGGCGGTAATGTCATGGGGGTGGCGGAAGATGATACAGTAGGGGTGGGCTCACTAGGGTCCGCCACCGCCAGGGAGCCCCCATCGGAGTAGGTATCGAAGTCACTACCTTCAGTGGTAGTTGCCTCCCCCGTGGTACTCCCCTCGCCCTCCAACCCACTGGTCCCCTTGGAGTTGGATGACTCTGCCTCCAAGGATCCGTGGGCCACTGCATCCCCACTCACTAGTGCCTCAGCTCCCTCGCCAGATGATGCTGATGTACAAAAACAACACAAGAGAACAGGGATGGGGAGACAAAACAGGAGAGACACTTGTAAATAACTGAAAGGAGTGAACATAGTGGTTCATACACCCACCCAGAATACCCTCCAACTGGCAGCACCTTCCACTATACCCATGGCCATGCCGCTGACGAGTGTCCAGACCCCTGCTCTACACCCATTCCCTAAACAACTTAAGGACCCGACGTGTAGGAAACCTGACCAAAACACCCCTACTCCCTACGAGGGCCATCATGTAGACGGACATCAGTCAGATTCCATGCAACTAAGCAGCATAAACCTGAATGCACACACAGACAACCATCAAGGGTCAAAATAAGGTATGTGTAAAAAAAAACCTTGTGACTGATATGCAGCCTTCAAGCGCCCATCCAGGTCTGGGTACGCTACCGCCAGGATACGTACCATAAGGGGAGTCAGTGCCCGACGGGCACCCCTTCCCCATTGGGAGGACTTCCCCAGCTGGGCCTCGCAGATTTTTCGCACCCAGCGCCGCAGGTCCTCCCACCTTTTCCTGCAGTGGGTGCTCCACCAGTTGTAGACCCCCAGGGTCCACATCTCCTTGGCGATGGGATGCCAAATTGCTCTCTTCTGGTGGGCGCTGACCTAAAAGGGACACACAGAAATGTAACACAGAGGTCAGGTACTTGGCAAACATATACAGCTGGCTATACATCCACTCTGGGACGGACAGTACAAACAGACTAACAGCACATACGCACGCAGCATGTCAGGAACCATGGCCCATCCAGGTCAGAGGTGCACACATGTATGCTGCCAACACCATCCATTACACACAACCATTGCCCACAATCCCCCTACTCACCTGTACCTCTGGCTGTCTGTAGAGCTTGGCGTACAGGGGCAGGACCCTGTCAACGAGCCTCTCCAATTCCCCTTTGGTGAAGGCCGGGCCCTTTCCCCTGCAACACGAGCCACTTCCA
The DNA here is from genome assembly GCF_031143425.1 of Pleurodeles waltl. Classification (NCBI taxonomy): domain Eukaryota; kingdom Metazoa; phylum Chordata; class Amphibia; order Caudata; family Salamandridae; genus Pleurodeles; species Pleurodeles waltl. The sequence continues at coordinate 392,285 of NW_027150395.1, forward strand.
TGGCCAAAGGCAGGACACAGCAGTACACTCAGTGGAGTATCTGCTTGCACGAGATCAGGCAGTCAAGTGAAGTTGGGGTGACGACTTCGCGTACGCACCGCGGCGGTGTGCACCGTCACCTCCGGCGGCGATCATGATACACTAGGATTCCCCATTGACATCCATGTTAACCAATGACTGTACGCACGGCGGTAAACACCGCCTTATGCTGTTACGTCAACCGCTAGCGGTATGAGGTCATTCCACCAGGACAAAAAAAACAAGAGAGAACTCTGGGTAGTTTTACTCAAAAGACTTTGTCCATATCTAGCTCAACATGGATAGCGCTGTGCTGATGCTATGCTTAAAAAGTTTGCTACATAAGCAGACATTTGAGGTGAGCAAATCTGGAGTGTTGCTGGTGTTGCAGAGCACTCCTTATTGGAGCTGCTCTCCACCTAAATTTGGGAACTACAGAGATGTTCTCTCTTGTTTTTTGCATAATTTATGCATCACTCTAACCCTGAAAGGCCCTTGTTTTGTCTTAAACTGGGGGCTCCTTTGTGTCTGGACAAAGCTAAACCCCAATGAAGAGCTCTAATGAGAAAGCAACACATGTCAGGGTTTGCTTTACTCATTCTGGGTTGGCTTGTTTGGTATTTGACCAGTCCAAAGCTGTAATACTGTGCCTGGATTGATAAATGGCTTTGTCATTTTATAGCTCGGCAAGGATGACACTGTGTCAATCCTATGCTTAAAGATTTTGCTGTACAAATGGCAAAAGACTTTGCCCCTATCTAGCTTGGCCTGATTAGCGCTGTGCTGATCCTATGCTTGAAAATGTTACTAGATAAGCAGACAATTGAGGTGAGCAAATCTAGAGTATTGCTGGTGTTGCAGAGTGCCTTTTACTGGACCTGCTCTCCACCTCAACCTGAGAACTATCCAGAGTTCTATCTTGTTTTTTGCATATATATATTGTTAGAAATGGGGTCTTTGGTTGGCAGTCAGGTTACCCCCTGTCCAAGCAAGGACCCTCACTCTAGACAGGGTATTTCACACACAATCCAAATTATCCTGTGCCCACCCTCTGGTAGCTTAACACTGAGCAGTCAGGCTTAACTTAGAAGCAATGTGTAAAGTATTTGTGCAATAAATCATACAATAACACAATATAGCACCACAAAAATACACCACAGTGTTTAGAAAAATATATAATATTTATCTGATAAGTTGCAGGTCAAAACAATTAAAATGCAATAGGTATATGTTGAGATATCACTGAAAAGTGATACAAAGTGTCTTAAGTCTTTTAAAAGCAAACAGCTGGCGGTAAACAATTTGCAATTACGACCGTGGCGGAAACCGCCAACAAAGACAGCCACTTTAACACTCCGACCGCCACGGCGGTACAAACTAACAGCTTGGCGGTCACCGCCAACAGACAGGCGGGAGACAATGTACCGCCCACACTATTATGACAGGCCAATCCGCCACCTTTTCCCGGGCGGATTCACCGCGGATAAAAACACGGCGGAAACAGGAATCCCGAAGGAAAAGCACTCAACTCTACACACTCCACGGGGAACGAGGACACCATGGACCCAGAACTCCAAATTCTACCTACAATAGTCTTCCTGCTCATCTACCAGGAGCACGAACGCCGGCGGCGAAGACCATGGTGAGAACTGCACCTACGACACAGGGGAGAGGGGAGACAAAAAACAGTGACACACACACGCAACACCCCCACCCCCACCCTCACCCACTACAACACACACACTAATGCATATCAATACATCACAGTTACACTCCCCAAACCCCCCGGAAGAATGCAAAGACAATAGAAAATTAGTGTAACCATTGTAATATATTAAAAGCAAGTAGGAAGAAATATATATATACACCATGCCCACACAAGATCCCCGACCATGACGGAGAGAACACTACAGGGGCATCAGACAGCAACTGAACAGGCACCTCAGTGGAGGGAAAGGAGGGGGACCTCAGCCCCTTGAGTGCACGACGCCAAATCCACGAGGGGGCCTCATACTCACTGTTCAATCATGGGGAGTGCAAAGCCACAGTCTCTCAAGTCTCTACAGTGGGTGGTTTGCCCACTGTTCAATCCTGGGGAGTGCAAAGCCACAGTCTCTCAAGTCTCTACAGTGGGTGGTTTGCCCACTGTTCAATCCTGGGGAGTGCAAAGCCTCAGTATCTCAAAGTCTCTACAGTGGGTGGTTTGCCCACTGTTCAATCCTGGGGAGTACAAAGCCACAGTCTCTCAAGTGGATAACAGTCTCCACTGGTTCTGGAGGGGGCACTGTGCCCAGAGTGCTTCATCCTGCTTAGGACAGAGGGAGTGGATGCCTTTCTCCACTGGTTCTGGAGGTGGCATGGTGCCCAGAGTGCATCATACACCCTGTGACGGACTCAGTTGCATCAGTGCCCTTGCCGCTCATGGACCAGCGGTGCTTGAAATGGCGGTGCCCTGTGCAGCGGTGCTTGAGATGGCGGTGCCCTGTTCAATGGTGCTTGAGATGGCGGTGCCCTGTGCAGCGGTGCTTGAGATGGCGGTGCCCTGTGCAGCGGTGCTTGAGATGGCGGTGCCCTCTTCAGCGGTGCTTGAGATGGCGGTCTCCATTGCAGGGTCTCAGCTGCTGGCGGTCCTTCATGGCCCAGCGGGGCTTTTACTGGCGGTCCTTCATGGCCCAGCGGGGCTTTTGTTGGCGGTCCTTCATGGCCCAGCGGGGCTAGTGCTGGCGGTCCTACATGGCCCAGCGAGGCTAGTGCTGCCGGTGGCCTCCTGGCCAGGTGGGCTGGTGCTGGCCTCCTGGCCAGGTGGGCTGGTGCTAGTGGTGGCCTCCTGGGCAGCTGGGCTGGTGCTGGCGGTGGCCTCCTGGGCAGGTGGGCTGGTGCTGGTGGTGGCCTCCTGGGCAGCTGGGCTGGTGCTGGCGGTGGCCTCCAGGGCAGCTGTGCTGGTGCTGGCGGTGGCCTCCTGGGCAGCTGGGCTGGTGCTGGCGGTGGCCGCCTTGGCAGCTGGGCTGGTGCTGGCGGTGGCCTCCTGGGCATCGGGGATGATGGCAGTCTTCTCCGCCGTGCTGCTCTTCCCAGACTTGTCGGGTTTCTTGTGGCCCTTCCCCACCTTGGAAGGTGTCACAGCTGACTCCACACTCCCACCTGTACCCCTGGGAGCGGCTTTGGTGGCTGGAGTCCTCCCTCCTCTCCCGCCGGACACTGGCCAACTTCTGATGCTTCACAGGTGGGGGACTGTCCGTGCTGTGGCTCCGTGCCACACTGGCTGCCCTGGTGGCCTGTGCACTCCAGATTCCGGTGACTACAGGCACCACTGGTCCCGGAGATGTTGTGGCTGAGGTGCTAGTTCGGGACCTATGAGATGGACGGGGTGGGGAGGTGTGGGAAAGAGGTCAAGGTTGGACAGGAAAAGTTTTTGGGACACACTGGGACAGGTACCTGTAGGGGGTTTGGGAGGGGAGGGTGAGGTGGTGGTGGTCGGAGGTGTATGTTTGGTGACTTTGGGTGAAGGTGCATGCGCTGGAGGCTGTCAAGAGGTGGATGGCTGTTGGGTGGGTGTATGCCTGCGTTTGTGTATCTTGGGAGGGGGCGTCACAGACACACTGGGAGAGGACACAGGGGACGTGTGAATGGTAGTGGGGATGGTGACTGCACGTGAGCGGGGAATGGTGGTGGGTGTGCTGGAGACAGACGTAGTGGCTGTAGAGGTAATGCATGCAGGTGTGAGTGTAGACGAGACTGGGAGGGAGGAGGGAGACGAGGAGGAGGGGGACACAGTAGAGGCAGTGGATGTTGGTGTGTCTGCATGTGTGGGATGCTTGCGTGAATGCCTATGGGATGTGTGGTGCTTATGTTTGCTTGAGCTTCCCTTGGGTGTTGACGTGTGTGCATGTTGGTCTGTAGGTGTGCTTGGGATAGGCTGAGGTACAGGGGATTGGGTTGGGGTTGAGGAAGTTGGAAGGGGGAGGCTAGAGACGGGGACAATGGCTTCCATCAGTGCTGAGTCCAGAGTCTGAAAAGCTCGCTGAAGGGCCGCCTGACCAGAATGAATGCCCTCCAGGAATGCATTGGTTTGTTGCAACTACCTTTCTACTCCCTGGATGGCATTCAAAATGGTAGACTGCCCAACAGTGAGGGACCTGAGGAGGTCAATGGCCTCCTCACTGAGGGCAGCAGGGGTGGCTGGGGCAGGGCCTGAGGTGCCTGGGGTGAAGGTGATGCCCACCCTCCTGGGTGAGCGGGCACGGGGCAAAGGCTGAGGGGCTGCTGGGAGGGCGGTGCTGGTAGGGGGGGTGGCGGCTGTACTTGTAGATGCGGGGTGCACAGATGTTGCCGCCACCACAAGGGAGCTCCCATCAGAGGACTAGTCCGTGTCGCTGGTGTCAGCTCCTGTCCCCACCGTGGAGCTCCCCTCGCCCTCCGTCCCACTGGTGAATTCAGACTCCGTAGTGTCGCCCTCCAGGGCCATGTGGGATGCAGCTCCCTCGTGCTCCGGTGCCACTGCTCCTCAGCCTGATGATGCTAATGCACACAAGAACAGGGAGACCACAAAAAGGGGGGTGAAGACAGAAGAAAGACATGTTGAGTGCATGCATTACCGCTACCGTTGGCGGACGCAACAGACACAGAAGCCCCCTGCACTACGCCGCACTCTTGGGCTCCACTGTTCAATTCCTGGGAAATGGCATACAAGGTTATGGATGACATCTACACACATAGATGACGCAGGGGCATGAATAGGTGTAATTGTCACTCTACAGAGGTGGGGTGGGGTGCCACCTGGCCTGCCTTACAGAGGGGCCTTGCCTACGGAACTTGCCCTAGCCTAGGGAAAGCCACAGCCCACCTCCCCCACCCAGACCCCTCCACTGCGCGCAAAGTCAGCAGAATGAGAGTGCACTCACCCCCTTCTGGCTGCTGTGATGCCCTCAAGCGCCCATCCAACTCCGGGTAGGCCACAGCCAGGATCCTGACATCAGTGAGGTCATGGTGCGAAAGGCACCCCTCCTACGTTGGGAGGCCATCCCTAGCTGATCCTCCGCCGTCTTCTTGCTCCAGCGGTGAATGTCCTCCCATCTTTTACGGCAGGGGGTGCTCCATCTGTGGTAGACCCCCAGGGTCCGGACGTCCTTGGTGATGGCACGCCAAATATCTTTTTTCTGGTGGGCGCTGACCTACATGAAATGTACAGGGGAAAAAGAGAAGTTATTACCAACTGCACCGTCAAAGTGATTGGCCCCCATCCCTACCCTTGCCATGTGGCACATGCATTCACCGTCTTTCATGCACGCAGCACTCTCCCCAGTTCCTTCTTACATCCAGCCCTCTCCAAACAGGCGTAGCCCATACAACATGCTCCCAGTGTACTTACCTGTTTGTCTGGAGGACCGTAGAATAGCGTGTACTGAAGGAGGACCCCATCCACGAGCTTCTCCAACTCCTCCGATGTGAAGGCAGGGGCTCTTTCCCCAGACACTCGAGCCATTGTCTCTTCCAGACCGGGGTCACAGCAGCACTTGCAGTGTAGGTCCTCTCATGTCGAAGATCAGGTATCGAGTGATTGAACAGATAGAAAATGGCGGTCACGTCCGTGGCGGTGCGTACCGTCACAGCCGGCGTACATCGTCATTGGCTCCTGGGACCCATAGGGTCCAATGTTAACCAATGCAGCATTGCGACGCGGTCTTCGACCGCCTACCGCGACGGTGTACAACGCCAGCGCAGTTACCTCACATCCCATTGTCCCACTTTAGAGGGCAGGCAGCTGCCATTTCAGGGGCCCACATGGCTTCATTTCCAACTGCGTCACACATACCTAGGCCTAGACTCAACACACATACAGGCCACCTTTTGTGTATGATTGGTGTCTGGGCCTGGGGATATCCCTCCAGGTTAGTGCGTGTCTAACAGTTGTCCCTCACCATTTGCAGGTGACTCTGGTTACCCCAACCTGTCATGGCTACTGACCCCAGTGAGGAATCCCAGGACAAGGGCAGAGGAACGCTACAATGAGGCCCATGGGCGAACTAGGAGGATGATCGAGCAGACCTTCGGCCTCCTGAAGGCCAGGTTCCGGTGCCTCCATATGACAGGTGAATCCCTATTCTACTCACCAAAGAAGGTGTGCCAGATCATCCTGGCCTGCTGTATACTTCATAACTTGGCATTGCGACGACAAGTGCCTTTTTTGCAGGCGGATGGTCCAGATGGCGGTGTTGTTGCAGCTGTGAAGCCTGTGGACAGTGAGGAAATTCGATTTTTAATACGATCGTATCGACCCGCCATTTTGTGGCCCGCCGCCATTTTATGTTGCCTTCACTCAGGCAGCACAGCGAACGAAGTCCATTCTGCCTTTTCTGCTTATTCAGCAACATGGTGTTCAAAACAGCCTTCTGCCTCTATCTTTACAAGGCTGGTATTAAGGTCTGACCGAGTACACTAATCCCTGTCTGGTTTTCTAATCCTTGTTTCAACTATCTGTAGGCTCACACTATTCTCCGCCGATCTTATCTTATCGTCTGGCCTTCGCTGTCCTTTGCTAGTATTCTCTCATTTCACAACTGTCCTCCAAACGCACACAAACTTATCGCACCACATGCAACTTCGTTGTGGATCGGTTAATGAATTAGTTCAAGGGAGGGGTGACAAACACAGCTGGAGGGGAGGCAACCTTAAGTCACTTGATACTTTGTGCTGTCTTGTTTTCCGACATTTCTATTGGCTCTGTTCTATCTTTACGTTATTCTTACTGGCTCCTTTCTATGTGTTCTGGGAGTGTATGTAGTTAATAAATGGTTTTTATACGGTATATAAGATTGTGCGCCACAAAGTAAAGTGGCAGTCTCCTGAGAACATACCTTGTGTACTTCTTGGACAACTGTACTAGCTGCAGCTAATAAAATCTGATCTTTTACGCCTGACAGAGTGTCCCGTGTCTCTGTTAGTTGAGGCAGGTGAATCCAAGGAGATTTCAGGCGTACCCTGCGCCGCCAGGCCCATAAGGTTCTGGTTCTTCAACTGGCGCCCAACGTGGGGCGGCTTCAGCGGTACCGGTCTGCCTGAAGGTCGTGAGGAACCCCGCAAGAAAATTCTGGAGGAATCGCGAGCCACGTCAAGCGACCCCTGTATGTCGAAGTGGTCCGAAGGTCTTTTTCAGCGCGGTTACTCCTTCCTGACGGCTACTGACGACTGCTGCCCTGACTGCCGCCCTGCCTTGGCCCTTTCTTTGATGATGTATGGTAAAGCGAGACGATAGACGGGCCTCTGTTGGTGTAAGAAGACATCCTTAGTTAAGTATTTGGTGGGTCGCGCCCACAAATTTTGGTCTTTGTTTTGTCCTTAGGTCCTTAGATTTGGCCATTGCAGTGGCCAAAGCCGAGGGGTAAGTGCATTTGTGCTGTGTAAACTGAAAGTTTTACCCCCTTGATGTTTGTGAACAGCCAGTAAAAATCGTGAGATGTCTGGTCTGACTAAGTTTGGAAAACTTTGTTGCTTTGGTTGTATTAGGGACTCCCAGCTTGAGGACTCCTGTCCGATTCCTTCGGTTGGAACTCCCACATATGAGCTCTATTCTAAACATGGTGTTGGTCCTATTGCCTTTAATAAGACATGGACCCAATATACAAAGAAAGATGGTGTTTTAAAATGGCCAGAAAATGGTAGTTTCGAAACTGATGTGCTAGATAATTTAGAAGCAACGTTATTTAAAAGAAAAGCCCGGCCGGCAATGTTTGACTCTTTTCGCCTTTGGCGTAAGGAAGCCAAACAGAGAGAAATTAAACAAGCGAAACGAGATAGGAAAACACAGGGAATGACGATTATACAGGCTGCTCAGCAATTCAAAGATGATGAAATAGATAATGCAATGGAAATTTCAGACAGACAGCATCGAATGGCAATAGATAAATGCTATACGACGTTGCCTATCTCTTCCCTTGATAAGAGAAAAGATTTTGAGGAAGATTCCTTAATGTCCCACTTATTGAAATTGCCTCCGCCCTATGTACAAGGTGCTAATGCACCCCCGATGTTACAGCCTGTTCAGCCGCCAGTTGTGCTTCCGCCTGCTCCAGCTTTTCCACATTTGCCTCCTCAAGTATTGCCTATGCCAGCTTTGCCTTTAACTCCTTTGCCTTCTGCTCCTTTGGCAATTCCTAATGCTCCTTTAGTTAATTCACCTAATACCCTGTCCCCTATCCTTATGTCAAATTCTCCATCTATGCGTAAGCGATTTGCAGATACTGTCTCTGGTCTCTTATCACCTTTCTTTGAAGCTTTAAATGTGTCTCCAGCTTTTTCTCGAAGACAGTCTCGTAGTCAATTCCCAGACTCCGAAGAGCGAGAAAAATTGGACTCACTTGCTTGTAGATGGATCAAGAAGGGTCCCCAATATAGTACGTCTGATATTATGTCCACCTTTCTGCAATCGAATGCACCTACGCAGAGATATGTTTTTAAAGTTATGTGCGATACTCTCGCTAAAGAATGGGAGGATATGAATTTGGGTTCGGTCCCACAGGATCTGTTAGATGTTCAGGCTGACTTTGACAAAGGACTTATTGTGGGTCCTAAGGTTGAAAACGCTGTCAGAACACTTATTTCTTTCAGATCCCTATTGTTCTGACAGACTTTTCCTGATTCTGATCCTTCAGTTAGGACAGCACTGAAAAACTATCCCATGAGAGAGGTTTCTCCAATATGGAAGGAAGAAGTTGCAGCAGCAGGTGCTAATCCAGCTATTCTTGCGCATTTTCAGCGCATATGGATACATGTCCCCTGGAAAAGGTCTGAAGTTTTAGCACTTAAACAGTCACTACCAGATCCACGCAAAAATCCTGCTGGTTACTATAAAGAGTTGTCGCAAACAGTTGATGCATGTACTATGAATCTAGCAGATATTGACATGTTGATGGGAAATGTAGTTCCACAGACAATATGGGCTAAAATTCGTAGAGAGGATCACGCTCAAGAATTAGGCGGCGATTGGAACGCTATTATTGCCGCAGATAGAGGTCAAGTAGGTGGTGCAAAGCCCGACGCTTTAATCTCAGAACTCCCTGGTAGGATTATTACATTAATGAAAACAATGATGCCTGCTTTGAGAGTTAATTGGGATAAGCTAGCAGCATGTAAACAAAAGAAAGATGAAAGTGTTTCCGATTTCTTTACCCGATTCGAGGAGACATTCATTGATCACAGTGGTCAAGATATGGCTACAGAAGGGGGACAGCGATTATTTGTGGATAAGTTCGTATATAACTTGCTTCCTGAACTATCACACAAGCTAAAAGACTCCGAGAGTTCATGGGCAGTTTCTTCTTCCGCCCAGATATTGGCTACTGCACAATATTATGAAAATAGAGACAAAGAAGAAAGGGAAAAACAAGAGAAAAAGACGAAAGAATTAAAAACTAAAGTTCTCTTGCAACAGGCTTATCCTCCTCGTTATGTTCAGCCTCAGTTTCAACAGCCTCCGCAGTTTCAGAGGTTGTATCAAAAGCCTGAACCATTCATTCCAAGACCTTTGCTAGGTCCCAATCAATGTGCTTATTGTAGGGAGGAAGGTCATTTTAAGAACAATTGTCCGGCATTGTTGCAGCGTAATGGAGCAACATCTGCTTCACGAAGTCGTGGTGGTCTTCAGTCAGCAAATAGAGGTAGAGGTCGAGGTGTGTTAACCCAAGGGCAGCGTTCTTTTGTTCCTCCAAATTCCGGAAATTACTTTGACCAGCAAAATGTTAGGTCTACACAGTATTACAGTGAGGATCAGCTTATTGAAGGAGGGAATGAAAGTCTTCATTTTGAATAGGACAGCCATGGACAAAGTAAGGGGGTTACGTCAATTCCAGTGGATCAGAATGGACCTTATGTTAATGTCACTACAATGGGTGTTTCAGAGCCATTTCTTTTAGATACTGGTGCCATGAGAAGCTCTATCATTCATTCTAAACTCCCTGGCGCACCTTTGTCTGGCTTAACGAATGTATCTGTAGGATTTTCTGGGGCCCCTGTTCGCAATCCAGTTTCTTGCCCTTTGCATGTTTCAATAGGCCCTTATGATTTAGAAGCTCCGCTTCTTCTGACGAATGGTTGTGGTGAAAATCTGTTGGGTTTAGATCTATTAAAAAGAATGCATGCTACGATATATTGTTCACCTTCTGGTGTATACCTCACTCTAGGACAGAAAATGACTAGTCCAATGTACTTATCAAAAGATCAATTCCCACCTGAATTGCTTTCTCTTCCCGAAACGCTTTGGGCTACGGGTCCGAATGACGTTGGTTGTCTTGAGATCCCACCTTATGTTGTTACTCTTAAGCCCAATGCTGAAATGCCACGTATTCCGCAATACAGAATCTCTACTGAAGGTGAGAAAGCACTTCTGGAAATTGTCCATGATTTGATTCAGAAGGGTGTGGTTGAGGAAACGAGAGGAAATACATGTAACAGTCCTGTTCTTCCGGTTCTTAAACGCACTGATCCTTCTCAGCCTCCTGTTTATCGTTTTGTAATTGATCTTCGGGAGGTAAACAAGATTGTCGTACCGCAGTTTCCTGTAGTCCCAGATATCACTGCTCTGTTGACGATGATACCTTCTACAGCGACTTGGTTTTCAGTTATTGATTTAAAGAATGCTTTCTTTAGTATTCCCATCGCCGAAGAGAGTAGAGATATTTTTGGTTTTTCCCTCGGAGGCCGAAGCTTCCGGTTTAAACGCACACCTCAAGGTTATTGTGAAAGTCCCTCTGTTTACAGTCAAGCTCTAAAATGTCATCTTGATGCCTTTTCCTTACCGTCCGGTGCCGCTCTCATTCAGTACATGGATGACTTATTAGTTGCCGCTGATTCAGAGGAGATTTGCAAAAACGTGACCGTTGCACTGTTGCGTCATTTGTTTGATCTGAATCACAAGGTTTCTCCTTCTAAATTACAATATGTCTGTCGCGAGGTGACTTATTTGGGTCATCTCTTGTCAAAGGAGGGACGACGATTGACCCCCGAACGAATTCAGGCAATTGCACAAATGTCAGTGCCATCCACACAAAGAGAGGTACGTGCCTTTTTGGGCATTACTTCTTATTGTAGACAGTGGATTCCGAGTTTCTCTTTATTGGCTAAACCGCTGTTGGCGCTAACTTTAAAAGATATGCCTCAGCCTCTTCCGTGGACTGACGAGTGTCAGAAGAGTTTTACTGATTTGCGTATTGCTTTGTGTTCTGCTCCTGTATTGGGTACTCCTGATTACAGTAAGCCCTTTACGCTCTATGTCCACGAAAGAGAGGGTTGTGCATTGTCAGTCTTAACGCAGCGTTTTGGAGATCAACAGCGACCATGCGCATATTTCTCAGCTACGTTAGATCCAGTAGCTAAAGCATTGCCTAGTTGTCTTAAGGCGACAGCGGCAGCAGCAATTTCTATTCGACAGTCTGCTGGAGTAGTGCTAGATAATACTCTCATTGTTATGGTGCCACATGCAGTGGATACTTTACTAAATAGGACAAAAACGCAGCATCTTACGAGTGCTCGGTTGTCCGGATATGAGCTGACGCTTTTGGCTAGTCACATACACATCAAACGATGTAATACCCTGAATCCAGCTACTTTGTTGCCTCTTCCAGAAGAGAGAGATGTCTCTGAACAACATGATTGTTTTCTCCGTACTGAAGAAGAGACTAAGGGTAGAATTGACCTAAAAGACACGCCATTAGTGAATCCAGATGGAACACTATGGGTAGATGGTTCTTGTTTCAAGCTCCCGAATGGAGATACAGTTTCAGCCTACGCTATTACTACTTTGCATACGATTGTGGAGACAGCACGCATTAGACATAATTCAGCTCAGGCAGCTGAATTGATAGCCTTAACTAGAGCGTGTGTGTTATCCAAAGGAAAAAGAGTAAACGTGTACACTGATAGCCAATACGCTTTTGGTGTAGCGTTTAACTTTGGGCGCTTATGGAAGGAAAGAGGATTCTTTACTTCCCATGGTACTAAGATACAACATGGTCAATTAGTGACTGAACTTCTTGAGTCACTTACAATGCCTACTCAGATAGCGATCGTGAAGTGTAGTGCACACAAAAAGATTGTGGACGATGTTGGTCGAGGAAATGCATTTGCAGATGAGGTAGCGAAAAAGACAGCCAGAGACAACACAAGTCGAATGTATGTTGCAGGTCCCGCAAAATGCGTAAGAGAAAAGGGAATGTGTGAAGATACAGTAGAGAGTGTGAAATCAATTCAAGGAGAGGCTACGGAGAATGAGTTGAGAAAGTGGAAGGAAAGTACAGGAATGTTAGATGAGATGGGATGTTGGGTTGAATTATCAGAACATCAACGTTGGCTGTTACCAGATGCTTATGTACTACCTGTAGTTACTATGGCACATGGTCCAGCTCACCTAAGTGCAAAAGGAATATGTAAACTTCTGGCTCCAGTGTGGCAAAATGAGGGGATCCCAAAGTGTGCAAATAATGTAGTAAAACATTGTATTGTTTGCTTGATGTACAATCTGGGAAAGGGAACCCCAACTCCAGCAGGTCATTTTGCTCCTCCAACATATCCATTTGAGGTGTTGCAGATCGATTATATTCACATGGAACGATGCAACAACCTCAAATATGTCCTGGTGGTTGTATGTGCTTTTTCTAGATGGGTAGAAGCCTACCCTCTGAAGGACAATACTGCTTTATCAACTGCCAAAATACTTTTGAAAGAATTCTTCCCTAGGTTTGGTTTGCCGTGCATTGTCTGGAGTGACAATGGGAGCGAATTTGTGGGTCAAGTCATGCAAAAAGTTTGTGCAGGTCTTGGCATAAAACAGAAGTTCCACGCGGCGAATCACCCACAGTCGGCTGGTTTAGTAGAATGCTACAATGGAACCTTGAAGCTTAAAATTGCTAAGGTGCAAGCTAGCACAGGACTTAATTGGCCTGATGCTTTACCATTGGCTCTTCTGTCCACCAGAACAGCAGTACACTCTCGTTTGGGGCTTAGCCCTTACGAAGTGATATTTGGTCGCCCAGCTAATGTATGGGGAGTTCCTCGCCCTAAGAAATACTCAGACTTGCCATACCCGATGTTGATTGACTACTTGCATGACCTTACAACTAAATTGCGTGTTCTTCATCAACAGGTTCAGAGTGCTCTACCAGAGGCTTCCACAGACCCAGGTCATTCCATCCGACCAGGTGACTGGGTCTGCACGAAAAATTTCCAACGACAGAGAAATTTGGAGCCCAGATGGAGAGAGCCACGCCTGGTTCTTTTGACCACAAGAACAGCAGTTAAAGTCGAAGGAAAGAAAAACTGGGTGCATGCCGTGCACTGCAAGAAAGTGCCTTTGCCCTTGCCTTTCGATCAGTGGGTCCGTAGAGGCATCAGTGACTCTGAAAGTGAGAAAGTTCCGCAATTTGTACCATTCAGTGATGCGCGTCTAATTGGAACACTTTCTGAGAAAGAGGACGACGACACCCTTCAAGAAGCAATACCATCGCATCGTCGCTTGAACACGACAAATCCAGGAACATTGTTTCAAAACCAGACTGCCTCTGGACAGGAACGCTATAATTTGAGACCAAGACCAAAGAACTTGTAAATTTCTCTCCTATGTAGTACTCTATCCCGGTTGCAGGGTCACGGTAGGAGTCTTAGTTACGACCTGAGTAAGTGGCAATAGGCCTGCAGGACCTCACAGTGTCATAGGACGGTAGATAATCGTGACTACAGTGATTGAGGAAGATTGCCGTGAGCATCCACTTAGAAAGATGGAGGCTACATTAGATAAAAGAGAAAGTAAAAATGTAAAGAATAATTGTAAAGAAATATATAGTCGTTGTAGTATTGCTCTATGCGTCATTATATTGTCGTGTATTCTTTTGGCATCTGTAAACTGGATCATTATTACTCTGCAGCAAAAAGTTGTCTCTTCTCCTACCTCTACATCTTCTTCTACTATCTCTCCGCACCTATTTCACACTCTTCCCCAGCATGAACTCATCAGAAGAACTGAATACTTTAACAATTCCTTCGTCCAGTTGTTACATCAACATCAGTTAGTGATCAATACAACTGACTGTTGGGTGTGTGGACTCATACCACATACGGTAGAAAAAGGAATGCCATATTTAGTTCTTCCATTCTCCTATGAAGGTTCCGCTTGGGCTTATTTTGTCATTTTCAATAATGCATATCAAAGTAAAATTAAACAACCTGTCAGTTCACATAGTGTTGGTTCAGATTTCAGTCATAGTTTATTGATAAAGGGAATGGTAGCTATGGCTAAAATCATGGAAAAAAGTGAAGCTTCCATAGATGAAAGAAAAGCATATACCAATTGGAACATAACTAATTACATTTCCAGCCTCAATGATAAGGTTGAGCAAGGAAAATCTCCTCCGATACGGGTCATACCCCAACAAGGAAATTTCTGTCTGCAAATAAATGGTAGAACTCCAAACACCAGACAAAGAGAAAGTTTATGTTCCCATACATATGTTTATTCAGCCCTGAATTCACTGCCGTTAGTACCATCTCAAGGTACATACTTCGTTTGCCACGATAGGGCTTATACATGGTTGCCAGCTGATTTCTCTGGTACTTGTTATATAGCCTTTCTTCTTCCCCCTACATACACCGCTCCTGCGAACCATCATAAAAATAGATATGGCAGAGGGATTGTGGATTCGAAAGACACAGCAGGACAAGAGGGAGGAGATTTCCTCAAAGGATTTCTTCCCTTCTGGGGTCCAATGGCCAACAGCAGAAATATAAGGCAATTGGTTTGTGTCGTAGAAACCACCATAGACATCACTGTAGGAGCTTTAAGTAACATTACAGCTGAACTACAGGCTGATCGTCTTATAACCTTGCAGAACCGTGTTGCCTTAGACTTTGTTCTTGCGGACCGTGGTGGAGTATGCAAATTGATCGGATCAAGTTGCTGTATTTTCATACCTAATGACGCTCCGACAGTATACCAAGCTATCTCTAAGTTACACATAATCTCCGAATCGATTCATCAGGACGAAGGAGATTGGTCCTTTTCAGAGTGGTTTTGGGGAATACTGTCCAAATGGGGTTGGAAGGTATTGACATTCTTTGGAATAATTTTAGCTTTTATATTCTCTTGTTGTCTTTGTATGCACTGCGGTCCTGCCATCTGCAACCTATGTGCTACTGCATGTATTCCCAAACCCAAGTCACAAAGAGCAGAGAATATCAAAATGATGGTACAGCAACAGCTTGATGACCTCATGGCCATAGACATCGACTCAGATTAACATGAGTTTGTGTATCTTGCCTGAGTTCTGGCAAAAGGAGGGTCTGAGGAAATTCGATTTTTAATACGATCGTATCGACCCGCCATTTTGTGGCCCGCCGCCATTTTATGTTGCCTTCACTCAGGCAGCACAGCGAACGAAGTCCATTCTGCCTTTTCTGCTTATTCTGCAACATGGTGTTCAAAACAGCCTTCTGCCTCTATCTTTACAAGGCTGGTATTAAGGTCTGACCGAGTACACTAATCCCTGTCTGGTTTTCTAATCCTTGTTTCAACTATCTGTAGGCTCACACTATTCTCCGCCGATCTTATCTTATCGTCTGGCCTTCGCTGTCCTTTGCTAGTATTCTCTCATTTCACAACTGTCCTCCAAACGCACACAAACTTATCGCACCACATGCAACTTCGTTGTGGATCGGTTAATGAATTAGTTCAAGGGAGGGGTGACAAACACAGCTGGAGGGGAGGCAACCTTAAGTCACTTGATACTTTGTGCTGTCTTGTTTTCCGACATTTCTATTGGCTCTGTTCTATCTTTACGTTATTCTTACTGGCTCCTTTCTATGTGTTCTGGGAGTGTATGTAGTTAATAAATGGTTTTTATACGGTATATAAGATTGTGCGCCACAAAGTAAAGTGGCAGTCTCCTGAGAACATACCTTGTGTACTTCTTGGACAACTGTACTAGCTGCAGCTAATAAAATCTGATCTTTTACGCCTGACAGAGTGTCCCGTGTCTCTGTTAGTTGAGGCAGGTGAATCCAAGGAGATTTCAGGCGTACCCTGCGCCGCCAGGCCCATAAGGTTCTGGTTCTTCAACAGTGAAGATGAGGAAGCAGAGGAAGAAGACATGAACAACAGGGACTCAGTGAGCCAGCAATATTTCCAGAGACACACAGGTAAAAGTACTGACCTGCCTACTACATGTACTTTAACACTACTACCTCTCTACTGTCTGTCGTTTTCACCCAGTGTATGGTCACTGAGTTGTCACTTTCCCTTACGATTTCACAGATGTGGGTCCCACTGTGTGACATCTGCTTAGATTCCTCATGAACTAGAGCTGTATGACATAAATATGTTGACATTACAATTGAAAGAGCATTTTGTCACTGTAATTGCTAATACACTATTTCGAAAACACAGACAGACTCCAGATTGTTTTGTGCTTTAAGTGTGTTTATTTAAGTGCTCAATATTGGAGGGGGTATTGAAATGGTGAGGGGTGATGGCGGAGGAATGTCCATGGCAGAGTCCAGGCTGTTAGTCTCACAGGTGCATTGCCCAAATGGACATAGGAAGTGGAGCTGGGGCAGTTTAAGGATGGACAGGGTGACAATGTGGAACAATAGGATGACAATCAGGGTGGTCTCATTTCTTGGCGGGGGTCTTGGCTTCGTGCTCTGTCTTTGTCCTGGATCTCAGGGACTGTTTGCGGTGTGGTTCTCCCTCTGCAGGGGGTGGGGTGCTGGTGTGAAGGTCTTGTGGCGGGGCATCCTGTTCTCTAGCGCCGGCGGAGGTGGTGGGCAGTTCATCGTCCATGCTAGTGTCAGGGGCCACTTGTATTGCCACAGTGTCCCTCCTGGTGTTGAGTACTTCCTTCAGCACCCCTACGATGGTGCCCAGGGTGGAGCTGATGGTTCTGAGTTCCTCCCTGAAACCCATATACTGTTCCTCCTGCAGGTGCTGGGTCTCCTGAAACTTGGCCAGTACCTTTGCCATAGTCTCCTGGGAGTGGTTTTAGGCTTCCATGATGGAGGAGAAGGCCTTGTGGAGAGTGGGTTCCCTTGGCCTGTCCGTCCCCTGTCGCACAGCAGCCCTCTCAGTTCCCCTGTGTTCCTGGGCCTCCGTCCCCTGGACCGTGTGCCCACTACCACTGCCCCCAGGTCCCTGTTGTTGTTGGGGTGGTGGGTTATCCTGGGTTCCCTGTAGTGGTGGACACACTGCTGATTGACGTGTCCTGGGGACGGAGGTATGAGCCCACTGGGTGGGTGCTGTGCTGTGCTGGTGTTTCCGGAGGGGGGAAGGTCTGTGGTGGCCTGTGACTGGGTGAGGGGAACCGACTGTCCTGAGGTCCCCGATGGGCTGGGCTGGTCATCTAGATCCAGTTGGACAGAGCTGCTGTCATCACTGTGGGCCTCTTCTGTTGGTGGTGTGGACATGTGTGGACCCTCCTCTCCGGTGACGTTGGGTAGGGGTCCTGCAGGGGTATGAAAGGATGGTTATTACATCTGTGTGTGTCATGGTGTACAATGGGTGGATGACCGTGCACCCCAGGGCTTGCATTCCTATGTGGGACCTTGTGTGATGATGGTTTAGGCGGTTGTATGGGTATGTGCAGTGGGCATGCTTTAGTGATGGGTGTCCATGCTTTGTTGTTGCATGCAGGGCTTGGTGTTGGGATGGGTGGTTTGTGATGTTGGGACATATGTGAGGAGTTGGGGTGATGGTGGTGAGGGTGGGGGTATGTGATAGCATGCAGGTAGGGTGGGGGATGTAATAATTAAGATTTGTCTTGCCAGAGTCCATTTCTCCACCTATTCCTGCGAGGCCTTCAGGATACAGAATCGCCAAGACCTGCTCCTCCCATGTTGTTAGTTGTGGGGGAGGAGGTGGGGGTCCACCGCCAGTCCGCTGAACCGCCTGGTGGTGTCTTTGAGACCACGGAACACACCTTCCCCCGTAGGTCGTTCTACCTCTTCCTGATGTCCTCCCGATTTCTTGGGTGCTGTCCCACTGCGTTGACCCTGTCCACTATTCTTCGCCATCTCTCCATCTTCCTTGCAATGGAGGTGTGCTGCACCTGTGCTCCGAATAGCTGTGGCTCTACCCGGACGATTTCCTCCACCATGACCCTGATCTCCTCCTCTGAGAACCTGGGGTGTCTTTGCCGTGCCATGGGGTGGTGTAGGTGATGTGTGGGGTGGAGTGTGTGGTAATAAGTGTGCTGATATGTAGTGGTGTGTTGTGTGAGGTGCGTGGAAGTTCTGTGGGTGATGGTGTTGTGTGCCTGTGGATGCTGTTGTTCTTGCTGGTGCTGTCTCTCTCTGGCCTTCTTTCGGAATTTTTGGCTTGTGGGGGTTTGTGGGTGATGTGGTTGTGTGTTTTCTATTGTAGGGGGTGCGTGGGAGTGGTGTGTGTATGTGTATCAGGTGTGTGTATTTTGAATTGTACAGTGTGGCTGTGTTTTGGAGATGTGTGTGTGTATTTTGAGCTCAGCGGTGTGTACCGCCAATGGAATACCGCGGTTGAAAGACCACTGCGTGGATTCGTGTGTCGTGATAATGTGGGCGTATTCCTGTTGGAGGTTTTGATATCGCCAGTTTATCACTGACCTTTGGTGTGGCTGACTTGTGTGGGTGTCTGAATTTTGGCGGTTTCCGAAATGTGGGTCATAATAGCTGTTGTGGAATTCCGCAGCCGCGGCAGTGTGTTGGCGGTCTTCTGCACGGTGGTAAGCGGCTTTTACCGCCAATGTTGTAATGACTGCCAAAGTCTCTTTCAAGCACAAATTAGCTGGTTCGTGTGAAAAATCTCAGCAAAGAACCGCAGAAGAGGAGATGCGTGGAAACAAAGGGGTGTGCGTCGATTTCTCGGCCTGCACGCGGCAATGCGTTGTTTAGTTTTCACGCAGTGAAGGCTGTGCATCGATTTCTGGCGCTCGGTCGTGGATCCTCTTCGGGTTGCGGGGTTTCAGATGCCCCATGGACGATGGGTGGATTTTCTGTACTTGCAGGACAAAGTCAGGGGCGCTGTGTCGATTCGGTGGGTGTTGCGTCGAATTTTCAACTGCACGGCAGGCGCTGCGTCGATTCCTCTTTGAAAGTCAGGCTGCATCGTTAAGGCTCGACTGCGCGTCGATCCAGTGGGCCGTGCGTCAAATTTCCAGTCGCTACATTGGCGCTGCATCGATCTTCTCATTCCAAAGTTGGGCTGTGTCATTCTGGTTCGGCGTGCAGTGAATTTATTTACTGTGGTGCAGGCTGTGCATCATTTCTGGGAGGCTGTGCGTCGAATTTCGTCGCACAATGAGTGCTTATTGTAGAGATGAAGTATTTTTGGTCCTGAGACTTCAGGGAACAGGATGCAAGCTCTATCCAAGCCCTTGGGGAACACTTCTTCACCACAGCCAGAGAGCAGCAAGGCAGCAGGGCAACAGCAAGGCAGCAGTCCTTCACAGAAAGCAGACAGGTGAGTCCTTTGGGCAGCCAGTCAGTTCTTGGCAGGATGCAGGTTCTGGTTCAAGTTTCTTCTCCAGGAAGTGTCTGAGTTGGTAGGGGGCAGAGGCCCTGTTTATATACCCAAATGTGCCTTTGAAGTGGGGGGACTTCAAAGAGTGGCTTAGAAGTGCACCAGGTCCCCTTTCAGTTCAATCCTGTCTGCCAGGGTCCCAGTAGGGGGTGTGGCACTCCTTTGTGTGTGGACAGGCCCTCCACACTCCCAGCCCAGGAAGACCCATTCAAAATGCAGATGTATGCAAGTGAGGCTGAGTATCCTGTGTTTGGGGTGTATCTGAGTGAATGCACAAGGAGCTGTCAACTAAACCCAGCCAGACGTGGATTGTAAGGCACAGAAAGATTTAACTGCAGGGAAATGCTCACTTTCTAAAAGTGGCATTTCTAAAACAGTAATATTAAATCCAACTTCACCAGTCAGCAGGATTTTGTATCACCATTCTGGCCATACTAAATATGACCTTCCTACTCCTTTCAGGTCAGCAGCTACCACTCAAACAATTTATGAGGGCAGCCCCAATGTTAGCCTATGAAGGGAGCAGACCTCACAGCAGTGTAAAAATGAATTTAAGAGTTTTACACTACCAGGACGTGTAAACTACATAGGTGCATGTCCTGCCTTTTGCCTACACAGCACCCTACCCTATGGATTACCTAGGGCATACCCTAGGGGTGCCTTATATGTAGAAAAAGGGTAGTTTTAGGCTTGGCAAGTACTTTTAAATGCCAAGTTGAATTGGCAGTGAAACTGCACACACAGGCCTTGCAATGGCAGGCCTGGGACAAGGTTAAGGGACTATTTAAGTGGGTGGCACAATCAGTGCTGCAGGCCCACTAGTAACATTTAATCTACAGGCCCTGGGCACATATAGTGCACTCTACTAGGGACTTATAAATAAATTAAATAGTCCAATTGGGTATGATCCAATGTTACCATGTTGAATGGCAGAGAGCATATGCACTTTAGCACTGGTTAGCAGTGGTAAAGTGTGCAGAGTCTTAAAACCAGCAAAAGCAGTATCTAAAAAGTAGAGGGCGGCAGGCAAAAAGTTAGGGGTGACCACCCTAAGGCTGTCAGGTCTAACATGTGTCCCCCCAGCTGAAAGTGGGGAGAGCTACCCAACCTCCTGGGAGCTCTTATCGCTAAGGTGAAAGTATCTGGAGAGACCATCAGCGTTGACGTGGTCAACCCCCGGGTGATGCTCCACTGTAAAGTCCATCCTCTGTAGGGAAATGGACCACCACAAGAGTTTAGGATTTCCACCCCAGAAGTGAGTCCCAAACAGGTATGATCTCAGCTTCTTCAGTGCCCAGACCACAGCAAACACTTCTCTCTCAATTTCACTCCTCGTCTGTTCCCGTGGTAATAGTCATCTGCTAATAAAGACTACTGGTTGATCTGAGCCCTCCTCATTTAGCTGTGCTACTACAGCCATTTGCCATGCATTGAGAGCATCATCTGCACAATAAATTCCTGGGAGGAGTCAGGGGCCTTGAGCACGGGCCGTGCACATGGCTTCCTTCAGGGAATCAAAGGCTTTCTGACAAGCCCCTGTCCAATTCACCAACCTAGGTTGCTTTTTGGAGGTAAGTTCTGTCAAGGGTGACACAATGGTACCATAGCCCTTGACAAACCTACAGTAGTATTCAGTGAGGCCTAAGAAGGCTCTCACTTCGGTCTGTATTCTAGGGGGTTGCCAGGCATTGATAGTTTCAATCTTGGCATGGAGTAGCTGCACCTTACCACCACCTACTAGGTGTCCCAAGTACACCATGGAACCCTGCCCAATCTGGCACTTACTAGCCTTGATGATCAGGCCTGCCTGTTGCAGACCCTGAAGCACCTCCTTGAAGTGGAGAAGGTGTTCCTCCCAGCTGGAACTATAGACAGCTATTTCATATAAGTAGGCTGCGCAATAGGCATCCTTGTCAGTTAGGACCCCGTTAACCAACTGTTGGAAGGTAGCGGGCATTTTTCAACCCAAAGGGCATCACCCGGACCTGGTAATGGCCATCAGGTGTGGAAAATGCAGATCTCTCTTTAGCCCCCTCAGTCAAGGCGATCTTCCAGTACCCTGATGTGAGATCAAAGGTACTCAGGAACTTGGCAGTGCCTAGCCTGTCAAGGAGCTCATCAGCTCTGGGGATGGAGTGAGCATCAGTCCGTGTGACTGAGTTGAGACCCCAGTAGTTCACACAGAACTGAAGTTCTGGCTATGCCCCGGGGGCAGCACCCTTAGGTACCAACACCACAGGGCTGGCTCAGGGACTGCTGGACTTCTCAATTACCCACAGGGTCAACATCTTGAAAACCTCCTCCTTGATGCTGGCCTTCACCTTATCCGACAACCTGTAAATTTTGTTCTTCACAGGGGGACTGTCTCCCCTGTCAATGTCATGGACACACAGATGGATAAGTCCAGGGGTAAGTGAAAACAGGGAAGAGAACTGCTTTAACAACTCCTAGCAGTCTCCTCTCTAATCTACAGTCAGGGAGTTAGAGAGAATGACACCCTCCACTGACCCATCATCTTCCTTGGCAGAGAGGAGGTCGGGGAGAGGTTCACTCTCCTTTTTCATGCCCTCATCTATGACCAGGAGCATACTGACCTCAGACCTCTCAAAGTGAGGTTTGAGTCTGTTATGATGGAGAACCCTTAGGGGGTGCCTAGGGGTCTAGAGGTCCACTAGGTAAGTGGCCTCCCCCTTCCGTTCCTTAATCTCAAATGGGCCAGACCAGCGGTCCTGGAGAGCCCTAGGCTCTACTGGCTCCATCACCCAAACCTTGTCTCCAGGTGAGAACTCAACCAGAGTGGCCTTCCGGTCGTACCACTCCTTCATCACTTTTTGACTGGCCTCAAGGTTACTCTTGGCCTGCTTCCAGAAGCGTTGGGTTTGGTTACAGAGGGCCAGCATGTAGCTGACCACATCCTGGGGATGTGTCTTGGGAGCTTTCTCCCAGCCCTCTTTAACTATGCTCAGTTGTCCCCTGACAGGGAGACCATAAAGAAAGTCAAAGGGGCTGAACCCCACCCCTTTCTGGGGCACCTCCCTATAAGCAAACAGCAGGCCTGGCAAGAAGACATCCGACTTACGCCTCATAGCTTCAGTTAGTCTATTGATCATGCCTTTAAGGGTCTTGTTGAATCTCTCAACAAGCCAATTGGATTGAGGATGATAAGGGGTGGTATACCTGTAGGTCACCCCACACTCATCTCACATGGACTTCATATAAGCAGGCATGAAGTTTATGCCCCGTCAGATGCAACTTCCTTAGGGAATCCCACATGGGTAAATATTCCCAGCAGGGCTCCTGTCACCACTGGTGCAGTCACTGTTCTCAGAGGGATTTCCTCTGGGCAGCGGGTGGCATGGTCCACCAAAACCAGGATAGGCCTGTTGCCCAAGGTAGCTTTGGGGTCAAAGAGACCAACGATGTCAATGCCTACCCTTTTAAAGGGGGTGCCAATGACGGGGAGTGGGATCAGGGGGGCTTTAAACTTTTTCCCTGTCTTCCCACTAGACTGGCAGATGGGACAGGCTCTGCAGAAATTAACTGAGGCTACCCTGATTCTAGGCCAATGGAAGTGGGTGACAAGCCTGTCAACGGTCTTGTCTTGGCCCAGATGTCCTGCCAGGGGAATGTTGTGAGCCAGACCCAGTAGGAAGGATCGGTAACACTGAGAAACCACCAGCACATGTGCTGTCACAGGGCCCGGAACCTTAGGTTCGCTGCAAAGGAGATAATTCTCCCAGTAGATATGGTGAGTGCCAGAGGCATCACCGGCTGCTTTGGCTGTGGCCTGTTGCCTCAGACTGTCAAGGGCAGGGCATTCTTTCTGCGCCTTGTAGAACTCTGCCCTGGTTGGCCCACCCTCTACTTGCCAGCCAGCAAGTTCAGGCAGGTTGCCCAGGTTCACTATGTCCTCTCCAGTTGGCTCAGGGGCCACCTCCTCCTCAGGGGCCCCATCCACCACTGTGGGAACATCTGAGGTGGGTTTCCCGTGCCTCTTGCCCTTCCTTTTTGCAGCTGTCTGGGCCATTGTTCCAGGCTCCAGACACCCTTGACTCCCTTCCCGGGCAGCCATGGACCTTGTGATCATGCAGACCCACTCAGGCAAACCTAACATCTGCAGGTGGTGAGCTCTACCTCCTCCCAGGCAGTATGCTCAAGATCATTGCCTACCAGGCAATCTACAGGCCTGGCCGGACTAACAGGTACTTTCAGAGTACCAGAGACCCCCCACTCAAAGGGAACCAGAGCCTCCGGTAAGTGACTCTCAGGATTGTCAGCAACTGTGACCTGGTGGACTGTATTAGGGACTATCCGCTCTGCTGACACCAGCTGATTCTTGAAAGTAGTCATACTGGCTCCTGTGTCACGCAGAACCTCCACCCTTTGCCCATCAATGGTGACCCACTGCCCATACTTTGAAGTATTTGCAGGCATGTGAGCTTTAGGCACCATCTGTCTATCTCCCAGGGATACTAAGGAAACCTCTGTCTGTCCCCCAAAGCTAACTGGGACTATCCCCCCCCTCTGAGGCTACTAGCCAACCCAGGTGCCTATCCAGTGGTGGACTGTGCTCTCTTGGAACACTGGGAGTCGCCCTTAAAGTGTCCATGCTGATAGCACTCTAAGTATTTGGGGATGAACTTCCCTAACTTTCTGTCAAAGAACCCTGGTTTCTTCCCAAATCTAGAAGAGGAATGGTTACCACACCCCCATTAGGAATTGTTTTAGGGGCCTTTAGAGAACTCCTTATTGTTAAGTTTCTCTCCCCCCTCTTTCTTCTTTTGGGAACCCTGACCACCTTTGTGGGTGTCACCCTCAGATGCCTTCTTGGACACTCTGGTGCTAATCCAGAGGTCCGCCTCCTCAACAAGCTTCCTGGGATCAGTCAGCTTGCTATCTACAGAGTGCTGGTGCAACTCTGTAAAACAAATACTGAGCATATGCTCTGTCAGAATCAAATCATATAACCTTTTATAATGATCTACTGTGCAGCCACAGACCCATCCATCCAGTGTCTTATTGGAGAAATCTTAACTATCTACCCAAGTTTGTGTGGAAAGTTTGGTGCTTTTCCTAAACCTCTGACGGTATTTCTCAGGGGTCAGCCCAAACTTGGCCAGTAAAGCAGCTTTCATGTGTGCATAGACATTCCTATCCAGTGGAGCGAGTGTAAGAAGTGAATCCCTCCCCACTGCTGGTACATAAAACCACAAGGCTGCCCCCAGTGCTCCTCTTAGGACCCATTGGCCCTTAGTACAACTTCATAGGCAGCCAGACACTTGTCAATGTCATCTCCCACCACAAAACTTGGCACCACATTCTTGGGTATACAAACCTTTTTCTCCCCAACAGATCCTGCATGTATGCTGGTACCATCACTGCTGGACTCAGACTGCCTCGCCTTGATCTCCAGTTCCTTGAGACTCAGTTCATGAGCCAACAAAAACATTTTCTCAGCCAAGGGTCTCTCAGCTGCAGCTTCAGCTCTCTCAGCTTCAATCTGCTTTGCTGCTCTTTTAGTCTCAGCTTGCTTGGCTTCTCTTTCTGCTCTCCTTTCATCTTGTAGAGCCTCAATTTTCAACCTTGCCATCTGCAATTGAAATTCTCTCTCCTCTCACCTTTCCTCTGCGGTCAGGCCTTAATCAGAGACACTGCTCCCTGGTTTGTCAGGGGGCACAATTGCAGTGGTAACATCATCCACCAATGGCAACAAATCCTCTGAGGGGCCCTCCTCCTCAGCATCCTCCTTTGAATGGGCTTCTGCCCAGGCCCTCAGGGCCATTTGAAATTCTTCCTTTCTGGTGGTACCTTGGGTGGGTACTCCCATATCCTTGAAGAACCCTTTCAGCTGTTTGAAAGTATTTGTCACTAACAGGGCCAGGTCAATATTCTCCTGCTTAAGACCCAGCCTGACAAATGTTGAGTGAGGATTTTAGTTAAAAATTGTCAGGAAAAAAATCGAAATTGCAAGGAGAGATAAAAATCAAGTTGCCCTTCAACTGTGGGTAGGGAGTGAAATACTTAGCTACTATATATCACTGCACAAATACAAGTCCTATCCTCACTGCTGATCACCAATGTTAGATATGGGGTCTTTGGTTGGCAGTCAGGTTACCCCCTGTCCAAGCAATGACACTCAATCTAGTCAGGGTAAGTCACACACAATCCAAATTATCCCATGCCCACCCTCTGGTAGCTTGGCACTGAGCTGTCAGGCTTAACTTAGAAGACAATGTGTAAAGTATTTGCCCAATAAATCATACAATAACACAATATATCATCACAAAAATACACCACACATTGTTTAGAAGATGCAGGTCAAAACGATTAAAATGCAATAAGTTTATGTTGAGATATCACTGAAAAGTGATATAAAGGGCCTCATTACAACCCTGGCGGTCCAAGACCGCCAGGGTTGTTTTGGCGATTTACCACCAACAGGCTGGCGGTACAATCTGCCTCATTACTACCGCGGTGGAAGCGCCATGGTTGCACCGCCGGGACCGATGGTTTCCCGCCATGGTTGTCCCGGCGGTTTTAATCCACCAGGGCAGCGCTGCTTGCAGCACTCCCCTAGGGGATTTCGATTCCCCTTCCCGCTAGCCTGTCCATGGCGGTAGAGAATGCCATGGAAAGGCTGGAAGGAAGGGGAGTCGCAGGGCAGTGCAGGGGCCCCCAGGCACAGCCCCACCCTGCTTTTGACTGTCTGAACCCGTTGCATGGCTCCAATGTTACGGCCGACATCCCCGCTGGGCAGTCGCCGGCTCCAATGTTACGGCCCAGCGGGGATGTCATAATGCAGCTGGCGGGATTACGGCCGCATAGGCGGACGCTCAGTGGTCCAACCTTGGCGGGCGACCTCCGCCGCCCGCCAAGGTAGTAACGAGGCCCATAGTGTCTTAAGTCTTTTAAAAGCAAACAAAGGCCCTCATTACAACATTGGTGGTAAAACCCGCTTACCGCCGTGCAGAAGACCGCCAACACACCGCCGCGGAATTCCACCACAGCAATTATGACCCACAGTTCTGAATCCGCCAAAATCTAGACACCCACACAAGTCTGCCACACCAAAGGCCAGTGATAAACTGGTGAAAACCAAACCTCCACCGTCACGCCAACAGAAATACGCCCACACTATCACGACACACGAATCCACGCGGCGGTCTTTCAACCGTGGTATTCCATTGGCGGTACACACCGCCGCGCTCAAAATACACACACATTTACAAAACACAACCACATTGGACTATTCAAAATACACACAGCTGATACACATACACACACCACTCCCACACACACAATACAATATAAAACACACACCCACATCACCCACAAACCCTTACAACAATTCACAAATGAAAGCCAGAGAGAGACAGCACCAGCAAGAACAACAGCATCCACAGGCACACAACACCATCACCCACAGAACTTCCACGCACCTCACACAACACACCACTACATATCAGCACACTTATCACCCCACACTCCACCCCACACATCACCTACACCACCCCATGGCACGGCAAAGACACCCCAGGTCCTCAGAGGAGGAGCTCAGGGTCATGGTGGAGGAAATCGTCCGGGTAGAGCCACAGCTATTCGGATCACAGGTGCAGCACACCTCCATTGCAAGGAAGATGGAGCTATGGCGAAGAATAGTGGACAGGGTCAACGCAGTGGGACAGCACCCAAGAAATAGGGAGGACATCAGGAAGAGGTGGAGCGACCTACGGGGGAAGGTGCGTTCCGTGGTCTCAAGACACCACCTGGTGGTTCAGCGGACTGGCGGCGTACCCCCACCTCCTCCCCCACAACTAACAACATGGGAGGAGCAGGTCTTGGCGATTCTGCATCCTGAGGGCCTCGCAGGAGTAGGTGGAGGAATGGACTCTGGTATAACAAATCTTAACTATTACATACCCCACCCTACCTGCATGCCAGCACATACCCCCACCCTCACCCTCACCCCCATCACTCCTACTCCTCACAAATGTCCCAATATCACAAACCACACACCCTAACCCCAAGCCCTGCATGCAACAACAAAGCATGGACACCCATCACTAAAGCATTCCCACTGCACATACCCATACACCCCCCTAAACCATCATCACATGATGTCCCACACAGGAATGCAAGCACTGGGGTACACGGTCACCCACCCATTGCACACCATGACACACAGATGTAATAACCATCCTTTTATACCCCTGTAGGACCCGTACCCAATGTCACCGGACAGGAGGGTCCACACCACCAACAGAAGAGACCCACAGTGATGACAGCACCTCTGTCCAACTGGATCTAGATGACCAGCCCAGCCCATCGGGGACCTCTGGACAGTCGGTTCCCCTCACACAGTCACAGGCCACTACAGAGCTTCCCCCTCTGGAAACACCAGCACAGCACCCACCCAGCGGGCCCATACCTCCGTCCCCAGGACACGTCAATCAGCTGTGTGTCCACCACTACAGGGAACCCAGGCTAACCCACCACCCAAACCACAACAGGGAACTGGGGGCAGTGGTAGTGGGCACACGGTCCAGGGGACGGAGGCCCAGGAACAGAGGGGAACTGAGAGGGCTGCTGTGCGACAGGGGGCGTACAGGCCAAGGGAACCCACTCTCCACGAGGCCCGCTTCTCCATCATGGGAGCCTACCACCACTCCCAGGAGACGATGGCAACTGTACTGGCCAAGTTTCATGAGATCCAGCACCTGCAGGAGGAACAGTATATGGGCTTCAGGGAGGAACTCAGATCCATCAACTCCACCCTGGGCACCATAGTAGGGGTGCTGAAGGAAGTACTCAACACCAGGAGGGACACTGTGGCACTACAAGGGGCCCCTGACACTAGCATGGACGATGAACTGCCCATTACCTCTGCCGGCGCTAGTGGACTGGAGGCACCGCCACAGGACCACCACATCAGCACCCCACACCCTGCAGAGGGAGAACCACCCCGCAAACGGTCCCTGAGATCCAGGAACAAGACAGAGCACGATGCCAAGACCCCCGCCAAGAAATGAGACCACCTTGATTGTCTTCCTACTGTCCCACTTTGTCACCCTGTCCACTTTCTTGTCATTAAAATTTCATCACACAATCCTCATTTCGTAGTTACTTGTTCTTTTAATGCTGTCATAGTATCTCTCGTGTTTCCAACCTTTTTAGACGTTCAGGAGGCGTACTCGCTAGTATGTGGAATCGGTTTAAAGATATGACTGATAGGAAAATACGTGGAGAGACGATTTAAAATTCAATCGAGGGAACAAGGAAATGATTTCATTCTTGGAAACACGAGAGATACTATGACAGCATTAAAAGAACAAGTAACTACGAAATGAGGATTGTGTGATGAAATTTTAATGACAAGAAAGTCCTGAGGAAATCCCAGGGGTACTCCCCCGAATGAAACACGTGTTGACGACGTACAAGCAAGTTGGATTTGATGGTTATATGAATGGGACAATTACTAATTATATTATTGTGAATTTGAAGAATTGAGTTGGACATTAATTTAGAGAATGAATATATAAGTTTAAGGAACTTACATTAGTACTATTGTTTTTTGTGCTGTATTAGATAAGATGGCTGTTAGATAGGCATTGATTTAAAGATTTCTGTTTTCGATGTATAAAAATTTAAATACTTCATGTGTGCCATTACTCTTTATTGTATTTTTAGATATCTCAGCGGGTGTATCGTTTAGGTGATTTTGGAGGGTGGACACCTGAGTTTTGTGCACCGTGGTATTATATTTATATAAGGTTAAAATATTTTGAAATTAGAGCGCCAGTCACTCACTACCACGCCCTCTTTTTGATTGTAGGCTGGTTTGTACTCTTACCTGTGTCTCACTGGAAATATTGCTGAATCACTGAGTCCCTGTTGTTCATGTCTTCTTCCTCTGCTTCCTCGTCTGCACTGTCCACAGGCTCCACAGCTGCCACAACACCGCCATCTGGACCATCCTCCTTCAGAAAAGGCAACTATCGTTGCAAAGCCAAGTTGTGAAGCATACAGCAGGCCACGATGATCTGGCACACCTTCTTTGGTGAGTAGAATAGGGATCCACCTGTCATATGGAGGCACCGGAACCTGGCCTTCAGGAGGCCGAAGGTCTGCTTGATCACCCTCCTAATTCGCCCATGGGCCTCATTGTAGCGTTCCTCTGCCCTTGTCCTGGGATTCCTCACTGGGGTCAGTAGCCATGACAGGTTGGGGTAACCAGAGTCACCTGCAAATGTTGAGGGACAACTGTTAGACACACACTAACCTGTAGGGATATCCCCAGACCCAGACAACAATTCCCATTGACTAGCTTCCAGGTGCTCACCTAATATCCACACACGGTGCCTCTGGAGTTGACCCATTAATTAAGGGATGCTGCTATTCCACAGGATGTAGGCGTCATGCACTGAGCCAGGGAACATGGCATTCACATGGGAGATGTACTGGTCTGCCAAACTTACCATCTGTACATTCATTGAATGATAACTCTTCTGGTTTCTGTACAACTGTTCACTCCTGTGGGGGGGGACCAAAGCCACGATGATCTGGCACACCTTCTTTGGTGAGTAGAATAGGGATCCACCTGTCATATGGAGGCACCGGAACCTGGCCTTCAGGAAGCCGAAGGTCTGCTTGATCACCCCCCTAATTCGCCCATGAGCCTCATTGCAGCGTTCCTCTGCCCTTGTCCTGGGATTCCTCACTGGGGTCAGTAGCCATGACAGGTTGGGGTAACCAAAGTCACCTGCAAATGGTGAGGGACAACTGTTAGACACACACTAACCTGTAGGGATATCCCCAGACCCAGACAACCATTCCCATTGACTAGCTTCCAGGTGCTCACCTAATAGCCACACACGGTGCCTCTGGAGTTGACCCATTAATTAAGGGATGCTGCTATTCCACAGGCTGTAAGCGTCATGCACTGAGCCAGGGAACATGGCATTCACATGGGAGATGTACTGGTCTGCCAAACTTACCATCTGTACATTCATTGAATGATAACTCTTCTGGTTTCTGTACACCTGTTCACTCCTGTGGGGGGGGACCAAAGCCACATGGGTCCCATCAATGGCACCTATGATGTTGGGGATATGTCCCAGGGCATAGAAATCACCTTTCACTGTAGGCAAATCCTCCACCTGAGCGAAAACGATGTAGCTCCGCATGTGTTTCAGAAGGGCTGACAACACTCTGGACAACACGTTGGAAAACATAGGCTGGGACATCCCTGATGCTATGGCCACTGTTGTTTGAAATGACCCACTTGCAAGGAAATGGAGCACTGACAGCACCTGCACTTGAGGGGGCATTCCTGTGGGATGGCGGATAGCTGACATCAGGTCTGGCTCCAACTGGGTAAACAGTTCCTGGATTGTGGCACGGTGAAGCCTGTATGTGATAATCACATGTCTTTCCTCCATTGTCGACAGGTCCACCAACGGTCGGTACACCGGAATATGACACCATCTCCTCACATGTCGAAGCGGACGGTGCCTATGAAGGACAACAGCGAGCACAGAGTCAAACAAGTCAGAGGTCCGTACACACAGTTTACACAGAACACCATTCATACACAAAAGTGGCCTGTATGTGTCTTGAGTCTAGGACTAGGTATGTGTGACGCAGTTGAAAATGAAGCCATGTGGGCCCCTGAAATGGCGGCTGCCTGACCTCTTAAGTGAGACAATGGGATGTGAGGTAACTGCGCTTGCATTGTACACTGTCGCAGTAGGCGGTCGAAGACCGCGGCGCAATGCTGCGTTGGTTAACATTGGACCCTATGGGTCCCAGGATCCAATGACGATGTACGCCGGCAGTGACGGTACGCACCCCCACGGACGTGACCGCCATTTTCTATCTGTTCAATCACTCGATACCTGATCTTCGACAGGAGAGGACCTACACTGCAAGTGCTGCTGTGACCTCAGTCTGGAAGAGACAATGTGTAGGAGGCTGGACTGGCTTGTAG
This sequence comes from Pleurodeles waltl, assembly GCF_031143425.1. Lineage (NCBI taxonomy): Eukaryota > Metazoa > Chordata > Amphibia > Caudata > Salamandridae > Pleurodeles > Pleurodeles waltl. The sequence continues at coordinate 423,817 of NW_027150395.1, forward strand.
TGAGTACCAAGGGGTACTTACACCTTGCACCAGGCCCAGTTATCCCTTATTAGTGAATAGGGTGTCTAGCAGCTTAGGCTGATAGATAATGGTAGCTTAGCGGAGCAGCTTAGGCTGAACTAGGAGACGAGTGAAGCTCCTACAGTACCACTAGTGTCATATGCACAATATAAGAAAACACAATACACAGATATACTAAAAATAAAGGTACTTTATTTTTATGACAATATGCCAAAAGTATCTCAGTGAGTACCCTCAGTATGAGGATAGCAAATATACACAAGAAATATGTACACAATACCAAAAATATGCAGTATAGTATTAGAAAACAGTGCAAACAATGTATAGTTACAATAGGATGCAATGGGGACACATAGGGATAGGGGCAACACAAACCATATACTCCAAAAGTGGAATGCGAACCACGAATGGACCCCAAACCTATGTGACCTTGTAGAGGGTCGCTGGGACTGTAAGAAAACAGTGAGGGTTAGAAAAATAGCCCACCCCAAGACCCTGAAAAATTAGTGCAAAGTGCACTAAAGTTCCCCAAAGGACATAGAAGTCGTGATAGGGGAATTCTGCAGGAAAGACACAAACCAGCAATGCAACAACGATGGATTTCCAGTCGAGGGTACCTGTGGAACAAGGGGACCAAGTCCAAAAGTCACAAGTAAGTCGGAGATGGGCAGATGCCCAGGAAATGCCAGCTGTGGGTGCAAAGAAGCTGCTACTGGACAGTAGAAGCTGAGGATTCTGCAGGAACAACAAGGGCTAGGAACTTTCCCTTTGGAGGACGGATCCCTCATGCAGTGGAGAGTTGTGCAGAAGTGTTTTCCTGAAGAAAGACCACAAACAAGCCTTGCTAGCTTCAAGTCGTGCGGTTAGGGTTTTTGGATGCTGCTGTGGCCCAGGAGGGACCAGGATGTGAACAATTGCGTCTGGGGACAGAGGAGGCGTCGAGCAAGACAAGGAGCCCTCTCAGAAGCAGGCAGCACCCACAGAAGTGCCAGAACAGGCACTACAAAGAGGAGTGAAACAGTTCTCACCCGAAGTTGCACAAAGGAGTCCCACGCCGCCGGAGGACAACTTAGAAAGTCGTGCAATGCAGGTTAGACTGCCGTGGACCCAGGCTTGGCTGTGCACAAAGGATTTCCACCAGAAGTGCACAGAGGCCGGAGTAGCTACAAAAGTCACCGTTCCCAGCAATGCAGTCTGGCGTGGGAAGGCAAGGACTTACCTCCACCAAACTTGGACTGAAGAGTCACTGGACTGTGGGAGTCACTTGGACAGAGTTGCTGGATTCAAGGGACCTCTCTCGTCGTGCTGAGAGGAGACCCAGGGTACCGGTGATGCAGTTCTTTGGTGCCTGTGGTTGCAGGGGGACGATTCCGTCAACCCACAGGAGATTTCTTCGGAGCTTCTAGTGCAGAGAGGAGGCAGACTACCCCCACAGCATGCACCACCAGGAAAACAGTCGAGAAGGCGGCAGGATCAGCGTTACAGAGTTGCAGTAGTCGTCTTCGCTACTTTGTTGAAGTTTTGCAGGCTTCCAGCGCGGTCAGCAGTCGATTCCTTGGCAGAAGGTGAAGAGAGAGATGCAGAGGAACTCGGATGAGCTCTTGCATTCGTTATCTAAGGAAATCCCCAACGCAGAGGCCCTAAATAGCCAGAAAAGAGGGTTTGGCTACTTAGGAGAGAAGATAGGCTAGCAACACCTGAAGGAGCCTATCAGAAGGAGTCTCTGACGTCACCTGCTGGCCCTGGCCACTCAGAGCAGTCCAGTGTGCCAGCAGCACCTCTGTTTCCAAGATGGCAGAGGTCTGGAGCACACTGGAGGAGCTCTGGGCACCTCCCAGGGGAGGTGCAGGTCAGGGGAGTGGTCACTCCCCTTCCCTTTGTCCAGTTTCGCGCCAGAGCAGGGCTGAGGGGTCTCTGAACCGGTGTAGACTGGCTTATGCAGAAATGGGCACCATGTGTGCCCATGAAAGCATTTCCAGAGGCTGGGGGAGGATACTCCTTCCCTGCCTTCACACCATTTTCCAAAGGGAGAGGGTGTAACACCCTCTCTCTGAGGAAGTCCTTTGTTCTGCTATCCTGGGCCAAGCCTGGCTGGACCCCAGGAGGGCAGATAACTGTCTGAGGGGTTGGCAGCAGCAGCAGCTGCAGTGAAACCCCTGAAAAGGCAGTTTGGCAGTACCAGGGTCTGTGCTACAGACCGGTGGGATCATGGGATTGTGCCAACTATGCCAGGATGGCATAGAGGGGGCAATTCCATGATCATAGACATGTTACATGGCCATATTCGGAGTTACCATTGTGAAGCTACACATAGGTAGTGACCTATATGTAGTGCACGCATGTAATGGTGTCCCCGCACTCACAAAGTCCGGGGAATTTGCCCTGAACAATGTGGGGGCACCTTGGCTAGTGCCAGGGTGCCCACACACTAAGGAACTTAGCACCCAACCTTTACCAGGTAAAGGTTAGACATATAGGTGACGTATAAGTTACTTAAGTGCAGTGGTAAATGGCTGTGAAATAACGTGGACGTTATTTCACTCAGGCTGCAGTGGCAGGCCTGTGTAGGAATTATCAGAGCTCCCTATGGGTGGCAAAAGAAATGCTGCAGCCCATAGGTATCTCCTGGAACCCCAATACCCTGGGTACCTCAGTACCATATACTAGGGAATTATAAGGGTGTTCCAGTATGCCAATATGAATTGGTGAAATTGGTCACTAGCCTGTTAGTGACAATTTGTAAAGAGAGAGCATAACCACTGAGGTTCTGATTAGCAGAGCCTCAGTGAGACAGTTAGGCATCACACAGGGAACACATACCTATAGGTCACAAACTTATGAGCACTGGGGTCCTGGCTAGCAGGGTCCCAGTGACACATAACAAACATACTGAAAAAATAGGGTTTTCACTATGAGCACTGGGCCCTGGCTAGCAGGATCCCAGTGAGACAGTGAAAACACCCTGACATACACTCACAAACAGGCCAAAATTGGGGGTAACAAGGCTAGAAAGAGGCTACTTTCTCACACAACCCCCCCCAAACGAAGGAAAATAAGGCTAACCTTGGCCAGTTGAGACTTTATTGTCTAAGTGGTGATAAGTAGAGAGTAGCTCTGCAATAGACTGGTTACTCCCTTTATCATCCACTATATGGTTACTTCCCTGTGGGGATGTAAACCACCCTGTTTGAAGTTTTTTAGCTAAGCAACAATGTGAAGATGTATTTTCAGAGTTTCTATCAGTAAGTTTTAGTTTAGAGCAGTGGGATTTGTCCACTGAACCTATTTGTAGTGATGGGAATGCCAGACAGGGATGCTGTCTCAGAAAAGCCCTAGCTGGGCAAAAACTTTGTCCATATGGCTGGAAGAGAGAACAGGGATGCTGTTTCTCTTGAGTTGGAGCAGGGCAGGGATGCTGTCCTATGAGCTCCACACTAGGGCAGGGATGCTGTCCTAAGTGTTGTGAGGCAGTGCAGAGTTTCTGCACTAAAGTTTCTCTGGGAGGGTTGGAGGGATGCTCCATGTTAACCAAAATGGTGCTTTTTTTCTCACCAATGTTAGTTATCCCACAGAGAGGTACTTCTACCTCAGGGAGTACAGCTTTGCTAGCTGATGATTCCCTTGGAACAGGTGCCACCCCAGGAGAGGTTTCTCCCACCACAGGAATGATATCCTGATTGGCAGGGTGGTTAGGGGATACTGTGATACCCTTTTTACCTGTTGATGAAGAGGGGTCCTGAGTTTTTAGGCCTTGTCTCCTTTGCTTTTTCATTTCAGTAGAAATGAGAGGGAACAATTCCTCTGGGATGCCGAGCATGGCTGCATGGGCATAAAACTCTACATCAGCCCAACCTGAGTCCTCTAGGTCATTACCTAAGAGACAGTCTACAGGTAAGCTAGGTGATACCACCACCTGCTTAGGGCCAGTAACTCCACCCCAACTAAACTGAATTATAGCTAAGTGAAGAAACTTAGTGGAGTTATGGACATCAATAATGTTATACTGTTGTCCAATGATGTGTTGTTCAGGAGCCACTAGGTTTTCAGTCACCAAAGTGATACTGGCACCTGTGTCCCTGTAGGCCAAGGCCTCAACACCATTTATTGAAACTGTCTGCCTGTACTTATCCATTGTGAGGGGACAAGCAGCCAGTGTGGCAAGGCCAATGCCACTAGGTGTGACAGAAACTGTCTTGGGACTGACTACCCCAGTTTCTATTATGGACCCATAAGTGAACCCAACTACACCCTTAACTTGACTGTTGCCAGCAGTCCCACCACTAGTACCACTACTGCTATGGGCACTAGAGCTTGATGTATTAGTGGTGGTAGGCTCAGGGGGTTTACCTGGACAGGACTTATCCCCTGGCCTATGGCCTCTGTTTTTACACACAAAGCACCAAGGCTTTTTAATGTGTGCAGGTTGAGAAGAAGAGGAAGAATTTGTTTTATCCCCACCCTCTGAAGAGTGATTAGGATTTGAAGTGGGATCTTTGGTTTTACCCTTATCCCCATGCTTATCTTGAGATTTTTCACCATCTTTCTTCTTGCCATCCTTGTCACCACCTGTATGAACTTTTCTGTTCACCCTTGTTCTGACCCATTTGTCTGCCTTCTTTCCCAGTTCTTGGGGAGAGGTCAGATCAGAGTCCACCAAGTACTGGTGCAACAAATCAGACACACAATTTTTAAGAATATGCTCTCTCAGGATCAAGTTATACAGGCTTTCATAATCAGTAACTTTACTGCCATGTAACCACCCCTCCAAGGCCTTCACTGAATGGTCAACAAAATCAACCCATTCTTGTGAAGACTCCTTTTTGGTCTCTCTGAACTTTATCCTGTACTGTTCAGTGGTTAAGCCATAACCATCCAGGATTGCATTCTTAAGAAATGTAAAATTATTGGCATCACTTTCTTTCACAGTAAGGAGCCTATCCCTACCCTTTCCACTAAATGATAGCCATAGGATAGCAGCCCACTGCCTTTGAGGGACATCCTGTACAACACAGGCCCTCTCAAGTGCAGCAAACCACTTGTTAATGTCATCCCCCTCCTTATAAGGGGAAACTATCTTGAGCAGATTCCTAGAATCATGCTCTTTTGCAGGATGACTATGGGGAATACTGCTGCTGCCACCATGGGTTTCTAAACCCAATTTCTGTCTTTCCCTTTCCACTTCTAAGGACTGTCTATCCAAATCCAGCTGTTGCTTCTTGAGCTTCAGTATGGTTTGTTCCACTCTCAATCTATTGAGCTCCCTTTCTAACACTCTGTCATCAGGGTGGGTGGGTGGGACATTCCTTGAAACAGAAGTATGGTGAGAATGAACAGAAGGAGACCCATCCCTTACAGAAGGCATCCTAACAGCTTGGTTAACAGAAACATCACTTCTACTATGATGAGAAGGAATACTCTTGCTATGATGTGAGACAACACTATCAGTATGGTGTGACTCTACATCAGTACCAACTATGCTAGGCTGTCTGGTAATGGGCAGGCTAGGAAGTTTCTTTCCTGAATCTTTTTCTAGGGGAGTCCCTGGATCAGATTGGGAACCATTAGCTACTTTTTCAACAGAAGGGGCACCTCTGGCCTTATCCTCTTCTATAAGCATGTTAACCAACAGTATTCTGAGGGGATTCTTCCCTACACTTAAACCTCTTTCTATGCAGAGACTCCTTGCTCCTTTCCAGCTAAGGTGATCATAAGCAAGTTTAGACAGATCAACAGTTTGGCCTGTGCCAGACATTTTAGAAAGTGTTTAAGTGATAGAAAAAGTGAGGAAAAAGTTTTCAGAACTTTTTAGAAAGACAGAAAAAAACTTTTAAAACTTTTTAAGAACTTTTAGAAAGTTTAGAGGTACTTTTCAGCACTTAGAAAAGAGTGAAAAGAGGAAATGCAAAACTTTTTGGTTAGGTGTACATACACTGAACTTGTTTTGTATATTTTTCTCTTATGAAAAGTACAATGACAAAAGTGGTAAGTAGTTACAAAGCACTTATCCCACCACTGCACAACCAATGTAGGAGGCTGGACTGGCTTGAAGTGAGTACCAAGGGGTACTTACACCTTGCACCAGGCCCAGTTATCCCTTATTAGTGTATAGGGTGTCTAGCAGCTAGGCTGATAGATAATGGTAGCTTAGCAGAGCAGCTTAGGCTGAACTAGGAGACGAGTGATGCTCCGACAGTACCACTAGCGTCATATGCACAATATGATAAGAAAACACAGTACACAGATATACTAAAAATAAAGGTACTTTATTTTTATGACAATATGCCAAAAGTATCTCAGTGAGTACCCTCAGTATGAGGATAGCAAATATACACAAGATATATGTACACAATACCAAAAATATGCAGTATAGTATTAGAAAACAGTGCAAACAATGTATAGTTACAATAGGATGCAATGGGGACACATAGGGATAGGGGCAACACAAACCATATACTCCAAAAGTGGAATGCGAACCACGAATGGACCCCAAACCTATGTGACCTTGTAGAGGGTCGCTGGGACTGTAAGAAAACAGTGAGGGTTAGAAAAATAGCCCACCCCAAGACCCTGAAAAGTGAGTGCAAAGTGCACTAAAGTTCCCCAAAGGACATAGAAGTCGTGATAGGGGAATTCTGCAGGAAAGACACAAACCAGCAATGCAACAACGATGGATTTCCAGTCAAGGGTACCTGTGGAACAAGGGACCAAGTCCAAAAGTCACAAGCAAGTCGGAGATGGGCAGATGCCCAGGAAATGCCAGCTGTGGGTGCAAAGAAGCTGCTACTGGACAGTAGAAGCTGAGGATTCTGCAGGAACGACAAGGGCTAGGAACTTCCCCTTTGGAGGACGGATCCCACATGCCGTGTCGAGTTGTGGAGAAGTGTTTTCCTGAAGAAAGACAGCAAACAAGCCTTGCTAGCTTCAAGTCATGCGGTTAGGGTTTTTGGATGCTGCTGTGGCCCAGGAGGGACCAGGATGTTGCCAATTGCGTCTGGGGACAGAGGGGGCGTCGAGCAAGACAAGGAGCCCTCTCAGAAGCAGACAGCACCCGCAGAAGTGCCGGAACAGGCACTACAAAGAGGAGTGAAATGGTGCTCACCCAAAGTTGCACAAAGGAGACCCACGCCGCCGGAGGACAACTTAAAAAGTTGTGCAATGCAGGTTAGAGTGCCGTTGACCCAGGCTTGGCTGTGCACAAAGGATTTCCACCAGAAGTGCACAGAGGCCGGAGTAGCTGCAAAAGTCGCGGTTCCCAGCAATGCAGTCTGGCGTGGGGAGGCAAGGACTTACCTCCACCAACCTTGGACTGAAGAGTGGACTGAAGCGTCACTGGACTGTGGGAGTCACTTGGACAAAGTTTCTGGATTCAAGGGACCTCGTTCGCCGTGCTGAGAGGAGACCCAGGGTACCGGTGATGCAGTTCTTTGGTGCCTGCGATTGCAGGGGGACGATTCCGTCGACCCACGGGAGATTTCTTCGGAGCTTCTAGTGCAGAGAGGAGGCAGACTACCCCCACAGCATGCACCACCAGGAAAACAGTCGAGAAGGCGGCAGGATCAGCGTTACAGAGTTGCAGTAGTCGTCTTCGCTACTTTGTTGCAGTTTTGCAGGCTTCCAGCGCGGTCAGCAGTCGATTCCTTGGCAGAAGGTGAAGAGAGAGATGCAGAGGAACTCGGATGAGCTCTTGCATTCGTTATCTAAGGAAATCCCCAAAGCAGAGACCCTAAATAGCCAGAAAAGAGGGTTTGGCTACTTAGGAGAGAAGATAGGCTAGCAACACCTGAAGGAGCCTATCAGAAGGAGTCTCTGACGTCACCCGCTGGCCCTGGCCACTCAGAGCAGTCCAGTGTGCCAGCAGCACCTCTGTTTCCAAGATGGCAGAGGTCTGAGCACACTGGAGGAGCTCTGGGCACCTCCCAGAGGAGGTGCAGGTCAGGGGAGTGGTCACTCCCCTTCCCCTTGTCCAGTTTCGCGCCAGAGCAGGGCTGAGGGGTCCCTGAACCGGTGTAGACTGGCTTATGCAGAAATGGGCACCATGTGTGCCCATGAAAGCATTTCCAGAGGCTGGGGGAGGCTACTCCTCCCCTGCCTTCACACCCTTTTCCAAAGGGAGAGGGTGTAACACCCTCTCTCTGAGGAAGTCCTTTGTTCTGCCATCCTGGGCCAAGCCTGGCTGGACCCCAGGAGGGCAGAAACCTGTCTGAGGGGTTGGCAGCAGCAGCAGCTGCAGTGAAACCCCTGAAAAGGCAGTTTGGCAGTACCAGGGTCTGTGCTACAGGCCAGTGGGATCATGGGATTGTGCCAACTATGCCAGGATGGCATAGAGGGGGCAATTCCATGATCATAGACATGTTACATGGCCATATTCGGAGTTACCATTGTGAAGCTACACATAGGTAGGGACCTATGTGTAGTGCACGCGTGTAATGGTGTCCCCGCACTCACAAAGTCCGGGGAATTTGCCCTGAACAATGTGGGGGCACCTTGGCTAGTGCAAGGGTGCCCACACACTAAGTAACGTAGCACCCAACCTTTACCAGGTAAAGGTTAGACATATAGGTGACTTATAAGTTACTTAAGTGCAATGGTAAATGGCTGTGAAATAACGTGGACGGTATTTCACTCAGGCTGCAGTGGCAGGCCTGTGTAAGAATTGTCAGAGCTCCCTATGGGTGGCAAAAGAAATGCTGCAGCCCATAGGGATCTCCTGGAACCCCAATGCCCTGGGTACCTCAGTACCATATACTAGGGAATTATAAGGGTGTTCCAGTATGCCAATATGAATTGGTGAAATTGGTCACTAGCCTGTTAGTGACAATTTGTAAAGAGAGAGCATAAACACTGAGGTTCTGATTAGCAGAGCCTCAGTGAGATAGTTAGGCATCACACAGGGAACACATACCTATAGGTCACAAACTTATGAGCACTGTGGTCCTGGCTAGCAGGGTCCCAGTGACACAAAACAAACATACTGAAAACATAGGGTTTTCACTATGAGCACTGGGCCCTGGCTAGCAGGATCCCAGTGAGACAGTGAAAACACCCTGACATACACTCACAAACAGGCCAAAAGTGGGGGTAACAAGGCTAGAAAGAGGCTACTTTCTCACACAATGGCTCGAGAGTTTGGGGAAAGGGCCCCTGCCTTCACATCGGAGGAGTTGAAGAAACTCATGGATGGGGTCCTCCCCCAGTACACGCTATTCTACGGTCCTCCAGACAAGCAGGTAAGTACACTGGGAGCATGATGTATGGGTTATGCCTGTGTGGAGAGGGCTGGATGTAAGAAGGAAGGGGGGAGAGTGCGGCATGCATGAAACAACAGTGAATACATGTGCCACACGGCAAGGGTAGGGATGGAGCCAATCACTTTGACGATGCAGTTGCTATTAACTTTCTCTTCCCCCTGTACAGTTCATGTAGGTGAGCGCCCACCAGAAAAAAGATATTTAACGTGCCATCTCCAAGGACGTCCGGACCCTGGGGGTCTACCACAGACGGAGCACCCACTGCCGTAAAAGATGGGAGGACATTTGCCGCTGGAGAAAGAAGATGGTGGAGGCTCAGCTGGGGATGGCCTCCCAACGTAGGAGGGGTGCCTGTCGCACAATGACCCCCCTGATGTTCAGGATCCTGGCAGTGGCCTACCCAGAGTTGGATGGGTACTTGAGGGCATCACAGCAGCAACAAGGGGGTGAGTACACTCTCATTCTGCTGACTTTGCGCTCAGTGGCGGGGCCTGGGTGGGGGAGGTGGGCTGTGGGTTTCCCTAGGCCAGGGCGACTTCCGTAGGCAAGGTCCCTCCGTAAGGCAGGCCATGTGGCACCCCACCCCACCTCTGAAGAGTGCCAAGTACACCTAGTCATGCCCCTGTGTCATCTATGTGTGCAGATGTCGTCCATAGCCTTGTAGGCCATTTCCCAGGAATTGAACAGTGGAGCCCAAGAACGTGGCGTAGTGCAGGGGCCTTCTGTGTCTGTCGTGTACGCCAACGGTAGCGGTAATGCATGCACTCAACATGTCTTTCTTCTGTCGTCCCCCCCTTTTTGTGGGTCTCCCTGTTCTTGTGTGCATTAGCATCATCAGGTGGAGGAGCAGTGGCACCGGAGCACCAGGGAGCTGCATCCCACATGGCCACGGAGGGCCACACTACGGACTTCACCAGTGGGACGGAGGGCGAGGGGAGCTCCACGGCGGGGACATGAGCTGAGACCAGTGACATGGACTCGTCCTCTGATGGGAGCTCCCTTGTGGTGGCGGCAACATCTGTGCCACCCCCATCTACAGTTACAGCCGCCACCCCCCCTTTCAGCACCGCCCTCCCAGCCGCCCCTCAGCCTTTGCCCCATGCCCGCTCACCCGGGAGGGTGGGCATCACCTTCGCCCTAGGCACCTCAGGCCCTGCCCCAGTCACCACTGCTGCCCTCAGTGAGGAGTCCATTGACCTCCTCAGGTCCCTCACTGTTGGGCAGTCTACCATTTTGAATGCCATCCAGGGTGTAGAAAGGCGGTTGCAACAAACCAATGCATTCCTGGAGGGCATTCATTCTGGTCAGGCAGCCCTTCAGCGAGCTTTTCAGACTCTGGCCTCAGCACTGATGGCAGCTATTGTCCCTGTCTCTAGCCTCCCCCTCCAACTTCCTCCACCCAGACCCAATCCCCTCTACCTAAGCCTATCACAATGACACCTACAGACCAGCATGCACACACGTCAACACACAAGGGAAGCTCAGGCAAACATAAGCACCATACATCCCACAGGCACTCACGCAAGCATCACACACATGCAGACACACCAACATCCACTTCCTACACTGTGTCCCCCTCCTCCTCGTCTCCCTCCTCCCTCCCTGTCTCGTCTACACTCACACCTGCATGCACTACCTCTACAGCCACTACTGCCATCACCAGCACACCCACAACCACACCCCGCTCACGTGCAGTCACCACCCCACTACCATTCACACGTCCCCTGTGTCCTCTTCCAGTGTGTCTGTGACGCCCCCTCCCAAGATACACAAATGCAGGCACACACACACCCAACAGCCATCCACCTCACGACAGCCTCCAGCGCATGCACCTTCACCCAAAGTCAGCAAACTAACACCTCCTACAACCACCACCTCTTCCTCCACTCCCCAACCCCCTCCAGCTACCCATCCAAGTGTGTCAAAAAAACATTTCCTGTCCAACCTTAACCTCTTTCCCACACCTCCACCACCCCGTCCGTCTCCTAGGTCCCAAACTAGCACCTCAGCCACAACATCTCCGGGACCAGTGGTGCTTGTAGTCACCGGAATCTGGAGTGCACCGGCCACCAGGGCAGCCAGTGTGGCACGGAGCCACAGTACAGACACTCCCCCACCTGTGAAGCATCAGAAGTTGGCCAGTGCCCGGCGGGAGAGGGGCAAGACTCCAGCCACCAAAGTCGCTCCCAGGGGTCCCGGTGGGAGTGTGGAGTCAGCTGTGACACCTTCCAAGGTGGGGAAGGGCCACAAGAAACCCGGCAAGTCTGGGAAGAGCAGCACAGCGGAGAAGACTGCCATCATCCCCGCTGCCCAGGAGGCCACCTCCAGCCCCAGCTCAGCTGCCCAGGACAGGACTGCCAGCACAAGCCCACCTGCCCAGGACAGGACTGCCAGCACAAGCCCCGCTGCCCAAGACAGGACCGCCAGTCCCAGCCCACCTGCCCAGGACATGACCTCCAGCACCAGCCCAGCTGCCCAGGACAGGACCGCCAGCACAAGCCCACCTGCCCAGGAGGCCACCGCCAGAACCAGCCCAGCTGCCCAGGAGGCCACCACCAGCACAAGCCCAGCTGCCCAGGAGGCCACCACCAGCACCAGCCCAGCTGCCCAGGACAGGACAGGCTGGGCCATGAAGGACTGCCAGCAAAAGCCCCGCTGGGCCATGAAGGACCGCCAGCAAAAGCTCCGCTGGGCCATGAAGGACCGCCAGCAAAAGCCCCGCTGGGCCATGAAGGACCACCAGAAAAAGCCCCGCTGGGCCATGAAGGACCGCCAGCAGCTGAGTCTGTCGTAGTTTGGACTCTTGCTGTGAGCAAGACTGCTGGTTAAAGGATGACAGTACTTTTGTTTGTAGGCGACTACGTCTTTCCTACAACAAGTCGCAACTGTTGTCTCAACCTTACCCGCTCACTAGCAGCACCTCACCAGAAACACAATAGTAAGAGGTGATTTATGGCAGCCATTTACGCATGGACTCAAAAATAAGATATCTCAGGGAGTGTCCTGGTTAAACAGAGATTACCCTTTTCTCACAGATATATTATGTCTCATACAATTACAGGCAATGACACAGATGCAGTAAAGTTACAATAGTTTTTATTTAGCATAACTGCAATTTGCGATAAGTTGCATGGGCTGCAATGATTAGGATAATGAATAAAGCAAGAAACAGTATTGTGAAAACGAGAGTCATTATTACAAAGACCCCCACCATCTTGCAATACATAGAAAAGATATATGAGATGTAATATGCCCTAATACCCTAATGTGAAAAGGCCTAACCTCCTACCTAAAGGAGAGCTGGGTTTGTTAAACCTAATCTGCCAATGCCATGTCCATGAGAGGAGCCCCCAACCCTCGTTACCTTGTAATGAGGTCTCTATCTCAGACTCCGAAGGGCCACAAAGACTGGGTTCAGCGTCAAGACGACTGCAACATCGGTATCAGCGATGGTGGCGATGCCCTCTGTTCGGAGTCCCTCTAATTATCTGTCTAAAGTGTGATGTATTTATACAGATCTACAAGGTCCCCTGACGTAGGTGTGTTCCTAAACAATAGATAACAGAAATGCTTGGGACGGCAATTAATATCAACAATCCCTTGAAAGTATAGAGAGGGAAAATCCCTAAGTGTGAACACCTACTGTTTGTTTGTCTTTGATGCTTGATCTTGATGCCTTGGCGCGTTGACACTGATAATGTTACCCATAACAAGTGGCCTAACTATAAACAAGGCAGCCATCTTAGAAGAAATAAATAATTAAATGGGATAAGACAGAGCAAGCTAAGTAGGTTAAAAGTCACTAGGTGACGAGGGCACAAGTCTACAAGCCAGAGGCTAAGCTAACTCCTGTTATCCCATTAAAACGAACTAGGATTCACTACAAGTCCCTGCAATGGAGACCGCCGCCTCAAGCACCGCTGAACAGGGCACCGCTGTCTCAAGCACCGCTGAACAGGGCATCGCCGTCTCAAGCACTGCTGAACAGGGCACCGCCATCTCAAGCACCGCTGGCCCATGAGCAGCAAGTGCACTGACACTACTGAGTCAGTCATGGGGTGAATGAAGCACTCTGGGCACCATGCCCCCGCCAGAACCAGTGGAGAGGTCCATCTGCTACCTCTGTCCTTAACAGGATGAAGCACTCTGGGTACCATTCCCCCTCCAGAACCAGTGGAGAGATCCATCCACTACCTCTGTCTTTAGCAGGATGAAGCACTCTGGGCACCATGCCCTCTCCAGAACCAGTGGAGAGAACCATCCACTACCTCTGTCCTTAGCAGGATGAAGCACTCTGGGCACAAGGCCCCCTCCAGAACCAGTGGAGACTGTCATCCACTTGAGAGACTGTGGCTTTGCACTCCCCAGGATGGAACAGTGGTCAAACCACCCACTGTAGAGACTTGAGAGACTGTGGCTTTGCACTCCCCAGGATGGAACAGTGGGCAAACCACCCACTTGGGAGACTTGAGAGACTGTGGATTTGCACTCCCCAGGATGTAACAGTGGGCAAACCACCCACTGTAGAGACTTGAGAGACTGTGGCTTTGCACTCCCCAGGATGGAACAGTGGGCAAACCACTCACTGTAGAGACTTGAGAGACTGTGGCTTTGCACTCCCCAGGATGGAACAGTGGGCAACCCACCCACTGTAGAGACTTGAGAGACTGTGGCTTTGCACTCCCCAGGATGGAACAGTGGGCACACCGCTCACTTGGGAGACTTGAGAGACTGTGGCTTTGCACTCCCCAGGATGGAACAGTGGGCAAACCACCCACTGTAGAGACTTGAGAGACTGTGGCTTTGCACGCCCCAGGATGGAACTGTGGGCATGTGGCCCCCTTGTGGATTTGGCGTCATGCACTCAACCGGCTGAGATGCCCCCCCTTTCCCTCCCCCTGAGGTGCCTGTTAACTTGCTCTCTGATGCCCCTGCAGTGTTCTCTCCGTCATGGTCGGGGATCTTGTGTGGGCCTCAACCATACCGTGTGGTCCCAGTCTTCCACAGACTTAATTAGAGCACTACCTGGACTACCATGCTTGGTATATATTTTGTACATGGTGTATATATATATTTCTGCCTACTTGCTTTTAATATATTACAATGGTTACACTCATTTTCTATTGTCTTTGCATTCTTCCAGGGGATTTGGGGGGTGTAACTGTGATGTATTGATATGCATTAATGTGTTTGTTGTAGTGGGTGGGGGTGTTGCATGCTGCGTGTGTGTGTCACTCTCTTTTCCCTCCCCCCTCCCCTGTGTCGTAGGTGCAGTACTCACTGTGGTCTTCGCCGCCTGCGTTCGTGCTCCTGGTAGAGGAGCAGGAAGACTACTGCAGGTAGAATTTGGAGTTCCAGCTCCATGGTGTCCTTGTTCCTCGTGGGGTGTGTAGAGGTGAGCGTTTTTCCTTCGGAATTCCCGTTTCCGCTGTATTTTAATCCGCGTTGAATCCGCCCCGGAAAAGGTGGCGGATTGGCCTGTCATGATAGTGTGGGCGGTACATTGTCCTCTGCCTGGCTATTGGCGTTGAACGCCATGCTGTTTGTTTGTACCGCGTGGCGGTCGGAGAGTTAAAGTGGCTGTCTTTGTTGGCGGTTTCCGCCACGGTCGTAATGGTAAACATTTTTCCACCGGCCTGTTAGCGGTCTTACCGCCGCTTTATCACTGTCCGCCAGAGTTGTAATGACCACCAAAGTCTCTTTCAAGCATAAAGTATCTGGTTTGTGTGAAAAATCTCTGCAAAGAACCACAGAGGAGAAGATGCATGGAAACAAAGGGGTGTGCGTTGATTTCTTGGGCAACAGACAGCGATGCATCGTTTAGTTTTCACGCAGGGACAGCTGTGCATCGATTTCCGGCGCTCGGTCGTGGATCCTTTTCGGGTTGGGGGGTTTTCAGACGCCGCGGGGACGATGTGTGGATTTTCTGTGCTTGCAGGGTGAAGTCACATAAGCTGCGTCGATCTGGTGGGCGTTGCATTGAATTTTCTACCACACGGCAGGCGCTGCATCGATTCCTCTCTAGAAGTCAGGCTGTGTCATTCCGGGTCGACTGTGCGTCAATCTAGTGGGTCGTGCCTCGAATTTCTGGTCGCTACGCTGGCGCTGCGTCGATCTTCTCGTTGCGAAGCCGGGCTGTGTATTTCCGGTTCGGTGCGCGGTGAAATTTTCACCGCGGTGCAGGCTGTGTGTCATTTCTGGCAAGTTGTTCGTCGAATTTCGCTACACAAGGGGTTCTTCTTGTAGAGATGAAGGCTTTTTGGTCCTGAGATTTCAGGGAACAGGAGGCAAGCTCAATCCAAGCCCTTGAAGAGCACTTCTTCATCACAGCCATAGAGCAGGAAGGCAGCAGTGAAACAACAAGGCAGCAGTCCTTCACAGAAAGCAGACAGGTGAGTCCTTTGGGCAGCCAGGCAGTTCCTCTTGGCAGGATGCAGGTTCTGGTTCAAGTTTCTTCTCCAGGAAGTGTCTGAGTTGGTAGGGGCAAAGGCCCTGTTTATATACCCAAATGTGCATTTGAAGTGGGGAAGACTTCAAAGAGTGGCTTAGAAGTGCACCAGGTCCTCTTCAGTTCAATCCTGTCTGCCAGGGTCCCAGTAGGGAGGCATACTAATCTGTATGAAATACATGTATTTTTATAAATAGGAGTGAAATAAACATAATCACAATTTGTATCCTGGAACACTGGAGGAGTACAATCTAAATTGACAAATCCAGATTGGTTAAGGTTCTTAAAACTATTTGACTTATTTTGCTTTCAGGTGACCTGGAGTTTAAATGTTTTTCACAAAGATGGCTTCCATTCCTTCAGTAATCGTGCAATTCCCTCTGCAGTGGGTAGGGCGAAGGGAGGTCTGGCAGTTTTGATTTCTGTTAAAATTGCTGGAATTAAGGTAAATCTTATTTGCTCTATGCCTTGGTATGAACTAATACTTGTGTCCTTTCCTAGAGTCTGTGATGTTGTGATTGTCAATTTCTATCACAATATTTTTGACCAACAGTCCACAGCACATAAACACCTTAAGCAAGCTCCTAACAGTCCCCACCAAAACAGGGAAAGCATTTTACTAGCCCATGAAAACTATAAGGTAAAGTGAAGGACAGAACAATAGAAGTTAGAGAATTAGCCTGACCTAGAAGCTGCAAGCAATGATAGAAGTAGTAAATTGTTTTGGGAAACAGTAAATCATCCTTTTTTTGTACTGTTCTGTTTCAAAGACATAGGCCCTCATTCTGACCTTGGCGGGCGGCGGAGGCCGCCCGCCAAAGTCCCGCCGTCAGGTTACCGTTCCGCGGTCGAAAGACCGCGGCGGTAATTCTGACATTCCCGCTGGGCTGGCGGGCGGCCGCCTTCAGGCCGCCCGCCAGCCCAGCGGGAAAGAGGCTTCCACGATGAAGCCGGCTCGGAATCGAGCCGGCGGTGTGGAAGCTGTGCGACGGGTGCAGTTGCACCCGTCGCGTATTTCACTGTCTGCCAAGCAGACAGTGAAATACTTGTAGGGGCCCTCTTACGGGGGCCCCTGCAATGCCCATGCCAGTGTCATGGGCACTGCAGGGGCCCCCAGGGGCCCCGCGACCCCCCCTACCGCCATCCGGTTCCCGGCGGTCGGACCGCCGGGATCTGGATGGCGGTAGGGGGGGTCGGAATCCCCTCGGCGGCGCAGCAAGCTGCGCCGCCTTGGAGGATTCAATGGGGCGGCGGTACACTGGCGGGAGACCGCCAGTGTTGCCGGTCCGACCGCGGCTTTACCGCCGCGGTCGGAATCCCCATTGGAGCACCGCCGGCCTGTCGGCGGTGCTCCCGCGGTCCTCCGCCCTGGCGGTCTTTGACCGCCAGGGTCAGAATGACCGCCATAGTGTGTCATTTTAGCTGACAGGTGAGTCTCACGTTTTTCTAATCTATTTGAATCAGGTCCCACCTCCTTTCCAGGGCCTGAAAAAGCAGGAAGTGTAATAATTAATCTTGAAGCTGCCTAGGATTTAAGTACTTCCATTACTGTAAAGGAAATTGCAACAGCCATTAACAAAAAGCTCAAGGGGAGAAGCCCTGGGTCCCAATGGCGTTACAGTGGATATTTTTTGTGAAAACAATATGTTAGGGCTCTGTTACTGACAAATGTGATACAGGCAGTGATTTTTAATGCAAAAAGAACAAGTGATAGACGGAATGCTGAACAATGTCAAACATTCACCCACAGTACAGAGATCTGGGCCTAAATCCATTGTTTTTTTGCCACCTATGCCTTTCCAGTTGGGACCCAGCCATATGCAAATCAGTGTTGACCCTGTTCCCCATGGGAACAGTCCAGCCTGAACTACCATGCCAGGTCCTCCCTGGACTGGAGACAAGCATCCTAGGACCGGTTTCAGTGATTGTTGACCCATTAATCCCAACCCAGGAAGTGGCAATTGTAATTGAATCTGTATTTAACCACTGGCTTCATCTTGAGCATCTTGTGCTTAGCATAGCTTCAAACACCGTCCCGTCGGTGGTGCAGGTAACATGTTTTAGCTTTTCCTCACCAGGGAAGGGAACATAACATGGGGGAGGAATATAGATAAGGATTTACCAGGCTGAGAATGTTTGTGGAAGAGCAGGGTAAAGCTCGGTCTTGGAAATACACCATGAGATCTGGCCAGTCTCAATTGTGTTTTTTCAACACTGACCTGGTATGGCCAGTGCTTGAATTTCAAAACTTAAACAATGGAGGTGGTTTCTAGAAACTTCCTCTTAAGTTTGTTTAAAGTATAAAAGGTGGGGAAGCTTGACAACTGGGAGAAGAAGGAACTAATCTTTGGGGATGGACGCATTGCCCAGAGAGTCATCTCATCATGGTTGTTCTCTTTTGTCTGGGTTGTCCAGGGTTCTACAACCTGAAATTGGCAGACAAGGAATGATGTCAGAGTCAAGCCCCATGGTGATGCATTTTCAATTCTTATTTCTAGCTTTGCGGTGTGCATGCATGAATTAGTATTCATTGTTGATGTATTGCATTCTCTTTGATCTTTATTATTCTACTGCTGTGATTATTTTAAGAGATGCATGTGTGTTACTCACATTATTATATTCGTGTAACTTGGGAAATGCCTTAATAAATTAATTACTCAGACTAAAAGTACTGCATTCTTTTAATTCCTTCAACTTTGTTCTCTTTCGGTCTGAAGAAAAGCAGAACAGCAATAATTACCCAATTTTTGAAAAAGGGGATAAGAATCTATCATACTATTACCACTCCATATCCTTAGTGGACTCCACATTAAAAATTCTGGGCCCAGTTCTCCTCTCAATATTGGAAGATTGGCCTGAGAGTAATGATATATTTTATCTGAAGTCCAATTTGTCTTTCGATCAGGAATTGGCACCATAGAACAATGGTTACATTTTTCAGTTCTGAGAGGAAAGTATGTACAAGCAAAGAAAAGGTGCTTTACATATTGCTTTAATAGACCTTTCTAGTGATTTCACCGGAAATTGATCTAACACTTGGTCTATGCTGGCAATAGTTACTTTATTGAGACATTTACAATTTACAATGGGACAACTAGGTCAAGATTAGTTATGGCCCGAATAGAAACTGTTCCAATTCGACAAGTTGTAACAGAGATGGGCGTCAGGGTTGTTGGAGCCTAACTCCTTTTTTATTTTTATTCTATATTAATGGTCTGAAGAGTTGTTTACTGTCACATGCAAAGGATGTCCAAAAAGTAGGAAAACACTTTATCCCTACCCTATTATATGCAAACACTGCAGTTCTCATTGCAAGGACCACAAAGGGCCTGCAAATCCTGATCAATGCTTTTTGTGCTTTTATGAATAACTTAGCATGTTTTTTTAATTGACTTTGAGAGCGCATCTCCTCTCCAGAGTTGTTTAAGCTCTTTTTCATTTTGCCACTAAATTGGGACACTAGCTTGGCAGGGAGCTGTTAGTTCTTTATAAATCTAAATGCATCATGGTGGGGGTTGTTGGAGCCGCAGTATGGGGCATCTCTAACCATGAAATTATTCAAAGGGTTGAAAATGGTTTTCTTTGGAGACTTCTCTGTGTTTCTCAAAGCACTGCAACATATATATTGTCATGTTGAGATTGGGTTGAACTATATATAGGATACCGCCTTGCTCTCTTGCTACTATCGCTTAAGATCTGGCAAACACTCAAGGTGGGCTTTTCAAGACTGATTGGGGAGGAAATGGATTAATCTGGCAGCCGCATTCTAAACAACTTCAAGACACAACCTTAAGGTCTCCCAATATAAAATGTTACAACAATCTAGGTGTGAGATGATACGAGATTGTATAATCAATTGGAAGACTTGTTGAGTAAAAAAAAACATAATGGATATAAGACTTCTCAAGGTGCCAAATAGGATTCTGACTTGACTTTCAACAAAAAGCAAGCTGTCCAGCCATACACCAAAAGGTTTACCACAGGTAAAGGTTTACCTCAGATTTAGGGTTGAGTGACCCCCAGCACCTCTGGACACTAATGATCTCTCCAAAAGGTGGGTATGCCTATCCTACAGAAGGATATCACTTATATTAGCATTCAGCATTAAACAGTTATCAAGCATTCAGCTGGCAACAGCTGTTAGACAATTTGGAAAATTAGATCTGCAATCCGACAACTCTATAGATAGAGATAATTAATTAAATGTCATCAGCGTAGCACACCAGTGAGATCCCAAGCGGTTCACCACATCAGCTAATGGTCAGACATAGACATTAAAAACAGTAGGACCCTGGGGAACTCTGTGTATCAGTGTTTTTTGGGGAGAAGAATCCCTTAGAAAAGAGGTAAACCAAGTGAGGACTTTGCCATGTACCCCTAATTCATGAAGTTGACGTAGCAGTACCACATGGGAGACCGTGTCAAAGGCAGCATTTAGGACTGAAAGAATCACTGCCTGAGAGCTGTTACTGTAAAAAGAGCAGATTCAGCACTACAGGAAGGTCTGAAACCCCAAAATTTGGCTCTGCTCTAGTAAATTAGTCAGAAGGATGTTCACATATTCCTCCACTACCTTAGATAAGTACAGCAGTAGAGAGATGGGGCGATAGTTTTCTGGCTGTGCAGCACTGAACGAAGGCATTTTTAAAAGATAAATGACCTTTGCATGTTTACATGTCCTTTGCACTATGGCTGTGCTTAAAGAAAGATTTGCCAGTTCCAGAAAGCTAAGTTTACTGATCTCCTGAAATGTTAAAATATGTGCTGATTTTAACGGGTAATGAGGAGATCCTGATTTAACCTGGTGCTTCAAAGTAGAGATATAGACATCATAAAGCAGGGTTAGATCTTCCAATTCTGCCCTTTGAGAATGATTAATTATAATTTGAGTACATACCAGCTTCTATTTCATCAATTATCTTTGAGAGCAAATATCAATAACTAGCCACTAGAGGGCTAACTCACTCTTTTCAGTGGCCAGAGTAAAATGAGCAATAAGCAGAAAAAATAAAAGAATATGCCGCAAGTGTTGAAGAGCCTCAAACATAGCCCCAACTTCCCCACAAATCAGATGTAAGTAGCTGCAATGTCAAATATTAAAATAACATTTAAAATCAGTATAAATTTCAAGCATGTGCAAATTAGAGGTGGAAAATATTAATGCAATTCAGCCACTTTGTCTCACAGTCAAGCATGTCCGAGTATCTGCTGTTATTTTAAGGCTGATTGGGGACATAAGGAGGCGTCAAAATGGTGGCCATTAGAATGCTAACTCACTCTCTGCAGGGACCGGAGCAAAATGTCTGACGAGGAGAACAAATGAAAGAAGACACCCCAAGTGTTCAACAGTCCCAAATTAGCCCCATCTTCCCCCAAAAATTACATTCAAGCAGCTGCTATTTCAAATATTAATATGAAGTTCAAAACCAGGATAAAATTCAAGTGTGTGCACAATTAGCGGTTCAGAATAGTAGTGTAAATTAACCATTTTGTCTAACATGCCTTTGTGAAAAAGAGAATCCCTGAGCTTTTCTCTAATTATGGGTTAAGAGAGGGTTTTGATATGGTCTCAGGTCTCTTTTTAGACCACTGATTTAATGTTCATCATGGTAAACCTCATCATTGCAATCAGTAACTAATTATTTTTTACTGGCCCCTCTATACAATTTAGGATTCAATTTAACGTTTACCAACAATTCTGCAAAAGAGATTATATTTAACCCATCTAACATTGCCCCACCAAGGGGAATAGTGCCCATCTCTCCAAATTGCCCCTGTGATAATTAATCTCATCTAAGCACTACTCACTTGTTGGTATTTTGCACATTATATAGTCATGCTGATTATGCTTTTAACCCCTATTCTTCAAACTACTTACATTAGAACATATAAGATGGGTATGATCCATCTGCAACAACTAAG
The DNA here is from genome assembly GCF_031143425.1 of Pleurodeles waltl. Classification (NCBI taxonomy): domain Eukaryota; kingdom Metazoa; phylum Chordata; class Amphibia; order Caudata; family Salamandridae; genus Pleurodeles; species Pleurodeles waltl. The sequence continues at coordinate 445,456 of NW_027150395.1, forward strand.
ATCTCCTGAAATATACTATGTTGTGATATGTTTTATTAGATGTTGTTTAAAAGTGAGGAAAAGGTATGGTATCTCTACTTAAGAAGTGGAAATGTTAATACATTTATTGTATCAGAATACAGCTTTACGTTTTTATTGTGGAAAGATTTTTAATTTGTCGATTACGTGGATTCCTTTGCTGATCAGTTTATTATTGTGAGCTTGTCGATGGATTTTAAATGCTGTAATAGGAATTTTTTCCATATTAGCTATGGAATTTTTAATGCATTGTATTATGTGATGAATGACTATTATATTGAGTCATACATTATGGTGATTGTGCTGTACAAAGTATATTGATTGACTAAAACATAATTCAATATATATTATATATGTGTGTGACAAATCTTCATAACGTTTTCCCCAAAAATTTGACAGTCATGTCAGCTGCTCTTTGGAAAGTTTTGCGGTGATTGTAAAGTGGGGGCTGAGATAAGGTGGGTGGTGAAGAAAGCAGAGTTTTACATTTCAGGTCCCATATTTGAACAGCGATAGCACTTGAACAACTAGACGGAATTACAACAAAGTTGGCAAAAAGGTAGCTCTTGGTCCAGAAAGAGCCCATTTTATTGTTTGGTATACATTTGTTCAGTAGTTTTTGAGAAATTAAAGGAAATTAAAATGTGCTTATATACGGAGGCAAAGGATTCACGACCCCTATGAGAATCCTTGCACCACAAAGAATACTGTGATTGGTTGGTCGCAAACTGTTCAGAAAGCTGAGGCCGCCATTTTATGAATTGAGACACGGTCCCAGGTGATGGAAATGAAAACTGAGAATAATAGAAGGGGTCAGTGTAGAGGTACTCTGACCCCATGGAGGCTAATAAAGGGTGTGTGAGGCCACAGCTGATAGGTTAAAAAAGATTTTAACTTTTTTTTACCACAATCATGTTGCCACCTTCAGCGTAGACCCCTCTGTAAAGCCACAATGGAGTCGTGAATCCGGCTGAGAGAGGAACACAAATATACATTTACACACACTCCCTTACACATTCATGCACAATACTGACAGACACATTGATCTCACAGATCTAAAAGTACACTCATACTGACACACCCACTCACAGACCCACTCAGACACTCACACATCCATTCACAGACCCACTCAGGCACTCATGCACCCACTCATGAATCCACTCATAGACCCACTCAGACACTGACACAGCCACTTCCAAACCCACTCAGAGACTCATGCACCCACTCACAGACCCACTCAGAGACTCGTGGACTCACTCATAGACTAACTCAGACACTCATGCACCCACTCACAGACCCACTCAGACACTCATGCACCCACTCACAGACCCACTCATAAACTCATGCACCCACTCACAGGCCTACTCATACACTCATGTACCCACTCATACACTCATGCACCCACTCCCTGATCCATTCATACACTCACTCACAGACCCACTCAGACACTTATGTACCCACTCACAGACCCACTCAGACACTCAAGCACCCACTCACAGACCCACTCAGAGACTCACACAGCCACTCACAGATCCACTCACAGACTTACACACCCACTCACAGACCCACTCAGGCACTCATGCACCCACTCATAGACCCACTCAGACACTGACACACACACTCACAGACAAACTCATGCACCCACTCACAGACCCACTCAGACACTCTTGCACCCACTCACAGACCCACTCAAAGACTCAGTCACCCACTCATAGATCCATTTAAAGACTCATGCATCCACTCAAAGACGCACTCAGAGACTCACACAGAGACTTGTGCACTCACTCACAGACTCACTCAGACCCTTACTCACCCATCCACTCAGTGCCTCAAACACCCACTCATAGCCCCACTCACTCACACACACATTCACACACCCACTCAGGCACTCATGCACATGCTCATAGACCCACTCAGAGACTCACGCACCCACTCACAGACATAGTCAGACTCTTATTAATCCACCTACTCAGTGCCTCACACACACACACTCAAAGTCCCACTCAGACATTCATACACTCACTCATAGACCCACTCAGACACTGACACACTCACTCATAGACTAACTCAGACACTCATGCACCCACTCACAGACCTACTCATACACTCATGCACCCACTCCCTGATCCAGTCATACACTTACTCACAGACCCACTCATGCACCCACTCACAGACCCACTCAGACACTTTTGCACCCACTCACAGACCCACTCAGACACTCAAGTACCCACTCACAGACCCACTCAGAGACTGAACATCCACTCACAGACCCACCCAGAGACTCACACACCCACACATAGACCCACTCAGACACTGACACACCCACTCACAGACAAACTCATGCACCCCCTCACAGACCCACTCATGCACCCACTCACAGACCCACTCAAAGACTCAGTCACCCACTCATAGATCCATTTAAACACTCATGCATCCGCTCAAAGATGCACTCAGAGATTCACACACTCACTCACAGACCAACTCAGAGACTTGTGCACTCACTCACAGACTCACTCAGGCCCTCACTCACCCGTCCACTCAGTACCTCAAACACACACTCATAGCCCCACTCACTCACACACACACTCACAGACCCACTCAGGCACTCATGCACACACTCATAGACCCATTTAGACACTGACACACCCACTCACATACCCACGAAGATACTCATGCACCCATTCACAGATCCACTGAGACAGTCATGTACCCACTTATAGATCCACTCATAGAGTCACACATGCACTCACCCATCCACTTAGACACTAACACACCCACTCACAGACCCACTCAGACACTTTTTTGGGGCCACGATTGTGGAGTCATGACTCTGTAGCAGTGCTCAGCACGACCCTCTTGCTAAGTCACGATGGAGTCTCGACTCTGAACTTTTAGAGAAAAAAATATAAACTAGGGCCCCTATTTATACTTTTTGCCACAAAACTGCCCGAATGCAGGTTTGCAGCAAAAAGTATAGCGCCGGCTTGTGTCATTCCAAAGCTCCAGCCAGGCGCCAAATTTATGGAATGCCTCTATCCTTCACTGAGATTGGGCTAGCATCAGAAGAAATTATGTTAGCTGGGTGGGGGTGGCAGTACGGGTGAAGGGGATTTTGCCTCAAAAAATGACGCTAGATTGGTTAGATGCAAAACAAAATGCCATTAACCAGCCTAGCGTCATTTCCTGATGGAAAAAGATCCATACCACATGACTCCTGTCTTATAAAAGACAGGAGTCATGCCCACCACCTCAATTGCCAGCACAGGGGACCAGGGTCCCCTGGGAATGGCCATTGCACCCAATGCCATGCATGGGGGCCCATGTCAGGGCTCTCAATGGCACTTAACATTTTTTAAAAAAATACTTACCTATACTTACCCTACTTACGTGGGTTGGGGTCCCCATCCCCTGGTGTCCTTGTGTATCGGGTGTTCCTGGGGCTTGAGGTTGGCACCTGTGGGCCCATTCCATGGTGTTTAACCATGGAAATGGGTCCACAGGACCCCTAACCCCTGCTCTAACCCAGGTGTTAAACAATGGTGCAAAGCTTGCTTTGCACCATTATTTAGCCCCTCCTCCCACGCCTGTGTCATTTTAGCACTGGGGTATAAATATGGAGCTATGGAGTTAGCACCATTTTCTAGATGGAACGTCTACCTTGCATCTCATTGACACAAGGTAGGTACATGCATCCAAAAATGGTGCTAACTCCAATATTTTTATATTAGACGTGTCTAGTGTAAAAATATAAATATGGAGTAACGTTTGCACCGAATGAGTGTAACAAAAAATAACACAAATTCGGTGCAAAGACAGTATAAATATGTCCTAGGTTTTTCAATGCAATAAAGTAGTGTTTGCAAAGTAGGGTGGCTCTAAGAAGAACCTTTGTGTTATTTGTGTGTATATGATTAACACAGATAAGAGCAAATGCAGAGCTGAAGTTACTGAGAAGCACCCTGCTGCCTTAATTTGTAAAGTGAACACTACCTCCTGTATATATTCCTGGCATGTCAAAGCCCAAGACATTATTGTAAATGCGACCCATGTATTTGTCTCTGAGGTATGCTGAAACAGTTTTATTAATATTTTTCCTGGCTTTGTCAATCAGCGGACAAAATGCAGTTTACCAGTTCTATTTCTGTCTCTGGCACGTTATTTTGGTACTTTGCCCCACTAGCATCACAAATTCTCAAACTAGTGGAGCAAAGTGCAAGGAGGCCCATTGATTCCAAATGGTGTGTCGTTTTGATGCCTGCTTTCAACATGCATTAAAAATTACAGCAAAAATGGCACAATTAAATCCTGCATATTTCTTTGCACCATTTTTGGGAGCCTCCTTTCGTTGGAATGCCCCCTTTGCATACATTATGCAGAGCACATGCATAATGTGGCGCAAAGGGTTGCACCATGGCACAATGCATGCATTTGTAGATATTGCGCTGCTTTTTTGGCAATCTAAAGCCACATTAGCATCAGAAAGATTATGTTAGTATGACGTTAGATGGCACAAGGCCAACCTTGAATTTGGGCCTATATAGGCATACAAAATCATGGTAAAAGAATTGTTAGACCATTTTTGAACTTCTGTCTGGAGTCACCACTCTGTCATGAGTTTGCACAGGGGTTACGCTGAGAGTACTATGCAGTAGCACATTACGCTTCTTTGTGGGAGGAAAACAAGGGTTTAACAGACAGTAACTAATCACATGTTTGGTAATAGATAATAAATATGAAAAAACGTTTTTGAATTCATAACTACCTCAATACTAGTCAGGGCAAAATTGAAAAGGTTGTTATTAAGGTTTCCTTGGCGTGAGAGTGAAGTACTATTCTTATGCTGAGGTTTCAAGATTACATAAAGAATAGAGTACAAAAGATATTGAGAGACTGTTTTAACTATCCACAAAAGCTATTTAATAGGTATGTAAATTATAGTATGTATCTTATCATATATGTATAAACACAGATGTGTGCATAAATAGGATTGGTAAAAACGTGTAAAAGATACAGAAATGTATACTGCATGAGAGAGAAAGTGTCAGGTATTGCACCTGCAATTTAAATGCATAGCAAGATATTTATTGCATGACAAAATGAAGAATGCTATTTGATTGCAAACTATGTTTTTTCCATACTATAACATGCTTCTAATGGCAACTTATCTTTATGTGTTTAGACACTTTGAACACTTACATTATTTTTTTAGTTAAAATTATTAACATTTAAGGTGTGGTATGTGTAGACTATGGGCCTGATTCTAACTTTGGAGGACGGTGTTAAACCGTCCCAAAAGTGGCGGATATACCACCTACCGTATTACGAGTTCCATAGGATATAATGGACTCGTAATACGGTAGGTGGTATATCCGCCACTTTTGGGACGGTTTAACACCGTCCTCCAAAGTTAGAATCAGGCCCTATATGGTTTATAAGGTAAGGGATATAGTTTGATTTAGTAGTTCTGCAGTATGAGACCTCATTAGTAAGTGTTTGCACAGGGTAGTAACGCACATCTTTTTGCTGCAATGCATTGTGTCCAATGAAAATATTAGGTTTGCTGTGTATGAAGAAGTTATAATGTATTCTTGCAAATGCACCCTGTCTTGCACAGAATCTGGTACCTAGCAAAAATGCAGACACCCTTCTACCATATTTTAAGGGTACCTATGTTGCATGGATGAGTGTTTACATATAGTAAAGGGTCTTTATATATAAAAAATAATTAAAGGTGTGTTGCTCTTTCTATGTGCGCTGCATAATGTGCTAGACAATTACTCATGAGGTGCTGTAGGATCATGATAAGTTTCCAGGTTTGTTAAATTGGGAATATATCAAACTGTGCTCTATTCTATGCCTGTGTGTCTTCAATAAGGCCAGCCAAATCATTGCTCCCCAGCTCCGGACCATCATCATCAGCTCCTTCCACATCACCATTTTCCCAGAAAGCTGGAAACACGCCGAAGTCAACGCCTTGCTCAAAAAGCCCAAAGACGACCCCGAAGACCTCAATAACTACTGACCTATCCCCCTTCTCCCCTTCCCCACGAAGGTCATAGAGAAGATAGTCAACAACCAACTTTCCCGCTTCCTAGAGGACAACAGCCTACTCGACGTCTCCCAGTCTGGATTCTGCAAAAACCACAGCACCGAGACCGCCCTCATCGCCTGCACCAACGACATCAGGACCAGGCTTGACAAAGGTGAAACCTTTGCCCTCACCCTCCTCGACCTCTCCGCAGCCTTCAACACCATATGTCACCAAACCCTTTGCACACACCTCTTAGATGCCAGAATTCACCACAGAGCCCTGGATTGGCTCCCCTCCTTCCTCTCCGAAAGAACACAAAGAGTTTGCCTCACCCCGCTCCGGTAAAAGGACACCAAGACCATCTGCAGAGTCCCCCAGAGATCCTCACTTAGCCCCACCCTCTTCAATATCTACATGGTTCCGGTCCCCAACATCATCCGATCCCACGGCCTCAACATCATCTCTTACGCAGACGACACTCAGCTCATCCTCTCCCTCACAAGGAACCCCGCAACCACCAAGAACAACCTCAACACTGGACTCTTCGCTATCGCCAACTGGATGACAGCAAGCCACCTCAAGCTGAATTCAGAAAAGACTGAGATCATCATCTTCGGCCCCAACAAGTCAGCATGAGACGACTCCTAGTGGCCGGCCACCCTGGGGTCCCCCCCAACGCCCACCACCCAAGCACGCAACCTCGGCTTCATACTAGATTCTTCACTCTCCATGACCCAGCAAGTCAACGCCATCTCGTCCTCATGCTTCAACACCCTTTGAATGCTCTGCAAGACCTTCAGGTGGATTCCCATGGAAACCAGAAGAATGGTCACCCACACCCTCGTTAGCAGCAGACTGGACTAGGGCAATGCCCTCTACACGGGAACAACAGCCAAGCTCCAGAAAAAACTCTAGCACATACAGAACGCCTCAGCACGTCTCATCCTCAACCTCCCTTGCCACAAACACATCTCTGCCCAACTCAGGAACCTCCACTGGCTACCCGTCAACAAAAGGATTGTCTTCAAAATCCTAATCCATGTTCACAAAACTCTCCACGACACCGGACCAGCCTACTTCAACGATTGACTCAACTTCCACAGCACGACATGCCAGCTCCGATCCACGAACCTCGCCCTCGCAGCAGTCCCTTGCATTCACTGTACCACAACCAGCGGAAGATCCTTCTCCCACCTTGCCGCCAAAACCTGGAACTCCCTCCCCACCAATCTACGTAAGACCCAGGACCTCCTGACCTTCAGGAAGCGCCTCAAGACCTGGCTCTTCGAGCAGTAGCATCCTCCCACAGTGCCTTGAGACCCTTCCGGGTGAGTAGCGCGCTCAACAAATTGATTGATTAATTAATTGATTCAATGCATTGATTGATTGAATTGGAACACCCCAAGAAGCATCTATGGAATACAATTTTGTACAATATTATGCATGAGAGGTATCTCTGTATGATAGGCATTTGCAAACCATGCATACAGTCTTGTATAATCTAGGATATCTATGTACATATTAATACCAACACTAAGACAGCCAGGCTAACACTTATCCAAACAGTAACATCCTAAGGTGCTTTCTAATACTTGGACTAAGATACACAGAGACTCATTAATGTACATAGCTGAAAAGTGATGGGTACACAAAGGAAAGTGATGGGTACACTGAGAAATCCCAAAGAACATGGATGCATATAAGTATATTCATATATGTGTACTGATGTAGACAATCATGCCAGAGATGTAGTTTTCTTTACATAGACACAACGAGGGACAGATGGATGCAGACACTAATACATGCAGTATGACTATAGTAATGTACTCGGATACACAGTGATGCATGTGATAAAATATCCAGGGACACACTGATCCATACTGTTAGACACAGAAGTACAGATTGATTTATGCAGTAAAGTGTTGACTGAGTGAGATAATCAGACACACACGTATGCATAAAATTAGAAAACTGGGCCCACAGAAAACATTAATGCACTCATCAACACACAAAGCAATATTGTAAAATACAGACTAAGACACTCTGGGGGTGATTCTGACCGCGGCGGTCGGCGGTCGCCGCCCGCCAAGCGGTTCCCGGCGAAATACCGCTCCGGTCATTCTGGCTTTCCCGCGGGGCCGGTGGGCGACCGCCAGAAGACCGCCGGCCGGCCCAGCGGGAAAGCCCCGTCAACAAGGAAGCCGGCTCAGAATTGAGCCGGCGGAGTTGAAGGGGTGCGACGGGTGCAGTGGCACCCGTCGCGATTTTCACTGTCTGCAAAGCAGACAGTGAAAATCTTTGTGGGGACCTCTTACGGGGGCCCCTCGACACCCCATACCGCCATCCTGTTCCTGGCGGGCGAACCGCCAGGAACAGGATGGCGGTATGGGGTGTCAGAATCCCCATGGCGGCGCAGCAAGCTGCGCCGCTATGGCGGATTCCCATGGGCAGCGGAAAGTCGGCGGTACACCGCCGGCTTTCCGCTTCTGGCCGCGGCTGTACCGCCGCGGTCATAATGCCCGGCGGAGCACCGCCAGCCTGTTGGCGGTGCTGCCGCCAACCTCCGCCCTGGCGGTAATTACCGCCAGGGTCAGAATGACCCCCTCTGTATTCCATAATACAAATAAGCAGATTTTGATGAATAAACTGAGATAACAAGGATAAAACTATATTAGCAGTGGCATACATAATGACAGGATTATACATACAGTGGTACACTCAGTGACATAGTGATCCATACAGTAATAGATTAATGTACACAATTATGTGTTAACTGACACAACCAGAAACAGATGGACGCATATTGTGAAATAGAAAGAGCCACAGTTCTGAGAACACTAATTTGGCTGCAGACACAGTGATAAATATGATGAGAGTTAAAGGCAAACATTAATAGATACAGTGAGATACTCAAGCACATACTAATGCATACACTGAACCAGTTAATAAGACAGTGATGCCTATAGGAGCAGAGACTTCCATAGTTTGCTTAAACATCAAAAGTAACATATGTAGAGTGACTACCAGATAGTGATGTGTCTATTTCTATTATTTTAAATGCTTATCATATATTTTTAAACAGTATTTCATGCAAATGTTGATGTTAATATATATTTTTATCTTTTCAGACATCTATTTATATCAAAAACATACATCTACAATGCCAAAAAATATGAAAGAAAAGAAACTGAGAAAATAATAGTATCTACTTAGAAGAGAAAAACAAAAGGGAGACTTTGTGGCCAAAGTAGTAAAAGACAAAGGAGCTACTGGTAAGAAAACAAAAACATTTCTAACATTTGCTTGTAGATAATTGCAAAATCTGCATAAGGAGGTGCATAAAAAGATAGATTTGAAATCAAGCAAGGATGGAGAAAAATCTTGACTAAATGAAGAGTGAGAACACATCGGAGAAAGGAGATAGCATAACCAGACAACAGCAACAGTTTAAAGAAATTAGAGCTAAAATGTGCAAGTCCAGAACTTGCTGAAAAATATGAAGCAGTATAAAAAGAGAACATAAGTGGTGAAACAAATATAATGTGTTGAGGTTGTGTTAGATAAGGCATTTTTCTCAAAGAGGAAGCTTTTTGTGCTGCTACTCAAAACAATGAAAACACTAGACAAAACAGTGTCATGGATGAAGAGATGCAGCCAAAGGAAAAGGTATATTAATAATAAAAGTAATTTTTGCACAATCTTTACTGGTGAGTGGAAGCATACATCCAGTACAGAACCATTCTTTAACGAAGAAGGTTATTTGGAGGAGAACACATAAGCACATGCATTTGATGCAACTGGTCGATTTTATGAGCTGCAGGATGGGAATCCCATTAAAAAGAGGTGATTGTTCGTGAAATATGGAAGAGGTAATAGCTGAAGAGAATCAGGGAAGGCATAGACAGGGCCCTGTTTATAAATGGAACTGTAGCAGTATTTGTAGTCTTTGGCAGCAATCTATAGATTTATTAGGAATTTTTGTAGGTGATTTTCCATGTAGAAGTCCCAAGCAGAAGATTACATTTTTGCAAGGACTAGATCCGTGCAAAGTGAGAAAGAATATCAATCTACAAGGACATTAATTAGCATGTTTCTTGAAGAAAGTGTAGCAAAACACCTTTCATCTGTTCAGGGTTTTGGCAGTTCACCATTCACAAATCATAAGTTTAGTTTGTGAAGAGTCCAACATTATGGTAGAAGAAATTAATAGAGTACTTTTGCATGGTACCATACAAGAAGTAGAAAACGTTTGTGAGGATGTGCAGTTTCAGTTCTTTGGCCCTGAAGAGGAATCTAGGGGGAATGAACAATTCGTAAGTGCAGCTATTGAGGAAGAGAGTACAGCTGTTGCTACTGGCAATTTTGAAGAAGAGATTATAAAGTTTAAAACACTTTGGTGGTCATTACAACCCCGGCGGATGCGGCGGTAAGACTGGAAACAGGCCGGTGGAAAAAAAATGGGAATTATGACCGTGGCGGAAACCGCCAACAAAGACAGCCACTTTAACACACCGACCGCCACGGCGGTACAGACAAATAGCGCGGCGGTCACCGCCAACAGACAGGCGGAAGACAAAGTACTGCCCACAGTATCACAAACTGCCAATCCGCCACCTTTTCCGGGGTGGATTCACCATGGATAAAAACACGGCGGAAACAGCCATTTCAATGAGAAAACGCTCACCTCTACACACTCCACGAGGAAGGAGGACACCATGGAACCGGAACTCCAAATACTCCCTGCGATAGTCTTCCTGCTCCTGTACGACCATCATCAACGCCGGCGCCGAAGACAACAGTGAGTACTGCACCTACGACATAGGGGAGGGGGGAGGCAAAAGTCAGGGACACACACACGCAACACCCCCACCCCCACCCCTACCCTCACCCACACCAATGCATATCCAAACATTACAGTAACAACCTCCAAACCCCCCGGAAGAATGCAAAGACAAAAGGAAATGAATTCAACCATTGTAATATATAAAAATACAGTAACCAAATATATACAGATATAACTTCACATTAAACAAAATATACATCACGATTAATAGTGCAGGTAATGCACAATTCAATGTCCGTGGACCACTGGGCCAAAAATGCATGGGCGAGGCCCACACACGATACCTGAGCAAAATGGAGAGAACACTGCTGGGGCATCAGATAGAAATACAACAGGCACCTTAGGGGGAAGGGAAGGGGGCACCTCAGCCGGATGAGTGCAGCACTCCCGATCCACGAGGGGGCTCCATGCCCATTGATGTATCCTGGGGAGTGCAAAGCCACAGTCTCTCAAGTCTCTACAGTGGGTGGGTTGCCCACTGGTCAATCCTGGGGAGTGCAAAGCCACAGTCTCTCAAGTCTCTACAGTGGGTGGGTTGCCCACTGTTCAATCCTGGGGAGTGCAAAGCCACAGTCTCTCAAGTCTCTACAGTGGGTGGGTTGCCCACTGTTCAATCCTGGGGAGTGCAAAGCCACAGTCTCTCAAGTCTATACAGTTGTTGGGTTGCCCACTGTTCAATCCTGGGGAGTGCAAAGCCACAGTCTCTCAAGTCTCTACAGTGGGTGGGTTGCCCACTGTACCATCCTGGGGAGTGCAAAGCCACAGTCTCTCAAGTGGATAACAGTCTCCACTGGTTCTGGAGGGGGACTGGTGCCCAGAGTGCTTCATCCTGTTAAGGACAGACGGAGTGGATGCTGTTCTCCACTGGTTCTGGAGGGGGACTGGTGCCCAGAGTGCATCACTCTCCCCGTGACGGTCCCAGTTCCGTCACTGCCCCTGCCGCACATGGGCTAGCGGTGCTTGAGTTGGCGGTGCTTGCCCTGTTCAGCGGTGCATGACTTTGCTGTCTATAACCTGTTCAGCGGAGCTTGCCCTGTTCAGCAGTGCTTGCCATGGCGGTCTTTGTCCTGTTCAGCAGTGCTTTCCCTGTTCAGCGGTGCTTGCCATGGCGGTCTTTGCCCTGGTCAGTGGTGCTTGCCCTGTTCAGCGGTGCATGACTTTGCTGTCTATGACCTGTTCAGCGGTGTTTGCCATGGCAGTCCTTCATTGCCCAGCGGGGCTGTGGCTGCCGGGGCCCTCCTGGGCACTGACTCTGGCGGTGGCCTCCTGGCCAGTGACAATGGGGCTGCCCTCCAGGGCACTGACTCTGGCGGTGGCCTCCTGGCCAGTGACGATGGGGCTGGCGGTGGCCTCCTGGGCAGCGGAGATGATGGCGGTCTTCTCCGCCGTGCTGCTCTTCCCAGACTTTGGCGATTTCTTCTGCCCCTTCCCCACCTTGGGAGGAGTCACAGCTGAGTCAACACTCCCCCCGGGACCCTTGTGAGCGGCTTTGCCGGCTGGAGACTTCCCCCCTCCCATCGGGCACTGTCCAACTTCTGGTTCTTCACAGGGGGGGGACTGGCTGTGCTGTGGCTCCGTGTCACACTGGTTGCCCTGGTGCCCAGTGCACTCCACATACCTCTAACAGGCACAACTGGTACCGGCGATATTTTGGCTGAGGTGCTAGTACAGGACCTATGAATTGGAGGGGGGGTGGTGGGAAAGAGGTCAAGGTTGCTCAGGAAAAGTTTCTTATGAACACTGGGACGGGTAGCTGGAGGGGGTCTGGGAGTGGAGGAAGAGGAGGTGGTTGTAGGAGGTGTAACTTTTGTTGATTTGGGTGCAGGTGCTTACGCTTGAGGCTGTCGTGAGGTGGATGGCTGTTAGGTGGGTGTGTGCCCACATTTTTGTACTTTGGGAGGGGGCGTCACAGACACACTGGGAGAGGACACAGGGGACTTGTAAATGGTAGTGGGGTGGTGAGTGCAGGTGAGCGGGGTGTGGTGGTGGGTGTGCTGGTGCAGGACCTAGTGGCTGTAGTGGTAGTGCATGCAGGTGAGAGTGTAGACGACACTGGGAGGGAGAAGGGAGATGACGAGGAGGGGGGCACAGTGGAGGCAGTGGATGTTGCTGTGTCTGTATGTGTGTGATGCTTGCGTGAGTGCCTGTGGGATGTGTGGTGCTAATGTTTGCCTGAGCTTCCCTTGTGTGTTGAGGTGTGTGCAGGCTGGTCTGATGGTGTGCTTGAGATAGGCTGGGGTACAGGGGATTGGGTCTGGGTGGAGGAATATGGAGGGGGGAGGCTAGAGACAGGGACAATGGCTGCAGTCAGTGCTGAGGCCAGAGATTGTAGGGTTCGATGAAGGGCAGCCTGACCAGAATGAATGCCTCCAGGAATGCATTTGTGTGTTGCAATTCCCTTTCTACACCCTGGATGGCATTCAAAATGGTAGACTGCCCAACAGTGAGGGACCTGAGGAGGTCAATGGCCTCCTCACTGAGGGTAGCTGAGGTGACAAGGGCAGGGGCTGAGGTGCCAGGGGCAACGGTGATGCTCCTCGGTGAGCGGGCACGGGGCGAAGGCTAAGGGGCTGCTTGGAGGGCGGTGCTGGTAGGGGGGGGTGGCGTCTGTACCTGTAGAAGTGGGGGGCACAGATTTTGCTGCCACCACAAGGGAGTTCCCATCGGAGGACAAGTCTGTGTCGCTGGTTGCTGATCCTGTGACCGCCGTGAAGCTCCCCTCGCCCTCCGTCCCACTGGTGTATTCAGAGTCCGTGGTGTGGCCCTCTATGGCCATGTGGGATGCAGCTCCCTCATGCTCCGGTGCCACTGTACCTCCGCCTGATGATGCTGATGCACACAAGAACAGGGAGAGCACAAAAAAGGGGGGGGGGGCGACAGAAGAAAGACAGGTTGAGTGCATGGCTTACCGCTACCGGAACTCGCCCTTTCCTAGGGAAACCCCCAGCCCTCCTCCCCCACCCAGACACCTTCACTGCGCGCAAAGTCCGCTGAATGAGAGTGTACTCACCCCCTTGTGTCTGCTGTGATGCCCTCAAGTGCCCACCCAACTCAGGGTAGGCCACCGCCAGGATCCTGAACATCGGGGGGTCATGGTGCGACGGGCACCCCTCCCACGTTGGGAGGCCATCCCCAGCTGAGCCTCCGCCGACTTCTTGCTCCATCGGCGAATGTCCTCCCATCTTTTACGGCAGTGGGTGCTCCGTCTCTGGTGGACCCCCAGGGTCCGGCCGTCCTTGCCGATGGCACGCTAAATATCCTTCTTCTGGTGGGCGCTGACCTACATGACATGTACAGGGGAAGAAGAGAAGTCATTACCAACTGCACCGTCAAAGTGAGTGGCCCACATCCCTACCCTTGCCATGTGGCACATGCATTCACAGTCCTTCATGCTCGCAGAACTCTGCCCCCTTCCTTCTTACAACCAGGCCTCTCCACCCAGGCATAGCCCATACAACTTGCTCCCTGTGTACTCACCTGTTGGTCTGGGGGACCGTAGAGTAGCGTGTACTGGTGGAGGACCCCGTCCACGAGCTTCTCCAACTCCTGTGCAGTGAAGGCAGGGGCCCTTTCCCCAGACACGAGCCATTGTCTCTTCCAGACCGAGGTCACAGCAGCACTTGCAGTGTAAGTCCTCTCCTGTCGAAGATCAGGTATCGAGTGATTCAACAGATAGAAAATGGCAGTCACGTCCACGGCGGTGACGTCCGCGGTGGTGCGTATCATCACCGCCGGCGCACTTCGTCATTGGCTCCTGGGACCCATAGGGTCCAATGTTAACCAATGCAGCATTGCGCAGCGGTCTTCGACTACCTACAGTGACGGTGTACAACGTCAGCGCAGTTACCTCACATCCCATTGTCCCAGTTTAGAGGTCAGGCAGCCACCATTTCAGGGGCCCACATGGCTTCATTTTCAACTGCGTCACACATACCTAGGCCTGGACTCAACACACATACAGACAACTTTTTGGATTATGTTTCGTGTTCTGTGTAGACTGTGGGTACATACCTCTGAGTTGCTTGACTCTGTGGTCGCTGTTGTCCTTCCTAGGCACCGCCAGTTGGGACATGTGAGGAGATGGCGGAATCCTCCGGTGTACCGACTGCTGGTGGACCTGTTGACAATGGAGGAGCGACATTTAATCATCACCTACAGGTTTGACTGTGCCACAATCCAGGAACTGTGTACCCAGTTGGAGCCTGACCTGAGGTCAGCTATCCGCCATCCCACAGGGATCCCCCCTCAAGTGCAGGTGCTATCACTGCTCCATTTCCTTGCAAGTGGGTCTTTTCAAACAACCGTGGCCGTGGCATCAGGGATGTGCCAGGCTATGTTTTCCACCGTGTTGTCCAGAGTGTTGTCTGCCCTGCTGAAACACATGAGGAGCTACATTGTTTTCCCTCAGGTGGAGGATTTGGCTACTGTTAAAGATGACTTCTATGCCCTTGGACATATCCCCAACACCATAGGTGCCATTGATGGGACCCATGTGGCTTTGGTCCCCCCCACAGGAGTGAACAGGTGTACAGGAACCGGAAGAGTTATCATTCGATGAATGTACAGATGGTATGTTTGGCAGACCAGTACATCTCCCAGGTAAATGCTATGTTCCCTGGCTCAGTGCATGACACCTACATCCTGCGGAATAGCAGCATCCCTTATGTGATGGGTCAACTCCAGAGGCACCCTGTGTGGCTA
This sequence comes from Pleurodeles waltl, assembly GCF_031143425.1. NCBI lineage: Eukaryota > Metazoa > Chordata > Amphibia > Caudata > Salamandridae > Pleurodeles > Pleurodeles waltl. The sequence goes on from NW_027150395.1 coordinate 461,049, forward strand.
TTAGGGGACTCTGGTTACCCCACCCTGTCATGGCTACTGACCCCAGTGAGGAATCCCAGGACCAGGGCAGAGGAACGTAACAATGAGGCCCATGGGCAGACTAGGAGGGTGATCGAACGCACCTTCGGCCTCCTGAAGGCCAGGTTCAGGTGCCTCCATATGACAGGTGGTTCACTATTCTACTCACCAAGGAAGGTGTGCCAGATCATCATCGCCTGCTTTATGCTTCACAATCTGGCTTTGCGACACCAGGTGCCTTTTCTGCAGGAGGATGGTCCAGATGACGGTGTTGTGTTGTGTTGTGGAGCCTGTGGACAGTGATGAGGAGGAAGCAGAGGAAGAAGACATTGACAACAGGGACTCAGTCATCAAGCAATATTTCCAGTGACACACAGGTGAGAACACATTCTTGCCTACTACAAGTACTTTCACACTTCTACCTCTATCCTGTCTGTCAATTTCAAGCAGTATATGGTAACTGAGTTGTACATTTCCATGACGGTTTCACAGGTGTGGTTACCAACGTGTGTCATCTGCTTACATTCTTCATGGACTTGTGATGTGTGACATAGGTATGTTGACATTATATTTGAGAACGGATTTTGTCACTGTCATTGCTAATACACATTTTCATAATCACAGACTGACTCCAGATTGTTTTCTGCTTCAAGGGTGTTTATTGAAGTGCTAAATATTGGAGGGGGGTGGTAAAATGGTGAGGAGTGATGGTGGAGGAATGTCCATGGCAGAGTCCAGTCTATTAGTCTCACAGGTGCACTGCCCATATGGGCATAGGAAGTGGAGCTGGGGCAGTTCCAATATGGACAGGGTGACAACGTGGGACAGTAGGATGACAATCAGGGTGGTCTCATTTCTTGGCGGGGGTCTTGGCTTTGTGCTCTGTCTTTGTCCTGGATCTCAGGGACCGCTTGCGGGGTGGGTCTCCGTCTGCAGGGGGTGGGGTGCTGGTGTGGTGGTCCTGTGGCGGTGCCTCCTGTCCACTAGCGTCGGCGGAGCTGGTGGGCAGTTCATCGTCAATGCTAGTGTCAGGGGCCCCTTGGAGTGCCACGGTGTCCCTCCTGGTGTTCAGTATCTCCTTCAGCACCCCTACGATGGTGCCCAAGGCGGAGCTGATGGTTCTGAGTTCCTCCCTGAACCCCAAATACTGTTCCTCCTGCATGCACTGGGTCTCCTGAAACTTGGCCAGGACCGTAGCCATCGTCTCCTGGGAGTGGTGGTATGCTCCCATGATGGAGGAGATGGCCTCGTGGAGAGTGGGTTCCCTTGGCATGTCCGCCCCCTGTCGCACAGCAGCCCTCCCAGTTCCCCTGTGTTCCTGGTCCTCCGTCCCCTGGACCGTGTGCCCACTACCACTGCCCCCAGGTCCCTGTTGTTGTTGGGGTGGTGGGTTATCCTGGGTTCCCTGTAGTGGTGGACACACAGCTGATTGACGTGTCCTGGGGACGGAGGTATGGGCCCGCTGGGTGGGTGCTGTGCTGGTGTTAACAGAGGGTGGAAGGTCTGTGGTGGGCTGTGCCTGTGCGAGGGGAACCAACTGTCCCGAGGCCCACGATGGTCCGGGCTGGTCATCTGGATTCAGTTGGCCAGCGCTGCTGTCATCACTGTGGGCCTCTTCTGTGGGTGGGGTAGAGATGTCTGGACCCTCCTGTCTGGTGACGTTGGGTAGTGGTCCTGCAGGGGTGTAAAAGCATGATTATGGCATGTGTGTGTGTCATGGTATGCAATGGGTGGGTGAGCATGTACCCCGGTGCTAGCATTCCTGTGTGGGGGCTTGTGTGATGATGGTTGGGGGGGTGTTATGGGTATGTGCAGTGGGCATGATTTAGTGAGGGGTGTCCATTCTTTGTTGTGTCATGCAGGGCTTGGTGTTGGGATGGGTGGTTTGTGTTATTAGTACATTAGTGAGGAGTTGGAGTGATAGGGGAGGGGGTGAGGGTGGGTGTCTGAATTTTGGCGGGTTCCGAGATGTGGGTAATAATAGCTGTGGCGGAATTCCGCGGCCGCGGCGGTGTACTGGCAGTCTTCTGCACGGCGGTAAGCGGCTTTTACCGCCAATGTTGTAATGACCCCCTTTGTTCTCAAAAGCCAAACTATGGGCCTTATTTATACTTTTTGCTGCAAAACTACACTAAGGCAGTTTTGCCCCAAAAAGTTTTGCACCGGCTTGCACCATTTTTTAGCACCAGCTGGGCATCATATTTATGGAATGGTGCAAGCCAGTGCATAGGGTAGGCTAGCTTAAAAAAAATGACATTAGGCAGTTTTGAGTCAAAATAAATGATTCTGACCAGATTAATATCATTTTTTGACGCTAAGGGGCATAGTTATACCCTGTTTGCACTGAATTAGCGTCATTTTTTTTTTCTCTAATTCAGTGCAAAACTAACTCCATATTTATACTTTGGTGCTAGATCCGTCTAGCACCAAATTTATGGAGTTTAAGGCCCATATTTATACTTTTTGACGCTAAACTGCGCTAACGCAGTTTAGCGTCAAAAAATTTAGCGCCGTCTAACGCCATTCTGAAGCGCCATGCGGGTGCCGTATTTATGGAATGGCGTTAGGCGGCGCAAGCAGACCGGCGCTGCCTGGTGTGCGTGGAAAAAAACCACGTAGACCAGGCAGCGCCGGCTTAAGGGGAAAATGCCGTTAAGTCGTCTTAAAATGGGGCAAGTCAGGTTGAGGCAAAAAAATCGCCTCAACCCAATTTGCGCCATTTTTTCGACGCCCAGACGCCATTTAAATGACTCCTGTCTTAGTAAAGACAGGAGTCATGCCCCCTTGCCCAATGGCCATGCCCAGGGGATTTATGTCCCCTGGGCATGGTCATTGGGCATAGTGGCATGTAGGGGGGCACAAATAAGGTCCCCCTATGCCACCAAAAAAAAATTAAAAAAATAAAAAATTATACTTACCTGAACTTACCTGAATGTCCCTGGGGTGGGTCCCTCCATCCTTGGGGGTCCTCCTGGGGTGGGCAAGGGTGGCAGGGGGGGTCCCTGGGGGCATGGGAGGGCACCTGTGGGCTCATTTTGAGCCCACAGGCCCCTTAACGCCTGTCCTAAGCAGGCGTTAAAAAGTGGCGCAAATGCGGGGTTTTTTGACCCGCCCACTCCCGGGCGTGATTTTTGCCCGGGAGTATAAATACGACGCATTTGCGTCGCAGTCATTTTTTTAGACGGGAACGCCTTCCTTGCATCTCATTAACGCAAGGAAGGCGTTCACGCAAAAAAATGACCCTATTTGCCCATACTTTGGCGCTAGACGCGTCTAACGCCAAAGTATAAATATGGCGTTAGTTTTGCGCCGAATTAGCGTCGAAAAAAACGACGCAAATTCGGCACAAACGAAGTATAAATACGGGCCTAAGTAATTTTTTGGAAGTGGAAACCTACCTTGCCTTAATGAGATGCAAGATAGGCGTTCCCGTGCAAAAAAATGACTCTATGGCCTTAACACCATATTTATACTCCCATCTAAAAATGGTGCAAGGGAGGGAGGAGGGGTCAAAAAATGGGGCAAAGCTTGCTTTGCCCCATTTTTTAAGACCTGGGTCAGGGCAGGTGTTAGGGGACCTGTGGCCCTATTTCCATGATGGAACACCATGGAATAAGCCCAGAGGTGCCCTCCCTAGGCCCTAGGGGCACCCCCACCCACACTAGAGGGACTGCGAGGATGGGGGGCCCCATCCCAAGTAAGTACAGGTAAGTGCATTTTATTTTTGAAAGTGCCATAGGGGGCCCTGAAATGGGCCCCCATACATGGCACCGGGTGCAATGGTCATGCCCAGGGGACCCGTGTCCTCTGTGCAGGCCACTGGGGTGGTGGGCATGACTCCTGCCTTTTCTAAGGCAGGAGTCATGTGGCATGGTAGGTTTAGCACCATAAAATGACGCTAAACTGGTTAGAGTCATTTTTTTTTTACTCTAACCTGCCTAAAGCCATTTTTTGGTGCTAAACCCTCTTCTTCTATACTGCCAGCCCCACCCGACTAAAGTCCATTTTTTAAAACTCTAGCCTACCCTTTGCACCGGCTTGCACCATTCCATAAATATGGTGCCCGGCTGGTGCACAGAAATGGTGCAAGCCGGTGCTAAACTTTTTGGTGCAAAACTGAGTTAGTGCAGTTTTGCAGCAAAAAGTATAAATAAGGGCCAATATTTTGTAAGTTTGCGCCACTTTTGTGTCATAAAATGACGTTAATGCGGTGCAAAAAAGTTTAAATCAGGGCCTTGGTGCTAGATGGGTCTAGCACCAAAGTATAAATATGGAGTTAGTTTTGCACCGAATTAGAGTAAAAAAAAATGACACTAATTCGGTGCAAACAGAGTATAAATATGCCGCAGAGTATAAATATGCCCCTAAATATGGCGTTAAGGCCATAGAGTCATTTTTTGCACAGGAACGCCTACCTTGCATCTCATTAAGGCAAAGTAGGTCTCCACTTTCAAAAAATGATTTTAACTCCATAAATTTGGTGCTAGAGGGGTCTAGCACCAAAGTATAAATATGGAGTTAGTTTTGCACCGAATTAGAGTAAAAAAAAACGACATTAATTCGGTGCAAACAGAGTATAAATATGCCCCTATGTTTGCATTTGTTGAAGACTCACTAACTATAAAAGTCAAACATGAAATGTAGATGTATTTTCTAAAACTGAATGGGGAAAACAGAGAAAAGTGGCAAGAATTTGCTGCTTCCTTATTTATACAGAAGCATTTTGACTTTTTTTGATAAGTTTGATGATAAGAAAATACCAGCTAGAGCAGTGAATAAAAGGTTAGAACTTGTGACTTTTCCAGAACAACTACAAGACTTAAATGTATACAAATCCATCCTTTTACGTTACAGTCTGTACATCCATTTCAAGTGATTATACGATTGGAACCAAAAACAGGTAAATTGCATCTAACAGAGTTATTGAAAGGCCCTAAAGGAAGAGTAGTATGTTTGCCATTAGACTTTTAAAAAAATACTGAAACTCGAGGAATAGAGAAGGATATCGAAGAGCCGCTAATTATTCTGGTAAATGGTGTACTAACTAATAATAAAACAAATTGGCAAGAGTTCGTTGATGTTAATAAACTTTACAGGCAACGTTATTCTTATAAGAATGTTAATGTGGAACCTGATTTACCAAATGTTGATAATGACAGTTTGCCACGGAGTGGGCAAATAGATAAAGCAGATCCATCCCGATCAGAACAAATTTATGAGCACTACAACATCCATCCATTACATTCCAAAGAATTAATTGGAGATGCTATTGACTTTTTCCAAATGAAGCAAGCTAAAGGAGCTCCCATAAGTGTGAGGGAAAAAAAGTTTAGAGGCTCTGTGTTTTCCTCACTTGTTTCCCACTGGAGTAGGAGGTCGGTATGATAACCGGCCCATACAAATACGCAAATGCACTTTTGCATCAAAAAGTATGAATATGGGCCATAGTTTCTTTATTTACTACACTTCAAGAGTGTGCTGCTTTTAATGAAGAATTACTAAAACTAGAAAATGAAAACATTTTTGAGATAACTGCTGCTGACAAAATGTAAACACCAGGGAGTAACTATAATGCTCAGTGAAAAAATTACAAGATAAGTTGAACTCTGGAGAAAACTGCTTCTAGGAGTGCTGGGCTAGAAAAGTCTTTACATGTCTGGCAGAATAATTTTAAGACGTAATTTAAATGTTAAAGAAGGACTGGTAAACGGTGCCATGGGTAAAATTGTTGACTGTATTACATTTCCTAACTGAGATGAGGTTGAATTGCTAGCTATAAAGTTTGATCAGGTTGGTGGTGTGAACCGAATTGTATGATGGGTTGTACGATTTTTGCTTGTAAAAAATGTATATGTCCAACGGAAACACTCTCCAGTTTGTCCTGTGTCTGCTGAAACGATTCACAAGTTTCAAAGCTTGAGTGTTGAAGCTTCATTTATTAATATTGGAAATACAGTTTTAAAAAAGAAATGTCATATGTAGCATTGTCAGGAATTCAAAGATTAGGCAGTTTGGTTCTGATTGTTTTTGATGAGAAGGAGCTAAGTGCAGATATAAATTGCCTGAGAGAGTACTACGGATTAGGAAGTAAAATATTCTCCTCATTTAGGATAGTACCCTGTTTATGAAAAACAGGTATTGTGTCCTAAGCAGAAACTGACAAAACACTCAAAAAAGATTATAGAGAAGACAAAACTGAAGCTAAAGAAGAAGGTGTGTGAAGGAGGCTGGCCTGGTTTGTAGTGGGTACCAAAGGTACTTAAACCTTATACCAGGTCCAGTTATACCTTGTTAGTGAAATGTAGTCAGTTTCTAGAAGCCAGGCTGTCTAGAGATAGCTGTAGGCAGAGCAGCCAAGTCTGAACTAGGAGACATGCAAAGCTCTTGAAATACCTCTGTAGTCACACAGTACTCACCAGATGAAAGACATTACTCAGTGTTACAAAAATAAAGGTACTTTATTTTAGTGACACAATACCAAAAATACTTTGGAGACTATACTCCCTTAAGAGGTAAGCAAATTACATAATATATACACTAGTAACCAAAAACAGGTAAGGTCACAGTAGGAAAACAGTGCAAATAGTGAAAATCACAATAGGTTGTAATGGGCCTAGGGGGAAAACAAACCATATACTAAAATAGTGGGATGCGAAAGTCGGTTTCCTGCCTAGGCAAGTGTAGTGTGTAGAGGGGCACTGGGAGTGTAAGAAAACACCAAACATAAGTAATGTACCCCACCCCAGAGCCCAGGAAAGCAGGAGAAAAACACAGCAAGTTTCCTAAAACACACTAGAAGTCGTGATAGAAGATAATGCAAGAAACAGAAGAGACTGAAAGACACTAACAATGGATTCCTGGACCTGAAGACCTACGGAAGATGGGTACTAAGTCCAAGAAGCACTGAAGAGTCCAGGGAGAACAGGAGCCCCTGCTAACCCAGATGAAGGTGCAAAAAAAGAACCATCAGTGAAAAGACAAAGGGGGTCATTCCGACCTTGGCGGTAAAACCCGCCAGGGCCGTGAACGACGGAAAGCACCTCCAACAGGCTGGCGGTGCTTTCCTGCCCATTCTGACAGCAGCAGTAAAGCTGCGGTCAGAAAAGGGGATCCGGCGGTTTCCCGCCGGAATACCCCTGGCAGGGCTGAACCTCCATGGCGGCGCTGCAAACAGCGCCGCCATGGGGATTCCGACCCCCTTCCCGCCACCCTGTTTCTGGCGGTTTTTACCGCCAGGAACAGGATGGCGGGAACGGGTGTCGTTGGGCCTCTGGGGGCCCCTGCACAGGGCCCCAGCATGATTTTCACTGTCTGCATAGCAGACAGTGAAAATCGCGACGGGTGCAACTGCACCCGTCGCACCCCTGCAACAGCGCCGGCTCCATTCGGAGCCGGCCTCTGTGTTGCAGGGCCTTTCCTGCTGGGCCGGCGGGCGCTCCTTTGGCGTGCGCCCGCCGGCCCAGCGGGAAAGCCAGAATGACCGCGGAGCGGGCAAATGGCGGTGACCGCATGGCGGGCGGCTACCGCCGCCCGCCACGGTCAGAATGACCGCCAAAGTCAGTATTGCACCAAAGAAGACAGATGCGGGTTCCTGGATGGTGCAGAAGATGTCCCACACCGGATGGATGAATGCAGTCTGGTTTGTGACACTGGATTCCACCAACAAGCCCTGGCACACGCAAAGCTCGCGGCTAGTGGAAAATGGCGCTGTCTTGGACCAGGAGGGACCTGGTGGCCTGTACCCAGAAGGGAGAGACAGAGAGGGCTCCCAGCAGCTCGGAGAGATCTCAGAAGACCAGGCAGCATGCACAGGTCTCCCACAGCATGGGGACAAAGGATGTGCGAATGGCAGCCACACAGCATGACACAAAGGATTCCCACGCCGCAAGAGAACCACTCAGAAAGCTGTGTGTCACAAGATGGAGTGCTGGGGGCACAAGCTGTGCTGTGCACAAAGAACGTCTTGGAAGGTTGCACACAAGCCTTGGTAACTGCAAGTCATGCGGTGCATGGGGGTACTGTCTTTAGTATGGAAGCAAAAGTTGGACAGCTGGACATTGGGATGCCGGTGTCACTTTAGCCCACCACCCATGGTCCTGTATCTATGTCTGTCATCTGGAGAGGGGACCCAAACCACTGGTTGTCACTGCAGGGAGGTGCCTGCTGAAGCAGGGAAGTAACTCCACAGGAGATTCCTTCAGTTCTTCTGGTGCTGGCTGAAGACAGGCAGTCCTGGGACAGCACGACCTGGAAACTCTTGCAGTTGCTGGCAGGAGCTGAAGATACAATGTTGCAGAAGAGGTCTTAGCTTCTTTGTTGCAGTTTTGTAGAGTTCCTGGAGCAGTCAGCAGCTGATCTGTCGGTAGACGATGAAGTAAAGGATGCAGAGGATTCCTGCAGGAGTCTTGTAATCCAAATCTGAAGAAACATCCAGAGAAGAGACCTTAAATAGCACTGAGAGGGGATTGGTCACCTAACCACGTAAGCACCTATCAGGAGCGGTCTCTGTGGTCACCTGCTCGCACTGGTCACTCAGATGCCCCGAGTGCCCCACCACCTTGGAATCCGAGACTGCAAAACTGAGGACACTCTAGAAGAGCTCTGGGCACCACCCCTAGGTTGGTGATGGACAGGGGAGTGGTGACTCCCCTTTCCTTTGTTCATTTTCAAGCCATAGTAGGGACTGGGTGTCCCTGAACTGGTGTAGACTGGATTTTGCAAGAAGAGCACCATCTTGGCTCTACAAAGCATTTCCAGAGGCTCTGGCAGGATACCCCTCCTATGCCTGTAACATCTATTTCCAAAGGGGCAGGGTGTAACACCTCTCTCTTTAAGGAAATGCATTGTTCTGCCTTCCTTCCTGGGATTGAGCTGCTCAAGCCCCCATTGGGCAGAAGCCTGCCTGTGAGGTGGCAGCAGCAGGGGCTGCAGTGAAAACCTCAGAAGGCTGGTATGGCAGTACTGGGGGTCTTCTACTGTGGAGCCCCCAGAGTGCATGGGATTGTGCAATCAATACTGGAAACAGTATTGAGGTACAATTCCCAGTTGTTAAACTCCTTACTTGGCCATATTCGGAGTTGTTATTGTCAAGCTGTACATAGGTATTGATTGGCCTATGTCCAGTGCACACTTAAAATGGCATCCACCACTCACAAAGTCTGGGAAAATGGGCCTGGACGACACTCGGGTACTTTACACCCAGCCTTCAGGGACTGAATGCCTGACATATAAGTGACTTATAAGTGTCCTGGTGCAGTGAAAATGGCAGTGAAACAGTGCATGCTCTATTTCACACAGGCTGCAATGGCAGTCCTGTGGAAGCCTTTGCATGGGCTCCCTATGGACAGCAAAAGAAATGCTGCAGCTCATAGCAATCCCCTGGAACCCCAATGTCCTTGGTACCTAGGTACTATATACTAGGGACTTATAGTGGGGTGCCAGTATGCCAATTTGGAGTGAAATACTGGGTTACCAGTATGTAAGGACAAATCTGGAACCAGAGAGAGCACAAGCACTGGGTTCCTAGTTAGCAGGATCCCAGTGACACGGTCAAGTATACTGACGAAAACAGTGAAACATACTGACAAGTAGGCCACAAACCATGTGCACTGGGGTCCTGACTAGCAGGATTCCCCATGACACAGTCAAATCATACTGACAAACAAGCCAAAAATTGGGGTAACCATGCTAGAAAGAGGCTACTTTCTCACAGTGTGAAGAAATGAAAACTGGAAAAGGATGGATATATTGTTGGTTACCAGTTGAATAATAAGGTGATGTTAACTGCTATGCTAATGTTGTTCTCAGTGTTCTGTCCCATCCACCACATGTTGTAAATGCAACCGAATTAAAACCACAGAACACAGTGTTTACAGCACTTTTTAATTGCCTTCAGCGCTCATCTTGAAACAGAACTGTAATACAATTTGCTTCAGAAATTCAGATACTAGTAGAACAAATATAGTGGATATGTAGTATTTACTTTTAATGTTCAACAAGATGCACAGGAATGTATTACGGTGATTCTTGGCATTTTAGGAGAAGAAAATGTAAATATTGATGATATATTTAGACTCAGTTATATATGAAACCATGAGTGTGAAGACTGTTCTTTCTCATCTACAACTGAAATCCAATCTGAGTGATTTCTCTACTTAACTCTGCCAGATTGTAAAAGTGCCTCTTTTGATAAACTAATAAAAAGAAGTGGCCAAAACATGATGTGCCCAACTTGTAAATCAAATGTGTTGTCTACATTGCTTATATAGAGAAGTGGTAAATACATTATAGCTATGTTTCAGCGATGTAGAGCAGATGTATCAAAATTGAACACTGAGATTACAAATTTTAAAGCAGGGCAAATATTTATTTCTGGGAGAAGACACTGTACTTTGGCTATTATCTTCCATAACAGCGTTAATGTTATATCTGGACATTATACTGTACATATAAAGAGGCAAAGTGGATGGACAGAATGCAATAAAATCATTCTGTAATTTCAAGTAAAAACTACCTTTCAGAATTCCTAATCCTTATTTATTATTTCCTAAACCAAAGTTCGAAAGTTGATGAGTGGCAATTTCTAGGATACAGTCTTCTGTCTATGTGGATTATTACTACTTAAGACATTATTAAGCCTAACAAGGGTGTTGTCTTCAATAAGATGTCAAAAAATATTGCGTTCAGAAAATGTATTCTAAAAGTTTTAAGGATAAAAAGAAACACTTTACAGCCTTCTCTGGTCATCAAACATCACTGGTTAAGATCAATCAGCATATCAAGGGCGGTCAAAAAAAACGGTGGAAGAATGAACTGTAGGTGAATATGTTGATACTATTTCTATTGAAAAATACTTATTCAGTCTTTTGTGTACATAGATAATAACTGAGATAATATTCAGCCTACTGGGACTCATGCTTACAGAAATAAATGGTCTCCTCATACTTTGAACCAGGTATAATAATAAACAACAATTTGTTAGCATCCATACTTTTCTTTTACTGTAGTAATTGTGGTTCAGTAATTTTTTGTAGAACTTTTTGTGAGTGAAATTCACAGTAACACATATTTGGAGTGAAATTCTGTGAAGTTAGAACAGTGATGCATAGCAATGTTAAACTTAAATAATATGCTATGTGCCTATGATTTTTTTTTCAAGTTTATATGACTGATTTTGCTCTCCATTGTTCAATGATGAGCGGCTATACACACTTATTTTATAGTGAAAACGTATAGCAGCGGAGAATAGAATACATATTCCAATGCAGCCTGTCACTCACCCTCATAGACACCTATACACCCATTCACTCACTCATTCAGCCCCTAATGCACCTATTGACTCACCCATTCAAGCACTTACGCACCCACTAAGTCACATTATACAGTCACTCCTGTATCCATTAAGTAACCATCCAGTCACTGAACCATACAGTCACTGATGCACACATTCCCTTACCCCTAAAGCCAATCATGAGCCCATTCAGTCAGCCATACAGCCACTTATGCACCGAGCCACTCACCCATACAGTCACTCATGCTCACCTATACAGCCACTCATGTACCCATTCACTCAGCCATAGAGTCACTTATGCATCATATCACTCACCCACACAGTCACTCATGCAGCCATTTACTCATCCATACAGCCACTGATGCATCCAGGCACTCAACCATACAGTCATTCATGCACACATTCACTCATCCATAAACCCATTCATGCACCCATGTACTGAGCTCTACAGACATTCACATATCCATTCACTCACCGATGCAGCCACTGTTCACCCACTCACTCACCTACATAACCACTTATGCACCCAGTCACTCACCTATACAGTCACTCATACACTCAGTCCCTCACCTATACAAGTACACACACACACCCATTAAGTCACTCATAAAGCTATTCAGTCATGGAGTCACTAACCCATACAGTCAGTCATGCAGCCATTCACTCAACCATACAGATACAGACTCACCCAGTCACTCAACTATATATTCACTCATGCACACATTCACTCACCCATAGAGTCACTCATGCACCCATTCAGTCAGCCGTACAGCCACCTATGCACTGAGCCACTCACGGAGTCACTCATGTAGCCATTCACTCACCCATTCAGACACTGACACACCCAGTCAATCACCCATAGAGTCACTCATGCACTCATTCCCTCACTTATACAGCCACTCATGCACCCATTTACTCTGCCATACAGCCACTTATATGTCAGCACTCACCAACACAGTCACTCATGCTGCCATTTACTCATCAGTACTGCCACAGATGCATCCAGTCACTCAACCAAATAGTCACTCAGGTACACATTCACTCACCCATACAGCCACAATTGCACTTATTCAGTTAGCCATAGAGTCACACATGCACCAACTAACTCACACATACTGTCACTCATACAGCCATTCACTGACCCATACAGAAACTCACTCACCCTGTCACTCACCCATACAGTTACTTATGCATTCATTCACTTATCCATACAGGCACTGACATATCTACTCACTCACCCATAAAGATACTCATGCACTCATTCACTCACTTACACAAGTATTCAAACTCCCATGGAATCACCCATAGAGCTACTCAGACTTGCAGTCAATAACCCATCCAGTCACTCATGCACCCATCCACTCACCCATACAGACACTGACTCACCCAGTCACTCAACCATACAGTCACTTATGCATCCATTTACTCACCTATACAGCCATTCAAGCACCCATTCACTCAGCCATAGAGCCACTCATACACCGAGTCACTCACCCATACAGTTGCTCATGGAGCTGTTCACTCACCCATACAGAAACTAATGCACCCAAGCACTCTACCATACATTCACTCATGCACACATTTACTCACCCATAAAGCCACTCATGCACCCATTCAGTCAGACATACAGCCACGTAGGCACTAAGCCACTCACCCATACAGTCACTCATACAACCATTCACTCACCCATACAGACAATGACACAGCCAGTGATTCTCCCATACAGTCACTCCTGCATCCATTTACTCACCCTCACAGACACTGATGCACCCAGTCACTCAACCATATAGTCACTCATGCACTCATTCCTCACATGTACAGCCACTCATGCACACCTTCACTCAGCCATACAGCCACTTATGCACTGAGCCAGTCAGTCACTCATGCAGCCATTCACTCACCCATACAGACACTGACACACCCAGTTACTCACCCAGAGTCACTCGTGCACTCATTCCCTCACCTATACAGCCACTAATGCACCCATTCACTCAGCCATACAGCCACTTATGCATCAGCACTCACCAGCACATTCATACAGCAATTTACTCATCATACCAGCCACAGATGCATCCAGTCGCTCAACCACACAGTGACTCATACACATTCACTCACTCATACAGCCACTCATGCACCCATTCAGTCACCCATACAGCCACAGAGGCACCAACTAACTCACCCACCCATACTGTCACTCATGCAGCCATTCACTGACCCATACAGAAACTCACACACCCAGTCACTCACCCATACAGTCACGTATGCACTCATTCACTTACCAATACAGGCACTGACACACCTACTCACTCACCCATAAAGTCACTCATGCACTCATTCCCTCACCAATATAACACTCATTCACCCATTCACTCACCCATACAGCCACTGATGCATCCAGTCACTCAACCACACAATCACTCATGCAAAAATTCATGCACCCATACAGCCACTCATGCACCCATTTAGCGACCTATACAGACACTCCCATATCCATTCACTCAGCCATACAGCCACTATGCACCCACTCACTCACCCACACAGCCACTTATATACCCAGTCACTCAGCAATACAGTCCCTCATGCACTCATTCACTCACCTATCCAAATATCACACACCCATTGAGTCACTCATACAGCTACTCAGACATGCAGTCAATAACCCATACAGTCAATCATGCATGCCTTCACTCCCCAAACAGACACTGATGCACCTAGTTACTCAACCATTTAGTCACTTATGGACCCATTCACTCACCTATACAGCCACTCAAGCACCCATTCACGCAGCCTTACAGCCATGTATGCACTATGAGTGAGTCATTCACCCATACAGTCACTCAAGCAGCCATTTACTCACCCAAACATACACTGACACACCCAGTCACTCACCCATACAGCCACTCATGCACCTATTTACGGAGTAATACAAACACTCACATACCACCCATTCACTCAGCCATACACAAACTATGTAACCACTTACTCACGCACACGACCACTTGTACACCTAGTCACTCACCCATACAGTGACTTGTGCACCCAGTTACTAACCCACACACTCACTCATGTACTCATTCACTCACCCATGAAAACATGCACGCCATCAGTCGCCCATACACTTACTCACACAACCACTCACTCACCCATACAGATTCTCTAACTAATACAAGTAACAAACAAACATATAACATAGATTTATTCTTTTTATAACCAGTATAGTGGTGTGGTTCTGAAGATCTGTTTCCAGAAAAAAAGCTATAAAAACTGTAGTGTTCTACAAATATAACACAAACTTTGTTTTTAAAGAGAACCAAAAATTTAGCACTTGTGTGCATCAATGGCACTTACAATGCTTTGAATAGACAGTTCACCTATAAACAGCACGTGTTTGTACTTTATAGGATATTGTTTGATTCCAGCGAACTCTAGCACAGTCACAGTAGAAGTAGTTGGTATACCAAATCCTCAAGATGTTGCCGTTTGAGAATCCTGGCTTGTAGGAATCCCAAGGATGAGGTCTCTTTCTCTTAGTGCTCAAGCTAACCTAGCACTATGTATACTCTCAAGATGTTTCTTCATGGAAGAAGTTTCCCCAGAGTACTTGTGATCAGAGCCCCGAGACAACATCTTGTTGCACAGACTGCAAGTCGCCTTCCTTACATTTTGGGCCATATTTATACTTTTTGACGCAAAACTGCGCTAACGCAGTTTTGCGTCAAAAAAATTAGCGCCGGCTAACGCCATTCTGAAGCGCCATGCGGGCGCCGTATTTAATCAATGACGTTAGCCGGCGTTAGCCGCCGGCGCTGCCTGGTGTGCGTGAAAAAAAATGACATACACCAGGCAGCGCCGGCGTAGCGGGATATGGAGCTTGGGCGCCAAAAATGGGGCAAGTCAGGCTGAGGCAAATTTTTCACCTCAACCCGATTTCCGCCATTTTTTTCGACTCCCAACCCCCATTGAAATGACTCCTGTCTTAGCAAAGACAGGAGTCATGCCCCCTTGCCCAATGGCCATGCCCAGGGGACTTCTGTCCCCTGGGCATGGTCCTTGGGCATAGTGGCATGTAGGGGGGCACAAATCAGGCCCCCCTATGCCACGAAAAAAATAAAATAAAATACTTACCTGAACTTACCTTAATGTCCCTGGGATGGGTCCCTCCAGCCTTGGGTGTCCTCCTGGGGTGGGCAAGGGTGACAGGGGGTGTCCCTGGGGGCATGGGAGGGCACCTCTGGGCTCCTTCCGAGCCCACAGGTCCCTTAACGCCTGCCCTGACCAGGCGCTAAAAAACGGCGCAAAAGCGGCTGGACGTAATTTTTTTTGACCCGCCCACTCCCGGGCGTGAGTTTTGCCCGGGAGTGTAAATACAGCGCACATGCCTCGGAGTCAATTTTTTAGACGGGAACGCCTACCTTGCATATCATTAACGCAAAGTAGGTTTCCACGCTAAAAAATGACGCAAACTCCATGGACTTTGGCACTAGACGCGTCTAACGCCAAAGTATAAATATGGAGTTAGTTTTGCGTCGGAATTGCGTAAAAAAAAACGACGCAATTCCGGCGCAAACAGAGTATAAATATGCCCCTTACTTTCTTCTCCACTTCTGGAATGCTGAAGAAGGCCTATAATATTCATTCAGTATTCTTCCTGGGAGGATCCTCATCTTCAGAGTGGCTGCTTGGCAAGTTGTTGTTGGGTGGAGAAGCAGCTGCCATCCCTTTGCCAATTCAAAAAGCCACAAACACCAAAACAAATAACCAAATGGGTGTAAACCAATACAGGTCTGAACTGCCTGAAAGAAACTCAAAAGATGCTAAAAAACGGATGGGTCCTTCCTGTAGAAATAACGGAAGTGTCTTCAACCAATCTTTTTTTTTTTCATTCACCTGGTGTTCGTGATGGGATCGCGTACAAATCACGTCTCCATCCCGGCTCCATGAAAAAACTTGAATTTATAGAGATCTATTTATATTTATAATAGTTTTTCTGATGTCATAGTAAATCTAGAAGTTTATAATATAATATAATGATCTAGTTATATAGAAATTAATATTGTTAAAAAATAAGCTAGATTAGTGTCTGGCGCATTGCCGGAAATACGTTGCACCAGGGTTCGCGTATTCATCCCGGCTCCAGAAAATGTTGCAAAACCATCTGAAAAATCACTTTTCTATTCAAAATTTTATTTCCTATCTTTCTACTAATCAATGTCTTAGGGGGTCATTCTGAGTCTGGCGGGCAGCGGAGGCCGCCCGCCAGACTTCCCCCCTCCGAAATACCGCTCCGCGGTCGAAAGACCGCTGAGGGTATTTTGCCTTTTGCACTGGGCTGGCGGGCGACCGCCAAAAGGCCGCCCGCCAGCCCAGTGCAAAAAACCCTTCCCACGAGGAGGCCGGCTCAGAATTGAGCCGGCGGAGTGGGAAGGTGTGACGGGTGCAGTTGCACCCGTCACGAATTTCAGTGTCTGCAAAGCAGACACTGAAATTCTTTTTGGGGCCCTCTTACGGGGGCCCCTGCAGTGCCCATGCCATTGGCATGGGCACTGCAGGGGCCCCCAGGGGCCCCGCGACACCCCATACCGCCATCCTGTTCCTGGCGGGAGAACCGCCAGGAACAGGATGGCGGTATGGGGTGTCAGAATCCCCATGGCGGCGCAGCAAGCTGCGCCGCCATGGCGGATTCAATAGGGCAGCGGAAAACCAGCGGGAGACCGCTGGTTTTCCCTTTCTGACCGCCGCCAAACCGCCGCAGTCAGAATGCCCTGCGGGGCACCACCAGCCTGTTGGCGGTGCTCCCGCCGACCCTGGATCACCCCCTTAATGTGAATTATAGTTATAAAATGTGTTTATATACATTGCAGCAATATTGAAAATACGATAAAGACGCAACTCCAGCACGTTATGGGTAAGCAACACCAGTAAAAAAAAATAAAAAATAATAAAGCATATGTCAATAAAATAGGCATTTAAGGACTGTCTGTGGGCTCATGGACCTCGTTGGGTTCAGAGAATGCGTGGTGTGGGTGCTGTAACAGGGGTACGGGGGGGAATTTCCTTTTACGGACTAGGTGGCCTCACACACCGTATAGTGTCATGCTTCATCATTTGACCACCTAACCCCACCCAGGTAGGATAGTACCACCTGGGCGGACTCAACCTCACCGTTAAAGGAACAGGAGGGAGTTCGTAAATAAATTTTATCTGGAGATAATGGGATCCAGCTAAGCTAGGGGGATATAAAAGCACCTAGGCAGTTGCCTGTGTGTAGTCTACAATTTAATAGTGGTAACTGCTGGTGCGATTAAAAACGGGGTGGGACACCACGGTGAGAACAAGGACTCACTGGGTCACCTCACTAAAAGTTGGCCGACATGTTTCTGCCCTCAACTGGGAGCTGTGAGAGGTCTCGGGGCATTCTTCAGGGCCTAGGATCCCTAACCATCATGCTAAGTGCAGATAGATAAGCCTCCCCTCAAAAGGAGGGGGGAAAAAACAATTATGATATATTTATAGAGAGGGCCTACCTTAGGCAAGGCACTACCTCGCGGAGGCCTGAAGGGAAAAAAGTTATAAATTCATAAGCAAAACACAGCACAACACACTCTGTATCAGAATTGAAAACACATATACATATAAACAAGTGCCACAACAAGCCAAAGTCATACGGAGCACACAGTGAAAATATGGTTCAGAAAAGAAACGATTATCCTTACCCTAATGATTGAGGCAACTAGCCTCTGATTCCAGGAGGGGGAGTGTCCCCTTATAGTCACACTCTTGGGGGGGAAGGAATATAGACATAGATGCCATATGTCAAAAGAAGGTTAGAAAAAAGAAGAATCTATCTATGTATACACAGTAGGTGTCCATTGAAAAAAGGTGGTGGAAGTGCCCAGCCCTTGTAGCTAGTTGGTGGCTGTGGGGGTGCCTCCAGTGGAGGATCCAAAGTACACTGACTGTAATATATGGACCAGGGGTCATCTAAAGAAGGTAGAATTTAAAAGCCATTCCTAAAGGCAATTGATAAGGTAAACCACAAGCGATCATCCATACAAAATAAAAAGGAGAGGTTAGAAACGTGCATTCAATCATACAGACATTGATCCTTATCTGAGGTGTTGCTGGAGATCCGCCGTATAGCAAGTGCAGCAGCACCAACTGCATCAAAGGAGGCGCTCGCTGTGCGCCTATCCCGACCCCTCGCTGGTCCGCTTGAGGTGTGGAGTCCAGCGGAGGGGAGGATTATATGTCTGGTGAGTGATCCAGCGCACCTGCAAGTAATTGCTCGAGCCGGATGGAGCCGGTCTCGAGGGGCAGGGCTGATGACGTCCAGCCCCGTCTCCTCTGGGCCTGGAGACAGAGGCGGCGGGCATGCGCGAGTACGATAAGGCGTCTGGGGACCGTAGTCCCCAGACGTAGCGCGGGGCGGCGAGGTGGTGCCCTGCGTCAAGCGACGTCTCAAGGAGGTGCGCATGCGTGTATGCGCAACAGCTTCTGGGGATTGTAGTCCCCAGACGTATAGTGCAAACAAAAAGGAAGGACAGGAAGGGGAGGGGAGCAAAGGGGACTACTGCAGGGGGGGTGGGGGGTACTTGAAGGGAGGTGGGTAGGGGAAAACAGGGAAGGGAAGAGAAATTAAAAGGGGGTAAAGAGAAAAAGAAAAAGAAAAATGAAAAGAAAAAAGGGCAGAAAGAGAAAAGAAAAAAGGGAAAGGAAGTTGAAAAGAGAAAGGGGGAGGGGGAAGAAGGGATGGGGAAAAGGAATGGAAAGAGGGTAAAGAGAAAAGGAGAAAGAAGAAAAAAGAAAGAAGCGAAAGTTGAGAAAAGAAGAAAAGGAAGAAAACATGAACGGGAGAGGGGAAAAGAAGAAGAAGACGAACAGTAGAGGGGAAGAGGGGGAGGGGGGGTTGGGTGGGTATTAAAAGGGTGGGGGATATGGGAAAATCGGAGGGAAGAAGGGATAGGGGAAAGGAATCGAAAGAGGGTAAAAAAAAGAAAAAAGGAGAGAGGAGAAAAAAAGAAAGAAGAGAAAGTTGAAAACAAGACGAAATAGAAGAAAACATGAATGGAAGAGTGGAAGAGGAGGGAGGGAGGGTGATGGGGGGAGAGAAGTGAAGGGGAAGAGAAATGTGGGAAAGGATGAAGAACGAAAGCAAAGCAAGGGTGAAGGGAGGAGGATTGAGCAAGGGACAAAGGAGTGAAAGACAGGGGACAGAGGACAGGGTGTTGAAGGGGGGGAAGGGAATCAGGGGAGGGGAGAGAGGTCTTTTGTTGAGTGAGGCCCATGGGATGTCATCATTCAACCTGCTGGTGTCTGTATGTAATCTCCAGACCCAGCGCTGCTCATACTAGAGTAGCTTCTGTGGCATGTTCTTGGTTGAGGGTGGCAGTTGTTCTAATACTGTCCATTGTATGTCGCCTGGGGAGTGGTTGTTTGCCACGTAGTGGCTTGTAAGTTTTGTAGCGTCCCGTTTGCATCTAATCGTACTCCTGTGCTCACAGATGCTAGTGCTGGCCTTTCTTGTTGTCATACCAATGTACTTGAGTTCGCAAGGACATACAATCAAGTATACCATGTTTTTGCTGTTACAGTTTGTGAGTGTCTTTTGACGCCACGGGGTTTGTAGACCAGGTTCTACAGTGGTGGATTTCCCTGTGAATTTACACACACTGCAGTTCCCGCATGGGTGGTGACCAGTTGGTGTTGGTATCTGCCACAGGGTGGTTTGTCTTATCGGGGGTTTAATCACGGGCCTGGTGTGGACTACCATGTCCCGAATGTTAGTAGCTCTTTTGAATGCATGCAGGGGTTGTTCAAGGGGGAGACCACCTGATGTCAGGATCTTCCACCCTTCTCTGATGATCTTTTGGATTTTGTTGGACAGTGGATTGAACGTAGTCACGCAAACTATCTGCTCCGTCTTTGGTTTGTTGAGTCTGGGTATCAGCAGCTGGTCTCTATTGTTATTGCGTGCTCTTTTATAAGCTCTCCTTATCACATGGCTAGGGTACTCTCTTTCTAGTAGTGTAGTGGATAGAACGTCAGCATGCTTATGATAGTCTGAGATATTAGAGCAATTGCGTTGTAGTCGCATAGACAGCCACTTTACCACACCGACCGCCAGGGCGTAAACAACAGCCACCATGACAGTAGCCACCCAGGCAGAAGTCAATGTTCCACCCACCATATTATGACCCCTGAAACCGCCACCTTTTCCGGGGTGGTATCAATGACATCAAAAGCCTGGAGGAAACAGACCTCAGAAGGAAAAGGACTCACCTTTGGAGACACAGGGAACAACCACGACGCCATGGAGCCCGAGCTACAAATATTTCCCATGATATTTTATGTCCTGCTCCACCACGAACGTTAACAACAGCGAAGACGACCACAGTAAGTACATCCACCTAGCACACAGGGAAGGGGGGGAGGAAAAAGAGAGTGACACACATGCACAACACACACCCCAACCCCCAACACCATGCACACAATCAGATACAGTAAGACAACATATTTACCCTGACCCATTCAGGAATAATGCAAGGACAACAGGAATAGATGAAAGTCAGTGTAATAATATAACATTCAATCCAAAAGTATACATGTGTACATTACAAAGGACACTGCCCAGTACCCAATGTGCGTGGGCCAAAGGGCCACATGACAAAGCCCAAGGCCCCACCTGTCTCCTGCACCAACACAGAGAGAACACTGCAGGGCATCAGTTGGAAAATAGGCAGACACCTCAGGGGCGTGAAGAATGGGGGGCACCTCAGCCGGCAGATGGAACAAATCCACTAGTTCTGGAGGGGGCAATATGCCCTGTGCTTGGTCCTGGGAAGTGCAAGGCCACAGTCTCTCAATTGGGTGGCTTGCCCACATGCTCTGGCGGGGGCATTGCACCCTGTGCTTGGGCCTGGGTAGGATGGGGTGAGTGGGTGGCATACCCACTGGTTCTGGAGGGGGCATTGTGCCCTGTGCTTCTGATCCTGGGGAGGGTGGGGTGAGTGGGTGGCATACCCACTGGTTCTGGAGGGGGCATCGTGCCCTGTGCTACTGATCCTGGGGAGTGCAAGGTCACAGTCTCTCAGCTGGGTGTCATACCCACAGGATTTGCAGGGGGCAGGCCACACAACAGCCAATGGAGTCAAGTCTACATGCCGTCCGCCGGCGGTGACGGCTGCTCAGTGGTGGTAGTGGTGCTGCTGCAGCCACTGATGGGGGGAAGCTCCAGCCTATCCCCTGCAGCCTCGGATGGTTGCCTACTGGTGGTGGTGCTGCTGGTGGTGGTGGCGGTTGTGGGGGAAGCTCCAGCCCATCCCCTGCAGCCTCGGATGGCTGCCCACTGGTGCTGGTGGTGCTGCTGCTGGTGGCGGTTGTGGGGGGAAGCTCCAGTTCATCCCCTGCAGCCTCGGATGGCTGCCCACTGGTGCTGGTGGTGCTGTTGCTGCTTGTGGCCGTTGTGGGGGGAAGCTCCAGCCCATACCCTGCAGCCTCTGATGGATGGCAACCGGTGCTGGTGGTGCTGTTGCTGCTTGTGGCCGTTGTGGGGGGAAGCTCCAGCCCATCCCCTGCAGCCTTGGATGGCTGCCCACTGGTGCTGGGGGTGCTGCTGCTGGTGGTGGCGGTTGTTGGGAGAAGCTCCAGCCCATCCCCTACAGCCTTTGATGGCTGTCCACCGGTACTGGTGGTGCTGCTGCTGGTGGAGGCAGATGTGGGGGAAGGTCCAGACCATCCCCTGCAGCCTCGCATGGCTGCCCACCGGTGCTGGTGGTGCTGCTGCTGCTGCTGGTGGCGGTTGTGGGGGGAAGCTCCAGCCCATCCCCTCCAGCCTCGGATGGCTGCCCACTGGTGCTGGTGGTGCTGCTGCTGCTTGTGGCGGTTGTGGGGGGAAGCTCCAGCCCATTCCCTCCAGCCTCGGATGGCTTCCCACTGGTGCTAGTGGTGCTACTGCTGCTGGTGGCGGTTGTGGGGGGAAGCTCCAGCCCTTCCCCTGCAGCCTCAGATGGCTGCACCACCATGGTTGGTTTTGGGGGCTCCGACTGAGTTCCAGCACCAGGCCCCTGGTCCTTCCTTCCTGCTGTTGTATGCCCCTTGCCCTGCCTGGCAGCAGTTGGAGATTGCTCCTTGCCCTTCCTGTCAGCAGCTGGGGACGCCACCTTGCTCTTCCTGGCAGCACTTGGGGCAGGCTCCTCATCCCTTCTGGCAGCAGCTGGGGCAGTCTCCTTGCCCTTGCTGTCAGCATCTGGGAATGGCACCGTGCCCCTCTTTTCAGCACTTGGGGCAGGCTCCTTGCCCTGCCGATTAGCACTTGTGGATGGCACCCCTTCCTTGAGGATGCCAGGTGCCCTGGATCCTTTACCACCACCTGTGGGTGGAGACACTACTGTGCCCGTGAACTGGTGGCTGAGGTGCTTGCCTGGGTTTTTGCCACCCTGGCCAGATGTGAAGGATGGGGGGAGAGGTAGGGAAGAGGTCAATGGTGGAGAGCAAAAGCTTCTTAAGGACACTGGGGTGGGAAGAGGGAGAAGGTTTGGGAGTGGATGAAGAGGGAGTGGTTTAGGAGGTTTCTGTCTACTGTGTTTGGGTGCAGGTGCATGGGCTGGATGCTGTTGTGAGGTGGGTGGCTGTTGGGTGTCTGAGTGCTTGTGTTTGTGTACGTTGGGAGGGGGGACTGACACAGTAGGAGAGGACACAGGGGACGTGAGCACGGCTGTTGTAGTGGTGTCTGCAAGTGAGGTGTGTGTTCTGCTAGGTGTGGTGGTGATGCTGGTAGTGGATGATGGTGTAGTGCATGCAGGTGTGAGTGTAGATGCAACTGGGAGGGAGGTGGAGGAGGAGGAAGAGGGGACACAGTGAGGCAGTGGATGTTGGTATGTCTGCATCAGGATGGTGTTTGTATGAGTGACTGTGGGATGATGTGTGGTGTTTGTGTTTGCATGTCCACTCTTGTCTGTTGTCCTGTGTGCATGCTTGTCTGACTGTGTGTTTGGGATAGGTTGGGGTTGAGGGGAATGGGAATGGGATTGGGAAGAGGAAGTTGGAGGGGGGAGGGTGGAAACCGGGACAATGGCTGCCATCAGAGAGGAGGCAAGAGCCTGGATTGATCTCTGTTGGGCCCCCAAGCCAGTGTGAATACCCTCCAGAAATGCATTTGTCTGTTGCATTTAGGTTGCCAGCCCCTGAATGGCATTCACAATGGTTGACTGCCCTACAGAGATGGATCACAGGAGGTCAGTAGCTTCCTCACTCAAGGCAGTAGGGCTCACTGGGGCAGGGCCCGAGGTGCCTGGGGTGAAGGAGATGCCCACCCTCCTGGGTGAGCGGGCAGGGGCAACTCGATGAGGGACTGCTGGGAGGGTGGTGCTGGTACGGGGTGGCGGATGTACCTGTTGCTGGGGTGGTCACAGAAGTGTCCACCACCACCAGGGAGCTTCCACCGGAGGAGGTATCTGTGTCCGAACTGTCCCCTCCTGTCTCTGCCATGGAGCTCCCCTTGCCCTCGGATCCTCTGATGCCCTCAGCATCTTTGGACTCTGCCTCCTGGGTCCTGTGGGATGCAGCTCCCTCCATCGCTGGTGCCTCTACTCTTCCGCCATATGATGCTAATGCACATAAGGACAGGATGACAAAACAAAAAGGGGGGGAGACACAAAGGATACACATGGTCAATGGCTGTACCAACACCACTGTTGCCATACATACCACACTCACACACAGGGAACAGGCCAACTCACTATGCAATTCACTAACAGTACCTATGGTAGCCTCCAGGGCATCAATCAATCAATCAATCAAAAAATGTATTAAGCGCACTACTCACCCATTAAGGTCTCAAGGCGCTGAGGGGGGGAAGAAAGGGGGGACACATCCCGACATTTGCAGCATACCTGGGACCCACACAGCCCTGTAGAGGATACCTGCAAGCTAGGTAGGAGGAAAATCATTTCAGAACTCTGCCCAGCATGGGACATACTCTGTAATGTCAGGCCTGGCCTATGGGCACCCACTGACACACATCCCCCACCCGGATACCACCCTACCAGGCGTAAGTTGTACTGACGGGCACTGTACTCACCTCCTTGTGGTTGCTGTGATGCCCTCTAGCGCCTATCCAGCTCAGGATATACCACTGCCAGTGTGCGAGCCATCAGGGGGTCAGGGTTTGATTGGCGCCCCTTCCTCATTTGAAGGCCATCCCCAGCTGGGCCTCCGCGGTCTTCCGTGCCCAGCGTCTCTGCTCCTCCCACCGTTTCCGACAGTGGATGCTCTGCCTGCCGTAGACCCCCAGAGTCCGCACGTCCTGGGCAATGGCACGCCATATACCCTTCTTTTGATTGGCGCTGACCTTGAGAGAAATACACACAGGGAAAGCTATTGGTCAGACCATCCTGGCTGTTACACTTTTGGCCCACCATACACCTTCACATTGCCATTTGCACACAAAGGGCGCAGCCCACAAGCTTTTCGCCGCCCAGGGAACATCCACCAACCCCCTCATATGAGCCCTTCACACACACCACTCCAGTGCATTCATGCCCCATTCATTGTACTCACAGTGTACTCACCTGTTGGTCTAGAGGCCCATACAGCAGTCCATAATGGGGTAGGACCCCATCCACCTCTCTCCAACTCCTCCGAGGTGAAGGCAGGGGACCTTCCTCAGTCACACATGCCATGATACATCCCAGACACAGGTTACAGCAGCACATGAAATGTAGGTCCTCTCCTGTTGAAGATCAGGTAGCAAGCGAGAGAACAGATAGAAAATGGCGGTGACGTCCGTGGCGGTGCATACCGTCACCGCCGGCGTACATCACCATTGGCCACTGTACCCCATAGGGCCCAATGTTATCCAACGACAAGTTGCACTGCTGTTCCCGACCGCCTCCTGCAATGGCGCACAACATCAGCAGAATTACCTCACTTCCACCTGTCCCTCCACACAGGGCAGGTAGACTCCATTTCAGAGGGTAGGGGGGCAGGCCCTGGATTATAACTGCATCACAGTTCACAAATGGACATACAAAACAAATGCCACTTATAAATTTAAAATTTACATCATGCATTGTACTCTTGTGGCTCCAATGTTCAGTTTGTGACCGGCTCCTCACTCCTTTGTCCTTTAGACTGCAACCGCTGCAGATGATTAGGAGATGGAGACATACCCCCATGTACAGACCCCTGGTGGACTTGGCAACAATGGAGGACAGGCACATTATCCTCACCTACAGACTTGACAGGGCCATTATAACGGATCTGTGTGCCCAACTGGAGCCTGACCTGGTATCTGCTGTCCGTCACCCCACTGGGATTCCCCTTCTTGTGTAAGTTCCATCAGTGCTTCATATATTGTCAACACATTCCTTCCAAGTGATAGTGGGCTTGACAGCAGGAATGTCACAGCTGATGTTATCAATTGTGCTGACCAGAGTGTTGTTTGCCCTGATTAAGCACATGTGAAGCTACAGTGTTTTCCCCCTAGTGGAGGATTTGGCCACAGTGAAGGCCGACTTCTATGCAATGGGACATATCCCCAACATAATTGGGGCAATTGATTGAACACATACTGCATTTGTTCCCCTCCACGGCAAAATGAACAGTTATTCCGAAATCGAAAAAGCTATCATTCCATGAATGTCGAGATGGTGTACCTGGTGGACCAGTACATCTTCCATGTCAATGCAAAGTATCCTGGGTCGGTGCAAGATGCCTTTCTCCTGAGGAATAGCAGCATCCCTTATGTGATGGCCAAACTACAGAGGCAAATGGTGTGGCTAATGGGTGATCCCTGGTTCCAACCTAGTTGTTGAAGTATGCCTCAGCAAGGCCTACTAGTGTAAGGGGTTCACCTTTCTCTTCACAAAGTCCTCAGACCATGTATGAAGAAGTTGACACAGAAACTGAAATAAAAGACAAAGTTTATTAACCTCATGAGGTGGTACTACAGTTCAATCATCCCCCTTCGGTAATGTTTGAAGTAGCACACTGAACTGAGAGAGCATGGTCCTTTTATACCCACGCAGGGGCTAAAAGGAGGTGGTGCAATTATAGAAGCAAGACTTGCATACATGTAAGGTCATGTGGAAATGCACAGTCGACAGGTAGGAGGAGCTGACAGTTTTCAAGGACTAACAGCTGCAGACCTTACTGAGCATGTGCGAAAGTGGGAGATGCTAAATATAACTTGTCACTAGGCAGATTTTCAAGAGTAGTTAACAGAAAGGTAGGACAGAGCACATGGTGAGCACATGGCAGCATGTGGCAGAGAAAATGGCTGCCATGAATACAAAATGGATTCAGCGAAATGTTCACAATAGTTACTAAATACAAGATGTCTTCTGCTAATGCTTAATCTAATCGTTGCTAAACTACAACAGACGACCCTTTCGACATTAGCTGAAGACATTCGTCTTTCTAGGATAATCTAAATATTCATCTTGTAAATTTATGCTCATCATTTCAGCTATTTCCTTATCTAATATATGTTGTGCTTTCATTTCTGTAATATTTATTTTGGTAGGCATACAAGAAGTAATACACATGGAGCAGAACATTGGACCATACTGAATACAGATACAGCATGTGAAAAATATTGCAATCATTACACACAGGATAGTCAGTAGTTTCCAGCCCCAGGTGGAATTAAGAGCCCAAAACCATCCAGAAAAAGTCCAAGTACCAGTCTCTGTGTGGATTTCTGCAGCAATTTTATACAATTTAAATATTGCATCATATATTGAAGGTGAGTGATCGGGAATAGAAACACAGCAACTACTACCAATGATGCGACATGCACCACCTCGGTCAGCTAATATCACATCTAGTACCATACGATTTTCTAGCGCTACAATCCTCGCAATTTGGAGCTCCTCAGTAATATTCCCAAGTGCCAGAGCTGCCTGATTGGTAACAGCTTCCACAACCCTAGTCAATCGTCTCACTTTCCTACTGTTTAACGCAGCACCCACAAAGGAGAACAACCCTAAATTAAAATCAACATATTGTTGCAGGCTAGTATCCGTTTGGTCTATCTCATTTGTACTTATTGCCATTTAATATCTATTTTTAATGATGTCATTGAACAGTTTAAAATCTCGGTGATATGATGCAGGGGCCAAAAACACAAGGGGTAATAGAAAAGATACATAACACACACCTGACCACCCAACAGGTAGTTGGTAATATCCATAGTTACCACAAACAAAATATGTATTATGTGAAGTTGTAAAACTACTATTATTTACACCCTAAATAGTTAAAATCAAGGTTCAATCGCTTATCCCTACTGGAATTCGTCCAATGCTTCATATACATAAATCTGCTTTAGTTTTTGTAACAGAAATCACAAATTGTTCTTTCTTGTCAAAGTCTCTTATATTTGTGAAGACATATGGTATTGAAACATTGTCCGGTTGATACTCTACCCATTCCCATTTAGTTCCTTTGGCTTGGGGATACCCATCTTTGTCTTGGTATCATACTTTATTAAGGCAAAAAAGAAGTCCGCCCTCTGTACGTTTTCCAGATGCAAACAAATGCGTGTACCAAGTTTGACAAGAACCATTGTGTGAAAAAGGAAGAGGAATGAAAGGTGTTCCTCCTTTCTTTTGATGCACAGGTATCATTCCACATACCCAACAGTTAGTAGTATTTGTAGCATTATGAGTATGATGCAACATCTGAATGTAAGTATTATTGAAGTACGATTGACGGTGCTTCTGCTCCTGATAGGAAAGCGTAAAGTAATAGTGATCCTCTGGTACTGGAGTAGTGGCAACAAAAAACTCATGAGCAGGAGCCTTCTTTTCAACAAACCAAGTGATTGTTGCTGTAACCACCAAAACAACAACAAACCCCATAGTACTAATGATCAGTTTGTTATTCATTTTAGAAACAGTGATAATCGACCCTTTCAGAAATGAAAAAACAATTGTTGCAGCTCTTATCCCTGGGCAGCCGCTGAGTTCTTCACCACGGGCCAAGACGGGTGTCACTACTCTAATGCACGGGTGACCCCCCCCCCCTTTGCCACATTGGCTCTCCGTTTCACTAACCCAGGGCGGTAGCTCAGCCAGTTTTTTTCAAACAATTTTTAGATTCTTTCCTCGGTCTCAAATTATATCGCGACACTCCAAACGTCGTATGGTCCGGGAAAACCTCTGCAGATTCGTCAGGTGATATAGCACGGCCTTTCTCCGTAGTCAAAATCTCTCAATGATCGGTCAGCACAGCAGGTTCCACCAAGGTAGGTAGCACTCTCTTGCAGTGAGTACTATGGACCCAATTCTCTCGGTTCGTCACTCGAACTGCTGTCCTTGTCGCAAGGAGCACCTGCTCTGGGCCTCGCCACCAAGGTTCCAAGCTGCTTGATCTTTCAAAGGATTTAATCATCACCAGGTTACCAGGTCGAAGTTCATGGCCTTCACCTGTAGATCTGTCAGGAAGTGCTTCTCGAACCTGTTGATGAATAGAAACCAAATTGTCGGTTAACTGTGCCAAATAATAATTAATCAGGACACAAGGTACATCATATACAGAATTTGGTTTAGGAACTCCCCAAATGTTAATTGGCCTCCCGAAAACCACTTCGTATGGGCTAAGACCGAGTCGAGAGTGTGGCACTGACCTAATAGACAATAATGCCAATGGTAATGCATCCGGCCAAGTTAAGGATGTGGAAGCCTGTATCTTCGCTAACTTCAGCTTCAAAGTAGCATTATACCTTTCCACCAACCCTGCTGATTGTGGGTGGAAAACCGCATGGAACTTCTGTTTGATCCCTAAGCCTTTCAGGACATACTTAATAACTTCCCCAACAAAATGAAGTCCGTTATCACTCCATAAAAGTCTGCAAACACCAAACCTAGGGAAAAATTATTTCAAAAGCACCTTCGCTGTGGTAATGGCAGTATTATCCTTTGTGGGATACGCCTCTATCCATTTACTGAAGGCACATACCACCATCAAGACATCCTTTAAATTGTTGCAGCATTCAAGCTGAATATAATCCATTTGTAGAACTTCAAAAGGTTCAGTTGGTGTAGCAAACCCTCCCGCAGGAGTACGTGTCCCTTTTCCAGGATTGTATTGTAAACAGATCAAACAAGACTGTACTACTCTCTTAGCTGTACTGGGAATTTCTGCATGCTCCCAAACTTGTGTATGCAACTTCGTTATTGTTGAAGCTCCAACATGTGCCAGCCCATGTGCCATCTGAACCATAGGTTGTACAAAAGCTATAGGCAATTTCCATTTATTCATCTGCTTATTCCGCCAACAGCCCTCATCATCCAATTCTCCATCTTCAGACCATTTCTCACGTTCTTTGACAGAAGCAGATTTCTGTATATCTAATACGTCTTGTCTTGCATTATGCCAACGTTCAGCTTGTGACTTCACTACATACATAGAAGTAGTACTTCGCTGCTTCGCAATCTCACGTGCTACGCGGTCTGCACGAGCATTACCTTGCCCTACCTTATCGGTCACTTTCTTATGTGCACTACATTTCACAATACCTAGTTTCTTTGGATATGTCAATGCAGGCAAGAGGTTATGCACTAATTCTCCGTGCATTATCTGTATCCTGTGAGATGTGAGAAAGCCTCTCTCCTTCCAAAGCAAACCAAAATCATGAGCCACTCCAAAAGCATAGCGGCTGTCTGTATAAATGTTCACACATAAGTCAGTACTAAGCTCACATGCTCGTGTCAAAGCTATTAGTTCAGCTGCTTGAGCTGACTTCTGTGGTATACGAGCTGTCTCCACTACTGTGTGTATTGTGGTGATTGCATATGCAGCTGAGGTCGTACCATCTGGCAACTTCAAACAAGACCCATCAACCCACAATTCCCCGTCTACATCTGGAAGGGGCGTATCTTGTAAATCAATACGACCCTTTGTCTGTTCTTTGGTAAGGAATATACAATCATGTGTTTCTTGTGACTGAGGCTGAGTCACCGGATATGGCAACAAAGTGGCTGGATTTGGTGTTGCACATCTCTTCAGTGTAATGTGAGGAGCCAGCAATGTCAACTCATATCCTGTTATACGAGCACTAGTTAAATGTTGTGTCTTTGTTTGATTTAAAAGAGCATCAACCGCATGGGGTACTAACACCAACAGCTTATGTGACAAAACTATCCCTTCACTCTGACGTATTGACACAGCTGTTGCGGCAACTGAATGAAAACACCCAGGCAACGCTTGAGCGACAGGATCAAGTACTGCTGAAAAATATGCACAGGGACGCTGCTTATCGTCATGTGTCTGTACTAAAACTGACAATGCACATCCATCTTTCTCATGTACGTAAAGTGCAAAAGGCTTCATGTAATCTGGAGTACCTAACACTGGTGCTGAACAAAGGGCTTGTCGCAGCTGCCTGAAAGCAGTCTCACATTCATCTGTCCATGGGAGGGGCATTGGAGTATCTTTAGTCAAAAGTGCTAGCAAAGGTTTGGCAATGTGTGAAAACCCTAATATCCATTGCCTACAAAAAGAACTAAGACCAAGGAATGCACGAACATCTTTCTGAGTAGAGGGTACTGGTGCGTCTAAAATTGCTTGAATACGATCTGATGTAAGTGCACGGCCCTCCTTAGACAAAAGGTGACCTAAATAGGTATCCTTTGGTCTACAATATTGCAATTTCTTTCGTGACACTTTATGATGGTGTGAAGCAAGAAAAGAAAGTAAGGACAAAGTGCACTTTTCACATTGCTCAGGGGTATCAGCCGCCAACAAAATATCATCGACATATTGTATGAGAGCCACACCTTCGAGCAAAACAAAAGAATCAAGTTGTCATTTTAATGCTTGGCTGTAAATACTTGGACTCTCAGTATAGCCTTGAGGAACTCTGAAAAATCTAAATGATAGTTTATTCAAAGTAAAACCAAACAAATATCGGCTGTCAGGATGAATAGGGATCAAAAAGAAAGCATTATTCAAGTCTATCACAGAGAACGTAGTTGCTGTTGGGGGAACCAAAGTAAGAAGTGTTGTGATGTCAGATACCACAGGATATTGTGGTATCACAATCTTATTGACTTCTCGTAAATCAATAATGAATCGGTAAATCCTGGTATCAGTATCCTTTTTCAGAATAGGAAAAATCGGACTGTTACAAACATTGTACAGAACTTCCTCAACAACTCCAACTGCAATAAGATCATGCACAATTCGTGCGAGTGCTTCTTCGCCCTCCTGTGAAATTTTGTATTGAGGCAAACGTGGCAATACAGCTCCATCCTTGACACTAATATGTACCGGTGGAATAATTATTTGTCCCACATCAGTATCTGAAGTAGCCCACAAAGTACTAGGGAGTGAAGCTAATGCAATATCCTCTTTAACAAGACAAACTCTTTCCATCACAGGATGATTATAATTTAAAATAACACGCACCCCTTCAGGAGAGCATCGTATTGTAGCCCTGAAATTCTTGAGCATATCAGACCATTGTCTGGTGTATTTGGAGGAAGCAAAAATGGACATGGAGCAGTAAATTTATCAACTTGGTATGCAAGTGGTTGTGACAATGGGCTAGGGGAAGGTGTTCCATCGAAACCTATCGATCTAATGGTTAAGCCAGAAAGGAGAGCCCTTGGAATCAATTGTTTAGACAAGGCGCTACGAATAGCTCCTGTATCAACCAGAAACTGATCAGTAGAACCCAAAACATGTGCTGTAACATAGTGACCCCTCTGATCTACTGGAACTTCAACTGATTCCTTACCCCATCCTAGGCAATCCTATGCATAAGCAGAATCTTGGAAATCAGGCTGCACATGGTTAGACATCTGGTATTGGTTCCGTCTATGAAAAGTGTTAAACCCATCCTGCCCTCGTACCTTAACATCAACCCTAGCATGATCATTCATGCTTTTTCTAGGTCCTGAATATCCTGAGCGATTTCTCATTTGTCCCCGACCACGTGAACACTGTTGAACACGTAGTGCTGGACAATCGGCAGCCCAATGCCCAAATTTCCTACAATACGCACACTGATCAACAGACAAATTTGAACGAGTGTAAGAAGAACCATAAGATCCACGTCCACCTCTATCACTACCTCTAAAAGGCGGACCATAAGCTTGAGCCAACATAACCTTTGTTTTTAATTCTTTAATCTTTTTTTCCTCACTACCTTTTGCTTCTAATTCCTGACTTTCATAATACTGAGCCATAGTCAAAAGAGAAACCGGAGTAGAGGTAGTCCATGAACTTTCACTAGCTTTTAAACGACTAGCTATTCCTGGTAACAGATTTGCGACATATTTATCGACAAACAAATGTCTGCCCGTATCATCTGACAATAACTGACTGCTAAAATCATGAAATGCTTCTTTAAAGCGTGTAAAGAAATCAGAGACCGATTCATCTGCCTTTTGCTTACAAGATGCTAAAACAGTCCAATCTATCTTATTAGGGGGAATAATCATTTTTAACTTAACCAATATGGCTGCAGGAAGATCTAGAATCAACTGATATGGCTTTTTCACAGGTTCCCTATCCCCGTCCATCTGTTCTAATTCTTTCCATGACGCCCGAAAAACTGCACGATCATCAATTTTACGAACAGTTCTCCACATATCTGGCAGTAATATCAATCCGAAAAATAAATCAATGTCAGCCAAAGTCATAGTACAAGAACTAATTGCTCCCTCAACTTCCTCATAAAAGGCGGCTGGATTTTTCCGCGGGTCAGGTAATGCTGTTTTAAGTGCCATTACATCTGCCCTATTCCAAGGAGTATACACCCAATTATAAATAAAATAACCCTTAGCATCAACAGAAGTTTTATCATCACTTGTACCCAATCCTTTAGGAGGATCATACAAAGGTGCAGCCTCCCGCATTGGTTTCGCATGAACTATCATAGTTTTATCTGTTCCGAAGATGGAAGCTTGCACCCCACCGGTCTGAGATGTCCGTTCAACTACGTCCACAGCCCTTTTCTCCTCTTGCAAACGGACTGCCACAACACATAATTTCACCAAACGCCTGATTGCATCAGCCACCTGGGAGAAAACAAAAAGACCATCAAGCATTTGCTTATGATCAGCTGCTACATCATCGGGCTCTAACTCATCAGAATATTTCTGATATAGTTCAATAACTTCTGAGCCAAATGCCTCAGTAAAATATAGCTGCTCCTTTTCCGTCCACCCTTTCATGCTGTCTAAAAGTTCAGAAGCAGAGACAACGCTACGAATTGTTTTACATGCAATAGATCTAAGCTCAGACGCACGGTCAGCAGGCAACATAGAGCGACTGTCTTGCATCTTCTGTTGCTCCGAACTGGAGCCCTTATTCATGAGGGGCAGAAGGAACGACATTCGGAGGTGGAGGGCGATCTAGTAACAAAAAATCATCATGTGGTTTATTAAGGACAGGATAGAGAGGTTGCCTAATGGTGTATTGGCCAGTTACCTGTAATTTACGTTCTTTCTCTTCTAGCTCCTTTAAGTCATTTATTTCTTTCTTTGTCATTTCCAATGCTTTCACATATACATTCTTCCGCTGCTCTTTCTCAAGCAAGGCTTGCTCACGCTTCACTCGTCCACTCACTTCTTTCTCCCACACTCGTACACAGTCAAACATATCTTGCCTAGACTTTCGCTTACACATACATTGTTCCACATAATCAATCTTTCGCAAATCAAATGACCCATGCATAGGCCAACGTAACTCAGGATCCGCACGAGTGTATTTATTCTATAATGTGCCGTACATTATAGAAGAAAGACCATGTTTAACATACATATCTCTATTTGGCGTCCCCTCTCGGTGTGCCGGTTGCGATTCTTCCAGTCTCAAATTGGTACCATTACAAAAGCAACACATCCTACGAAGTGCTCTAAAAACAGGCATGCCAAAAAATAGTGCAGAATATGCAATATTATAATCAAAGTAGCATTTAAGGTGCCGTTCAAATCAAAATTAAATTGGAGAAAATTCTCCTCATTACCTGCCTATATAAATTGCAATTTATATATCAATTCAAAGGACACAAATTGACTAGTCACCCAAAACACGAGAGCCACAGTAAGTAGTGCTAAACTACATTACCAAACAAAGGCATCAAAACCCACTGCAAGTGCCGTAAAACGGCTCTTACCAATCACAGGGTGTCCAGGTTCCAACTGCCAAGTTCTAAAATCGACCAAATGGTCACTGCATGACGAATGAACAAAAAGGATCTCAGTCGAGGACCGGCGCCACCTGGATGGTCAAATCAGAAAGAAGGGAAAAACGCTGTGGTTGCCAAGACTCGGGTCTCCTCAGTCATTGATCGTCCGCAGCGAGATCCCAATCCTTCGTCGCGACCAATCCGTTGGGCATCCGAGTCGCCGATGAGTCCCTGTTCGGGAGCCAATTTGTTAAAGTAAGCCTCAGCAAGGCCTACTAGTGCAAGGGGTTCACCTTTCTCTGCACAAAGTCCTCAGACCATGTAGGAAGAAGTTGGCACAGAAACTGAGATAAAAGACAAAGGGGGTCATTACAACATTGGTGGTAAAAGGCGCTTACCGCCGTGCAGAAGAACACCAACACACCGCCGCAGCGGCGGAATTCCGCCACAGCTATTATGACACACATCACGGAATCCGCCGAAATTCAGACACCCACACAACACCGCCACTCCAAAGGTCAGCGATAAACTGGCGGAAACAAATCCTCCACCTCCACGCCAACAGAAACACACCCATGCCATTACGACCCACGAATCCACGCGGCGGTCTTTCAACCGCGGTATTATATTGGCGGTACACACTGCCGCGCTCAAAATACACACACAGCTCCAAAACACCGCCACATTGGACAATTACAAATACACACACCTGATACACATACAAACAACACTCCCACACATCCAACACAATATAAAACACACACCCACATCACCCACAAACCCCTACGACCCACAATTAGAGAGGACGCCATAGAGAGACAGCACAGAATAGAGAACCCCATCACACAGAGGCACACTACACCATCAACCAAACAACATCCATGCACAAAACAACACATACCACTACACTCACCACACTCATCAACACATACACCACCCCACACCTCACCCACACCACCCCATGTCACGCCAAAGACACCCCCGCTTCTCTGAGGAGGAGCTCAGGGTCATGGTGGAGGAAATTCTACGGGTAGAGCCACAGCTATTTGGCTCACTGGTACAGCACACATCCATAGCCAGGAAGGTGGAGCTATGGCAAAGAATAGTAGACAGGGTCAACGCCGTGGGACAGCACCCAAGAAATAGGGAGGACAGCAGGAAGAGGTGGAACGACCTACAGGGGAAGGTGCGTTCCACGGTCTCCAGGCACCACATTGCGGTACAGCGGACTGGCGGCGGACCCCCACCTCCTCCCCCACAACTAACAACATGGGAGGAGCAAGTCTTGTCCATCTTGCATCCTGAAGGCCTCGGAGGAGTCGTTGGAGGAACGGACACTGGTAAGTCAAATCTTAACTATAATATCCCACACCTTACCTGCATGCAATCACACACCCCCACCCTCACACCCTCCCCTATCACCCTAACTCCTCACTAATGTACTCATAACACCAACCACCCATCCCAACCCCAACACCTGCATGACACAACTAAGCATGGATACCCATCACTAAAGCATGCCCACTGCACATACCCAGAACACCCCCCAACCATCAGCACACAAGCCCCCACACAGGAATGCCTGCACTGGGGTACACGCACACCCAACCATTGCACACCATGAAACACACACATGCAATAATCATGTACTTATCCCCCTGCAGGAACCCGAAGGAACGTCACCACACCAGAGGGTCCAGACAACACCACTCCACCCCCAGAAGAGGCCCACAGTGACGAGAGCAGCTCTGCCCTACTGGATCTTGATGACCAGCCCGGACCATCGTGGGCCTCAGGACAGTCGGTTCCCCTTGCCCAGCCACAGCCCAACACCGAACTCCCACCCTCTGGTAACACCAGCACAGCACCCACCCAGCGGGCCCATACCTCCCTACCCAGGACAGGTCAATCAGCGGTGTGTCCACCACTACAGGGCACCCAGGCTAACCCACCACCCCAACAACAACAGGGACCTGGGGTCAGTGGTAGTGGGTACACGGTCCAGGGGACGAAGGCACTGGAAAACAGGGGAACTGGGAGGGCTGCTGTGCGACAGAGGGAGGACAGGCCAAGGGAACCTACTCTCAAAGAGGCCCTCTCCTCCATCATGGGAGCATACCACCACTCCCAGTAGACGATGGCAACGGTCCTGGACAAGTTGCAGGAGACCCTGCGTCTGCAGGAGGAGCAGTATTTGGGGTTCAGGGAGGAGCTCAGGACCATCGCCTCCGCCCTGGGCACCATTGCAGGGGTTCTGACGGACATTCAAAAGACTTTGAGGGACACCGTGGCACTCCAAGCGGCCCCAGACACTAGCCACGACGATGAAATGCCCACCACCTCCGCCGGCGCTAGTGGACAGGACGCCCAGCCACAGGACCACCACACCAGCACCCCACCCCCTGCAGACAGACAACCACCGTGAAAGGGGTCTCTGAGATCCAGGAACAGGACAGAGCAAGATGGCAAGACCCCCGCCAGGAAATAAGACTACCTTGATTGTCCCCCCACTGTCCCACTTTGTTACCCTGTCCAGATTGGAACTGCCCCAGCTCCACTTCCAATGTCCAGATGTGCAATGTACCTGTGAGACTAATAGACTGGACTCTGCCATGGACATTCTTCCACCATAACCCATCTCGATTTCACAACCCCCCTTCATTTTTCTGCACTTAAATAAACACCCTTGAAACACTAATAAAACTGGAGTCAGTCTATGATTTTGAACTTTGTATTGTCAATTACAGTGTCAAAAAGGGTTACCCATTGGAAGGCCAACATACTAATGTCACACATCACAAGCCTTTCAAGGGTGCAAGCTGTTGACACGTAGGTTACCACATTTGTGAAACTGAAATGGAAGGGGACAACTCAATTAACAAATAGTGAGTGAAATGTAGGTACAGGATAGAGGTAGACGTGTTAAAGTTAATGTAATGTTAAACCTGAAAATGTACTCACCTGTGTCTCACTGGAAATATTGCTGTATGACTGACTCCCTGCTGTCGTTTTCGTCTTCCTCAGCTTCATCCTCATTACTGTCACAGGCTCCACAGGCTTCACAGCTGCTACAACACCGTCATCTGGATCATCCTCCTGCAGAAAAGGCACCTGGCGTCGCAATGCCAAATTATGGAGCATGGAGCAGGCGATGATGATGTAACACACCTTCTTCGGTGAGTAGAATAGGGACCCACCTGTCATATGGAGGCACCTGAACCTGGCCTTCAGGAGGCCGAAGGTGCGTTCGATCACCCTCCTAGTCCGCCCATGGGCCTCATTGTACCGTTCCTCTGCCCTGGTCCTGGGATTCCTCACTGGGGTCAATAGCCACGAAAGGTTGGGGTAACCAGAGTCCCCCAATAGCCATACACGGTGCCTACTGAGTTGACCCATTATATCAGGGATGCTGCTATTCCGCAGGATGTAGGCGTCATGCACAGAGCCAGGGAACATAGCATTTACTTGCAAGATGTACTGGTCTGCCAAACAGACCATCTGGACATTCATCGAATTATAACTCTTCCTGTTCCTGTACCTGTTCACTCCTCTGGGGGGGGACCAGAGCTACATGGGTCATATCAATAGCACCTATGACGTTGGGGATATGTCCAAGGGCATAGAAGTCACCTTTAACTGTAGGCAAATCCTCCACCTCAGGGAAAATGATGTATCTCCTTATGTGTTTCAGTAGGGCAGCCAACACTCTGGACAAGACGTTGGAAAACATAGGCTGGGACATCCCTGATGCCATGGCCACAGTAGTCTGAAATGACCCACTTGCAAGGAAATGAAGCACTGACAGCACCTGCACGTCAGGGGGGATTCCAGTCGGATGGCGGATTGGTGACATCAGGTCTGGCTCCAACTGGGTACATAGTTCCTGGATTGTGGCACGGTCAAACCGGTAGGTCACGATCAAATGTCTTTCTTCCATTGTCAACAGGTCCACCAGCGGTCGGTGCACCGGAGGATTCCGCCATCTTCTCATATGTCCCAGCTGACGGTGCCTAAGGACAACAGCAAAGAACCAGTCACTATTCCTCCAGGTATGTACCCACAGTTACACACAAGACTACACCACTCACAAAACCCCTTCCTGTATGTGTGTTGATTATAGGCCTAGCTATGTGTGACGCAGTAGTAAATAAAGCCATGTGGGCCCCTGAAATGGCGGCTGCCTGATCTCTAAAATGGGACAATGGAATTGTGGGGTAACTGCGCTGGCGTTGGACACCGTCGCAGTAGGCGGTCGTAGAGCGCGGCGCAATGCTGCATTGGTTAACATTGGAACCTATGGGTCCCAGGAGCCAATGAACAGGGGCGCCGGCGGGGATGATGCGCCCCGCAGCAGACGTCACCGCCGCGGACGTCACCGCCATTTTCTATCTCTTCAATCACTAGATACCTGACCTTCGACAGGAGAGGACCTACACTGCTAGTGCTGCTGTGATCTCGGTCTGGAAGCGACGATGGCTGCTGCGTCTGGGGAAAGGGCCCCTGCCTTCACTGCACAGGAGTTGGAGAAACGTGTGGATGGGGTCCTCCCCCAGTATATGCTACTCTACGGTCCTCCAGACCAACAGGTCAGTACACAGGGAGCACGTTGGATGGGCTATGCTTGGGTGGAGAGGGCTGGTTGGAAAAGATAAGGGTGCAGAGTTCATAAAACATAAATGCATGGAAATGAATGGGCCACATGGCCAGAGTAGGGAGGGGGCCACTCACATTGACGGTGCAGTAGGTCATGACTGTTCCTCTTTCCTTGGGCATGTCATGTAGGTCAGCGCCCACCAGAAGAGGGACATTTGGCGTGCCATCGCCAAGGAAGTCCGGACCCTGGGGGCCCACCAGAGACGGGGCACCCACTGCCGTAAGAGATGGGAGGACATTCGCCGCTGCAGCAAGAAGACGGTGGAGGATCAGCTGGGGATGGCATCCCAACGTGGGAGGGGTGCCCGTCGCACCATGACCCCCCGGATGTTCCGGATCCTGGCGGTGGCCTACCCGGAGTTGGATGGGCACTTAAGGACATCACAGCAGACACAAGGGGGTAAGTACAACCTCATTCTGTGGACTTTGCGTGCAGTGGAGGTGTCGGGGTGGGGAAGGTGGGCTGTGGGTGTCCCTAGGCCAGGGCGAGTTAAGTAGGCAAGGCCCCTCCGTAATGTAGGCCATGTGGCACTCCAACCCAGCTCAGAACAGTGGCAAGTTTATGTATAGTTGCCCCTTTGCCATCCATGTGCGCAGATTTCTACCATTGCCATGTAGGCCATATCCCAGAAATTGCATGTACAGAGGCCAGGAGCACGGCGTAATGCATGGGGCTACTGCGTCTGTCTTGTCCGCCAACGGTAGCGGTATGCCATGCACTAAAACTCTCTTTCTTCTGTCTCCCCCCCTTTTCCTGCTCTCCCTGTCCTTTTGTACATCAGCATCATCAGGCGGAGGTACAGTGGCACCGGAGCACGAGGGAGCTGCATCCCACATGGCCATGGAGGGCCACACCACAGACTCTGAATGCACCAGTGGGACGGAGGGCGAAGGGAGCTTCACGTCGGCCACAGGATCACCAACCAGCGACTCTGACTCGTCCGCCGATGTGAGCTCCACTGTGGTGGCGGCACCATCTGTGTGCCCCACTTCTACAGGTACAGCCGCCACCTCCCCTACCAGCACCGCCCTCCCAGCAGCCCCTCAGCGTTCGCCCCGTGCCCGCTCACCCAGGAGGGTGGGCATCACCTTTGCCCCAGGCACCTCAGGCCCTGCCCCAGTCACCCCTGCTGCCCTCAGTGAGGAGGCCATTGACCTCCTCAGGTCTCTCACTGTTGGGCAGTCTACCATTGTGAATGCCATCCAGGGTGTAGAACGAGAGTTGCAACATGGTAATGCATTCCTGGAGGGCATTCATTCTGGTCAGGCTGTCCTTCAGCGAACCCTGCAATCTCTGGCCTCAGCACTGATGGCAGCCATTGTCCCTGTGTCCAGCCTCCCCCCTCTAACTTCCTCTACCCAGACCCAATCCCCTGTACCCCAGCCCATCCCAAGCACAGCTACAGACCAGCATGCACACAAGTCAACACCCAAAAGTAGCTCAAGCAAACATAGGCACCACACACACCACAGGCACTCACACAAGCATCACACCCAGACAGACACAGCAACATCCACTATCTCCACTGTGTCCCCCTCCTCCTCTTCTCCCTCCTCCCTCCCAGTCTCGTCTACACACACACCTGCATGCACCACATCTACAGGCACTAGGACTCGCACCAGGACACCCAGCACCACAAGCCGCTCACCTGCACTCACCACCCCCACTGCCATTTACACGTCCCCTGTGTCCTCTCCCAGTGTGTCTGTGACGCCCCCTCCCAAAGTACACAAACGCCGGCAATCACTCACCCAACATCCATCCCCTTCACGACAGCCTCCAGTACCTGCACCCAAAACACCTAAAGTGACACCCCCTACAACCACCTCCTCTTCCTCCACTCCCAGACCCCTCCAACTACCCATCCCAGTGTCCGTCAGAAACTGTCCCTATGTCAAATTGACCTTTTTGCCCCCCCCCCCCAATTCATCAGTCCCGTTGTAGCGCCTCATCCAAAAAGCCTCCAGTACCGGTGGTGCGTGTTCCAGGTTTTTGGAGTGCACCGTCCACCAGGGCAGGCAGTAGGACCCGGAGCCAAGGCACTGTCAGCCCACCCCTTGTAAAGTCTCCGAAATTGGAGAGTGGACGACGGGACCGTGTCAAGACTCCTGGTGGGACTTCAACTGAAATGGGATCGAAGGCGATTGGTGAGTCAGCTGTAACTCCGAAAAAGGTGGGGAAGGTCCTGAGGAACTCTCCCCAGCCTGTTGTGAGTGTCACGGCGGAGAAGTGCGCCATCATTTCTGGCGGTCCAGACACAACCGCCAGCACCGTCGTTACTGGTCAGGAGACCACCGCCAGAGTCAAAGCCCAGGAGGGCCCAAGTATCGTCACTGGTCAGGAGACCACCGCCGGAGTCACAGCCCAGGAGGGCCCAAGTATCGTTACTGGTCAGGAGACCACCGCCAGAGTCACAGCCGAGACCACCGCCGGAGTCACAGCCCAGGAGGGCCCAAGTATCGTCACTGGTCAGGAGACCACCGCCAGAGTCACAGCCCAGGAGGGCCCAAGTATCGTTACTGGTCAGGAGACCACCGCCGGAGTCACAGACCAGGAGGGCCCAAGTATCGTCACTGGTCAGGAGACCACCGCCAGAGTCACAGCCCATGAGGGCCCAAGTATCGTTACTGGTCAGGAGACCACCGCCGGAGTGACAGCCCAGGAGGGCCCAAGTATCGTCACTGGTCCAGAGACCACCACCGGAGTCACAGTCCAGGAGGGGCCAGGATGCCACAGCCCCGCTGGGCAATGATGGAACGTCATGCCACACACCAATGTCCAGTGTGGAGATCGTCATGCCACACACCAATGTCCAGTGTGGAGATCGTCATGCCACACACCAATGTCCAGTGTGGAGATCGTCATGCCACACACCAATGTCAGTATCAGAACCGCCATGTCAAAGCACTGATGAACAGTCCTGAACAGCCATGTCAAAGCACTGCGGAACAGTCCTGAACCGCCATGGCAAAGCACCGCTGAACAGTCCTGAACCGCCATGGCAAAGCACCGCT
The DNA here is from genome assembly GCF_031143425.1 of Pleurodeles waltl. Taxonomy (NCBI): domain Eukaryota; kingdom Metazoa; phylum Chordata; class Amphibia; order Caudata; family Salamandridae; genus Pleurodeles; species Pleurodeles waltl. The sequence continues at coordinate 503,165 of NW_027150395.1, forward strand.
GAACAGGGCACAGACCGCCATGTCAAAGCACCGCTGAACAGTCCTGAACCGCAATGTCAAAGCACCGCTGAACAGGGCAAAGACCGCCATGGCAAAGCACCGCTGAACAGGGCAAAGACCGCCATGGCAAAGCACCGCTGAACATAGCAAAGACCGCCATGGCAAAGCACCGCTGAACAGGGCACAGACCGCCATGTCAAAGCACCGCTTAACAGTCCTGAACCGCCATGGCAAAGCATCGCTGAACAGTCCTGAACCGCCATGGCAAAGCACTGCTGAACAAAGCACAGCTGAACAGGGCAAAGACCGCCATTGGCAAAGCACCGCTGAACAGGGCAAAGACCGCCATGGCAAAGCACCGCTGAACATAGCAAAGACCGCCATGGCAAAGCACCGCTGAACAGGGCACAGACCGCCATGTCAAAGCACCGCTGAACAGTCCTGAACCGCCATGGCAAAGCACCGCTGAACAGGGCAAAGACCGCCATGGCAAAGCACCGCTGAACAGGGCAAAGACCGCCATGGCAAAGCACTGCTGAACATAGCAAAGACCGCCATGGCAAAGCACCGCTGAACAGGGCACAGATCGCCATGTCAAAGCACCGATGAACAGTCCTGAACCGCCATCGCAAAGCACCGCTGAACAGGGCAAAGACCGCCATGGCAAAGCACCGCTGAACAGGGCAAAGACCGCCATGGCAAAGCACCGCTGAACCTAGCAAAGTCCGCCATGGCAAAGCACCGCTGAACAGGGCACAGACCGCCATGTCAAAGCACCGCTGAACAGTCCTGAACCACCATGGCAAAGCACCGCTGAACAGGGCAAAGACCGCCATGGCAAAGCACCGCTGAACATAGCAAAGACCGCCATGGCAAAGCACTGCTGAACATAGCAAAGACCGTGTAGGTATGAATAGGCCGTCACATCAGGCATCCTTATCCCATGTGCAGCTGGGACAGTGACAGGACAGGAACTTTCACGGGGAGACTCATCCAGTCTAGGCACCAGTCCCACCCAGTACCAGTAGAGAACTGCATCTACTTGAGAGACTGTGGCTTTGCACTCCCCAGGATGGCACAGTGGGCAACCCACCCACTGTAGAGACTTGCGAGACTGTGGCTTTGCACTCCCCAGGATGGCACAGTGGGCAAGCCACCCACTGTAGAGACTTGAGAGACTGTGGCTTTGCACTCCCCAGGATGGCACAGTGGGCAAGCCACCCACTGTAGAGACTTGAGAGACTGTGGCTTTGCACTCCCCAGGATACATCAATGGGCATGGAGCCCCATCGTGGATCTGGCTTCTCATTCATGTGGCTGAGGTGCCCCTCCTTCCCTTCCCCCTGAAGTGCCTGTAGTGTTTCTATCTGATGCCCCGGCAGTGTTCTCTCGGATTTTGGTCAGGTATCTATTGTGGGCCTCTCCCATGCATTTTTCTACTGTTGTTGCACGGACATTGTTGTGTACATATCTGCACTACTTCTTGTATTGTATATATAATTATGACAGATTTCGAGATATATATCAGTATATTTTTGTATGTATATTGGCACATTACAATGTTTGACCGCAATTCGCTTTGTCTTTGCATTCTTCCGGGGGGATTGTGGGTTGTTCATGTGATATTTTTGACTGCATTGGTGTGTATGTTGTGTTTGTTGTGATATGCGAGGGTGGGGGTGTTTGGTGGGTGTCCCCCTAACTTTTGTCTCCCCCTTCCCCGTGTCGTAAGTGCAGTACTCACCGGTATCTTCGGCGCCTATGTCGCTGTTGGTCGTAGAGGAGCAGAAAGACAAGAGCAGGTAGTATTTGGAGTTCCAGCTCCATGGAGTCGTCGTTCCTCGTGGAGTGTGTTCAGGTGAGCGTTTTCCCATAGCAAAAGCTGTTTCCGCCGTGTTTTTATCTGCTGTGAATCCGCCCCGGAAAAGGTGGCGGATTGGTGTGTTCTGATACTATGGGCGGTCTTCCGCCTGTCTGTTGGCGGTGACCGCCGCGCTGCTTGTCTGTACCGCCGTGGCGGGCGGTGTCTTAAAGTGGCTGTCTTTGTTGGCGGCTTCCGCCAGGGTCATAATTCCCTTTTTTTGTCCGCCGGCCTGTTTGCGGTCTTACCGCCGCTTTAACACCGTCAGCCAGGGTTGCAATGACCCCCAAAGTTTTTTAACCTCATGAGGTGGTACTACAGTTCAAACAGCACCCTTCGGTAATGTTTGAAGTAGCACACTGAACTGAGAGAGCATGGTCCTTTTATACCCGAGCAGGGGCTAAAAGGAGGTGGTGCAATTATAGAAGCAAGACTTGCATACATGTAAGGTCATGTGGAAATGCACAGTCGACAGGTAGGAGGAGCTGACAGTTTTCAAGGACTAACAGCTGCAGACCTTACTGAGCATGTGCGAAAGTGGGAGATGCTAAATATGACTTGTCACTAGGCAGATTTTCAAGAGTAGTTAACAGAAAGGTAGGACAGGGCACATGGTGAGCACATGGCAGCATGTGGCAGAGAAAATGGCTGCCATGAATACAAAATGGATTCCGCGAAATGTTCACAATAGTTACTAAATACAAGATATCTTCTGCTAATGCTTAATCTAATCGCTGCTAAACTACAACACAGTGGATGTTGGTGTATGGGTATGGTTTAGGCCAGATGGGATGGTGTGTGGCTAAATGTTGTCCCTCCATATTTGCAGGTGACTCAGGTTACCCCAACCTATAATGGCTACTGACCCCTGCGAGGAATCCCAGGACAAGGGCAGAAGAACGTTACAATGAGGCACATGGGTGTACAAGAAGGATTATAGAACATACCTTTGGTCTCCTGAAAGCAAGATTTCGGTACCTCCATCTAACACATGTATCCCTGTGCTTCTCATTTTGCAGATCTTGGTGCCCCACTATCGCTCCTGGTGTGATCACTGCAGCCAACTACAGGTCTTTACAATGTGAACATTACTTTATATTTGTAATGCAATGTTTGAATCTTGTTACACAAATACATACTGAAATCATTTGGCATACTCCATACTTGTATTTTTACGAAGGGTGTTTATTTAAGTGCTAAGGAGTAGGGGGGCCAGTGCATTGGGCTAGGGTGCTGATGGAGGAAAGTCCAGGTTATAGTTCCAGTCTATTTGTAGAACAGGTGCCTTGTCCAAGAGGACATAGGAAGGGGAGCAATGGCAGTTCACGGTGGACAGAGTGGGACACAAGGGTGACATTCAGGAGAGTCTCATTTCCTGGCGGGGGTCTTGGCAATAGTCTCTGGCTTCTGCCTGGATCACACAGAACGTTTGTGGGGTGGTTCATCTTCTACAGGGGGAGGGATGATGGTGGCCTGTTGGTCCTGAGGCCGGGCCTCCTGTCAACTAGCAGCAGCAGAGGTGGAAGGCAGATCAGATGTCTGGCTAGTGGCAGGGGCCCACTGTTGTGAGGCTGCCTCTTTCATAATGTTGCCCATGTCTGCCAGCACACCTGCAATGGAGACCAGGGTGGTGTTAATGGCCTGCAAGTCCTCCCTGATCCCCTGGTACTGTCCCTCCTGCAGCCTCCTGTTCTGAACATTGACCAGGATCTGGCCCAGCGTATCCTGGGAATGCTGGTATGCTCCCAGGATCTTGGTGAGTGCCTCCTGTCCTCCCCCTGGCACACATCACTCCTCCCAGTTTCCCTGTTGTCCTTTGCCTCCGTCCCCTGAACTGTGTACCTACTGCCACTGACTTCAGGTCCCTGATTGTCTTGGGGATGAGGTGTGCCCTGGGGTCCCTGTAGTGGTGGACACACTGCTGATTGACGTGTCCTGGGGACAGAGGTGTGGGTGAGCTGGGTGGGTGCTGTGGTGGTGTTTCCTGATGGGGGAGGCTCTCTGGAGGTTTGTGACTTTGGCTGGGTTACAGACTGTCCAGAGGTCCCTGATGGACCAGGTTGGTCATCCAGATCCAGGCGTCCAAAATCGCTGTCATCACTGTGGGCCTTTTCTGTGGGAGGACTGGCACCTCTTTGGTGACATTGGCTGGGGTTCCTGTGGGGGTGTGAATGCAGTGTTATTGTTTCTGTATGTGACATATTGTGCATCAGTGGGTCGCTCTCTTTAGTTATCATTGCCATGGAAGCTTTTACTTGCGTAAGTTGGTATGGGGTGGGCTAGCTGATTCTCTCCAGTGTGCATGCTTTGGTGATAGGTGTCCAAGCAGGTCTGTGAGTGGTGTCCATGCATTGGTATGGCATGCAGGGCTTGGCATTGGGATGAGTGAGATATGATGATGGGGTGTGTGGGAGGTGGTGGAGTGATGGGAGTGAGGTTGAGGGTGGGGGCATGTGATGGCATGCAGGTAGGGGGGTAGTAGTGGTATAGAGTTGACTTACCAGAGTACAGTCCTCCTGCTGCTCCTTCCAGGCCCTCGGGATGCATGATTGCCAAGACTTGCTCCTCCCATGTTGTTAGTTGTGGGGGAGGAGGTGGCAATTACTGTATGGAGATTGAGTTGATGTGTAAGTATCTGTTTTGGTGAGTGAGTTAGTGAGTGGTTGCAGGTCAATCAGGTCCTGATGTCAATCTATGTCAGCTCACTAGTGCATCAGCTGCTGTAGGGTGCACTTGATCCAGTGTTGCGGTTCACATACTACTGTACTTGCCCTCAGAACAGCTGATGCTCCAACATGGCATGACCCATACCGGGCCTGCAACCTGCTGCCAGCTTGTGTAGGAGGTGGTGCCACACCCAAACTTTTAGTGCGCCCATCTTGGTCACACTGAAAATGGGGCAGGGCTGCACCCCATTGTGAATGGTCAATTATAATATCATTAGAGACCGGCATTTTTATTTCATATATTATATTCAAATGAGAGCAAATGTCAATAACTTTATTAACGAAATCATCTGCGACTTTGTTGCAGTAAGACTATTTGATGCCTCCACCAGCCCAGGGGAAGCTGCCAGCTTAATCTCCTTGTTAACAATGGAGTAGATTTCCTTTGAAGGATCTCTGCTGTTTTTTTTTTTTCTGTGAAGAAGTCAGTGTGTGCGTTTTTGACCATTTTATGATACATTTTAACAGCTCCTATATACTGATTTTTTTGTTAAGGCATCCTAAGTTGTTCTCCACACACACTCATGATTTTTACAGCACTTTTTTTCAGCAATTAATGTTTTGTTGAACCAAGCAGCTGCAGTCTCCTTTCTAACTCTACATGGCCTAAGAGGAATAAAGTAATACAGGGCCAAAGTGAGCCATGCCTCAGTCATAGGCTCTTCATACTCCATATTAAAGTCTAGTTGAGGAACATCAGCCTCAAAATAGCTGGCAAAGATAGACGTATTCAGTTTGAGCCACTGCCTTCTCATGGTGTAGTTTACAGTTACAATCTTGTCAGCTCTGTGGACATCAATGGTCATAGGCACCATATAACAGTCTGACCAAGTCAATGGGATGGGGTTAAACATTTTAAGGTTACATGAACTGGAAAAAGAGATATCCAGCCATGTGTGTCAAATGTTCTACTAGCTGAATCAATTACATGGTAGCCAGATTGTTAATAAAGCCCGGAATCTCCTAATCAGTGGTCAAATCAAAGTGTAAAAAAAGTCACCAATTACATTGAAAATAAACAATTACGTGAGAGTGAAGAAGTATGCTCTATTAGGGATTCCCTAAACTTTTTAGCTGTGCCCGGGGGTTCCTGGAGCATTTTAATCATTCACAGGAATCAATGCTCAACAAGGTCAATGGATCTCTGGGCCCTTAATAGGATGTGGTAGACCCACACAACACAATTCCAATATAAACCAGTTAAGTTACACAGCATGACCAATTTGGCCATACAAGGAAAAATCCAGTCAGGAATAAAGTTAAGGGATTTATTACAAACTCAAGCTCAGAGTTATGTAGACACTTCGCAAGATGAAGTTATAAAGATACAGAATCACCGACGGTTGCCCAAGGTGACAAAATAAATTCAGGTGAACTAGCATTAATAAAACTAAGCATTTGACAAGGACAATTCAATACATTAACAATATAGTCTGAGCTACAGATAATAATCATTGCTCAGTTTTGAGAAACATTAAGGCAATTCAGATCTCTAAGGTTCAATTTAGCTGGGCACAGGGAAAACCCTACTATTAACCAAATAAAGACAAAACCTGTGCGGGTGGAACACATGCAGGAAAAAGACAAAAAGGACAAAAAGATTAAAAATAATTTGGAAAAACGTCATCTCGGGCAACAGGTTACTAACTAATGTGAGCAAAAGATAGGTAAGAAGGGAAAGTGTCACCATGTCAGAAGCTCGGTCAAGAGTCTTCTGCAAGGGCTAGGAAGAAAATCTCTAAGTCTCAGCAAGGCAGTCCAAAGGGGCAAAGCAGAGAGGAAAATATCTCTCCAAGTGTGTGGGGTTCTCTATCTGCAAGTATTTGGGTAGGATTCTCACCTAATCTCAGACCGAAGAAAATCTGATCAAAGTCCAAATGATCATCGATATATCAAAGTTCATACAACAATCTGATTCACTTAGGACAACAGTTCATTTGATATTGAAGGGGCATTATCCAATAGCAATGGATCACACAACTCCAAGTTGAAACAACTTAATTTCTTCCCAGGTGTGTCATGAGAAAAGCATGCATCCATGTAGCTTCACATGTGATTGAAAAATTTTTTTTATCTCTAGTCCACAATCCAGGATGTTTCACATCCAAGGTCGAAATTCTACAACTCTGTTTGTGTAAAACAACAGAAGTTTATTACCAAACTAGGGGCCAGATGTACAAACCGTTTTGCATGGCGCAAACTGCAAAATATTTTTTTCAGAGCAGCCAGTGGTCCAATGGACCACTGCCTACTCTGAAAAAATGAAACTAAATGGTTTCATTTTTTCTTTTGTATTGCAACTTGTTTTCCTTTAAGGAAAACGGGCTGCAATACAAAAAAAAAAACTGCTTTATTCAAAAAGCAGTCACAGACATGGAGGTCTGCTGTCTCTAGCAGGCCACCATCCCTGTGAGTGCAGGGAATCGCAAGGGGGTCGCAAATTGCGACCCACCTCATTAATATTAATGAGGTGGGTCTTTGCGACCCCCTTGCGATTCGCAGAAGGTGTCTGAGACACCATTCTGTATATGAATTTGCATCTCGGAAATTCAAAACTACCTACATCTGGCCCTCGGTCTCTAATGGGAACGAAGTCTGAAAGGAAAGTTCATGTTAACGGAATGACTTAACAGTTTCAGCAAAATCACAAAATAAAGGGCCTAGCAGGCCCCACTAAGGCTAATGCGAGTGAGTCAAAACAAGACATTAATTAATGCATTCTAGTAACACATTTTTAATGTACAAACTATACATTTCACATTAATAATTCTTCATTAATATTTATGTTACAAAAACTTTGAATGAAATGACTCTGTTAATACATTTCAGTCAATATAATGTAGAACTGCATTTCGATATTTTTGCATACGTAATTAAATCATCAGTCATTAAACGTTCAATATTATTTCAATACATGCTATTGGTCTAGAGTCCAAATTATAATATAATATCAATTAAATCCTTCAAATGTTCAATTTAACTTTGATGCCACCAGGGTTTCTAACATTAGTCTAAACAAATGCAAATTTAAAATGATTTCTTGGTGCATCACTGTACAATCACACTATTAGTACTTTGGCTAATATAATTAATAAACTGTCAACAATTTCAACAGCAGTGTATGGAGCAGGAATCTGGGCTGCTCTGGATAACAGTGATTTACAAATAAAAGAAAATGCCTTCCTACGGATACTCTTGCCAGTACCCTGCTTTACTGTGGCATCTATTGTTCATTGGGAATTGGGTGTTGATTTTTTATCAGACACCCTTGAAACTAACCCTCTATTATTATGGTGATCAGTTTGGTCCAAGGAAGAATCTTTGTTCACTAAGTTAATTCTTAAGGACTATATAGGCCTAGATATGATGATCAGATTTCCCTGCTTATAGAATAGAAAGCAGGCCCTGCTGGGCTTGGGCCAGTCACAGGGGGATTTATGGTCTCACGCAGAGGATACCTTAAGGTATTCCAAAAAAGAGATTAGATAATACATGTTTGAGGTCTGTTGTGAGAAGTGAGAAAAAACAGTCCGCCCTAAGATAACAGTGGGTCAGTACTTAGTATCGAATGATCAGTCTTGATGTAGCAGTATCTTACGATAATCAACTATGTACAACACAGGCACCTTTTAACTCATTTCCATTTTCTCATTTTCCATTACCTGACTGCTTTCCTAAAAACTGAAAGATGGTGTGCAATCACCCAAAAATGCCCCTGTGGTTAGCGGTTGGAGCAGACAACTCAGCACTTAGAAAAGAGAAATGAGGGCAGTAAGGGTGAAAGGCGCCGCACTTCTATGCAGTAAACAAATAGTTGAAACAAGATAGATACGAGTAAAGTCCGGTGCAAAACGGCCAGGTGCCTTACTGCCCGGTAGGCACCAAAGTAGGTACTGGGAGTACCCTAGAACAAAATGGAGCAAAATGGCCACAGCACACAGAGAGGAATGTCCAACAATGAAGCAAGAAAAGGTGTTGCTGGAGTGGTTCTGTGGGTTAGGAGAAGAATGATGTTGAAACGAGTCTCAAATCCTCGTGCTTTGAAAGCATTGAATCATCGTGGAGATACAGCCAACACGTGTTTCGTCACACAGGTGACTTCATCAAGGCTGAGTTAGATGGTAAGAACTGTAATTAGTTTGGCTGCGTCAGACAGCTACAGGTACGTGGGTACAAGGCATGTGTGATAATGAAGATTGTGGAGGCCCTGATAAGCCTGAAAAGTGACCTGGAAGACGCGTAGCTATTTACAGTTCTTACCATCTAACTCAGCCTTGATGAAGTCACCTGTGTGACGAAACACGTGTTGGCTGTATCTCCACGATGATTCAATGCTTTCAAAGCACGAGGATTTGAGACTCGTTTCAACATCATTCTTCTCCTAACCCACAGAACCACTCCAGCAACACCTTTTCTTGCTTCATTGTTGGACATTCCTCTCTGTGTGCTGTGGCCATTTTGCTCCAACTCAGCACTTAACACTTTTTTGTAAATTTTATATGAACCCTAGGAAACTCCTTTCTAAACCCCTTTTCCTGCAAGAAAGACTGCTTTGAAACTTTTGTATGAAGTAGATAATGCAAAAGTATGCTATAGGAATGCCCGGTTTCTCTCCAGAGTAATTCGCATTATTAGAACTCTATTAGATGACTCATACCCCTGTGGCTCTCTCATGTCAATATCTCTGTGTCATATTACAGAACCCAGCCTCCACATCGAGTATGTGGCGGTATCACACTGCCCGCCTCTGAAATTCCCATATCTCCTGGCCATTCATGTTGGCAGCTGTAAAAATAGAGACAGCCAAACATTAGTGACATTGTGTGATACATCTACAGATGATATTCTAACACTTCATCAAAAATAGCACATACAGTCCAAATCACACTACAGATGATAGAATGTCCCTGAGGAATGACATGCTAACGCAGTCTACCCATCAACTATCTAACAGCACAGCATTGTACAACAAGGTGTGTACTAATTAAATGATCTGTGCATATTTGAACTGCTATTAGTCACATCACAAATGCTGCAAGTACTCGACATGTGCCAGGCTGACTAATAACTATATTCAGGATCAAAATCAAGGCACACAAGACCTGTGATTTGTATATGGAACTGCCAGGACGCTTGAATTACATGTTTGTCATCTACACTGTGATCATCACACCTAGGTACACATATTTTCTAGCCCTGACCCTGTGCCTCAGGGGGGATGGACATGCAACACATAATTTAATTTCAAACATCAAGGACAACCATGAAGCTTTGGACAGCTGTCCATGGGTTTAGTCAGTCCACTACACCTAAGGAGGCCTGCCAACTAGGACTGAGTCAACCGTTGGACAATCACATCTACATTTAATTGTCAACATCATTTGATCTCACTGGCACCTTTCCAAAATCAAGCACATTGATGCAAGCACCCATCTGGCCTTGACCTGCATGCACGCCTATGACATTTCACTCAAGTGCCACGTAAATGGAGTACAACATGTGGAGCTAGATGCTGCAGGAAAGTCACCCGTGCAGTCCTACATGTTCATTACTTAACATGGATGCACAAGTCTGTGTGTAAAACGTATGCATCACTGCTCTGTGTGAATTAGGGTATGACTTGCTATCTAAATTATGACACTGGCCACCTCCAAACTAATGATTGGCATACATGTAGCAACAAATCACCTTGTTCACCTGCCTGCCTATTGCACAGCACTCGACTCCCAATATATAACTCTCGACCACAGAATGTCTAACTCTATCATAGAACAAAATGTCAACCTCCAGTCAAGTCACATATCAGATCACGTGCCAGCACATCATACCTTGCAATGAGACCAACACACAGGAGTCAATCACACAACAGCTGCAAACACAACACAGGACAAACATATTAACACTTACTGGATACGTCTGGATCCGCAAATCAAGCCACTTCACCAAATGTGTAGGGGGCTGGTCCACCTGTAAAACATGGAAGGGTGATTTGTGCTCAATGTCTGCTTACTGTACTAAACTTGGAACAACACATCATTGTGTGTGACATTTTATATGATAGAGCTTCAGATCAGGCATGTAAACACCCCAACAGACATACTACCGCAAACATGCATTGACACTGTCGCTCCAGTGAGTGATAGACACACATATGCACACATGCACTGGCCCTAACAATCATATGGTGTCAAACATAAGTACTCAATTTTGTGCTTAATTCATTCCAGAGGGTACTCCATTTCATCATTTGTAATTGGGAGACATATGCAATGCCACATTCCTGGTGCACTGCAATACCAGTGACTCAGGATTTGTGGCTTGTGCATCAAGGGACAATGAGTAACTGTGTGATGCTCATGTGGGTTGATTTGCGTTTAGGAATTATTGTGCTTTGAGTGGTCCATCATATGTGTGCCAGTGTTGTATATGGGTTACATATGCCACACTGGCAGTGTACCCAGAGCTGTATATGCCCCCTATGACAACATGATGGTAGGGCTCCTGTGTGTTACTTGATGACAATGTTACGCTAAACATGGATTGGCCCCTTATCTGATTATAAACAACAAAACGTTGTATGCTGACAGTGTCTAATTTGATCATCCGTGACAGAATGCATGGGCACAGGTGTAGTCATTGCACATGAAATGTGTTACTCTGGGCCCTGTATACCTACATAATGGTATTGATCACACTTTGCCAGATTAATTAACTTAGAATTGCAAAGTTGTGTGATCAGTGGTAGTACAACCGAATTGACACTGTCCGCTATTTAAAGCATGGGTTAGCAAATGTCCTACTTCTGCAATCATGATGAGGTAGGTCTCTATTTGAATGCACCTTTGGAATGGCGGCACTCACAGGAATGCTGGCCTGCTGATCTTAGCATACCACCATGTCTGTGTTAGCCTTCATACTGAGAAGTTAATAATTGTACATATGTTGCATTATATCAGCAGGGGTGTACCAAAAGTAACAACCTTTTTCGTCACTTAAATGGTATAATGGAAGCAGTCAGTGGTCCCTTGCACAACATCATGCTAATACATAGTTTGTGACCATGATTTCACAAAGAGCAGGGATTCATTGATGAGCCATTCACTTTACAAAATTGTTTGGCTATAAAGTGACACAGATGGTAACTGCACTAGCTCAGTACCGGCAATTTCGCCCAAGCCAAAAATGTTGTTGGGCTCTTCTACTCAATGATAGGATTTCAACGCCTACTCCAAAAAGCCACAAGATGAACCTGTTTTGTGCTGCTGCAATCTGGTAGCATCCTGGCACAATTGGGTTTGGCTATGTGAAAGATTTTCCGTCCAGATGTAAACACACAGAAACAATGAACTTAGGGACAGATGTCTCTTTTTTGTGTTGCATTTGCTTCATTTGTTTACTCTACAGCTATGGAAATTAGCTAAATAAATTTGATTGTAGCAAGTGTGCTATACTTTTGCATCCAGAAATAATACAAATGCAGCACAAACAAAGTAGAAATATTGGCCTAAGATATTAGCAGAGGTTAGGAAGAGCTTTTAACGTATGGCCATGAATACTGTTCAGATATGGTTTTAAAAAACTGGGGACTACATTGGTTCCTTGTATTAGCATGTGAAATACATCCCATTCCTGGTACACTCACAGGCCCTGATTCATAATTTTGTTTGTGCCGCATTACCATCATCTATTGACACCAAAGCGGCACTAATTTACAAGGTAAATTTGTCTTTTGGAAGTTTGTGCAGCTTTAGCGTCAACAAATGACGGTAATGCGTTGCAAACTTTGCATAAATCAGGGCCATAGTTTGTTCAACTTGCATTCCACATGTCCACAAACATTGCATGCAGCATGTCACAAAATATGCTACTGTCACTCCTGGGCATTGTACTGTACACATTAGTCAAATTTGTACTCACCAACAGGACCGCCAATCACCACACCCAGGTGGTCCAGCAGGTCCTGCTCTCAGGCCACCAGGTCAGCCCAGCGATGCTTCAACTGGTGGTCGTTGTGCTAGCTGTTGAATATTCTTCTGAGGTGGAACAGCACCTTAGCCCACCTGAGCCTCCTTGCCTCCGTGTGATACCCCTGTATCACCCGCCCCCCAGCCTCCAACATCAGTGGGAGGAAGTGGCACACCAGCCACACAAATGCCCCTAGCTCCTCCTTACCCATTCGCCCCAGATGGGCCTTCCCAACATATCAACCAAAATAGGAGAGAAAAGGGTAAAGAGGGAAAAACAGGGAAAGGAGGTAGGCAAAGGAAACTTAACTAACCCCCAGACAGCCAAACAATAACCCAACTAACAATACCCATAAACACACTCCCAACAGTACAAAGACAAATCTAATCACAATAAATGACAAAATACACTTACACAGATTACCACAGACACTTACAAAATACCAAAATACAATAGCAATTGCACACAGGAGACAAATTCACAATGTTCACAGAGACAACTCAAGACACTGCCACACTGTCTAGAATAATCACAGACTGCAAAGTGAAAGTGAAAGTACACCCATTGTACCATTTCTGTAAACAGGATATCCTATTAAATCACTTCCTGTCTCAATTGCAGGCCGTTTTTTTTAATTGCGTGTAATTGTATGACGCTTACGGGGTTTGCGTCAATATTTTTTTATGCATATGCATGAAAATTCCCCCACATTCAAGGATCAATACATTTTAAATGGATAACCGATTTCCTGGGGTGCGGTGTTGGAATTAACGCTAGGGACCAATTGATGTATAATGTGTGTGAGTGTCATTTTTTAATGCATATGCGTTATATTTTGGTTCATATGTGTCTTTTTTGACGCATTTGCATCAACAAATCTGTCTTAAACTGTGTTTGTGTGGTTTTTACATTTTTTACATGCATGCAGAATATAACTATATAAAGATAGGATGGTATGACTTGCAGTGGGTGTTCTAGTGTTTGGGCACATGTGGCAGACCATACTACTGCAGCCCATAATACTCATGTTGTTGTGCAGGATTAGCTCAGTTAACTGATGCAACATCAACACAAACTTTGGAAATAAAATTGGTATTTTCTAGTTTGAGCAGGTGTTGTATCAATAGAGGACAGCAAGGCTATGCAACTAAACAAAAGACTCATGGTTTGTGTGTTTATGTCTGGGAATTGGTTGTTCAAATTATTGTTGTGCCTCTGTGGGAACGTCACGAGGGAATTTTGGCGTGGTGTGCCTGTATGAATGTGTTATAAATGTGTATAACTATCAGATGCATTCATTGAGGTACATCAGTCATGATATGTGTTTGTTATATCTGTTGCGTCTTATGCTGTGTGTACTTCCTTGACTTTGGGGACAAAACATTTCCCATGACAAACTATACACAGGATTTGATTAAGGACGGTTGATAATGGCTATGTCAGATATGTTACCCGTCACATGTAATGAAATGTTGGATACCACTTCATGGTCACTTGTGTGTATACTACCCATGCGTCCATCATTTGAACATGCTTGGTAGGTACAGTGTTTGTGACACAGAGTCTAAAATCCAATCCTAAAATTGTTATGTGCACCACAGTTTGAGTCATGTAAATGACCTATGTTTCTCCTGTGGCTGTGGGGGACCAGCAGACCATGCTGCATGTGTTCACATATTTCCAGTGGTACATTGCACAAAGGTGTCCAGTTTTAGTGTGTGGCCATGTGTACCCTGTGTCTGTATTGGCATCCATGTTGTCACAGTTTTGTGAAGGTCTGGTCTTGAGTTTGTGGAGCCAACCCTTGAATTAACAGAGTATCCTTCAAAGCAGAATTGACCAAAAGCCAAAGACCAACTAACGACACACATGGGGAAAGTCCAGCTATGGTACTGCAGAACTTTTATAAGGCTGACGACTGAGCAACCTTGGTGTGCTCAAATACGTTATGGATCAGTAATGGGAAACAGACAGGTTTCATCACAACATTTGTACACAGGGTGGGCTCTTTAATTCCCACTGCAACAGGGAACATCAGTGCCTCTGTGCTGATTAATATCACAGCTAGTCACCACGCAAGGCCCATCAGAAGTTGGTGGCAGATGTGAATCTGTGTCTGGACCATCAGGGCACAAGCATGTTTGGTCCTCACATACACATTAGCAACACTTCTTTGTTGTGCTGTAGGCACTGTACCAAATCCATGCATACAGCCATAGCACACTGTCACTGTTTGGCACTAATGAATACATGCAAAAGCATACAAGGGATGGGGTCTGGATTAGGCCATCTGAATACATGTCCCAGAACAGAATACGATGAGTAAACTGATTAAACTATACTGTACATTTGAGGATTAATCGTCAACCTACCAGACACAATAATGCAGGAGGAAACAGAGGGCATGGAAAGCAACTATGAGACAAATGTAGCCACAGGGAACCTCTATGGTTAACGCAAAGACTGGAAGCAGTCTGGCTAACAGGATGCAGGCTCTGTCAGGAACAAACATGAACAAGGCAAATACACAGTGATCAGACTCTGACTGGGACAAGCAGGAACAACAGTGTGGGAACAAAAAACTGTTTCTGCTGTGGTCTGCACTGTTACACAATCCCTCAAGGGCTCTGGTACACAAGTGAATTGTATGCCACTGCACAACAAGGAGATTCAGAAAATGGCAGCTTCTACGCAGTTCCAGGCAGCAGCAAGGACAGGGCAGGTTCAAATGGCTGGTCTGCATGGAAGTGCTCACAGATGTGTGCACCTTCAGTCTCTCACAAGTCCTGGAGTTGAGAATCAAGTTCAAAGGGCCAACTGGACCTTTCACATGGGAAGCAATGGACAGCTGATTACAGGTCTTACCAACTACTAGGCAGTTCATTATCGGACCTGAAGTCCATGCAGACTGTTGAACTATGACTATGGCATGCCATACAGAAGACGGAAGCCCACAGGAGTCAGAATGGGAGTCTGGGTGTGTGTAGATGAAGATTCTCAGGGTACAGATAGTCCATTTACAGTGCACCCTAGAGAAGGGTGGGGAGAGACTTAAAACATGGCAGTGGCAGGACTTATTACCTGGGATGGACTGTGGAGGGCATGTCTTGTGAGCAATGCTTGTCATACCTGGGGCACTTGTGCTAACCATTTTCAGGTTTGATGCACTTCTTGTTACACATGCTCCTTGCAGAGACAGCTGATGTCACACTTACTGCTGTCAAGGGTCTGGTCATACATTCCTGTTACCAATGCAATTGCACATCCACTGCTTCATGTGTGAAGCACTTTTTTTTACCTTATGGTGATGGTGTCTTAGTTGTGTGTCATATGCCGCAATGGACCATGTTGGCAACATGGATGTGTCTCATAGCTGTGGTCCTCTGATATTGCCCTTCAAATGTGAAATAGACACGATATATGTCATTAATACTGTGTGTGATGTTTGCTGTACATTCATAACCACCAAATGTGATGTGGTTTTTTCAGTATGCAAATTTGTATTTCTTCAATGCTCTATGAGGCTAAACTCTGATTCTGTTTCCTAGGGATCATGTGATGCATAAATAATAACCCAGAGCATGACTGAGTGATGAAGTGATGTGTTTAATTACATATGATAACAAAGTGGTTATGATGACTATAGTTAGAAGACGTTTTGTACGATGTGTTGTCTCCGACGCAATCCTGCAGCTGTGTTTGGATGTTCCCCCTCATTTTCACGGACAGCACCCTCCTCTTCGTCCTCTTCAGGCATTTGTTGATCTGGTTCATATAGGGAAATGTTCCTCCTCACATAAATGTTGTGCAGGATGGCACAGGTCAAAATGATCTTGCAGACCATTTCAGGGGAACATAGGAGGCTGCCTCTGGTGATGTCCAGACACCTGAATCTGGACTTCAGGATGGCAAAAGTGTGCTCAAATATGGTGCATGTCCTACGATGTGCCTCATTATAGGCACGCTCTGCTCGTGTGCTTGGGTTTGCAATTGGGGTCATGATCCATGGCTGGATCCCGTAACCCTGATCAGCTGAAAGAGAAAATGAGGGTAAGTATTTTGTTGTTGGTTGCACTGTGATTGTCACTTTGCATGGCAGTTGTTATCTTGTGTTGTCTGTGACTCATCTGTGTTTGTGGTATTGTGTGGGATCCCAGGCTTCTGTGATGTTCTTTCTGCATTGGGTTGTTGGGCTATCAAAACAGGTGTTTGGCTGGTTGACATGATATCAGTGGTATATTTAGAAACTTGCCGTTCAATGTGTATCTCCCTTGTGTTTCGTAATGTGAAAGAAGTGTCCGTGTGCCTTCACTGGAGGTGACCTGATACTTACACACACACACACAATCGATTCCACTGTGGTGGTAACATGGTTGCACTATATGGCTTGAACATCCCCTCCAATTTGACATATATAATTGCAGGTGAAATGCAACAGTGAGGCCCCTTGATTTGGCTAGGTGACAATGCACGACACATCTCCATCAGCTGGCACCAGTTCTTTGCAAACCTATTTTTGTGCCCTCACCGAGTTGGCTCATGTGCAAACGTGTACCTACACTACTGAATTTGTTCCAGGTAAGATGGCTAACTTGGTTGTGGGGGTTAAGGTTTTAATGTAGGAAGGTCCATCTGCCTGAACATCTGTTATGTATATGGGGAATTGTCTCAATCCGTATGTGTAGCAGTGTGCACTCTGCATTAGTGTCACATCCACATGTTTTGATAGCACAGTCCACTTCCTTATTGCTAGCTGCCTATCTCACCCCAGGAGTGATGTGAGATGTTGGTACTGCCTCAATAATTCAATGTCAGCTTCATTAGAGTCAGCGTCATCATGCTATGTGTCTCATGGTGTTTGACCTGCAACAACACACATTACACACCCCTTACATAGGACGTATTGCTTGGAAGGGTCTGGGATTGAGTGTTATTGATGTGTTTTAGAAAGATTAATCTTCCAAGTTGTACTGCCAGTTAAGGCCATGTCATTGTCACTGTGTGGTTTTAAATAGGTCCCGTGTGGCTCTGGAGTGGCATCTCTTGTTATTTGCATCTGTCATTTGTCCATAGGTGTGTATCCCATTGGGTCATTATATCAAACATGACTACCAGTGTCACACCTCAGTGTCTTCATGATCACGTGCCAATGTAGTGGTGTATGTGTTGGGTGTCCTACAGGGTTGCTGTGCTGTGTGTAAATTACTAGGTTTCTGTTCTTACCAACAAGTCGGCCATTGCCATATCGTCCATCCTGGAAGTGTTGATTGATGGTGCTGTGGCGGAAGATGAATGAATCAAGTACACTCCCAGGATACTTTGCCGTGATGTTGGTGAACAATCCCCGGTGATCCACAATGGCCTGCACATTGATGGTGTGCGTGTGCTTCCTGTTGCGGTATAGGTGCTCAGTTGCAGCAGGTGGCAAAATCCGGACAAGTGTGCAGTCAATGGCACCAAGCACGTGCGGGAAGCCTTGAATTTGAGAAAAACGCTGCTTTGTCCCCTGCTGCTTCTTCTCTGTGTTGGGGAAGCTGAT
Organism: Pleurodeles waltl; assembly: GCF_031143425.1. Classification (NCBI taxonomy): domain Eukaryota; kingdom Metazoa; phylum Chordata; class Amphibia; order Caudata; family Salamandridae; genus Pleurodeles; species Pleurodeles waltl. Next base: position 521,256 of record NW_027150395.1, read on the forward strand.
GTCGCGGGGCGTGAGGGTGTTGATGGCATTAAGTACCTTGGGAAGGAAGGCAGAGAATGAGGGCTGTGAGATCCCAGCAATTAGGGCAGTTGTGGTTCGAAAAAAGCCACTTTCCAACATGTACAGGACAGCTAGAAGCTTGGTCTCCAGTGGAATGATGTGGGGTGTCTGCAAGCTGGGTGCCAACTGTGGCTCAATGTGGTGTAGCAGCTGTTGTTTGGCTTGCCAGTTTAGTCTGTACCTCTGGATGATGTTATGTACCCTGAGACCCTGAAAGGTTGTCCTGGTCCGGAATATCCTCTCCTGCCTTCTACATTGCCTTTGGGGTCCATATTGGTGTGGTGGTAGCTGCTGCTGTTGCTCACGTGCTCTGCTTCTTCGTGCATGCTGCATGAGTATCACCTCCATGTCTTCCTTTTTAGCAATGATGTTGCTTGTGTGAGTTTTCCTCAAGTAGTGGTGTGTTTCCCCCATTTTAACACCTGCCCTGACCCAGGTGTTAAACTTTGGCTCAAATCGGGATTTGCGCCATTTTCTGGCTCCGCCTACCAGGCGTGCACCATTTTTGCACAGTTGGATAAATATGGCACACGAGTGTTTAACTCATTTTTTGGACGGGGGAACGCATACCTTGCATCTCATTGACGCAAGGCGGTTTTACGCATCTAGAAAATGGCGCACACTAGGATATTTTGACGTTATACGGGTCTAGCGTCAAAGAATAAATATAGTGTTAAGTTTGCGCTGGATTAGCGTAAAAATAATTCCGCTAATCCGGCGCAAAGGGAGTATAAATATGGGCCTAAGTGCCTTAATAGGGTTGATGTATTAAATTTTATCCCATGCTGTCTATGCCCTTAGGCCCACATGTAGCAAAGTTCTGATTTGCGACTCGCAAATTGCGAGTCAGAGTGACTTGCAATTTGTGAGTCGCAAATCCAAATGTAGGATAGTGTCCTTGACACTATTTGAGACTCGCAAGTGGGTCGCAAATCCCCACCTCATGAATATTCATGAGGTAGGTTGCAATTTGCGACCCCCTTGGGAATGGCGGCCCTCGCAGGGATGGTGGCCTGCTGGAGACAGCAGACCACCATGTCTGTGACTGCTTTTCAATAAAGCAGTTTTTTTTTGGTAATGCAGCCCGTTTTCCTTAAAGGAAAATGAGATGCATTACCAAAACAAAAAATGAAAGTTTTTGTTTCATTTTTTCAGTGACATTCACAAAGGGGAAGGGGTCCCAGGGGGACACCTTCCCATTTGTGAATGTGTTACCACCAGTGTGACACTGGTGGTAACTGCGATTGTTTTGCGACCACGTTCGCGGTCACTAAACAATCCTACATTGCACTGCGAGTTGCAATATTAAGGGAACACCTCTTCCTGATTGCGAGACGCAATCCTGTTTTGCGATTTGGTAACAATTGGGTTTGTGGATCGAGAAGTGCTTTTTGCACGTTGCAAACAGCCAGACTCACTGTTTGCGAGGTGTAAAAAGCATCGTACATGTGGCCCTTAGTGTTTTATTGGGTATGTTCAAACAGTGTCTGAAGAACCTAAATTTAATTGTAGTGATAATTGTAGGATTCTGATGGAAATTATTTATAATGTTTGCATTCTAGTGTATTTTCTTTTACTTATTTATAGTTTATTTGAACTGTCTTGGCACTGTGTGAAGTTCAGTTTTGTGAGATACATGTTTTAATCACATTGTTCACATTTTACTGTATTTACTTGTTGCTTTTATGGTCCACATAATTTGTGCTGAATAAAGCTTTTGACTGACTGACTGACGGACTTCTCAGTGCATCACTGAACAATCAAACTATTAGTGCATTGGTTAACATAATGCCTAAACGGTCACGTATAGATTACTTCTGTGACATGAGAGACAGCACTAGAATTTCTGTTACCTCTGAGCCCCCTTCTATGGTGAATCAAGCATCACAAAATACTCCAACTCTTATTTTCAATGAGGCAGCTCAAAAGTTCATAGGCTTGTTCAGGTAAGGTCTTCAGAAGTCCTCTAACTGCTTGATGTTACTGTGATATATGCTTCTCCTACTTTTCAGTTCAAGCTCCTCCTTTTTCTGTCTGTTCTTTGCTCTCTTCTCCTTCAGCTTCTTTACTAATTTATAAAGACCAACTGCAACTAGGGCACACAAAGCCATTATCAAAAGGGCATCAAAATGGTTCCCAGAATCCCTCTCCCTAGATTTCAAACCACTTTCCAATAGCTGAAAAACCACTACCTATCCCTTCCCATGCACCTGTTGTGGTTAACACTTTGAGGTCCTGGTTCAAGTCAGTCATGTTTGTAGTGTATTTTCTTATCTATTTACTGTTGCTGGGTATGTAAGTGCAACGTTGTTGAGCATGTAACATCTTACAAACTGCTTCTTCCTTTGCAAGAAGAATGCTTAACGCCAGGATATTTTGCAAAACCATTGATCTTACAGCAACCCTTTCTGTCCCCATTGATAATATGACACCTACAGTTTCTGTAGATAATGTATCTATTATTGTCAACAACTTCCTAATCTTGAGATCATTCAAGATCACACCTACTGATGAAATTATGGCACCAAAAATATCTTCTACAAACAATGAAACACAAGCTCCTCTTTTTTAACTCTGGATTGTTATTTCTCATCCCATACTGGATCATTAAAATGATCCATGTGATTAATCTTTGGAAAAACTACTCGCAGGTAACATGTACCATATAAGCCTGTCGATAGTTTGTAATAGGCATTCTTTCCCGTTAAACACCTGATATGGTGGGGTCTTCTCCATTCAACCTGAAAGTCCAATCACTCTTAAATAGAAACACACGTCTACATTCACTAGTACCTACATAGTGTGTATCAGTCTTTGATCTAGGTCTAAATACACATAATTTCCCTACATGTTGCCAGTCTAAAACCAGGAATCCTTGATTTCCAGCTACTGAAAGTGCTTAATTATTTTCCTAATTCTGTAAGACTACTCCCTTTTCTATCTTTGATTTCATAGCTCTTCTCTTCTCAACTTGTCCAGTGGACTCTCTCTCTACTGGGCTAAGAATGCAGGTCAAATTATTCTTTTGACATAAACTTTTGTTGATACTAAAGTGTTAGTAACAAGCTACAGGAAAATCCATAGGTTAGGGCTAAACTATGAAATGTAGCTCCCTCACTTACTAAAGAAGCCAACTGTGTGCAAACGTAGCAATCTCCATCTTCCATGGAAACTACACATTCATATTACAATTTGCAGTACACATTTGCAAATAAATCACCTCTAGAACCATCAGTGTGGCAATATTTCTCATCATTCCACAGGGCAATCTGATTTGCAATGGGATTTGCTAAATTTGCGGCACTTGTGGATGTAACCTTCTCTGTTTCACTTGCTATGAGCTGACTCAATCCAATTAACATAAATATAATCATGATAATTGTCACTACTACTAAACTTAACAAATGTATCTTCATTTGCTACTTCTATTTCGGTTTCACTACCTGAATTCTCTAATTTCAGACCAAAAGTTCACAACCAAAAAGCAAAAGTAAAAAATCCAAAGCTGCTTTAAAAATCACTGTCTCTTCCAGTCCTTTTTTATTTGTGAGCAAAGCAATAATCAACAACCACAAATTATTCACAAAAAGTTCATTGATTCTTCTGGAAAGTTCATCAAAACTTTTCTCTACCACCAAATATTAAGAAAGCTTCTACTATAAGTTCAAATGTCTCTAATAAAGGCACATCTCATAATCACTAATAATCGCTTCCAAAATGTAAGGTCTTTACTAATCCATTATATTTCAAAGTTCAGCTTCACTGCAATTTCAAAGTCAAGAATATTGAACTGGATTCAAGTTGTTAAAGCAAAAAGTAACAAATTCTTTATCTTAGTTATTTTGAGCAAAAATATGCCCATTCAGGTGCTGAGTATCTTCAGCTTGGTACTCTCTTTCTCTTTGATCATCTGTTTACTTGACCCTCAGCATCACTGTCACTTTGACTTGACTCTTCAGGTTCTTCAGCAATAGTTGGAGGCACTTGTACAGCTGGCATTGAGTGCTCTTTAGGCCAACTTTGTCCTGGTACAGCTCTTTTATCTACAGTAACTGGTCCTTTTTTCAGCATCCGGACTTGCATATGTCCACTGATTCCATCTCGACCTGTCTGTATCATCCACTTGTTGAGTCTCTATGACTCCCCTCAGACCGCACTTGTGCTGTAGCAGCACTTGTCAAGTCCCAATAGCTTGGATAACCTGATATCTCTTGCTCACTGTACCCGACCCTTCTGGAACAGGTGTTTTATCACCAAAGGGACCTAGGGGCATATTTATACTCCGTTTGCGCCGAATTTGCGTCGTTTTTTTCGACGCAAATTCGACGCAAAACTAACTCCATATTTATACTTTGGCGTTAGACGCGTCTAGCGCCAAAGTATGAGGAATGAGCGTCATTTTTTTGCGTGAACGCCTTCCTTGCGTTAATGAGATGCAAGGCAGGCGTTCCCGTCTAAAAAAATTACTGCGACGCAAATGCGTCGTATTTATACTCCCGGGCAAAAATCACACCCGGGAGTGGGCGGGGCAAAAAACCCGGCATTTGTGCCTCTTTTTAACGCCTGGGTCAGGGCAGGCGTTAAGGGACCTGTGGGCTCAAAATGAGCCCACAGCTGCCCTCCCATGCCCCCAGGGACCCCCCCTGCCACCCTTGCCCACCCCAGGAGGACACCCAAGGATGGAGGGACCAATCCCAGGGACATTCAGGTAAGTTCAGGTAAGTATAATTTTTGTTTTTTTTAAAAATAAATTTGGCATAGGGGGGCCTGATTTGTGCCCCCCTACATGCCACAATGCCCAATGACCATGCCCAGGGGACATAAGTCCCCTGGGCATGGCCATTGGGCAAGGGGGCATGACTCCTGTCTTTACTAAGACAGGAGTCATGTAAATGGCATCTGGGCGTCGTTAAAAATGGCGCAAATCGGGTGGAGGCAATTTTTTTGCCTCTACCTGACTTGCCCCATTTTAAGACGCCCTAACGCCATTTTCCCCAATGCCGGCGCTGCCTGGTGTACGTGTTTTTTTTCCACGCACACCAGGCAGCACCGATCTGCTAGCGCCGTCTAACGCCATTCAATAAATACGGTGCCCGCATGGTGCTTCAGAATGGCGTTAGCCGGCGCTAATCTTTTTAGCGCAAAACTGCGATAGCGCAGTTTTGCGTCAAAAAGTATAAATATGGCCCTTAGACCTTTGCCAGAAAGGTTTGGATGTACCCAGTTAGGTAGACAAGCACACTCCACAGTTGAAGTGGTTACCAAAACCACTTGATGAGGACCTCTCCAACGAAGTTCCAAGCATGTTTTCCTCACTTGCTTTCTAATCATGACCCAGTCTTCTAGACATTGATAATAGCAAAAACCCAGCTGTGGCTGTACTGTAGCTTCTTCAACCTGATGAGACAAAGAACGAACCACATTAGCCAGTCCTTGGCAAGGATCCAGCACCAAGTTATCTGTTATGTTCACAAGTGCATTTGTAGGCACAGCTGGCAATCTCAAGGCCCTCCCTGTGATAATCTCAGGAAGGGACAACCCTGTCTTTCTGTCAGGTGTACTGTTCATGCTCATCAAGACAAGAGGCACTGCACCTGGCCATTTCAGAGAGGGGCGGATGCACATACATTCACCAATCTGGATTTCAGAGTTCCATTAATCTATTCCACAAATCCTGAAGCTGAAGGCCTATTGCTGCAATGTAATCTTTGTTCATCTTGTAATACCGCACACAACATTTTTAGGACCTCATCGTTTGAATGACTTCCTTGGCCTGGCTCTAGGGAAGGCGGAAATCCAAATCGTTTAATCAATTCCCTAAGTAACAGGTTTGCTACTGTGAGACTATCATTTCTCTAGGTTGGGTCGGCTTCAACCCAGTATCAAAAAATGTGAGCAATAACTAAGAAATAACTCAGTCTAGTGCACACAGGCAGCTCTATAAAATGTAACTGCGTACTGTTAAACGGCCCTCGTAGTCCACTTATATGACTCAGTATTACAACTGCACATTTTCCTATATTCATCTGCTGGCATATGACACATCTGTGGCACAGAGCTCCTGCAATCACTTTGAATCTGGGGTTTAATCTTGTCTGTCTAAACATTCTGATAATTGCATTTCTACTTATAGGTGTTTGTCCATGATAGTATACAGCCATAGGTGACAAGAAGCTATTTGGCAACACTGCTCTTAAATCATCTAAACCCCAAATACATTCTCATTTCTTTTGACACATCCTGCTTTGACACCAATTTGCTAAATTTCCTGCTCTTCTTCAATCACTTCTTCCTGCAATCTCTTAATTTCATCCAATATATCAACAGGAGTTAGCAGGAAATGTTGATTTCTCTCCTCATTCCACTCTCGGTTAAAGGAGGTTTAACTTAAGGCACAGTGTCTCACCACTTTGTCCGCATTTGTATTTCCTAAGGTTACACAGTCTGTAGATTGTTTATTCACTGTATACTTGACAACAGCATTTTTTCCAGGCAGCTGTAATGCATTTAGCCTACTGTAAATGTTATCACTGTTTCAAATAGTCGATCCAGTGGGGGTCATGAACCCTCTCTGAGACCACAAGTGTCCAAAATCATGAACAACACCAAACCCTGCTGACTGTCAGTGAAGATTGTCACTTTGAGCTGTACAGAAACAGTATGCTCTGGTAAGAGCGACCAATTCAGCTACTTGGGCAGAAAAGACTGCTCAAAGTCAGGAGGCTTCTATTACACCTAAGACCATGCAAACTGCACATGCAGCCCTCAGGGTACCATTTTGTATTTCTTAAGCAGAAGCCATCTTAGAACATAACATAGTCATTTTAAGGTAGGGGAACATCTTGAATCTCAGGTCTTAGCTTGTTGCACAATTCCGTCACATCAGAACTCTCACGCTCATCCTTATGTTCATTTACCTTTTTAACAGGATTTGGCAATAAGGTAGCAGAATCTAAAACTGTACACTCTTTGATATTAACAATGGAAGATTCAAGGACAACTTGCTCATATCGGGTCAAACCTGCACAGGTCAAGTATTGCGTTTTTGTTCAGGCTAACAGAATTTCCACTGAGTGGGGAATAAAAACATTCAGGGCATGACCCATAACCATGCCTTTGCACTGATCTGTGCTGATGCTCAAAGTGGTGACTGCCTTCAATCAACCAGGCAGCACTGAAGCCACAGGATCAATTGTGGCAGAAAAGTAAGCCTATGGCTTTTTTGAATTTCTATGCGGTTGTGCCAGAAATGAGAGAGCACATCCATCCCTCTCACATCAAAACAAAGAAAACCATTTTGTTATTATCAGGTATACCCAGAGCTGGGATTCAACATAGGCTTTCTCTCAGCTCTGTGAAAACATATATGAAGTTGTCATCCAATGGTACCGGATCAAACACATCTTTGTGTGTCAGCCATTGTATAGGCTTGACCAAAAAGGAAAAGTTTGGAATCCACTGGTGATAGTAGCCAACCATTCCCAGAAACATTCAGACTTTCTGTGTGACAGGGGGATTCATTTTTATTATTACTGAAATTCTCAATGTTGTGACCTAAGTACGGGACTTCTCTCTTATGATACTGTAATTTTGCTGGGGAAACCTTATATTCATTCTCCTGCAAATGACTCAAGAGAGCTATTGTGTCTTACCAGCATGGTTCTCGGATGTTTGATGCAACAAGTATATCATCTATGTACTGAACTAAGATTGAGTGACAGGGCATCTTAAGGCACCCCAGATTATTTTTCAAGATCTGGGTGAAAATGAATGGTGACTCCATATAACTCTGAGGAGTTTGGGACAATGCTAAAACACAACTGTTGAATTTGAATGCAAAGAAGAATTGACTTTTCTCATGCAATGGTATGGAGAAAAATGCCTGGCACAAATCATTCACTGTAAATCATTCTGCTTCTCATGGAATTTGGGATAAAATCACTGGTGGATTTAGTACCACAGGACAACATGGAATGACAATCTCATTGACCATTCTCAGGTCCTGGGCCATGCAGTACTTTCCATCAGGCTTCTGCAGTCCTAGAATGGGAGTATTACATGGGCTTCTCATAATCACTGTCAAAATACCTTGTTCAATTGGACTATTAATCAGACGAGTGATTCCCTCAATAGTCTCAGGAGGCATGTTATACAGGGTGTTCTTGGGTACACCACATTTGGCTTTACTGTAATTTTGATAGGCTCAATTCCTTTGATGAGTCCAATTTCTTTTCCTGAAAAATCTTCAAGCAAATCATTACATATCAACACTAGGTACAATGTGACAGCCGGTTACTGCTTCATGATTTTACAAGGCACAGCTTCATTAGTCTGGATTGCAATTCCTCAGGGTGTCCAGATAATAGAACAGTTCAGTTTACACAGTAGGTTGTGTCCAAGGACACTTACAGGGCTTGAATCACAGACCACAAATGGATAGTCATCTTTAAATGAACTTATTTTTACGGGTACATATTCTGATAGAGGGTTGGCCGATTGCTTATTTGTGTCTCCCACAACCTGGATTCTTTTTCCTGGAAGGGGTAAATTTAGTACTGCTGCGGTTCTAATGGTAGAACGTGTAGCTCCAGTGTCAACCATAAATGACACATCATGACTAATGGCATTTACATAAGGACTATGTTGATCTACTTCTAAGGATGCAGCTAAGATGTAATTCTCATCAGCTTGAGCAATTTCTAGAAATTCTTCATCCCTCAGTTCCATCAGGGGACATTCACATTTGCATTTGCAATTGGATTTAAATTCTGTTAGCTAACAACCGTTTGCTGTTGAGTCATCAGGGTTTGTGGTAACTGCATATGCTGTCCAAGGGACACATTCACATTTGCACTTGGTATCTTTGAACTCATTGGATTTGAACCTGAATATTGCTTTTCACTTGAGCAACTCCTATATTCTGTACTTGGTTATCCACATTATTAAAGGTACACTCCCATCACCAATGACCAGAATTTCCACACTCATGACACGGATTAGTTCTCTTCAAAGCCTGAACATAAATCACACCTCCACTTTGATCTACTTGTACAACACGTCCTTTATATCTGGGCTGGACAACATTTGTTCTTCACCACCTGCCTACTTGGACTAATTTTTTGTGCAGCTTTAAATTGCATTGCCATCACCTTCTCTTTCATTTTTTTCCTATTTCAATTCTAATTTTTTACTATAATACTATGCATACCGCAGGATGTCATCAATCTGTTCATTCTGCCAACAAATCAAGTGCTGCTGAATCATTTCACTTATGTATTGCTTTATTCATGTGCAAATCTGAACACAAAATGACCCATGACTTAAGCTTCTATTTTTTCTGTACCACTGTCCCGTTTAAAAGCTTGCAGAAATCATTCATAATAAGCATGAATCGACTCCTTTGAATCTTGGGCTGTCCTGTCTATCTTCTGCCAACCAATATAATTCAGAGACACCTTATTTTTCAAGAACTCAATCACCTTGTAATACTTTTTAATCACTTCTTCAGATGATACACCTGTTAGTGGATCTATTTGCAGTTTGCAATCAGGCTCATCAACATTCACAACATCAAACAACCTATTCAAATCTTCCCACAGACATTTCAAAAGTTGCACAAATCTCTCTGTCTGCTTCTACCACTCCACTGGTTTCTTTCTCAATCTCGGGTAATCATTTGTGAATGGCAAATTATCACTCCTACTCCAGGGCACATGAACCTAGCCTGAACCTACTATTTGCCTTTTGGGCAGCATCTTTGTATAGCCCTTGGCTTGATTTGCTTCTGCTGAAGACACACTTAGCTTTGCATTCTTATAATCTCTTTTCTTAGCCCATCTATCTTCCAACTTATTTGTAGCTCCCCATTTCAGAATGTGCGTTTTCAATTCTTTAATGTGCATTTTTATTTGAGGTGGTCTCACGTTGACTATGGCCCTCAATATGACATTGGCGGTAAGTGCCACTTACCGCCCTGCTGACTGCCGCCAACATACAGTGACTGTGGCGGTAGAACGCTGCGTGTATTATGACCCACAACTACTGTAGAAATCCACCACTATACAGACACACACACAAGTCCACCAGCCCAAAGGTCAGTGATAAACTGGCGGTACCAAAACTCACACCGTTATGCCAACAGAAATACGCCCACAGCATTATAAACCACGAATCACTGTGGCGGTAATTCAACTGCGGTAAACCATTGGCGGTACAGACTGCTGCGCTCAAAATACACATACACTTACAAAACAACAACACATTGGACAATTCAAATTACACACACCTGACATACATACACACACCACACCCACACTACTATAAAACACACACACACAGTACCCACAAACCTTTACGAAAAACTAAATTGACAACTGAGAGAGAGAGACACGCCAGGAGAACCCACTGAATCGAGGCCACAGAACACCATCACCCATACACCATCCACGCACCTCACAGCACACACCCCAACACATCACCCCACACACCCTCACACACACCACACATACTACACCCATGGCACCACAAAGACAACCCAGGTTTTCAGAGAAGGAGCTATGGGTCATGGTGGAGGAAATCATCCTGGTAGAGCCACAGCTGTTCGTATCACAGGTGCAGCAGACATCCATCGCTAAGAAGACAGAGCTATGGTGGAGAGTCGAGGACAGGGTCAACGCCATGGGACAGCACCCCAGAACATGGGATGACATCAGGAAGAGGTGGAACGACCTACAGGAGAAGGTGCGTTCCATGTTAGCAAGACACCAGATAGCTGTACAGAGGACTGGCGGAGGGCCCCCACCTCCTCCCCCACCACTAACAACATGGGAGGAGCAAGTCTTGGCGATCATGCATCCTGAGGGCCTGGCAGGAGTAGCAGGAGAACTGGACTCTGGTAAGTCAAATCTTTACTACTTTCACCCCCCTACTGCATGCCATCACAAACTCCTACCCCTACCCTCACCCTCACCCTCAACACTCCACCACCTCCTACACAACCCACCCATCCCTGTGTGCAACACCAATGCATGGACCCCCATCACCACAGCATGCACATTAGTGACAATCACTTAGCCAACCAACTCACAACTCACACAAGCCAAAGATGGCTTTGTAATAACAACCATAGAGGGGAACATACCCATGCACAAGATGTCACACGCAGTAACAATAACATTTCATTTACATCCCCACACAACGTCACCTGAGAGGAGGTGCCAGCAACATCCAGTCCACCTTCCAGAAGAGGCCCACAGTGATGACAGCAGCTCTGCACGCCTGGATCAGGATGACCAATGTGGCACATCAGGGACCTCTGGGCAGTCGGTGACCCAGCCACAGTCCCAAACCACCACAGAGCCTCCACCCTCAGGAAACACCACCACAGCACCCACCCAGTGGGCCCATACCTCTGTCCCCAGGACACATCAATCAGCAGTGTGTTCACCACTACAGGGACCCCAGGCAACCCCACAAACACAGGACGATCAGGGACCTGGGTTCAGTGACAGTGGGCACACGGTTCAAGGAACAGAGGCACAGGACAACAGGGAAGCTGGGAGGACTGCTGTGCGACAGGGGGAGGACAGACCAAGGGAACCGACTCTCCACAAGGCACCCACCAACATCCTGGGAGCATACCACCTTTCCCAGGAGACCATGGGCCAGATACTGGCCAAGCTGCAGGAGACCCAGCGGCTCCAGGAGGGACAGTATCTGGGGATCAGGGATGACCTGTGAGACATCCAAACCACCCTGGTCACCATTGCAGGAGTGCTGGCAGACATGGCCAACACCATGAGGGAGGCAGTAGTACACCAACGGGCCCCTGACACTAGCCACACCGATGAACAGCTGTCCACCTCTGCTGACACTAGTGGACAGAATGCCCAGCCACTGGAACAACAGGCCACCAGCACCACTCCCCCTACAGAAGGAGAACCACCACACAAAAGGTCCCTGCGATCCAGGCAGAAGCCAGAGAACATTGCCAAGACCCCCACCAGGAAATTGGACTCCCCTGAATGTCACCCTGGTTTCCCACTCTGTCACCCTGTCCACCCTGAACTGACATTGCCACACTTGGACAATACATCTGTGATACCAATAGACTGGACTCTCTCCTGGACATTCCTCCACTATCAACCCAGCCCATTGCAATACCCCCTACACTTATTATCACAGAAATAAACACCCTTGGAACAAATAGAAGTATGGAGTATGTCAATTGATTGAAATATGTATTAGTTTAACAAGCTGTGAACATTGCGGGGCACAGCTATCTGAAAATAGAGATGCCAAAAGATACAGTAAGTGGCCATAGAAATAGGAAAATCAGGCTGCCATGTACAATGTCCAACACAAAACTGCAAAGGAAGGTAAAGTTCCATTGTCTTACCTGTGTGTCACTGGAAGTACTGTTGAATTATAGTAGTTCTGTTGTCCACATCCTCTTCCTCTGCCTCCTCTTCATCACTGTTCACAGGCCCCGCCGCTGCCACATGACCATCTCCAGCCTCATCCTCCTGCAGAAAAGGCACCTGGCTTCTCAAGGGCAGGTTGTGCAACATGCAACATGCACCGATGATCTGGCACACCTTCTTGGCAGAGTAATACAGGGATCCACTTGTTAGATGGAGGCACCGGAATCTGGCCTTCAGGAAGCCAAAGGTTCGCTCAGTGATCCTACTTGTATGCCCATGTGCCTCATTGTAATGTTCCTCTGCCCTTGTCCTGGGATTCCTCACTGTGGTCAGTAGCCATTAGAGGTTGGGGTAACCACAGTCAACTAAAAATATCGAGGGATATCTGTTAGACAGACACTCACCCTCAGGGACAACCCCACACCCATATACCTACATCAACTGGGTGGGGACCATGGGCTCACCTATTAGCCACACCCTGTGCCTCAGGAGTTGAGACATCCCCTATGGGAAGCTGCTATTCCACAAGATAAAGGCATCATGCACAGAGCCAGGATACTTCGCATTGACATGGGCAATGTACTGGTCCTCCAAACACACCATCAGCACATTCAGAAAGTAAAAGCTCTTTCGATTTTTGAACACCTGTTCATTCCTCTGCGGTGGGACAAAGGAAATATGTGTACCATCAATAGCACCAATGATGTTAGGGATATGTTCCATTGCATAGAAGTCAGCCTTCACTGTGGCCAAATCTTCCACGTGGGGGAATACGATGTAGCTGCGTATGTGTTTCATCAGGGCAGACAACACTCTGGTCAGCACGTTTGAGAACATAGGCTATGACATCCCTGATGCCATGGCCACTGTCGCTTGTAAGGAACCACTTGCCAAGAAATGGAGCACTGACAGGACCTGCACTAGAGGGGGAGCGGATAGCTGACATCAGGTCTGGATCCAATTGGGCATACAGCTCTTGGATTGTGGCCCTATCAAGTCTGTAGATTAGGATAATGTACCTGTCCTCCATTGTCGCCAGGTCCACCAGGGGTTTCTACATGGGGGTATGTCTCCATCTCTTATTCATCCTCAGCGGTTGAACTCTAGGGTGAAAAACAGTGAGCAGAGGGTCATATTCAACCATGTACTCTGATTAATATGCCTTTTTCTTTTTTTACAGAAACGCTATGTGATCTTGTAGGTCTGTTGATATGCCTCTGTCTGTTGTGAACCAGTTAGGTGCCATGGCCTGTGCCCCCCTGAAATGGTGGCCGCCTGACATGTGAGGAGGGACAAGTGGAAATAGGGTAATTCTGCTGGCGTTGTTCGGCGTTGCAGGAGGCGGAAAATGACCGCCATGCAACATATCATTGGTTATCTTTGGGGCCTACCGGTTCCAGGAGCCAATGGTGATGTACGCCGGCGGTGACAGTATGCACCGCCGCGTACGTGACCTTCATTTTCTATCTGTTCACTCACTTGCTACCTGACCTTCAACAGGAGAGGACCTACACTACAAGTGCTGCTGTGACCTGAGTCTGGAAGCGGCCATGGCTTGGGTGTCTGGGGGAAAGGGCCCCTGCCTTCCCTTCGGAGAACTTGGAGAAACTAGTGGATGGGGTCCTACCCCAGTAACCATTATTTTATGGTCCTCTAGACAAACAGGTGAATACACTGTGAGCTCAATGCATGGGACATGAATGTATGGAGTGCTGTGTGTGTAAGCCTTATGTTGGGGGCAGAGGGGTCCTGGGCAGAGTGCTGCAGGCATGGTGGGCAATGTCTGTGCGTAAGAGGATGGGAGGATATGGTGGGCCATGAGTATAACAGTCCAGACGGTATGAATAATACCTTTTCTGCTGTATCGTTTTCTGCAGGTCAGCGCCCATCAGAAAAAGGTTATGTGGTGTGCCATGGCCAAGGAGGTGCGGACGCTGGGGGTCGTTGACAGGCGGAGCACCCACTGTCAAAAATGGTTGGAGGACCTGCACCACTGGGCAAGGAAGACGGTGGAGGCCCAGCTGGGGCTGGCCTCCCAATGAGGAGGGGGTGCCCGTCGTACCCGGACCACCCTGATGTTCTGCATCCTGGCGGGAGCCTATCCGGAGTTGGATGGGCCCTTGAAGGCATCACAGCAGCCACAAGGTGGTGAGTACAGATTCAGAATCATGACTTTGCGAGTGGTAAGGCGTTACCTGGGTGGGGGATGTGGGTCTGTGGGTGCCCCTAGGCCAGGGCCAACTTTTGTTGAGTATCTTCAAGCCGCAGAGACGATTATCCAAAAATTCTACAATGGTCCCAGAATCCACCTTAGACACTATTCCAATTTCAGGCCATTTAGAGAAATGATCAAACATTACCACAATATATCTATAACCGTCTTCCACTTGTATTGGTCCAGTAATGTCAAGACCAATCTTCTCCCAGGGCATGTCTGGACATCCTATAGGAACTAACGGTGGTCTGAACGTGGATAACGTTTTTTCTGACTCATTACATAGGATACAATTCCTTACTGTCCTTTCCACAGCTAAATCAATTCCTGGCCACCAATATAGTTGTTTAACTTTACTTTTCGTTTTAGATATGCCCAAATGTCCATCATGGCATAAACTAAGAATTTTCCATCTGAGTGTTTCTGGAGGAATTACTCTACCATTGCGCAACAATCTATTATGCTCCACAGACAACTCCTCCTTAACTTCCCAAAACCTCTTCACATCTTTTTCTAAATTTTTTTAAAGAGGCCAACCTTCCCTTAACAAAATTTGAACCTTATTCAATGTTTCGTCTTCCACCATGGCTTTATCCCAATCACCTTCTGAGATGCCCTGAAAAGTTGTGGGTATAACCTCAGCTACACAACAATCCTCGAACTCCTTCTTACCCTCCACAGTATTTACCAACGGCATTCTACTTAAGAAATCAGCAACCTTATTCTTAATCCCAGGTACATATTGTATTTCATACTTGTAGTCCAACAGTCTTATGGATAACCGAGCAATACGTGGAGAAGCTTTAAATAATCCTTTTGTCGTAAGCACTTTGGTAAGCGGTTTGTGATCACTACGCAAGATGACATTCATACCCCAAACGAATGATCTGAAATGTTCCAAACCCCACACGCATGCAAGGGCCTCCCTTTCAATTACTGAGTATTTTGCTTCAGCGTTGGTAATAGAACGAGAAGCAAATGCAATTACACATTCCTTATTATTCATATCCAATTGTGTAAGAACAGCTCCTAAACCCTTATTACTTGCATCAGTTGTAATTATACATTGTAAATTTGGGTCAAAGCCTTGTAAGGCTGGTGCATTAATAATATCATTCTTAATCAATTTGAATGCTGCTTCACATTCTTCACACCACTTAAAAATGCACTTTCCTTTTAACAATTGTCTAATAGGAAACGTTTTGTGAGAAAACTTATGCACGAACTTAGCATAATATTCTGCTAGACCCAAAAAAGCTCTGACTTCGTCCTTGTTAGTAGGGGCTGGTGAATTCTTAATAGCTTCAACAAGACTAGCTTTTGGTTCAACACCCTTGCCACTTATTTCGTGTCCCAAATAAGTGACGCTTTTCATGGCTATTTTACACTTGCTATGCTCAGCCGTAAGTCCATTATTTTCTAATATCTGAAGAACATTCTTAACTCTAATGACATGGTCATATCTCGTATCCCCCATAATTAAAATATCATCTTGAAAAAACAACACATCCTGCATTTTACTAAAAAGCTTATACATCAGCCTTTGAAACATAGCCGCTGCAGAGGCTAAACCAAATGGAACCCTAACAAATTGGTAACAACCAAAGGGCGTAATAAATGCGGTTAATCTACGACTATCAGGATGTAACTGAACTTGATGATAAGCAGAAGTAAGGTCTATCGTGGTAAACCATTCCTTGCCTTTAGTTAGTGCTACAACTTCATTGATCTTTGGCAAAGGAAATTGATCCACCAAAATATTCTTATTAAGGTCCCTTAGGTCTACACACAGCCTCAATCTGCCATTAGAACGTCTGGCTACCACCAGGGGAGAAATCCACTCTGATGACTCAACCTGTTCAATGATACCAGTTTCTAATAACTTGTCCAACTCGTTTGAAACTTCACTCCTGATGCTAAAAGGAATATTCCTTGCCTTATGAACAACAGGAATGGTGTCCTTTTTAAGTATTATCTTATGCTGGAAACTTTTTAACTTTCCTACAGTTCCTGAAAATACCAAAGGATACATGTCCTTCATAGTAGCATCACACACACAATCTTCCTGAACCACCGACACAGGTTCTGAACCCTTGGGATTTAAAACCATTCCTAGTGCACCTTGATCCCACCAACCTAAAACTGATGGTCCTGATTTTGACACATACATCTTACATTCAGCTTTACGATCCTTAAATGCAAATGACAATTTTTTGTAGCCAAGAAGCTGGATTGTTTCCCCCGTAAATCTTTTAGGTGAGATATCAGGTGTGTCCAAACTCCCACCAACAGTACGTTTCAATTTCTTTAACCAAACTTGTTCATTAACGATTGTATAAGGTGACCCTGAATCTGCGGTAATCGTAATAGTAACACCTTCTATTGATATGTCACACTTTGGTCTTTTGCGCAGTCCATCTGGCGTTCCCGTTCCAGCATTCCTTATGTTAAGCACCCACATATTCTTGTCTTCACTGTCTGAGGATGAAGCAGATTCAGAAGCATCCTCTAACAACTTTATTGCCAAGCCTTTCTTTTTTCTGCAAACCTTAATAAAATGGCCAAGAGTACCACAACTGGAACATTTCTGATTGCGTGCTGGACAGCTTTTATCATTTGCGTAATGGCCCAGTAATCCACATCTGAAACAAGTAACTTCC
Source organism: Pleurodeles waltl (assembly GCF_031143425.1). NCBI lineage: Eukaryota > Metazoa > Chordata > Amphibia > Caudata > Salamandridae > Pleurodeles > Pleurodeles waltl. The sequence continues at coordinate 538,613 of NW_027150395.1, forward strand.
GCCTTAGAAGTATTTCTTTTTGACTTCTTGTTCCTGTAAGAACTGGTCTTCCTCGAAAACTCATTTGGTGGACATTTTTTTGACTCTATAACTCTGTTCACCAACTTATGTGCATCTCCACTCGAATCATCTATTTTAGAATTCCCCAGTAGAACAGCTTTTGCACACCTTCCTGTAAGTTCCGCTTTCTTGACCACTTCAATTACTTCTTGTAAGGGCGATTCTCCTTTAGTCCATAAACAGTCCTGTATATTCTGGTTGGCAGCGTGCATAACTATCTGGTCCCTAATGAACTCGTCATGTAAGGTACCAAATCTACACGTTAAAGCCAAATTTTTTAAAGCTGAAACGTATTCCTCTTTGTTTTGTTTCCTGTGAAAAAACTTATAGCGATCAATTCCCACACATACCGTTGGAGAATAGTATCTGTCTAGATCCTCTAATGAATGAATAAAAATATCTCCCTGGTCTCTTTGTTTCTTTTCAATTCTGTTGTAAATTTTAAGACCGTGCGGCCCTAAACAATACAATAAAATTTTCTTCTTCTTTTCTCCTGAAAAGTCATTGTCTTCATCGCATGCAGAGATGTAGTTCATAAAATACTCTCGCCATTCTTGCCATTTGATAGAAACATCACCGCTACCAGGAATAAAAGGTTGAGGAGGTGGAAGATTCAAGTTATTAGAAGCCATAAATGCGTGCCTCAACTTAAAAAATATATAACATCAATGTCTAAATATTCGTAACGAAGTGAAAATTCACTTAAACCTCCTTAAAACCACAAGAAATTCTATTGCCGGTATATTTCCTTAGTTCCAAAGGTTATTCAGGCCGTAAGAAGGTCAGCGGTATAGTTATTGAAAAAAAACAATTGAACGTTGCTAAGAGACGCCCAAAAAAAAACACGCAAGTAGCAAAAACAATGTTTCAGCACTTTAGGCTGAAAAAAAAAACACTCACAAGCGTTCGCAGGTCGAGTTGCGTGGGCACGTAGGAGTGCGATAGTGAAGTAGAGGATCACAACCGGATGCAGACGGGGCAAACTTGTCAACTCGTCGCCAATTTTGTTGAGTATCTTCAAGCCGCAGAGACGATAAAGGTAGGTAACTTCTTTATTCATAAAATAGTTTAGAGAATATAAATACATTCCATAATATGAAGCCCCGACCGCATACACAGCCGCCGTCCTTCGTCCTGTTTCCTCACCGCTCAACCGTCCTCAATCGCTCACTCAAACACAAACATTCCCCCACAACATTCTACCCTTCCCCGGCTCGAGCTACCAGCGCGAGCCATTACATTCACAATACAACAACATGACAGGGTAAGTTCCATGATGGGCAAGCTCAGATGCACTCCAACCCCAATAATGCTAGTTGGCATCCACTACTGGGCAGAGTCCTGTGGGTTCCAGGTGTGCAGCTAATGGTGTTAGGCATTGTACCCCATGGCCTGGTGACTAGCATTGTAACTGGTAGTGCATGGACTAGTGCATAGGGCTGTTACCTGTGAGTTGTGTACGCCAATAGTGTTGTTGCTGGCATTGACCAAGTGTATCCTCTGTCTCTTGCCCTCCTTTTTGTTTTGTCACCCTGTCCCTGTGTGCATTAGCATCATCTGGCAGAGGAGCAGAGGCACCGGCAACAGAGGGAGCTGCATCCCACATGAGCCAGGGGGCCGAATCCACTGACGGTGAGGGCATCAGTGTGATGGAGGGCGAGGAGAGCACCACGACGGAGACAGGGGGGGACAGTTCTGACAGCGACACCTCCTCCGATGGAAGCTCCCTGGCGGTGACGGACACCTCTGTGCCCTCCCCAACTACAGGTACATCTGCCACCCTGTACCAGCACCGCCCTCCCAGCAGTTCCTCAGTGAGTTTCCCATGCCCGCTCACCCAGGAGGGTGGGCATCTCCTTCGCCCCAGGCACCTCCTGCCCCTGTCAGCCCTGCTGCCCTGAGTGGGAAGGCTATTCACCTCCTGAGATCCCAATCTGTTGGGCACTCAACCATACTGAATGCATCCAGAGTCTAGCAGGGCATTTGCAACAAACAAATGCATACCTGGAGGGCATTCACTTTGCTGTGGCGGCCCAACCGAGAGCATTCCAGGCTCTGGCCTCCTCCCTGACGGTAGCCATTGGCCCTGTCTCTAGCCTCCCCCCTCCAACTTCCTCTACCCAGTCTCATTCCCCTCAACCCCAGCCTATCCCAAGCACACCTTCAGACCTGCATGCACCCAAATCAACACACAAAAGTGGCTCAGACAAACACAAGCACCACACTTCATCCCACAGGCACTCACACAAGGACCATCCAGATGCAGACACACCAACATCCACTGTCGCCACTGTGTCCCCCTCCTCCTCGTCATCCACATCCCTCCCAGTTGCGTCTCCACTCACATCTGCATGCACTACATCCTCATCCACTACCTCCATCACCAGCACACCTATCACAACACGCCCCTCGCTGGCAGTCACCACCCCCACATCCATGCACACGTCCCCTGTGTCCTCTCCCACTGTGTCTGTACCACTCCTCCCAAAGTACACAAACCCAAGCACTCAGAAACCCAACAGCCATCCACCTCACAACAGCATCAAGCCCATGCACCTGCACCCAAATACACCAGACTGACACCTCCTGCCACCACTCCCTCTTCCTCCACTCCCAAACCTTCACCATCTTCCAGTCCCAGTGTCCATAAAAGGCTTTTCCTCGCCATCCTTGACCTCTTCCCTGCCCCTCCCCGTCCTTCACTTCTGGCCAGGGTGGGCAGAACCCAGGCCAGCACTTCAGCCACCCAGTCCATGGCCACTGTAGTTTGTGCATGTTCTGCAGGTGTGAGAGGCTCCAAGGAGGCACCCTTCACCACAGCCAGTGTGCCTGCACCACCTGCCAAGGGCATGAAGGGACACCAGCCAGCAAGACGAAGGAGGCACCACCAGCCAGCAAAGGGAAGGAGGCACCACCAGCCAGCAAGGGGAAGGATGGAACACCAGCCATCAAGGTCAGGAAGGGAACACTAGCTGGCAGAAGCAAGGAGGCACCACCATCTGCCAAAGGCAGGAAGGGAAAAACAGCTGCCAAGGCCAATGTAAAGGGAACTGACGCCGCAGGCAGGATGGATCTGGTGCCTGGGGCTGGAGCAGCATCTGGGCAAACAACATCAGCCGTGGCACTTCAGCCATCCGAGGCTGCAGGGGAAGGACTCAACCTCCCCCTACCGCCAGCAGCACCACCACCTGCACCGCCAGCAGCACCACTGCCAGCAGCAGCAGCCCCAGTGGGAAGCTGTCCGAGGCTGCAGGTGAAGGGCTGGAGCCTCCCCCCACCGCCGGCAGCACCGCCACCTGCACTGCTGGCAGCACTGCCACCTCCACTACCGGCAGCAACGCCACCTACACCGCCAGCAGCACCACTGCCAGCAGCAGCAGCCCCAGTGGTCAGCCATCTGAGGCTGCAGGGGAAGGGCTGTAGCTTCCCCCCAGCACTGACAGCACCGCCACCTGCAGCACAACTGCCATCCACTGAGCAGCCCTCACTGCCGTCAAGCAGTGTGTAGTCGTGCCTACATGGGCTGTAATGCGTCCAGGCCCCTGCAACACCAGTAGGCGTGACACCCAGGTGAGAGACTGTAACCTTGCACCATTCTAGATCAGCATCACAGGGCACAAAGCCCCCTCCAGAACCAGTGGAAGAAGGCATCCATTCACCCCCTCCTTGGCAGGATGAAGCACAGTGGGCACAAAGCCCCCTCCAGAACCAGTGGAAGAAGGCATCCACTCACCCCCTCCTTGGCAGGATGAAACACAGTGGGCACCAAGCCCCCTCCAGAACCAGTGGAAGAGGCATCCGCTCACCCCCTCCTTGGCAAGATGAAACACAGTGGGCACAAAGCCCCTGCCAGAACCAGTGGAAGAAGGCATCCACTCACCCCCTCCTTGGCAGGATGAAGCACACTAGGCACAAAGCCCCCTCCAGAACCAGTGGAGAAGACATCCACTCACCCCCTCCTTGGCAGGATGAAGCACACTGGGCACAAACCCCCTTCAGAACCAGTGGGCAAACCACCCACTTGAGAGACTGTGGCTTTGCACTCCCCAGGACCAAGCAGTGGGCAAACCACCCAGTAGAGAGACTGTGGCTTTGCACTCCCCAGGAGCAAGCAGTGGGCAAACCACCCACCTGAGAGACTGTGGCTTTACACTCCCCAGGACCAAGCAGTGGGCAAACCACCCACTTGAGAGACTGTGGCTCTGCACTCCCCAGGACATCGCAGAGAACATGTAGCACCCTGCAGGAGCAGTGGCGTTGTACCATCTTCTGGCTGAGGTCCCTCTGAGGTACCTGTGTGTTTTTGACCTGATGCCACAGCAGTGTTCTCTCCATATTGAGGCAGGAGTCAAGTGTGGCCTTGGCCTATGTGTTATGGCCCTGTGGGCCACGGACATTTTGGAGTGGGCATTGTCCCTCCATCTGTATATATTGTACATACTGTTTATTGCTTTAAGGACGTATATATCAAAATTTGAAATATTACACTCACTTTAATCAATTCATTTTGTCCTTGCGCTGTTCCTGAGGTTTACGGGGTGTATATGTGATGTTGTTGCATCTGTTTGTGTGTATGGTGTTGGGGGTGGGGGTGCTGCGTGTGTGTGTCACTCTCTCCCCCCTCCCTTGTGTGCTAGGTGTTGTACTCACAGTGGTCGTCTCCGCTGCTGTTTGTGTTCCTGATGTAGGAGGAGGTAGACCAGCATTGGAAATATTTGCAGTTCGGGCTCCATGGCGTCATGGTTCTTCCTTGTATGTCGAGAGGTGAGTTGTTTCCCGTCTGTGGACTGTTTCCGCCGTGCTTTTGATGGTGTTGGTACCGCCCCGGAAAAGGTGGAAGATTTATGTGTCATAATAGTGTGGGCGGTACATTGTCTTCTGCCTGGCTGTTGGTGGTTACCGCTGCAGTGTTTGTTGCTACGGCCATGGCTGTTGGAGTGTTAAAGTGGCTGTATGTGTTGGCGGTTTCCGCCGGGGTCATAATTCCATTTTTCTTACTGCCGGCCTGTTGGAACTATTACCACCGCTTTATCACCGACCGCCAGGGTTGTAATGAGGGCCTAAATCTCTTATACTTAACTCCAATTTATAACTTCTCATTAGGGGTTTTGACTTCTCCACACCCAGAAAATATGTCTCTGCTAATTCAGTTAATCTCTCATAAGAGTGTCCACTATGTTGAGTAATGTCTTTGCACACTAACCAGAGTTCGTCTTCTTTGTAAGTTTCCCATTGGGCTACTTCTAACATTCCTAAAATCATTTTCTTCTATTACAATTTTAATCTTTTCACATTCACAGATCTATCGCTCTCTGGGGTCTCTTATGTCCTTGCATTGCAGCTTGCTACACCTGAAGCACCTTCAGGATTCAAATTGTTTAACCAATCATTTAACTGCTGAGCAGTGTAACGTTGTAAGATGATATTAATGGACTGTTATACTCCTGCTCCTAATGGTCCTACATTCTGCTGAATCGGGGTACTAAAGTTTGACATGTTCTCTGGTTTGTTAAAGGGCACTCCTCCTTGTTGAGTGCTGAAATTTACGGTTGGAATCTGATCAGGTCTGGGCACAAAATAAGGTGGCATTCCCAGAGGAAGCCTCGCATCAGGAGTAAATTTTAAATGACTTGTTATAGGGTTTGGATCTGCAATTTGTGTAATGGTCTAACAAGAAAATCTGTTCTCTCTATCTCTGAGTTGTTTGAATATACTGATCTCCACATACCAATTGGTAATATCCCAGCAGATGTAACTGGTGTGTCGAAATGTTTATTGAGTGAGCATTGCTTACAGACATACAAAGGAACAAGAGGGCCTATAGTCAGGAACTGTTAATGCATCTGGACCCACATGATTTGTCTGATTCTGAGGAATTGTCAGTCCTACATTCTGTCCTTCTAAGACAATAATGAAACTTTGTCCTGTTTGACTTGGGGTAACACTTGGCATTAACTGACCTGGACTAAACATTGGCACTGTTTGATTTGGAATACAATTTTGCACAGGCAAATTCAAATAAAGTGACTGCACTATCTGATTCACATTAGAATTTGTCACAGCCTAGTTCACAACAGGACTTGGTGTAGGCTGAACTGTATTCAAACTCTGAATTGGTTAATTCACATCTGAAATCTATGTCACTGAATTTGCAGGTATATCTGGCACTATCTGATTCAGGGCCTGTGGAATTGGAGCAGAAGCCACATTCAGCATGCAGGGATATATTTTGTGCTACTTCACTTCTTGATCCTACCTCAACTGAAAAGTAGGGAAGCAGACAATTTATTGAGATCTGATTTATAAACTAATCATCTGAATCACTCTCATATTTTGCTGTCTTTTTATCCTCAGCTCCTGTTGTCTGTTCTGCCTTTCCTGTCTCCTTCTTAGTCTTAGGTTTAATGCTTTCACCATCTTCATTTGAAATAGCTGGATGCATTCTGACTCTCTCAATTATGTATGCTCTCCATATTTTCTGCTCTGCATCCCATCTAGCCTCTGCAAGTGTCTTAATTTCTTTCTGCATTCAATTTTCATACTTATTTCCCATTTTCTCATGTGCTAAGAGTTCCCAAATACTAAGGGCTTAAAATTGTGCAGGTCTCTGAGGCAGTTTCATCTCATACAATATTCATCGAGTTGTCTAGACTTCTCAGGTGAAATGTTCCAATGCGGGTAAATGCTAAAGCACTCTCTTTTTCAGTAATTTTGCACCACTGTTCAAGCCACAAACATGTATGAAATCCCTTAGCAGATGATAGATAATGACCTTAAGTACCTTTGGGTGGGCTCTCTACCTCTTCTCTAACTGAAATAAACACATCTTCTCTTAACGTATTCTTTAAAGCTTTGAAGAATTTCACTTTTTATAAAATTCAGTTAATTACAATAACTTTAAATGAAATCAGGGAATAATTTTAACCCCACAATCCTTTTCTCTTGATGTTCTCAACCAATAGCAATGCAGCACTGTCCACCAATACCAGCATGGCTTCACACCAATGGACCTATACCAGCCCAGCACACAATGATGTCTCAGTCACTTCAGCCCTGCAGTCGCTCTGCAATTGTCTCTCACACACATTGCTCACACTCATCTGATAAAAAAAATTGCAATCAAAAACCAACAACCTATCTATACACTATACAGCAGGAATTCTAGGGACCCAATTCACAAAGGTAAACTTAGACCAAATCTAATTTTAGACCTAAAGTCTAACTTTACTTGTAGTAAAGTTACACGTTTGGACTAAGTATAGACTTTTGTCTAATTTTAGAAAACAAGTCTAAACTTAGACCAAAAGTCTAACTTTTGATACAAGTAAAGTTAGACTTTAGGTTAAAGTTTAGATTTTTCTTCTAAACTTAGACCAAAAGTCTGAACTTAGATCAAACGTCTAACTTTACTACGAGTCTCGGCCAAACACTTCAAACTTGTATGGTTGTAGCTTTCACAAATACACAAGTGAAACTTGGCCAGCAATTCTCATTCCACTTGATACAGATAAGATTGACTTAATACCAACCAAACCTCACACTCACTCAAGCAAACTATTGGCACTGTCAACGACATCTCATGACAAGTACCTCACTGCATAAAATAAATCAACCAAGTGTCTTTTACACTTGTGAGTTATCCCTGGATCTTAGGCCACGGCGGACCTGTCAACAACAATATCACCCAGTGCAGACAATATTTAGCAATAAGCACAACAAACAAATTAATATGAGGCGTCAGCAAAACACTTTGCAACATCACACTTTACAGCAATCCTCAGGCCAAAAGCAATGCAAGCACAAAACCCTATTAATAATCACACATGCATCTCTTTTAGGCACGGCGCTGGAACTTTATCAGTCTTCAGAACGGATGACAGTACAGAATTTGGGGGGGCAACATGTGGACTGGGCAATTGCATGGGACCAATCGTATCCCCCTAACACCTTTCTTGAACGTTCTCATTCCTTGTGAGGCAAATCATTCCTCTGCTACCAGATCTGCTAAAACATTTCCATCCTTCTCAGGAATAACTGCTCAACAAGGTCAATGGATCTTTGGACTATGCTTACGATGTGGTTGGACCATAAAACACAATTTCAATACAAACTAGTTAAGTTACACAGCATGACCAATGTGGCCATACAAGGAAAACTCCAGTCAGGAATAAAGTTAAAGAATGTATTGCAAACTCAAACTCAGAGTCATGTAGACAATTCGCAAGATGAAGTTATAAAGATGCACAATCACCAACGGTTGCTCAAGGCGACAAAATATTCTGAGACGTACTAGCAATAATAAAACAAAGCATTTGACAAGGTCAATGCAAAACTTCAACAAGATAATCTATGATACAGATAACAATCATTGCTCAGTTTTAATAAACATTAAGGTAATTCAAATCGTTAAAGTTCAATTTAGCTTTGCACAGGGAAAACCTTACTATTATCCAAATTAAAGGAAAACATGTGTGGGGCGGAACACATGGGGGCAAAAAACAAACAGCACAAAAAGAGTAAAAAGATTTGGTAAAAGGTAATCTCGGGCAACAGGTTAATAACTAAGGTAGTCAAAAGATAGGTACAAAAGGGAAAGTTTCAGCATGTCAGAAGCTCAGTCAAGAGTCTTCTGCAAGGGTTAGGAAGAAAATCTCTAATCCTCAGCAAGGCACTTCAAAGGACCAAAGCAGAGAACAAGATGCCTCTCCAAGGAGCTCAGTATGCGGAGTTCTTCATCTGCAATGGTTCAGGTGGGATTCTCATCTCATATCTGACCAAAGAAATTCTGCCCAAAGTCCAACCGTTCATCAATATATCAAAGTTCATACAAAAGTCTGATTCGCTTAGTACAACATTCAACATTGAAGTTGCATTATCCAATGGAAATCGATCACACAACTCCAAGTTGAAACAATCTCATTTCTTCCTAGGTCTGTCATGAGAACTGCATCCACCCATGTAGCTTCACACAAAATTGCTACAAATGTTTAAATTGCCAGTCCACAGTCCAGGATGTTCGACATCCAAAGGTGAAATTGTACGCATAAATGTGTAAAACAATAGAAATTTATTACCAAATTTGTCTTCTCATGGGAACGAAGTCTGAAAGGAAAGTTCATATTAAAAGAATGTCACAACATTTTCTGCACAGTCATGGAATATAGGGCTTGGCATGCCTCACTTAGGCTTATGCAAGTGACTTAAGACAACACATTAATTAATATGTTCTAATAAATAAATACATTTCAATATACAAACTATAAATATGACATTAATAATTCTTCATTAATATTCATGTCACAACAACTTTAAATTAAATGACTCTGTTAATACATTTCAGTCACTATAACGTACAACTGAATTTCTATATTTTTGCATATGTATTTAAATCATTAATTATTTAAAAAACAATATTGTTTCAATACATACTATTTATATCACCAAGGTTTCTAAGATTAGTCTAAACAAATGCACATTTAAAATGACTTCTCAGTACATCACTCTACAATCAAACTAGTAGTAATTTGATTAACATAATGCATAAACTGTCACATATAGATGACTTCTGTGACATGAGAGGCAGCACTAACATTTCTGCTTTCGCAGGGTCTTTAAATCAGGTAACCTGAGTGAGTGAAATAGTTATTGCAATGGAGTTTAAATAGCATGCTTTTGCAGTGCTGAATAGAACAAGGTAACATATTATACTCAGTACTAGTGCTATGAATAATTGCGATGCCACCCCCACCACCACCACCACAAGGTCTATCACACCTTGTAATACAATTAACTTGAGGTGAGCCAAGGAGGATTTACATTTGTGGATTGGGTGAGCCACGTTCAGTAAGAAATAAAATGTGCGGCAGTTGCTCCAGTAAAAAATCATGATTTTCAGCATTATTGCAGACGGATGAACATGAATTATTACAAAATAGTTTCATATTAGATGTAAATAAATTATCCTTTAGAGGCTTGTTTACAGTGTTACCAGCATATGAAGATAGGAAACCACAATGGCTACACCTGACCTCTACCTTTTTGTCTTCCTGAGTCTCAAAACATGTAAGCAAGCACTATAGCAAATTGTTGTGAGTGACAACAGCTGAGAGGCAGAACAAGTTGCCTCAGATAACGTAAAATAAAGAGTCCTGCCCCCGGCACTGTACAGGCGCAGACGTGGCTGCCTTTGGATCACTTTCATTGTTCCAGTAGCACATCCATGTATCGGTTGCCTTTTTAAGGCCAAAAGGGGCCACTGTGAATTCTGAGTGGCAATAGCAGAGAGGCAGAATAAATTACCTCTGATAAAGTTGAAGAAGCAGGTGTTCAGGCCCCTGGTGCCAAATGGATACGGACAGGCGCAGACAGGCTTGCCTTTGGTGCACCTTCGGTGCTCTAGCAGCACATCTGTGCATCAGCCACATTTTTAAGGCTGATCAGGCACATTGTGAGGCACCAAAATGGCATCCACAGCAGCACTAACACACTCTTTTCAATGGTATGGGGAAAATGGTCAATAAGGAGAACAACTAAAAGTATACGCCCCAAGTATTCAACAGCCCCAAACACAGCCTGCCTTCCCCCACAATTCAGATTCAAGTAGCTGCAATTTCAAATATTAAAATAAAGTTAAAAACCAGAATAAAGTTCAAGTGTGTGCAAAATTGGAGGTGTAAAATAGCAGTGCAATTCAGACACTTTGGGGCATATTTATACTTGTTTTGTGCCAAATGTGAGCCATTTTGTTAACGTAAATTTGGTGCAAAGCTAACTCAATATTCATACTTTGGGGCTAGACCCGTCTAACGCCAAATTAAAGTCATTTTTTGGTTGTGGAAACCTACTTTGCGTCAATGAGCTGCAAAATAGGCGTTCCCGTGCAGAAAATTACTCTATGGCCTTAGCACCCTATTTATCCCCGTGCTAAAATCATGCACGGGTAGGAGGGGTCAAATAATAATGCAAAGTTTGCTTTGCATCATTTTTTAACGCATGGATCAGGGCAGGGGGCCTCTGAGCCTATTTCCATGATGGAACACCATGGAATAAGCCCACAGGTGCCCTCCCCAGGCTCCAGGGACACCCCTCCCATACCAGAGGGACAGCGGAGGATGGGGGACCCCATCCCAGGTAAGTATAGGTAAGTACAGATACGTTTTTTTTTTTTTTAAGTGCCATTGGGAGCCCTGAAATGGGCCCCTCTACATGGCACTGGGGGCAATGGCCATGCCCAGGGGACCCTGGTCCCCTTTGCTGGCCATTGGAGTGGTGAACATGACCCCTGTCTTTTCTAAGACAGGAGTCATGTGGTATGGTTTTGCAGCAGAAAATGATGCTAGGATGGTTATGGTCATTTTTTTTACTCTAACCCACCTAACGTCATGTTTTGGTGCAAAACCCCCTTCTTCCATACTGTAAGCCCCACATGGCTAACATCTTTTTTTTTAACTCCAGCCTACCCTTTGCACTGACTTGCACCATTCCATAAATATGGTGCCTGGCTGATGGTCAGAAATAGTGCAAGCCAGTGCTAAACATTTTGGTGGAAAACTGCGTTAGTGCAGTTTTGCACCAAAAAGTATAAATCAGGGCCTTTTTCTCAAAGCCAAGCGAATCCGTGCATGTTTCTCCTTCTAAGGCTGATTGATCACCTCAGGAGGCATCAAAGTGGTGGCCACGAGAGTGCTAACTCACTCTCTTCAGTGGCTAGAGCAAAATGGCTGATAAAGAAAAGAAATAAAAGATGCCCAGTGTTCAACAGTCCCAAAAGTAGCCCCGCCTTCTCCTACAAATCAGACTCACTCAGCTGCATTTTCAAATATTAACATGAAGTTAAAAATCCAGGATAAAATTCAAGTGTGTGCACAATTAGAGATGCAAAATATCAGTGCAGTTCAGCCATTTTGTCTCACATGTCTTTGTGAAAATGGGAATCTCAGAGCTTTTCCTTAATTATGAGTTAGCAGAGGGTTATGAAAAAGCCCGACTCAGGTCTTTGTTTTTAGCCCACCGATTTAATGAACATTATGTTAAAGTTTATCATTGCATTCAATAGCAAATTATTTTTTACTGGCTCCTCTATACAATTTAGGATTCAATTTAACATTTACACAATATTTACCCAAAACCTGCGATATGGATTAGCAACAAGTGATAGGCTTAGCTAAAGAGACAGGTGTGTAAAGCATTTAAAATTCACAAAACAGTAAATTAATAAAACACAAAACACAATAAAACTCCATCATCAATTTATAAACATAGATTATTATTTTATCTTTAAAATTACACTAGAAAAACACAAATCTAATAAAGGGAATCAGAGATATGATTTTTAAAGAATAAATGTTCTTTAGTGCAGAGACACTAAAAGCTCCAATCTGGCCATCTTGTCGCATTTGACAGGGGCAAAGTCAAAATTTGAGGCTGATCGCAATGGAGCCCTGCTTGGCGACAGTGAGCGGGAGACCTCAGTCAAAGTTTTAACTTCCTGGAGCCCTCTTCTGAGACCTCGGTCAAGGATTCTACATTTGAACAATTGTTATTGACGGAGGACGAAGTTGAAATTGAAGCTGGCATCCCTGGAGCTCTCTTCGGACATGCTGCATAGAAAGCCTCTGTAAGCTTTTTACATTCGGACTGCAAAACGTTTTTGGAGCTTTTTCTGTCTGACGTCAGACGACCCTCCACAGCAAGCCAACTTTGAGTCAACATCGTCGGATTGCCTTTCCAAAAGCCCCCAGTGAAATCATAGCAGTTTTGACTTTCAGAGAGATGCAGTGGGACAGACCTGCAAGTCAGGCCGTATGCAGTCGGCGTAAGCCAGCTTGACTCACAACATCGGGTTGGTCCACTTATGGAGCTTCCCAAAGTTGCTCCAAAGATTCTCCAAACTTCTGGATCTTCTTCCAGAACGTCTTTGAAGGTCCTTTAGGAGTCCACAATGCACCCCAAGGTTCCAGAAGCTCCTTGGGACTTAGGACTCCAACTCCCAGAATGCTCCTGATTCAAATCCAAAAATGACAGCTGGTTACTGGTCATCTGGTCAGTTTCTTCAGGGCTTGATGCAGGGGACTCAGGCCAGCTATTTTTCTACCTGTAGCAAACAGGGAGTCCCTTCTTGAAGCAGTAGAAGACAGATAAAGTCCTTTTAGTGGTGAAACCCAATTGTGCAGCTTCTGCAGTCCTTCAGAGTCCAGTGTCCAGGTGCAGGTCAGGGTCAGGGGTCCAGCAGTATTTTTTCTTCTTGTCTTTTTCCTGTAGCGATCTGAGGTGGGCTGCAGTTCTGCCAATTTTATCCTTGCTCCTGGGGTGGAAAGCAGGAAGGGGTTCTTGACCAATCATGTGCAGGCTGCGTCTTGAGTGACCACTTCCTGGGAAGTCTGGCAAAAACCAATCCCAGGGAGCAACATTCTCTCAAATTCCAAGATGGCAAAAATTAAATCTCAGCAGATAGGTCTGGAGGAGCCCACCCTTAGTATTGCTAAGTTTCACTTAGCACACACCTTCCTTAATGTAATCAGGGGGTACCTGGCTGTCTTGGTTTGTATGAAATGGGGGAGGTACAGTTGCTGTTCCAAATGCCCTTCCCTCTTTTGAAGACCAGTTTGGCTTCCCCTCAGCCTGTTCAACCTTCTGCTAAGGCAGATCTCCTCCCATTTGATGCTTTCTTTGTGTCAGCTCAGGTCACTTCACACCTCTTCAAGGCAGCCTGGCTCAGAGAGGGGTACCACAGAGCTGAAACTGGTAACCAACCAGAGAAGGGCACTACAGAGCTGAAACTGGTAACCTTTAGAATGAGTTCTAAAACTCTATCTAGGTGCAAGTTATATGAAATTCAACAATGGCAAGTTGTTGGATTTGTTATAACTTTTAATTTGACACTAAACATGCCATATGTAGCTCCTTCTAATGGAAAATAAGACTTTATTATTTTAAAATCAAGTCTCTTCATGTTAGCCTATGGAGCCCATTCACTACAATGAAGAAAAGCAAATGTTGCTATTTGTCTCTCACTAATGCTTATAAAACATCTTTTATAAAGTCCCTGTGTTGGAAAGTGGATTATGGGTAAAGGTAGGTAAGTACCTACACTTAGCTATAGGCCACTACCCCCCACTAGGTCCAGTCAGCCCTCAAAAAATGAATCCTCGCTCAACCGATGGTAGCTCGGCAATGAACATTAAGGCTTAAATTAGGAGACAAGTGTGTAAAGCACTTAAAATCGCAAAACAGTAAATAAATAAACACATTCAAAATCAAACAACAATATACAAATAGAGTACATGTTTATCTTTAAAATGACACCAAAATGATTAAAATCAGATAAGGAGAACCGGAGATATACATTTTTTAAGAATTAATGTTTTCCAAAGCATAGAAAATAAAAGCCCAAATCTGGTGATATGGTTGCACTAGAAAGGGTAAAAGTCAAATTTGAGGCCAACCGTGATGGAGCCCTGCTCGGCTACAGCAAACGGGAGGCATTGGTTAAAGGTTTACCTTCGGAGTTAGTCTTTTTCTTGAAGATTTTCTTCAGCAGTACGAAGTCACCAATCCGATTTGACGTCCCTGGTGACCTCCACGTCGCAGGAGATCTTGGTGTAGAATTCTACCTTCAGACTTACATGATTTTTCAGGATGGAAATCTTCCTCCGGACCAAAGCTGAATCTTGATCCAACGTCCCTGGAGCCCTCCTCGGATATGCTGTGTGGGAATTCCCAGTCAACTTTTTACGTTTGGACTTTGTCACGTTTTTGGAGCTTTTTCCTGCCGACCGGGGTCGACCCTCCTGATTTCGATGCAAGGTCACCTTTACGGGAGCCCCCGATGAAATCTTGGACGTCTGGGGCTCCGGAGCTTTTCAGTGGGTGAAACTGCAAGTCAGGCCGGGCAATGGTTGAGGTTAGCCAGGTTCACTCACTATGACCGTTCGGCCCCTTTATAGAGCTTTTTTCTAAAAGTTCTCCTAACTTCTCCAAACTTCTGGATCTTAGAAGGTCCCTGAGGAGTCCACAACTCACCACAAGTTTCCAGAACTCTAGTTGCTCCTTGAGGGTTAGGACTCCAACTCCCAGAATGCACCAGGTTCTCATCCAAAAATGACCACTAGCCACTGGTCGGCTGTACAGTTCCTTCAGGTTTTGATGTAGGGGACTCTGGCTAGCTATTTTTCACCTGCAGGAAGCAGAGAGTCCCTTCATGAACCAGTTGAAGACTGGCGAAGTCCTTTTAGTGGTGAAGCCAAAGTTTGCAGCTGGTGCAGACCTTCAGGGTGCATTGTCCAGGTGCAGATCAGGGTCCAGCAGGGCAGTCCTTCTTCTTCTGATGTTGTTCTTTGCAGGGATCTGAGATGTGGGTGCAGCTCTTTCAAATTTATCCTTGCTCCTGTGGTGAAACGTGGGTGAGGGGACAACTGTCCCATCACAGACAGCCCACTACCCTATTGGATGAACACTTCCTGAAAAGTGTTGCAAAAATCAATCCCTATGAGTGACATTCCTTAAAAATCCAAAATGGCAGAAACTGAATTTTGGAGGTTAGGTCTGGCTGAGTCCACCCACTGATGTGGCTAACAATCCTCAACACACCCCTCTCCTGCCCTCTCCTAATCTCATCAAGAGGCCACCTGGTTGTCTGGGTGTGCAAGAAATGGGGGAGGTCCTGAGCTGCTCCAAATGTCATTCCCTCCTTTGAAGACCAGTTTGGCTACTCTTCTCCCATTCTGCTTCACAATCTGCTGAGGCACATCTCCTACCCCAGAAACTTCCTTTGTGTTCAGCCCAGGCGACTTCACACCTCATCAAGGCTGCCTGGCTAGGCTGCCAGAGGCTGGCCAATCAGAGAAGGGCACTACAGAGCTGAAACTGGTAACTTTTAGGAAGAGTTCTAAAACTCTTTCCCTGAATTAGTTAAATTAAATCCAACAATGGCAAGTTTTTGCATTTATTATAGCAATCAGTTTGAGACCACACTTGCTATATTTAGCTCCTTTGGAGACTTTCTCAGTTAGGAGGAGTTAAGTGTCATGGTGGAGGAAATTTTGAGGGTGGAGCCACAGCTGTTTGGAGCATAGGTACAGCAAATATCCATTGCCAGGAAGATGGAGCTATGGCGGAGAATCGTGGATAGGGTGAACACAGTGGAACAGCACCCAAGAACAACGGATGACATCAGGAAGAGGTGGAACGACCTACAGAGGAAGGTACGTTCCATTGCAGCAAGGCACCAGCTCCCAATACAGAGGACTGGCGGCGGACCCCCACCTCCTCCCCCACAACTCACAGCATGGGAGGAGCAAGTCTTGGCATTACTGCATCCTGAGGGACTCGCTGGAGTAGATGGAGGAATGGACACTGGTAAGTCAACATTTACCACTTATCACCCCCCATACCTGCATGCCATCACACCCCCTCACTCCCATCACTCCAATACATCCCACGCACTGCACCTACACATAGGACTAACCCCAATGTCAGGCCCTGCATGCTATACTAATGCAAGGACACCCCTCTCAGCCCTGCATGGACACCGATCACTAAAGCATGCACAGCATAGGGAAACTAATAATCACACAATATATCACAATACACAAGCAAAAAGTGGCAGGGCAACACCAACAATAGAGGGGAAGCCAGGGATGTACAAATGTCTCACACATGAAGCATAATACATCAACTACATCCCCACTGGTGCCCCAGCCAATGTCAATGGAGAGGAGGTGCCACAACTATCCAGTCCCCCAACAGAAGATGCCCCCAGTGATGACAGTAACTCTGGACTTCAGGATCTGGAGGACCTACCTGGCCCATCAGGGACCACTGGGCAGCCTGTCACCCAAGCCCACTCACAGACCACCACAGAGCCTCCTCCCATCAGGATCCAACACCACAGCACCTACTCAATGTACCCACACCTCTGTCCCCAGGATACGCCAATCAGCAGTGTGCCCACCTGTACAGGTAGCCCAGTCCACACCTCATCCCCAAGACAATCAGGGACCTGGGGTCAGTGGTAGTGGGCACACCGTTCAGGGGACAGGGGCACAGGCCAACAGGGACACTGAGAGGGCTGCTGTGCACCAGGGAGAGGGCAGGACCAGGGAACCGACTCTCTGGAAGGCGCTCTCCAAGATCCTGGGAGCCTACCAACATTCCCAGGACAAGATGGGCCAGATCCTTGACAATGGGCAGGAGAACAGGCGGCTGCAGGAGGGACAGTATCTGGGGATCAGAAAGGACTTGCAGGCCATCAACACCACCCTGATCTCCAAAGCAGGGGTGCTGGCAGACATGGCCAACATCATGAGGGAGGCAACAGCACTCTAGCGGGCCCCTACCACTAGCCATTCCATTGACCAGCCCTCCACCTCCTCTGCCGCTACTGGACAGGAGGCCCCGCCACAGGAACAACAGGCCACCAGCACCCCTCCCCATGCAGAAAGAGAACCACCCCGCAAACATTCCCTGCCATAGAAGCAGAAGACAGAGAACATTGCCAAGACCCCCATCAGGAAATAAGACTCTCCTGAATGTCACCCTTGGATCCCACTCAGTCACCCAGTCCACCTTGAACTGCCATTGCTCCACTTCCTATGCCCCCTTGGAAACTGCACTGTGATACCAATTGACTGGAGTCTACCCTCGAATTTTCTCCATCAGCAACCCGGCCCATTGTAATACCCCTCCACTTATTAGTACCTAAATAAACACCCTTGGAACAAATACATGTATGGAGTCTGTCAATTGATTGTATTAGTTTAACAAGATGTAAACATTGCAATTCAACTGTACAGTAATCTATACATAGGTATGACCTGTAGTTGGCAGCAGTCAACACAGCAGGAGCCAGAGTAGGGCACAGATATCTGAAAATAGATGTGCCAAAGGGTACAGTAAGTGGCCATAGTAGTGGGAAAATCAGCCTGCCATGTACAATGTCCAACACAAAACTATCAATGGAAGATAAAGTTACAGTGTCTTACCTGTGTGTCACTGGAAGTACTGTCATATGATTGATGTTTGGTTGTCCTCATCCTTATCCTCATCCTCTGCCTCCTCTTTGTCACTGTCTGCAGGGTCCACTGCTGCCACACGCCCATCTCCAGCCTCATCCTCCTGCAGAAAAGGCACCTGGTGTCTCAAGGCAAGGTTATGCAACATACTGCATGCCACAATGATCTGGCACATCTTCTTGCGTGAGTAGCATAGGGAACCACCTGTTAGATGGAGGCAACGAAACGTGGCCTTCAGGAGGCCGAATGTCCTCTCAATTACTCTTCTTGTTCACCCATGTGCCTCATTGTAATGTTCCTCTGCCTTTGTCATGGGATTCCTCACTGGGGTCAGTAGCCATGAGAGGTTGGGGTAACCAGAGTCACCTGCAAATATCGATAGACACCTGTTAGCCCAACACTAACCCTTAGGGCCAACACCATACCCATACACCAACATATACTGGGTTGGAACCATGGGTTCACCTATTAGCCACACCTGGTGCATCTGGAGTTGAGCCATCACATATGGGATGCTGCTATTCTTCAGTGTAAAGGCATCATGCACAGGCCCAGGATACTTAGCATCAACATGGGAGATGTACTGGTCCGCCAGGCACACCATCTGCACATTCATGGAGTGAAAGCTCTTTCGATTTCTGAACACCTGTTCATTTCTCCGGGGGCAGGGGGTGGACAAATGCAATATGTGTACCATCAAAAGCCCAAATAATGTCGGGCAATGTCTGTGCATAAGGGGATGGGAGGGCTATGGTGGGCCATGAGTGTAACAGGCCGGATGGTGTGGCTGATACCTTTTTCTAAGTGTATTTTTCTGCAGGTCAGTGCCCATCAGAAAAAGGGTATATGGCGTGCCATCGCAAAGGACATGCGGACCCTGGGGGGTCTACGGCAGGCATAGCACCCACTGTCACAAACAGTGGGAGGACCTGGGACGCTGGGCACGGAAGACGGCGGAGGCCCAGCTAGGGGTGGCCTCCCAAGGAGAAAGGGGTGCCCGTTGAACCCTGACCCCCCTGATGTTCCGCATACTGGCTGTGGCCTATCTGGAGCTGGATGGGCGCTTGAGGCCATCACAGCAGCCACAAGGGGGGGGGGGTAGTACAGTTTCCAAATATTCTACTTGCGCGTAGTGGGGTGGTGTACGGGTGGGGGATGTGGGCCTGTGGGTGCCCCTAGGCATGGGACCCGGACATTGCAGGGTAGGTCCCATGTTGGGCAGGGGCTCATGAACACCACCTCCTACAAAGCTAGTAGGAATCCACTACTGGGCAGGGGTCTGTGGGTGTCAGGTATGCTTCTATTGGCATTAGGTATTCCTGTCCTTGTGCTGGTGACTAGCATTGTGACTGGTAGTGCATTGCATAGTGCGCAGGCCTGTTCCCTGTGTGAGGGTGCTGTGTACGCCAACGGTGTTGTTGGGGCAGCCATTGACCAGGTGTATGTTTTGTCTCTCCCCCCCTTTTTGTCTTCTCACCCTGTCCTTATGTGCATTAGCATCACCTGGCGGAGGAGCAGTGGCACCATTGACGGAGGCAGCTGCATCCCACATGGCCCATGAGGCTGAATCCACTGACGGTGAGGGCACCAGTGGGACGGAGGGCAAGGGGAGTACCTCGGCGGAGACAGGAGGGGACAGTTCTGACAGTGATACCTCCTCTGATGGAAGCTCTCTAGTGGTGGCGGACACCTCTGTGCCCACCCCAACTACAGGTACAGCCGCCACCCCCGTACCAGCACCGCCCTCCCAGCAGCCCCTCAATGAGTTTTGAGTGCCCGCTCACCCAGGAGGGTGGGCATCTCCTTTGCCCCAGGCATCTCAGACCCTGCCCCCGTCAGCCCTGCTGCCCTGCGTGAGGAGGCTATTGACTTCCTGCAATCCATCTCTGTTGGGCAGTCAACCATAGTGAATGTCATCCAGGGGCTGGCAGGCCATTGCAACAAACAAATGCATTCCTGGAGGGCATTCACTCTGGCATGGCGGCCCAACAGAGATCAATCCAGGCTCTGGCCTCTTCTCTGATGCAGCCATTGTCCCTATCTATAGGCTCCCCCTCCAACTTCCTCTACCCAGTCCCATTCCCCTCAACCCTAACCTATCCCAAGCACACATTCAGACCAGCATTCCCCCAAGACAACACACAGGAGTGGCTCAGGCAAACACAATCACCACACATCACCCCACGGGCACAAACACCATCCATATGCAGACACACCAACATCCAATGCCTCCACTATGTCCACCTCCTCCTCCTTCTCCACCACCCTCACCGTAGCATCTCCACTCACACCTGCATGCACTACATCCTCATCCACTACCCCCATCACCATCACGCCTATCACTAAACACCCATCACTGGCAGTCACCACCCCCACATCCATGCACACGTCCCCTGTGTCCTCTCCCACTGTGTCTGTGCCCCCTCCTCCCAAAGTACACAAACGCAAGCACTCAGACACCCAAAAGCCATACACCTCACAACAGCATCCAGCCCATGCACCTGCACCTAAACACAGCAGACAGACACCTCCTGCAAACACTCCCTCTTTCTCCATTCCCAAACTGTCACCCTCTTCCCACCCTAGTGTCCCTAAGAAGCTTTTCCTCTCCTTCGTTGACATCTTCCCTACCTCTCCCCCCCATCCTTCACGTCGGGCCAGGGTGGTCAGAACCCAGGCTAGCACCTCAGCCACCCAGTCCATGGCCACAGTAGTGTTGGCAGCTACTGCAGGTATGAGAGGCTCCAGGGAACCAGCCATCAGCACTGACAGTGTGCCTGCACCAGCTGCCAAGGGGAAAGGCAAGGAGGCACCACCGGCTGCTAAGGGCAAGGAGGCAACACCAGCTGCCAAGGGCAAGGAGGCACCACCAGCTGCCAAAGGCAAGGAGGCATCACCAGCTGCCAAAGGCAAGGGCAAGGGGCCTGGCCCTGCAGGCAGGAAGGACAGGAGGCCTGGTGCTAGGACTGATTCTGAGGCCCCAACACCAACCATGGCGGTTCCGCCGTCCGAGGCTGCAGGGGAAGGGCTGGAGCCTCCCCCACCACTAACATTCCAGACACCAGGACCGCCACCAGCACCGCCACCGGCACCACTGCCAGCAGCAGCAGCCCAAGTGGGCAGCCGTCTGATGCTGCAGGGGATGGGCTGGAGCCTCCCCCTGCCACTGGCATTCCGTACACCAGCACCGCCACCAACACCGCCACCAGCACCACTGCCAGCAGCAGCAGCCCCAGTGGGCAGATGTCCGAGGCTGCAGGGGAAGGGCTGGAGCCTCCCACCACCACTGCCAGCACTGACACCAGCACCGCCACTGCCACCACTGAGCAGCCATCACCACCGGAGAGCAGTGTGTAGTCCTGCCACCAGGGACTGTAGTGCACACAGGTGAGAGACTGTGACCATGCACTCCCCAAGTGCTGCATCACAGGGCACCAGGCCCATTCATAACCAGTGGAAAAAACCATCCACTCACCCTATCCTTGCCAGGATGAAGCACAATGGGCATAAGGTCCCCTCCAGAACCAGTGGATAAGCCATCCACTTGAGAGACTGTGGCCTTGCACTCCCCAGAACCATGCAGCGGGCAGACCACCCACTTGAGAGACTGTGGCCTTGCACTCTCCAGGACCAAGCAGTGGGTAACCCACTCACTTGAGAGACTGTGGCTTTGCACTCCCCAGGACCAAACAGTGGGCAAACCACCCACTTGAGAGACTATGGCCTTGCACTCCCCAGGACATCGCACAGCGCATGTAGCCCCCTCCAGGACCAGTGGTGTTGTTCCTTCTTCCAGCTGAGGTGCCCCCCGTTCCCCGTCCCCCTCAGGTGCCTGTGTATTTTTGACCTGATACCCCTGCAGTGTTCTCTCCATGTTGTTGCAGGAGTTAAGTGAGGCCTTGGCCTATGTGATGTGGCCCTGTGGCCCACGGACATTGTGGACTGGGCAATGTCCCTCCATTTGTAAGTATGTATATACTGTTTTGATTTTGACGCACAATTTTCTACACTTTTATCTTATTACACTCATTTTAATTAATTCCTTTTGTCCTTGCATTATTCCTGGGGGGTACGGGGTGAATATGTAATGTTACTGCATCTGTTTGTGTGTATGGTGTTGGGGGTGGGGATGTTGCATGTTATGTGTGTATGTCACTCTCTTTTTCCTCCCCCCTCCCCTGTGTGCTAGGTGGCAGTACTCACCGTGGCCGTCTTCGCCGGCATTGGTGTTCATTATGAAGAAGTAGATAAACGAGCATGGGGAACACCTGCAACTAGGGCTCCATGGTGGCATGCTTCTTCCTTGTGTCTCCAGGGGTGAGTCCTTTGCCTTCTGTGTACTGTTTCCACTGTGCTTTTGATGTCATTGGTACCGCCCCGGAAAAGGTGGTGGATAGGCCTGTCATAATAGAGTGGGCGGTATATTGTCTTCCGCCTGGCTGTTGGCGGTTACCGACGCAGTGCTTGTTGTTGCCGCTATGGCGGTCGGTGTGTTAAAGTGGCTGTCAGTGTGGGCGGTTTCCGCCTTGGTCATAATTCCATTTTTGTTACCGCCGGCCTATTGGCGGTATTACTGCCGCTTTATCACCGACTGCCAGGGTTGTAATGAGGGCCATAATCTGAAAAGATCAGGGGCCTCCAAATATATTCACAATTATAATCCTATCATGCTCAAATTATGGAATGCAAACATGGACATAGTTTGTTGCTGACAACTCCATTGCTGTTGCTCACTATGGGGGTCATTTTGACCTTGGCGGTCTTTTTCCAAGACCGCTGAGGGACCGCCGTGCGGAAGACCGCCAGTGTTAGCGGTTTGCCGCTCGGCCTATTATGACCGTTGCCAGCTCTCCGTCCTTTTACGGACGGAGAGCCGCCAACAGCCATACTGGCGGGAGGCGGGGAAGTGGAGGTTGCTCCATCTCCACCGCCACGACAACAGAACACCGCCCAGCGAATCACATCCTGTGAGTCGCTGTGGCGGTGTTCTGTTGGCGGTGTGGTGTCGGCAGAGCTGCCCCCATGGCTCCCATCCCCTCCCGGAGGATCGTCGGACCAGGTAAGTCGATCCTCCGTGAGGGGAGGGGGGCGGGGGATGTTGTGTGTTGTGTGGGTGCATGGGGGTGTGCGTGTGTGTATGTAGAGGGGGTGTGTGAGTGCGTGTATGCCTGCGGGGTGTTGTGTGTATGGGAATGAGTGCGTGTATGTCTGTGGGTATGTCTGTATGGATGTGTGCGTGTATGTTTATATGTGGGTGTACGTGTATGACTGTGTGTGTGGATGTAGGCATGTATGTCGGCGTGTGTGCGTGTAAGTATGTAGGTGGTGCCTGCATGCGTGTCGTGTGGGTATGGGTGAAGTGATGTTGGGGATCGGGGTGGGGAGGGGGGGCCCTGCCACCTTTGGGGGTGGCAGGGCTGATGGGGGGTAGGGGAGGGAGTTGGGTTGGGGTGGGGGGTGGGGGAGACCCCTATCAGTGCCAGGGAAGGAATTCCCTGGCACTGATAGTGCTTACCGCCATGGATTTCATGGCGGTTCAAACTGCTGGAAATCCACGGTGGTAAGCCGGGTCCAAATACCGACGGCGGTATAGTGACGGCCGCCGGGCTGGAGACCCAAGTCTCCAGCCCGGCGGTCGTCTCCGCCCTGGCGGGGGGAATGGAGAACCGGCGGATGACCATGGCGGTACCCGCCATGGTCATAATTTCACAGAGTAAGACCGCCAGCCTGTTGGCGGCCTTACCGCCGGTTCTCCGCCTTCCGCCAGGGTTGTAATGACCCCCTATGTCACTTGATACATCACAAAATAAAAAAACATAGATGAAGGTAATGTGGGAGGAGATTTCTGCAGAACAATCTCAATCAAAGAAATTATACAGTTTCAGCTGGAATATGCTCTCACATAGAGACATAAACTCATTTGAGTGCTGTGATAGATTGAGTTAAGCTAGTGTGTTTGCAAACTTTAGAGGAATTGTTTGGGTTAATCTCAGCCTTGCCAACATGCAAAACAAAGTTTGAAATCTTATCCAGAAATCTTAGCAGAGTTTGAGCCAGTGAGTAAAGATATTGCAAAGAAAAATACACTGGATACTTACTACCCAGGAAGAAGTTCACACCTAGAAAATATGTATCTTTGCAAAATTCTGCAGCACTACGGGTACACAAATAATGTTTCAGAAAACATTGATGAAATGAAATATGGTGTGGCTGATTGCAACTGTTGTTTGGTTTGGCATGTGAATGGTAACTTAATAAACCACATAAAACTTACTTGTCTAACTGCTGAGAAAAAAAGTTTTTTTCCTATCTAGCACTATTTTCCACTTTACAAGCTATTCAAATCTAGATGTTCTGAAACAGTTACGTGGATAGTATGACTCCTATTAAGACTCTTTCAATGTTGTTAAGGATACCATTGGGTGACCAATATTTCTGAACTACCTAAAAATGTTAAATGAAGAAATCATGCAAGAGGAAACAATTGCTATTGAGATAGCAAAGGATAGTTCTCAGTCAGAGTTCTGGACCGGTCAGTCAAGCTCCCCTTGGGCAGCCAATAATTGGAAGTGAATCTGCCATAGCGATGAATGAAGTGGAAACAGCAATGCAACAAGCAAGAGAAGAAAATGTTAACCTGGAACAATTAGTAGAGCAACTCAATGAAGAGCAGAAACAAATATACATGGAAGTAAAACAAAAAATAGAACATGGATTCCTTCATAATCAGAACAAATGCAAATGTTCAAGTTTTAAGTCAATTCTATTGTATGTAAGCGGACAAGCTGGCACTAGAAAATGTTTTTTAATACAAGTCCTAACCAACTATCTGCAAAAGACTACAGACTCCATTTTGTCATGTGCAGTAACAGCCCCTACTGGATTGGCTGCACACAATATCAAATTAATTACCTTACATTATCTAGTTATATTCCTGTTGAACACAATATTAACCTTGAGTACCAAAAGTGATCTGGAGAAGCTTTTTACGAAGTTTCAAGCATCTTGATGAAATTGAAACTTTTAATCATTGATGAGGTGCACATGGTCTCAATTGTAAAAATGCCCTTTAAACATTTAGGAATGCAACAGATATTGAAGACAAAATATGATGTACTTTTTGGAGGAAAGCATCTAATTGTTTTTTGGTGGTTTATTACAACTCACCCTGTAAAAGGACAGCCTGTCTTCAAAGCTCTCTTACATAAAAAAAAAACTTGTAATTCTTTAGAAAGCCTTGGAAATGTTAACATTTGGTTGAATTTACAATTTAAAGAACTAATTACAAATATACGTTAAGCATCTGATATGCAATATGGAAATATTCTGAAGGATATGAGAGTCGAAATATTGTCAAAAGAATGAAAACATTGCTTGGAAACCCAACTTATAAAGAAAATAGTTCGTTCAAAAATATCTGCAGCACTAATGTTTGAATTCATTCAACAAGGAAAATTTGTTGTGTGTCTAATGCCTACTCTCAAATAATGTACTTCTTTCAATTAAGAATTACTACAACTGGAGAAAGAATATTGCAATTTATGTCAATTGATAAAATTGAAAAAGGTGTGAAAATACTGTTGAGCAAAAAATGTCATTCAAAACTCAACACTTTGTAAAACTCTGTTTCCAAAAGAGTGGGTTTAGAAAAGTGTTTGCATTTTTGTAAGACTTGTAAGATAATTTTGTGGCATCATTTAAATGTTGAAGAAGGATTGGTTACTGGAGCTGTGGAAAAATAATAGATTTCATTTTGTATCCACACAGAAATAAGGTTCAATACTTAGCAAATACGTTTGAATATCTTGAAGATGCAAAACAGATAGCAAGGTCAGTTGCATTTTTTTTGTAAAACAATTGTATGTACACAGAAAGCAGTTTCCAATTTCTCTAGCATATGCTGTAACAATAAATATGTCTCAAGGTCCAAGGGTAGATGCAGCATTTATTAATATTGGTAGTACTGTATTTAAAGAAGGTATGTCTTCTGTAGCTTTGTCAAGGGTCAGAACTTTGTCTGGTGTGTATCCGATAGGGTTTGAAGACACTAGTGTAAATGCTGATTCCAGTTGTGTTATTGAGTATAACTGTTTGAGAAGCCTGTATGCTCCTAATCCCAGGCAGTACCCAGTTTTCAAAAAGCCTACAATCTTACCAAAATAAAGATGGTAAAGAATCACGGTGACATTCCTGTCAAAAAGAATAAAAAAGACAAGAAAGAAGTATTGCACAAAAAAGACTGAAATTGATGGTAAAATTGTAGGTTACCAGTTTTCAAACATCTCTGGTGTCAATTTATATGCCAATCTAGTTCTCAATAGTTTTCTTTAGCAAATCTGGTTCATGAAATTAAAAAAAAAAAAAAGAAAAAGATTATTTTCTTCTCTCATCACCTTGTTACACCAATTGTGCAGTGATCGAACAAAAACATGTTCTGCATTATCTATTAGAGATCGTGCAGATTTCTGCACTGGATCTGTGCATTTCACTGAAAACAGTCAAGAAGATACACAAGAATGTCTTATTGTTACGCTTGGTCTCTTAGAAGAAGAGATGGTGCCTATTGATGACCTGTTTGGACTAAGGTGTTCATGGGAGCATATTTGTGACTGTTGTTCCTTTTCTTCAAAAACAGTAATATATTCAGAAAGATTTATCTACATAACTTTACCACCTTATAAAGCTGCCAGTTTTCACAAACTGTTTGAAGATGCGTAACAGAACAACACCTGCATAAAATGCAAGTCAGATCCGCTGTCAACTTTGATCATAAGAAAAACTCGCAAATATAGAATCTTAATGCTACGGTGATGTGAAGCAGATTAAAGTAAATTGGAAACTCAAATTTTAAAGCTGGTCATATGTTAATTCCTGGGAAAACATGAACCTGTGCAGCATTATTTTCCATGGAGGAGTAAATGTTTCATCTGGACATTACACCAGCTGCATAAAAATGCAACTGGATGGACTGAATATAATAATAGCAAATTTACATTTAAGAAGAGATTACCCACAAATTACCATATTCGTACCTTTGGGTTCTTGAACCAAAGTCCTAAAGAGGATTACTACTGCACAAATGGAATAGTTCATCTCTGGAACTTTCAATCCAGCAAAATATGGCATCATACAGCCTAACAAAGGTTATGTCTTTCTAAGGAATTCTAGGTCTTCAAAACTTCTTACTCTTCGAAGGAAACCACAGACATAGTACTAAACTGGAAGTGGAGATTAGTAAATTTTAACTAGGACAAACATTTACAGAAGATAAAAAGAAAATCTAATAAACTTCTGTGGTCAAGAACCCCTGAAAACTAATGAAAATATTAGCAACACTGACATACTCTACTCTTCTTCAATGGATTATTTGACTTTATGATATCATGTGGCCTAGCAAGGGTGATGTGTTTGCACACCTTTTTAACAACTAGTATGATTCATACACATTAATTATGTTATAAAGTTATAATATACTTTCTATAATTTAACAAGTATACCTAAAGGAGTTTGGTCAGTCCTCGTAGTGAGTGTCATACATAGTCAAGTTAAGTTCTAAACTTAGACCAAACATCTAACTTTACTCATATTAAAGTTAGACTTTTGGTCTAACTTTACACTTTTGGTCTAAGTTTAGACCAAAGTACTATGAGTAAAGGTAGACTTTAGGTATAAGCTTACAGTTTGGGTCTAAACTTCAACCTTTGGTCTAACTTTACCTTTGTGAATCAGGCCCCATATTTATAGTGCTAACGTATAGAAGCTGAAAATAGTGGACAGTGGACAAGGAAATGTCAAATTGTTAAATATTATCTGTAATTGCTATATAGTAATATACATTTTTGTGTCTTGTAATTAACAATATCATTTTCAGCACAGATTATGAAGTTTTAATAGATAACTTAATAACATGCATATTTAACTTCTATGTATGTTTTCTTTCTTTTCAGACAGATTAAATAACCTATTTATTGGAGTAATGTAGGTATCTAATTACATTATTTTACAGTGATACACCATCCATAAACATATTGAAGTACACATAGTTAATGATACTGATACATCAACACAGTAGTACAAATATACATATATATACATAAAAATGCATACACTAATACTCCCAGGAAACACTCAGGTATAACCTTATATACCCAGGCAAACACTAATGCATATACTGATATACAAAAGCAAACACTGCTATATACCCTGACACATCTACTGACTCACTCACCTAAACACTTACACAAACAGGTATTTACTAATCCTAATACTGACACACTCATGTAGACACTAATCTACACACTAACATACCTACGGAAACAATGAAGCATACACTAACATAGCCAGGTACACATTTATATAACCACTATAGACAAACTAACACATCCAGGCACATTCTCATGTATTCATGCATACGCTGACCTACCCAGGCAGACAGATATGCATCCACTAACACACACAGGTACATACAGATGTATATACTAACACACCCAGGTACACTCTCATAGATATACTTAGACACCCACCCACACTGACACACCCAGACACACACTGATATAAATGTATATATATATATATATATATATATATATATATGTATTTATATATATCTACGGATACACCGACTAATGCATACAGAAACACACCCATTAACAGTAACATTTATGCTGACACACCCAGATACACACTGATATATATCCTGATACACTTACAGACACACTAATCTATACAGTGATACATGTAGGCATAGTCTACTACAGAGACTTGCACATCCAGATAGACACTGAAGCCTACACTGACATATCCAAGCAAACACAAATGCATACACTAACATATCAATGCACACACTTATCTGTAAACTGACTCATGTACATACTGGCATCTCTGCTAACATGCCCACACACACCGATACATACACTAATATACCCAGGCATACACTCATGCATACACTGGCACATCCAGGCAAACACTAATATATGCACTAACACACCCAGGCACATACTAATACATACATGATCATACCCAGTTACACACAGATGAATACACTGACACACCCATGCATATGCTCACACATGCACTGACACACCAAGGGGGGCACTGATGTATACTCTAACACATTCAGGCAAATAGTAATTCATACAGTAATATAGCCAGGTACACTCTCATCCATATACCTATAAACCAAAACACACAAATGTATAGACTAACACACCCAAGCAGACAGTAATGCATATATTAACACCCCCAGGTATACACTGATGCACACAATAAGACACCCTGGCACATACATATGTATACACTGATTCACACACGCAAACACTGATATATATACCCTAACATACCAAATGACACACTAATCTATACACTGACACATGCAGACACATACTAATTCAGATACTGGCATACCCAGATAGACAAAGATGCTGTAGGAAAGTCCTCCTTTTTGCCCTTGTCACCCCCAAACGTTTTTGGCAGATACTGGTGGTTACTGACTCTGACTGTGTTAAAGGCAAAGCTCCAGAGTTGGAGAGGGTCCAAAATACTATTCTCCTGTGTAAATGCCTTGTTTGTGAAATGGGGGACTTGGCCAGAGGACAGGGACCCAAACGTCCTCCAAATAAGAGAATGCAATGTATAAAAGAGGTAAAGTCCCACTCAAAGGTACTTGAAATTATCAAATTCGAAGTTTATTATATTACTTGTTCCAACATTATTTCCAAACGTTCCAAAAGAGTCACTTCATTTCCTTTGGCAAAAGCAACATCCAATATAATGGCGCAAAAAGAAAGAGAGAAAAACAGCCAACACTTGTTTCGCCCCCTCTGGCATTATAAGCCGGGGCTTTCTCAAGGCTGAAAAAGAAAGAGAAATCAACGCTCATTGATAGTATTGAGAAAAAATTATGTATGAAAAAGAAAAAGAAGAAGAGTAATATCAAAAAGCCTTCAAAAACCACCAAAATGTGTAAAAAGGAACCGAATACTGTGCAAAAGATGTCACCGATATTGTGCAAAAAAGTATCAACAATAAGAGAGCGCAATCATTAGTGAATAATTTCACGCTAAAACATAGATTGCAGAGAGGTGTACAAGAAAGTGATAGAATAATGGTAAAGCATCTAGTGCTCAAGTCTAGATAAAAATGTAGATATCCCAAGAAGGAAAAATATACACCGTTGCTAAAAAAGATATTATAAAGGAATACAAATAAGCTAGTTAAATAGACAAGTAAGGAACAATATAAGCTAAACATAGCATAAGGATGAGCATGCTTTAATAATATAATAAAAATCAAACACTTTCTGTTATTGACTAAATTAAACAATTGTTGGAGCATTTCTAGTACAAAGAAAAGAAGTAATGCAAGACATGTTGTAGTATAGTTGTACCAAAATCCTCAGGTGATTAATAAGCATGCCATCGATATATTACAGGTCCCATTGCTCGAGTGGACCATCTTGCTAAAAGATTGTGTTTGTGAAACTAAAAGAGTGCGCTAAGTCAAAATAAGCAGAGTTTCTATATATAGCGCAAGGAGCGTTCCTGCGTCTTACCTTGAAATGACATGAATATCAAAAAAACGCCAGCTATCAAAGGCAAAAGGCCATAGCAGCAAGAAACAGGCGCATTAAGCGTCGCGCTTGCTGTAAGCATGCCTTTATCAGGTAGGAGCTGAACTTGCGTCGTTCAGTTTCTAGTTGAAACAAACGACGGACTATTGTTATTTCTTGCACGTAAAGAGAGAAAGAAAAATGGCGGCCGCCATTTTATAACAATGATGTCGATCATTGCTCGAGGGGGTCATCTTGCTAAGAGATTGTATTTGTGCACCTAAAGGGTTCGCTAAGTCAAAATAAGCAGAGTTTCTATATATAGCGCAAGGAGCATTCCTGCATCTTACCTTGAAATTACATGAATATCAAAAAACCGCCAGCTATCAAAGGCGGGAGGCCATATCAGCAAGAACCGGGCGCATTAAGCGTCGCGCTTGCTGTGAGCAAGCCTTTATCAGGTAAGAGCTGAACTTGCGTCGTTCAGCTTCCAGTTGAAACAAACGACGGACTATTGTTATTTCTTGCACATAAAGAAAAAAAGAAAAATGGCGGCCGCCACTTTATAACAATGTTGTCGATCGAAATAACCAATACAAAATCATCTTTTATGAGCACAATATATATGCTAATGCTGAGACATATAAGATATTGGGCACCAACACCTGAGATAAATAAAAGATAAATAATAAAGAGTAAAGGGGCAAAGTTAAGAAGAAAAAGGTAAAGCAAAAAAGAAAGAAAAGTAAATAAATAGAATTCTAGTGTCAGTTGCAGATAAGAGACCGGTAAGTCTAAATGCGAACTTGGTGGTCAAATAATAATATAAAGAGAAGAAGAATAAAAGTGAAGAGCAAGGGATGTAAAAGAAGAAATAACATCAGAAACAGGATTAAGGCATGCAATAATCTCTGTAGAACAATCATTCAGGGAAATAAATTAAAACACAAACTATTTAGTGTACACTCAATTACAGAAAACATGAAATAAAACAGTATGTAAATATAAAGTAAGAATCCTTTTTTCTACAATAGCCAGAAATGCCATTCATAGTCTTTGTTGAGACCCTTGTGTATCATGTTTGATAATAAGACGACTTTCTTCTTGCAGTAGTCGTAAAGACCTGTTACCACCTCGCAGAGAGGGTGAAATGCGTTGTAAACCACTGAAAGTAAAAGTACATTGTTGTGAATGACAGTTATTAAAATGTTCAACCAGTGGTGCTTGAATATCCGATTTTTGCATGTTCCGAAAGTGTTCCTGGATTCTGACTTTTAATGGACGAATCGTGCTGCCAATATAGGTTAGATTACAAGGACACCAAATGGCATAGATGACATAGGTACTGGCACAGTTAATAAAGTCAGAAATCCGGTGTATGTGATTATTGATGTTAACCGATGTAGATTTAGAAAGGCCCAATTTACATACAGAACATTGACTACAGGTGAAGAAACCTTTTGGTTTTGAGGGTAAAAAAGTAGTAGACGGTCTTTGTTGAAGAAAAAAAGAAGGACAAAGTTTATTCCGAAGGTTAGGTGCCCTCCAGATGCCTATTTGGGGGTGATTAGTAATATATTGATTAATCGAAGAGTTATTCAAAAGTAAGAACCAGTATTTTCTAAGTGATTTACTAATATAATTGTGACCATTGTGAAAGGTGGTGATAAAACGAACCGATTCGTTCTTGGTAGTTTTTTTGGGTGTGTTCAACAGTAAATTTTGGTCCATATTTCTCACTTCATCTCTGATGATATCTAGAGAGGCCTTATTATATCCCCTTGTTATAAGTCTCTTGGTCATATCGGAGGACGTATTATCAAAGTCAGAGGTATTGGTACATTTAAGTCTAGCTCGTCTAAATTCTCCTTTTGGTATGTTTCTAATGGTACTAGGTGAATGGCAGCTAGTAGCATGGAGAATAGAATTGGCTGATGTCGTTTTTCGAAAAACAATTGTCTGAAGTTTGTTATCTTCAACAAAGATCAAAAGTTCAAGATATTCAATTGAAGAGTTAGAAGTTTGATAGGTTACATCTATGTCCCAAGGATTTGGGTTAAGAGACTGAATGAATTGTTGAAGAAAGGCTTTTGAACCTTGCCATATAAGCAAGATATCATCAATATATCGCCCCCAGAATATAATGTGTTTGGTAAACTGTCCAGAACGATCTGACCAAAGCCAATAGTTTTCCACAGCTCCCATCAGAATACATGAGTAGGATGGAGCAAATTTTGCCCCCATCGCAGTTCCTTGGAGCTGAAGATAAAAATTACCATCAAAAAGAAAATAGTTGTTTTCAAGACAAAATTTAAGAAAGTCCAAAATCATCGTGTTCCGTGTCAAATATTTCACTGATCTAGTAGATAAGCACTTATTCACTGCTGCAAGACCATCTTTGTGTTTGATTGACATGTAAAGAATGACAACATCAATAGTCACTAGAAAAAATCTGGTTGCCACTCTATATCTTTTAGTTTTTGCAGGATATCTTTAGTGTCTCTGACATATGAGGATAAATTTATCATGAATGGTTGAATCTCCCTATCAATGAGGGAACCCAACTTAGAACATATAGAATTTACTCCTGAAATTATAGGTCTACCCTTTGGTGGATGTCCTGTTTTGTGAATTTTGGGAAGAAGGTACAGGGTCGGGATAGTTGGAAATTGGAGAAAAAGAGAGGTTTTTTCAGAGCTAGACAGCATGTGGTGGGAGTGCCAATGTTCCAACAAATCAAGTAATTTTTGTTGTATTTCTGTTGTAGGGTTATGTAAGAGTTTTTTATAGCATGTTGTATCTTGGAGTTGACAATAGGCTTCAGTGAGGTAGGCTTCAGTGTTCAGAATAACAATATTGCCTCCTTTGTCTGCCTCTTTGATGATAATATTGTTATTGGTTCTTAAGCGTTCAAGTGCTGTTACCTGTTTGCTCTGAATATTTGTTGGTAAGTATCTTCGTCGAGCACAATATCGTTTATACTCACGGTCAAGATCACATAATACTGCTTTTGAAAATAAGTCAATCTTTTGACATCTTTTGCACAGTATTCGGTTCCTTTGTACACATTTTGGTGGTTTTTGAAGGCTTTTTGATATTACTCTTCTTCTTTTTCTTTTTCATACATTATTTTTTCTCAATACTATCACTGTTTTTCTCTCTTTCTTTTTGCGCCATTATATTGGATGTTGCTTTTGCCAAAGGAAATGAAGTGACTCTGACTGTGCCCTGGGTACTGCTAACCAGTCTCAGGGCAAGTGCTCTGTGTAAAATGGATTATGCAAATTAGGATAATTATAATTGGCTATATCAACCTACCTTTAAGTCCCTAGCATATGGTGGGGCATGTGGGTTTAGGACCCCAGCAAAGGTAGTGCACTCGTGGGTGCACTGCTGGGGTATCTAGGATCACTCTAAAGGCACACCTGCCTTGATGGCTGCTTTTCAGTTATATTTAACCTCAAATTCAACTTTGGAATTAAAATTACTTCCAAATTCCTAAGCTACCATATCTTTACATATAAGTCAACCATAAGATTTTCCCTATGTGCCCCCAAGGTTGAGTTCAGTGTAACTATAATCAGGTACTTTATAAAATATGTTTTATAAGCCCTGGCCTGTACCTGGACCCTGTACCCAGGATTGGATTAGCTACACACTTGGGCTTCACCAAGAAAAGGACTTTGCTTGACTTCTACTGCTTCAAGAAGGGACTCCCTGGATGCTACAGGGAGAAAATAGCTGACCAGCATCCCCTGCATCATACCCTCAAGAAATTGACCAGCTGACCACTGTTCATCTTTGGATTTGAACCAGGTGCATTTTGGGAGTTGGAGTCCTAACCCCCAAGGAGCAACTCAGCGCTTCGGGAACCTTTGGGTAATGTGTGGCCATCTAAAGAACCTTTAAAAGAACTTCTGGAAAAAGATCCAGAAGTTTGAAGCAACTCTGAAAAAAGCTCCAGAAGTGGAAGGACCTGATGTTGTGAGTCAATCCGGCCAACATCGACAGCGACCCGGCCTGGCTTTAGGTTCTTCTGGCTAAAAAGCTCTGGAGCCACAGACTTCCAGGATTTTACCAGGGGCTCGTAATAAAGCAATCTGATAATGTCCCATCAAAATTGACTTGCTGTGGAGGGTCATCCATTGCCTGGGAGAAAAAGCTCCAAAAAAGTTTCTAAGTCCGGAGGTAAAAGGTTGAAGGAGGCCTCCCGGCAGTGATTCCGAGGAGGGCTACAGAGATGTTGGCTTCAACTTGAACATGGTCCGGGACAAAGATTTTGATTCCGTCCTGAAAAGTCATCAAAATTCAAATGTAGAACTCTTCACTGATGCTTCCTGGGACTCTTATCCAAAGGGGGCTCATGCGAGGTAGGCTTCAACTTGTGACTTTGACCCAGTCGGTGAGAGATCTTCAAAAATGCTTTTAATTCTGAAGGGCCTCCCGCTCAGTGCAGCCAAGCAGGGCTCCATCACAGTCGATCTCAACTCTCAAAGTTTCTCCAGTCAAGTGCGACCAGATGTGTCCAGATTGACACTTTAGCTTTGTATGATCTAGAAAATATTTAGGCCTACATTTGGACCCAGGCTGTACGAAGACCGTCAGGGCCAAGGCGGGCCGGCGGAGAAGACACCCACATTATGAGTGTGGCGGGTTGGCCTCTGCCAATCTGCCACATCCCCACTTGTATCACCAGGGTGGTTGGACTGCGAGCCGGAGATTAGCATCGCTGACCCGGTGGTAAACTGAAGACTGCCAGTGGTAAAACGAGTGGGATTTCCACCTGGGTTTCACTGCCACGAAAACCCTGCAGAAAGACTGCCCATGACAGGATATATATTTGACGTTTCTACTAACATACCCAGACACACACGTATACATACACTAACATACCAAGGCACACTCTCATACATACACTGACGCATCCACCCAAAGAGTTATGTACACACTAACACACCCAGGCAGAAACTTATAAATATACTGACACACCAAGGCATATATGCTGACATAACCATAGACACTGATGCATATACTGACATACCGAGACTAAGGGGGTCATTATGAACACGGCGGGAAACACCGTTGACTGCTGTGGTGGCGGTGAACAGAAGACCGCCATTGGCGGTGAACAGAAACCCGCCATATAAAGATGCAAATATCAGAATCTGCCCAAAACATCCCAGCTACCAGTCACCGCCAGGACCTTGTCGGCGGAAACGCAGGACCTCCCGCCCCACCACCGCCGAGTACACAAACTCACCAACCTCCAAATAATGATGCACAAATCAGTGCCGTGGTCAGTGGAAGCCGAACGACCATTGGCGGTATGGACCACCACGGCCAGCAAGTGGACCCAACAGTAAGAAATGCACACATTGGCAAGTCTGAAACCCACACACCTGACACACATCCCAAGCACTATAAAACACACACAGACATACCCCACAATCCTTTGCAACGACATTAGGACAACTGCTACAGAGAACCCCAGAAGCAGACACTGAACACCACAATGCACAATACATACACCCAACCACACAAGAACACCCTCACCTCGATCCACACAAGACACCACTCACAACACATACCATGGCACCCCCCAAACACCCACGCTTCACAGAAAGGGAGCTAAGGACCATGGTGGACGAGATACTGAAGGTCGAGCCACAATTATTCGGGGCACAGGTCCAGCACACACCCATCACCAGGAAGATGGAGCTATGACAGATAATAGTAAACAAGGTCAATGCAGTGGGACACCATCCACGCATGAGGGACAACATCCGCAAGAGATGGAACGACCTGCGTGGGAAGGTGAGGTCCATGGTATCCCCGCACAATGTTGCAGTCCAGAAGACTGGGGGAGAACCTCTACCAACACCACCCGACTACACTGACTGGGAGGAAAAGGTACTGTCCATCCTGCACCCTGAGGTACTCACCGGAGTCACAGCAGGAATGGACTCGGGTAAGTCATCTACAATTACCCCATATCTATCACACCTGTTATGCATGCACCACCCCTCCAACAGCTACCAGGACCACTACCTTACCCAGGCCACATTCACAACATCCAGTCACCCTGCATGCCCACAAATCCACTAACAGGCCCACATCCTTCCCCCTGTGCACAGCCACCTACCCCTGCAAGGAATCACAAAGGCACTACATCACCCACAATGCACCTCCACATCCTAAGCAAAATGCAATGGCAACCTCACAAAGGCACTCTGCACGGCCCAAAAGTGAAAAAACCTACACAAAACAACCTAAACCGGTGCATCCTATCCGATCATGTAATTGTAACAGACATGTCCATTCCCCCAACAGGCACCACCACCCATGCCACCCTGATGGACAGGACAAGGAGTGGCAGTGCCCCACAAGGAGACAGAGACACCACTCAGGACACTGGAGAGGGAACCCTGGACATTGACGAACACCCTGGCCCCTCACACAGTCCTGGACTGTCACCATCCAGCAGCCCCACCCAGGATACCACTGATACCCCTACAACTCAGCAAACAACATCAGCTGAGGACAACCGTCCCCACACATGTGTATCCAGGCCACAGCCTGGTGGAACACATGGACAGCGGCCACAGTCACCCCCTACCAAGAGGCAAGAAGATAATGGCCCCAGGACGTGATCTCTGAGGTCCTGCGAGCATACCACCATACCCAGGACAGATTGGCCCAGATAGTTTCCACCCAGGAGCAGAGTCAAAGGATGCAGGTAGCACACCACCAAGAGGCCATGGAGCAGTGGAAACTGCACACTGCCACCACGGCCACCATAGCAGGTGGGCTGCTGCACCTTGTCCCAACACAGCCTGATGCCCCCACAGACCAGGAAGCCCTAGCTACAGGCCAAGATACAGACAGGGCAACAACATCAGCAGCAGCAACTGGACTTTTGCCACCATCTCAGGACACACAGGAGTCCTGCATCTCAACCAGTACAGGCCAACAACAGGCACCCAAACGGTCCCTCTGGCCCAGATATGGCACCGGAACACTAGCCAAGATGAAGGCCCCCTCAAAGACGTGACTCTGGCAAGAACTGTCCTCCAAGTGTGCCACTGAACCAACATCCACACCATGTAAAAACAACCCCAAAAACTGGAAATGATAGATGGACATACCACTACTGCCAACAAATGTTGAAACCATGGAGCCATATTGGACAACCACCAGTAGCCCACTCCCGTCACTGTAAACTGCACGATGTAATCCCTGCACCAAATAAAACACCAGTTCACCAATTACAATGTCCCCTGTCATTATGTCAAAACAAATGGAAGTATGAATGCAATTGTCTTATAATTCATTGATTCATATCTGAGTAGCAGGAATTGCACCTCACGCATAACATGCGATTGTGCCAACAGAATTGTCAAACAATTCTACCATAATGTTACATGTCCTATGCAAACCTGGTCACAGTGACAATGTCTATAGACCCAACACCCCCCTAGATGAAAAGGCACACTGACAGTATGCTGCACAGACAACAATCTAATCAAATAGTCCCACATAGTTACTGGAAGTAGAGTTATATCAGTTGGTTCCTGGAATGTACATCTTCCCCCTCCTCATCATCACCATCACTCTCATCCCTTCTCTGAGGAAGCTGGTCTGGATATACAGCACCCTCCTCCTCCAAGAGGGGGATAGAATTCCTCACAGCCACGTTGTGCAGCATGCAGCAGGCCACCACTATTCTACACACCTTTTCAGGCTCATAGGCCAGGGATCTGCCACAAATATGTAGGCAACGGAATCTAGCCTTCAGGAGACCTATTGTGCGCTCTATCACCCTCCTAGTCCATCCATGGGCCTCACTGTAATTCCTCTCTGCATCTGTCCTAGGATTCCTCACTGGTGACAGGAGCCAACGCATGTTGGAATAGCCAGAATCACCTGAGAAAGGGGGCAAAACAGGATTGTCAATTACAACCCTCAGTGGCAGACAGCCGGGCTGTCTGTTTTGTGCCAAAAAGTGTCAGACATACCTACCTATGATCCATCCTCTGTCCCCTTGTAGTTGTTCCATCTTGTGTGGCACACTTCTGCTCCTCAGAACAAAGGTATCATAGACTGATCCAGGGAACATGGCATTCACATGTGAGAAGTACTGGTCTGCAGTACACACCAATTGAATGTTCATGGAGTGAAAGTTCTTCCTGTTTCTGTACACCTGTTCACTGAATCTTGGGGGGATGAGAGCAATGGGCACCTATCACATGGGATATGTTGGCAAAGGCATAGAGTCTGGCTTTATGGCAGGGTGTTCAGCACTTTGGGGAAACCTCACATAGGACTGCAGGTGTCGTGCAAATACATTCAGGAATCTGGACAGTATAATGCTAAGCATTGGCTATGAAAAACCTGCACCCATGACCACTGTCACTTGAAATGAGCCCATGGCCAGGAAATGGAGGGCAGGGAGCACCTGCACTTCAGTAGGGATGGCATGCTGATTCTGATTAGCCAGTCTCAGTGCTGGATCCAGTAATGCACAAATTCATGAATAGTAGCACGAGTGAGTCTGTAATTGATAATGGTGTGAAGTTCCACCATAGTCCACAAATCAACAAGTGGTCTGTACATCAATGAGAGTATAACCAGAATATAGAACACATGTGAGGAACACACATACATCTGCCCACAATGTTTCCTATTCAGCACAACTGGCATGATTGTCGATGGCACATATGCATAGTAGGTGTGACACTGTAGTAACATGTCCTCAATGATACATCAGGACTGTTCAGGTGAGTAAATGTATATTTCTTCATGCCAATAGGTGTTTGGGGACAATAGGGCCTGCATGGGGCACATGAGGATTTAACAACTGTGTAGTTAAGACCAAAATGTCTGCCCCCTCTAATCCAGAAATGTTGTGGTGGAAGTGACCTCATACCGCTAGCGGTTGACGCAATAGGTTAAGGCGGTGTTTACCACCGTGTGCCAATTCATTGGTTAACATGGTTGTTAATGGGGATTATTAGCGTATCATAATCGCCGCTGGTGGTGACGGTGCACATTGCCGCAGTGTGTGCGCTAACTCGTCACCCCAACTTCACTTGACTTGACTCCCGGATCTCGTGCACGCAGGTACTCCACTGAGTGTGCTGCTGTGTCCTGCCTCTGGTCATGGAAATGGCACGTTTGGCAGGGGAAAGGGCCCCTGGCCTTCACCAACGAGGAATGGGAGAAGCTCGTAGATGGGGTCCTGCCCCTGTAAGCCAAGCTCTACGGTCGACCAGCGGTACAGGTTAGTAGGAGGATTGGGGGGCATGGAAGTGTGTAATGGTGGTATATGGCTGTGAACATGTGTGCACGTTTGACACTGTATAGTCCAGGGTTCCTGACATGCTGTGTGTGTGTGTGTGTGCTGTTATGCTGTTATAAAAGTCCGTCCCATAGTGGACGTATAGCCAGCTGTATGTAATGGCCATTGTCTGACCTCTGTGTTCCTTTTTCTGTGTGTCCCGTATAGGTCAGCACCCATCAGAAGAGGGGACTATGGCAGGCCATTGCCAGGGAGGGGAGGACCCTGGGGCTCTACAACCGGTGGAGCACCGATTGCAGAAAGCAGTGGGAAGACATGTGTCACTGGGCGAGGAAGACCTGCGAGGCCCAGCTGGGGAAGTCCTCCCAACGAGGAAGGGGTGCCCGTCGGGCACTGACCCCCCTTATGCAACGCATTCTGGCAGTGGCATACCTGGACCTGGATGGGCGATTGAAGGCTGCACAGCAGTCACAAGGGGGTGAGTACAGAAACCATAGTATGGCTCCTTGATGGATGTGTGAGTGTGCGGTGGTATGTATGCTGTCTAGTGGCAGGGACTTTGACTGATGCCCGTGGGGTGTAGGGTTGTAAGTGTCAGGTCTGCAGTACTTTAGGCCCTTCAAAGCTGTGGGGGATGGCTGTAGAGCAGGGTGGTGGCCACTAGTCAGGGGCATGTGTATAGTGGCAGGTGCTGCATGGTTTAAAAGTTGCAGGGTGGGTGTATATGTGAACCTCTTCTGTACCTCCATTCAGCTATTTACAATTGTCTCTCCTGTTTTGTCTCCCCATCCCTGTTCTCTTGTGTTGTCTGTGCACATCAGCATCATCTGGCAAGGGAGCTGAGGCACCAGCGAGTGGGAATGCAGCGAGCAATGGTTCCACAGAGGCAGAGTCGTCTGACGCCAAAGGGACCAGTGGGTTGCAGGGTGAGGGGAATACCACGGGGGAGGCAACTACCACTGGAGGTAGTGACTTTGATACCTCCTCCGATGGGAGCTCCCTGGCGGTGGCTGACCCTATTGGGCCCACCAATTCTGTGTCATCTTCCGCCACCCCCCATACTATCACTGCCTTCCCATTTGCTCACCACCGAGTTGCCCGTGCCCGCTCACCCAGAAGGGTGGGCATCTCCTTCGCCGCAGGCACCTCCTCCCCTGCCCTTGTCAGCCCAGCTGCCCTCACGGAGGAGGCTATTGACCTCCTGAGAACCATCTCTGTAGGGCAGACAACCATCATCAATGACATCCATGGGTTAGCATCAGAGGTGCAGCAGACCAATGCCTATCCGGATGGCATTCTCGGTGCCGTGTCTGGCCTACAGAGATCTTTTCAGGCTCTTGCCTCCTCTTTGACAGCAGCCAGTGTACCTGGTCATTCCGTCCCCACTCCAATGGCCTCTACCCCTTCCAGCACCCCACTCCCTTCACCCGTTCAAAGCGCACATTCTGACACGCAGACACACACCTCCACACACAAGAAGCACACTTCAAAACACAAGCACCACACCTCCTACCACAGGCATACACACAGCCAACATACACAGGCACACACACCAACATACACTTCCCCCAGTGTGTCCGCATCTTCCACCTCCCTGTCTGTCCCCTCTACATGCACACCCACAGGCACTGCACCCTCATTCAATGTTGCTGACCCTATTCATGCAGTCACCACAAAAACAGACATCCATTCATGCACCCCAGACACCACACCTGCACTCACCACAACGACTTTAGTTGACACGTGCAGCACACTCACCAAACTTGCAGACACACAGACAACATACATTTATACTGCCAGCCTGTCTTGTCCCACGGTGTCCACCCCCCTCCTCCCAAGACACTGAAACACACTAAAACACCCACCCATCAAACATCCACCACACCTCAGCATACTGTCCAGTCACCTGCAACCACATCACGCACACCTACACCTGTCATGACCACTCTCTCTACCTCCACTCCCACGCCTTCCTCCAGGTCCACCCCAATTGCCCGTAAAAAACTTTTCCTATCCTGTGTTGACCTATTCGAACCCACTGGCCCACCCCGTCTTGTCTGTAAATGTACCCACTTCCTTGCCCTGTCCACTCCTCCCACATCTCAGCCCGCCCCTGTCTGCCCTTCCCATTCCTGTGCTACCTCCCCTGTGAGCAAGAGACCCTGTGCTGGCCCTGCACCCCAGTCCAAGTCTGCTCCACCTGCCTCAAGGTCCAGATCCAAGCCCCCTCCCCCTTCCAAACGTAAGGACAAGCCCCCCTCCCAGTCATAAGTCCCCACCCCCACAACCCCTGCCCCTGTTCCCAGAGGTGCCTGGATGCCCAATTGTTGCCCCTATGAGGTGGAGTACCTTTGCACTTGTGGGAGTCAAGTTGGGGCCAATTTGGCCCTTCGGACTACGCACTCTGGACTGGCCATTGGCCTTATGTTGCACTTTTGTTGCTCATTGAGCTGAATTAAAAATCATGTGTGGCCAGTGTTGTTTATGGCAAACTCAGGATCATTGTTCATTGTTTCTTTGTTTGGGGGTGTTGGGCACATGTGTGTACTTTGGGCAGGTTGGATTTGCCTTGTGTCGAGTAAGTACCTCTTCTTGCTGTGGGGTGTATGGCTTGTGCTGTTGTGAGGTGTTGTGGGTGCGTTGCGGAGTGGGTAGAGTGGGTGGGTATGTAACTGTGCCCTTTCTTCCATTGTTTAGTAGGTTGCAGTACTAACCGTCGTCATCTTTGTCAGTAGTCTCGGTCGTGGAGGTATATGGCAAGGAGCAGGGCTGGCATGATCTGCAACTCTCTATCCATTTCTGCTTTGGCATGCTGTGTGTGCCTCCGGTGAGTGTTTCCTTTTATTTGCTTCATTTCCGCCTGGCTCTGAGTGGAGGTGCTACCCGCCCTAGAACTGATGACAGTCTAGTGCTTCATTATCTGATGGGTGGGTAGGGCCTTTCCTTCGGGCTGTGGGCGGGCTCTGCCATCGTTGTCGGCTCTCTTCTGCTGGCGGTGAGTGGTTTTCAGGCTGCCTGTTTTTCAGGTGATTTATAATTTGGCAGTCCAGACCGCATGACTGTTGGCGGTTGTTACCGCCACCACCGGTGGTGCGGTGTTTACCGCTGTGTTCATAATGGGGGCCTAAGTGCTGATGCATAGAGTAAGATAACAAGGTATACATTCATCCATACATTCATAAACCGAAGCACACACTGATATATACACTAACACACCTAGTCAGACGTTAATACATTCACTAACACATACAAGCAAACAGCCCCACGTGCAGTAAAACTGCCCAGAACACACCTATTCATACAGTGACACCCCAGGTACACATTGATGCGTATTCTGTCAAGCCCAGACGCACAATGATGCATACACTGACACACTCATGCACACACTAGTGCATAGACTAACACACCCAGTTACACATTGATGCATTCACTGACACAACTAGGCATACACTGATGCATACACTGACACACCCAGGTACACACTATTATGTACACTGACACACCCAGGCACACACTGATGTTTACACTGACACACCCAGGCACACACTGATGTATACACTGACACATTCAGGTACACAATGATGCACACAGTGACACACAGAAGGACTCACTGATCCATACACGTATTCAGCCAAACACACACCCATCCATACACTAATACACCCAAGCTAACACCAAAGCACACCCAGGAAGACACTGATGTCCATACTGAGACAGTCATACAGACAATGATGCATACACTAACACATACAGGCACACATTTACTCATAGACTGATATACCAAGGCATATGCTAAAGCACATGCTGATACATCCAGATAAACACTCATCCATACACTGATACATCCAGGCAGGAAAAGACACATACACTAACACACACCTATGGATAAATTGATACACCTAGACACATAATGATGTACACACAGACACAACCGAACATTAACTAATACATACACTGACACACCAATATTAGATACTCATCCATACACTGATATAACAAAGCAAACACTGACACCTACACTAACACAGGCAGGCACACACTGAGGCGTACACAAACACACCCAGGTTCACACTGAGACAACCAGACACTAATGGATACACCGACATACCCAGGCACATACTTATTCATTCACTGACACATCCAGGCACACATCCACCCATACACTGATATACCAAGCCA
Source organism: Pleurodeles waltl (assembly GCF_031143425.1). NCBI lineage: Eukaryota > Metazoa > Chordata > Amphibia > Caudata > Salamandridae > Pleurodeles > Pleurodeles waltl. The sequence continues at coordinate 582,708 of NW_027150395.1, forward strand.
TACGCTAATGTGCACACTGACACATTCAGGTAAACACTCATCCATACACTGCTACATCCAAGCATACACAGACATATACACTAACACACAGAGGCACACACTTAAGCATAGACTCAAACACCCAGGCACACACTGATGTACACAATAACACAACCAGAGACACACTGATGCATTGACACACACCAGGCACACACTCATCCATACACTGATAAATCCAGGCAAACACTGACACATACTATTACACATCTAGACATACCTGTCCATATACTCACAAACCGAGATATACACTGATGCATACACTGACATATCCACACAAACACTCATACATACAGTGACAAACCCAGGTATACACTAACATATAGAGGCATACACTTACGTATAAACTGATATACTGACACCCTCCCTCACATATCTGCCAACATATCCAGATATACACTAATGTCTAGACTCAGGCACGCAGAAACATATTTATGCATACAGTGACACATCCAAATAGACACTGATGCATACACTTATACATCTACGCATATAGTGAACCATATATGTACACACCTATTGTAGGACAGAAAAATGCAGACACATCTCTTCTTTGAGAGAATGGAGTGGTTCTAAGAAAAACTTTTTTTTTTTTTTTTTATTTGTTTAACTTTTTTTACTTTTTTGTGGTTGTTTTCAAAACATAGCTTTACAACGAAAGAGCATGCCAGCAAACAAAGAAGCAAAGAGATTCAATTTGCAAAAAAATGAAAACAAACCTTTAAAACAAAAAGAAAAACTAGCAACGGAGGTTGCCAATTGTTAGACCTCATAGCCTTAGGGTGGTCATCCTCCAACCTTTTGCCTGCCTCCCACCATTTTTCTGACCCTGTTTGTGCTGGTTTTAGGACTCTACACACTTTAACACTGCTGACCAGTGCTAAAGTGCATGTGCTCTCTACCCTAAACATGGTGACATTGGCTCATACCCAATTGACACATTTAATTTATCTGTAAGTCCCTGGTAAAATGCACTAGAGGTCCCCAGGGCTTGTAAATTAAATGCTGCTAGTGGGACTGCAGCACTGATTGTGCCACCCAAATAAGTAACCCTTTAACGATGTCACAGGCTTGCCAAAGCAAGGCCTGTGTGTGCAGTTTCACTGCCACTTTGACTTGCCATTTAAAACTACTTGCCAAGCCTTAAACTCCCCTTTTCAATATTTAAGTCACCCCTTAGGTAGGCCCTAGGTAACCCATGGGGCAAGGTGCTATGTCAGTAAAAGGCAGGACATGTACATGTGTGTTTTACATGTCCTGGTAGTGAAAAACACACAAATCTGTTTATCATTACCGTAAGGCCTGCTCTTATCATAGGTCAGCATTAGAACTGCCCTTATATACTTTTAAGTGGTAGATTCTGATCTGAAAGAAGTAGTCCTGTCATGTTTAGTATGGCCAGAATGGTAATAGAAAATTCTAGTGAAGTTGGATTTAATATTAGTATTTTAGAAATGTCATTTTTCTGCACTTACTGCCATCTGTGCCTTACAGTCTGTCTCTAATTCAGGCCATGTCTGTGCTAGTTGACGGCTCCCCTTGTGCATTCCACCTAGACAGCCATAACCACAGGACACTCAGCTGCATTTGCATTCTGTCAAAGCCCAGCTCACCTGAGTCCTTGTTCAGTTCTGATGGAGGTTGAAGACAATCCGACCCCACCCTGAAACTGCTTGTTCCAGCACACTAGTTTTTAAAACAGTGCACTAAGACCAGAAGCTCAAGGGAAGGGGGGAAGTGGATAAAATAAAATAAAGAGACAACACCGTTCTTGCGTTTCCACTGTTGAAGTGCTGCACAAATCTGCGGCCCTCTCTGACTTCTGTAGAAACTGGTGCCTAATGAAACATAAACAAAGAACAGATAAGTACAACCTATTCCTAACTGGGTTCCTGACTATCCCTTTATTTATTAGACATTTTCTTCTAAAAGTACCTCTTGGATCCTGGTCTCTAGTTTCCAGGTTTGGAATGTGTTACTGCTCTGGGATGTGCTTTCTATTACTCTAAAGCTTCTAAAACATTAAACAAATACCGTTATCAGAATTACCAATATCAAACATTCATCTTAATATAACTAAAGCCTAAATTCCCAATAGCAGACTCACTTTTCCCATATTTCCAGAATCTTTTATAAAACAAATACTGTACTTTTACGTCAAAATACAGCATGTAATTTGTGCAAGTCCTTGATTTACTGTTTGCCTTGCTGTTATTGGTTTCCACGGTTCGATTCTTAAAAGTTCCATAAAAAATGTTTGCTTCACAAAGTTCCGCAAAGTATTCTTGTAACAAAGAGTTTGAATCACAATGTTCGTGGAAGGTATCTTGTTTCCAGAAATTTTTGTCAAAGTTCTTTCAGGTAATAAAAGTTTTGCACTTACTTGTTGCTGGCAAGAGATACTGATCAGTCTAACCTTGTCTTCTTTCTCTTTTGCAGGTTGCTTGTAGGAGAGAGGCTGAGGCAAGGAGGAACCGGAAACCGGAAGAAGGAAGAGCCAGCAGCTGCGCCCATTGAAGCCAATGAAAGTCTGTAGAGAGCAGGAGTGCCAGCGCCGAGGGATCTGTCCTCAGGTAAGCGGGAGTTAGACGAGCACAAGCACTGGGTGAGGCTCGGGGGCTGCCTTTTATAGACAGGGCTGGGTGTGGTCCTCACATGCTGCACATGTTCTTGAAAGGTGTGCAGAGCTGGGTGTGGTTTGAAGAGCTGGGTGTGGTCCTCACATGCTGCACATGTTCTTGAAAGGTGTGCAGAGTTTCAGTTATTATGCAAATGAGTTAAATTAACACATGGCCTAGAGAGGAGTGTTTTAAAGAAGCCTTGGTAAAAGCAAGGCCCAATGTGTAAACAAAACAGCACATTAAACAACATACACAGAAGCCTAGGGGGGGGAAGGTGAGATAACAAGAAAGGCTTTCAATAGTAAGTTTAAAAGGGAGCTATTACAGAACCCACTAGTGCAGTGAGAGGGAACATGCTCTTTGCTGTGCACAAACCCTAACACATTCATGTGCATACAGATGGCTTTCATCTGGGCAGGAAGGGTGGAGGGGCTCTCACTTACACTTCAAAGGCCAGTGGCCTGCCTTAAGGAGTGAAAACCCCCCACAGGGCTCCTGGCAGACAGGGCTGGGTTAAAAGAGACACTTGTGCACTTCAAAACCACTCTTTGATGTTTCCTCCACTTCAAAGGCACTTTTGTATATTTACATACATGTACTGGGCCTCTGACCCTAACAAATCAGACACTTCTGGATCTACAACTGGATTCTGTCAGAGGGACTGCCTGGCAGCCTAAAGGGCTCACCTGGTCTGCTTTGCTGGAAGGACTGCTGCCCTGCTTGTTGCCCTGTTGCCTGCTGGCCCCTGGCTTTGCTGGAAGGACACTGCCTTCCCCACAAATGGATTCATAGGGTTTGAATTGAGCTAGACTCCTGTTCTGAAGAATCAAGGCCACATAGACTTCACCAAAAAAAAGAAGAAAATCTCCGGGTGTTGGAAAATCACTGCAACGCCTGTAGAAATTGATGGAGCACCCTACTTGCGGTTAAAAAAATGCTGCATTTTTTCCCAGATCAATGCAGCACCTCCTCTTTCTTACCAGCGTGCCAAGGATTTTCAACGCATCGTCTTTGTGCATCAAAATATCCCTGCATCTCTCCTGGAAATTGATACATCACCTTGCAGCGTGGACAGAAATGATGCATTGCCTGAGCCACAGCAGAAAATCTGACACTGCTCCTTATTTTTCAACACATCTCCTCCTCTGGGGCCCGTGCATTATTTGTGACGCATCCTTGATGCAACATTTTAAAAGGATACAACAACTGATTCTTAGGGATTGAGACTCATTTCAACTTTAAAAAAATGATATTTTAACTTCCACATTTTGGATTTTTGTTTTTTTGGTGTTATTTTATTTGGTCCTGTGATGCAGATAGTACAGTTGTAGTATATGAAGACTGTCCCTGAGCAGCACTCAAAGAAGAAGAATCTTCTGTGACTTCCCTCTCATGCAGGATGCTATTATACACCCTTTCATGGATTGTCTTCAAGTGTTTTCACATGAAACTTATTTGATGTGAATACTTTTTTGAAGTCCCACATGAAAGTTGCATCCCACAAATAGTACAAGTGACATATTTTGCTGTCACCGTCTTCGCTCCTGGAGTGACTGTGAAGTATCTGAACACTTCACTCTCCTTCTTTATTGAAGATCTTCTCTCCTGTTCCTCCATAGTGGGATCCTCTTGTTCTTGTGCCACTGATGAAGTAGTAGCCATCTCTTCTCAAACTCTCCAAAGATAAACACTCAAGAGAAAATCTACTCAGGAATTGAGTGCTCTCTCCACAGAGATCAAACAAGAAATGACTACGGCAAGGTATGGCTGCCAATGTAATAGGTGGGGTCCAAATACAGCTAATCAATTGAGAATGTCACTTTTTCCTAAATGGAAGGATCCGTGGTTCACATATTTAAAAGTAAAATGACTATGAGTACAATTATATCTACTTACATATGGGTGCACCCTGACTCTATTAGATAAAGCAGATATCTGTATATACTAAACTCATCTCCTTGGATCTGGTTCTGCTTACCCATCCTGATCATGTGATCGGAACAAAAACCATAGAGTGTGGCCGTCTATGTTTTCCAGCCCCATGGATCCTCAGCTGCGGATCCAGACAATTAAAAAATGATAATAATATTATTAAAGAAAATATGATTATATTTAAATAATTGATACTTACTAGATACAAAAGCAACTTTGTATATTATAGTATCACACATACTTAGCAATTTAAAAGTCATTCTCAAATGTAATAAAGACCTTTTGTAACCTATTTACTGATTCACACAACTAGAAACTTACATATACATTTACCCTGGTAGAAGTGAACATCAGTGTGCAGCTTTACTGTCACCTCTACTTTGTACTAGATAACTTGTTCAACAACAGTCAATCTTTCATACACCATTCTCGTACTAACTCCCTCATCCTTACATCACTTATGCACTCATTCACTCACCCATACACCAATCATATAGACACTCACTCACTCATACACCACTTATGCACTCACTGACTCATCTATACATATACTGATGCATTCACTCAATCACCCACATGCCACTCATCCACTCACTCACCCATACACCACTCATACACTCAGTCTTCCTTATACAGACTCATACACTCACTCAATCACCCACACACCACTTTTCCACTCACTCCCTAACCAACAAACATACTGCTACACTCACTCAATCTGCCATACACCACTCATGCACACACTCACTCACCTATACACCACTCATAAACTCAATCACCTATAGGCACACTCATATACTCAGTCAGTCACCCATACATGACTCATGCAGTCACTCAGACAGACACACACTCATACACTCAGTGAATCACCAATACACCAGTCATGCACTGACTCACTTGTATGTAGATCTACTCACACACTTAGTCAAACACCCATACACCACTTATGCACTCACTCACTCATACTCACTCACTCATACATACTTCATTCAAACACTCACTCTCTCTCACCCATACACACTGTTGAACTTGTTCAGTCACCAATACGCACACTCATGCTCTCATTCTCTCATACATACACCACTCATATAGTCACTCATTTAGTAGCACATAAACACACAAATGCACTCAGTGATCCACCCATACACCACTCATGCAGTTAAAAACTCACCTATACATGCTGTCATACAGTAAGGTAATATATGTACTTGAACATCATATTAATACACACACACCTTACAACCACCCTAAAAAACGTAAAACATTGCTAAAAGAAAAAAAATACAAGTAAAGTTACAGTTAGGAAATAAAATTTAAACAACAACTGAAATTCACTGAAAAAAACAAAGCTTACCAGGATGTTATTGTTAGGAAATAACATTGAAAAAAACCCATTAAAATTCACTGAAAGAATCAAAGCTTACAGGTATTATATATTTAGGAAATAAAATGTAACAAAAACATTGAAACCATTGAAATTCACTGAAAAAACAAAGGTTAGAGGGAAGGTATAGTTAGAAAATAGAATTATAACAACCTCAGAAATTAATTGAAAAAAAAAAAAGGTTATAGGGCCGCTATAGTTAGGCTCCCATTTCACACGTACATAACCACTGAAATTCAGCAGTTATAGTTACCTCAGCGAACTATGAATTGCGCCCCGTAATGCACTGCTTGTGACCTCACATATTACATCACTCATTTTATCACTGATGACATTTCAAATGACATCACTGGTGACATCACTGATGACATCATCCACAGAAAAGCTCAGACAGCTAATCATACCCTCATTCGACATGATACATCCAATCAAGCAGACACACACACACACACACACACAAACAGCTCTCTAGTTACAGACACACACACTCCCCGATACAGACATTTACACAATAAGTAACTCACCTGTACATCAACTACCACACCCTGTCACCTGTACAATCACTGATACACTCACTTATTTCCCCATGCAGACACTAACACCCCCAACTCACTTACTGAGAGCTACTTGCACAACAACTCACTCTCCCATATAGTCACTGATACAGCCTGACACTTACGTATACAGTCACTCATACACCCACTTGGTCACCCATACAGTCACTGCCTCACACACTCAGTAACTAATAAGTCACTAAAACACCCACTAACTCATCCATACAACCACTCACACACCCATTGACTCACCCATGCAGCAACTCACATACCCACTCACTCACCAATGCAGACATTGATACACTCAGTGACTAATCGATATAGCTACTCACACATCAATTCACTCTCCCATAAAGGCACTGACACATTCACACACTTATGCAAAAACCTACTGATGCATCCACTCACTCACCCGTACAGGCACTGACTTGCCCACTCACCCACTGAACAGTCACAAACACACTCCATCACTCACCCATACAAGCAAACACACACCCAGTCACCTGTACAGCCACTCCTACTCCCACTCACACATCTATACAACCACTTACACTCACTGGATGACTGGATGATGTCATCAGTGATGTCATCAGTGAGGTCACTGATCATGTCATGAGTGATGTAATATGTGAGGTCATAAGCAATACACTACGAGAGTGAAAGTTATAGTTAGCTGAGGTAACTAGAACTCCTGAGTTTCACTGGTTTTATGTGTGTGAAATGTGAGCCTAACTATAACATCTCTGTACCCTTATATTACCTACTGGCGGTCAAAACTTGGTAGTTATAGTTAGGACCTAGTTTCTATAGAAAAAGTGTTTTTTGTTTTGCTAATAACTTTAATGCCGTTTGATGAATATTCAGGAAATTTTCAAAAACAAATTCTCCCTCCTGTCAAATGCTGGCCGGAAAGTTTCGCAGTGATCCATCTAGTGAAGGCCAAGAAAAAGGGAGGTCCCAAAACCCATTTCGCCATTAATTCTTTCTTAAGGATTTTGAACAGCGATAGCACCAAAACCACTGGACGGAATTACACTTAATTTGGGAAAGGTAGCTCTTGGTCTAGAAAGGGACCTTTTTTGTTATTTGGTATCATGGAGCCACTGATGGCCCGGGGACCACCACCCCTCAAAGCCAGTGCCTGCTATGTCCCTTAGGACCTAGCTGTTTACTGTGGCTTGGCAGCAGCTTTGACAGCTGCCACCAAGTCACAGCTAACACTCTACTCCATTGAAGGGAGAGGTGTCAATCAGCTCTCAATCAGCTCTCCCTTCATTGGAGCAGAGGTTTCCTCCATGTGCCTGACTGTGGAGAGGCAGTCAGGAGCACAGAGAAAACGGCTTTCACAGAGAGGGAGCTGCTATAGCATTCCCCTCTCTGTGATAGCAGTGCTGGCTTCCACAGGGGGTGTGGAGCCAGTTGGGACTCACCGTTACATTTGTTAGAAGCCCCAGGGAGGTGGTGATCCCTGGGCCTGTGGGAGAGCCAGGCAGCCCCCGCACTTCATTTATTTTAATGCCCCAGGTAGGTGGCAGTCCCCGGGGCTGCAGGGGTCCAGTGGGCTGTCCCGCATTGAAAATGTAAATGCCTCCAGGACCTGGCCCACCCGGGCTCCTCACAGAAACATGCACAGGAGCCCAAGCGGCAAAAAGTTGCAGCAAAAAATGCTTTTTATCTCTGGGGGGGTCCCTCTGGGACCTCACAACCAGAGCTGAGGGGTCAGGGTGTCCCTACTTTGGGCTCTTTTTCTATTTTTCAAATTTTTTTGTGGGACTCAGCTGAAGCTAAGTTCCAAGATGGCTGCCAACACTTCCTGGTTTGATGTGTTGGCAGCCATTCAGAGCTGTGCATTTCCCTGCATGGGCTCATCTTTTTTTGCAAAGTCATCATGGCCAGAGATATACAAATTTATTTTCCCAATAATATCTCCAAAAATACTGAACGGATTTTCACCAAATAAGCGAAAGCACAATCTGCGTACTGAAAGCTAGCTTTCTGCCAAATTTGCTGTAATTCCATCCAGTGGTTCGGGCTGTAGTCGTGTTTAAAGGTCCTATGGGAATTAACATGGGGAACTCAACTTTTTTGACCCCCCCCCCCTTTTTCTTGGCATCTGCTTGACAGATCACCCCAAAACTTTCTGTGTGCTACAAGAATCACGGACACACTTTATTTTACCAAATTTCCTGAAGATTCATCAAATGGTGTTAAAGATATAGGAAAGTCAAAATACACTTTTTCTATGGAAACTAGGTCACAAGTAGAACTACCTACTGGCAATCACCAGTAGGAAGTTATAGTTAAGACCTATTTTCCAAGGGAAAAGCTTTTTTTTAGCCAATAACTTTGACGCTGTTTGACAAATCTTCATGAACTTTTCAAAACTAATAGGACAGTCGGTTTAGCTGCTGTCTTGAAAGTGATCAATCAAGTAGATGCTGAGAAAAAGTGGGGGTCCCAAAACACATTTTCCCCAGGCATTTTCCCATAGAGTCTTTAGACACATCTACATCCAGAACCACTGAACGGATTAACACCAAATTTGTCAGGAAGCTAGATCTTGGTGCACAGATCTTGCTTTTTGTTATTTGGTGTAAATCCATTCAGTAGTTTAGGAATTATTATAGGAAAATGAAATATAGATATTTGCATGCAGCCTAAGCACAGATCTCATGGTGAGATCTTATTGGTTATCTGCACTTCAACCAGGAACTTCTGGCATACATCTTCAGAACAATATACATGATAGCACCTCAATGAAAGGCATTGCAGTGAATTACAGGCTTTGAAGGTCACAAAAAGAAGACCATAAAAAGAATGATAATAGATTTTAGTTACAATATACATTATTTGTTGATGGTTCCATAGTTATTTTAGGAATTACGTTGTGTTCCAAGGTGATTTTACCATGTAAAAAACCTTCTGCTGGGATTTCATGGATCATGTTTAAAGAAAGCTGTTTTCTCATGAGTTAGCACAACGGACCAAGGAGGGCAGGGAAAGGTGGACAGGGGAAAAAAACAACCATGCAGGGCAGGCAAGAGAGGCTGTTTCAATATTACAGAACATTGAGAGCAAAAGGAAGTGGCAGTGGCAGTACAACCAAGCAAGCCAACAGACCCGATCCAAGCATAAGACTTTAACTCGCACCCCGGCAATGCACAGTTTTTTTTTCAATAGTTTTACTGCATACATTACATTGATACTATTAATGATGTCATCAAAGATGTCATAAGTGTTGCAATATATGGTGTAATTAGCAGCGAGGATGCAAGTTATAGTTATCTTAGGGCACGAGTTATAGTTACTAATAAGTCTAACTACTGAATTTCAGTGGTATTGTACATTTAAAATGTGAGTCTAACTATAGCATCCCTGTAACCTTTGGTTTGGATATCTATATATACACTGACAAAAAACAAAGGTTACAGGGATGTTATAGTTAGGAAACAGAATTAAAAAAACATAGAAATTCAATCAAAAAAGCAAAGGTTCCAGAGAGGTCATAGTTAGGCTCACATTTGAAACCTACAAAACCATGGAAATTCAGCAGTTATAGTTGGAGTTATTTCATGTAACTATAACTTGCCCCCGCCATGCACAGTTTTTTCATCAATAATTTTATTGCAAATGTTGCAGTGATAGTTTCAATAATGCCATAGATGTCATGACTGATGTATTATATGGGGTAATTAATAGTTCATGGTGAGGGTGCCAGTTATAATTGCTTAGGGCATGAGTTATAGTTACTTGAAATAACTATAACTGCTATGGTTTTGTGCATTTGAAATGTGAGCCTAACTATAACGTCCCTATAACCTTTGTTTTTTTAACTGAAATTCTATGTATTTTTTATTCTATTTCCTAACTATAACGTTCCAGTAATCTTTGTATATTTCAGTGAATTTCTATGCCTTTTTTAAAGTTAAGTATTTTTAATTACCTTACGTTAACCCAACCATCAACCCACAGAGCTTTTGGCTGTGCGTGGTGGGGGTTGGCCGCCAGCTCTGGTCTCTGGCCAGGCCCTGCAGCCACCCCTCTATAAGCACCAAACTCCACACCACACGTGGCCTTTAGATGTGCATGACAGGGGTGGGCTCAATGCCTTGCCTGTATCCAGGCTCTGCATCCAACGCCCTAAAAGCACCCAACCCCGTGCTATGCATGGCCTTTGGCTGTGCACGGCAGGGACTGGCCTCAGTGCCTGACCTGCATTGAGGCCCCACATATGAAGTGCTTCTTTGTTTGGTGGAGATGTGCTCATATTCCTGTGCATCAAGAACGTGTCCCCAAAATCAGTGGAAAACGCGCTTGGGGAGGCCTTTTAGTTAGCTGTCCTTGACCCTGGGAAATGGGCGGGAAACATTGCATACCTCTGAAGTATGTAGTAATTCTAGGTCATTTTACATGCGCGTCATATTACTACATGAGATTTTGCCTTAGCCATGCACAAAAAGTTAGGATGATTAATAATTTACAAAAGTGGAGCTTCAACTTGGGCACTTGCTTTGTTTAAATCTGTAAGTGCTCGCCTTTGAGGTTTAATTTCTGTGAAATGAGCATCGTGCCAGAATGAATCCTGCCCTGCATATTTATCCAAGAAGACACCACCGTTTTGTGCAAAAATTCTACCCAAGTGGAATACTTTCTACTGGTTAATTAGCAAGCGCTACATTGTTGTACACAAGTATAGTTAATCTCCTACATTACAGCTGCGTAAAGGACGCCAAGATAATGTCTGCAGTGAACTTTTCCGATGTGATTCTTCCTAGTGCCTCTTCATCAGCTAACTTTTCAAGGTGGAACTTCAAGGTAAACTCAGTTGCTTTGCCTTGGCCATGCGCAGGAAGTGAAGATGATTTGTACTTTATAGAAATGCTTCTTTGTTCGATCTGATGCCGACCAGGAGGGAAGACTCAAAGCCCTCACTATCTCAGCTAGTTCCTGGCGTCCTGTGGGAGCTGCTAAATATGCAGTACCAAGGGTACTGGAGGAATATTTCATCTGTTTTCCTGCCCGCATGACAGCGGGTATGGAAATGGATGAAAACTCCTCTCTCAGCAAGTAGAAGCAGTTTTCACGCTCCCACTTGTGGGAGTGGAGTTAGTGTATGCTTTTGCTCGGGAGCTGCACCAGCTCCCGCAAAGCAACAGCAAACAGCTATCTCTTGTGGGCACCTCAAAAGATAGCAGGAGCCGACCTTGGGGGGTGGCTGTACCAAGGGCCATTATAGCTCCAGGAGGGGTGCCGAGTGGCCCCCTCCATTAATTGTTTCAAGCCATCCCTGGCGACGTGGCATTCCCCAGATCCGTGTATTAATGGCCTGGGGGGGGCCCTACCTCTTTAGAAAATGTAATTGGACCAAGGGAGGTGGTGGTCACTGGGGCTTCCAATAGCCCCAGAAGGTGGGTTTGTGCGCCTGCCTCCAAAACCATTATAAAGCACTAGGAAGAAGGTGGTCCCCAGGGCTCTTGAGAGTCCTAGGAGGTGGCCCTGTGCACCCCCATTTTTTATATATGCAAATGCCCCAGAAACCTGTCCCACCCGGGGGCTCAATTTTTAACAAGTAGCCATGACCACCTTGTATTTATAAAAAAAATGCTCTGCAGATTCACACCACCTCCCCGAATTTCACCAATGTTTTTTTGTTATACTTTTTTGCCTAGCAAAATCCCAGGGGGACCTCGGCACTAAAGCTAGGTGGTCAGGGTATTCCTACCCTGACCTCTTTTTTTTTATTTATTTTTTTTAACTTTTTTTGGGAAGTTGGGTCCCAAAACGGCTGCCAACACTTCGTCGCTGAAGTGTTGGCAGCCAATCAGATCTTGGTACATGATCTCCAGGATCCGTGAAGTCTCTGCGTCCCTAAATATATCTATATTTCTTTTCCATTGTTCATCGGCTGGCTAATCTTAATAGAACAATAGATCTTACTAGGTTTTGGGAGGAGAATTAGGTAATCTGTCTTCAAGAGACCTGGTTGGTGGGTGAACAAGCGATGTGAATGGTTAAATGCAATTTATAAAAAGGTGATCTAAAGAGGGTTGCTAACCTTAGTTTCTAATACATGCAGCAAAGGAGCAGAGTAATATCCAGAACTAGCAAGTGGCTTCTAGCTTGTCTGCTAGACCTGTACTATGGCTGTTACTTAATTATTAGGCTGCTAGTTAATAATGTGTAGATAAACCAATGGGACTCCCGGAAGGGAATGTGAGAGGCTTTCTAAGCCTTGTTAGAGCTCCCGGCGGCCCGCCAATCCTCTTTGTAGGGAATTTCAATAATTGGCTAGCACCTGCCAGGTTAAGGTAGGTGGCAGCCTCATGCTTGAGAGTTATTGCATCCAAAATGCAAGTTTCCCAGAATGCACTCAAACAAAGTATAATGTACAGTTAGTAAAATTTATTTCTGAGTTAGGTTTTCTCAGCCTAAATGGTCAGTTCAGGGGGTCAACCCAGTAGAACAAATATATGTGCATGGCAATCAGAGATATCCGATTGACTACATGTTCATACAGGTGTGGTTTTTCAATATCTGTGCAAGCTTTGTGGTCCAGAGAATAAGGATCATGTTTATGGGGTTCCTGTTTTGAGAGAACCAGTAATCCATGTGAAAGTATCCTTCCCTAAACGGTTGTTAACAAGAATCTATGAAAGATATATGCCCTTCTTTTTGCAATTCCAAGTTACTTATGATATTGGGTTGGTTGGGGATTTCGCCCCAAATACACTGATCTGGTATTCTAGAACCATCATAGAGGTAGTTAAACATTTGACTCCATGGTTAGTTTTTGTAATTATGGAGTAAAAAAGGAAAAAGCCGGTGGGTTAAAGCAGCCCTGCTTTGATAGTGAGTGCCTAACAGATAGGAAGAAGCTGAGGAAAGCAGTAAGGGCGAAGAGCTTTTTAGGTGAGACTGCTGGGAAAGGTGGTTACAACTGCATAGGAAAGGAGTATGATGCATTGATCAGAACCAAGAAGCAGGCTTATTATAAGTCAAATTGGAACCAAATTATTTGCACTCTCCAGGAGAAGGACTTGAAAAAACTCTGGAAGCTAGTTCAGGAAGGGTGTGTAAGGTCGCGCCCCTCCCCTCCCTGACCCACAGTTGGGTGCACGGTTTCTGAAAGAGCTTGAGTAACCTACCTAAGTAATATTTATAAAGCTAAAGATGCAACCATGAGTGGACCCTGACCCTTGATAGGATAGAGGTTCTAGTATAATATATAGTAAAACTTATAACATCCCTAAAATTAACGCAGGCAGCCGATCCTGCAATTGCAATAAAGTTAAGTCCTGTTTGGTGGACGTCCTACTTTTCCAAAGATTTTATATCTAAAGACAGGTGTATTTTCGCCAAGCTAGATAGGTGCAATAATCAAAAACAATACATAAAAATGGGAGACAAATGACCTGTATGACTTTCGCTTGATAAGCCTCCTTGACGTAGGTGCTAAACTATACTCAAACGTAATACTCATTTCATTCAGGGAACTAGATTGAGACTAATGATATTGTCTCTATGGAGCTAGATTTAAATGGGGCCCTTTCTCAAAGAATTCCCTTAAATAATGGGCTGAGGCAGGGATGTGTTCTGTCCCCAGCGCTGTATTCTTGGTTTTTGCAGATCTCCCTAGTATCATACCCAATACAAATTCCTTCTGAGCAAAAATGGGGGGTGGACATATTGCATGCCTACTTTACTCAGATGACCTGACCATTCTAGAGTTGACCCAAGTAGGTCTTCACAAAAAATTGCTTAGATTTAATAACTATTGTGAGGCAAATAACCTGAAGGTCAAAAAACTAAAATTATTGTTTGGGAAAAATATTAAACTGTTTAACTGGTCATTAAGGAATAGGAAGGTGGAGGTGGTTACATCTTATAAATATCTAGGAATGATGTTTACCAAGAAACTGTAGGGAGAAGGGCAGTTTCGACCATAAGGGAACTGGTGTGTTTTAAGAACTCATTCGGTGGTCCCTCTTGCTCTCCACTTTTAACTGCCTGTATTGCAATGGTGCCCTTTCAATGTCTGTATGGGGCTGAGTTAGTGGCCTTAAGCTCTGAGACAAATCGGGAGAAGGGGAAAGGCAAATATTTTAAATAACTGTTTGGTCAGCCCAATAGTTAGATGGCCCCAGCGATAAGATTGGAAGGGGATTTGCAGGCTTAGTATTTCATGGTCTAGAAGTAAAACCTGAGGTTCTGGGATAAAGTGTGGACCATAAAGGCACTAAAAGTATCGTGCCTACGCAAAGGAAATTGTAAAGAGTATGCTATGATGAGCAGTGCAGGCCAGGAGTAGATTAGGAGAAATTGCTGCAGCCTTAAAATTGGAAAATTTCTAATTGGTAGAGGCCTCTCTCTTCACAAAAGGTGATCAGAAAAGAGCTTCCAAAAAAGGTTGTCTGACCTAGGGAATGTAACTAGTAAATCCTCTGCAAACTATGGCCTTCATTATGACCCTGGCAGTGAGTGATAAAGTGGCGGTAATACCGCCGACAGGCTGGTGGTAACTACCGCCAAATTATGACCATGGCAGTGATAACTCCCATAGACAGCCAATGTACCACACCAACCACCAAGGCAGGCACAACACTCACCACAGCAGTAGCCGTCAACAGCCAGGCGGAAGACAAACTACCGCCCACCATATTAAGAGCCTACAATTCACCAAGTTTTCCGGGCCAGTACCAACGCCATCAAAAGCCTGGCGGAAACACATCACTGAAGAGAAAAGACTCACAATCAGAGACACAGAGAAGAATAGCTCCGCCATGGATCCCGAACTGCAAGTTTTTCCGATTATATTCTACGTTATGCTCCACCTGGAACACCAACGCTGATGAAGACGGCGACGGTGAGTACAGCTTCCTAGCACACAAGAGAAGGAGGGAGGAAAACAAGAGTGACACACACGCACAACACACACCCGACACACACACACCATACATACAACCAGCTGCACACAAAAAACAATTTGCACCTGATACATGGCAGAATAATGCAAGGACAACAGAAATGCAAGGAGGTGAATGTATTAATATCAACAGCTAATAAATAATCCAATTGTCTGTGAAACAGATATGTACAAATGTACACAAAGGGACACTGCCCAGTCCAATGTTCAAAGGGCCTACATGGCCATAGGGCACAGTCCAAGGCCCAACTCGAATCCTGACTTCATCTTGGATAGAACTCTCCAAGGGCATGAGTTTGCAAGTGGGCAGGTACCTCAGGGAGATGGGGGGTGGGTGGCACCTAAGCTGGAAGCCAGGAACAATCTCACTAGTTCTGGAGGGGGCTCCATGCCTACTTCTCTCTCCTGGGGAGTGCAAGGCCACAGTCTCTAGAGTGGGTGACTTTCCCACTGGTTCTGGAGGGGGAGTCAATGCCAATTTCTCTGTCCTGGGGAGTACAAGGCCACAGTCTTTCAGGTGGGTGAGTTTCCCACTGGTTCTGAAGGGGGCTCCATGCCCAGTTCTCTGTCCTGGAGAGTGCAAGGCCACAGTCTCTGGAGTGGGTGACTTTCCCACTGGTTCTGGTGGGGCTCCATGCCCAGTTCTCTGTCCTGGGGAGTGCAAGGCCACAGTCTATCAGGTGGGTGACTTTCCCACTGGTTCTGGAGGGGGCCCTTCTACAGCAGCCCCTGGAGGGTGGCCTCCATGGCTTCCGCTGGTGGTGATGGCTGCACTGTGGTGGCAGATGGAGGTGCCTCCTGGGAATCCTCTGCAGCTGGTGACGGCTGCACTTCCTCAGATGATATTGGGGGCCTGTGACCACTGGTGGTGGTGGTGGAGGTGTCACCCTGACAGACTCCACTGGAGTAGAGGGTTTTGTTCTCTCCATGACATGGGGCGTGGAATTCTTACCCACTCCTGGCAGGGTTTGATGGCTTCTGCCCTCTTCATGGCAGGTTGTAGGTGTTCTAAGCCTTCCAGGCAGGAGTTGAAGGCATCTTCCCCTTCAAAGCAGGAGGTGCAGGCTCCTTCCGTTTCTTGGCTGGAGGTGCAGGCTCCTTCCCCTTCTGGGTATCCTTCCCACCATGACAAAGTGGTGCCACCACTGTCCGCGAGGACTGTTTGGCTGAGGCGCTGGAGGGGTTGCTGGTACCATGC
Organism: Pleurodeles waltl; assembly: GCF_031143425.1. Lineage (NCBI taxonomy): Eukaryota > Metazoa > Chordata > Amphibia > Caudata > Salamandridae > Pleurodeles > Pleurodeles waltl. The sequence continues at coordinate 599,356 of NW_027150395.1, forward strand.
TCTTACGGGCAGAACGGGGGGAGGGGGAAGAGGTCAAATTGGGTGTGAGTGCTTGCATTTGTGTCTTTTAGGAGAGGGGTGGGACAGGGTTGGAGAGGACACAGGGGATGCGTCCATGGATGTTGTGGAGGTGTCTGCTGGTGAGATGTGTGTGCTGCTTGGTGTGGTGATGCTGGTGGTGGATGTTGGTGCAGTGCATGCACGTGTGAGTTTGGAGTTGGAGGAGGAGGAGGAGGTAACAGTGGAGGCAGTGGATGTTGTTGTGTTTGCATGAGTGCTTGTGGGATGAAGTGTGGTGTCTGTGTTTGCCAGTGCCACTCTTGGATGTTGTATTGTGTGCATGCTTGTCAGTATGGGTGCTCGGGATGGGTTGGGGTTGAGGTGACTGGGACTGGGAAGTGGTAGTTGGAAGGGGTACGGTAGAAACAGGGACAATGGCTGCCATCAGAGAGGGTGCCAGAGCCTTAATCAATCTCCGTTGGGCCGCCAATCTACAGTGGATGCCCTCCAGGAATGCATTGCATTGCTGCATCTGGAATACCAGCCCCTAGATGGCATTCAACCTACAGAAATGGATCTCAGGAAGTCAATAGCCTCCTCACTCAGGGCAGCAGGGCTCACTGGGGCAGGCCCTGAGGAACCTGGGGCGAAGGAGAAGCCCACCCTCCTGGGTGAGCGGGCACAGGCAACTCACTGAGGGGCCACTGGGAGGGCGGTGCTGGTACTGGTGTGGTGGCTGTACCTGCAGCTGGAGTGGTCACAGAGGTGTCCGCCACCACCAGGGAGCTCCCATTGGAGGAGGTATCTGAGTCTATGTTGTCACCTCCTGTCTCTGCCGTAGTGCTCCCCTCGCCCTCCGTCCCACTCGTTCCCTCAGCGTCAGTGGACTCTGCCTCCTGGGTCCTGTGGGATGCAGCTCCCTCTGTCGCCAGTGCCCCTGCTCCTCCACCAGATGATTCTAATGCACACAAGGACATGAGGACAGAACAAAAAAGGGGGGGAGAGTGAAAAAGGAAACACTGGGTCAATGACTGCACCAACATCACAGTTGGCATACACAGCACTGTCACACACAGGTATCAGGCTTAAGCATTATACGTTGAACTGCCAAGGATATGGCTAGATGCTAAGTCAAGATGAGTGCCACACATTGCCAACTGCATCCCTCCTGGTACCCACAAAGCCCTGCCTGAAATGGAATGCCAACAAGCTACGTTACCTGCATTTCCCATATACCCATTACCTTAGAGTTGACCATGCTACAGTGTCTGGCCTGGCCTTAGGGGCACCCACTATCTCACATCCACCACCTGGGGTGCCACCTGACAATTTTTGGGATAATACCTGCTGAACTTACCCCGTTGTGGCTACTGTGATTCCCTCAAACACCCATCCAGCTCTGGGTAGGCCACCGCCAGTATGAGGGCCATCAGGGGGGTCAGGTTCCGACGGGCACCCCTTCCTCATTGGGAGGGCATCCCTAGCCCATGGCCTCCGTGGTCTTCCATGACCAGCGTCTCAGGTCCTCTCACCGTTTCCGACAGTGGGTGCTCCGCCTGCCATTGACCCCCGGGGTCCACATGTCCTTTGCAATGGCACTCCATAATCCCTTCTTTTGATGGGCGCTGACCTGCAGAAACAATACTGCCAGCAGAAAACCATTAAAAAACAATTCAGCCTGTCACAGAAATGGCCCACCATTCCCGTTTCCATCACCATTGGCATACAAATCACCCGGTGCCCCCGATAACATGATGCTTGCATATACATCTCCATGCATCCTTCCCACATGCATCGTACCCAATGTGTACTCACCTGTTGGTCTGGAGGCCCATACAGCAGCCCATACTGGGGTAGGACCCTATCCACCAATCGCTCCAACTTCTCCGAAGTGAAGGCAAGGGCCCTTTCCCCAGTCACACAGGCCATGGTAGGTTCCAGACACAGGTCACAGCAGCACACACAGTGCAGGTGTTCTCCTGTTGAAGAACAGGAAACAAGTGAGGAATCAGATAGAAAATGGAGGTCACAGCCGCGGCGGTGTACACCGTCACCGCCGGCACAGATCCCCATTGACCACTCCATGGAGCCCCATATTATCCAATGGGGAACTGCACGGCAGTGCAAGACTGCCTTCCGCCACGACACCCAACATCAGCGGAGTTACCTCACTTCCACCTGTCCCTACATACAGAACAGGAGGTCATCATTTCGGGGGAAGGGACAATAGTCATATCGACATTAACTGAATCACAGATTAGATTGGCACATACCTCGCCATTAACACTATCCCATTACATAAATGAACACTGAAGTTGTGGTTCCATTGTTCCAATTGTGACAGCCTACTCACTCTTGTGTCCCTTCGATGCCTACCGCTGGGGATGAATAGGAGGTGGAGATATTCCCCCGTGTACAGACCCCTTGCGGACTTAGCTACACTGGATGATAGGCACATTGCACTCACCTATAGACTGAGCAAGGCCACAATCACAGAGCTCTGTGTCCAATTGGAGCCAGACCAGTTCTCATCAATCTGTCATCTGACTGGGATCCCCCTCTTGTGCAAGTGCTATCAGTGCTCCATTTCTGGTTCTTTCCAAGTGACAGTGGGCTTGTCAGCGGGAATGTCACAGCCAATGTTCTCAATCATGCTGGCAAGAGTGTTTTCTGCCCGGGTAAAAAACACATGTGCAGCTACATTTCTTTCCCCCTGGTGGAAGATTTGGCCACTGTGAAGGTTGGATTCTATGCAATGGGACTTATCCTCAATATTATTGGGGTGACTGATGGGACACATATTGCGTTTGTCCCCCCCGCCAGAATGAACAGGTGTTCAGGAATCTTAAGAGATTCTACTCACTGAATGTGCAGATGGTGTGGCTGGAGGACAAGTACATTTCACACATCAATGCTAAGTATCCTGGTTCGGTGCATGATGCCTTTGTTCTGAGGAATAACAGCATCCCAAATGTGATGGCCAAACTACAGAGGCACAGGGTGTGGCTGATAGGGGAGCCTTGGTCCCCACCCTCGGTATGTTAGTGAATGGCTTCAGGTGTTCCCCCATAGGATTGGGTGAGGCTAAATGCTGTCCCTCAATTTCTGCAGGTGACCCTGGCTACCCAAACCTATTGTGGCTGCTGACTCCTATGAGGAATGCCAGGACAGGGGCTTAGGAATGTTATATTGAGGCACATGGGCGAATCAGAGAGATCATCAAGAAGACCTTTGGGCTCCTGAAGGCCAGGTTCAGGTGCCTTAATCTGACAGGTGGATCCCTATGCTACTCACCCGAGAAGGTTTACCATATAGTAGTCGCATTCTGCATGATGCACAACCTGGCCCTCAGACGCCATGTACCTTTTCTGCAGGAGGAGGAGACTGGAGATGTCCCTGTGGCAGCAGTAGACCCTGAGGACAGTGAGGATGAAGAGGCTGAGGATAAGGATGAGTATGAGGACAGCAGAAGATCAGTTATCCGTCAATACGTCCAATGACACACAGGTGAGACAGAGCAACTGATATTCCTATAACTATTGGTGTATTCTGTGTGGCTGTAGCATGATGGCATTAACTTTGTTTGCATCTCAACTTACTGTCACCTATGGCTTGTCATTTTACAGATGTTGGTGATATAACAACTGTGTACTGATGTGATGACTACAGACAGCTACAGGTCATTATATCTATGCTCTCACAGTGTTCAGGTCATTTGCACTAGATGTGACTTTTTCCATAAATGAACATTTTCAAAACATAAAACACTATTATTCAAGTTGTGTTCAAGGGTATTTATTGTAGTGCTAGGAAATTGGGGGGAAAGTATAATGGAATGGGGTGATGATGGAGGAGAGTCTAGGGCAGTGGTTCCCAATCTGTGCGTCATGGCACCCCAGTGCGCCGTCAAAACTAGAGGGGCGCCTCGCACCAAGCACATAGTTTGGGAACCACTGTGTGACATGAATTGCCTGTAAATTAGATCTTTTTGAAGCACAGAACTGCAGTTTCACTCCCTTAGCTCTCTCTCGCCAGGCCAGTCAATGACAAGGGAATAATAAGCTAAGCAGCTGAGGCAGATGAAAGAAAACATTTCAGTCAGTAATGTTCTGTTAAAGTGTCAAAGGCAAGTTGTTTATGATGCTCGGGTGTACTTGTATCCAGTTATCACCAAAGAAAATTAATGAATTCACAATTACCAGTTCCATGCTACGTTTTAAAAACATATACAGGCTGCCTGAAGTGTTCAAAGTATTCAGTGCAGGTTAATGTTTGAGTTCATTCAGTTTGGAAAATAAGAAATAAGTGAATATGTTGATGCTTATTTCACTAAAAACAAATGAAAATATGAATAAGCTACTCAGCAGATCAGAAACAGAAGACCAAAAGCAAATGGCATTGGTTAGAAGCACAAGTTCAGAACCTAAAGTAAAAACAATAGGCCAAAGGTCAGAACAAACAAATGCACATAAATGTGGAAAACTGTGCCCAAACAGAGGTCACTGGAAAAAACATTGCTAAAGGCAGAATGGGTGGTGGGACTTGGGAGGGACACATCTGGGGCAACTATGGAGGGGCTGGCACAGCACTGATGCCATTATCATCTCTGAGCTGAGAGAGGCGCAAGCACCAAAAAAACAGGACACGGGGTGTCAAAGTCAGGGAGCTCGAGGACTCAAGCACCAGGAGCAAGAGAGCAGACAGGAGATTCCTACACAGCATAGACAAGGTGTGTCCGCAGGTGACATAAGGCGTGAGTGTCAACACACAAGGCATGAAGACTGAGACAAGAGTCATGAGGGTAGAGACATGAGTCATGAGGGCAGGTACAGAAGCCTGAGGGCAAAGACAGGAGACATGAGGGCAGAGACAGGAGACCTGAGGGCAGAGACAGCAGGCCTGAGGACACAGACAGTGGGCATGAGGACACAGGGGGCATGGAACACAGACAGGAGGCAAGAATGCACAGTCAGGAGGCATGAGTGCAAAGACAGGATACATGAACAAAGACAAGAAGCATGAGGAGACAGACAGGAGGCAAGACCACACAGGCAGAAGGCAGGAACACACAGGCATAAGGCAGGAACACACAGACAGGAGGCAGGAACACAGAGTCAGGAGGCAAGGACACAGAGGGTAGGTAGGAACACAGACATTAGGCAGGAACACAGACAGGAGGCAAGGACACACAAACAGTAGGCAGGAACACACAGACAGTAGGCAGGAACACACAGACATGAGGCAAGAACACATAGGCAGTAGAGAAAGGAACACACAGAAAGGAGGCAAAGACACACAGACAGTAGGCAAGAACAGAGGCAGGAGGCATGAGGACACAGACCAGACAGGAGGCATTAAGGTACAGACAGGAGGCAGGAACACACAGATAGAAGTCAAGGATACACAGGCAAGAACACACAGGCAGGAGGTATGAGGACACAATCAGGAGGCATGAAGGCACAGACAGGAGGCAGTAGCACACAGACAGTAGACAAGAACACACAGACAGTGGGAAGGAACACACAGGCAGGAACTCACATCCAGGAATGCACAGGCAGGAGGCACAAGGACACAGTCAGGAGGCATAAAGGCACAAACAAAAGGCAGGGACACACAGACAGGAGGCATGAGGACACAGTCAGGAGGCAAGGACACAGGCAGTAGGCAGGAACACAGACAGTAGGCAGGAACACAGACAGGAGGCAAGGACACACAGCCAGAAGGCAGGAACACACAGACAGGAGACAAGGACACACAGGCAGTAGAGGCAGGAACACACAGACAGGAGGTAAAGACACACAGACAGTAGGCAAGACCACAGGCAGGAGGACACAGTCAGGAGGCATGAAGGCACATACAGGAGGCAGGAACACACAGAAAGGAGGCAAGGACACACAGGCAGTAGGCAGGAACACACAGACAGTAGGCAAGAACAACCAGACAGGAGGCAGGGGGATACAGTCAGGAGGCATGAACACACCGAAAGGAGGCAAGGACACAGACAGGAGGCAGGAGCACACAAACAAGAGGCAAGAACCCACAGACAATAGGCAAAAACACCCAGACAGAAAGCATGAGGACACAAGTCAGGAGGCATGAAGGCACGGACAGAAACAGGAACACACAGACAGAAGGGATGGGAACACAGTTAGGAGGCAAGTACACACAGATTGGAGGCAAGTACACACAGGAGGCATAAGGCAGACAGCATGCATGAGATCGCAGTCTGGTGTTAGAAAGGAGCAGACAGGAGAGTGCACAAAGCATGCTCATAAAGAGGACAGAGTTAAAAGGGGGAAGCCAGACAAGAGTTTACCTGGTACCATCGAACTGAAGGCAATAATGTGCAAGAAAGAAAAAACTAGAGGGCAGATGCAGACGCCTATCAATGCACAAAGGATCTGAAAAAATATTCCTTTATCTATCAGGGCTTCACAAACCCTGCTCAGGAATGAGCTAAAGACACACCTCTTTAAAAAGCACTACATCACAATGCAGTAAATGTTCAGTTCTCTGGGAACCCTGTGTACCTCCAACCAGTCATTGACACTGCATGAGGCTCTGCAGTGGATAGGATCTGATTTCACACATGGTTATAACACCTTCATCAACTTCATCCCAATTATTTTCAGGGAGAAAAATGAAAGCACTCCAGAGGCCGGGCTTACATTTCCCCACCCACCCAAAAAAGTAACATAATGGGGAGGCATGGCCAAGAGCCAATAGGTCAAGGGAGCCATGGTTTGAAAAAGTTCGGGAACCACTGGTCTAGGGTAGTGTTCTAGCATAGATCCATTGTCCAAGTGGCCATAGGAAGGGGAGCAAAGGCAGTTCAAAGTGGACAAGGTAACTGTGTGGGACACAAGGGGGACAATTAGGAGAGTCTCATTTCCTGGTGGTGGTCTTGGCAACTGTCTCTGGCTTCTGTCTGGTTTGCAGGGAACATTTGCGGGGTGGTTCACCTTCTGCAGGGGGAGGGGTGCTGGTGGCCTGTGGGTCCTGTGGCGGGGCCTCCTATCCACTAGCTGCAGCAGAGGTGGAGGGCTGGTCAATGGACTGGCTATTGGTTGGGGCCTGCTGCTGTGCTGTTGCTTCCCTCATGGTGTTGGCCATGTCTGCTAGCACCCGTGCTATGGAGATCAGGGTGGTGTTAATGGCCTGCAAGTCCTCCCTGATCCCCTGATACTGTCCTTCCTGCAGCCTCCTGTTGGCCTGCACTTTGTCGAGGATTGGCCCACCGTGTCCTGGGAATGTTGGTATGCTCTCAGGATCTTGGAGAGTGTCTCCTGGAAAGTCGGTTCACTGGTCCTGTCCTCCACCTGGTGCACAGCAGTCCTCCCAGTGTCCCTAATGGCCTGTGCCTCTGTCCCCTGAATGGTGTGCCCAATAACCCCAGGTCCCTGATTGTCTTGGGTATGAAGTGTGGATAGGGGTCCCTGTACAGGTTGGCACAATGTTGATTGATGTGTCCTGGAGACAGAGGTGTGGGTTCGCTGGGTGGGTGCTGTGGTGTTCGATACTGATGGGGAGGCTCTGTGGTGGACTGTGAGTGGGCTGGGGTGACCGGATGTCCAGTGGTCCCTGATGGGCCAGGTTATTGGTCCAGATCCTGAAGTCCTGAGTTACTGTCATCACTGGGGAATCTTCTTTTGGGGGACTGGATCATTGCGGCACCTCCTCTCCGCTGACATTGGCTGGGGCACCTGTGGGGATGTAAGTGATATATTATGCTTCATGTCTGTGACATATTGTACATCCTTATCTTCCCCGCTATCGTTGGTGTTGCCCTGACACCTTTTGCTTGTGTATGGTGATGTATTGTGTGATTGTCAGTTTCCGTATGCTGTGCATGCTTTAGTGATGGGTGTCCATGCAGGGCTGGGAGGGCTGTCCATGCACTGGTCTATCATGCAGGGCTTGGCATTGAGGTTAGTCATATTTGTAGGTGCAGTATGTGGGTTGTGGTGGAGTGATGGGAGTGGGGGTAAGGATGTGAGATGGCATGCAGGTATGAGGGTGATTAGTAGTAAATATTGACTTACCAGTGTCCAGTCCTCCGGCTACTCCAGCGAGTCCCTCAGGATGCAGTATTGCCAAGACTTGCTCCTCCCATGCTGTGAGCTGTGTGGGAAGAGGTGGGGAGTCCACCGCCAGTCCTCTGAATGGCAAGCAGGTGCCTTGCTGCCATGGAATATACCTTCCCCCGTAGGTCATTCCACCTCTTCCTGATGTTGTCCCTTGTTCTTGGATGTTGTCCCACGGCGTTCACTCTGTCCATGATTCTCCACCATAGCTCCATCTTCCTTGCAATGAATATTTGCTGGACCTGTGCTCAAAAGAGATGTGGCTCAACCCTGACAATTTCCTCCACCATGATCTTTGTGGGGACATGGGCGTTGTGTGGGGTGTGTTGGTGAGAGTGTGTTGAGTAATGTGGTGGGGTGTGTGATGTGGGGTGCGTGAGCGATGCATGTTTGTAAGTGGTGTGTGTGTCTAGTTGTCTTGGTGTCAGTTTTGGTGGCATTCATTTGTATACGTAAAGGGTTGTGGGTAATGTGGGTGTATGTTTTATAGTGCTGTGGGTGCGTGGGTATGGTGTGTGTATGAGTGTCAGGTGTGTGTCCATTCTGAGCGTGGCGGTTTTACCGCCAATGGTTTACCACCGTTAAATGTCCACTGTGGTGATTTGTGGGTCAGAATGTGATTGGCATTGTTTTGTTGGTGTAACGGTATGGGTATTGAGACCGTCACTTTTTCACTGACCTTTGGGCTGGCGGATTTGTGTAAGTGGCTGTATTCTGTCGGATTGGTGTGTGTGTGTGTCATAATATGGCAAGCGGATATTCGCCACCGTGGCGGTATGTTGACGGCTGTCACTGCGGCGGTAAGCGAGATTTACCACCAATGTCATAATGAGGGCCTATATGTTGGAATCCAGGGGAAATCTTAGAGTTTTCCCATAAATAGCAGCTTCGCCTAATGCCCAGTTTTGTTAATTACTTTTAAGATTCTGGCATGCCTTGAAAGTGTGTTATGTAAGACCGGAGATGTTTCATGTACTTTTGAATGCTGAGAATAATTCTATGTGTGGCCTAGGATTTGAACATTTTAACATTCATACTTTATTAGATTACTTGCACTTTTACGGAATTCAATGTGTGTTTTTAAAACCAATAAAAAAAATGTTTTTCATCAGGTTGATGCACTTGCACTTTTGATGAACATGGAATTTTTGGACGTTGCTTATGCTCCTGCAAAGTTCTGAAAAGTTCTGAAAATCAACTTCTGTGTTTCTGTACCATGGTTGGAGGACACATACAAAGGACGGGATGTCAAAGGTATTATTTAGAGTTCTTTGTAGAATGTTCTTGTTGGACAGAGCAGAGTCGCAGTAACAGGGTAGTTAGTGGGCTAGAGTGGAGGGGGTGGGATGTTTTTGTGGGGGGTGTACTATTTTACAATTCTGCATATTTATGTATGTATTTATTGTTTTAAAGACTACTGAATGGATTTACACCAAATCACAAAAGACGCGATTTCAGGGCCAACAGATAGCTTACTGCCAAATTTGGTGTAGTTCTGTTCAGTGGCTCAGGCTGTAGTCGTGTTCAAAATCCCTATGGGAATTAACAAGGGAAACACACTTTTTTAATCCTTCCTTTTCCTCATTCCCCACTTGTAGAATAACTCCAAATCTTACCATGCACGGTAAGACACAGCAGGAATTGTTTTTTGGAAACTTTTGTGAAGATTTTTCAAACGGTGCAAAAGTTATAGGCAAGTCAAAAACTGCTTTTCCTATGGAATCTTGTTTCTAACCATAGCTACCTAGTGGCAGCCTCCAGTAAGTTATATATATATATATATATAGATATCGATATACATATATATATATATATATATATACATATATAATATATATATATATATATATATATTACCTAGTGGCAGCCAATAGGTAGTTATTGTTAGGACCTAGTTTCTATATAAAAAACATTTTTTTACTTGCTTATATCTTTGGCGCCACTTGCAGAATTTCCACAAAACTTTCGAAAGCAATTTGCCTATCCTGTCTGCTGCTGCCTTTAAAGTTTTGGGGTGATCCATCCGGGAGGGGTGTGGGCAAGAAAAAGGGGTTGTTCGAAAACACATTTTCCCCATTCATTTTTCCATAGGGATTGTGAACAGCAATAGCGCAAAAAACAACTGGATGGATTCACACCAAATTTGGAACTAAGGTAGGTCCTGGTCCAGAAAGAGTGCTTTTTTTGTTTTGGGTTATTCTGTTCAGTAGCTTTTGAGAAATCAAGGGGAAAACAAATTTGTATATCTAAGGATGAAAAGGATTTGAGACTCCTCCCGATCTTGTGCAGAGATCTGATTGGCTGATAATATTTCAACAACAGAAGCCTTTGAAGTGTTGTCAGCCATCGGTTGAAGCTGAGCCCCCCCCCAAAAAAAGAGTAAAAAAAAGAAAAGGGGCCAGGGTACAGACACTCTGACCCCTTAGCTCTGGTGGTGGAGTCCCAACGAGTGGAGTTGCGGTGGATCTGAGGATCCACCATAAATTAAATAAACCATGTTTCATTACTGTAAAGCCCCTGGGGGGGCCAGGTTCCAGGGGCATTTCTTTAAAAATGTGGGGGGGTGGCCTCCTGGCCCCCTCCCACTGCCCTTGAGGACTGCCACCTCCGTGGGGTTTATTAAAGTTAAGACCACAGCACTCAAAAGAACATATGGTGATAAACACATATGTATAATCTGATATGAGAGGTCCATCAGAGAGAAGTCAAGTAGTCTTCTTTGTATTCCAATGGAGAATTTATTTGGGTCAACAAATACTTTGTATAGTTAGATCAATCATAGGCCATATATATTGGTAGCCTTTGGAATATAAGTATCAAACCAAGCCAACACGTGTTTCATCACACAGTGACTTTCTCAAGGCTAATCTGTCTATGAAGTGGAGACAGGTCCAACTAAATGTGTGATATGGAACAACTGTATCCAATTTAAGCATGTGCGGAAATATGTTGTACAAGTTGTACAAACAAATGTAGTCCTTGGTACGTATCATCCGTTTGTAAAATGAAGAATCATCAAAGGAGAAAAGAAGGATATTAAGGGACCATGGTAAATCCTACGGAGCTCAGCTCAGCACCCTTCGGTGTGTAGATTGTAGGAAGAAGTGATGTGGGGTTTATAATTGATATGCTGAAGCCACATGTCCCCATGCTGCCCTAGGGTTCGCCACCCCCTCAGGGCATTAATTGAATGTGTGGGGGAGAATGTGTGCCCTCCTGCTGCCCCAGGCACCACTACCCCCAGCCTGAATTGATATTGATTTGCAGCTCAACAACACCCCATGGACCACCTCCCCGGAGCAAATCTCTAATCTTTGAGACCCCCATTAGCCCTGGGACCACACCTCCCAGGCTATGTCATCATTGGAGGGGGCTGAGCCTTCGACATCTCTGGGGACTACCCCCACAAGGGCCAGCTCCTGCTATGTCTGTGGTGCCCATCTCCAAGACATAGCTGTTTGCTGTGGCTTGGCTGCAGATCTGCAGCTGCAGTCAAGCCACAGCAAACACTTCGCTTTTTGACAATGGGACCTGTAAAGGTCCCAATGTCAAAATCAGATGCTTTAATCTCTGTCCCCTGCCCGCATGTAATGGACAGAGATGAAATGCTTCAGCTACCATGGAGCTGCTGTCAAAGCAGCTTTGTGCTTGCTGAAGCAATAGAACTGTGGGGGAAGCCTTAAGGTTTTCCCCGCAGTGCCAGGTAGCCATAAGAGCATTTAAAAAATAAATAAATAACAATACAAAAGAATAAATAAATATTGAGAGACCACGAGGGAGCCCATAAAAGGGTAAGAAAAAATATTTAAAAAATATACAACCAATTTGCTCATTGTAGGTAGAACTTCACACTGAGCAGTCAGGTTTCAAGCCCAGGTGAACTTGCTTCCTCTTCTTTTTTTTTCAATTTACAAATTATTTTAATTAGAAAAAATTACAGATACATTTTTGATTTTAAATGTTATAGAATTATCTCATTCTCAGTAGATCATACATCAAAACCCAATAAAACTCTATCTCTCTCCCTCTCGCTCTTTCTCTCCCTCTCTTTCAATCTCTTTCACCCACTCCACATGAACTCAGACCCTTTTGCATCCACTGACAGACCTACAAAGACACTCATGCATCTCACTCACAGACCTAATCAGTCCTTCGTGCACACAGACACAGCCCCTGTCAGACCCTCACGCACCTACTCACAGACCCACTCAGATAGTTACACACCCATTCACAGACCCACTCAGACTCTCACACACCCACTCACAGGCCCACAGACAGCCTTTTGTACCCACTTAGAGACCCATGCACACACTGACACACCCACTAAAACACTGAAGTACAGACTGTCACACCCAGACAGAGTCTCACAGCCACTCTCACCCCCAGATAACCCCCTCATACCTATTCTGACACCCAGGGAGGGTGCAGACAACTTCTGCTGTGCATGGACAAAGGGCTGGGCACAGCATTGGGTTGGGTGGTTAGTTGGGTTTGCACAGGGTCTGGCTGTAGGCCAGGTCTTGCAGGAAACCTCCACTGTGCACAGGCCAAAGGCTGTGTATGGCGGTGGTTCGATTAATGTACAGTAATGAAAATTACTATACATAAAAAAAAAATTGAATTCACTAAAAAAACAAAGGTTACTGGGACATAATAGTTAGGAAATAGAATTAAAAAAAATAGAAATGTACTTAAAAAACCAAAGGTTACAGGGACGTTATAGTTAGACTCACATTTTAAACATACAAAACCATAGAAATTCACCAGTTATAGTTGGAGTTTCCTCAAGTAACTATAACTCGTGCCCTAAGGTAATTATAACTCGCTCCCTCGCCAAGCACTGCTAATTTACTCACAAATTACAGTATTCATGACATCTTTGATAACAACATTGATAAAGTCACTGTAAGATCTGTAGTAAAATTATTATTCACATATCTGTGCATCGCGGGAGCACGAGTTATAGTTACCTTAGGGCAGGAGTTATAGTTGCTTACAGTAACTCAAACTATAACTGGTGAATTTCTATGGTTTTGTATGCTTAAAATGTGAGCCTAACTGTTACGTCCCTGCAAACTTTGTTTTTTTAAGTGAATATATATATATCCTCACTTCTTTTCCAACTCCAACGAAGATGGGCACTTAGTTAAAGCGGGTGCAGATACTTTATTGTGCACGTTATTGTGCACGTTCAGCACAGGTTATAATTATATATATAAACATATATGTATATATATATATATATTCACTGAAAACTCCAATTTACAGGGACGTTATAGTTTGGAAATAGAATAAAAAAAAAACCTTAGAAATGCACTGAAAAAGATCAAAGGCTACCGGAATGTTATAATTAAATTCTGAATTTACTCGTACAAAACCACTTGAACTCAGCAGTTATAGTTAGATTTGTTTCAAGTAGCTATAACCCGTGGCCTAAGGTAAATATAACTTGTGCTTAGCCAAGAACAGATGTTTATTCAAGAATGTGACTACTAATGTTTCATTTATGGTTTTAATTGCTTCTGTGCCGGGGGCGTAAAGGTCACGCCCCGTGGCACAGTGATCCTCTGACGAGGACATAAAACGTAACCCATTAAGTCCTGGTACTGGAGCATGGGGGAGTGTTAGCACTCCCCCCATGGGCCTCCCCTCCACCCACCCAGGGTAGGGATGGAAGGGGAAGAGCTCCTCTTTGCACCCCAACCCCCCATCTAATGATGTCAGCGCCGGTCGCACTGGAAGCCATTTGCTTCCAGCATAACCTCGGAAAAGGAGATGAGTTTCTTCTCCGGATGAGGGTAATTGCTATAAAAGAGGCACTGAGGGAAAGGAAAGGGTTTTCCTTTCCATCAATGTCTCTTTTAGCATTCCTGCTGCACGATTGCATCGCGATTGGGCAGCAGGAATGCCCACTAAACACCAGGGATTTTTTTTTTTGGTTTATTTTGTTACGGGGGAGCGGCCCCTTAGGCAAGGGTCACTCCCCTTAGGGGGCCATATTATTTACGGCCATTTCTGCCCCCCATGAGGGCCAATTGGCCTATTATATTTAGGCTGATCTGTCCCCAAGGGGGGGCAGAAACCACTGAAACGCCAGGGAATTTTATTTGTTTTTTTCTGTGGGGGGGATGGCCCCCTGGGCAAGGATCTCCCCCCAGTGGGGGCATAGAGCTGTTGGCCATTTCTGTCCCCCTTGGGGGCAGATCGTCCTATTTTTTGTAGGCCCATCTAACCCAAAGGGGGCAGAATCCACATAGGCACCATTTCTAAATGATTGGTGGCTGGGTGTTTGTCAACTGGCGAAGTATTTGCATTTGTGATTATAACAGTTTATTTCTCCTTTTTGTTCTAATTCAAAGCTTTTGCTTCCTTTGCTGTGGCTCCTTGCGGTTTTGGCAGTGGTTGATCTGCAGTGTGCTTAGTTGCATGTTTTAGGTAATTATAAACAATTTACTCCCAAAGGGGTATTGTTGCCATGCATCAATTACATGTTTGTAGGTAGTTTACTAAATGCAGGATTGTGTGTGAAATTTTCATTAGATTTGTGCACAATGATATTTGTGTTGTCTTATGTGTAATTTGCTTTTCTTTTTTTTTTTGTCAGATATCCAATGTGATTGCTGTGTCTGTGCAGAGTAGTTGCTGGTGCGTCTAGCTTTTTCAGGCAAGTGAGTGGTATAGTTTTCGAGTATATAACTCTTTGTGATAAAGCCACACTTTGTTTATTACCTATCTAACACAGTGCTGGTTGTTTATGGTTCATTTGTTCAGTTACTTTTCGTAGGAAGGATCATGGCTAGCCGCAGAATGACCGCTCAGCAGGTTGTTAGTATGCTTTTTGAGACAATGTCTAATCATGATTATGAGACTGACTCTGCATCTGAGGCAGAGGAGGAAGTAAGAGATTCTCTCAGTGAATTTTGTGTCTGATAGGAATCTTCTGATGGTGAAGCCACTCTCAGTGCAGATGAAGGGCCTATTTTAGAGTAGAACACTCATGTGACAATAGTGCAGCAGCCTGGGGCTGAAAGGTTTTCCATTGGAAGACCAGAACTCGGGGTTACCCCAAACATGGAGCAGCAAGAGTTGCCTGCCTTTATTGGTCTCCTGGGGTGTAGAGTTAATACGGAAAACATTTTGCCTGCCAATTTCTTTCAGGACGATGTATTTTTGGAAGAGATTGTTGAGCAAACTAATTTGTATGCGGAGCAGCATTTGAGGGACACTGCTGATAGGCTTAGGCCACATTCTAGAGCTACCCAAGATGAAAATGTTTTTGGTTTTGACTTTTTTGAAAGGGTTCATAAGGAAGCCGTCACTGGTTTCTTATTGGTTTTCTAGTCCCTTGATGGTAATGGCTATGTTTCATGCAACCATGAGTCGTAATCGATATTTGCTTCTTCTTCAGAAGCTGCATTTTGTTGACAACGCTTTAGCCTTGCCACGAGAATTCCCTGATTCTGACTATCTTTTTAAGATTAGTCCTGCCCTTGATCATTTTGTAGATTGGTTTTTAGAGGTCTATATTCCAGGCACAGAAATAGCTGTAAAGAGGGCACGGTATGGAATTAAATTGTATATGCTGTCAGAAAGTAGTACAGGATATGTGTATAATTTCTGGGTCTACACTGGTAGGGATTCCAGTATTGAGCCTCCTGGTTGTCCACCCACTTTTGGAGTTAGTGAGAAAATTGTGTGAGAACTTAGTAGACGACTGTTTAACAAAGGCCACAATTTATACGTAGATAACTTCTACACTGGAGTGCAGCTGTTCAAGGAATTGTTTAGAGTGGACACTATTGCTTTGGCAATCCACACAAGCCACACTTCCCTGGACTCCACTGAGTGTCTAATTTTCAAAAATGTCTTGTTTTGTTAGGTTTTCCTCAATGATTGCCGCACCTGGGACCAAAAACGCAAGTGCCCCCGCAAAAACAGGTAGTTTTGTAATAGATCATTTTGATGTGCCAACATTGTGTTTTGGGGCATTTCCTGTCGTGGGCACTTGGCCTGCCCACACAAGTGAGGTACTATTTTTATCAGGAGACCTGGAGGAACGCAGGGTAGAAGGAAGTATGTGGCTCCCCTCAGATTCCAGAATTTTCCATCACCGAAATGTGAGGAAAAAGTGTTTTTTTGGCCAAATTCTGAGGTTTGCAAAGGATTCTGGGTAACAGAACCTGGTGCGAGCCCCACAAGTCACCCCATTCTGAATTCACCTAGGTGTCTAGTTTTTAGAAATGTTCAGGTTTGCTAGGTTTTCCTAGGTGCCAGCTGAGCTAGAGGCCAAAATTCACAGCTAGGCACTTTGCAAAAAACAGGCCAGTTTTATTTGGGAAAATGCGATGTGTCCATGTTGTGTTTTGGGGCATTTTCGCGGGCACTAGGCCTACCCATATAAGTGAGGTACAATTTTTATTGGGAGACCTGGGTGAATGCTGGGTAAAAGGAAGTTAGTGGCTCCCATCAGGGTTCTTGGTGAACCTACAAGCCTTATATGTCCCCAAAACCAGAAGGGTCTAGCAGATGTAACGATATATTGCTTTTGAAAATCTGAAACCGCAGGAAAAAGTTACAGAGTAAAACGTGGAGGAAAATTGCTGGGTTTTTTTACCTCAATTTCAATGTTTTTTATTTCAGCTGTTATTGTCTGTAGGAAAACCTTGTAGGATCTACACAAATGACCCTTTGCTGAACTCAAAATTGTGTCTACTTTTCAGAAAGGTTTAGCTGTCTGGTATCCAGCACTGGTTTCACATCCATTTATGTCACTAACTGGAAGGAGGCTAAAAGCACAAAAAAAGTAAAAATGGGGTTTGTCCCAGTAAAATTGCAAACTTATTTGGAAAAATGTGGTTTTGTGATTCAAGTCTGCCTGTTCCTGAAAGCTGGGAAGATGGACATTTTAGCACTGCAATCCCTTTGTTGGTTCCATTTTCAGCGATACAACCACAAGCCTTCTTCTGCAGCCATTTTTCCGGATGTCTTTTAAAAAAACATTTTTTTGCTGTATTTTGGCTTATTTCTTGCTCTCCTCTAGGGTAACCCAAAAACTCTGGGTACCTCTAGAATCCCTTGGGTGTTGGACAAAAAGGTTGCAAATTTGGCGTGGGTAGCTTATGTGGAAAAAACGTTATGAGGGCCTAAGCGCAAACTGCCTTTAAAAGCTAAAAAAGGCTCGGCACAGGAGGAGAAAAGGCCTGGCAGCAAAGTGGTTAAGGATGTTATAGAAGTTGTCATGACTGCTGCACTTTCTAGGATAATTAGTAGTGCATGGTAAGGGCACAAGTTATATTTACCTTAGGGCACAATTTATAGACCTTTTAATCTTTGTTTTTTTACAATGAATTTCTACGTTTTGTTAATGTAAAGTAATTTTCACTACTATACGTTAATGCAACCACCTCTGTACACAGCCTTTGCTTGTGTACAGAGGTGGTTTGTAGCAGGGCCTGCAGCCAACCCCTATAACAACCCAACCCAATCCTGTGTTGCAGATGGTCTTCAGCTGTGCGCAGCAGGGGTTGGCTGCTGGACCTGGCATGCCACCAGTCCTTGTGGCCAGCCCCTATACCAACCAAACCCCATATTCCCCCCCGTTCTAGGCTGATCTCAGTCCCAGGGACCCCAACTTCTTGGGCCCAGCCTAACTATGTAATTTTTTGTGGGGAGTGGGCTGCACAGGCCCCCCTGGCCAATCTAGGCCTCGTGGATCCTATCCCTCTGGCCCCAGCCTAAACATGTATTTTATGGGGGGAGGGCCAATCTCGGTCCTGGGGACCCCAGACGCAGCCTAATTTTTGTTTGGGGGGTGGGGTCCATGTATTGCCACTTCCACAGGGCCAATCTTGGCTCTGGGGACCCCATTCCCCTGGGCCTGGCCATGAGACCTTGGTGTCCCTAGGGCACCCAGTCACTATGTTGGGGACTGTGGGGGGAATCTGAAGGCCCCCACAGTCTCAGCTAGCTCCCCGTCTCCGGGAGGAGTCAGCATTGCTGTCACAGAGAGGGAGCTGCTTAGAACAATTGTTTCCTCTTTCTCCCTGCCTGCATCTCCACAGGAAGGGAAACAGGGGAAGCCTCTGCTCGCAACGAGGGAGAGCTGAGTGACAGCTCTTCCTCACTGAGAGCCAAATGTTTGCTCTGCCTTGGTGGCAGCTGTCAAAGCTGCCACCAAGCCACAGCAAACAGTTATGCCCGGGGTTGGGCACCACAGGATATAGCAGGAGCCAGCCCTAAGGGGTGGAGGTCCCCATGGCCATCTGTGGCTCCTCAAGGGGCGCCACTTAGCCCCCTCCAGTGTAAATAGCCCCGGGGAGGTGGTGGTTCCCAGGGCTGTGGGAGTCCAAAACAGACCACCTTTTCTTTTATTTTTTGAATGCTTGGCCTAGGGAGGTTGTGGTCCCCGGATTTGCAGGGGGGCTGCACGGCCCCCGGCACACAATCACAGAAATGCCCCGGGAAGGTGGTGGCCCCAGGGTTTTGGGGGGGCTGCGCTGTCCTCCACATACAATTACATGAATGCCCCGGGAGGTGGCGGTACCTGGGGCTGCAGGGGTCCAAAACGGACCACATTTTCTTTTTTTAATGTTTGGCCTGGTCAGGTGGTAGTCCCGGGGCTGCAGGGGGCCACACAGTCCCCCGCTTACAATCACAGATATGCCCCAGTGACTACAGCGCCCGGCACCAGAGGACTCTGTTTGAAGTGAAAATGATGGGAACACTAATCCCGAGTACTAAATGTTAAAGTAATTTACTCTCTGAAGACTGACTTTGGACAAACAATATGCTTTGCACACAACAGACTTGTTTTGAAAAGTGCTGATGCGGCCCGAATATGCAAGGATACAGCAGTGTTATCAGGCCCAGGAAGGTAAATGAATGCTCTATATAACTAGATTGGACTGTGTGTAAATGACATGGAAGGCATTTTGATCTGGCAGTAATGTACAGTGTTTAAATCAAGTGTGACTACATCTGAATGATGCAAAGTACATGAACTGAAACTGGGGAGTCACTGTTGAGAACAATGAACTTCAATTTCCATAATGCTAGTTTTTAAATCAACCAATGACTAACACGTGTGTATTACCACCTTGAGAATTACAAGAGTCCAAACGCATCAACAGTGCTTTGATAAAAACAGGCAATTTTCATTAATAAATTGAACGTCCTGGGAGTGCAGTGTTGCTTTCATAATTTTTAGGGGACCTGTCTTCCCCGACACCTGCACCACCAGTTAGAGTGAGCCGTTATGTGACTGTATTGTTTTTGATAAATATTTATATATGTATGTATATATTTATATGTACAAATATAGATAGGTATATCTAAATATGAATATTCACTGACAAAATCAAAGGTTAAAGTGGAGCTATACGTAGGTAAGGTTACGTTTTAACTTCTATTAAAGATAATAAGAAATTCACTGAAAAAACAAAGGCTAGAGTTGAGTTATACTTAGATCTTGTGATAATATAAAAACTAACCTTTAATAATCAAAAGGCAATGAAATTCAAGAGTTTTAAATCAAGTTAAAAACTCAAACAGGACCAACAGTCCAGATATCCCTTTTTTAATGTTGACTTCCGCGAAAAACAACTGAACAGATTAACACCAAAAAACAAAAATCACGCTCCCTCCGTAAAAATCTAGCTTTCTGCCAATTTTGGAGTAAATACATTCAATGGATTTTTCTGTATCATTGTCTAAAGTTCCTTGTACAAGTTTCACTGAGAATAGTGTTTTGGGATCCCAATTTTTCTCCACCCCTGCTGAAAACATCACACCAAAACTATCCAGTACAAATGCATATGTAAACTCTGACTTACCTATAACGACCCAGTGGCAAATGTGTGTGTGTGTTTGTGTGTATTCTAAACAATACACACTTTTTAAATCTGAGCCCTTTGATGATCTCCCCCTCCATTAGAACTGGCATTACTCACTAACGCAATACATGTCCCCACCGTTTTAGGGTAGAGCGCGCACGCGCTCTGGTCCCTGTTGTTAATCTCTCTGTGGGCTTTTAACCACGCCCATCACTTTTGCTAGTTCGTGGGCTTGTCTTTTAAAATTAGTTTGATTTCATTAGTGAAAGGCATGCATATTTCATGCCTTTTCTGGTGTTTAGCCCTCCTCAAGAGCACCGGTAAACTATTGAAAACATACGAGGCTCCATGTTTTCCGTATGATTTCGGGACTACTTTTTCTTTTTCGCAGCTCGATCTCACTGGGCAGTAATCGAGCGCTTTTCATGACTACCAATTTAATTCTATTGTTTATCCTAGCGTTCCTTTGCAAATTCAAGGTTTTACACAGCACCATCACGCTCGTTTTATTTTTTTATTTGCTCGTGGGCACTGTTGTCAAAAGATGACATTTAACTTGTTCAAAAGGTGTGAAACCTATTGTTTTGCAAATGCTTGTTTTCTAACTTGCTTGGATGGCTTTATTATTTTGTGCAGTTGTTTTTCACTCTGATTTAGGTGAAGTCAGGAATA
The DNA here is from genome assembly GCF_031143425.1 of Pleurodeles waltl. NCBI lineage: Eukaryota > Metazoa > Chordata > Amphibia > Caudata > Salamandridae > Pleurodeles > Pleurodeles waltl. The sequence continues at coordinate 619,943 of NW_027150395.1, forward strand.
TATTAATGGTAATTCTCATGCCTAACAATTACCCATTTGAAAGTTTTACATCCTGTGTCTGGCTTCAAACTTGTTAAAAGTCCCATCCATCAAGAGTAGGATTTTTTTCTTTCTTTTTAATTGCCAAATTAGACAATTTGATCTTTGTAGGGGACTTTTGAGGGAGGGTGCGGTTAGCCAGAGAAGGGGGCTCTCACTTTGCAGAAAGAGGAACGGGTGCAGCCTGGCGACAGGTGTAATTGCAGCTTCTCACTCACTACGAGTCCAGTGGCTGCAAAGTTCAAAGAGAGTCCTGTTATTAAAACTAGAGAACGAGTTGTATTGTGAAATATGTTAGCTGTAAATTGATTCAACCACGATGCTCTAGTTTAAGCAACTACGGTACTATATTGGTTAAACCGTATTTTGACATTTAGAATGTGCTTAATATGTATGTACAGCAACTAGTCAGAGACCACGTTTGGGGAATATTGCATCCCAGAGAAAAACATGTACATCGAAAGGCCTTTAACCTTTGGACGTAATTATTCTCCCTAACTATTTTGAGATCTTTTGCTAAACGGAGAGAAAATGAAGTGAGTGTATTAGAAATCTGTCCTGTGGCTATGAAGACCTCGAGAAGAATGGTGCTGGCGAGGTCACATGACAGTGCCACAGGTTAGTATCATTAGAGTTAATGTGTCTGCTATGGAGCTATGTAAGGGTCAAGGGTTTGTAGGTGATGTAAGAGCTCATTTGGCTCACAAGCTTTTGTTGCAGAGATCTGTGTGTTACTGCCAGGGTCGTAAGTTATAAGCCATGTAAAACGGCCGAGTTAGTCAGGTATTTATTTTTTAAAAATAAATCTCCATTTATCCTGAGCGGTGTGAATTCAAAAGGCAGGAGTTTTTTTTAGCTCCAACTTTCATTTCTGTGAAGTTGATAAAGTGGTTTCTAAAGGACAGTACTAATCAATTATTACGTGGTTAAGAAATCAGTGAAATGTTTATCATATTCTATATAACTAATTATTATTAGTTTACATCGCATACAGAGGTCCACATGTCAGATTTCGATCCAAAGCCTTCGAAACTTCTAGCAAGGTTACACTGAAGTCAATTTATTGTTTCTCTACGTGAACAGCCCGGTATGGAGGTCAAGTTAGATGTCCCGGTTGTGCTGCATTTGCCCTCCAAATGTTCTCTGCTATAGAATCACTTGCACACAATGAATTACCTGATCCTTGATGTGAGGCATTTGGTGCTGGAAAATCCCCTCTGCTGAGCTTGCTCTTCACATCGTAGCACACTGAATGTGCATTGCCATGGCTTTGGATGTCAATACATCAAAATGATAGGGGTAGCGGAAGAAACATCACATGCCTTTGATAATCTAGATGACATCACAGGAAGTGACTCTGCAAGACCTCTGATTTAGTGACTGTGAGAAAGTAGCCTCTTTCTAGTATAGTTACCCCCATTTTTGCCCTGTTTGTGAGTGTTTGACAGTGTGTTTTACCATCTCACTGGGATCCTGCTAACCAGGGCCCCAGTGCTCATAGTTTGTGGCATATATGTGTTGTCAGTATGAATGACTGTGTCACTGAAGTTTTCCTAACCAGAACTCTAGTAGTTATGCTTTCTCTACTATCAAACGTGTCACTACAGTTTAGTGACTCCATGTTTCAATTCTGATTGGCACACTGGAGCCTCCTTATAAGTCCCTAGTAAATGGTACCTAGGTACCCAAGGCATTGGGGTTCCAGGAGATTATTATGGGCTACAGCATTTCTTTTGCCACCCATAAGGAGCTCATACAAACCTTTCTTCAGGACTGCCACTGCACCCTGAGGGAAATAGTGCACACACTATTTCACAGCCATTTTGCACTTCACTAAGAGCCAGATGTAGCAATTTCTGCATTTGCGTTTTGGAAATTGCGAGTCGGTGCGACTAGCAATTTCTGAATCGCAAATGCGGATGCAGAACGCTGTCTCAGATACCGTCTGCGAATCGCTATGGGGTCACAAAGACCCACCTCATTAATATTAATGAGGTGGGTTGCATTTTGCGACCCCATAGCGAGTCCCTGCACTCACAGGGATGGCGGCCTGCTGAAGACAGCAGACCTCCATGTCTGTGACTGCTTTTTAAATAAAGCAGTTTTTTTTTTTTTTTTTGTATTGCAGCTTGTTTTCCTTAAAGGAAAACGAGTTGCAATACAAATAAAATAACAAAACCATTTGGTTTCATTTTTTCAGAGTAGGCAGTGGTCCATTGGACCACTGCCTGCTCTGGAAAAACATTTTTGCCAACATTCACAAAGGGGAATGGGTCCATGGCGACCCCTTCCCTTTTGCGAATGGGTTACCACCAGTGTGACACTGGTGGTAACTGCGAATTGGTTTGCGACCGCGTTCGCGGTCACAAAGCAACTTAGCATCGCGATGCGAGTTGCAAATAGGAAGGGGACACCCCTTCCTATTTGTGAGTCGCATTCACATTTTGCGAGTCAGTACTGACTCACAAAATGTGAATGTGCATCGCAATGAGCATTTTGCAAGGCATAAAACTGCGATTTTCGCAGTTTGCACCATGCAAAATGCTTCCTACATCTGGCCCTAAGTAACTCATAAGTCACCTATGTGTCTAACCTTCATTTACTGAAGGCTAGGTGCAAAGTTACTGTGTGTGAGGGCACTGTTGCACTAGTAAAGGTGCCCCACGTTGTCCAGGGCCAATTCCTCGGACTTTGTGAGTGCGGGGATACCATTATAAGCGTGCACTACATATATCTCATTGCAAATATGTAGCTTTACAATGGTAACTCCGAATATGGACATGTCTAAGATCATGGAATTGGCCCCCCAATCCAAATCTGGTATTGGAGGGCCAATCCCATGCACCCTGGGGCACCACCATGGACCCCCAGTGCTGTCAAACCAGCTCTCTGAGGTTTCCACTGCAGCCCCAGCTGATGCCACCTCACAGACAGGTTTCTGCTCCCCTGGGGATTGGGCAGCTCAATTCCAGGAAGGCAGAACAATGCATTTCCTTTAGCAGAGGGGTGTTACACCCTCTCCCATTGGAAACAGGTGTGACAGGCATGGGACGAGTGTCCTCCCAGAGCCTTTGGAAATGCTTTGAAGGGCAAAAACGGTGCCCTCCTTGCATAATCCAGTCATCACCGGTTCAGGGACCCCCAGTCCCTGCTCTGGCATGAAACTGGACAAAGCAAAGGGGAGTGACCACTTCCCTGTCCATCACCAACCCAGGGGTGGTGCCCAGAGCTGCTCCAGAGTGCCCTGGCATTAGCCATCTTGGACTCCAAGGTGTGGGGACCCTCTGGAGACCTCTAAGTGCCAGTGCCAGCAGGTGAAGTCAGAGACCCCTCCGGATAGGTGCATACCTGGGTAGATAGCCAATCCCTCTCCCAGGGCTATTTAGGGTCTCTCCTCTGGATGTTTCCTCAGATTCAGTTTGCAAGATTCTTCTAGTACCCCTCTGCATTCTCTGCTTCAGCTTCTGACCATCTGATCAACTGCAGACTGCTCCAGGAACCTCTGTAACTGCAACAAAGTATTCAGGATGACTCCTGTGACCTGCAACTTTAGCTCCAGTCAGCATTTGCAACAATTTCCAAGCTGTGCATGCTCTGAGGACTGCCTGTCTTCATTCTGCACCAGAAGGACCGAAGGAATCTCTCGTGGAGTGACAGAGTCACTTCCCTGCTTCAGCTACCCCTATACAGCCTAAGCTGCTAGAACACTGACTGCCTACGTTTCACTAATAAGGGATAACTGGACCTTTATAAGGTGTAAGTATCTTAGGTACCCACTGCAAACCAGACCAGCCTCCTATAGTGACATCCCAGGATCCCAGCAAGAGAGATGATGGAACCTTTGACCCCACTGGAAGTGACATCACATGGGCTTTGGCCTAGAGCAATCACAGAAAGCAAGGCATTTGAGGTTTAGCAAGTTGCATCTTACAAAGGGTTTTGGAAAATCAGGCCCAGATACAAATGAAATACTCTATAAGAAACACATTACAATCCTATTGAAATGTTCCCACATGCATTGTCTGTCTCAGACAATATCGTCATATCCAGGGTTGAGACAACGTCGCATCCATTAAGAAACTTTTAGTGTACAACAATGAAGAATATACTGATGACAGTGAAATCAATAAAATAAAATCTCAGTTTTTTACTATTCCCTTATGCTATCTTTTATATATCTCCCCTGATCCAAACTCCTACACTGCTGAATATTCTTATCTATTCTCACTGTTTACTCCTACTTATTTTTTCCTCCATCTGCACAGCTTTCTAAACTCTAGTTTCCTCTTCTTCAACCTCACTTTTTCTATTGTACCTTTTCCCTTACATCTAAACTTCACTATCTCTCTATTACTGTTTCTCTTCAATCCTCCCCAGCTGATTCTCCCACCTTTTTAATATACTAAGGGCCGTATTTATACTCCGTTTGCGCCGAATTTGCGTCGTTTTTTTCGACGCAAATTCGACGCTAAACTAACGCCAACTAACGCCATATTTATACTATGGCGTTAGAGGCGAATAGCGCCAAAGTTCCCGGAATGTGCGTCATTTTTTAGCGTGAACCCCTTCCTTGCGTTAATGATATGCAAGGGAGGCGTTCCCGTCTAAAAAATGACTCCCAGGCCTTTACGTGGTATTTATACTCCCGGGCAAAAGAGACGCCCGGGAGTGGGCGTGGCTAAAAACGGCGCATTTGCGCCGCTTTTTAACGCCTGGGTCAGGCATGGCGTTAAGGGACAAGTGGGCTCAAAATGAGCCCAGAGTGCCCCCAGGGACCCCCCCTGCCACCCTTGCCCACCCCAGGAGGACACCCAAGGCTGGAGGGACCCACCCCAGGGACATTCAGGTAAGTATTTTTTTATTTTTTTTTAATAATTTTTTTTGGCATAGGGGGGCCTGATTTGTGCCCCCCTACATGCCACTATGCCCAATGACCATGCCCAGGGGACAGAAGTCCCCTGGGCATGGCCATTGGGCAAGGGGGCATGACTCCTATCTTTACAATGATAGGAGTCATGTTGATGGGGGATGGGCGTCGAAAATAAATGGCGCAAGTCGGGTTACGACGATTTTTTCGACGTAACCTGACTTGCCCCATTTTAAGACGCCCATGCGCCATTTTCCCCCTACGCCGGCGCTGCCTGGTGTACGTGGTTTTTCTCGCGCACACCAGGCAGCGCCGGTCTGCTTGCGCCGGCTAACGCCATTCAATAAATACGGCGCCCGCATGGCGCTTCAGAATGGCGTTAGCCGGCGCAAAACTTTTTGACGCTAAACTGCGTTAGCGCAGTTTAGCGTCAAAAAGTATAAATATGGGCCTAAATGCACCAAACTTTGTCCACCTATCACTCCTTTCATCTTTCATTCTGTGTCCCAGTCAACCTCTCTCCTTTCTCCCTCCCCCACCTCCATTAATCCTCAGTAAGTTTGCCTTTCACAAAGATCCATCTCTGCCTCCATTTTCTTGTTTTCATCTTCCTCAAATGCCAAATGCTCCCAACTTCAGCTTTCCTTCCACCCACACGCCTTTTTTTGTATCCAAACTACACTCTCTCTCATGTATCCTTTGACAAATTCCCAGTGATCTGGAACTACCCACCCTAGAATGTCCAAAACAGCTGTTTTGCCCTCTTCCCCTGTCATAGGTGTCGCATTACTTCCCCCTGCATTCACGCTACACCTACCATCCCTACTCTCTCACTTTTCTGCTATTCCACACCTTCCATTTCATTTGCTTAGCAGGGTGAAGGTTTGTTTAATTGGTAGATAGACCGTTTCCACTAGCACAATTCTTTTTAAAAAGTTAGAAGGTGCAGAACAAACGAGGAAAGAAGTGAAGGGGACTTGTCAATTTAAACATGCAAGGTACATATGCTCATATTTAAAGCAAAAATGATGGAGCGCGATGCTGCACCAAAATTGGCAGCGCCACACTCTGTCATTTTCTTAGCACAGGGATGTGCCATATTTAATTGAATGAGGCACACCCCTTTGTTGTCCCCTGCGCTGGCACCAATGCAGACATCTTTCTACCATCATGCAAGGATGTCTGCATTTAGGGGTGTGATTGTTTATGTGTGGGAAGGTGTCCCTTCCTGCACATAAACAATCACTAATGGCGATTTGGCACGTCTGTGTGTGCTGCAGAATCCAGCACACCCAGAAGTGCCAAAGCGTCATTTTCAAGTGATTGTTTATATGCAGGAAGGGGCACCTTCTCGCACATAAACTATCATGTATGGCATCTTGCTCTTTCTATACGTGCTGCAGGGGTCGTATTTACAAGGTGGCGTTAAGTCACAAAAAGTGGCTTAATGCCACCTTGTAAATACAGCACAGGGCATAGCTCCACTGGAGCGCCACGAAAAGTGATGTTCTGGTGGCGCTGGGGGGGGTCATAAATATGCCCAGTGGAGTTTCATGTGCTGCCACATTGCCAGATCCAACAAGGCCAGCAAAGAAAAGCCACACAAAACTAGATTTGGAAGCTCTTTCCCCTTTCAGAAGAACATAATGTAAACAAATGGCTGGTTTTTTTTCTGGGAAAGTTGGCAATCCTACATCTATCCGTAGGCCCCGTAACGCAGACAGATTGTTTGGTTACCGAGTAGCACATTGCGAGAACTCAAATTGGCCCTTGTCAAATGTGAAACTGCTTTTATTACCTCCAGGTCACCCATTTTCATCCAGGTTGACACACATGAGGAGATTCCACCTGATGATATGCTGAAAATGAAAGGCAGTCCACCCAGTTGGGCACCATAAGGAAGCTTACATTATCAGCATCCTCCTGTTTTTTCACTGTCTCCTACTGAGATGAAATCTTCAGGAGTATCTGAGGGTCTTGGTTCAGGTCTTCATTATTAGGTTGAGCATGTAAGCGTTCTGTCCTGTTGTAATCTATCTGTGGGCTTTTAGCCACGTCCACCGCACGCCCATCACTATCACTTGTTCGTGGGCTTGCCTTTGAAAATTTCTGTGTTATATTTTGTAAATGCTTTACCTTTGTCCTTCCTTGGGGAAATTTTGTTATGTCGGGTATACTGACCCTGTTACATGGATAATTGCACATATACTGATACGTTTGACTGTGAGAGAATTTATTTTTCCTTTTGTCTCACTCATTCGCACTCATGCTTATTGTGGCTGTGGCACTTTGAATTGAATTGCTTATGTTAACTGTTTTACTTTTCATTTCCAATTTACGTGGCAAGAAAAGTCCAGTTAGATATTTATAATGCTAATAGCTCTAACTCGAGCAAATTCAAGACCCATTGCATTGCAAATGCTTGTTGGAATTTACAGCCACTGCTCGTGAGAGCTGGCATATGGTTCTCACATATGCTATGAGAGATGTATTCAGCAGTCCTGTACCTGTCACAGGTTGTCAGAGTTTGGAGGTTAAAAGAAACATCTAAATATGCTGGGATAGGTGCATTAAAGGAGCAACATTGCATAGTCAAAATAATTACAGCAGAATCACTGTTCACACAACATTCATTGACTGTGGCCATTTCTGGCATCACTACCTCACTGCTTTCCTTTGTAGAAGGAGCGAGTAAAAACATCGTGTCACTTCCCTATGAACATTATAACAATTGCTTGGAAATACTATCATGTGTGACATCCATATTTCAGCAAAGAAATCAGGAACATGGCCCTCCATTAATTATTAATAGACCGAAAGATTCACTCAGTGGTAGATAGGAAAATAGTAATATCTCACTTGACCTTATCACCTCTAGCTCTGTATAATAGGTTTGTGTTATTTCTTCAAGTTACCTTTTTTCGCTTTCTTTACTTTGAGTATAATTGCTTTGCAGTCATTTATAACTGGCTAAATACTTTTTGAAACACATTGAAATGTTTGTTACATACCCAAAGCCTTCGCCATCTTTGTATTCAGTCATTCAAATGTTCTCAAACGTAATCATCGGCTAATTAGCATATAAATTGAAGCTAATTTATCCCCTTAAAATGTTCTTAAACTAGTTTAGACGAATGTTGAAAATAAGAAATCTTGCGATTCCTATTATGTGAATATACTGTTTATGGTGCTTTGGCACACAATCATTCATTTACTTTTTGCCTGACCCAGATACCCTAACTTGTAATCAAATATTTGAAGCCGTGCTGCTACCTAGCTGTCACTGAATTATTCAGGAATGCTTTCTTTATGTTTAGCAATGCTTCCATCAATCTGATTTGTGTTGCCAGAATATATACAAGACCATAATAAGAAGGCCCCACTTTTGCTGCTTTCGCAGGTACCATGTTCGTTTATGAAAAGCTGGAAAATGAATGTAATATTTTTTATGGATCCAAAGCCTAACGCAATTTAATTTTGATATGGTATGTATTTTCTTTCTAAAATTATTGTTAGGATTTGTGCGATATACATTTTGCATGGATGAGTCATATTGTGAGCTTAATATTTGGACAACTTTTTAGTAAATTATTTACTCTTCAAGTTTCTCATCTGTCTAACTTTGAGGCTTCTCATGTTAAACTCTTTGTCATCTTTCCCTAAGTACTGGAGCAATTCTTCTTAACATGGGGCCCATAAGCCCCTGGAGGTCTACAACATCTACTGAGAGGGTCCACAACTGTTTAAACAATTAAATCATATCAGCAAATTAATAAAGTATTTATACAGACATACAAAAATAAACTAAATGATGATGATTTCCAAGGCGTGCAAATCACTCCAGGAGAATCCTGGTGCCTAAGAAGGGTAGGAGCTGCCCTTACTGGGTCCTATTGAAATAGCCAGCTTTTTCCAAAATTCTAATTGGGAGCAGGGGGCTCAAATGTGTAACAGAAGGTCTTTCCAGACTTTAGGAGCAAGGTGGGAGAAGGGGAGACCCCTGGCTAATTGGAAGGAACAGGTGGGTTAGAAAGTGGAGTTGTTTGGCCGGGTGTGAGAGTTGATGCAGCTGTTCAGGTATACAGGTCCTTGCTTATGTATTGCTCTGTGGGTGTGAGTGAGAAGTATGAAGAATGTGCAGTTGTGCATGGGGAGTAGCAGTGGTCTTTGAGGTGAGTAGATGTATGTGTGCATAATGGGAGTTTGAGAGTGAGTCTGTTTGCTGTATTTTGAATTACCTGGAATTTTGTGGTGTGTTGAGCAGTGGATCTGATGTAGAAGGTGTTTCCATAGCGCAGTGCCATGGTCACCCGGTTTACAACGTCAGGTGTTTCACAGAACATTCCAGAGGGTTGGTCTTTTGGGGTATGTTTGTGGAGGTGCAAAAAGGTGGTTCCCAAAACTCTGAGTGCAGGGGGAGTCACAAGTGTTAAAATGTAAAAAACTGTAACGAAAATAACAATTTAAGACAGTTGATAAAAGGAAACAAGGTTGTCAATTAATCATTTATAAATAGACTTTGAAAGCACATTTCAATCTACCTGGAAAAATCCATAAATGTCTGGAATAAGCCAGTAAATACACTTTGATAGCACATGGTAATTCATTTGGAACAAGCTAGAAAGTTCTGGAAACATCCATGTGATGGTGGCAGCAATCTTTGATTTTAGGAGAGTGTAAATACTACTCCCTTGGACCACACCCTTTGCTAGGCAATCGTAGTTCCAGTAAAGGCTTCACCTTTGTTTCTCCTCCCAACCCAGCTTACCTGCACATCCAGGAAATCATCTTCCTCAGTGAACCTTGTGCTTCCTGGAGAAAGTCCTCAATGATCTGTAAGAGATAAAAGAGACAAGGAAAAGCTAAGTACATGTAATGCTTACCTCCTTCATGTGAGAATGCAAGTGAGCCTCAGAAAAAGAACGTGGTGCACATAAATACAAGGTACCAGATTATTTACAAGATAATTTATATTTGGTGAATAGTGAAATCTGCGCTAACCAGAGAGAGAAACTGTAAATCAAAAGAAGTAAAATGTTTATTTATTTTTTTAAATGAAACTTATATTTGTTCTTGTTGTTATTCAGACACTCCCACACTGAGAGGCAGATGACAGACAAGCCTGAAGGGTGATATAAGGAAGCTGTAATACAGTCAGTGGGTGGCAGTTTTCCTATTTTGTTGTATTTCCCCTTTCCCCTTGGTGTTCCTCCAGAATAGGGGTAGTGTACAAATGGCTTAGTTGAGCATTATGGGGTGTGGAAGGACAAGCAATTGTATCTGGCATCCAGTCAGCTGGTGATCAGTGCTGGAGCGATGGATCTTTGGTGTTTAGCAACAGCAATCAAAAAACATTCTTGAGGAGTTTGAAGGTATTGAAGTAAGGTTAGACAACCATGCTGGCCTGGGTTATATTGAGATTTGATTATCAATCATAATCCCTAGGTTCCTTGGTTTGCTTGATTAGGTGAGTGTTGGGCGTAGTTTGAAGGGCTACCAAGCTGTGGACCAGAGGGAAGTGTCCTTTCTGAAGACAAGCACTTCTGTTTTGTCAGAGTTGAGCTTCAGGCTACTTGCGGCTTTGGACATGCAATAGGTGAACTACATCTGGGTGTTGGAGGTGTTGGTGAACAGGGAGATAATTAGCTGGATTCATCTATGTAGGAGATGATGTTGAGTTCTTAGGAGTTGAGGGTACTGGTGAGTGGGGCCATATGAACTTTGAGCAGCGCAGGCCGTAGCCTTGAGGGAAGCCACAGATCAGGTTGGAGGCAGAAGATGAGCATGGGGGCAAGTGCATCCAGTAAGGAAGGAACTGATCCAATAGGGCAGGGCCAGTGTATTCCAGTGACTGCTGGACATTGGATGAGGTTTGGTTGCGAGACGTTGTAGAAAGATTGAGAAAGAAGAGAGATGCTTTGTCCCACTTTTCCATGATTAGGTGAAATTCATTAGTGTGGCAGTGCGGGTCATCTCTGTGCTGAGGTAGTTCGGTCTGAACCCTGATTGGGAGTGGTTCAGGAGGTGGTTGGCATTGAGATGGTCAGACAGACATATGTTGATCACCTTTACCAGGACCTTGGCCGGGTAGGGGAGGAGAGAGATGGGCCTGTAGTTAGCCAGTGTATTCAAATCCACTGAGGGTTTCTTCAGGAGGGTAAGATGGTGGAGTGTTTTCAGGAATCCCAGAAGGTGGCTGTGGTGTGTCATTAAGGATTGATCTGGGGGTGGTGCAGATGGTCTTTTGTTGAAGTTTAAGAGGGAGACCAGATCCAAGTGCCTAGAGCACCTCATGTTGAGGGTTTCCAGATGGATTACGATAGACTAGCAAATTAGGGCGGATTTTCAAGCATACTTCTCAATCGATTGGAGGATTGAGAGAATGCAGAAGTCTGGTTGGGGGCTGAAGTTCTTGCAAATTGTTGTGATGTTGCTGGAGTATTGGGAAAGCTGGGGGCAGAGCTTCTGTGATGGGATGTACTCGTGGAGCTGGTGTTGGGGATCTGAACTCCTTCACTGTAGTGAAGATTTCCTTTGAGCTAATGGAGCTGTTTTCAATTCCTTTTGTGGTTGCAGCATACCTGGTTGTCCTGACTCCTTGCTGGTGGATTTGAAATGCTGATTTGTATGTGTCTTTGTAGTTTCTTATTGTGGGAGTGTCTCCAATGACATTCCAGCTCTTTGTAGTCATGCTTGGAGTGTTGGAGGACTTCCATGTACCAGCTTGTCTGTGGCTTGGTCCGAGTGTTTACCAGTGTGTCTGCGCAGAAGGTGCTCCAGGTGTTAAAGTACAAAATGGAGGGCTAAGGTTGCTATGGTGTGGCGGCGTCAAGATAGAATCTCTGTGGTCCAGACTTCCTCATGGATCTTGTTACATTTGTACCAGAAGGACATATTGATACTGGGTCTCTGTTGATTGGGTAGATGTAAGCTGAAGCAGAAGAGGTCAGTCTAGATGAGGAGGTAATTTTGTCTCCCTTGACATCCGTAATATTGGTGAGGATAATGTACGGATGTACGGATACATGAGAGGGCTCGCTCACTCATTGGGTGAGCCCAATTATACTCATGCCTTCCAGGAGTTTATTGGTGTTGGTATCAGTGATGTGCTATAGGTGAAAATTGAGGTTGCCAAGGAGGATGGAGGAGCTATGATCTTAGCTGGACATGCAAGCGCTCGTCACAGAAGGCAGCAAACTTCAACTGGACTCCTGAGGTGCTGGTGGCATCTATTCAATGTGCATATTTATCTCACAGAAGATTCCTTGTCAGAAAGGGCACTAATCGGCCTGGTCATGGAAAGCAGCTCATGTATCTTGGAGTAGTGTATCTTCTTTGTTGTGCAGCAAATATTTCAGTTCTCTGCAGCAATCATAGTTTAAAGGGTGTTTGAGTGCTAGCTCTGCATTTAACGTCTTTGTTAAGGTCAGATAAGAGATACCTTTTCAATTGGCATAACATTTTAGGAAAAATGCAAGACTTTCAACATTACAAGAATTCTCTGAGAATTCTCACAACTCAATCAATATATTGTGAATATTCAAAAGTACATGAACGTTGCTCCTTCACCAATGCAAACATCTATTCACATGTCATTTGTATCACAACTGTGAATAACAATAGATTTCTTCACTATCGAACTGAATCCACTCACTCTATCAAATACTAAAACCGCTACACTGGCATACTGTTGCAGTGTTAAAATCATATACTAATTTAGGAAAATTAAAAATCTTATTCTATTTGTGACAGAGTTTATTTAAAAGAGAGGAGCATAAGTCTTGTTCTATAGGGGTATGGAACATTGATGTGCATGTAAAAGAAATAGAGTTTAGTAATGTTTTAATATGAATTGAAATGCGAATTGCATGTTTGTGTTTGTCTTTCCTTGCAGGTAGCTGTCATTTATAGCATCAGGCATAAAAACAAAGTATAGCAGGGAAGGTTCCCCTGCAACTCAGTCTCTCTTATTTCTTTATCCACTTCCACTTCACCCTGTTGATGTTTCACACTGGTAATAGTCAGAAGATCAGTGTGGATATTACTGGAGGGGTGTTGGGAATAGATTCTGCTCCTTAGGAATTCAGCTGTCCAGTACTTGACACTCCTGACAAATTGAAGTGCCAATTCAGCTAAGTCCACCCAAGCCGAAGATAGTGGCGGGTTTAGATTCAAAAGCCTTAATAGGACTTTTGGATAATAAACAGAGAGAACTAAAAAACACTATGGAAGAGAACAAGAGTTTAAAAAGAAGATATAAAAAATCCCAAGTAGAAAGTCATCATCTTTTATAAAAGATGGATGAATTAATGGCTAAATCCCCACCTCCCTTGAAAAATCCTGAAAAATTGCCCAAGAGTTAATTCACACACACTGCAGAGATCTCCCCTCAAGTGGTTCTTTCCCATTCCCCAATAATTCCTTAGGCCCCTCCAGAACATTTTAGTGGGGATCCACAGAAGGCACTGATAGTTTTAGCTCAGTGTTCACTACATTTCTTATGCAGACCAGTAGTGTTTTTGGAGGATCATTCCAAAGTTGCCTTTATACAGTCTTATTTGAGTGGAGATGCTGCATCTTGGAGTATGCCTATTATTGCTCTGAATTACACGATTCTATATGATTTAAAAAAATTCAAGTTAGAATTCATCCAGATCTTTGATCGACAATCAGCCAACCAAGCGACAGACAGTGAGGTGTTAGAACTAAGACAAGGAAATCAAGATTTAATTTCATATTTGGCACAATTTAATAAATGAATTGTAGAAACAGAATGACCTGAGAGTAGGGGTGCTGGAATTTATTATCGCGGACTCAGGGATGAACTCAAAGACGCCTTAGCTCAAATTGCAAATCGACCTCAAGAGATTTTGGAATTATTAGATTTGGTTCTGCAGATAGATCACAGATTGAGTGAAAGAAGATCTAAAAAAAGAAGATAGGCTCCATCAGAGGCCTGCTTTTCAAGGAAAAGTGAGAAAGCGGGAGCTTTGTCAGGAAAAGACAAATCTCACCAGTAGAGGGAGCTCCCTGGTGAGAGAAGATACAGAGTCAATTCCAGGTAGTCATATGAATTCTGAAACTCAACAGGTAGTCGATACCTTGTAGTCTGCAGCACCTTATCTGGTTGTCCCCTTCACGACGAAGTTTGGGAATCAAGAAATAAAAAAATGTTCTAGTAATGATTGGTTCTGAGGCTGTTGGAAATTTTAATAAAGGGATCCCAGAGACAGTTCGAGCGGTTGATGGGACCAGTATAACTTCTGGACCGATAACTGAAGAAACTGAAACTAAAGAATTATTGAGTGCTAGTAAGCATAGAGAATTTTTGAGATTCAAGTTAACTGACACACCTCAATTCCAGTTGATCCTGGGTTTGCCATGGTTGACTGAACAAAATCAGAAGATTCATTTGGAGAAACATGCAACGGATTTGAATTCAGAGTATTGTAAAGAATAGTGCTTTCGGAAGAAATATGAGAAAACTATTGATTCTCCGCCCACAGTGTTAGATTTGAAGTCTTGCATAATTTGTGTCATAGATATAAAAGAGATACCTGTAGAGTATCAGGATATGGAAAGTGTTTTTGATAAAAAGAATGCAGAAAAGTTGCTCCCTCATCGAGACTATGATTGCAAGTTAGAATTGGAACCAGGAGCAATCTTACCTTGTAGTCACATTTATTCTCTGACTGAAGCTGAAAATCAATATCCCAAGAAATATATAGAAGAACATTTGGAGAATGGGTTCATTTGTCCTTCTCAATCCCCAGTCTCATCTCCTTTATTCTCCATTCCTAAAAAGGATGGAAATATCCGCACCTGTATAGATTATAGAGCATTGAACCAAGTAACTGCTAAGAATAGATATCCTCTACCACTGATCTCAGAGTTATTAGATCAAGTGAAAGGTGCAAAAACATTCACTAAACTAGATTTGAGAGCAGCTCGCTATTTGGTGAGAGTAGCCGAAGGTGTTGAATGGAAAGCAGCTTTTTGGACTGAATATGTCATTTATGAATATCAGGTGATGCTCTACGGATTGTGCAACGCTCCTGCAGCCTTCCACCATTTGTTGGATGATGTGTTAAGGGAGTACTTGGATCAAGTAGCAGTGGTTTACCTCAAGGACATTCTGACCTTTTCTGAAAGTAAAGAAGCATGCAAGAAGCATTCTACAGCAAATACAAGAAAATCATCTTTTTGTGAAATTGGAAATTTTTTATTTTCAGGTCTAACAAGTAGAGTATTTAGGTTTTGTGATATCCTTCAAAAGAAATTCCATGGATTCCTTTAAGGTGTCTGCCATCATAGACTGGCCCACTCTGAGAAATGTGAAAGATATTCAAAGCTTTATTGCTTTTTATAACTTTTATCAATAATCCATCAACAATTTATCTGCCATAATAAGCCCCATCACTTGGTTGTTGAAGAAAGGGATAACATTTCAGTGGACTGAAGAAACAGATAAGGCTTTTCAGTTTCTCAAAGAATAGTTCACAACAGCTCCCATTATGATGCATCCAAATCAAGAAAAGGTATTTTTTGTAGAAACAGATGCATCAGATCATGCTACTGGAGAAGTGCTCTCAGAGAAATAAACAAACCGGACAATTACTTCCAGTAGCTTATCGATCCAGAAAGTTGACCAGACACAGAAAATAATTACTCAATTGCAGACAAGGAATTGTTGGCAGTTAAGGATGCCTTTGGAGATTGGAAACTGGGAGCCAAACATGTTATAACAGTTTTTAATGACTATCACAATCTTTAGTTTTTGAAATCTGCTAATATTCTCACACCCCACCAATTACGATGGTCCCTGTATTTCTCAGATTTCAATTTTGTGATCACTTATAAGCCTGGTGCCATTAATGGCAAGGCTGGTGCCATATCTCAATTAAATGTGAAAGAAGATGTTACGGTTCCAAAATCAGGGTCCATTATTCCAGCTACCAAATTTGTGTCAAATTCACTCAATTCATAAAATGTACCCAAGAGATACTAGAAGAGCTACCAAAGAAAGAGATGATCGATTGGGGGAAGGCAGATCCAGCAAGGAATATTAAAGATGGCCTCCCATTCAATGGAGATGCTCTATATTTGCCCCCTAAAAACTACAGGAATTAGTGTTGAAGATCTGTCATGATGATCCTATGGCTGGGCACAAGGCAATAAAGAAGTCTAAAGATTTAATTAAAAGGCGATTTTGGTGGCCTAGCATGAATGCTCAAATTAGACAGTATTTGTCAACTTGTGATGAGTGCATGAAAGGTAAGTCTAGTAGACAAGTACCACAAGGATTGTTACAACCTCTGCCAATTGCACCTCACTCTTGGCACACATTATCTATGGATCTAATTGTAGATCTTCCTTCAAGTCAAGGGTTTAAGACTATTGTGGTTTTTGTTGATTTCTTACACATACTCAAGGTTTACGGAATTCCAAAGGTGGTGATTTCTGATCAAGGGTCTCAGTTTGTGTCCAGGTTTTGGAAATCCTTTGCATATAGGTTGGGAATGGACAATCAGTTCTCCACCAGTTACCATCCAGAAACTGATGGACAAACTGAGCGAGTTAACCAGTAGTTGGAGCAATATTTGCGCCTCTATCTTGTGGATCATGAGGGCGATTGGCCTGATTTGATTAGGTCTGATAAATTTGCATCCAATAACTCAGTGGACAATTCCACTGTTTACACCCCATTTTACCTAAACTCAGGTAGACATCCACATTTTGTGCTAGGTAAAGAAAATGGATCCGTCCCAGAAGTAGAAAAGAGGGTCAAGAATTTACAAAAGACTTATCAGTCTGCTAAAGAAAACCTGTTGAAAGCTAAGGCATCTTATAAAAAATATGCAGATAAAAAAAGAAGGGTGAGACCAGTTTTTGAGAAGGGAGATCAGATGTGGTTGTCTACTCGTCATTTGCACATGAAGGATAACAGAAAATTTCAGCCCAGATACATAGCTCCCTTCAAAGTAATAAAAAGGATTAGTACAGTCACTGTAAAACTTCTGCTCCCACTGCAGGTAAAAATCCATCCTGCGTTTCATGTATCTCTGTTAACAAAAATGCACTCCAGGGATGAGAATACCTATGTGTCCAACCTCCATAACTGTGGGTTCAGGAGAAGAATTTGTTAGCAGAACAGTAGATTCAAAAATGTTGAAGGGAATGTTTTACTATTTCATTCAGTGGAAGGGCTTTGGTCCAGAGAATCGATCCCGGGAACCTAATGAGAAAGTGCACACTCCCAGATTGATAAAAGCCTTTCATAAGATGTGCCCCCAAGAAGCCAAAGTTGGGGAGGCTCACTTTGGATGGAGATACTTTCAGGAATTCAGCAGCAGGAACAAAGACTTACTTGTGCAAAAGACCAAAACGCGAGAGATGGACAAGAGCCCGGCAATATCCACATTGGCAGCATGGCAAGCCCTCTCTAAAACTGTTGTTGAAGGCATTCCTCCATGTGTTTGCTAAACACTCTGACTTTAAGATCTCCAAAATGGCAGACTTTCCTGGAAGGTTAGCGGTCTAGTCTTTGTGCACTAGCTGAAATCTCAGCTCGACATGCAAAAGCTCATCAAGGAAGGCGGCGCACTTCAACTGGACTCCTGAGGTGCTCGTAGCAACTATTATTTGTGCATATTTGCCTCACAGAAGATTTCTCATCAGAAAGGGCACTACTCGGCCTGCTCAAGTAAAGCAGCTCACGCATCTTGGAGCAGTGTCTCTTCTTTGTCACACAGCAAGTATTTCAGCTCTCTGCAGCACTCATAGTTCAAAGGGTGTTCAAGTGCTAGCTCTACATTTAACTTCTTTGCAAAGGTCATATAAGCAGCATATTTTCAAGTGGCATAACGTTTTAGGAAAAATTCAAGGCTTTCTACATTACGAGAAACTTTTCTCTGAGAATTCTCACAATTCAATTATTACATTATGAATATTCTAAAATACATGAACTTTGCTCCTTCACCAATGCAAATATCTATTCACTATGAACAATGATAAATGTATTCACTATTGAACTGTATCCATTCACTCAATCAAGTACTACAACTGCTATACTGGAATACTGTTGCAGTGTTAAAATCATATACTAATTTAGGAAAATTCAAAATCTTATTCTATTTGCAACAGAGTTTATTTATAAAAGTGGAGCACAAGTCTTGCTCTGAAGGGGTATGGAATAATTAGAATATGAGTTGAAATGTGCATTGCATGTTTGTGGTTGTCTTCCGTTGCAGGTAGCTGTCATTTATAACATTATGCAAAAATGAAGTATAGCAGTGAAGTTTCCCCGCAAGGCAGTCTCTCTTATTTCTCTATCCACTTCCCCTTCCCCCTGTTGATACTTCACAATAGTATTAGTCAGAAGGTCAATGTGGACATAAGTGGAGGGGCGTTGGGACTAGCTTCTGCTCCTGAGGAATCCAGCTGTCCAATACCTGACACCCCTGAAAGTTGTGTTATCTTGTGGGTGATGGCAGTTCCTCTTCCATATCTGCTGATTCTATCCTGTCTTGCAATCTTGTAGCTGGGTGGAATAGCTACTGCGATGTCTGGGGTGGATGATTGACTCAGCCAGGTCTCAGTAAGGAAGAGTAGGGTTGGAGAGAGGTTGTGCAGTAGGGCCCAGACTTTGGTGGTATGTTTGATGAGGGAGCAAGTGTTGTAAAGAGCACTGGACAGTGGGTGAGTTTGAGCGTGATGGTGTATTATGAGGTTTGGTTGCTTGCATAGTGAGAGGAAGGGGACGAGGACTAGGGGAGTGAGTTAGGAGAGGTACAGGAGAAGTGTCAAGTGGCACAGGAGAACACACCTTCCAAGCTGGTAGGGAAAGGAAAATATGCAGAACGTGCGTAGGTGTTAGATATTCATGGCATGGCATAAAGGGCTTCATCTGAGTAGTGTTTTGGGCCACGTGGGTAGGTGGTAGAGCAAGGGAGCTTGCCTTAAGCATGGACAGGGCACAGACAACAGCCTTGCCTCTGGCACAAATCGGAGACTAAGAGGTGAAAAAGAAGAGGACAGAAAATATGAAAAAGAGAAGAGGTCAATGTTGAGGAGAAGGAAAAGTGTAAATAGTTAGAAAATGAGGCAGAGTGCCAAAGTAGAAGTGGGGCAAAGTGTGTGAGAGACAAGCACGAGTGAAAAAGGAGTCTAACAGAGGCAAAAAGGAGAAAGGGAGACTGGAGAGAATGACAGATAAACAGGTAAATAAGAGGCAAAATGTGCAAAAAGGAAATAGAGTAAAACAGGGGAAAGAGGAAAAGAGTGCAAGAAGGTAGAGGGTGAAATATGTAAAAGAGGCAAAGCAGAAAGCAAAGGAGCAAGAGAGTCAAAGACTAAAAAGCGGAGGGGCAAAAGGGAGAAGCAAAAGAGGAAAAGAAGGCGAGGGGTCAGGTAGAGCCTTCTTAATGGCTGGTCCCCTTGACAGGCATAATTAACAAGGTACAGGAGGGGGAGGACATCCTGAGTGTGGTGAGCAACAATGGGTGGGGCAGGAGTGAGAGATGGAAACTACGGGAAAGAACAAGTAGGTGCGAGGTGCAAGGAAGTAGCAGAAGCAGCAAAAAGGCAGTAAAGGTGGCTTGAAAGCAGGGAAAATAGTTACAAAGGTGAAAAGGCAAAGGGAAGAAATGAGGAAACAGAGAAGGCCACTGGGGTAAAAGTCAAGTGGAGGTAACAGCATTAAATAATGGGATAAATGAGGCCAAATGATAAATTCGAAGTGTGAGTGAGAAGTACAAGAGAATGAGCTGATGGCAAAAGTGATCCAAACGAGGCATAAGGGGAGATTTTGAGAGTGGAGACTTTGAGAGAAAAGCAGACCAACATGAGGCAAAAGGGGCAAAATGTAAATAGAGTAAAAGCATTTGAAAAAGGCAAAGAGAGCAAGAGAAGTAAAGGGTGAAACATGCAAAAGGGGTAAAGCAGAAAGCAGATGAACAAGTGAGTCAAAAGATGAAAAAGCAAAGGGCAAAAGGCAGACACAAATTAGGAAACAGAGTGGCGAAGGACGTTAAAAGTTAGGAAAATAAGGGGTCCCAAACCAATACTGTTCAGTGAAGCAGGTTCCAGAAAAAGCTGAACCTGATCGAAGACTGGGCACAGGTAAGGTAGTGAGGCAGAATCAGGAGGTGCCTTTCCTATGCTTGGTTCAGCCTGCGCCCACAATTAGGAAGCTCTGGGAAGGAGAACAGGATCTGAGGGGCTGGAGCTGGGCATGACTGGTGTGGGTGGCGGGAGTCTGGTACAAAAAGGCATCAAAGAGAGCAAAACGGGACCAGAGCAGGTCAGTCTGGGCATGTCTGGAGTGGGTGGCGGGAGATGCAGGTAGCAGTAGGTATGTGTGTGGCACAAAAAGGCATCAAAGAGAGCAAAACGGGACCAGAGCAGGTCAGTCTGGGCATGTCTGGAGTGGGTAGCAGGAGATGCTGGAAGCAGCAGGTATTTTTGTGGCACAAAAAGGTAGGAAATAGAGTAAAAATGCACCAAAGCAGGGAAAAGCAGAAAAAAGGTGAAAAAGCAAAAGGCAGAAAAGAAGAAAAGGAGAAGGCCATGTGGTTAAAAAAGTGGAGCAAAGGAGAAAAGTGGAAAAAGTGGGAAAAATAAGGCAGAGTTTCAAAGTCCAAGCTGGGCACAGTGTGGGTGAGAGACAAGAGAGAGAGCTAAGTGGAAAAGCATTTTGACAGAGGCAAAAGAGAAGTGAGTGGTGAGATTGAAAGAAAAATGGGCACACAAAAGCCAAAATGTGCTCCAAGCTATAGAGTAAAAGCAAGGGAAAAAGTAAAAGAGAGTAAGAGAGGCAGAGGGTGAGATGAGCAAAATGAGACAACCAGGAACTAGAGGAACAAAAGAGGCACAAGTTGAAAAAGCAAATGGCCTAAATACAAAAGACCTAAAAGAGTGGAGTAATAGTTAGAAAGACAGGGGGCTGTTGAGTGGAACAGGACCTGAAAGGGCCACGCCTGGTACAAGACGAGACACAGGTAAGGCAATAAGGAAGGGCCATGCAGAGCCTTCTCAAAGAAGTAAAATAGAAAATTTGAAAATTCTCTGTAAATGTAAAAAACTTTGAATTTTGAGACTAGAAAATTATGCTGATATCCTTATTTTAAGTCATAGGAGTAAAGCAAACAATAGTATGGATAATTGGTAGCCTCATGTGGAGTAATGGTACATATGTATTAAATGATATAATATGATATAATATGATATGATGTAATATATTTTTAATAAAGCATGCAAATGCCGAGGGGTGTCTTGGAACTGACGACTGTCAGAATAGATCAAAAGACCAGTCTGGCACACTACTTATTAGAAAACAGTCAAGTTTTGAGTGCATTCCTAAAATGTAGTAGGTTAGTCTGAGATGTTATGTTCCAAATTTTAGCAGTAGAACCAAAGAATCTTTTGCAACCCCAAGATGCCGGCTTAAGTGTAGGAACCACCACACGTTTAGTAAAGGTAGACCATAGCATCCTATTCAAGGCCAACCTCATGAAGAGCCTTATAGTCAATATAAAGGGCCTTTAAAGTAATCTGTTTTCTGTTCGGTAACCAGTGAAGCTTTGGTAATGCCTGGGAGGCTGACTGGAACTTGTGAATACCTAAGAACAAACAAGCTGCTGCATTTTTAAGGTTCTGGAGTTTGTTTAACAGTCAGTGATAGATATTCACATAAGGGGCATTGCAGTGATCAGTTTTGAAAAGCAGAAGGGCCACTATTCCTGCCTTCGACAGTTCAAACAAGAAGCAGAATTTTTTTTTTTACTGTCCTCAGAGTATTTAAAGAATGTGAGGTGACTGAGGTCATTTGATCTTGGAAAGTCAGCTTGTCATCAAACATATTTCCTAAGTTCCTTACGTTTCTGATGGACGTTGGCAGAGATCTTAAGTCCTCTGCCCACCAGATGGGGGACCAGAAGGAAATATCATTGCAAAACAGAACGTCTGTCTTTCCAGAATAAGTTTGAGGCAATTTTTTTTCATCCAACTGTCCTCTTTCACCATACAGTCATGAGACCTGTTAACTGTATCATGATAGTCACTTGCAATGGAGACAACAATGTGAGTTTCATTTGCCTAAAAATATTATACTGCATCCAAAAGTGCTGATCAGATTGGTTAGATGTGTAACATATACATTAAAAAGCATAGAGCTTAGGCTGACCCCTGAGAAGCCCCAAGAGGGAGCAAAAAAATCAAAAATAAAATCACCAGGGGCAACAGATTGTTCTCTGTCTAAAAGAAAAGTGCTTAAAATGGGGAAAGCAGCATCCTTATTCCCAATGTTATTGACAGTCCAAATGCACTGCATGCTTGATTACGTTGAATGCAGCTGACAGAACTAGAAGACTAAGTGGTGCCTTACCACCACAATCCAATATTGTTCTAATTTCACCCAATTCCACAATCAGCACTGATTTGGTGCTGTGATTTTTCAGAAACCATACTGAAAAGAATCTAACAGATAGCTATGGTTATTGTTTAAAATGGAAGATAGTTCCAAATTCATATCCATCTCTACAATTTTAGCTGGCATTGAAATGCGAGAGACGAGGCGGTGGCTACTGAGTTTGTGAGGGTTAAGTATGTTTCTTCATTAAGAATAGATCAGAGGCTTTTTTCCAAGGATTTCTGAAGATATCCTGATCTAAATAACCCATTAAAGATGTTGGTAAGATGTGGAGCTACTGTCTCCAGGTCAAGATGTATTATTGCCAGGGGACAGGTATCAGATGGAGCAGCCACATTTTTTTCTCCCACTCAACCATTAGATGGGCAAATTAATTAAAAGTCTCAGTTATTATGGGAGACCATACATCTTTAGTGACAGATGGATTGAGTTACTTACTTAAGGAAAAATCATTACACACACCTCTTCAACTTTTGTTTGAAAATGATTAGCATGTTGATCATAAAAGAACGGATTAACATCTGAAGTTTTATTGTTACTGAAATAGCAAGTGTATTGGCCATTTGAAAAAAAGGCTTCAGCTGAGTTTTTTGCTGATTAAATTTAATCAATAGAGTAAATAGATTTTGCAGCCTGAATCTTGGGTTTATCTCTCTCCTTGGTATTATAATTTTTTTCTCCATGTTTGTTCCTGTCATTGGTGTGTACTTACAAAACAGAGCATACAAGAGGAGCACAAAAGAGAGCAAAAAAGACAAACCACTATGTTGGAGTCTAACATATTACTTTGGCGGTCATTACAACATTG
This sequence comes from Pleurodeles waltl, assembly GCF_031143425.1. NCBI lineage: Eukaryota > Metazoa > Chordata > Amphibia > Caudata > Salamandridae > Pleurodeles > Pleurodeles waltl. The sequence goes on from NW_027150395.1 coordinate 643,085, forward strand.
GCGGTAAAAGCCGCTTACCGCCATGCAGAACACCGCCAACATACCGCCGCGGAAATCCGCCACAGCTATTATGATCCACAGCACGGAATCCGCCAAAATTCAGACACCCTCACAAGTCCGCCACACCAAAGGTCAGTGATAAGCTGGCGAAAACAAATCCTCCACCATCACGCAAACAGAAATACGCCCACACTATCTCAACACACGAATACACACAGAGGTCTTTCAACCGTGGTATTCCATTGGCGGTACACACCGCCGCGCTCAAAATACACACACTCTTACAAAACACAGCCACATTGGACAATTCCAAATACACACATCTGATACACATACACACACCTCTCCCACACACCCAATACACTATAAAACACACACCCACATCACCCACGAACAATTACGACAACAAATCACGCCCGAAAGCCAGAGAGAGACACCACCAGCAACAACACTAGCATAGACAGGCACACAACACCATCACCCACATAACTTCCACGCACCTCACACAACACCCCACTACATATCAGCACACTTATCACCACACACACTACCCCACACCACCACCCCATGGCACGGCAAAGACACCCCAGGTTCTCTGAGGATGAGCTCAGGGTCATGGTGGAGGAAATCGTCCGGGTAGAGCCACAGCTATTCGGATCACAGGTGCAGCACACATCCATTGCAAGGAAGATGGAGCTATGGCGAAGAATAGGGGACAGCACCCAAGAAATCAGGAGGACCTCAGGAAGAGGTTGTATGACCTATGGGGGAAGGTATGTTATGTGGTCTCCAGACACCACCTGGCGGTTCAGCGGACTGGCGGCAGACCCCCACCTCCTCCCCCACAACTAACAACATGGGAGGAGCAGGTCTTGGCGATTCTGCATCCTGAGGGCCTCGCAGGAGTAGGTGGAGGAATTGACTCTGGTAAGTCAAATCTCAACTATTACATCTCCCACCAACTTGCATGCTATCACCTACCCCCACCCTCACCCCCATCACTCCTACTCCTCACAAATGTCCAACTATCACAAACCACACATCCCAACACCAGGCCCTGCATGCAACACCAAAGCATGGACACCCATCACCAAAGAATGCCCACTGCACATACCCATACACCCCCCAAACCATCATCACACAAGGACCCACACAGGAATGCTAGCACTGGGGTACACGGTCACCCACCCATTGCACACCTTGACACACAGATGCAATAATCATGCCTTTATACCCCTACAGGACCCCTACCCAACGTCACCAGACAGGAGGGTCCACACATGTCCACACCACCAACAGAAGAGGCCCACAGTGATGACAGCACCTCTGTCCAACTGGATCTAGATGGCCAGCCCGCCCCTTCGGGGCCTTTGGGACAGTCGGTTCCCCACACCCAGTCACAGGCCACTACAGAGCTTCCCCCCTCTGGAAACACCAGCACAGCACCAACCCAGCGGGCCCATACCTCCGTCCCCAGGACACGTCAATCAGCAGTGTGTCCACAACTACAGGGAACCCAGGCTAACCCACCACCCCAACAACAACAGGGACCTGGGGGCAGTGGGCACACAGTCCAGGGGACGGAGGCCCAGGAACACAGGGGAACTGGGAGGGCTGCTGTGCGACATGGAGCGGACAGGCCCAGGGAACCCACTCTCCACGAGGCCCTCTCCTCCATCATGGGAGCCTACCACCACTCCCAGGAGACGATTGGCAATGATACTGGCCAAGTTTCAGGAGACCCAACACCTGCAGGAGGAACAGTACCTGAGCTTCAGGGAGGAACTCAGAACCATCGATTCCACCCTGGGCACCATCGTAGGGGTGCTGAAGGAAGTACTCAACACCAGGAGGGACACTGCAGCACTACAAGGGGCCCCTGACACTAGCCTGGATGATGAACTGCCCACCACCTCCGCGGGCACTAGTGGACAGGAGGAACCGCCACAGGACCACCACACCAGCACCCCACCCCCTGCAGAGGGAGAACCACCTCGCAAACGGTCCCTGAGATCCAGGAACAAGACAGAGCACGATGCGAAGACCCCCGCCAAGAAATGAGACCACCTTGATTGTCATCCTACTGTCCCACTTTGTCACCCTGTCCATACTTAAACTGCCCCAGCTCCACTTCCTATGCTCCTTTGGACAATGCACCTGTGAGACTAATAGACTGGACTCTGCTATGGACATTCCTCCACCATCACCCCTCACCATTTTACTACCCCCTCCAATATTGAGCACTTAAATAAACACACTTAAAGCACAAAACAATCTGGAGTCTGTCTGTGATTTCGAAATAGTGTATTAGCAATTACAGTGGCAAAATGTTCATTCAAATGTAATGTCTTCATACCTATGTCACACAGCTCTAGTCCATGAGGAACCACAGCAGATGTCACACAGTGGGACCCACATCTGTGAAATCGTAAGGGAAAGTGACAACTCAGTGACCATACACTGGGTGAAAACGACAGACAGTAGAGAGGCAGTAGTGTTTAAGTACATGTAGTAGGCAGGTTTGTACTCTTACCTGTGTCTCACTGGAAATATTGCTGGATCACTGAGTCCCTGTTGTTCATGTCTTCTTCCTCTGCTTCCTCATCTGCACTGTCCACAGGCTCCCCAGCTGCCACAACACCGCCATCTGGACCATCCTCCTGCAGAAAAGGCACCTGTCGTTGCAAAGCCAAGTTGTGAAGCATACAGCAGGCCACGATGATCTGGCAGACCTTCTTTGGTGAGTAGAATAGGGATCCACCTGTCATATGGAGGCACCGGAAGGTCTGCTTGATCACCCTCCTAATTCGCCCATGGGCCTCATTGTAGCGTTCCTCTGCCCTTGTCCTGGAATTCCTCACTGGGGTCAGTCGCCATGACAGGTTGGGGTAACCAGAGTCACCTGCAAATGGCAAGGGACAACTGTTAGACACACACTAACCTGGAGGGATATCCCCAGACCCAGACAACCATTCCCACTGATTAGCTTCCAGGTACTCACCTAATAGCCACACACAGTGCCTCTGGGCTTGACCCATCACATATGGGATGCTGCTATTCCGCAGGCTGTAAGCGTCATGCACTGAGCCAGGGAACATGGCATTCACATGGGAGATGTACTGGTCTGCCAAACATACCATCTGTACATTCATCTAAGGATAACTCTTCCGGTTTCTGTACACCTGTTCACTCCTGTGGGGGGGTACCAAAGCCACATGGGTCCCATCAATGCCACCTATGATGTTGGGGATATGTCCCAGGGCATAGAAATCACCTTTCACTGTAGGCAAATCCTCCACCTGAGCGAAAACGATGTAGCTCCGCATGTGTTTCAGCAGGGTAGACAACACTCTAGACAACACGTTGGAAAACATAGGCTGGGACATCCCTGATGCTATGGCCACTGTTGTTTGAAATGACCCACTTGCAAGGAAATGGAGCACTGACAGCACCTGCACTTGAGGGGGGATTCCTGTGGGATGGCGGATATCTGACATCAGGTTTGGCTCCAGCTGGGTACACAGTTGCTGGATTGTGGCACGGTCAAGCCTATATGTGATTATCACATGTCTTTCCTCCATTGTCGACAGGTCCACCAACGGTCGGTACACCGGAGGATTCCGCCATCTCCTCACATGTCCCAACGGACGGTGCCTATGAAGGACAACAGCGAACACAGAGTCAAACAACTCAGAGGTACGTACCCACAACTTACACAGAACACCATTCATACTCAAAAAGTGGCCTGTATGTGTGTTGAGTCTAGGCCTAGGTATGTGTGACGCAGTTGAAAATGAAGCCATGTGGGCCCCTGAAATGGCGGCTGCCTGACCTGTAAAGTGGGACAATGGGATGTGAGGTAACTGCGCTGGCGTTTTACACCGTTGCGGTAGGCGGTCGAAGACCGCGGCGCAATGCTACATTGGTAAACATTGGACCCTATGGATCCCAGGAGCCAATGACGATGTACGCCGGCGGTGACGGTACGCACCGCTGCGGACGTGACCGCCATTTTCTATCTGTTCAATCATCGATACCTGATCTTCGACAGGAGAGGACCTGCACTGCAAGTGCTGCTGTGACCTCGGTCTTGAAGAGACAATGGCTCGAGTGTCTGGGGATAGGGCCCCTGCCTTCACATCGGAGGAATTGGAGAAACTCGTGGATGGGGTCCTCCCCCAGTACACGCTACTCTACGGTCCTCCAGACAAACAGGGAAGTACACTTACTGCATGATGTATGGGCTATGCCTGTGTGGAGAGGGGTGGATGTAAGAAGGAAGGGGGGGAGAGTGCGGCGTGCATGAAACGACTGTGAGTGCATGTGCCACATGGCAAGGGTAGCGATGGGGGCCAATCACTTTGACAGTGCAGTTGGTAATAACTTTCTCTTCTCCCTGTACAAATCATGTAGGTCAGCGCCCACCAGAAAAAACATATTTGGCATGCCATCGCCAAGGACATCCGGACCCTGGGGGTCTACCACCGACTGCCGGAAAAGATGGGAGGACATTTGCCGCTGGAGCAAGAAGACGGCGGAGGCTCAGCTGGGGATGGCCTCCCAACGTGGAAGGGGTGCCCGTCGCACCATGACCCCCCTGATGTTCAGGATCCTGGCGGTGGCGTACCCGGAGTTGGATTGGTGCTTGAGGGCATCACAGCAGCCACAAGGGGGTGAGTACACTCGCATTCTGCTGACTTTGCGCGCAGTGGAGGGGTCTGTGTGGGGGAGGTGGGCTGTGGGTTTCCCTAGGCCAGGGCGAGTTCCGTAGGCAAGGTCCCTCCGTAAGGCAGGCCATGTGGCACCCCAGCCCACCTCTGTAGAGTGCCAAGTACGCCTAGTCATGCCCCTGTGTCATCTATGTGTGCAGATGTCGTCCATAGCCTTGTTGGCCATTTCCCAGGAATTGAACAGTGGAGCCCAAGAGCGCGGCGTAGTGCAGGGGGCTTCTGTGTCTGTCATGTCCGCCAACGGTAGCGGTAATTCATGCACTCAATATGTCTTTCTTCTGTTGTCCCCCCCCTTTTTTGTGGTCTCCCTGTTCTTGTGTGCATTAGCATCACCAGGCGGAGGAGCAGTGGCACCGGAGCACGAGGGAGCTGCATTCCACATGGCCATGGAGGGCCACACTACGGACTTGGAGTTCACCAGTGGGACAGAGGGCGAGGGGAGCTCCACGGCGGGGACAGGAGCTGAGACCAGTGACACAGACTCGTCCTCTGATGGGAGCTCCCTTGTGCTGGCGGCAACATCTCTGCCCCCCTTCTACAGATACAGCCGCCACCCCCCCTTCCAGCACCGCCCTCCCAGCAGCCCCTCAGCCTTTGCCCCATACCCGCTCACCCGGGAGGGTGGGCATCACCTTCGCCCCAGGCACCTCAGGCCCTGCCCCAGTCACCCTTGCTGCCCTCAGTGAGGAGGCCATTGACCTCCTCAGGTCCCTCACTTTTGGGCATTCTACCATTTTGAATGCCATCCAGGGTGTTGAAAGGCAGTTGCAACAAACAAATGCATTCCTGGAGGGCATTCATTCTGGTCAGGCGGACCTTCAGTGAGCTTTTCAGACTCTGGCCTCAGCACTGATGGCAGCCATTGTCCCTGTGTCAAGCATCCCCCCTCCAACTTCCTCCACCCGACCCAATCCCCTGTACCTCAACCTATCCCAAGCACACCTACAGGCCAGCATGCACACACGTCAAAACACAAGGGAAGCTCTGGCAAACATAAGCACCACACATCCCACAGGCACTCACGCAAGCATCACACACATGCAGACACACCAACATCCACTGCCTCCACTGTGTCCTCCTCCTCTTCATCTCCCTCCTCCCTCCCTGTCTCGTCTACACTCACACCTGCATGCACTACCTCTACAGCCACTACGTCCCTCTCCAGCACACCCACCACCACACCCCGCTCACGTGCAGTCACCACACCCACTACCATTCACACGTCCCCTGTGTCCTCTCCCATTGTGTCTGTGACGCCCCCTCCACTTCCAAACCCCCTCCAGCTACCCATCCCAGTGTGTCAAAAAAACTTTTCCTGTCCAACCTTGACCTCTTTCCCACACCTCCCCCACCCCGTCCGTCTCATAGGTCCTGAACTAGCACCTCAGCCACAACATCTCCGGGATCAGTGGTGCCTGTAGTCACTGGAATCTGGCATGCACCGGCCACCAGGGCAGACCGCGTGTGGCACGGAGCCACAGCACAGACAGTCCCCCACCTGTGAAGCATCAGAAGTTGGCCAGTGCCCGGCGGGAGAGGGGGAAGACTCCAGCCACCAAAGCCGCTCGCAGGGGTCCAGGTGGGAGTGTGGAGTCAGCTGTGACACCTTCCAAGGTGGGGAAGGGCCACAAGAAACCCGGCAAGTCTGGGAAGACCAGCACGGCGGAGAAGACCACCATCATCCCCGCTGCCCAGGAGGCCACCGCCAGCACCAGCCCAGCTGCCTAGGAGGCCACCGCCAGCCCCAGCCAAGCTGCCCAGGAGGCCACCGCCAGCACCAGCCCAGCTGCCTAGGAGGCCACTGCCAGCACCAGCCCAGCTGCCCAGGAGCCATACGCCAGCTCCAGCCCAGCATCCCAGGAGGCCACCGCCAGCACCAGCCCAGCTGCCTAGGAGGCCACCACCAGCACCAGCCCAGCTGCCCAGGAGGCCACCGCCAGCACCAGCCCAGCTGCCCAGGAGGCCACCGCCAGCACAAACCCCGCTGGGCCATGAAGGACCGCCAGCTAAAGCCCCGCTGGGCGATGAGGGACCACCAGCAAAAGCCCCGCTGGGCCATGAAGGACCACCAGCAAAAGCCCCGCTGGGCCATGAAGGACCGCCAGCAGAAGCCCCGCTGGGCCATGAAGGACCTCCAGCAAAAGCCCCGCTGGGCCATGAAGGACCGCCAGCAGCTGAGTCCCTGCAATAGAGACCGCCATCTCAAGCACCGATGAACAGGGCACCACCGCTTCAAGCACCGCTGAACAGAGCACCGCCGTCTCAAGCACTGCTGAACAGGGCACTGCCGTCTCAAGCACCGCTGAACAGGGCACCACCGTCTCAAGCACCGCTGAACAGGGCTCCGCCACCTCAAGCACCGCTGAACAGGGCACCGCCGCCTCAAGCACCGCTGGCCCATGAGCGCCAAGGGCACTGACGCTACTGAGTGTGTCATGGGCAGAATGAAGCACTCTGGGCACAAGGCCCCCTCCAGAACCAGTGGAGAGATCCATCCACTACCTCTGCCCTTAGCAGGATGGAGCACTCTGGGCACAAGGCCCCCTCCAGAACCAGTGGAGAGATACATCCACTACCTCTGTCCTTAGCAGGATGAAGCACTCTGGGCACAAGGCCCCCTCCAGAACCAGTGGAGAGATCCATCCACTACCTCTGTCCTTAGCAGGATGGAGCACTCTGGGCACAAGGCCCCCTCCAGAACCAGTGGAGAGATACATCCACTACCTCTGTCCTTAGCAGGATAAAGCACTCTGGGCACAAGGCCCCCTCCAGAACCAGTGGAGACTGTTATCCACTTGAGAGACTGTGGCTTTGCACTCCCCAGGATTGAACAGTGGGCAAGCCACCCACTGTATAAACTTGAGAGACTGTGACTTTGCACTCCCCAGGATGTAACAGTGGGCATGTGTCCCTCTCGTGGATTTGGCGTCGTGCACTCAAGCGGCCCCCCTTTCCCTCCCCCTGAGGTGCCTGTTTAGTTGCTGTCTGATGTCCCTGCAGTGTTCTCTCCGTCATGGTTGGGGATCTTGTGTGGGCCTCGCCCATACCGTGTGGGCCCAGTGTTCCACTGACTTAATTGGAGCACTACCTGGACTACTATGTTTGGTATATATTTTGTAAATGGTGTATATATTTATTTTTGCATACTTGATTTTAATATATTACAATGGTTACACTCATTGTCTATTGTCTTTGCATTCTTCCAGGGGGGTTGAGGGGGGGTAACTGTGATGTATTAATATGCATTAGTGTGTGTGTTGTAGTGGGTGGGGGTGTTGCGTGTTGCGTGTGTATGTCCCTGTTTTTTCCCTCCCACCTCCCCTGTGTCGTAGGTGGAGTACTCACCGTGGTCTTCGCTGCCGGCGTTCGTGCTCCTGGTAGAGGAGCAGGAAGACTATCGCAGGTAGAATTTGGAGTTCCGGGTTCATGGTGTCCTCGTTCCTCGTGGGATGTGTAGAGGTGGGCGTTTTCCCTTCGAAATTCCTGAATATATTACAATGGTTACACTCATTGTCTATTGTCTTTGCATTCTTCCAGGGGGGTTGAGGGGGGGTAACTGTGATGTATTAATATGCATTAGTGTGTGTGTTGTAGTGGGTGGGGGTGTTGCGTGTTGCGTGTGTATGTCCCTGTTTTTTCCCTCCCACCTCCCCTGTGTCGTAGGTGGAGTACTCACCGTGGTCTTCGCTGCCGGCGTTCGTGCTCCTGGTAGAGGAGCAGGAAGACTATCGCAGGTAGAATTTGGAGTTCCGGGTTCATGGTGTCCTCGTTCCTCGTAGGATGTGTAGAGGTGGGCGTTTTCCCTTCGAAATTCCTGTTTCCGCCGTGTTTTTATCCGCGGTGAATCCTCCCCGGAAAAGGTGGCGGATTGGCCTGTCATAATAGTGTGGGCAGTACATTGTCTCCCTCCTGTCTGTTGGCGGTGACCGCCACGCTGTTTGTTTGTACCGCCGTGGCGGTCAGTGTGTTAAAGTGGCTGTCTTTGTTAGCGCTTTCCGCCACAGTCGTAATTGCAAAATTTTTACTGCCGGCCTGTTGGCGGTCTTACCGCCGCTTGAACACCGTCCGCCAGGGTTGTAATGACCACCTTTGTCTTTTTGATATAAAACCACATTTTGAAATGTTCCAACCTTCCCATTAAAAAAAAGAAAAGTTCGATTTTAGTAACGTTTGGATTGTGAATTAAAAGAATGCTTCCTGTAGTGTGTATTGGGTTGATGCATTTTTATTCTGACATTTTGTATTTTGTTTAGAAGTTAAAATTATAGAAATTGCCTTTACCAGCTCTTTAAAACAAATGAAATGTATGTGAGAGAGGGGCTATGGAGAGATGAGGGGCACCGCATGGTTGTGAGGAATTCCGAGGAAGAGGTCATGGAGGAGGGGTGCAAAAAAAGGTTGTCACAGTGGGCACCACTAGCACTAAAGCTGCCCCTGCACATACAAGACACATGAGGTTAATTTATTTCCAGGATCAGTGCACAGATATTTTCAACATCGCTTCTTTTTTAATATAAACTCTTCTGCACAGGTACCATAAATGTCAGATCAAGCATCCAGTCATCCTAGCTATCTTGAGTCTACCAAATGTACAAAGCTTTGTAAGAGGCATTCAGATTGAATCAATTTTACACTTAGGAAAAAAGCAAACGTTTTCATTAAAGCCAATCGTCATTACTTCTTTTGAACTTAAGCCCATAAATTAGTTACAAAAATGCTCGCTCATGTAATCAAATATAAAATGGTTTACATTATCTTTAGGTAATCTGAGGCCTAGATTTAAGAAAAGTGGTGCTTCATTACATGAAGCACCACTTTTCTTGAACCCAATTTCACCCCCCTAATGCCACCATGTGTGCACTGTATCAATGATATGGCGCACCATGGCGCACATTAGGATAAATTGCATCATAATTTCTGACACTGTTGTGGTAATTTGCAAGATTAGCACCAAAATTCCTGAAAAGTACATAAAGGCCCATTATAAACAAAGGTGTGCCTCAATTTAATGCCTGCACAGGGCACACATTAAATATCATGAGAAAAATGGCTTAATGAAATCTCATAGATTCCAATGCACCATTTTTCTGGGCTTCCTAACGGAAGCACGCACAATGTGGCGCAAGGGTTTACAAAGTGGAGCAATGCGTGTATTGCACCACTTTGTAAATTTGGTGTCGTGTTTTTGCCAACCTATCGCCACATTAGCATAAAACAATTACGCTAATGTGGCGCTAGGCCCTTCATAAATTTGGGCCTAAGTTCCCAATGCGAATCTTCCTTAATGTTAAATTTGAAAATTTATGGTGGACGCCAATGTATTTTGCAACGTAACTTTAACTGAATAAGAAGCAATGGTAGTCAGATTACATCCATCAATGTATTAACAGATAATGTCTGTCCATAAGCTCATCGATTTACAAACAACACATCACCTTTGAGGTTGCAATGTTCTAACGTTTTTAAATAATGTTTCCTAAAGCGCTCACAGGACTCATACTGAGACAAAAGAAGTATAATAACCCTGTTGAGCTCCTCTCCCATTCTTGGGAGAAGGCTGTTGGCAAGAAAAAAATCTCTTTAGCTTTGAACGAGGGAAAATATGGCTCCACAAGAGCAACCATGTTTGGTGGGATTTCTAACCCTGAATGTATCTGTTAGAAATGAGACACTGAGATTCTGAGGGTCATAGGACCATTATTCCTTCTGCAGCCCCACTCATATAATTGTTGAACAAATAATCATTTTTAATCATGCCAATCCACTCTGCTAATAAAGGGACACCTTAGAATCGATGAGTCATTAATTTAATTATTATCCCCAGTAACCTTGTTTATATACAAATTTCTCCCTGGAATACGGTCGGGCCCATCCTGACTTTTAGCAGCCAGGATTAACCTGATAAATAAGCATGTCACTACTTGAGTGAGTGAGGGTTATTAATAAATGCACAGTACTTTTCTGTGTTTTCTAAAAGATCCTAGAAACACCATACCAGTCAGGTGCTAGGTATTATATTATTTGGAGATAGGTACTCATTGTGTTTGGCTTTTGTTTTGGGAGAATGTATCAAAGTCCACCATAATTGTTGTTAGATTTCTTCCTTCATGGAGGTCCACTTTTCATAGGGCATGCCCCAAGTTGTGTACGTAAGCTCAACAAGAGTAGCCTAACCCAAAACAATTCTATAATAAAGCAGAAGAAATAGACCACTCTTCTCTTTTCACAAGAGCAAAAATAATCATTGGCAATTCCAAAATTCTTGACATTTGTACTCTAAGCTATTTGAATTGGTGTGCCTCCTTCAATAGGTAAGTGCTGACCTATTTTCTTTGCTGGCGCTTTTTCATGGTGCTTGTGCACACTTTGGGCCAGATTTACAAGGCCCTAGCACCACCAGAGCGTTACTTTGAGTGACGCTCCAGTGGCTCTTTTCATTTGACCATATTTACAAGATGGTGTTAAGCCACTTTTTGTGGCCTAATTCCTCCTTGTAGATATGGGCCCCTCTGACACAGTTTTCTGGGTCAGAGGGGCATGCAATGGGTGCTGCAGTGGGTGTTCCATTACTTTTGACGCTGCCCCAGATTTACAAGAAGGCGTAATGTAGAATGGCACAATGAGGACGAAAACTTTTATTCCTTCTCCTTTTTTGTTCTTTCTATGTCTGCTGCTTTCTGCAGCAGGCATAGAAGGAGCAAAAGGCCATGAATGATTTCTTTTGTTCAGGAAATGTCCCTTCCTGCATGTAAATAAGGGTGGCTGTCACATGGTTTGTGTGCTCTGGCCGTCAGGACTCAGGTACACTGGTCTTTGTCCGATAGTCTTTGGGTGACCAGTCTCCATCCGTGACCTCAGTGCGTTCTGATGCCTGTTGTGGAAGTGCCTCTGACATATCTCTCTTGATGGGATTCCCCTCTCACCGGAATTCCTTTTAGGCTCTTGCCCCTGGATTGCCACAGGACTGTATGGACTGTGCGTGCCATTCGTAAGCCGTGCCATGGGGTCGCTGTGGAACTCCTCACAGGGCCACACCCAAGCCTCAGGCAACCACAAGGGTGGATGATACAATTGTCGAGCATGCTTTCTTCGGCAGCTGTCCAGTTCACAAGGGCTCACAGCAGGTTTCAGGGAGGTCAGCCTCCCACGGTGTCAGGGATGCTTCGTCAACCTCTTGTTTTTTTGCTGCCATTGGCTCCACTCTGGTAGTGCTGTGCTCCTTAGGTGGTTGGGGTGATGCACCTGGTAAGGATGATGATCTTACGAATAGTAGTTTGATCAACAGGTAGAGCTGTCTTTCTTGGCGAAGGGTGACTTGATGGACTTTGTGGCCTCGTGTGGTTCTTGCATGGCACGTGCAGTTGGCAGTAGGGATGCTATTGATGTCAAGCAGCTGAGAAGTGTAGGGCCTGCACGTGATTTGCACGTGCTGGCAGCTTACAGTTGGTCCACTCGCGGAGCTGTCTCCAGTGATGTCTGCTCACCACAGTGGCTGGCATGTGGTGATGGATGCTGTTTCGTATGCTGGCATGAGTCCTCAGTCCTGTCGCTCTTCTCCCTTCCTCTTGCACACCTGTGGTGTCCTGGATCTTCTGTGTGACCGGTCTGTCACGCCCTTCTTCTTCACCGTCGTGCCATGTTATTCTCACTTCTGATTTCCGTGATGTAGCATCTGGCCACATGTGTTCCTTTTGCGCAGTCCTCTCGCAGATCCGGTCTTGTATAAGGAGTAGGCGTCTTTTCCATGTTAGGGTGTGTGCCTCTCCTCTTCCATGTTGTGAGTCAGTGAAGAGTCCAGCTTGAGGCAGTCTGAGGGAGGACACTCTTTGAACAGTCTATGGCTTACTGTGGGGCAGCAATGGCGCTTCACCTATTTTCCCGCCAGTGCTTGCTCCTTGAGGCATCGACATCGAATTATCAGGTTGTGCGGGTTTGGCAGGCTTGGTCACTCTGTGTGAAACTCTTGATAGGCTTACAGTGGCCATTCGGTGTGGGGGTTTTGTGCTGTTCTGTAGCTAGGGTGGCAAGCTGATTTTGCCTCTCTTGCACATGCAGTGCCATGTAATTTTACTAATACTTGCTATATGGCTGTTGTCTGTCCCAGTATTAGGAACGGCAGAGCCTGATGTTCACTGTGTGCATTGTTTCCTTGTCCTCTTTTGTGTAACAGTGTCCTCTAGTGGCATTATGTCAGCCTCACTATCACTCTGGGATGCAGTGTATTCCACATTAATGGAGGGTACTTGTTTTTTCTGTTGTGTTCCTTTTTTTAAATAACTTTTCCTGCTTGTGCTGTGGCTGCTGTTTAGCTTCCCATTTTCTTTTTGTGGTGCAGACACCTTGGAGACTAAATGAAATTCTCAGTTGGGCCCGATGTCTTACTGACAGCTGTGCATGTACTGGATGCAGTCTTTGCAAATGTTAAGGGGGATGTTTCAAATGTCTGCAGAAGTCACTGATTTCACTTTTACATGTTGATCATGGCTAGTGTGAGACAAAGGGTTCCTTTTCACTGGCGGTGCTGGCAAATCACCACTAGGGGTGCACAGCACTCTCTCTACAAGGCTTTTCTTGCTCTCTCTATGATTGTATCCTATGGAGCATGGGAGATGGAGGGCTTATCAGTGTGGGGGCAATGTGGCTGTGAGTTAGGATTGTTCCTTTTGCCTGGTATCTTCCCTGCTGCAGCGCTCTTCCTGCCGGCAGCTTTCTGTTCATTGTTCATATGTATGCAGTCTCTTAACCAGGAGCTGTCTCTTTCCATGGCTAACAGTGCAGGGGTGTGTAAAGTCCAGTTATGCTAAGCGAAACCATGGCTTACACTTTGTTGAAGCTGTTGCTCAGTTCAGCCTGTGGTCTGTCTAAAAATAGGCACTGAGGGCATTCAGTGCAGGCAGGGACAGCCTCGGGACTTGGTGATGGACTTCCAACTTGTGGGCTGGCGTTGTCTTAATCTGCAGGCAGCCCGTGTGCTGAAACAGAGATTTCTGGGTCATTGCACCTCTTCCAGTGTTTCCCAGGTACATGTGGCAACTGCTTTGGTAGGAGGCTTACATGCTGACCTCGCTGAGGTGTTGCATGCATCTCTTTTGGAGGGCACTCCTGCTATCGCCAGAACAGATTGTGGTGCCAGGGCTGCAGTGGTACACTGGGCACAGTTCACCTCCTCAGGAGGAAGCTCTTCCCTCTTCTTCTCACTGGGACAACGGGATGGCAGGCCCGAGCAGCAAACAGTCATACAGCGGCCAGCAGCAGGGCCCTACAAGAGCTCTGACTTACAGGAGCTGCGGGGCCACGCTCATTGCAGTGCAAGTGCCTCATAGATTAATTGCCCGCTGCATCACCTCACTGCAGCTTTACTGATGGCCATCTCTCACCTTGAGGGGCTGAGCCATAGCACTGCTTGCATTTCTCTGCACTGCCTGTCTCACAGGATTTCAGAGCAGATCGGCGGCAGCATGTGCGACGAGGTGCTGGTGGGTCTCCATTTCCTCCTTCTCACAGAGGAACATGGTCACCCTCTTCTAGGGGTAGCGTGAACACTTCCCCGGACAGGCGATAGTGCACAGTGCCAATGGCAATGTATCATCCTCTTTATCCATGGCAGTTGAGGCACAAGGTGGCATAGCATGTGGAGTCAGACCCCTTGTTGCCAATGTAATACTGGGGGCCGCAGGCCCTCAGGCTACTGATAAGTAACTACAAAGACACATAGATAGGGTTTGCACAACTGGCCTCAGGCACATGCGCCCAGCCTCTTTTATATGCAAGGTCACCTGACTGGTGATGCCTGTGATGGATGGGTGTGAGGTGAGTGTGGAACGCAGCCCTCAGCAGAGTGGCTGGTGGAAACACTAGAATGTGTCCAGCAGGACAATACATCATGTTCTCCCGGCATCAGTCTAGCCTGGTCAATATGCTAGGACACCAACATTTATTTCTGTGCTTAACCAAAACTTTGAAGAATGAAACCATAGGCAGATAACCAGTTTGTAATTTTAAAAATAATTTGTAAGCTCATAGTTGATGAACAACACACTAGTGTCTCCTGTTCTGATCGTCAGTAAAGAAAGACAAGGAAAACTAAAACACTGGCACCGGGAGAAAAAGCCGCCTCACTCTTCCAGCTGCTGACTGTACAGCTCTTCCTCTGCAGGGAGTTAAAATAGAATGTATAGTGCCTGACTTTACTGTTTTTGAATGTTCATGATCTTTAATGCTTCTCCATTCAGCAAATAGTGCTGTCACACCAGCACAATTAGGACACTCACCAGATAATACTTTGCCAAAGCAATTGTGCATGAAGGGCCAGATTTAAGGGGAAATGACGGTCGGCATCATTGTGCCAAATTTGGCAGCGTCATGCACTGTCATTTTAAAAACTCAGGGATGCGCCCTATGTACTAGAATATGGCACACCCCTGTGTTTCCCGCTGCACCAGCGCTAAATATGTTGCTGTGCTCCAATGCCTCAACCATTTCACCATAATGCACGGATGGCTGAGTGGAGGGGGAGATTCTTTTTGTGCAGGAAGGGTCACCTTCCTGCACAAAAACAATCTTAAATGGTGATTTGCTCTTTCTATGTGTGCTGCAGCATGAAGCACACATAGAAAGAGAAAAAAAACCAGGAGAAATTAAAGCATTTCTCCTTGTTGCGCCATGCTATCACCACCCCTGGGGTGGCGTTAGATTTTGGCACTTCCTCAGGTTTATGAAAACTCATAAATCTGGGGCAGCATCAAAAGACAATGAGTGTTGTTGCGGCATGCCCACAGCAACAACCATTGTACACCCCTTCCACACTAAGGGGCATATTTATACTGTTTGCACCAGATTTGCATCATTTTTTTTACGCAAATCTGCCACAAACTTAACTCCATATCTATACTTTGGTGCTAGACCCGCTTAGCGCCAATTTTATGGAGTTTGAGTACATTTTTTACTGTGGAAACCTACCTTGCGTTAATGAGATGCAAGGTAGGCTTTCCAGGGCAAAAAATGTCTCTAAGGCCTTTGCGCCTTATTTATACTCCCGTGCAAAAATGATGCACGGGAGAGGGGGATGGCCTTAAAAATGACTCTTAACGCCTGGGACAGGGCATACATTAAGGGACCTGTGGGCTCATTTCCGTGGTCTCCCACCATGGAAGCACTCCACAGGTGCCCTTCCCTGCCCCCAGGGACACCCCCTGCCACCCTCCCCCAACCCCTGGAGGACACCCATGGATGGGGGCACCCATCTACGCTAAGTAGAGGTAAGTAGAGGTAAGTTTTTTTCCATTTTTTAAAGTGGCATAGGGGGACCTAACTTGGCCCCCCTACATGCCATTGTACCCAATAGCCATGACCAGAGGACAGAAGTCCCCTGGGCATGGCCATAGGTCAGGGGGCATGACTCCTGTCTTTGCATCCCAGATGCAGCAATGCAATGCACTCCTGGAGGGCATTCACGGTGGATTGGCGGCCTAACAGAGATCGATTTAGGCTCTGGGCTCCTCTCAGATGGCAGCCATTGTCCCTGTTTCTACTGTCTCCCCTCCAACTACTACTTCCCCGTCCCACTCTCCTCAACCCCAACCCATCCCAGGCACACATACAGATGTGCATGCACACAAGGCAACACACAAGAGTGGCACAGGCAAACACAAGCACCACACTTCATCCCACAGGCACTCACACTGTCATCATACAGTTGCAGACACTACAACATCCACTGTCTCCCCCTTCTCCTCTTTCTCCTCCACCCCTTTCCAGTCACCTCCACACTCACACCTGCATTCACTACATCTACATCCACTATTAGTATCACCACACCAAGCACAACACACACCTCACTGGCAGACACCTCCACAACAACCATGCACGCGTTCACTGTGTCCTCTCCCACTGTGTATGTCCCCCCCAAAGGACACAAACGGAAGCACTCAGACACCCAACAGCCATCCACCTTTCATCAGAATACAGGCCATGCACCTGCACCTAAATCCAGCAGACATACACCTCCAACAACCACTCCCTCATCCTCCACTTCCATGACTCCAACCTCCTCCCACCCCAACATCCCTAAAAAGCTTTCCCTTTCCCAAAGTAACCTCTTAGGGTACCGAGGACACAGCCCAGCACTACAGCCAAACAGCCCACAGGGACAGTGGTACTTGTGGCGGTAAGGATACCAGACCTACAACACGGAAGGGGAAGGAGCCAGCACCACCATGGAAAAAAGGGAAGAATTCTGCACCACCAGGGAAGAGTATGAAGAATCCTGCACCAGCTGTGAAGAAGGGGCCTGCACCAGCTGCGAAGAAGGGGAAGGAGGCTGCACCACCAGGCAGAGAGGGGAAGCGCCCATCCACCCCTGCCAGGAACGGTAAAGGATCCACGACCCATGGACATGAGGAAACGAGGCACTCTACGCCAGCGGAAGCTGTAAGGCTAACATCGCCACCACCACCAGCTGTCAAGGGTTTCCCACCTGATCTGTGGAAGTGCAGCCATCAGGGAGTGCAGGGGCTCTCCAGGAGGCTCCTTCAACCATCACCACAGTGCAGATATCAGACAGTGAAGGGGCTGCCCAGGAGGCTCCTCTAAACACCACCACAGTGCAGATATCAGATAGTGCAAGGGCTGCCCAGGAGGCTCCTCCAACCACCACCACAGTGCAGATATTGAACAGTGCAGGGCTGCCTAGGAGGGTCCTCCAACCACCACCACAGTGGAGATATAAGGCAGTGCAGGGGCTGCCCAAGAAGCTCCTCCAACCACCACCAAAGTGCAGCCATCACCGCCGGTGGATGCCATGAAGGCCACCCTCCAGGGGCTGCTGTGCAGGCTGCCCCCTCCAGAACCAGTGGGCAAGTCACCCACTCCAGAGACTGTGGCCTTGCACTCCCCAGGACAAAGCAATGGACATGTTGCCTGTGGCCCTACACTCCCCAGGACAAAGCAATGGGCATGTTGCCCCCTCCAGAACCAGTGGGAAAGTCACCCACTCCAGAGACTGTGGCCCTGCACTCCCGAGGACAAAGCAATGGGCATGTTGCCCCCTCCAGAACCAGTGGGGATGTTGCCGTATTCGGCTGAGGTGCCGCACAATCCCCCTGAGGTGCCTTCCCACTTGTAAAATGATGCCCCTGCAGTGTTCTCTCCGACTATGTCAGGAAACAGGTTTGGCCTTGGATTGTGCCCTGTGGCCTTGTGTGCCTTCATGACTTTGGACTGGGCATGGGCCCTTTATGGACATTTGTATATATTTGGTTCCTGTGGTGGATTTTGCTCTGATAATACATTGTCTCTACTCCAGCATTATGGTCCATGTTTTATTATGCTGTGTGCCGTGTACAATTGGTTTACGTGTGCAGCTGGTTTTGTGTATGGTGTGTGTCTGTGGGGTGTGTGTTATGCATATGTGTGTCACTCTCTTGTTCCTCCCACTCTCCTTTTGTGCTAGGCAGCTGAACTCACCGTCCTTGTCGGCATTGGTGTTACAGGTGGAGCATGACGTAGAAGATCATCGGGAAGACTTGCAGTTCGGGTTCCATGGCGGCATGGTTCCTCCCTGTGTCTCCAACGGTGAGTCCTTTCACTTCTGAACTCTGTTCCCGCCATGCTTTTGTTGGCGTTGGTACCGCCCTGGAAGAGGTGGCGGTTTGCAGTGTCCTAATATGGTGGGCGGTACTTGGTCTCCCGTCTGGCTCTGACGGCCACTTCTGTGGTGACTGTTGTTTCCACCATGGCGGTTGTTGTGGTACATTGGCTGTCTATGAGAGTTATCACTGCCATGGTCATAATTTTGCGGGTACTTAAAGCCAACCTTTTGGCGGCATTACCGCCACTTTATCACTCACTACCAGGTTCGTAATGAGGGCCATAGTGTTTAAAGTATACTTGAATGTACAACCAGATGCATTCCTTGATGCTATTTCTATCTGCAGCCAAGTTCACTTCTTCTGGTCTGTGGAGACCTGATATGTCAAAACAGATGTTATTATGCTAAATAAAGCCCATCCCATGGTCATTAAGAAATGCAGAAATTGTTTTATTACAAGTTTCTGGGATTTCTCTATTTTAGTACAAAATTATATTGACCATTGAGATTTTTGCCTTTGACATGTGTTGGAATATACAAAGGTTGTATGACGGAAGACAGACATTAACTAACAAAATGTCGCCTTCATTTTGATTTTAGGTCCAACCCACATGATAGTGCCTAGATCATTGCCACCACTGTGCACTATTATGAGGTTTGGGTGTTCACAATCCAAAATGCTTCAACCATTGGTAACAATTCATGCCTCTTTATACCTCTATGGCCACTCCAACTGATGCTCACCTGTGGAAATCTAAGATCTTTCTCAGTACCACAACCTATGACATATTCTCTAGCCCAGTGGATAAAGCTGTGTCCCACAATCCAGAGGCAGCCAATGATGCAAAAATGAGTAATATTCAACAAAGTAACATTACTGTAATACAGCCATTTAAATGAAAGCCTAATGTATAAGTTTTAATAAAATATACATTTAAACATGAACATGATATATTAATAATACCATAATACTGAATTAATTAATGTACAATACCATGATGGTCTTGTGAGAGGCTTGCCGTCATAAACAAACACCAATTTAAGAGTTCTTACAAGGTGAAATTAATGTTAAACTTTATTCAAGAGTAAACATCCTGCTTTTTACATTTGGAACAGCAAGTTGATGTCTATGTATCTACTCCAGAGCCAGGCCAGCATCTTTCCTGAAGATTTTTTAGAATTCTTTGTGGGCACTTCAGAAGATGTAAGTTTCTTCAGAATCTCACATCAACATCCGAGCCTGTCACACCAGGTAGGGAGTCTCTTGTTAGGATTTTTTACATTGTTTCTGGAGCAAAATAAAGTCTCAGCCAAGCATGTAAAGTGAAGGCTGAGCCAGAAAGATTTTTTCTGTGGCACAAATTAGCAATGCAGCTTTGACACCACAGGAATGTGGTACCCAGCAAACTTGGCTCGTGCTAAAATGCAGTGAAGTGTTGAGCAAGGATCCACTTCTGGAACAGCAGCAGTTGCACACTCAGTCCAAACTATAGCACCTCAGGGTGTTGCAAAGAAACCTGATATCAGCTCAGCTTAATTTAATAAAGTAGTGTACTACTGGTTATGTAGCACTATCCTATCCTACTTTCCTCTGAGCTGAGCTAATAGCTTGGGTCAGACTTGTACAGGACCACAAATGTCCTCTCAAGGAGTGATATTTCTTAAGTTCATTGTTCCTGCTTCAGGATAAAATCATTTTTTCAGCAACCCCCCCCAAAAAAATACAAAATCCATAAAAAAGGACAAGATAAACACAAAAATTCTCCTTTTTGAGGCAATTATTCTGATTAAGAATGTTTGTTGTTCATCTTGTACTTGTATATATGTCCTTATTTTCTAATAGTCTGGTAACTCAAAGTATTTTAGAGCCTTATAGTCCACTGTAGTAGGTTATACTAGCCATTAAAAGACTGCACCAGGGCTAAATATCCAAGCCAAATTCAAGGGCTTTTAAGACGGGAACGGGCCAGGAGTGGGCCATTAATGCTAGCTTAGCTGCTATGCCGAGCTTTGAGACTATTAGAACTTTCTGGCCTAATTTTAAAAAAAGGCATGTTGTCACCCAAGGGGACTGAAATCCCCATGCTTCTCCAAAGCCCTTGTTTCACAGCTGTTGATGTCACTGTTGAACAGTTAACAGCGTCTGCAGTGGCATGGCTGTTAGCTGTTGAACATTCAAACCAGTAGCTGTATAAGAGTTGTGAAGTTGACCCTGTACCTCCATGAGCTAGGCTAAACAGTTTTTCATTGTTAAGCCAAATCAGGGAGAGCCAGGAGATAAACAGCATTCCCCCTTTTGTCTTCTGATGCCCGTCACACTTTTGATTACAGGAGAAGGAAAGGCGGAAGGCTCATGTGTGTCTTGCTGGACAGGTCTGGCTTTCACTTTTCCCTGCCCAATTCATATATTTTGGAGTGGTAGGGAAAAGGCAGTGGCAGACCTGTGTATTAAGAAATAGTAAAGTTGAGTAAACAGGCCTATAATAGTTTGTACTGGTCTGCTGCATTTCCATTGTCTTCACTGGAGCTGTCAACATTCTTGGTTGTTTGTTGGTGTTAGATTTGTTAATAGAGTATTGTAGGAAGTTGGCTCTGTATGTACTTTTTCAAAGTAAGAAATAGCATGCACAGATTCCAAGGGTTCCCCTTAGAGGTAAGATAGTGGTAAAAAGAGATAATTCTAATGCTCTATTTTGTGGTAGTGTGGTTGAGCAGTAGGCTTATCAGAGGGTAGTGTTAAGCATTTGTTGTACACACACAGGCAATAAATGAGGAACAAACACTCAAAGACAATTCCAAGCCAATAGGTTTTTATATAGAAAAATATATTTTCTTAGTTTATTTTAAGAACCACAGGTTCAAGATTTACAAACTTTAAATGAAAGGTATTTCAATTAGGAACTTTAGGAACTTTGAATTTAGCAAAATAGCATAAACACAAATGGCAATAAGCTATTTTAAAACTAGACACTGCAATTTTCAACAGTTCCTGGGGGAGGTAAGTGTTTGTTAGTTTTGCAGGTAAGTAAACCACCTACAGGGTTCAAAGTTGGGTCCAAGGTAGCTCACCATTGGGGGTTCAGGGCAACCCCAAAGTTACCACACCAGCAGCTCAGGGCCGGTCAGGTGCAGAGGTCAAAGTGGTGCCCAAAACGCATAGGCCCCGGTTCCAGTCTGCCAGCAGGTAAGTACCTGCGTCTTCGGAGGGCAGACCAGGGTTTTTTTTTAGGGCACTTGGGGGAACACAAGTCAGCAGAAAAAGTACACCCTCAGCGGCACGGGGACGGCCGGGTGCAGAGTGCAAACAGGTGTCAGGTTTGCAATGGAGTTCAATGGGAGACCAAGGGGTCTCTTCAGCGATGCAGGCAGGCAAGGAGGGGGCTCCTCAGGGTAGCCAACACCTGGGCAAGGGAGAGGGCCACCTGGGGGTCGCTCCTGCACTGGAGGTCGGATCCTTCAGGTCCTGGGGGCTGCGGGTTCAGTGTCCTTACCAGGCATCGGGTCTTTGAAGCAGGCAGTCGCGGTCAGGGGGAGCCTGTGGATTCCCTCTACAGGCGTCGCTGTGGGGGTTCAGAGGGGGCAACTCTGGCTACTCACGGGCTCGCAGTCGCCGGGGAGTCCTCCCTGTAGTGTTTGTTCTCCACAAGTCGAGCCGGGGGCGTCGGGTGCAGAGTGCAAAATCTCACGCTTCCGGCGGGAAACGTGTGTTCCTTCAAAGTTGCTTCTTTGTTGCAAAGATGCTTCCTTCTTGGAGCAGAGCCGCTGTCCTCAGGAGTTCTTGGTTCTTTTAGATGCAGGGTAGTCCTCTGAGGCTTCAGAGGTTGGGGGACCCTGTGGAACGTGTCGCTGGAGCAGTTCTTTTGAAGTGGGGAGACAGGCCGGTACAGCTGGGGCCAAAGCAGTTGGTGTCTCCGTCTTCTCTGCAGGTTTTTCAGCTCAGCAGTCCTCCTTTGTCTTAGGTTGCAGGAATCTATCTTGCTGGGTTCTGGGAGCCCCTAAATACTCGATTTAGGGGTGTGTTTAGGTCTGGAGGGTTAGTAACCAATGGCTACTAGCCCTGAGGGTGGCTACACCCTCTTTGTGCCTCCTCCCTGAGGGGAGGGGGGCACATCCCTAATCCTATTGGAGGAATCCTCCATCTGCAAGATGGAGGATTTCTAAAAGTCAGAGTCACCTCAGCTCAGGACACCTTAGGGACTGTCCTGACTGGCCAGTGGCTCCTCCTTGTTTTTCTCATTATCACCTCCGGCCTTGCCGCCAAAAGGGGCCGTGGCCGGAGGGGGTGGGCAACTCCACTAGCTGGAGTGCCCTGGGGTGCTGTAACAAAGGCGGTGAGCCTTTGAGGCTCACCGCCAGGTGTTACAGTGCCTGCAGGGGGAGGTGAGAAGCACCTCCACCCAGTACAGACTTTGTTACTAGCCGCAGAGTGACAAAGGCACTCTCCCCATGTGGCCAGCAACATGTCTGGTGTGTGGCAGGCTGCTAAAACTAGTCAGCCCACACTGGTAGTCGGTTAAGGTTTCAGGGGGCATCTCTAAGATGTCCTCTGGGGTGTATGTTACAATAAAATGTACACTGGCATCAGTGTGCATTTATTGTGCTGAGAAGTTTGATACCAAACTTCCCAGTTTTCAGTGTAGCCATTATGGTGCTGTAGAGTTTGTGCATGACAGACTCCCAGACCATATACTCTTATGGCTACCCTGCACTTACAATGTCTAAGGTTTTGCTTAGACACTGTAGGGTCATAGTGCTCATGCACTTATGCCCTCACCTATGGTATAGTGCACCCTGCCTTAGGGCTGTAAGGCCTGCTAGAGGGGTAACTTATCTATACCTATAGGCAGTGTGAGGTTGGCATGGCACCCTGAGGGGAGTGCCATGTCGACTTAGTCATTTTATCCCCACTAGCACACACAAGCTGGCAAGCAGTGTGTCTGTGCTGAGTGAGGGGTCCCCAGGGTGGCATAAGATATGCTACAGCCTTTAGAGACCTTCCCTGGCATCAGGGCCTTTGGTACCAGGAGTACCAGTTACAAGGGACTTACCTGGATGCCAGGGTGTGCCAATTGTGGAAACAAAAGTACAGGTTAGGGAAAGAACACTGGTGCTGGGGCCTGGTTAGCAGGCCTCAGCACACTTTCAAATCATAACTTGGCATCAGCAAAGGCAAAAAGTCAGGGGGTAACCATGCCAAGGAGGCATTTCCTTACAAGTATTACTTCACATTTTAAAAAACATAGTAAATTCACTGAAAAATAAAAAGGTTAAAGTAACATTATAGTAAGGTGAACATTTCAGTGACAACATAACATTTTAAACTAAAAAAACTCAAATTCAACAGTTATATCCATCAGTGCTAACTATAAATTGTGCATCGACATGCATTGCTTATGACTTCCCATATTATATTACTCATGACATGTTCAATGACATCACTGATGGTAACTCAATTGAAATCATTGATGACACCACTGATGACATCATCCAAGGTTGGCAGGGAACTCTGGGAGCATCTGAGTTGCCAGGTTAGGCAGGTGAAATCAGAGCCCCCTCCTGATAGCTGGTCACCTAGCTAGATGACCAATCCCCCTTTCAGGGCTATTTAGGATCTCTCTTTTGGGTGGTTCCTCAGATTCGGCTTGTAAGATTCCAGCAGGATTCCTCTGCAACCTCCACTTTGACTTCTGACCAAAGAAATTGCATCTGGACTCTCCAGGACCCGACAATCTGCAACAAAGACAAAGGCTTTGCCTGCAACATTGTTTCCATGGCTCCCACCAGCTTCTGCAGCATTTCCCCGGTCATGTATCTTCTGAGCTCAGCCCACCTTCAGTCTGCACAGGAAAGAAGAAAGAATCTCCCATGCATCTGCAAGCATCAACAGCAACGACGACCAGCTGCGTGGATCCCCTCTCCTGCTGAGATGCTTTGATCCTGCATGACGAGTGGTGGTTGGAAGTAGTGCCATTGATCCTCTCTACACTCTGTCCCACTTGGGTGGAGGTAAGCCCTTGCTTTCCCATGCAGGACAGTATTCCTGTTTAGCACATCTTTTGCAGCTGCCAAGGCTTGTTGGCACTTCTTCCAAGGGGTCTTCAGGCATCATGTAGCACCAGCCCCCAGCATTTCTTCTTGGGATGTACAGTTGCCTGAGTGTCCCTCCTCTGACGTGGGACTTCTCATAGAGCTGCATGGGCTCCATTTGCAACATTTGTGTACCCGTCCTGTGGGGCTCCAGTAGTGCTGCCTTTGCTTCTGTGGGCTCTCTGTGACACTGAGGATCCCCTCTGACTACCCCTCCTGGGTTGAGTCCTCCTGGGCCTTGCTGGTCCCTGGCAGCATCACTTTCCACCAACCGTATGTTTTACTTGTGCCAAGGCTTGTTGGCGGAATCTGAACACGCAAACCTGACTGCAATCATCCTTTTGGCGTGGGACATTACCTGCATCCACCAGGAACTCGACTCCGACTCCAGGGCTGCAGTGCTGACTCTCCTTCCTCACCATCGACCAACTCCAGCATCCTCAGCTTGGTGGGTGGGGTCTTCTGCCCCCCCCTTTACTCTGCGGTGTCCTCTGGACTTGGTCCCCTCTTTCCACAGGTATTCTTGTTCAGGAATCCACAGTTGGTTTCTTGCAGTCACCTCTGGGTTTTGCAAATGTCTTCTTTTCCTCAAAGTGGGTGTTTTTGGGAAATTATAGTGATTTACTCCTGCATTCCTGGTCGCTAGGGGGTGTTGTGGTACTTACCTTTGTGCTTTCCTGGTACCCCAGCACCTCTCTACACACTCCACTTACCTAGGTCAGGGTCCAGCTCTTGCATTAAATTTTTTTAGGATATGGTCTGTGCTCCCCCTAGGGTCACTATTTACTATTGTGTTTTACACTGTTTTGCACTGTTTTCTAACTGCTCGTATGCCTATTTCTGACTACTAGTGTATATATCTTGTGTACTACTTACCTCCTGAGGGAGCATTGCCTATATAGTATTTTTGATGCTGTGTTACCATAATAAAGTACCTTTATTTTTGTAACACTGAGGGCCAGATTTATGGAAAGTGACACTGCACAGAGTGCAGTGCCACTTTCCCTGCGCCTCTTAGCACCTCCTACCACCACCATGTGTGCGCCATATTTAAAATACAGCACACCATGGTGCAGGGTAGGGGAAAATAGTGTCATTTTTTATGGTGTAATTGATGTACTCTGCAGGAGTAGTGCCAAAACATTGGCGCTACTCCTGCAGAGTACATAGGGCTCCATTCTAAAGAATGGAAGGCCCCTTCTAACGCCTGTTCTTGAGCGGCCGTTAAAAGTGCCGTAAAAAATGGCATAAGGAAATGTCATAGATTTCCTTATACCATTTTTCCAGCTCCCCTAACGGGGGAACACCCACTTTGCATTCATAGGCCCTCATTACAACCTTGGCGGTAAATCCCGCTTACCACTGTTCTGAAGGCTGCCAGCATACCGTGGCCGCGGCGGAAATCCGCTACAGTTATTACAACCCACATCTCGTAATCCACCCAATACAGACACCCACACAAGTCCGCCACACCAAAGGTCAGTGATAAACTGGCAATTCCAAAACCCACACCGTCACACCAACAGGAATACGCTCACAATATCACAACCCACGAATCAACAAGGCGGTCTTTCAACCACAGTAATCCATTGGCAGTACACACCACCGCTCTCAAAATACACACACATTTACAAAACACAACCACATTGGACAAATGAAAATACACACACCTGATACACATACACACACCACACACTCACACCACTATAAAACACACACCCACATTACCCAAAACCCCTTACAACGACATTGTTTTGAAGAAGCAGAGAGAGAGAATAGCAAACACAACTCCAGCATCCACAGGCACACAACACCATCACTCATACAACATCCACGCACCTCAAACAACACACCCCAACACAACACATCACAACAAACATCACCTCACACATTACCCACACCACATCATGCGACCTCAAAGACACCCTATGTTTTATGAGGAGGAGCTCAGAGTCATGGTGGAGGAAATCATCCGGGTAGAGCCACAACTATTCGGATCACAGGTGGAGTACACCTCCATTGCTAGGAAGATGTAGCTATGACGGAGAATCGTCGACAGGGTCAACGCAGTGGGACAGCACCCCAGAACACGGGATGGCATCAGGAAGAGGTGGAACGACCTACGGGGGAAGGTGCGTCCTGTGGTATCCAGACACCAGATAACCGTACAGAGGACTGGCGGTGGACCCCCACCTCCTCTCCCACAACTAACAACATGGTTGGAGCAATCTTGGCAATACTGCATCCTGAGGGCCTCGCAGGAGTAGCAGGATGACTGGACTCTGGTAAGTCAAAGCTTTGCTACTATATTCCCCACCCCACCTGCATGCCATCACATACCCTCACCCTCACCCCATCACTCCAACACCTCACATATGCCCCACCATCACAACCCACCCATCCAATACCAAGCCCTGCATGCAACACCTATGCATAAACATCCATCACCAAAGCATGTCCAGTACAGATACCCACCCAGACCCCAAAATCACTTATCACACAAGGTCAAACACAATAATGCAAGCACAGGAGTAGAGGGTAACTCACCCATTGCACACACAGAAACAATAACTATGTATTTACACCCCAACAGGACCCCTAACCAACGTCACCAGACAGGAGGTGCCAGACATATCCAGTCCCCCACACAGAAGAGGCCCACAGTGATGACAGCAGCTCTGCATGCCTAGATCAAGATGAGCAGCCAGGCCCATCAGGAACCTCTGGACAGTTGGCTCCCTTGCCACAGTCACAAACCACCACAGACCCTCCCCCCTCAGGAAACACCAGCACAGCACCCACCCATCTGGCCAATCCCTCTGTCCCCAGGACACATCAATCAGCAGTGTGTCCACGACTACAGGGGCCCCAGGCAAACCCACCAACCCAAGACAATCAGGGACCTGGGGTCAGGGGCAGTGGGCACACGGTTCAGGGGACAGAGGCACAGGATAACAGGGAAACTGGGAGGACGGATGTGTGACAGGGGAGGGCAGGCCCAGGGAACCCACTCTCCACAAGGCACTGTCAAACATCATGGGAGCATACCATCATTCCCAGGAGACCATGGGCACGGTACTGGCCAAGTTTCAGGAGACCCAGCAACGCAGGAGGAGCACTACCTGGGGATCAGGGAGGACTTGAAGTCCATCAACACCACCCTGGTCACCATTGCAGGGGTGTTTTGAGACCTGGCCAACACCATGAGGGACACAGTGGCACACAAACAGGCCCCTGACACTAGTGTGAACTATGACCAGCCCTCCACCTCCGCCGGCGATAGTGGACAGAAGATCCGACCACAGGACCAACAGACCACTAACACCCCACCCCCTGCAGAAGGGGAACCAGCCCGCAAACGGTCCCCTAGATCCAGGAACAAGACAAAGAACATTGCCAAGACCCCTGCCAGGAAATAACACTCTCCTGATTGTCACCCTTTTGTCCCACTTTGTCATCCTGACAACTTTGAACTGCAATTCTCTATCCGGCATGGGACATCACTTGCACCATCCTGGAACCCCACTTCGTCTTCTTGGGTGCAGTGCTGACCTTTCTTTTTCACCAGTGGTTCACCTTTTCCACCTTCATCTGGGTTTGCAGGGGCTCCTGCTCTTCCTGGACTCTTCTGTGCTTCTTGGACTTGGTTCCCTTCTTCCCCAGGTCTTCTTCTCCAGGAATCCACTGTTGGTGTCTTGCAGTCTCTTCTTGGTTTGGCATAGTTCTTCTTTTCTTCTCTGCGTGTGATTTGGGACACTTACTGTGATTTACTCCTGTTTTCCTGGTCACTGGGATAGGTTGTGGTACTTACCTTTGGGTGTCCCTAGTACTCCCAGCTTCCCTTTACAAACTACACTTGCCTAGGTGGGGGACCGACTTTCACATTCCACTTTCTTCGTATATGGTTTGTGCTCCCCCAGGCCCATTTGTAACTATTGTGAGTTTCACTAATTGCACTGTATTCTGTTCATCATCACCATCATCATCTGCTTTATTTCGGTAGAAATGTACCATAAAAGCACAATACAAAACATTTAAGATGATAAAAATAAGACATAAAATCATTAAAATTTGAGATAATACTCTAAAATCCTAAAACTTAAGAACAAAGTGAAGTGCCTGAAGATTTACATAAATATACAAATATAGTAAAGGCTTGCAATATAAGTTGTGCATTGTCTAGGATATAATGCTAGCCGTGTATTATATTAGACAACTATAAGACTGCATTGCCTGCTACTAATATCTATGGCTACATTTTGTCTTTTAGAATTCCAAATCTAAAATGCCAAATAGATTCAAGAAATTTTGCCAAGGAACACGCCAATAGCACAGATGGATACGATTTAAATATCCTCAAGGCCGGTAAACAGTTCCTAAAGCCCATACGTTTACATAAAGGGATGATCCAGAGAGCCCTGTGTTTGGAATATGCAGGGCATTGGAAGAGGACGTGGATCATAGATTCTTCATTCTCACAGCCCATTAGGCATGTCTTGGACTTATTAGTTGTATTAGACCATTTGTAAGTTAGGGTACACAAAAGAAGGGACCATATTCTAAATCTGATATACAGAGCACGTGCAAGTGGAGAAAGTAATGTGTCCATAAAGTGCTCAAACTCGTAGTGGCATTTGTCGTTTACCAGTCATAGTAGAAGAGGAGACTTCTACCAAATGCGAGGTTTGGGCATTAAGCCAAAATGTATCCTTCAATATCTGGATAGCATTTTTTGGAATAGAAGAAGGGTCCTTCCAATAGTTCCCCAGACCAAGAAAAAAAAAGGTCCGCTCTACATAAGTGCACCACTTGATTTTTGTAGTAGAGTTGGTGCTCACCAGGTTGATCAGCCCAAGTCTATATGGTTTGAGAGATTCTGATGAGCAAAGTCGGATCCAAAACAACAATGGCCTTAGGGCGGCAATCTGGCTAATTGGAAGGAGATTTAAATCCATTCGGATTGGCAAGGATGGAGTGCTAGATAGAACTCTTAGCAACATCTTTAAAAAATAATTTTCCACCCTTACCAAATCCTCCAGGTTGCAATGGCCCCATAGCTCAGCTCCTTGCTTGAGATTTATATATTTCTAGAGCGGGAGTCATGGCTAATCTGGGGGATCTAGCTGCAAATCTCACAATGCCGCCCACCCTTTGTTTCAAACACATTGCTGATTTCTGGAGATGAGCATGTCATTTTTGTGGCTCTTCCAATGTCAATCCTAGATAATCGAAAGCACCCACTCTTTCCAAAGTGACACCCTCCAGACAAATGGGTGTCCTCGTCTTTTGCTTTGTATCCCCAAACACCATGTATTTGGTTTTTGTTGAGTTAATTTCTAGGCCATGATCTTTGCAAAAGGCCACAAACCTCATGAGCAAATTAGAGAGGCCAGTATTGTTTTCAGTTTTTATGCCTGTTTCTGCATACTAGTGTATATAATTTGTGTGTTACTTACCTCCGAAGGAATTATAGTCGCTATGGTATTTTTGATATTTGTGTCACCAAAATAAAGTACCTCTATTTTTGTAACCCTTAGGGCCTGATTTCTGAAAAATTAGCACCGCCTTTGCGTTATTTTTTTACGCAAGAGTGGCACAAACTTACAATTATATTTTGTAAGTTTGCTCAGATTTTGTGTCAAAAAATGATTTAAAGGCGGCGCTAACTTTTCATAAATTAGGCCCTAACAGTTTTGTTTCATGTGTGTAAGCACTGTGTGACTACAGTGGTATTGCATGAGCTTTGCATGTCTCTTAGATAAGCCTTGACTGCTCATCCACAGCTACCTCTAGAGAGTCTGGCTTCTAGACACCGACTACAGTACACTAATAAGGGATACCTTGTATATGGTGTAAGTACCATAGGTATCCACCACACACCAGGCCAGCCTCCTACTGCAGAAAATGTAAAGTGTCATAAAAAATGATGCAGGGAAACCTGTTAGATTTCCTTGTGCTATTTTTTCACCCCCCCTTACGGGGGAGCGCCCCTTTTGTATACATTATGCCTGGCACAGGTATAATGTAGCACAAAGGGTTACAAAGGGTTGTAAATATGGCGTGAAGATTTTGGCCTCGTTGGGTCACATTAGCGTAAACACAATGATGCTGATGTGGTGCACGGTGGTGCTAGGAGCTCACAAATATGCCCCATTGAGTCTATCACCACCTATATTTCAAAAGTCACCTGCATCAGTGGCCCCACAAAAGAAGAAAATCCGGGCTTCAGTTATGGGCATGTTTTGGCAGGAGGGCCCCCAGGTCTGTAACCAGCCAATGGCATGTGTGTACAATGGGAATCTGGTAAAAATCTCAGTCTCAGCCATCTGCCAGAAACTGAAGTTTCCAAGTCTGACCTATTTTTCCAGAGTTGCTCTTCCAGCGCTGCATCATGATGTGCTAAAAATAGCTTTGAAGCATAGTGTTGTCCACAATATCCACCTGACAACAGACATGTGGACCAGTTGTCAGGCGACTGATTACATGTGCATCACTGCACACTGGATCTCTTTTGCGGGTATAAAGCAAAATCTATCGACAGGTGTTGGCCCTGAAGAAATTTGTAAGAGTGTTTGGCGGCATGCAACAATAGCCATGTTCGCTATGGAGAAATCACACACAGCTGCAAACAAATTTAAAGCAAGGTGACTGAATGGCTGTGACCCAAAGGTCTTTGAATTGGATTTGTTGCCATGGACAATGGCAGTAACATAGTCAATGCCAAGGCAGATGGTGGCTATTTCAGGGTCCTTTGTTCGGCGCACTGCATCAACCTGGTTGTGCAAGACTTTTTTTTACAAAAGAAGAAATTGTCAGCAACATACTGACCACCTGCAGATGTATATGCACTCATTTCAGACATTATTTTAAAGTCTGGAAATAGTTTCTGATTATTCAGCGTGGTAATAGAGTAGCAGTCAAAGCCCTGATACAGGAGGTGCCAACAAATTGAAACTCTACCTATTATATGTTGCAATGTCTGTTTGAGGAGTACAAACAGATCAATGACTATGTAATTCAAAGCGGAAGGGATGCAATTGGAAAAGCTATGACCATGGATGTGGTCAAATGGGACCTGGTCAAATGTGTCAAACTAATGCTGCTCCCTTTTCAGGTTTTCACATGGGATGTTAGCATGGGGGCAGTTCAATGGGCCACACTATCTCATTATTGCATCTGCTACAGAAGCAGATAAAAAAGGTTTCTGAAATGTTTGTATTCAGGGGTGCGAGGGAAAACCCAGAAGAGCATGCCTTGGTTGAGAGTCTAAGCTACTGATTGACTTGTAATGCAAGGCTTCAAAAGGAGATTATCTTGTCCAAAGAGTACATCTGTGTCACCCTATTTGATCCACTCTATCAAAAAATTTCTTTTTCAGAAGGGAATGTTTCACTATACCAGAGAGGGATTGTTGAGCAAGAATAAGAACTGGGACAAGAACAGCTGGAACTTAAAGTCCAACTCTACAGTTCTGGGGTGCCATCTTCAACTTCCCGAGAGGGCAGTCTTGTCTCACATCTGCCAACTCTATCAACAAAAAAAAAGGCGACAACAGCAACAGAAGAATCAGACTTGCATTGACTTGGTTTCAAGTGACAGGTCTTAAGTCCAATGCAGAGGTGACAAAAGTGGTCAAGCAAGTAGCAGCACCAATGGCACTTCTGAGGATGTTACCAGAGTATCCTAATGACCCAAAAGAGATGTGTGAGTATCAAAACCCATTGGTGTATGGGTATGGTAAGCTGTGACAATGGCCAGAGCTCAACAGTCTGGCAATAAGGTTCCTGGATTGTCCTGTAGCCAGTGTGCCTGCTGACTGTGTATTCAGTGCAACTGCTACAGTTGTTACAGTGAGAAGGACCAGCTTCTTGCCTCAAAACATGGCAAGATTAACCATGAATCAGCATTTAATACCACCTGATTGCACCATTCCCAAAACACTACAAGAGGAGGAAGAAGATGATGTGTCAGAATCTAGTGTCTTAGCTGACCAACTTCTGAGTGAACCACCAGAGTTTGAGGATGAATTCTACTTCCCAGGCTTAGTATGCCAGTGCCAACATATAACTTTTTAGCAATTTCTCATTGAACTTATTATTTTCTTTTTCTTTTGCAAAAAAATGCTAGTGGGACATTATGTTTGTGTTGGAATTATGCTGCCCCACCATTTTATAGTCACACATGATCCCCGATTGGAGTTGAACCTGTGTGTAGTAAAGAAGTCCCGACATACCCTTCAGGACATTTGAGAAGAAGGTTGCCTCGCTCACATGCTATTGACTTTCCTATTTCTTTACATCACCTAGAAGGGCTGCCCTAGAAGATAATTGATTAAAAGACTACCAGTGCCAATACAAATTCCAATGTGTTGATACAATCAAAGAGGAGATATTTTGTTCAACCACCATGCTTGGAAGAGGTAACTACTAAGTAACTATTGCACCAATGAGTGGTAATATATTGAGTGATTATGAATTTGTGAGTGATGACTGATATATGTGGTGGCTGGTAGTGAGGGAGTTCATCCATTCTGTAACCTTGATTCCGATGAGTTTCAATGTATGGGGGCTGATGGGTGATACTTTTTTTCCTGAAAGTGATAGGCCTTTCACACCTATAGAAATTTACCTGCATGGTCCACTCCTTTTTTCTGGTTTCTTGGAACAGACCAGCCACTTTAGCTACCAACCACTATTCTACACAAAACACTCCAGTACTGGTTTTGTATTTGTTCTTCCACAGTAGTAGACCTCACAGGTCTACCTTACTCGATTTGGGACTGGGACAGAGTTACTCAGAATCTGGTGGAGGATGATGGAAGAACTCAGGGCAGGACCACCGCAACAGCTAGATGGAGAACGTTATTGACTTCAAAAAGATATCATGATGATGATGAAGACTCTGAGGCCTAGTACTCACTAAACTCTCTGAAGTGGTGAGTGGTGCATTGATTTGGAAATGCTGCGGAGTATGTGTTTTCTGTATTGCTGGCTCAAATGTGAAACTCTTCTCTTATGTTCTTGCTCTGCCTCTGAGTCTTCTTGGTACATTCCTGACTCCTCATGAAGCTTACCTTGCTTACTTTTGTGCTTCTTCTTGACTATCTAATGCAGCTACTGTTTTTTCAATACACAGGCCTTTTCTTAGTCCTTTCCTACATGAAAAAAATTCGGGGAAAGCTCAAGACTCCAGCTTATCTACCAGACAGGTTCAGAGAGGTATCCAAGAATGATGGCCATTCCAAGAACAATGGAGCTTCATCGCCCAATTTGGCAATACAGTATCATTTTTCTTTTAATAACCATAATTTTGAGAACTGGGTAGGTCAGATTCAATGTTCCATAATTTGTATATTTCAAAACTAGAAGCATAACATTTAGGATATACTATAGGGATCTCTCTGGGGCAGAAGGACTGTTTGAAATGCACTTAACTGAACTTTGTCATACTTATCCCTTAATTTCCTTCCATAGCAAATTGATGATCGGTGCTCCAATGAGTATTTGTATGGTTTCTTTTGTGCACTGTTTGTCTTTCTCACACCTTTCCCCCAAATCCCCTTTCCCATTCAATCATCAAGCCCTTAACACTCTTCCCCCGGTCTGTGTGACTTATTGAGTTATGACTTAATTGTATACCATAAATGAATCACACACTTGCTTGGGCGGATGTGGTGAAAGCAACACCAACACACTGCATGACCTTCTGACCTTCTATTACCTGAGCAATATTCCACACATGCCTTGTGTGTGTGTTTTCTAAACGCTTAACCTGGTCCATCCACTCTTAAATCCGAGCCCACTTCTCCTGAATCCATGATTTATTTTCCTAAGTTTAGTTTTATAGCTCTCCACCATTGCTCAGAAGAAATTGATATTGCTAGATTTTATTATCATATAGGTCTTCTTTGTGGTGTATCTAATGCTATCATTGGGGCAGTCTAGTCCCATTCTTCCTAAAAGTCTGATGATATATGACCCACTAACTCTCTGTTTATTTCGATCTAGTTGACAGTGATGGATAATCCTTTGATTAATCCTACAGTTCCAGTTAGCGTAAGTGGGAGTGGCACCTTCTTTCTTTATATTAGTGCATTAGCCTGCTACTACTACTACCTACCATACCCTTAAGATGCCACCTTAATAAAAACACTCCCTAGCTTAATCTATTCAGGAAAGAGAAGAACTATGGATTTAAATAAACTTGTTTTGTTAGTAATCAAGATGTTGTGTGAGTTTACTAGGTTTTTGTAGGCAAAATAGGCAATGGCAATCATCTCCTAGTGGTCAATAGATAGTTGCAGAGGACAATAGAACAATGTATAAGTAAATGACACTCTTTTTAGCAGATTAAAACACAAATAAAGATTTGAGGCACAAATGAAGTAAAGAAATACACTTTAATTAGCTACAAATAGAAAACCCTTCCTCACAACACACAACAGTCCCACCCCTCTCCCCGAACAAATAATGACCCGGTCCCCAAAAAGTCAAAGGAAAGTCCAAAGTCTATCCCAACTCCATCCTCACCTTCTCCACCCAAAAGTTCCTACTACCAAAACAAAAGTAATTTTAAAAAGAGCTTAGAAGAGGGCACAGTAAATATGGGTCCAAAGCTGGTCCAGGCTGTTCTGTATGCTGGGGAGCTGGCTCTCCATGTGGTCCATCCACTGTAGAATGCGGTTCAGCAATGCCCTGTTGGAGCCGGAGGGTACAGCAGCAGGTGTAGTTATGGACCCTGACTGCTGGCAGCAGTGCCAATGATGTACTGCCTGAGACGTTGGGGGTTGTTGTGCTACTGTGCCAGGACCTGGGTCTAAGGCAGCTGTTTCAGCCTCTTTCTCCTCCAGGACCACTAGCCACCTAACTGTTGCCACAGATGGGCCTCTATCTCCTGCTTGATTGGTAGTAGTCATCGAGCAGGAGTAGCTATATTAAGTAAAAAAGAATAAAAAGGACAAATTGTAAACAATGCTCTGAAAAACACTTCTTAAAATGTAGGTATTGGGTGACACACTAGCACTACATTGCCAGTCCCCTAGGGGCATTGGAATTTGATGTGATTATGATTAGGAGAGTCACAGGGCCAATTTTATTTGTTTACCTACAAATGCCTCACATATCACATACAAAGCACTGACTGACTGGCAGAAAAGAATTAGGGCAGAATAAAACTAGATCAAACAATAGTGATTTCATTTTTTTCCTTGTAAAGGCTTTTCTAGTAACTAAACAGACACATTTAGTGGAAACATAAAAATGAATTGCTTCTCATTTATGATGAGTAAGGCATTATGTACTATGGAGTACAAGTTGTTGTGCCAAATTATTGGAGGCATGCTAGCCAGCACTTTGAGCACTTTGTTACTGTCTGTGGCTAGGGCAGCTGTAACTGACAATTATATATCTTTAATTCCAATGCTTTTCCTCTTCCCCAAATGCCTTTCACTTAGTTTCTACCCTGACTCCAAAGAGGCAGATGAATAAATAAGATATGTCACATACGTCATGTATGAAATGCAGATATATTTATCCTGTCTGCTGTAAGTGGATGGTGGGAAAATGATGCACTGCACTACAGGAAAAGGAATGGGCTATATAGATTGCATTTGGAATGCTCATCACAGAGTATCCCTGATGCCAAATATTAAATCAAATTGGGTACTTACTAGTCCCACTTTACTCACTGGCCTCCACCGCCATCAAAATTCTTTCCAACAAATTAATTAACTGGGCAGTAAGCAAAGAACACTTGACTTACTCTACTGTAGAGTAAGGCAGAGGGATTAGGCAGGTAGGTAGAGCTTTTGCTATAGAAGAATAGAGAGGTGTCACTGATCATTGATTATCACGTGCCGAAGCTTTGGCTTATTCAGTCACTGAATTTATAGTGAAAGTCTGAAGGGAAAAATCTGAACTGGCGTAAAATAAATCTACTATGGGAATACTGCACTGCACTGCACTTCTTCAGTTATGGGTGGCTAAATGGTATGGGCAGGTAGGGGGTTGATGAATGAAGATGGGGTATATATCTGCCTCATTTAACAAATACAGTGACACAAATTAAAATACCCTCTACTGTTAGCCATAGCTTTGATAACCATAAATGATAAAACACAAAGTAAGCAAAGTACGTGAGCAGAGTGCCCTGCTACAGAAGAGCTCCCTTCTTTATTCATCCAAGCAATTATTCAATCATCCTTTCATTCCTCCTACTATATATTCACACATAACCACCATGATTTAAGCTTTACTTTCTCTCATCCAGTCTTTCACAGAAATTCACAATCCTTTGTTCATCCATTCAGTACCCACTATCCACCCTTTCTTTCAATCATCCTTTCACCCATCCATCCATTTACGCAATACTCACCCACGCATCCTTTTTCATCTACCCACACATCCTTTCCTTTCACTCTTTGCATCCATCCGTTCTTTTAACTTTCAGTTCTTTCACAGTTCCCTCAAGCCATCATTAGTGCACATTATTTGTGCTATTGCTGAGTTGCAGATAGAGGAGGCCATAAGTACCCCAACCAGCACTGTAGCTGTAATGTGAGAGGTCCACAAATCCGATCAAAACAATGCCCTTGTTGCTAGTAAGTAATAGCAGTTGTCAATAAGCAAGCAATGTAACTTATCATCACCCATTTCTGCCACCTGGTCTCTCCTGCTCCATCTGCTCCTACAGCGGTAGAACTTTAGTCTGCTCCACTGGTCACGTTAGTTGGTGTGACTAAAAAAATAACACCATACAGAATTTAGATGCCAGGTACACCTTCCCTTCCTATTTTTTTAATCAAAGAAATACAACCACAATACATAGTTACAGTTCAGTTAGCATTGCAGTATTTTTAATCAAAAATACTACTCTAATCATTGTGTTAGAATGTTAGAAAAGCCAGGTAGTGAAGCCAACCAAAAGCTTATAATAATAGAGGGGCAGAGCTATAGCCTATGATGATGACTCAGAATCATTGAAGCACAATGAAGGGGTAGAATACAAAACGGTCAATAAAAAACAGAAAAAAAGATAACACAGGAATAACAAGAATTACACAAAAACTTGGGTAGGGAAATTTGAAAAAATTGAAACAGTAAAAAAAAAAGTAAACAAGGCAAAATTCAAAGTAGTATAAAAATGGGGAGAGGTAATAGGGAATAATAATGACAATATAAAAAAATTGGACTTACTGGAATGAGCAGCGCCATCAACATCGGCGCTAGTGGATAGCACCTCCCCAGCTCCTGTCTGACCCACCTTTGTAGTGCCCTGCTTATTTCCCTTGGGTGCTGATGTAAGAAATAAATAAGATAAAAATAAATGCATTAGTGGTACTCTTAATCACCACTAAATTATTATATAACAGACAAATGCATTACCATTGTATTGAAATCAGATCGCCTAATTTACTAGTAAGATCGACTATCGTTGAGTTGGCTGTATTCCCAAAATCCCTATTCCAAATTTTCTTAAGAAAAAACACATCTGGAACTATTGCATTGCGATGAATGGCCTTGGACTCTATTCTCATTTCTCAACCCCCTTGATGGACCAACTTTGTCTCCCTTTTTTGCAATGCACAGATACATTCTCTCATCACTGTGAAATTGCTTGGGACTGAATTAGCTACATAAAGTCACAGACAATGCTAATTCACTGATATCACTAATTCCCTATGAAGACAGAAGGACATAGGAGTCTGCATTGTAATGGCTTCTTAAATAGTCAGCCAAAGAGAGTGCCTCTGAGTATGATAATGTAGGGCCAAGCACCTGCCTGGCTCTAGCTGGATAAAGTGATAATTAATATTCTTAACGTAAACTAAACATAACTTACCTCTAAGTGCAAGCACCATGGTATTCAGAAAACAACCTTAGCATTGTAGACCACAAACACAATATTATAATACTCACAAAACCCCCAAAATCTCACTGCCTAGCAGGTTGAGGAGGTCCTGCGCACAGTTGATCAAATCTACCCAGTGGTGCATCAGCCCCTCAGCTCCTGGGTGTTGTGCTGGACCTGGGTGGTGGCCCTGACACCCTGGTACACCATAGCCCAATGCAGTCGACACTCCAGCAAGTAGAAACCACTGCCAGGCCTGACACCTGCTGCCAGCATAGATGGAAGGTGGTGCTGCTCATAAAAGAGCAGTGCTGCAACCTCATCCTCAGAAAAGATTGGCTGGGGCTGTACCCTTAGTGGCGCAGCCGTCCACACGGTATGAGGATGCTGGCTGTCTGGGGGTGCCTGGAGCTGCTGCTCCTCTGATTGCTGGCACCGCCCTCCTCTATCATGGTGTTTAGGAGGCTGACCTGGTTTGTAGTGGATAATAAAGGTACTTACACCTTATACCAGTTCCAGTTCTCCCTTATTAGTGAAATGTAGGCAGTGTCTAGAAGCCAGGCTGTCTAGAGGTAGTTGTAGGCAGAGCAGCCAAGGCTGAACTAGGAGACATGCAAAGCTCTTGCAATACCACTGTAGTCACAGTACTTACACACATGAAAGGCAATACTCAGTGATACAAAAATAAAGGTACTTTATTTTAGTCACACAATGCCAAAAATACTTTGGAGATTATACTCCATTAGGAGGTAAGTATATTACACAATATATACACTATTAATTAAAGACAGGTAAGTAAATATTAGGAAAACACAAACCATATACTAAAATAGGGGAATGCGAAAGTCGGTTTCCCACCTAGGCAAGTGTAGTGTGTAGAGGGGCACTGGGAGTGTGAGAAAACACCAAAGGTAAGTAATGTACCACACCACAGAGCCCAGGAAAGCAGGAGTAAAACACAGCAAGTTTCCTAAAACACACTTGAAGTCGTGATAGAAGATAATGCAAGAGCCAGAAGAGACTGCAAGACACCAGTGGTGAATTCCTGGACCTGGAGAACTGTGGAAGAAGGGGGCCAAGTCCAAGAAGCACCACTAAAGAGAATACAGGGAGAACAGGAGCCCCTGCTAGCCCAGATGAAGGTGCAAAAGTGAAACCACCGGTGAGAAGACAAAGTCAGAATTGCACCAAAGAAGACAGATGCAGGTTCCTTGTTGGTGTAGAAGATGTCCTGCACCGGATGGATGAATCCAGTCTGGTTTGCGTAGCTGGATTCCATCAACAAGCTTTGGTAAAGGCAAAGCTCATGGTTAGTAGAAAATGGTGCTGCCCGGGACCAGGAGGGAACTGGTGACCTCTACCCACAAACGGGAGACAGAGGTTGCTCTCAGCAACTCACAGAGCCCTCAGAAGACCAGGTAGCGTACACAGGAGTCCCACAGCATGGGGACAAAGGAGGTGCAAATGGAGGTCCATGCAGCATGACACAAAGGATTCCCACGCTGCCGGAGAACCACTCAGGAAGCTGTGCATTTCAGGATGGAGTGCTGGGAGCATAAGCTGTGCTGTGCACGAAGAACTGCTTGGAAGGTTGCACACAGTCCTTAGCAACTGCAGGTCATGAGGTGCAACGGGGTACTGTCCACCAAAGTTGGACAGCTGGACAGAGGGAATGCCGGAGTCACTTTAGTCTACCACCCGTGTTGCTGGATCCATGCCTGTCATATGGAGAGGGGGTCCAACCCACCGGTAGTCGCTGAAGTGAGGTGCCTGCTGAAGCAGGGAAGTGACTCCGTCACTCCACGGGAGATTCCTTCAGTTCTTCTGGTGCAGGCTGAAGACAGGCAGTACTCAGAGATGCACGACCTGGAAACTGTTGTAGTTGCTGGCAGGAGCTGAATATACAATGTTGCAGAAGTAGTCTTAGCTTCTTTATTGCAGTTTTGTAAAGTTCCTAGAGCAGTAAGCGATTGATCTGTGGCTAAAAGATGAAGTAAAGGATGCAGAGGATTCCTGCTGGAGTCTTGCAATCCAAATCTAAAGAAACAACCAGAGGAGAGTGTAGGAAAGTACCATCTTCCTTGGCATGTTACCCCCATTTTTACCTGTATGTCAGTATGTTTTTGCCTGTCTCACTGGGATCCTGCTGCCCAGAGCTCCTCCAGTGTGTCCCGGACTTCAGCCATCTTGCTTTGCAAGGTGTGGGGGCACACTGGAGGGCTCTGAGTGGCCAGTGCCAGCAGGTGACGTCAAAGACCCCTCCTGATAGGTCCATACCTGATTATGTAGCCAATCCCCCTCTCAGGGCTGTTTAGGGTCTCTCCTGTGGGTTCTCTTCTGGACTAATGTGTGTATCTGTAT
Organism: Pleurodeles waltl; assembly: GCF_031143425.1. Taxonomy (NCBI): domain Eukaryota; kingdom Metazoa; phylum Chordata; class Amphibia; order Caudata; family Salamandridae; genus Pleurodeles; species Pleurodeles waltl. The sequence continues at coordinate 683,699 of NW_027150395.1, forward strand.
AGTGCTTGACTGTGTCACTGAGGCTCTGCTAATCAGAACCTCAGTGTTTGTGCTCTCTCTGATTTTAAATTTGTCACTGTAGGCTAGTGACTTCATTTACCAATTTTAATTGGCACACTGGAACCTCTTATATGTCCCTAGTACATGGTACCTAGGTACCCAGGACATTGGGGTTCCAGGAGATCCATATGGGCGGCAGCATTTCTTTTGCCACCCATAAGGAGCTCATACAATCCCTTACACAGGACTGCCATTGCAGCCTGCGTGAAATAGTGCACACACTATTTCACGGACATTTTCACTGCACTTAAGTAACTTATAAGTCACCTATATGTCTAACCTTCACTTTCTGAAGATTAGGTGCAAAGTAACTAAGGGGGTCATTCTGACCTCGGCGGTAAAAGGCTCTTACCGCCGGTCAGAAGTCCGCCATTCTACCACCGCGGCCGCGGTAAACCGCCACGGGCATTCTAACCCACAACAGCCAAACCGCCAAAAACCCGACATCCACGGAAGGCCGCCTCATCAGCGGTCAGCGATAAACTGGAGATGGCCAAACCTCCACCATCACGCCAACACAAACACGCCCATGCCATTACGACCCAAGAAACCACGCGGCGGTCTTTCATCCGCGGTATTCCATTGGCGGTACACACCGCCACGGTCAAAATACACACACCTTTACAAAACACAGCCACATTGGACAATTCCAAATACACACACCTGATACACATACATACACCACTCCCACACATCCAATCAACTATAAAACACACACCCACATCACCCACAAACCCCCACTACTAGAATTTCGGAGAGAAGGCGAGAGAGAGAGAGAGAGAGCACAGCTATCGACAAACCCAACACACACAGGAACACAACATCATCACCCACACTACATCCACGCACAAAACACCACACACCACCACACACACCACACTCATCACCACAAACACCATCCCACACCACCCCATGGCACCCCAAAGACACCCCAGGTTCTCGGACCAAGAACTCAGGGTCATGGTGGAGGAAATAATAAGGGTAGAGCCCCAGCTATTCGGCACACAGGTGCAGCACACCACAATAGCTAGGAAGGCGGAGCTATGGCAAAGGATCGTCGACAGGGTCAACGCTGTGGGACAGCATCCCAGAAACCGGGAAGACATCCGAAAGCGCTGGAACAACCTACGGGGGAAGGTGGGGTCGATGGCGTCAAGACACAACATCGCTGTGCAGAAGACTGGCGGCGGACCCCCACCCACTCCACCCGAATTCACAGCATGGGAGCAAGAGGTCTTGAACATCCTGTATCCTGAGGGCCTCGCTGGAGTAGGCGGAGGAATGGACTCTGGTAAGTCTAATCTCAACTACTTCACCCCCCCCCACCCACTAGCATGCCAACCCACACCCCGCCCTCACCCCCAACCCCCAGCACACATCCTCCCTGCCAATGTCTCACCAGCACAACCCACCCAACACAACCCCAATCCCTGAATGCCACCACAAACCATGGACACCCCTCACCTAAGCATGACCACTGCACATACCCATCCCCCCTCACAAATCACCCTCACAACTCCTCCCACAAGGGAATGCCAGCACTGGGGGACAAGGGCACCCACAAATCGCACGCCATGGCACACACAGAAGCAATAACCATACTCTTTTACCCCTGCATGGCCCGAACGCCAACACACCGGCCAGGAGGGTCCAGATTTTTCCATCCCGTCCCCAGAACAGGCCCCCAGTGATGACAGCAGCTCTGTGGACCTAGAACCTGATGACCAGCCCGGACCATCGGGGACCTCTGGACAGTCGGTTCCCCACACACAGACACTGGCCACAGCAGACCCAACCCCCTCTGGGAATACCAGCACAGCTCCCACCCAGCGGGCCCATGCCTCTGTCTCGCGGACGCGTCAATCAGCGGTGTGTCCGCCACTACAGGGCACCCAGGCTGACCCACCACCCCAACAACAACAGGGACCTGGGGGCAGTGGTAGTGGGCACACCGTCCAGGGGACAGAGGCCCGGGGAAACAGGGCAACTGGGAGGGCTGCTGTGCGAGACGGGGTTGACCGGCCCAGGGAACCCACTCTCCAAGAGGCCCTCACCACCATCATGGGAGCATACCACCACTCCCAGGAGACGATGGCGACGGTACTGGCCAGGTTCCAGGAGATCCAGGCACAGCAGGAGGAACGGTACATGGGGTTCAGAGACGAACTCAGGACCATTGGTACCGCAATGGGGACCATCGTCCTGGCCCTCAACCAGATAGTCACCACATTGCGGGACCATGTGGCACCCCAAAGGGCCCCTGTCACCAGCCCGGACGACGAACAGTCTACCACCTCCGCCGGCGCTAGTGGACAGGAGGCCCCCACACCACGACAGGCCACCAGAACCCCACCTCCTGCTGAAGATCAACCACCCCGCAAGCGGAACCTGAGATCACACAAGAAGACACAGTAGGATGCCAAGACCCCCGCCAGCAGAAGATACCCCCTGATGTCATCCCACTGTCCCACATTGTCACCCTGTCCAACCTTGAACTGCCCCTGCTCCATCCTTCCACAGGCATATGGACAATGCACCTGTGCTACTGAGAACTGGACTCTGCCATGGACATTACTCCACCCCCGCCCATCACCGTTTACTATCATGGACCTATACGCAGCACTTTAAATAAATCACCAATTGCACTTCAAATGTCAGGAGTCTGCTTGTATTCTTTACAAATGTATTACACATAACGGTGCAATAATGTTCATTTACATTGTGATGACAACATACCAGTGTCAATAAGCATTAGTCCATGGGCAAACAAAGCAGAGGTCACGCTGTGGGTCATACAGCTCTGAAAAGGGAAGGGAAAGTCAAAAATCAGTGAAAAGGAACTGGGGGGAAACACAGAAAGTAGAGATGCAGGAGGCCAGAAGTAAATGTAAAATGGCGTGGGTGATTCTTACCTGTGTGCTACTGAAAATACTGTTGTATAACTGTGTCCCTGTTGTCCGTGTCGTCCCCGTCATCTTCCTCCTCTTCACTCTCCACAGGCTCCACAGCTGCTACAACACCACCATCTGGACCATCCTCCTGCAGGAAAGGCACCTGGCGTCGCAAAGCCAGGTTGTGAAGCATACAGCAGGCCACGATGATCTGGCACACCTTCTTTGGTGAGTACATTAGGGATCCACCAGTCATATGGAGGCACCTAAACCTGGCCTTCAGGACCCCGAAGGTCCGTTCTATAATCCTCCTAGTTCGGCCATGTGCCTCATTGTAGCGTTCCTCTGCCCTGGTCCGGGGATTCCTCACTGGGGTCAATAGCCAAGGCAGGTTGGGGTAACCAGAGTCACCTATTAGCCACACACGGTGTCTCTGTAGCTGTTCCATCACATAAGGGATGCTGCTATTTCGCATGACATACGCGTCATGCACTGACCCCGGGAACTTTGCATTTAGATGGGAGATGTACTGGTCAGCCAAACAGACCACCTGGACATTCATCGAATGGTAATTTTTTCTATTTCTGTACACCTGCTCATCGTCTTTTGGGGGTACTAAAGCCACATGGGTCCCATCAATGGCACCAATGATGTTGGGGATATGTCCAAGGGCATAGAAATCACCCTTCACAGTGGCCAAATCACCCTCCTCAGGGAAAACAATGTATCTCCGCATGTATTTCATCAGGGCAGACAACACTCTGGACAAAACCTTAGAAAACATAGGCTGAGACATCCCTGATGACATAGCCACTGTTGTCTGAAAAGACCCACTTGCCAAAAAATGGAGTACTGACAGAACCTGCACCAGAGGGGGAATCCCTGTGGGTTGGCGGATGGGGGACATCAGGTCTGGCTCCAGCTGGGCACATAGTTCATGTATAGTGGCTCGGTCAAGTCGGTATCGAAGTATAATATGTCGTTCTTCCATTGTCGACAGGTCCTCCAGCGGTCGGTACACGGGAGGATTCATCCTTCTCCTCGCAAGTCCCAGCGGACGGTGCCTAGGAAGGACAACATGGAGCACAGAGTCAAGCAACCCACAGGTTCGTTCACACAGCTTGCACAGTACACGAATCGCTATGCATTGAAAGGCTTGTATGAGTGGCAATGCAAGGCCTAGGCCTGTGTGACGCAGTAGAAATTAAGATATGGGGGCCCTTGAAATGGCGGCTGCCTGACCTGTGAAGTGTGACAGTGGGATGTGAGGTCCCTGCGCTGGCGTGGCACACCGTGGCGGTAGGCGGTCGAAGACCGCGGCGCATAGCAGCATTGGTTAACATTGAACCCTATGGGTCTCAGGAGCCAATGACGATGTGCGCCGGCGTTCGCAGTACGCACCGCCGCGGTACGCACCGCCGTGGGCGTGACCGCCATTTTCTATCTGATTAATCACTCGAGACCTGATCATCCACAGGAGAGGACCTATACTGCAAGTGCTGCTGTGACCTTGGTCTGGAAGATACAATGGCTGCTGCGACTGGGGAAAGGGCCCCTACCTTCACTTCAGAAGAGTTGGAGAAACTTGTGGATGGGGTCCTGCCCCAGTATGCGCTACTCTACGGTCCTCCAGACCAACAGGTAAGTCCACTGGGTGCACGTTGAATGGGCTATGCCTGGGTTGTGTATGGTGGATGTAAGATGGTGGGTTGGGGAGCGAATGAGGAGTGCAAGGCACAACAGATGAGAGCATGTGCCACATGGCAGGGTTGGGGAGGGGGGGCAATCAAATCTAACATGCAGAAAATGTTGACATTTTCTTTCCCACCCTGTACATGTCAAATAGGTCAGTGCCCATCAGAAAGTCGACATTTGGCGTGCCATCGCCAAGGAAGTCCGGGACCTGGGGGTCCACAACAGACGGGGCACCCACTGCCGAAAGAGGTGGGAGGACATTCGCCGCGGGACCAGGAAGACCACCGAGTCACTGCTGGGGATGGCCTCCCAACGTAGGAGGGGTGCCAGTCGTACCTTGACCCCCCTGATGTCCAGGATCCTGGCGGTGGCCTACCCCGATTTGGATGGGCGCGTGAGGACATCACAGCAGACACAAGGGGGTGAGTACCAGCATATTCTGCTATCTTTACACGCAGTGGAGGCGTCTGGGTGGGGGAGGAGGGCTGTGGGTGACATTAGGCCAGGGCGCTTTCTGTAGTGTAGTCCCCTCCTTTAGGCATGGCCCTGTGCCCCCACCCCCCCCCTCTGTAGGGTGCCAAGTACAGCAATCCATGGTCCAGCATCACCCATGTGCGCATTTGTTGTCCATAGACCTGTTGGCCTAGTCACAAGTACTGAGTAGTGTACCCCGATTGCGCGGCGTAGTGCATGAGGCTCCTGTGTCTGTCCTCTCCGCCAACGGTGTTGGCAATGCATGCACTCAACCTGTTTTTATTTCTCCCTCCACCCTTTTTCTTTATCTTCTTGTGCATGTGTGCATTAGCATCATCAGGCGGAGGAGAATTGGCATCGGAGCACGAGGGAGCTGCAAGTCACAAGGCCCCGGTGGGCCATGGTACAGACACCGAGGTCACCAGTGATACGGAGGGCGAGGGGAGCACCACAACGGGGACCCGTGGTGACACCAGCGACACCGACACGTCCTCGGAAGGGAGCTCCCTAGCGGTGGCGGCAACATCCGGGCCCCACGCCTCTACAGGTACAGCCGCCACTTAGCGCACCAGCTCCGCCCTCCCAGCAGCCCCTCATCCTTCGCTCCGTGCCCGCTCGCCCAAGAAGGCGGGCATCTCCTTCGCCCCAGGCACCTCAGGCCCTGCCCCTGTTACCCCTGCTGCCCTCAGTGAGGAGGTCATTGACCTCCTACAGACCATCATTGTTGGGCAGTCTACCCTTTTGAATGCCATCCAGGGGGTAGAGAGGGAGGTGCATCGGAGCAATGCATACATGGAGGGCATTCATTCGGGTCAGGCTGCCCATCAACGATCGTTCACTAATCTGGCCTCAGCACTGACGGCAGCCATTGTCCCTGTTTCCAGCCTCCCTCTTCTGACTGCCTCCACCCTGTCTCTGTCTCCTGTTCCTCAGCCTATCCCATCCATACCATCAGACCAGCCTGCACACACCTCAACACCCAAGGGCAGCTCATCCAGACATAAGCACCACAGATCACACAAGCATTCACCCAAGCAACACCCAGATGCAGACATGCCAACAGTCACTACCACCCCTGTGTCCCCCTCCTCCTCGTCTCCCTCCTCCCTCCCTGTGACGTCTCCACTCACACCTGCATGCACACCACCATCAGCCAGTACTTCCATCACCAGCAAACCCTCCAGTACAGTCCGCACACGTGCAGTCACCACCCCCACTGCCATTTACACGTCACCTGTGTCCTCTCCCACTGTGTCTGTCACCCCCTCTTCCAAGACACACAAACGCAGGCAGCCACCCACCCAACAGCCAACCACCTCACGACAGCCTACGTCACAAGCACCAGCACCCAAAGACAGCACACCTGACTCTCCTACAACCACATCCTCTTCCTCCACTCCCATACCCACTACACCTACCCTTTACGTTGGTCCTAAAAAACTTTACCTCTCCAAACTTAACCTCTTTGCCCCACCTGACCCACCCCCTCCATCTGCTAAGAGTCCCAAGAGCACCTCAGCCACCACCAGCCCTGCTTCAAGTGTCAGCATTGTGCACGGGTTTTGGAGTCCACCCTTTCCCAGCACAGATACATCGGCCAGCAGCAAGGGAACAGCCAGCACCCCCCCTGGAAAGAGGACCCGTAAACAGAAGGGCCGCCGCGAGAAGGCTGACACGGCTGCCCCCAAGGAGCAAAGTCCTGGGCCGTCACCTGCCACAACATCCAGGGGAGGCAAGGGCCAGAGAGCCTCATCGAAGGAGGGCAAGGGCAGCAGGGCGGAGAAGACAGCCAGCAGGGGCGCGGACCAGGAGGGCCCCACAAGCCCCCTCCCGGGTGTGAGGGAGGACACCCACGGGCCCAGGACTCCGTCAGCGAAGGGTCCAGCAACTGCACGGTCGGAGGGCGACTAAGCAGGGAGTCCTGGCCAGGTCTGGCTCCCTTGATTGACTGGACAAGGACCGCTGAAGAGGGCCCCGCCGTGAAGAAAGGCACCGCTGAAGAGGGCCCCGCCGTGAAGAAAGGCACCGCTGAAGAGGGCCCCGCCGTGAACAAAGGCACCGCTGAAGAGGGCCCCGCCGGGCAGAAAGGCACTGCTGAAGAGGGCCCCACCGTGAAGAAAGGCACCGCTGAAGAGGGCCCCGCCGTGAAGAAAGGCACCGCTGAAGAGGGCCCCGCCGGGCAGAAAGGCACCACTGAAGAGGGCCCCGCCGTGAAGAAAGGCACCGCTGAAGAGGGCCCCGCCGTGAAGAAAGGCACTGCTGAAGAGGGCCCCGCCGGGCAGAAAGGCACTGCTGCGCTGGGCCCCGCCGCCTCAAGCACCGCTCCGCTGGGCCTCGCCGTCTCAAGCACCGCTCCGCTGGGCCCTTCCTGTCAAGCACCGCTCCGCTGGGCCGCGCCGTCTCAAGCACCGCTCCGCTGGGCCCTTCCTGTCAAGCACTGCTCCGCTGGGCCCTTCCTGTCAAGCACCGCTCCGCTGGGCCCTTCCTGTCAAGCACCGCTCCGCTGGGCCCTTCCTGTCAAGCACCGCTCCGCTGGGCCCCGCCGTCTCAAGCACCGCTCCGCTGGGCCCCGCCGTCTCAAGCACCGCTCCGCTGGGCCCTTTCTGTCAAGCACCGCTCCGCTGGGCCTCGCCGTCTCAAACACCGCTCCGCTGGGCCCTTCCTGTCAAGCACCGCTCCGCTGGGCCCCGCCGTCTCAAGCACCGCTCCGCTGGGCCCTTCCTGTCAAGCACCGCTCCGCTGGGCCCCGCCGTCTCAAGCACCGCTCCGCTGGGCCTCGCCGTCTCAAGCACCGCTCCGCTGGGCCTCGCTGTCTCAAGCACCGCTCCGCTGGGCCCTTCCTGTCAAGCACTGCTCCGCTGAGCCCTTCCTGTCAAGCACCGCTCCGCTGGGCCTCGCCGTCTCAAGCACCGCTCTGCTGGGCCCTTCCTGTCAAGCACCGCTCCGCTGGGCCCTTCCTGTCAAGCACCGCTCCGCTGGGCCTCGCCGTCTCAAGCACCGCTCCGCTGGGCCCTTCCTGTCAAGCACTGCTGGCCCATTGACAGTGCCGGTTCTGTGTCGAGCTAGTGTTCACGCTGCACTCGGGGCACCCTGCCTCCTCCATTACCTGTGGAGTCTGTCATCCACCTGATGGCCTGTGTCTCTGCACTCCCCAGGATTGCACAGTGGGCAGACCACCCACTGTAGAGACTTGTGAGACTGTGGCTTTGCACTCCCCAGGATGGCACAGTGGGCAGACCACCCACTGTAGAGACTTGTGAGACTGTGGCTTTGCACTCCACAGGATGGCACAGTGGGCATGGTGGACCATTCGTGGATCTGGCGTCGTGGACTCATGTGGCTGAGGTGTCCCCCCTTCCCTTTCCCCTGAGGTGCCTGTAGTTTTGTCATTTGATGCCCCAGCAGTGTTCTCTCCAACGGACTCAGGTCTCCTGTCTGGGCTTTGCCCATGTGTTGATACACTTTGGCCCACGGACAGTGGAAATTTAAGTGACTGTGCAGGACTTATTTCCTATGTTTATCGGTTTCGCAAGGTTCTTACTTGATTTTTTTAAATTCATATTGCTATTTTACCATGACTTCAATAACCCTCTTTTATACATACATTTTGATTCTCACTTTAATTATGTGTTTGGATTATTCCGGGGGGTTTGGGTGGTGTCACTGTGACTTGGTGCTCTGCATTGGTGTGTAGATAGTTGGGGGGGGGGTCGCATATGTGTGTGCACGTAAGCTTTCGTCCTCCCCCCTCCCCTGTGTCGTAGGTGCAGTACTCACCGTTGTCGTCTGCGCCTGCGTTCGTACTCGTGGTAGATGAGCAGGTAGACAAGAGCTGGTAGGATGTTTAATTCGGGTTCCATGCTGCTCTCCGTCCTCGTGGAGTGTGTATAGGTGAGCGTTTTCCCGTTCGTAGTCTGTTTCCGCCGTGTTTTTATCGGCGGTGCTCCCGCCCCGGAAAAGGTGGCGGATTGGTGAGTTGTGATAGTGTGGACGGTACATTGTCTGCCGCCTGTCTGTTGGCGGTGACCGCCGCGCTGTTTGTTTGTGCCGCCGTGGCGGTCGGAGTGTTAAAGCGGCGGCCTGAGTTGGCGGTTCCCGCCAGGGTCAGAATTCCATTTTTTGGACGCCGCTTTAACACTGACCGCCAGGGTTAGAATGACCCCCTAAGCGTGAGGGCACTCTTGCACTAGCAAGGGTGCCCCCATATAGTTCAGGGCCATTTCCCTGGACTTTGTGAGTGTGGGGACACTATTACATGTGTGCACCTCATATAGGTCAATCCTTATATGTATCTTCACAATGGTAACTCCGAATATGGCCATGTAACATGTCTAATATCATGGAATTGTCCCCCATTCCAAATCTGGTATTTGGGAGCCAATTCCATGCATCCTGGGGGCTCCACCATGGTCCCCCAGTACTGCCAAACCAGCTGTCTGAGGCTTGCACTGCAGCTACAGCTGCTGCCCCCTCATAGACAGGGTTCTGCCCTCCTGGGGTCTGGGCAGCCCAGACCCAGGAAGGCAGAACAAAGCATTTCCCCTCAGAGCAGGGTGTTACACCCTCTTCCTTTGGAAATAGGTGTTACAGGCTGTGGAGGGGTAGCCTCCCCCAGCCTTTGGGAATGCTTTGAAGGGCACAAATGGTGCCCTCCTTGCATAAACCAGTCTACATCGGTTCAGGGACCCCTTGTCCCCTGCTCTGGTGGGAAACAGGGCAAAGGAAATGGGAGTGACCACTCCCCTGTCCATCACCACCCCAGGGGTGGTGCACAAAGCCCCTCCAGTGTGTCCTAGACTTCAGTCATGTTGCTTTGCAAGGTGTGGGGGCACTCTGGAGGGCTCTGAGTGGCCAGTGCCAGCAGGTGATGTCAGAGACCCATCCTGATAGGTCCATACCTGATAAGGTAGCCAATCCCCCTCTCAGAGCTATTTAGGGTCTCTCCTGTTGGTTCTCTTCAGATTCTGCTTGCAAGTTTCCTTCAGGAATGCCCTGCAACAACTTCAGACTCTTCGGACCTCGGATCCACCACAGCTTGCTCCAAGAAATGCTGTAACTGCAACAAAGTATCTACAAGAAATACTTTTCATCAGCAACCTCAGCTCCAAGTCAGCAACTGCAAGTTTCCACGGTGTGCACGCTCTGGGGACTCCGTGTCTTCATCCTGCACCAGAAGAACCAAATAAATCTCCTGTGGAGTGACGGAGTCACTCCCCTGCTCCAAGCAGGCACCTTCCAAGAGAACGACCGGTACCCTGGGACTCTTCTAACAATGATGAGCATGCTCCTAAGGACACCGAAGGTGGATATCGTCGATATAGAATGTCCTGAGGCCCTACTGACCCATTTTGGAGGAGGTAAGACCTTGCCTTCAGCAAGAACCTCCCAAGGCCCCTGTGCATTCTTTGAAAAATTTCTTTGTGCACAGCCTGGCTCAGGTCCCCAGCACTCCATTCTGTGACACTCAACTCGCTGAGTTGTTCTCCGGCGTTGTGGGTCCTTCTTTTGTTGTGCTGCATCAACTACATTTTGCACCTCCTTTGAACCTGGGTGCTGCGGCTCCTGGGAGTGCTGGATGGCATCCTGAGGGCTCTCTGAAGTGCTGAGAGCCCCCTCTTCCTCTTCACACACAGTTGAGACCCCAAGGTCCATCCTGGGTCCATCCAACACAATTCTGACGAAAAACACACTTTTGTCATAACCAAGGCTTGTTGGCGACTTCCAACACAAAATCTCATTTGCAACGATCTTCACGCCATGTGACATCTTTTTCATCATACAGAAACCCGCTGGCATCTTCCTAGGGTGCATTTCTGCAGTCTTCAACTAACCGGGGACTCTTCTTTTGCACCCACTTCTGGGTTAGAAGGGGCTCCTGTCCTTCCTGGAACTTCTTTCGACATCTGGACTTGGTCCCCTTTCTTTGCAGGTCTTGAGGTCCAATAATCCAGCAGTTGTCCTTTGCAGACTTGGTTGGCTGCTGCAAAATCCCAAAAAGGAGGTGTAGTGTATCCTAATAAAACTTGCAATACTTTACTCCTGCTTTTCTGGGCTCCAGGGTGGGGAAATTTACTTACCTTTACTGAATTCTTACTCTCCCAGCAATTCTGCACACACTGCACTTGTCTAGGAGGGAATTTGTGATTCACATTCCACTTTTTTCTATATGGTTTGTGTTGCCCCTACACCTATTTTCTCCCGTGGCATTCTATAGCATTTCCTATTGTTTGCACTATCCTATGTCTAATTACTCAGCTTATTTTGGTGTCTTGTGTATATATTGTGCATAATACTTACCTCCAGAAGTATTGCCTCTAAGATATTTTTGGTACTGTGTCACCCAAATAAATATCTTTATTTTTGGTAACACTGAGTATTGTCTTTACTTGTGTATAAGTACTGTGTAACTATAAGTGGTATTGCAGGAGCTTTGCAAGTCTCCTAGTTCAGTCTAAGCTGCTCCGCTATAGCTACCTCTTGTAGGAGGCTGGCCTGGCTTATAGTGGGTACCTTGTGGTACTTACACCTTGTGCCAGGTCCAGTTATCCCTTATTAGTAGATTAGAGGTGTTCTAGCAGCTTAGGCTGATGGAGGTAGCTATAGCAGAGCAGCTTAGGCTGAACGAGGAGACATGAAAAGCTACTACTATACCACTTATATCAATATAGCACTATATCATAAAAAAACACAATACTCAGAGTTCCTAAAAATAAAGGTACTTTATTTTAGTGACAAAATGCCAAAAGTATCTCAGAGGATATACTCCCTTAGGAGGTAGGTGATATACAGAAAATATATAGACACAAACCAAAATCAGGTAAGTAACAGAAAAGTAATGCAAACAATGTAAAATCACAATTGGATGCAATAGGGAGAAATAGGCCTAGGGGCAACACAAACCATGTACTCTAAAAGTGGAATGTGAACCACGAATGGACCCCAGGCCTAGTGTAGTGTGCAGAGGGTGGATGGGAATGTAAGAAAATACTAAGGGTGTCCAAGATACCCCACCCCAAGAACCTGAAAAGTAGGAGTAAAATTACCCTACTACCCCAGAAAGACAGTAATGTTGAGATAGGGGATTCTGCAAGGACAACAACTGACTACAAAACACTGAAGACGGATTCTTGGACCTGAGGACCTGTAAAGGAAGGGGACCAAGTCGAAGAGTTATGCAAGTGTCTGGGGGGGTAGGAGCCCACTAAACCCCGGATGAAGGTGCAAAAGGACTGCCTCTGGGTGGAAGAAGCCAAAGATTCTGCAACAACGGAAGGCGCCAGGAACTTCTCTTTTGGACGGAAGATGCCCCACGGTGTGCTGGAGGATGCAGAGTTCTTTCCACGCAAAAAGATCGCAAACAAGCCTTGCTAGCTGCAAGAGTTATGGTTGAGGATTTTGGGTGCTGCTAGGACACAGGAAAGACCAGGAGGTCGCCCCTTGAAGGAGGAGACAGAGGGGGCGCTCAGCGATACAGAGAGCCCATGCAGAAGCAGGCAGCACCCGCAAAAGCACCTGAACAGGCACTTAGAAGATCTGCGGACAACGGTCAACTCAGAGTCACAAAAGAGGGTCCCACGACGTCGGAGTCCAACTCAGTGAGTTGGACAATGCAGGACGGAGTGCTGGGGACCTGGGCTAGGCAGTGCACAAAGGAAGTCTTGCAAAAGTGCACAGAAACCCAAGCAACTGCAGTTCACGCAGTACACAGGATTACTGTCTGGCGTGGGGAGGCAAGGAGTTACCTCCACCAAATTTGGACAGAAAGGCCACTGGACTGTCGGGGACACTTGGATCCAGCTCCTGTGTTCCAGGAACCATGCTTGTCAAGATGAGGATGGACCAGAGGACCGGTGATGCAGAAATTTGGTGCCTGCGTTGGCAGGGGGAAGATTCCGTCGACCCACAGAAGATTTCTTCTTATCTTCTAGTGCAGGGTGAAGGCAGACAGCCCTCAGAGCATGCACCACTAGGAAACAGTCGAGAAAGTCGGCAGGATGAGGCACCACAATGTTGCTGGTAGTCTTCTTGCTACTTTTTTGCGTTCTTGCAGGTGTCCTGGAGCAGTCAGTAGTCGATCCTTTGCAGAAGTCAAAGACGGAAGTGCAGAGGAACTCTGGTGAGCTCTTGCATTCGTTATCTGGTGAGATACCCACAGGAGAGACCCTAAATAGCCCTCAGAGGAGGATTGGCTACAGAGAAAGGTAAGCACCTATCAGGAGGGGTCTCTGACGTCACCTGGTGGCACTGGCCACTCAGAGCTGTCTATTGTGCCCTCACACCTCTGCATCCAAGTTGACAGAGGTCTGGGACACACTGGAGGAGCTCTGGGCACTCCCCTTTCCTTTGTCCAGTTTCACGCCAGAGCAGGGCTGGGGGGGATCCCTGAACCAATGTAGACTGGCTTATGCAAGGAGGGCACCATCTGTGCCCTTCAAAGCATTTCCAGCGACCAGGAGAGGCTACTTCTCCCAGGCCCTTCACACCTATTTCCAAAGGGAGAGGGTGTAACACCCTCTCTCAGAGGAAATCCTTTGTTCTGCCTTCCTGGGACTGGGCTGCCCAGGCACCAGGGGGGCAGAAACCTGTCTGAGGGCTGGCAGCAGCAGTAGCTGCAGAGAAAACCCTGGGATGTTAGTTTGGCAGTTCCCGGGCTCTATGATGGAGACACGGGGATGCATGGAATTGTCTGCCCAATACCAGAATGGTATTGGGGTGGCAATTCCATGATCCTAGACATGTTCGGAGTTACCATGGTGACGCTACATATAGGTGTTGACCTATATGTAGTGCACACGTGTAATGGTGTCCCGCACTCACAAAGTCCGGGGAATTTGCCCTGAACAATGTGGGGGCACATTGGATAGTGCCAGGGTGCCCACACACTAAGTAACGTTGCACCTAACCTTCACTAAGTGAGGGTTAGACATATAGGTGACTTATAAGTTTCTTAAGTGCAGTGGTAAAATGGCTGTGAAATAACGTGGACGTTATTTCACTCAGGCTGCAGTGGCAGTCCTGTGTAAGAATTGTCTGAGCCCTCTATGGGTGGCAAAAGAAATGCTGCAGCCCATAGGGATCTCCTGGAACCCCAATACCCTGGGTACTTAGGTACCATATATAGGGAATTATAAGGGTGTTCCAATGAGAACTGGTAAAATTAGTCACTAGCCTGCAGTGACAATTTTAACAGCAGAGAGAGCATAAACACTGAGGTTCTGGTTAGCAAAGCCTCAGTGATACAGTTAGGCACCACACAGGGAACACATACAGGGCATACTTTATGAGCACTAGGGTCCTGGCTAGCAGGATCCCAGTGACACATAGGCAAAAACAAACATACATACAGTAAAAATGGGGGTAACATGCCAGGCAAGATGGTACTTTCCTACAGAGCCTCAGTGACAGAGTTAAGCACTTTACAGACACACACATTAGGCCATAAACTATGAGCACTGGGGTCCTGACCAGCAGGATCCCAGTGAGACAGGCAAAAACATACTGACATACTGGCAAAAATTAGGGTAACATGCCAAGAAAGGTGGTACTTTCCTATACCCCCAAACCTGTGTCCCAAGGATAGTAACAACCATCATGTGCCCCCCAGTCCAGGTACCAGAGTCACAACCTGAAAACCCAGACAATGGTGGACCTGCCACCAGTGGCAGTGGGCAAACTATGTCAAAGGCAAAGGCATTTAGGGGTGTGGTGCATGGGAGCTATGGTGTGAGTCAGCGACATAGGCAGCTAGGCATAGTTCTGGCCAGGACACCATCTCCCATGTCTTGATGGCCTACCAACAATCCCAATGTGTGATGGGCCAGGGACTTGCTATGCTGGGGGAAATCAAGCAGCTGCAGACTAACAACCACCAGGAAGTCATGCAACAGTGGGAGGTCCACAATTCCCACATTGTCTCCCTAACAGGGGTACTGAGAGATGTCAACACCACCTTGCACAGGGAAAATCTACAACACCAGACCCCGTCCATTAGTAAAGTTAAACATCTGTGGCAGCCAGTGAAATGGGTGCCGCGCCAGGGGAAAGACATACCTCAGAGACACTGACTCTGTAGCTCAGGAACCCCCACACAAGCATGGATGCCCACCCAAACAACCAGGAGGTGCAGATGGGAAGACAACAACCACTGCCAAGAAGTAACCCCTTTAATGATTTAGGCCCTCATTACAACATCGGCGGTAAAAGCCGCTTACCGCCGTGCAGAAGACCGCCAACACACCGCCGCGGACGCGGAACTCTGCCACCGCTATTATGACCCACAGTTCGGAATCTTTCAAAATTCAGACACCCACACAAGTCCGCCACACCAAAGGTCAGTGATAAACTGGTGAAAACAAAACCTCCACCGTCACGCCAACAGAAATACGCCCACACTATCACGACCCACGAATCCAAGTGACGGTCTTTCAACCGCGATATTCCATTGGCGGTGCACACCGCTGCGCTCAAAATACACACACATTTACAAAATACTACCACATTGGACAATTCCAAATACACACACCTGATACACATACACACACCACTCCCACAAACTCAATACAATATAAAACACACCCACATCACCCACAAACCCCTTCAACCAAAAATTCCAAAAGAAGGCCAGAGAGAGACACCACCAGCAAGAACAACAGCATCCACAGGCACACAACGCCATCACCCACAGAACTTCCACGCACCTCACACAACACACCACTACATATCAGCACACTTATTATCACACACTCCACACCACACATCACCTACACCACCCCATGGCACGGCAAAGACACCCCAGGTTCTCGGAGGAGGAGCTCAGGGTCATGGTGGAGGAAATCGTCCGGGTAGAGCCACAGCTATTCGTATCACAGGTGCAGCACACCTCCATTGCAAGGAAGATGGAGCTATGGCGATGAATAGTGGACAGGGTCAAAGCAGTGGACAGCACCCAAGAAATCAGGAGGACATCAGGAAGAGGTGGAACGACCTACGGGGGAAGGTGCGTTCCGTGGTCTCGAGACACCACCTGGCACTTCAGCGGACTGGCGGCGGACCCCCACCTCCTCCCCCAAAACTAACAACATGGGAGGAACAAGTCTTGGCGATTCTCCATCCTGAGGGCCTTGCAGGAGTAGGTGGAGGAATGGACTCTGGTAAGACAAATCTTAACTATTACATCCCTCACCCTACCTGCATGCTATCACATACCCCACCCTCACCCTCACCCCCAGCACTCCAACTCCTCACAAATGTCCCAACATAACAAACCACACATCCTAACCCCAAGCCCTCCATGCAACAACAAAGCATGGACACCCATCACTAAAGCATGCCCACTGCACATACCCGTACAACCCCCTAAACCATCATCACACAAGGTCCCACACAGGAATGCAAGAACTGGGGTACTCGGTCACCCACCCATTGCACACCATGCCACACATAAATGTAATAACCATCCTTTTATACCCCTGCAGGACCCCTACCCAACGTCACTGGCCAGGAGGGTCCACACATGTCCACACCACCAACAGAAGAGGCCCACAGTGATGACAGCAGCTCTGTCCAACTGGATCTAGATGACCAGCCCGGCTTATCGGGGACCTCTGGACAGTCGGTTCCCCTCACCCAGTCACAGGCCACCACAGACCTTCCCCCCTCTGGAAACACCAGCACAGCACCCACCCAGCGGGCCTATACCTCCGTCCCCAGGACACGTCAATCAGCTGTGTGTCCACCATTACAGGGAACCCAGGCTAACCCACCACCCCAACAACAATAGGGACCTGGGGGCAGTGGCAGTGGGCACACGGTCCAGGGGACGGAGGCCCAGGAACACAGGGGAACTGAGAGGGCTGCTGTGCGACAGGGGGCGGACAGGCCAAGGGAACCCACTCTCCACGAGGCCCTCTCCCCATCATGGGAGCCTACCACCACTCCCAGGAGACAATGGCAACGGTACTGGCCAAGTTTCAGGAGACCCAGCGCCTGCAGGAGGAACAGTATATGGGCTTCAGGGAGGAACTCAGAACCATCATCTCCACCCTGGGCACCATCGTAGGGGTGCTGAAGGAACTCGTGAACACCAGGAGGGACACTGTGGCACTACAAGGGGCCCCTGACACTAGCATGGATGATGAACTGCCCACCACCTCTGCGGACGCTAATGGACAGGACGCCCCGCCACAGGACCACCACACCAGCACTCCACCCCCTGCAGAGGGAGAACCACCCCGCAAACGGTCCCTGAGATCCAGGAACAAGACAGAGCACGATGCCAAGCCCCCCGCCAAGAAATGAGACCACCCTGATTGTCATCCTACTGTCCCACTTTGTCACCCTGTCCATACTTAAACTGCCCCAGCTCCACTTCCTATGCCCATATGGGCAATGCACCTGTGAGACTAATAGACTGGACTCTGCCATGGACATTCCTCCGCCATCACCCCTCACCATTTTACTACCCCCTCCAATATAGAGCACTTAAATAAACACACTTAAAGCACAAAACAATCTGAAGTCTGTCTGTGATTTCGAAACAGTGTATTAGCAATTACAGTGACAAAATGCTCTTTCAATTGTAATGTCAACATACCTATGTCACACAGCTCTAGTCCATGAGGAATCTAAGCAGATGTCACACAGTGGGACCCACATCTGTGAAATTGTGAGGGAAAGTGACAAATCAGTGACCATACACTCGGTGAAAACGACAGATAGTAGAGAGGCAGTAGTGTTAAAGTACATTTAGTAGGCAGGTCTGTACTCTTACCTGTGTCTCACTGGAAATATTGCTGGATCACTGAGTCCCTGTTGTTCATGTCTTCCACAGCTGCCACAACACCGCCATCTGGACCATCCTCCTGCAGAAAAGGCACCTGTTGTCTCAAAGCCAAGTTGTGAAGCATACAGCAGGCCACGATGATCTGGCACACCTTCTTTGGTGAGTAGAATAGAGATCCACCTGTCATATGTAGGCACCAGAACCTGGCCTTCAGGAGGCCGACGGTCCGCTCAATCACCCTCCTAGTTCGCCCATGGGCCTCATTGTAGTGTTCCTCTGCCCTGGTCTTGGGATTCCTTACTGGGGTCAGTAGCCATGACATGTTGGGGTAACCAGAGTCACCTGCAAATGGCGAGGGACAACTGCTAGACACGCTGTGGTAGGCTAATATACACGAGCGGATATAAAACTGCTTCTCAGAGATAATATGGGGTTTTATACTGTGAGTTTTATTCTCTTTTGTATTGTCACAGAACATTCACTTTGTTCGCTCCTTAATACTTTCTAGGTCTATTGGGTTCTTCCGGGTATTGGTTCTTAATTATGTTCTTCTTTCTTCCTTAGGTTCTTTTCGCCGGTCGTGTCCTGATGATGGGGAAATGGACTTCATGCTCGGGTTCCATGCACATGGAGGAAAGAAAGAAAGGGTAAGTCCTTCTGAGGTATCTAGGAGTTACTATTGTGCTCAAAATGGGGAAAGGAAAGCAAGCGGGGGGGAGGTCGGTGGCGTGTGTCACAGTGGAAGGATTGGGGTTATTTTGGTGACTGTATACTTCCTTTAGTGACTTATTGCCCCTCTTTCCCCGTTTTCCCTCCTCCCTGGTTCCCGTCCCCCATGCCCTCCGTGCCCCGTGACCCTCTCGTCCCTAGGAGGGACCGTACCTTCCAAAGCCACGACCCTCCGGGGCCGTGGCGGGAATCTCGCGTCTTCTGGGTCTGTGTAGCCTTCAGCGTCTTGTTTCCCGTTCCGTCAAAGGGGTCCTGCGTCCTCGGGGTTTCACTCTCCTGCGCGTCTTCTCCTCCGGTCGGCGTCCTTGAAGTGACGTTCCGCACCCCCGCATCCTTGTCCGTCCTCTCTTTAACTTCCTGAACCAGGAAGTTGATGCTGCCGCCGAGCCGTAGCGTCCCCTCATTGCCAAGGCAGCGTAGTGACGTATCAATGCAGCCGGCGGAATGATGTCGGATCCGAGGCATTAGAGACGCGATCTCCGAGACCCGTCTACACACGCACTAACCTGTAGGGATATACCCAGACAACCATTCCCACTGTCTTCCTTCCAGGTATTCACCTAATAGCCACACACAGTGCCTATGGAGTTGACCCATCACATAAGGTATGCTGCTATTCCGCAGGATGTAGGCATCATGCACTGAGCCAGGGAACATGGCATTCACATGGGAGATGTACTGGTCTGCCAAACATACCATCTGTACATTCATCGAATGATAACTCTTCCGGTTTCTGTACACCTGTTCAATCCTGTGGGGGGGTACCAAAGCCACATGGGTCCCATCAATGGCACCTATGATGTTGGGGATGTGTCCCAGGGCGCAGAAATCATCTTTCACTGTAGGCAAATCCTCCACCTGAGGGAAAACTATGTAGCTCTGCATGTGTTTCAGAAGGGCAGACAACACTCTGGACAATACGTTGGAGAAAATAGGCTTGGACATCCCTGATGCAATGGCCACTGTTGTTTGAAAGACCCACTTGCAAGGAAATGGAGCACTGACAGCACCTGCACTTGAGGGGGGATTCCTATGGGATGGCGGATTGCTGACAGCAGGTCTGGCTCCAACTGGGTACACGGTTCCTGGATTGTGGCACGGTCAAGCCTGTATTTGATAATCACATGTCGCTCCTCCATTGTCGACAGGTCCACCAACGGTCGGTACACCGGAGGATGCCGCCATCTCCTCACATGTCCCAGCGGATGGTGCCTATGAAGGACAACAGCGAGCACAGAGTCAAACAACTCAGAGGTACGTACCCACAGTTTACACAGAACACCATTCATACACAAAAGGTGGCCTGTATGTGTGTTAAGTCTAGGCCTGGGTATGTGTGACGCAGTTGAAAATTAAGCCATGTGGGCGCCTGAAATGGTGGCTGTCTGACCTCTAAAGTGGGAAAATGGGATGGGATGTGAGGTAACTGAGCTGGCGTTGTACACCGTCGCGGTAGGCGGTCGAAGACCGCGGCGCAATGCTGCATTGGTTAACATTGGACCCTATGGGTCGCAGGAGCCAATGACGATGTACGTCGGCGGTGACGGTACGCACCGCCGCGGACGTGACCGTCATTTTCTATCTGTTCAATCACTCGATACCTGATCTTCGACAGGAGAGGACCTACATTGCAAGTGCTGCTGTAGCCTCGGTCTCGAAGAGACAATGTCTCGAGTGTCTGGGGAAAGGGCCACAGCCTTCACATCGGAGGAGTTGGAGAAACTCGTGGATGGGGTCCTCCCCCAGTACACGCTACTCTACGGTCCTCCAGACAAACAGGTAAGTATACAGGGAGCATGTTGTATGGGCTATGCCTGTGTGGAGAGGGATGGATGTAAGAAGGAAGGGGGGAGAGTGCGGCGTGCATGAAAGACGGTGAATGCATGTGCCACATGGCAAGGGTAGGGATGGGGGTCAATCACTTTGACGGTGCAGTTGGTAATTACTTTCTCTTCCCCCTGTACATTTCATGTAGGTCAGCGCCCACCAGAAAAAAGATATTTGGCGTGCCATCGCCAAGGACGTCCGGACCCTGGGGGTCTACCACAGACAGAGAACCCACTGCCGGAAAAGATGGGAGGACATTCGCCGCTGGAGCAAGAAGACGGCGGAGGCTCAGCTGGGGATGGTCTCCCAATGTGTAGGAGGCTGGACTGGCTTGTAGTGAGTACCTAGGGGTACGTACACCTTGCACCAGGCCCAGTTATCCCTTATTAGTGTATAGGGTGTCTAGCAGCTTAGGCTGATAGATAATGATAGCTTAGCAGAGCAGCTTAGGCTGAACTAGGAGACGAGTGAAGCTCCTACAGTACCACTAGTGTCATATGCACAATATCATAAGAAAACACAATACACAGATATACTCAAAATAAAGGTACTTTATTTTTATGACAATATGCCAAAAGTATCTCAGTGAGTACCCTCAGTATGAGGATAGCAAATATACACAAGATATATGTACACAATACCAAAAATATGCAGTATAGTATTAGAAAACAGTGCAAACAATGTATAGTTACAATAGGATGCAATGGGGACACATAGGGATAGGGGCAACACAAACCATATACTCCAAAAGTGGAATGCGAACAACGAATGGACCCCAAACCTATGTGACCTTGTAGAGGGTCGCTGGGACTGTAAGAAAACAGTGAGGGTTCGAAAAATAGCCCACCCCAAGACCCTGAAAAGTGAGTGCAAAGTGCACTAAAGTTCCCCAAAGAGCACAGAAGTCGTGATAGCGGGATTCTGCAGGAAAGACACAAACCAGCAATGAAACAACGATGGATTTCCAGTTGAGGGTACCTGTGGAACAAGGGGACCAAGTCCAAAAGTCACAAGCAAGTCGGAGATGGGCAGATGCCCAGGAAATGCCAGCTGTGGGTGCAAAGAAGCTGCTACTGGACAGTAGAAGCTGAGGATTCTGCAGGAACGACAAGGGATAGGAACTTCTCCTTTGGACGACGGATTCCACATGCCGTGGAGAGTTGTGCAGAAGAAATTTCCTGAAGAAAGACTGCAAACAAGCCTTGCTAGCTGCAAGTTGTACGGTTAGGGTTTTTGGATGCTGCTGTGGCCCAGGAGGGACCAGGATGTCGCCAATTGCGTCTGGGGACAGAGGGGGCATCAATCAAGACAAGGAGCCCTCTCAGAAGCAGGCAGCACCCGCAGAAGTGCCAGAAGAGGCACTACGAAGAGGAGTGAAACAGTGCTCACCCAAAGTTGCACAAAGGAGTCCCACGCCGCCGGAAGATAACTTAGGAGGTCGTGCAATGCAGGTTAGAGTGCCGTGGACCCAGGCTTGGCGGTGCACAAAGGATTTCCGCCGGAAGTGCACAGAGGCCAGAGTAGCTGCAAAAGTCGTGGTTCCCAGCAATGCAGTCTGGCGTGGGGAGGCAAGGACTTACCTCCACCAAACTTGGACTGAAGAGTCACTGGACTGTGGGAGTCACTTGGACAGAGTTGCTGGATTCAAGGGACCTCGCTCGTCATGCTGAGAGGAGACCCAGGGTACCAGTGATGCAGTTCTTTGGTGCCTGCGGTTGCAGAGGGACGATTCCGTCGACCCACGGGAGATTTCTTCGGAGCTTCTAGTGCAGAGAGGAGGCAGACTACCCCCACACCATGCACCACCAGGAAAACAGTTGAGAAGGTGGCAGGATCAGCGTTACAGAGTTGCAGTAGTCGTCTTCGCTACTTTGTTGCAGTTTTGCAGGCTTCCAGCGCGGTCAGCGGTCGATTCCTTGGCAGAAGGTGAAGAGAGAGATGCAGAGGAACTCGGATGAGCTCTTGCATTCGTTATCTAAGGAAATCCCCAAAGCAGAGACCCTAAATAGCCAGAAAAGAGGGTTTGGCTACTTAGGAGAGAAGATAGGCTAGCAACACCTGAAGGAGCCTATCAGAAGGAGTCTCTGACGTCACCTGCTGGCCCTGGCCACTCAGAGCAGTCCAGTGTGCCAGCAGCACCTCTGTTTCCAAGATGGCAGAGGTCTGGAGCACACTGGAGGAGCTCTTGGCACCTCCCAGGGGAGGTACAGGTCAGGGGAGTGGTCACTCCCCTTTCCTTTGTCCAGTTTCGCGCCAGAGCAGGGCTGAGGGGTCCCTGAACCGGTGTAGACTGGCTTATACAGAAATGGGCACCATGTGTGCCCATGAAAGCATTTCCAGAGGCTGGGGAAGGCTACTCCTTCCCTGCCTAAACACCATTTTCCAAAGGGAGAGGGTGTAACACCCTCTCTCTGAGGAAGTCCTTTGTTCTGCCATCCTGGGCCAAGCCTGGCTGGACCCCAGGAGGGCAGAAAACTGTCTGAGGGGTTGGCAGCAGCAGCAGCTGCAGTGAAACCCCCGGAAAGGCAGTTTGGCAGTACCAGGGTCTGTGCTAGAGACCCGTGGGATCATGGGATTGTGCCAACAATGCCAGGATGGCATAGAGGGGGCAATTCCATGATCTTAGACATGTTACATGGCCATATTCGGAGTTACCATTGTGAAGCTACACATAGGTAGTGACCTATATGTAGTGCACGCGTGTAATGGTGTCCCCGCACTCACAAAGTCCTGGGAATTTGCCCTGGACAATGTGGGGGCACCTTGGCTAGTGCCAGGGTGCCCACACACTAAGTAACTTAGCACCCAACCTTTACCAGGTAAAGGTTAGACATATAGGTGACTTATAAGTTACTTAAGTGCAGTGTAAAATGGCTGTGAAATAACGTGGACGTTATTTCACTCAGGCTGCAGTGGCAGGCCTGTGTAAGAATTGTCAGAGCTCCCTATGGGTGGCAAAAGAAATGCTGCAGCCCATAGGGATCTCCTGGAACCCCAATACCCTGGGTACTTTAGTTCCATATACTAGGGAATTATAAGGGTGTTCCAGTAAGCCAATGTAAATTGGTAAAATTGGTCACTAGCCTGTTAGTGACAATTTGTAAAGAGAGAGCATAACCACTGAGGTTCTGGTTAGCAGAGCCTCAGTGAGACAGTTAGGCATCACACAGGGAACACATACCTATAGGTCACAAACTTATGAGCACTGGGGTCCTGACTAGCAGGGTCCCAGTGACACATAACAAACATACTGAAAACATAGTGTTTTCACAATGAGCACTGGGCCCTGGCTGGCAGGATCCCAGTTAGACAGTGAAAACACCCCGACATATACTCACAAACAGGCCAAAAGTGGGGGTAACAAGGCTAGAAAGAGGCTACTTTCTCACACAACATGGGAGGGGTGCCCATCGCACCATGACCCCCTGATGTTCAGGATCCTGACGGTGGCCTACCCGGAGTTGGATGGGTGCTTGAGGGCATCACAGCAGGCACAAGGGGGTGAGTACACTCTCATTCTGCTGACTTTGCACGTAGTGGAGGTGTCTGGGTGGGGGAGGTGGGCTGTGGGTTTCCCTAGGCCAGGGCGAGTTCCGTAGGCAAGGTCCCTCCATAAGGCAGGCCACGTGACACCCCACCCCACCTCTGTAGAGTGACAACTACACCTAGTCATGCCGCTGTGTCATCTATGTGTGCAGATGTCGTCCATAGCCTGGTAGGCTTTTTCCCAGGGATTGAACAGTGGAGCCCAAGAGCACAGCGTAGGGCAGGGGACTTCTGTGTCTGTCGTGTCTGTCGTGTCCGCCAACGGTAGCGGTAATGCATGCACTCAACGTGTCTTTCTTCTGTCGTCCCCCCCCTTTTTGTGGTCTCCCTGTTCTTAGCATCATCAGGTGGACGAGCAGTGGCACCGGAGCACCAGGGGGCTGCGTCCCACATGGCCATGGAGGGCCACACTGCGGACTCGGACTTCACCAGTGGGACGGAGGGCGACGGGAGCTCCACGGCAGGGACAGGAGCTGAGACCAGTGACATGGACTCGTCCTCTGATGGGAGCTCCCTTGTGGTGCAGCCAACATCTGTGCCACCCCCATCTACAGGTACAGCTGCCACCCCCCCATTCCAGCACCGCCCTCAAAGCAGCCCCTCAGCCTTTGCCCCGTCCCCACTCACCCGGGAGGTTGGGCATCACCTTCACCCCAGGCACCTCAGGCCCTGCCCCAGTCAGCCCTGCTGCCCTCAGTGAAGAGGCCATTGACCTCCTAAGGTCCCTCACTGTTGGGCAGTGTATCATTTTGAATGCCATCCAGGGTGTAGAAAGGCAGTTGCAACAAACAAATGCATTCCTGGAGGGCATTCATTCTGGTCAGGCGGCTCTTCAGCGAGTTTTTAAGACTCTGGCCTCAGCACTGATGGCAGCCATTGTCCCTGTGTCTAGCCTCCCCCCCTACAACTTCCTCCAACCCGACCCAATCCCCTGTACCTCAGCCTATCCCAAGCACACCTACAGATCAGCATGCACGCATGTCAACACACAAGGGATGCTCAGGCAAACATAAGCACCACACATCCCGCAGGCACTCATGCAAGCATCATGCACATGCAGACACACCGACATCCGCTACCTCCACTGTGTCCCCCTCCTCCTCGTCTCCCTCCCAGTCTCGTCTACACTCACACCTGCATGCACTACCTCTGCAGCCACTACATCAATCTCCAGCACACCCACCACCACACCCCGCTCATGTGCAGTCACCACCCCACTACCATTCACACGTCCCCTGTGTCCTCTCCCAGTATGTCTGTGAAACCCCCTCCGAAGATACACAAATGCAGGCACACACCCACCCAACAGCCATCCACCTCACGACAGCCTCCAGCGCATGCACCTTCATCCAAAATCAGCAAACACCTCCTACAATCACCACCTCTTCCTCCACTCCCAAACCCCCTCCAGTCCCAGTGTCTCCCAAAAACTTTTCCTGTCCAACCTTGACCTCTTTCTCACACCTCCTCCACCCCGTCCATCTCCTAGGTCCCAAACTAGCACCTCAGCCACAACATCTCCGGGACCAGTGGTGCCTGTGGTCACCAGAATCTGGAGTGCACTGGCCACCAGGGCAGCCAGTGGCACGGAGCCACAGCACAGACAGTCCCCCACCTGTGAAGGATCAGAAGTTGGCCAGTGCCTTGCGGGAGAGGGGGAAGACTCCAGCCACCAAAGCCGCTCCCAGGGGTCCCGGTGGGAGTGTGGAGTCAGCTGTGACACCTTCCAAGGTGGGGAAGGGCCACAAGAAACCCACCAAGTCTGGGAAGAGCAGCACGGCTGAGAAGACCGCCATCATCCCCGCTGCCCAGGAGGCCACCTCCAGCACCAGCCCAGCTGCCCAGGACAGGGCCGCCAGCACCAGCCCAGCTGCCCAGGACAATACCGCAAGCACAAGCCCAGCTGCCCAGGAGAGGCCCGCCACCACCAGCCCACCTGCCCAGGACAGGCCCGCCAGCACAAGCCCACCTGCCCAGGACAGGCCCGTCAGCACAAGCCCAGCTGCCCAGGACAGGCCCGACAGCACAAGCCCAGCTGCCCAGGACAGGACCACCAGCACAAGCCCCGCTGAGCCATGAAGGACCACCAGCAAAAGCCCCGCTGGGCCATGAAGGACCGCCAGCAAAAGCCCTGCTGGGCCATGAAGGACCGCCAGCAAAAGCCCAGCTGGGCCATGAAGGACCACCAGCAAAAGCCCCGCTGGGCCATGAAGGACCGCCAGCAGCTGAGTCCCTGCAATGGAGACCGCCGCCTCAAGCACCGCTGCACAGGGCACCGCCATATCAAGCACCGCTGAACAGGGCACCGCCGTCTCAAGCACCGCTGCACAGGGCACCGCCATATCAAGCACCGCTGAACAGGGCACCGCCGTCTTAAGCACCGCTGCACAGGGCACCGCCATATCAAGCACCGCTGAACAGGGCACCGCCGTCTCAAGCACTGCTGCACAGGGCTCCGCCATCTCAAGCACCTCTGAACAGGGCACAGCCATCTCAAGCACCGCTGCACAGGGCACTGCCATCTCAAACACCGCTGAACAGGGACCGCTGTCTCAAGCACCGCTGGCCCATGAGCGGCAAGGCCACTGACGCAACTGAGTCTGTCACGGGGTGAATGATGCACTCTGGGGACCATGCCCACTCCAGAACCAGTGGAGAAAGGCATCCACTACCTCATTCCTTGGCAGGATGAAGCACTCTGAGCACAAAGCCCCCTCCAGAACCAGTGGAGAAAGGCATCCACTACCTCAGTCCTTGGCAGGATGGAGCACTCTGGGCACAAAGCCCCCTCTAGAACCAGTGGAGACTGTCATCCACTACCTCTGTCCTTAGCACGATGAAGCACTCTGGGCACCATGCCCCCTCCAGAACCAGTGGAGACTGTCACCCACTTGAGAGACTGTGGCTTTGCACTCCCCAGGATAAAGCAGTGGGCAACCCACTCACTGTAGAGACATGAGAGACTGTGGCTTTGCACTGCCCAATATTGAACAGTGGGCATGTGGCCCCCTCGTGGATTTGGCGTTGTGCACTCAACCGGCTGAGGTGCCTCCCCCTTCCCCCCCCTGAGGTGCCTGTTTAGTTGCTGTCTGATGCCCCTGCAGTGTTCTCTCCGTCATGGTCAGGGATCTTGTGTGGGCCTCGCCCATACGGTGTGGTCCCAGTGTTCCACGGACTTTATTAGAGCACTACCTGGATTACTATGCTTGGTATATATTTTGTATATGGTGTATATATTTATTTTTGCCTACTTGCTTTTAATATATTACAATGGTTACACTCATTTTCTATTGTCTTTGCATTCTTCCGGAGGGTTTGGAGGGTGTTACTGTGATGTATTGATATGCGTTAGTGTGTGTGTTGTAGTGGGTGAGGGTGGGGGTGGGGTGTTACATGTTGCATGTGTGTGTCACTGTTTTTTCCCTTCCCCCTCCACCGTGTCGTAGGTGCAGTACTCACAGTGGTCTTCGCTGCCGGCGTTCGTGCTCCTGGTAGAGGAGCAGGAAGACAATTGCAGGTAGGATTTGGAGTTCCGGGTCCATGGCGTCCTCGTTCCTCGCGGGGTGTGTCGAGGTGAGCATTTTTCCTTCGGGATTCCTGTTTCCGCCGTGTTTTTATCTGCGGTGAATCCGCCCTGGAAAAGGTGTCGGATTGGCCTGTCATAATAGTGTGGGCGGTACATTGTCTCCCGCCTGTCTGTTGGTGGTGACCGCCGCGCTGTTTGTTTGTACCGCCATAGCGGTCGGAGTGTTAAAGTGGCTATCTTTGTTGGCGGTTTCCGCCACGGTCGTAATTGCACATTTTTTACAGCTGGCCTGTTGGCGGTCTTACCGCCGCTTTAACACCGACCGCCAGGGTTGTAACGACCACCTTAATGTCTTTTTGTGCCTGAGATGCACCCTGTTGACATTTCAACACCTATGTTCCTATTTTCCAGGATAGTAGAACACTAAAAGTGGGACTTTTAATGTTGTGGCTCCTACTCAAATGATAACACCCACAATGACTGATCCCTTCACTGTTTGAACATTATTTCTTAGTTCACATTCATCCTATTCTCCTTCCTGTGCACATGAAAATAAACAGAACTAATACACTATCTATGAATGATAGTCATTTTTTAGGGGGGCAGGGCCTGTGAAGCCAGCATGGTGGACACGTTTTAATCTGCTCCACCATGCAGGCCAGTTAATCCTGGCATTCCCGGTGCACAGGCGCTGCAGGGGGAGCGGAACGGCTGGATGCGGTGGCAAAGATGCACAAGTCTTAAGTGGCAGACTGAGGCCGAAAAGGCGACCTGACAATGGAAGGTTCGACAAAGCAGCCTAACGCCACGTATGCAATTGAAGTGGTCGACCTGCGGCGAGAGGGAGTGGAAAGTGTGATAGCCCGGAGCTGCGACTCAGAGTTAGAGAGGAAGAGTCATCGAGCTGCATTGCAAGAGTGGGGGTGCCCTTCATGAGATTTGTGGTGCTGGGGTGGTGACCCCCTCTCCACCTGAGAGGCTCTGAGGGGAACAATGGAATTCTTGATATGGAGCAGCCCATAGCGGCGATGACATCGAGCCGCTGAGCATGGGCCAGTGAGGCACTAAGGGAGCGGCTCTGAACAGGTGGCGGTAGCTGCGCAGACGCTCCCTTGCTGGTCAGAAGACGCCCTTGGGGTCTGTGAAGGACACGCGCTCCCCTCTTCTCATATTTGATGCACATGAGGATGGTGAAAACCTGGCAATGGAAAGGAAATGGCCCTGCAGGAGCGAGATCTAGCAGAACAACGATTCTGACACAGTGGCATTTGTGATACTGCCGCCTTACGACGACACTGGAGGTGAGGAGGTACGGATTTGGGCGGTGGAGGGGGTCACAGAGTGAGGTTACTGCCGAGGTGTTCCGAGGAACAGGGTGTGGAGCGGGACGCAGGTTGGGAGCTGTCCCCCCTCTTTGGGCAATGAAATGTGGTATTTTGGGGGGATGCTAACTAATGTCTTCCCCGTGATAACAGACTGGTGAAAGAACTGGGAAGCAACTGAAGCCGGCATCAACCAGAAGCAGAACTGACGGAGTTATACTAAGGCGCTTCTGGAGGTATAGACACTGGAGACCCCTCCCTCTGTTCTAAATACTTGGGATCTACAAATCAGAGCTGTGACTGTGCAGTGGTGGCTGGTTGAGTCACCCGGCCATCACGTTATACCTCACACTCTGCCCTTGATAGCAGGTAAGGGCATCTATTCCCAACCACCTGCAACATGAGTCAGTTGCGCACTGGGATGGGTGGTGGCTCCTTGGATAGGGGCGCAGACTCATCACCCACACTGGACAACAAATTAGACGCAATACTGGAGGCGGTGGAATGTCTCTGAGCCTCACTGGACCACACCAGAGTGTCTCTGGAGAAAAAGATAGACACTGTGGCAACAGACCTTACCCTGCTACATGTGGACCATCAGAAATTGGCTTACACATCACACTCCATGAGTGCACCTTAC
Organism: Pleurodeles waltl; assembly: GCF_031143425.1. NCBI lineage: Eukaryota > Metazoa > Chordata > Amphibia > Caudata > Salamandridae > Pleurodeles > Pleurodeles waltl. The sequence goes on from NW_027150395.1 coordinate 713,190, forward strand.
TCGAGCTTACACCAAAACTCAAAAACTTGATGCCTCGATGGAATCGCTGCTAAACAGAGTGGCATTCTTGGAGCGCGGGGTGGAGGACTCTGAGGTATGCTGTCGGAAAAACAATACCCGAGTGGTAGGGCTGCCAGAGGGGTTTGACGGGCACAACCCAGTGTCCTATATGGAAAAATGGATGAAACAACTGACCACTGCTGCAAAGCTTACACTTTTTTTCATGGTTGAACGGGAGCACAGGATGCCAACGTGACCTTTGCCACCGGGGATTGGCCCACGGCCATTTCTGTTTTGCTTATTACATTATGCTGATAGAGATTCCATCTTGCGTGAGACGAGGTCCCTGCAAAGTATTCAGGTGGAAATCTTCAAGGTGATGCTGTTCCCAGACTATACGTTGTCCGTGCAAAAGCAAAGGAGCTCCTTTGTGGCAGTAACACGGCAGCTCCGCACCATCAGCCTGAAGTACTCTCTTCTTTTCCCAGTGCGGCTTCGGGTGGTTGCTCAGGGGCAGACAACGTTTTTCAATACCCCCGAGGCGGCATGGGACTGGCTGGAGGCGACAGACCAGGTTTGCCAGCCTGCTACGCCGGAGGTATGAAATGGGGAGTGAGGGACGAGATCCCGTGGGCGTCGAGCCCGGGGCCGGGGTGGAACGGCTGTGAAGCAACTATCACATGCTCCGGACCTTGAGCTGATCATTAGTGACAAGAGAAGTGCATTACAATCAGCGGCGGCCATTGGGGACCTGTCCCGGTGCTTGGACCGGGAGGAGTGGGGACTGACACGGCCAGTGGGAATGGAAACTCACTGAGTGGGAGCCTTTCTGAGTCTGGGACAGTTACCTCACCGGTGGTGACACCACAGATGGCAGATGATATTGTTTGAGTAACAAATTGGTGTAATGTTATGCATGGTGGGTGCGCAGCGATTACACAGAGCCACCAATATACACTGGTCACCTGATGGTCAATGATATGTTTAGGGTCAATTGCATGCTCTTATTGAATCTCTGCTTCTTCAAGTTGCTGTTCCCCTTGAGGGGAGTCCCCCTCCCCCTTTTCTTTCTTCTCTTCTTTCCCTTCCCCCTTGCTGTGCTAGTACCCTCATGAGAGTGACGTTTTACTTGTTGAACATGCAGAAACTGGATGTTTTGGCTACTGGGAGGGCTACAGGGAGCCATCTTTATGCCCCCTTGCGGCGCCGACTCAGCAGAAATACTGGACTTGGCCTTCTGCGTGAGTTCTCCCTGCATGAATTTCCCATAGGCGTTTTTCTATCCGCTACGTTAGACCAAACATGATAGTATGTTTGGAAGTTTGGCCGGGAGCAGTTTGTCTCTCCACTCTTATGGAATTTTAATAGTTATGCTGCTGCTTATTGTTTGCGCTTTGTTTTATTGGTCTGTTGTTGTTAGGAGCCTCTGCTGGCACTCTTTCTCTGTGCCCACTCTGTCGCTTATGAGAGACATAGGTCCTCACCCCCACCATAACTCTACATTTTCTTTCATACACCGTACACATGGACCCATCAATGGCCTCTCGTGGAATGTAAGGGTTATGCATACATCAGCGCTGCTACGCAATTTATTCCTATCTCAAAAGACATTCAATACATATCGGGTTCCTACAAGAAATGCATCTCATTTTGACGGAGGCACTAGGCTACAGAGGTGCTCGCTCAGACAACTCATTGTCACGCATTACTCCTCCTTTTCCAGGGGGGGCGCTCATACGTATTAGGCCAGGTGCACCATTTCTAGTTGAAGAGCAGGCAGTGGATGCCGACGGTCGTTATTTCTTTGTATGAGACCATTTAAATGGTTGTGCATTCGTTTTGGGGTCCATATATGTGCCAAATGCAGAACAAGAGTCCTTTTTACATAATCTGTCTACTGTTTTGTCCCGATGGAGCGCTCTTCCATGGCTTCTGGGTGGAGACTATAACAGTGTTCTCGACCGGGGCTTGGACCATTCCTTTCCACTGTTGCCCACAGCGCCAGGAGTATACGCTTCTACATCGCTGCGTAGCTGGCTTCAACATTGTCACTTTACGGATGTATGTCGCCATCGCCATGACCGAGACGGAGTATATTCCTATTATTCAGCTCCACACTATCTCCATGTATGCTTAGACAGGATCCTTTGCACTGAAAACTTACTGTCCACCATATCCCCTATGGATTACCAAGGTCACACACACTCTGACCATAATCCATAATATGTGCAGATTGTGGAGGAGATCCAGATCCCAGCTATCACTACCTGGCGAATGTGGCAGGAGGCATTGGAGGATCCGCTCTTTCGTGAACCACTCGGCCGGGCTATTGAGTCATATTTTGATAAAAATGCCCAAACAGCCGCCTCAAGAAGCCTGGAATGGGATGCGTTTAAGGTAACGCTAAGGGGCCACTGTAATGGAGTGTGGTGGAACATGCGCAAGACAATTGAGACAGACCTGATGAATATAGAGTAGGATTTACTGGGGCATGAGACACAAGCGTTGCATGATCCGGTGAGGCACAGCTCCCTGGCAGATTGTCACTGGGATCGAGAATCTCTGTTAGAGTGCATGCGATGTCTTATTTATGCTGCTCACTCAGCTCGCACACATGCTGCAGCAGATCGGTCGGGAAGCCTGTTGGCGTGACTGATACAGCAGGAGAGTGCTGCTTCCCCATTGGTAGCGTTGCGCTCGGCAACAGGAGTTAAGTTACACACCCCTGAGAAATACACACTGAGCTCACACATTACTACACGCAATTATACCGACCAAAAGTGTCGGCTAGCCCTGAGGAATGCAATGCTTTCCTTACTCTGCTATATCGGCCCCATCTTATGGATGATCAGTGACTGGACTTAGAGGAGCAGCTGAAGTTATCTGAATTGCAGGAAAGTTTACGCTTTTTAGCCACTGACAAGAGCCCGGGCCCTGATGGAATCCCAACTAAGTTTTACAAGACCCTAGAACTAGAGACATGGCATGCAGCTGGTATACACTCACTAGGCGATCTGTATAGAGAAGGCACACTGATTCCCTTCAACACCCTGGTGAAAGAGACTGGGATATCAGTGGGTCAATTTTTGGCATATAATTCCTTGAAAATGTCATCGGACCTTCACTGGGGAGATATTTCGAGTGAACTCCCAACTCACCTACTGGTCCAATACATGCAGGTTATGGGTCGGGGCACACACCTGGTTAATTGGCTGACCAGCGCTTTACAAATTCATACCAAGCCTACACATGCTTAGTTGTGCACCTGATGGGAAGACGCCCTCACTAGACCCTTCACGGGCAGTGACTGGGAGTCGGCACAGGCGAGCCCCATGCATGTCCCACAAAAATGCACGCTTCCACCTGATCTAGTTCTATATATTCCACAGGGCATACCTTACTCCTGAGAGGATAAATAGGTACTTTCACCGCATGGATCTATCCTGTCCTAGATGTGCGTTGGTTGTTGCTAACTTCCTACACATGATGGTCTTGCACCTCACTGGGGGCATACTGGCAATATGTGGTTACTTCCCTTTCAACCTGCACGACACGCCCAGCTTTAGATGGATGAAGGAATGCCTGCTGGGTCTATTCCCCAGATCTAAGAGACACAAAGTGACTACAGGTTTCATGGACCTGGGTTTGCTAATGGCAAAACGCCGCCTCACTAGGAGATGGAAGGCATCTGTACCTCTGCCTTCATTGGCTTGGCTGTACTCTTTTCTGGTTGGGGCGAGCTGAATGGGTGGCACTGCGAAGGGAGGATGTAATTGGTTGGCACAAGTATCCTTTAGCTACTAGCTGGGACACCATGCTTACTGAACTTGAATCTTTACAGGACATACCTGATGATAATTTGAACACCTATGGGTGCAACATTCAAAAAGCATTAATTGTGGAGCATGGGAAAAGGCACTCAATCCTGTTAATGATAGTTCTCCAGTGCAGACAATTTGAACTGTGGTAGGCCTCTGTGTATGGCAAAGGTGGGGTGAATCCGGGAGGAGGTGTTCAGTGGGCAGCAGGGGTGTTGTATAAGGGAGGGAGGTAGTTAGGAGGCTCTCGTTCTGGTTATTGAAATTCTTATTCTTCCTACTTGTTAAATCGAGCTATACTATTATCTTCATTATGCCACAGAGGAGCTGCTTCATGCAGACCGTGTTGATCTATATGTACACAAAAGGAGAGCAATGGGAGTGTTGCTAGCCCACACCGCCTCCCTACAGAAATTATATCATCACTAATGGTGTGGGGTAGTAGGAACTGAAGATAAGACTAGGTCAATCTTTTTACAGTGGTGTTAATAAGGTCACTATAGATCCTCAGGTCGGGAAGTCATAGTTGGAAGAATGTCCAAGCTAGGGGGTGCTGTGTTGTCCTACAGGGGGAAGGGGGATTTCCCTTACGGACTAGGTGGTCTCACACACATAATAGTGTCTTGCTTCATCATATGACCACCTAGCCCCACCCAAGTAAGATGATACTACTTGGGCGGACTCGACCTCGTGGTTAAAAGAACCCGAGGGAGTGCTGAAATTAAACTGGCTGGATAGTTACATTGATCCAGAAGGGGTGAATAATAAAATTACCAAGCATGTCGCCAGTGGCTTCTGCTAATTTTAATAAAGGTGCATGCTGGTAAGGCTAAAACTAAGGGGGAAAGGCTCGTTGGAGAGTAATGTCTCTTGGAGTCTAAAAGAAAAAGTGGATGACCAACATGTTTCTGCCCTCACTCAGTGCTGGTAGGTCAGGGGCATTCGTCAGGGTCTGAGCACACACAGTAAGTGGGGTACTCAAAAAGTGAAAAATGTGTATGGCCTACCTGAACGAGTAGTTCACGGTGGGGTAGGCCCCAGAGTAAGGGGCAATCTGCCTCTGGTCTGGCTAGTGCCGGGGGGGGGGGGGTTTCCCTTGTAGTCACACTCACTCCAAAGGGAATACCAAGGGGGGGTACCTACATGCCGGAGCCAGGCCGCTCTGGTTGATCTGACAGTCCTCCTTACTAGATAGGAGCTTGTGGATATGGGATAACCATTATCATTGCACTCTGTCTTTGTACTCTGTTAAGCTGAGAGACACTTTAGCTAGCACAGCACCACATGGTGCACATGTAAAACATTTAGGGCCAGATGTAGCAAAGAGACTGCGCCTCGCAAATAGCGAAAATCGCCATTTGTGAGGCGCAAATGCCTCTTTGCTATGCAGAAATGCATTTTGCGAGTCGGATCCGACTCGCAAAATGCATTTCCGACTTGCAAATAGGAAGTGGTGTTCCCTTCCTATTTGCGACTCGCAATGCAATTCAATTCCATTTGCGACCGCGAAAGCGGTCGCAAATGGAATCGCAGTTAGCTTCCACTTGAAGTGGATGGTAACCCAGTCGCAAACGGGAAGGGGTCCCCATGGGACCCCTTCCCCTTAGTGACTGGATAAAAAAATATTTTTTCAGAGCAGGCAGTGGTCCAAGGGACCACTACCTGCCCTTAAAAAATCAGAAACTAAAGGCTTTTTTTCTTTTTTTAAAGTGCATCTCGTTTTCTTTAAGGAATACGGGCTGCACTTTGAAAAAAAAAACTGCTTTATTAAAAAGCAGTCACGGACATGGTGGTCTGCTGTCTCCAGCAGGCCACCATCCCCGTGAGTGCCCATACTTGCAATGGGGTCGCAAACTGCGACCCACCTCATTAATTTTAATGAGGTGGGTCTTTGCGACCCCATTGCGAGTTGCAGAAGGTGTCTGAGACACCTTTCTGCATACGAAATTACGACTTGCAATTTGCGAGTCGCAGGGATTCGCAAATTGCAAGTCCTACATCTGGCCCTTAGAGTGGTAATTCTGAATCAAGAGATATGAAGTATATCTGGACGCATTTTATGGAATGTCTTCACTAGAATAGCCATACCTGATTGATCCTGTAAATGTGTGAAAAATATTATGTGTTCATGGTTTAAAAAAAGGCAACAAAACTCAAATAAAAATAATTTTAAAAAAAGTGAGAAGTAGAAACTGATTTACATTTCATGCTCATGATTAACTCATAAGAAGGAAATGTGAGGAAGGACATGTCACAAGTAGTGCCATGCATGGGATCACTACCAACACAATGGCACAAGTAGACCATCACTCATCTATATTTATTATAATGGGAAGCACATAGTTTGACCAAATGTCAGGACTGTCATAGTCAAGTATGTCTAAACATTTCTTGCTTCTGCCTAGCTGTCAGTAAGTAAGATCTCACTGACCACTGAAGTTAGGGACATGTCAGACTGTGTCACTTCAAATAGCCTAACAGATGGGTGCATCAGCTAAACCCTTATCACATATCTATACCAGGCCTCCCAAATCAACATGCAGAATAATACAGGCAGAGGACAGTAAAACAGTCCCTAGTCACAGAACCTTCCACTTACAATGGTCAGACATTTATAGGCATGTCACTCACCTATGTCAATGTTGACACACATGCACAGTGGCCTGCAATGACAAAACATAATGACAGTTACATACAACAGAGATCCTTGATTGTCTGCTTATCCAGGTGACAAATGTATATAACATGTCTATTCTCCATGGTCTGCAAGTCTGCTAGTGGGCGGTACACAGGAGGTTGTTCTCATTCCAGGGTAACTATGGGAGTGAAAATAAGAAGGTATGTCTATCACTCATTGTGTCCCTTGTAAGTGACATGACATATGTCACATAAAAACTGTGACATGCCTTTTGATACAGTGAAAACATGATACACAGCACATACTAATGGTAAAAGTGGCAGATTAGTTACGTCATCGCCTTGCCTCAATTAAGAAATGTAAATATTAACTGATACTTCGGTGAGGCTATGTGATACTAACACCATACAATGCATGTCACTGAAATGACAATATACATATTTGCAAATGGCCGAGAGGGTGGTGACTGTGCTACCAATAATTCATGTAACTTAGCGTGACAACAATACATCATCCATCAATCAGGACATTGTAAGACAATGCCAGCATAGCATTATATGCTGTAGAAATGTTTCTCACATTGTGATGCATCAAAAATGTGTTTCTCCGACTATTAAAAGGCTTTATAATAGCTACTGCCTGAACTACAACACTGGACAATAGGAAACAGAAGTTGTTATGGCGGTAGGCAGATGATACTGCTGCAGCCTTGTCATTAGATTACGTTGCTGCCTGTGGTGGTCTTGGCCAATGGCAGTGTCCGCCAGCAGTGACGGTTGCGTATGTGGCAGACGTGACCTCCATTTCCTGCTACTTTTCTCACTTGACTCCTGACACTGCTACCAGCAAGACCTACACAACCTAAGCTGCTGTGCACTGCCTCTGGGAGCAATCATGCCACAACCTACAGGTGATAGGACACCTGTCATCTCAGCAGAAGAGCTGGAAAAGCTTGTGGAGGAGATCCTACCCCCGTATGAACAGCTCTATGGTGCACCAGAGGAGCAGGTAAGAGCACCATGTGCACATATGATTCTGTATCTCTAGTGAACTATTATTTTGTTAGCATAGGCTCATAGGCAATTTGTCTGAATGTGTCCATGAAGCCATGTATGTACCATCTGTGTGCTTAAATGTTTGAATCCCTCTGCATGTACCTATGTGAAGTGACAGGTTGAGAGTCCTGAGGCATTGTGCAGAGTGTGCAATGAGAGGTCACTGACCCACCTTGTGATTGTTTCACATGATTAGTTGAGGTGTCATGACTGTCATCACCAGGTAAATCCCATCATTAGATGTGCTTGAGGTGTGGTCATATGTGCTAATGTTTTGTAGCTATTTTAGCAATATTTTAGATATGTTATTTTAGCAAACTAGGCCTGCCGTTGTGCACTTTAGCCCAGTTACTATTTACTCAGCATCGCTGTCTTTTTCTAGCATAAGCAACATTTGCGGTGTTGTTTTATTTTCTATATATGTTTTGTCTTTCTCTTAGAAAAGCACCTCATTCTTCGCACTGCATTTTTTTCACTTTGTGCTTTCCTCGAGGCTACAGTCAGATAGGGTTGCTGGCAAAAGTAGTACGCTGAGTCTCCGACATTCACAAAAACATACACATCCTTATGTAGGGACATTTTCACAGAACATCAGTTCTTTCTTTTATAAAAACACTTTTGTGTCCCATACACGTTAGAAGAAGATTCTAGCCAGATGACCACCGCTGCATGCTGACTGTTGAGTGTCTTTGCTACAACTACTGCCTTACACAGCTAAATCCCTGGCCTTCATGGGGACGGTGTATTTCTAGACAACCGGCTTCCTTGCTCACGTTTGGAAATTATGTCTTCCCAGGGGGAAACATGAAGGGCAGATTAGGGCTTTTCACGCTGTGCTCTAACATGGCTTAGGTAGGAAATAAAGATATCTTTCCTAGTGACAGTTTAGTGGTACTGTTTTTGTGTTTCATTCTACTTGTCACAATTTTGCTTCTAGTGTGTTTTATCATCCTAGTTATTGCAATACATGCCATTTTATCTAGGATGCAGTTACTTCATTAAACCTTATTGAACTATACTCTGCTTCTGGTGGTCTTTGTCTGTGTGAGACTAATGTAACTGAGAGAAACCACGATTACCCTGAGGAGTCCTCTCTGTCTTGCACCTGGTTGCCACAATCATCCCCACTCTCTGGTGGAGATGAGGCACTGCTAATTTGCCGGAAAACCCAGATTGGGCTGACAGGTGTCACATGGTGTGGGATTGTACTCAGTACCCCATAATTCAGGTGATTCTACCACCCAAATCCAGTAGTCTCATTAGGATAACGAGAACCTACTCAAAATGGTGCCACCAACGTTTGGTCAGGCACTCATTTTCGGATCCTCCTAAGTATCTCTGTCTCACTATGTGCTAAAAGTACCTCAATACTATATACAAGACATCTGTGGTATTGAAGATTTCCTCCTCAGCTAAGTGGGTAGCATCTAACTAAGGTTGTAGGTTTCTCAAGCTTGAAGCTTAGAAGGATCAATTCCCATTTGGTGTCCTTATCTTTGAACAAATACCTTTACCATTACCATGGAGAACCTGCAACGGGTAGCAATTGCAGTAAGCATGTGACCACCCCTCACAGCACATTTATTGGCAAATGGCCTCTCATGCCATGGGGGTCAAGTCCCATTTGCTGTTGAGTCTCATCTGGCCTACAGAACTGAAACATTTTATTCTTGGGTCACTTTTCCAGCAGTTGATGGGAACTCTAACACATTTCATTACTACACACCAGCTAACATACCTGCACAATACAGAGCATATGCATATGTAGCGATACCTCTATCTTATCAATACCATAATAATTGGCTTGATGTCACCCTACTACATACAATATTACAGGCTAGGTCCTCTGAGCAATGATGGTCCTACCTGGCCTTTACAGGCCACATACACACCTCACCCTGATGCAGCAGCCTTGGCGGCAGCTAGGTACACCACTTATTTGCAGAGCTTACAGCAATAAACAGACTGTAAGTACAGTTTGTAATGCAAACATTAAATAGTATACCAGCCCGCCCTCCCCCAGCGCAACCACATACAGCTACACCACGCAATAATCCTGCAACTGTACATTTGATCATGGGTAAAGTACCAAGCTGGACGAGATTCCTTTCTGGTTAGCTAAAAAAATTAATGCACTGGAAGCTGTTTTTCTCATATGGGTCCTCAGGATAAACATAGAATACTCACCATGTGTTTGCCATTTGTTCCCAGAATAGATTTTTGCAATACTTGGGCCACGGTATTTGTCACGCTCTATACTACTGCACACAGTACACTTGACAATCTTCCGGAGGCGTTAAAACAAATTCAAGATGAATACAGGGCTGCCCGGCCCTTGATATGGGGATGCAATTGATGGGTAATTTTGCAACAGTGTCTTCAATAATATTGAGTAATCTCAAAGGGGAGGCACTAGCAGTGTGTATGCGGCTGCGGACCAGTCCTGCACAGATCAAGAACGTGAGCTGCCAAAGATTATCACTGAGTCCTATTCTAAAATTGGTCGAGATAATCTGGGGCCCCCACCCATTAAATCACAATTACAAGGTAGATCTAATAAAGATTCCACCTAGCAAAAACCTGAAGCTCCTAAAAAACACTGGGATACAAATCAACTAGCACCTAAAAAAGAAAGGGGAGAATTCCCACATTTGGAGAGCCACCAAAACCGCTGTAATCTTAGAAATAGAGATAGTATAAAAACACCTGATAGATATCAATATACTGATACACGCCAATCTTGTTCCTTTCAGGACTCACCAGAAAAACGCAGTGAGAGAGGTGGGTGGTCAGAGCAGCGAACAGAGTACGTGGAACTGAGAAAGGACTCACAATGCTCGTCTGAAGTTTCTGTTAAGAAAGAAGAGAGACGTCCCCAACAAAAACCACTAATCAAAAAGAAAAAAGTGGCATCAGTTGCAATACGACATGCCACTCAGGAGGAAGGCTTTACTGAAGAACAGGTGGGCATTAGCACTGCTAGACAGTGCAGCAGAGGTTACAATAGTTCTCCGTGATCTTTAAGAGCATCTGGAGGTGAAAGCAACTGATGGCTTTATACAAGTTGAGACTGCGGACATGCGTGTCTCCACATCTGATAGGGTGTATAAAGTAACTATACAGTTAGAAGGAGACATTGAACGCACAATCATTGCCATCATTTGGGATTGCGGTGTTACCACTTATGATATTTATTTGGGCGAGAAGGATTGGCCACCAGAATTTGTCCATAATCTCCTCTATGGGGAAGAGAATATTGAACAGTCTTTTTTGTCCCATGTTCCCAGAAAGCTCAAAGAAATTCAAGCCATTGATTGGGCAGTGGCACAGGCACCCATGTTATATCGCAACCACGCAAGGTGGGATAAATGTTCCTCCTATGATGTAATACCCATTAAATCTCAACCTCAACCCCAATGTCCAATAATGTATGAAGCTAAAGCACCCATGAGGGAAATCCTCACACAATTTGAGTACTAGGGCGTAATTGAACCCTGTATCTCACCAATGAGCAATCCATTAGCTAAACAAGACCATTCATACAGAATAGAAGGACCACAAACATTTGAACAGTCGTACATACATATGTGCTATACAAAATGCACACAGCATAGCACTGATGAACATTTTAGTGCACAAAAAATATAAAACAGCATTTGATATTTTCAACTGATTTTTCTGCCAAAGTATAGTGCCTTAAAGTAGGGACGGACTCAACAAGTTTCAGCACTTAAGGCTCTCAGAAAAAGTTTTGCCGACTCCCACAAGGGTTCAAGAACAGTCCAGGACTGTTTTCAGCTTGTGTCACATCTATTTTACGCAACATTGACCCTGAGGCGTTGTCCTACATAGATGATATCTACCTCACGGACGATGACCTCATGTAGCATGTAAGATGGATAGCTTTGCATTATTGTGAGACTTGCCAAATTAGGATACAAATTCAATTTAAAACAAAAACAAATAGCCTTCCTTTGTGTCCTGTTTCTGGAATGTGTAATATCAGATGAAGGCAAGAGCCTATCACCCCAATTTTTTTTTAAAATGTGTGCAACCACAACCTACAAACACAATCAAAAAGCTACAGTCTTTGTTGGGCTTTTTAAATTTTGACAGAACATACATTCCAGGCTATGCACAACACATGAAACCTTTATATGAGTTGATACATCCTGATTTTTCCATTAAATACTGGTCAGTCCAACACAAATGCATTCTCAGAGCATTACAACAAGACATGCTTACAGCTAAAAAACACAAGGGGCAACAAAAAACACTTGTTCATCAGAGTGATTGTTGGTGCCATTGGTTTCACCAATGCAACATTCAATCAGGCTGAGACGTCCCGATTGCATGCAAATCACAATTCTGCTCTACAACAGAGTAACACTTTGCTCCCACTGAGAAAATTCTCACTGATGTTCAGATGGCTGTCATCAAAGGGAGACCTCTAGCCCAGGGGAAGCCTATTATTGTCATTTTCCCCATCCCTGTCCTTGAGGCTGTTACTAAAGCTAGCATTCTCAATGCTAAAGCACTACATCCACATAGGGCTCAATGGGCAACGTCTCTGACTGCATTGATGTGGACTATATTTTTGACTCAGTATTACAAACTCAAGAAGTTTTGCATTATGAACTTGAATACCCAGTTCCAGTTAAGACATTGCCTATTGAACTATGCCAAACAATTATGTACACTGATGGTTGAGATCAACCAGCTATAGGCACAAAACATCAATAATCCACCAGTTGCACATTCGTGAGTAGCTACATGAAGGACGGTCAATTCCATCCACAGCATACTTACATGCATACTTTAGGGGACTGCACTGCACAATTGGCAGAGCTTAAAGCTCCTGTGATGGCATTAGAACACACGGATCCTGAACAGCTGACACTGATTTGCTATGATTCGTACTATGGTGTCTAGTCCTTCAATGAATATCTGCATTGCTGGTGCCAGAATAGAATGGGTTCAGACATTCAAAAGGAAACACCATCAATTACAGACTTATGTGGGGGAAAATAGGGGATCTCAAGGGAATGCTACCTAATGTCCATGTTGTACATACACTAGGACACCAGCGTATTGGAATACACATTGCTGGCAATACCTTTGCTGATGAAGCAGCCAAATCAGCAGTAGCTATGGCTTCTGTTGCTGCAGCACCTCGTTCTAGACCGAAATTGGATGATGAAACATTGGCTGCTGTGAAAGCTTCGGCTGATGGTATGCCCATGCCAAAGGCATATCCTGCCAAATATTTCCACTGCATATCATGCCTCAGTACATCCCTAGTAATAATATCAGGGGTGGGTAATCATGTGATTCCCAATAAAGATCAAAGACAAGAATTCATCAAAGCAGCACATGAGGGAGTTGCTTCTGCCCATGCTGGTGTGGCAGCTACAATATCATTGTTACAAGCATGTTACTGGTGGCCAGGTCTATATGAACAAGCCAAGCAGTATGTCTTTTGATGTGACATCTGTCAACAAATGAAAGGGTCCACCATCAAACGCCCACCTAAGACACCCCTCCTAATTTCAAACAAACCATTACAATGTGTGTACTTGGACCATTGTGGTTTCCTGACACCTGACAGTGCATACAAATACATTTTAGTCACTGTTGACTCATGCTCAAGATTTCTATGGGTTTGGCCACAATGCTCGGCTGACGCTCAAACTGTTATTAAAGATTTGCAAGTCTTTATCGGCATATATGCTGTTGAGGCTTTCCACTCGGACTAGTGCCCTGCATTCGCCTCAAGGGCTTTCAGGGATGCCATGGCTTTGTTAGGAGCCCAACTGCATTATTCGTCTCCATTTCATACCGAGGGAAATAGTGTTGTGGAGTGAAGAAACTGGCATTTAAAGCAATCCTTAACAGCATTGGTCGTTGTTGGCTTACTCACCTGTATAGAGTCCAGAGAGCACTTACTAATCTGCCCAGAAAGTCCCTGGGGGGCTTACCGCATATTAATGTCTATGCGGAACACAAATGTATTTTCTAGATCTAGATGGTCCTTGAGCGGAGGCAGCAGATACACCTTTTGACATAAATTAAAGTGTCATTGTCTTGCAGGACTTACAATAGTTCCATGATGACAACACATCTGCCAGTGCTGCTTCCTTGGGAATAAAGGATGTACCATTAACATCTACCAGTTGGATTCCAAAAGCTGGGGATCTAGTGCGTGAAAAGATTGCTGTGAAAAAGAAATTTGGTCCTTCTTATTGTGCACCGGTTTCAGTCCTGGGAATACATGGTACAAGAACTGTCATTCTACCACTACTGCCTGGTTCTAAAGAAAATAGCTTTGTCTCCATTGACAATCTTGAGCTACACCATATGTTCGATCCTGCACAGCAGACGTAGAGGACTCCTGGGTAGTACCCAAATCCCTCTTACTACAGACCAGGATGTTCCTCTACAGGTTTTAAGCTGCAACGCTAATGGCTCTCCAAGTTTGGGGAGAGTGGAAAACGATCTTTCAATAGTTCCATTAACTTCTGAAGCAACAAGTAACGTCAATAAAATTGAGGAATTCTACTCAAATTCCACACAAACTGATGGTTTAGTCTACAATGAACCACAGAGGGAGGTTTCTGCTAGCTCTCTTCTTCCAAACACAGCTCCAGTTTTTGCACAAACTGCTTCTGGATATACTGCCAACATTAATAACACTTTCACTGACTCATCTGCCTCTACTGCAACAGAACTGTCAAGAGCACGTAAGCCAATATTTTGGTTCAAAATTAACTATTTTATTCTTCCATGGAACTATCTATGGCTTTTATTAACTATACTTGCCTTCCTCCTTTGGATTGGGTTTGCCATTGTTTTCTTTTTACTGATACATGGTCATTATCTTCTTTAATGCTCTACAGTTGAACTGGTGGATGAGGTCCTAAAACCACATATTTCCTCTCACAATGTCCGCAGAGACCTGTTCCTTGTGAACATTTCCGCTATACCAATTCCTGATGGGATTGTTTGCGATAAAGTTTCATTTGATATATATGGACCGACGGAGGTCATTCAAATTCTGTATGTATTTAAACTTTCTATGAATTATGTTATGAAACCCGGAGTAGTTTCTGATGATTGGGATTGTGACGGGTCGATCCCACCATACCCCTGGGGCACCAGTGCAGCTGGCTTTCCCGACCCGGATGCAGACGGGTCAGGGACCTATCCGGAATTACTTCCGGGTGACGAGGGGATTTGTAAATCCCTTCTCGATGTAACCCGGGAGAGAACGGAAGAGAGAGGAGCGGCAGAAGAGACAGGAGAAACAGTGGTGGAGCAAAGGACGGCAGCAACAACCGGAGCGGTGGTGGCGGCACAATGGGAGACAGCGGCAGTGCCAGAAAAACCACCGTCAGCAAAGGAGGCAGCGACAGCACAAGACGCGGAACAACAGCAACCCCAGGAGAAGCGGCCCAAGAAGGAGCACCCGGAAAAGGTGGGCGAACCGTCTGGGTTCAACCCTATTCAGCAGATGCTGAGACCAGGAAGCAGCACCTAATGACAGTGGTTTCTTCATCACTTCAGCCATCGAAGGGCCAGGAGGCAGAAAACCCCGGGATCCGGCCACACTCTGGGGAGAGCGTGGCCTCGGCAGGTACGAAGATTACGGTCTAATTTTAGTCTTAAAATACGTGTGGGAGGCAGGAGGGGAACAGGCGGCTACCTATCATATTCTAAGAGCCTCTGGGATATTTTGATTTCTGTTTGTTTTGTTTGTGTCTTTTTTTTTGTACTTCTTTGTTTAATGAGGGAACATAGATTTATTTGTCTTACCAAAGTGACATAATAGACTGCTATTCTACTGAGATGAACCAACATAGAGGAAAAGGAAAAAGACAAAAGAGTGTCCACAGTTTTAATCTGAAGCACAAGTATAAACCCAAAGAGAAAAATAAAAGAGGGAAAAGAAAGGGAACCAAGAGAGTCATTGAAGAATAGAAAAGAGACCAGATGCAAGGGAAGATAGACTCAGAGAGAGAGAGAGAGAGAGAGAGAGAGAGAGAGAGGGAGCAGAAGCCGAAGAGAAAAGAAGGAGAGACAGATAAGATATAGAACGGGGAAAGCAGAATAGAGAGGAAACAAAAGAAAGAAAACCAAAAAGAAACTTACCTGACCACTCATCGTTGTCTGTATCTGCTTCTTTCCCCACATGTGCCTCCTGAGACCCCATCTGGAAGAAAGAAGCAGAAGAGGAAGATGAACACCCTGTGAACCCAGAAGGCAGAACCAAGAAATAAAAGAAACCATAAAAACTGCAAAACGTAATCTCACTCAATAAAGACAACATTTTTCACAGTATACAACTGGCTGCGAGTCATCATTACGGTATCCTCTGTCACAGGGATGTAAGAACAGTTGATTCTATAATGTCTGATTTGTAATATTTCACAGCATCTGGAAGTGAGGTTGTTTATAAATCCAAAGAAAATTATGGAGATATATTATGTTATAATTATTATGGACATCATTTCATTCACAGAACAAGTCCCCCAAAGACTATTTTTAATTATACACAATGGGAACACTATCTGACCTCACCAGCGGGGAGTTCCAAAAGTTTGCATATTTCTCTGGGCACAACTTTAAAAATGCTGGGTCGTTGTATAGTAATGGAAATTCAACACAATTTATTGACTGATACATAACTGATTTATTCTGATTCCTTTGTTTCCCGGTTAGCCATAGAAGAATATGAATGTTAGTTGAAGTCGATAGACTTAAAAGTATATGGGGAACTAAAAATTGGCAAATAAGGGGAAAGGAAGCTTTATTTAGAGTATGCCTGATACCTTTTCAAATTATATATTTCAATGAAACTCAACAAAAGACAAGTTGCTTAGGCTTGGCAAACATCAAGGATTTGAATGTGCCCAGTATTCCTGCCCCTGCAAAATTTTATAAATGTCAAAAATATATAAATGCATCTAAAGATCAGCTCGATAGGTGGGTCTAGAATGTAACATTTAACATATCTCTTTCACACCCTGGTGGGTGGTTATTGTGGCCAGTAGACACCAATGGGTGCCATACACATTTTGTAAACTCCATGGGGGTTTTTAGAACAAATAGGCCAGAGCCTCAATATCTGTCATTGTAACACTTGGGTATAGTGACAACATGTAGTGTAGGGAAATTATGCCAGAAATGGTTGAAAAGTTCCTCACTTGATGCTGTTAAAGAACACCTCAGTCTCCTGTCTAACAATATAGATTTGCAGGATTTCCTGTTAGGCCCCAGAAGACAACACAGAAAGTGTTTCTTATCTGCAATACGTAATGAAATTCTGAAACTTTCTCAACAAGAAGCGGCTACCAGGTTAAGGCAACTAGATCAGGAAAATTTAAAGAAAGTGTTAGCCATTTTAGAAAATGGGATTAACACCTTGTCTGACTGATATACACTTTAAACAACATTGTCCCTTCTGTAATAGGTATAATACTGAGTGATATGTCATCTTTACACCATGGACATAGTCAAATAAGGTCCTTTATGCAGTTAGGTTGGACATTTAAACATTGAAAGCGGGTCACGTTCCCTGGTGAAACTTTAGCGCAAGGGACATATTTTCAACATTTAATTTAACGCAGCAACAACAAATAATGGCTAAAAAGGAAGCGACTTATGACATGCTAAACATTGAGAAATTAGAAAACTTGCCTTTTACTATTGCTAAAATACCATCTGCTGAAAGGTTAATACACAGGGTTATTAATCTGCCTATATCAACACTTCAATTCACATCCTGCTTGAGACACATTCCAGTAGGCAGATATGAAAGGCTGGGAGATAGTTATGTATACGAGTTGTGGGAGCTGCCCTTTTCACACAAATATTTCAGTGGCATGATAGAGGTCTTTCTTAGCGGTAATGAATGTGAGAATTCTGCTAGCCCTTTAATCGTTTGTAAGCAGCTGTCCTTGCATAGGCTGTGCAATGCCTCGGCAGCAAACTTGACTTGCTATCTGAAAGGAGTTCCAGTCTCCTTGAATAGACCTGCGTTCCAGGTGCTTTGAAATGGAAGCTATGTGCTCCTTAACCCCTTCGGTGCCCAGGACGAGCTGGTCTCGCACTCAGCAGCGGTTGCCCAGTGCTGAGGATGAAACCAGCTCATCCTGCTATAGGCCGTTCCCAAGGGCCAAGCACCACCCTCCCCTGGGCAGGGATGGAAAGGGAATCGTTTCCCCTTCCACCCCCACCCCCCTGACCTCTTGTTGCGTCTGATTACGTCAGCGTGCGATCGCGCGATGACCTCATCAGAAGCCTACACTCCACCAACACGGATCGGAGGAGAAATGCAAAAGCATTTGTCCTCCGATCATGTGGAGTGGGCGAGAGAGCCATGAAAGGAGAGGAAAGGCCTTTCCTCTCCTTTCATGTCTCTCTTAGCATTTCTGCTGCCCAATCATGATGCGATCGGGCATTAGAAATGCCCACTAGACTCCAGGTAAATTGTTTTTTCTTTTATTTTATGCATAAGGAGAGCGGCCCCTAGGGCATGGGCTGCTCCCCTGGGGCGGCAAATTATTTTATGGCCATTTCTGCCCACACAGGGGGTAGATCGGGCTACTATAATTAGGCTGATCTGCCCCCAGGCGGGTAAGAAATCCCCAGACACCTGAATTTTTTTGTTTGTGTTATTTTTTTATATGTGGGGAGCGACCCCTTAGGCAAGGGACGCTCCCCTGGGGGCAAAATTAACTGTAGGCCATTTCAGACCCCCTTGGGGGCACATCAGCCTATTTTCATTAGACCAATCTTCCTCCAAGGGGGCAGAAACCACTAGATACCAGGATTTTTTTTTGCCAGTTTCACGTGAGGGGGGCAAATTAGTATTAGGGCATTTCTCCCCCCTTGGGGGCAGATCCGCCTATTGTAATTAGGCCAATCTGCCCGGGGGGAGGAGCAGAAACCTCTAGGCACCAGGGATTTTTTTTTGTTTTATCTTTTTTATATGTGGGTAGCAACTCCTTACCAAGTGTTGCTCCCCTGGAGGCATAATTATCTTTAGGTAATTTCTGCCCCCCCCCCCCCTTGGGGGCAGATTGGGCTATTTTTATTAGGCAGAACCACTAGCCACCAGGGATTTGTATTCTTTGCGTCAATTTCACGCAAGAGGAACGACACCTTAGGCAAGGGTCGCTCCCCTCGGGGGGAATGTGTTTTAGGCCATTGTAATTAGACCGATCTGCCCCCGGGGGGGCAGAAACCTCTAGGCATCATGGATCTTTTTTTTAAAAAAAAAATTTATATTGGGGGAGCAACCCCTTAGGCAAGGGTCGCTGCCCTGGGTGCAATATTATCTTTAGGCCATTTCTGGGGGCAGATTGGGCTAATTTTATTAGGCCAATATGCTCCTAAGGGGAGAAGAAACCACTAGACATTAGGGATTTTTATTTTTTGCATCAATTTCACGCAAGGGGAACGACCCCTTTTGCAAAGGCCGTTCCCCTGGGGGGCAAATTAATTTTAGCCCATTTCTGTCCCCCTTGGGGGACGATCGGCCTATTTTCTTGAGCCCGAACTGCCCCCAAAGGGGGCAGAAACCACTAACTACCAGGGATTTTTATTTTTTGCATCAATTTCACGCAAGGGGAGCAACCCCTTAGGCAAGGGTTGTTCCCCTGAGGGCAAATTTATTTTAGGCTATTTCTGCCCCCCTTGGGGAAAGATCTGCCTAATTTTTACTAGGCCTATCTGCACTAGGCACCAGTTTTTTTTTTTTTGCAGTAATTTATCGCAATGGGATTGACCCCTTAGGCAAGGGTCGTTCCCCTGGGGGGCAAATTTATTTTAGGCTGTTTCTGCTCCCCTTAGGGGCAGATCGGCATATTTCTATTAGGCCCATCTGCCCCCAGGGGGGCAGAAACCACTTAGGCATCAGGGATTGGTGTGTGTGTATGTGCGTGTTTTGTTTGTGGGAGGCAGCCCCTTGAGCAAGGGTTGCTCCCCATGGGGACACATTACTGTTGGCCATATCTGCCCCGTTTGGGGGAAGATCAGCCTATTTTTTGAAGGCCCATCTGCCCCCCAGAGACCAGGTATGAATTTTTTTCCAAGAAAAGAGGGTGGGGGTATTGCAATGCCCCCACCCCAAATAAATGGGACCTAAACTGTTCTGCCCACCGGAGGTCAGATGGGGCAATTACCCCCGATCCACACCCCGGGAGGGGCAGAAAGCCTACTAGATGCCAGGGAATAAAAAAAAAAAAAAGAAATGGTGGGGTGGTGGCTACCAACCAGGATGGAAAGGGTTATGCCCTCACCCCAACTGAAGGGGGTAACAGTCTTTCAGCTCTCCTACCGCACACTAAAACATCTTATCCCACAGCAAGCAAGAGAACGTTTGATTATTTTGGTTTTACATTTGGGCCATGAGAGCTTGCCTATATCTCAAAATCGTCCCACTTGGAATGGTGAGGGCTGCACTTTTTGGACCTTGGGACGCTGCCATGTAGAAAAATCCACAAGACCTAGACCAATCTGAAAACTAAACATCTGGGTGATTCCAGGGTGGTGTGCTTCACAATCACCCCACACCATTTTCTTACCCACAATGCCCTGCAAACCTCCAACTTTGCTGGAAATCACACATTTTTCCTACATTTGTTTGATGGAATCTTCCAGAATCTGTAGGCATCCACAGAATTCCTGCCACCCACCATTGTCGCATCTATACCAAAAAAAATTCTTCCCCACTTGTCAGCCTAAAAATGTTTTTTTTCAAACTGCCCTTTTGGACCTGATTTGGTTCCCCATCAATTTCGACATGTTTTTGGCTCTTCCCTGTCACAGGCACTTGGCCCACCTACACAAGTGAGGTATCATTTTTACCAGAAGACTGACGGGAACTTTGGATGGTAGGAAATTTTCCAAGTGCAGTGATCCCACACAGAATTGCGGGAAATATGTGATTTTTCATCTAACTTTGAGGTTTGCTGAGGATTCTGGGTAATAAAACACTGGAGGACCCAAGCAAGGCACACCTTCCTGGATTCACTTGGGTGTCTAGTTTGTAGAAATTTTGGGGTTTGGTGGGTTTCCCTATATGGCTGCTGAGCCCAGGACCAAAAGTGCAGGTGCCCCCCACAAAAACAAGTAGTTTTGCATTTGATAATTTTGATGTTCACATTGTGTTTTGGGGCATTCCCTTTCACTGGCATTAGGCCTGCCCACACAAGTGAGGTACCATTTTTATCGGGAGACTTGGGGGAACGCTGGGTGGAAAGAAATTTGTAGCTCCTCCACAACCTTCTGTCACCGAAATGTGAGGAAAAAGTGTTTTTTTGGCCAAATTTTGAGGTTTGTAAAGGATTCTGTGTAACAGAACCTGGTGAGAGCCCCACAAGTCACCCCATCATGGATTCCATAGGTTTCTCAATATCTGTCATTGTAACACTTGGGTATAGTGACAACATGTAGTGTAGGGAAATTATGCCAGAAATGGTTGAAAAGTTCCTCACTTGATGCTGTTAAAGAACACCTCAGTCTCCTGTCTAACAATATAGATTTGCAGGATTTCCTGTTAGGCCCCAGAAGGACAACACAGAAAGTGTTTCTTATCTGCAATACGTAATGAAATTCTGAAACTTTCTCAACAAGAAGCGGCTACCAGGTTAAGGCAACTAGATCAGGAAAATTTAAAGAAAGTGTTAGCCATTTTAGAAAATGGGATAACACCTTGTCTGACTGATATACACTTTAAACAACATTGTCCCTTCTGTAATAGGTATAATACTGAGTGATATGTCATCTTTACACCATGGACATAGTCAAATAAGGTCCTTTATGCAGTTAGGTTGGACATTTAAACATTGAAAGCGGGTCACGTTCCCTGGTGAAACTTTAGCGCAAGGGACATATTTTCAACATTTAATTTAACGCAGCAACAACAAATAATGGCTAAAAAGGAAGCGACTTATGACATGCTAAACATTGAGAAATTAGAAAACTTGCCTTTTACTATTGCTAAAATACCATCTGCTGAAAGGTTAATACACAGGGTTATTAATCTGCCTATATCAACACTTCAATTCACATCCTGCTTGAGACACATTCCAGTAGGCAGATATGAAAGGCTGGGAGATAGTTATGTATACGAGTTGTGGGAGCTGCCCTTTTCACACAAATATTTCAGTGGCATGATAGAGGTCTTTCTTAGCGGTAATGAATGTGAGAATTCTGCTAGCCCTTTAATCGTTTGTAAGCAGCTGTCCTTGCATAGGCTGTGCAATGCCTCGGCAGCAAACTTGACTTGCTATCTGAAAGGAGTTCCAGTCTCCTTGAATAGACCTGCGTTCCAGGTGCTTTGAAATGGAAGCTATGTGCTCCTTAACCCCTTCGGTGCCCAGGACGAGCTGGTCTCGCACTCAGCAACGGTTGCCCAGTGCTGAGGATGAAACCAGCTCGTCCTGCTATAGGCCGTTCCCAAGGGCCAAGCACCACCCTCCCCTGGGCAGGGATGGAAAGGGAATCGTTTCCCCTTCCACCCCCACCCCCCTGACCTCTTGTTGCGTCTGATTACGTCAGCGTGCGATCGCGCGATGACCTCATCAGAAGCCTACACTCCACCAACACGGATCGGAGGAGAAATGCAAAAGCATTTGTCCTCCGATCATGTGGAGTGGGCGAGAGAGCCATGAAAGGAGAGGAAAGGCCTTTCCTCTCCTTTCATGTCTCTCTTAGCATTCTGCTGCCCAATCATGATGCGATCGGGCATTAGAAATGCCCACTAGACTCCAGGTAAATTGTTTTTTCTTTTATTTTATGCATAAGGAGAGCGGCCCCTAGGGCATGGGCTGCTCCCCTGGGGCGGCAAATTATTTTATGGCCATTTCTGCCCACACAGGGGGTAGATCGGGCTACTATAATTAGGCTGATCTGCCCCCAGGCGGGTAAGAAATCCCCAGACACCTGAATTTTTTTGTTTGTGTTATTTTTTTATATGTGGGGAGCGACCCCTTAGGCAAGGGACGCTCCCCTGGGGGCAAAATTAACTGTAGGCCATTTCAGACCCCCTTGGGGGCACATCAGCCTATTTTCATTAGACCAATCTTCCTCCAAGGGGCAGAAACCACTAGATACCAGGATTTTTTTTTGCCAGTTTCACGTGAGGGGGGCAAATTAGTATTAGGGCATTTCTCCCCCCTTGGGGGCAGATCCGCCTATTGTAATTAGGCCAATCTGCCCGGGGGAGGAGCAGAAACCTCTAGGCACCAGGGATTTTTTTTTGTTTTATCTTTTTTATATGTGGGTAGCAACTCCTTACCAAGTGTTGCTCCCCTGGAGGCATAATTATCTTTAGGTAATTTCTGCCCCCCCCCCCCCTTGGGGGCAGATTGGGCTATTTTTATTAGGCAGAACCACTAGCCACCAGGGATTTGTATTCTTTGCGTCAATTTCACGCAAGAGGAACGACACCTTAGGCAAGGGTCGCTCCCCTCGGGGGGAATGTGTTTTAGGCCATTGTAATTAGACCGATCTGCCCCCGGGGGGGCAGAAACCTCTAGGCATCATGGATCTTTTTTTTAAAAAAAAATTTATATTGGGGGAGCAACCCCTTAGGCAAGGGTCGCTGCCCTGGGTGCAATATTATCTTTAGGCCATTTCTGGGGGCAGATTGGGCTAATTTTATTAGGCCAATATGCTCCTAAGGGGAGAAGAAACCACTAGACATTAGGGATTTTTATTTTTTGCATCAATTTCACGCAAGGGGAACGACCCCTTTTGCAAAGGCCGTTCCCCTGGGGGGCAAATTAATTTTAGCCCATTTCTGTCCCCCTTGGGGGACGATCGGCCTATTTTCTTGAGCCCGAACTGCCCCCAAAGGGGGCAGAAACCACTAACTACCAGGGATTTTTATTTTTTGCATCAATTTCACGCAAGGGGAGCAACCCCTTAGGCAAGGGTTGTTCCCCTGAGGGCAAATTTATTTTAGGCTATTTCTGCCCCCCTTGGGGAAAGATCTGCCTAATTTTTACTAGGCCTATCTGCACTAGGCACCAGTTTTTTTTTTTTTGCAGTAATTTATCGCAATGGGATTGACCCCTTAGGCAAGGGTCGTTCCCCTGGGGGGCAAATTTATTTTAGGCTGTTTCTGCTCCCCTTAGGGGCAGATCGGCATATTTCTATTAGGCCCATCTGCCCCCAGGGGGGCAGAAACCACTTAGGCATCAGGGATTGGTGTGTGTGTATGTGCGTGTTTTGTTTGTGGAGGCAGCCCCTTGAGCAAGGGTTGCTCCCATGGGGACACATTACTGTTGGCCATATCTGCCCCGTTTGGGGGAAGATCAGCCTATTTTTTGAAGGCCCATCTGCCCCCAGAGACCAGGTATGAATTTTTTTCCAAGAAAAGAGGGTGGGGGTATTGCAATGCCCCCACCCCAAATAAATGGGACCTAAACTGTTCTGCCCACCGGAGGTCAGATGGGGCAATTACCCCCGATCCACACCCCGGGAGGGGCAGAAAGCCTACTAGATGCCAGGGAATAAAAAAAAAAAAAAGAAATGGTGGGGTGGTGGCTACCAACCAGGATGGAAAGGGTTATGCCCTCACCCCAACTGAAGGGGGTAACAGTCTTTCAGCTCTCCTACCGCACACTAAAACATCTTATCCCACAGCAAGCAAGAGAACGTTTGATTATTTTGGTTTTACATTTGGGCCATGAGAGCTTGCCTATATCTCAAAATCGTCCCACTTGGAATGGTGAGGGCTGCACTTTTTGGACCTTGGGACGCTGCCATGTAGAAAAATCCACAAGACCTAGACCAATCTGAAAACTAAACATCTGGGTGATTCCAGGGTGGTGTGCTTCACAATCACCCCACACCATTTTCTTACCCACAATGCCCTGCAAACCTCCAACTTTGCTGGAAATCACACATTTTTCCTACATTTGTTTGATGGAATCTTCCAGAATCTGTAGGCATCCACAGAATTCCTGCCACCCACCATTGTCGCATCTATACCAAAAAAAATTCTTCCCCACTTGTCAGCCTAAAAATGTTTTTTTTCAAACTGCCCTTTTGGACCTGATTTGGTTCCCCATCAATTTCGACATGTTTTTGGCTCTTCCCTGTCACAGGCACTTGGCCCACCTACACAAGTGAGGTATCATTTTTACCAGAAGACTGACGGGAACTTTGGATGGTAGGAAATTTTCCAAGTGCAGTGATCCCACACAGAATTGCGGGAAATATGTGATTTTTCATCTAACTTTGAGGTTTGCTGAGGATTCTGGGTAATAAAACACTGGAGGACCCAAGCAAGGCACACCTTCCTGGATTCACTTGGGTGTCTAGTTTGTAGAAATTTTGGGGTTTGGTGGGTTTCCCTATATGGCTGCTGAGCCCAGGACCAAAAGTGCAGGTGCCCCCCACAAAAACAAGTAGTTTTGCATTTGATAATTTTGATGTTCACATTGTGTTTTGGGGCATTCCCTTTCACTGGCATTAGGCCTGCCCACACAAGTGAGGTACCATTTTTATCGGGAGACTTGGGGGAACGCTGGGTGGAAAGAAATTTGTAGCTCCTCCACAACCTTCTGTCACCGAAATGTGAGGAAAAAGTGTTTTTTTGGCCAAATTTTGAGGTTTGTAAAGGATTCTGTGTAACAGAACCTGGTGAGAGCCCCACAAGTCACCCCATCATGGATTCCATAGGTTTCCAGTTATAAAAAATACACAGGTTTGGTAGGTTTCCCCAGGTGCCGGCTCAGCTAGAGGCCAAAATCCACAGCTAGGCACTTTGCCAAAAACAGCTCTGTTTTCTTTGGGAAAATGTGATGTGTCCACGTTGGGTTTTAGGACATTTCCTGTTGCGGGTACTAGGTCTATCCACACAAGTGAGGTACCATTTTTATCAGGAGACTTGAGGGAACGCTGGGTGGAAGGAAATGTGTGGCTCCTCTCAGATTTCAACATTTTCTGTCACCGAAATGTGAGGAAAAAGTGTTTCTGTGGCCAAATTTTGAGGTTTGCAAAGGATTCTGGGTAACAGATCCTGGTGAGAGCCCCACAAGTCACTCCATCTTGGATTCCTGTAGGTGTCTAGTTTTAAAAAATGCACAGGTTTTGTAGGTTTTCCTAGGTGCCGGCTGAGCTAAAGATCAAAATCCACAGCTAGGCACTTTCTGAAAATGTAAAAATGTGATGGGTCCAGATTGCGTTTCCTGTTGCAGGAATTAGGCCTACCCACGCAAGTGAGGTACCATTTTTTATTGGGAGGCATGGGGGAACACAGAATAGCATAACAAGTGTTATTGCCACTTATCCTTCTCTACATTTTTTCCTTCAAATGTAAGACAGTGTGTAAAAAAGACAACTATTTGAGAAATGCCCTGTAATTCACTTGCTAGTATGGACACCATGGAATTCAGAGATATGCAAATAACCACTGCTTCTCAACACATTATCTACTGCCCATTTTGGAAATACAAAGGATTTCTTGATACCTATTTTTCTCGCTTTATATTTCAACAAATGAATTGCTGTATACTCGGTGTAGAATGAAAACCCATTGCAAGGTGCAGCTCCTAGTACCTAGGGTTGTTGATGAACCTCCAAGCCCTATATATCCCCGCAACCAGAAGAGTCCAGCAGATATAACGTCTATTGCTTTAAAAAATCTGACATCGCAGGAAAAGTTGCAGAGTAAAACGTGGAGAAAAATGGCTGTTTTTTTACCTCAATTTCATTTTTTTTTTTATTCAGCTGTTATTTTCTGTAGGAAACCTTGTAGGATATGCACAAATAACCCCTTGCTGAATTCAGAATTTTGTTTATTTGTCAGAAATGTTTAGCTTTCCGGGATCCAGCACTGGTTTCACACCCATTTCTGTCACTAACTGGAAGGAGCCTGAAAGTACAAAAAATAGTAAAATTGGGGCATGTCCCAGTAAAATGCCAAAATTGTGTTGAAAAATGTGGTTTTCTGATTCAAGTCTGCTTGTTCTAGAAAGCTTGCAAGATGGTGATTTTAACACCGTACACCCTTTGTTGATTCCATATTCAGGGCAAAAACCACAAGCCTTCTTCTGCAGCCCTTTTTTCCATTTTTAAAAAACAAAAATGAAATTTTCCCTGTATTTCGGCTAATTTTTTGGTCTCCTTCAGGGGAACCCACAAACTCTGATTACCTCTAGAATCCCTAGGATGTTGGAAAAAAAGGATGCAAATTTGGCATAGGTAGCTTATGTGGACAAAACGTTATGAGAGTCTTAGTGCGAACTGCCCCAAATAGCCAAAAAAAGGCCTGGCACCTGAGGGGGAATAGTGAGAGTTGTTGTGGATTGCAAGACAGAATAATTTATGTCCTTCCGCTTTCCCAAATTGTCACCTGTTGTGGGAATGTCCTTTTCCCCCCTACACAACAAAGGAATGTGGCAGAGATATGGCCTCATATTGCTACTTCAGATGTGTATTTTGACAAGTTGAGCAGACTCAAGGTTTTATTGTTTCAAAAACATGTGGCGCTTATATCTGCATGCAAGACCTACTGGGATTGCATATTACTTGGTTCTGCTCTCGTTCACACCTTTTCTTCTATATTTTGCTTAATACCTTCACCCACACACTTAATATTATATATAAAGTTTTTTTCCACTGATGTTTTATTACTTTGGCTATAACAGGTTGCATTTTGCTGTTAATATTTTGTCAGCGCAATGGTTGGCCCTTCACAAAAAGCAGGACTGAAAGCTCTTCCACCAGTGCAACTTTGTCGTGAATGCATTATGCAGTATTTCGGTGCACGACTCCTAGAAGAACTGGAGTGCAACTGGTCTCTGTCATTTAGGGCCAGATGTAAGTAGAAAGCAAATTGCAAGTTGCAATTTGCGAGTCCTTCCGACTCGCAAATTGCAACTCACAATTTGCTATGCAGAAAGGTGTCTCAGACACCTTCTGCGACTCGCTATGGGGTCGCAAAGACCCACCTCATTAATATTAATGAGGTGGGTCGCAGTTTGCGACCCCATAGCGAGTCTAGGCACTCACGGGGAGGGTGGCCTGCTAGAGACAGCAGACCACCATGTCTGTGACTGCTTGTAAATAAAGCAGTTTTTTTTTTCTATCTGCAGCCCGTTTTCCTTAAAGGTAAACGAGCTGCACTTAGAAAAAAATACCGAAACCTTTTGTTTCGTTTTCTTTCAGAGTAGGCAGTGGTCCGTAGGACCACTGCCTGCTCTGAAAAAATACTTTTGTGATCATTCACAAAGGGGAAGTGGTCCCATGGGGACCCCTTCCCGTTTGCGAATGAGTTACCATCCACTTCAAGTGGATGGTAACTGCGAGTTGATTTGCGACCGCGAATCAACTTACATCGCGGTGCGAGTCGCAAATAGGAAGGGAACACCCCTTCCTATTTGCGAGTCGGAAACACATTTTGCGAGTCGGTTCCGACTCCCAAAATGTGTTTCTGCATCGCGCGCAGGCATTAGCGCCTCGCAAACTGCGTTTTTCGCCGTTTGCGAGACGCCAATGCCTTGGTACATCTGGCCCTTTGAGTGGTTTTGGATTGTGTGGAGCCTGTGTTTTGATGCCTTTGGTGCCTTTTTGAATGTGCAGTGAAAGTTTGTCTTTCTACGCAGTGCTTACTTTTATTGGATGCTGATCTGTTGATGTTCGTGCTGAGGGCTTACTACCAGACATGCGGGTTGAGGATGCGTTTGCTATGGTAAGCTGTCTATGAGTTGTCCTTCATGGATAATGCAGCTTTTAACTCAATATTGGGCACAACACGAAATGCTGCTGCCTCAGCTAGAGCTCAGGCTTCGGAACATGAGTGCTCCTTGATTTTCCTTGGAAAGGATCTGGATATTTTACCACCTGCTGAAGTGGAACACTTCTTGGCTTCAATTGTCCCGGATATAATTGGAGATTTTAAAAATGACACTGACTTTTGAATTTGGTTTTATTGGCGCCACTACTGATGTTTTAAATTGCCCCTTTTACACCATGCTCAAGTGTCTTTTAACTTGTAATTATTGACCTTCATACTTACATGCTTTTATGAATATATTTTAGTAAGCTTTTTATTTCATTTAGTCTTTGACCCACCTTTGAACCGGCAAGTGGAGGGTGTTTTAAAGCTATTTTAGCCATATTTTAGTCATGGTATTTTAGCAAACTAGGCCTCACGTTGTGCACTGTAGCCCAGATACATTTTATTCAGCATCACTTTATTTTTCTAGCATTAGCCATATCTGGGGTGTTGTTTTATTTTCTCTCACCTAGGAAATCATCACATTCTTAGCACTGCATTCATTTCACTTTGTGCTTTCCTCAAAGGCTGCAGCCAGATAGGTTTGCTGGCAAAAGTGGTATGCTGTGTCTCCGACATTCACAGAAACATTCTTACGTGGGGACATTTTCTCAGTACATCAGTTGTTAATTTATAAAAACACTTTTCTGTCCCATACACATTAGAGGGAGATTCCAGCTAGATGACCACGACTGCATGTTTACTGCTGAATGTCTTCACTACAGCTGCTTGCTTAGACAGCTGAATCCCTGGCCTGCGTGGGGATGGTATCTTTCTAGACAACAGGCTTCCTTCCTCAGGTATGGAGGATGATGTCTTCCCAGAGGACGGATTAGGGCTTATTATGCTGTGCTGTGCTCTAACATGGCTTAGGTAGGAAACATACATATTATTCCTAGTGACGGTATGGTGGGACTGTTTTTGTGTTTCAATCTCCTTGTCACAATTTTGCTTCTAGTGTGGTTTGTCATCCTAGTTGTTGCAATACATGCCATTTTATCTAAGATGCAGCTACTTCAATAAATCTTATTTCACTATATTCTACTTCTGTTATGACTCCCCTGAGGAGTCCTCTTTGTCATGCACCCGGTTGCCACAATCATCCTCCCTCTCTGGTGGAGATGAGGCACTGCTAGTTGGCTGGAAAACACGGATTGGGCTGACGGGTGTCACATGGTGTGGGATTGTACTCAGTCCCCCCCAATTCAGGTGATTCTGCTGCCAAATCCAGTAGTCTCTTTAGGATAATGAGAACCTCAGCGACACTAGCATGACAGCAGGGGGTGTTTATGCATGTTGTTTGCCAGTTTCTCACCATACTTGGCCACATCTGACATTGTTGTTGTGTTGTACTGAAGCCAGCTAATGACACTCTATGGCACTCAGTTCTGCACACTCACAGCCCTTGCCAATTGGCTATGGGCTACATGAAGTATTGTGGTGCATCTAAAGATTTTGAATATGGTATTATGGTATTATGTGTGGATTTGTGTGGTCGGCCTGTAGAAAAAGATGCCTTTTCAATTGCCACTTTCTGTAAATTTTGCCATCTGGACTGTCATTAAATGCTTTTTGCACTGCCAGTGTGAGCCAGATCACGCCGCAATACTAAGCTGGTATGTTAGCCTGGCAATATGAGCATGTCTGTAGCCTGGCTGTGACCTGTGGAGACCGTCGGCAAAATGTAGCTTGTGATCATCAGGGAATGTGGATATATATGTGCAATGTTTGCTTTTTGGTGTAGTTGTCACTTGTCATTTTGTGTGATATGTTATATCATGTTCCTGGTAAATGTAATGTGGATTGCGAACGTCACACAAAGAGCACACTATTCTACTAACTGGTCAGTACAGGGACTGAGCTAGTGAACTGGTGGTTGTGATGGATAGCCTTGTGGGAAGTGTTAGCAGTAATGTCTCCCTAGCCAATGTCTGCTATGTGCCATAGGTGGACAGTATGGCCAAGACAGGTTGTTATTGGCTGGTTGGACTGACTTGTAGTTAACTCTGCCTGTTTTTGTGTGGGACTTGTGGACATGATTTTCTGTCTTGTCTTTGGCATTCATGCAGGTCAACACTCATCAGAAGAAGGGGATTCGGTTTGTCATCACCAAAAAGGTACAGAGCCTGAGGGTCCACAGCTGGCAGAGCCCCCACTGTTGGAAGATGTGAGGGGAATAGACACTCTGGGCCCGAATGTTTGCAGAGGCCCAGCTGGGATGGGGTGGCCATCAGACTATGACCCCCTGATGGCCCACATTTCAGCGGTGGCCTACCCTGATTTGGATGGGCATTTGAAAGCAGCACAGCATCCACAAGAGAGCTAACTCCAACAATGTGAGAAGTGTCAGAGATCTTCTAAGCTCACATTGGTGTACACTTGTCATGTATTGGCAACAGGTGTGTACATTCATGTTGGATTGGGACATTATACTCAGCTATGGGAACCCCTCAGTCCTATAGCACAGAATGGAGCACATATGACTGTGTTTTATGTTACAGTAATCTGCTTTTGCTACTCTGGTGGGTGTCAGTTCCACCAACAGTTCGCTCTTACCTAATGTCACAGTAGAAAGGTGGGTAGGATCTTGCCCCCATCCTCTGCTATTTATAAGGGTGTGTGTCTATGTGGGATTTTAAGTCAGGCAGGGGCAAGTCATTGCCAGAGTTTGTTGATTTCTGATGTGTCACAGCATTATGTGATCTAGTGGTGTCCATAAGCCATGTCACATGACATACATAGCTAACATCTTCACACCTGTTGCAAGGTAATTCCACTTGGTAATTGAGAAATGTACATTGACATGCGTGATGCCCCATCAGAGTTGACAATGTGCATGTTGGTTACCAGTGTGAATATGCTACATTTGCACTGGAACACATATGTTGTTATCAGAAGTAACAATGTGACTGCCATACTGAGGTCCTGATATCAGAAATTTGACACATATTTTGCCCAAAGTATACTTATGTAGGTATCATACATAGGCAACGGTTGTCCACTCACAGCTATGGCCCAGAAAGTACTGTGTAGGGATCATGTGTATTTTGAAAACAAAAAGCATGGCTCGCTGTGGGACTGTATCATGTGTACCTGCTGTAGCTATGAAGGATATAACACATGAGGCCAAGGTGTTTGGAGACCTGTGTGCAGGTTGGTAAGTGTGACCTGGCTGTTGACTTGCATCATGGTTGGTGTATAAGTTACATTAGTAATACTTATGCTTTGCCTCTGGGAATCCTCTAAAGGCAGATCCCATGTTTGACATGTCTGATGTGTGGCTAATGACGTTGCTTCTCATTCTGTGACAAATTAGTTTACTAATGATAGTGTGTGCAAAATATGTTTCCCCCCTTCCTGCACAGTACAGTAGTCTATTTGATACATACACAAATTAGAAAGTGTGAGGGACATTGGTGTGAGCCTCCTTGGTCCTTACATCGCTTATATTGCTTCTCTTCTGGAGACATTTATCCTAGATATTTTGGACCTTAGTCCATTGACACTCCTTGCCTCATCACAATTGGTACATGTGTGTGTGACATGTGTACTACTTCCTTGAATAACATTTGGCAGCTGTGACATATTGATGTGTCATGTGATGGTATGTGCCCATAGTGATATGGTTGAATCCATGTCACTTGCTGAAGGTATGCCTTGTTTGTACCAGGGTTGCCTGCCTTTACTTGAAAACATATGGTATTGTCTGGTATATGATGTTAGTGTAAGATATTTGTGTGGTAAGGCGTGGGTCTGTGTAATTGGATAACTACCTTACAATGGGAATCCATTCCTTGTCTATTGCTTGACAATGTTGTTCTGATTATGGCACCTTTATTTTGTCACCTAGTTATGGTTTGGTCAGTGTGATAGATAAACTTAATTCCTGGTATTGTAAGTTTCAGTTAGCTTGCCTTGCTGGTGTGTTACACTAGTAAAACTGAGGGACATGCATTGTTTAGTGTTGTTACATGATTTTGGCATTACGCCCTCCAGTCACGACACCACAGTCAACAAGGGACTGTAGTCACACAGCACTTACACACATGAAAGAAAACATTCAGGTCCTCATTACGACCCTGGCAGGTGAGGGAGAAGTGTCGGTAATACCGCCAACAGGCCGGCGGAAATAAAATGGTATTATGACAATGTCGGTTACTGCCATGGTCATCCGCCACTTCTCCACTCCGACCGCCAGGGCGGTGACGACCGCTGGGCTGGAGACTTCGGTCTCCAGCCCGGCGGCCATCACCAGACTGCCACAGGTATCAGGACCCTGCATACTGCCATGAATTTCATGTGGTTTGGAACCTTACCTTGTCCGGTGATCCTCCGGGAGGGAACGGGATCCATGGGGGCTGCTCCTCTGCCAGCTCCCCGTCACCAGAACACCGCCATACCGAATCCTGGGTTGGGATTCGGTGGGCGGTGTTCTGATGAAGGGGCAGCGGAGTTGGAAAAGCCTCCACTTCCCTGCCAACCTCCAGTATGGCTGCTGGCAGCTCTCCGTCCGAAAAAGGACAGAGGGCTGCCAGCAGTCATGATGCGCTGCGCGGAAAATCACCTGCACTGGCAGTCTTAGGCACAGCGGTACCTCGGCGGTCTTGAAAAAAGACCACTGAGGTTGAAATGAGGCCCTCAGTGTTACAAAAATAAAGGTACTTTATTATGGTAACACAGTACCAATAATACTATAGAGACAATTCTCCCTTAGGAGGTAAGTAATACACAAGTTATATACACTAGTAGTCAGAAATAGGCAGAAGAAAAGTTGGAAAACAGGGCAAAACAGTGTAAACACAATGGAGAATAGTGACCCTCTGGGGAGAACAAACCATATACTAAAAAAATAGAATGCAAGAGTTGGACCACTACCTAGGTAAGTGGAGTGTGTAGAGGGGCACAGGGGGTATCAGGAAACCATGAAGGTAAGTACCACAACACCACCCAGCGACCAGGAAAGCAGGAGTAAATCACTAGAATTTCCCCAAAACAGCCACTTAGAAGTAAAGAAGAGAAATTCAAAACCCAGAGATGACTGCAAGAAACCAACAGTGGATTCCTGAAGAGGAAGACCTGCGGAAAAGGGGACCAAGTCCAGAAGACAGTCAGAGTCCATTGGAGGCAGGAGCCCTTATCCACCAAGCTGAGGATGCAGGAGTTGGTCGACAGTGAAGAAGGAGAGTCAGCACTGCAGCCCTGGAGTCGGAGTCAAGTTCCTGGTGAATGCAAATGATATCCCATGCTGGAAGGAAGATGGCAGTTGGGTTTGCGGTCGAGATTCCACCAACAAGCCCTGGCACAGGTGAAATGAGCAGTTGGAGGAAAGTGGTGCTGCCGGGAACGAGCAAGGCTTAGGAGGACTCAACCCAGGAGAGGGAGCCAGAGGGGGCCCTCAGCGTCACAGAGAGCACACAGAAGCACAGGCAGCACGTACAGGGGTCCCCTTGGACGAGGACACAGAAGTTGCAAATGGAGCCGATGCAGCACTATGAAAAGGAGTCCAACATCGCAGGAGAGACACTAAGGGAACTGTGCATCACAGGAAGGAGTGCTGGGGGCTGCAGGTACACAATGCCTGAAGACCTCTTGGAAGAAGTGTCAACAAGACTTGAAAGCTGCAAAAGATGCAGTGCTTGGTGGTACTGTCCTGCGTAGGAAGGCAAGGGCTTACATTCACCCAAGTGGGATAGCTGGTAAAGAGGACCAATGGGATCACTTCTGACTACTACCCTGATGCAAGATTCACACACCTTAGCAGGAGAGGGGATACACACAGCTGGTCATCATTGCTATTGGTGCCTGCAAATGCAGGAGAGTGACTCCTTCACTCCAAGGGAGATTCCTTCTTCTTTCCTGTGCAGACTGAAGATGGGATGTCCTCAGAGGATGCACGACCAGGGAAATGCTGCAGATGCTGGAAGGAGCAGTGGAACAATGTTGCAGACAAAGTCTTCATCTTTGTTGCAAATTGCCAGGTCCTGGAGAGTCCAAATGCAGTTTCTTTGGTCAGAAGTTGAAGTGGAGGTTGCAGAGGAATCCTGATGGAATCCTGCAAGCAGAATCTGAGGAACCGACCAAAAGTGAGACCCTAATTAGCCCTGAAAGGGGGATGGGTCACCTAGGTGGGTGACCACCTATCAGGAGGGGGCTCTGACGTCACTTGCCTGACCTGGCTAATCAGATGCTCCCAGAGTTCCCTGTCAACCTTGGATTCAAGATAGCAAAACCCAGAGATCCTGTGGAGGAGCTCTGGGCACTACCCCTGGGGTGGGGATAGACAGGGAGTGGTCATTCCCCTTTCCATTGCCCAGTTTCATGCCAGAGCAGAGACTGGAGGCCCCTGAACCAGTGTAGACTGGTTTATGCATGGAGGGCACCAAATGTGCCCTTCAAAGCATACCAGTGGCCTGGGAAGCTACAGCTCCCATTCCAGCAACACCTATTTCCAAAGAGAGAGGAATTAACACCCCTCTCCCAAAGGAAATCATTTGTTCTGCCTTCCTTGGCTAGAGCTGCTCAAGCAACAGGAGCGAGGAAACCTGTCTGTAAGGTGGCAGCAGCTTGGGCTGCCTGGAAAACCTCGGAAAGCTTTAGGAGCAGTGCTGGGGGTCCTCTAAGGAGCACCTAGAGTGCATGGAATCATACAACCAATACTTTCAACAGTATTTGGGTATGATTCCAACATGTTTGATACCAAACATGACTAGGTTCGTATTTTGACTTGTATTTTGTAGGTTTGCGCCACTTTTGCATCAAAAAATGATGCAAATTTGGCGCTAAAAAAGTATAAATATGGGCCCAAGGGTGTCCAAGATACCCCACCCCAAGACCCTGAAAAGTACGAGTAAAGTTACCCTACTACCCCAGATAGACAGTAAAGTCGAGATAGGGGATTCTGCAAGGATAACAACTGACTGAAAAACACTGAAGATGGATTCTTGGACCTGAGGAACTGTAAAGGAAGGGGACCAAGTCCAAGAGTCACGCAAGTGTCCGGGGGGGCAGTAGCCCACTAATCCCCGAATGAAGGTACAAAAGGACTGCCTCTGGGTGCAAGAAGCCAAAGATTCTGCAACAATGGAAGGTGCCAGGAACTTCTCCTTTGGTCAGAAGATGTCCCACGGCGTGCTGGAGGATGCAGAGTTGCTTCCATGCAGAAAGACCGTAAACAAGCCTTGCTAGCTGCAAGAGTTGCGGTTGAGGATTGTGGGTGCTGCCAAGGCCCAGGAAGGACCAGAAGGTCACCCCTTGGAGGAGGAGACAGAGGGGGCGCTCAGCAACAAGGAGAGCCCACACAGAAGCAGGCAGCAACCGCAGAAGTACTTGAACAGGCACTTAGAAGATCTGAGGACAATGGTCAACTCAGAGCAACAAAAGAGGGTCCCACGACATCGGAGTCCAACTCAACGAGTTGGGCAATTCAGGACGGAGTGCTGGGGACCTGGGCTAGGCTGTGCACAAAGGAAGTCTTGCAAAAGTGCACAGAAGCCCTAGCAGCTACAGTTCACACAGTACACAAGATTACTGTCTGGCGTGGGGAGGCAAGGACTTACCGCCACAAAATTTGGACAGAAGGGCCAGTGGACTGTCAAAGTCACTTGGACCCAGCTCCTGTGTTCCAGGGACCACGTTCGTCAGGATGAGAGGGGACCCAGAGTACCGGTGATGCAGAAGTTTATTGCCTGTGTTAGCAGGGGGAAGATTCTGTCGACCCACAGGAGATTTCTTCTTGGCTTCCAGTGCAGGGTGAAGGCAGACAGCTGTCAGAGCATGCACCACCAGGAAACAGTAAAGAAAAAAAGCAGGATGAGGCGCTACAATGTTGCTGGTAGTCTTCTTGCTACTTTGTTGCGGTTTTGCAGGCGTCCTGGAGCAGTCAGTGGTCGATCCTTTGCAGAAGTCGAAGAGGGAACTGCAGAGGAACTCTGGTGAGCTCTTGCATTCGGTATCTGGTGAGATATCCACAGGAGAGACCCTAAATAGCCCACAGAGGAGGATTGGCTACTGAGAAAGGTAAGCACCTATCAGGAGGGGTCTCTGACACTACCTGCTGGCATTGGCCACTAAGAGCTGTCCATTGTGCCCTCTCACCTCTGCATCCAAGATGGCAGAGGTCTTGGACACACTGGAGGAGCTCTGGGCACCTCCCCTGGGAGGTGCTGGTCAGGGGAGTGGTCACTCCCCTTTCCTTTGTCCAGTTTTGTGCCAGAGCAGGGCTGGGGTGGATCCCTGAACCGGTGTAGACTGGCTTATGCAAGGAGGGCACCATCTGTGCCCTTCAAAGCATTTCCAGAGGCCAGGAGAGGCTACTCCTCCCAGGCCCTTCACACCTATTTCCAAAGGGAGAGGAAATCCTTTATTCTGCCTTTCTGGGACCAGGCTGCCCAGGTCCCAGAAGGTAGAAACCTGTCTGAGGGGTTGGCAGCAGCAGTAGCTGCAGTGGAGACCCCGGAAAGTTAGTTTGTCAGTACCCGGGCTCTATGCTGGAGACCCGGGGATGCATGGAATTGTCCCCCCAATACCAGAATGGTATTGGGGGGACAATTCCATGATCCTAGACATGTTACAGGGCCATGTTCGGAGTGAGCATTGTGACACTACATATAGGTAGTGACCTATATGTAGTGCACACGTGTAATGGTGTCCCCGCACTCACAAAAGTCCGGGGAATTTGCCCTGAACAATGGCTAGTGCCAGGGTTCCCACACACTAAGTAACGTTGCACCTAACCTTCACCAAGTGAGGGTTAGACATACAGGTGACTTATAAGTTACTTAAGTGCAGTGTAAAGTGGCTGTGAAATAACATGGACGTTATTTCACTCAGGCTGCAGTGGCAGTCCTGTGTAAGAATGGTCTGAGCTCCCTATGGATGGCAAAAGAAATGCTGCAGCCCATAGGGATCTCCTGGAACCCCAATACCCTGGGTACCTAGGTACCATATGCAAGGGAATTAGAAGGGTGTTCCAGTGTACCAATGAGTATTGGAAAAAGTAGTCACTAGCCTGCAGTGACAATTTTAAAAAGCAGAGAGAGCATAAACACTGAGGTTCTGGTTAGCAGAGCCTCAGTGATACAGTTAGGCACCACACAGGGAACACATACAGGGCATACTTTATGAGCACTGGGGTCCTGACTAGCAGGATCCCAGTGACACATAGGCAAAAAACAAACATACATACAGTAATAATGGGGGTAACATGCAAGGCAAGATGGTACTTTCCTACACCCACCACCCCCAGCATTGCAGACACAACACCTGGCATACCTGAAGACACCACACCAACATTCACTGATCCAGCCACTGCACCTATCCTACCTGCAGACACCACCCCAGCAGACTTTGAGACATCCAGCCCAGCCACCACACCTGCAGACACCATAACCACTGACACCCCTACATGCAGCACATCCACCATACCTGCAGTCATTCACCTAACAGACATCCACCCACCCACCCACCCACCAAAGCATCCCACAGCAACCTTTACACCCTCAGCCTAAGACACATGAATGCCCTCACTCACCCACCCAGCATACACCCTCATCACACAAAATCACACCTCCTCTGACCATGTACCTAAGGCATCCACACCCAAATGTCAGACAACCATTCCACCACCCTCCATACCCATCTCCCCTTCTGATGACCGTCCTCATGCGTCTAAATACAATTCCTTACTAACCTCTTTCTGTCCCCTACTCGCCCCCTGTAACACCCCCAAAAGATCTGTTTCCCTCCCCAGGGCCATCTCTTCCACCTCCGAGGCCCCCCTTCACCTCCATGCCAGCACCCATGCCCCTCCCCGGTTAAGAAGAGGACCAGACCTCCCAAACCAAAGCCATATCCCACCCCTTCCAAGCCTAAGACCAAACCCCATCTCCTCCCTCTCCCCCTCCCCCTCCACCCCAATGCTCCCTGAGGTACCTGCCTGCCCCCTTGATGCCCCTACCTGTGGAGGTTACATGGCAGAGAGGACTCAAGTTGAGGTACAATTTAGTGACTTTGCGAAACTAATTTTATAATTATGGACAAGCCAAAGACTTGAACTTTCATATATTTTGCAAAAGCTATTTATTAAAGCCAACAAGTTGTTGGACTTTTGGTTACATCTTGTCCTGCATTTCCTTTCCTAGGTTTGAGTTGTTCTTTGCTGACATTAGTTGTGTGCCAGTATTTTGTTGTGTGTGCTGCTTGCTGCTTCATGTATGTTTTAGCAGTATGTGAGGTTATGTCCAGTGCAGTTGTCCCCCAGGGGAAGGATGTGTGGTGTGTGATAGGTATGTGTATGTAGTTGACATGTTGGTGTCATGGTATTGTGTTTGTTGTAATACCTCTTTGTTGTAGTGATGTGCAATGTGGTCCTGTATGGTGTATGTCTTGTCCCCTGATGTTTCTAATGTGTACATGTGGTGTGTGTTGTGGAGTTTTTTCAATACAGACATGGAGTGTGTTGAGTTGTGTAAGTGTGCTTGGCTTTTGTGTCCATGTGACTATTTCGATGTGTGTCCCTCAGAGCTGGCTTGTGTCTCGTCTGGTGTTTAGAGTAGTGTATGGGTTGTCGGCTTACCCTTCACCCATTTGTGTACCTGTGCATAACATTTGTTGTTGGTATTGGTTGTACATGAAATCCAAATGGGCCCTGTTCAGGTGGGCATGATTTTGTGGGCCTTGTTCAACATGAGATGTGTTCCAGTACGGCCTTCTTCCAAGAATGGTTTTGCTGCTCCTATTACTGCTGTAATATTGTTGTTGTGATGTGTCACTTTGTGTGTTTTGACAGTTTGTGTCTGTGTGTATTGTACATGGCATAATAGGTTAGATGTCCTGTGAATGGGCGTGTGTGTGATGTCTGTGTCATTTGCTGGGTTGTATGATGGTGTTGTTGTGTGTGTTCCATTGAAAATGGATGCACATGTATGTTGTATGTGTGCCCGATCCCTGGCCAGTGTTAGGTGTGAGTGTGTGACATGTTATTGTATTTGTGCACTTTTTGTGTTGTTAAGAGTTTGTATGTTGTATGGGCATTTGTAAACCTGCTCTGTGTTGCCATGCGTAAATGTTTGGTATTGAAGTATGATGTCTGCGTGTGCTGTCTGAAGTGTGCATGATGTGCATATGTGGGTGTCCTTGATGCAGTATGTGAGTTTGTGTGTCATTATGCGTTTACGTGTGAGTGCAGCCCTTTGCAACCCCTCCCTATGGTATCTTATGTAACTGAACAAATTTGTGCATTTTACCAATATGACAGGTGGTGTGTGTGTACTTACGGTTGTTGTCATCCTCGTTGGCGATGATTCTACTGTCTTTCAGTGAGCAGGAGCAGAGGGATGATGTCTTATTCTGTTTCCATGGCAGCTCCGGATGTGTATGTCTTTGTGGAGGTGAGTGTCTTCTTTTATTTCTGCCTGGGGCTCCATCATGTTTGGATCGCAGTGGTCACATTGGTGCTGTGCTACCTCCTTATGGTCTCCACCGGACTGTTTTTGCCTCCAGATGACCGCCGGGGTCTGTGCTGGCTGGCGGTCTTCTGTGTGCACCACCCCAGACTCATAATTTGGCGGTCCACTTCCCCAGCCAGTTGTCAGTGAGACTGCCAAGATGCCGGTCATGGGACCACCAAACTTGTAATGAGGCCCCAAACTCCCCATGCCCTAAACCAAAATGAATGTGTCCCTGTGTAATGTAAATGGTGCTCATGTAAAGCACTCCAATACTATTGGGTCAAGTCTGCACTATATAAAACTGCAGAAAGACAAAATGCTTTTTTCATTAAGCTATACCTGAGCTAAATTTGGGTGCAGTATCCTCAGTAAAAAATGATTTCAGTTTTCCACTTTGATTCTATCATGATGGTGTTCAGATATGCCACATGTTTGGCATGAATTCAGAATGTTAGCACTCTAGTTGCTCATTAGAA
This sequence comes from Pleurodeles waltl, assembly GCF_031143425.1. NCBI lineage: Eukaryota > Metazoa > Chordata > Amphibia > Caudata > Salamandridae > Pleurodeles > Pleurodeles waltl. Next base: position 753,421 of record NW_027150395.1, read on the forward strand.
AACACTAGTAAATCTGCTGATTACCAGGGAGTTAGCTGGCAGTCTGCTGCTGGTGTTGAAAATGCATGTCAGAATGTGTTAATGAAATAGAAGAGGAAGATATTTGAGAACTTACTTAAAACATTGTAGGAAAGTACAATCTTTCTTTGCATGTTACCCCAATTTTACATGTATGTCAGTATCTTTTTGCCTTTCTCACTGGGATCAAGCAAACCAGGACCGCAGTGCTCATAGTTTGTGGTCTGAATGTGTATACCTGTGTAGTGCCTAACTGTGTCACTGAGGCTCTGCTAATCAGAACCTCAGTGCTCATGCTCTCTCTGCCTTTAAACTTGTGACTATAGGTTAGTGACCACTTTTACCAATTCTCATTGGCACACTGGAACACCCTTATAAATCCCTCGTAAATGGTACCCAGGTACCCAGAGTATTGAGCTTCCAGGAGACCCATTTGGGATGCAGCATTTCTTTTGCCACCCATAGGGAGCTCAGATAAACTTTACACAGGACTGTCATTGCAGCCTGAGTGAAATAAGGCACACGTTATTTCACAGCCATTTTCACAGCAGTTAGGTAACTTATAAGTCACCTATATGTCTAACCTTCACTTGCTGAGGATCAGGTGCAAAGTTTCTAAGTGTGAGGGCACCCTTGCACTAGCAAAGGTGCCCCCACATAGTTCAGGGCCATATCCCCGGACTCTGTGAGTGTGGGGACACCATTACACACATGCACTACATATAGGTCAATACCTATAGGTAGCTTCACAATGGTAACCCCGAATATGGCCATGTAACATGTCTAAGATCATGGAATTGTCCTCCCATTCCAAATATGGTATTGGGGAGCCAAATCCATGCATCCTGGGGGCTCCACTATGGACCCCCAGTACTGCCAAACCAGCTCTCCTGGGTTTTTCCTGCAGCTACAGTTGCTGCCACCCCACAGACAGGGTTCTGTCCTCCTGGGGTCTGGCCAGCCAAGTCCCAGGAACGCAGAACAAAGCATTTTCTCTGAGAGCAGGGTGTTACACCCTCTCTGTTTGCAAATAGGTGCTAAAGGCTGAGGAGTGGTAGCCTCTCCCAGCCTCTGGAAATGCTTTGAAGGGCACAGATGGTGCCCTCCTTGCATAAGCCAGTCTACACCAGTTTAGGGAACCCCCAGTCCCTGCTCTGGTGCGAAACTGGACAAAGGAAAGGGGAGTGACCACTTCCCTGTCCATCACCACCCCAGGGGTGATGCCCAGAGCTCCTCCAGTGTGTCTCAGACCTCTGCCATCTTGGATCCAGAGGTGTGGGGGCACTCTGGAGGCCTCTGAGTGGCCAGTGCCAGCAGGTGACGTCAGAGACCCCTCCTGATAGGTGCATTCCTGACTAGGTGGCCAATCCTCCTCTGAGGGCTATTTAGGGTCTCTCCAGTGGGCTTTTCCACAGATTACAACTTGGAAGAATTCATCAGGGTTCCTCTGCACGTCTCTCTTCGACTTCTGCCAAGGATTGACTGCTGACTGCTTGAGGGTGCCTGCAAAACTGCAGCAAAGTAGCCAGAAGACTACCAGCGACATTGTAGCACCTAATCCTGCCAGCTTTCTGGACTGTTTCCTGGTGGTGCATGCTCTGGGGGATGCCTGCCTTCACCCTGCACTGGAAGCCAAGAAGAAATCTCCCATGGGTCGACGGAATCTTCCCACTGCTTCAGCAGGCACCAAACTTCAGCTTCACTGGTACTTTGGGTCCCCTCTCATCCTGACAAGCGTGACCCCTGGAACACAAGTGGTGGACCTAAGTGACCCAGACTGTCCAGTGGTCCAACTGTCTGAATTTGGAGGAGGTAAGTCCTTGCCTCCCCTCCCCAGACAGTAATCCTGTGCACCGCGTGTTCTGCAGCAACAAGGGCTTCTGTGCACATTTCCAAGAAATCCTGCATGCACAGCTGAGCCTAGGTCCCCAGAACTTCGTCTTGCGATGCACAGCTCCTTGAGTTGATCTCCGGTGTCGTGGGGCCTCCCTTTGCAGTGTTGAGACGACCACCATGTTCAGTCTTCTTGAACCCATGTTCAAGGACTTCTGCGGGTGCTTCCTTCCTGTCCGTAGGCTCTCTACATTGCTGAGGGCCGCCTCTGTCTCCTCTCCCAAGTGGAAACATCTTGGTCCTACCTGGACCCGGGTAGCACCCTTTTTCTCCAACTGCGACTCTTGCAGCCAGCAAGGCTTGTTTGCGGTATTTTGCCAAGGAAACAACTCTGCATTTTCCAGCACGCCGTGGGACATCTTCTGCACAAAGAAGAACTTCCTACCTTCTTTCAATGTTGCAAAACCTGTAGCTTCTTCCAACCGAAGGCAGCCATTTTGCACCTTCATCATGGATTTAGTGGGCTCGTGCAGCCCCTGGACACTTTAGTGGCTCTTGGACTTGGTCCCCTTCCTTTGCAGGACTTCAGGTCCAGGAATCCGTCTTCAGTGCTTTGCAGTCTGTTGTGGCCCATGCAAAATCCTTTATCATGACTTTAGTGTGTTTCTGGGGAAATAGTAGTATTTTACTCCTACTTTCCAGGGTTTTGGGTGGGGTCTCCTTTACACGCTTAGTGTTTTCTTACACTCCCAGTGACCCTCTACACACTACCCTAGCCTAGGGGTCCATTTGTGGTTCGCATTCCACTTTCTTAGTGTATGGTTTGTGTTGCCCCTAGGCCTATTGCATCCTATTGTGTTTTACAGTGTTTGCACTACTTTCTGACTGTTTTACTTACCTGATTTGGTTAGTTGTGTATATTTTGTGTATGTTACTTACCTTCTAAGGGAGTATATCCTCTGAGATATTTTTGGCACATTGCCACTAAAATAAAGTACCTTTATTTTTAATAACTATGAGTATTGACTTTCTTATTTTATAGTACCTGTATGATACAAGTGGTATTGCATGAGCTTTGCATGTCTCCTAGTTCAGCCTTGGCTGCTCTGCTATAGCTACCTCTATCAGCCTAAGCTGCTAGAACACTACTACACTCTACTAATAAGGAATAACTGGACCTGGCACAAGGTCTAAGTACCATTGGTACCCACTACAAGCCAGGCCAGCCCCATACCACCACTCCTTATCATCCACAGACAAATGGATTGGTTGAAAGATTTAACAAAACTCTCAAAGGCATGATAATAGGACTCCCCAAAAAACTCAGGAGGAGATGGGATGTCCTGTTGCCATGCCTCCTTTTTGCTTATAGGGAGGTACCACAGAAAGGAGTGGGCTACAGCCCTTATGAGCTCCTCTTTGGGCACCCAGTAAGAGGTCCCCTTGCTCTTGTGAAGGAGAGTTGGGAACATCCTTTAAAATCTCCTAAACAAGACATTGTGGACTCCAAAACTACTGAACTGATTTACACGAGAATCACAAAAAGTGTAATCTGTGAAACAGATTCTAGCTTCCTGACAAATTCGGAGTAATTCCATTTAGCAGTTTAGGCAGTAGGTGTGTCTAAAGACCCTAAGGAAAAATTAATGCATAAAATGCATTTTGGGACCCCCCCTTTTCCTTGGCTCCCCCACTTGTCAGATCATCCGGAAACTTTCAAGATAGCAGCTGGACTGACCAAAGTATAAGCTTTGAAAATTTGAGATGTTTTGTGAAGAGGCGCCAAAGTCATAGGCAAAACAAAAAACACTCCTTCTATGGAAATTATTTCCTAACTACCTACCTATATACATCTATCTATCTATCTATCTATCTATCTATCTATCTATCTATCTATCTATCTATCTATCTATCTATATATATATATATATATATATATATATATATATATATATACATATATATATATACATATATATATATATTATTTGTAGTCGCCAGTTTAGGACCTAGTTTCCATAGAAAAAGTAGTTTTCGACTTGGCTATCTCTTTAGCACCATTTAATGAATCTACACACAATTTTTCAAAAAATGTGGTCCCAAGAATCTTGTTGTGAATAGAAAGTTTTGAGTTGATCCATCAAGCAGGGGAAGAGAAAAAGGGGGGGTGGGTAAAAAAATTTGTGTTTCCTATGTTAGTTCCCATAGACAGTTTAGACATGCCTGCAGCCCGAACCACTGGACGGAATTATACCATCTTTGGCAGAAAGGTAGCTCTTGGTATGTAGATGAGTCCTTTTCCTATTTGGTGTAAATCCATTCAGCAGTTTAGGAGAAACTAAAGAAAATCCAAACTTGTATATTTAGAGTCGCAATGACTTATCAAATACTGATGATCTTGTGCAGAGATCTCACTGACTACCAACACTTCAACCGCGAAGAGATGGCAGCCATTTTGAGACTCAGCTTCAGCCAAGTCTCAAAATTAAACATAAACAAAAACAAAAGGGGACAAGGTAGCTTTACTCTACCCCACTAGCCTTGGTGTGCAACTATTAGTGAATTTGCTGCAATTGTTTAAAAAAAAGCAAGCCTGGTCTCCCATGCTTGCATTCTTTTGCCCCCAGGTGGGTCAGGTCCCAGGGGCATTGCGAAAATATATGAGGGGGTGCGTGGGCCACCCTCGTAGGGCATATCAAAGCCCCAGAGACTGCAACCTCCTGGGGGCATTACTACTTATGAATGCTGGAGGGCAACCTCCCCAGGGGGAATAGTTTTTTAATGAATGTTGGAGGTGTCTGTGGATCCCACCTACAGCCTTGGGGACTGCCATGTCCCTGGAGCATTGCCAACTATGAATACAGGAGGCCCGCTGGGTCCACCTGCACCCCGGGGACTGCCACCTCCCCGTGGCAAAAGTTATTTAATGCATGTGGAAGGGCTTGTGCGGCCCCTCCAGCAGCCCCAGTGGCTGCCACCTCCCCAGACCTTGAATAATAATGTAGTAGGTGATCTGTTGTGGTCTCCCAGCTGTGGTGACCACGACCTCCCTGGGGCAAAGAGACTGGTAACTATGCAGGGGGGCCCACATAGCCCCCATACAGCACCAGGCACCACTATCTCCTAGGGCAATAAGTATAATATATGGGGGAGCTGTGTAGCACCCACAACCCTGGGATTACCACCCCCCTGGCAAATTAGGAAATTTATGTGGGGTTGTGGCACCGCATGCCCTGGGGACTGACACCTCCCCAGAGCTCACATAAAATAATGAAGCGGGTCTGTCTCGGGCCCAGGGGACCAGCACCTGCCCAGGGCTAAAATAAATATTTGGGCCATAGATGGCCCTGGGGACCACCACCCCCCAAGGTCCGGCTCCTGCTAACTCCTGAGGTTTTCACCCTCGAGAGGTAGCTTTTTGCTTTTGCCTGGTGGGACATTTCAGCTCCCACCAATCAAAAGAAAATATATATCTCTGCTTTCCTCAAGCGGGAGCTGTCAAAAAGCTCCCGCTTGTGGAAACCACAGTATCACAACCTACCAATCCGCCACCTTTTCCTGGGCCGATTCACCGTGAACAAAAACACGGCGGAAACTGGACTTCAAAGGGAAAACACTCACCTCTACACACCCCACGAGGAACCAGGACGCCATGGAACTAGAGCTTCACATTTTCCCAGCCTTTATCTTATTGCTCTCCAACCAGGAGCACGAACGCCGGCGGCGAAGACCGCGGTGAGTACTGCACCTACGACACAGGGGAGGGAAAAAACAGGGACACCCACACGTCACATGCAACACCCCCACCCTCACCCACTACAACACACACACAAGTACATGTTGATACATTACAGTTACACCCCCTAACCTCCCCCCGGAAGAATGCAAAGACAAAAGGAAATGAGTGTAACCATTGTAATCTATTAAAATCCAGTACGCAAAAATATATATACACTATTAACAAATATATATATAATAGAAGTCCAGGTATTGCCCCATTTAAGTCCGTGGAACACTGGGCCCACATTGCATGGTCGAGGCCCACACAAGGTACAAGAACATGACGGAGAGAACACTGCAGGGGCATCAGATATAAATAAAACAGGCACCTCAGGGGGAAGGGAAAGGGGAGACACCTCAGCCGGTTGAGTACACGACACCAAATCCACGAGGGGGCCACATACCCACTGTTCCATCCTGGGGAGTGCAAAGCCACAGTCTCTCAAGTCTCTACAGTGGGTGATTTGCCTACTGTTCCATCCTGGGGAGTGCAAAGCCACAGTCTCTCAAGTCTCTACAGTGGGTGGTTTGCCAACTGTTCCATCCCAGGGGAGTGCAAAACCACAGTCTCTCAAGTGGATAACAGTCTCCACTGGGTCTGGAGGGGGTTTTGTGCCCAGAGTGCTTCATCCTGCCAAGGACAGAGGTAGTGGATGTTTGTCTCCACTGGTTCTGGAGGGGGCTTTGTGCCCAGAGTGCTTCATCCTGCCAAGGACAGAGGTAGTGGATGTTTGTCTCCACTGGTTCTGGAGGGGGCTTTGTGACTAGAGTGCTTCATCCTGCCAAAGACTGAGGTAGTGGATGCTTTTCTCCACTGGTTCTGGAGGGGGCTTTCCCAGAGTGCTTCATCTTGCCAAGGACTGAGGTAGTGGATGCTTTTCTCCACTGGTTCTGGACGGGGCTTTGTGCCCAGAGTGCTTCATCCTGCCAAGGACTGAGGTAGTGGATGCTTTTCTCCATTGGTTCTGGAGGGGGCTTGGTGCCCAGAGTGCTTCATCCTGCTTGTGGCGGACTCAGTAGTGTCAGTGCTCTTGGCGCTCATGGGCCAGCGGTGCTTGTGGCGGTGGTGTCCTGTTTAGCGATGCTTGTGGCGGCGGTGTCCTGTTCAGCGGTGCTTGTGGCAGCGGTGTCCTGTTCAGCGGTGCTTGTGGTGGCGGTGTCCTTGGCAGCGGTGCTTGTGGCGGTGGTGTCCTGTTCAGCGGTGCTTGTGGCGGCGGTGTCCTTTGCAGTGGTGCTTGTGGCGGCGGTGTCCTTGGCAGCGGTGCTTGTGGCGGCGGTGTCCTGTTCAGCGGTGATTGTGGCAGTGGTGTCCTTTGCAGCGACTCAGCTGCTGGCGGTCCTGTCAGGGCCAGCGGGGCTGCTGCTGGCGGTGCTGATTGCTGTCGCCTCCTGGGCAGCGGGGCTGATGGCAGTCGCCTCCTGGGCAGCGGGGCTGATGGTGGTCGCCTCCTGGGCAGCGGGGCTGATGGCGTTCGCCTCCTGGGCAGCGGGGCTGATGGTGACCTTTTCCACCGTGCAGATCTTTCCAGACTTGCCGGGTTTCTTGTGACCCTTCCCCACCTTGGAAGGTGTTGCAGCTGACTCCACACTCCCACCTGTCCCCCTGGGAGTGGCTTTGGTGGCTGGTGTCTTCCTCCTCTCCCGCCGGGCACTGGCCAACTTTTGATGCTTGGCAGGTGGGGGACTGTCCGTGCAGTGGCTCCTTGCCCACTGGATGCCCTTCTGCCTGGTGTACACCAGAATCCAGTGACTACTGGCACCACTAATCCCGCCGATGTTGTGGCTGAGGTGCTAGGTTGGAACCAGGAGAGTCGGGCGCTAGGAGATTGACGGGGTGGGGGAGGAGAGGGAAAGAGGTCAAGGGTGGACAGGAAATGTTTCTTGGGAACACTGGGATGGGTAGCCGGAGGGGGTTTGGGAGTGGAGGAAGAGGTTGTGGTTGTAGGAGGTGTACGTTTGGTGACTTTGGGTGAAGGTGCATGGGCTGGAGGCTGTCGTGAGGTGGATGGCTTTTGGGTGGGTGTGTGCCTGCGTTTGTGTACCTCGGGAGGTGGCATCACAGACACACTGGGAGAGGACACAGGGGATGTGTGAATGGTAGTCGGGGTGATGACTGCACGTGAGCGGGGTGTGGTTTTGTGTGTGCTGGTGATGGAAGTAGTGGCTGTAGATGTAGTGCATGCATGTGTGAGTGGAGACGAGACTGGGAGGGAGGAGGGAGACGAGGAGGAGGGGGACACAGTGGAGGCAGTGGATGTTGCTATGTCTGCATGTGTGTGATGTTTGCGTCAGTGCATGTGGGATCTGTGGTGCTTATGTTTGCCTGTTGGGGTGTGTGCATGCTGGTCTGATGGTGTGCTTGGGGTAGGCTGAGGTACAGGGGTGTGGGTCTGGGTGGAAGAAGTTGGAGGGGGGAGGCTAGAGACAGGGACAATGGCTGCCATCAGTGCTGAGGGCAGAGTCTGAAAAGCTCGCTGAAGGGCTGCCTGACCAGAATGAATGCCCTCCAGGAATGCACTGGTTTGTTGCAACTGCCTCTCTACACCCTGGATGGCATTCAAAATGGTAGACTGCCCAACAGTGAGGGACCTGAGGAGTTAAATGGCCTCCTTGCTGAGGGCAGCAGGGGTCACTGGGACAGGGCCTGAGGTGCTTGGGGCGAAGGAGATGCCCAGCCTCCTGGGTGAGCGGGTACGGGGCAAAGGCTATGGGGCTGCTGGGAGGTCGGTGCTGGAAGGGGGGGTGGCAGCTGTACCTGTAGATGGGGGGCACAGATGGGCCCGCCACCACAAGGGAGCTCCTATCAGAGGACGAGTCCGTATCACTGGTGTCAGCTCCTCTCCCGCCGTGGAGCTCCCCTCACCCTCCGTCCCACTGGTGAAATCAGAGTCCGTAGTGTCGCCCTCCTGGGACATGTGGGATGCAGCTCCCTCCTGCTCCGGTGCCACTGCTCCTCCGCCTGATGATGCTAATGCACACAAGAACAGGGAGACCAAAAAAAGGGGGGGGGAACAGAAGAAAGACATGTTGAGTGCATGCATTATCGCTACAGTTGGCGGACAAGACAGACACAGAAGCCCCCTGCACTACGCCGCGCACTTGGGGTCCACTATGCAATCCCTGGGATATGGCCTACAAGGCTATGGCCGACATCTGCACACATGGATGTCACAGGAGCCTGACTAGGTGTAGCTGGCACTGTACCCAGGTGGGGTGGGGTGCCACAGGGCCTGCCTGAAAAAGGGGACCTAACTAGCACACTCGCCCTGGCCTAGGGGAACCCACAGCCCACCTCCCCCACCCAGACACCTCCACTGCACACTGAATCAGCAGTATGAGAGTGTACTCACCCCCTTGTTGCTGCTGTGATGCCCTCAAGCGCCAATCCAACTCCGGGTATGCCACCGCCAGGATGCTGAACATCAGGGGGGTCATAGTGCGACGGGCACCCCTCCCACGTTGGGAGGCCATCCCCAGCTGGGCCTCGGCCGTCTTCTTCCTCCAGCGGCGAATGTCCTCCCATCTCTTACGGTAGTGGGTGCTCCGTCTGTGATAGACCCCCAGGGTCCGGACGTCCTTGGTGATGGCACGCCAAATATCCTTCTTCTGGTGGGCGCTGACCTACAGAAATTGCACAGGGGAAAAAGAGAAGTTATTATCTACTGCACCATCACAGTCATTGGCCCGCATCCCTACCCTTGCCATGTGGCACATGCACTCACCGTTGTTTCATGCACGCCTCATCCCACCCCCTATCTTTCATCCACCCCACTCCACACAGGCACAGCCCATACAGCATGCTGCCAGTGTACTTACCTGTTTGTCTGGAGGACTGTAAAGTAGCGTGTACTGGGGGAGGACCCCATCCATGAGTTTCTCCAACTCCTCCGATGTGAAGGCAGGGGCCCTTTCCCCAGATGTACGAGCCATTGTCTCTTCCAGACTGAGGTCACAGCAGCACTTGCAGTGTAGGTCCTCTCCTGTCGAAGATCAGGTATTGAGTGATTGAACAGATAGAAAATGGCGGTGACGTCCACGGCGGTGTGTACCGTCACCGCCAGCGTACATCGTCAATGACTCCTGGGACCCAAAGGGTCCAATGTTAACCAATGCAGAATTGCGCTGCGGTATTCGACCGCCTACCGCGACGGTGTACAACACCAGTGCAGTTACCTCATATCCCATTGTCCCACTTTACAGGTCAGGCAGCCGCCATTTCAGGGGCCCACATGGCTATATTTTTAACTGCGTCACACATACCTAGGCCTTGCCTCAACACTCATACAAGCTAATTACTGATTATGAATCGTGTTCTGTGTAAGCTGTGTGTACGTACCTCTGAGTTGGTTGACTCTGTGCTTGCTTCATAGGCACCGTCTGCTGGGACATGTGAGAAGATGGCGGCATCCTCCGGGGTACAGACCGCTGCTGGACCTGTCGACAATGGAGGAAAGACATGTAATCATCACCTACAGGCTTGATCGTGCCACAATCCAGGAACTGTGTGCCCAGTTGGAGCCAGACCTGATATCAGCTATCCGCCATCCCACAGGAATCCCCCCTCAAGTGCAGGTGCTGTCAGTACTCCATTTCCTTGCAAGTGGGTCTTTTCAAACTACAGCGGCCATAGCATCAGGGATGTCCCAGCCTATGTTTTCCAACGTGTTGTCCAGAGTGTTATCTGCCTTGCTGAAACACATGCTCAGCTACATCGTTTTCCCTCAGGTGGAGGATTTGCCTACAGTGAAAGGTGACTTCTATTCCCTGGGACATATCCCCAACATCATAGGTGCCATTGATGGGACACATGTGACCTTGGTCCCCCCGCAGGAGTGAACAGGTGTACAGAAACCGGAAGAGTTATCATTCGATGAATGTGCAGATGGTGTGCTTGGCAAACCAGTACATCTCCCATGTGAATGCCAAATTCCCTGGCTAAGTGCATGACGCTTACATCCTGCGGAATAGCAGCATCACTTATGTGATGGGGCAGCTCCAGAGGCACCGTGTGTGGCTATTAGGTGAGCACCTGGAAGCAAGTCAGTGGGAATGGTTGTGTGGGTCTGGGGATATCCCTCCAGGTTAGTGTGTGTCTAACAGTTGTCCCTCGCCATTTGCAGGTGACTGGTTACCCCAACCTGTCATGGCTACTGACCCCAGTGAGCAATCCCAGGACAAGGGCAGAGGAACGGTACAATGAGGCCCATGGGTGAACTAGGAGGATTATAGAGAGGACCTTCGGCCTCCTGAAGGCCAGGTTCAGGTGCCTCCATATGACAGGTGGTTCCCTATTCTACTCACCAAAGAAGGTATGCCTGCTGTATGCTTCACAACTTAGCTTTGCAACAACAGGTGCCTTTTCTGCAGGAGGATGGTCCAGATGGAGGTGTTGTGGCAGCACTCTACTGTCTGTCCTTTGCACCCAGTGTATGTCACTGAGTTTTCACTTTCCCTTAAGATTTCACAGATGTGGGTCCCCCTGTGTGACATCTGCTTTGTTTCCTCAAGGACTAGAGCTGTGTGACATAGGTATGTTGACATTACATTTGAAAGAGCATTTTGTCACTCTAATTGCTAATATACTATTTCGAAATCACAGACAGACTCCAGATTGTTTTGTGCTTTAAGGGTGTTTATTTTAGTGCTCATTATTGGAGAATTCTGTAACATGGTGAGGGGTGATGGTGGAGGAATGTCCATGGCAGAGTCCATAACAAAAATGTGTACACTGTTCCAAGGAAAGAGTATTGTTAATGAGGACGAAAAGTAGACTGAAAAAAGATGTTGTAGGAGTGCCCTCAAGCATCACAATAGGATGCTAGGCATCATCATCGGGCTGACTCCTCGCCAGACCGGCACTGCAACGTCTGACGGGCCACCACGCAAGAGGTGGTGGCTCTTCAACCGGAAAACGGTTCTGCCCTGGGTCGACATGTTTCGCGCCTACGCGGTCAGGAATTGATCCACTGGGGCTTCATCAGGACCGTTTAGTTGTAACTTCTCCTTAGTAAACAAAAAAACAACAAAAACCGTAAATGCTGGGAGGTCACTTACAGTCTGTGGACCAGTCGTCACAGTCAGTCTAGTTGTAGGTCGCCCATCCCATGTCGCGACCTCGGGTAGGCACACAGCAGACCACCGATCAGGTTTAATGAACCCACCTTGGTCATGAGGTTTTACGCGTCCCTATGATGCCCTGTCTTTAAATGGGATGGGCGACCTACAACTAGACAGTGGATCAATTCCTGACCAAGTAGGCGCGAAACATGTCGACCCAGTGTTAGGAGTGAATACTCTCACCTCCTTCCCTTTTTTAGGAGTATAGGAGACATTATTTCCCTTGATACTCCTTCATTCATTTTTAATCTTGGCCTGACCCTTACTATAAATAATAAATCGAGTCATTAGGTGTTCAGAGTCAATTTTAGATACCCTCCACTCTCCTTTCTTCCTCTGTAGCACGTTCTGCGGACCTAATTTGATCTGCAGAACCGTTTTCCGGTTGAAGAGCCACCACCTCTTGCGTGGTGGCCCGTCAGACGTTGCAGTGCCGGTCTGGCGAGGAGTCAGCCCGATGATGATGCCTAGCATCCTATTGTGATGCTTGAGGGCACTCCTACAACATCTTTTTTCAGTCTACTTTTCGTCCTCATTAACAATACTCTTTCCTTGGAAAAGTGTACACATTTTTGTTATAGGTTCATGTATAGGGAGTAAGTACACTGGACCAGCAAAATCTCCCAGTCCTCCTCGTGTTGATAGCATGGCAGAGTCCAGTCTATTTGTTTCACAGGTGCATTGTCCAAAGGGGCATAGGAAGTGGAGCTGGGACATTTTGAGGATGGACAGAGTGATAAGGTGGGACAAAAGAATGACATTCAGGGCGGTCTCATTTCTTGGCGGAGGTCTTGGCATCGTTCTCTGTCTTTGTCGTGGATCTCAGGGACCGTTTGCGGGGTGGTTCTCCATCTGCAGGGGGTGGGGTGCTGGTGTGGTGGTCCTGTGGCGGTGCCTCCTGTCCACTAGCGCCGGCAGAGGTGGTGGGCAGTTTATCGTCCAGCCTAGTGTCACGGGCCCCTTGTTGTGCCACAGTGTCCCTCCTGGTGTTGAGGACTTCCTTCAGCACCCCTACGATGGTGCCCAGGGTGGAATTGATGGATCTGAGTTCCTCCCTGAAGCCCAAATACTATTCCTCCTGCAGCCACTGGGTCTCCTGAAACTTGGCCAGTACCGTTGCCATTGTCTCCTGGGAATGATGGTATGCTCCCATGATGTTGGAGAGGGCCTCGTGGAGAGTGGGTTCCCTGGGCCTGTCCTCCCCCTGTCGCACAGCAGCCCTCCCAGTTCCCCTGTGTTCCTGGGCCTCTGTCCCCTGAACGGTGTGCCCACTACCACTGCCCCCAGGTCCCTGTTGTTGTTGGGGTAGTTTGTTAGCCTGGGTTCCCTGTAGTGGTGGACACACTGCTGATTGACGTGTCCTGGGGGAAGAGGTATGGGCCTGCTGGGTGGGTGCTGTGCTGGTGTTTCCAGAGGGGTGAAGCTCTGTGGTGGCCTGGGCCAGTGTGAGGGGAACTGACTGTCCCGAGGTCCCAGATGGGCCGGTCTGGTCATCTAGATCCAGTTGGACAGAGCTGCTGTCATCACTGTGGGCCTCTTCTGTTGGTGGTGTGGACATGTGTGGACCCTCCTGTCCGGTGACATTGGGTAGGGGTCCTGCAGGGGTGTAAAAGCATGATTATTGCATCTGTGTGTACCATGGTGTGCAATGGGTGGGTAACCGTGTACTCTAGTGCTTGCATTCCTGTGTGGGACCTTGTGTGATGATGGTTTAGCGGGGTGTATGGGTATGTGCTGTGGCCATGCATTGGTGATGGGTGTCCATGCTTTGGTGTTGCATGCAGGGCTTGGTGTTGAGATGTGTGGTTTGTGATATTGGGACATGTGTGAGGAGTTGGAGTGATGGGGGTGAGGGCGAGGGTGGGGTTATGTGATAGCATGCAGGTAGGGTGGGGGATAAGGTAGTTAAGGTTTGACTTACCAGAGTCCATTACTCCAGCTACTCCTTTGAGGTCCTCAAGATGCAGAATCGCCAAGACCTGCTCCTCCCATGTTGTTATTTGTGGGGGAGGAGGTGGGGGTCTGCCGCCAGTCCTCTGTACCGCGATGTGGAGTGTGGATACCACGGAACGCACCTTCCCCCATAGGTCATTCCACCTCTTCCTGATGTCATCCCTATTTCTTGGGTGCTGTCCCACTGCATTGACTCTGTCCACTATTCTGCGCCATAGCTCCATCTTCCTAGCAATGGAGGTGTGCTGCACCTGTGATCCGAATAGCTGTGGCTCTACCCGGATGATTTCCTCCACCATGACCCTGAGCTCCTCCTCAGAGAACCTGGGGTGTCTTTGCCGTGCCATGGGGTGGTGTGGGTGATGTGTGGGGAAAGTGTGTTGTGATATGTGGGGTGATATTTAGTGGTGTGTTGTGTGGGGTGCGTGGATGTTATGTGGGTGATGGTGTTGTGTGCCTGTGGATGCTTGTTTGTAGATTGTGGTGTCTCTCTCTGGCCTTCTTTGGGGATTTTGGTTGTAGGGGTTTGTGGGTGAGGTGGGTGTGTGTTTTATATTGTATTGGGTGTGTGGGAGTGGTGTGTGTATGTGTATCAGGTGTGTGTATTTGGAATTGTCCAATGTGGCTGTGTTTTGTAAATGTGTGTGTATTTTGAGCGCTGCGGTGTGTACCGCCAATGGAATACTGCGGTTGAAAGACCGCTGTGTGGATTTGTGGGTCGTGATAGTGTGGGAGTATTCCTGTTGGCGTGACAGTGGAGGTTTTGTTTTTGCCAGTTTATCACTGACCTTTGTTGTGGCGGACTTGTGTGGGTGTCTGAATTTTGGTGGATTCTGTGCTGCGGGTCATAATGACCGTGGCGGAAATCCGCAGCGGTGTGTTGGCAGTCTTCTGCACGGTGGTAAGCGGCTTTTACCGCCAATGTTGTAATGACCCCCTTTGTGTGTTTGGCTAAGGCAAAGCAAGTGTGTTTTCTCAGCATTTCCACCTTGAAAAGTTATCGGTATCTATAACCTTGATGGAGGTATTTGCATTATGTCATGTAGTGACTGTCTCGAGTGGCTTTTTTCTTGTCAACTGTTGCTGAGATCCAACCTCCACTGTGCATGGCCAAAGGCTGTGTGCGATACAGGTTTAGGTGGTTGTAGGTGGTTGGCAGGAAGGCCGGGCTGTAGGACGGGCATGGCGGTGGTTGATCTAACAGATAGTAATTAAAATGACTTCATGAAAAAAAATATTGAAATTCAATGAAAAAACAAAGGTTACAAGGATGTTGCAGTTAGGAATTAGAATATGAAAAAAAACATTGAAATTCCGGCAAAAAAACAGAGGTTACAGGAACGTTATAGTTAGGCTCACATTTTCAATTTAAAAAAACATAGAAGCTCACTTGTTTCAGTTAGAGTTATCTCAAGTAACTATAACTCATGCCCTAAGGTAACTATAACGCACCACCTCACCATACACTGCTAATTACCCCACAAATTACAACCCTCATGAAATCTTTGATAACATCATTAATAATATCAGTGTGTAATATTTGAAGTCAAATTTTTCACAAAAAAAACTGTGCATGGTAGGGGTACTAGTGATAGTTACGTTGGGGCATATATATATATATATATATATATATATATATATATATATATATATATATATATATATGTATTTATATATATATATATTTTTTTTTATTTATTTTTTTAACCTATTGGCGGTCGTCACAACTTATTTATAGTTAGGACCTTTTTTTCCCATAGATGGAGCTTTTTGTTTTGCCGATAACTTTGGCGCCAATAGATGAATCTTCAAGAAAGTTTTAAAACTTATACTTTTTGTCAGTTCAGCTGCTGTCTTGAGAGTGTTGGGGTGATCCGTCAAGCGGGTACCAAGAAAAAAGGGGTGTTCCTAAACAATTTTACCCTATTCTGTGTCCATTTAATTTTTCAATTTCTTGAACACAGCCACAGCCCGAACCACTGAACCAAATTACACCAAATTTAGCAGAAGGCTAGCTCTTGGTCCACAAAGCACACATTTTGTGATTTGTTGTAAACTGTTAAGTAGTTTCTGATTTATTAGTGTTTAAAAAATATAGGTATATAGGGACGCAGATCCTTTGTGGATTTCAACCTGTGGATTTGGGGGAAAATTGGCTGGCCACAACCTGACTTAGATGTTTCGGCTGCCATTTTGTTTGTCACATTAGCTTGGGGTGGGAAAAGAAGAGTGCCAAAACACATAAGGGGTCAGGATACAGGTATCCTGACCCAATAGGACAAATAGAGAGGTCCTCGTGGGCAAAAAATTGTCCAATTATATGGTGGATCAACGTATCCAGAGAAAAATTGAAAAAAAAAAAACACCCACTGCATCCAACCTCATGTTTGGGTTTGGAAGCAGGGTCAAGACTGATTTACATTTAGCTGGGTCCAAACTGGGGTGACGTGGCAAGCAAAATAACGATGGATTAAACCCAGATCGGTGAATGGGGACGCGCAGAAACTCGCCACAGGGACTTGGTGTCCCAGGATCGAGCCACGGGAGTCGTTGTCCCATAACGCCTTGTGGAGGGGGTGGAGCTAGAGGAGGAAGGAAAAGCTCTTAAGCGCTACATCTACGACACTGCGTGGGACACGCAGAAACTCGCCACAGGGACTTGGTGTCCCAGGATCCAGCCACGGGACTCGTTGTCCCATAACGCCTTGTGGAGGGGGCAGGGCCAGAGGAGGAAGGAAGCACTCTTAAGCACTACATCTATGCCGCTGCGTGGGACACGCAGAAATTCGCCACAGGGACTTGCTGTCCCAGGATCCAGAAACGGGACTCGTTGTCCCATAACACCTTGTGGAGGGGGCGTAGCCAGAGGAGGAAGGAAGCGCTCTTAAGCGCTACATCTACACCGCTGCGTGGGACTTCCCTTGCCCTTCATTGGACCTAAGAGGCCAGGCTGGGCCACCCCTATTAGTTCCAGTAGAGAGGGTAAGTGACTGGGCCTTAGATCTCATTTGGATTGTATACGTGGTTTTATTTTTGTAATAAATTTTCATGGTGCACTGAAGTCTTTGTCTCTCCAGCAATTCAAATAGTGGCTGCTCCATGTGATTGACCTGAGAGGCACCTGGGGCACCTGAGTCCTCAGTGGAAAATCTGTGAAGATGGGCAGGAGAAAGCCATTGCCAAATGGGAATCAGGGAGGAGGGGAAAAGAGTAAATCGAACTCAAACTCAACACTGGATTCCTTTTCAGTATGTGCTGTTGGGGTAGTCACAAGAGAGATTGATTTGGCAGAAAGGAGACTCTCGCTGTAGTTGGGTGATTGGCAACAAACGTCAACTGAGGATGGGGGCTTGGGGATCATTGAGGGTGAGGATGGACAGTCTCTGGCTAGCCAGGGGGATTTGCCCAAAACCTCACAACAAGCTGAACCAGAGGGGTCAGAGGCAAAGGATTTTGGAGGATGAATGAGGAAGAGCAAGAGGCTTTTGATGGTCTCTTTGCCGGGCAATAGCAGTCCTCCTCCGAAAAAGAATAAGACTGCAAACAGACCGCCAATAAATTGCCCCTGCCTGCCATCCTTAACTTGAACCCCTTGGGCCCTTTGGATCAGTGCCCTGATTTCTGTCTTGAAAATTTATTGCCAACATTTAAAGAAATGATCGAGTTTTGTTTGGCCCGGTAATGGAGATTCTGCGGGTGCTTAAGACTGCAGTTTCTCAGAAGAGCCAAGGCCGGATCCTGATAAAGAGGGCCTTTTGGATCTTAGTTGGCAAAGTAGATTGGCTGAGAGGATACCTCAGCAAAAAGAAAAACTTAGCTCCCTGATGGGAGAGATGCAAAAACCTCCAAGCTATCCCATCTCGAGGGCTGCTTGTCTTCGTGCAGAGACCGTGATGGGAGATTCCTCAGTAACCCCTGAGACAAACTGCAGGAGGGAGGGTGGTGGGATATTTGGAAGTGGGTATACGGATAGCGTGGGTGTGACTCAAGATAGGAGTGAGACTCAAAACCCTCATGGAGTAAATTGTCTTCTCCTTGTCTGTTTAGAGCTTTCTCCAGCCTGCGCACCTTATGTGGTGGTGCTTACTGGTGTTCCCCCCTTAGCACCAGGTATAAGTGAATCCACGGCCCAATTAGAGAACAAGACCTGCCATTGGTTGAGTAAAAATCGTGACTTTGTCTGCAAGGACTTTGAGGATATCCTGTTTGTCAGAAGAATTTACTGGGTCGGGACCCGGGTAAAGGTTGGCCATGGGGACTGTGTGATTGTAAATTGTAGATATCCAGGCTTGGCTCAGAGGATACTTTGATTGGCGTTGTCCCCTTGTGTTTTTTCTATAACCACACCCAGCTGAGAGATTATATTTTGACTAGGAATCCCAGCCTAGAGCAGAGTGCCCTACAGCCAAATATATTGGTCATGACTTTTCTTCCCCCACAGAGCTGGAGAGGGTGGATTAACGCTATGCTTTTGCTGCCTTGATCACTGAAGGGCGGGAGGGTTCAAATATGAAGTGTTGCCTTATCTCATGGAATGTAGCAGGGTATGATTCTAAGTTTTTGGATAGCAAATGTTTGAAGTTTGTGGCACATTATGATTTTATCTTAATGCAAGATACCTGGTCAGATGGGATTGCTGTATGGGGTGGTTTTTAAAATGTTACTGTCCCGGCCGTAAAGTCTTAAGGCGGGCACACAAAAGGTGGTTTAGTCACCCTAATTTGATTCTCCAAAATAGCAAGAGCTTATCAAATTACATGTAATCATCACAGCTTTTTAATCAATTGGGTAGTTTTCTCAAACAAATTTAACGTTGGTCAACTTCTAAAATGCTGTTTGGGATTCTGGTTGCCAAATTGAGGTGCTCTTTTCTGTTTTGCAGAAACTGAAGTGCAGAACTGAGGGGTTTGGGCTGGCTTTCTGTGCTGTCTTGGCAGGGGATTTTAACGCTAAAATAGGGAGCTATAGTACTATGGAGAATCCTTATGAACAGGATTACAAGACAAAGTCAGTAGAGGGGACACATGATGTGAGGGATGGGATTATGATTAAAGGCCTAACGAGTTTGGGTCTTTTGAACCTCTGTGACATGGGAGTGGTGGGTACACATCAGGCCCCCACTTTTATAGGGGGGTCTCGAAACAACAATTGATTACATTTTTGTGTCCCTTCCTTTAAAGAACATGGTCAAGGATGGTGAAGTAGTAGTGCAGCATTTCAGTGACCACAATCCCCTCAGGATTTCTCTTAATTTCCCTGACACAATGCGGAAATCAGTGCGGGTGGGCCAGTCTCGGTGAGACCTAAAGATCAGGGTAGACGAATCGGCTGGAAACAAGTCAATATTCGGCAATTAACACAGAGGGTAATGGGCAAAAATGTAAACATGTTTTTAGGAACTCTCCTGGCTGATTCTCCCAGCCCAGGGGAAGTCATGGATGCTATATCCAAAGTAAATAGAGCCCTTAAAGAAAGTATGACTGCAGCTGCCCAGCCTTCGTGTAAGGTACAAGGTGGGTTGGTTCACCAAGCCCTGTTATGAGGCCACGCGATCTCTGAGGAAGGTCTTAAAGGAAAAAGCAAGGAAATTCCCTAGTTGGCTTATGTAAGAAACGTAGCTAATGCATTGGGACGTTTAGACATCTTTGATGCACCAGAGGGTCTATCCAGTGCAGACAAAAGGTGGGAAAAGGAGAATTTCCTAAAAATGGCATTGGCCAAGAGGGAGGAGGTAGAGCTAAGGAAGAAATCATTGAGGGATTTTATTATGATAAAGATTGGGGTGGGACCAGAGGCCTAACTCTTGGAGGTTAAAAACGTATGGAAAAGGAACCTCATTACGTGATTTCGTTAGGGGCTGATTAGAACTAATCTGTGTTTCCCGTTAGGGCAGTTTGACCAGAACACCATAAAATTGTGTCCGGGTGCTGGTGTTTCCACTCAGACCCTAATGCACTTTACTATGTTTTGTGAGCCATATGCGCCTTCTAGGAATCAATATTTAGTCCCTCTTTTGAGGGACAGGGATGTTGTGCAATACCGTCCAGCTTTTATGTGGTTATGTATGACTTCTGACGCGTTGGTGTAGCGAGGGATTGGTTCCTTCTTAAAGGGAGCTATAACTTGGTGGAACAGTGTACATTTTTTATCATGGTTTAGTGTTTATATACAGTACATTTTTATCTTACTATGGAACCATCAATTTGAACAACGTAATCTTAAAAGCAATTTTTGTTTTTTGATGTAAGTGAGGGCTATAAGGTCCAAGAGATTGTGATGTGTTGGGTATTTATATGTTTTTATGGTTGAAAAAATTTAAACTGAATAAAGTGATATGATGAATGGGGTTGAGTGTTTGAAAAGTTTCAGCACTTCATCCATCATTTTATTTAGTGATATTGCCTTGTTTGTCTTAATTGGCTAGGGTATGCTCAGACGTGGGTCCCTTGGTTGCTGCGCCACTGGATTCAAGCTAGCCTGGCTGATGAAGGGTGATACCCTGAAACCAGTCCTAGGTTACTTGAATCCTGTCCATGGAGGTCTTGGCTTGGCAGTTCAGGCTGTACTGCTCCCAGTGGGAGCAGGGTCAAGAATGATTTGCATATAACTGGGTCAGAACTGGGGTGACGTGGCAAGCAAAATAACAATGGATGAAACCCAGATCTGTGACTGGGGGTGAGTGATTGAAAAGTTTCAGCACTTCGTCCATCATTTTATTTTCTGATATGGGTGTGGGTGTATGCCATAGGCCAGGTCCTGCAGCCAGCCCACGCTGCACATGGCCACGGGCAGCGCATGGCGCTGATTATATTTATATCAGTGCGTGCTAAAAAAAAAGAAAAAATCACTGGAAAAAAAGGTATAGGGATGTTATAGTTCTGAATTTCCTCTCACAAACCATAGAAATTCTGCAGTTATAGTTATGGTTAACTCAAGTAACAATAACTCATGCCCTAAGATAACCATCACTTGTGCCTTCACCATGCACAGCTACTTACTCCACATATTATGTCATTGATGTCTCCTTCTATGGCATCAATGATATTATCACTGCAACATTTGCAATAAAATGATTGATGAGAAAACTGTTCATGGCAGGGATGGGATTTATAGATACCAATAGGGTGCAAGTTATAGGTACTTGAGTTAACCATAAATATTATTGCTGAATTTCTAGAAAAAGCATTTTTTGTTTTGCAAATAACTTTGGCACTGTTTGACAACAAATCTTCCTGATTTTTTAAAAACTAATGTGACAGTCAGTTCAGCTGCTGTGTTGAAAGTTTTAGGGTGATCCATCAAGAGGGGGCCGAGATAAAGGGGGGCCCAAAGCGTCTTTTCCCCATGCATTTTCCTATAGGGTCTTTAAACTCCACTATAGCCCAAACTGCTGAACGGAATCACACCAAATTTGGCAGAAAGCTAGATCCTTTCCAAAAACATCTCTTTTTGTAATTTGGTATAAAAACGTCAGTAGTTTTCAAGTAATTAAAAAAATAGTTTTTGTATATCTAGAGACATAGAGGTTTCACAAATCCAACAGATCTTCTGCTGACCCTCATACCTTGACCGTGTGGTGGGGCTTCACAGGGATCCTGTCAAGGACCCAAAACTTTTTTATAAAAAAGTGCTGCCACCAGTTCATTGAGGATCCGTAGATCCACAGCAAAAATGTCAAAAAACAAGTGCAGTATCCCACAGTTGTTTTTTTATGCCCCCCAGGAGGGCCAGGTCCTGGGTGTATTTAGATATATATTTGGGGTGAGCATGTGGCCCTCACCCAAAGGCCAATTTCATCCCCGGAGACCTAATCCCCTGAGGCCTGGACACTATTGAGAGTGGGGAGAGGGGCATGTGGTCCCCTCCCAGGCTACTTTCGACCCCAGAAACCCTATTCCCTGAGGCCCAGACACAGAAACAAACAGGGAGGATGGGCTCATGGCTTCCCTCTCTGGCCATTTTTGACTTCAGGACCTCATCCTTTGGGGCCCAGATGTATTTTTAAAAAAAGGGGGTGATGGCATGCAGCCCCAAACTCCAGTGCCGGCTCCTGCTATATCCTGGACTGGCATGGGGGGGAACCTTGTTGTTGCTTGCACTTGGCGGGAGAAATGCCAAAGCTCCTGCCAAGAGAGAGCAAACACAAAGTCTGCTCCCAGCTGGCCAGAGCTTTAAAAATGCTCCCACCAGCTGGAAGCAGACTTGAGGTATTTTTCCCTGCCCGCAGTGAAATAGACATGAATATTGCTCCTGCCCGCAGGGAGCAGCATTTTAGCTGCTCCCTGCAAGCAGAAGCAAAGCTGGCCTCCGATGGATGCACAGAGCCAGCTGGGCTGCGGGGGCCGTGGGGCTCCCTTGCAGCCTCCAACAAGGATATGGTTGGCGCCTTGAGTGGACACCAGGGCATTGATCCTTTGTTGCCCGGTCCCTAGGGGATAGGGTCCTCAGGGATGAAATCGGCCCAGAGAGGGGGCTGTGTACCCCCTTATTTACTATGTCTGAGCCCTGAGGAATGGGGTTGCTGGGGCCAAAACTGGCCTAGGAGGAAGGCCACCTGACACCTCCAAAGTTTTAATAAGGCTGGGCCCTGGAAGATGAGGTCCATGGGGTTAAATTCCATCAGGGGAGTGGGGCTTCATGCCCCATTTCCCATAAATATAATGATGGGCCCCAGTGACAGGGTCCCCGGGACTAAAATTGGACCAGGGAGTGGGTCACATACCTCCTCCCACACCAAAAATGCTAGACCCCAGGGGACAGTTTCACCAAGGCTCAAATCAGCCCAGAGAAAAGAATCTTCTGCTCCCACCCCCTAAAAATATGCACCAGGCCCCGGGGAATGGTGTCCCCAGGATCAAAAGCAGACCTGGAAGAGATTAGGTGAGCAGGAGGTTGGTCGGAAGTGAATCTGTGGTGTTGGTGGATGGCGGGGGGGTCTGGGTGCTGAAGCTGTCTTGGATGTCTGTAATCTTGTGGTAGAAGTAGGAGCCTAGGGAGTTGCAGAGGTCTTGGGATGGCGGGATGGCGTTGATGTTGGAGCTGGGGTTGGAGAGTTCCTTCACGTCTTTTAATAGCTCCTTGTGGCTGTGTGCGTTGTTGTTGATTCGGTCTTTGAAGGCGGTTCTTTTGGTGGCTCAGATCAGTTGGTGGTGTCTTCGGATGGCATTTTTGAAGGCTGTGTGGCTGTCCAGAGTCTGATCTTGGCGCCACTTTCTTTCGAGTCTTCAGCAGATTTGCTTAAATTCATGGAGGTCAGTGGTAAATCAGAAGGCCTTTCTGTTGGTGCATCTATTGTAGGGATTCTTGATTGGGGCGAGAGTATTGGCACAGGTGTTGACCCATTGCCTGAAGATGCGGGCAGCCGCATCAGTCTCGATGGTGTCGATGGGTGGGTTCCGGGAGAGGGTCGCAATAACTTGGTCTTCGGTGACTTTGTTCCAACTGCGATGGGGGATCCGTTGGTCATAGGATATGTTTGTATTAAATATGTTGTTGTTTTGTTTTGAATGTGTGCTTGTGGTTGGGGCCGATCCATGGATCTATTATGGATCTGCCTGCAACATAGTTGGCAAACCCCTTATTTAGCCAGGGATTTGCAGTGGATCCACAGTTCTGAGTGAGAAATTTAAAAAAGGATTTGAAAACAAAAAGAACCAGTGTTTTGAAAAAGGGTTGGCTCTGAAAAGAGCTTTGGTGTTTATGATGTATAGAAGATAATTACAAATAGAAGACGTGCAGTCTTTTGAAGTTTTTGAGGGACAACATGTTGCCTCTCACTGTGAAGTGGACTCTGTATTTATGATATATTCCATCCATATCACAGTGTAAGTAGTTATGGTATGTAGAGCCTTTGATGTGGTCTCAGAGAAATGCAGAAAAAAACTTCTTCTGACATGTTCCTGGATTTCTCTATCTGCAGACAGATGTTTGACCACTGCCACTTCTGTCTTTGGCAATTGTTGGAGAATACCAAGCAGTATGTGGGAAAAGTGGCATTAAGCTAGCAAATGTTTCCTTCATTTGGATTTCCAGCTCTACCCTGGTAATTATGCCTAGGGCGTTGCCACCACATTTCACAATCATGAAATCTGGATGTTGGCAATCCACAATGGTTTCAACCAAAGGCAGCAATTGATGAGACTTCAACCCTCTCTCGCCAACCCAAATAATGTCTGTGTTAGGAAAATTTAGGTCCTTGCAATGCCACTCTTTGTAGCACTCTCTCTGGCCCACAACACACAACTATGACCCACAATCCAGACTCTGACCATTTTGGAGACAAGCAGGCAGCACACAGGAAAAGTCTGCAGCAGAATGATGCAGTTATAAAGATGAAAGTTAGTTAAAATGGAGGACAGTAAGTAACATATAAAAAACATATTTGATTGAGTGGTGGAGATGCGCAGTGTACTACAATTAGGTAGTGACTTTGAGAAACAGTAACTAACTCTGTGATTGGCTCTGGAAAAATAAAAGAAAGTGATGTTGTTTGGGATATGCTTGGAACTGCAAACAGTCATCAATACCTGCTACAGTTAATGTAAAGCTAGTATGCTGGTGAGAGAAAGTCTTGTGAACCCTTGACCTACTGGTAGGCAGAGACTATTAGAAAAAGAGTTAAAAGAGTATGGAGGGGAGAAAACAAAAGAGACTTCAGTGTGAAACTGAAAAGCAGGCTAGTGTACAAAAATGGCCCAGTAGGGAGTGTATATCTTGTACTTAACAATATTTTACCGAATACAATATAAATGAAAAGCATTGACAGCAGGTTGTCGAATACTTTTAAGGGATTCCGTGTGAGTCCATGGATCTTCCACAGACCACATGGGGAACCACAATGAGCTCTGCAGTTGATCCACAAAAACCCTATCAAATTGTGCTTCATTATAGGAAACATGGAAAGGGTAAAAAATAGTGACCATTTAGATGTAGTATAATAAAAATAGAAGATGAAAGGAAGTCTGTGATTTGGTAAGTAAAGGAGTATAAGTGAGAGTACACTGGGAAGTGTAGGAGGCTGGCCTTGCTAATAGTGGGTACCTGATGGTACTTACACCTTGTGCCAGGTCCAGTTATCCCTTATTAGTAGATTAGTAGTGTTCTAGCACCTTAAGCTGATAGAGGTAGCTATAGCGGAGCAGCTTAGGCTGAACTAGGAGATATGCAAAGCTCCTACTATACCACTTATATCATATAGCACTATATCACAAGAATCACAATATTCAGAGTTACTAAAAATAAAGGTACTTTATTTTAGTGACAATGTGCAAAAATATCTCAGAGGATATACTCCCTTAGGAGGTAAGTAAAATACACAAAATATATACACAAACCAAAATCAGGTAAGTAAACAGTTAGAAAAGTAGTGCAAACACTGTAGAATACAATAGGATGCGATAGACCCAGGGGCAACACAAACCATATACTAAGAAATTGGAATGTGAACCACTTAGGGAGCCCAGGCCTAGTGTAGTGTGTAGAGGGCCACTGGGAGTTTAAGAAAACACTAAGGGTGTGCAAGATACCCCACCCCAAGACCCTTAAAAGTAGGAGTCAAGTGCTACTACTTCCCCAGAAACACACTAAACTTGTGATAGAGGATTCTGCAAAGACCACAACAGACTTCAAAGCACTGAAGATGGATTCCTGGACCTGAGGAC
Source organism: Pleurodeles waltl (assembly GCF_031143425.1). Lineage (NCBI taxonomy): Eukaryota > Metazoa > Chordata > Amphibia > Caudata > Salamandridae > Pleurodeles > Pleurodeles waltl. The sequence continues at coordinate 778,782 of NW_027150395.1, forward strand.
CTGCAAAGGAAGGGGACCAAGTCCAAGAGTCACCAAAGTGTCCAGGGGGGCAGGAGCCCACTAAACCCCGGATGAAGGTACAAAATGGCTGCCTCTGGGTAGAAGAAGCTGAAGATTCTGAAACAATGGAAGATGCCAGGAACTTCTCCTTTATACAGAAGCTGTCCCACGACGTGATGGAGGATGCAGAGTTGTTTGCATGCAGAAAGACTGCAAACTAGCCTTGCTAGCTGCAAAGGTCGTTTTTGAAGAAAATGGGTGCTGTCCGGGCACAGGAAAGACCAGGAGGTCGCCCCTTGGAGGAGAAGGCAGAGGGAGTGCTCAGCAATACAGAGAGCCCACACAGAAGCAGGCAGCACCCACAGAAGAACTTGAACATGGGTTCAGGAAAACTGAGCATGGCAGTAATCTCAACACTACAAAGGAGGGTCCCACGAAGCCGGGGATCAACTCATCGAGTTGAACAATGCAGGACAGAGTGCTGGGGCCCTGGACTGTGCTGTGCATGAAGGATTCCTTGCAAAAGTGCACAGAAGCCCTAGCAGCTGCAGTTCACGCAATACACATGATTACTGTCTGGCGTTGGGAGGCAAGGACTTACCTCCACCAAATTTGGACAGATTGTCCACTGGACTGTCATGGTCATTCGGATCCAGCTCCTCTGTTCCAAGAACCATGCTCCTCACGATGAGAGGGGACCCAGAGGACCGGTGAAGCAGAAGTTTGGTGCCTGCGTTAGCAGGGGGGAGATTCCGTCAACCCATGGGAGATTTCTTCTTGGCTTCAGTGCAGGGTGAAGGCAGACAGTCCCCAGAGCATGCACCACCAGGAAACAGTCGAGAAAGCCGGCAGAATTAGGTGCTACAATATCGCTGGTAGTCTTCTTGCTATTTTGTTGCAGTTTTGCAGGCATCCTGGAGCAGTCAGCGGTTGATCCTTGTCAGAAGTCGAAGAGTGAGATGCAGAGGAACTCTGGTGAGCTCTTGCATTCGTTATCTGATAAGAAACCCACAGGAGAGACCCTAAATAGCCCTGAGAGGAGGATTGGCCACCTAACCAGGTAAGTACCTATCAGGAGGGGTCTCTGACATCACCTGCTGACACTGACCACTCAGAGGCCTCCATCGTGCCCTCGCACCTCTGCATTCAAGATGGCAGAGGTCTGGGACACACTGGAGGAGCTCTGGGCACCACGCTTGAGGTGGTGATGGACAGGGGAGTGGTCACTCCCCTTTTCTTTGTCCAGTTTTACACCAGAGCAGGGGATGGAGGATCCCAGAACCGGTGTAGACTGGCTTATGCAAGGAGGGCACCATCTGTGCCCTTCAAAGCATTTCCAGAGGCTGGAGGAGGCTACCCCTCCCTAGCCCTTAACACCTATTTCCAAAGGGATAGGGTATGACACCCTCTCTCAGAGGAAATCCTTTGTTCTGCCTTACTGGGACTGGGCTGCCCAGATCCCAGGAGGGCAGAAGCCTGTCTGTGGGTTGGCTACAGCGGTAGCTGCAGTGAAAACCCCAGAGAGCTAGTTTGGCACTACCCGGGGTCCATGCTGGAGCCCCAGGGATGCATGGGATTGGCACCCCAATAACATATTTGGCATGAGGGGACAATGCTATGATCTTAGACATGTTAAATGGCCATATTCGGATTTACCATTGTGAAGCTTCATATAGGTTTTGACCTATATGTAGTGCACGCATATACTGGTGTCTCCGTACTCACAAAGTCCAGGGAAATTGCCCTGAACTACGTGAGGGCACCTTGGCTAGTGCCAGGGTGCCCTCACACTTAGTAACTTTGCACCTAACCTTCACCAAGTGAGGGTTAGACATATAGGTGACTTATAACATGGACGTTATTTCACTCAGGCTGCAGTGGCAGTCCTGTGTAAGAATGGTGTGAACTCCCTATGGGTGGCAAAAGAAATGCTGCAGCCCATAGGGATCTCCTGGAACCCCAATGCCCTGGGTACCTAGGTACCATATACTAGGGAATTATAAGGGTGTTCCAGTGTGCCAATCAGAATTGGTAAGAATGGTCGCTAGCCTGAAGTGACAATTTTAAAGACAGAGAGAGCATAAGGACTGAGGTTCTGGTTAGCAGAGCCTCAGTGACACAGTTAGGCACCGCACAGGTAACACATTCAGGCCACAAACTATGAGCACTGGGGTCCTGGCTAGCAGGATCCCAGTGAGACAGGCAAAAACAAACTGACACACAAGTAAAAATGGGAGTAACATGCCAGGCAAGATGGTACTTTCCTACACAACCCCCCCAAACGAAGGACAATAAGGCTAACCTTGCCCAGATGAGGATTCATTGACTAAGTGGAAATATCTGGAGAGTTCATCTGCATTGGAGTGGGTACTCTCAGGTCTATGTTCCACTGTATAGTCCATTCCCTGTAGGGGGATGGACCACCTCAACAATTTAGGATTCTCACCTTTTATTTGTTTAAGCCATAAAAGAGGTTTGTGGTCTGTCTGAACAATAAAGTGAGTACCAAACAGGTATGGTCTCAACTTTTTCAGTGCCCAGACCACAACAAAGGCCTCCCTCTCTATGGCAGACCAACGCTTTTCTCTAGGGGTCAGCATCCTGCTGATAAAAGCAAAAGATTGATCCTGGCCCTCAGTGTTCAGCTGTGATAGCACTGCCACCACCCCTCAGAAGCATTGGTCTGGACTACTAACTTCTTTGAGTAGCAAGGGCTTTTTAGGACTGGTGCAGAGCACATGGCCTGTTTTAGCTCATCAAAAGCCTTTTGACAGCTAGCTGTCCACAATATCTATTTAGGCATCTTCTTACTAGTGAGGTCATTAAGAGGAGCTGCAATGGAGCCATAGTTCTTAATGAACCTCCTATACCCTGTGAGGCCTAAGAAGGCTCTCACCTGGGTTTGAGTGGTAGAGGAAGCCCATTCCATAATGGTCTGGATCTTCCCCTGCAGTGGTGCAAATCTGTTCCCCACCTATCAGGTGGCCCAGATACACCACTTTCCCCTGCCCTATCTGGCACTTTGAAGCCTTGATAGTGAGGCCTCCCTTTTACAGGGCCTCCAAAACGTTCCATAGGTGGACCAGGTGCTCATTCCCGATGAAGCTAAAGACAGCTATATCATCTAGATATGTTGCACTAAAAGTGTCCAACCCTTGCAGGACTGTGTTCGCCAACCTCTGAAAAGTGGCAGGTGCATTCTTCAAATCAAAGGGCATAACAGTCAACTGATAGTGCCCTCCAATGGTAGAAAATGCAGTTTTAGGTTTAGCATCTTCTGATCATTTAATCTGCCAATACACTGCAGTTAAATCAAAAGTGCTTAGACACTTGGCAGAAGCCAGTGTAGCTATTAGCTCATCTGCCCTGGGTATTGGGTGAGTATCAGTTTTGGTCCTCTGTAGTCAACACAAAACATCATTTCTCTTTTTCCATCTTTACTGTGAGGTTTTGGGACAAGCACCACTGGGCTAGTCAGTGGGCTTTCTGAAGGCTCAATCACTCCGAAGTCCAGAATTTTCTGTACCTCTTGTTTTATGCAATCTCTGAAATGATCAGGCTGCTTATAAATCTTACTTTTGACAGGTAAACTGTCTCCAGTGTTGATTTTGTGCTCACACCAGGTAGTAGTACCTGGTATCAGTGAGAAGAGGTCAGAAACAAGCACCACTCCCTCCACTAAGCCATCAGCTTCAGTGGTAAAGAAGAGGTCAGGGACAGGGTCACTCTCTTCTTCCTGCCCCTCATCTGTTGCCATGAGCAGGGTTAAGTCAGCCCTGTCATAGTAGGGTTTTAGGTGCTTGACATTGAACACCCTAAGGGGACTCCTGGAAGTTCCCAGGTCTACCAAATAGGTAACCTCACCCTTCTTTTCAACAATGAGATGGGGTCCACTCCATTTGTCCTGGAGTGCTCTTGGGGCCACAGGCTCCAATACCCAAACCTTCTGTTCTGGGTGGCACTGGGTCAGGACAGCCTTCTAGTCATGCCATTGCTTTTGGAGCTCTTGGCTGGCCTGAAGGTTTTTACTGCCCTTTTTCATGTACTCAGCCATTCTGGATCTTAGGCCACATACATAGTCCACAATGTCTTGCTTTGGAGCTTTTAAAGGTTGTTCCCAACCTTCCTACACAAGTGCAAGGGGACCTCTTACAGGGTGCCCAAAGAAGACTTCAAAGGGGCTAAAGCCCACTCCTTTTTGGCGTACCTCCCTGTAAGCAAAAAGGAGGCATGGCAACAGGACATCCCAGCTCCTTCTGAGTTTTTCAGGGAGTCCCATAATCAGACCTTTGAGAGTTTTTTTAAACCTCTCAACCAGACCATTTTGTCTGTGAATGGTAAGGAGTAGTGAACTTCCACGTTACACCACACTCCTTCCACGTAGCTTTGAGGTATGCAGACATGAAGTTACTACCTTTGTCTGACACCACTTCCTTAGGGAAGCCCACCCTGGAAAAGATTCCCAGGAGGGCCTTTGCCACTGCAGGAGCTGTAGTGGTCCTTAAGGGAATTGCTTCTGGATACCTAGTGGCATGGTCCACTGCCACCAGGATAAACCTTTTGCCTGAAGCTGTTGGAGGGTCAAGGGGGCCAACTATGTCAACCTCTACCCTTTCAAAGGGCACCCCAACCACTGGGAGTGGAATTATGGGAGCCATAGGTGTGCCACTAGTCTTGCACTGGCTTGGCAGGTCACACAAGAACATCAAAACTCTTTAGTGTCCTCTGACATATGAGGCCAGTGAAACAATGGAACAAGTCTGTCCCAAGTTTCGCTCTGGCTGAAATGCCCAGCCAAAGGAATGTCATGTGCCAAGGTCAGAAGAAACTCCCTATACTGCAAAGGGATAACCAATGTCCTGGCAGCTCCAGGTTTAGGGTCCTTTGACTCAGTATACAGAAGGTTGTCTTCCCAATAGAGCTTATGGCTATCAGTGACATCCTCATTCTGCTGTTTGACAGCTTGCTGTCTCAAACCCTCTAGTGTGGGACAGGTCTGCTGTGCCACACTCAGCTCTTCCCTAGCAGCCCCCAATGCACCCACAAGCTCAGCAGTGTCTGCTGCCAGCTCACCTGGTGTAGATTCTGCACAGGTAGAGGATTCCTCTTCCTCAAAAAGGGAATCTTCTGGAGAGGTAGGGATAGTGGGCAAGGATTTATCCTTTCTGCCTCTAGCTTTTGGGAGCACTTGTTCCACTGTTCCTGGATCCAAGTTTCCCTGTCCTCTTTGCTTTTTGGCCTGAGCCCTTGTCAAAGCAAAGACATGCCCAGGAATGCCCAGCATTGCTGTATCAGCCTCCAACTCCACTTCAGCCCAAGCTGATGTCTCCAAAGCATTGCCTAGTAAGAAATCTACAGGTAAACCAGTGGCTACCACAACTTTATTTGGACCAGTAATCCTCCCCCCAAGCTGAGATTCACAACAGCCATGGGGTGGCTAAGAGAGTTGTTATGAGCATCAGTCACTTGGTACTGCTGACCAAGTAGGTGCTGATCAGGGTGAACCAGTTTCTCAATCACCATAGTGACACTGGCTCCTGTATCCCTCTAGGCCTCAACCTCAACACCATTTATTAGGTGAAGTTGCTTGTACTTACCCATATTAAGGGGACAAGCAACCAAGCTGGCAAAGTCAATACCACCACCAGAGACTAAAACAGCCTCTGTGGTCTCCCTAACAAGACCAACCCCAACTACCAATGGTGAGCCCAGCTACACACTTTGCTTGGCTATTTGTAGTAGACTTCCCACCACCACTGCTATTACTAGGGGCACTAGAGGACACAGTTGGGGTTGTGGTAGTGGGAGCCTTGGTGTTTTTCTTTGGACAAGTGGAATCACTTGCCCAATGGCCTTTACTCTTACGTAAATAACACCATGGCTTCTTTTGATTGTGGGAAGAGGATTTGGACAGACCACCCCCAGAGGATTTTTGTGGGCCTGTTGAAGACTCAGAATGTTTTTTATCTTTGTCCCCCCCCCTTCTCAGAAGACTTACCATCCTTCTTCTTGCCATCCTGGTCACCCCCTGTATGAACTTTTCTGTTCACTCTTGTTCTGACCCATTTGTCTGCCTTCTTTCCCAATTCTTCGGGAGAGGTCAGATCTGAGTCTACGAAGTACTGGTGCAACAAATCAGACACACAATTATTCACAATATGCTCTATCAGGATTAGATTATACAGGCTTTCATAGTCAGTCACCTTACTGCCATGTAACCAACCTTCCAAAGCCTTCACTGCACAGTCTACAAAGTCTGTCCAGGTATGAGAGGACTCTTTTCTGGTGTCTCTGAACTTTATCCTGTATTGTTCAGTGGTTAAGCCAAATCCATCTAAGAGTGCATCCTTCAAAACTTTGTAATTATTAGCATCACTTTCTCTGAGAGTAAGGAGCCTATCCTTACCCTTACCAGTGAACGATAGCCACAAGATAGCAGCCCACTGCCTTTGAGGGACTAACTGTACCATACAAGCCCTCTCAAGTGCATCAAACGACTTGTTAATGTCACCCCCCTCGTTGTGAGGAGGGACTATCTTATGCAGGTTTCTGGAATCTTGTTCTCTTACAGGATTACTGTCAAAAACACTGCTGCTGCCACCATGGGGAACTAACCCCAACATCTGCCTTTCCCTCTCTAAATCTAGAGATTCCCTCTCTAAGGCCAACTGTTGCTGTCTTAGCTGCAGTCTGGCCTCTTCCAACCTCAGCTTTCTGAGTTCCCTTTCCATAGTGTTATCCTCAGGGTGGGAGGCTTGGGATTTCTGAGACACAGAGGAAATGTGGGAATTGGCAGAGTGGGACCTGTCTCTAACTGGCTGGACTCTAGTAACCTGGCCTTTTGGAGTGAAATGTGCCCTACTAGTGTGTGACCTCCTCCCACTACCAGTGTCACTAAGAGGCCTGTTAGCTGTCAGGTCCTTGGATGAATCTTCCCTAGAGTCCTCAGGGCTCTCCCTGGACTCTTGCTGGGTACCCCCCTCCTCTACCTCCTGAACCTGGGATGGGCCAGACTGGTTCTGGTCACTTTCTAGGAGAAGGCTAAGGAGAAGATCTTTGGTAGGGTTCTTACCAATGCTTAAACGTCTTTCTATGCAGAGACCCCACAAACTTTTAAATTTTAAACTACCATAGGTTGCATGGACAACTGTGGGAGTAAGTTCTACTGCAGACATGATTGTTAGAAAGGGTTTAGGACGGAGAGAAAAACTTTAGAAACTTTTTGAGAAAAGAGAAAAACTTTTTCAAACATTTCAAAACTTTTCAAAACTTTTGAAAACTTTTGAAAACGTTTCAAAAACTTTTTAGAAGGTTTATAGAAATAAAATTAAACTGTTTAGGTTAACTGTGTATATTTTTTTTTTTTTATTTTTTTTTTTTAAGTTTCAAAAGTTTTATTAAGAATATATAAGGCGGTACATACAGCATATAAACAAACTGTTTAGCTTTCAAAACATTGTTTTTGTTCGTTTACCACAATTATTTCCATTGTAAGCATATATACATGTACTGTCAGGTAAGTAAAAATTCCCAGTGGCATAGTTGAGTTGTGTACCCTTATTTTGAAGAAGAGTGGAAAACAGGTGAGGGGGGTGGTAAAGGGAGGGGGAGCGAGGATAGGGTTGTGTAGGAGGGGTTGTTCTTGGTATAGGGGAGAGGCAAAATAGTCATATGAAATGGGGAGGGGGAGGGAAGGGAAAGAAAGAGGGAGAAAGAGGAAAGGTAATCGCGGGGGAATGTAGAATGAAGAGACTCGAGGTAGGCAGGGGGTCTTTGTATCCTGAGACTAGCTTGTTCAGGCCTAAGAGTAGATCGTTCTGTACTTCTCCGTCTGTAGCAAGTTATTATCTAGGGGTAGATAATATGTATGATAGGTATGGTAAGGTCGGTTAGAGAGTGTCTACATCTTATATGAGTTGATTTCTCAGTCCTTGTTTGTGTTAGGAAGCGACTTGTATTACTATGTTGGGTAGTTCAGGGTCTCGGGCATGTGACAAAATTAGAGGCCTGTGGATTGATAAAGAGAGAGAAAAAAGAGAGAGAGAAGAGAGGATAGCGTAGTTAGGGAGAGAGAGAGGGGGCAATAGGAGATTAAATGTGTTTCCGGAGTCTAGGATTCTCAGAGGGTGATTGGTAATTAATATTCCCTAATCATTGATCATTGAACATTGATCATCCGTTGGTCATCCACCAGCCGCTTCATGGTCTCTTCAAGAATGGGCGCCAGACCTCCTCAAACTGTTCTGCTTGGTCCTGTAGGTTATAAATCACTCGTTCATGGGTAGCCGTTTGATACATGGCCGTCATCCATTCCATGGGTGTGGGGGCAATGCTAGATCTCCAGTGCCGGAGTATGCATATTTTGGCCGTGGCTAGCGCCGTATGGATTAATCGTTTATGTGCCCGCGATAGGGAGGGATACGGGCGAATGTCATGTAGAATGATAAATGCTGGTGGGGTCGGTTTTGGTATCTGTATGAAGTCCGATAAGGCGAGGCGTACCGCGTCCCATAGTGACTGTACCGTGGGGCAGTGACATAAGATATGAAGTTGGTCGCAATATGGCTCTGTGCATCTCCAACAGTTCGCGTGAGGTATCAACCCTGCCCTGAAAAGTTTAACGGGGGTCCAGTACCATCCCTGAAGGATTTTAAATAGGCAAAATTTCAGGCGTGCTTCACGTACGCCCCTGTCGAGGGCTTCTAGTATGTCTGGCCATTCTTCGTCCGTGTAGGTTATCTCTAGTATGTCCTGCCACTTTAAGCGTAGTCGTTCAAGTAAAGGCTGAGAGTAAAGGTGGTTAGTTAATTCGGCATAGAGGCCAGCCAAGACGCCTTTTTGTCGGCCCCATTTCTGAAGATAGGTGACGATGGGTGAGGTTTTGAGCAGCCACGGGGGGGGTTCCTAATGTTCACCGCATACAGTGTTTGAGCTGTAGATATCGCCACTCCTGGTTACTTTGGATACCGAATTCTTCCTGGAGGGAGGCGAATGTGCGGAAGCTATCTCCATCTATTATGTGAGATATATTGTGAATACCTGCGTCGGACCATTGGGGCCATCTGAGAATAGTCCCTCCTATTTTAATGCTTTTATTCCCTGCTATGGGAGCCTGAGTATGCAGGGAGGGGTGTACTCCTAGTAGTCGATGGGCTCTGCACCACGCTGTGTTTGTAGCCTTGAGGATGGGGTTAGTTAAGGGAACGTGGTCGGCGTATGTTCCTCCCATCTCCGTATACTGTCCATATAGGAGTTTCTCTGTGATCACCCATTGCGGTGGATCGGCTATATCCGGAAGCGTATATATTAGCTGTGAGAGTTGGAGAGCCAGAGAGTATTGTTCTACCGAGGGTAGTCCTAATCCTCCGTAGAGCCGTCGTGCCAGTATTATTGCAGGTTTCAGTCTTGGGCGTGAGGAGCCCCAGACGAAGGCCCTTATGGATGCGTCTATTAATCGGAGTGAGGAAAGAGGTATCTGTAGGGGAAGCATGCCTAACACGTATGTGAAGCGTGGTAAGGTGACCATTCTGACCGCCTGTGTCCTGCCCCACATGGACAGGCCTAGTAGGGACCATTTGGCAAAGTCTTGTTTCATTTTAGATATAAGGGGGTCTATGTTGTCCCTGACCATATGTTCTAGACCTCTGTTAATAAACGTTCCTAAATATTTAAGGCGGGTCGGGGTCCATTTGAATTGAAGGCCATGTATCGCTGCCCTCGTCGTTATGCGGGATAATGGTAGTGCCTCACTTTTATCCCAGTTTACCCGATATCCGGATAGGGATGCAAAGTCTTCTATAGTGGAAAGTAGTGCTGGGAGCGAGGTTTCTAGATCGGACATTGTTAACAGAATGTCGTCTGCGTAGAGATATATTTTGGATATGCCCCCGGTGATATGGATCCCTTTTATTTGGTGAGAATTTCGTATGGTGGCAGCTAGGGGTTCCATGGCCAATAAAAATAGAAGTGGCGACAAGGGGCATCCCTGGCGTGTGCCCCTTCCGATAGGGAATGGGTCTGACATGATGCCCCCACAGTTAACCTGTGCTGTGGGGTGGTCATATAATAAACGTACTTTAGAGATAAATTGTTCCCCCAGGCCAAAATGCTTCATGGTTGTGAATAGGTAGGGCCACTCAATGCGGTCGAATGCTTTCTCCGCGTCTAGGGACAGGGCTAGGGCTTCGTCAGGTAATTGTATGGATTCTAACAGTGTATGGCAAAGAGTTCGCATATGATTTCTGGAGGTACGGCCTGGTACAAATCCTACTTGGGTATTGTGAATCAACGATGGTATCACCTTGCGGAGCCGCGCTGCTAGAACACTGGCTAGGAGTTTGACATCCCCATTCAAAAGGGAGATAGGACAGTAACTGCCGCAAAGAAGGGGGTCCCTCCCTGGCTTAGGCAAGATGACAATCGTGGCTTTATTGGATAGAGCGCCCAGGGAGCCTTCTTGACATGCTTCCGTCAGTGCTTCATGTACTGCGGTTATTGCCTCCTCCCCAGCCCATTTATAGAATTCCGCAGGGAATCCGTCCTCTCCTGGTGATTTATGGTAGGGGAGGCTTGTTATAACTTGGGTTATCTCTTCTTTGCTTATGTTACCGTCCAAGAGGGCCCTGCCTGCCTCAGACAGACGGGGTAGATTGGCCGCGGCAAGGAATGTCTCCATTTGTGTTTGATCTGTCGTTGTTTCAGGAGTGTACAAATGTCGGTAGTACTTGGCGAACTCGTTTACAATGTCTTGTGGGTGAGTTAGCACTGCTCCTGAAGAAGATGTTATGGCCGCAATGGCAGAGGCTGCCTCTCTTTGTCGGAGCTGCGCCGCTAGGAGGCGACCTGCTTTTTCCCCTTGTTCGTAATGGCGGCCTCGCAATTTTTGCAGTGCGTATTCCGCCTGAGATGTATAGAGTTCATTGTGTGCCATGCGGGCCTGTTCTAAGGCGTGTCGCAGCCTAGGGGATGGTTGGGCGGTATATTGTTTAGTGAGGTCCCGTATCATGGTCTCTAAGGTGGTTTGGCGGGCTATTCTGTCTTTGTTGGCCAGTGCTGCATCTCGCATCATATTCCCTCTTAGGGTTGCTTTTGCTGCCGCCCATAGGATCCTTTTTGAGGATACAGTGCCTGAATTCTCGGCCATGTATGTGGTTACATGAGCTTTTAATTGTTCCTTCCCTTGTGGAGAGCGATATCTGTGTACAGCCAATCGCCATGGTTTACGACCAGAGAAGGAGAGTCCCACCTGGATCCGGATTAGTATTGGGGAGTGATCTGAGAGCCCACTGTCTAGGATACAGGTGTCTTGTATATGAGGGATTACAGTGTGTGATACTAAGAAATAATCCAGACGCGATTGGGTGCCATGGACGGTGGATAAGAAAGTATATTCCTTATCTTTCGGGTGTTGTATTCTCCAGCAGTCCACCAGACCGACGTCAGTGGTCAGGTCTGTCAGAAGCGCTCTGTCGTGATTGTTACATACATCGACAGGGCCTGTCCTATCCATTATGGCGTCTTGGACGAGATTCCAATCTCCCCCGATTATGTATCGAGTAGTTCCGATTTCTGTCAGGAGGCGATTTAGCTGTAGAAGGAATGGGCGTTTTGGGCCGGTTGGTGCGTAAACGGATCCCACGCATAAAACAGTGTCCCCTAGTTTTAATTTAGCAAATATATACCTTCCTTCCGTATCATTCCAGGTTTTAATGATAGTGACCGGGAGGGATTTACGCACTAGTATCGCCACTCCACATTTGCGGGGTCCGTTACTTCCAGATTCCTGACTCGTTGGACGGCAGCTGAAGGCAACCCTCCCTACCCAATCCCGTTTAAGTTTACTGGATTCCAGAGTGTCAAGGTGTGTCTCTTGAATCAGGGCTATATCTGTTTTTTTGGATTGAAAATAGGACAGTATCTTTTTCCGCTTAACATAGCTCGTCATGCCGTGTACATTCCAAGAGAGTATGCGTAATGGTCGCGTCGCTTGAGGGTGGGGCTTCGACATATTGGATAATTGTGAGTAAGTAAGCACCCTGTGGGAGATATTGACTTAGTAGTTAGAGTGGGAGTTGTGTTTCGATATGATACGGTGTTTTATTTTATTTTATTTTATACGGGGGTTAGGAGCTGGTGGAGGCCAAGGGAATCCTCTGGAGAAGAAAGAGAAGAGAGAGGAGAGGGTGAAGGAAGAGAGGTAATATAAGTAGGACGAGAGCCAGATGGAGGGGAAATATGAGGGAAAAAGAAGGCAAGGAGAAATGAGAGGGAGAAGAAAAGAGGGAGAAGGGGGGGAAGGGATGGATGCGTGTGCTGAAGTTGAGATTGAGAGTATAGCAAGAGAGCGTGCAATTTGGGGGAAGAAGTGGAGAAGGGTAGGGATGAGGGAGGTTAGGAGTCCAACCTCCTTCGTTCGTTAGGTCTGTAAACGGCGGGACCGATTTCTCTCGGAGCTCTTGTGCCGTCGGGCAGTCTCGATCGGGGGGGGCGAAGGGGGGAAACAGCAGACAGCCAGTTATCGATATGTCGGTGATAAGGAGGGGTGGGGGGGGGGGCACACAGCAGTGCTTATGTTTATGTATCGGGAAGTGGGTCTGTTCATCGGTGGTTAGTGGCTAGTGTATTAGTTATATAACTAAAGTGTATATTGGCAGAAGTAATGATCGGTTAATAACTATAGTACCTGAGCGGCGCTGGAGAGGAGGGAGGGGGTGTCGGGTGTTGATGGGGTATGGTGTTTAGGATATTGTGCCTAGTACTTGATGTTGTATGGTATCGTAGGGTGTTTAGGAGTTCATAAGATAGGGTCGTAAATTAAAGTAGGGACTGGGCAGACAGAAAGACCGAGACCGGCTGGCGAGGGGAGGGGGGGGCAGGGCAGAGGAGGGGGGGGGGAGAGAGCTCAAACAGAGTATTATAGTTCTCGCGTATGCATGGGTACATAAAGATACCAATATACAGTATAATATAATACTTCCTGAGCATTTATTTTCAACTATAACACTGCCTCGTCTCATCTCGCCTTACAACTGTTCAATGACATATTAGGTTGATCAACATAACATATCCTGGCATCTTATCACATTATCATGTTAGGAGCCATTATGCCAAACGTCTCTCTATTAATCGTAGGATAGGTAATGAGTGTAGCTGAGTCCCGGGTTACGCGAGGATAGTGCGTATCTCATCCTATTACTAACTCCTTGCCGTGTACTATAACATCATAATACTGACCTACTAAGGTCTTGCTTGGTATGTGCCACCATCATAGTCGTTCTGTTGTTGGTGATAGTTTAAGATAGTAATAATGATTAGGATGGGGGTAGGTACGAACATCTGGGGAAAAGAATAGCTAATAGTTTATAATTTACATTGTGATGTTATAATGTGGTGTGGAGTGGCAGTGTAGAATGTCCTAATATTTCGCTTTGTTATGCGGTAGTATGTTGTATTATGTCCTCGTGTTCTATTTTCTTTTTCCCCAGTTTCTTATTGTAGAATAAGGTAAAGTCAAGTAGTGGGAGCTTTGATATGTTTCAGGTTATATCGTATTGTGTGTCCCTGTCTTGGAATTAATTTATCTTTACGTTGTCTAGTCCCATCCCTTGGGGTGATAATGGGGGCTAAACGGGTCTAATGTCGGCGCTGGTCGAGTGTGGTGTGTATTAGGAAAGTTTCACATACTTTGTTGTTTACTACCATGAGATACTTTGTAGTGTGTGGAATGTAAGGTAAGTTCCATGATAGTTAATTAGTGTTTATTTTTTGTTATCTGTTTAATGCCCCTGTTACCTTGTTACCTTGTTATAGGGTTATAGGGTCGGGACCGGGCCCTTATTCAACATACAGTGAGTTGGTGGGGTCTGATCCCTGTTCTAGTAATCGTCATCTGTTGTGTACTGAGGGCAAATAACGATTTACTGATAGTTTCCATTACAGGGCCTCGGCTCTAGTCATAAAGAGCATATATTTTTCATGTATCTGGTTTTAACATTGATACTAGCAGTCTTAGACAATTACAATAGTAATACACATATGATCTGGAAAGGTACTCATCCTTCCGCGGAGTCTATAGTTGTTATTTTCGACTCTCTGGCGATAGTCCCATAAGTCGTCTTGTCGCGTTACCTTCTCAAGAAGACCCAGTTGTAGGCTTTAAAGGGGAGCGGGATTTGTCTCTTTCCGATAATTGGGTGTGGGTTACTACTGGGTGTAAAATCTGACCCCTGTCATCATATGATCTAGTTAGTCTCTCCATGTCTCTACCTCTATGACTGGCTCCGGTGTCGTGTAGAGCCGTCTTCACCTGTTCTATTCCCAAGTGGGGGGTTTCGGCCCTATCACTGCCTCCTGCAATGTCATGCTCACTGTCTGTGTTGTAAGAGTCCATAGGCTGGGATTGGAAAGAGTCAAGGAAGAGTCTCAATTCGTCGGGGTTATAAAAGTCCTTGGATACTCCATTTTTTGTAACCCACATTCTTGCAGGGTCAAAGAGACCGTATTTCATCTCTAGTTTGCGAAGCCGGGGTCGTAGGGCTAGGAAAGCCTTTCTACGTTCGTTGGTTTCCTTGGAGTAATCGGCGGTTATTCGGATCTCGTGCTGGTCTATTCAGAAAGGGCTGTGGTTGCGTGCTACTTGGAGTATTTGTCGGGTTTGATTATGCCGCAGCAAGCATGCGATGATTGGGCGGGGCCTTGAGGAGTTGTCAGAGCGTTTTGGGCCTATCCTGTGTGCCCGTTGGAATTCTAGCGGCGGGTCAAAGTCCAATGGAATCATTTTTGGAAGAGTGGAGGTCAGAAAAGTCTGCATATCCGAGCCTTCTTCGTTTTCCGGGATCCCAAGTATGCGGATATTGTCTCTCCGGCTCCTGTCCTCCATGTCCTTTAGTTTGCTCCTGAGGTAGATGAAGTCTTGTTCTCGCACCTGAGACGTGTTAATCTGCGTCTCTAGTGATCCCATGCGTTGTTCTAGCCCTGTCACTCTAGATTGAAAGCCGGCAATGTCAGATCGCATGGATTTGGTTTCTAGTGTCAATGAAGTTATAGAGGCGTCCATCCCCTCTATGCGGCGGCTGACGGTGGTGATCTCTTGTAGTATCCTGTCCATAGTCGTGGATTGATCTTTATCAGGCATCGTGGTGAACTCGTTTAAAGGTGGCGATGTTTGAGGGTTTATCTTCGTGGGGGTTAGGCGTTTGTGTTGTAGCGCTTCTGAGAATAATAGTTGTCGTGCAGGCTTGCTGACAGGTTTATGGTTCGGTTTGTTGCCGGGCATCGCCTCAATTGTCTACAGAGTCTGACCACGTGGGGCCCGAGATTCCCTCCGTAGATTCCGATAAGGATATAGATGTTCGGTGGCTTACACTGGTGTCAGTCCACTCCCTTCTCCTGTATCTCTATTCTCTTGGCTCTCCTCATCCCCGGTGCCCCCCCAGTCGCTCACCCCTCTCGTCCCCTCGCCTCCACGTGCCTCCCGTCGTGCCACTCTGCCCTCCTCAGTATTAGTTGTCTGGAGGGGGGGGGGAGAAAGTTTATTATCTCAGCGGGAGGGTTTTTGTTGTCCCTCTGTGATGGAAAAGAGGAGAGAAGTCGTGCCTCTGCCTCCGGCGATGCCGTTCTTATTTTGAAGAGATTCGATCCTACCTCTCTTTGGGTTTCTCTCCCGGCTGTCGAAGGGGCCGCACCCCTTTGCTGTGTCTTCCCGTCTCCCTGTGGGGGGGGGGGGAAGGTCCACGGGTGTTTGTTGGCGTTGTAGGGAGATGGATGCGGGTCGTCACGACTCCCGCAGTCCCTGCGGCCTGTTCAGCTTGCTCCTTGCTGCTACGGGCATGCCGTCCGCGGTCTTCCGAAGACGCGACTCCGCCCCCTTTTTCCAGGCCTTATCGGCCTGGGGCGAGTCGCGAGTTTCCTGCCTTGCGTCCCGCTCCTACGGGGTCCCCGGACATGGTTCCGTGTCGCCGCTGTTGTAGGGGTGGAGGGGCACCGAACCCGGTGTGTTGTCCGGCTGTCTTCTCGCCCCCGTCGCCCCTCCGGGACCGCCTCGGCGCGGAGCTCTCGCTCTAAGCGGCCATCTTGTTTCGTGGCCCGGCCACGCCCCAACTGTGTATATTTTTAAGTATTTGGTATATGTTTTTCTTATGAAAAGCACCAATGACAAAGTGGTAAAGCAGTTACAAGTACTTATCCCACTGCTGCACCACCAATGTAGGAGCCTGGCCTGGCTTATAGTGGGTACCTGATGGTACTTACACCTTGTGCTAGGTCCAGTCATCCCTTATTAGTAGATTAGTAGTGTTCTAGCAGCTTAGGCTGATAGAGGTAGCCATAGCAGAGCAGCTTAGGCTGAACTAGGAGACATGCAAAGCTCCTACCATACCACTTATATCATATAGCACTATACCCTAAGAATCACAATACTCAGAGTTACTAAAAATGTAATTTATTTTAGTGACAATGTGCCAAAAATATCTCAGAGGATATACTCCCTTAGGAGGTAAGTAAAATACATAAAATATATACACAAACTAAAATCAGGTAAGTAAACAGTTAGAAAAGTAGTGCAAACACTGTAGAATACAATAGGATGCAATGGGCCTAGGGGCAACACAAACCATATACTAAGAAAGTGGAATGTGAACCACTTATTGACCTCAGGCCTAGTGTAGTGTGTAGAGGGTCGCTAGGAGTGTAAGAAAACACTAAGGGTGTCCAAGATACCTCACCCCAAGACCCTGAAAATTAGGAGTAAAGTGACCCTACTTCCCCAGAAATACACTAAAGTCGTGAATGGAGATTCTGCAAGGACAACAACTGACCGCAAAGCACTGAAGATGGATTCCTAGACCTGAGGACCTGTAAAGGAAGGGGACCAAGTCCAAGAGTCACGGAAGTGTCCAGGGGATGTTGAAGTAAGCCTCAGCAAGGCCTACTAGTGCAAGAGGTTCGCCCTTCTCTGCACAAAGTCCTCAGACCATATAGGAAGAAGTTGGCACAGAAACTGAAATAAAAGACAAAGGGCCTCATTATGACCCTGGCGGGCGGCGGAGGCCGCCCGCCAGGATCCCGCCCTCCAAATTACCGCGCTGCGGTCAAAAGACCGCGGCGGGTATTACGAGTTTTCCCCTGGGCTGGCGGGCGGTTCCAGTTAAACCGCCCGCCAGCCCAGGGGGAAAACGACCTTCCCACGAGGATGCCGGCTCGTAATCGAGCCGGCGGAGTGGGAAGGTGCGACGGGTGCTACTGCACCCGTCGCGTATTTCACTGTCTGCAAGGCAGACAGTGAAATACATTTTGGGGCCCTCTTACGGGGGCCCCTGCCGTGCCCATGCCATTGGCATGGGCACGGCAGGGGCCCCCAGGGGCCCCGCGACCCCCCCTACCACCATCCTGTTCATGGCGGCTATCCCGCCATGAACTGGATGGCGGTAGGGTGGGTCAGAATCCTCATGGCTGCGGAGCGCGCTCCGCAGCCATGGAGGATTCCAATGAGCAGCGGAAAGTCAGCGGGAGACCGCTGACTTTCCGCTTCTGACCGCGGCTGAACCGCCGCGGTCAGAATGCTCATTGGAGCACCGCCAGCCTGTCGGCGGTGCTCCCGTGGTCGGTGGCCCTGGCGGCCACCGGCCGCCAGGGTCAGAATGACCCTCAAAGTTTATTAAACCTCATGAGGTGGTACCACAGTTCAAACCGCACCCTTCGGTAATGTTTGAAGTAGCACACTGAACTAAGAGAGCATGGTCCTTTTATACCCAAGCAGGGGCTAAAAGAATGTGGTACAATTATAGAAGCAAGACTTTGATACATATAAGGTCATATGGAAATGCACAGTCGACAGGTAGGAGGGGCTAACAGTTTTCAAGGACTAGTAGACACATTACTGTTGGTTACTAATTACTAACAGCTACAGACCTTACTGGGTATGTGCAAAGTGGGAGATGCTGAATATAACTTGTCACTAGACAAATTTTCAAGAGTAGTTAACAGGAAGGTAGGACAGAGCAAATGGCGAGTACATGGCAGCATGTGGCAGAGATAATGGCTGCCATGAATACAAAATGGATTCCGCAAAATGTTCACAATACTGTAGTTGCTAAATACACGATGTCTTCTGCTAATGCTTAATCTAATCGCTACTAAATTTAAACAGACGACCCTTTCAGCATTAGCTGAAGACATTCGTCTTTCTGGGGTAATCTAAATCTTCATCTTGTATATTTATGCTCATCATTTCAGCTATTTCCTTATCTAACATGTGTTGTGCTTTCATTTCTGTAATATTTCTTTTGGTAGGCATACAAGCAGTAATACACATGGAGCAGAACATTGGACCACACTGAATACAGATACAGCATGTGAAAAATATTGCAATCATTACACACAGGATGGTCAGTAGTTTCCAGCCCCAAGCGGAAACAAGAGCCCAAAACCATCCAGAAAATATCCAAGTACCAGTCTATGTGTGAAATTCTGCAGCAACTTTATGCAATTTAGATATTGCATCATATACTGAAGGAGAGTGATCTGGAATGAAAACGCAGCAACTACTACCAATGGTGCGACATGCACCACCTTGATCAGCTAATATCACATCTAGTACCATACGATTTTGGAGCGCTACAATCCTCGCAATTTGGAGCTCCTCGGCAATATTCCCAAGTGCCAGAGATGCCTGATTAGTAACAGCTTCCACAACCCTAGTCAATCGTCTCACTTTCCTACTGTTTATCGCAGCACCCACAAAGGTGAACAACCCTAAATTAAAATCAACATATTGTTGCAGGCTAGTGTCCGTTTGGACTACCTCACTTGTACTTATTGTCCTTTTATATCTATTTTTAATGATGTCATTGAACAGTTTAAAATCTCGGTGATATGATGCAGGTGCCAAAAACACAGGGGGTAATAGAAAAGATACATAACACACACCTGACCACCCAACAGGTAGTTAGTAATATCCATAGTTACCACAAACAAAATATGTATTATGTGAAGCTGTAAAACTACTATTATTTATCCCCTCAGTAGTTAAAATCAAGGTCCATTCGCTTATCCCCACTGGAATTCGCCCAATGCTGCGTGTACATAAATCTGCTTTAGTTTTTGTAATAGAAATTACAAATTGTTCTTTCTTGTCAGAGTCTCTTATATTTGTGAAGACATATGGTATTGAAACATTGTCCGGTTGATACTCTTCCCATTTCCATTTCGTTCCTTTGGCTTGGGAATACCCATCTTTGTCTTGGTAGCATACTTTATTAAGGCGAAAAAGAAGTCCGCCCTCTGTACGTTTTCCAGATGCAAACAAAAGCGTATACCAAGCTTGACAAGAACCATTGTGTGAAAAAGGAAGAGGAATGAAAGGTGTTCTGTCTTTCTTTTGATGCGCAGATATCATTCCACATACCCAACAGTTAGTAGTATTCGTAGCATTATGAGTATGATGCAACATCTGAATGAAAGTATTATTGAAGTACGATTGACGGTGCTTCTGCTAATGATAGGGAAGCATAAAGTAATAGTGATCCTCTGGTACTGGAGTAGTGGCAACAAAAAACTCACGAGCACGAGCCTTCTTTTCAACAAACCAGGTGATTATAGCTATAACCACCAAAACAACAACAAACCCCATAGTACCAAAGATCACTTGGTTTTTCATTTTAGCAACAGTGATAATCGCCCCTTCCAGAAATTAATTAAAAACAATTGTTGAAGCTCTTATCCCTGGGCAGCCGCTGATTTCTTCACCACAGGCCAAGACGGGTGTCACTACTCTAATGCATGGCTGATCCCCCGCCCCCCTTGCCACATTGGCTCTCCGTTTCACTAACCCAGGGCGGTAGCTCAACCAGTTTTCTTTAGCACTATAGACTTTTTCCTCAGTCTCAAATTATATTGCGACACTCCAGAAATCATATGGTCCGGGAAGTCAGGTGATATAGCACAGCCTTTCTCCGTAGTCAAGATCTCTCAATGATCGGTCAGCACAGCAGGTTCCACCACGTAGGTAGCACTCTCTTGCAGTGGGTACTATGGACCCAATTCTTTCGGTTCGTCACTCGAACTGCTGTCCTTGTCGCAAGGAGCACCTGCTCTGGGCCTTGTCACCCTGGTTCCAAGCTGCTTGATCGTTCAAAGGACTTAATCATCACCTGGCCACCAGGTCGGAGTTCATGGCCTTCACCTGTAGATCTGTCAGGAAGTGCTTCTCGAACCTGTTGATGAATAGAAACCAAATTGTCGGTTAACTGTGCCAAATAATCATTCATCAGGACACAAGGTACATCATATACAGAATTTGGCTTAGGAACTCCCCAAATGTTCATTGGCCTTCCAAATACTATTTCATAGGGGGTAAGGCCTGTTGAGAGTGTGGCACTGACTTAATAGACAATAATGCCAACGGTAATGCATCCAGCCAAGTTAAAGATGTGGAAGCCTGTATTTTCGCTAACTTCAGCTTCAAAGTAGCATTATACCTTTCAACCAAGCCTGCTGATTGTGGGTGGAAAACCGCATGGAACTTCTGTTTGATCCCTAATCCTTTCAGGGCATACTTAATAACTTCCCCAACAAAATGAGGTCCGTTATCATTCCATAAAAGTCTGCAAACACGAAACCTAGGGAAAAATTCTTTCAAAAGCACCTTTGCTGTGGTAATGGCAGTATTATCCTTTGTGGGGTACGCCTCTATCCATTTACTGAAGGCACATACCACCACCAAGACATACTTTAAATTGTTGCAGCGTTCAAGCTGAATATAATCCATTTGTAGAACTTCGAAAGTTGCAGTTGGTGTAGCAAACCCTCCCGCAGGAGTTCGTGTCCCTTTTCCAGGATTGTATTGTAAACAGATCAAACAAGACTGTACTACTCTCTTAGCTGTACTGGAAATTTCTGGATGCTCCCAAATTTGCGTAAGCAACTTCGTTATTGTTGAAGCTCCAACATGTGCCAGCCCATGTGCCATCTGAACCATAGGTTGTACAAAAGCTATAGGCAATTTCCATTTATCCATCTGCTTATTCCGCCAACATCCCTCATCATCCAATTCTCCTTCTTCAGACCATTACTCACGTTCTTTCACAGAAACAGATTTCTGTATATCTAATACGTCTTGTCTAGCATTATACCAACGTTCAGCTTGTGACTTCACTACATACATAGAAGTAGTACTTCGCTGCATCGCAGTCTCACGTGCTTCGCGGTCTGGAAGGGCATTACCTTGCCTTATCTTATCGGTCACTCTCTTGTGTGCACTACATTTCACAATAGCTATTTTCTTTGGATATGTCAATGCAGTCAAGAGGTTATGCACTAATTCTCCGTGCATTGTCTGCATCCCGTGTGATGTGAGAAAGCCTCTCTCTTTCCAAAGCAAACCAAAATCATGAGCCACTCCAAAAGCATAGCTGCTGTCTGTATAAATGTTCACACATAAGTCAGTACTAAGCTCACATGCACGTGTCAAAGCTATTAGTTCAGCTGCTTGAGCTGACTTCTGTGGTATACGAGCTGTCTCCACTACCGCTTGTATTGTGGTGATTGCATATGCAGCTGAGGTCGTACCATCTGGCAACTTCAAACAAGACCCGTCAAACCACAATTCCCTGTCTACATCTGGAAGGGGCGTATCTTGCAAATCAATACTACCCTTTGCCTGTTCTTCGGTAAGGAATATACAATTATGTTTTTCTTGTGACTGAGGCTGAGTCACCGAATATGGCAACAAAGTGGCTGGGTTTAGTGTTGCACATTTCTTCAGTATAATGTGAGGAGCCAGCAATGTCAATTCATATCCTGTCAGGCTAGCGCTAGTTAAATGTTGCGTCTTTGTTTGATTTAAAAGAGCATCAACCGCATGGGGTACTAACACCAACAGCTTATGTGACAAAACTATCCCTTCACTCTGACGTATTTACACAGCTATTGCCGCAACAGAACAAAAACACCCAGGCAACGCTCAAGCGACAGGATCAAGTACTGCTGAAAAATATGCACAGGGACGCTGCTTATCGCCATGTGTCTGAACTAAAACTGACAATGCACATCCATCTTTCTCATGTACGTAAAGTGCAAAAGGCTTTGTGTAATCTGGAGTACCTAACACTGGTGCTGAACAAAGGGCTTGTCGTAGCTGCCGGAAAGCAGTCTGACATTCATCTGTCCATGGGAGGGGCATTGGAGTATCTTTAGTCAAAAGTGCTAGCAAAGGTTTGACAATGTGTGAAAACCCTAATATCCATTGCCTACAAAAAGAAGTAAGACCAAGGAATGCACAAACATCTTTCTGAGTAGAGGGTACTGGTGTGTCTAAAATTGCTTGAATACGATCTGATGTAAGTGCACGGCCCTCCTTAGACAAAAGGTGACCTAAATAGGTTACCTTTGGTCTACAATATTGCAATTTCTTTCGTGACACTTTATGATGGTGTGAAGCAAGAAAAGAAAGTAAGGACAAAGTGCACTTTCCACATTGCTCAGGGGTATGAGCTGCCAACAAAATATCATCGACATATTGTATGAGAGCCACACCTTCAGGAAAAACAAAAGAATCAAGTTGTTGTTTTAACGCTTGACTATAAATACTAGGACTCTCAGTATAGCCTTGAGGAACTCTGCAAAATCTATAAGATCATTTATTCAAAGTAAAACCAAACAAATATCGGCTGTCAGGATGAATAAGGATCGAAAAGAAAGCATTCTTCAAGTCTATCACAGAGAACTTAGTTGCTGTCGGGGGAACCAAAGTAAGAAGTGTTGTGATGTCAGATACCACAGGATATTGTGGTACCACAATCTTATTCACTTCTTGTAAATCAATAATGAATCGGTAAATCCTAGTATCAGTATCCTTTTTCAGAATAGGAAGAATCGGACTGTTACAAACATTATACTGAACTTCCTCAACAACTCCAACTGCAATAAGATCATGCACAATTCGAGTGAGTTCTTTTTCGCCCTCCTGTGAAATTTTGTATTGAGGCAAACGTGGCAATTCAGCTCCCTCCTTGACACTAATATGAACCGGCGGAATAATCATTTGTCCCACATCAGTTTCTGAAGTAGCCCACAAAGTACTAGGGAGTAAAGCTAATGCAATATCCTCTTTAACAAGACAAACTCTTTCCATCACAGGATGATTATCATTCAAAATAACAAGCACCCCTTCAGGAGAACATCGTATTGTAGCCCTGAAATACTTGAGCATATCAAGACCCACAATATTGTCTGGTGTATTTGGAGAAGCAAAAACGGACATGGAGCAGTAAATTTATCAACATGGAATGCAAGTGGTTGTGACAATGGGCTAGGGTAAGGTGTTCCATTGAAACCTATCGATGTAATGGTTAAGCCAGACAGGGGACCCCTTGGAACTAATTGTTTAGACAAGGCGCTATGAGTAGCTCCTGTATCAACCAGAAACTGATCAGTCGAAACCCAAAACATCTGCTGTAACATAGGGACCCGTCTGATCTACTGGAACTTCAACTGATTCCTTACCCCATCCTAGGCAATCCTATGCATAAGCAGAATCTTGGAAATCAGGCTGCACATAGTTAGACATCTGCTATTGGTGCCATCTATCAAAAGTGTTAAACCCATCCTGCCCTCGTACATTAGAATCAACCCTAGCATGATAATTCGTGCTTCTTCTAGGCCCTGAATATCCTGAGCGATTTCTCATTTGTCCCTGACCACGTGAACACTGCTGAACAATCGGCAGCCCAATGCCCAAATTTCTTACAATACGCACACTTATCAACAGACAAATTCGAACGAGTGTAAGAAGAACCATAAGATCCACCTCCACCTCTATCACTACCTCTAAAAGGCGGACCATAAGCTTGAACCAACATAACCTTTGTCTTTAATTCTTTAATCTTTTTCTCCTCGCTACCTTTTGCTTCTAATTCCTGACGTTCATAATACTGTGCCATAGTCAAAAGAGAAACCGGAGTAGAGGTAGTCCATGAACTTTCACTAGCTTTTAGACGACTAGCTATTCCTGGTAACAGATTTGCGACATATTTATCGACGAACAAATGTCTGCCCATATCATCTGACAATAACTGGCCGCTAAAATCATGAAATGCTTCTTCAAAGCGTGTAGAGAAATCAGAGACTGATTCATCTGCCTTTTGCTTACAAGACGCTAAAACAGTCCAATCTATCTTTTTAGGGGTAATAATCGTTTTTAACTTAACTAATATGTCTGCGGGAAGATCTAGAACCAACTGATATGTATTTTTCGCAGGTTCCCTATCCCCTCCATCTACTCTAATTCTTTCCATGACCACCCAAAAACTACATGATCATCAACTTTACGAACATATCTCCACATATCTGGCGGTAATATCAATCCGAAAAATAAATCAATGTCAGCCAAAGTCATACTACAAGAACTAATTGCTCCCTCAACTTCCTTATAAAAGGCGGCTGGATTTTTCCGCGGGTCAGGTAATACTGTTTTAAGTGCCATTACATCTGCCCTATTCCAAGGAGTATACACCCAATTATAAATAAAATAACCCTTAGCATCAACAGAAGTTTTATCATCACTTGTACCCGATCCTTAGGAGGAACATACAGTGGCGCGGGCTCCCACATTGGTTTTGCGTGAACTATCATAGTCTTATCTGTTCCGAAGATGGAAGCTTGCACCCCGCCGGTCTGAGATGTCCATGCAACTACATCCACCGCCCTTTTCTCCTCTTGCAAACGGACTGCCGCAACACATAATTTCACCAAACGCCTGATTGCATCAGCCACCTGGGAGAAAACAAAAAGACCATCACGCATTTGCTTACGATCAGCTGCTACATCATCGGGCTCTAACTCATCAGACTATTTCCAAAATAGTTCAATAACTTTTGTGCCAAATGCCTCAGTAAAACATAGCTGCTCCTTTTCCGTCCACCCGTTCATGTTGTCTAAAAGTTCATAAGCAGAGACAACGCTACGAATTGCTTTACGAGCAATAGATCTAAGCTCAGACGCACGGTCAGCAGACAACATAGAGCGACTGTCTCGTATCTTCTGTTGCTACGTACCGGAGACCTCAGCTAACTCATGAGGGGCAGAAGGAATGACATACGGAGGTGGAGGGCGATGTAGGAACAAAAAATCATAGTGCGGTTTATTAAGGACAGGATAGAGAGGTTGCCTAACAGTGTATTGGCCAGTTACCTGTAATTTACGTTCTTTCTCTTCTATTTCCTTTAAATAATTTATTTCTTTCTTTCTCATTTTCAATGCTTTCACATATATATTCTTCCGCTGCTCTTTCTCAAGCAAGGCTTGCTGACGCTTCACTCGTCCACGCACCTCTTTCTCCCACATTCGTACACAGTCAAACATATCTTGCCTAGACCTTCGCTTACACATACATTGTTCCACATACTCATTCTTTCGCAAATCAAATGACCCATGCATAGGCCAACGTAACTCAGGATCCGCACGAGTGTATTTATTCCATAATGTGCTGTACATTATAGAAGAAAGACCATGTTGAACATACATATATCTATTGGGCGTCCCCTCTGGGGGTGCCGGTTACGATTCTTCCAAGTCTCAAATTGGAACCATTACAAAAGCAACACATCCTACGAAGTATGCTAAAAACAGGCATGCAAAAAATAGTGCAGAATATTCAGTATTATAATCAGAGTAGCACTTAAGGTGCCATTCAAATCAAAATTAAATTGGAGAAAATTCTCCTTATTACCTGCCTATATCAATTGCAATTTATATATCAATTCAAAGGACACAAATTGACTAGTCACCCAAAACACGAAAGCCACAGTAAGTGGTGAAACAAAGGCATCAAAATCCACAGCAAGTGCCGTAAAACAGCTCTTACCATTCACAGGACGTCCAGGTTCCAACTACCAAGTTCTAAAATCTACCAAATGGTCACTGCACGACGAATGAACAAAAAAGATCTCAGTCGAGGACCGGCGCCACCTGTATGGTCAAATCAGAAAAAAGGGAAAAACGCCGTGGTTGCCAAGACTCAGGTCTCTTCAGGCATTGATCGTCCGCAGCGAGATCCCAATCCTTCGTCGCGACCAATCCGCCGGACGTCCGAGTCGCTGATGAGATCCTGTTTGTCGAAGTAAGCCTCAGCAAGGCCTAGTAGTGCAAGGGGTTCGCCTTTCTCTGCACAAAGTCTTCAGACCATATAGGAAGAAGTTGGCACACAAACTGAAATAAAAGACAGAGTTTATTAAACCTCATGAGGTGCTACCACAGTTCAAACAGCACCCTTCGGTAATGTTTGAAGTAGCACACTGAACTAAGAGAGCATGATCCTTTTTTACCCACGCAGGGACTAAAAGAAGGTGGTACAATTATAGAAGCAAGACTTATATACATAGAAGGTCATATGGAAATGCACAGTCGACAGGTAGGAGGGGCTAACAGTTTTCAAGGACTAGTAGGCACATTACTGTTGGTTACTAATTACTAACAGCTGCAGACCTTACTGGGCATGTGCAAAGTGGGAGATGCTAAATATAACTTGTCACTAGACAGATTTTCAAGAGTAGTTAACAGGAAGGTAGGACAGAGCACATGGCGAGCACATGGCAGCATGTGGCAGAGATAATGGCTGCCATGAATACCAAATGGATTCCGCAAAATGTTCACAATAGTTGCTTAATACAAGAGGTCTTCTGCTAATGCTTAATCTAATCGCTACTAAATTACAACAGGGAGGCAGGAGCCCACTAAACCCCGGATGAAGGTACAAAATGGTGCCTCCGGGTGGAAGAAGCTGAAGATTCCAGGAACTTCTCCTTTGCACAGAAGATGTCCCATGGGGTGCTGGGGGATGCAGAATTGTTTTAATGCAGAAAGACTGCAAACAAGCCTTGCTAGCTGCAAAAGTCATGGTTGAAGAAAATGGGTGCTGCCTGGGCCCAGGAAGGACCAGGAGGTCGCCTCTTGGAGGAGGAGACAGAGGGGGCACTTAGCAACACAGAGAGCCTACGCAGAAGCAGGCAGCAACCGCAGAAGCACTTGCACAGGGGTTCAAGAAATCTGAGCACAGTGGTATCTCAACACTATTTGAGCAATGAAGGACTGAGTGCTGGGGACCTGGGCTATGCAGTGCACAAAGGATTCCTCGCTAAAATGCACAGAAGCCCTAGCAGCTGCAGTTCATGCAGTACACAGGATTACTGTTTTGCGTGGGGAGGCAAGAACTTACCTCTGCCAAATATGGACAGATGGACCACTGGACTGTCAGGGTCACTTGGATCCAGGTCCTGTGTTCCAGTGATCACGCTTGTCAAGATGAGAGGGGATCCAGAGGACTGGTGAAGCAGACATTTGGTGCCTATGGTAGCAGGGGGAAGGTTCTGTTGACCCACGTGAGATTTATTCTTGGCTTTCAGTGCAGGGTGAAGGCAGACAGCCTTCAGAGTATGCACCACCAGGAAACAGTTGAGAAAGCCGGCAGGATTAGACACTACAATGTTGGTGGTAGTCGTCTTGCTACGTTGTTGTGGTTTTGCAGGTGTCCTGGAGCAGTCAGTGGTCGATCCTTGGCAGAAGTCGAAGAGGGAGATGCAGAGGAACTCTGGTGAGCTCTTGCATTCGTTATCTGACGAGAAGCCCACAGGAGAGACCCTAAATAGCCGTCAGAGGAGGATTGGCCACATAACCAGGTAAGCACCTATCAGGAGGGGTCTCTGACATCACCTGCTGGCACTGACCACTCAGAGGCCTCCATTGTGCCCTCACACCTCTGCATTCAAGATGGCAGAGGTCTGGGACACACTCGAGGAGCTCTGGGCACCACCCTGGGGGTGCTGATGGACAGGGGAGTGGTCACTCTCCTTTCCTTTGTCCAGTCTCGCACCAGAGCAGGGGCTGGGGGATCCCTGAACTGGTGTAGACTGGTTTATGTAAGGAGGGCACCAACTATGCCCTTCAAAGTATTTCCAGAGGCTGGGGGAGGCTACTCCTCCCCACCCCTTAACACCTATTTCCAAAGGGAGATGGTGTAACACTCTCTCTCAGAGGAAATCTTTTGTTTTGCCTTTCTGGGACTGGGCTGCCCAGACCCCAGGAGGGCAGAACCCTGTCTGTGGGGTGGCAGCAGTGGTAGCTGCAGTGAAAACCCCAGAGAGTTGGTTTGGCAATACCCGGGGTCCATACTGGAGCACCCCAAGACCAGATTTGGCATGGGGGGACAATTCCATGATCTTAGACATGTTATATGGCCATATTTGGAGTTACCATTGTGAACCTACATATAGGTATTGACCTATATGTAGTGAATGCGTGTAATGGTGTCCCCACACTCACAAAGTCCAGACACTTAGTAACTTTGCACCTAACCTTCACCAAGGGAGGGTTAGACATATAGGTGACTTATAAGTTACTTCAGTGCAGTGTAAAATGGCTGTGAAATAATATGGACATTATTTCACTCAGGCTGCAGTGGCAGTCATGTGTAATCTTGGTCTGAACTCCCTATGGGTGGCAAAAGAAATGCTGCAGCCCTTAGAGATCTTATGGAGCCCCAATAGCCTGGGTACATATGTTCCATATTCTAGGGAATTATAAGGGTGTTCCAGTGTGCCAATTAGAATTGGAGAAAATGGTCACTAGCCTGCAGTGACAATTTTAAAGGAAGAGAGAGCAGAAGCACTGAGGTTCTGATTAGCATAGCCTCAGTTACACAGTTAGCACCACACAGGGAACACATTCAGGCCACAAACTATGAGCACTGGGGCCCTGGTTAGCAGGATCCCAGTGAGACAGGCAAAAACAAACTGACACACAAGTAAAAATGGGGGTAACATGCCAGGCAAGATGGTACTTTCCTACAGGAAGGGGTGTCATCACTGGTACTTTCAAATTGAGAGTGGAGGAGGATTTCCATGTTTCAGGTTTGAGATTTGCAGTGCAAAACAGATATTAATAGATTAAAATAAAAGTTGGACAACAGCAAATAGATTTTGCAGACATGCCAATTAGGATGTACTATCAAACACTATATTTTAAAAAAAACTATACGTTTATATGAACTGAACGAACATGTGTGGCTTATAGACACTACAGAAACATTAAAAATACAAGAGAGGTTAGATGAGAACATTGAGTTAAAATATACTAAGTTGCAAACAAGGTAGAGGAATTACAATACTGAAAATGTAATTATTTTATCAAGCCAGTATGAATGGATGTTTTTGAAATTAGAAGTGGGTGCTTGCTTAGAGTAAGTAATATGGTACTATGTGATTTGTACCCAGTCAGGCAGGCACATACACACCCACTTACAATTCCACAAAAGCACTTATGTCATTAACACTCATATAGACAGACAGTGACTGTCACACTCAGCCACAAACCCATAAAACAAGTCACACACCCATTTACTCACCTATACATTCACTTGCATAGTCGTTCACACACCCATGTAAGCACTGTCACACCCACTCACATACCTATACAGCCATTCATGTATCCAGCACTGAGACAGTCACTTACACACACTCTTACACACATGCACAGTTATACACCTAGTCACCCACCCACACAGTCATACCTCTTTACAAAACCATACACCTATCCACACATCTAGTCAGACAACAACAGAGGCACTTACACATCTACTCAAATACCCATACATAACTTATGTAGCCACCACTAACAAAGCCATTTGCAAACACAGTTATACAGCCAAACACCAATTACCACAGCCAGTTAACAATCCATACATCCACTTATATACCCATTTAGACACCCACAGAATCACTAACATGCTCAGTCACACAAACAGCTATTTACACCTCCAGACGCTCACTGATACACTCACTCACATATCCACTCAACCATTCACACACCCAGTCACCCACCAGTACAGTCACTCAGAAACCCATGTATACACCCATACTTAGACACTTACACATCCTGATGCATGCTGACATAACCACATATTTAGCTACTGACTTATAATATGTCATCTAATAGTATGTAATGTAAAGTTAAATGTATTCTATATTTGCTTTCCAGATATCTATTTGTGTTTACAGAGGAATGGAAGATGAAATGGTCAGGTGAACATTTTTTTAACAATTATGTTTGCTGACAGCATCCATGAACTTGGTAACAGATGACATTTTTAGTGTGACTGGTCTATGGCATTTGCTACAATGAGTGATTTGATACAACTGTGGGAATGGCACCAACCTCGTCTGGTGGTAAGGGTCACAGAAATGGTCCAACTTCTGCTGATGATACACTACCTTCCCACCCTGTTATTACCCTGTAATACGTCCTTCTAAGTATGATTTTCAGGTATTTCCAAATAGAAAATGTTCCATATGATTACCCATTCATGGTACATCTTGACAGTTTTTTGCTGCAAACATTGCATTGGAAAACGTTGGAAGAACTTTCTTTTCTCCTGACGGGATGGAGAAATATTTTCAACTGTCAGAGGAATTCTTTAGAGGTGGAAAGTCTTCTTTTTCTTCATCCTGCTCTTCCCCCTTTTCTTTTAACTTCACCAGAAAAAATCTTAACTTTGAAACTTTCTTCTTTTGAAGAAACCAAAAAAGATAGAGCTGTGTTCTTCAATCTGTCTCCAGAGAGATGTGAAACTCAAATAACTGCATTAGGGTGTGATTTCCAACGTGGATGGGTGGAGAATTAGTGTGTTCAATTAGAAGTCGAGGTTTGGGTGTGTTACTGGATTTGTGCCGGAGTTGTGGTGGCAATACAACAGTCCATGGATCCATAAAATAAATACAAAAATATTTGCTGTATTGCAATTATAGAATGTCTGCATAAGTTACCTTATGTTGATTTGTTAATTGCTACTTTTAAAATGTATTATAAGTGTGTTAATAAAATGCATTTATAAACTTGTGAAAATGTATATTACAAAACTGAATGTATGGGTAAAATTGTGGTACAATTTATATTTTTTAAAATGGCAAAATCCAGTAAAGAAACATAGATTAGAGGGACATCGTAGTTAGGAAATAGAATTTATAAAAACTCAGAAATTCACTGCAAAAAAACAAAGGATGCAAGGAAGTTATAGTTAGGGAATATAATTTACAAAAAAAACTAGAAATTCACAGAAAAAAACAAGATTACATGAATGTTATAGTTAGGCTCTGAATTTGCACATATAAATCCATAGAAATTCAGTAGCTATAGTTGTCAGAGCTAACTATAACTTACACCCCACAATGTGCTGCTTATGACCTCATGTATTACATCACTCATAAAATGGTCAGTGACATCAGTGATGACATCTTAAATGACATCACTGATGACATATTCCAGCAAAGTAAACTTCAATATACTTCATAAAATACTATTTAATTAAAAAAATAGAAGACATGTGAGAGACATACATCACAGAGCTCAGTGTAACTTTATCAACTACTGCACTTACCTATCACCTACGAGACAATTCTCAGTGGATAGTCATGACTCTTCTGATCCACTACTGTAAACACTAATAACCAAAATAAAATGTCTAACCACATATGCTAGTCAATTGCAAACCACAACACCATTTGTGAACCCAGAAAGAAAAAGGCAAATGCTAGATTTACACAAACCACTACAACATGTGACCAGTGAAGAGGGTTTAGCGGATAGGCCACTGTGTTGCAAATCACTAGTAAAATTAGCCTTCATCCTGAAGAAAGGTGTGAGCAAAGAGGTCAGTCTACTACACTGTGCCATGACTCAGGAGAAACATCATAGTGAACAGACTCATTTCTTGAGGTCTGCTACAGTCATTCATCACAAAGGAACGTGGTCTAAGGAAACTGGTCAGTGTGGTATAAAACATGACTGTACTCAGACATCACTGTCGAGTGAAATCTCAATGATCAGCTTACGCTACCGCCAAGCACTATCATACACGTACATCACCAGGGGGCATGTGTCAATGTAGAGGATAATTTACTGATAAATGGTACACCCACTTTAAAAAAGTGATTATAGATCAGGGGATATATGTTACAAATGGTATCACTCAATAGTAGTAGAAAAAGAATAATAATAAAACCTATGCAATAGCATAGTATATATCTTTAAGTCTCAGAATCTTTTACGAAACGCACTCACTGGATGATATCTTCAGCAATGTCATCAGTGATGTAATTTGAGATGTCATCAGTGATGTCACTGACCATGCCAAGAGTCATATATAAGGTTATAAGCAGTGCATTGTGGGGGCATACGTTATAGTTAGCTCAGCTAACTATAACTGGTGAATTTCTGTGGTTTTGTGTGTGTAAAATCTGAGCATAAGTATAATGTTCCTGTAACCTTTGTTTTTTTTCCAGTGAAACGACCCCAGTTGATGGATACTCCTGAAAATTTCCAGGAAGAAACCGAGTTGGATATTGTTTGGATTCAGAACTAAGGTTATTAGCAAAACAAAACACATCCTTCCCCTGGCAACTCTGACTCACTTATAACTACACAAAGGCTACTACTGCTGTGTGATAGATAGATAGATTGATAGATAGATAGATAGATAGATAGATAGATAGATAGATAGATAGATAGATAGATAGATAGATAAATATTTATTTTGGGGGAACCACCCAAACAGCCTCTTTTTAACTCAAAACTTCCCTTTACCTCTTTTCTCGCCTGATCCCTAAACCTACCCTTGCCTCCCCTTATCTCCACCCACTGCAAAGCCCAATAAAATCCCCCTTACATCCATTTACCTCTTCCCACCTCATTACCCTAAAATAACCCTTACCTCTATTTACCTCTATTCACTCTTAAACCCTAAAATAACCCTTACCTCCCTTAACTTCTACCTCCGAACCTTAAAAAACCCTTCCTTTTACCTGTACTCACCCCAAAACCCTAATGAACAAGTTTCTTACCTTCGGTAACGCCTTTTCTGGTGGATACACTAGCTACCTGTGGATTCCTCACTCATTGAATTTTCCCCATGCGCCAGCATCCAACAGAAATTTTCTCATAGCTTCTGCACGTCGACGAGGACGTCACAATTGCCCGGCTCCCACGCGACGCCGTCTGATGTCATACAGGCAATAAGAGGTCCTCGCCAGCGTGCTGACTTCAGTTATCAACATTTTTATATGCCTTTGAGGCGAACAGGTAAATATCAACAAAACATATCTGATACGAACCCATCAAATAAAATCTTATACCATAATATTTAATTAAATTAAATAAAACATTTGTATAAATATGCATATATACAAAAATATATACATATAACATAATATACAAATATACAATAATAAATATATATACATATACATATATATATATATATATATATATATATATATATATATATATATATATATATATATATATATATAAACACAAGCATGTATACCATCTGCATCAGTATAAACAAATCAATGACTTACAGGTGCTCACCCAAGGAAATCTTGGTAAGACCAGACAGGCAACGGGGAGGCGGGTGGGACCGTGAGGAATCCACAGTTAGCTAGTTTATCCACCAGAAAAGGCGTTACCGAAGGTAAGTAACTTGTTCTTCTGATGTATACAACTACCTGTGGATTCCTCACTCTTTGAATAGAGTCCCAAAGCAGTACCGCACTCGGTGGAGGGTGCCTGAATGGTCAGACCAAGAAATCCTGCAGCACCGACTGTGAAAAATGGCCATTCCTCCTCACCTCTGAATCCAAGCAATAATGCTTTGCAAAAGTGTGGAGGGATGACCAAGTTGTGGCCTTGCAGATGTCAACCACAGAAACACCTCTAGCTAGGGCCAAAGAGGCCGATTTAGCTCTGGTGGAATGAGCTCTTATTCCATCAGGGGGTTTCTTCTTTGCCAGACAGTAACACAGCTTAATGCGAAGAATGACCCTGCCTTTCCTTTTCTCTTTCCCACGTACCCGATGAAGAGCTGATCTTCCAATCTGAACTCCTTCGTTCTGTCGACGAAGAAGCTCAGTGCTCTTCTCGGGTCCAGATGATGCAGTCTTTCTTCCTCTTTCGAAGGATGAGGTGGAGGATAAAAAGAGGAGAGTGTAATAGACTGACCCATATGGAAGGGTGAAACAACCTTCGGCAAGAAAGCAGCCTTGGTCCTCAACACCACCTTATCCCCATAAAAGGATGTATACGGGGGCTTAACAGAAAGAGCCTGTAGCTCACTCACTCTTCTAGCCGAAGTAATAGTAACAAGGAAAACAGTTTTTAAAAACAATAGCCTTAAGGGGCAAGAATGCATCGGCTCAAACGGTGAGCCCATAAGAAATGTTAAAACTAGGGTCAAATCCCACTGAGGCATAAGGAAAGGAGTGGGAGGATATCTATTAGTCAAGCCCTTTATGAACCTCAAAACTAATGGGGATTTAAATAAAGAGGGTTGGTCAGGCAGACACAGAAAGGCTGACAGAGCCGACAAGTAGCCCTTAACTGTTACAACTGCACAACCTCTCTGTGCCAAGGATAACGCAAAAGACAAAATGTCTGATAAGTGGGCACGTAAAGGATCAATTTGCTTCTCTCCACACCAATTCACAAATTTAGCCCACCTGCTAGAGTAGATAGATTTAGTGGAGTGTCGCCTGGCCGATAAAATAACATCCACCACCTCGGGTGGGAGAGAAAAGGAACTCAGGTTGCCCCGTTCAATCTCCAGGCATGAAGGTACAGGCTCTGGAGGTGGGGGTGTAAAACCTGCCCCTGCGATTGTGAGAGGAGGTCTGCCCTGTGAGGGAGACGGAGCGGGGGGCACAGTGAGAGTTGGAGAAGATCTGAATACCACACCCTTCTTGGCCAATCAGGAGCTATTAAGATGACTTGGGCCCGGTCTTGGCGAATTTTCCTCAGAACCCGAGGAATCAAGGGTATGGGGGGAAACGCGTAAAGCAACTGGTCGTACCAGGACATCTGAAACGCATCCCCCAACGTTCCTTGCACCGGATACTGGAGGCTGCAGAACAACGGACAGTGTGCGTTCTCCCGAGTGGCAAAAAGATCTACCCGAGGGAATCCCCACATCTGGAAGATGTACAGGGTTAGATCTGGATGAAGACGCCACTCGTGATCAGTCGAGATGTGCCGACTGAGACTGTCCGCACGCACGTTCAAGACTCCGGCCAGATGGTTTGCTACCAAGCAACTCCGATGGTCTCTTGCCCAGGACCATAGCCGAAGAGCTTCTCTGCAGAGAAGGTACGACCCTACTCCTCCCTGCTTGTTGATGTACCACATCACGGTAGAGTTGTCCGTCAGGACCTGGACTGACTGACTGCGAAGGGAAGGGAGGAAGGCCTTGAGAGCCAGACGTATCACCCGCAATTCCAACAGATTTATGTGAAACATCTGTTCCACTGGAGACCAATGACCTTTGACCTCCAGGGCCCCCAGATGAGATCCCCACCCTAGAGTGGAAGCATCTGTTATCACTGTGGCCACTGGAGGAGGCAGCGAGAACGGCCTTCCATGGGAAAGGTTGCCGTCCGCAGCCCACCATTGAAGATCCGCTGCCTCTGGAAATCTTTACTGATCCCTGGAGGTCCCCTTTGTGTTGCGACCCCTGCTTTCGGAGGCACCACCGAAGAGCCCTCATGTGGCAGTGTGCATGAGTGACCAACAGCATGCAAGAAGCAAACAGACTGAGCAGACGAAGGACCTTGAGGACTGGAATGACCGCTCCACTTTGAAACATCAGAACCAACGCCTGAATGTCCTGAATCCGCTGGGGCGGAGGAAAGGCACGATTCAATGTTGTGTCCAGTACCGCCCCTATGAACAGGAGACGTTGAGAGGGCTTCAGGTGAGATTTGGGCACGTTCACCTAAAAGCCCAGATTGAACAACAACTGGGTTGTCGACTGCAGGTGACGCAGCACGAGCTCGGAGACTTGGCCTTGATCAACCAATCTTCTAGGTAAGGAAATACCGCTATCCCCTTCCTTCTGAGCTCTGCTACAAACACCGCCATCACCTTCGTGAAGACTCGATGTGTTGAAGTAAGACCAAACGAAAGGACCGCAAACTGATAGTGTTGCGATCCCACAACAAACCGGAGATACTTCCTGTGCGACTTGAGTATCGGGATATGAAAGTAAGCATCCTGCAAGTCGACAGACACCATCCAATCTCCTTTGATCAACGCCAAAAGCACCTGTGCTAGGGTCAGCATTTTCAACTATTCCTGTTTGAGGAACCAATTCAAAATCCTCAGGTCCAGGATTGGTCTCAACCGACCATCCTTCTTGGGGATCAGGAAACTTCTTGAATAACAACCCTGACCCCTCTCCTGCTCTGGAACCAACTCCACTGCACCCTTTGAAAGGAGGACTAGAACCTGTTCTAGCAACAGGAGATGTTCTTCCGAACAGAAGGATGGACGGGGCGGGATGGGGGTTGGAAACTCCCGAAAGGGAAGGGCATAGCCTTTCCCCACAATACTGGTGACCCAGGAGTCCGATGTTATTGCCTCCCACATGTGGAGAAAGTACATTAACCTCCCCCCTACAGGAGTAGTATGCAAAGGAATTGGTGGGTGACTAAGGCTGCTTTCCGTGCTGCACCCCTCCAGAGGAAGAGGAAGAGGCAGAGTGCTGCTGGGTGGCCCCTCTGGTTCTAACCCTACCCCTCCCCATGTACGATCTATAGGGGAGGGCAGTGGTGACTTGCTGTTGAAACCTGCCCCGAAAGGATGAGCCACGACCAAACCCCCTAAACCTTCTGAACGATCATGAAGAAACAGAGGAGGAGGCCTGCAAGCCCAAAGAATTTGCTGTGGCTCTACTTTCTTTAAACCTTTCAAGGGCAGAGTCCATCTTTGACCCAAAAGGTTTATCCCCATCAAAGGGTAGATCAAGCAGGGCAGACTGAATATCTGGTGAAAAACCTGAAGAACGAAGCCAGGCCTGTCTTCTCGTAGCGACAGTGGTGCCCATAGCCCTGGCCCCAGAATCAGTTGTGTCCAGCCCTGACTGGATTACTTGGTTCGCCGCAGCCTGAGCATCCAACACAAGGCCCAACACCTCCTGAGGTAATCCAGAATTAGATGACTTGACCTTCTCCATAAGGGCGTAGATGTATCTGCCCAAGATACATGTGGCATTCGTGAATTTAGGGGCCATACTACAAGAAGAGAAAGTATTTTTTGAAGACTGGTCCATCTTTTTAGAGTCTCTGTCCGAAGGCACACCCGTAAAGGAACCTGGAGCAGTACGTGAGGAACATGAAGCTTGCACAACCAAGCTTTCTGGAGTCGGGTGCCTTGACAAAAAGCCTGGATCCGCAGGAGCCACACGATATCTGCACGCTACTGTCCTGTTAACAGCCGTAGATGTGACTGGCTTTTTCCAAATCTCCATAATTGGATCAAGGAGAGTCTCATTAAAAGGCAAAAGAGGTTCTGCAATAGCCGAGGCCGGATGTAGTACTTCTGTCAAAATGTTGGGTTTTGTCTCAGCCACTGGGAGGGGAAGGCCTAAAAAGTCAGCTGCTTTCCTTAAAACAGAGTGGAAAGAAGCAGCCTCCTCTGTATATTCCCCAGGAGATGTCAAGTCCCACTCTGGGGAAGTGTCCAAGCCACTAGCAGTGTCCAAACAATGAAGATCTGTCAGAGGCTCCTCAATCTCACCCTCCTCCAAGGCCTGCCTGTTATACTCCTGTTCCTCAAGGAGGCGAAGAGCTAGCCTCCTAGAATGAAGCCTGGCCTCGATCCTTGGCGTCGACAAGGGGTCCGCCGACGTCGATGACCTCGCCTGACGCCGATCCTCTGATCCATCCAACACTGGATCCATCGGTGCCATGGGCTTTTTCGGCGCCGACTGAGGCAGAGGATGAGATGGTGAAGAACCCTCCGGTGCTGGGACAGCAGTCCTCATCGGAGTCGCGGGTCTTGTAGGCGACGCCAAAGGAACCGGCGCCGAGCCAGCACCTCCCATTGGAAGGAAGGGTATGAAAGGTGCCGGTCTTAAAGGAGCCGGAGCACCCATATTAAAAGCCAATGGCCCCGAAGGACCAGCCGGACCACCACCCGGAGCCATCAGTTGAAAAATGGCAAACATCGCATTAAGAAATGCGGAACTATCAGCACCTGGCACCGGTAATGATGGATATTGCGGAGCCTGCGCCCGAGATGATAACGGCACCGGCCCAGGCATCTCTGATGCAGGTGAAAACTCAGGATCCTGTTGACGTACGACCTCGAAGACAGACGGCGGAGAAGCGGAGAAGTCGGAGAAGTGGGAGGCATCTGCGGAGTGATGGTGGGACTAACCTCCCATGTCTTACGGCGCCATACCGAAGGCGGCTTCGAGCGTGAACGCTCTCTACTCGAACGGCGTTGAGAATCGGGACGGTGGCGGGAGTCACGGTGACGTCGATGAGATTTCGGTGATGACGATCTGCGCCGGTGCTGCTTTTCCTTCTTTTTGGACTTTGCCAAAAACAGTTTAGCCTCCCGTTCCTTCAACGCCTTAGGATTCATGCGTTGACAGGATTCACATTTCTCCACTTCATGGTCGGAGCTCAGACACCACAAGCAATCCACATGTGGGTCTGTCACCGACATCTTGCCTCCGCACTCTCTACAAGGCTTAAAGCCCGACACGCTGTGACATTTTGATAGAAACAGTAACTGTAACTACACAGCAGAAACAGTTGTTCCCTCGAAGAATAACCGTCACTCGAAGGCACGGAAAAAAGGGAACTGACGTCAGCACGCCGGCGAAAACCTCTTATTGCCTGTATGACGTTAGACGGCTTCGCATGGGAGCCGGGCAATTGTGACGTCCTCGTCGACGTGCAGAAGCTAGGAGAACATTTCCGCCGGATGCTGGCGCATGGGGAAAATTCAATGAATGAGGAATCCACAGGTAGTTGTATCCATCAGAAATTACCGTCACATATCTTTCCATCTACTCCTCACTAAACAATAAAATCGCCCTTAACTCCTTTTACCTCTACTCACACCTAAAGTATTTTAAAAAGAAATAACATACAAATTGTGCAATTTAAACATATTGATATACTTAACTGCATCGTAATGTACTGTGTAGTAAAGGTATGTGCGTGCTATTTACCTGCATGGTAAAAGTATGCTTGGTAAAGGCATGCCTTCTATAAGTATCCATGCTAAAAGCTGTTTCCTGCTTGTAACGTAGTAAATGACATCATAGGTTGAGG
This sequence comes from Pleurodeles waltl, assembly GCF_031143425.1. Taxonomy (NCBI): domain Eukaryota; kingdom Metazoa; phylum Chordata; class Amphibia; order Caudata; family Salamandridae; genus Pleurodeles; species Pleurodeles waltl. Next base: position 817,940 of record NW_027150395.1, read on the forward strand.
TAGAGGAAAGTGAAACCAGTGGCAAATCTCGCCACTCCAGAGGATAACTTAATGTTGGGGAAGGTCTCAAATCATTGGGCGGGTGCTGTGCAGTCCACAATGCTTGAAATAGATGGGAATATTTATAGAATTTTACATCAAAAATACAAAATATAAATGTGTCAACCACACAAGTTTACATGATATAATCAAGAGAGACTTTAGCGTGTCAAAAAAAATCATAAAGTGAATTTTGCTTTTTCTTTACTTGATACCATCTTAAATATACAAAGTGTTGAATTAAACAGTGCTGGAGTGCTGCGTAGACTGATTTTAACTATACTCATCCTTTAGGAATAACATTATATTACAGAATGCAGAATTCTGTTCAAAGATGATCGCTGTTTTCAAGCAGTAGGCGAGCAGCGTAGCAGCGTCAGGAGCTCACCCATCAGTACTAACCAGCAAGTCACTGACAGTAATTCCGTCCTTAATTCATTACAATGGACAAACTCAAGCAGTAGAAACAGAGTGAGAGAGAATTGCTCCCCTGGGCTGAGCAAAGATGTGATTGACAATGTCTCAAGCCAGTGGCTGCAGGCTCATGGGTAACAAAAGCTAATGTCTCAGTAAGAATGATCCAAAGCCCCTAAAAGTAAGAATAGAATACAATATATTTGCAATGTATGCTGCAATCACTGCTTGTAATTTTACCAGGGAAGGGTGCAGATGGGACACATGCACACATACGCATTCACTCACACCTATGCATTCACACATGAACACACATCCATTCACAACACTCACTCTCAAATATTCATGAGCGCATGCATGCACGCACCAAACATTAAAAAAGAATCTCACTTACCTGTACAGCCCTGCCTTGGAGACGCAAGGAGAGTAAGGCCTGCTGCCTTCTCTCATTAGCTGATCTCAGGTCATCCAATGATGGGAGGCAGCAGTTCCTACTATTTACAGAGTGGATTAGGGTCGATTAAAGTTGCTGACCCCACCCTACTCTGTGAAGAGATGTCAGTGATTGACACTTCGCCCTGGACACCTCAGGGCTGAGAAAAGTTCTCTATTGAGCCGTACCTTATAATCAAGCACCCCCTAAATAACTTTTAAGAACTTTCTTTTGCAAAATGCTTACAATATCATTGCTGTAGGTTTTTTCGTCCTCTTGTTCCTCCAATTTGAGGGATTGACTCATGGCAACAGTTATGGACTCTCAGAGAGCAGAAGACCTAATGAAACCCAGAGACTAATGCTAAATTGTAGTTTATAACAAGCATCACTTAAAATAGTTTTGAGGTCCTCGTTCATGCCATTCCTGTCACTCTAAGCACCAGGAGGGAATAACAAGAGGAGGTGAATAGAGCCACTTTTACTGATATTTGCAATGATAAAATAGGGTACCCAAAGTTCTTGTTCTAATTTGAAGTCATCTGTCATGATGGTTTTGCAAAAAAAACTGTGTAAAGGCTGTAGCTGCATGATTTTAAGTACTCAGTAGACCTTTATGAGAAAAGAGAACGGGAAAAACAATTTATATTTAAATATTATCAAGTTGATACAAATATCTAAAACGAATGAAAGGTATTTTTTAAGTTAATCTTAGCAAGATATGTTTTATGTTTGAAACAAATGTATACAATAGCATACAATAACACGTTTAAAACTAAATTCTCTCAGTAAGTCTTGAAATAGTTATTTCTACTGCTTTAGCTCTATGATGTTGTTGGCTAAGTCAGCTAATTTACTTTCCCAATGACAAGAAGGGCTGGTTGGCAAAATAGGTCAAGGTATGGTAGTCAGGGTTTTAGGACATATGTCCCTGCATGAGTTACCTGCATGAGCCTCTGCCTTTCACGGAATCTTGTGTGTGTTTCTGTCTTGTTTTGGATTGGACTCAGTTCACAGAACAATCATGCTTGTGAGCTGAGAGCCGCTGTAGCTAGGTACTTAGACCCTGTGATGTGGAGTGGGACATCAAGCCTTCTATAGAGAGTAGGATCACTGTCATCTCGCCAGAGTATAATGTACTGACAGAGGTGACAGCATGACTTAGAAGTAGGACCTGTTTTTTTCCTGCTACTTACAGAGGCATTTGGCCTACCGGCTTCTCTTTGCAAACTCACTATTCAGTTCAGTAGAACCGTATCTTTCACTACATCCCTGTGTGTGTAAGGGTACTGTGTGTGTGTATGTACATGTGAGCATACCTTCAGTGCATGGTAGAAGTGCGCTAGGGGTTTGTGGTCCCATGTTAGATTATCAATAAGGTAGCATACATTTTGCCTTTATGATGTGTGTATTGTATACAAAATTAAAGATGGCAGTAACCTCTCAGATGGGATATGTGAAATACACCCATTGATTCAAACTATTTGTTAGTAAATTAAACCACTGGGTTTGGGTAGGGAGGTGATAGTGGTGTCTTTGAAGTGCAAGGTTGTTCACCAGGCATGTTTTTTCTTTGTTCCTCTAGAGATGCTACAGACAAAAGCTATCTGAGTGGCATGTGTTGCGGCTAGTTCCTCCTTTGTGTGCCTGTGCTTTGGATGGCCCTGATAGAGAACTTCTCAGACCCATCCTCTAGCCTGCTATCACCTGAAAAATAAATACTGTGGCTGTCTTGATTGGAGCCAATGCACAAAATGTAATTCTCTAGAACAAAGGTCTTCAAACTGGGGGGCGGGCCCCCCTAGGGGGGCCTCAAGTGATACCAGGGGGGCGCCAGACTCTGGCCAAAAGAAGCTTTATACAGATAACAGGCCTTTATTTTAAGCAGAAGCATGTTATTGCATTTTAAAACGGTATCAGTACTTAACTGCAATGTTTAAATAGGTCTAGACATATTTAAACATTGCCATCTTTATCAAATAATTGTGAAAAATTCTGAGGGGGGGCCAATGATTTATTTTTTCAACTGGGGAGACATGGCATTAAAAAGTATGGAGACCACTGCTCTAGAATCTTTTGTGAGCAGAGATCCAGAATCAGTAGAGGATGTCTGGAAGGATTGTTTTGATAAGTTCCGGTTTTCACTTGACTATGGGATGTTTAGGAGGAATTTCAGGATCGAGGGCTGGGGTTTCTGACTTGCATATTCTCAAGGATGTGAATCATCATTAACCCAAAAGAACAGCAGCTGACTGCTGGATGTGTTTCTGCAAAGTATCTGCCCAGAAGAGAAACCTAGAGAGAGCTACCTACTGTGGGGCTTGCCTGTGAGTAGTGTGTGGGAAGGGGGTGTTGCTAGAGACACCAGCCAAAGAGGAGCATGCATTGCGAAGCTGAGGTGTGAAACAGCTGTGTCACTTAAATGGCTGACCAAGGGAAAAAAGTAAAGGTCAAAGTGAGTCTGACCCCTGCACAGTAGTGTACCAGGGAAGGATAGAGGCAAAGAGTAGTCAGACCACTCTCAGAGTGACTGCACATTCTGCCGAGATTTCTGTGCCCCAGCATAGCTTTGCCACTTTCTAGTTTCTCTCACTGCGTGGGTGGCATCATGGTACCCCAACATGTCTGTGCCACTTCATTGTGTACCTGCCCATGCTGCTGACATCATGGTGGTCCCAGCACTGCTATGCACTTCATCATGTGACTGCCAATGCTGCTGATATTGTTGAGACCCAGTACAGCAGGAAAACATTATGTAAGTAACCGCAGGATTAATCCAATCTCACATGACCCAGCGCTCACAGCCTATGCCAAGAAGAACATGTGGGGTACCTCCTTCTTCAGAATCCTGTCCACCATGTCTGCATGCAAATCAAACCAATGTGCAACCTTCAACATTTGCCTGGACTGAGAACATTTCTATTGGTTTTCAGAAAGGCACTGGGAAGAGTTGCATAGCTGAACACGAGGCCCACAAAAAACAGCAGAAGTACTGGTAGCGACTGACCTGCATCTATGTTACATGTGAACAATGACTGTTAGAAAGTGATCCAACTGCCATCAACTTGATGGAGAGGACAGCCTTAAGCACCTTCCATACTCGTGTGAAGCTTGAACGTTTCATTCCCCTTTTGTGTAATAAGCATTCCTAAAGGAGTACAGGGCTTTAGAATTGTGATAGGACTGTAGTGTTGCCCTTTGTACTGTGTTGTGCCTGCAATCCATTAAGAACCCACATAATACTGAAGCTTAAGAATAAATATGTATTATTAAAATCAAGTATTACCTGGGGATTGTATTTATTGGTTGGTTATTATTTGCACCGTCAAGTTCTGAGTCTCTAGCCCCACACTACCTCAGTGAGTAAGCTTTAGAATGGTGGGGCAGAGGTTGATTATTAGGGGAATAATAACATAATAACAAAAATGTTTAAATAACGTACCTGCTGCTCCCATTCCCCCGCTGGCCACCTAGGTGCTCCTCTCCTCCTGGCAATCACTGGAGCATAAAGCAAAGGCTCCCAAGCCAGATACTGCTCTTATGCTATACCAAGCATGATAGCAGCATTGAGATTGGCCAAAGCGGGCTGGTCTGACACTTGTTCAGGCTCAGGAAGCCCGTGCTATCTCTTCACCCGGCAAAAATGTAAGTGCACATGCCAGTTTGGCCATATTAGGACGGCCTACCAAACTGACGAGCACTTTACAGTGCCCACCACTCCTCCTCCCTATGATGGCACAGCCCTGCCTCGCCCTAGATTCCATGGCTGTGAGAGAGACAGTGATAATTAAATGATAATAACATTGTTTTCTTATCATTTTATTTTTCACTGCTTGACTCCGAACAGGGGAGGTATGCTCCTTCGCAATTACAGAGAAGTCGCCCCTGTTTAGACTGCTTGTCCATATCTATAATTTAAAGTCAAGTTCTGAAGTGGTGTTCTTGTTGCTTGATTTATAGGTCCATAGTATGCAAGGCCCTGGGACAGCAGTCACAAACACCCAAAACCCCAAAGGTTGTGGTCTAGTGGCTGCTGTACACCCAGAAACCCCGAACTGAATCAGACAGAGTGTTCCAACCATATGACAAAAAGAGTGTACTCAACCTATTGCTCTGCTTGGGGAAAAGATTCAGTGCATACTTTTATTTGACAATGGGGACTTGAGTACACAAATAGTTACCTAACAGAAATTGGCCATTTTTCTGTTTTTACATCAGGGAGGAAGAGCCTGGCCCGCAAAGATTACATTTCTTCCCTCTGAAACCCAATTTACTGTTAGAAAAGGTGAATGACTGCACATCTTCCAGGGAAAATGTAATTCACTCATTTCCCTCTTCTCTTCCTGGAAAGTAATCATCTGTTAGCCTCTACGTGGTAAGAAATAAGCCAAGAAACTAAGGGCCAGATGTAATAAGATTTGATTTGGTAAAAGTGGCCATAAATTGTGCACCGACTTTTACAGAATTGATTCCTATTTTGTGAAACAACCTCTACATTTATGGGTTGATTCCCAAAATCACCATTCATAGTAGGTCAGAGTCCAACCTATCCCAATAATATGCATGAGGTACGTCGCAAATTGCGACTCACTGTGATTGGCTACAACCACAGGGATGGTGGCTGGCTGAGATCAGCAGACTCCCTTGCCTGTGATTGCTTTTCAAAAAAGTAATCTTTTTTTAAACTGCAGCCCATTTTAATAAAACTCCTAAAGAATCGTAATTTGGATTGGTACATAACAAAAGGCTGTTTTGTGTTCGCAAAGGGTTTGATTTTACGATCAACCCTTTGCGACTGCTAGATGCCTTAGTTCATCTGACCCAATCTCCAAGACTGAAGCATCCTTAAGACAGTCCTTTTTGTGAGATTATTTTTCTACAGAAGAGAGCGGCACTTGGAAAACATCAAAGGCGGGCATTAGCTTTGCTCAAAGGTGTTCTGGCGAAGCCAAATATAATAAAGATGTCTCTCGTTAGATACTGTATACTTTTATGAAGTTGCCATAACTTTAGGAAAAAAGGATCCAAATGCATTTCGCTTGTCCAAAAAGTGTATGCTTACATTTTACAATGCTGTCACTTGAGCGAATAAGAATCTGGACCCCACCCTAATTTATTCCACAGGAGCAGCACATGTTCACCATGGGGGTTCCTTAAAGTGCATTACATGGCCACTATTCAACTTTAAAGTTGCTCATTTTAAAGATTCTCACAAACACTAGCACCATCTACAGAATGCAAACAATCATATCCGGGGACACGTATGTTCTCTGAATTAAAAACATTCTAAGTAGCTTGAATATCTCTTTTCAAGCTGTGAATGTCCATGGTTGCTTCAATATGTTATTCCGTCAATGTGCATCATTTTGTTCCGCATCCTGGTCCCTCATTGACATTTTCTTTAAAATTAATTGTGTTACAGAATGGATACAAACAATGTCAATGGCAGACGAAACATACAATACTATTAAACAATAACGTGTTTATCTATGAGATGGCATACTTAATATTATGACGTTAAAGTGATTATTTTAGTGTTCAAAAGCTGGAATTATGTTTGCTTGAAATAAATGTGCCTTGAAATTGCATGGGCCAAGCATTTCAGACAAATGGTCATAGGCATTGACTTTTACTGTTTGGTCAGTAACCTAATTGAAAATCTTTTAACGGGCGATTTGGGCAAATGAATAGTTATACAGGTTTCACAGTCTCAGACCATGGTCAGTAGGGGCTATATTATGCTAAGGGCGCACTGTCCCTGTTTGGGCTGCAGTACACTTTTAAGTAGGTGCGCTGGGTGCAAACAGGGACAGTGCAACCTATCACTGATAATGCTCTGCACCCAGAGAAGCCTTCAAATGGGACCTGGCCTAAGGCAAGTGCATAGGATACCCCATGTCCCCTTTCAGAGGGCGCCCTTGAGGCATGCGCTGACTGTTCACAACCACTTCATGGCGTGCAATAAGTGCTCGTCCTGATAACCTTTTCCCTCAGCATCTGTGTCCATAATATGTCATGGGCTCAGTGGCAAAGTTGTTCCCACATTTACACAGGGCCAGGCCCTCATACAAATACAGAAATGCTCCTTTAAGGATACAGCCAATGCTACATTTGCACCAGTGGTTTATGCATTATAGAAGGGGCCAAGCAAGTGATTGTGGTCCCTCTATGTGAATCATGACTCAATCAATAAAAAAACTTTATTCCAAAAAGAATGAAACAACAGGTTGCAAATGATACCATTATCTTGTCGTAGTTATAGCCCAAAATAACATATTTAAAACAACAAGTCATCCAATCGAATAAAGTGCAAGAGAGACATGTACCCATCACGACATTGGCCCTTCTATATTACAGAAAATAAACGGTGTTAGTCAAGGTATGTATTTAATAAAAAATCATAGTTAAAGATTGCTGAAATAAAAACCATAAAGAGCTTTGGTGCTTTGTAAATAAGCTAGACAAAAGTGAAATGTGTGGTAGCAACAGCAAACGTTGGGACTAGTTATATTATTCAGCGATTTTAAGGCCCAGATTCTCTAACCTTTGCATTCTGCAGCACACATAGAAAGAAAAATGCGTCTAAGGATTAGGTTGGTGCACAAAAACAATCCTACCTGTAACACAGGCAGGGGTGCTTCCTCTTTGAGGGCATAAGGTTGTATTTGCTGCCCCCATAATAAAAATGTCAAATAAAATTAAAAGTTTTTTCCCCCGGCCATAGTCCTTTTTTTATTTCAGATACCCTGCTGCAGGCGGGTCGGGTGCACACTGTACGCAGTTGCCTTTTAATCATGAATGTGTACTCTGCGGGTGCACTTGGGGCCTAATTATTGGCAGCTTACAGGCTTGCTAGGTCTGCACTTGAGTACAGTGTTGGGATGCATGTCAGGTTTGATGGGTGTCTTGCTATGACTAACCAACATGCACACTTGTGACATCCCCTGCCTGAACACTGAGTGACCTGGGGATTACAACCACTGCTTCCCCGGTCTCCTGTGGAGCGCTGGTTTTGCCTCCTCCAGCCAATCCTGCTGCTGCTGCTCCTATTCTGTTTTCTAATATAAACAGCATGGGAGCAGCATTTGGATTGACTCCAGAGAGGCAAGTAGGACTACTCTAGACTCAGACATGATATAGTCAGCGTGGTGGAGGAGGGTGTGGATGCTCAGAATATGACCAATAATCGTATTTGTAGGAAAGTACCACCTTGCCTGGCATGTTACCCCTATATTTCACTGTATATATGTTGTTTTAGTCTATGTGTCACTGGGACCCTGCCAGGCAGGGCCCCAGTGCTCATAAGTATATGCCCTGTATGTGTTCCCTGTGTGATGCCTAACTGTCGCACTGAGGCTCTGCTAACCAGAACCTCAGTGGTTATGCTCTCTCTGCTTTCCAAATGTGTCACTACAGGCTAGTGACTAAATTTACCAATTCACATTGGCATACTGGTACACCCATATAATTCCCTTGTATGAGGTACTGAGGTACCCAGGGTATTGGGGTTCCAGGAGATCCCTACGGGCTGCAGCATTTCTTTTGCCACCCATAGGGAGCTCTGACAATTCTTACACAGGCCTGCCACTGCAGCCTGTGTGAAATAACATCCAAGTTATTTCACAGCCATTTACCACTGCTCATAAGTAACTCGGTCTCCACTGCAGCTGCTGCTGCCAACCCCTCAGAAAGGTTTCTGCCCTCCTGGGGTCCAGGCAGCCCTGGCCCAGGAAGGCAGTACAAAGCATTTCCTCTGAGAGAGGGTGTTCCACCCTCTCCGTTTGGAAAGAGGTGTGAAGGGCTGGGGAGGAGTAGCCTCCCCCAGCCTCTGGAAATGCTTTGATGGGCACAAATGGCGCCCATCTCTGCATAAGCCAGTCTACACCGGTTCAGGGATCCCCCAGCCCTGCTCTGGCGTGAAACTGGACAAAGGAAAGGGGAGTGACCACTCCCCTGACCAGTACCTCCCAGGGAATGTGCCCAGAGCTCCTCCAGTGTGTCCCAGACCTCTGCCATCTTGGAAACAGAGGTGTTGGGGGCACACTGGACTGCCCTGAGTGGCCAGTGCCAGAAGGCGACGACAGAGGCTCCTTCAGATAGGCTCTTACCTCTCTTGGTAGCCAATCCTCCTTCCTTGGTAGCCAAACCTCCTTTTCTGCCTATTTAGGGTCTCTGCTTTGGGGAATTCTTTAGATAACTAATGCAAGAGCTCACCAGAGTTTCTCTGCATCTCTCTCTTCACCTTCTACCAAAGGATCAACCGCTGACTGCTCCAGGATGCCTGCAAAACCGCAACAAAGTAGCAAGATGACTACCAGCAACATTTTAGCGCCTAATCCTGACGGCTTTCTCAACTGTTTCCAGGTGGTGCATGCTCTGGGGGTAGCCTGCCTTCACCCTGCACCAGAAGCTCAGAAGAAATCTCCCGTGGGTCGACGGAATCTCCCCCCTGCTGACGCAGGCACCAAAAGACTGCATCACTGGTCCTCTTGGTCCCCTCTCATCCTGACGAGCGTGGTCCCTGGAACAGAGCAACTCTGTCCAAGTGACTCCGACAGTCCAGTGACTCTTTAGTCCAAGTTTGGTGGAGGTAGGTCCTTGCCTCCCCACGCTAAACTGCAAAGCTGTGTACCTCGTGATTTGCAGTTGCTCTGGCTCCTGTGCACTCTTCCAGGATTTCCTTTGTGCACAGCAAAGCCTGGGTCCCCAGCACTCCCCCCTGCAGTGCACAACCTTCTGAGTTGTCCTTCGGCTTCGTGGGACTCCCTTTTGTGACTTTGCGTGGACTCTGGTTCACTTTACTCCTAAGTGCCTGTTGGGGTACTTTTGCGGGTGCTGCCTGCTTCTGTGAGGGCTCTCTGAGTTGCTGAGTGCCCCCTCTGTCTCCTCCTCCAAAAGGCAACGTCCTTGTCCTTCCTGGGCCCCTGCAGCACCCAAAAACCTCTACCGCAACCCTTGCAACTAGCAAGGCATATTTGTGGTCTTTCTGCGTGGAAACACCTCTGCAAGCTTCATCGTGATGTGGGACATCCGTTTTCCAAAGGAGACGTTCCTAAACCTCTTCTTTCTTGTAGAACTCCAAGCTTCATCCAACCGGTGGCAGCTTCCTTGCACCTTCAGCTGCCATTTCCTGGGCTCCTGCCCCCTCTCAACACTGTTGCTACTATTGGACTTGGTCCACTTGTCTTACAGGAACTCAGGTCTGGAAATCCGTTGTCAGTGCACTGCTGGTGTGTGTTCTTCCTACAGAATCCCCCTATCACGACTTCTGTGCTCTCTGGGGGTAGTAGGTGCACTTTACTCCTACTTGTCAGGGTCTTGGGGTGGGGTATTTTTCTAACCCTCACTGTTTTCTTACAGTCCCAGAGATCCTCTACAAGCTCACATAGGTCTGGGGTCCATTCGTGGTTCGCATTCCACTTATGGAGTATATGGTTTGTGTTGCCCCTATACCTAAGTGCCCCTTTTGCAACCCATTGTGATTCTACACTGTTTGCATTACTTTTATTGCTATTACTTACCTAATTTTGGTTTTTGTACATATAACTTGTGTATATATATAACCTTCTTACTGAGGGTACTCACTGAGATACTTTTGGCATATTGTCATAAAAATAAAGTACCTTTATTTTTAGTAACTCTGTGTATTGTGTTTTCTTATGATATTGTGCATATGATATAAGTGGTATAGTAGGAGCTTTACATGTCTCGTAGTTCAGCCTAAGCTGCTTTGCCATAGCTACCTTCTATCAGTCTAAGCTGCTAGAAACACCTCTTTTACACTAATAAGGGATAACTGGACCTGGCACAAGGTGTAAGTACCTCTTGTACCCACTACAAGCCAGGCCAGCCTCCTACAGTATTGCTTATATATCAAGCCATGCAGTGATTGGCCATTTTCTGTCCCATGCTGTACTCCTATTGTTGCCTCCTCATCATGCATGAGGCAAGGTTGTGGAAAAGACGAGGGCCTAGGATGAGGCAGCGACCTGACAGAGTTAATCACATCTCTCCTGCAGTCACTCCATACCTTCCTACAACTACTGCACTTCTCATCTGGTGATGGCTGTTTCTTTTTTTTTTTGTAACAACATCCTCTGTGCACGAGTTACGATTCCAAAGAACAGAAAATCTTTGCAGAGCATCATGACAGCTTGATTAATGGTACTCAAGTAAAAATGAAAACAAATAATGTGCAGCTTGAATTACGAAATTCTTTCTCCTTTCTGGAACACAGATCTTCGCATCCCATCTCTCTACATATCACTGTCTGCTGGGCATAAATATAATCTATTTGGGCACGCTGCATGTTTATATTCTTTCTACAGTGTTGAAATTGTTTCACATTAAAAGTTTTATGTTGGTCGGTGTTACTCGTGGATTGTACTGCGTTCGCAAAGCTGCAGACTTAAATATAAATGTTCTGTAAGCTGCGTACAGATGAGTTGCTTTGGTGTCCTGGGAATCAGCTTCTCTCTGTAAATGTGAGAGCTGTGTGTAATAATTGATGTGCCAAATGCACTGTGCCTGCAACAACAATAAATTGTAAGGAAAATAAACATTTGATTTAAGCAGAGCTACTAAGCTGTAAAGGGCCCACTGAGGGAGTCTTCTGGTCCATGGTAGGCCAGAAATGTTGGAGATTGGTTAATTTTGAGAGAGCCAAGCTGACTGTGCCATTACGCCTCCTAAACATGAAATGAAAGGGTGGCAGTTTTTCCACATAATGGAGAATTGTATTTTAGCATGGTAAATTATATGAGCTAAGTGTACAGACAAATGCAATGTTTTATTTATGCTACATTTTATCAATGTTTGAACGATTGTTTATGTTAGTGTTTTAAAATATTCTTTAAATCCTTATATATTTGACATAAGAGACATTTTGAATTAATTTAATCTGAAAATGTAATCATGTTTAATTAGCTGGCCCGAGTGAAGGCCCATATATTTTTCTGTATTTTAACCTTAAATGTGCAGTCTGCTTTTGAATGTTTTTCTAAAGCTGCAGATGTCAGGATCTGAGACCAAGTTAATAGGGAACTTATTATTTTTGCTGATAAGAAAAGCCTGGTGGAATGCTTATCAAAGCTGTGATCCTGGGCTGGCAGCTGTAACTCTTGTGAAATTCCAGAGCGCAAGTGTGTACCAAGGTCAATGCTGAAAACCCAGAAGGTTGAAATGTCAATTAAATGAGTATAATTTGTGGACATTTTTTTGAACTTAAGAAGGTATTTGCCAATGAGCTTATCCTTGGAAGGAATAGGATTTAGGTGTGGTTTAGTTAGCGGTAAGATTCAGACTCTCTCAGCCCTTAGCTGAGAGCAGACCTCACTTAGGTACTTTTCTTAAACTCTAATTTTCACACTTTATGCCACCAGACCTTTCTTGATGGAAACTATTCTAGAAGTTCTGTGGTGTTGACTGCTTTCCTGAATCCATAGAATATTAGCATAGTTAGGGATGTAGATTAATGATTAGGCAGGAGAACTTGGATTCGTACTCTATGCATCAATTGTTTTACCTCATTTTCTACATTCTCGCTTTTGAATTAGTGGTCTTTTAATGGTGGTTAAGTTTCATATTGTACAATATTTTGATTCACCTTTCGTTATTCTGTACATTTATAAAGTGATGTTGAGACTCATATATGTAAGTTTGACTTTGAGTCTAACTAAAGCCCTTTGAACTATATTTTAGTCTCTGAGTCTGAATGTGTGTCTATTACACTGTAAATAATTTAGAAATGTTGATGCATTGTCTCCTCATCCTTCTGACCACAGAAGAAAATTCATGGAATCCCATAATTCAAGATCAGGGCCCAGAGCTGGATTAGTTTACAGGGAGTGCCATTGGAATTCCTGAGCTATTTCTCTTTCACTTGCATCATTAAGAGAGCCCTGTGTGTTGCTACTACAGAGGTTACCTTCACCTTCATTTTCAACTCTGCTGTTTTAAAATATTGCATGCAGGCTAAATGGATGGCATGGATGGAATCAGGAATGAGGAACACACAGAACCAACTTAAACAAACACAGACAAAGCAATTTGTTTTGTCTTTTCAAGTTTTGCTTAGTAAGGAGTGGACCAGTGATATCTTAGTCTCTGGAATGCAAACCACTTGTCGCCCTGTAGAGTTTGCACACTACAATATTTGTTGACCATATGTAATGCAGTAAGATATGGGACAGTTTTTAATGTGTTTTAATATTTCAAGACTTCGCATTTGCAATTGGTGTAGAAAGCTTATTGTTGTTTGAAATTTGCTTTAAATTGCACCATTGCTACTTTTTTCAAAACGTTTTTAGGGGGGGAACCCCCCACTCCACTTTTGTCCATCTGGCTCTCTCCCTTCACCTGCAACATAACACATATTTTCAAATTTTAAGCCCCAACACTTTCAAATGTCACCAGCCACTACTGAACGCAGACAACCTTGCAATATGGTTCAAAGGTACCTGTACTAGCGCTAGGCAACACACAGTGAGCCACTGCATGGAGAGAGCAAAAATGCTCCATATCTTTGTAAATATGGAGCATTTCTGCTCTCTCCTTTTGATGCAATGCAGTGCAACAACTTCATTTGTTGTTGTGTGTTGAGTGAAATATTAGTAAATGTGTTCCCAAGTCTCTAGGTTTAAGTCTAGTGTGGATGAGAAAATAAATCTGGTTGTAGTTGTATTGCCCCGCCTTCTTAAAAGTCTTCAATATCATTGAAAACTCTAGAGTTTATGGTGTTCCTGTTCACATCAGTTTTCCAACTAGACTTGAAATTTGCCATGAATCCAATTCTTTGTGCACTCATTGCTCATAATCACAAATTATACCAGTGCTAATTACATACCAATTATATATATAGCACAAACTTAATCGAAAGGCATTGAAGCACTTTACATGAGCATCAATTACATTACACAAGGCCTAAATTATTTTTTATGTACATGGAAATTAAATGATTTGCCCAGAGTCACAGTATGTTGAGCTGATGCAAGGACTCGAACCTGGTTTCCCAGTTCCAAGAGCAGCAACTCTGACTATAAAGCCACATCCTCTCCAAGAGTGCCGAACCCCAGTCCAGCAAATGACAGGTTCATAACATTGTTGGATATGGAAGCCAAGATCTTTGTAAAAAATACTGTTAAATGACTTGGTAGGCTTGCCTTCCATTCTAGTGAGTTTTCCTTTCAATTGGACTTTTTCAATCCACCTTTGGAATTTCCGATAACATTTTGACGTTTACTACTTTTGCACGTAACTCATGAAAAAGCCACCATAGCTTCTTGAATGCATACTTTTGAAGAAATCAAATTATACCATCGCATTAGTAATACATTTTCCCACACCCACACAAATGCACTATTTTGTCAAATAAATCCTTTCATTTTCAGTAAAAAAAAAGTACTTACAAAAAAGTAACAATACATTTTTAGTTAATGAAAATGCTTTGCTTTTAAAAAACTGTTCAGTAATTCCTGACAATATGTTAGTTATATAATCTGACACAATATATTTTATTTTTTACATAAAACGTTTCAACACAAAGTTTATCATCATATTATATGAAAACACACTGGCCTGGATTTATTAAGCCTTTCAGCTGTCATTGAGCCGAGCAAGGAAATGCAAGGACTATACAAAGCCATCAGTAAGATTTACAAAGCCACGCAAGGGACAATTTGTGCTGATTTGCATAACTCTAATGAAGTATATAACAAATCAGCAGCTTCCACAGTTTTATATTGCATTTCAAGTTGGTAAAAGGTCCACGGGTGGTGCATAGGCATTCCCATGCATCCATCTATGAACTTGACCCAACTTCAGATTTACAAAGGTTTGCAAACTTGGGATTGTAATAAATTGGTATGCTTCCCAGAGGAAGGTGTAAGGAGGAGAAAAACATTTTTCTTCATCAAACATAGAGAAAGGAAAATGCCCCTTAAGATTGTTTTTGTGCACAAAGGTATATCTTTCTGCACAAAACAATCATGCTCACAATTCAGGAACCCTTGTGGCATGGCACAAAGCAATGGTGAACAGCTGTGGCCCCAGGGGATTGTTTGTTCTGCTGCAGGAGTCACATAAAACCAATCAGCACCAGGGAAGCACTCCTTCATAACACTAGGGTTGTACTGCTGACATACGTTTTCTCACAGGGACAGGTTAATACATATACTACATATTCACTTTTGAATTGATATGGTTCCTTAATATTTCTTTTTTTTATTTAGAGATGAAGTGGATGTAGCTTTATTCAGGTCATACTGGCATGCTTTTCTGGACTCCTTAAAGCCACAACTTTGCATCTAGCAAGCTCACCATTCTTATATTTTCTGTACTACTTCATATCTATGTTCACTCCAAGGTGCATTGTGTGCCCTCACCCTCTTCTTACTTGAAGCTACCAGTCTTTATGGAGTGTGCATGATGCTACAAAGACCAGCAAAGATTATTTTGTTGCTAGATGCACACCTTTTACAAAGGCCCATGTGTGAAGAGCATTTTGGGCATATTTATAATCCCCTAGCGCCAGCTTGGGCCACATTACAGTTATTATGATTTTTACATTAATGTGGCCCAATCAGGCTAAAATCCCCACGCCATATTTACAGAGTGGCACAATGCATGCAATGCAATGCATGCTGTGCCGTATTTTAAATAGGCACACACATGGTGGTGGTAGGGGGGCGCTAAGGGGTGCAGGAAAAGTGGCTCTGCACTCAGTGCATCGCCACTTTCCATAAATCTGCTCCTATGTATCTTGCTGGACAGCATGTTAAGAAGGTTAAAGGAACTAAGCTGGGAAGAGGCAAGGCACGACTTGCTCTATGTTGAGAGCAAGCTGTGGATTAGCCTGGAGGTTGGGAATATGTAGGGAGTGGGGGCTTCTGAGAGGACTGAACGGTGGATCTCGCCCCCTCTAATTGACAAATAGAAGTGCATGAGCCAATAAATTCAATAGAAACTAGACTAGTTAATGGCCTTACTTCACCCAAAGAGCCAGTGTTGGCAGGGAGTATTGAAAATGTTAGATGTAAATGTCCCTCATGCAAAAAACACAACATGGAAATTCAATAAAGCATTTTTTAAATTGAAAAAAGTATTTCTTTGATGTTTCACTTTTGAACATCACATTACATCACTGCACTGAGAGACAATTGTTAAATGATTTTTTTTTTTAAATGAACTTAGACAAATTGGATGTTAGGAATGGGGTTTTTGGTTGGCAGTCAGGATACCCCCTGTCCATGCAAGGACCCTCAATTTAGTCAGGGTAAGTCACACACAATCCAAATTATCCTGTGCCCACCCTCTGGTAGCTTGGCACTGAGCAGTCAGGCTTAACTCAGAAGGCAATGTGTAAAGTATTTGAGCAATAAATCACGCAATACCACAATATAACACCACAAAAATACACCACACAGTGTTTAGAAAAATATATAATATTTATCTGGATAAATGCAGGTCAAAAACAATTAAAGATTAAATAAGCAAATGTAGGGTTACCACTGAAAGTTATATCAAGTGTCATTAAAGTTAGAGTATTACTGTAAAAGCAATAAAAAGTGTCTTAAGTTCTCCTCGAAACAACAAGTGTCTCTAGCAGGGCAAAGTACCTGATTTCTGTTGAAAACTGCTCGCAAGGGACTGCAGAGGAGGAGCTGCATGGAAAACAGTGAGTGTGCGTCGGTTTTGCTTCTTCGCACATGGACTTGCATTGTTATTTTCCACGCGGGAAAGACGTTGCGTCAATTTCCAGCACGCTGACTTGGATTCTCTTTGGGTTGCGTGGTTTTCAGATGCCCCGGGGATGATGCGTGAAATCCTGGGCTTCCGGAACGAAGTCACAGGGGCTGCATCGATTCCAGTAGGCGATGCGTGGAATTTTCTTCTGGACAGCAGGCGCTCCGTTGATTTCTCTCTGGAAGTTGGGCGGCGTCGTTCTGAGTCTGCTTGCGTCGATCCAGTAAGGCTGTGCGTCGAAGTTCCGGTTGCGTCGCTGGCTCTGTGTCGATCTTCTGTCGCAAAGTCAGGCTGCATCATTCCAGACACGGCGTGAAGTGAATTTTTCACTGCGAACAGGCTGTGCATCGTTCTTGGCAGGCGGCGTGTCAAATTTTTACCGCAATGGGATTTCAGCTGCAGGAGAAAAGTCTTTTTGGTCCTGAAACTTCAGGGTACAGGAGGCAAGCTCTATCTGAGCCATTGGAGAGCACGTCTGCAGCAAAGCAAGAGAGCAGCAGGACAGCAGGGCAACAGCAAGGCAACAGTCCTCTTCAGAAAGCAGTCCCGTGAGGCCTTTAGGCAGCCAGGCAGTTCTTCTTGTCAGGGTGCAGGTTCTGGTTCAGGTTTCTTCTCCAGGAAGTGTCTGAGGTGGTAGGGCAGAGGCCCTGTTTTTATACCAAAATGTGCCTTTGAAGTCGTGGAGACTTCAAAGAGTGGCTTAGAAGTGCATGAGGTCCCCTTTCAGTTCAATCCTGTCTGCCAGGGTCCCTGGAGGGGGTGTGACAGTCTTTTGTGTAAGAGCAGGCCCTCCACCCTTCTAGCCCAGGAAGACCCATTCAAAATGCAGATGTATGCAAGTGAGGCTGAGTATCCTGTGTGTTGGGGTGTGTCTGAGTGAATGCACAAGGAGCTGTCAACTAAACCCAGCCAGATGTGGATTGAAAGGCACAGAAAGATTTAAGTGCAGAGAAATGCTCATTTTCTAAAAGTGGCATTTCTAAAATAGTAATATTAAATCCAACTTTACCAGTCAACAGGATTTTGTATTACCATTCTGGCCATACTAAATATGACCTTCCTACTCTTCCAGATCAGCAGCTACCATTCAAACAATGTATGAGGGCAGCCCCAATGTTAGCCAATGAAGGGAGCAGGCCTCACAGTGGTTTAAAAACGAATTTAGGAGTTTTACACTACGAGGACATGTAAACTACACAGGTACATGTTTTGCCTTTTACCTACACAGCACCCTGCCCTAGGGGTTACCTAGGGCACACCTTAGGAGTGAATTTTATGTAGAAAAAGGGGAGTTTTAGGCTTGGCACGTACTTTTAAATGCAAAGTCGATTTGCCTGTGAAACTGAACACGCAGGCCTTGCAATGGCAGGCCTGAGACAAGGTTAAGGGGCTACTTAAGTGGGTGGCACAATCAGTGCTGCAGGCCCACTAGTACATATAGTACACTCTACTGGGGACTTATAAGTAAATTAAATAGCCCAATTGGGTGTGGTCCAATGTTACCATGTTTAAAGGGAGAGAGCATATGCACTTTAGCACTGGTTAGCAGTGGTGAAGTGCGCAGAGTCTAAAAACCAGCAAAAACAGTATCTCAAAAGTGGTGGGAGGCAGACATAAAGTTAGGGGTGACCACCCTAAGGCTATCAGGTCTAACACTGGTGAAATAAAATACTGCTATGGAAGCCGGAGCTGGAATTATTAAAAAATAATTTAAAAAAACATAAATTGAAGTTCAAGGATTGGCAGAGGCAAGGGGATGGAGTCACAAGGAGCACAGCTTGAAATAGTGTGTTTAACAGTCAGTTTATACTTTTATTTAAAAAAATGCTGTAAGGAAATTGCAAATAAGCACCTATGTCACAGTAAATCTGTTCTACATTACTTAATTGGTTACAAAGATGTATGTTTTAAATTATCTTACAGGGTTACGATAGTTCCCCAGTTCACTTGGGAGGCTGGTCCACTATTTCAGGATCCAACTCTCCCTTTTCTCTCTGAAGTTTACTCTGTGCCCTAGTCCTGACAAAGCCCAACTCTGGGATCCCAAGCATGTTGTTTGGGTCTTCAATCTATTCCAGCCCAGGGGGAATGCTCCAGGTGATTTCCAAGCAGGCAATCTACCAGGATGGATGTGGACACAACCACTTCTTTCTGCCTTACTACACCCACAATTCAAATGTTACCATAGCCATGGAAAGGAACTTTGTCTCATTGACAGCATTGGTGACAGGATAATACTCTCATACCAGGAACTGATTTGAGTGGACCAAGTGCTAAGTTACCTTGGTAACACTAGATCCTGTGTCCCTCAAAGCTTTAACTTTCTCCCCATTAATCAAAGGATGCTGCTTGTATTTTTTTCATATTACTTGGCCAGTCAGCACAGGAACATTCTACCTGTCCCTCTGTGGGTTCACTGACAAGGTCAGGCCCCAACCCTGATCCCATCTGGAGATTAGCTACTGCATTTACTTCAGGTTGGTTAGAGGCATTCTTTTTATTTCTACAGCTAGGATTTCCAATTTGGTGCCCTCTATTCTTAAAATCATAGACTTGTTGGGATCAAGGTTCTTTCCTTTGTACCCACCTATAGACTGTGAGGAGTCTCTGAGACCACCCTCCTGTGCAGGTTTTTGGGGACCTTGAGAAGATACTTTATCTTTGTTTTCACTCCCATCTTTCTTTTGGGGGGGCTTTTTGGCCTCTTTCTTTTGGTCTCCCCCACCAATGGTTGTTTTGGTCTCCCTTGATTTGACCCAGTGGTCTGCCTTCCTCCCTAACTCTTGAGGGGCAAGTGTACCTTGATCTACAACTATTGATGTAGCCTCTCATTGTAACAACTACTCAGCACATGCTCTTTCATGAATAGGTTAATAAGCCCATCATACTCATTTTTACTGAAGAGTCCCACAAACTCTAGCCAAGTTTAACTCTGGGTTTTCCGTGCCTCCCTGAACTTTATGTGGTACTCAATTGTAAATTCAAAGCCCTCAATCAGGGTACCACTCATAAGGTGTAGGAGGCTGGCCTGGCTTATGGTACCTTGTGGTACTTACACCTTGTGCCAGGTCCAGTTATCCCTTATTACTAGATTAAAGGTGTTCTAGCAGCTTAGGCTGATAGAGGTAGCTGTAGCAGAGCAGCTTAGGCTGAACTAGGAGACACGCAAAGCTCCTACTATACCACTTATATCACTTAGAACTATATCATAAGAGAACACAATACTCTGAGTTAATAAAAATTAAGGTACTTTATTTTAGTGACAAGATCCCAAATGTAGCTCACAGGATATACTCCCTTAGGAGGTAAGTAATATACACAAGATATACACACACAAACCAAATCAGGTAAGTAAACAGTTAGAAAAGTAGTGCAAACACTGTAGAACACAATAGAATGCAATAGGGAAGAATAGGCCTAGGGACAACACAAACCATATACTCCAAAAGTGGAATGCGAACCACAAATTGACCCCAGGCCTAGTGTAGTGTGTAGAGAGTCGCTGGGTGTGTAAGAAAACACTAAGGGTGTCCAAGATACCCCACCCAAAGACCCTGAAAAGTAGGTGTAAAGTTATCCTACTACCCCAGAAAGACAGTAAAGTCAAGATAGGGGATTCTGCAAGAACAACAACTGACTGCAAAGCACTGAAGACGGATTCCTGGACCTGAGGACCTGTAAAGGAAGGGGACCAAGTACAAGAGTCACGCAAGTGTCCGGGGGGCAGGAGCCCACTAAACCCCGGATGAAGGTGCAAAAGGGCTGCCTCTGGGTGGAAGAAGCCAAAGATTCTGCAACAACGGAAGATGCCAGGAACTTGTCCTTTGGTCAGAAGATGTCCCACGGCGTGCTGGAGGATGCATAGTTGTTGACATGCAGAAAGACCACAAACAAGCCTTGCAAGTTGCAAGAGGCGCGGTTGAAGGTTTTGGGTGCTGCCAGGGCCCAGGAAAGACCAGGAAGTCACCCCTTGGAGGAGGAGACAGAGGGGGCACTCAGCAACACGGAGAGCTTATGCAGAAACAGGCAGCACCCGCAGAAGCACCTGAATGGGCATTCAGAAGATCTGAGCACAACAGTCAACTCAGCACAACAAAAGAGGGTCCCACGAAGTCGGAGTCCAACTTAGCGAGTTGGGCAATGTAGGACAGAGTGCTGGGGACATGGGCTAGGCTTTGCATGAAGGAAGTCTTGCAAAAGTGTACAGAAGCCCGAGAAGCTGCAGTTCACGCATTACACAGGATTACTGTCTGGCGTGGGGAGGCAAGGACTTAACTCCACCAAATTTGGACAGAAGGGCCACTGGACTGTTGGGGACACTTGGACCCAGCTCCTGTGTTCCAGGGACCACCCTCGTCAGGATGAGAGGGGACCCATAGGACCGGTGATGTAGAAGTTTGGTGCCTGCATTAGCAGGGGGAAGATTCTGTCGACCCACAGGAGATTTCTTCTTGGCTTCCAGTGCAGGGTGAAGGCAGACAGCCCTCAGAGCATGCACCACCAGGAAACTGTCGAGAAAGCCGGCAGGATGAGGCGCTACACTACTTTGTTGCCATTTTGCAGGCGTCCTGGAGCAGTCAGCGGTCGATCCTTGGCAGAAGTCGATGAGGGAAGTGCAGAGGAACTTTGGTGAGCTCTTGCATTCATTATCTGGTGAGATAATCATAGGAGAGATCCTAAATAGCCCTCAGAGGAGGATTGGCTACAGAGAAAGGTAAGCACCTACCAGGAGGGGTCTCTGATCTCACCTGCTGGCACTGGCCACTCAGAGCTGTCCATTGTGCCCTCACACCTCTGCATCCAAGATGGCAGAGGTCTGGGACACACTGGAGAAGCTCTGGGCACCTCCCCTGGGAGGTGCTGATCAGGGGAGTGGTCACTCCCCTTTCCTTTGTCCAGTTTCACGCCAGGGCTGGGGGGATCCCTGAACCGGTGTAGACTGGCTTATGCAAGGAGGGCACCATCTGTGCCCTTCAAAGCATTTCCAGAGGCCGGGAGAGGCTACTTCTCCCAGGCCCTTCACAATGATTTCCAAAGAGAGAGGGTGTAACACCCTCTCTCAGAGGAAATCCTTTGTTCTGCCTTCCTGGGACCATGCTGGCCAGACCCCAGGGGGGAAGAAACCTGTCTGAGGGTTGGCAGCAGTGGTAGCTGCAGAGAAAACCCCAGAAAGTTAGTTTGGCAGTACCCGGGCTCTATGCTGGAGACCCTGGGATGCATGGAATTGTCCCCTCAATACCAGAATGGTATTGGGGTGACAATTCCATGATCCTAGACATGTTACATGGCCATGTTCGGAGTTACCATGGAGACGCTACTTATAGGTATTGACCTATATGTAGTGCATGCGTGGAATGGTGTCCCCGCACTCACAAAGTCTGGGGAAATTGCCCTGAAAAAATGTGGGGGCACCTTGGCTAGTGCCAGGGTGCCCTCACACTAAGTAACTTAGGCCCGTATTTATACTTTTTTTAGCACCGCATTTGTGCTTCTTTTTGACGCATAAGCGGCACAAACTTACAAAATACAATTGAATTTTGCAGGTTTGCGCCGCTTTTGTGTCAACAAATAACGCAAAAGCGGCACTAGAAAAGTATAAACACGGGCCTTAGCACCTAACCTTCACTAAGTGAGGGTTAGACATATAGGTGACTTATACGTTTGCTTAACTGGGCATAGGTATATTCCACATAAGGGTCGAGGTCGAGCTCCTGGCTCTGGTTCTCTGCATTTGACATGTTTATGCTACTAAAGTTAGGACCTTTTTATACATTTGGAACCCCTTTTTGGATACGGCCACCTAAAATAAGGACTTTTTAATTCTAGCTATTGTTGTAGGGACCAAACTTGGGTCCTATCAGTTAGCTTAACATTTTGCAAAACTTCTAGCCAATTGAAAGAATGCAAATAAACTAAAGTCAATTTGGAGAGTTATTCATATGCTCACAAACTAACAAAGTGGTATCAGAAAATGCAAAGTTTTTATCCCCTGGTAAGCCCCTAGCGTCACCTTGAGCCACATCAGCGTAATTGTTTTTTACGCTAATGTGGTCCAATGAGGCCAAAATCCTTGCGCCATACTTACAAAGTGGCACAATGCATGCATTGCGCCAATTTGTAACCCTTTGCCCTACGTATGCCTGCTCCAGGCATAATGTATGCAAAGGAGCATACCCCAGTTAGGGAGGCGGAAAAAATGGCGCAAAGAAATCTAATAGATTTCTTTGTGTCATTTTTTATGGCACTTTTAATGCCTGCTCAGAGCAGGTGTTAAAAGGGGGCTTCCATTATTTATAATGGGCCCTTATGTACGCTGCAGGAGTAGTGCCAATATTTTGGCGCTACTCCTGCAGAGTACATCAATAGCATCAATAACAAGCATTTGCAATGCACTAGGGTCTCGCATTTCTCCGAGTTACAGCTATTGGCAGTTGTAAACTCCCAACCGGATTTTTCTTTTCACATTGAAAGAAAAAACTCCAGTTCACTCGTAATGAAACCTATTGGCAAAAGTGCAATTATCTACGTAACTGGCAAAAGTGCAATTAGCTATTTAACATTGTCGATGTTATGCAAAACGCGTGACTTCTGCCAAGCGAGATAAAAAGTAGTCCACAAACCGGACGGGAAACAGTGAGCCTTGCATGTTTTCAGTACTTGGTCGCTGCGCTCGAGGAGGGCTAACCACTGGAAAAGGCATGATGTATGTGGGCCTTCCGCAAATGAAAGCAAGCAGATTTCAACAGGCAAGCCCATGAACCATGAACAACTGACATGACGTGAACAGGGCTCCGAGCCCTTTTCTGACTCCTAAAGCGTCTCGCAAGCGAAACACATGCACAAGCGCATGCGACGCAAGCTTGACCCTAAAAATTGCGCTATTGTCCCCTACCCCGTGCCATGGTGCACCACATCTTAGATACGGTACCACTTGGTGGCGGTAGGGGGATGCCAAGGGGTGCAAGGAAAGTGGCGCTGAACTAGGTGCAGTGCCAATTTCTTTAAATATGCCCCAAATTTAGGATGCTGGCTCTCTGTATAGTGTGCAAAAACAGGCACACTGTGCAGAGAGACCAAATAGCGCCACATTGGAATACAGAAGTAAAAACTAGACCACCTAATGCTCTAATCTGTATGGTATCTTGGTCGAGCAGTTAGGCTAATCTTAGAGAAGTGCAAAGCATTTGTTGTACTCACAGTATCAATAACTGAGAACACACACTCGAAAAAATAACTTGAGACCAATTTACAAAAATACTTCTGATTTTTATAAAACTTTTAAAACCTAGATCATCAAAATCGGGTAAATAATTTTTAAATATGAATTTTCAAAGTTTAGAAAATGTTTTAGTTCTGTCCATAATTACGCACCATACGAATCAATGGAGAGATACTTTAAAAATGCATATAAAATCAGGCTGTGCATTTACCAATGTCTCCTCTTGGTTTTAGGTCAAGGTCATCAGTGGGCCCTGTGGACCAGCTGGAGCAGTGCAGATGGCTTCTGGTAATGGCAGGAGCAGCTGCAGAAAAGTCTTTGGAGCTGGTGCAAGTCTACTGCAGGGGACAACTTGGAAAAGTACTGCAAAGGTGGACTTCAAGATGAGTCCGGTCGGTCCTCTTGGAGTCTCGAGGTCTCAAGAGGTGGAGGACCCTTAGGGCAAAGCTGGATATTTGGTGCAGGGCACAGGGCAACTGTGTGCAGAGTGAATCAGTGAGCCAGGAGCTGTGCGCAAAAGTGCCCTTGGTAGCAGGAGGTAGGTTGCCTTAAAGGTTAATTGCAGTTCAGCAGGGGCACTCTGGTGGGAGGTCCTGGTGTTTTCTGAAACCTCCACTGGAGCTTCCTTCTTGTCTTTTCCAGTCCCGAGTAGATTGTCCTTCATGGTGTCCAATGTTGCATGACCAGTACCTGGGGCTATTGCACAGTACAGCCACTGGAGGACGCAGTACCACCAATCTTAGCACACTGGTAGGGTTTGGTCCTAATGGTCTATCAGGTGAAATGTGGTCTGGCTGTGGCATCCAGTTTATTGGTCAGCAGATGGTCAGTGAACTGGACTTCACTGGCCATTGTTCTTTATTGCAGGAAAGTGGTGCTTTCAGTCTGACGGGAGATCATCAGTGATTTGTAGAAGAGTGGTGCTAGAGAATGCTAGAGTCTATCTGATGTCCGAGCAACCCCTCAGCGGTGATTGTTGAGTCCTGAGTGCATTGCTCCTTCCAAAAGTGGGGGTTTGTAATGGGGACAGCCATCTATCTGCTGCCATCAGAAGCCCTGGGGGTCGAGTTTCAAAGGTGGTAAGCCCTTTGAAGCCAGCTCACAGGGCAGTGCACATTCCTGAGGAGGGAGGTATGACACCTCCACCCAGGAAGGGCTTTGTTCTGGGACCCAGAGAGCAGGAGCTCTCATCCCAGGGTTTCCGAATCTTGTCTGGTGGTGGCAGGCTGTTTGTGACTGACCAGCAACCATGCCAGTGTAAGTTACCTTTGCAGGGGTCACCTCTAATGTGGCCCTTGGGTACATTTTGCAATAAATCCAATACCGGTACCAGATTGGATTTATTATTCTTAGTTGTTTGCTACCAAATGACCCAGGACTTAGAGTGGCTATCATGTAGCTGTGAAACTCGTACTGACCAGTGTCCAGCACATGCATTTAAAAAGGCTGATCTGTTCACTTACTATGTTGTAGGTTTGGCAAGGACATAGTAGGGGCATATTGCTCATGCAACTATGCCCTCACATACAGTATAGTACACCCAGCCTTGGGGCTAGAAGGCCGCCAGAAGGGTGACTTACCTATAATGCCTGCAGTGTGTAGTAGGCAGGGCACAGAGGCCTTGTGTCATGTCGAGTTTGCATTTTAGGATTGCACCAGGCTACTCAGACTACAATGGCAGTGCTAGGCACATATGAATGTATGGCCCTTGAGGGTGGGGTGGCACAATCTGTGCTGCTGCCCTTAGGAACCTACCCTCAGTACCTCATGCCCTGGGTACCTACGTACCACTTAATAGGGACATATAGTGGCAGCTAAAGGTGTTACCAATTGTGTCAATGTATCACAACAGTTTTGGGAAAGAGATCAGGCCCAGGGGTCCTGGTTAACAGAGGCCCTGAGCACTAACAACTTTGAGACCACATCAAATACCAAGCACAAAGTGGGGGTTAACCATGACAAAAGAGGCCTTTTCTCACAGTATATGTTTGCTACTTTTAGTTCGTAGGATGCAAGCCTTCTAATATAGAACACTAATCTAGTATTTATCAGCAACAATAAGCTGCATGCAAATTGTGAGTCATGGATTTAGATTCTTATTGTTTTTCTTTAATTGGATCTTATTTTAAGATTGTAAAGCGGGGTTCCTTTAGGAAGTAACAATGTCTTATTAGTGCAGACATCAACAATTACTGTGTTTCATTCACTCTTGGCATGTAATGTCTACAAGTATGGATAACATGTTATTCCTACCCTGTAAAACCCTCATTCTCTTTATGGGTGGGTGGAATGTTTCATTCTGCCTGTAGAACTGGCATGGTTTGGTGGTAGAGTTTTGCCAAATTCCACCAATCCCTGTGTGGTGGAATTATTTTCCTGCAAGCCTCCAGAAATGTGAGCTGGAGAGCACACACCCAAGCTTGATTTTCTTACATGGGTGGTTTCTCGTGGTCATGACCAAAAGCGGTGAAAGGGCTGCTTCGTGGGAAGATTTGCTGCTGCTCAAGTAGTTTTTTAACGAGCATCAGCAATGTCAACTTGAATGGTCTGTGTTCTTCCTCAGCGCATGGTGCAGGTCATGTTGATTTTATAGGTCTGCACAGGCTATCAGTGCTAAATTGAGGCACAAGCAGTGCAACATGCATATTTTCCACCAAATGGTGGAACTCTCTCTATGGAACCTCATTGAGTTTTTATGTAACTTCACGGAATTCCACAGAGTCAAATTCCCTGAGTTCTGTCCACCCATATTTCTCTTATCTAACATTCCCTGCACACTGTTTACCCACTTGTATGATTTATTGTGCTTCTTTGTGTGATGTATAGTGCTCTGACACCCTGCACTGGGATGAGTAGTGCTATAAAACAATTAAATTAATGGAACAGTATGCCATTTAAATCAATATTTGTTTAATTACTTATTCAGAAGGATAAATATTGCATTCTTCCAGTGCAAGAACATCTCTTCCATGTCGACCTGATTAAAGTTAAAAACCTGACTTCAATAGTTGATATTAAGGCCCGTATTTATACTTTTTTTGCGCCGCATTTGCGTCGTTTTTTGACGCAAAATTGGCGCAAACTTGCAAAATGCCATTGTATTTTGTAGGTTTGCATCGTTTTGCGCCAAAAAGCGGCGCAAATGCGGCTCTAAAAAAAGTATAAATACGGGCCTAAGTACTTGTGAAGTGGTAATAAGTTGTCTGCCTTTCTTTTCTTATATTGGTATCTAGGGCCTAGGCTCCAGAACGCTTCCAGCCAGGATGACATGTGAACTAAATGAGAGCCGATGGCCATTTAAATCAGGCCATTGTTTGGACCCAGCTGAAATATAATATCAGAAAGACCCCTGGCGGCTTGACAATGTGTATGCGCTGCTGAATGAGTCAGAATAATGACACAAGGACAAATTCAGCATTCTTCCTTTCTCCACTGGATCCCAGATCCTGCTGAGAAATAGCTGCCTGCACTGGGATCTAGCTCGATCACCCTACTTTCCAGCACTGACAAAATTACATTATTTGGTGAAATGGAAAGGTGAAATTGATGCCTAGATCAGCATTGTGCAGTTCAGCCATAAGATGGCTAACTCTTTTTCTCACCTATGTTAACTATACCTACCACGGTTCACTGAGGTAAGTCAGACTGTGCAAACAAGTGGTTCAGCCCAGGGCAAGAAAATTCAGAAGCCCGGAAGGAATACATTTTTTTGTGTGTTGAAGAAAGCACCAAGAGATGCCTATGCCCATGCTCTCACTCTGGGATGATCCATTGTAGGTGCTGACACGGTAGTGCTTTTCGTCGGGCCAGTCATTATGTTTGCGATAAATCAGTCACTGGTCAAACACACCATGAGGCATTGCCTTGTATGCAAATGATTACTGGCCTTTCAGATGCACCATTCCTGCCAAAGATATCCTTATTGGTCTTTAGTCAGTATATTGAAAACATTTAACAACATTATAGCAACTAGCACTTACATGATTGTCTCCTTCTTGATCAGTGAAAGGGGCCGTTATTGAGCAGGATGTTGGTACGTCTTTCACCAGCTCTGGGAGAATGGAATGTTTAATTTACACTGCAGCTTTAAGGAACTTTGATACACTGCAAACTGTAATGTGTAAGTACATACTGTAAAACATTTACAAAATGCTGTGTTTAAGGTAAAGGAACAGCCCTGTACAAAGAGTTGTCATGGATTTTATTTCTTTATTCAAGTTTTTCTGTTTAATGGTAACAATGCCACTTCAGACTTTGATGCACTGTACAAAAGCTCCATGTGATAAATCAACGTAATCACTCCGAAAACCAAACCATTGCTACTTTTTTAAAAGAGTCTTATGGAGATCCCTTGTCCAGAAATGAACTGTTTGAAAAACGTGAGCTATAAAGTTTAGAAACCACACACGTTTATGATGGAAATCAGCACGGAGCATTGCTCTGCTTCCAGGGGGCATTCCATGGGTGGTACATGAGTTTGCCCATGCTACTGCCTATGGCTTTTATTGCAAACCCTATCTACTAACACAGGTAGACAGGGTTTGCAGCAAAAAATAATGATTAATGCTACTTGAAAGCAGGTATTAAAAGAGGAAATGTTTTAATTTCTCCTTTCTCTTCCCACTTTGGATGTGTGCTGCAAAGTACAGCCCACTACAAATTTGTAAAAGTTTTAGAAGTTGTCTAAGCGTGATATTTTGTACTGGAAATGAACCCTTTCAGTACAAGACCTATGCGAGACACACACACATGCTTACACTATGGTGTAAAGGTGTGTGCATGGTGCTTGACAACAAAAATCTGCAATGGTGCTAAGGAGAGGAGAGGGCAATATTTCCGTAAGATATGGTGCTCTCCTGCATTCTCCCTGTCCCACAGTGCAGCACATCATTTTTGGCTGCTGCATTGCACAGCACAGCACCTCATGACACTTTAGTAAATCTGGGCCCAAATATTCCACTGTTTAAGTTTAGGCACCAATTGGGGTGACAGAGCAGCTATCAAAACAATGTAAAGATGCTTGCCTTGTTATGGACACTAGGATGGCAATGTGAATCAAAAGCTCTCATATTAGCATTTGGTAGCTTATGTGTTGTATTAATTTGAAAAGCGGTTTGATACGTGTCTGAGGTGCATGCAGCTTTGGTTGTGGTGCACATAGATCATTCACTGCTGTCCATGGAAAAACAAAATTAGAAGAAACATTGCTTCATAATAAGTTATCCCTTATTTTTCTGTCCCTTATTAATATTATCTCTGGTCTGTTTGGGACTTCTTTCCCTTGAATTAAGTCATTTTTCATGTGATGCCAGTCCTTCTGAATTACAGGCCCGATTCACAAAGTTAAACTTAGACATTTGGGCCCGTATTTATACTCCGTTTGCGCCGAATTTGCGTCGTTTTTTTCGACGCAAATTCGGCGCAAAACTAACGCCATATTTATACTTTGGCGTTAGACGCGTCTAGCGTCAAAGTATTGGCAAATAGCGTCATTTTTTTGCGTGAACGCCTTCCTTGCGTTAATGAGGTGCAAGGAAGGCGTTCCCGTCTAAAAAAAAGACGGCGACGCAAATGCGTCGTATTTATACTCCCGGGCAAAAATCACGCCCAGGAGTTGGCGGGTCAAAAAACCCCGCATTTGCGCCACTATTTAACGCCTGGGTCAGGGTAGGCGTTAAGGGGCCTGTGGGCTCAAAATGAGCCCACAGGTGCCCTCCCCTGCCCCCAGGGACCCCCCCTGCCACCCCTGCCCACCCCAGGAGAACACCCAAGGATGGAGGGACCCACCCCAGGGACATTCAGGTAAGTTCAGGTAAGTATAATTTTTTATATTTTTTAATTTTTTTTGGGTGGCATAGGGGGGCCTTATTTGTGCCCCCCTACATGCCACTATGCCCAATGACCATGCCCAGGGGACACAAGTCCCCTGGGCATGGCCATTGGGCAAGGGGGCATGACTCCTGTCTTTACTAAGACAGGAGTCATGAAATGGCATCTGGGCGTCGTAAAAAAATGGCGCAAATCGGGTTGAGGCGATTTTTTTGCCTCAACCTGACTTGCCCCATTTTAAGACGCCCTAACGTCATTTTTGCCCAACGCCGGCGCTGCCTGGTCTACGTGGTTTTTTTCCACGCACACCAGGCAGCGTCGGTCTGCTTGCGCCGGCTAACGCCATTCCATAAATACGGCGCCCGCATGGCGCTTCAGAATGGCGTTAGACGGCGCTAAATTTTTTGACGCTAAACTGTGTTAGCGCAGTTTAGCGTCAAAAAGTATAAATATGGGCCTTGGTCTGAACTTTGACCAAACCTTTCAGTTTACAGCTTTAGGAATTCATAGAGGTCATTTATGAGTAGTATCTTTACGTCCACACTCGTAGCAGATCTCTGCCTAAGTGCGAACATGATGATACTACTCATAAATGCCCTTTGTGAATTCCCAAAGTCGTAAACTTATATGTTTTGTCTAAGTTTAGACCTAATGTCAAAGTTAATCTTTGTGAATCAGGCCCGATGTGTTTAAAGACTGCTGCCTCTTTATAGGTTGAAATTAGCCTTAGCTGTAGGCTGTTCTTCTTGTTATTTTTGTTGAACAGAGTAAATTCCTTATCTTTCTGTTCAGGCTTTCGACTACCTTGCTCTAAGGTTCTTTTGTCATATCCTCTTTGCTCAAACCTTTTGAATATCTCCTAATTAATTTATCTCTGCTGCAGTTCTTTTTAGCTCTTATAGTCTTCCCATAGGGTATGCTTCTATGTTTAAGATGTATGTGATTGAAACTGCTCCATGTAGGAGGGTTTTACCAGCTGTAGGTTTCCTTCAATTGTTAGTCTCAGCCTTGTCATAATTGATGAATTCTGTCAAGTCTAAAAAGGTTAGTCCTCCTTACCGATGGTGCCAGTGAGTGCAGATTCAGTATAATCACATATAATAACTCTTCACTTACTGGTAACACTTGTCAAATATTAAAGAGATCATCTATGTACATAGCCCACAAAATAACTTTGTTGAACCAGTCTTGCCGGTTATGTCCTTGCATCATCTGCTGCTTCCACCTGTCCATGTGCAAATGTACATAGCTGGGCTCATAGCTGTTACTCTTATCTACTTGAAGTACTACTTGTCAAAAATAAAAATATTATTGGGTAACAACCATTCTGCAATTTTTAGTAACATTTGTATGTGCTTTGACAATGACAGCAGTCTTACATTCAGAAAATGTTCTACTACTTCTAATTTTTTTGGGTGTTGGATACTTGTGTACAACCATGTTACTTCAAGTGTAATGAAATTCTTCTAAAAAATTCTGATGCCTCCTATACATACGATGGGAGATTTCTCACAAGGTCTTGTAGTAGGTCATCCACATTTTTTTAGGTGCTTTCAAAAACACTTTCAATTGCTAATATAGTCAGTGTATTTGGTGGATTTTTTAAACCAGTAGAAATCTAGTGTCCTCAGAAGCTCAGTTGAACTCTAGTGTCCTCAGATGCTCAGTTCTGAAGAAAATATATTTATCCTGATGGAGTAAGCCCAAGTTATTCCAGTCTTTTAGTTCTTCATTAAACTTGGTCTTTATACCCTTTACTCCTTTGTCTGGAAATCCTTATAGAACACTTGTCATCGTTTAATTGTTTATATACTTCCTTGTTGTACATTTCCAGGGGATGGAGCACAACATTTCTACGTTTGGCTGATGTTTTTTATGGTACAGTTCCTTTTGTTTTCCAACTGTGAGAACAGATCTTTGTACGTTTTTGCCTTTATCTACATGAGCTGATCTTTTGAATAGTTTAGGTCTAGAGATTTTTTTCAGATGCTGTGTTACTGCCACTGAAAACATATCTATTGCATCTTCCTGTGTGGCTGGGCTAGATTTTGATCTCAGACAAACATCACTTGATGCTTCACCAGATACATCAATGTTCAGTCAGTTGACTATTTCATACTCCATTGGTCCTTCTCCAAAGCAAGGATTTGTTTCCAGTGCCTTTAATCCAGACATGAGTTTAAATCTGAGATATGTAATTGTCCAGATCAATTCGAAGATTTACTTTTTCTGTGGTTATTTTTTTTTATTTTGAGTGCAATTTTTTTGAAAAAATACGGCCCTCATTATGAGCCTGGCTGTGGGTGATAAAGTGGCGGTAATACCGCCAAGGGGCTGGCAGTAAGTACCGCCAAATTATGACCGTGGCGGTGATAACTCCCATAGACAGCCAATGTACCACTCCAACCGCCACGGCGGAAACAACAGCCACCATGGCGGTAGCCGCCAACAGCCAGGCGGGAGACAAAGTACTGCCCACCACATCATGACACTGCAATCCAACACCTTTTATGGGGAGGTACCAATGGCAACAAAAGCATGGCGGAAACAGAGCTCAGAAGTGAAAAGACTCACCATTGGAGACACAGGGAAGAACCACGCTGCCATGGAACCAGAACTGCAAGTTTTACCGATGATCTTCTACGTTATGCTCCACCTGGAACACCAACGTCAGCGAAGAAGACAACGGTGAATACAACCGCCTAGCACATAACGGAGGGAGGGAGGAAAATGAGAGTGACACACACACATGCACAACACATACCAGACACACACACACCATACACACAACCAGCTGCACACATAAACCGATCGCACAAGACACACAGCAGAATAATAAACAGATCATAATGCTGGAGTAACGACAATGTATCAGCATAGCAAAATCCACCAAACTAACCAAATATATACAAATGTCCATAAAGGGCCAATGCCCAGTCCAAAGTCATGAAGGCACACAAGGCCACAGGGCACATTCCAAGGCCCAACATGTTCCATGATACAGCCAGAGACAACACTTCAGGGGCATCATTTTGAAAGTTGGAAGGCACCTCAGGTGGGTGGGGGAGCACCTCATCCGAATACGGGAACGTTCCCACTGGTTCTGGATGGGGCAACATGACCATTGCTTTGTCCTGGGGAGTGCAAGGCTACAGTCTCTCAAGTGGGTGACCTGCCCACTGGTTCTGGAGGAGGCAAAATGCCCATTGCTTTGTCCTGGGGAGTGCAAGGCCACAGTCTCTCAAGTGGATGACTTACCCACTGGTTCTGGATGGGGCAACATGCCTATTGCTTTGTCCTGGGGAGTACAGGGCCACAGTCTCTCAAGTGGGTGACTTCCCCACTGGTTCTGGAGGGGGCAGCCCGCACAGCAGCCCCTGGAGGGTGGACTACATGGTGTCCGCCGGCGGTGGTGGCTACACTGTGGTGGTGGTTGGAAGAGTCTCCTGGGCAGCCCCTGCACTCACTGATGGCTGCATTGTGGTGGTGGTTGGAGGAGGCTCCTGGGCAGCCCCTGCACTCACTGATGGCTCTACTGTAGTGGTGGTTGGAGGAGGTTCCTGGGCAGCACCTGTACTCACTGATGGCTGCATTGTGGTGGTGGTTGGAGGAGGCTCCTGAGCAGCCCCTGCAGTCACTGATGGTTGCACATCCACAGCTGGCGGTGGGGGCCCCATGACAGCTGATGGTGGTGGTGGTGTTAGCCTGACAGGTGCCGCTGGCGTAGAGTACCTCGTCTCCTCCTGTCTATGGGTCCGGATGCCTTCCCCTTCCTGGCAGGGGTGGATGGCTCTTCCCCACTCTGCCTGGTGGTGCAGGCTCCTTCCCCTTCTTCACAACTGGTGCAGGCTCCTTCCCCTTCTTCACAGCTAATGCAGGCTCCTTCCCCTTCTTCACAGCTGGTGCAGGCCCGTTCCCCTTCTTCACAGCTGGTGCAGGTCTCTTCCTTTTCTTCCCTGGTGGTGCTACCTCCTTCCCCTTCAGTGTTGTAGGTCTGGTATCCTTACAACCACGAGTAGGTGGTGCTACCACTGTCCCCGTGGACTGTTTGGCTGAGGTGCTGGGCAGTGTCTTTGGTACCCTGCCCATATGTGCAGGAAGGGTGGGTGTGAAGGGAAGAGATCAATTTGGGAAAGAAAAAGCATTTTAGGGACGTAGGGGCGGGAGGAGGAAGGAGTAATAGGAGTGGAGGATGAGAGAGTGGTTGTTGGAGATGGATGCTGGATTTGGGTGCAGGTGCATGGGCTGTATGCTGATGTGAGGTGGATGGCTGTTGAGAGTGTGAGTGCTTGCGTTTGTGTCCTTTAGGAGGGGGACAGACAGGTTAGGAGAGGACACAGAGGATGTGTGCATGGTTGTTTTGGAGATGTCTGCCAGTGAGGTGTGTGTTCTGCTTGGTGCAGTGATGCTGATAGTGGATGTAGATGTAGATTTAGTGCATGCAGGTGTGAGTGTGGACATGACTGGGAGGGGGGTGGAGGAGCAGGAGGAGGGGGAGACAGTGGAGGCTATTGATGTTGTGTCTGCAATGGTATGGTGTTTCTGTGAGTGCCTGTGGGATGAAGTGAGGTGCTTGGGTTTGCCTTTGCCACTCTTGTGTGTTGCCTTGTGTGCATGCTCTTCTGTATGTGTGCCTGGGATGGGCTGGGGTGAGGCGAATGGGACAGGGAAGTGGAAGTTGGAGCGGGGATGGTAGAAACAGGGACCATGGGTTCCATCAGAAAGGAGACCAGAGCCTGAACCGATCTCTGTTGGGCTGCCAATCCACAGTGAATGCCCTCCAGGAATACATTGCAGTGCTGCCCCTGGATGGCATTCACAATGGTTGACTGCCCTACAGAGATGGATCTCAGGAGGTCAAAAGCCTCCTCACTCAGGGCAGCAGGTCTTACTGGGGCAGGGACTGAGGTGACTGGGGAGAAGGGGATGCCCACCCTCCTTGGTGAGTGGGCACGGGGCAACTCGCTACTTGGAGGGTGGTGCAGGTACAGGGGTGGCGACTGTTCCTGCAGCTGGGGTGGTCACATAGGTGTCCACCACCACCAGGGAGCTCCCATCGAAGGAGGGATCAGAGTCTGTGTTGTCCCCTCCAGTCTCCGCCGTGGTGTTCCCCTCGCTCTCCGTCCCACTTGTTCCCTAGGCATCAGTGGACTCTGCCTCCAGGGTCTTGTGGGATGCAGCTCCCTCTGTTTCTGGTACCCCTGCTCCTCTGCCAGATGATGCTAATGCACACAAGGACAGGATGACAAAACAAGAAACGGGGGAGAGAGACAAAGGATACAATAGGTCAATGACTACACCAACACCACCATTGGCATACACAGCACCTTCACACACAGAGAACAGGCCTACTCACAATGCATTGCATTACCAGTGAAATGGCTAGTCACCAAGGCATGAGGAGGAGCACCAACTGTATCACACCTGTGACCCACGCAGCACTGCCTAGAAGTGACTACTAACAAACTAGGTTACCTGTATTTGCCATGCAACCATTACCCTTCAGAGGCCTCACGCTGCAATATCTGGCATGGCCTTAGGGGCACCCACTAACACACAGCCACCACCCGGATACCACCCCCCAGCCATAAGTTATAATGATACCCTCTGTACTCGACCCCTTGTGGCTGCTGTGATTCCCTCAAGTGCCCATCCAGCTCAGGGTAGGCCACCGCCAGTATGCGGGACATCAAGTGGGGTCAGGGTCCAATGGGCACCTCTTCCTCATTGAGAGGCCATCCCCAGCTGGGCCTCTGCGGTCTTCCATGCCCAACGTCTCAGGTCTTCCCACCGCTTCCGACAGTGGGTCTCCGCCTGCCATAGAACCCCAGGGTCTGCACCTCCTTGGCAATGGCAAACCATATTCCCTTCTTTTGATAAGCACTGACCTGCAGAAGCAATAAAGACAGGAAAACACCATTAAACTAACAATCCAGCCTGTCACACACATGGCCCACCATGACCATTTCCATCACCATTGGCACACACATTGCCTAGCGCACAACAGGTACACCACCAACAGATAATCCCCCAACCCTTACACAATGCCTTCACACACATCCGCATGCATCCATGCCACATGCATCGTGCCCACAGCGTACTCACCTGTTGGTCTGGAGGCCCATACAGCAGTCCTACTGGGGTAGGGCCCCATCCACCATTCGCTCCAACTCCTCCAAAGTGAAGGCTGGGGCCCTTTCCCCGGTCACATGGGCCATGGTGGATTCCAGACACAGGTCACAGCAGCACATGCAGTGTAGGTCTTCTCCTGTGGAAGGTCAGGAAACAAGTGAGGAATGATTGAGTAAATGGCATGGCCACAGCTGTGTACACCATCACCGCTGGCGTACATCCCCATTTGCCACTGTACCCCATAGGGCCAATATTATCCAATGAGGAATTGCACAGCGATTAACGACCACCTACTGCCACGACGCCCAACGTTGGCAGAATTACCTCACTTCCACCTATTCCTCCACCCAGGACAGGTGGTTGCTTTTCAAGGGGGGGGGTGAACAGGCCTATTGATAATTGCTGAGTCACAGGATAAATAGGCACATACTTTGAGAATTACACTGTCCCAATACATGATTGCACGATGTGGATTGCTGTTGTGGTATAGTTGTTCAAATTGTGACAGCCTACTCACTCTTGTCCCCCTTAGATACCTACTGCTGCGGATGAATAGGAGATGGAGACATACCTCCATGTACAGACCCCTGCTGGACTTAGCTACACTGGAGGACACGCACATAATACTCACCTATATACTTTGACAGGGCCATAATCACAGAGCTGTGTGCCCAGTTGAAGCCTGATCTCAGATATCCGTGATCCGACTGGGATTCCCCCCTCTTGTGCAGGTTCTATTAGTGCTCCATTTCCCAGCAACAGGTTCTTTCCAAGTGACAGTGGGTTTGGCAGCAGGAATGTCACAGCCAATGTTCTCAATCATACTGGGAAGAGTCTTGTCTGCCCTGGTAAGACACATGTACAGCTACATTGCTTTCCCCCATGTGGAAGATTTGGCCACAGTGAAGGCTGGATTCTGTGCCATGGGACATATACCCAATATTATTGGTGCGATTGACGGAACTCATATTGGGTTTGTCCCCCCCGGCAGGATGAACAGGTGTACAGGAATCGTAAGAGTTTACACTCCATGAATGGGCAGATGGTGTGCCTGGCGGCCAGTACATCCCCCACGTCAATGCTAAGTATCCTGGATCAGTGCATGATGCCTTTTTTCTGAGGAATAGCAGCATCCCAAATGTGATGGGGCAAATACAGAGGCACAGGGTGTGGCTTATAGGTGAAACTTGGTCCCCATCCCGTGTATGTTAGTGTATGCCTCTAGTATTAGCCATATAGGATAGTGTGTGGCTAAACGTTGTCCCTCAATACTTGCTGGTGACTCTGGCTACCCAAACCTATTGTGGCTGCTGACCCCTGTGAGGAATGCCAGGACAAGGGCTGAAGAACGTTATAATGAGGCACATTGGTGAACCAGAAGGATCATTGAGAGGACCTTTGGCCTCCTGAAGGCCAATTTCAGGTGCCTCCATCTGACAGGTGGATCCCTGTGCTACCCACCTGAGATGGTCTGCCAGATAGTAATGGAATGCTTCATGTGCACAACCTGGCCCTCAGACGACATGTACCTTTTCTGCTAGAGGAGTAGACTTGAGATGCTCCTGTTGCAGCAGTGGACCCTGGGGACAGTGAGGATGAGGAGGCAGTGGATGAGGATGTGGACAACCGAACCTTAGTGATCCGTCAGTAATTCCAATGAAACACAGGTGAGACAGTGCAATTTCAAATTTCTATGACTATTATTGTATTCTGTGTGGCAGTGGTATGCTGGCTTTACCCACTTGTTACCTCTACTTACTGTCACTTATGTATTCTAATTTTGCAGGTGTTGGTGATATGACAACAATGTCCTGGTGTCATCACTACAGGCAGCAACAGGTCATTAAGTCTATGTACTCACTATGTACAGTTCATTTGCAATGGGTGTAGCTGTTTCAATCAAAACAAATGAGCTATACATGAAATACTAGTAGTTGAGTTTTATCCAAGGGTGTTTATTGTAGTGCTAAGAAATTGAGGGGAAAGTGCCATGGAATGGGACGATGATAGAGGAAAGTCCAGGGTATTGTGCCAGTCTGTTTGTAGCAGAGGTGCAGTGTCCAATGGGACATAGGAAGGGGAGCAATGACAGTTCAAGGTGGACAAGGTGGCTGAGTGGGACACAAGGAGTACAATCAGGAGAGTTTCATTTCCTGGTGGTTGTCTTGGCAAGTGTTTCTGGCTTCTGTCTGATTTGCAGGGAACGTTTGTGAGTTGGTTCACCTTCTGCAGGGGGAAGGATGCTGGCGGCCTCTGGGTCCTGTGGCAAGGCCTCCTGGCCACTAGCGGCAGCAGAAGTGGAGGGCTGTTCAGTTGACTGGCTAGTGGTAGGGGCCCCCTTGCGTGCTGTTGCCTCCCTCATGATGTTGGCCATGTCTGCCAGCACCCCTGCTTTGGAGATCAGGGTGTTGTTAATGGCCTGCAAGTCCTCCCTGATCCCCTAACACTGTCCCTCCTGCAGCCGCCTGTCCTTATGCACATTGTCTAGGATCTGGCCGATTGTCTCATCTCGGAGAGTGCCTCCTGGAGAGTCGGTTCCCTTCTCTTGTCTTGCCCCTGGCGCACAGCAGTCCTCCCAGTGTCTCTGTAGGCCTGTGCACCTGTCCCCTGAATGCTGTGCCCACTGACCCCAGGTCCCTGATTGTCTTGGGGGCAAGGTATTGCCTGGGGTCCCTGTACAGGTGGGCACGCTGCTGGTTGACGTGGCCTGGGGACAATGGGTACTCTGGGTTGGTGCTGTGGTGTGGGATACTGATAGGGGAGGCTCTGTGGTGGTCTGTGAGTGGGCTTGGGTGACCGGCTGTCCAGTGGTCGCTGATGGGCCAGGTATGTCCTCCAGTTCCAGAAGTCCAGAGTTACTATCATCACTGGGGGCCCCTTCTGTTGGGGAACTGGATAGTGGTGGCACCTCCTCTCCACTGACATTGGCTGGGGTACCTGTGGGGATGTAAACAATGTATTATGCTTCAAGTGTTTGACATTTATACTTCCCTAGCTTCCCGGCTATGGTTGGTGTTGCCCTGCCAGCTTTTGCTTGTGTATGGTGATGTATTGTAGTTATGTTAGTTTCACTATGCTGTGCATGCTTTAGTGATGGGTGTTCATGCAGGGTGGGCAGGGCTGTCCATGCATTGGTATGGCATGCATGGCTTAGCATTGGGATTAGTGAGATGTGTAGGTGCAGTGTGTGGGATGTGGTGGAGTGATGGGAGTGAGGGTGTGGGTGTGAGATGACATGCAGGTATTGGGAGGGGGCGATAGGTAGTAAATATTGGCTTACCAGTGTTCAGTCCTCCGGCAACTCCAGCGAGTCCCTCAGGATGCAGTATTGCCAGTACCTGCTCCTCCCATGCTGTGAGCTGTCAGGGGAGGAGGTTGGGGGTCCACCGCCTGTCCTGTATGGTGAGCTGGTGTCTTGCTAGTCATTCCACCTCTTTGTGATGTCATCCCTTGTTCTTGGGTGCTGTCCCACGGCGTTCACCCTGTCCACGATTCTCCGCCATAGCTCCATCTTCCTTGCTATAGATATCTGCTGTACCTGTGCTCCAAATAGCTGTGGCTCTACCCTGACAATTTCCTCCACCATGACCCTTAACTCCTCCTCAGTGAAATGGGGTTCCTTTGTGATGCCATGGGAGTTATGTGATGTATGTTGGTGAGGGTGTGTTGGATGATGTGGTTGAGTGTGTGATATGGAGTGTTTGAGGGGTGTATGGGTTAAGTGTTGTGTGTGTCTAGTTGTCTCTGTGCTCTTCTCATTCTCCTGGTGGCAATTGTTGTTCGTAAGGGCTTGTGGGTAATGTGGGTCAGTGTTTTATAGCAGTGTGGGTGTGTGGGTGTGGTGTGTATGAGTGTCAGGTGTGTGTCTTTAGTGTCATAATGGGAGCCTATATGTTTTATCTATGCATAACTGAATGAAGTTTCTGGACAGAATGGCGTCTAAAGATAGTACTTGTTCTGCTTTTGTCAATGTTTTTTCTATCAGGTTGATTATGGTTCTGAGATTAGTTGTTACTTCTTTTTCTTCCATTTTAGCTGTTTATCACCATCTTTTGATTTCCTTCCACAACCTCTAGTCTTCTATGCCTCCTTGTTTTAAATGTCTTTTCTTCTGACCACTGAGTATAAGGTTTTGTTTCTGTCCAACCTGAAAAAGGTGGAGCCTGCCATGCACCTAGTTGTCACCAATGATGTTATTTCATATGTTATAGTCAGGTAATCAATGATGTGATCAAACATGTGATGTACTAAGGTAAGGAATTAGCAGTGTGTGGCAAGGGTGTGCTTTATAGTCACTTTAGGGTATGAGTTTCAGTTACTTGAGACAACTATACCTGGTTGAGTTCAGTTGGTTTGTTTGCTCAAAATTGATATATATTACTGCCATTTTGACCTAATACTAGTATTTCTTTAACTATTTATTTTCAGTAAATTGAGAGCTCTAAACCCAGCAGTGCTTAGCCTTTGGTCTTCTACGGCGTGGGTTTTTGACAAGGCCAGACCAGCAGCCAGGCCGTTCATCCATCCCCCACTAGCTGCCAACCCCCCATGGACATGCACAGTTGACTATGTGATGTAACAATATCATGTGTGTCATTTTAAGTAGGGCACATCTACTGACTTTGTCAGAAGGTCAGAACACCAACATATAAAAGACAGACCTATTGTCTTTGACAAAAGGTCACCAATAACTCTAATCAAAATGTATATTTCATAAATTCACACATTGCAATGATTAATAAACATGATTATCATAAAGTCTTTTTAATAAAGCATTACTAAAATGGAAAAAAATGACACAGTCGTTTTTTACATTTTTCATGTCACATAATGCAGCCCTAGAACCCACCCTAACGGGTCCCTGCAATCAAGCTAAAGAGCATACAGCTCAGGCTCACACTGCTTTAGAACCATATGGTAGGCTCTCCTGGAGTCATGGATTGAATGGTATAGGAAACTTATTGCAATTTCCAATGTTCCTGAAAGCTACTACACTCCCTACAGCCCCCAACAACATAAAAAATTGATTGGTCACTGCCAGTAAGAATAAATATAATAAAAAAAATGTCTAGGGCATTATGCGGTACTACTTGCACAGAGCAGTAAATATTAAATGAGTGGCTCCTGCCGATCATTCACTATTCCTTTTTTTTAAAGAAGGTGCTCCAGTGCCCACTGAGAACATACACAACATGTCCAAATGTTGAGGTCGACAGGGGGAGCCCCAAGGCCTCCGTGGCCTCTACCAGCATCTCAGCCAGCACCCTTTCCAGGTGCCAGTGAAAGCCAGATTTTCACCAGTTATAAGTATCTCAAGTGACTGTAACTCATGTCCTAAAGTAGCTATGCACCCAACATGCACTTTGTTGTTATCAATGATGACATTTCA
The DNA here is from genome assembly GCF_031143425.1 of Pleurodeles waltl. Taxonomy (NCBI): domain Eukaryota; kingdom Metazoa; phylum Chordata; class Amphibia; order Caudata; family Salamandridae; genus Pleurodeles; species Pleurodeles waltl. The sequence goes on from NW_027150395.1 coordinate 859,135, forward strand.
GATGTCACTAGGGACAGTTACCAATGCAGACATTGAGCATGTCATGAGTGATGTAATATGCAAGGGTAGAAGCAGTGCATGGTTGGGGTTCAAGTTATTTTTACTTTAGGGCACAAGTTGTTTAACTGGTGAATTTATTTGATTTGTTTAGCTGGTTAGTTAGTATTTTCTAACTAACATTTTCACCTAATTATAACGTCTATTCAAATTTTATTTTTTTAATTGAATTTCTAGTTTTTTAAAAATATAAAGTAAGTTGTTCATTGGCGTGTGCAATTTAGGGTTTGATGCTCAACCCCCTCCGCACATATCCTTTGGTCATGCACAGTGTGTGACTGGACACAGGACCTGGTTGCACCCATTCTCCCCCAGGTGCCAAAACCCATGCCATGTAAGGCCTTTGGTCTACAGCCTGGCCCTGTAGCCAACCCCGTTCTCAGAGCAACACCCCTAATGATTTGCTGCAGATCAACTGATCCACTGCGAAGTCCCAAGAGTGACGCACTGGGTGTTGTGATGGATGCATGCATCCACAGAACATCCGCCCCAAAAAAACCCTAGTAGTCTCCCTGGAACTGCCCCCCAAATGACCTACGGTTCAGTGTGCTGCTAGCCTGCCCCCTTATAGCTTATTGTTTACGAGACAGGGATCATGTACCCAAGTAGTAAAATGGTTGCTGCAACTTTTCTTCCAGGTTGTAGCCAGTCAATCACAATGCATGATTCAGATCATGGATACAATGTTTTTGAACTTCATTTTTCAAAAACTACTAAAAGGATTTGCATCAAACAACAAAAAGTGTGATTTCTGGAGCAACATTTAGCTTTCTGCAAAATTTGGTGTCATTCAGTTCAGCCATTTGGTTGTAGCTATGTCTACTTTCCCTATTGCAAAATGAATGGGAAAACATGTTTTGGGACCGCCCCTTTTTCTCAGCCTCCACTTGACGGATCATCCCAAAACATTCTAGGATGGATCTCAGAAGTAAGAACAGGTTTTTATAAAATGAATGGGAAAACATGTTTTGGGACCGCCCCTTTTTCTCAGCCTCCACTTGACGGATCATCCCAAAACCTTCTAGGATGGATCTCAGAAGTAATAACATGTTTTTGTAAAAGGTTTTTGAAAATTTGTCAAACAGCCCCGAAATAATAGGAAAACAAATAAAAATGCTTTTCCCAGCTATAACTACCCAGTGGCGACCCCCACTGGGTAACACATAACAAAGTTTGAAATGGAGTTCATGGGTTATACTTAACTGATCTAAGTGTAACATGCACTTCCATAGATTTTATAAGTCATTAATAATTAGTAACTTATGTATAACTCAATTTTAATGTTTTTTTCTCTGAATTTCTATGAATCAACATAAAGTAAAATCTTATCATGATGAGTCTACCAACCCCTGTCATACATGGCCTTCTACAGTGTGTGATGGGAGTTTGACCCAGGGCCTGGATTGTAACCTGGCCCTGAACCCAATGCCCAGTGGGAGGCTACCATCCCGCCGAGTACGGTCTTGGTCATGCATGCTGTGAGGTTGACCGTGATAAAGCTAATTTACTAATTTTTCAAACTAAATGCACTTAACTGTAAAGTGCTAACAATGCTGAATAACATACACACATTTAATACAACATTTGTAGCAGGTAACAAACATTTAGACATTATAAGCGAACACCTGAATTAATTCATTGTAATGAATCTTGCGCACATGGTCCTACATTCCTGCTGATATTTATCAATAGTTCTGCAAATACGTCTCGTTCTCAGTAACTCTCCATCTGGGATGATTTTAATCAAATTAGGTGGATGAGCACTCACAGCATTTAATAGACTATTTCCTGCTGTTGCCTTTCTATATAGTCTTGTATTCACCAAATCATTCTCTACACTCACCTCTACATCTAAAAACTGAATAGATGTCCTGCTGTTCTGCTCACTTAATTTCAGATTGTATTTGTTATCAGTCAAGACTGCCACAAAATTCAATGCCAATTCTACATCACCTTTCCAGATGATGAAAATATTGTCTATATACCAACACCATAACACAACTTTGTCTTCATAATCTGCTATGTCAGGTGCACCTGTTCCTCCCACTAGCCCATGAAGAGATTTGCGTAACTGGGAGTAAAACATGTGCCCAATGCTGTCCCTTGTATTTGCTTGTATATTTGGTCATCAAATAGAAAGAAGTTATTAGTCAGGCAATACCAGATCATATCACAGATTATTTCAGTTTGCATTAGATATGAGATAGATCTTGCTCTCATGTAATGTCTAACCGCTGTGAGACCCAGTTCATGTTGGATGCATGTGTATAAACTTGTAACATCCAATGTCAAAAACAAAAAATCACCCTCCCATCCTAGGCCGTCCAGCATCTTTAAAAATTGGTGGTATCCTTCACATAAGAAGGTAAACTTTCCATAAATGGCCTAAGAAAAACATCTATATATCTGGAAGTATCTTCAAGTAATGATCCTATTGCTGACACAATCGGTCTGCCAGGAGGATTCTGTTTATCCTTATGTAGCCTAGGTAAAAGATAGAGGACTGGAGTCTTGGGTTGATCACACTTAAGAAACTGATATTCATCCCATTCCAATAAACCTTTGTCTCTCCACTCTGCCAATAGCCCATGGTATTGCAAAGTAGATCTTTTAAGCTCCGACTGGTTAGCAAGAATATAACATTTTGAATCACTTAACTGTTGTTCTCCTTCACGCAAATGCTGGCTCTTATTCAGAACAACCAAATTCCCCCCCTTATCTGATTCACGAATAACAATACTTTTGTCTCTTTTTAGACTATCAAGGGCCAGTTTTTGCGGGATGGAGAGATTATCATACTTTTTGTTCTTAGAGCCATATCTCATTTTCTTAAGCTGATGTATCATATCTCTCTCAAATACTTCTATGGCTTCTCTCTGAATAGCTGGTAAAAAGGTAGATTTTGGCTTAAACGGACTAGGACACAGGGTATCTGTTTCTATACCGAAATTCTCAAAATTTACAAATGGATCAGCATGCACAACTGTATCATCATCCAAAATGGATAAAGTATGTAACTGATCGATATCTGAAATACACAGTTTACTGGTGTTATCTATTTCTGTGAAATCGGATTTACCTGTCACTTTGCTTTTGTACCATTTTTTTAATTTTAATTTCCTTCCAAAATGAAAAAGATCTATCCTGGTTTGAACATAATCAAAATTATTGGTAGGACAAAAGGATAGACCCAGGGCTAGGAGACTTTCTTCCTCTTTAGTCAGTATTCTGTTGGACAGGTTCACCACAGTCATTGCAGTGCTTTCCGTGCTCTCGTTGTCATTCCTGTTGTTGTAGGACCTTCTTTTCCATCTTCGTACCTTTGTTGTATGGTTCCTCTTCCTCTGCCTCTCTGTCCTCGTCCCCTGTCCCTTGGTTGGAAAAAATCTTTCCTCTGTTCTGTCCTTCCTTGATTTAATAGACAGAATTATTTTAAAAAAATTGATCTGCTGGTATTTCTATCCATATCCAAAGTTTTCCCTAAGGGGATATCAGATGCATCAGATAGGTTACCATCCGATACATCACTCTCTTCTGGCACTCTCAGGTTTGTGTCAGAAGATCCATTTGTAACTGGTAGTGTTGGTTCCTTGTAATCTTCTGAATACATATAATCATATTTATGGTGAAAAGTCAAAATTCTCCCTGACTGGTAATCCTTAAAGTCCAGAATAAATTTTCTCTGTTTCTTTAAAGTAATCTCCTCTTCAAATTTGGAAAGTTTTTTATCCAAATTCCGTTTTACTTCGTCAAAGGTAACCTGTGGGACCAATGTCAGAATCACTTTAATAGTTTTGTCGATCTCTTCCAGAATTTTCTCTTGATCCTTCGAAGCATATTTGATAAAACTTTGATTATATTAAGGGAGCTCACTTTAGAATTTTCAGCCCATTCTTCCAATAATTCTGGATCCGGGTCTTCATATGTCGGGATTGTATAGGTTCGTAAACCCCTAGGTACCCGTTCAACCTCGATATATTGCTGAAGAGACTCAGGGGGTCATTCTGACCCCCGCGGGTGGCGGGCGCCGCCCGCCTGGAGGGAGCCGCCAAATGGCCGCTCTGCGGTCGAAAGACCGCGGAGGCCATTCTGGCTTTCCTGCTGGGCTGGCGGGCGACTGCCAGAAGGCCGCCCGCCAGCCCAGCGGGAAACCCCTCCCCACGAGGAAGCCGGCTCCGAATGGAGCCGGCGGAGTGGGTATGTGCGACGGGTGCAGTGGCACCCGTCGCGTATTTCAGTGTCTGCAAAGCAGACACTGAAATACAAAGTGGGGCCCTCTTACGGGGACCCCACGACACCCCTCCCCACCATGAGGGGGTCGGAATCCCCCATGGCGGCGCAGCAAGCTGCGCCGCCATGGGGGATTCCCAGGGCAGTGGAAAACCGGCGGGAGACCGCCGGTTTTCCTGGTCTGACCGCGGCCAAACCGCCGCGGTCAGAATGCCCTGCGGGGCACCGCCAGCCTGTTGGCGGTGCTCCCGCATCCCCGGCCCGCCGGGGTCGGAATGACCCCCTCAATCTCCCACCATTTGGAAAGTTCTTTTCTCATCAATTTTTCAAATTTATCATACATTAGTTGTAGTTGTAATGCAGATCCTACATTAGTTCCCCCCTGTTGTACATCACCTTCACAGACATTCTTGGTAAAGAAAAGTTTACTAGATTTTTCTTTTCTGCGAGCTTCTAATGAGGAAGCCATCCCTGTAAAGCCTCCCAAATCCAATTTGGAAACTATCCGAATGTGGGCAAAAAGATTTTTTTTTAAATAATCGTAAAGCCCACTCCACACCACATTTTCTATGTCTATGTATTTTGTTATTTATACATTTTGAATTAAGAACTCCCCCATCCGTGAACAAGGCTACGGCTGAAACGCGTTGGATGGAACCCATTTGTGTTATTGTTAATATATTTTTGCAACTGTCCGAAGGTGTCTTGACTTTTCCTTGAAAATGGGATAAGGAAATACAGGATTTATATATATATATATATATATATATATATATATATATATATATATATATACATATATATGTAAAAAGAGAGAGAGATATACACTGATGGTAGTTAGGTAAAAGTATCAGTTTTAAACTAAAAAAGAACTGGAATCCGCACACTATAATTTACTGAGCCAGCTAGAACCTGTGTGTCCATTAGAAATGCTGTCAGTGATGTCCTCACTGATATCAAAACACCTGTGAAGTGTGATGTAATCTGTAAGATGATAAGCAGAGCACAGTGGGAGCACAAGTTCTAGTTAGCTCAGTGAACTATAGACTAGGGTTGGTCACCGATAGGTGTTATGAGCAGAGCCTGCTTTGAAGGCCAGGCTCTGCGGCCAGTGCCCACTGTCGGATTTGGTCTAGGGCCTGTGGCCAACCCCTGCTTCACACAGATCTGCAGCACTTATTGTCTCCCACCTAAGTAGCTCTGTAACCATGTCTCAGGCCAGCCATTGCAGAGCCTGTGTTTGCAGTTTTATACAGCCATGTCAACCTGGCAAAATAACCTTTTTGCAAGTCCTAACCTTCCCTTCTTATACATATGAGGTGTCCCTAGGGTAGTCCCTGGACAACCCAGATGGCAGGGTGCAGTGTAATTGAAAGGCAGAGCACATACATTTAAGTTTGCAGCACCAAGTCGTTTTTCACTACAGCGAGGCCTATCTCTCCCATAGGATAACATTGGGATTGCTTTATTACATCTTATGAGTGTAATTGACAAACTGGAAGATATAATCTTTTTGAGTTTGGTGTCTCTGTAATAGCAATTTCAAATCACTGGTGATGAAGAAGTAAAATTTTAAATTGCAATTCTGAAAAAAATACTTTTAGAAGCTTGGTATTTTCTGACTTAAGCCATTTGGTCCCTGCTACTGGTCTCTGCTCACTTGTCTGGGGTGGGTGACTGCTGGGCTTTGTGTATTCCCTCTAGACAGCCACACACAATGGGAGCTTGGGCATGGCTTGAACGGTCCTGGGAGAATGCGAGGGAGGAGCCAGGCACAGGATCACTTACACCTGAACAACTGTGTCCTGTCCCCACATAAAGGGCTTCATAGACCCTGTAGTGAGTCTGGAGAAAGAGCAGGACTTCTGTGTACTTCAAAGGCCTGTTTTTTCAAGTCTCACTCACTCCAAAGGCCCAATTGGATATAAGTACTGGATCTCTGACACCGCCGACTCAGTATACTTCTGAAGTGAAGTGCAGACTCTGTCAGGAAGAATTGCTGTGCTTCTGAAGGACCGCCACTCTGTGAGACTACTAATTTGCTGGACTCCTGCCTTGTTGTGCTGCCCTGCTGCCTGATGTTCCCCTGCCTGGGTGAGAAGGATTGGACCTGCATCACTTTAACCTATGAGCTAGCTGGCTGGCCTCCTGATATGGATGCTCAGGGGCATAAAAAACTCCCAACCACCCTGCACCTAGACTTTGCCATCTGTGAATCTGCTCTGCCAAGTGGTGCCACCCCAGTCCTGGAACCTTGAAAGTTAGCCTAAGGTGTTTTTCTCCAGCGGAACTGACACATCCTCTGCTGTTAGAGCAGAATCAATGCACTACTGCTGATGTGTGGATCAGTGCGCTACTGGATGGGTTGAAACAGAAGCAACAAACTCTTATTGCTGCATCTTGGGACCAATGTGTCTCCTTCAGAGACGCTAGTGTGCAAGGCTTTCCCTAGCACCATTTTCTCACATTCCTCTTCGACAGCGGCTACTCAACGAAGATGCTGCAACTCTGCATAACAGTCTCAGTGCTCATTGGAACTAATGCATCTTCTCAGCTGAGCAAAGTTTCCCAGGCAGTGGCCTTCACATTCTAAGTCGCATCAACAATATCTTCGACAACAACACAATAGGACCACGCTCACAGCCTCGATGCTTCTCAGAACAATACATCTCTTCGGCTGCGCACATCTGTGTTTCGAACTCACACACCGCTCCACAACCAGCATTAAAGGTACTTTGGTTCAGCGGGCCTAACTTGCTTGCTGTAGTCGGGCCATGCTCCATTGCAGTCAGTCTGAACCTTTTGACTTTGTCCCAGTCTGGTGTGACCAGATATACCCAGTTGGAGCTTTTTGCTTCTAAGCACTATTTTACAGTTCATTCTTTAAAAATTCATAACTCACATTCTACTTATTGGTTTTACCTGTTTGAAGTGTTGCACAAGTACTTTACACATTGCCTTTAAGTTAAGCCTGGTTGTACTGTGCCAAGCTACCAAAGCACAGGATAATTTAGGCTTTGCCTGACATCAACCCTGACTAGGAATGTGGTTGATGCTTTACCTGCATAACCAGGTCTCATACTCCAGTCAACCATCAACCCAATTTGTTTTATATATATATAAATATATATATATATATATATATATATATATATATATATATATGTATATATATATATATATATCAACAAACAGGCACTGTGTAGCGATGAACAGATACTGTTTGTACTCCCAGGGAAGATGACAATACCAAGAAGTTTATTCAAAGACTGATGCATTTTGACTTCCATCTTTGCCAAAGTCAAAGTTCAACAGTAGGTAAACACCCCATTCACTTTAAAAAATATTGTTATGCCATAGACATAATGAACAGACTGTGTGAAAAAACGTTCTGCTTCAGAAAAGCTTCGAATGCAACCATTGAAATTCTGCATATGTTCCAAACACAAGTTACATGAAAGAATGTAAAATAGACAATCATTCAATATTTGAGATACAACAAAAAATGTTGTATTAAATCATGTTTAAAACACATTCCCCAAATTTGAAAAAAGCAACAATAACAACATGTGTTCATTAGCCATGTAAGAAAGTCATGTCTTAATAAAACACAACATGTGAAAGAGGTAAGTCATGTACACAAACTTAGTGGTGTAAGCTACCGTGACTCAGCCAAGTGGCAGACAATTGACTGGTCATGCAAGAACAACTAAACTTGATAGCATGGTATGCCAAACATATAATATAACACTGGGAATGTTTTACGCTTGATGGTGAAACTATGTAACTCTTTGCAAGCTCAGATCTATAAATGTCATCAATAGTGCTTAGCCAAGTGGCTGACATAAAAGTAATATGATCGCAAAGCGTTAAAAGCAGATCTAAAAACAACATGATATTTACCAATATGTGCTCATAAATCAAAAGAAAAAGGAAAAGAAAAGAAGTACAAAGAAAAGAAAAAGACTTCACATAGTCATCGATGGGCAAATCACAAACCTAAAATGCTGACGATATGGGTATCCATAGCAGCAGTTCAATACAAAGACAAACTAATAAAGCTATACCAAAAGCTGCTCACACAGTATGGTTTTCACAAAGTTGATGCAATAAAAAAATCCCATGATAGGCTACTGGGCTAACAATGTCCAAGCCAAGCAACAGTACAGGAGTACAACCTATACCTTAACCTGTCAACAAGTTATCACAGTCTGCAGAAATTCAAATAAACAAATTCCAGTGTCCAAGATCACAGTCAATATGCACATGTAGGTCCTTGTCTTAGTTGAGTAACCCAGGATGACCAAAATGGACTCACCATTGTAAGTAGTTATCAATCTCACCTCATTAATTCTCTTAGGTCCCAACAAACTGTCTCTACTCACTCCCAATACTTTTTGACCAGCTGTCTAAACTGCCTTCTGTGGATACCCTCTAGCCTTAAATCTAGCAGCCATCCTCCCTTGTTTAATCACAAAAGACTGATGAGTGCTATTTTTGGGTTTTGCTCTCAATAACACCCCATAGGGGATGCTCCATTTAAGTTTAGGTGGATGATGACTTCAAGCATGAAAAATACTATTGCCCGCTGTGTTCTTCCTGAAGACAAAAGTCTGAATGATTTCCCCCTCTACTGTGATCAGCACATCTAGAACTTCCATGGTGTACAGGTGCATTTTATAGGTGAATTTAAAATTCTCATTATTGTCATCAATCCAAACAAGAAATGCATCCAATGTCTCCTGTGGCCCATCTGAGATCATAAAAAGGTCATCAGTATAGCATGTCCAGTATGTTATGTGTTGTGTTCACTTATGATTTGCCTTAGTCCAGATAAACTGAGCCTCCCACCAACCCATGAAAATGCCGGCATAACAGGGAGTGAAGGAATTTCCCATTGCAGTTCCAATGAACTGTTTATACCATTGGACATTACACAGGAAGAAATTGTGTTTGAGACATAATGCTTAACAGCATCAAAGAGGAACAAGGGTTTGTCCCTAAAGACTTTTATCTCTTGATCATGGTTGATGCAAGTACACAAATATATCAATCAATCAATCAATACATTTAAAGAGCGCACTACATACCCGTGAGGGTCTCTAGGCGCTGGGGAACAAAAGGGGGGGGGGGTGCTGCTACTGCTCGAAGAGCCAGGTCTTGAGGTGTCTTCTGAAGGTGAGCAGGTCCTGGATCTTTCTTAGGTAGGACGGGAGGGTATTCCAGGTCTTGGCGGCGAGGGAGGAAAAAGATCTGCCGCCGGAGGATTTGCATCAGATGCAGGGGATGGAGGCGAGGTTGGAAGAGCGGGCTGTCGGGTGGGGGTGTAGAAGCTGAGTCTGTTGTTAAGGTAGGCTGGTCCGGTGTTGTGGAGTGCTTTGTGTGCGTGGGTGAGGAGTTTGAAGGTGATCCCCTTGTCGACGGGGAGCCAGTGGAGATCTCTCAGGCGGGGGTGATGTGGCTGCGGCAGGGAATGTTGAGGATGAGTCGGGCGGAGGTGTTTTGGATGCGTTGGAGGCGTTGCAGGTGTTTGGACGGGATGCCTGCGTAGAGTACATTGCCGTAGTCAAGCCTGCTGCTGACGAGGGCCTGTGTTACTGTTTTTCTTGTTTCGGTTGAGATCCATTTGTAGATCCTGCGAAGCATGCGGAGGGCGTTGTAGCAGGAGGAGGAGATGGCGTTGACCTGCTTTGACATGGAGAGGGATGAGTCGAGGATGAAGCCAAGGTTGCGTGTATGGTCAGTTGGTGTTGGTGGGGTTCCCAACGAGGCTGGCCACCACGAGTCGTCCCAGGCAGAGAGAGTGGGCCCAAGGATGAGGACCTCTGTTTTGTCTGAGTTCAGTTTCAGCCGGCTGCCTCTCATCCAGTCGGCGACAGCCTTCATGCCCTCGTGGAGGTGGGTTTTGGCGGTGTGTGGGTCCTTGGTGAGGGAGAGGATGAGTTGGGTGTCGTCGGCATAGGAGATGACGTTGAGGTTGTGTTGGAGGGCCACTTGTGCAAGGGGGGCCATGTAGATGTTGAACAGCATTGGGTTGAGGGATGAGCCCTGGGGTACGCTGCAGATGATCTTGGTGGCTTCGGATTGGAAAAGGGGGAGGTGGACTCTCTGGGTTCTGCCGGAGAGGAAGGATGTGGTCCATTCGAGGGCTTTCTCTTGGATCCCTGCTTCATGAAGGTGGATTTTCAGAGTGTGGTGGCAGACTGTGTCAAATTTACTACAACTATGGTGGCCAAAATGTAACTAGGCTTTCAGGGAATGTCCTGGATTTTAGAAATAAAATCCATGCTGCCTCTACAAGATGCTGACAGTTTTAAAACATATGGTCATACAAAGAAATCTAAGTAATGGGTGTGTTCCCAAGCAGGCTGTTATTGGAGGTGATAATAGGCCTCCGTGGTGGATCAGAACTGTATTTGTGCACCATGTGGCACACCAGAGGGCACTGCTTCTCAAGATGGTTTTGGTGCTGCTCGAGTAGATATTGTGTGGCCATAGTAATGTATAAAAAATCAGCATATATATATATATATATAGAGAGATGATAATACCATGAAGTTTATTCAAAAGGCTGATGCATTTCGACTTCCATCATTGTCAAAGCCAAAGCAATATATAGTTATGGTAAAAAACAATTTTAGGGTGGTATGAGTTTTTCTGTGGTAAGTGCTTTTTTAGGGTTTATTGTGGGTATGGACTTTTGGGTGGCAAGGGTAATTTTCTGGTTTAGGGTGGGTCTTTTTTGGGGGTGACAGTTTTTTTTTTAGGTTTTATTGTGGGTATGGGTTTTTGGATGGCAATGGTAATTTTAGGGTTTAGGGTGGGTATGGGTTTTTGGGTGCCAAGAGAATATTCAGGGTGGGTATGGGTTTTTGGGTGACAGGGGTAAATTTAGTGTTTAGGGTGGGTATGGGTTTTTGGTTGCAAGGGTAATTTTAGGGTTTACGGTGGATATGAGTTTTTGAGTGGCAAGTGTAATACAAGGGTTTAGGGTGGGTATGGTTTTTTGGGTGGCAAGGGTATTTTTAGGATTTATGGTGGGTATGCATTTTAGGGTGGCAAGGGAATTCTTAGGCTTAGGGAAATTGGTTTTTGGGTGTTATGTTGTTTTTAGGATTTACAGTGGGCATAGGTTTTTGGGTGTTAAGATGTTTTTAGGGTTCAGGGTGGGTATGGGAAGTGGTTGGATTATCATATAATAATTGAAATTACTTTATGTAGAAATTCACTGAAAAAAACAAAGGTTACAGGGACGTTAAAGTTAGGAAATGGAATATTAAAAAAAACATTGAAATTCCCTTCAAAAAACAAAAGGCTACAAGGACGTTATAGTTCAGAATTTACATACACAAAACCATAGAAATTCAGCAGTTATATTTAGAGTTATTTCAAGTAACTATAACTCAGGGACTTGGGGTTCCCTAAACCGGTGTAGACTGGCTTATGCAAGGAGGGAACCATCTGTGCCCTTCAAAGCATTTCCAGAGGCTGGGAGAGGCTACCCATCCCCAGCCTTTAACACCTACTTCCAAAGAGAGAGGGTGTAATCCTGCTTTCAGGAGAAATGCTTTGTTCTGCCTTCCTGGGACTGGGCTGCCCAGACCACAGGAGGGCAGAACCCTGCCTGTGGGGTGGCAGCAGCTGTAGCTGCAGAGCAAACCCAGAGAGCTGGTTTGGCAGTACTGGGGGTCCATAGTGGAGCCCCCAGGATGCATGGAATTGACTCTGCAATACCAGATTTGGAATGGGGGGACAATTCCATGATCTTAGACATGTTATATGGCCATATTCGGAGTTACCATTGTGAAGCTACATATTGGTATTGACCTATATGTAGTGCACGCGTATAATGGTGTCCCCGCACTCACAAAGTCCGGGGAAATGGCCCTGAACTATGTGGGGGCACCTCGGCTAGTGTAAGGGTGCCCTCACACTTAGTAACTTTGCACTTAACTTTCAGCAAGTGAAGGTTAGACATATAGGTGACTTATAAGTTACTTAAGTGAAGTGAAAATGGCTGTGAAATAACGTGTGCGTAATTTCACTCAGGCTGCAATGGCAGTCCTGTGTAAAGGTTTGTCTGAGCTCCCTACTGGTGGCAAAAGAAATGCTGCAGCCCATATGGATCTCCTGGAACCCCAATACCCTAGGTACCTAGGTACCATATACTAGGGAATTATAAGGGTGTTCCAGTATGCCAATTGAAATTGGTAAAAGTAGTCACTAGCCTATAATGACAAATTTAAAGGCAGAGGGAGCATGAGCACTGTTGTTCTGATTAGCAGACCCTCAGTGACACAGTTAGGCACTACACAGGTATACACATTCAGGCCACAAACTATGAGCACTGTGGTCCTGGCTAGCAGAATCCCAGTGAGACAGGCAAAAACGTACTGACATACATGTAAAGTTGGGGGTAACATGCCAAGTACTTTCCTACACAGTGTGGATGATGTCATCAGTCATGTCATTTGAGATGTAATCAGTGACATCATCAGTCATGTCACTGACCATGTTGTGAGTAATGTAATATGTGAGGTCATAATCAGTGCATTATGGAGGCACAATTTCTACTTAGCTCAGGTAACTACAACTGCTGAATTTCACTGGTTTTGTATGAGGGAAATGTGAGCATAACTATAACGCCCTTGTAACTTTTGTTTTTTTTCATTGCATTTCAATTTTTTTATTTTGTTTCCCAACTATACCATCTCTGTAACTTCTGGTTTATTCAGTGAATGTCTAAGATTTTTAAAATTTTGTTTCCTTACTATAACATCTTAGTAACCTTTGTTTTTTTTGATGAATTTCCATGGGTTGTTAAATTATATTTTGTAACTAAAATGACCCTCTTTTTAGTATATTTAAATTGTATTTGGTAACTTGAATCAGTGTGGTTTCAAAATGGGTGCATGACTGCTTGTGTAGGTTGGTAAGTGGATGTATGAGTAGGTGTATGGGTCTGTCAGTGAGTTTGTGAGATGTTTTGTGTGTCTATGAATGTGTGCATAAGTCACTGAGTAGGTTTGCGAGTGAGTGCATGAGTCTGTCAATGCATCTGTAAATGTGTGCATGAGTCTCTGAGTGCGTTTCTGAGGGTGTGTATCATTGTCTCAGTTGCTATGTCAATGGGTGCATCAGTGTATGAGTGAGTCTCTGAGTGGGTGTTTGAGGGTCTGAGTGGGTCTCTGGGTGGGTTTCTCAGTAGATGGATAAGTGTCTGAGTAGGTGTGTGATTGTGTGCATGAGTGTCTGAGTGGAGATTGAAATTCTTTGTCAGTACATTTTTCTGTAACCGGACTCTGGAGTGCAAGCTCTCTGTGTCTTCTGGATCAGGACACTCTTATGGAAATTTACTCTTATGGAAATTTATATCAGGGCCGGCAACAGCCAGATCTCACTAGACTTTGTTTTTCACAGACTCATATAACTCTTCGGAGTTGAAACGCATTGGTGTTTGTTGGCGTGGATTAAACATCGTGATTTTTCAGGAGAAACAGGGTGCTGTTGTTTCTTTCCTTGGAATTATAACTTGAGGATTGGTCTACCTCCCACCACTAGCACCGGCAGTTTGTGTGTACCGTGTCTTATTTCTAACTGGTTGTTTTAAAAACATATATATGTGAATATAGAGTAGGAAGTTATAGTTAGGATCTAGTTTCTATAGGAAAAACCGCTTGATGAACATTCACAACATTTTCAAAAATAGTTTGCCACTCAGTTCAGCTGCTGTGTTGAAAGTTTCTGTGTGATTTGTCAAATGTAGGCTGAGAAAAAGGGGTTTCCAAAATGTGTTTTCTCCATGCAATTCCCCATAGAGCTTTTGGTCACGACTAAAGCCTGAACCACTGGACGGAATCACACCAAATTTGCTACGAAAGGTATCTGTTGGTTCAGAAAGAGCTCTTTTTGTCATTTGGTTTAAATCTGTTGAGTAGTTTTTTAGATATTAAAGGAAAAAGAAGTATAAATACCTAGGGACTGCCGATATCTATTGGATGCCAACACTTCAACTAGGAAGTGCTGGCAGCCATTTTGGGACTCAGACTCAGCAGAGTCCCAAAAAGAACATCAAAATAAATAATGGGGCAGGGTAGACATACCCTGGCCCCCTGGCCTGGTCCTTGGGTCATCCTGAGACCCCTCCAGTGGTCAAAAATGATTTTCAATCAATTTTGCTGCAAAATCATGGAGGATCTGAGAATCCACAGCAAAATTGATCAAATTCTCTTGTGCTTGTTTACACTTTAGCCCCTGGGTGGGCCAGGACCTGGGGACATGCAGCATATAAAAAATGATAAGGGAGTGCACATGGCCCCCCTTCTCAGGTTCTTTTGAGCCCCGGTACTTTATTTACATTTTGGAGGGGACCATCACACCACAAGGCCAGCTCCCTAGCTCATGAAGTGCCCACCTTCAGAAAAGAGTAGTTTGCTGTTTATTGGCAGGAGATTTGACAGCTCGCGCCAAGCAAGATAAAACAGTAAGTCTGCTCCTAGCGGGCAGGAGAGGGTAAACTGCTGGGAGTGAACTCTTGATCTGTTTTCCTACCTGCTGTATAGTGAGCCGAAAAGCAAATGTAAGGATTTGCTCCTGTATGCAGGAAGCAGCATTTTTTAGCTGCTCCCTGCATGTGGGAGTAAATCTGGCTTCTGTTGGAGGCAAGAGCTGTCAGGGACCATGGGGGCCCTTGAGAATTCCCTGCAGACCCTAGGAGGGCAAAATCACCTAAAAGCCCACCCATATGACCCCACCACATATACATCAGTGGTATGTAACTTCTTCCTGTCTTTTTCCAGGATGATGGACAGCTCCCCAAAAGGTGCTCTCAGCATCTTTCATACCGATTTTGGAGATATGTTCTTGATGAAAAGGAACATGAGCATGTCTCCATCAAAAAATGAAACACCTACTGCATATAATTATGAGGAAATACCCTTGTTTGGTGGAGATTAAACTCTTTGTAGTCTTGTCATCTTCTCTGCACATTCATGTTATTGCATCTTCCTGTATGAAGACACTCGAAGAACAATCAGATTGTCAAAATTGCAGATACACAATGTCACTGGAGACATTACCCAGGTATGCTTTACACTGCTGTAGTGTGGAATATGCACTACACATTTATCCAACTAAGTAGCACTTACTAGTTAGCCAGTAGAAAGTACTCAAATTGGGTAGACATTTTGTACAAAACTATGGCCTCTTCTTGGATGAATAAGCATGTCAGTATGCATTCTGGCACCAGTACTTATTTCACCCAAATGAAACATGAATGGGAAGCGCTAACAAATATAAAGAAAGCAGGGTCCCCAGTTGAAGCTCAATTTCCAGGCCCTGTGGCCAACCCCCGGCACGGCTGAAGGTCGTGCATGACATTAATGCCGATAAGGGTGTGTAGCAAGGTCTTCCCAGTGGCCAGGCTTTGGGCCCACCCCTGCCATGCACTGATGAAGGCCCTGCATAGAATGGAGTTGGATGCCTACAAAGGGGTTGCTGACCATGAGTGTCAATGGGTTGGATGCCGATGGGGTTGGCCGAGGGCCCTGCGGCCAACCCCTTGCCATGCACAGGGGGCAGGATGCATGTGGGGTTTGCCACAGGACCTGTAGCCAACCGCCCACTTTGTTAAAAAAGCTTTAGAAATTCAATGAAAACAACAAAGGTTACAAGGACGTTACAGTTAGGAATTACCATTTAAAAAACCTTAGGAATTCACATAAAAAAACAAAGGTTAAAGGGGCGTTATAGCTAAGGTCTGAATTTACAGGCACAAAACCATAAAGAAGAAAGCACTTTTTTTAGCTTTTGCTGTTTTAAGGTTTGTGTGGTTACATCTGCTTTTTATAACTACTGTGGCTTTGATGTATTAAATTTTTGTATTTTATTAGGAAGAGGAAAATAGAATAGAAAAAAAAGGGGAAGATTGTTTTTTAATCAATGTGTGTGTTTTTTTAAATTAGCATTTTTAAATTGTGCAAGAGTTATTTCTGAGTATTTTTAATGTTCTGGGGGTTTGGGGAAGAGGAGTTTAGTTAAACTAGCCTGCGGAGGGAGTGGAAATTGTTTTTACTTGTATTAAACAGGAAGTGAGGGTCAGTAAGAGCCCTCCTTCCTGTTGGGACCGCAAGTTAGCGGTCTAGTGTTAGGGAGCCGATTCTGGGCTGGGCCTCGTTCCTGCAGGCATAAATGTGCCGGAACAAGCGACCGCACGCAGAAGGCGCGCCAAAGGCAAGCCCGTCTGCGTCCGTCCGCACCCGACCGGGCCCCGGGGCCAGAAATGCTGCCTTTTTTCATAGCTGTGCAGTATCTGGGGGAGAGGAAGATTACAGCAAACTATCGCCTAATCCCACTAATAATGTAGTATCTAAGCCTTTAAAGAAGGGTGGATCTATTTGGACATGTGAAACCTGTAATTGGGCTATTCAAGTCCCTATAGAGACAACAAAGGTAAGAAACCAAGACATTAGGCCGGTAGGGTTGGGAGAGAAAAAAATGAAACAGAAGGCATTTCATAATTACAGCTTTCAGTATGCCTTAATAAATGCTAGGTCCCTTTCCAAACATAAACAGGAAATCTGCGAAATGATTGATAATTGGCAGATTGATTGTCTATTTATTACTGAAACCTGGGGTAAAGTAGAATCAGACCCAGACTTTATTGTCGCCTCTCCACCAGGTTTTACCTTCCACAGACTTGAAAGACCTCAGAACAGGGGGGGGGGGTCTGGCCATTATCTATAGGTCTACATTGGCATGCACATGCATTAGTTCTTCGACAGATTCATGTGAGGCAATGACATTCACAATTTCTCAAAACAGTGGGGTACTACTAGAGGGGCTGTTGATATATTGTCCACCAGGACCGACTAACATTTTTTTACAGTCTTGGCCTAAGTTGATAGAACTTATGGTTCTGTCTGCAAAAGCTGTCATATTGGGCGATTTTAACATGCACTTTGATGAGACGTCAACTCCTAAGATCCGTGAATTCATTGACTTTATGGAGGCCCTGGATTGGACCTCCAGAGTCTCGTTGACCACCCATATTGCAGGGCATATTCTGGATGGGGTGTTTGCACGAGCTACTCAACAGGTGGAGGTAACAATGATACAGTTGAGTTGGACGGAACATCATCTGCTGAAATTTAAACTCACCTCAAAGAATGTTGGGACTGCTAACGTGGAAACGAACAAGGTAGTCAGGTTATGGAAACAGGTTAAAGTAGAGGAATTAGGCCCAGCTTTAGAAGCTGGTTGGGATAAGGCTAAAGCTATGGCCTTGCCCCTGATTGACAGCTTTCTGAAAGGAGTGGAAATTACTATGTAAGAAATGGTACCCCCTGTAATTAGAAGGCCCAATAGTCAGAAGAAACCAGGTCACCCTTGGTTTACAAAAGACCTCAAACTCCTTCAAAGAAAGTATAGACAGCAGGAAAGAGGATGGAAACTTAATCCAGTACCTGAGGAAAGGGTTGCCCTTAAGTCCACTCTAAAGGCTTATAAAGCAGCACAATTGATGGCCAAATCTAAATTTTATACTACCAAAGTAAAGGAGGCTATTAATGCCCCCAGGGAACTTTTTAAGACTATTAAGGCCCTAACTGTGCCCATGAAGCCGGCTGGTCTAGAAAACTCTCAGGGTTTCTGTGACAAAGTTGCTTTTCATTTTGAAAATAAGATATTGCAAATACATAGCAACTTTGATACCCAGATCATTCCCAAAGTATTACCCCCCATGATAACAGAGAGTGCTACGCAGATGGCCAGTCACTAATGTCATATTTTATACACACTATTAATGTCCTGTTTGCATCATGTGGGTTTGAGGGACAAGGCACTTAAACTTTTGAAGTCTTTTCTTACAAATAGATGGACCACAGTTAGCTGTGGTGATTTTAAATCTAGACCTTATCTTCTGCCATGTGGGATTCCGCAGGGATCTTCCCTCAGCCCCACATTGTTTAATGTGTATGTAGCGCCTTTGGCTAGTCTAATTCGTACTTTTGGTTTCATTCCATCTTCCTATGCTGATGACTCCCAGCTTATTGTTCCTATTAATCAGCCATGGGAGGAGGTTGCAGATCGGTTCAGTAATTGTATGGTGGAAGTGAGTAAATGGATGAAGACCAATTGGCTAAAAATGAATGCCACCAAAACTGAAGTTTTATGTTTTGGACCTCGAAAGAATTTATGGAACTCACGGTGGTGGCCCTCTGAATGTGGTAACTGCCCTGTGCCCACTACCGTTACTTGAAACCTAGGCATTTTGTTTGACGAACATCTGTCTTTTAAAAAACAGATTAATCATGTGGTAAAACATCAGTTTATGGTCAATTAAAATGCTCAGAAAAATCTTCCCCTATCTGTTACGTGATTGGAGAGTATCTGCTATCCTGGCATTGGTAATGTCCAAGATAGACTACTCTAATGCACTGTTCCTTAATCTGGATAAGGGGCTGATAAAAAGACTCCAATTAGATCAGAATTCCACTGTCAGAGCGGTTCTTAATCTCCCACGATGTATATCAGTTAGAGAAAGTCTCAGGAAATTACATTGGTTACCAGTGGCGCAGCGTATCCAGTTTACGTCGCTCTGTCTTACTTTTAAGGCAGTTCATGGAATAGGACCACGGTACCTGACTTCCAGACTCTTCCTGCATGTACCTAAAAGAAGCTTGAGGTCTTCCCCAGCTCACTTGATTCAGGTCCCTCGCACACATAAAGCCAAATGGGGAGACAAAGCTTTTACAGTAGCTGCAGCCAGAGGATGGAACTCTCTCCCACAGAATATTATGCAAGAATCAGGTTATTGATTGAAAGAGAGACAGAGTAAGAGAACGAAAGTGAGAGGGAGAGAGATACATTTTTATAGGCTTTGATGTCTGGTATACTTAGAATGAGATATTTCTATTGAAATTAAAATAAAAAATGTTTTTTTTTTTAAATAAATAATATTTTTTTATTTAAAAAAAAAAATCAGAATAAGTTCAGCTGAACTCGAACCCTCAAAGCTCAGTGTGAAGGTCTGCGATCCTCACACTGATCTACTGGGGTTTTGTTTTTTTATATTTTAAATGTAGTCCTTTATGGGCTTTCGTGGATTGCTTTCTTTATTTTTTTTTTTATTTTTTTAATAAAATGCCCTTTACAGGATACCTAGCAATGCAGGGGAAGCCTTAAGGCTTCCCCTGCAGTGCCATTGCTTCAGCAAGCAAGGAGCTGCTTTGACAGCAGCACCATGCTTGCTGAAGCATTTGACCTCTGTCCCCTGCACGCATGCAATGAAAGCTCTGCTGTTTGACAGCTGTACCTGTTTTAAAGGTCCCTCTGTCAAACTGCAGTGTGTTTGCTGTGGCTTGGCTGCAGTGCTGCAGTCAAGCCACAGCAAACAGCTATGTTCTGGGGATAAGCACCCCGGAACATAGCACAAGCTGGCCCTCGGGGGTGGTGGGCCCCAGAGCCATCCCTGTCTCCATGAGGAGGCCCCGTGGCCCCATTCCAATGTGGTCATTGCACCAGGCAGGTGGTGTCGCTGGGGTGAGGGGGTCCAATAGAGACCCCCTTTCTTTTTTTGACGATATGCACTGGGGGGGGGGGCTCCCAGTGCAGATGGTGATCACATAGCCTTGGAGGATGATAGTCCCTGGGGCTTGGGGGTCCCATAGGGACCCCCTTTCTTCTTTTAATAATTTGCTTGGGAATGGTCCCGGGAAGCCGCACAGCCGCTGCAAATAAATTGCTTTTTGCCTCGGGTGTTGGTCCCTGGGGTTTGGGTAATCAAAGGCCCCCCAATATTAATTAAGTGAATAGCCCCAGGGAGGTGGTGGCCCCCGGAGCTGTGCGTGAGGCCATTGGGCCTCCATCACTTACTTAAAAATATTTTTGCCCCGGTCAGTGGTGGTCCCCGGGGCACGAGGAGACTGCGACCCTCGCTCTTATTTGGACATTCGCCCTGGGGAAGTGGAGGTCATCAGGGCTTATTAAACCCCAAGGAGGGCGGCTCTGTGCTCCCCCCTCCTCTACGATGCCCCCAGGACCTGCCCCACCCAGGGTCAAATAACAAAAAAGTGCAGAAGACCAAGCTTTTTTTATTTTTTTTAAACAGAGAATCCAATGATGTAAAAATAAATGCTTTTTAGCCATTGCAGGGTCCCTCGGGGAACCCAGCACCAGGGCTAAGGAGACAGGGTGACTCTACCCTTGCCCCTTTTCTTTTTTTTGTCTCTTTTTCTGTCACAAGTTGGCTGCCAACACTCCCTTGCTGAAGTATTCTGAGCCAATCAGAAATCAGCATGGGGACCAGAGAATAAACGGAGGATCCACGCCCCTATATATCTATATTATTTCACCCTAAATGTCTCCAAAACAACTGGACAGATTTGTACCAAATCACAAAAAGCGTGATCTGCCATGTCTAAGATCATGGAATTGTCACCCCAATACCATTCTGGTATTGGGGGGACAATTCCATGATCCCCTGGGTCTCTAGCACAGAACCCGGGTACTGCCAATCTGCCTTTCCGGGGTTTCCACTGCATCTGCTGCTGCTGCCAACCCCCTCAGATAGGATTATGCCGTCCTGGGGTGTGGGCAGCCCAGACCTAGGAAGGCAGAACAAAGGATTTCCTCTGAGAGGGGGTGTTACACCCTCTCCCTTTGGAAATAGGTGTGAAGGGCTGGGGAGGAGTAGCCTCTCCCCGCCTCTGGAAATGCTTTGATGGGCACAGATGGTGACCATCTCTGCATAAGCCAGTCTACACTGGGTTCAGGGATTCCCCAGCCCTGCTCTGGCGCGAAACTGGACAAAAGAAAGGGTGAGTGACCACTTCCCTTGACCAGTACTTCCCAGGAGTGGTGCCCAGAGCTCCTCCAGTTTGTCCCAGACCTCTGCCATCTTGTATTCAGAGGTGTTGGGGGCACACTAGACTGCTCTGAGTGGCCAGTGCCAGCAGGTTACGTCAGAGACCCCTCCTGATAGGTTCTTACCTCTCTTGGTAGCCAAACCTCCTTTCTTGGTAGCCAAACCTCCTTTTCTGGCTATTTAGGGTCTCTCCTCTGGGCTATTCCTCAGATAACAAATGCAAGAGCTCACCAGAGTTCCTCTGCATTTCCCTCTTCGACTTCTGCCAAGGATCGACTTCTGACTGCTCCAGGACGCCTGCAAAACCGCAACAAAGTAGCAAGACAACTACTAGCAACATTGTAGCGCCTCATCCTGCCGGCTTTCTCGACTGTTTCCTGGTGGTGCATGCTCTGAGGGCTGTCTGCCTTCACCCTGCACTGGAAGCCAAGAAGAATTCTCCCGTGGGTCGATGGAATCTTCCCCCTGCTAACGCAGGCACCAAAAGACTGCATCACTGGTCCTCTGGGCCCCCTCTCATCCTGACGAGTCTGGTCCCTGGAACACAGGAGATGGGTCCAAGTATCTTCCATAGTCGAGTGGCACTTCTGTCCAAATTTGGTGGAGGTAAGTCCTTGCCTCCCCACGCCAGACAGCAAACCTGTGTACTGCGTGATTTGCAGCTGCTCCGGCTTCTGTGCACTTCTCCAAGGATTCATTTGTGCACAGCCTAGCCTGGGTCCCCAGCACTCCGTCTTGCAGTGCTCAACCCGCTGAGTTGGACTCCGACATCGTGGGACCCTCCTTTTGTGACTCTGAGTTCACAGAACTTCCAACTGTCTGCTCCGGTACTTCTGTGGGTGCTGCCTGCTTCTGCAGGGGCTCTCTGAGTTGCTAAGCGCACCCTCTGTCTCCTCCTCCAAGGGGCGACATCCAGGTCCTTCTTGGTCCCCAGCAGCACCCAAAAACCTTTACCACGACCCTTGCAACTAGCAAGGCTTGTTTGCCATATTTCTGCGTGGAAACAATTCTGCAACATCCAGCACGCCGTGGGACATCTTCATCCAAAGGAGAAGTTCCTAGTCCTTTTCGTTGTTGCAGAATCTTCAGCTTCTTCCACCCGGAGGCAGCCCTTTAGCACCTTCATCTGGGGTTTCCTGGGCTCCTGCCCCCCGGATACTATCGCAACTCTTGAACTTAGTCCCCTTCCTTTTCAGGTCCTCGGGTCCAGGAATCCGTCTTCAGTGTTTTGCTGGTGCTTGTGGTTCTTGCAGAATCTCCCTATCACGACTATTGTGTCTTTCTGAGGTAGTAGGGTAACTTTACTCCTACTTTCTAAGGTCTTGGGGTGGGGTATTTTGGACACCCTTACTGTTTTCTTACAGTCCCAGCGACCCTCTACAATCTCCCATAGGTCTGGGGTCCATTTGTAATTCACATTCCACTTTTGGAGTATATGGTTTGTGTTGCCCCTAGACCTAGGTTTACCTATTGCATCCTATTGTGATTCTACATTGTTTGCACTACTTTTCTTACTGTTACTTACCTGTTTTGGGTTGTACATATAACTTGTGTATATTACTTACCTCCTAAGTGAGGGTATTCTCTGAGATACTTTTGGCATATTGTCACTAAAATAAAGTATCTTTATTTTTAGTAACTCTGAGTATTGTGTTTTCTTATGATATTGTGCTATATGATATAAGTGGTATAGTAGGAGCTTTGCATGTCTCCTAGTTCAGCCTAAGCTGCTTTGCCATAGCTACCTTCTATCAGCCTAAGCTGCTAGAAACACCTCTATTCTACTAATAAGGGATAACTGGACCTGGCACAGGGTGTAAGTACCACAAGGTATAAATGCCAGGCCAGCCTCCTACACATATATATATATACATATATATATATATATCATCCAAAATTCTTCATTAGAAGGCAATGTCACAGCCACTTACTTGCTTCAATTCCGGTATTATTTATTTAGGCAGATAAACTCCATTAGAGACAAAACAAAACAAAATACTCCAACGCGTTTCGGGAGGCTCTGCTCCCTTGATCACAGAGATATTCTGAATACCTTTTTCTCTTTCTCCTTTTTATCTAACACAATTAACATAGAAAGTGGACTACAGTTCCCAACTGAAACCACTGACAGCCATCTTTATACTTAGTCAGTATGGCTAAAGTTAAACTAGGCTTGATAATGGAATTGAAATTAGTAATTAATGAGTATTACTACCTAATATTGCATATAACACTCTCTTATATTCACAATTAGTGCAATCAACCAAAATAATATATATATAGAAAATATAACTTAATCATTTCACAATATTATAAACCAATTCTTATTATTTCAGTAGAGATACTCATCCTATTATTAGCCATGTAATTAATTCGACAATGCCCTGAAGATATAATAGCTCTTTTGCTTCTTATAAATTTACATCATCTGAAAAGGAAAAAGAGAGAGATACAAGATTACATATAAAAATTAAAAAATTAATTAATTAATAAATTTAGAAATGGCAGAGCTAAGACATATCATTACAACCTATTAAATTCTGAAAACACTTGTATTTTGTATAATCAATCAATGTAAGTGTACCGATAATTCTTCATCCTTGTTTAATTGTTTAATGCATTAAAAATAAGGGGTGCTAATAGAATGCTGGATCTGCTAAAATTAGAATCAAGGCTGATCATAAGGTGCAATACAATGGAACCCATTGCCCTGAACAAGGAGTTGTTTTGCAGGCCTTGGTCATTGCGTACAGCAAGGTCCACTGGCAGGAACAGCTGTGGCGTCCAACCTGGTGTCGCTGAAGTCGTTCTTGGCATCTCAGAAGTTAGAAAACTAGCTATAAGCTAGCTGGTGTAGCCTTTGTTGGCCCTGAGACTTCAGAACAGGAGGCAAACTCAATCCAAGCCCTGGGAGAGCACTTTTGGGGAAGGCAGAGACCTTCCAGCAAAGCCAGAGGCCAGCAGGCAGCAGGACAACAGCAGGGCAACAGTCCTTCTCAGCAAAGCAGTCCAGATGAGTCTTTTGGGCAGCCAGGCAGTTCCTCTGACAGAGTTCAGGTGTATATCCAGAAGTGTCTGATTTGGTGGGGTCAGAGACCCAGTTTATATCTCTAAAAATGCCTTTCAAATGAGAGAAACTTCATGGGTGGTTTTGAAGTGCACAAGTTCCCCTATCAGCCAAGCCATGTCTGCCAGGATCCCTGTGGGGGCTTATCAGTCCATTGTGTGGGGAAAGGCCACTTGCGTTTGAAATGTAAGAGAAAGCCCCTCTACCTTTCCTGCACAGGGAGACCCATTCAGTATGCAGATGAGACTGAGGGGGTCATTCTGACTTTGGCGGGAGGCGGAGGCCGCCCGCCAAAGTAACCTCGTCGAAAGACCGCGGGGGTCATTTAGACTTTCCCGCTGGGCCGGCGGGCGACCGCCAAAAGGGCACCCACCGGCCCAGCGGGAAAGACCCTGCAACAAGGAAGCCGGCTCAGAATGGAGCCGGCGGAGTTGCAGGGGTGCGACGGGTGCAGTTGCACCCGTCGCGATTTTCACTGTCTGCAAAGCAGACAGTGAAAATCTTTATGGGGCCCTGTTAGGGGGCCCCTGCACTGCCCATGCCAGTGGCATGGGCAGTGCAGGGGCCCCCAGGGGCCCCACAACACCCGTTCCCGCCATCCACACCGCCAGAAACAGGCTGGCGGGAAGGGGGTCGGAATCCCCATGGCGGCGCTGCAAGCAGCGCCGCCATGGAGGATTCTCCGGGCCAGGGGAAATTCGACGGGAAAGCGCCGGATCCCCTTTTCTGACCGCGGCTTTACCGCCGCGGTCAGAATGGCCCTGGAAGCACCGCCAGCCTGTTGGCGGTGCTTCCGTGTCCCTCCACCCCGCCAGGGTTGGAATGAGGGCCTGAGTGTCCTGTGTTTAAGGCTGTCTGGGTAGAATGCACAAGGGGAGCTGTCAGCCATCACAGAGCAGACGTGGATTGGAGACGGGGCTGTGAGGCACAGATGGTACCAAGTGCACATAAATGCCCATTTTCTAAAATTGGCATTTCTAAAATTGTGACATTAAATCGAACTTCACCAGTAAGCAGGATTTTATATTACCATTCTGGCAATACTTAATATGACAGGGCTACTCCTTCTAGATCCGAATCTACCACTTAACTGTATATGAGAGCAGTTCTAATGCTAGTCTCTGAGAGAAGCAGGACTCACAGTAATTGAAAATGAATTTATGAGTTTTTCACTACCAGAACATGTAAAACACATAAGAACAACTCCTGCCTTTTGCCTACATAGCACCCTACCAGATGGGTTAACTACGGCCTAACTTAGGGGTGACATATATGTTGAAAAAGAAGAGTTTATGGCTTGCCAAGTAGTTTGAACTGCCAAGTCAAAGTTGCAGTGAAACTGTGCACACAGACCTTGCAATGGCAGACCTGAGACATGGCCAAGGGGCTACTTATGTGGGTGGCACAATCAGTGCTGCAGGTCCACCTGTTAGCATTTATTTTACAGGTCCTGGGGACATGTAGTGCACTTTACTAGAGACTTAGAGGTAAATTAAAGATACAAATTGGGTAAGGCCCAATGTTATCATGTTTAGGGGAGACAGCATATGCACTTTAGCCCTGGACAGCAGTGGTAAAATGTGCAGAGTCCTACAACCAGCAAAAACAGGAAGGAAGGCAGGCAAAAAGTTCTGGGATGACCACCCTAAGGCTGTCATGTCTAACAGTACGTATAATGTAAGAAGGGGGAAGGGACCGGGAGATTGATTGGTCCAGTGTACACTCTCCCTACAATAGTACAAAACAACCAAAGTACACTGTTCCATGAAAAGAGAAAGAAACTAGGGTGACCTGAGATATCAGGAGCAAGGACCCTCAAGCATCACAATGGATGACTGGCATCATCATTGGGTAATGCTCCTTGCCAGGCCGGCAGTGCAACGCCTGACGGGCTCCCCACACGGAGGAGCACTGAACCGTATTGTTCTGATAGTTACTGGTGAGTACTAACTATCTAAACGGGCATGCCTACATTCAAGCACCAGTACACAAAGGAGAGAACAAAAAGAAATAAGGGTAAAATTGGTTAATCATCACTACATATATCATCATTTTAATCAATAGTCAGGGATGCAACCAAGATAAAAAACAAGAGAAAGTAATATATTGAGTGTCAATGCTCAATTACTTTCAATGAGCAATAGACTTGGAGGAATAACCCTCTAGGAATCCTCCTTAACCAGGGTCAACATGTTTCGCGTCGTGTGGTCCCCACGGATCCAATGACGCTTCATCAGGACCAAAATGTTAATAAGCTCTTCTCCAATTAAACAAAAAAAATAATATCACAATCCAGAACTGCATAAGCTGGTCACTTACATTGAGGAATACTAGGCTAAGTCACAGTCAGGTCGCCCACCCCCAAGTCAGGAACAGGCTCCTTGGTAAGCACGTCCCAAAGACTCGGCTATCAGTGCGAGAGGCGCCGGTCCGAACTGTGGACCTACCCTCCGGGACGTGAAACCGCATGCGGAGCACTGAACCGTATTGTTCTGATAGTTAATGGTGAGTACTAACTATCTAAACGGGCATGCCTACATTCAAGCACCAGTACACAAAGGAGAGAACAAAAAGAAATAAGGGTAAAATTGGTTAATCATCACTACATATATCATCATTTTAATCAATAGTCAGGGATGCAACCAAGATTAAAAACAAGAGAAAGTAATATATTGAGTGTCAATGCTCAATTACTTTCAATGAGCAATAGACCCGCATGCGGTTTCACGTCCCGAAGGGTAGGTCCACAGTTCGGACCGGCACCTCTTGCACTGATAGCCGAGTCTTTGGGACGTGCTTACCAAGGAGCCTGTTCCCGACTTGGCGGTGGGCGACCTGACTGTGACTTAGCCTAGTATTCCTCAATGTAAGTGACCGGCTTATGTAGTTCTGGATTGTGATATTATTATTTTTGTTTAATTGGAGAAGAGCTTATTAACATTTTGGTCCTGATGAAGCGTCATTGGATCCGTGGGGACCACACGACGCGAAACATGTTGACCCTGGTTAAGGAGGATTCCTAGAGGGTTATTCCTCCGAGTCTATTGCTCATTGACACTCAATATATTACTTTCACTTAAAAGCAATACGGTTCAGTGCTCCTCCGTGTGGGGAGCCCGTCAGGCGTTGCACTGCCGGCCTGGCGAGGAGCATTACCCAATGATGATGCCAGTCATCCATTGTGATGCTTGAGGGTCCTTGCTCCTGATATCTCAGGTCACCCTAGTTTCTTTCTCTTTTCATGGAACAGTGTACTTTGATTGTTTTGTTTTTTGTTTTATGTCTAACAGTACCACATTCAGTACACTGCAAATGCACAGATTACATTCATGCTCCACAACATTTTTGCAGCTTTTGCAGTCATCAATGGCCAACTCATACAGCCCAACAACATCCCCATATCCCCCTTTCCTCACTTGTTGTAGATCTGTTCGCTAATCGCTGATCAGCCCTTGCTCAAACTGCACAACAATGATCACAATAACTGATAGCAACTTCATATTATTAAGCCTTTTTTAGTAATTGCAGCCCATAGGCCTAACTATGGCCACACAACAACCCAGACACTCTTTTTCATCCCAGCTCTGATATTATAAAATACACTGTCATTACATTGTACTCCATTCAACAGAGCAAAGCATAAGAACTCCTATAGCTTTCAATTGCTCCTTTTACATGGTCATCACCACCCAGAGACACACTATACAGACTGTACCTTGCAGACACTAGAATCTCCAGATGTTGATAAAACATGTCTCATGAGTCACCCTACCCCTGCTGTACATGTGCCCATTCTTCAGGACTTCTACCAACACCTTTATCTTTACACAACCTTACACACACAATTAACAAATTATCTATCACAATTAATCATTCCTTCTCTCTCTGACCTCACTTTCACCTCACATTACCCAAATACCCTCCTTACCTCATCTATCAACATGTCATCCTGCATTTGGTCTTACCACATTATCTTGCCTTCTTCTCTCCTCATCACTTACTCCTACCTCAAACCCTAAACCCTGGCATTACGTATTTCCTTTCCAAAGCACACAATGCATCACCATTATGTAAGGACTCACTCTTTAGCACAAAACCCACTTAGTCAAAACTCCTCAAACTACACCAAGCCACTCAATGCTACTATTAAACCTTTACACAGAAAAAAACAACACACAGTACATTTCATCAAGTCCTATATGCCACAACACTTTACCTAACCATACAACATCATGACAGACATAACATAATACACTCCACACACAATGACACACATGGCAAAAAAACAAATATCATATTTTAGACCACACAATCATGCACATCCTTCCTCAGACGTTCTGCCATCAAATACCATAATCAAACAATATTATATGCACCCTAAACCCTTCCTCTTTAAGGCAGTAATTTCCTCTTCTTGCCAAACTTGCAGCACTTTACCGCACACACGTAACACATCAACTAACTGCAAACTCACTCTGTCTGCCCTCAAGACGTACTATCTCAGCTCTAGCCCTACAGCTCCAATGCTCACACAATGACTATGACCCACATTTCCTACTTACATAACAGCTAAATGTAATGCTTTAAAATGGTCAGTTACAAACTGTGCATGGCTTTACCTAGACTGAGGTCACAAAATCTGGTCAAGACTTCCATTCCATGTATCATGGAATGACAAGCAATACAAAAAACTCTAGGCTATCCTAATTTGGGTGACTGTGAAGTCATGATACCTTTGTATGAGCTGTGGAACATTGGAGAAAAGAAAGCTTTAGATGGGGATAGGGAAATAGGGGACCTGAGAGTAAAAGAACAGGACAAATCCAGAGTAGGGCACTAGAGACCTCAAATGCAGACTGGAAATTATTTGTCACTAAGGCAATAGGGCCTAGAACAACCATTGTCATATCTAGATCTTAATCTTAACATCAGAAGCTCTGCTTCCTGCAACAGAATATCTAGTTAAACCTAATTAAACCATCCCAGTAAGGTCTCCCACGCTAGCTAAACTTAGGGCCTCATGTAGAGTTTGGCGGACAGGGTAGTAAATTACAAACCCTTGGACCACATACTCTAATTTGAGTCAGCAGACTGTCAGTTTTCTAATGGTGGTGCTCCTGCTATCTTTAGAGGCCATTATATAAGGGCATTAAACTGCCTCACATATTTAGAATGGATGGCCTGATGTTATTTTTTATTGTCCATCACCTCCGAGTTAAACCTGGTGGTCATGAACAGAATAAAGATAATGATTCCTCCACACCCCAGTAGAAAAGGTACCAGCCATCCACAAAACCACCAATCTTTCAGTGCCTTCACAGGTGCCACAGTGGTGATGGCAGGGAATAGTTGGGTCAGAACAAGAGATGACCGCCATCACCCTGAAAGACAGCAGACGAGCTGCCTGAGTTTAAATCAGGCCCTTAGTAATTAGTTATATAAATATACTCAGCTGTATGAGGTCCATCTGGAACTAACTTGTGCCAGGCAAATAAATGCTGAGATTACTTAGGTGCATAAACTTGAGATATGTACCCCCACTGTGAACCACCACATAGATATATAAACCAAGACACACTCAATACTCACACAGGTTCGATTGTAAAGTTGGAAGACATGAGTTGGGGGACCATGTTGGCAGCAAGGGAAAACTCAGAAGGTGAAGATTCATAATGGAGAATTCTCCATCCACAGAGGAGAGGGTACAGATGGGAAGTTGTTACCCCAAACACTACTTTACAATGGTTATAGCTGAACCCCTACTTCTTAAAAACGTGGGGCCTGATTTATGAAAAGTGAGCGCCAGCTTTATATCATTTTTTTACACAAAAGAGGCGCAAACGTACAAAATATAATTATATTTTGTACGTTTGCGCCTCTTTTGCGTCAAAAAATGACGTAAAGACGGCGCTCACTTTTCATAAATCAGGTCCTTGGTGCTGCCCTTTCCAAATTAATTCTTTGATGATATTGTATTTCCTTTGAAAATCAAAGCTGCCTTCTTCAGTTAGAGGCTCATTTTCAGCAAACCACAAGCATTTTCAAAGAAGCTGACTAGTCTTCTGTGTTTAAATACTCATATAGCTTTCTTTCGGCTCGTACTATTGGCACTGCTTCTGATTTAGATTGTAAGTATTTGTAGCAGACAACAAAACTGGTGCCCAATTATGTCTTTGGGACCCACCACTCAAAGTCGTTTTCAGGAGTGTAATCTGGGGTTGAGGAGTAGGTATTTTGAGACAATACCCAGGGACTGTTGTTTGCTGCCATCGAGTTCCAGTTCAGTGAGATTCAAGCTTGTTTGTAGGCTCTCAGTTTACATACCATATATAAAGTATTGTGTACTTTATGTAGATATAACCTGTTTTTTCTCCCCTTTGCTAGTATAATAATGATTTGTGGTTATTTAAAGGCTGCACATGGTGGTATTTCTTTCAGGAAGTGTGTATATAATTTCTTGCATTGAAAATGTTACTTGTAGGGTGCCTGTGAATACTCGTTGGAACAAACTTGAAATTGTGCCCATCTTTAAAAAAGGGTATCCCAATCTGCCCTTCAACTACCGCCCTATCAGCCTGATTGACACCTTGCAAAAAATGTTCTACAAGCATGTGCTAGGGCGTTTGTTGGATTGGTGCAAGGATAACCACATTCTTTCAGGGCTGCAAACAAGTTTTTGGTTTAAGACTAGTGGTCTCGACCAGGCCATCCGCTTTCCTGGTAAAGTGGAAGACAGTGGACCTGTCCAAGGTTGACCTTTATACGGCATTCATCGAACTTTGCGCTGCTTTCACTTTGTGCCTACAGAAAAGTTATGGGAGGTGCTTTGGAGGATTGGGACGCCCCTCACCCCCCCGATCTCCTGCATTTGATCCGGTTGCTCCATGAGGAGAATTATGCACAAGTAAAATGCAGAGCAAAGGGCACATTAACCAAGGGCCTCCCTGTAAATCAAGGCATGTGCCTGGGGTGCGTCCTTGCCTCAGCCCTATTCCTCCTATATATTAACAGCTGTATTGCCTGCCTAGTAAACTGTGCCAACCTTGGCGGGGAAAAAACATACCAGCACCCCTTCTTGTGTCCAAAACTAGAAAGGGCCTTCAAAATTCAATTGATACCTCTACACAATTTTCTGGTAATTTTGGTCTTGAAATTAATACACCCAAGACCAAATATATGATTTATACCAAGAGGGGCAGGGCGAGAGGGGGTTCTAAGGTGAGTTCTAAAGCACTAGAAAAGGTCCAGCAGTTTGATTACCTGGGTAACAAGTTGGGCAACACCAGCTCCTGGGACCCGCAGATTACCAAGAGTACTTTGATTGTGAAACATCGAGCTGCAGCCATTTGCAAATTTGTCAAAAAAGCAGCCTGGACCCCTGTCTATCCAGCAATCGAAGTCTATAAAGCATAGGCAAGGGGGTCCATGCTATATGGGGCAGAACTTTGGGGTCATTGCAACACGAATGCCCTGCGGATAGCAGAAAACAATTTTCTTAGATACCTTCTGGGCTTAGGAAAAGGTAACAACGTTGGCACCTCATCACCTCAGTTTGGGGATCAATGAGATTTTGATGCAGTCAGGTTTAAGATCCCTACTGTTTTGGGTTCGCATCTGGAGCACTCACGAATTCAGCCACCTCAGGGAGGGACTGAGGGAAGTTATTAGGTCCAGCGGGGTTCGAAAGGTTAGATGGCTTGGGTTGTTTAAAAGTGCCTGGATCAAGCTGGGACTAGAGAAATTTTGGATCGAGCCCCAGCCGATTCGAGGAGGAGACTCTCTCAAAGTTAAAAATCTGGTTCAGGAAAAAGTTATCAGCAGCAGGGTCCCCTCATCTACTCTTGGCCCCTTAACAAATGCCTTCTTCTTCCACAGAAGGAGGATTAATTTTTAGATTTTATCCACCTGGTGCTTGCTCAGACCCTTTTCCTTCAATTCAGGTATGAGACTCTCCCAGTAGCTTCTTTTACTGCTGAATGGGGAAAGAAGAGTCAGGACTCCGATCATTGTTTTTATTGTAAAACTGCCCAAGAAGGCGATGAGCACTTGTTGTTTGTTTTGCCCACTCCAAACCTAGAAACAAATGGATCGTTCCTTTGTGTAGATCCCTCAGTTTAAAAAGTTGATTTGAAGTTCTTAGAATATGTAAATGTAACCCTGCCTCAACTGTGATTGTGGCTGTTTTGAAGTTTTGTACGCTGCCTGCGCAATTAGAACCAAGGGGCATATTTATGCTCCATCTGTGCCGAATGTGCGTCAAAACTTTTGACACACATTCGGCGTAAAACTTGCCCCATATTTAAACTTTGACGCCCGACCACGGGGACGTCAAAATCCCTCTGTGTGCGTAATTTTTTGGATGCGTTAATCATATGCAAGGTACGTGTTCCGGTCCAAAAAATGACTTAAACGGCTGTGCGTCGTATTTATGCTTCTGGGCAAAAATGCTGCACGGCCGGGAGGCGGAGGCGAAAAATGACGCACAGCCCGATTTGTGTCAAAAATGGATGCCTGGGTCAGGGCAGGCGTGAAAATGGGGCAAACACACCTCTATTTACTCAGAACACACAGAAGCAACAGCAGAGCAGCAAAAGGGAGACATGGAGGTGCTATTCATCCAGCATGCACTTAGACGCAGAGCCCAGCAACAACAACAGCAGCTACCACAACACCAGCAGGGACCCCAAAGGCATCGCAGAAGGCAGGAGAGAATATTCCGCACCAGAAGAACCCTTCATGGCCTCAGGGACTATGACATCATCCAGATGTACAGGTTGAACTGGCAGGCCATTCAGCAGCTGCTGTGCAACATAGAGCCACAGTTGGCACCCACCTTGCTGACACTCCGCACCATCCCAACAGAAACCAAGCTGCTAGCTGTACTTCACATGTTGGCAAGTGGCTCTTTCCAAACAACTGGTGCCCTGGTTGCCAGAATATCACAGCCATCATTTCCTGCCTTCTTGCCCAAAGTACTGGATGCCATCATTGGACTCACACCCCCCCACATCTGCTTCCCAAACACACTGCAGAAGCAGCAGGAGACAAAACAAGGGTTTTACCTCATTAGTGGCTTCCCACACATCTTTGGTGCCATCGACTGCACACATGTACGCCTTGTGCCACCTGCTGCAACTGAACACCTCTACTGCAACAGGAAGCACACACATTCCATCAATGTGCAGGCCATTGTCGATCACCAAGGATTGATCACCAACATCGTGGCAAAATATCCTGGGAGTGTCCTTGACTCATTCATCTTCCGTCACTCTACCATCAATCAACACTTCCAGGATGGACGATATGGCAATGGACTACTTGTTGGTAAGTACAAAAACCTACTTATATACACACTGCACAGCAAACCTCTAGGACACACAACACATACACCACAACAGCAACATGTGGACAGGAACAAACTGAGGTTGTGACATCGCTAGCCATGTTTCATAGGTCTGCATTGATCCTGTCACACATCTGAAATTAGTGTACAGTCTAATGTTAAGACGTCAAGGATCACATCGTTTGGAGAGATTTGCCTAATTGTCACCTTGCAAAATGTAAGCGTCTCACTGATGTTTAAATTAATCCTTGCATAAGTCTAAAGGTATGGGATTTCCAGGGTACATAGATGCTAACGTGTTACCACCACTGTCAAAATGAATCTTTGTATGGAACTACCATCTCACCCCCAGTGAAGACACAGGGACACCTGTATCACAAGTCACAATGCTAGGGAGTGCACACTGTACTGCAAATCCCAAAACATACTGCTGACAACCGGTCAACAGCCAAAAACTTGTTCAGCCAAGGAAACAACCCAATGCAGATGGTACATCCTACAAGCCTAGGAAGGAACACAATAACACAAAAGAGTCACAGACAACACAAGACAACTACTGCCATGCAAGGTGATCTCAATGGGGCAAGCTACATCAACATGATCTCATTCATTTTCTTTTTCAGCTGATCAGGGGTATGGGATCCAGCCATGGATAATGACACCATTTGGCAACCCAAGCACTGCAGCAGAGCGTGCCTACAATGACACACATAGGAGGACATGCAGCATAGTCGAGTGGACCTTCGGTATCCTCAAGTTGAGATTCAGGTGCCCCGAAATCACTGGTGGCAGCCTCCTATATTCTTTCTAACATGTGCCATCCTGCACAACATTTGCATATGAAGGAACATTCCCGTCTTAGAACCAGAGCCACACATGCCTGAAGAGGAGGAAGAGGAGGATGCTGGCCTGCAACATGAGGGGGAACAACAAAACACAGCTGCTGGATTGTGTAGGCACCAACATATTGTAAACAATTTCTTTTCAAAGAACTCACCATCACCACTGTATTAACTAATGTAAATAAACACCGATAATAATCACCATATCATGGTCTGGCTAATCATTTTTGCTCACCTTTATCTCTAACTATCAGAATAATAGTGTAGCCTCATGGAGCATTGCTGATATACCGATCATGACACAGAAATTTCCTGAGCAATTGTGATGAGTATCATACAACAGTCACATACACACACACTGTAAATGACATATATACTGTACATTTCACCTTTGAAGGGCAATAGCAGAGGACCACACCTATTTCACACATACGTGTTGGCAACATGGTTCATCGCAGCATATGGCACACAACTAAGACACCATCAGTCTATAAGGGAAAAAAATGCCTCATACATGAGGCAGTGGATGTGCTATTGCATTGGTAATAGGAATGTATGACCAGACCCTTGACAGCAGTAAGTCCAACTGCACTGATCTTTGCAAGGACTATCTGTGACTAGAGTTCCATATAAGCAGAACATAGAGAGCACAAGTGCCATACCTATGACAAGCATTGCGCACATGACATTCCATGTACATGTCAGCCCATTTCCTAACTCCTGACACACCCATGCTCCAGGTTTCAACCCACCGGACTGAAGAGGTCCCTGGAATGGTAATATGTGTACCCCGATATTCCATCCTCTACACACACAGACTAACAATAGTTATCCCTTTCCTATGTTATGCCATTGTCATAGTATATCTGACTGCATGGACGTCAGGTCAATTAATACACTGGCTTGTAGTTTCTAAGCCCTGGTATCACCTGTAGATTGCTTCCCATGTGAAATGTACTGTTGCCCATTTGAATTCGAATCTCACATAGAGCACTTGTGAGAAACTGATGCAGCCCACTCCTGTGATCACCTCCATGCACACCACCCATTTGAACATGCACTGCCCCTGCTGATGACTGGAACAGCATAGAAGTTGCCATTTTGTCAAATACACCGTTATGCATTGCTAGTAATTAAGCCGTGTAACACAGCCCTTGGGTTCATGTGTCACCTTCAAAAACACAGGAAAAACACAGATTTCCATGTCAACTGTCTTGTTCTTCTTCCGACCAGTCTTAGTCAGACCACTGAGTATGTACCTTGTGAAATTGCTGGATTCAGATTGACCCTGCATCCTGTGAGCCTGACTGGCACCTGTCTGTGCGTTACCCTAAAGGTTCCTTGTGGCTACATATGTACCACACTTGCGTTACCAAACCTCACATTCATCAGAGAGTATTTTGTCATGAGCTTCCTCAAAGCATACCCAAATACATAACCAGCTACCTCTAATAATGTGCATGAAAAGTCCACACATGTTAGGACCCTGACAGTTCACACGCTGAAACACATTGCTCACAACATATTGATGGCCTGTGCGTGGTGAATAGCTGCTACTTTAATCAACACAGAGGCTATGATGTTCCCAGATGCAGTGGGAACTTTACAGGCCAATCTGTGTACAAATATTGTAATGACACATGCCGGAACATGACTCCTGAGATATGATCTCACTCAGCACACCAAGGTTGCCCTGTTGACAGTATCATAACACGTCAGCAGTGACAGGGTGGGACCATCCCCATGTAGGTTCTCATGTCCTCACCGACTTTACTCACATTGATCTCCGAAGGTTACTCAGTAGATACAGGAATAGCTGCCACTGACTCATGTTGAGACCTGGACGTAACTGTGACAACAAACCCCCTAAAAATATACAGGATCAACATTGGACCACACAAATTAACCAGACACATCTGTGCAATTGATCACTGGAAATATGTGGCCATGTGCTGCCTTGTCTGCTGGTCCACCACTGCCACTGGAGAGTTGTGGCTCAGTCATATGACAACTGTGGCGTAATATTACATTTGTGCTTCACCTTTGGCTTTCTGTGCCAATAACATGGTACATGGTCTGTATATGTGCCTGACTCACGGTGGGTTCACCAACAAGTGCCTAGGAAGCAGTTACCAAATTTCTAGGACATGGAATGGGCAACTTGTGGACCATTGACATGAACAAGCGTCTGCCATCTATCCGGTGCATGCTTTGTCATTTGTGGTGTCTACGTTACCCAAAATCTTGGAAGTACACACAACAGATGTTGCTACATGTATGACTAGCACATGTCCTCTCTCATTTCCACACTGACTTGCATCTAAGGTTTGGACACATTGACTTCACATTCATACAAGCATATTTGCAATGATCATCTTGTGATGCGCACACACTGGCCCGACAATTACATTAGTAGGCAATGCACACACATTGAGCCATAGGCATTGAGGTATTGTGCTTATGTGCGTCACCTTGCTATCCTCTCCTGATGCCAAACATGCCCAATTTGTGAAATACATATATGTAGGCCACACATATGGCCATCTAGTGCGTCAGCCAAGCGTGAGAATCCTGTTAAGGAAGTAGCAGATCATGGTCCGCAGCAGTAGGATGTCTCACATGTGACCATACACCGTCAACACCAAAGTGGGTGCAATCAGCCTATCTCAGTTGTGTCACAAATGTAACATTACATTAAAATGTCACAATTACCCAAAACCAGTTACTGCCCTGAAATTTTGACACATATGCGTCGAAACATTACGTACAAGCATCAAAAAAGGACGCTTATGTCTGAAAAACGACGCATAAAGCCCTGAAAATTGGTTAAGTGTTGAGACTATTTCCAAATATTTGGATGCAGCCTAATTTTTACTCCTGTGCGTCGGAAAAAATGACGCACATACTGTATGCGCCAAAAATTATGATGCATAACGATAAAAACGGCGGCCATTTTATCCAGGAAGTGATGTAATAGGATATCCTGTTTACAGATTATGTACAGTGGTGGTACTTTCACTTTCACTGTGCAGTCTGTGATTCTCCTAGACTGTGTCGCTGTGTTCTGAGTTTTGTCCAGTGAAATTGTGCTTTTGCCTCCTGTGTGCTCCATTACTTGTTAGTTACCTGTTAGTTATCTAAAATTGTTGTTGTATACTGTCTGAGTGTTTATTGTGTACTATTGTCCACTATTGTATTGTCTTTGTTGTTTGTGGGAGTCTGTTGTGGGTAGTGCTAGTTTGGGGATAGGTGGGCTCTTTTAGTTGTTAAGTTTACTTTTTTGTCATTCTACATTCCCCTTTTCTCCTTTGTTCTTCTTTGTCCCCTATTCCCCTCTTTCAGTGCTAAAATGTTGGGTAGGCCACGTCTTGGCAAGATGGGTGAGGAGGAGCTTGGGGGGTTTATATGGCTGGTGTGCCATTTCCTCCCACTTATGACCGAGGCAGGGGAGTGGGTGATACAGGGGTATCACACGAGGCACGTCGAATCCGGTGGGGAAAGGTGCTGCATCACCAGCAGCACGTATATCGGAGCCAGAGGAATGACCACCAGCTGAAGCACCGCTGGGCTGACCTCATCTCCAGGGAGCAAGATCTGCTGGACCACCTGGGAATAGTTATTGGTGGCCCTGTAGGTGAGTACAAATCATGTAAATGTGCACAATTAAAAGCTCTGTAGTGACATCAGATGATTTGTACAATATCTGCCAGCTATGTTGTTGAGTGTGTGGAATGCTTTGGAAACATACAGGGTCATTTATGGATTATGTTAAGGACCACAATTGCTAGCTGTCAGGAAGTAAGTGCTCTGCAAACTTACTGAATACTTTTGCTTAATGTAAGTTGGTGCCACCTTTGTGTCAGGCAGCAAAACAAATTAGGAGCCAATCATATCTATATAGGTCACATCTGCCAGTGAAGTATAGATTTTCCAAAATATTACTGACCTTTGTTGACGCAACAGCTAGACTGACTTTAGAAACACTACATGATGCAGAAAATGAGTGCAGGCTTTACGTCAATTGATGATAGCAATGTGACCCAGACATATGTCTCATGTGTGTCTGGTGAGTGTGTAAGGAAAGCGTTCATGGAAGTTCTATGAATGTTAGGGATTATTGTGGTCCTTGACCATTTTGGATACATGTCACATCTGGATTTGGAAACATAGGGAAAAAGTGCAAGGTGCCCTCAGCTAACATCTTACACTGGTATTTGGTTTGTGGCGTTACACCTTTCGTTTAGGGATGGCAGGCCAAAGGTATGCACATGGGTTCATATCTCTATGGTTGGTGCAACTCATCATAGCTGGGCCACATCAAATGAAGAAACTGTAACAACATGATGGCTTACAAATGTCCCTGCCCCTCTGTACATTGTACCTATGTGTCATACATTTGTCATGGCCACAATGGCTGTTAGACTGGTAATGCACTCCTCAAGTAAACAGGCTTAGGATGTCTCTCTTGGATGCACATGATGAGACGAACCCCATCCATTATTATGTCTGCTCAATAATGAAGGAGCATG
Organism: Pleurodeles waltl; assembly: GCF_031143425.1. Lineage (NCBI taxonomy): Eukaryota > Metazoa > Chordata > Amphibia > Caudata > Salamandridae > Pleurodeles > Pleurodeles waltl. The sequence continues at coordinate 898,067 of NW_027150395.1, forward strand.
TTTGCCACCACATGATAGTTAGGGCCACTGCATGTGTGTAGATATGTGTGTAATTGCCACAGGAGACCCATGCTATGTACATGTTAGCCGTGCTATGTCGGATGTAGTATCATCATGTCTGAGTGGCTTTACTTACTTATGTAATCTTGCACATAGTTTTTGTCTTTGGAATTGTTGGTCAGTGCACAGATTTTGAGCACATTTCTTCCTTCCATGCCTTACAGGTGGACCCGCACCCTACACTGTGGGTGAAGTGGCTTCATTCAAGGATCCCGACAACTCCAGTAAGTGTTGATATGTCTGTTATGTGTTGTGTTTGCTGGTGATGTGTGATGGACTCCTGTGTGTTGAACACATTGCAAGGTGTGATGCGCTGGCCCATCATTTGTCTTGTTCCATGAGTGGGATTTCATTATCTCAGCATTTTGAGTTTGCCAATGCTTATCTTATTGTCTTATCTGGGGATTCTAGGTCATTCCTGTAGGCCCTGCAATGTGAATTGGGGTGAGTCATGTGGATAACACTTGTATCAACAAGTCGCACCGGACCTAATCTCAGATTTAGGGGGTAATTCTGACCCTGGTGGTCATGGACCGCCAGGGCCAACGACCGCGGGAGCACCGCCAACAGGCTGGCGGTGCTCCCAGGGGCATTCTGACCGCGGCGGTACAGCCGCGGTCAGAAACGGGAAACCAGAGGTTTCCCGCTGCCCAAAGGAATCCTCCATGGCGGCGATTCCGATCCCCTTACCGCCAGCCTGGTTCTGGCGGTTTTGACCGCCAGAACCTGGCTGGCGGTAACGGGTGTCATGGGGCCCCTGGGGGCCCCTGCAGTGCCCATGCCAATGGCCTGGGCACTGCAGGGGCCCCCTAACAGGGCCCCACCAAGATTTTCAGTGTCTGCCAAGCAGACACTGAAAATCGCGACGGGTGCAACTGCACCAGTCGCACCCCTTCCACTCCGCCGGCTCCATTCGGAGCCGGCATCCTCATGGAAGGGGGTTTCCCGCTGGGCTGGCGGCCGGCCTTCTGGCGGTCGCCCGCCAGCCCAGCGGGAAACTCAGAATTACCGCGGTGGTCTTTTGACCGCGCAGCGGTATTCTGCCGGCGGGACTTTGGCGGGCGGCCTCCGCCGCCCGTCAAAGTCAGAATGACCGCCTTAGTGTGCCTGTCAGACCCAAATTCTCCCAGAATGGGGCTGCAAAATGCTTACACACAGACTTCTGCTTCCCTATTCACTAATGTACTTATGAAACTGTAGGTTGAACTTCCTAGCTGCATGTAGCTCCACATGTAGTGCTACAAGTATGTGGCACTTGAGTGCAATGGCCTACGTGTGCATGCAAATCATGGCCAGGGGTGTTCTTGCAACTCTGTGTCTGTTGTAAGTCATGCCTTACTGGAAGCATATGATGTGGACAAAGGTCTGCATTGCCAGACATGTGTGGCGCTGGGATCGGTCAAGGGTTTGCTGTCTCCTATTTGTAGATACACCTTACCTGTGGTGTGTGTGTAGAGCCAAACACATGTCCAGCTTTCGTAAGCTTCCTGGGTGTCCATGTTGTTTGAAATTGTTAGTTGTTTCTCCACCCCCCCACTCTCAAACACAGGCATGGGTTTGTGAATAGTGTACCTAGGACTGATGATACAAGTATGTTACACAAACATGTAAATCAGTGAATCTCCTTGGTCAGAACTTAGTATACGCACCCAGGTATGGCACATGAGTACTATACTAGCAAGTCCATTTACAACTTGCAGATCATGTGGCCCTAGATTTCCATCCCGTACACTGACATTTGTAGCCTTGGCATTGGCGGAGGATGTGCTGACAACTGGCATAACTCTGATGCCAAAATAATGCCAGTTGTTACCCATCTTGTAGGGTTTGGACGTGCTATGTGTGATATGACCTTTGTAGGCTGGCCTGCCATGTACTTCCTCAAGGACATTCAATGATCTGTATGATGATATGAGCTGTTACAAGTACAGTAGATGTACTGTCTAATTTACGTCTTGTACCATTTCACACAATGCAGTTCCTAATGTAATTGTTTGCCTTTGTCTTCACAGCTGCTAACATGACACCCATCCAGGTCTGTGAGTTCCAGAGGCGGGCAATGCGTTACCAGCATATCCTGCTGGTAGAGTCGGGGTACAGACAGATGGCCCGAAGATACAGGACTGAATGTGCCTCTGGAGCCTGGAGGGCTTTCCCACAGGGAGGCCCTACTTTGCCCACCATAGCCACCACCAGCACGACCACCACTTCCACCCAGGTGGCACCACCCACAGCTGGGACTGTTGTCCCAACAACGTCTGCAAGTGCTCCAGGCCCTAGCAGTGGACCAAATTCAGAGCAGCCAACAGGCATTGGCAATACACGGACACACACGTCCTCAGCTGGTACCCAGACCGCCCCAGCTGCAACAATTGACCCTGCTGCTTTTGTGGACATGCAGCGCAAAATGAACCGTGTCCTCCGGAAAATTAGTCACCTGAGCCGGGAAGTTCGCCATATGAACAGGCGTGTGCGGTCCATTAAGCGGACCCTCCGGAGGGCCAACCTCTAGACCTTGTTGATGGACATGATTCCCTCCTCTTTCCTTTTTCTTAGACTTAGTGGGCTTAGGGGGCTTACGAGGCTTAGTGTTCGTTTAGTATAGGCTGTTAGTTTAGTTAGTATTAGTGGGTGGGGTGTCCTGATTATTTCATTTTTTGGGGGAGTGTGTGTGGGCTATGCTGGAGTTCATGTGTGTTTAGAAAAAATAAATTAAAAAAAATGTTTACAAAAATAAAAAATACAAAAAAAGATACATTTGGTTAGTATAGGATAGTATGTGTTTAGGTTAGTATCTGTTGTCCTCCATGTGCGCCGTCTTATAAGGAGGGTGGGGGGTTGAGGTTTAGAACGTTTCGTTACATGTGATAAGTAAGTTTAGCTTAGGTTAGTTGTGGGTAATGAGTGGTTAGGGTAGATTAGGGTAGGTAAGGCTTTTCCCCAAGTTTCCTCTTCTGTTATGTATGTGTAAAATACTTGTTGATCAGGGCCATGGCATAAGTGTACATAAATTTTGTTCTTTTACATTTATGTCCTATGCTACGAACAAATCCCAACTGAGCTGTAAGATTGCCAGCTACCCCAGAGCTACCTTGCATAGATTCCACCAACCATTGCAACCACCAGTCACAGATACTATGGATCGCAAAGTCTTTTTTTCATTACGTATGTTTTCAAAGTCACAAACAATGCTTCCAGATTTGGTATTGGGGACACGGTTTTATGTCTGACTGCAGTGTGATGTTCAAGGAAACCCTTATTAGCTGAGTGGTCATAAGCATTCTTGCAGTATCGTGTTCATGACTCACAGACATCATTTGTGACACTGTTCAGCATGATTACTTATTTGGATGTAAACTCAGACACCTTCATTCATGCAGTTTCTTGACTGTTTGCTTAGATTTGTGGGCACTGTTATATGTGTTAGTATTGCATGGTGGCAACATTTTTCTGCCACTATTTGATGGCTTAGATATCCCTTAAGGAAGCATTATTCTGTCCAACACAGCATGATGGTGTATGGTTTCTCTTTTCATCAGATATTACCCTCAGGAAGGGCAGAGTATTGTGCAATCCAGGCCACTGTGCATAGTTATCAGACTACTTAATTTCAGGACAGTTGTATTGACAAGCTATGTAATATGACAGGAGGCACATTTCAGTTATCTACTGCACAGTTGATGTGTCAGATTACACAGAGACAACGTGGTTGTGTGTTATTTATTGAGAAGTGTTGTAGTGCTATATGTACATTGTCCATGATTGTGAGTCCATTATAGTGACATCTTCCATTGTGATCCTACACAAGTGGTAAAGGAAAATGCATTTGACATGATGGGGTGATGTGTCAGACAGTGCAGAGGGACAGGATTTGCCAATGAGTAAGTGAAAGACAATCACTGGGCAGGATGACAAGATAAACAGTGGTTTGCAGTAAAGTCATTGAGTACAGTTGTTTTAAGACTGGCATGTTACAAAGCGCTGGACGTTGGTAATAGTTGGCCATGTGGCAGGGACTAATGCTTCGGGGGATTTTACGTGTGAAGGTGATCTGTTCCACGTCTTCATCTTCTGATGTATGTTTTGCCTCCTCTGTCCTTGGTGGTGGTGGTTGTGAAGAGGCAACACACACCTCAGTGTTAGAAGACGTGGAGTCAGGCATCCCGGTCGCTGCTACCTGTGAAGGTCTTAATTGCAGTACTGCTGCAAGGAGAATCTGCTGATTCTTAAGAATAGCAGCCACATAGCGATGGTAGGCAGCCAGGTCGGCCCTGAGGGGGTCATGATTGCATTTGTGCATGCAGTGGAAGGTTTGGGGTGCGAGGTGTTGTGGCAACTCCCTTACTGCAGTGATGAATTCCTTTACAGTTTGTTGTAGTCCTTGCAGGATGGATGTTAGTGCTTGCATGGCTGCTGGCTGATCTGCAGATGACATCATGCACGAACACACCCCCTCTAGGCTGGCTGCCATAGTTTGCATCCCCACATGCACCTCCTTGGCCAGTTCCTGCTGTACTCAGACTACAGTTCTCTCAAAGCTGGTGCCTGTGTCATCTGAGTCCTCAGCTGTATTGGAGCTGACAGGTCTTACAATTGGTGTTGTGGGTGGGTCCTCTGTGATGGCTGCTTGTTCTGAGCTCCTCCTTGTGACAGAAGGTGGGGTCTGGAGGGTTCCAAGGACATCTAGGGGGGGTCTGGTGGCTGATGTTTGTCAGCTCGTCATCCATGTCATCAGGGTATTCCTGGACAGGCATATCCGCAGGAGATCCATCGTCCTCTGCAATGAAATAGGGTACAATTGGTGTGTTTGTGTTGTGGCATTAGAGATGTGACATGCCTGCCTTGTGATGTTTTCACATTGTGATCTTGTTTCCTGTTCATTGCTCCAGCCTTTCAGAAGGGCATTTTCCCAGGCCTATGGCCCACCTGCATGTCACATGTATTGTGGTAAGTTATTAGACTTGTCGGCATCATATCCTCTAGTGTTGTTTTAGGCCAAATAGTGAATTGCCACCTTCTAGTCCTACTCAACCCTATGTCTACATCCATTCTAATGGCGAGGACTTTCACTGGCTGTGGGTGTTCTGATGGCACTAGCGGCACACTTAACAATCCGGACCTGCCCCAGTCTCGTATCCTTTGCATCCACTTATATGTAGTTGACATGTAGCGTATCCTATGCATAGCATTGTTATGGCACGATATGGATGTTAGCATTGGTAATGTGTACAGCTGATGTTGGGGAATGTGTGGAGATTGGATTGCCCTGATAGTCGCAGCAGTGTCTTATTTCCTCCTCTGACTGTGCAGGTGTATTTCAGTGACCAGTTACATGTGTCCTCCCCCTCAATGCTGTTGTCTGAGCAGTATGACATTTGGGATGTTGCATTGTGACCCAGGCACAGGATGGACCCTGGCATATGCAGCATGGGTGTGTCCTTAGTGCTGTGTAGCTCCTACTGTTAATGACATTGGCATTCACAATTGCAAGGACTGGAACATTTGTCTTGTTTCAGGGGATTGTTAAAGTTGTCATCCTCAACCCACTAATTTAGGTGTGTATGATCCATGGGGACGTTACTGCCATTGGCTACTTGAGCTGCACACAGAGCGGAGGTGGTAGTGGCAACTGTTGTCACTGTTTCATTCCAGTTGTCGGTATGGCTAGAGGTTGTTAATTGGGCCCTAGGGCCTGATTACAACTTTGGAGGAGGTGTTTATCTGTCCCAAAAGTGACGGATATACCACCAGCTGTATTACGAGTTCCATAGGATATACTGTAATGGACTCGTAATACGGCTGGTGGTATATCCGTCACTTTTGGGACGGATTAACACCTTCCTCCAAAGTTGTAATCAGGCCTCTAGTTAATGTAATGGGTATAGTGGCTGACGTGTGCCGGGATGTCAGTTTGACGTTGCGCCCTTCCCTCCTGGCGTGGCTTTACCTGTGCTACATTGTTGGCATGGCAGCACGCCCCCATGGGACTGTTGTTGGTGTAGTGTTATGGTGTGGCCCAGCTTCTCTCTGTACAGGCCATGCCTCCATGCCATACCCCTTTTCCCATGCCACTCCATGTATATGATGACTTCCATGCATTTTGTGGTCCATATCCCCCCCACTGCTTACAGTTAGTGCATTTTAATTCCCCATGCGACTTACCCTGCATGTGCGTTGTCTCTTGGTAGTCTGCGCTGTCCTGTCCTTGAATCCCTGTGACGATCTCCTCAGGGATGACGGCTGCGACCATCTCCTCCATGTGGTCCAGGGCCTCCTGGTGTGCTGGACTCCCACCTCCAGTCTGCAGTGCTGCCTTCCTGTTCCTGGCGATTTTTTCCTTGGTCCTGCGCTTGCATTCATGCCAGCGTTTCTTGCACTCAATGACTGTTCTGCGTACTTCTGCCACACTGTTAATCTTGTCAACAATTTGTTGCCATATTGCCTCTCTCCTGCTGATTGGCAACTTTGAGGTGACAAACAGTTGGTGCTGGTGTTCCGTCACCTCTTTAACCAGAATTTCCTGTTCCTCTGCACTGAATCAACACTTTCTTTTCTTCTTGAAACTGGCCTGGGTCTTGTGTGAGTCCTCCTGTCTGGTTCCTGGTCTGTTGTCATCTTTATGGGGTCTGTACAGGCATCTGGGATCCATTTTGGCTCTCCTCTGCTGAAACGGCTTTGTTTGCGGGGAATTTTGATGCTATTGTGTAAAAAAAAAAATACATATCCGGATTGTGGGGTCATAAATTGACCCACAGTCATTTCTGCCACAGTAACGTCATTTTGCTTTATGACTTGACGCTGCGGTGTGCGTAAAAAAAATGACTTACACCTGTGGTTTGCGCCGCCATGCGTCAAAGTATAAATTTTACGCCTGCGCGGCGCACCGAAATGCCGTTAGCCGGCGGTAATATTTTTGGCGTAAAACTGCGCCGGCACAGTTTTGCGTCAAAAAGTATAAATATGGGCCCAATATTCTAGGGTCAGTATAACGAGGCATGCATCAAAATTATCTATGCATTGTTTCACAATGTATGTTGCTCTTAATTTTGGTTGATGTATTGTGTGTTTTACATTTATTTATTTGTTTTTTTAATTGCTCCAAATGCACTTACAGTATTTTAATAATTTTGCTAATGTATGTTGATGGCAAGACTGCTGTCTTGAACTATCAAAAAAATTAAAAAGAAAGAAAAGAAAACTCGCAGAGTCCTTCCTGTCAAAGTGCGAAGTTCTGGGCCTCAGTTTACTAAATGGTCGTATGAGTGGGGATACTCAACCTGGCTTGATGCAAGTCTCTTGGGGACTGTTTTGAAAGTTGTCACAGATCACAGCAGATTGTCCTGTCAATATATTCTTAGCTCAGGAGATCACACTGAAAATCTTAAAAGAGTGAAATGGGACAAAGTGATTGACTCCAAGGTGACCACCTGGATCAAATTACTATATAGTGCCACTGCCTCACTTATCAGCTCCCTAATCAAACAACAGTTACTTTTCACAGACTACGGGCCATATTTATACTTTTTGACGCAAAACTGTATAAATATGGAGTTAGTTTTGCGTCGAAATTGCGTTAAAAAAAACGACGCAACTCTGGCGCAAACGGAGTATAAATATGCCCCTACATGCTTCAGAATTATCAGACTATGCTCCCCTCATGTGCAAAGACATCTGAGCTCATGGCTAGACTTAGCTGACAAGGTATCAGAAGGCCTTGAAAAGCAAAGTAAATCACAATATGCACAACATCTTGCAGCATCCTTTATCTCCAACTGTAAATTTCAAGCGAAAATAATTAAAGTCCAATTTTAGAAGCTCACCGTGGCTGTCCAGAGAAAAAAAGAATGACAAGTTCTGACCTCGTCTTCTATATGTAAGCAAAAAAACTCTAAACAATTGTGTTTCATGGCTAACTGATTACTAAAAGGAGGCAAGAAAAGGACCAATGCAAACATTCTTGAGACAGCATGGTTATCATTCTTTTCAACACACTTTAAAATTTACAACACATCCATGGCATCAGTACCTCCTCACCAACAGTTTTGTGATCACCCTGACATTATGGCAATCTCAAAGACCATCACTAACGATGTGCCAGTGGAACACTCAGTCAATATATCCCCAAAAACATGCGCAATCAGCTCGACTGAGGAACAGGTCAGACTCAAAGTGCAGAGAAGGCGGAAAGATAAGGCTCCAGCCCAAATGGGCTCCTCACAGTCTCCTTTAAATCTGACCCCTTATTTTGGGCCATGAAATGTCACCACTGTTAGGACTTTGCTCGACAACTAATTGTATCCCAGACTCCTGGAAAGGATGGATTATTCAACCAATACTCAAGGGGGGCTCAAAATCTGAACATCAACATATTGCTTTATAGTGCTCATTGACAATGATGCTGAAATATTTGCTAGCCTTGTACTTGATGACCTGAAAGGTTGGGCAGACGAAGCTCAGATCACCCTCAGAAAACAGTGCAGCTTCAGAGGTAACTGTGGTACTACACAAAATTTGATAGCGCTAGCCCTAATGTGTCACAAAGCCCTCAGGAGTGATCTTCACTCAACTCCTGCTTCATAGAATTCTAAAGCCACTTTCCCAGAATTCTCACTCAGAGGCTCTTATGGTGCAAACACAAGGAATGTGTCTCCCAGCTAACTTACAGAGACTTACAGAGATCGATCTTGCAGCTGTATTTAAACACATGGGTGCAGGTGTAGAAAAGTAGCCCCTTTCTAGTATTGTTACCCCCAATTTTGGTAGTTACCCCCAATTTTGGCCTGTTTTGCGAGTGTGTATCAGTATGTTTTTACTGTGTCACTGAGAACCTGCTAGCCAGGACCCCGTTGCTTATAGATAAAAACCTATATGTCAGTGTGTTTTGCCTGTCTCACTGGGATCCTGCTAGCAGGACTCCAATGCTCATAGTTTGTGGCATAATGTGTATGGCTGTGTAGTGCCTAACTGTTTCACTGAGGCTCTGCTAACCAAAACCTCAGTGCTTATGCTCTCTCTGCTTTTAGATTTGTCACTGTAGACCATTGACTTAATTTACCAATTTCAATTGGCACATTGGATCCTTCTTATAAGTCCCTAGTATATGGTACCTAGGTACCCAGGGCATTGGGGTTCCAGGAGATCCATATGGGCTGCAGCATTTATTTTGCTGACCATAGGGAGCTCAGACAAACCCTTACACAGGACTGCCACTGCAGCCTGTGTAAAATAGTGCACTTACTATTTCACAGCCATTTACACTGCAATTAACTGACGTATAAGTCACCTTTATGTCTAACCTTCACTTGCTGAAGGTTAGGTGCAAAGTTACTAAGTGTGAGGGCACCCTTGCACTAGCAATACCTATATGTAGCTTCACAATGGTAACTCTGAATATGGCAATGTAACATGTCTAAGATCATGGAATCGTCCTCCCATTCCAAAACTGGTATTGGGGAGCCAATTCCATGCATCCTGGGGGCTCCACCATGGACCCTCAGTACTGCCACACCAGCTATCTAAGGCTTGCACTGCAACAACAGCTGCTGCCACCTCAGAGACAGGGTTCTGTCCTCCTGAGGTCTGGGCAGCCCAGTCCCAGGAAGGCAGAACAAAGCAGTTCCTCTGAGAGCAGGGTGTTACACCCTCTCCCTTTGAAAATAGGTGTTACAGGCTGGAGAGGGGTAGCCTCCCCCAGCCTCTGGAAATGCTTTGAAGGGCACTGATAGTGCCCTCCTTCCATAAACCAATCCACACCGGTTCAGGGACCCCTTCTCCCCTGCTCTGGTGGGAAACTGGACAAAGGAAAGGGGAGTGACCACTCCTCTGTCCATCACCAGCCCAGGGGTGGTGCCCAGAGCTCCTCCAGTGTGCCCCAGACTTCAGCCATCTTGCTTTGCAAGGTGTGGGGGCACTCTGGAGGCCTCTGAGTGGCTAGTGCCAGCAGTTGATGTCAGAGACCCCTCCTGATAGGTCCATACCTGCTAAGGTAGCCAATCCCCTTCTCAGGGCTATTTAAGGTCTCTCCTGTGGGTTCTCTTCAGATTCTGCTTGCAGGTTTCCTTCAGCAACAACTTCAGCATCCTCAGACCTCGGATCAACCACAGCCTGCTTCAAGAAACGCTCTAACTGCAACAAAGTGTCTACAAGAGACACTCTTTTTCAGCAACCTCAGCTCCAAGTCAGCAACTGCAACAGTTTCCACGGTGTGCATGCTCTGTGGACTCCCTGTCTTAATCCAGCACCAGAAGGACCGAAGAAATCTCCCGTGGAGTGACAGAGTCACTCCCCTGCTCCAAGCAGGCACTTTCCAAGGCGACGACCAGTACACTGGGACTCCTCACACGGTGATGAGCGTGCTCCTAAGGACACAGAGGGTGGACATCATCAACATAGACTGTCCTGAGGTTCTGCTGATGCAATTTGGAGGAGGTAAGACCTTGCCTTCCCCGAGAACAATGGTACCCCTGTGTTTTGTGTCTTCTTCGCCTCCTTAGGCCTATGTGCCCTCTTTGCAAAATTCCTTCATGCACAGCCTGGCCCAGTTCCCCAGCACTCCAACCTGCCATGCTCAACTCGCTGAGTCGTTCTCTGGCGGCGTGGGACCTTCTTTTGTTGTGCTGCATCAACCACATTTTGCACCTCCTTTGAACCCAGATCCTGCAGCTTCTGGGGGTGCTGGCTGGCATTCTGAGGGCTCTCTGAAACTGCTGAGAGCCCTCTCTTCCTCCTCACACAGAGCTGAGGCACTGAGATCTCTCCTAGGTCCATCCAGCACCTTTTTGATGAAAAATTCACTTTTGCCATAGCTAAGGCTTGTTGGCGCCTTCCAACAGGAAATCTCATTTGTAATGATCTTCACGCTGTGGGACATCTTTTGCATCATGCAGAAACCCACTGGCATCTTCCTCGGGTGCATTTCTGCAGTCTTCAATTAACTGGGGACTCTTCTTTTGCCATCTCTTCTGGGTTGGCAGGGGCTCCTGTCCTTCCTGGTACTTCTTTCGTCTTCTGGACTTGGTCCCCTTCCTTTGCAGGTCTTCAGGTCTAATAATCCAACAGTTGTTCTTTGCAGTCTTGGTTGGCTGCTGCAAAATCCCAAAAATGAGGTGTAGTGTGTCCTAAAGAAACTTGCAGTACTTTACTCCTGCTTTTCTGGGCTCTGGGGTGGGGTAATTTACTTACCTTTACTGTATTCTTACTCTCCCAAAGATTCTGCACACACTACTCTTGTCTAGGGGGACCTCGTGATTCACATTCCACTTTTTTAGTATATGGTTTGTGTTGCCCCATACCTATTTTCTCCCATTGCATTCTATAGGATTTCCTACTGTTTGCATTGCTCTATGACTATTTACTTGTATAATTTTGGTGCCCAGTGTATATATTGTGTATAATACTTACCTCCAGAAGGAGTATTGTCTCTAAGATATTTTTGGTACTGTGTCACCCAACTAAATACCTTTATTTTATATAACACTTAGGGGGTCATTCTGACCCTGGCGGCCGGTGACCGCCAAGGTCACCGACCACGGGAGCACCGCCAACAGGCTGGCGGTGCTCCCGAGGGCATTCTGACCGCGGCGGTTCAGCCGCGGCCAGAAAGGGTAAACCGGCGGTCTCCCGCCGGTTTACCACTGCCCTTGTGAATCCTCCATGGCTGCGGAGCGCGCTCCGCAGCCATGGGGATTCTGACACCCCCTACCGCCATCCTGTTCCTGGCGGGTCTCCCGCCAGGAACAGAATGGCGGTAGGGGGTGCCGTGGGGCCCCTGGGGGCCCCTGCAGTGCCCATGGCATGGGCACTGCAGGGGCCCCCGTAAGAGGGCCCCGCAAAGTATTTCAGTGTCTGCTAAGCAGACACTGAAATACGCGACGGGTGCAACTGCACCCGTCGCACCCCTGCAACTACGCCGGCTCAATTCTGAGCCTGCGTCCTCGTTGCAGGGGCATTTCCTCTGGGCCGGCGGGCGCTCTTTTGGAGAGCGCCCGCCGGCCCAGAGGAAATGTCTGAATGGCCGCCGCGGTCTTTTGACCGCGGTGCGGTCATTCAGCGGCGGTACCTTGGCGGATGGCCTCCGCCGTCCGCCAAGGTCAAAATGACCCCCTTAGTATTGTCTTTACTTGTGCATAAGTAATGTATAACTATATAAGTGGTACTGCATGAGCTTTGCATGTCTCCTAGTTCAGCCTAAGCTGCTCTGCTATAGCTACCTCTATCAGCCTAAGCTGCTAGAACACTACTACATTTCACTAATAAGGGATAACTGGACCTGGTATAAGCTGTAGGCACCTAAGGTACCCACTACAAACCAGGCCAGCCTCCTACAGCAGGTCAAATTAGCGGGTGGCGCATGCATCTCGAGAAAGATCCCCACTAACTTAAGGCCGAAGCATGGTTGTGTACCCACCCCATGTTTTCAACATGTATATCACTGACTTGATGGAGGTCTTAACCCATAAGAAAAACATGATGGTGACCACTGGGAATGAAATAGCAGGCTGTGGCTGGTGGCATCTAAAAGGGGATAAAATTCTGTACTGTGCAGAGTATCAATACCTGGACATTCACTTGGATAGTCAATCTCGTCTGCTTTCAGTGAAAAAGAAAGGCACCAGCCTCATGTTTGTCCCCTCGACTGTTGCCCAGAATCTTAGGGGACTGAGCTTAGAGTTCCTGCTTCAGGTAATGAGAGCAAATATTATCCCCTCATTGTCTTTCAGAGGTGAAATTACTCTGAACACAGCGGCCACGTTGTTGGATCAGACCTTCACTCAAATCTACAAAGCTGATCTGGGTCTGTCAAAAGAAGCAGCACAAATAAGGCTTGAGTTCAACATAATAAAGCAGTGTTGGGCCAGAAGTAGCTCATTCTTATACTACTGTTGCACGCTTGCCCGGCTAGACACCATGAATGGCTTACTCTGGCCTGACTTAGAGAGCTCTGGATCTTTGTATAAGCACCATCTCAAAGACAAACTAAATGGCCTATCACTCACAGAAGCCTAGGGGGAAAAATCCAACAATCAGCATTTAAAAAGCTCACACCAATCACCAGGAAAAAGCTGTCAATCCAAGATGATATGGCAGCACTGAGCAAGCACTCATAAGCCTGGGCAGTAATTAATTTGTATGTACCTTGGAACCAGAAGCAGAAATAAATCACCTGCACGTATGTGCTCTGGCTGAAAACCAGCCTTGTGGAACTCAGACCAGGGGAATAGAGCATGAGGGGTAATTTCCTGGCATGGCAGAACACTGCAACTCATGGTGTAAAGTGTCATCTCTGCAGTTTGGGCGATAAAACTATCATGCACATACCTTGCATCTGCCTTTCGTTGCTACAGTTGAGAAAAGCCTTACTTTGCAAGATAATTAATTTGCGTGAGAGTGTGAACCTGCCATCAGGCTGTAATTGCCAGATTGTAATCGGATTTAGAGAATACCATACTAAAAGTTAAAACAGTCAAGTACCTTCAGGTGGCTGCAAAGAAACTGGTCTCTGTTAATACAAACGCTGTCCCAGAGTATTGACCCTAAAATCGTTCATGTAACTGTAGAGCTGTCATCAAAACATACAAAGTAATCCTGGGATTCTTCCACACGTTGCACTTTTCACTCGATTCGGGCCACAAAATGACCGCTACGCAGAACCTATCTGCTTAGCCGCATTCAATGTCTGAAGGCACTTGGGGGTAATTCTTTGCCGTCTTTGAAATTCTTGCATTTCTACATCTATTGTGGTGCCCAAAACAAATACCATGCAGAATGCTAAGACTAACCACCCAAATTATTCTTGATACCATTTTCTGTTGCCTTGCACCTTGCATTTTCCATATGCGCTCAAGTTTCCAAAAACTGAGGGGCATATTTAAGAGCCCCTAGCATCTCCTTGCGCCACATTTAACATCATTTTTTTACGCTAATGTGGCCCACTGAGGCCAAAATCACTGCAGCACATTTACAAAGAGCTGCAATGAATGCATTGCACCACTTTGTAAACCCTTGTGCTACATTATGCCTGCATCAGGCATAATGTATGCAAAGAGGGGGTCCTCCATTAAGGGGGGGGGGGGCTGAAAAAATGACACAAAGAAAACTAAGAGATTTATTTGCATCATTTTTTTCAGCACTTTTCACGCCTGCTCAGAGCAGGCATTAAAAGGAGGCACACCATTGATTACAATGGACCTTAATGTGCTTTGCAGGATTAGCGTTGAAATTTTTTACGCTAATCCTGCAAAGCTATGGACTAGCGTAAAAAATTCTGATGCTAGTCCCCTAACTGCTGCCATGATGGACCGTATTTTAAATACAGCACACACATAATGGTGTTAGGGGGACCTCAAAGAAGTGCAAGAAAAGTGGCACTGCACTTGGTGCAGCTTCACTTTTCTTAAATATGCCCCTGAATGCTTTGTAGTATGCTAAGGCTGCTGATATCTTCTCTGATATAGCTTCATGCTGCTTCTAGATGTCACATTTGTGGTTGGACTTCTTTCATTTGCAGCCTACAGCTATTTAAGATCATTATTCTGTTAAAAACGCTAAAGTCAATAATAATAAGTAGGCTTAGCCCTTACTTGCATGCAGTTTGTTGTTTTTTTACCTGCTCTTCTTGTATCTGACTAATAATGATCGCCTCTCCTCCTTTGCTGTCAGGATTTGATCAACAGCGACTGCCTGCCTGATCTTTGCCGCTAACTCTCCACTAACAATGTCCGCCTCTCCTCCTTTGTTGCTAAGTTCTTGATCAATAATGATTGCCTGACTCGCACTTTAGTTCTTCAAGGGTTGAACTAGCCCTCTTGGGAGCTGGGTGACTCAGTTGGCTGAGTTTACAAAAGATTAGTATGTCCTGCCTTAAACTGTCTATCTTGAATTTGCACAAACGAGACGCCTTTACCCTCCTAGACTCCAATTAGTTCCCCTGGGAGCTTGGAAGCCCATTTTAGCGGATTTACAATGCATTTTCCTGTCTTGTTATACTGTTCATTTTGCAATTGTTTTAACCAGGTTCACTTTTGTAAAGATTTAACTAACTGTACAATAAACGGTTACGTACTTAATTACATTGAAAACGTTATCTATTGTGCTGGGCCTGGTGTGGTTTGCTTGATTGCAGAACTCTGCCCTGAATTGCTGCTTTTCTCTTCCTCGAGCCTTCTTTGGCCAACCCAATCCAGGAGGGTCTTCATTTCACAATGCAAGTATAGCAACAAACTTGGCGCTAAAAAGCCATCTCAAGAGCCAATCATGGAGAGCATTTTCTATTCAACAGGTGACTTACATTGCCAATCCCATGCACACTGTGGCAAACCCCACTAGGCTGTACAGGTACAGAGGAATTCATCAAGACCAAATAATCAACTCTGTACAATAAAAAGGAAAGGAAAAAGGTATGGCAATATACATCCAGGGGTGGCTGAACATGTGCTTCATTCACTGTCAGATGAACGTTTAGTAATTGGGAAATAAAAGACACACATAAAACGACATAGACTATACATGATGTAACAAAAATGGAATGATTAAACATTAATTAAATAGTTTAGGGAAATCTGAAGTTACCTAGTACCATGTTTCTTCAACTAGCCATGTGCATTAATGCAACAATAGTTTAGGTTGATTCCCTTACTAAACGTGTAATTTTACCACATTTAGTAAGAGGGAAAGGGGCATATTTATACTCTATTTGTGCCGAATTTGATTCATTTTTTTTCTCAAATTTGGTGCAAAACTAACTCCATATTTATATTTTGATGCTAGACACACCTAACGCCAAAATATTGGAGTTTGCACCATTTTTTAGATGTGTGAACCTACCTTGCGTCAATGAGATGCAAGATAGGCGTTCCCATCTAAAAAATGTTGCTAATCCAATAGCCCCTTATTTATTCCCCCAGTGCTAAAATGAAGCATGGGTGGGAGAAGGGGCTAAATTATTTAATGGCTGGGTCAGACCAGGCGTTAGGGGACCTGTGGACCCATTTCCATAGTTGAACCCCATGGAATGGGTTTACAGGTGCCCTCCCCAAGCCCCAGGAACACCACCACCCACACCACAGAGACACTGGAGGATGGAGGATCCATTCCAGGTAAGTAGGGTAAGTATGGGTAAGTATTTCTTTTTTAATTGAAGTGTCATCGGGGACCCACTTGGGGCCCCCTGCATGGCACAGGGTGCAATGGCCATGCCCAGGGGACATTGGTCCTCCTGTAGGAGTCTGGCCTGGCTTGTAGTGGGTGCCAATGGTACTTTCACCTTATGCCAGGTCGAGGTATCCCTTATTAGTAGAATGAAGTAGTGTTCCAGCAGCTTAGGCTGATAGAGGTAGCTATAGCATAGCAGCCAAGGCTGAACTAGGAGACATGCAAAGCTCATGCAATACCACTTATATCATATAGGTACTATATCATAAGAAAGACAATCCTCATAGTTACTAAAAATAAAGGTACCTTATTTTAGTGACAATGTGCAAAAAATATCTCAGAGGATATACTCCCTTAGGAGGTAATTAACATACACAAAATATACACAACCAACCAAATCAGGTAAGTAAAACAGTCAGAAAGTAGTGCAAACACTATAGAACACAATAGGATGCAAGAGGCTTAGGGGCAACTTAAACCATATACTAAGAAAGTGGAATGCGAACCGTGAATGGACCCCTAGGCTAGTGTAGTGTGTAGAGGGTCACTAGGAGTGTAAGAAAACACTAAGGGTGTAAAGGAGACCCCACCCCAAGACCCTGGAAAGTAGGAGTAAAGTACTACTATTTCTTCAGAAACACACTAAAGTCGTGATAAAGGATTTGGCAAGGACCACAACAGACTGCAAAGCACTGAAGATGGATCCCTGGACCTGAAGACCTGCAAAGGAAGGGGACCAAATCCAAGAGTCGCTAAAGTGTCCAGGGGTGGCAGGAGCCCACTAAACCCTGGATGAAGGTGCAAAATGGCCGCCTCCCATTGGAAGAAGCTGTAGGTTTTGCAACAACGAAAGGAGGTAGAAAGTTCTTCTTCATTCAGAAGATGTCCCACGGCATGCTGGAGGATGCAGAGTTGTTTCCTTGGCAAAATAGCACGAACAAGCCTTGCTATCTACAAGAGTCACCGTTGGAAAAAAAGGGTGCTGCCCAGGCCCAGGAAGGACCAGGTTGTCGTAACTTGGGAGAGGAGACAGAGGGGGCCCTCAGCAACAGAAAGAGCCCATGGACAGGAAGGAAGAACCCACAGAAGTCCTTGAACATGGGTTCAAGAAGATTGAACATGGTGGTCATCTCAACACTGCAAAGAGCGGTCCCACGACACCGGAGATCAACTCAGGGAGCTGAGCATCACAGGACAGAGTGCTGAGGACCTAGGCTCGGCTGTGCATGCAAGATTTCTTGGAAATGTGCACAGAAGCCCTTGTAGCTGCAGATCATTAGGTGCAAAGGATTACTGTCTGGGGAGAGGAGGCAAGGACTTACCTCCTCCAAATTCAGACAGTTGGACCACTGGACAGTCTAGGTCACTTGGGTCCACCACCTGTGTTCCAGGGGCCACGCTCGTCAGGATGAGAGATGACCCAGTGTACTGGTGAAGCTGAAGTTTGGTGCCTGCTGGGGCAGGGGGAAGATTCCGTCGACCCACAGTAGATTTCTTAATGTCTTCCAGTGCACGGTGAAGGCAGGCAACCCCCAGAACATGCACCACCAGGAAACAGTCGAGAAAGCCGACAGGATTAGGCGCAGCAATGTCGCTGGTAGTCTTCTGGCTACTTTGTTGCAGTTTTTCAGGCATCCTGGACCAGTCAGCGGTCGATCTTTGGCAGAAGTCAAAGAGAGAAGGGCAGAGGAACCCTGAGGAATTCTTGCAAGTCGTAATCTGAGGAAAAGCCCACTGGAGAGACCCTAAATAGCCCTCAGAGGAGAATTGGCCACCTAGTCAGGTATGAACCTATCAGGAGGGGTCTCTGACATCACCTGCTGGCACTGGCCACTCAGAAGCCTCCAGAGTGCCCCAATACCTCTGAAAACAAGATGGCAGAGGTCTGACACACTAGAGGAGATCTGGGCACCACTACTGGAGTGGTCACTCCCCTTTCCTTTGTCCAGTTTCACGCCAGAGCAGGGACTGGGGGTTCCAGTGTAGACTGGCTTATGCAAGGAGGGCACCATCTCTGCCCTGCAATGCATTTCCAGAGGATGGGAGAGGCTACCCCTCCCCAACCTTTAACATTTATTTCCAAAGAGCGAGGGTGTAACACTCTGCTCTCAGAGTAAATGCTTTGTTCTGCTATCCTGGGACTGAACTTCCCAGACCCCAGGAGGGTGGAACCCTTTCTGTGGGGTGGCAGTAGCTGTAGCTGCAGAGAAAACCCCAGAGAGCTGGTTTGGCAGTACTGGCGGTCCATAGTGGACTATTTACTTTTGGTGTCTAGTGTATATATTGTGTATAATACTTACCTCAGAAGGAGTATTGTCTCTAAGATATTTTTGGTACTGTGTCACCAAATAAAAACATTTATTTTTGGTAACACTGAGTATTTTCTTTACTTGTGTATAAGTATTGTGTAACTATAAGTGGTATTGCAAGAGCTTTGCATGTCTCCTAGTTCAGCCTAAGCTGCTCTGCTATAGCTACCTCTATCGGCCTAAGCTGCTAGAACACTACTACATTTCACTAATAAGGGATAACTGGACCTGGTATAAGGTGTAAGTACCCAAGGTACCCACTACAAACCAGGTCAACCTCCTACATTGGTGGTGCAGCGGTGGGATAAATACTTGCAATTGCTTTACCACTTTGTTACCTGTGCTTTTCACAAGAAAAGCTTGCTCCAATACTTAGAGCATATTTAATATATATTTAGAAACCATTTTCTAGCTTTCTAAAAGTTCTTTAAACTTTGCAAAAGTTTTACAAAGTTCTTAAAAGTTTTCTCTTTTCTCTAAAAAGTTAGCTCTGTCATTCTACTAACGTTTTACTCACTTTCCTAAACTTTTTTCTTTCAATATGTCTTCTGTAGAAGCTACCCCTAGCGTTGTCAAGACTACCTATGAGAATCTAAACTTTAAAAGTTTGAGGGGGTCCCTGCATTGAAAGAAGTTTAGGGATTGGGAAGAACCCCAGTAAGGAGTTACCCTTAAATCCTCTCCTCCAAGATGACCAAGGACTCACCACTGCTCCAGATCAGACAGGGAAAGAGGTAGAGGGCGACTCCAACCAGGAAGGCTCAGAAGAGCAAGATGACAATCCTGTGAAGGGTCCTTCCATAGACCTATCTGTCAACAAGCCCCCTAGTATAACTGGGAGTGGGAAGGGTTCACACACAAGTCGGGCTCCCTTCATCCCTAGAGGCCAGGTCACTAGAGTGGCCCCTGTTAGGCATAGGTCTGCCTCTGCAAACTCTCATGTTACCTCTGTTTCAGAGGCTTCACATAATTTTAACTCTGAGGACCAGTCCCTAGATAGAGAACTCAGAAAGCTGAGGTTAGAGGAGGCCAGACTGAAGCTAATGCAGCAGCAGATGGCCTTAGACAGGGAATCCCTGGCTGTGGAGAAAGAGAGGCAGGGTTTGGGGTTAGTTTCCCGTGGTGGCAGCAGCAGTGTTAGAAATACAAATGTTAGGGAACCCTCATTTGATTCTAGGAATCTGCACAAAGTTGTCCCTCCTTACAAGGATGGTGATGACATCAACAAGTGGTTTGCTGCCCTTGAGAGGGCCTGTAAGGTTCAGAGGGTCCCTCATGTACAGTGGGCTGCTATCCTTTAGTTATCCTTCCCTGGCAAAGGTAGAGACTGTAGAAGGCTGGCCTGGCGTATAGTGGGTACCAACAGAACTTACACCTTGTGCCTGGTCCAGTTATCCCTTATTAGTAGTATCCCCTAGGCTCTCATTATTCGAATGAGACTACTGGATTTTGAGCGGCAGAATCTCCAGCGGTGTGGGAGAATAAGTCTAACCCACTGTGGGTTACACCTGTCGCTCCAATCCGGAGTTTGCTCCTGCTAATTAGCAGTGCCTCATCTCTACCCAAGGATTGGGATGATTGGGCAGCCGAGCGCATGACATATTTGGCTTCTCAGGGAAGTTGTGGTCACTCAGGTCTCATCCGTTTCTCTCACTTACAATTCAGTCTCATATATAAATGACAAACAGAGGCAGTATATGTTTCAAAAGTGGGTTTAATAAAATGACTGCATCTTAGATAGCAAAGTGTGAGCTGCAAAAACCAGGACGACACAACATGACCGTATTAAAATTGTGATGAGAAGAGTGAAGCATAGGAACAACTCTATCATATTGTCACTATAATCAATGGACTCGCTCCTACCTAGGCTAGGATAGAGCACAGCGTGTTAACCTCTAATTCTGCCCTTCAGGTTCCCCTGGGAAGACATCAATCCCCATACCTGAGCAAAGGCCTGCTGTCTGCATTAGCATCTGTAGCGAGGCATTCAGCAATCACCATACAGTTGTGGTTTCCTGGCTGGAATCTCCTTCTAATGTGTAAGGGACAAAGAAGTGTTTTTATAATAACACAGCTGATGTTCTGAGAAAATGTCCCTACGTAAGGATGTGTGTTTTCAACAAATGATGGAGACTAAACTTCTACCAAGTTCACCGGCAATGTAATGTGCTGTAGCCTTGGGAGAAGCACAGAGTGATCAAGTATGTCTTGTTTGAGAACAGAGTGCTGGCCTAGGCAAAAACAGTTAGATAGATGGAAATAAAACAAGACCGTAAAAATGGTTATTGTGACAATAATAAGACAAAGCTGAAAAAAATATATCTAGGATAAAGTGCACAGCGGCCTAGTGTGTTAAAATAACGTGCATGGAGCTATAACTATAATGGCTACACAACATTCTCCCCTTATCGGTTGAAGATAGTTCAAAGCCTGAAAACATATAAATTGTTACTAAAGCTCAACGTAAGATATATATATAAAAGCAATTTCAATGATGACAAGTTGAAGGGACACGTGAGCATGTAAAGGGACAACTTAAAACATGAGAATGTGGCATTAAACTGAATTCCAAAAGAAAAGTTTGAAAAGTTCCAATCGATTCTGGGACCATTGAGGACAGGAGATCTTCCACTTCGGCTAATGTTAAAGTCGGAAAGTCATCACCAAGAAGGATCAAGAAGCAGTTGTGTTCCATAGCCTCAGCCAAGGCGGCATTACGTGGTGTGCCCAGTGATAAGTCATGAGCCACATCCTCCTGGAAGGGCAACTCATAAGTAGCTTCTTGTAGCAAACGCGACCTCAATGCGCATGTCTGGTAATGAACCCTCAGCGAGAACATCAACAGATCAGCGTCTAATGTAGGCAAGCGCTGCGTAGAAAGACAGACTTCCAGTGCTTGTTTGAAAGAGCACCAGAGGCACCGAAACACAGGCTGCAAACAATGCAAGACTGGTATGAATGACAAAGTCCAGCCACACTCCAATTGCTCCAGGAGTGTTTTGTTCCAAAATACTGCATCATACGTTCACGACACAGCTGCGCTGATGGGAGCGCCGTCATTCCTCCTTGTTGCGGCGGGACAGCTATTGCGCATAAAACATAGCAACAGCAAAATGCCAGCTAATAAAGCCAAAGTTATTGGAAATCCCCAAAAATACTAAAGATTATGGGGATTGCTGATGGTATCAAACCGAATACGGAGGAGAAGGCGCGAATGAAATCAAAACCAAAAGCTTTGAACAAATGTGCGATTCCAGTTTTACTGGACACATTAAATATTCGTCCCACGAGTTCGTCAAAATGTCTTGGAACGTTTGTATTTAAAAGGACTGTATTTCTGCTGACGACCTTCCCACCTGAAGTGCGTAGGTCTCACGTGCAGATGTAAGGGCCACACACTTTTGAAACAATAAAGCCTTGAGCCTGCTCAACTTGTCAAAATTCACATTTGAAGTAGCAATGTGTGGCCAAATGTCCGCTACCTCTTTAATTTTAGTGGGAGGAAAGAGTACATTCCCGCAGCATGTAACGACCTTAGAGACCGAAACAAAGTAAACTATTCCAACTCGCATACCACAATAATCTTCACCATTGAGAAGGACATAGCTGCCGTTTGAAAGCACCTGGAACGTAGGTCTAATCAAGGGGACTGGAACTCCCTTCAGATAACAAGCTAAGTTTGCAGCAGAGGCGTTACATGCCCCGTGCAAGGACAGCTGTTTACAAACCATCGAATGGCTGACTGAAGTCTCACATTCACTACCGCTAAGAAAGACTTCTTTCATGCCACTGAGACATTTGTACGAGAAAGGAAGCTCCCACACATCATGGATGTAACTATCTCCCAGCCTTTCATATCTGCCTACCGGAATGTGTATTAAACAGGAAGTGAATTGAAGTGTGGAAATAGGCAGACTAATGACCCCGTGTATTAGCCACTCAGCAGATGGTATTTCAGCCACAGTAAAAGGAAACTTTTCTAATTTCTCAATATTAAGCATGACATAAATTGCTTCCTTCTTAGCCATTAGTTGTCATTGTCGTGTTAAATTAAAGGAAGAAAATATCTCCCTCGCACTGACATGCTGCCAGGGAACGCGACCTGCCTTCAATGTTTGAAGTGACCAACCCAACTGCATAATGGACCTTAGCTGACTCTGTCTATGGAGTAAAGAAGACATATCTGTTTGTATAATGTCTATAGCAGAAGAGACAATATTATTTAAAGTGTATATACGGTCGGACAAGGTGTTAATCCCATTATCCACAACAGCTAATGCCTTTTTAAAATTTTCCTGGTCTATTTGCCTTAACCGGGCAGCTGCCTCTTGTTGGGAAAGCTTCCAAATGTCATTATATACTTCATATAAGAAACACTTCCTTCTGTGTTTTCTGGGGCCTAACAGGAAGTCCTGTAAGTCAGTGTTATTAGACAGGAGACTGAGGTGTTCTCTAACTGCATCTAGTGAGGATGTTCTTAACAATTGCTGGCACTATTATACTACACTATGGGGGTCATTCTAACCCTGGCGGTCTGCGACCGCCAGGGCTAAAATGACGGAAGCACAGCCAACAGGCTGGCGGTGCTTCCCTGCCCATTCCGACCGCGGCTGTAAAGCCGCGGCCGGAAAACCGGGTCCGGCGGTCTCCCGCCGGATTAGCCCCGGCTGGGCTAATCCTCCATGGCGGCGCTGCAAGCAGCGCCGCCATGGGGATTCCGGCCCCCTTCCCGCCAGCCTGTTTCTGGCGGTTTTTACCGCCAGAAACAGGATGGCGGGAACGGGTGTCCTGGGGCCCCTGGGGGCCCCTGCACTGCCCATGCCACTGACATGGGCAGTGCAGGGGCCCCCTAACAGGGCCCCAGTATGCTTTTCACTGTCTGCTTAGCAGACAGTGAAAAGCGCGATGGGTGCAACTGCACCCGTCGCACACCTGCAACACCGCCGGCTCCATTCGGAGCTGGCTTCCGTGTTGCAGGCCCATTCCCACTGGGCCGGCGGGCGCTCCCTTGGCGGGCGCCCACCGACCCAGCGGGAAAGTCAAAATGGCCCCCGCGGTCTTTTGACCGCGGAGCGGCCAATTGGTGGTTCCCGCTTGGCGGGCGGCAACCGCCGCTCGCCAAACTTGGAATGAGGGCCAATATGTCATAACTATACCTGCATGTTTAGATGATATATAGTGAGGGTCCGGCTTACTAGTTTTAAAACACCCCGATGAGTTGATAAAACGTTGATGACACCCATTGGTATCTATTGGCCACAATAACCACCCGTCAAGACCCATTCGTCGAGCTGATCTTCAGTTGCATTTGTATATTTTTGCCATTTATAAAACTTTGCAGGGGCAGGTATACTGGGCATGTTTAATTTCTTAATTTTAGCTAAGCTTAAACAACTTGTTTGTTGTACTGTTTCATTTAAGAATATCATTTGAACAGGAATGAGGCATGCTCTAAATAAAGCTTCCTTTCCCCTAACTTGCCAATGTCTAGTTCCCCATACAATTTTCAGATCGATCGACTACAGCCAATATTCAAAGCTTTCTATAGACAACCGGGAAACAAAGGATTCTGAATATATAAATTTTGTATTCATCATTAGTATATGTATATCTTTAGTAGGAGGTACCTTAAAATAATACGACTCAGCAGTTCGCTCATTGTGCCTAGAAAAATATGTAAACTTTTCAGAATATGTTTTGGAACTCCCTTGTGTTGCAGTCGGACAATATTCCCATTGTGTATAATTAAAAACAGTTTTGGGGCTGCTCATTCTATGTATGAAGTGGTGTCCATAATAATTATAGCAAAACATATCACAATAATTCTCTTTAGATTGATAAACATCTTCGTTTTCAAAGACAGTATAATACTGAAATTCAGTCATCATAGAATCAACTGTTTTCATATCCCAATCATCAGAAACAATGCCTGGTATTATAATATCGTTCATTGATAGTTTGAACACATATGGTATTTGAATTACTTCCGTGGGACCATATATATCAAATATTACTTTGTCCCAAACAATCCCATCAGGAATTGGTACTGCGGAAATGTTCACAAAATCTAAGTCTCTTCAGACCTTGTGTGATGAAAAATGTGGTTTTAAGACCTCCTCCACCAATTCAACTGTTGATTTTTCAGGGAGCAAATGACCATGTATTAACAAGAAAAAGGTGATAACAAAACCAATCCAAAGTAGGAAAGCTAGAACAATCAAAGAGAGCCATAGATAGTTCCATGGAAAAACAAAATATGTTTTTTTAAGCCAGTTTCTTAGCTTACATGTTTTTGACAATTCAGGTATCAAAGAGGAGAATGAGTCTGAGACGTCATCATTGAAGTCGGTAAAATATCCAGAAGCAGTACGTGCAAAAGCCGGAACCGTGGTCAGTGGTGGAGTTGGTGTTTCCCGTGGTGGCACACAATAGATAGCACCATCCGCTTGTGTTGGAGTTAAGTCAACTCAGTCAATTGTTTCTGTATTGTTCAATGTTAGTGGAACCAATGCAAGATCATCTTGCACTCTCCCCAAGCTCGTAGAGGTGTCAGTGTTGGTATAAACAACTTGTAGAGGAACTCCTTGACCAGTAGTGAGAGGGATTCCGGAACTACTGGATGTTCCTCTTGGTCTGCTGTGCAGGATTGGCCACATGCTGTAATTTGACATTGTCGATGGAGACAAAACTAATTTCTTTGGCACCTGCCAACGGTGGTAGAATTACAGTTCTGGTACCGTGTATCCCCAAGACTGGGACTGGTGCTCGCTGGGAAGGGCCAAATTCCTTTTTCACAGTGACCGTCTCATGTACAAGATCCCCAATTCGGGGAATCCGGCCGGTAGTTGTTACAGGCACATCCTTGATTCCTGTGGAGGCAGCACTGATAGAAGAATTATCGTCATGGAACTGTTTCAATTCCTGCAAGATAGTGACACATTAATTTATGTCAAAAGGCGTTTCTGTTGCCTCCAGGCCAGGACCATAAAGATCCAGAACATACATTTGAGTTCCGAACAGGCACTCATATGAAGTACGACCCCCCAGGGACCTTCTAGGCAGATTATTAAGTACTCTCTGGACTCCATATAGATGGTTAAGCCAACTACGACCCTTATCTAAGACTCTGGCTGTTAAGGATTGCTTTAAATCACGGTTTAATCACTCCACAACACTATTTCCCTTGGGATGAAATGGAGATGAGTACTGGAGTTGGACCCCCAACTAAGCCATGGCGTACCTGAATGCCCTTGAGGCGAAAGCAGGGCCCTGGTCCGAATGGAAAGCCGCAACCGCATATTTACAGATAAAAACTTGCAAATCTTTAATAACAGTCCGAGCGTCAGCCGACCGTTGTGGCCACACCCATAAAAATCTGGATCATGAATCAACAGCAACTGATATATTCTTGTATGCACTATCCGGTGTTAGGGGACCACAATGGTCCAAGTACACACATTCTAATGGTTTGTTTGAAATCAACAGGGGTGTCTGCAGTAAGCTTTTGGCAGTGGAAACGTTTATTTTTTGGCAAGTGTCGCAGCAAAGGACATACTGGGGGTCATTACAACATTGGCGGTAAAAGCCACTTGCCACCGTGCAGAAGACCGCCAACACACAGCTGCGGCCGCGGAATTCCGCCACAGCTATTATGACCCACATCTCGAAATCTGACAAAATCCAGACACCCACACAAGTCCCCCACACCAAAGGTCAGTGATAAACTGGCGAAAACAAAACCTCCACCGTCACGGCAACAGAAATACGCCGATGCTATCACGACCCACGAATCCACGCGGCGGTCTTTCAACCACGGTATTCCATTGGCGGTACACACCGCCGCACTCAAAATACACACACACATACAAAACACCGCCACATTGGACAATTCTAAATACACACACCTGATACACATACACACACCACTGCCACACACCCAATACAATATAAAACACACACCCACATCACCCACAAATCCCTACTACCAAAAAATTTCCGAAAGAAGGCCAGAGAGAGACACCACCATCCACAAACTAGCAGCCGCAGGCACTCAACACCATCACCCACACAACTTCCATGCACAAAACACCACACAGCACTACATATCACCACACTTATCACCACAAACGCCACCCCACACATCACCCACACCCCCCCATGGCACGGCAAAGACAACCCAGGTTCTCGGAGGAGGAGCTCAGGGTCATGGTGGAGGAAATAGTCCGGGTAGAGCCACAGCTATTTGGAGCACAGGTGCAGCACACCTCCATAGCTAGGAAGATGGAGCTATGGCAAAGAATAGTCGACAGGTTCAACGCAGTGGGACAGCATTCAAGAAATAGGGATGACATCAGGAAGAGGTAGAACGACCTACGCGGGAAGGTGCGTTCCGTGGTCTCCAGACACCACCTGGCGGAGCAGGGGACTGTCGGCGGACCCCCACCTCCTCCCCCACAACTAACAACATGGGAGGAGCAGGTCTTGGCGATTCTGCATCCGGAGGGCCTCGCAGGAGTCGGTGGAGGAATGGACTCTGGTAAGTCAAACCATTAACTATCATATCCCCCACCCTACCTGCATGCTATCACAGACCCCCACCCTCGCCCCCTCCCCTATCACTCCAACTCCTCACAAATGTACTAATAACACAAACCACACATCACAACACCAAGCCCTGCATGACACAACAAAGCATGGACACCCATCACTTAAGCATGCCCCCTGCACATACCCATAACACCCCCCTCAACCATCATCACACAAGCCCCCACACAGGAATGCTAGCACTGGGGTACACGGTCACCCACTTATTGCACACCATGACACACACAGATGCAATAATCATGTTTTTACACCCCTGCAGGACCACTACCCAATGTCACCAGACAGGAGGGTCCAGACATCTCCACCCCACCCACAGAAGAGGCCCACAGTGATGACAGCAGCTCTGTCCAACTGGATCCAGATGACCAGCCCGGACCATCATGGGCCTCGGGACAGTTGGTTCCCCTCACACAGGCACAGCCCACCACAGACCTTCCACCCTCTGGTAACACCAGCACAGCACCCACCCAGCGGGCCCATACCTCCGCCCCCAGGACACGTCAATCAGCTGTGTGTCCACCACTACAGGGAACCCAGGATAACCCACCACCCCAACAACAACAGGGACCTGTGGGCAGTGGGCACACGGTGCAGGGGACAGAGGCCCAGGAACACAGGGGAACTGGGAGGGCTGCCATGCGACAGGGGGCGGACAGGCCAAGGAAACCAACTCTCCACGAGGCCCTCTCCTCCATCTTTGGAGCATACCACCACTTCCAGGAGACGATGGCAACGGTCCTGGCCAAGTTTCAGGAGACCCAGCGCATGCAGAAGGAACAGTATTTGGGGTTCAGGAAGGAACTCAGAACCATCAGCTCCGCCCTGGACACCATCGTAGGGGTGCTGAAGGAAATACTTAACACCAGGAGGGACACTGTGGCACTGCAAGGGGCCCCTGACACTAGCATGGACGATGAACGGCCCACCACCTCCGCCGGCGCTAGTGGACAGATGGCACCGCCACAGGACCACCACACCAGCACCCCACCCCCTGCAGATGGAGAACCACCCCGCAAGCAGTCCCTGAGATCCAGGAACAAGACAGAGCACGATGCCAAGACCCCCGCCAAGAAATGAGACCACCCTGATTGTCATCCCACTGTCCCACTTTGTCACCCTGTCCATATTGAAACTGCCCCAGCTCTACTTCCTATGCCCATATGGGCAATGCACCTGTGAGACTAATAGACTGGACTCTGCCATGGACATTCCTCCACCATCACCCCTCACCATTTTACAACCCCCTCCAATATTGAGCACTTCAATAAACACCCTTGAAGCACAAAACAATCTGGAGTCAGTCTGTGATTTCGAAAATGTGAATTAGCAATGACAGTGACAAAATGCTTTTTCAAATGTAATGTCAACATACCTATGTCACACATCTCAATGCCATGAGGAATCTAAGCAGATGACACACGTTGGAAACCACATCTGTGAAACCGTTAGGGAAATGTACAACTCAGTGACCATATACTGATTGAAATCGACAGACAGGATAGAGGTAGAAGTGTTAAAGTACTTGTAGTAGGCAGGAATGTTTTCTCACCTGTGTGTCACTGGAAATATTGCTGGATAACTGAGTCCCTGTTGTCAATATCTTCTTCCTCTTCATCACTATCCACAGGCTCCACAGCTGCCACAACACCGCCATCTGGACCATCCTCCTGCAGAAAAGGCACCTGTCGTCGCAAAACCAAGTTGTGAAGCATACAGCAGGCAACGATGATCTGGCACACCTTCTTTGGTGAGTAGAATAGGGAACCACCTGTCATATGGAGGCACCTGAACCTGGCCTTCAGGAGGCCGAAGGTCCGTTCGATCACCCCCCTAGTCCGCCCATGGGCCTCATTGTAGCGTTCCTCTGCCCTGGTCCTGGGATTCCTCACTGGGGTCAGTAGCCATGACAGGTTGGGGTAACCAGAGTCCCCTAATAGTCACACCCGGTGCCTCTGGAGTTGACCCATCACATAAGGAATGCTGCTATTCCGCAGGATGTAGGCGTCATGCACAGAGCCAGGGAACATAGCATTTACCTGGGAGATGTACTGGTCTGCCAAAAATACCATCTGTACATTCATGGAATGATAACTCTTCTGGTTCCTGTACACCTGTTCACTCCTGTGGGGGTGGGTACCAGAGCTACATGGGTCGCATCAATGGCACCTATGATGTTGGGGATGTGTCCAAGGGCATAGAAGTCACCTTTCACTGTAGGCAAGTCCTCCACCTCAGGGAAAACGATATAGCTCCGCATGTGTTTCAGAAGGGCTGACAACACTCTGGACAACACGTTGGAAAACATAGGCTGGGACATCCCTGATGCCATGGCCACTGTTGTTTGAAATGACCCACTTGCCAGGAAATGGAGCACTGATAGCACCTGCACTTGTGGGGGGATTCCTGTGAAATGGCAGATTGCTGACATCAGGTCAGGCTCCAACTGGGTACACAGTTCTTGGATTGTGTCATGGTCAAAGCTGTAGGTGATGATCAAACTTCTTTCCTCCATTGTCGACAGGTCCACCAGCGGTCGGTACACTGGAGGATTCCGCCATCTCCTCACATGTCCCAGCGGACGGTGCCTATGAAGTACAACAGCGACCACAGAGTCAAACAACTCAGAGGTATGTACCCACAGTCTACACAGAACACCATTCATACACAAAATGTGGCCTGTATTTGTGTTGTGAGACAAGGCCTAGGTATGTGTGATGCAGTTGGTAATTAGGCCATGTGGGCCCCTGAAATGGCAGCTGCCTGACCTCTAAACTGGGACAATGGGATGTGAGGTAACTGCGCTGGCATTGTACACCGTCGCGGTAGGCGGTCGAAGACAGCGGTGCAATGCTACATTGGTTAACATTGGACCCTATGGGTCCCATGAGCCAATGACGATGTAAGCCGGCGGTGATGGTACGCACCGCCGCGGACGTGAGCGCCGCGTACGTGACCGCCATTTTCTATCTGTTCAATCACTCGATACCTGATCTTCGACAGGAGAGGACCTGCACTGCAAGTGCTGCTGTGACCTCGGTCTGGAAGAGACAATGGCTCGTGCGTCTGGGGAAAGGGCAACTGCCTTCACTGCAAAGGAGTTGGAGAAGCTCGTCGACGGGGTCCTCCCCCAGTATACGCTAATCTACCGTCCTTCAGACTAACAGGTAGGTACACAGGGAGCATGTTTTATGGGCTATGCCTGTGTGGAGAGGGGTGGATGTAAGAAGGAAGTGGGGAGAGTGCAGCGTGTATGAAACAATGGTGAGTGCATGTGCCACATGGCAAGGGTATGGATGTGGGCCACTCACTTAGACGGTGCAGTTGGTAATGACTTCTCTTCTTTCCCTGTACATGTCATGTAGGTCAGAGCCCACCAGAAGAAGGATATTTGGCGTGCCATCGCCAAGGACGTCTGGACCCTGGGGGTCCACCACAGACGGAGCACCCACTGCCGGAAAAGATGGGAGGACATTCGCCGCTGGAGCAAGAAGATGGCAGAGGCTCAGCTGGGGATGGCCTCCCAACATGGGAGGAGTGCCCGTTGAACCATGACCCCCCTGATGTTCCAGATCCTGGCTGTGGCCTACCCTGAGTTGGATGGGCGCTTGAGGGCATCATAGCAGACACAAGGGGGTGAGTACAATATCATTCAACGGAGTTTGCGCGCAGTGAAGGTGTCTGGGTGGGGGAGGAGGGCTGTGGGTTTCCCTGGGCCAGGGCGAGTTCCGTAGGCTAGGCCCCTCCGTAATGCAGGCCATGTGGCACCCCACCCCACCTCTGTAGAGTGCCAAGTACAGGTATTCATGCCCCTGTGTCATCTATATGTGCAGATGTTGTCCATAGCCATGTAGGCCATTTCCCAGGAATTGCATCTGTAGAGCCCAACAGCGCGACGTAGTGCAGGGGGCTGCTGTGTCTGTACTGTCCGCCAACAGTAGCGGTAAACCGTGCACTCAACCTGTCTTTCTTCTGTCGTCCCCCTCCTTTTTGTGGTCTCCCTGTTCTTGTGTGCATTAGCATCATCAGGTGGAGGTACAGTAACACCGGAGCACGAGGAGCTGCATCCCACATGACCATGGAGGGCCACACCACGGACTCAGAATACACCAGTGGGACGGAGGGTGAGGGGAGCACCACGGCGGTCACAGGATCTGCAACCAGCGACACAGACTCATCCTCTGATGGTTGCTCCCTTGTGGTGGCGGCAACATCTGTGCCCCCCACTTTTACAGGTGCAGCTGCACCCCCCCTACCAGCACCGCCCTCCCAGCAGCCCCTCAGCCTTCGCCCCGTGCCCGCTCACATAGGAGGGTGGGCATCACCTTCGCCCAGGCACCTCAGCCCCTGCCCCTGTCACCTCTGCTGCCCTCAGTGAGGAGGCCATTGACCTCCTCAGATCCCTCACTGTTGGGCATTCTACTATTTTGAATGCCATCCAGGGTGTAGAAAGGGAGTTGCAACACACAAATGCATTTGTGGAGGGCATTCATTCTGGTCAGGCTGCCCATCATTGAACCCTGCAAACTCTGGCCTCAGCACTGATGTCAGCCATTGTCCCTGTGTCTAGCCTCCCCCCTCCAACTTCCTCCACCCAGACCCAATCCCCTGTACCCCAGCCTATCCCAAGCACACCATCAGAACAGCCTGCACACACCTCAACACACAAGGGAAGCTCAGGCAAACATAAGCACCACACATCCCACAGGCACTCACGCAAGCATCACACACTTATAGACACACCAACATCCACTGCCTCCACTGTGTCCCCCTCCTCCTCGTCTCCCTCCTCCCTCCCAGTCTCATCTACACTCACACCTACATGCACTACCACTACAGCCACTACGTCCCGCACCAGCACACCCACCACCACTCCCCGCTCACGTGCAGTCACCACCCCCACTACCATTTCCACATCCCCTGTGTCCTCTCCCAGTGTGTCTGTGATGCCCCCTCCGAAGATACACAAACGCAGGCACACACCCACCCAACAGCCATCCACCTCACAACAGCCTCCACCCCAAGCACCTGCACCCAAATCCACAAAAGCTACACCTCCTACAACCACCACCTCTTCCTCCACTCCCAAACCCCCTCCAGCTACCCATCCCAGTGTCTCCCAAAAACTTTTCCTGTCCACCCTAAACCCCCACCCCCGTCCAACTCATAGGTCCCGTACTAGCACCTCAGCCAAAACATCTCCGGGACCAGTGGTGCCTGTTGTTACAGGTATGTGGAGTGCACCGGCCACCAGGCCAGCCAGTGTGGCACAGAGCCACAGCACAGCCAGTCCCCCCCGTGAAGCACCTGAAGTTGGACAGTGCCCGGCGGGAGAGGGGGAAGACTCCAGCCAGCAAAGCTGCTCACAAGGGTCCCGGGAGGAGTGTCGACTCAGCTGTGACTCCTCCCAAGGTGGAGAAGGGCAGAAGAAATCTCCAAAGTCTGGGAGGAGCAGCATGGCGTAGAAGACCACCATCATCCCTGCTGCCCAGGAGGCCACAGCCAGCCCCATCGTCACTGGCCAGGACGCCACCGCCAGCCCCATCGTCACTGGCCAGGAGGCCACTGACAGCCCCAGAGTCACTGCCCAGGTGGCCACCGTCAGCCCCAGAGTCAATGGCCAGGAGGCCACCGCCAGCCCCATCTTCACTGGCCAGGAGGCCACCGCCAGCCCCAGAGTCACTGCCCAGGAAGCCACCGCCAGAGTCACTACCCAGGAGGCCACCGCCAGAGTCACTGCCCAGGAGGCCAATGCCAGTCACAGCCCAGCTGGCCAGGAGGGCCCCGCAAGCCACAGCCCAGCTGACCCATGAAGGACCGCCAGCTACAGCCCTGCTGGGCAATGAAGGACCACCTTGGCAAGGACCGCTGAACAGGGCAAAGACCGCCATGGAAAGCACCGCTGAACAGGTCTGACACTGGCAACTCAAGCACCGCTGAACAGGCCAAGGACCGCTGAACAGGGCAAAGACCGCCATGGAATGCACTGCTGAACAGGTCTGACACTGGCAACTCAAGCACTGCTGAACAGGCCAAGGACCGCTGAACAGGGCAAAGACCGCCATGGAATGCACCGCTGAACAGGTCTGACACTGGCAACTCAAGCACCGCTGAACAGGCCAAGGACCGCTGAACAGGGCAAAGACCGCCATGGAATGCACTGCTAGCCCATTTGCTGCAGGGGCAGTGACGCAACTGGGACCGTCACAGGGTGCGTGCTGCACTCTGGGCACCAGTCCCCCTCCAGAACCAGTGGAGAACAGCATCCACTCCGTCTGTCTTTGGCAGGATGAAGCACTCTGGGCACCAGTCCTCCTCCAGAACCAGTGGAGACCTGCATCAACTTGAGAGACTGTGGCTTTTCACTCCCCAGGATTGCACAGTGGGCAACCCACCCACTGTAGAGACTTGAGAGACCGTGGCTTTTTATTCCCCGGGATTGCACAGTGGGCAAGCCACCCACTATAGGGACTTGAGAGACTGTGGCTTTGCACTCCCCAGGATTGCACAGTGGGCAACCCACCCACTGGTGAGACTTGAGAGACTGTGGCTTTGCACTCGCCAGGATACATCAATGGGCATGGAGCCCCCTCGTGGATCTGGCGTGGTGCACTCATCCGGCTGAGGTGCCCCCCCTTCCCTTCCCCCTGAGGTGCCTGAGGTATTTCGATCTGATGCCGCTGCAGTGTTCTTTCCGTTTTGATTGGGTATTGAGTGTGGGCCTAGCCCATGGATTTTGGGCCCAGTGGTCCACGGACTATGAATGGTGCAATACCTGCACTACTAATCGTGGTGTATATTTTGTTTATTGTGTATATATATATGTATATATTTGCTTACTGTATTTTGATATATTACAATGGTTCCACTCATTTCCTTTTGTCTTTGCATTGTTCAGGAGGGTTTGGTGGGTGTTACTGTAATGTATAGATATGCATTGGTGTGTGTGTTGTAGTGGGTGAGGGTCGGGGTTGGGATGTTGGTTGTGTGTGTCCCTGTGTTTTTGCCTCCCCCTCCCCTATGTCGTAGGTGCAGTACTCACCGTGGTCTTCGCCGCTGGCGTTGTTGATCCTCGTATAGGAGCAGGAAGACTAACACTGGCAGAATATGGAGTTCCAGCTCCATGGTGCCCTCCTTCCTCGTGGAGTGTGTAGAGCTGAGCGTTTTCCCTTTGAAATGGCTGTTTCCGCTGTGTTTTTATCTGCGGTGAATCCGCCCCGGAAAAGGTGGCGGATTGGTAGGCTGTGATACTGTGGGCAGTACATTGTCTTCCGCCTGTCTGTTGGGGGTGACCGCCGCGCTGTTTGTTTCTACCGCCGTGGCAGTCGGAGTGTTAAAGTGGCTGTCTTTGTTGGCGGTTTCCGCCACGGTCATAATTCCAATTGTTTTACCGCCGGCCTGTTGGTGGTCTTACCGCCGCTTTAGCACTGTCCGCCAGGGTTGTAATGACCACCACTGTTTGGTATCTTTGTAGAGGCCTGGCCACCAATAACGCGCTTGTAAGATTAAAATTGTAGCCGCCACACCAGCATGGGCAGATGCAACCCCCTCATGCGCTGCATTAATCATACCTGGTCTTATGTCTTTATTAGGAATGTCTCTCACGCCTACACCTGGTATTCTAACTTCAGCGTTCAGGCGATCTCCCATTGAGTAGGAATATTTAGCTGGAAATGTTTTAGGATACGGCGTACCATCAGCCATAGCTTTCACGGCCGCTCATAAGTCTGAGTCTGGTTTTGTACTTAAACGTGTTACGCCAGCTACAGCAGCCACAGCCACTGCTGACTTTGCGGCTTCATCAGCCAATGTATTTCCAGCAACGTGTATCCTAACGCGCTGGTGTCCAAGTGTATGTACAACATGGAGATTTGGTAGCTTCTCTTTCAGATCTTCTACTTTACCCACAGAAGTCTTGGTTTAATGGTGTTGCTTTTGGAATCTCTGAAACAATTCTGGCGCCAGTAATGCTGATATTCATTAAAGGACTGGACACAATAATATAAATCACAAACAATCAGCATTGGCTGTGCAGGATCCGTATGTTCCAGCGCCATCAACAGAGCTTTTAGCTCTGCCAATTGTGCTGTGCAATCCCCCAGGGTTTGCAAAAAGGTGTGTAGGGGACAACATTTATCGTCCTACATATAGCCACTTATGACAGCGCAAGCAGCCGAATATTGGTGTTTTGTGCCAATCGCAGGTTGTGCTGAGCCATCGGTATACATGACTCTATGATATTGTTCGATAGGCAATTTATTTGCTGGAACTGGTTATTCTAGTTCATACTGCAAAAATTCTTGAGTTTGTAGCTTTGGGTCAAAAATGTAGTCTACATCCGTGGCTGTCAAAGACATAGCCCATTGTATACAACGTGGATATAATGCCTTGCGTTGGGAATGCTGGCTTTTGTAACAGCCTCTATGGCTGGAATCGGAGAAATTACAATAATGCGTTTTCCTTGGGCAAGAGGTCTTTCTTTAATGACAGCCATCTGTACAGCGGTGAGAATTTTGTCACTGGGAGCAAAGTGCTGTTCTGCAACTGAATATAAGTGTGATTTGTACATAATCAGGACTGTCTCACCTTCATTAAATGTCACATAGGTGAAGCCGATAGCACCAGCTATTACTCTGATAACCAAATGTGTTTTGTTGTCCCTTGTGTGTAAGTGTTGTGCTGCAAGCATGTCTGTTTGCAATTCTCTGAGAATGTGTGTTTATTCAATTGTCCAGAACTTGCTTGAAAAATCAGGACGTATCAGATCATATAAAGGTTTTATGCGTGTAGCATAATCTGGAATGTAAGTTCTGCCAAAATGTAGGAAACCCAATAGAGATTGGAGTTTTTTAATCGTATTCGGTGGTTGTAACTATGCGCATTTTTCTAAGAATTGTAATGCTAGGCTCTTCCCTGCACTTGACAGCTCATATCCCAGAAACAGGACGCTGAGGAAGGTGATTTTTGTTTCTTTGAAGTTGAATTTGTAGCCAAATTCCACGAATCCTACAACAATGCGGGCTACCCGTCAAGGATGTTGTAGCAGTTCATCATCCATAAGAAAGATATCATCTACATAGGACAATGCTTCAGGATCAATCTCGTGCAAAATTGCTGTCATACAAACTCAACAGTCCTGGGCTGTTCTTATACCCCTGAGGTAAACTACAGAATTTTTTTCTGGGAGCCTAGTGCACTGAAACTTGTTAATTCTCTACTCTCAGGCGCTATATTCTAGCAGAAGAAACCATTGAAAATATCCAATGTTGTTTTGTCTTTTTTACGCACTATATTATTCATTAGTGCTGTGCTATGTGAGTTCTCTATAGCATGACTGCGTGTATGACTGTTTAAGTGTCTGTATTCTAAGACTACTCTATATGAATGGTCTGGTTTGGCTACTGGGAACAATGGATTAGGGGAGACACAGGGTTCTATTACACCCTGGTACTCTAATTGTGTGAGTATTTCTCTCACACGTGCTTTTGCTTCATGTTTTATTGGATACTGAAGTTGAAGTTAATTTTTGATTGGAATTACATGGTAGGGGGATTCTCTATCACATCCTACATGATTTCAGTATAATGCAGGTGCCTGTGCCAAAGCCCAAGCAATGGTATAGGATTCAGTGAGTTCCTCTGGAACAAGGGGCGAGAAGGAAGGCTTAATCACGCCTTCCCCATATGGGCAGGTACGGACACATTCAGGTGGCCAATCTTTTTCGGCCAACAAAACATCATATATGTTTACTACGCGATCCCAAAAGATTGCGTCTATTATGCGCTCAATGTCTCCTTCTAACTGTAGCCTTACTTTATATACCCTATCAGGAGTGGAGACACGCATGTCTGCAGTTTCTAGTTGTATAAAGTCATCAGTTGCTTTCACCTCCCGATACTCTAGAAGACTCCGGCGAACTACTGTGACCTCTACCGCGCTGTCTAGCAGTGCTAGTGCCCGCTTCCTGTTCTTCAAGAGGACCCCTCTTCCTGAGTGATATGTCGGACTGTGACTTCTGCCACTTTTTTCTTTTTGAATTGGGTTTTTGTTGGGCGGGTTTCTCCTCCTTTTTAACAGAAACTTCTGATGAGCTTTGTGATTCCAGTCTCGGTTTCGCGTACTCTGTTCTTCGCTCTGATCGCCCACCTCCCTCATTTCGTTTTCCCGATGAGTCCTGAAAGGAACGAGATTGGTGTGTATCAATATATTGATATCTATCAGGTGTTTTTATATTATCTCGGTTTCTGAGATTATATCTATTCTGCGGGGTCTCCGTACGCAGAGATTCTCCCTTCTTTTTGCTAGGAGTTTTTTTTTTTTTTAACCCAGCGTTTCTTATTAACCTCAGGTGCTTGCTTGGGAAAATCTTTATTTGATTTGCCCTGAAATTGTGGTTTAGATGGTCTGGGCCCTAAACTGTTTCGACCAATGCAAGAATAGGTCTCTGCAATTATCTTAGGCAGCTCGTGTTCCTGATCCTGTTGCGGAACGTTACATAGCTGCATACGCACTGCTAGTGCGACCGCTTCCCCTTTAAGGTTACTTTAAATTATTGAGGATACTGTGGCAAAATTGCCCATCAAATGCATCCCCAAATCTAGGGCCGGGGCAGCCCCGTATTCATCTGGAATTTGTTTCAACACCTCCGGTAAATTGGCAAGTGTTGGTGTACCGTGTGCGGTCGTATAGAGTGCGGCAAATACCGTGCCCCAGGTATTACAGTTATCCACTGTAGGGACCATCCCAAATGGCAAGCACATTGTTAATATTCTATGTTTATCCTGAGGTCCCATTTGGGGAAATACTGCCTCCAACGGATTTACTTTTTGTGCTAACCAAAATGGAGTTTCCTCACGTTTGGCGGGTACTTTACCTATGACTGAAGGTACAGTCACAGGGTTTATACCTGGCGTCACTGCATGTGGATGTGCTGGGGCAGCACGTGCTGGGTTTGTATTTAATGTTTGCATTATGAATTGCACTAATCATCTATTTATCGCTGTTAACTCTTTGTATAATAAACGACCCTCAGCTACCGCTAAATTTGCAATTGCAGGACGTGGTGTATAGGTGGCCAATAAAGGCCAGGTAGGACCATCGTTACTTAGAGGACCTAACCTTACTGGTAAAATTGTGTGGGGTAGGGCACCATCAAGCCAATTATAATGTTCTTGATAAGATAATGGTATTTCTAAATATGCGTATGCTCTGTATTGTCCAGGTCCATTTGCAACTGTATAATAATGAAATGTATTTGTGTTCCCATCAACTGTTGGAAATGTGACCCAAGAGTAAAATAATTCTGTTCTATAAACTGCATGGGCATCACCACAAATGTGACTGGACCCCCCTGGCCCGTTAGCCATTTGCTAATAAATGTGCAGTCAAAGGTTGTCTCATATTAACTGCTATTTGTATCTGCTGTGGTTTTGCCATTATAGACAGACTATAAGTTCAGAGAAGGCACACCAAATAGAGTTTTTCCTTTTAAAGTTCTAGGTTGAACAACCTCCAGCTTCATATAGGTTAGCCTACATAGCTTGGGTGGAAATCCTCAGTACCACGGACGTTTCCGTATACGGTATTGAGGCGTCATTGTATATAATGAGACAGAGATACTCCGGAGGACCTGAAAATTAGAGCCTGACCAAACGTTGGTGGCGCCATGTTGCATAGGCTCTCATTATTCTATTGAGACTACTGGATTTTGAGCTGCAGAATCCCCCGCAGTGTGGAAGAATAGTTCCAACCCACTGCAGGTGACACCTGTTGCTCCAATCCGGGTTTTGCTCTGGTAATTAGCAGTGCCTCATCTCTACCCAAGGATAGGGATGATTGGGCAGCCGAGCTCATGACATACTTGGCTTCTAAGGGAAGTCATGGTCACTCAGATCTCATCCGTTTCTCTCATTTACAATTCAGTCTCATATATAAATGACAAACAGAGGCAGTATGTGTCTCAATAATGGGTTCAATAAAAGGACTGCTTCTTAGATTTCAAAGTGTGAGCTACAATAACCAGGACGACACAACGTGACAGTTTTAAATTGTGATGAGAAGAGTGAAGCATGAGAACAACACTATCATATTGTCACTATAATCAATGGACTCGCTCCTACCTAGGCTAGGATAGAGCACAGCGTGTTAAGCTCTAATTCTGTCCTTCAGGTTCCCCTGAGGAGACATCAACCCCCATACATGAGCAAAGGCCTGCGGTCTGCGTTAGCATCTGTAGCGAGGCATTCAGCAATCAGCATACAGTTGTGGTTCCCTGCCTGGAATCTCCCTATAACGTGTAAGGGACAAAGAAGTGTTTTTATAATAACACAGCTGATGTTCTGAGAAAATGTCCCTACGTAAGGATGTGTGTTTCCTACGAATGTTGGAGAAGTACAGAGTGATTAAGAATGTCTTGTTTGAGAACAGAGTGCTGGCCTAGGAAAAAACAGTTAGATAGACGGAAATAAAACAAGACCGTAAAAATGGTTATTGTAACAATAATAAGACGAAGCTGAATAAAATATATCTAGGTTAAAGTCCACAGCGGCCTAGTGTGTTAAAATAACGTGCATGGAGCTATAACTAAAATGGCTACACAACAGTAGATTAGTAGTGTTCTAGCAGCTTAGGCTGATAGAGGTAGCTATAGCAGAGCAGCCAAGGCTGAACTAGGAGACATGCAAAGCTACTATACCACTTATATGATATAGGTAAGCTATCATAAGAAAGTCAATACTCAGAGTTAATAAAAATAAAGGTACTTTATTTTAGTGACAATGTGCCAAAAATACCTCAGAGGATATACTTCCTTAGGAGTAAGTAAAATACACAAAATATACACACAAACCAAAATCAGGTAAGTAAAACAGTCAGAAAGTAGTGCAAGCACTGTAGAATACAATAGGATGCAATAGGCCTGGGGGCAACACAAACCATATACTAAGAAAGTGTAATGCGAACCATGAATGGACCCCTAGGCTAGTGTAGTGTGTGGAGGGTCACTGGGAGTGTAAGAAAACGTTAAGGGTGTCCAAGTTACCCCACCCAAGACCCTAGGAAGTAGGAGTAAAGTACTACTATTTCACTAGAAACACACTAAAGTCGAGAGAAGGGATTTTTCAAAGACCACAACAGACTGCAAAGCACTGAAGACTGATTCCAGGACCTGAGGACCTACAAAGGAAGGGGACCAAGTCCAAGAGTCATGAAAGTGTCTAGGGGGTGCAGGAGCCCACTAAACCCCAGATGAAGGTGCAAAATGGCTACCTCCAGTTGGAAGAAGCTGAAGATTCTGCAACAACGAAAGGAGCTAGGAACTTCTCCTTCATGCAGAAAATGTGTCACAGTGTGCTGGAGGAAGCAGAGTTGTTTCCTTGGCAAAATACTGCAATAAGCCTTGCTAGCTGCAAGAGTCACAGTTAAAGAAAAAGGGTGCTGCCAGCGCCCAGGAAGGACCAGGATATCACCACTTGGGTGAGGAGACAGAGGGAGCCCCTCAGCAACGTAGAGAGCTCATGCCCAAGCAGGAAGCACCCGCAGAAGTCCTTGAACACGGGTTCAAGAAGATTGAACATGGCGGTTGTCTCAACACTGCCAAAAGAGGTCCCACGAAACCAGAGATCAACTCAGGGAGCTGAGCATCGCAGGACAGAGGTCTGGGGACCTAGGCTCAGCTGTGCATGCAAGATTTCTTGGAAATGTGCACAGAAGCCCTTGTAGCTGCAGATCACGTAGTGCACAGGATTACTCTCTGGAGAGGGGAGGCAAGGACTTACCTCCTCCAAATTTGGACAGTTGGACCACTGGACCGTCTGGGTCACTTGGGTCCACCACCTGTGTTCCAGGGGCCACGCTCGTCAGGATGAGAGGGGTCCCAGAGTACCGGTGAAGCTGAAGTTTGGTGCCTGCTGA
This sequence comes from Pleurodeles waltl, assembly GCF_031143425.1. Lineage (NCBI taxonomy): Eukaryota > Metazoa > Chordata > Amphibia > Caudata > Salamandridae > Pleurodeles > Pleurodeles waltl. The sequence continues at coordinate 939,097 of NW_027150395.1, forward strand.
AGCAGGGGGAAGATTCTGTCAATCCACGGGAGATTTCTTCATGGCTTCCAGTGCAGGATGAAGGCAGGCAGCCCCCAAAGCATGCACCACCAGGAAACAGTTGAGAAAGCCGTCAGGATTAGGTGCTAAAATGTTGCTGGTAGTCTTCTTGCTACTTTGTTGCAGTTTTGCAGGCATCCTGGAGCAGTTAGCGGTCAATCCTTGGCAGAAGTTGAAGAGAGTGGTGCAGAGGAACTCTGGTGAATTCTTGCAAGTTGTTTTCTGAGGAAAAGCCCACTGGAGAGACCCTAAATAGCCCTCAGAGGAGGATTGGCCACCTAGTCAGGTGAGCACCTATCATGAGGTGTCTCTGACGTCACCTGCTGGCACTTGCCACTCAGAGGCCTCTAGAGTGCCCCCACACCTCCGGAAACAAGATGGCAGAGGTCTGGGATACACTGGAGGAGCTCTGGGCACCACCCCTGGGGCGGTGATGGAGAGGGGAGTGGTCACTCCCCTTTCCTTTGTCCAATTTCGTGCTAGAGCAGGGACTGGGGTTTCCCTAAACTGGTGTAGACTGGCTTATGCAAGGAGGGCACCATCTGTGCCCTTCAAATAATTTCCAGGGTTTGGGAGAGGCTACCCCTCCTCAGCCTTTAACACCTATTTCCAAAGAGAGAGGGTGTAACACCCTGCTCTCAGAAGAAATTCTTTCTTCTGCCTTCCTGGGACTGGGCTGCCCAGCCCCAGGAGGGCAGAACCCTGTCTGTGGGGTTTCAGCAGTGGTAGCTGCAGAGAAATCCCCAGACAGCTGGTTTGGCAGTAAAATGCTATTGAATTGGTGGCGGGTAAACCTTACAAATGTACCTGTCTTGGACTACCATAAATATTAAAACTCTGTGAACTATATTGTCGCCCAATATATATGGCTATACCTGTGCACAAATCACAGCACCTGCCACCACAGGGGCAATCCTGAAGGAATAACATGCAAAAAGATATGGATAGTGCACCACTGTGCAAAGTCAGTAAAGTCCAGTAACACAACATTGTCTTTTAAAAATCTTAATTTTTAATTATTGCTTTCTCTTGAACAAACAAACAATCAGTCAACACGTAAGAGTGGAGATGGAAAGGTTGAAATTAGGAAGGAAATTTGTACGAAAAGAAAGAGTGGAAAGACCAGAAGGGGGGGTAAGAGATGGAAACAAAAGCACAGGTTTAGACTCTCAGGGGGTACAAACACGCTCCAAGAAAAACTAACTATATGTAATCCGACAAATGCTAATTCTTATATTGTAACATCACCCATTGACCAGACTTTAGAGCAAGAACAACTAGTGATTGTTAATTTATCTGATCATGTACTTAATAAAGATGAATATGGAGTTCTTAGTAAAGGATTGGGCTTTTGTCCAACACAAATGGGCGATACTACCAACATTTTTATGGATGTATTTATACTTACACGTTTCTTAAAATTGAAGGACCTTTCAACTCCATGCATATGTCTAGCCGTTTGGCAGTCGAGTAACCGCCCGCTCTGTCTCATACGGTGTCTGATTTACAAGATTTGCAATTGCTCATGTCACTTACGGATGATACTAGTGTGGACATAAACAGTTTAAGATACGATTTGGGTATTGAGGAAGATACACAGGTCAATAGTGGACTTAAACCAGTTTCAAAATTTGTGCCTTTTGGAACACATCCCAACATTGATCGTTTCCGCACTAGAGTGACTAATGACATGTATAGGCGTCTCGATAAGAGTAACACTTTTAAATTTAGCAATGACAATCTGACCCAAATGGAGAGGAAAGCATTACATTCCCTAAAATCTGATCCTTTGTTGGTTATTAGTGAGGTAGACAAAGGTGGGAATGTACTACTAATGAATAAAGTCGACTACATTCAGGAAATTAACAGACAATTGAATGACACGGTGTGCTACGAATGCATTACTGAGAATCCAATGAAATCGCTTGGCGATTTCATTAATATGTGATTGGATGATCAGCGAGAGAGTGGCCTTATTTCTGATGGGGAATATAAATATTTGAAAGTACATGAACCACGTTTCCCATGTATCTATGTATTGCCCAAGATACATAAAGGAGATAGGTTTCCTACTGGTAGACCCATTATCTCGGGGAATTCTTCCCCCACAGAGAGACTATCTGAATATGTGGCCACATTTTTACAACCGTTTGTACACAATTTACCTGCGTATATACAAGATAGTAAAGACATATTAAATAAATTTGATGATTTTGAGTGGTCTGATGACCTGATGTTTGTAACCAAGGATGTTACTAGTCTTTACACTTGTATATATAAACAGTTCGGGATTAGAGCGGTTGAAGCTTTTCTGTGTACTAGGACGGCAGACCATTGGCAACATAATAACATGGTGATGGAAATGATTGATATCATTCTTTCAAAGAATTTTTTCTTACATGATGGTCAGTGGTTCCATCCAATACAGGGGACTGCGATAGGTTCCAGGTTTGCTCCTTCTTATGCCTGCCTTTTCATGGGTTGGTATGAGAGGGAGCATGCCTGGGGTAAGCACGCATCCCAATGGACTGATCTATAGTTTTTTTGGGGTAGATACATGGACGATATTATTCTCATATGGAAAGGCTCTGTTGAGCAACTTGTGATGTATCATATGTTTCTTAATGATAACCCCTTTAATGTCAAACTCAGTCTACATTACAGCAAGGAACAGATTGATTTTCTTGACATTACATTCTATGTTGAAGGGAATAAGATACAGAACACTCTCTTTAGAAAGCCTACCTCATGTAACAGTGTCCTACATGCCAGCAGTGCCCATCCTAAGTCTGTGATAAACAATATCCCCTTCGGAGAAATGGTCCGCATAAGACGCAATTGTAGCACCAACAAGACATTCACTACACATGTCGATAAAGCCAAACAAAGATTCAGAAATCGAGACTATGGAGAACATGTCCTGACAAAAGCGGAAAAGCGAGTAGGACAACTAATGAGAAGCAATACGCTTGTAATGAATAATAGTAATAGTGACAAAAGAAGAAAGGAGCAGACCCTTGTGAGATTTGTTACCCAATTCTCTACATCAAGTAATGACATATATAAGATCATTAGGAAGCATTGGCATTTACTATTGGAAATACCTAATATTCGTAATTGTATCTCCAAAAAACCTCAGATAATCTATCGAAGGGGTTATGCCCTTAAGGATCACTTGTGCCCCAGTTATATTGCTACAAATAAATCATCTACGTGGCTACCTATGGGCCTACTAGGTTTCTTTATATGTCATGAGTGCAACATCTGTAGCTTGGGTATTGCTAAAATCAAAACGTTCTGCTACAATTCTCGTAAAAGCTATGAAATCAAACAGTTCATCAACTGTAAAACGAGATATGCTGTTTACATTGTAGGATATGGATGTGGTAAAATCTATGTTGGCAGCACTATAAGGCCTCTCAAACGCCGTATACAAGAACATGTCCGTGCAATTAAGAATAAAGACATTAGATATCCTCTGTCACTGCATATGTTGGAACAACATACAGATTACAATAAAATCTGGTTTCATGAGATTGATACGGTACCACCAAACAAAAGAGGGGGTGACAGAGAATTGACCCCGTGGCGCAGAGAGGCAGCATGGATATGATACCTACGCGCTGTGAGTATGGGCCACAATACAGATGTAGAATTCCATGATTTCCTTTAAATAGTCATCGCTTGTTAGGTCTCTGTTCTCCCTTTTTTCCCCTGTTGGCTAATTTCTTTTTAGAATTTCACAATTTTAGGGTTTTCTGAATTGGATACTCACCCCCAATAGATGATGGGCCATAATTGTCATATTATCTATATGCATTTAGTATAATTGACACCAGTTCAAAATGGCTGTTGCCTTTATCCATTATGGCGAATATTTCAATGGTACTATGGTCGCTATAGCGACGGGTATATTTCCTGTGTGTTATTCATCCCAGATTATCTTTCTATTCTTATCCTGCAGGGCTTTACTAAAATCGTTTTCAAGCCCAACAATGTCTTATCTATATTCCTCCTTGTTTTGTCACCATCTACGTTCTTGATTACATCCTTCTAAGATGGCTGACACCCCATTTTAAAACGATCAGTTTTTCGTGGCTCTTCCTATGTCATGTTCATATAACATGGCATAGTGTGTAAGCTTTATACTTAAGGGCTTTATTATAAGAATGTCTTAGGCTTCGTTGGTTCTCAGTATAGTTGATACCAGTTCAAAATGGGCGACGTATTTATGCGATATGAAGAGCAATTTTATTGTATAATAGTCGCTATAGCAACTTATATTCATCTTGGGTCATGTTTAGTATAGAGTATCAGTTTCTTTTTACTTTTTAGGGCTTTATCAAAACTCCTGTTAAGCCCGTATAATGCTAGCTGGATCCTATACATCTGTTTATAGAATGGATGACACCATTAAAAAATGGCCGATCTGTTTACCTAAGATGGCGACTATTCTTATTCCAGAATGGTCGCCATAGCAATGAGTATGCCACCTGTGTCAAATAATCTTGTTATCTAGATTGCCCAGGGTTTAAAAGCAGATGTCAAGCTGGGCTCAGTTTACTTTCTTTGCCGACCGGGACGGACGTTGCTGATCCTTTATGTTATGGGGTAAGCAGTTACTAATTGATTGCAATTTCATGTGCTTCACGGACCTTTCAGGCAGTAATATCGATGACTAGGCATTTAAATTTAAGTATACCGCAAATGCCTTTTCTTTGTAAATGTCATCCTGTGGAACACTGTTTAGTAGTATGCCTATTAATTTCCTCTCCCATTGGGATTGTTTTGTAGTAATAACACGAATTAATAGCATATTAGTACATGTGTGGTGTTAGAATTTATAAATATATGTTCTTGTCTAAGCACTTGTAGCTTTGTGGGGTTATGGTTTATGAGCTGTGGTTTTTGTAAAATAGAAATAGCTATATTTATATATTTATTCTTAAAAGCTTTGGTTATTATCTTTAGAGTGCAATTTCTTGTGTTTTAAAAAAAAAAAATATTATGAGCTCTTTTGGTGGTCTTTCTTTGTAGCATTTTTTGCCATTTATGTAGGGCTATTTGTTTATGGAGTTTGTTGACCTCTTTTTAAATTCTCCATCTTTTCAACATTTGGAAAATATAAAATTTATGTGTGGGTAGTCGATAATTTTGGTTGTTACTCGTTTCTCAATCCATGGGGTATTACATAGTGTTGTCATTCTTTTTAGTAATAATAGGTTGGACATTTAATTCCAATAATATGGAAATACAATCAATTTAAAGACCATGCAAATATAAGATATGATGTGTTTGATATCATATTTATTTCTCTATATATAAAAAATGTATTATTATATTATATAATTTTTTTCTTTTCAATAAATATATTGTTAAAAATTACAGAATTATAGCGATAACATAAAAATCTTTAGAACTTTAAAGATTATATCCTTTTTAAAAAACCTGGTGTTTATATTTTGTTTTTTGTATTTTGTCTTTGTAAATATTAGTAATATGTGTCATGTGATATATTAATATATATGTCTTCATCGAATATATGTGTGAATAACATTCCTGGCAGCATGTGTCCCTTGTCTCTTATGATTATGAGTTCTTTATGACTATAAGTATGTGTATTAGAAGTGATTTTTTGTATATATTTTTTGCATGTTTTTGTACATTTTCTTTTTGTAGTTAAATTAATTTTGTATTTATTGTGTCTTTTCTGTCCTGGTGTGATATATACATTCTTTTTGTATTACATTTCAGCCCTGAAGAAGTATTTTTGTGTAGGATGAAACGCGTTGGCTGATTGTTCGTTTGTTCAAGAAAAAGCAATCATAAAAAATGAAGATTTTTAAAAGACAACGTTGTGTTACTGGACTTTACTGACTTTGAGCAGTGGTGCACTATCCATATCTTTTTGCATGTAATCCTTTCAGCTGGTTTGGCAGTACTGGAGGTCCATAGTGGAGCCCCGGGGATGCATGAAATTGGCTCCCCAATACCAGATTAAGCATGGGGGGACAATTCCATGATTTTATACATGTTACATGGCCCTATTCGGAGTTAACATTGTGAAGCCACATATAGGTATTGACCTATATGTAGTGCACGCGTGTAATGGTGTCCCCGCACTCACAAAGTTCGGGGAATTGGCCCTGAACTATGTGGGGCACCTTTGCTAGTGCAAGGGTGCCCTCACACTTTTTAACTTTGCACCCAACCTTCAACAAGTGATGGTTAGACATATAGGTGACATAAGAGTTACTTGAGTGCAGTAAAAATGGCTGTATAATAAGGTGTGCGTTATTTCACTCAGGCTGCAGTGGCAGTCCTGTGTAAATGTTTGTCTGAGCTCCCTATGGTTGGCAAAAGAAATGCAGCAGCCCATAGGGATCTCCTGGAACCCCAATACCCTGGGTACCTAGGTACCATGTACTAGGGAATTATAAGGGTGTTCTAGTGTGCCAATTGAAATTGGTAAAAGTGGTCACTAGCCTACAGTGACATATTTAAAGGCAGAGAGAGAATAGGCACTAAGGTTCTGATTAGCAGAGCCTCAGCGACACAGTTAGTCACTACACAGGTATACACATTCAGGACACAAACTATGAGCACTGGGGTCCTGGCTAGCAGGATCCCAGTGAGTGAGGCAAAAACAAACGTGCATACATGTAAAAATGGGGGTAACATGCCAGGCAAGATGGTACTTTCCTACACAACCCCCCTCTCGCCGAAATGAGGGACAATAAGGCTAATCTTGCCTAGAGGAGTCTTCATTGTCTAAGTGGAAATATCTGGAGAGTCCATCTGCATTGGAGTGGGTACTCCCAGGTCTATGTTCCACTGTATAGTCCATTCCCTGTAGGGAGATGGACCACCTCAACAATTTAGGGTTTTCACCTTTCATTTGTCTAAGCTATAATGGAGGTTTGGGTCTGTCTGAACAATGAAGTGAGTACCAAAGCTGTCTGGTCTTAACTTCTTCAAGGCCCAGACCACAGCAAAGGGCTCCCGCTCAATGGTAGACCAACGCTTTTCTCTAGGGGTCGACCTCCTGCTGATAAAAGCAACAGGTTGATCCTGGCCCTCAGAGTTAAGCTCTGATAGAACTGCCCCTACCCCTAATTCAGAAGCATCAGTCTGAACTATGAATGTTTTGAAATAACAAGGGCTTTTTAGGGCAGATGCAACGCACTTGGCTTGTCTGAGCTCTTCAAAAGCCTTTTGACAGCTAGCTGTCCATAATACTTTTTACGCATCTTCTATGATGTGAGGTCATTAAGAGGGGCAGCTATAGTGCCATAATTCTTTATGAACCTCCTGTAGTACCCTGTGAGGCCTAGGAAGGCTCTCCCTAGGGTTTGAGTTGTAGGGGGAGCCCATTCCATAATGGTTTGGATCTTCCCCTGCAGTGGTGCAATCTGTTCCCCACCTACAAGGTGGCCCAGATAAACCAATTCCCCTGCCCTATCTAGCACTTTGAAGCCTTGATAGTGAGGCCTGCCTTTTGGAGGGCCTCCAAAACTTTCCAGAGGTGGACCAGGTGATCATGCCAGGTGGAGCTAAAGACAGCTATATCATCAAGATATGCTGCACTAAAAGCTTTCAATCCTTGGAGGACTGTATTCACCAACCTCGGAAAAGGGGCAGGTACATTTTTCAATCCAAATGGCATAACAGTAAACTGATAGTGCCCTCCAATGGTTGAAAGTGCTGTTTTTGGTTTAGCATCTTCTGACAACTTAATGTGCCAATACCCTGCAGTTAAGTCAAAAGTGCTTAGATACTTGGAAGAAGCCAGTGTGTCTATTAGCACATCTACTCTGGGTATAGGGTGAGCATCAGTTTTGGTTACTTGATTGAGACCCCTATAGTCTACACAAAACCAAATTCCCTTTTTACCATCTTTCCTATGAGGTTTGGGTACAAGCACCACTGGGCTGGCCCAGGGACTTTCAGAAGGTCCAATCACTCCCAAATCTAACATTTTCTGTATCTCTTGTTTAATACAGTCTCTGACATGGTCAGGCTGTCTATAAATTTTACTTTTGACAGGTAACCTGTCTCCAGTATCAATGGTATGCTCACTCCAGGTAGTTGTACCTGGAATCATTGAGAAGAGGTCGGAGAACTGATCAAGGAGATTTATGCAGTTGTCCCCCTGCTCAGCAGTAAGGAAATGTGTTAATACAATTACCTCCACTAAGCCATCAGCTTCAGTGGTGGAGAAGAGGTCAGGGAGAGGGTCACTCTCTTCCTCCTGCCCCTTATCAGTGGCCATGAGTAGGGTTAAATCAGCCCTGTCATAGTAAGGTTTCAGGCGAGTGACATGAAGCATCCTAAGGGGGCTTCTGGAAGTGCCCAGGTCCAACAAAAAGGTGACCTCACCTTTCTTTTCCACAATGAGATGGGGTCCACTCCATTTGTCCTGGAGTGCTCTTGGAGCCAGAGGCTCCAATACCCACACCTTCTGTCCTGGGTGGGACTGAATCAGGACAGCCTTCTGGTCATGAAATGGCTTTTGGAGCTCTTGGCTGGCCTGAAGGTTTTTACTGGCCTTTTTCATGTACTCAACCATCCTTGATCTGAGGCCAAGTACATAATCCACAATGTCTTGTTTGGGAGCTTTTAAAGGTTGTTCCCAACCCTCAAGGTCAGATCTGAGTCTAACAAGTACTGATGCAACAAGTCAGATACACAATTATTCAACATGTGCTCTCTCAGAATACGATTATATAGCCTTTCATAGTCAGTCACCTTCCTGCCATATAAACATCCCTCCAAGGCCTTCACTGAAGGTCTACAAAGTCTGTCCAGTCTTGAGAAGACTCTTTTCTGTTATCTCTAAACTTTATCCTGTATTGTTCTGTGGTTAAGCCAAATCCATCTAACAGTGCATCCTTCAAAACTTTGTAATTGTTGGCATCACTCTCCCTGACAGTAAGGAGTCTGTCCCTACCTTTGCCAGTTAAAGATAGCTATATTATAGCAGCCCACTGCCTTTGAGGGACCAACTGTACCATACAGGCCCTCTCAAGAGCAGAAAAACACTTGTTTATGTCATCCCCCACCTTGTAAGGGGGGATAATCTTGAGCAGGTTTCTTGAATCTGTTTCTCTAACAAGATGACTATAAAGATTGCTGCTGTTGCCTCCATAGGGACTAACCCCAACTTCTGTCTTTCCCTCTCTACATCTAGGGATTCCCTGTCTAAGGCCAACTGCTGCTGTCTTAGCTTAAGTCTGGCCTCTTCCAACCTCAGCTTTCTGAGTTCCCTGTCTCGGGTGTTATCCTCAGGGTGGGAGGTTTGGGAATTCTCTGACACAGAGGTAATGCAAAAATTAGCAGAAGTGGACCTTTCTCTAACTACCTGAACCTTAGTGACCTGGCCTTTTGGAGTGAAAGGTGCCCTACTGATGCGTGATCCGCTCCCACTACCAGCTTCTCTAGGTGGCCTGATAACTGGAAGGTCTTTGGAAGTACCCTCCCCAGAGTCCTCAGGGCCCTCCCCTGATTCTACCTAGGTACCCCCCTCCTCTAACTCCTGATCCTGGGTTTGACCAGTCTGACTCTGGTCACATTCAAGGAGAAGGCTAAGAAGGAGATCTTTGGTAGGGTTCTTACCAATCCCTAAACTCCTTTCTATACAGAGACCCCTCAAACATTTAAAGTTTAAATTATCATAAGTTGTCTACACAACTTTGGGAGTGGCCTCTACTACAGACATAGTGGAAAGATAGAGTTCACGGGAGAGAGAAAAAGTTTAGAAAACTTTTAAAGAAAAAAATAAAACTTTTTCAGACTTTTCTGAAACGTTTTAGAAAGTTTTTAGAAAGAAAGTAAGACTGTTAAGGTTACTTGTGTATATTTCTAAGTATTTAGAATATGGTTTTCTTATGAAAAGCACCAATGACAAAGTGGTAAACCAGTTACAAGTACTTATCCCACTGCTGCACCACCAATGTAGAAGACTGGCTTGGCTTATAGTGGGTACCAATGGTACTTACACCTTGTGCCAGGTCCAGTTATCCCCTATTAGTAGATAAGTAATGTTCTAGCAACTTAGGCTAATAGAGGTATCTATAGCAGAGCAGCTAAGGCTGAATTAGGAGACATGCAAAGCTCCTACATACCACTTATATCATATAGTTACTATATCAAAAGAAAGACAATACTCAGAGTTACTAAAAATAAAGGTAGTTTATTTTAGTGACAATGTGTCAAAAATATCTTAGAGGATATACTCCCTTAGGAGTTAAGTAACATACACAAAATATACACAACTAACTAAATCAGGTAAGTAAAACAGTCAGAAAGTAGTGCAAACACTGTAGAATACAATAGGATGCAATAGGCCTAGGGGAAACACAAATCATATACTAAGAAGGTGGATTGTGAACCACAAATGGACCCCTAGGCTAGTGTAGTGTGTGGATGGTCCCTGGGAGTGTAAGAAAACACTAAGGGTGTCGAAGATACCCCACCCCAAGATCCTGGAAAGTATGAGTAAAGTACTGTTATTTCCCCAGAAACACACTAAAGTCGTGATAAGGGATTTTGCAAAGACCACAACAGACTGCAAAGCACTGAAGACTGAGTCCTGGACCTGATGACCTACAAAGGAAGGGGACCAAGTCCAAGAGTCATGAAAGTGTTCAGGGGGTGCAGGAGCCCACTAAACCCCAGATGAAGGTGCAAAATGACTGCCTCCGGATGGAAGAAGCTGAAGATTCTGCAACAAAGAAAGGTGCTAGGAACTTCTCCTTTGTGCAGAAGATGTCCCACGGCGTGCAGGAGGATGAAGTGTTGTTTCTTTGGCAAAATACCGCAAACAAGTCTTGCTATCTGCAAGAGTCACAGTTAGAGAAAGAGGGTGCTGCCCAGGCCCAGGATGGACCAGGATGTCACCACTTGGGTGAGGAGAAAGAGGGACCTTTCAGCATCATAGAGAGACTAAGCCCAAGCAGGGAGCACCCACAGAAGTCCTTGAACATGGGTTCAAGAAGTCTGAATGCAGCAGTTGTCTCAACACCTCTGAAGGAGGTCCCACGACACCGGAGATCAGCTCAGGGAGCTGAGCATCACAGGACAGAGTGCTGGGGACGCAGGCTCAGCTGTGCATGCAGGATTTATTGGAAATGTGCACAGTAGCCCTTGTAGTTGCAGATCACATGTTGCACAGGATTACTGTCTGGAGAGGGGAGGCAAGGACTTACCTCCTCCAAATTTGGATAGTTGGAACACTGGACAGTCTGGGTCACTTGGGTCCACCACCTGTGTTCCAGGGGCCATGCTCGTCAGGGTGAGAGGGGTCCAGAGTACCGGTGAAGCTGAAGTTTGGTGCCTGCTGAAGCAGGGGGAAGATTCCATCGACCCACAGGAGATTTCTTTGTGGCTTCCAGTACAGGATGAAGGCAGTCAGCCCCCAAAGCATGCACCACCCATAAACAGTCAGGAAAGCTGGCAGGATTAGGCGCTACAATGTCGCTGGTAGCATTCTTGCTACTTTGTTGCAGTTTTACAGGCATCCTGGAGCAGTTTGTGGTCTATCCTTGGCAGAAGACGAAGAGAGAGGTGCAGAAGAACTCTGGTGAATTCTCGCACATCGTTATCTGAGGAAAAGCCCACTGGAGAGACCCTAAATAGGCCTCAGAGGAGGATTGGCCACCTACTCAGGTAAGCACCTATCAGGAGGGGTCCTTGACATCACCTGCTGGCACTGGCCACTCAGAGGCCTCCAGAGTGCCCTCACACCTCTGGAAACAAGATGGCAGAGGTCTGTGACACACCGGAGGAGCTCTGGGCACCACCCCTGTGGTGGTGATGGACAGGGGAGTGGTCACTCCCCTTTCATTTGTCCAGTTTCGTGCCAGAGCAGGGATTGGGGGTTCCCTAAACCGGTGCAGACTGGCTTATGCAAGGAGGACACCAAAGGCTGGGAGAGGCTGCCCGTCCCAAGCCTTTAACACCTATTTCCAAAGAGAGAGTGCGTAACATCCTGCTCTCTGGGGAAACGCTTTGTTCTGCCTTCCTGGGACTGGGCTGCCCAGACTCCAAGAGGGCAGAACCCTGTCTGTGGAGTGGCAGCAATGGTAGCTGCAGAGAACACCCCAGAGAGCTGGTTTGACAGTACTGGAGGTCCATAGTGGAGCCCCGGGGATGCATGGAATTGGCTCCCCAATACCAGATTTGGCATGGGGGGGCAATTCCATGTTTTTAGACATGTTACATGGCCATATTCGGAGTTAACATTGTGAAGCCACATATAGGTATTGACCTATATGCAGTGCACACGTGTAATTGTGTCCCCGCAAAGTTCGGGGAATTGGCCCTGAACAATGTGGGGCACCTTTGATAGTGCAAGGGTGCCCTCACACTTTGTAACTTTGCAACAAACCTTCAACAAGTAATGGTTAGACATATACGTGACTTATAAGTTACTTGAGTGCAGTAAAGATGGCTGTGAAATAATGTGTGCGTTATTTCACTCAGGGTGCAGTGGCAGTCCTGTGTAAAGTTTTGTCTGAGCTCCCTATAGGTAGCAAAAGAAATGCTGAAGCCCATAGGGATCTCCTGGAACCCCAATACCCTGGGTACCTAGGTACCACATACTAGGGAATTATTAGGGTGTTCCAGTGTGCCAATTGAAATTGGTAAAAGTGGTCACCAGCCTATAGTGACATATTTAAAGGCAGAGAGAGAATTGGCACTAAGGTTCTGATTAGCAGAGCATCAGTGATACAGTTAGTCACTACACAGGTATACACATTCAGGCCACAAACTATGAACACTGGGGTCCTGGCTAGCAGGATCCCAGTGAGACAGTTAAAAACAAAGTTAAATACATGTAAAAATGGGGTAACATGCCAGGCAAGATGGTACAGAGACAGACTCCTGATTGTCAGAGAGGATGATGCAGATATCTACCAAATTCTTACAAATGCACTCTTGGGTGGTCTGGGCTTAACCACTGAACTGTATAGACTTACCTTCAGAGAGACCAGAAAGGAGTCATCACAGGACTGGACAGACTTTGTAGGCTGTTCTGTGAAGGCCCTAGAAGGTTGGTTACATGGCAGTAAGATGACTGATTATGAAAGCCTATATAACTTGATTCTGAGAGAGCATATCTTAAATAACTCTGTGGCTGACTTCTTGCATCCGTATCTTGTGGACTCACATCTGACCTCTCCCCAAGAATTGGGAAAGAAGGCAGACAAATGGGTCAGAACAAGCGAGAACAGAAAAGCTCATACAGGGGGGTGACAAGGATGGCAAGAAGAAGGATGGTAAGTCACATGACAAGGGTGGGGACAAGGATAAAAAATCAACAGAGTCTTCATCATCCCACAAAAATCCTCTGGAGTAGTGTGTCCAAAACCTCTTCTCACAAAGATAAGAAACCTTGGTGTTATCTGTGTAAAGCCAAAGTCCATTGGACAACTGATCCTCATTGTCCAAAAAGAAACACCAAACCTCCCTCCACCATAACCCCAACTGCAACCACTAGTGCCCCTAGTAATAGCAGTGGTGGTGGGAAAACACTACTAGTAGCCAGTCAAAGGGTGTAGCTGGGATCACCATTGGTAATGTATTTGGGGTTGGTCTAGTTAGGGAGATCACTTAGACTGTTTTAGTCTCTGATGGTGGCATTGACCTAGCCTCTTTAGTTGCTTGTCCCCTTAATATGGATAAGTGCAAGCAGCTACCCCTGATTAATGGTGTTCAGGTTGAGGCTTACAGGGACACAGGTGCCAGTGTCACCATGGTGATGGACAAACTGGTTGCCCCTGAACAACACCTACTTGGTCACCAGTACCAAGTGACAGACGCCCATAGCAGCACTGTGAGCCACCCCATGGCTGTTGTGAATCTCTTCTGGGGGGGGGTTACTGGTCCAAAGAAAGTTGTGGTAGCCACTGATTTACCTGTAGAATGTCTGCTAGGCAATGATTTGGAGACTTCAGCTTGGGCTGAAGTGGAGTTGGAGGCTCATGCAGCAATGCTGGGCATTCCAGGGCACACCTCTGCTCTTACCAGGGCTCAGGCCAAGAAGCTAAGAGGACAGGGAAACTTGGATCTTGGAACAATGGACCAAGTGCTCCCAAAAACAATGGGTAGGAAGGGCAAAGCCTTGTCCTCTATCCCTCCCTCCACAGATGATTCCCCTTTTGAGGAAGAGGAATTCTATCCCGGTGCAGAACCTACACCAGAGGAGCTGGAAGCTTATACAGTTGAGCTTTTGGGTGCAGAGGGGCCTGCCAGGAAGAGCTGAGTGTGGCACAGCAAACCTGTCCCACATTGGAGGGCCTCAGACAGCAAGCTGTCAAACAGTAAAATGGTGATGTCACTGACATACACAGAGTTTACTGGGAGAATAATCTCCTCTATACTGAAGCAAGGGACCCTAAACATGGGGCCACCAGGAGGCTAGTCATCCCCCTTCTGTACAGGGAATTCTTCCGAACTCTGGCTCATGACATCCCTTTAGCTGGGCCTTTAGGCCAGAGCAAAACATGGGACAGACCCGTTCCACTTTTTCACTGGCCCCATATGTCAGAAGACACAACGGGCTTTTGTCACTCCTGTGTCACCTGCCAAGCCAGTGGCAAGACTGGTGACACCCCAAAGGCCCCCTTAATCCCGCTATCAGTGGTTGGGTACCCTTTGAAAAGTAAGAGTTGATACTGTTGGCCCCCTTGACCCTCCAACAGCTTCTGGCAATAGGCTTATCCTTGTGGGGGTGGACCATGCCACAAGGTACCCAGAAGCTATTCCCTTAAGGACCACTACAGCTCCTGCAGTGGCAAAGGCCCTCCTGGGAACCTTTTCCAGAGTGGGCTTTTCTAAGGAAGTTGTGTCAGACAGAGGTAGTGACTTCATGTCTGCATACCTAAAAGCAATGTGGAACGAGTGTAGTGTTACATAGAAGTTCACCACCCCTTATTATCCACAGACTAATGGTCTGGTTGAGAGATTTAATAAAACTCTCAAAGATATGATTATGGGGCTCTTTGAAAGACTCAGAAGGAGATGGGATGTCCTATTACCATGCCTCCTTTTCACCTACAGGGAGGTACCCCAAAAAAGAGTGGGCTACAGCCCCTTTAAACTCCTCTTTGGTCACCCTGTTAGAGGTCCACCTGCTCTTGTTTAGGAGGGTTGGGAGCAATCTTTAAAAGCTACAAAACAGGACATTGTGGACTATGTACTTGGCCTGAGAAGTAGGATGGTTGAGTACATGAAAAAGGCCAGAAAAAACCTTCAGGCCAGCCAAGAGCTCCAAAAGCAATGGTTTTACCAGAAGGCTGTCCTGAATGAGTACCACCCAGGACAGAAGGTGTGGGTATTGGAGCCTGTGGCCCCAAGAGCACTCCAGGACAAATGAGGTGGACCCCATCTAATAATAGAGAAAAAAGGTGACGTCACCTACTTGCTAGACCTGGGCACCGCCAGAAGTCCCCTTAGGATGCTTCATGTCAATCACCTAAAGCCTTATTATGACAGGGCTGACTTAACCCTGCTCATGACTACAAATGAGGGACAGGAAGAACAGAGTGTCCCTCTCCCTGATCTCTTCTCCACCACTGAAACTGATGGTTTAGTGGAGGGAGTGTTTCTGGCAGGCTGACTTACTGCTGAGCAGAAGGAAGACTGTAAAAATCTCCTTGATCAGTTTTCTGAACTCTTCTCACTCACACCTGGTACAACTACTTGGTGTGAGCATACAATTGACACTGGTAACAGTCTACCTGTCAAAAGCAAAATTTACAGGCAACCTGACAATGTCAGAGATTGTATAAAAGCTGAAGTTAAAAAAATGTTAGATGTTGGAGTTATTCAGCCTTCTGATAGCCCTTGGCTAGCCCAGTGGTGCTTGTCCCCAAACCACATAACAAAGAAGGAAAGAGAGAAATGTGGTTTTGTGTGGACTATGGGGGTCTCATTACAGTAACCAAAACAGATGCTTACCCTATACCCAGGGCAGATTAGATAATAGATACACTGGCATCTGCCAAGTATCTAAGCACTTTTGATTAGACTGCAGGGTATCTGCAGATCAAAAGGTCAGATGAATGCAAAAACATCATTTTCTACCATGGGAGGGCATTATCACATCACAGTGATGCCCTTTGTTTTGAAAAATGCACCTGCCACTTTTCAGAGGCTGGTGAATACAGCCCTCCAAGGTTTGGAAGCTTTTAGTGCAGCATATTTGGACGATATTGCTGTCTTTAGCTCCACCTGGGAGGACCAACTGGTCCATCTCTGGAAAGTTTTAGAAGCCCTGCAAAAGGCAGGCCTAACTATCAAGGCTTCAAAGTGCCAGATAGGGCATGGGAAAGTGGTTTATCTGGGCCACCTGGTAGGTGGGGAACAGATTGCACCACTTCAGGGGAAGATTCATACCATTATGGACTGGGCTTTCCCTACAACTCATACCCAGGTCAGAGCCTTCTTAGGTCTCACTGGGTATTACAGGAGGTTCATTAAGAACTATGGCTCCACTGCTGCACCTCTTAATGATCTCACCAGTAAAGCAAAATGCCTAAAAAGGCATTGTAGACAGCTAGCTGTCAGAAAGCTTTTGAGGAGCTTAAGCAGGCAATGTGCTCTGCACCTGTCTTAAAGAGCCCAAACTGCTCCAAAAATGCATTGTTCAAACAGATGCTTCTGAATTAGGGGTAGAGACTGTACTATCACAACATAACTCAGAGGGCCAGGATCAACCTGTTGCTTCATCAGCAGGAGGTTGACCCCTAGAGAAAAGTGTTGGTCTGCCATAGAGAGGGAGGCCTTTGCTGTGGTCTGGGCACCGAAAAAGCTGAGACCCTACTTGTTTCGGACTCAGTTAATTGTTCAGACAGACCACAAACTTCTATATTGGCTTAAACACATGAAAGGTGAAAACCCAAAATTGTTCAGGTGGTCCATCTCCCTACAGGGAATGGACTATACAGTGGAACATAGACCTGGGAGTGCACACTCCAATGCAGATTGACTCTCCAGATATTTCCACTTAGACAATGAAAACTCATCTGGGCAAGGTTAGCCTTATTGTCCCTCTTTTGGGGGGGTTGAGTAGGAAAGTGCTGTCTTCCTTGGCATGTGACCACCATTTTTACCTGTATGTCAGTAAGTTTTTGCCTGTCTCACTGGGATCCTGCTGGTCAGGACCCCAGTTCTCAAAGTTTCTGGACTAATGTATGTGTCTGTGTAGTGCCCAACTGTGTCACTGAGGCTCTGCTCATCAGGACCTCAGTTCTTATGCTCTCTCTGATTTTAAATTTGTCACTGTAGGCTAGTGACTTCATTTACCAATTTCAATTGGCACACTGGACCCCCCTTATAAGTCCCTAGTATTTGGTACCTAGGTATGCAGGGCATTGGGGTTCCAGGAGATCCATATGGGCCTCAGCATTTCTTTTGTCAAACATAGGGAACTCAGACAGACCCTTGCACAGGCCTGCCATTCCAGCCTGCATGAAATAACGCACACCTAATTTCATAGCCATTTTCACTGCACTGAAGTAACTTATAAGTCACTTATATGTCTAACCTTCACTTGCTGAATGTTAGGAGCAAAGTTACTAAGTGTGAGGGCACCCTTGCACTAGCAAAGGTGCCTCACATAGTTCAGGGCCATTTGCCCGGACTTTGTGAGTGCAGGGACACCATTACACGTGTGCACTTCATATAGGTCGATACCTATATGTAGCTTCACAATGGTAACTCCGAATATTGCCATGTAACATGTCTAAGATTGTGGAATTGTCCCCCCATTCCAAATCTGGTATTGGGAGCTACTTTCATGCATCCTGGGGGCTCCACCATGGACCCCTAGTACTGCCAAACCAGCTCTCTGAGGCCTGCACTGCAGCTACAGCTGCTGCCACATCACAGACACGGTTCTGCCCCCATGGGGTCTGGGCAGCCCAGTCCCAGGAAGGCAGAACAAAGCATTTCCTCTGAGAGCAAGGTGTGACACCCTGTCCCTTTGGAAATTGGTGTTACAGGCTGGAGAGGGGTAGCCTCCCCCAGCCTCTGGAAATGCTTTGATGGGCACAGATGGTGCCCTCCTAACATAAGCCAGTCTACACCGGTTCAGCGACCCCTTCTCCCCTGCTCTCGCATGAAACTGGACAAAGGAAAGGGGAGTGACCACTCCCCTGTCCATCACCACCCCAGGGGTGGTGCCCAGAGCTCCTCCAGTGTGTCCCAGGCTTCAGACATCTTGCTTTGCAAGGTGTGGGGTCACTCTGGAGGCATCTGAGTGGCCAGTGCCAGCAGGTGACGTCAGAGACCCCTTCTAATAGGTCTTTAGCTCATAAGGTAGCCAATCCCCCTCTCAGAACTATTTAGGGTCTCTCCTGTGGGTTCTCTTCAGATTCTGCTTGCAAGTTTCCTTCAGGAATCCTTTGCAACAACTTCTGACCTCGGATCAATCACAGCTTGCTCCAAGAAACGCTGTAACTGTAACAAAGTGTCTACAAGAGACACTTTTCTTCAGCAACCTCAGCTCTAAGTCAGCAACTGCAACAGTTTCCATGATGTGCGCACTCTGGGGACTCCCTGTCTTTATCCTGCACCAGAAGGACCGCAGAAATCTCCTGTGGAGTGACGGAGTCACACCCCTGCTCCAATCAGACACCTTCCAAAATGACGACTGGTAACCTGGGACTCCTCTCACAGCGGTGAGCTTGCTCCTAAGGTCACAGAGGGTGGACATCTTCATCATAGACTGTCCTGAGGTCCTGTTGATGCAATTTGTAGGAGGTAAGACCTTGCCTTCCCTGAGAGCGACGGTACCCCTGTGTACTGCGTCTTCTTCACCTCACGAGGCCTCTGTGCACTCTTTGAAAAATTACTTTGTGCACAGACTGGCCCAGGTCCCCAGCACTCCATCCTGCGACACTCAACTCAATGAGTTGTTTTCCGGCGGTGTGGGACCTTCCTTTGTTGTGCTGCATCAACCCCATTTTGCACCTCTTTTGTCCCCGTGTCCTGGGACCTCCGGGGTTGCTGGCTGGCATCCTGAGGGCTCTCTAAAGTGCAGAGAGGCCCCTCTTCCTCCTCACAGGCCCCTCCTGGGTCCATCCAGTGCCATTTTGATGCATAATGCACTTCTGTCATAGCCAAGGATTGTTGGCAACTTCCAACACGAAATTGCATCTGCAACAATCTTCTTGCCATGGGACATCGTTTGCATCATGCAGGAACCCACTGGCATCTTCCTAGGGTGCATTTCTGCAGTCTTCGACTAACCATGGACTCTTCTTTTGCACCCTCTTCTGGGTTGGCAGGGGCTCCTGTCCTTCCAGGAACTTCTTTCGACTTCTGGACTTGGTCCCCTTCCTTTGCAGCTCTCCAGGTCCAGGAATCCAGCAGTTGTTCTTTGCAGACTTGGTTGGCTGCTGCAAAATCCCAATCATGAGGTTTAGTGTGTCCTAAGGAAACTTTCAGTACTTTACTCCTGCTTTTCTGGGCTTTGGGGTGGGTAATTTACTTACCTTTACTGTATTGTTACTCTCCCAGCGATTCTGCACACACTACACCTGTCTAGTGGGGAATTTGTGATTTGCGTTCCACTTTCTTAGTGTATGGTTTGTGTTGCCCCTAGACCTATTTTCTCCCACTGCAATCTACAGCATTTCCTATTGTTTGAATTGTTCTATGACTATTTACTTGTCTGATTTTGGTGTCTAGTGTATATATTGCGTATAATACTTACTTTCAGAAGGAGTATTGCCTCTAAGATATTTTTGGTTCTGTGTCACCCAAATAAATCCCTTTATTTTTGGTAACACTGAGTAGTGTCTTTTTTTTAATTGTGTATAAGTACTGTGTAGATATTGCAGGAGCTTTGCGTGTCTCCTAGTTCAGCCTAAGCTGCTCTGCTATAGCTACCTCTATCAGCCTAAGCTGCTAGAACACTACTACATTTCACTAATAAGGGATAACTGGACCTGGTATAAGGTGTAAGTATCCAAGGTACCCGCTACAAACCAGGCCAGCCTCCTGCAGATAGATATTGTTATCAAGTTTCCTTTGCTGGCCCCTCTTTCCTGGCCTAATTGCTGCATCTACATGATACATAGTGAGTATACGAGTTTTTAATGTTTTCAGGTTCTGGCCTCCTCTTTGACGGCAGCCAGTGTCCAAGGTTCTTCCATTTCTCCCTCCAACTACCTGTTCACAGTCCCAAAGCCCACTCCTCAACCCATCCCACGCACAAAGTCAGAAAGCATGTACCCAAGACAACAGACAGGACTCGCACAGAGAAGCAAAGGCACCACACTTCACTCCACAGGCCCACACTCAGCCAAGACACAGAAGCACATACAACAACAGCCACTGCTACCACTGTCTCCCCATCTTCCTCCCTCACAGTCACATCAACAGACAAACCTGCGAGCACTGCTTCATCAGTCCCAGATCCTGCCACCTGTACAGCCTTGCCCACCGTTACCACAACAGCAGACACTCAGATAGCACCCCATTCACCACATGCAGAGTCATCACCACCAGCATCACAACCTCATGCAGCACACCCAACTCACTTGCAGACATAACAACAACATACAGACACATGTCCTGTTTGTCCTCTCCCACTCTGTCTGCCCACCCCCCTCCAAAAACACATAAACGCTCCCACTCAGACACTCAACATCTATCCACCTCACACATGCACACTGTCCATGCATCTGCAACCAAGGCCAGCACACCTACTCCTCCTACAACCACTCCCTCTGCATCCACTCCCAAACTTCCTCCAACAGCCCACCCAATTGGACATAAGAAACCTTTCCTTTCCCGCCTTGACCTCTTCCCTCCCCCCGTCCTTTCCGTGAGAGGAAGATCCCTGTCCCCCAGCCCAGTACCTCAGGCTCCCAGTCCACTCCTGTTCCTCCCCCTGCAGCTACACCTGCCACTAAGGGACACAAGAATTGTACTCCGGCCCCCTGCCCCAAGCAACCACCTCTGCCCCCAAGACAACGGAGCAATGTGAGAAAGTAGCCTCTTTCTAGCATGCTTACCCTAATGTTGGCCTGTTGTCAGTGTTTGTCAGTGTGTTTTACTGTGTCACTGGGATTCTGCTACTCAGGACCCCAGTGCTAATAGTTTGTGGCCTACATGTCAGTACGTTTTACTGTTTTGTCAGTATGCTAGACTAGGTCACTGGAGTCCTGCTAATCAGAACTCCAGTGCTTATGCTGTCTCTGGTTCCAAGTTTGTACTTACATACTGGTAACCCAGTGTTCCACTCCGAATTGGCATACCGGGCCCCCCTTACAAATCCCTAGTATATGGTATCTGGGTACCAAGGGCATTGGGGTTCCAGGAGATCCTTATGGGCTGCAGCATTTCTTTTGTCACCCATAAGGAGCTCATGCAAACCTTTTTTCAGGACTGCCACTGCAGCCTGAATGAAATAGTGTACACACTATTTGACAGCCATTTTTCACTGCACTAAGTAAATTATAAGTCACCTATGTGTCTAACCTTCAGACCCTGAAGTCTAGGTGCATAGTACCTGTGTGTGAGGGCCCCCCCTGCATTAGCAGAGGTGCCCCCATGTTGTCCAGGACCATTTTCCTAGACTTCGTCAGTGCGGGGCACCATTATAAGTGTGCACTGTATATAGCTCAATAACTACATATAGCTTCAAAGTGGTAATTCCGAATATGGCCATGTGAGGTGTCTAACAACTGGGAATTGTACCTCAATACTGATTCCCGTATTGGTTGCACAATCCCATGCACGCTGGAGGCTCCACCATAACCCCCCAGTACTGACAATCCAGCCTTCTGAGGTTTTCACAGGTTTTCAGCCCCAGCTGCTGCCACCTCACAGACAGGATCCTGCCCTACTGGGGCTTGAGCAGCTCAATTCCAGGAAGGCAGAACAATGCATTTGGTTTAGGAGAGGGGTGTTACACTATTTCTCTTTGGAAATATGTGTTACAGGCATGGGAGGGGTATCCTCCCAGGGCCTCTGGAAATGCTTTGAAGGGCACAGGTGGTACCCTCCTTGCATAATCCAGTCTACACCGGTTCAGAGACCCCCAGTCCTTGCTCTGCCATGAAACTGGACAAAGGAAAGGGGAGTGACCACTCCCCTGTCCATCGCACCCCAGGGGTGGTACCCAGAGTTCCTCCACAGTGTCCTTGGGTTCTGCCATCTTGTTTTCAGGATGGTCAGGGAACTCTGGGAGCATCTGAGTGGCCAGTGCTAGCAGGTGACATCAGAGACTCCACCTGATAGGTCCATACCTGGTTAGGTGACCAATACCCCGCTGAGGGCTATTTAGGGTCTCTCCTGTGGGTGGTTCTCCAGATTCAGATTGCAAGACTCCAGCAGGAAAACTCTGCATCCTTAAGGTATAACAACATCTCTCTCTTGCATTATGTCATATACAGAGAATAAGAAAGGAAAGTAATAAGCAATAATACTATCAAACATCAATAATATTTATTCATAATAAACATAATAATATAATCGTTTTTTATCAAACATAGAGATCATTGCTATGTACAGACACCCCCTCTGGACAAGCCAACATAGGACCCAGACACAAAGGAGAACACACCATTAACAGAGACAACATATACCACACAAATAGACACAGACAATGTCAAAAAACAAATCTCAAGACAAGACAGAAAAGTCCAAAAAACAGATAAACCCCACCAAACAAATTCACCATTTATCAAACAACTAACATTTAACAAACTATAACAAAATGAACACACAAAATTATATATAAATTTATAGAGATGTTACAACAGTTTTTGATAACTTATATATGAGAGAACAGTCCGCCCTCTCTCTCAATTGTCATGATGCATTTAGAAATAAGTTCCAAGATGTTATTCCTTCTATCAAATGTCCTATGATCTCTATTTTTGATAAAAAGGATGATATTATTATGTTTATTATGAATAAATATTATTAATTTTGCTCATGACTTTCCTTTCTTGTTCTCTGTATATGACATAATGCAAGAGAGAGAGATGTTGTTATATTTTAGGTAGATTACCCTTAATCTCTCTCTTTATTGATTTAGGGGCCCTGTTTTCCACTTGATCTGCATACTCTGCATCCTTTACTTCATCTTCTACCGACGGATCAACCATTGACTGCTCTAGGAACTGTACAAAACTGCAACAAAAAAGCAAAGACCACTTCTGCAAACTTGTAACTTCAGTTCCTGCCAGCAACTGCAACAGTTTCCATGTTGTGCATGCTCCGAGGACTGCCTGTCTACATCCTGCACCAGAAGAACTGAAGAAATCTCCCATGGAGTGATTGAGTCACTTCCTTGCTTCAGCAGACATCACTCTGCAGTGACGACCGGTACTCAGGGTCCCCTCTCCTGATGACGAGCATGGGTTCTGAAACACAGGTGGTAGACTAAAGCAACCCTGACTGTCCAAAGGTCCAGCTGTCCAAATTTGATGTAGGTAAGAGCTTGCCTCCCAGTGCCAGATAGTACCCATGTGCACTGTGTGAGAAGGTAGCCTCTTTCTAGCCTTGTTACCCCCACTTTTGGCCTGTTTGTGAGTGTATGTCAGGGTGTTTGTCACTGTTTTCACTGTCTCACTGGGATCCTGATAGCCAGGCCTCAGTGCTCATAGTGAAAACACTATGTTTTCAGTATGTTTGTTATGTGTCACTGGGATCCTGCTAGTCAGGACCCCAGTGCTCATAAGGTTGTGGCCTATATGTATGTGTCACTGGGACCCTGTCACACAGGACCCCAGTGCTCATAGGTGTGCATGTATGTGTTCCCTGTGTGGTGCCTAACTGTCTCACTGAGGCTCTGCTAACCAGAACCTCAGTGGTTATGCTCTCTCATTACTTTTAAATTGTCACTAACAGGCTAGTGACCATTTTTACCAATTTACATTGGCTTACTGGAACACCCTTATAATTCCCTAGTATATGGTACTGAGGTACCCAGGGTATTGGGGTTCCAGGAGATCCCTATGGGCTGCAGCATTTCTTTTGCCACCCATAGGGAGCTCTGACAATTCTTACACAGGCCTGCCACTGCAGCCTGAGTGAAATAACGTCCACGTTATTTCACAGCCATTTTACACTGCACTTAAGTAACTTATAAGTCACCTATATGTCTAACCTTTACCTGGTAAAGGTTAGGTGCAAAGTTACTTAGTGTGAGGGCACCCTGGCACTAGCCAAGGTGCCCCCACATTGTTCAGAGCCAATTCACTGAACTTTGTGAGTGCGGGGACACCATTACACGCGTGCACTACATATAGGGCACTACCTATATGTAGCTTCACCATGGTAACTCCGAATATGGCCATGTAACATGTCTATGATCATGGAATTGCCCCCTCTATGCCATCCTGGCATTGTTGGTACAATTCCATGATCCCAGTGGTCTGTAGCACAGACCCTGGTACTGCCAGACTGCCCTTCCTGGGGTTTCTCTGCAGCTGCTGCTGCTGCCAACCCCTCAGACAGGCAGCTGCCCTCCTGGGGTCCAGCCAGGCCTGGCCCAGGATGGCAGAACAAAGAACTTCCTCTGAGAGAGGGTGTGACACCCTCTCCCTTTGGAAAATGGTGTGAAGGCAGGGGAGGAGTAGCCTCCCCCAGCCTCTGGAAATGCTTTGTTGGGCACAGAGGTGCCCAATTCTGCATAAGCCAGTCTACACCGGTTCAGGGACCCCTTAGCCCCTGCTCTGGCGCGAAACTGGACAAAGGAAAGGGGAGTGACCACTCCCCTGACCTGCACCTCCCCTGGGAGGTGTCCAGAGCTCCTCCAGTGTGCTCCAGACCTCTGCCATCTTGGAAACAGAGGTGCTGCTGGCACACTGGACTGCTCTGAGTGGCCAGTGCCACCAGGTGACGTCAGAGACTCCTTCTGATAGGCTCCTTCAGGTGTTAGTAGCCTTTCCTCTCTCCTAGGTAGCCAAACCCTCTTTTCTGGCTATTTAGGGTCTCTGTCTCTGGGGAAACTTTAGATAACGAATGCATGAGCTCAGCCGAGTTCCTCTGCATCTCCCTCTTCACCTTCTGATAAGGAATCGACCGCTGACCGCGCTGGAAGCCTGCAAACCTGCAACATAGTAGCAAAGACGACTACTGCAACTCTGTAACGCTGATCCTGCCGCCTTCTCGACTGTTTTCCTGCTTGTGCATGCTGTGGGGGTAGTCTGCCTCCTCTCTGCACCAGAAGCTCCGAAGAAATCTCCCGTGGGTCGACGGAATCTTCCCCCTGCAACCGCAGGCACCAAAAAGCTGCATCTCCGGTCCCTTGGGTCTCCTCTCAGCACGACGAGCGAGGTCCCTTGAATCCAGCGACACCGTCCAAGTGACCCCCACAGTCCAGTGACTCTTCAGCCCAAGTTTGGTGGAGGTAAGTCCTTGCCTCACCTCGCTGGGCTGCATTGCTGGGAACCGCGACTTTGCAAGCTCCTCCGGCCCCTGTGCACTTCCGGCGGAAATCCTTCGTGCACAGCCAAGCCTGGGTCCACGGCACTCTAACCTGCATTGCACGACTTTCTAAGTTGGTCTCCGGCGACGTGGGACTCCTTTGTGCAACTTCGGCGAGCACCGTTTCACGCATCCTCGTAGTGCCTGTTTCTGGCACTTCTCCGGGTGCTACCTGCTTCAGTGAGGGCTCCTTGTCTTGCTCGACGTCCCCTCTCTCTGCAGGTCCAATTTGCGACCTCCTGGTCCCTCCTGGGCCCCAGCAGCGTCCAAAAACGCCAAACGCACGATTTGCGTGTAGCAAGGCTTGTTGGCGTCCATCCGGCGGGAAAACACTTCTGCACGACTCTCCAAGGCGTGGGGGATCCATCCTCCAAAGGGGAAGTCTCTAGCCCTTGTCGTTCCTGCAGTATTCACAGTTCTTCAGCCTAGTAAGAGCTTCTTTGCACCAACCGCTGGCATTTCTTGGGCATCTGCCCATCTCCGAGCTGCTTGTGACTTTTGGACTTGGTCCCCTTGTTCCACAGGTACCTTCAGACAGGAATCCATCGTTGTTGCATTGCTGATTTGTGTTTTCCTTGCATTCTCCCTCTAACACGACTATTTTGTCCTTAGGGGAACTTTGGTGCACTTTGCACTCACTTTTCAGGGTCTTGGGGAGGGTTATTTTTCTAACTCTCACTATTTTCTAATAGTCCCAGCGACCCTCTACAAGGTCACATAGGTTTGGGGTCCATTCGTGGTTCACATTCCACTTTTGGAGTATATGGTTTGTGTTGCCCCTATCCCTATGTTTCCCCATTGCATCCTATTGTAATTATACATTGTTTGCACTGTTTTCTAAGACTATACTGCATATTTTTGCTATTGTGTATATATATCTTGTGTATATTTCCTATCCTCTTACTGAGGGTACACTCTAAGATACTTTGGCATATTGTCATAAAAATAAAGTACCTTTATTTTTAGTATAACTGTGTATTGTGTTTTCTTATGATATTGTGCATATGACACTAAGTGGTACTGTAGTAGCTTCACACGTCTCCTAGTTCAGCCTAAGCTGCTCTGCTAAGCTACCATTATCTATCAGCCTAAGCTGCTAGACACCCTATACACTAATAAGGGATAACTGGGCCTGGTGCAAGGTGCAAGTACCCCTTGGTACTCACTACAAGCCAGTCCAGCCTCCTACATTGGTTGTGCAGTGGTGGGATAAGTGCTTGAGACTACTTACCACTCTTGTCATTGTACTTTTCATAAGAGAAAAATATACAAAACAAGGTCAGTGTATATACACATAGCCAAAAAGTTTTGCATTTCCTCTTTTCACTCTTTTCTAAGTGCTGAAAAGTACTACTAAACTTTCAAAAAGTTCTTAAAAGTTTAAAAAGTTTTTTTTCTGTCTTTCCAAAAAGTTCTGAAAACTTTTTTCTCTTTGTCTATCACTTTAACTCTCTCTAAAAATGTCTGGCACAGGCCAAAATGTTGAACTGTCCAAACTTGCATATGATCACCTTAGCTGGAAAGGAGCAAGGAGTCTCTGCATAGAGAGAGGTTTGAGTGTAGGGAAGAATCCTTCCTTAGAACTGTTAATTAATATGCTTAGAGTACAGGATAAGGCCATAAGTGCCCAATCTGTAGAAAAAGTAGCTAATGGTTCTCAATCTGATCCAGGGACTCCCCCAGGAAAAGGTTCAGGAAAGAAACTTCTCAGCCTGCCCATTACTAGACAGTCTAGCATAGTTGGTACAGAGGTTGAATCACACCATACTGATGATGTGATCTCACATTATGCTGGTAGCCAAGCTGTTAGGGTGCCCTCTGTAAGGGACAGGTCTCCTTCTGTTCATTCCCATCATACCTCTGTATCTAGAAATGTCCCTCCCACCCACCCTGATGACAGATTGTTAGAAAGGGAGCTCAATAGATTGAGAGTGGAACAAACCAGACTGAAGCTCAAGAAGCAACAGCTGGATTTGGATAGACAGTCTTTAGAAATAGAGAGGGAAAGACAGAAGTTGGGTTTAGATACCCATGGTGGCAGCAGCAGTATTCCCCATAGTCATCCTGCAAAAGAGCATGATTCCAGGAATCTGCACAAGATAGTTCCCCCTTATAAGGAGGGGGATGACATTAACAAGTGGTTTGCTGCACTTGAGAGGGCCTGTGCTGTACAGGATGTCCCTCAAAGGCAGTGGGCTGCTATCCTATGGCTATCATTTAGTGGAAAAGGTAGGGATAGGCTCCTTACTGTGAAAGAAAATGATGCCAATAATTTTACAGTTCTTAAGAATGCACTCCTGGATGGTTATGGCTTAACCACTGAACAGTACAGGATAAAGTTCAGAGAGACCAAAAAGGAGTCTTCACAAGACTGGGTTGATTTCATTGACCATTCAGTGAAGGCCTTGGAGGGGTGGTTACATGGCAGTAAAGTTACTGATTATGAAAGCCTGTATAACACAATCCTGAGAGAGCATATACTTAATAATTGTGTGTCTGATTTGTTGCACCAGTACCTGGTAGACTCTGATCTGACCTCTCCCCAAGAATTGGGAAAGAAGGCAGACAAATGGGTCAGAACAAGGGTGAACAGAAAAGTTCATACAGGGGGTGACAAAGATGGCAATAAGAAGAAAGATGGTGAAAAATCTCAAGATAAGCATGGGGATAAGGGTAAAACCAAAGATCCCACTTCAAATCTTAAACACTCTTCAGAGGGTGGGGATAAAACAAATTCTTCCTCTTCTTCCCAACCTGCACACATTAAAAAGCCTTGGTGCTTTGTGTGTAAAAACAGAGGCCATAGGCCAGGGGATAAGTCCTGTCCAGGTAAACCCCCTGAGCCTACCACCACTAATACATCAAGCTCTAGTGCCCCTAGCAGTAGTGGTACTAGTGGTGGGACTGCTGGCAACAGTCAAGCAAAGGGTGTAGTTGGGTTCACTTATGGGTCCATAGTGGAAACGGATGTAATCAGCCCCAAGACAGTTTCTGTCACACCTAGTGGCACTGGCCTTGCCACACTGGCTGCTTGTCCCCTTACAATGGATAAGTACAGGCAGACAGTTTCAATAAATGGTGTTGAGGCCTTGGCCTACAGGGACACAGGTGCCAGTTTCACTTTGGTGACTGAAAACCTAGTGCCTCCTGAACAACACATCATTGGACAACAGTATAAGATTATTGATGTCCATAACTCCACTAAGTTTCTTCCCTTAGCTATAATTCAGTTTAGTTGGGGTGGAGTTACTGGCCCTAAGCAGGTGGTGGTATCACCTAGCTTACCTGTAGACTGTCTCTTAGGTAATGACCTAGAGGCCTCAGGTTGGGCTGATGTAGAGTTTTATGCCCATGCAGCCATGCTGGGCATCCCTGAGGAATTGTTCCCTCTCATTTCAAGTGAAATGAAAAAGCAAAGGAGAGAAGGCCTGAAAACTCAGGATCCCTCTCCATCAACAGGTAAAAAGGGTATCACAGTATCCCCTAACCACCCTACCATTCAGGATACTATTCCTGTGGTGGGAGAAACCTCTCCTGGGGTGGCACCTGTTCCAAGGGAATCATCAGCTGGCAAAGCTGGACTCCCTGAGGTGGAAGTACCTCTCTGTGGGATAACTAACATTGGTGAGAAAAACAGCACCATTTTAGTTAACATGGAGCATCCCTCCAACCCTCCCAGAGAAACTTTAGTGCAGAAACCCTGCACTACCTCACAACACTTAGGACAGCATCCCTGCCCTAGTGTGGAGCTCATAGGACAGCATCCCTGCCCTGCTCCAACTCAAGAGAAACAGCATCCCTGTTCTCTCTTCCAGCCAGATGGACAAAGTTTTTGCCCAGCTATGGCTTTTCTGAGACAGCATCCCTGTCTGGCATTTCCATCACTACAAATAGGTTCAGTGGACAATTCCCAGTGCTCTAAACTAAAACTTACTGATAGAAACTCTGAAAATACATCTTCACATTGTTGCTTAGCTAAAAAACTTCAAACAGGGTGGTTTACATCCCCACAGGGAAGTAACCATATAGTGGATGATAAAGGGAGTAACCAGTCTATTGCAGAGCTACTCTCTACTTATCACCACTTAGACAATAAAGTCTCAACTGGCCAAGGTTAGCCTTATTGTCCTTCGTTTGGGGGGGGTTGTGTGAGAAGGTAGCCTCTTTCTAGCCTTGTTACCCCCACTTTTGGCCTGTTTGTGAGTGTATGTCAGGGTGTTTGTCACTGTTTTCACTGTCTCACTGGGATCCTGATAGCCAGGCCTCAGTGCTCATAGTGAAAACACTATGTTTTCAGTATGTTTGTTATGTGTCACTGGGATCCTGCTAGTCAGGACCCCAGTGCTCATAAGGTTGTGGCCTATATGTATGTGTCACTGGGACCCTGTCACACAGGACCCCAGTGCTCATAGGTGTGCATGTATGTGTTCCCTGTGTGGTGCCTAACTGTCTCACTGAGGCTCTGCTAACCAGAACCTCAGTGGTTATGCTCTCTCATTACTTTTAAATTGTCACTAACAGGCTAGTGACCATTTTTACCAATTTACATTGGCTTACTGGAACACCCTTATAATTCCCTAGTATATGGTACTGAGGTACCCAGGGTATTGGGGTTCCAGGAGATCCCTATGGGCTGCAGCATTTCTTTTGCCACCCATAGGGAGCTCTGACAATTCTTACACAGGCCTGCCACTGCAGCCTGAGTGAAATAACGTCCACGTTATTTCACAGCCATTTTACACTGCACTTAAGTAACTTATAAGTCACCTATATGTCTAACCTTTACCTGGTAAAGGTTAGGTGCAAAGTTACTTAGTGTGAGGGCACCCTGGCACTAGCCAAGGTGCCCCCACATTGTTCAGAGCCAATTCACTGAACTTTGTGAGTGCGGGGACACCATTACACGCGTGCACTACATATAGGGCACTACCTATATGTAGCTTCACCATGGTAACTCCGAATATGGCCATGTAACATGTCTATGATCATGGAATTGCCCCCTCTATGCCATCCTGGCATTGTTGGTACAATTCCATGATCCCAGTGGTCTGTAGCACAGACCCTGGTACTGCCAGACTGCCCTTCCTGGGGTTTCTCTGCAGCTGCTGCTGCTGCCAACCCCTCAGACAGGCAGCTGCCCTCCTGGGGTCCAGCCAGGCCTGGCCCAGGATGGCAGAACAAAGAACTTCCTCTGAGAGAGGGTGTGACACCCTCTCCCTTTGGAAAATGGTGTGAAGGCAGGGGAGGAGTAGCCTCCCCCAGCCTCTGGAAATGCTTTGTTGGGCACAGAGGTGCCCAATTCTGCATAAGCCAGTCTACACCGGTTCAGGGACCCCTTAGCCCCTGCTCTGGCGCGAAACTGGACAAAGGAAAGGGGAGTGACCACTCCCCTGACCTGCACCTCCCCTGGGAGGTGTCCAGAGCTCCTCCAGTGTGCTCCAGACCTCTGCCATCTTGGAAACAGAGGTGCTGCTGGCACACTGGACTGCTCTGAGTGGCCAGTGCCACCAGGTGACGTCAGAGACTCCTTCTGATAGGCTCCTTCAGGTGTTAGTAGCCTTTCCTCTCTCCTAGGTAGCCAAACCCTCTTTTCTGGCTATTTAGGGTCTCTGTCTCTGGGGAAACTTTAGATAACGAATGCATGAGCTCAGCCGAGTTCCTCTGCATCTCCCTCTTCACCTTCTGATAAGGAATCGACCGCTGACCGCGCTGGAAGCCTGCAAACCTGCAACATAGTAGCAAAGACGACTACTGCAACTCTGTAACGCTGATCCTGCCGCCTTCTCGACTGTTTTCCTGCTTGTGCATGCTGTGGGGGTAGTCTGCCTCCTCTCTGCACCAGAAGCTCCGAAGAAATCTCCCGTGGGTCGACGGAATCTTCCCCCTGCAACCGCAGGCACCAAAAAGCTGCATCTCCGGTCCCTTGGGTCTCCTCTCAGCACGACGAGCGAGGTCCCTTGAATCCAGCGACACCGTCCAAGTGACCCCCACAGTCCAGTGACTCTTCAGCCCAAGTTTGGTGGAGGTAAGTCCTTGCCTCACCTCGCTGGGCTGCATTGCTGGGAACCGCGACTTTGCAAGCTCCTCCGGCCCCTGTGCACTTCCGGCGGAAATCCTTCGTGCACAGCCAAGCCTGGGTCCACGGCACTCTAACCTGCATTGCACGACTTTCTAAGTTGGTCTCCGGCGACGTGGGACTCCTTTGTGCAACTTCGGCGAGCACCGTTTCACGCATCCTCGTAGTGCCTGTTTCTGGCACTTCTCCGGGTGCTACCTGCTTCAGTGAGGGCTCCTTGTCTTGCTCGACGTCCCCTCTCTCTGCAGGTCCAATTTGCGACCTCCTGGTCCCTCCTGGGCCCCAGCAGCGTCCAAAAACGCCAAACGCACGATTTGCGTGTAGCAAGGCTTGTTGGCGTCCATCCGGCGGGAAAACACTTCTGCACGACTCTCCAAGGCGTGGGGGATCCATCCTCCAAAGGGGAAGTCTCTAGCCCTTGTCGTTCCTGCAGTATTCACAGTTCTTCAGCCTAGTAAGAGCTTCTTTGCACCAACCGCTGGCATTTCTTGGGCATCTGCCCATCTCCGAGCTGCTTGTGACTTTTGGACTTGGTCCCCTTGTTCCACAGGTACCTTCAGACAGGAATCCATCGTTGTTGCATTGCTGATTTGTGTTTTCCTTGCATTCTCCCTCTAACACGACTATTTTGTCCTTAGGGGAACTTTGGTGCACTTTGCACTCACTTTTCAGGGTCTTGGGGAGGGTTATTTTTCTAACTCTCACTATTTTCTAATAGTCCCAGCGACCCTCTACAAGGTCACATAGGTTTGGGGTCCATTCGTGGTTCACATTCCACTTTTGGAGTATATGGTTTGTGTTGCCCCTATCCCTATGTTTCCCCATTGCATCCTATTGTAATTATACATTGTTTGCACTGTTTTCTAAGACTATACTGCATATTTTTGCTATTGTGTATATATATCTTGTGTATATTTCCTATCCTCTTACTGAGGGTACACTCTAAGATACTTTGGCATATTGTCATAAAAATAAAGTACCTTTATTTTTAGTATAACTGTGTATTGTGTTTTCTTATGATATTGTGCATATGACACTAAGTGGTACTGTAGTAGCTTCACACGTCTCCTAGTTCAGCCTAAGCTGCTCTGCTAAGCTACCATTATCTATCAGCCTAAGCTGCTAGACACCCTATACACTAATAAGGGATAACTGGGCCTGGTGCAAGGTGCAAGTACCCCTTGGTACTCACTACAAGCCAGTCCAGCCTCCTACACACTGCAATTTTACAGCACCTAGGACTTCTGTGCGCTTTTCCAACAATTCCTTTGTGCACAGCTAGCCCAGATCCCCAGGACTCTATGCTGTGACGCTCACCTCCCTGAGTTTTTCTCTGATGGCGTGGGATACATTTGTGTAGTGCTGTGGCAACCTCCACATGCAACTCCTTTGTCCCCATGCTGTGGGACTCCTGTGTGCACTACCTGTTCTTCTGGGGACTCTCTGAGTTGCAGAGAGCCCCCTCTGCCTCCTGGGTATAGTCGACCTTGTCCTTCCTGGGCTAGGGCAGTGCCATTTTTTGCAAAACACCAGTTTTGCATTTAACAAGGCTTGTCGCTGGAATCCTGTAACACAAACCAGACTGTATTCATCCATCCGGCATGGGGCATCTTCTGCACCTACCTGGAACCCACATCTATCTTTTTTGCTGCAATACTGACTTTGTCTTCTCACTGGTCTTTCTCCTTTTGCACCTTCATCCGGGTTAGTAGGGGCACCTGTTCTCCCTGGACTCTTCAGTGCTTCTTGGACTTGTTCCATTTCCTCCAGACATCTTCAGGTCCATACAAAACTCTCATAGGACAGCACTTATGAACAACATAGTGCACAAAAAATACAAAACAACACTGGATATTTCCAATGGTTTCACCTGCCAAAATATAGCACCTGAGAATAGAGACTTATCAAGTTTCAGTGCACTAGGCTCCAAGAAAAATTATGTTGGGGTATAAGCACAGTCCAGGACTGTTTGCAGCTTGTGTGATTTCAGTATTGCACGACATTGACCCTGAAGCATTGTCATATGTAGATTATATCTACCTTAGAGACATTGAACTACTGCAACATCTAAGACGGGTAGACCACATTGTTGTGGGATTTGCTGAATTTTGTTATAAATTCAACTTCAAAAAAACTAAAACAGCCTTCCTTAGTGTCCTGTTTCTGAGATACAAATTGGAAGACAGAGGGAAGTGCAGAGAAACTCTGGTGAGCTCTTGCATTCGTTGTCTGAAGAATAGCCCAGAGGAGATAACCTAAATAGCCAGAAAAGGAGGATTGGCTACCAAGAAATGTAAGAGCCTATCAGAGGGGTTCTCTGACGTCACCTGTTGGCACTGGCCACTCATAGCAGTCCAGTGTGCCCCCAACACCTCTGTTTCCAAGATGGCAGAGGTCTGGCTCACAATGGAGGAGCTCTGGGCACCTCCCCTGGGAGGTACTGGTCAGGGGTTTGGTCACTCCCCTTTCCTTTGTCCAGTTTTGCGCCAGAGCAGGGCTGGGGGATCCCTGACCCAGTGTAGACCAGAATGGTATTGGTGTGACAATTCCATGATCTTAGACATGTTACATGGCCATGTTCGGAGTTACCATTGTGACGCTATGCATAAGTAGTGACATATGTATAGTGTACGTGTGTAATGGCACTCACAAAGTATGGGGTATTTGCCCTGAACGATGTGGGGGCACCTTGGCTAGTGCCGGGGTGCCCATACACTAAGATGAAGGTTAGACATATAGGTGACTTATAAGTTACTTATGTGCAGTGAAAAATGGTTGTGAAATAACGTGGACATTATTTCACTCAGGCTGCAGTGGCAGGCCTGTGTAAGAATTGTCAGAGCTCCCTATGGGTGGCAAAAGAAATGCTGCAGCCCATAGGGATCTCCTGGAACCCCAATACCCTGGATACCTAAGTACCATATACAAGGGAATTATATGGGTGTACCAGTGTGCCAATGAGAATTGGTAAATTTAGTCACTAGCCTGCAGTGACAAATTTAGAAAGCAGAGAGAACATAAACACTGAGATTCTGGTTAGCAGAGCCTCAGTGATACAGTTAGGCACCACACAGGGAACACATACAGGGCACATACTATGAGCACTGGGGTCCTGTCTAGCAGGATCTCAGTGACACAGAGGCTAAAACATACATACATACATACAGTGGAAATGGGGGTAACATGCCAGGCAAGATGGTACTTTCCTACACCTATTGCTAAGTGTAGGTACGTAACTGCCCTTAACAATAACCCATTTTCCAACATTTTTGGTGAGCAGTGGTGGGATCCTGTACTTGTGTTCAGTATCACATTACAGTTTTAAGTAAAACAAATTAAAAATCCTTTAAATTGTCCTAGTACAAAAATTGTTTTTAATTTTTAATTTGAATTAATTTCATTTATTGAATTTCTGTGATTTTTCTAAATTCTTGTTTCCAATTTTTGTAAAAAGTGTTTGTTGACACAAAACTATGGAACCATGGAGCTTGATCTGGCTAGCCTACCAACATTGACAGTAGTCCAGCTTAGGGGGTTGTGTACTGCAAGGGGTTTGCCTGCAGCCACTGACCTCAGGAAGCATGTCCTGATTAAATCCCTGACAGCATGGGCTGGGGCCCAAGAGGTAGGCTCAGAGGAAGCTCCAGAGCCAGCAAGAGGGGTACCAGGACCCCACAGTTGCCCTTAAAGCAGCTCAGCCACCTGTCAGTGGAGAGCTTAGTGTGTGGTTCTCAGTACTGACAGCTGTCAGTAGCCTCTGCTGGGTGCTAGCCTTCCTGGCAGCACTGCACTTGGCCAGGGAGGCAGACCCCAGGGCCAAAAGCAAAGTAGGCCCCCTGACCCTGTTGGTCATGGTGGGGTTGCTCAAGTGTTGGGTGACCTCTTTGGGTAAGCTAGGTGTTGCTGTAGCAAAGTTAGGGGAAGGGGACGTGGGCACCTCACTACCCAAGTTGACAGAGAGAGAGGAAGAAGACCCCCTAGAGGGAAGTTTGAGTTTGAGATGGGTCCTTTCACTGTTGGGATGGATTCACTACCCAGAGGGAGTGACCATGGCAGGAGGATGTAAGGCAGAGTAGACCCTGCAAAGGGACAGCCTGTTCTCTTCACTGTCTTCCATGCCTGACATGCCAGGAAGACTCTCCCAGGGTTGGGCTGAGTCTCCTGGGCATGTGGGCTAGGGGGGATTGTGTGAGGGAACAGGGCTGATTGCAGAGGCCCCCTAACTTTTTGCCCCCATTTTCTACTTTTTGCTGGTGTTTTCCTGACTCTGATGGTGCCCTGTGTACTGCTAACCAGACACAGGGCCTGTGCTCTGTGTAAACTCAGTATGCAAATTAGGCTAATTATAATTGGTTAAGTCATCCTACCTATAAGTCCTTAGTAAATGGTAGGGCATGTAGGTTTAGGGACCCCAGCATAGGTAGTGCACCCAGCACTGCTGAGGCGCCCAGTGTCATTTTAAAGGCAGTCCTGCCTTGCTGGCTGCTTTTAAATTAAAGTTATATGCAAATTCGACTTTGGAATTAAAAGCAGTTCCAAAGTTTTAAACAACCTTATTTGTACATACAAGTCACCCATAAGGTGTGCCCTATGTGCCCCTAGGGCTGGGTGCCATGTAACTATAAGGAGGGACCTTATAAAAATGGTTTTATAGGCCCTGGTGAGGTAAGACAGCCAAATTTGTCTTTCCCTCATTGTAGTGAGTGGCCTCCATAGGCTAGAATGGGGAGACTTTATTTTAATTTTTAAAGTCCCCTTAAGTAACAGATACCAGAAGTTTGGTATCAAAATAATTGTTATAATAAATCCCACAACTTCCAGTTGTGGAATTTAATATAACGTGTTCAGGTAAAGAATTTTAAACTTTACCTGAAAAGTTGCCAATTTCAGCCCTGCAGTGTTTTTTTGCTGCTGTGCTCTGATTGGCCAGCCTCTGGCAGCCTGGCCAGACTGCGTTGATGAGGTGTGAAGTGGCCTGGCTCCACAGAAAGAGATGTGCGTGTGGGAGGAGATTTACCCTCAGCAGATGGTGAAGCAGGAAGGGGGAGGGCTGTCAAACTGGTCTTCAAAGGCAGAGAAGGACATTTGGAGCAAGCCAGCAACACCCTCACATCCTGCAAACCCAGAGAATTAGGTGCCCCCTTGATAAGATTAGGAGAGGGCAGGAGAGGGGTGTGTGTAGGATTTTTAGCCACACCAGTGGGTGGGCTCAGCCAGATGTAACCTCCAAAAATCACTTTCAGCCATGATGGATTTTTGAGGAATGTTGCTCCCTGAGATTGATTTTTGCCACACTTCCCAGGAAGTGGTCATCACAGGGGGAAGGACCCTGCCCCTGACTGGAGAACCAGGACCCCCCTGTTTTTCACCAAGGACCAAGGATACAACTGTCAGACCTGCACCCATACCTCATATCCCTATCAGATTCCAACAAGGAAGAACTACAGGAGAAGAAGGACTGCCCTGCTGGACCCCTGACCTGCACCTGGACACTGCATTCTGGAGGATTGCACCAGCTGCACATTGGGCTTCACCACTAAAAGGACTGTACCTGTCTTCTACTGCTTCAAGAAGGGACTCCCTGTTTGCTACAGGTACAAAGGAGCTGCCCAGAGTCCCCTGCATCAAGTCCTGCAAGCAGAGCCCAGCTGGCCAGCGTCCAGGGACCATTTGAGGATTCTGACCAGGTGCATTCTGGAAATTGTTGTCCCAACTCCCAAGGAGCAACTCAGAGCTTCTGGAACCTTGGATCAAGTTGTGGACACTTCAAGGACACAAAAAGGAACTCTGGAAGAAGATCCAGAAGTTTGGAGATGCTTGGAGCAGCTCCATAAGTTGAAGAGGTCCACTGTGGGAGTTGTAGTCCCAGACCCCAAGCGGTACACCAGAGCCTCTGAACCCTTGGCTGGCGCTGTGGGCCACTTTTCTGAATCAAACACTTCTGAAAGTAAGTGTGACAGTGTTACCTCATGGGTGGCCTGAACTCTGGACTTTGTTCCTTTCCATTGTGACCTTTTTGAACCCTTTGAGCGCTAGTTGCGTCTATGCGCTAGAAAGCATTAATTCTTTCAAAATTCATATCTCCGGTTCCCCTTATCTGATGTTATTCGTTTTGGTGTCATTTTAAAGATAAAAATATAATCTATTTTTATAAATTGATTTGGGATTTTAAAAAAGTTTCCTGTGTTTTATTTAATTACTGTTTTGTGATTTTATAATGTTTACGCTTTGTCTCCTAAGTTAAGCCTTGTCGCTCGCTGCCAAGCTACCAAGGGTGGAGCTAGGTTTAATTTACTGAGACCTAACTGGACCTAAGTGGAGGTTAGTGGCCTATTGTAGGAAAGCACCATCTTGCCTACCATGTTACCCCCATTTTTACTGTATCTATGTTTGTTTTGCCTGCTAGCCAGGACCCCGGTGCTCATAAAGTGTGCCCTGTATGTGTTCCCTGTGTGGTGCCTAACTGTATCACTGAGGCTCTGCTAATCAGAGCCTCAGTGTTTATGCTCTCTCTGCTTTTAAATTTGTCACTGCAGGCTAGTGACTAATTTGACCAATTCTGATTGGCACACTGGAACACCCTTATAATTCCCTTGTATATGGTACGTAGGTACCCAGGGTATTGGGGTTCCAGGAGATCCCTATGGGCTGCAGCATTTCTTCTGCCACCCATAGGGAGCTCAGACAATTCTTACACAGGACTGCCACTGCAGCCTGAGTGAAATAACGTCCACGTTATTTCACAGCCATTTTCACTGCACATAAGTAACTTATAAGTCACCTATATGTCTAACTTTCACTTAGTGAAGGTTAGGTGCCAAGTTACTTAGTGTGTGGGCACCCTGGCACTAGCCAAGGTGCCCCACATTGTTCAGGGCAAATTCACCCGACTTTGTGAGTGCGGGGACACCATTACACGTGTGTACTACACATAGGTCACTACCTATGTGTAACTTCACAATGGTAACTCCGAACATGGTCATGTAACATGTGGAGGATCATGCAATTGTCACCCCAATACCATTCTGGTATTGGGGGGACAATTCCATGCATCCCGGGTCTCTAGCACAGAACCTGGGTACTGCCAAACTTCCTTTCCAGGGTCTCCACTGCAGCTGCTGCTGCCAACCCCTCAGACAGGATTCTGCCCCCCTGGGGCCTGGGCAGCCCAGTCCCAGGAAGGCAGAACAAAGGATTTCCTCTGAGAGAGGGTGTTACACCCTCTCCCTTTGGAAATAGGTGTGAAGGGCTGGGGAGGAGTAGCCTCCCCCAGCCTCTGGAAATGCTTTGATGGGCACAGATGGTGCCCATCTCTGCGTATGCCAGTCTACACCAGTTCAGGGATCCCCCAGCCCTGCTCTGGCACGAAACTGGACAAAGGAAAGGGTAATGACCACTCCCCTGACCTGCACCTCCGAGGGGAGGTGCCCAGAGCTCCTCCAGTGTGTCCCAGACCCCTGCCATCTTGGATTCAGAGGTGGTGGGGCACAATGGACTGCTCTGCGTGGCCATTGACAGCAGGTGACGTCAGAGACCCCTCCTGATAGGTGCTTACCTCTTTCAGAAGCGAAGCCTCCTTTCTTAGTAGCCAAACCTCCTTTTCTGGCTATTTAGGGTCTCTCCTCTGGGCTATTCCTCAGATAACGAATGCAAGAGCTCACCAGAGTTCCTGTGCACTTCCCTCTTCGACTTTTGCCAAAGATCGACCGCTGACTGCTCCAGGACGCCTGCAAAACTGCAACAAAGTAGCAAGATGACTACCAGCAACA
Organism: Pleurodeles waltl; assembly: GCF_031143425.1. Taxonomy (NCBI): domain Eukaryota; kingdom Metazoa; phylum Chordata; class Amphibia; order Caudata; family Salamandridae; genus Pleurodeles; species Pleurodeles waltl. The sequence continues at coordinate 978,436 of NW_027150395.1, forward strand.
TTGTAGCGCCTCATCCTGCCGGCTTTCTCAACTGTTTCCTGGTGGTGCATGCTCTGAGGGCTGTCTGCCTTCACCCTGCACTGGAAGCCAAGAGGAAATCTCCCCTGGGTCGACGGAATCTTCCCTCTGTCAATGCAGGCACCAAATTACTGCATCACCGGTCGTCTGGGTCCCCTCTCATCCTGATGAGCGTGGTCCCTGGAACACAGGAGCTGGGTCCACATGTCTCCCACAGTCCAGTGGCCCTTCTGTCCAAATTTGGTGGAGGTAAGTCCTTGCCTCCCCACGCCAGACAGCAAACCTGTGTACTGCATGATTTGCAGCTGCTCTGGTTTCTGTGCACTTTTCCAGGACTTCCTTTGTGCACAGCCTAGCCTGGGTCCCCAGCACTCCATTCTGCATTGCCCAACTCACTGAGTTGGACTCCGACGTCGTGGGACCCTTCTTTGTGACTCTGAGTCGACTGCTGTCCTCAGATCTTCTAAGTGCCTGTTCTTGTACTTCTGCAGGTGCTGCCTGCTTCTGTGGGGGCTCTCTGAGTTGCTGAGCACCATCTCTGTCTCCTCGTCTAAGGGGCCACATCCTGGTCCTTCCTGGTCCCCAGCAGCACCCAAGATCCTCAACCACGACTCTTGCAGCTAGCAAGGCTTGTTTGTGGTATTTCTGCCTGAAAATACTTCTGCAACCTCCAACATGCCATGGGCCATCTTCCATCCAAAGGAGAAGTTCCTAGCCCTTTTCTTTGTTGCAGAATCTTTGGCTTCTTCCACCCAGAGGCAGCCCTTTTGCACCTTCATCCGGGGTTTAGTGGGCTCCTACCCCCCCCTGGACACTTTCGTGACTCTTGGACTTGGTCCCCCTCCTTTACAGGTCGTCAGGTCCAGGAATCCGTCTTCAGTGTTTTGCTGGTGCTTGTGGTTCTTGCAGAATCCCCTATCATGACTATTGTGTCTTTCTGGGGTAGCAGGGCAACTTTACTCCTACTTTTCAGGGTCTTGGGGTGGGGTATTTTGGACCCCCTTACTGTTTTCTTACAGTCCCAGCGACCCTCTACAACTTCTCATAGGCCTGGGGTCCATTTATGATTCGCATTCCACTTTTGGAGTATATGGTTTGTGTTGCCCCTCAGCCTATGTCTACCTGTTGCATCCTATTGTGATTCTACATTGTTTGCACTACTTTTCTTACTGTTACTGACCTGTTTTGGGTTTGTGTACATATCATTTGTGTATATTACTTACCTCCTAAGTGAGGGTATCCTCTGAGATACTTTTGGCATATTGTCACTAAAATAAATAACCTTTATTTTTAGTAACTCTGAGTATTGTGTTTTCTTATGATATTGTGCTATATGATATAAGTGGTATGGTAGGAGCTTTGCATGTCTCCTAGTTCAGCCTAAGCTGCTTTGCCATAACTACCTCTAACAGCCTAAGCTGCTAGAAACACCTCTATTCTACTAGTAAGGGATAACTGGACCTGGCACAAGGTGTAAGTATCACAAGGTACCCACTATAAGCCATGCCAGCCTCCTGCAATACCCCACCCCAGAGCCCAGGAAAGTAGGAGTAAAGTACTGCAAGTTTCTTCAGGACACACTACAAGTTGTAATAAGAGTTAGTGCAAGAACCAAGCAAGAATGCAAGCAACAAATGGTGGATTAATGGAATTGAAGACCTGTAAAGAGAGGAGACCAAGTCTAGAAGTCGCAGAAGATTCCAGAAAAGACAGGAGCCCCTGCCAACCTATAAGATGGTGCAAAAGAGGATTCTCCGGTTGGAAGAAGTCTGCAGAAGAGCACCAAAGAAGCTGTCTGAGGGTTCCTGCGTGATGCAAAGGATGTCCCATGCCGAGATGTTGGATGCAGGTGAGTTGCAGCGCTGGATTAGTTGAACAAGCCTTGGTTCAAGCAATGTTGCAGTTTGCGTCAAAATGGCGCTGCCTGAACCCAGGAGGGACCTGGGGGCCTCAACTGGGACTGAGGAGGCAAAGGGGTCTCCCGACACTGGAGGGAACCCTCTGATGACCAGGCAGCACCCATGAAGGTCCCAAGACACAGGGACAAAGAAGGTGAAAATTGCAGTTGCTGCAGCGCTACAAAAAATGGTTTCACGCCACCGGAGAACAACTCAGCGAGTTGAGCATCACAGGATAGACTGCGGGGGACCTGGGCCAGACTGTGCATGAAGGATTCTTGCAAATAGCGCACAGAGGCCTCAGGAACTAGAGATGAAGCAGTACACAGGGGTACTGTCGCAAACTGAGAAGGCAAGCTCTTACCTCCTCCAAATTTGGACAGCTGGACCTTAGGACAGTCTGGGTGGAGGGGGCCCACCACTTGTGTTCCAGGGATCATGCTCGTCGTCAGGACAGGAGTCCCAGACAACCGGTTGTTGTCTTAGAAGGTGCATGCTGGAGCAGAGAAGTGACTCCGTCACTCCACGGGAGATTTCTTCAGTTCTTCTGGTGCAGTGTGAAGACAGGGAGTCCTCAGAGTGTACACACCTTGGAAACTGTTGCAAATGCTGGCTGAAGCTGAAGTTGCAGGTCACAGGAGTCGTCCTGGATACTTTGTTGCAGTTACAGTGGTTCCTGGAGCAGTCTGCGGTTGAACTGACGGTCAGAAGCTGAAGCAATGGAGTCCTGGAGGAATCTTACAAAACAAATCTGAAGAAACACCCAGAGGAGAGACCCTAAATAGTCCTGAGAGGGGGATTGTGGGAGGCTGGCCTGGCTTATAGTGGGTACCTTGTGGTACTTACGCCCTATGCCAGGTCCAGTTATCCCTTATTAGCAGAATAGAGGTGTTTCTAGCAGCTTAGGCTGATAGAAGGTAGCTATGGCAAATCTTAGGCTGAACTAGGAGACATGTAAAGCTCCTACTATACCACTTATATCATATAGCACAATATCATAAGACAACACTATACACAGAGTTACTAAAATTAAAGGTACTTTATTTTTATGACAATATGCCAAAAGTATCTCAGTGAGTACCCTCAGTTAGAAGGTAAGTAATATACACAAGTCATATGTACACAAACCCAAAACAGGTAATTAATAGTAAGAAAAGTAATGCAAACAGTGTAGGATTACAATAGGATGCAATAGGTGAACATAGGTCTAGGGGCAACACAAACCATATACTCCAAAAGTGGAATGTGAATCACGAATGGACCCCAGACCTATGGGAGGTTGTAGAGGGTCACTGGGACTGTCAGAAAACAGTCAGGGTGTCCAAGATACCCCACCCCAAGACCCTAAAAAGTAGGAGTAAAGTACACCTACTACCCCAATAGAACACAATAGTCGTGATAGGGGGATTCTGCAAGAACCACAAACACCAGCAAAGCACTGAAGACGGATTCCTGGACCTGACGACCTGCAAGGCAAGGGGACCAAGTCCAAGAGTTGCGATAGTGTCCGGGGGGGCAGGAGCTCAGGAAACCCCTGATGAAGGTGCAAGAAGGCTGCCTCTGGATGGAATAAGCTTAGGATTCTGTAACAACAAAGAGAGCTAGGAACTTCTCCTTTGGATGGAAGATGTCCTACGGCGTGCTGAAGGTTGCAAAAGTGTTTTCATGCTGAAATACCACAAAAAGCCTTGCTAGCTGCAAGGGTCGCGGTAGAGGTTTTTGGGTGCTGATGGGGACCAGGAAGGACCAGGATGTTGCCCCTTGGACGAGGAGACAGAGGGGGCGCTCAGCAGCTCAGAGAGCCCCCACAGAAGCAAGCAGCACCCGCAGAAGTACCAGAGCAGGCACTTAGAAGATTTATGAACCAGAGCTGGCTCGGAGTCACAAAGGAGGGTCCCACGACATCGGAGTCCAACTCAGAGGGTTGAGCACTGCAGGACGGAGTGCTGGGGACCCAAGCTAGGCTGTGCACAAAGGAATCCTTGGAGAAGTCACAGAAGCCGGAGCAGGTGCAAATCATGCAGTACACAAGTTTGCAGTCTAGCGTGGAAGGGCAAGGACTTACCTCCACCAAACATGGACTGAAGGATTACTGGACTGTGGGAGTCACTTGGATAGAGTTCCTGTGTTCCAGGGACCATGCTCTTCATGATGAGAGGGGACCCAGAGGACAGGTGATGCAGTCTTTTGGTGCCTGCGTTAGCAGGGGGAAAGTTCCGTAGGCCCACAGGAGATTTCTTCTTGGCTTCCAGTGCAGGGTGAAGGCAGACAGCCCCCAGAGCATGCACCACCAGGAAACAGTCGAGAAAGCCTGCAGGATGAGGCGCTACAATGTTGCTGGTAGCTGTCTTGCTACTTTGTTGCAGTTTTGCAGGGGTCCTGGAGCAGTCACTGGTCGATCCTTGGCAGAAGTCGAAGAGGGAAGTGCAGAGGAACTCTGGTGAGCTCTTGCATTCGTTATCTGAAGAATACCTCAGAGGAGAGACCCTAACTAGTCAGAAAAGGAGGTTTGGCTACCAAGACAGGTAAGAGCCTATCAGAGGGGGTCTCTGACGTCACCTGGTGGCACTGGCCACTCAGAGCAGTCCAGTGAGCCCCCAACACCTCTGTTTCCAAGATGGCAGAGGTTTGGGACACACTGGAGGAGCTCTGGGCACCTCCCCTGGGAGGTACTGGTCAGGGGAGTGGTCACTCCTCTTTCCTTTGTCCAGTTTTGCGCCAGAGCAGGGCTGCGGGATCCCTGAACCGGTGTAGACTGGCTTATGCAGAGATGGGCACCATCTGTGCCCATCACAGCATTTCCAGAGGCTGGGGGAGGCTACTCCTCCCCAGCCCTTCACACCTATTTCCAAAGGGAGAGGGTGTAACACCCTCTCTCAGGGGAAATCCTTTGTTCTGCCTTCCTGGGCCGGGGCTGCCCAGACCCCAGGAGGGCAGAATCCTGTCTGAGCGGTTGGCAGCAGCAGCAGCTGCAGTGGAAACCCCGGAAAGGCAGTTTGGCAGTACCCGGGTTCTGTGCTAGAGACCCGGGGGATCAATGGGGTGACAATTCCATGATCTTAGACATGTTGCATGGCCATGTTCGGAGTCACCATTGTGACGCTATACATAGGTAGTGACCTATGTATAGTGCACGTGTGTAATGCTCTCCCCGCACTCACAAAGTCCGGGGAATTTGCCATGAATAATGTGGGGGCACCTTGGCTAGTGCCAAGGTGCCCACACACTAAGGCCCTCATTACAACCCTGGCAGAGAAGCGGCGGTCTTACCGCCAACAGGCTGGCGGTAAATGTTTTGGAATTATGACCATGGTGGTTACCGCCATGGTCATCCGCCACTTCTCCGATCCGCCCGCTGGGCTGGAGACCAGGGTCTCCAGCCCGGCAGTCGTCACAATACCGCCGGCGGTATCATGACCCGACTGACCGCCATGGATTTCATGGGGTTAGGAACCGCCATGAAATCCATGGCGGTGAGCACTATCAGTGCCAGGGAATTCCTTCCCTGGCACTGAGAGGGGTCTCCCCCTCCCCCCCACCCCCACCCGAGTCCTTCCCCTACACCCCCCACCACCCCTGCCACTCCCAAAGGTGGCAGCACCCCCATCCCCACCCCTACCCCCAGCATTACATTACACATTCACACCCGAGACGCACGCATGCACCACCAACACACATACCCGCACACACACCAACATACATGTCAACAGCCACACACACATTCAGACATACACGCACACATCCATGCAGACATACATACAGACAAACACGCACTCATTTCCAAACACACAACACCCCTGCATACATACACGCACTCACACACCCCCTCTACATACACACACGCACACGCACATCCCCATGCACCCACACATCACACAACACATCCCCAACCCCCTCCCCTAACGGACGATCAACTTACCTGGTCCGTTGATCCTCCGGGAGGGGACGTGATCCATGGGGGCAGCTCCGCCGCCAGCACCCCGTCAACAGAACACCGCCACGCCGAATCACAGGATGTGATTCGGTGGGCGGTGTTCTGTTGATGGGGCGGTGGAGGTGGAGCTACCTCCACTTCCCCGCCATCCGCCAGTATGGCTGTTGGTGGCTCTCCGTCCGGAAAAGGACGGAGGGTTGCCAGCGGTCACAATGTGCTGAGCGGAAATCGCCTGCACTGGTGGTCTTCAGCATGGCGGTCCCTCGGCGGTCTTGTGAAAAGACCGCCGAGGTTGTAATGACCACCTAAGTAACTTGGCACCAACCTTCACTAAGTGAGGGTTAGACATATAGGTGACTTATAAGTATCTTATGTGCAGTGAAAAATGGCTGTGAAATAACGTGGATGTTATTTCACTCAGGCTGCAGTGGCAGGCCTGTGTAAGGATTGTCTGAGCTCCCTGTGGTTGGCAAAAGAAATGCTGCAGCCCATAGGGATCTCCTGGAACCCCAATACCCTGGGTACCTAAGTACCATATACAAGGGGATTATATGGGTGTACCAGTGTGCCAAAGAGAATTGGTAAATTAAGTCACTAGCCTGCAGTGCCAAATTTAGAAAGCAGAGAGAGCATAAACACTGAGGTTCTGGTTAGCAGAGCCTCAGTGATACATTTAGGCACCACACAGGGAACACATACAGGGCACATACTATGAGTACTGGGTTCCTGCCTAGCAGGATCCCAGTGACACAAGGGCTAAAACAACATACATACAGTGAAAAATGGGGGTAACATGCCAGGCAAGATGGTTCTTTCCTACAGGGATTGGCTACCTGCCCAGGAATGCACCTATCAGGAGGGGTCTCTGACGTCACCTGCTGGCACTGGCCACTCAGAGGTCTCCAGAAGGTCCCCACACCTTGGAATCCAAGATGGATAATGCCAGGGCCACTCTAGAGGAGCTCTGGGCACCACCCCTGGGGTGGTGATGGACAGAAGTGTGGTCACTCCCCTTTCCTCTGTTCAGTTTCGCTCCAGAGCTGCGACCGGGGGTCCCTGAACCGGTGTAAACTGGATTATGGAAGGAGGTCACCATTTGTGCCCTTCAAAGCATTTCCAGAGACTCTGGGAGGATACTCCTCCCATGCGTGTAACATCTATTTCCAATGGGAGAAGGTGTAACATCCCTCTCCTAAAGAAAATGCATTGTTTAGCTTTCCGGGGATTGAGCTGCTCAATCCCAAGGAGGGCAGAAATCTGTCTGTGAGGTGGCAGCAGGTGGGGCTGTAGTGGAACCCTCAGAGAGCTGTTTTGACAGTACTGGTGGCCCATTGTGGAGCCCCCAGGATGCATGGGATTGCCCCCCCAATACCAGATTTGGAATGGGGAGGACAATTCCATGATCTTAGACACCTCCGAAACGAAGGGACAATTAGGCTTACCTTGGCCAGATGAGTTTTCATTGTCTATGTGGAAATATCTGGAGAGTCCATTTGCATTGGAGTGGGTACTCCCAGGTCTCTGTTCCACTGTAAAGTCCATTCCCTGTAGGGAAATGGACCACCTTAGAAATTTAGCCCCATATTTATACTTTTATAGCACCGTATTTGCGTCATTTGTTTACGCAGAAGCGGCGCAAACTCACAAAATCCAATTATATTTTGTTAGTTTGCGCCACATTTGTCTCAAAAGCAGCACAAATGCGGCACTAAAAAGGTATAAATATGGGTCTTAGGGTTTTCACCTTTCATCTGTTTTAGCCATACTAGAGGTTTCTGGTCTGTTTGAACAATGAAGAGAGTGCCAAACAAGTATGGTCTCAAATTCTTCAAGGCCCAGACCTCAGCAAAGGCCTCCCTCTCTATGGCAGACCAACACTTTTCTCTAGGGGTCAACCTCCTACTGATAAAAGCAACAGGTTGATCCTGGCCCTCGGAGTTAAGTTGTGATAACACTGCCCCAATCCCCAGTTCAGAAGCATCTGTCTGGACAATTAATTTTTTTGAGTTATTTTGGCCTTTTAGGACAGGTGCAGTATACATAGCCTGCTTAAGCTCCTAAAAAAGATTTCTGACGGCTGGCTGTCCACAATACCTCTTTAGGAGGTGAGGTCATTAAGAGGGGCAACAAAGGAGCCACAGTTCTTAATGAACCTCCTGTAATACCTAGTGCAACATAAGAAGGCTCTGACCTGGATCTGAGGATTAGGGGGAGCCCAGTCCATAATTGTCTGGATCTTCCTCTGTAGTGATTCAATCTGTTCTCCACCTACCAGGTGGCCCAGATAAACAACTTCCCCCTGCCCTATCTGGCAATTTGAAGCCTTGATACTTAGGACTGCCATTTGAAGGGCCTCCAAAACTTTCCATAGGTGGACCAGGCGGTCGCCCCAGATGGAGCTAAATGCAGCAATGACATCTAAGTATGCTGCACTGAAAGCATCCAAACCTTGGAGGACTGTATTCACCAGCCTCTGGAAAGTGGCAGGTGCATTTTTTCAAACCACAGGGCATAACTGTGAATTGGTAACGCCCTCCTATGCTAGAAAATGCAGTTTTGGCATTTGCATCCGATCTTCCAAAATCCTGCAGTCAGATCAAAGGTTCTTAGATACTTGGCAGAAGCCAGTGTATCTATGAACTCATTTGCCCTTGGTATAGGGGGAGCATCTGTTTTTGTAACTGTATAAAGCCCTCTGTAGTTGACACAAAACCTCATTTCCCTTTTTCCATTTTAACTATGAGGTTTGGGAACAATCACCACTGGACTGGCCCAGGGGCTGTGTGGGTGCTCAATATCACCTAGGTCCAACATTTTCCTAACCTCAGATTTATCACAGTCTCTGACATGGTCAGGCTGCCTATAAATCTTACTTTTGATATGCAAACTGTCTCCATTATCAATAGTATGCTCACACTAATAGTCTGAAAAGGTTCGAGTGAAAAGAGTTCAGAATATTGGCCTAGGTGGTTCTTGCAGTCCTCCTTTGGCTCTGCTGTAAGACAGTCTGCAAGGACAACTCCCTCCACTGAGCCATCAGCTGCAGTGTTGGAGAAGAGGTAAGGGAGAGGGTAACTCTCTTCTTCTTGCCCCTCATCAGTGGCCCTGAGTAGGGTCAAATCTGCCCTATCATAGAAGGGTTTAAGGCGGTTGACAGGAAGTACCCTGAGGGGACTTCTTGCAGGGCCAAGGTCTACCAAATAGATGACCACACCCTTCTTTTCCACAATAAGATGTGGTCAACTCCATTTGTCTTGGAGTGCTCTTGGTGCCACAGGCCCCAATAGCTGCACCTTCTGTCCGGGGTGGTACTCAGTACAGGACAGCCTTCTGGTCATGACATTGCTTTTGAAGCTCTTGTCTGGCCTGAAGGGTTTTAGGGCCAGATGTAGCAAACTTTTGCGAGTCGCAAATGGCTCGAATCGCAATTTGCGACCCCGCAAAATCGGAAATGGGATGCAAAAATCCCATTTCTGGCTCGCAAAATGCGACGCGAGCGATTACCGACTCACAAAAATAGCGACCCCATTTTTCGACCCGCAAATAGGAAGTCGCTATTTGTGAGTCGCAAACCATATGCAATAGCCACTCGCAAATTGCGACTAGTCGCAAAAAAAACATTTTGCACTTCCAATTTACCACTAACTCAGAGCAGGTGGTAACCAGAACCAAAGTATAAAAGGAGACCCAGAAGGCACCTGGGTTACTCAAGATGGCGGAGATATATGTGATAGCAAGGAGGAGGAGAGCCCACGGCGCACAGCAGATGAGGAGGAGGAGCCAGAGACAGGAGAAGCTATACAGAACCAGGCAGACACTTTTCCAACAAACTGAGGAGGAGATATATGATAAATACAAACTTAGCAGTGCAGCAATCATAGATTTAATAGATCTACTCAATCCGCAGCTTCAACGCCAGTCTGTGCGCGGCAGCGCCATCCCCACACATGTGCAAGTGCTATGCTCACTGCACCTCTTGGCCTCGGGTAGCTATCAGGGGGTCATTGCCGTGGCAGGTGGGGTATCCTAAAGTGCACTCTCACGTTTCTTCAGAGCATTCCTAGATGCTATACTCACACACATGACCAGATACATATACCTACCCAGGAATGAGGCGGAAATCAACAGCACCAAGTTGGAATTCTACAGGATTGCCAACTTCCCCCATGTGATAGGGTGCGTAGACGGGACACATATACAAATATGCCCTCCTGCAAATCTGGAATATCTGTTCCGCAACCAGAAGTGTACCCACTCACTGAACATCCAGGTGGTATGTGACGCCCATTATGTTTTCACTGACATGGTTGCCAAATTTCCAGAGAGTACACATGACTCCTACATTTTCAGGCACAGTGGGATACACCAACGCCTAGAACGTGGGGAGTTTGGAGACGGATACCTCCTAGGTATAGCTGAATACACCTTGCAGACATACACACAGGTCAATGTGGAAACCATCTATGCCCAGCTAACATTGTACATTTTGTGCCAAACAGGAGACAGTGCATATGCACTATGACCATGGATCCTTACCCCGTACTTAACACCCAGCAATGAGACAGAGAGGCGATACAACAGTGCACATAGGAGGACCCGCAACATTATAGAAAGGACCTTTGGACTGCTGAAGGCAAGAATCAGATGCCTCCACAGAAGTGGAGGTGCCCTCCAGTATGCCCCAATAACAGCTTTCAAGATCGTTGGCGCATGCGCTATACTGCACAACACTGACACCAGACGTGGGCTACCTCTCACTCCAGAAGACCCAGATTCGGAGGATGACGAGCAAGAGCTACCACATCGCCATCATGGGGATAGAAGCATTGCAAATCAAGGCAGACAGAGACGGGACCACATTGCAAACCAATACTTTGGAAGGTACGTGGCAACTGACACCACACTCACTAATGTCACACACAAAGAGTCCAGGTGTGAAGTGGAACAAACAAGGAATTTAATAATGTGCACCAAAAAACTATTTCAGGGGCTGTAAAAGTCCACCTGGCATGAGGACACATTAACCTCTTGTGCCTCCAGTCAAGGACAGTGCATAGCTTACACTCTACGCCGTGCTCGCCCAGCATGGCTGTTTCCTGGTACGTCAGCAGTGCCCTGCCTTGCGCTACCACTGCGCAACACCCTGGTGTCTGTGGCTGAGACACTGCTAACCGTAGAGCCCTCCTCACTGTCCTGCGGCGTGTCTGCCGCACCCCTAGCCACCTGTTGTGCCTCGATAAGATCTACTGCGTGGCTGATACGTCCCAGCCCACGTGCCACATCCCTGGCAAAGTGGCCCATGTCCACCTGGAGGCTGACCGTGCGCCGTGACAGCCCAGTGGTGTTAACAGCCAGCCGGACGATGGAGGCAGACATGCGGTCCAGCCAGTGGATGAGCTGCCGGTCACGGTGCCTTGCACCCTCTCTCTCAGTGATAAGTTCTGACACCAGTTGTCTCATTGAGAGTGCAAGGTCACCAACATGGGTATTTAGCTGTTGCAGCTCAGTGTGTACCAGTTGCAGCCCTGTGTTCTGGTTGCATTCCATGCGCCGCATGGCCCCTGATATGATTCTTATCTCTCTTGTCTGCAGGCGCTGACCACGTAGGAGTGCAGCCTCTGTGGCGGACATGGAGACGTCCCCTGCCTCACCCTGTGGCACTGGAGGGACATTGAGACGTCGCCTGTGACGCAGTGGAAGTTCCGTGTCCTGTACACCGGCACTGGGGCTGGGACCAGGTGCTGGCTCACTCTCCAGTATGGCCACTGGTGCATCAGGAGGGGGCTGTGTTTGGCTGGTGCAGGTCCCTGTGGTGGCTGGTCCTGAGTCCTATGTTGTCTGGCGGCTGACCTGTGGTCCCTGGACGCTGTGGCTGGAGGTGGTGTCATGTGGGAGACCTGTGGGACATAGGGAACACATGTCGTAGTTTGGACTCTTGCTCTGAGCAAGACTGCTGGTCTCAGGATGACAGTACTTTAGTTTGTAGGTGACTAAGGGGGTCATTCCAATCTCGCCCGCCAAGCGGGAACCGCCAGAAGACCGTACCGCAGTCAAAAGACCGCGGCGGTCATTCTGAGTTTACCGCTGGACTGGCGGGCGACCGCCAGAAGGCCGCCCGCCAGCCCAGCGGGAAACCCCCTTCCACGAGGATGCCGGCTCCGAATGGAGCCGGCGGAGTGGAAAGGGTGCGACGGGTGCAGTTGCACCCGTCGCGATTTTCAGTGTCTGCTATGCAGACACTGAAAATCTTTGTGTGGCCCTGTTAGGGGGCCCCTGCAGTACCCATGCCATTGGCATGGGCACTGCAGCGGCCCCCAGGGGTCCCACGACACCCGTTCCCGCCAGCCAGGTTCTGGTGGTCATAACCGCCAGAACCAGGCTGGCGGGAAAGGGGTCGGAATCCCCATGGCGGCGCTGCCTGCAGCGCCCCCATGGAGGATTCCTCAGGCCAGGGGAAAACCGGCAGGAAACCGCCGGTTTCCCTTTTCTGACCGCGGCTTTACCGCCGCGGTCAGAATTGGCCTGGATGCACCGCCAGCCTGTTGGCGGTGCATCCGCGGTCCCTGGGCCTGGTGGTCTATGACCGCCAGGGTCAGAATGACCGCCTAAGTCTCTTCCTACAACTATTTGTAACTGTTGACCAAACCTTACCGGCTTACTAGCAGTACCTCACCAAAAACACAATAGTAAAAGGTGATTTGTAGCAGTCGCTTACGCATGGACTCAAAATACAATATCTCAGGGTTGTCGTGGTTAAACGGAAATTACCCTTTTCTCACAGATTTATTATGTCTCATACAAACAAAGCCAATAACACAGATGCAGTAAAGTTATAATAGTTTTTATTCAACATAACTGCAATTTGTGATAAGTTGCATGAACTGCAATGATTAGGATAATGAATATACCAAGCAACAGTATTGTAAAGAGGAGAGTCATTGTTATAAAGACCCTCACCATTATGCAATATATGAAAGAAATATATGTATATGTAAAAGATGGAATAAGCCCTAATACCCTAAGGAGAGTAGGTCTAACCTCCTACCTAAAAAGGAAGAGCTGGGTTCGTTAAACCTAATCTGCCAAAACCGTGTCCATGAGAGGAGCCCCCAACCCTCGTTACCTTGGAATGAGGTCTCTATCTCAGACTCCGCAAGGACACGAAGACTGGATCAGTGTCAAGATGACTGCAGCATCGGTAACAGCGATGGTGGCGATGCCCTCTGGTCGGAATCCCTCTGATTATCTGTCTAAATGTGTGTTGTATTTATACAGATCTACAAGGTCCCCTGACATAAGTGTTATTCATAACAATAGATAACAGGCATGCTTGGGACAGCAATTAATATCAACAATCCCTCGAAAGTAAAGAGAGGGAAAATCCCTAAGTGTGAATGCCTACTGTATGTTTGTCTTTCGTGCTTGATCTTGACGCCTTGGCGTAGTGACACTGATAATAGAACCCATAACAAGTGGCCTAACTATAAACAAGGCCGCCATTTTAAAGGAAATAAATAATTAAATGGACTAAGCCAGAGCAAGCTAAGTAGGTTAAAAGTCACTGGGTGACGGCGGCACGAGCTTACAAGCCTACGGCTAAGCTAACTCCTGTTAACCCGTTAAAACAAACTAGGATTCACTACACCCTCCCCATTGCCGTAACAGGTATGATGATGGTAAAGAAAACCCAATCGCTAAAAAGCTGCTACTGAACTAAAAAAGCCAAAAAACTTAACGAAAAAATAAATGCTGTGTTATAAAATTTGTTTCTAAAAAACATTTCAGAGACTTTAATATCAACCATGACAAGTATAGCAAACTTTTAGTATAATTGCTTCTTTGATTAGAATCGGGAATTGGCACGCGAATTCATCAAATTATGTGTTATATGCAGGATCTTGAAGAATGTCATCGGAGTCACCATTCAAGGATCTCAAAAATGAGTCAACATCGTCTGAAGTGAAATCGAAGCTGGACGGACAAACGGATCCACAGAGCAGAAGTGAGCCATAGTCATCGGTGTATCGACACTCGCTGTAGTGTCCTCATCCATGTTAGATCGAATAACAGAAGGCTCATAGGTGGCCTCGCGGAGCAACCTCAGTCTCAAGGGGCATGACCGGGTATGAACCCTCATCGGGGACATCAGCAGTTCGTGGTCCACAGGAGATGTCGGTGCAACAGCAAGACAGACCATAGGCAGATGTTCAAAGAGACACCATATGCAGCGGAACGCCGGTTGTACGCACCACAGTAGAGGCCGGAATGACAATGACCAGTCAAATTCCAGTTCCACCAGCAAAGGCGTACCGAAGATCCGAACCATGCATTCACGGCACAACCACCGTGAATCAGAAAAAATAGCAGTAGTAGTCCGCCAGTTAAAGCCAAAATAATTGGAAAGCCACCAAACACACTGGAAAAAAGTGAATGGATGGCTGATGGGATGACTCCGAAGACAGTCTGGAAGATGGACACGAAACCAGACCCGACAGCCTTAAAGAAATGAACAATCCCAGTTGTGCTTGAAGCATTGAATATTCTGGACACCAACTCTCCAAAGTGTTTGGGGAAATCGGTATTTAAAAGGGATTGAATCTTGGCTGATGATCTCGCAACCTGGAGAGCATACGTCTCTTTTGCGGATGTCAAGGCGACCTGTTTTTGAAACAATAGTGCCTTCAGTCTACTCAACTTGTCATAGTTCACATTAATAGTATCAATGTGGGGCCACATTTCAGATACTTGTATCTCTTGTGTGGGGGGAAACAAAACATGGCCACAACACGTAACGACCTTCGTGACTGAGATTGCGTAGGCAATTCCAAGTCGCAAGCCGCAACAGCTGTCATCGCTCAGAAGAACATTACTCCCATTAGAAAGAACATGAAACACTGAACGAATCAAGGGGACGGGAGTACCCTTCAGAAAACAGGCCAAATTCGCGACCCCCGCATTGCAAAGACCGTGAAGAGACACCTGTTTCATATCATGGAATGACGAACAGTAGTCTCACATTCACTTCCGCTAAGAAAGACCTCTTGTTCGCCGTTCAGACATCGATACTCAAAGGGCAACTCCCACTCTTCCTTAGTAAAGCTATCTCCTAGCCGTTCATATCGTCCCACTGCAAGATGTTTCAGGCAGCTTGAGAAACGAAACGTCGAAAACGGTAAATTAATAATGCCGTGTAAGATCCAGATAGTTGAAGGACTCTCTGCTACCGTGAAGGGCAACTTATCTAATTTTTCTACTTGAAGCAAGGTGAAACTAGCCTCTCTTTTAGCCATTGTCACTTGTTCCCTGGAAAAATTAAAAGCAGCGAATAGTTCACTCCCATTAAGGTATTTCCATGGAATGTGGCCACTTTTCAGCGTCTGTAATGCCCAACTCAGCTGCATTATGGAACGCAGCTGTGTTTGCCCATGATATAACCGAGACAAATCAGTCTGAGTGATATCAATAGCAGATGACACTATATTCGACAGGGAATAAATCCTGTTGGATAGCGTGTTCATGCCATTGTCGACAACAGCCAAAGTGTTTTCCAAATTCTCTTTATCAAGTTGCCGTATACGTGCAGCAGCCTCAATTTGAGAAAGTTTCCAAATTTCATTATACATGGCATATAAAAAACGTTTTGAGCGTTGCTTTCTAGGACCTAATAGGAAATCTTGTAGGTCTATACTGTCAGAAAGAGTATTCAGGTGTTGCTTCACCGCTGATAAGGTGTTCGTTTGTACCCATTGTTGGCACAGCTTGCACACACTGTAAGTTGTAATTATACCAGCATGCTGACCTGACAAAAAGCGAGGGTCTGGTCTATGAATGGAAAAACCCCCTGAAGAGTTCAAAAAACGCCTTTGACACTCATCAGTATTGGTAGGCCATACCAACCATCCCCCGGGACTGGAAAGTGAAGAATTATAGTCACCAGCCAAAACCAATGCATCCAGCCTTTCCTCAGAAACATTTAGAAAGTGTTGCCAATCTTTAAATTTTATCAGTGTAGGGATACTGGGTGTGTTTAGATCCTTTATTTTAGCTAATCCCAGACATGATGTCTGCTCAACAGTGTCATTTAAAAAAATCATTTGCACAGGAATTAAGCAAGCTCGAAACAAAGCCTCCCTACCCTGTATCTGCCAATCTTGCGTCCCCCATACACTCTTCAAATCGATAGTGTCCCTCCAATATTCATAAGCCTCAATCGAAAGTCGGGAAACAAAGGGATCTGAATAAATCAGTTTTGTATCTGTTAGCAATAGTTTTCTAATGTGTTTCTTAGGTAATTTAAAATAATAAGATTCAGCTTTCGTTGTATCATGCCCAGAAAAGTATGTGAATGTGTCACTGTAATACTTTGGACTCCCCACCCGTGGTGTTGAACAATGTTCCCATTGTGTGTAGTTAAAATGAGGCCTATATCTAGTTGCACGGTGCAGGTAGTGATGTCCCCAATTATTATAGCAGAACATTTCACCATAATTCATTGTAAAATCATATACATCATCACTTCCAAAAGCGGAGTAGTCCTTCATTTCAGTTAGCATGGAATCCACTGTTTGGACATCCCAATCATCAGAGACAACATGAGGTGTAATAACATAAGACATAGAAATTTTGAACACGTATGGTATTTGAATTATCTCTGTAGGCCCGTATATATCGAACGTAACTTTGTCCCAAACAATCCCATCAGAAATTGGAATAGCTGTAATATTGACAGGGGACAAATCACGTCGGACCTTATGTGATGAATGATGCGGTGTTAAAATTACATCAACAGGCTCCACTGAGGAGCGATCAGCAATATAGTGACCATCAATTAGTAAAAAGAAAACAGTCACAAAACCAATCCATAAAAACAATGCAATAAATGTCAAACAGAACCAGAGATAGTTCCATGGATATATCAAATAGTTCTTTTTAAGCCATTGATAGAACTTGCTACCTCTGGAAAGTTTGTCAGTCTCAGTTGAGGATGAATCTGAAGAAAAATCATCAATGTCTACAAAATAGCCAGAGGAAGTCTCCGCAAACACAGGACTCATCGAATTGCCATCCACTGTTCGTGGAGGTTCATGATAGATGACGTTACCAGTCGTGGAAGTGTTTGTGTAAAATACAGCCAAATCCTGTAGCGGTGAGTTCTCCGAAGTTGTTACAGGAACCAACAAAAGTTCATTTTCCGCCCTCCCCATGGTCGAGGAAGTTTCTGGAACAGCAGCTGACATAGTTGCATAGTCAGTAGTAGCGATGGTCATCCTACTATGTAGAGGGATGTCCTGTTGGGTAGTGAGAGGGGATCGGGAACCACCCAAGGGACCTCCTGGTCTACTGTGAAGAATCGGCCACATGCTGTAATTTGATGTCATCAATGGAGATGAATCTGTTTGATTTGGAACCAGATAATGGCGGAAGGATGACAGTCCTGGTGCCTTTTATCCCCAAGACCGGTACAGGTGCTCTGTATGCTGGACCAAACTCTTTTTTCACAGCGATCTTCTCATGAACCAGATCCCCAACGCTAGGAATCCAGCCAGTCAAAGTTTTCGCCAAATCCCTTATTCCCAAGGTGGCAGCGCTTGCAGATGATTTATCATCACGGAATTGTTGAAGCTCCTGTAAAACAGCGAGACGTTCTTTTATGTCAAATGGTGTTTCTGCTGCCACCATACCAGGGGCATCAAGATCGGGAACATAAGTAGTTGTCCCAAAGAGAATCTCATATGGAGACTTTCCCCTCAAGGACCGTCTTGGCATATTATTCAGTGCTCTCTGAACCCCATATAGGTGATGTAACCAACTACGGCCTGAACCTAATACTCGAGCTGTTAACGACTGCTTTAGATCACGATTCCACCTCTCCATGACCGAATTTCCCTCGGGATGGTATGGTGAGGAGTAATGGAGTTCAACACCCATCGTCCTCATGGTGTCCCTGAAAGCCTTAGAGGCAAATGCAGGGCCCTGGTCCGAATGGAATGCTGCAACCGCATATGTACCGATAAAGATCAGCAAATCTTTTATAACAGTCCGGGCGTCAGCCGACCGCTGTGGCCATACCCACAGGAATCTAGAACAGGAATCTACAGCCACTAAAATGTATTTGTATGCACCATCAGGTTGCAAAGGACCACAATGGTCCAGGTACACACAATGGAGTGGTTTGTCTGACACTAAGAGAGATGTCTGCGGAGGGCGTCTGATATTCAAGCCCTTAATCTGCTGACAAATGTCACAGCAAAGGACATACTGTTTAGTCCGTTTGCATAGACCAGGCCACCAGTACCGTTGTTGTAGAATGGTGATAGTGGCCTGTATACCAGCATGTGCAGAAGCGACACCCTCATGTGCAGCTGTAATCAGTTCCAATCTTTGGTCTTCATTTGGGATCACTCGATCACCAACATCAGGAATTGTTGCAAAAGCAACATTCTGTGCACTGATATGATATGTGTAGTTCATAGGGTATCCTTTCGGAAGGGGCTTGCCTTCAGCCGAGGCTTTAACGGCAATCAGTATTTCATTATCCAACCTCGTCCGAGAACGAGTCACTGCAGCCACAGAAGCCGTAGCTACTGAAGCTTTGGCTGCTTCGTCAGCCAATGTATTACCGGCAACATGTATTCCTACACGTTGGTGCCCCAATGTATGTACTACATGGACACATGGCAGCTTATCCTTAAGATCAGCCACCCTTCCCCACAATATTTTGTGTTTAATGGTGTTCCCTTTAGAATCTCTAAACCCGTTCAGTATCCAATGATTGAGGTATTCATTGTATGACTGGACGCAGTAATACGAATCACAGACGATCAAAGTCTGTGTTCCTGGCTCTGAATGTTCGAGCGCTAGAAGAAGAGCCTTAAGCTCGGCCAACTGGGCTGTGCAGTCCCCTAAGGTCTGAGTGTACGTGTTATGAGGTTGAAAAACTCCGTCTTCCATTACCCCGCACACGGCTGCGCAAGCTGCCGAGTATTGATGTTTAGTACCCACAGCCGGTTGTGGCGATCCGTCAGTGTATATGATGGTACCATAACTGTCTATTGGCAATATGTGTAAGGGAGCGGGGTACTCTTGTTCATACTGGAGAAATTCTTGTGTCTGAAGTCTTGGGTCAAACACATAATCAACATCAGTGGCGGTCAGAGATGTTGCCCATTGAATCCAGCGTGGATGCAATGCCTTAGAGTTAGGAACGCTCGCTTTAGTGACAGCCTCTAAGGCCGGAACCGGGGAGACAACAACAATGCGTTTCCCCTGGGCAAGCGGTCTCTCCTTTATGACGGCAATCTGAACTGCCGTCAGAATTTTTTCAGTAGGAGCAAAACGTTTTTCTGCATTGGAGTACAAATGTGATTTGTATGCTATTGGCACTGTGTCACCCTCATTAAAGGTGACATAGGTAAATCCTAGGGCACCAGCTATTATTCTGATGACCAAATTTGTTTTATTGTCCCTTGTGTACAAGTGTCTAGCTTCTAGCATGTCTCGTTGTATGTCCCTTAGGATGTGTCTGTGTTCAATTGTCCATCGCCTGCTAGAATAATTGGGCTGAATTAAGTCATATAGTGGCTTTACGCGTTCAGCATAATCTGGAATATATGTTCTGCCAAAATTGAAGAAACCCAGTAATGACTGCAATTTCTTAAGCGTGTTCGGAGGCTGTAGCTGAGCACACTTCTCTAGGAAGTGCGGGGCCAGGCTCTTCCCCTCGTTTGATAGTTCATATCCTAGGAACAATACACTAAGAAAGGCTATCTTGCTTTTCTTAAAATTAAATTTATATCCGAAGGCGGAAAATCCCAAAATTATCCGATCGACCCTGGCAAGATGAATGTCAAGGGTGTCATCAGTGAGATAGATATCATCCACATATGATAATGCCTCGGAATCAAGCTCCTGTAATATTGATGTGACACGGGCCGAAAACAGTCCTGGGCTGTTTTTATAGCCTTGTGGTAAACGACAAAAGCGTTTCTGATAACCAATAGAAAAATGCACTTAGGTCTCTACTTTCATGTGCTAAATTCTGGCAGAAAAAACCATTAGATATATCCAATGTAGTTTTGTATTTTTTACGCACTATATTATTAATTAGCGCTGTGCTGTGTGAATTTTGTATAGCATAAGTGCGTGCATGACTATTCAAGTGCCTATAATCAACCACTATTTTATATGAATGATCAGGTTTCGCAACGGGAAATAGCGGATTATTCATTGCCGATGTGCAGGGCTCAATTACTCCCTGGTATTCAAGTTGTGACAGTATCTCCGTCACTGGAGCTTTTGCTTCATGTTTAACAGGGTATTGTGGCTGCGGGTGTGGTGTAGACCGAATGGGAATAACATGACAAGGAGAGTCCTTGTCCCATCCTACATGATTACGGTATAATGCAGGTGCCTGTGCTAAAGCCAATTCAGCAGCATAGGCTTGTTTGTCTGTCTCCGGAACAAGATCGGAGAAAGAAGGCAAAATGACATCTTCCCCATGTGGGAGCATGCGGACATGTTCAGGTGGCCAGTCTCTCTCGGCCAACAGGATATCACTAGTAAGTTCATCCCAAAATATTACACTAATAATGCGTTCCACGTCTCCCTCTATCTGAATTGTTTAATCAAAAACCCGATCGGTTGGAAGTACGCGGCCATCCGCCGTTTCAACTGCGATGTAATCGCTGGTTGCTGTCGCATCCAGATGATCTTTCAGACTCTGGCGACATATCGTGACCTCTGCCGCGCTGTCCAACAGAGTCACTGCCCACCTCTTGTTCCTCAACAGTGTTCTCAATACTACTGGCATTTTTAACTGTCAGTGCTGCCACCTTCTTCTTTTTAAATTGTGGCTTCTGCTGAGGAGTCTTTTCCTCTTTTTTAATGGTAGACTGCAGTGAGTCTTTCTTTTCTTTCACGTATTCTGGACGTCGATCTTGACGGCCCCCTCTCTCGCTACGTTTATCCGGTCCGTCCTGAAAGGAACGAGAAGGACGTGAATCAGTATATCTGTCTGGAGTTCTAATGTTATCCCTATTCCTGAAATTATATCTCCTGTCGGAGTACTCCGGATGTGGAGAATCAGCTCTTTTATTTCTCCTATCCTTGAAATCCTTTTGTTTGTTCCAGCGCTTTTTAGACCCCTCTGGTGCTTGCCTTGTACCTTCCTTATGGGTGGTACTTGGTATGTCCAACTTTTTAGGTTTGGCTCCCAGCCCATCCCGTCCTATACTAGTATAGGTATCAGAGATTATTTTCGGTAGCTGTCTCTCTTGTTCCTGGTGTGGAGTTTCCCGGAGACGCTGGCGTATCGCCAGTGCTACTGCTTCCCCTTTAATATTACTTAATATTATCGAGGAGACGGCATCAAAGTTACGCATCAATTTCATCCCCAGATCTAGGGCCGGTGCAGCCCCATGCTCATTTTGTATTTGTTTCAACACTTCCGGCAAATTGGCCAGTGTAGGGGTACCATGCGTTGTAGTATAAACGGCAGCAAAGACTGTACCCCAAGTGGCACATTCATCAACCGAGGGAACCATCCCGAATGGCAAGCACATAGTGAGCAATCTATGTTTCTCCTGTGGCCCCGTATGGGGGAACACAGCTTCCAGCTGATTTGTTTTTTGAGCAATCCAGAACGGTATTTTTTCTCGATCCGAGGGCACTTTACCCATAATGGTATGCACCGTTTGTGGATTAATCCCAGTAGCCAATTGATATCCACCAGCTACTGGCGGTGCCGGACGCGCTGGTGTAGTGTTTAATATTCGCATTACGAACTGGACCAATCGTCTATATAATGCCACTAATTCATTATATAATATCCTTAAATCTACAAGCGGCATAGTCTGTATGCCTGGGTGAGGTGTATATGTGGCAAACATGGGCCACGTAGGCCCTTCATTACTTAAAGGACCTAGCCTCACTCGTCGCAGTATATGTGGTAGGGCGCCTTCAAACCAGTTTTGATGCTCCTGATATGTGAGCGATATTTCATGATACTGGTATGCTTCGTACCTTACGGGTACGTCCGCAATGTCATAAGTGTGAAATGTGTGCGTTCGTTGGTCAGCCTCAGGAAAAGCAACCCAACAGTAAAATGTTTCCGTTTGGTATGCTTCAGTTGCTTCTATAATCAAAGTAACTTCCCCGCCCTCTTCTGTAAGGCCATGTGCTAATAAATGTTGTGTAAGTGCATGTCTAGCATTCGCAGGAATGTCTATGGTATTAGCCATAGTTGTTTAGAGAAACAGAACACCAAAATAGGGGAAGTTTTTTCCTTTTGTGAGTTCGAGCTCGAACAACCTACAGCCTATTTAGGAGTTACCTGTTTGGCTGAGGAGGATTCTCCCAAAGACCACGGACGTCTCCATATAATGGTACTGAGGGTACCTGTTGTCTGTGAGACAGCGATAATCAGGGTAACCGTAAATTAGTGCCTAAACACCATCGTTGGTGGCGCCCTGTCGTAGTTTGGACTCATGCTCTGAGCAAGACTGCTGGTCTCAGGATGACAGTACTTTCGTTTGTAGGTGACTAAGGGGGTTATTCTAACTTTGGAGGAGTGTTAATCCGTCCCAAAAGTGACGGTAAAGTGACGGATATACCACCAGCCGTATTACGAGTTCCATAGGATATAATGGACTCGTAATACGGCTGGTGGTAAGTCCGTCACTTTTCCGTCACTTTTGGGACGGATTAACACCTCCTCCAAAGTTAGAATAACCCCCTAAGTCTCTTCCTACAACTATTTGTAACTGTTGTCCAAACCTAACCGGCTTACTAGCAGTACCTCACCAAAAACACAATAGTAAAAGGTGATTTGTAGCAGTCGCTTACGCATGGACTCAAAATACAATATCTCAGGGTTGTCGTGGTTAAACGGAAATTACCCTTTTCTCACAGATTTATTATGTCTCATACAAACAAAGGCAATAACACAGATGCAGTAAAGTTATAATAGTTTTTATTCAACATAACTGCAATTTGTGATAAGTTGCATGAACTGCAATGATTAGGATAATGAATATACCAAGCAACAGTATTGTAAAGAGGAGAGTCATTGTTATAAAGACCCCCACCATTATGCAATATATGAAAGAAATATATGTATATGTAAAAGATGGAATAAGCCCTAATACCCTAAGGAGAGTAGGTCTAACCTCCTACCTAAAAAGGAAGAGCTGGGTTCGTTAAACCTAATCTGCCAAAACCGTGTCCATGAGAGCAGCCCCCAACCCTCGTTACCTTGGAATGAGGTCTCTATCTCAGACTCCGCAGGGACACGAAGACTGGATCAGTGTCAAGATGACTGCAGCATCGGTATCAGCGATGGTGGCGATGCCCTCTGGTCGGAATCCCTCTGATTATCTGTCTAAAAGTGTGTTGTATTTATACAGATCTACAAGGTCCCCTGACATAAGTGTTATTCATAACAATAGATAACAGGCATGCTTGGGACGGCAATTAATATCAACAATCCCTCTAAAGTAAAGAGAGGGAAAATCCCTAAGTGTGAATGCCTACTGTATGTTTGTCTTTCGTGCTTGATCTTGACGCCTTGGCGTAGTGACACTGATAATAGAACCCATAACAAGTGGCCTAACTATAAACAAGGCCGCCATTTTAAAGGAAATAAATAATTAAATGGACTAAGCCAGAGCACGCTAAGTAGGTTAAAAGTCACTGGGTGACGGGGGCACGAGTTTACAAGCCTACGGCTAAGCTAACTCCTGTTAACCCGTTAAAACAAACTAGGATTCACTACACCCTCCCCATTGCCGTAACAGGTATGATGATGGTAAAGAAAACCCAATCGCTAAAAAGCTGCTACTGAACTAAAAAAGCCAAAAAACTTAACGAAAAAATAAATGCTGTGTTATAAAATTTGTTTCTAAAAAACATTTCAGAGACTTTAATATCAACCATGACAAGTATAGCAAACTTTTAGTATAATTGCTTCTTTGATTAGAATCGGGAATTGGCAAGCAAATTCATCAAATTATGTGTTATATGCAGGATCTTGAAGAATGTCATCGGAGTCAACATTCAAGGATCTCAAAAATGAGTCAACATCGTCTGAAGTGAAATCGAAGCTGGACGGACAAACGGATCCACAGAGCAGAAGTGAGCCATAGTCATCGGTGTATCGACACTCGCTGTAGTGTCCTCATCCATGTTAGATCGAATAACAGAAGGCTCATAGGTCGCCTCGCGGAGCAACCTCAGTCTCAAGGGGCATGACCGTGTATGAACCCTCATCGGGGACAGCAGCAGTTCGTGGTCCACAGGAGATGTCGGTGCAACAGCAAGACAGACCATAGGCAGATGTTCAAAGAGACACCATATGCAGCGGAACACCGGTTGTACGCACCACAGTAGAGGCCGGAATGACAATGACCAGTCAAATTCCAGTTCCACCAGCAAAGGCGTACCGAAGATCCGAACCATGCGTTCACGGCACAGCGGCCTTGACGGGAGCGGCTCCATTGCTCTGTGTCGCTGGAAAAAAACAACCACCGCGAATCACAAAAAATAGCAGTAGTAGTCCGCTAATTAAAGCCAAAATAATTGGAAAGCCACCAAACACACTGGAAAAAAGTGAATGGATGGCTGATGGGATGACTCCGAAGACAGTCTGGAAGATGGACTCGAAACCAGACCCGACAGCCTTAAAGAAATGAACAATCCAAGTTGTGCTTGAAGCATTGAATATTCTGGACACCAACTCTCCAAAGTGTTTGGGGAAATCGGTATTTAAAAGGGATTGTATCTCGGCTGATGATCTTGCACCCTGGAGAGCATACGTCTCTTTTGCGGATGTCAAGGCGGCCTGTTTTTGAAACAATAGTGCCTTCAGTCTACTCAACTTGTCATAGTTCACATTAATAGTATCAATGTGGGGCCACATTTCAGATACATGTATCTCTCGTGTGGGGGGAAACAAAACATGGCCACAACACGTAACGACCTTCGTGACTGAGATTGCGTAGGCAATTCCAGGTCGCAAGCCGCAACAGCTGTCATCGCTCAGAAGAACATTACTCCCATTAGAAAGAACATGAAACACTGAACGAATCAAGGGGACGGGAGTACCCTTCAGAAAACAGGCCAAATTTGCGACCCCCGCATTGCAAAGACCGTGAAGAGACACCTGTTTGCATATCATGGAATGACGAACAGTAGTCTCACATTCACTTCCGCTAAGAAAGACCTCTTGTTCGCCGTTCAGACATCGATACTCAAAGTGCAACTCCCACTCTTCCTTAATAAAGCTATCTCCTAGCCGTTCATATCGTCCCACTGCAAGATGTTTCAGGCAGCTTGAGAAACGAAACGTCGAAAACGGTAAATTAATAATGCTGTGTAAGAGCCAGATAGTTGAAGGACTCTGCTACCGTGAAGGGCAACTTATCTAATTTTTCTACTTGAAGCAAGGTGAAACGAGCCTCTCTTTTAGCCATTGTCACTTGTTCCCTGGAAAAATTAAAAGCAGCGAATAGTTCACTCCCATTAAGGTATTTCCATGGAATGTGGCCACTTTTCAGCATCTGTAATGCCCAACTCAGCTGCATGATGGAACGCAGCTGTGTTTGCCCATGATATAACCGAGACAAATCAGTCTGAGTGATATCAATAGCAGATGACACTATATTCGACAGGGAATAAATCCTGTTGGATAGCGTGTTCATGCCATTGTCGACAAAAGCCAAAGTGTTTTCCAAATTCTCTTTATCAAGTTGCCGTAAATGTGCAGCAGCCTCAATTTGAGAAAGTCTCAAAATTTCATTATACATGGCATATAAAAAACGTTTTGAGCGTTGCTTTCTAGGACCTAATAGGAAATCTTGTAGGTCTATACTGTCAGAAAGAGTATTCAGGTGTTGTTTCACCGCTGTTAAGGTGTTCGTTTGTACCCATTGTTGGCGCAGCTTGCCCACACTGTAAGTTGTAATTATACCAGCATGCTGACCTGACGAAAAACGAGGGTCTGGTCTATGAATGGAAAAACCCCCTGAAGAGTTCAAAAAACGCCTTTGACACTCATCAGTATCGGTGGGCCATACCAACCATCCCCCGGGACTGGAAAGTGAAGAATTATAGTCACCAGCCTTAACCAATGCATCCAGCCTTTCCTCAGAAACATTTAGAAAGTGTTGCCAATCTTTAAATTTGATCAGTGTAGTGATACTGGGTGTGTTTAGATCCTTTATTTTAGCTAATCCCAGACATGATGTCTGCTCAACAGTGTCATTTAAAAAAATCATTTGCAAAGGAATTAAGCAAGCTCGAAACAAAGCCTCCCTACCCTGTATCTGCCAATCTTGCATCCCCCATACACTCTTCAAATCGATAGTGTCCCTCCAATATTCATAAGCCTCAATCGAAAGTCGGGAAACAAAGGGATCTGAATAAATCAGTTTTGTATCTGTTAGCAATAGTTTTCTAATGTGTTTCTTAGGTAATTTAAAATAATAAGATTCAGCTTTCGTTGTATCATGCCCAGAAAAGTATGTGAATTTGTCACTGTAATACTTTGGACTCCCCACCCGTGGTGTTGAACAATGTTCCCATTGTGTGTAGTTAAAATGAGGCCTATATCTAGTTGCACGGTGCAGGTAGTGATGTCCCCAATTATTATAGCAGAACATTTCACCATAATTCATTGTAAAATCATATACATCATCACTTCCAAAAGCGGAGTAGTCCTTCATTTCAGTTAGCATGGAATCCACTGTTTGGACATCCCAATCATCAGAGACAACATGAGGTGTAATAACATAAGACATAGAAATTTTGAACACGTATGGTATTTGAATTATCTCTGTAGGCCCGTATATATCGAACGTAACTTTGTCCCAAACAATCCCATCAGAAATTGGAATAGCTGTAATATTGACAGGGGACAAATCACGTCGGACCTTATGTGATGAATGATGCAGTGTTAAAATTACATCAACAGGCTCCACTGAGGAGCGATCAGCAATATAGTGACCATCAATTAGTAAAAAGAAAACAGTCACAAAACCAATCCATAAAAACAATGCAATAAATGTCAAACAGAACCAGAGATAGCTCCATGGATATATCAAATAGTTCTTTTTAAGCCATTGATAGAACTTGCTACCTCTGGAAAGTTTGTCAGTCTCAGTTGAGGATGAATCTGAAGAAAAATCATCAATGTCTACAAAATAGCCAGAGGAAGTCTCCGCAAACACAGGACTCATCGAATTCCCATCCACTGTTCGTGGAGGTTCATGATAGATGACGTTACCAGTCGTGGAAGTGTTTGTGTAAAATACAGCCAAATCCTGTAGCAGTGAGTTCACCGAAGTTGTTACAGGAACCAACAAAAGTTCATTTTCCGCCCTCCCCATGGTCGAGGAAGTTTCTGGAACAGCAGCTGACATAGTTGCATAGTCAGTAGTAGCGATGGTCATCCTACTATGTAGAGGGATGTCTTGTTGGGTAGTGAGAGGGGATCGGGAACCACCCAAGGGACCTGCTGGCCTACTGTGAAGAATCGGCCACATGGTGTAATTTGATGTCATCAATGGAGATGAATCTGTTTGATTTGGAACCAGATAATGGCGGAAGGATGACAGTCCTGGTGCCTTTTATCCCCAAGACCGGTACAGGTGCTCTGTATGCTGGACCAAACTCTTTTTTCACAGCGATCTTCTCACGAACCAGATCCCCAACGCTAGTAATCCAGCCAGTCAAAGTTTTCGCCAAATCCCTTATTCCCAAGGTGGCAGCGCTTGCAGATGATTTATCATCATGGAATTGTTGAAGCTCCTGTAAAACAGCGAGACGTTCTTTTATGTCAAATGGTGTTTCTGCTGCCACCATACCAGGGGCATCAAGATCGGGAACATACATAGTTGTCCCAAAGAGAACCTCATATGGAGACTTTCCCCTCAAGGACCGTCCTGGCAGATTATTCACTGCTCTCTGGACCCCATATAGGTGATGTAACCAACTACGGCCTGAACCTAATACTCGAGCTGTTAAGGACTGCTTTAGATCACGATTCCGCCTCTCCATGACCGAATTTCCCTCGGGATGGTATGGTGAGGAGTAATGGAGTTCAACACCCATCGTCCACATGGTGTCCCTGAAAGCCTTAGAGGCAAATGCAGGGCCCTGGTCCGAATGGAATGCTGCAACCGCATATGTACCGATAAAGATCAGCAAATCTTTTATAACAGTCCGGGCGTCAGCCGACCGCTGTGGCCATACCCACAGGAATCTAGAACAGGAATCTACAGCCACTAAAATGTATTTGTATGCACCATCAGGTTACAAAGGACCACAATGGTCCAGGTACACACAATGGAGTGGTTTGTCTGACACTAAGAGAGATGTCTGCGGAGGGCGTCTGATATTCGAGCCCTTAATCTGCTGACAAATGTCACAGCAAAGGACATACTGTTTAGTCCGTTTGCATAGACCAGGCCACCAGTACCGTTGTTGTAGAATGGTGATAGTGGCCTGTATACCAGCATGTGCAGAAGCGACACCATCATGTGCAGCTGTAATCAGTTCCAATCTTTGGTCTTCATTTGGGATCACTCGATCACCAACATCAGGAATTGTTGCAAAAGCAACATTCAGTGCACTGATATGATATGTGTAGTTCGTAGGGTATCCTTTCGGAAGGGGCTTGCCTGCAGCCGAGGCTTTAACGGCAATCAGTATTTCATTATCCAACCTCGTCCGAGAACGAGTCACTGCAGCCACAGAAGCCGTAGCTACTGAAGCTTTGGCTGCTTCGTCAGCCAATGTATTACCGGCAACATGTATTTCTACACGTTGGTGCCCCAATGTATGAACTACATGGACACATGGCAGCTTATCCTTAAGATCAGCCACCCTTCCCCACAATATTTTGTGTTTAATGGTGTTCCCTTTAGAATCTCTAAACCCGTTCAGTATCCAATGATTGAGGTATTCATTGTATGACTGGACGCAGTAATACGAATCACAGACGATCAAAGTCTGTGTTCCTGGCTCTGAATGTTCGAGCGCTAGAAGAAGAGCCTTAAGCTCGGCCAACTGGGCTGTGCAGTCCCCTAAGGTCTGAGTGTACGTGTTATGAGGATGAAAAACTCCGTCTTCCATTACCCCGCACACGGCTGCGCAAGCTGCCGAGTATTGATGTTTAGTACCCACAGCCGGTTGTGCCGATCCGTCAGTGTATATGATGGTATCATAACTGTCTAATGGCAATATGTGTAAGGGAGCGGGGTACTCTTGTTCATACTGGAGAAATTCTTGTGTCTGAAGTCTTGGGTCAAACACATAATCAACATCAGTGGCGGTCAGAGATGTTGCCCATTGAATCCAGCGTGGATTCAATGCCTTAGCGTTAGGAATGCTCGCTTTAGTGACAGCCTCTAAGGCCGGAACCGGGGAGACAACAACAATGCGTTTCCCCTGGGCAAGCGGTCTCTCCTTTATGACGGCAATCTGAACTGCCGTCAGAATTTTTTCAGTAGGAGCAAAACGTTTTTCTGCATTGGAGTACAAATGTGATTTGTATGCTATTGGCACTGTGTCACCCTCATTAAAGGTGACATAGGTAAATCCTAGGGCACCAGCTATTATTCTGATGACCAAATTCGTTTTATTGTCCCTTGTGTACAAGTGTCTAACTTCTAGCATGTCTCGTTGTATGTCCCTTAGGATGTGTGTGTGTTCAATTGTCCATCGCCTGCTAGAATAATTGGGCTGAATTAAGTCATATAGTGGCTTTACGCGTTCAGCATAATCTGGAATATATGTTCTGCCAAAATTAAAGAAACCCAGTAATGACTGCAATTTCTTAAGCGTGTTCGGAGGCTGTAGCTGAGCACACTTCTCTAGGAAGTGCGGGGCCAGGCTCTTCCCCTCGTTTGATAGTTCATATCCTAGGAACAATACACTAAGAAAGGCTATCTTGCTTTTCTTAAAATTAAATTTATATCCGAAGGCGGCAAATCCCAAAATTATCCGATCGACCCTGGCAAGATGAATGTCAAGGGTGTCATCAGTGAGATAGATATCATCCACATATGATAATGCCTCGGAATCAAGCTCCTGTAATATTGATGTGACACGGGCCGAAAACAGTCCTGGGCTGTTTTTATAGCCTTGTGGTAAACGACAAAAGCATTCTGAGAACCATAGGAAAATGCACTTAGGTCTCTACTTTCATGTGCTAAATTCTGGCAGAAAAAAACATTAGATATATCCAATGTAGTTTTGTATTTTTTACGCACTATATTATTAATTAGCGCTGTGCTGTGTGAATTTTGTATAGCATAAGTGCGTGCATGACTATTCAAGTGCCTATAATCAACCACTATTCTATATGAATGATCAGGTTTCGCAACGGGAAATAGCGGATTATTCATTGCCGATGTACAGGGCTCAATTACTCCCTGGTATTCAAGTTGTGACAGTATCTCCGTCACTGGAGCTTTTGCTTCATGTTTAACAGGGTATTGTGGCTGCGGGTGTGGTGTAGACCGAATGGGAATAACATGACAAGGAGAGTCCTTGTCCCATCCTACATGATTACGGTATAATGCAGGTGCCTGTGCTAAAGCCAATTCAGCAGCATAGGCTTGTTTGTCTGTCTCCGGAACAAGATCGGAGAAAGAAGGCAAAATGACATCTTCCCCATGTGGGAGCATGCGGACATGTTCAGGTGGCCAGTCTCTCTCGGCCAACAGGATATCACTAGTAAGTTCATCCCAAAATATTACACTAATAATGCGTTCCACGTCTCCCTCTATCTGAATTGTTAAATCAAAAATCCGATCGGGTGGAAGTACGCGGCCATCCGCCGTTTCAACTGCGATGTAATCGCTAGTTGCTGTCGCATCCAGATGATCTTTCAGACTCTGGCGACATATCGTGACCTCTGCCGCACTGTCCAACAGAGTCACTGCCCACCTCTTGTTCCTCAACAGTGTTCTCAATACTACTGGCATTTTTAACTTTCAGTGCTGCCACTTTCTTCTTTTTAAATTGTGGCTTCTGCTGAGGAGTCTTTTCTTCTTTTTTAATGGTAGACTGCAGTGAGTCTTTCTTTTCTTTCACGTATTCCGGACGTCGATCTTGACGGCCCCCTCTCTCGCTACGTTTATCCGGTGCGTCCTGAAAGGAACGAGAAGGACGTGAATCAGTATATCTGTCTGGACTTCTAATGTTATCCTTATTCCTGAAATTATATCTCCTGTCGGAGTACTCCGGATGCGGAGAATCAGCTCTTTTATTTCTCCTATCCTTGAAATCCTTTTGTTTGTCCCAGCGCTTTTTAGACCCCTCTAGTGCTTGCCTTGTACCTTCCTTATGGGTGGTACTTGGTATGTCCAACTTTTTAGGTTTGGCTCCCAGCCCATTCTGTCCTATACTAGTATAGGTATCAGAGATTATTTTCGGTAGCTGTCTCTCTTGTTCCTGGTGTGGAGTTTCCCGGAGACGCTGGCGTATCGCCAGTGCTACTGCTTCCCCTTTAATATTACTTAATATTATCGAGGAGACGGCATAAAAGTTACGCATCAATTTCATCCCCAGATCTTGTATTTGTTTCAACACTTCCGGCAAATTGGCCAGTGTAGGGGTACCATGCGTGGTAGTATAAACGTCAGCAAAGACTGTACCCCAAGTGGCACATTCATCAACCGAGGGAACCATCCCGAATGGCAAGCACATAGTGAGCAATCTATGTTTCTCCTGTGGCCCTGTATTGGGGAACACAGCTTCCAGCTGATTTGTTTTTTGAGCAATCCAGAACGGTATTTTTTCTCGATCCGAGGGCACTTTACCCATAATGGTATGCACCGTTTGTGGATTAATCCCAGTAGCCAATTGATATCCACCAGCTACTGGCGGTGCCGGACGCGCTGGTGTAGTGTTTAATGTTCGCATTACGAACTGGACCAATCGTCTATATAATGCCACTAATTCATTATATAATATCCTTAAATCTACAAGCGGCATAGTCTGTATGCCTGGGTGAGGTGTATATGTGGCAAACATGGGCCACGTAGGCCCTTCATTACTTAAAGGACCTAGCCTCACTCGTCGCAGTATATGTGGTAGGGCGCCTTCAAACCAGTTTTGATGCTCCTGATATGTGAGCGATATTTCATGATACTGGTATGCTTCGTACCTTACGGGTACGTCCGCAATGTCATAAGTGTGAAATGTGTGCGTTCGTTGGTCAGCCTCAGGAAAGGCAACCCAACAGTAAAATGTTTCCGTTTGGTATGCTTCAGTTGCTTCTATAATCAAAGTAACTTCCCCGCCCTCTTCTGTAAGGCCATGTGCTAATAAATGTTGTGTAAGTGCATGTCTAGCATTCGCAGGAATGTCTATGGTATTAGCCATAGTAGCTTAGAGAAACAGAACACCAAAATAGGGGAAGTTTTTTCCTTTTGTGAGTTCGAACTCGAACAACCTACAGCCTATTTAGGAGTTACCTGTTTGGCTGAGGAGGATTCTCCCAAAGACCACGGACGTCTCTGTATAATGGTACTGAGGGTACCTGTTGTCTGTGAGACAGCGATAATCAGGGTAACCGTAAATTAGTGCCTAAACACCATAGTTGGTGGCGCCATGTCGTAGTTTGGACTCTTGCTCTGAGCAAGACTGCTGGTCTCAGGATGACAGTACTTTCGTTTGTAGGTGACTAAGGCCCTCATTCGGACCTTGGTGGGCGGCGGAGGCAGCCCGCCAAAGTCCCGCCGTCAGGTTACCGTTCCGCGGTCGAAAGACCGCGGCGGTAATTCTGACTTTCCCGCTGGGCTGGCGGGCGGCCGCCTTCAGGCCACCCGCCAGCCCAGCGGGAAAGAGGCTTCCACGATGAAGCCGGCTCGGAATCGAGCCGGCGGAGTGGAAGCTGTGCGACGGGTGCAGTTGCACCCGTCGCGTATTTCACTGTCTGCGCAGCAGACAGTGAAATACATTTAGGGGCCCTCTTACGGGGGCCCCTGCAGTGCCCATGCCAGTGGCATGGGCACTGCAGGGGCCCCCAGGGGCCCGGCGACCCCCCCTACCGCCATCCGGTTCCCGGCGGGAGAACCGCCGGGAACTGGATGGCGGTAGGGGGGGTCGGAATCCCCTCGGCGGCGCAGCTAGCTGCGCCGCCTTGGAGGATTCCAATGGGCGGCGGTACACTGGCGGGAGACCGCCAGTGTTGCCGGTCCGACCGCGGCTTTACCGCCGCGGTCGGAATGCCCATTGGAGCACCGCCGGCCTGTCGGCGGTGCTCCCGCGGTCCTCCGACCCGGCGGTCATGGACCGCCAGGGTTGGAATGACCACCTAAGTCTCTTCCTACAACTATTTGTAACTGTTGTCCAAACCTTACCGGCTTACTAGCAGTACCTCACCAAAAACACAATAGTAAAAGGTGATTTGTAGCAGTCGCTTACGCATGGACTCAAAATACAATATCTCAGGGTTGTCGTGGTTAAACGGAAATTACCCTTTTCTCACAGATTTATTATGTCTCATACAAACAAAGGCAATAACACAGATGCAGTAAAGTTATAATAGTTTTTATTCAACATAACTGCAATTTGTGATAAGTTGCATGAACTGCAATGATTAGGATAATGAATATACCAAGCAACAGTATTGTAAAGAGGAGAGTCATTGTTATAAAGACCCCCACCATTATGCAATATATGAAAGAAATATATGTATATGTAAAAGATGGAATAAGCCCTAATACCCTAAGGAGAGTAGGTCTAACCTCCTACCTAAAAAGGAAGAGCTGGGTTCGTTAAACCTAATCTGCCAAAACCGTGTCCATGAGAGGAGCCCCCAACCCTTGTTACCTTGGAATGAGGTCTCTATCTCAGACTCCGCAGGGACACGAAGACTGGATCAGTGTCAAGATGACTGCAGCATCGGTATCAGCGATGGTGGCGATGCCCTCTGGTCGGAATCCCTCTGATTATCTGTCTAAAAGTGTGTTGTATTTATACAGATCTACAAGGTCCCCTGACATAAGTGTTATTCATAACAATAGATAACAGGCATGCTTGGGACAGCTATTAATATCAACAATCCCTCGAAAGTATAGAGAGGGAAAATCCCTAAGCGTGAATGCCTACTGTATGTTTGTCTTTCGTGCTTGATCTTGACGCCTTGGCACAGTGACACTGATAATAGAACCCATAACAAGTGGCCTAACTATAAACAAGGCCGCCATTTTAAAGGAAATAAATAATTAAATGGACTAAGCCAGAGCAAGCTAAGTAGGTTAAAAGTCACTGGGTGACGGGGGCACGAGTTTACAAGCCTACGGCTAAGCTAACTCCTGTTAACCCGTTAAAACAAACTAGGATTCACTACACCCTCCCCATTGCCGTAACAGGTATGATGAAGGTAAAGAAAACCCAATCGCTAAAAAGCTGCTACTGAACTAAAAAAGCCAAAAAACTTAACGAAAACATAAATGCTGTGTTATAAAATTTGTTTCTAAAAAACATTTCAGAGACTTTAATATCAACCATGACAAGTATAGCAAACTTTTAGTATAATTGCTTCTTTGATTAGAATCGGGAATTGGCAAGCGAATTCATCAAATTATGTCTTATATGCAGGATCTTGAAGAATGTCATCGGAGTCACCATTCGAGGATCTCAAAAATGAGTCAACATCGTCTGAAGTGAAATCGAAGCTGGACGGACAAACGGATCCACAGAGCAGAAGTGAGCCATAGTCATCGGTGTATCGACACTCGCTGTAGTGTCCTCATCCATGTTAGATCGAATAACAGAAGGCTCATAGGTGGCCTCGAGGAGCAACCTCAGTCTCAAGGGGCATGACCGTGTATGAACCCTCATCGGGGACATCAGCAGTTCGTGGTCCACAGGAGATATCGGTGCAACAGCAAGACAGACCATAGGCAGATGTTCAAAGAGACACCATATGCAGCGGAACACCGGTTGTACGCACCACAGTAGAGGCCGGAATGACAATGACCAGTCAAATTCCAGTTCCACCAGCAAAGGCGTACCGAAGATCCGAACCATGCGTTCACGGCACAGCGGCGTTGACGGAAGCGGCTCCATTGCTCTGTGTCGCTGGAAAAAAACAACCACTGCGAATCAGAAAAAATAGCAGTAGTAGTCCGCCAATTAAAGTCAAAATAATTGGAAAGCCACCAAACACACTGGAAAAAAGTGAATGGATGGCTGATGGCATGACTCCGAAGACAGTCTGGAAGATGGACACGAAACCAGACCCGACAGCCTTAAAGAAATGAACAATCCCAGTTGTGCTTGAAGCATTGAATAGTCTGGACACCAACTCTCCAGAGTGTTTGGGGAAATCGGTATTTAAAAGGGATTGTATCTCGGCTGATGATCTCGCAACCTGGAGAGTATATGTCTCTTTTGCGGATGTCAAGGCAACCTGTTTTTGAAACAATAGCGCCTTCAGTCTACTCAACTTGTCATAGTTCACATTAATAGTATCAATGTGGGGCCACATTTCAGATACTTGTATCTCTCATGTGGGGAGAAACAAAACATGGCCACAACACGTAACGACCTTCGTGACTGAGATTGCGTAGGCAATTCCAGGTCGCAAGCCGCAACAGCTGTCATCGCTCAGAAGAACATAACTCCCATTAGAAAGAACATGAAACACTGAACGAATCAAGGCTACGGGAGTACCCTTCAGAAAACAGGCCAAATTCGCGACCCCCGCATTGCAAAGACCGTGAAGAGACACCTGTTTGCATATCATGGAATGACGAACAGAAGTCTCACATTCACTTCCGCTACGAAAGACCTCATGTTCGCCGTTCGGACATCGATACTCAAAGGGCAACTCCCACTCTTCCTTAATAAAGCTATCTCCTAGCCATTCATATCGTCCCACTGCAAGATGTTTCAGGCAGCTTGAGAAACGAAACGTCGAAAACGGTAAATTAATAATGCTGTGTAAGAGCCAGATAGTTGAAGGACTCTCTGCTACCGTGAAGGGCAACTTATCTAATTTTTCTACTTGAAGCAAGGTGAAACGAGCCTCTCTTTTAGCCATTGTCACTTGTTCCCTGGAAAAATTAAAAGCAGCGAATAGTTCACTCCCATTAAGGTATTTCCATGGAATGTGCCCACTTTTCAGCGTCTGTAATGCCCAACTCAGCTGCATGATGGAACGCAGCTGTGTTTGCCCATGATATAATCGAGACAAATCAGTCTGAGTGATATCAATAGCAGATGACACTATATTCGACAGGGAATAAATCCTGTTGGATAGCGTGTTCATGCCATTGTCGACAACAGCCAAAGTGTTTTCCAAATTCTCTTTATCAAGTTGCCGTAAACGTGCAGCAGCCTCAATTTGAGAAAGTTTCCAAATTTCATTATATATGGCATATAAAAACTGTTTCGAGCGTTGCTTTCTAGGACCTAATAGGAAATCTTGTAGGTCTATACTGTCAGAAAGAGTATTCAGGTGTTGTTTCACCGCTGTTAAGGTGTTCGTTTGTACCCATTGTTGGCACAGCTTGCCCACACTGTAAGTTGTAATTATACCAGCATGCTGACCTGACAAAAAGCGAGGGTCTGGTCTATGAATGGAAAAAACCCCTTAAGAGTTCAAAAAACGCCTTTGACACTCATCAGTATCGGTGGGCCATACCAACCATCCCCCGGGACTGGAAAGTGAAGAATTATAGTCACCAGCCTTAACCAATGCATCCAGCCTTTCCTCAGAAACATTTAGAAAGTGTTGCCAATCTTTAAATTTTATCGGTGTAGGGATACTGGGTGTGTTTAGATCCTTTATTTTAGCTAATCCCAGACATGATGTCTGCTCAACAGTGTCATTTAAAAAAATCATTTGCACAGGAATTAAGCAAGCTCGAAACAAAGCCTCCCTACCCTGTATCTGCCAATCTTGCGTCCCCCATACACTCTTCAAATCAATAGTGTCCCTCCAATATTCATAACCCTCAATCGAAAGTCGGGAAACAAAGGGATCTGAATAAATCAGTTTTGTATCTGTTAGCAATAGTTTTCTAATGTGTGTCTTAGGTAATTTAAAATAATAAGATTCAGCTTTCGTTGTATCATGCACAGAAAAGTATGTGAATTTGTCACTGTAATACTTTGGACTCCCCACCCGTGGTGTTGAACAATGTTCCCATTGTGTGTAGTTAAAAAGAGGCCTATATCTAGTTGCACGGTGCAGGTAGTGATGTCACCAATTATTATAGCAGAACATTTCACCATAATTCATTGTAAAATCATATACATCATCACTTCCAAAAGCGGAGTAGTCCTTCATTTCAGTTAGCATGGAATCCACTGTTTGGACATCCCAATCATCAGAGACAACATGAGGTGTAATAACATCAGACATAGAAATTTTGAACACGTATGGTATTTGAATTATCTCTGTAGGCCCGTATATATCGAACGTAACTTTGTCCCAAACAATCCCATCAGAAATTGGAATAGCTGTAATATTGACAGGGGACAAATCACGTCGGACCTTATGTGATGAATGATGCGGTGTTAAAATTACATCAACAGGCTCCACTGAGCGATCAGCAATATAGTGACCATCAATTAGTAAAAAGAAAACAGTCACAAAACCAATCCATAAAAACAATGCAATAAATGTCAAACAGAACCAGAGATAGTTCCATGGATATATCAAATAGTTCTTTTTAAGCCATTGATAGAACTTGCTACCTCTGGAAAGTTTGTCAGTCTCAGTTGAGGATGAATCTGAAGAAAAATCATCAATGTCTACAAAATAGCCAGAGGAAGTCTCCGCAAACACAGGACTCATCGAATTCCCATCCACTGTTCGTGGAGGTTCATGATAGATGACGTTACCAGTCGTGGAAGTGTTTGTGTAAAATACAGCCAAATCCTGTAGCGGTGAGTTCTC
Source organism: Pleurodeles waltl (assembly GCF_031143425.1). Lineage (NCBI taxonomy): Eukaryota > Metazoa > Chordata > Amphibia > Caudata > Salamandridae > Pleurodeles > Pleurodeles waltl. The sequence continues at coordinate 1,016,204 of NW_027150395.1, forward strand.
CGAAGTTGTTTCAGGAACCAACAAAAGTTCATTTTCCGCCCTCCCCATCGTCGAGGAAGTTTCTGGAACAGCAGCTGACATAGTTGCATAGTCAGTAGTAGCGATGGTCATCCTACTATGTAGAGGGATGTCCTGTTGGGTAGTGAGAGGGGATCGGGAACCACCCAAGGGACCTCTTGGTCTACTGTGACGAATCGGCCACATGGTGTAATTTGATGTCATCAATGGAGATGAATCTGTTTGATTTGGAACCAGATAATGGCTGAAGGATGACAGTCCTGGTGCCTTTTATCCCCAAGACCGGTACAGCTGCTCTGTATGCTGGACCAAACTCTTTTTTCACAGCGATCTTCTCACGAACCAGATCCCCAACGCTAGGAATCCAGCCAGTCGAAGTTTTCGCCAAATCCCTTATTCCCAAGGTGGCAGCGCTTGCAGATGATTTATCATCACGGAATTGTTGAAGCTCCTGTAAAACAGCGAGACGTTCTTTTATGTCAAATGGTGTTTCTGCTGCCACCATACCAGGGGCATCAAGATCGGGAACATACATAGTTTTCCCAAAGAGAACCTCATATGGAGACTTTCCCCTCAAGGACCGTCTTGGCAGATTATTCAGTGCTCTCTGGACCCCATATAGGTGATGTAACCAACTACGGCCTGAACCTAATACTCGAGCTGTTAAGGACTGCTTTAGATCACGATTCCGCCTCTCCACGACCGAATTTCCCTCGGGATGGTATGGTGAGGAGTAAAGGAGTTCAACACCCATCGTCCTCATGGGGTCCCTGAAAGCCTTAGAGGCAAATGCAGGGCCCTGGTCCAAATGGAATGCTGCAACCGCATATGTACCGATAAAGATCAGCAAATCTTTTATAACAGTCCGGGCGTCAGCTGACCGCTGTGGCCATACCCACAGGAATCTAGAACAGGAATCTACAGCCACTAAAATGTATTTGTAGGCACCATCAGGTTGCAAAGGACCATAATGGTCCAGGTACACACAATGGAGTGGTTTGTCTGACACTAAGAGAGATGTCTGCGGAGGGCGTCTGATATTCGAGCCCTTAATCTGCTGACAAATGTCACAGCAAAGGACATACTGTTTAGTCCGTTTGCATAGACCAGGCCACCAGTACCGTTGTTGTAGAATGGTGATAATGGCCTGAATACCAGCATGTGCAGAAGCGACACCCTCATGTGCAGCTGTAATCAGTTCCAATCTTTGGTCTTCATTTGGGATCACTCGATCACCAACATCAGGAATTGTTGCAAAAGCAACATTCTGTGCACTGATATGATATGTGTAGTTCGTAGGGTATCCTTTCGGAAGGGGCTTGCCTGCAGCCGAGGCTATAACGGCAATCAGTATTTCATTATCCAACCTCGTCCGAGAACGAGTCACTGCAGCCACAGAAGCCGTAGCTACTGAAGCTTTGGCTGCTTCGTCAGCCAATGTATTACCGGCAACATGTATTCCTACACGTTGGTGCCCCAATGTATGAACTACATGGACACATGGCAGCTTATCCTTAAGATCAGCCAGCTTATCCTTAAGATCAGCCACCCTTCCCCACAATATTTTGTGTTTAATGGTGTTCCCTTTAGAATCTCTAAACCCGTTCAGTATCCAATGATTGAGGTATTCATTGTATGACTGGACGCAGTAATACGAATCACAGACGATCAAAGTCTGTGTTCCTGGCTCTGAATGTTCGAGCGCTAGAAGAAGAGCCTTAAGCTCGGCCAACTGGGCTGTGCGGTCCCCTAAGGTCTGAGTGTACGTGTTATGAGGATGAAAAACTCCGTCTTCCATTACCCCGCACACGGCTGCGCAAGCTGCCGAGTATTGATGTTTAGTACCCACAGCCGGTTGTGCCGATCCGTCAGTGTATATGATGGTATCATAACTGTCTATTGGCAATATGTGTAAGGGAGCGGGGTACTCTTGTTCATACTGGAGAAATTCTTGTGTCTGAAGTCTTGGGTCAAACACATAATCAACATCAGTGGCAGTCAGAGATGTTGCCCATTGAATCCAGCGTGGATGCAATGCCTTAGCGTTAGGAACGCTCGCTTTAGTGACAGCCTCTAAGGCCGGAACCGGGGAGACAACAACAATGCGTTTCCCCTGGGCAAGCGGTCTCTCCTTTATGACGGCAATCTGAACTGCCGTCAGAATTTTTTCAGTAGGAGCAAAACGTTTTTCTGCATTGGAGTACAAATGTGATTTGTATGGTATTGGCACTGTGTCACCCTCATTAAAGGTGACATAGGTAAATCCTAGGGCACCAGCTATTATTCTGATGACCAAATTCGTTTTATTGTCCCTTGTGTACAAGTGTCTAGCTTCTAGCATGTCTCATTGTATGTCCCTTAGGATGTGTGTGTGTTCAATTGTCCATCGCCTGCTAGGATAATTGGGCTGAATTAAGTCATATAGTGGCTTTACGCGTTCAGCATAATCTGGAATATATGTTCTGCCAAAATTAAAGAAACCCAATAATGACTGCAATTTCTTAAGCATGTTCGGAGGCTGTAGCTGAGCACACTTCTCTAGGAAGTGCGGGGCCAGGCTCTTCCCCTCGTTTGATAGTTCATATCCTAGGAACAATACACTAAGAAAGGCTATCTTGCTTTTCTTAAAATTAAATTTATATCCGAAGGTGGCAAATCCCAAAATTATCCGATCGACCCTGGCAAGATGAATGTCAAGGGTGTCATCAGTGAGATAGATATCATCCACATATGATAATGCCTCAGAATCAAGCTCCTGTAATATTGATGTGACACGGGTCGAAAACAGTCCTGGGCTGTTTTTATAGCCTTGTGGTAAACGACAAAAGCGTTTCTAATAACCATAGGAAAATGCCCTTAGGTCTCCACTTTCATGTGCTAAATTCTGGCAGAAAAAACCATTAGATATATCCAATGTAGTTTTGTATTTTTTACGCACTATATTATTAATTAGCGCTGTGCTGTGTGAATTTTGTATAGCATAAGTGCGTGCATGACTATTCAAGTGCCTATAATCAACCACTATTCTATATGAATGATCAGGTTTCGCAACTTGAAATAGCGGATTATTCATTGCCGATGTACAGGGCTCAATTACTCCCTGGTATTCAAGTTGTGACAGTATCTCCGTCACTTGAGCTTTTGCTTCATGTTTAACAGGGTATTGTGGCTGCGGGTGTGCTGTAGACCGAACGGGAATAACATGACAAGGAGAGTCCTTGTCCCATCCTACATGATTACGGTATAATGCAGGTGCCTGTGCTAAAGCCCATTCAGCAGCATAGGCTTGTTTGTCTGTCTCCGGAACAAGATCGGAGAAAGAAGGCAAAATGACATCTTCCCGATGTGGGAGCATGCGGACATGTTCAGGTGGCCAGTCTCTCTCGGCCAACAGGATATCACTAGTAAGTTCATCCCAAAATATTACACTAATAATGCGTTCCACGTCTCCCTCTATCTGAATTGTTAAATCAAAAACCCGATCGGGTGGAAGTACGCGGCCATCCGCCGTTTCAACTGCGATGTAATCGCTAGTTGCTGTCGCATCCAGATGATCTTTCAGACTCTGGCGACATATCGTGACCTCTGCCGCGCTGTCCAACAGAGTCACTGCCCACCTCTTGTTCCTCAACAGTGTTCTCAATACTACTGCCATTTTTAACTGTCAGTGCTGCCACTTTCTTCTTTTTAAATTGTGGCTTCTGCTGAGGAGTCTTTTCTTCTTTTTTAATGGTAGACTGCAGTGAGTCTTTCTTTTCTTTCACGTATTCCGGACGTCGATCTTGACGGCCCCCTCTCTCGCTACGTTTATCCGGTGCGTCCTGAAAGGAACGAGAAGGACGTGAATCAGTATATCTGTCTGGAGTTCTAATGTTATCCCTATTCCTGAAATTATATCTCCTGTCGGAGTACTCCGGATGCGGAGAATCAGCTCTTTTATTTCTCCTATCCTTGAAATCCTTTTGTTTGTCCCAGCGCTTTTTAGACCCCTCTAGTGCTTGCCTTGTACCTTCCTTATGGGTGGTACTTGGTATGTCCAACTTTTTAGGTTTGGCTCCCAGCCCATCCCGTCCTATACTAGTATAGGTATCAGAGATTATTTTCGGTAGCTGTCTCTCTTGTTCCTGGTGTGGAGTTTCCCGGAGACGCTGGCGTATCGCCAGTGCTACTGCTTCCCCTTTAATATTACTTAATATTATCGAGGAGACGGCATCAAAGTTACGCATCAATTTCATCCCCAGATCTAGGGCCGGTGCAGCCCCATGCTCATTTTGTATTTGTTTCAACACTTCCTGCAAATTGGCCAATGTAGGGGTACCATGCGTGGTAGTATAAACGGCAGAAAAAACTGTACCCCAAGTGGCACATTCATCAACCGAGGGAACCATCCCGAATGGCAAGCACATAGTGAGCAATCTATGTTTCTCCTTTGGCCCCGTATGGGGGAACACAGCTTCCAGCTGATTTGTTTTTTGAGCAATCCAGAACGGTATTTTTTCTCGATCCGAGGGCACTTTACCCATAATGGTATGCTCCGTTTGTGGATTAATCCCAGTAGCCAATTGATATCCACCAGCTACTGGCGGTGCCGGACGCGCTGGTGTAGTGTTTAATGTTCGCATTACGAACTGGACCAATCGTCTATATAATGCCACTAATTCATTATATAATATCCTTAAATCTACAAGCGGCATAGTCTGTATGCCTGGGTGAGGTGTATATGTGGCAAACATGGGCCACGTAGGCCCTTCATTACTTAAAGGACCTAGCCTCACTCGTCGCAGTATATGTGGTAGGGCGCCATCAAACCAGTTTTGATGCTCCTGATATATGAGCGATATTTCATGATACTGGTATGCTTCGTACCTTACGGGTACGTCCGCAATGTCATAAGTGTGAAATGTGTGCGTTCGTTGGTCAGCCTCAGGAAAAGCAACCCAACAGTAAAATGTTTCCGTTTGGTATGCTTCAGTTGCTTCTATAATCAAAGTAACTTCCCCGCCCTCTTCTGTAAGGCCATGTGCTAATAAATGTTGTGTAAGTGCATGTCTAGCATTCGCAGGAATGTCTATGGTATTAGCCATAGTTGTTTAGAGAAACAGAACACCAAAATAGGGGAAGTTTTTTCCTTTTGTGAGTTCGAGTTCGAACAACCTACAGCCTATTTAGGAGTTACCTGTTTGGCTGAGGAGGATTCTCCCAAAGACCACGGCCGTCTCCGTATAATGGTACTGAGGGTACCTGTTGTCTGTGAGACAGCGATAATCAGGGTAACCGTAAATTAGTGCCTAAACACCATCGTTGGTGGTGCCATGTCGTAGTTTGGACTCTTGCTCTGAGCAAGACTGCTGGTCTCAGGAGGACAGTACTTTCGTTTGTAGGTGACTAAGGCCCTCATTCTGACCTTGGCGGTCTTTTCGCAAGACCGCCGAGTTACCGCCGCAGTGAAGACCGCCGACCGCGGCGGTATGCCGCTGTGCGTATTCCGCCAGCAGCCACACTGGCGGTCGGCGGGAAAGTGGAGACTGGTCAACCTCCACCGCCACGCCAGCAGAACACCGCCCACAGAATTACGACCCACATATCTGTGTGGTGGTCTTCTGTTGGCGGTGTTCTGTTGGCGGTCACCTCCCCATGGCTCCGTCCCCTCCGGGAGGACCAACACACAAGGTAAGTTGATCGTCCGTTAGGGGAGGGGGTGGGGGGGTGTTGTGTGATGTGTGCGTGCATGGGGGTGTGCGTGTGAGTGTATAGAGGGGGTGTGTGAGTGCGTGTATGCGGGCGGGGGGTGCTGCTGTGTCTATGGGTAATGTGTGCAGTTCGGCGGGTGCGCATGTCTGCATGTATGTGTGCGGGTACGTGTCCCCGTTGTGTATGTGTGTGTGTAGGGTGTGTGTGCATGTCGGGGTGCATGTATGTGCATGTCGGGGGTGGGGGTGGGGAGGGGGTTCGGAACCACCTCTGGGTGGTGGCAGGGGGGTGGAGGGTGTGGGGGGAGGACTCGTGGTGGGTAGTGGGGGGTGGGGGAGACCCCTATCAGTGCCAGGGAAGGAATTCCCTGGCCCTGATAGTGCCTACCGCCATGGTTCGCATGGCGGTTCCCGACCGCCAGAAACCGCGGCGGTAAGCAGGGTCATGATACCGTTGGCGGTCTTGGGACGACCGCCGGGCCGGAGTGCGCAAACTCCAGCCCGGCGGTCATGACCGCCGTGGCGGTCGGAGTGGGGAAGTGGCAGTCGATCGCGGCGGTGACCGCCGCGGTCAGAATGCCATTTTTTTTACCGCTGGTCTGTTCGCGGTCCGACCGCCGCCTCTCCGCCGACCGCCAAGGTCAGAATGAGGGCCTAAGTCTCTTCCTACAACTATTTGTAACTGTTGTCCAAAACTTACCGGCTTACTAGCAGTACCTCACCAAAAACACAATAGTAAAAGGTGATTTGTTGCAGTCGCTTACGCATGGACTCAAAATACAATATCCCAGGGTTGTCGTGGTTAAACGGAAATTACCCTTTTCTCACAGATTTATTATGTCTCATACAAACAAAGGCAATAACACAGATGCAGTAAAGTTATAATAGTTTTTATTCAACATAACTGCAATTTGTGATAAGTTGCATGAACTGCAATGATTAGGATAATGAATATACCAAGCAACATTATTGTAAAGAGGAGAGTCATTGTTATAAAGACCCCCACCATTATGCAATACATGAAAGAAATATATGTATATGTAAAAGATGGAATAAGCCCTAACACCCTAAGGAGAGTAGGTCTAACCTCCTACCTAAAAAGGAAGAGCTGGGTTCGTTAAACCTAATCTGCCAAAACCGTGTCCATGAGAGAAGCCCCCAACCCTCGTTACCTTGGAATGAGGTCTCTATCTCAGACTCCGCAGGGACACGAAGACTGGATCAGTGTCAAGATGACTGCAGCATCGGTATCAGCGATGGTGGCGATGCCCTCTGGTCGGAATCCCTCTGATTATCTGTCTAAAAGTGTGTTGTATTTATACAGATCTACAAGGTCCCCTGACATAAGTGTTATTCATAACAATAGATAACAGGCATACTTGGGACGGCAATTAATATCAACAATCCCTCGAAAGTATAGAGAGGGAAAATCCCTAAGTGTGAATGCCTACTTTATGTTTGTCTTTTGTGCTTGATCTTGACGCCTTGGCGCAGTGACACTGATAATAGAACCCATAACAAGTGGCCTAACTATAAACAAGGCCGCCATTTTAAAGGAAATAAATAATTAAATGGACTAAGCCAGAGCAAGCTAAATAGGTTAAAAGTCACTGGGTGAGGGGGGCACGAGTTTACAAGCCTACGGCTAAGCTAACTCCTGTTAACCCGTTAAAACAAACTAGGATTCACTACACACACTGTCAGTATCTACCATCTGTTATCTGCTTCCTAATAAACTGTTGCCTATCAACTGCCTACTTGACTACATTGCCCATAATGCACCATGCAGGTGGTTGCTACTCTGAAATGGAGCAATTTTTGTTGTGCATGCTGCTGTGTACTAGGTGGGTGGGGGTATAGCAGATATGGGTGTAGATGCATGTCTCATGATACTCACCGGTTGATGGTCCTGGCGCTGACGTGTCCAGATCTCCTATCCCGGACACTGCCTCTGGCTCCAAGGTCTCCTCCACTCTTTCCTCCAAGGGTGTGGGTGGTGTTATGGTGGATGGTCCCCCTCCAGTGCCCCTCATCTCCCGGAGCCGCTCTGCCACCCTCTCCTTGGTCCGGGAGCGCAGGTCATACCACCGTTTCTTCAGTTCCTCGATACTCCGGTGGCTCACACCCATGGAGTTGACTTTGTCCTGTATTTCTGTCCAAATCTGTCTTTTTTCCACCTCTGGCACACTGAGGGCTGCCCTCCCAAAAAGTTGTTTGTGGTGCTGGCAGCATTCCTCAGTCAGCACCTCCAGTTCTTTTTCAGCAAATTTCAATTTTCTCTTTCTAGGAGTTTCTGCCATTGTAGCTGCTGTTCCTCCTGTTGGCTGTTCAGCAGTTTAAAATGGGTGTGGTCCTCCCTCCTCCCAGGTGTATTAGTAAACTTCCTGGCTGTGATGTCATCATCAAGAGCCAGGAAGTGTTTTCCAGAGTGTTCTGCTGTACCTGCATTCAATTTGCGGCACATTCGCAATTTGTGACACCCACTTGCAATTTGCGTTTTTGTTTTTAGTGCGGTCGCAAAAAGTGACCTTGCAAACAGCGGACTCGCAATCTGTGGTGCGACTTCATTTGCAAGTCGCAAAATGAAGTCTCTTTTTCTTCTTAGATACCATTTAGCGAGTCAGAAATTGTGAGTCGCAACGACTCACAATTTCCGACTCACTAATTTTTTCCTGCCTACATCTGGCCCTCAGTGGCCTTTCTCATGTACTTAGCCATTCTTAAGCCAAGCCCATAATTCACAATGTCTTGTTTAGGTGCTTCAAGGGTTGCTCTCACCGCTCTTTGACAAGTGCAAGTGGACCCCTAACAGGGTGACCAAAAAGGAGTTCAAAGGGGCAGGAGCCCCCTCCCTGTAAGCAAAAAGGAGGCATGGCAGGAGGACCTCCAATCTCCTTCTGTGTTTTTCAGAGAGTCCCATGATCATGCCTTTGAGAGATTTGTTAAATCTCTCAACCAGTCCATTTGTTTGTGGATAATAGGGTGTGGTGAATTTATAGGTTACAACACATTCCTTCCACATTGCTTTTAAGTATGCAGACATGAAGTTACTACCCCTGTCTGATACTACCTCTTTAGGGAAGTCCACCCTGGAAAATATTCCCAGGAGGACCTTTGCCATTGCAGGAGTTGTAGTGGTCCTTAAGGGGTTGGTTCTGGGTATTTTGTGGCATGGCCCACTACCACTAAAATTAATCTGTTTCCAGAAGCACTTGGAGGGTCAAGGGGACAAACAATGTCAACCCCTACCCTTTCAAAGGGCCCCCCAACCATAGGCAGTGGGATTAAGGGGGCCTTTAGGGTGTCACCAGTTTTGTCACTGGCCTGGCAAGTGACACAAGAGCGACAAAACTCTTTTGTGTCTTCTGACACGTGAGGCCAGTGAAAATGAGGGGCAAGTCTGTCCCAGGTCTTTCTTTGCCCCAGATGTGCAGCCAGGGGAATATAATGTGAAGAGGTAGGAGGAATTCACTATACTGCAAGAAAATGACCAGACTCCTGGTAGCACCAGGCTTGGGGTCCCTTGCTTCAGTATAAAGGAGATTGTTCTCCCAATAAACTCTATGTGAGTCAGTGATATCCCCAGCTTGCTGTTTGACAGCTTGCTGTCTTATACCCTCTAGTGTGGGACAGGTCTGCTGTGCCACACTCAGTTCCTCTTTGGCAGGCCCCCCTGCACCAAAGAGTTTGGCTATGTCAGCCTGAAGCTCCTCTGGTGTAGGATCTGCACAAGGAGTTGACTCCTCCTCATCAAAAGGGGAATCTTCTGGAGAGGGAGGGATGGTGGACAAGGGTTTGCCCTTTCTACCCCTAGTTTCTGGGCGCACGTGGTCCATTGTTTCAAGATCCAAGGTTCCCTGCCCTCTTTGCTTCTTCGCCTGAGCCCTGGTAAGAGCAAAGATGTGCCCTAAAATGCTCAGCATTGCTGCACGGGCTTCCAATTCCACTTCAGCCCAAGCTGAAGTTTCCAAATAATTACTAAAGCATTTCCCAGTAGACTACTGAGTATTGTATTTTCTTGTATGTAAGTACTGTGTGACTACAGTGGTATTGCAAAAGCTTTGCATGTCTCCCAGTTCAGCCTTGGCTGCTCTGCCTACAGCTACCTCTAGACAGCTTGGCTTCTAAGACACTGACTACATTTCACTAATAAGGGATACCTGGACATGGTATAAGGTGTAAGTATCCAAGGTACCCATTACAAATCAGGCCAGCCTCCTATGTTGGTGGTGCAGCATGGAATAAGTACTTTGATCTGCCTTATCAATCGGTTACTGGTGCTTTCCACAAGAAAGTGTACTCTAATACTCAGAGCTGTATCTGTGTATACCTAGCAGTCTCACTTTCACTTAAAAACTTCTAAAAAGTTAGATAAAGTAGGTCTTCTTCTTTTCTAAACTTCATTCTACCTTTTTCTATCACTATGGTGGTCATTATGAACATGGCAGGAAACACCGCCGACCGCCGTGGTGGCAGTGAACAGTACACTGCCATACAAATGATGTCAAAAACAGAAAGCTCCCAAAAATTAGGCTACCTCCAGCCACTGCCAGGCCCCTTGATGGCAGAAAGGGTGCACATCCCACCCCACCACCGCCAAGCAGACAAATCTCCCGCCCTCCAAACAATGATGCACAAATTACCACGGTGGATAGTGGATGTCGAACGACCATTGGCGGTACAGACCGCCACGGCCAGCAAGTGGACCCAACAGCAAGAAATGCACACATTGGCAAGTTTGAAACCCACACACCTGACACACATCCACAACACTATAAAACACTCACATACACAACCCACAGTCCTTTGCATCGCCAACTGAGATTGACAGCACAACACACAGACACTGAACGGAACAGCACACAAGTCACACACCCAACCACACAACAGCACTCTCACCAATAATCCTACAACACACCACCCACAACACACACCATGGCACCCCCTAAGCACCCCTGCTTCTCAGCTACGAACAATGGTGGACGAAATAAATACTGAAGGTCGAGCCACAAATTTTTGGGTCACAGGTCCAGCACACACCCATCACCAGGAAGATGGAGTTATAGCAGACAACAGTAAACAAGGTCAACGCAGTGGGAAACCATGCACGCACAAGGGACGACATCTGCAAGAGATGGAACGACCTACGCGGGAAGGTGAGGTATATGGCATCCAGGCACAACACTGTGGTCCAGAAGACTGGGTGAGGACCCTCACCTACACCCCCAACTACACTGACTGGGAAGAGAAGGTACTGGCTATCCTGCACCCGGAGGGCCTCACTGGACTCACTGGAGGACTGGACTCGGGTAAGTCATCTATCATTACTTCATATCTACAACACCTGTAATGCATGTACCACCCCACCCCTCCAACTACCACCAGGACCGCTACGCCACCCAGGCCACAATCACTACATCCAGTCACCCTGCATGCCCACAAACCCACTAACAGGCAAACATCCCTCCTGTGCACAGCCACCTAACCCGGGAAGGAATCACAATGGCACCACTGCACCCACAATGCACCTCCACATCCCATGCAAAATGTTAGGACAACCCCACAATAGGTCGTTGCATGGCCCGACAGGGAATAAACAGCACAAAATAGGGCAGAGCTGTGCATCCTAATTCAAATTAGTACATGTAACATACATGTCCATTCCCCCCACAGGCACCCCCACCCTTGCCACCCTGACGGAAAGGCCAAGGAGTGCCAGCGCCCCACCTGGAGACAGAGGCCCCACTCAGGAGACTGGAGAGGGAAGTATGGACAGTGAGGATTACCCTGGCCTGTCACATAGTCCTGGACTGTCACCCTCCAGCAGCCTCACCCAGGATACCACTGACACCCCTACCACCCAGCCACCAACATAAGCTTTGCCAAAACAACCCCAAACCAGGGTCTCCAGGCCACAGACTGGTGGACCACAAGTACAGAGGCCAGAATCAACACCTACTAACAGGCAGTATGATGATGGTCCCAGTGCAAGTGGGACTGCCAGACCTGTGCAGGGGACACAGGCACAGGGGGCTAGTCCCATTGGGAGGGCATCAGTGGCCCGGGGGAGTGGGGCAAAGGATGGATGCTGCAGCCCGGGAGGTGATCTTTGAGGTCCTGGGAGAATACCGCCATACACAAGACAGGATGGGCCAGATCCTGCCCACCCTGGAACAGAGTCAAATGCTGCAGATAGCCCAACATCAAGAGACCATGGAGCAGGGAAAACAACTCAATGCCACCATGGCCACTATTGCAGGTGTGCTGCACCATCACTACCCAACCCAGCCTGAGACCCCCACAAACCTGGAAGCCCCTACTACTGCCCAAGACACAGACCTGCCCTCTACATCAGCAGCAGCAACTGGACTGGTGGCACTGGCAGAGAACACACAAGAGACCAGGACCCCTACCCGTGCAGCCCAGCACCAAACACTCACACGGTCCCTGAGACCCAGATATGGCACTGGAACACCTGTCAAGACAAGGCCCCCACAAGGAAGTGACTTTGACCTGAACTCTTCTCCCAAGTGTGCCACTGTGCTACCATCCTCATCCGCCAATAGCAACTTAACAACTTGCAAGGGACATGTGGACCTATACCCACAGCTACCAATCGCTGAGCCCATGTACCTAGTATGGAAATCCACCATTAGCCCACTCCCTATCACTGTACAGCGTACCAGTGCATTTGTGACACCAAATAAAACACATTTACACCAATTCGTATGTACCCTGTGTCCTGCCATTTGATAAAGTTTGTTTTGACCAATGATTTTGTGTTTCACCACTGCGCATATTAGTTGCTCAATGTTCACCAGTAGCACATGGTATGTTTTGTTCAGTTGAGCCGCCTATTGGCTTTGACATGGCATTAGCCATTGCTTTCTGTATTCAGTTTAGCCGCCTATGGGCTTTGACATTGCATTAGCCATTACATTCTGTATTCTGCCTATTGGCTTTGACATGCTGTATCCAGTCTAGCCGCCTATTGGCTTTGACATTGCATTCCTATTGGCTTTGACATGATATCATATATTACATTTTGTATTCAGCTTAACTGCCTATTGGCTTTGACATGATATTATACATTACACTTTGTATTCAGCTCCGCTGCCTTTTGGCTTTGACATGATATTATACATTGCATTTTATATTCAGCTCAGCTGCCTATTGGCTTTGACATGATATCATATATTACATTCAGCTCCGCTGCCTATTGACTTTGACATGATATCATATATTACATTTTGTATTCAGCTCCGCTGCCTATTGACTTTGACATGATATTATATATTGCATTTTGTATTCAGCTTAGATGCCTATTGGCTTTGACATGACACTAGACATTGCATTTGATATTTAGGTTAGCTGCCTATTGCCTTTAACATGACATTGCATTTGATATTTAGGTTAGCTGCCCATTGCCTTTAACGTGGAGTTCTGTATTTTTCCAAGCTGTGTTTTTGCACCAGAGAACCAAGATGTTTTGCTCTCACAGTAGACTAGACCTGATAAGAGAGAGTACATGGGCGTTGTTTCTCTTCCCTTGAGCTTGGGAACAGGAGTAGTCTTGGAGACCTGGCCAGTCTCCAAAAGGCTTGCTCAGTTTCCCAGGTCTGAGAGGAGGGGGCACACCTTTGTAACGAATGTAACAGGCTGCAGAGAGTCAGATTCGAATCTGCCGGACCTCGTGCTGGAGCTTGGCGCCAGTTGCCAGCATCCCGTGTGGGTAGATGACACTCTTTCTCGCGGCTGACAGGGGTCTCAGCTTGCAGACCTTAGAAAGATGTAGCTGTAAATAGTTCCTACACGGTGAAGTATTTGTTTTGCTTTGCATTCAATATCTTATAAATATAACCTGCTGTGTATATTGCAAACTGATATATTTTGTTTGATTAACGCGGACTTGAAAGCTACTAATTCGTCATTCATTCATAAACATTGTGGTTGGGGAAGAATAAAATAACAATAAAAGTCTTCTTTGACCTCAGAAGTGCATTTCTGTTGTGTTATGTTAGTGCTTAGAAACTAAATAAGAGGAAAGCACTACAATTGGTACCAGAAGTGGGGTCGGTCATTAAGAGGTGATTAAGAAGGGGTTTGACGAGTTAGTAGATTTCTAAGTGCACACTTTAAAAGTGTAATTGTTTTTTGTTGTTTGGAGAATTACAGAAATTGTTTTCTGTTTGGAGAATCACAGTAGCACGGCAGACCATGTCTGAGAATACATGTGTTGATGAACTGCCTGATGGTGCTAAGAAAAACTGTGAATTGTTTTCTGTTTGGGGAATTACAGAAGAAAATGCATGTGTAGCTAAAAGGCCTGATAATGTTTTGAGAAATAATTCCGGTTGTATATATGTAGGAAAAGTGTGTTTTGGAAGTAATGATGACAGAAAGGTCTGGATACCTTTATCTGCTTACAGAGAAATGCAGGAGAAATGTAGGAAGTTGGAACATGAAAATAGGAATTTACGTGAGCAAATTAGCCAGGATACAATAATTCAAAATAAGACGGAAAGTTATAAAAGGGCTGTTTTTGAAGAATCTTTCTTGTCCCATTCCAGTAATGAGGGGGTTAAGACAGCTCCGAGCTGCATTGAGTTTCCGTGTGAGCCAGGGTTTTTGGCAGCCAAAGTGCATTCCTTAACTGATAACAGGGACGAGAGACCAGAATGTGATTTACGAGTTACGTTGCAAAATGCACAAGTAAAACGAAGGATTTTAGAGCAAGACACCCCGAGTTTCATTAGCTTGTTTGATTTTTGGAAAAAGAATAGCCCTCATTTGAGAGAAATCCTAACACTTTTGTACATGGTCACTGTGAAAAATAATATGCAGCTGCGCGCGTGTGATTTGGCAAATGAAATAATGCAGACTTTAGGTTTCTGCGCAGTGCAAGAAGGAAATACTTATGTACATTTAAATCATGAACAAGGGAAGAAAATAGTGCCCCTAGCTAGAATCATACAATGGATCTGGTACTTGCAAGACAGGGCTAGAGTACCACAGGTAAAAGAATTATCAATGAAATTGTGTGCACCATTTGAATTCGTGTCTACTGAAGATATAAAGCATGTTTGTTTTACTAATGATTCATTGACTGAAATGTTGCTTTCTGGCACAGTAGAAGGAACAGCGTATGTGTGTCTACGTGAGATGTGTCATTTTTATGCTGATTTTTGGTTCTTTGATAATGTTTTAGCCACATGGCTTGTACCTAACTGGTTCAATTACCTTGCAGATGTTAATGAGAAAAATGCAGAGAGAGAAGTGTTCACCCAGAATTCTGCCTTAGTGGGGATGGCTATGTGGGTGCCCCAGAAATGTGAAAAGGCCACTTACAGGTGGGCAGAGATGAGAGAGATGCACATTCCCCTAGATTTGATAAAAACTGTGCAGCATGCACAAAAGCAATCTGTCATGCAAGCAGTCACAGAGCAGTTGGGGAGAGGAAAGTTACCAGAACAGAAATGGCAAATTGATCAGGTTTTAGGGAGAGTGATTGCTGCAAATTACCAAGGAAAAATCGAAATTATGCTGATACCTAGAAAAGAATCTGATTCATTCATACAAATTGGAGACAGAATGGCCCAAATTGACAAAAATGCAGTGAATGGAGGTTTGGTAAAGAATGAGTCTGCCCCAGCCCTTCTGACAGTGCAAGAAAAGGGGAGCTGTGGCGCAGCAGATAAAAACCTCAGTGCTGATGTGTGGGCTGAAGCCCCAAGTGACCCTCCAGAACCTGCAGAAAATATAACAAAGGGCCTCAAAAACGTCCTTCTGATTATAAAACAGGGAAAGAAAGAGGAAGGGTGCAGTTTAAATGAAAAATGTTATTTGCAAGAAAAGTCATACTTGTTTCTTTTGCAGATCCTACCACGTTTCGCCACTGTCCCTGAGTGTGCTGTGTGGTCCCCCTTCCGGTGTGTGCGTGTGGGGTCGGGGAAGGGACCGAATCCCCAACCTGAACCTGGCTGAGTAAAGTGCCAGCACCATGGATCCATTTTGCGCAAACTGCGCCTTCAGTTCAAGTTCAACTTGTTTGCTGTGTTTTTTTTTTTTTTCCCCTCTCGTATGGAACTCTGACTTTTGCTTACCTTCCAGAAAACCTTTCAGGTGGACCGTGCACCTTTACATGAGCAGAACTCATGCCACATCAAATTGCTAACACTGTTGAATTAGAGACTCATTCAGAAAAAAAAATTGCCCAGTCTTTTCTATGTAGATGTATCTGATGTGAAAGGTTATGAAATCAATGTGTTAATTCACTTCTATTGCTTTACAGGGATTGCTTTGATCATTGAAATTTGATTTGCTGATAATGTTTTTTTTTTTTGTTGTGCTGATGTTTTTTGTTTTTGGTTTGACACAAGAGATATGTGAAACAAAAATTCATTGGTCAAAGGGCGGAATGTCCTGCCATTTGATAAAGTTTGTTTTGACCAATGACTTTGTGTTTCACCACTGCGCATATTAGTTGCTCAATGTTCACCAGTAGCACATGGTATGTTTTGTTCAGTTGAGCCGCCTATTGGCTTTGACATGGCATTAGCCATTGCTTTCTGTATTCAGTTTAGCCGCCTATGGGCTTTGACATTGCATTAGCCATTACATTCTGTATTCTGCCTATTGGCTTTGACATGCTGTATCCAGTCTAGCCGCCTATTGGCTTTGACATTGCATTCCTATTGGCTTTGACATGATATCATATATTACATTTTGTATTCAGCTTAACTGCCTATTGGCTTTGACATGATATTATACATTACACTTTGTATTCAGCTCCGCTGCCTTTTGGCTTTGACATGATATTATACATTGCATTTTATATTCAGCTCAGCTGCCTATTGGCTTTGACATGATATCATATATTACATTCAGCTCCGCTGCCTATTGACTTTGACATGATATCATATATTACATTTTGTATTCAGCTCCGCTGCCTATTGACTTTGACATGATATTATATATTGCATTTTGTATTCAGCTTAGATGCCTATTGGCTTTGACATGACACTAGACATTGCATTTGATATTTAGGTTAGCTGCCTATTGCCTTTAACATGACATTGCATTTGATATTTAGGTTAGCTGCCCATTGCCTTTAACGTGGAGTTCTGTATTTTTCCAAGCTGTGTTTTTGCACCAGAGAACCAAGATGTTTTGCTCTCACAGTAGACTAGACCTGATAAGAGAGAGTACATGGGCGTTGTTTCTCTTCCCTTGAGCTTGGGAACAGGAGTAGTCTTGGAGACCTGGCCAGTCTCCAAAAGGCTTGCTCAGTTTCCCAGGTCTGAGAGGAGGGGGCACACCTTTGTAACGAATGTAACAGGCTGCAGAGAGTCAGATTCGAATCTGCCGGACCTCGTGCTGGAGCTTGGCGCCAGTTGCCAGCATCCCGTGTGGGTAGATGACACTCTTTCTCGCGGATGACAGGGGTCTCAGCTTGCAGACCTTAGAAAGATGTAGCTGTAAATAGTTCCTACACGGTGAAGTATTTGTTTTGCTTTGCATTCAATATCTTATAAATATAACCTGCTGTGTATATTGCAAACTGATATATTTTGTTTGATTAACGCGGACTTGAAAGCTACTAATTCGTCATTCATTCATAAACATTGTGGTTGGGGAAGAATAAAATAACAATAAAAGTCTTCTTTGACCTCAGAAGTGCATTTCTGTTGTGTTATGTTAGTGCTTAGAAACTAAATAAGAGGAAAGCACTACACCCTGTCATTATGTAGATTCAATTGTAATTGCGAATGCATCTGCTAGTCAATTCCATAATCATACCTTTATTGCAGGAATGATACCACACACACAACATCGTCTGGAATAAACCAAATTGTACACCATGTTTCTTTCCATGGCACATGTCACCTTGTTCTTCAGGTAACAGTGTCAAGACTACAGACCCCACATCCCCAACAAATGAGTCAGACAAACATTATGCAGTGCAGACAACATCATCAGTGAACAGTACCTCATAGTCACTGGAAGTATGGTTGGATCGGCTGGTTCCTGGAGTGGACATCTTGCCACTCTACATCATCACCATCACTCTGATCCCCTCTCAGAAGTAGCAGGTCTAGATGTACAGCACCCTCCTCCTCTAGTAGGGGGATAGCTCTTCTCACAGCCACTTTGTGCAGCATGCAGCAGGCCACCACTATTCTACACACCTTCTCAGGGCCATAGCACAGTGATCCCCCAGGGGGATAGAGGCAATGAAATCTAGCCTTTAGGAGACCTATAGTACGGTCAATAACCCTCCCTGTACGTCCATTGGCCTTATTGTAATTCCTCTCTGCATCTGTCCTGGGATTTCACACTGATTTCAGGAGCCATTGCAAGTTGGGGTAGCCAGAATCACCTGAAAAAGTGGTTGAAACAGTACTGTAACAAACTGTCATTACTTGCATACAGCCTGGCTGTCAGCTATGTACTGATCCAGTGTCATGCACACTAATCTATGAGCCATTGTCTGTCCCCTTGTAGTTGTTCCATCATGTGTGGCACACTGCTGTTCCTCAGGACAAATGAATCATGAACTGATCCTGGAAACATGGCATTTACATGTGAAATGTACTGGTCAGCAGTACACACCAATTGTATATTCATTGAGTGGAAGTTCTTCCTGTTCCTGTACACCTTTTCATTCACTCTTAGGGGGATGAGAGCTATGTGGGTGCCATCGATGGCACCTATCACATGGGGAATGTTAGCATAGGCATAGAATTAAGGCTTGATGGCAGGGAGTTCAGCCCTTTGGGGAAACTTGACATATGTCTGCAAGTGTTGTACAAATCCTGCACCCATGCCCACTGTCACCTGAAATGAGCCCTTAGCCAAGAAATGGAGTACAGAGAGCACTTGCAATTCAGTAGGGATTGCCTCAGTACAGAATCCAGTAAAGCACATAGGTCATTGATTGTTGCACGATTGAGTCTGTAGGTAACAATGGTTTCCAAATCAACAAGAGGTTGGTTCACAGATGGGGCTCTCCCTCGCCGCACAAGGGTCTGTACCTAGGAGGAGGAAAGAACACATATGAGGGACACACAGACACATGCAAAACATGTTGTGCATGAATAAGTGCTGTACAATACGTTGGTTACACACACAAGCGATGAATGTTGTACAACCTTTGGAACATGTATGAAGTGATACCTCTGGACTGATGTGAGGAACAGACACTCATGTGGGCAGGCAGCAAAGGGCTGCGATCTGAAGGCCCTGAATGGGGCCCTTGACCAGGAAATATGTACGTGGTGCTAGCAAAATGGCAGCCTCCTGACCTGATTCCGCTGGCTGTAGTTGTCATGGCGTAAGGCGGTGTTCACCACCGTGCACCCATTCATTGGTTTACATGGTTGTCATTGGGGAACCTGAGCCTATCATGACCGCCGCCGGCTGAGTGTGCTGCTGGTGCTGACTCTGGATACTCCAAAGGCACGAGTCACAGGGGAAAGGGCCCTGGCCTTCACCATGGAGGAGCTGGAAAAGCTGGTGGTCGGGGTCCGACCCCTGTATGCCAAGTTATTTGGGTGACCAGAGAAGCAGGTGAGTAGGCGGTTGCCTTGCGTGGATGTACGTGATGGTGGGGGATGCCTGTATGCATGTGGGGTCGATACGTAACTGCACAGACGTAGATTGTGTGGCAAGTACTGTGAGTGAGGTGGTGAAATGATCCTTTGAAGTGTCCTTCCCATAGGGGACATATTGTCAGCTGAATCAAATGGCCATATCCTGACCTGTGTTTTTCTTTTCTGTGTGTCCCATACAGGTCAGCGCCCATCACAAGAGGGGACTCTGGCAGGCCATCGCCAGAGAGGTGCGGACCCTGGGGATCTATAACTGGCAGAGCACCCACTGCAGGAAGCGGTGGGAGGACCTACGGCACTGGGCCAGGAAGACCTGCGAAGCCCAGCTGGGGATGGCCTCCCAACGAGGAAGGGGTGCCCGTCGGACCCTGACTCCCCTAATGTACCACATTCTGGTGGTGGCATATCCGGATTTGAATGGGCGCTAGAAGGCAGCACAGCAGCCACAAGGGGTGAGTACAAACACTGTTTCATACCACTTTAATGGATGTGTTTGGGTGCTGTAGTATGTATGCTGTCTAGTTCCAGGCACTCCGACAGGTGTATTCCAGCAGTCTTTCCCCCATGGGCACGGAAATCATTAGGGGCAGGTCTAACAGTTCATCAGGTCTGTGTATCATGTGGGAAATGAGTTTTATGCTGGGGTAGTGGCCACTAGTCAGGGGCATAGTCATGACTATAGTTGTAGGTGCTGTGTGTAGGTTTGTGAGCTGGATGGGAGTGTGTGTGCACCAAGTTTGTCCATCCATTCAGGTATTTGCAGATTTCTCTTATGTTTTGTCTCTCTACCCCAGTGCTCTTGTGTTCTTTGTGCACATCAGCATCATCTGGCGAGGGAGCAGTGGCACCGGCGAGTGGGGATGCAGCGGCCCACAGTTCCAAGGAGGCGGAATCAACCAACACCAAGGGGACCAGTGGGTTGGAGGGTGAGGGGAGTACCACGGGGGAGGCAACTACCACTGGCGGTAGTGACTCTGATACCTCCTCTGATGGGAGCTCCCTGGTGGTGACTGACCCCAGTCGGCCCACCCATTCTCTGTCATCTTCCACCACCCCCATGCCATCACTGCCCTCCCAGTTGCTCCCCACCCAATTGCCCATGCCCACTCACCCAGAAGGATGGGTGTCTCTTTCGCGCCAGGCGCCTCATTCCCTGACCCAGTCAGCCCTGCTGCCCTCTCTATGTCTGCTTCGGCGTGGTGTGTGTGCCTAGAGTGAATGTTTGCTTTTATTTAGTTCATTTACGCCATACTTTGCATTGCGGTGGTTCCCGCCCCGGGACTGACAGCGGTCTTGTGCTTCATTATTTTTTGGGTGGGAGGGGCCTTTCCGTCGGCCTGTGGGCAGTCTCTTCTGTCGTTGTCAGCACTCCAATGCTGGCGGTGTGTGGATTTCCCACTCGCTGTTTCTCTTGTGCTTCATTATTTGGCGGTCCGGACCACCAGCCTGTTGGCGGTAGTTACCGCTAACGCCGGGGGAGCAGTGATTACCGCCATGTTCATCATAAGGGCCTATGTCTTCTATCGAGGCCACCCCTAGGGGTATCAAGACAACTTGTGAGAATGTTAACTTTAAAAGTCTGAGCTTAGAAAGAAGGTTAGGGATTGGGAAGAACCCCAATAAGGATTTCCTTCTAAATCTCCTCTTGCAAGATGATCAGGAGCATTCTGATAGCCATGTAGAACCAGAGGGGGAGGTTGAGGGGGATTCTAACCAGGTAGAATCAGTAGAGAGTCCTAAAGGTCCAGGGGAGGGTCCTTCCTCAGATCTTTCCACTAACAAACCTCCTAGTCTAGCTGGTAGTGGGAAGGGGTCACACACAGGCAGGGCACCCTTCACACCAGAGGCCAAGTCACTAGGGTTACATAAGTTAGAGAAAGATCAGCCTCTGCTCATTCCCATGTCACCTCTGTCTCAGAAGTGTCCCACACATCCAACTGTGAGGACAACACCGTAGACAGGGAACTCAGAAAGCTGAGGCTGGAGGAAGCCAGACTGAGGGTACAACAGCAACAGTTGGCCTTAGATAGGGAATCCCTAGTTGAGGAAAGGAAAAGACAGGGGTTGGGGTGAGCTCCCATGGTGGCAGCAGCAATAGCAGTTTTAGAAGTTGCAATGTCAGAGAAAACACATTTGACTCTAGAAACTTGCATAAAATTGTTCCCTCTTACAAGGAGGGGGATGACATCAACAAGTGGTTTACTGCACTTGAGAGGGCCTGTAAAGTTCAGAGAGTCACTCAGGTACAGTGGACTGCTATTCTGTGGTTGTCCTTCTTCAGCAAGGGAAGAGATGGGCTCCTTACTCTTAGAGAAGATGATTCAGATAGTTACAATGTTTTGAAGGCAGCACTTTTGGATGGATTTGGCTTAACCACTGAACAATATAGGATTAAGTTCAGAGAAACCAGAAAAGAGTCTTCACAGGATTTGGTAGCCTTTATGGACTGTTCAGTGAACACTTTAGAAGGTTGATTGCATGGCAGAGAGGTGTCTGGTTATGAAAGCTTATTTAATATAATCTTGAGAGAGCATACTATTAACAATTGTGTGTCTAATTTGTTGCACCAGTATCTTGTGGCCTCAGATCTGACGTCTCCCCAAGAATTGGGAAAGAAGGCAGACAAATGGGTGAGAACAAGGGTGAGCAGAAAAGCTCGCACAAGGGGTGACAAAGAAAAGAAGAAAGATGGTGAAACATCTCAGGACAAGCATGGGGACAAACATAAACATACAAATTCCACTCCTCTTGGGGTGGGGATAAAGGGGTTCATTACGACCTTGGCGGTCTTGGAAAAAGGCCGCAGAGGCCGTGGGAGACAGAATACCGCCATTGCCGGCGGTATTCCTGTCTCCCTATTATGACATTTCTGCTGGGCCAGCAGACGGTAACAGTGTTACCGTCCGCTGGCCCAGTGGAAATGTCACATCAACATTGCAGCCGGCTCGTAATAGAGCCGGCTGCAATACTGATGTGCAGCGGGTGCTGCTGGCATTGGGCAGTGAAATGCGTGACGGGTCTATGCCTGGGGGCCCCTGCACTGCCCATGCCAAGTGCATGGGCAGTGCAGGGGCTCCCAGGGGCACCCCAAGTCCCCTTACCACCAGCCTTTCAATGGCGGTGTTTACCGCCACGGACAGGCTGGCGGTCGGGGACTCATAATCCCCAGGGCAGCGGTGCTTGCACCGCTGCCCTGGGGATTATGACCGCCAGGCGGAATCCTGCTGGTATACTGGAGGGGCCGGCGGTATGGCAGTGGCAATTGCGCCACGGTCATAATTGCTGGCGGAACACCGCCAGCCTGTTGGCGGTGTTACCGCCACCTTACCGCCGGCCGCCAGGGTCGTAATGACCCCCAAATTTATTCTTCTTCCTCTTCTACACACAATAAAAAACTGTTGTGCTGTGTATGCAGAGGTAAAGGCTGTAGGCCAGGGGATAAATCCTGTCCACGTAAAGCCCAGGTGCCTACCACCTCTAATACATTCACTTAAACTTCTAGTGCCCCTAGTAGTAGCAGTAATAGTGGTGGGACTACTGGCAATAGCCAAACTAAAGGTGTGGTTGGGTTCACTTTTGGGTTCATCATAGAAACTGGGGTAGGTGTAGAAACCGTTAAGACAGTTTCTGTCTCACCTGGTCGCATTGTCCTTGCCACCTTGGCTGCTTGTCCCCTTAACATGGATAAGTACAAGCAGTCCGTTGAAAAAATGGTGTTGAGGCACAGGCCTACAGGCACACAGGTGCCAGTATCACTTTGGTGACTGAAAACCTGGTGTCACCTGCACCTCCTTGAACCGAAGTACCAGGTTACTGATGTCAACAACTCCACTCAGTCTCTCCCCTTAGCTGTGGTGCAACTCAGTTGGGATAGAGTTACTGGCCCAAAGCAGGTGGTGGTGTCACCTAGCTTGCCTGTAGACTGTCTCTTAGGTAATGACCTAGAGGCTTCAGGTTGGGCTGAGTTAGAGTTTAGGACCCATACATCCATGCTCGGTATCCCTGAAAAAATACTTCCTCTCATTTCAAGTGAGATGGAAAAGCAAATAAGAGAAGGATCCCTGAAGCCTCAGGATCCTCCTCGCCCGCAGGTAAAAAGGGTATCAAAGTATCCCTTTCTCACCCTACCTCTAAGGATACCATCCTTGTGGTGGTAGATACCTCTCCTAGGTTGGAACCTGTACCAAGGGAGTCCTCAGCTACCACAGCTGGACTCCCAGAGGTAAAAGTCCCTCTCTGTGAAAACACTGACACAGACAAGCATAACTGCACTGTTTTAGTAAATTTGGAGCAACCCTCCAGCCCTCCTAGAGAAACTGTAGGGCAGCACTCCTGCACTACCTCTACAAACATAGAACAGCAGCCCAGTCCTTTGATGGACCCTTTAAGACAGCAGCCGTGTCCTGCTCCAACCCAAGAGGGACAGCAACCCTGTCCTCACTTAGAGCAATGGGGACAAACCTTTTGCCCTGCTCTGGCTTTGCTGAGACAGCACCCCTGTCTAGCATTGCAATCCTTAGGACAGCAGCCCTGTCTTTACATAGGATCCCAGGGACAGTCACACTGCCCCACTTTAAAACATTTTAATAACCTTAGAAATAGGGAATCTCAGAGTATGCACTTGCACTGTTCTCTAGCTAAAAATCTCCAAACAGGGCGGTTCACTTCCCCACAGGGAAAGAACCATACAGTGGATTATAAAGGGGGTAATCACTTTATTGCAGATCTACTCTCCACTTATCGCCACTTAGACAATAAAGTATCAACTGGCCAAGGTTAGCCTTATTGGCCTTTGTTTGGGTGGGAGGGGGTTTTGTGAGAAAGTAGCTTCTTTCTAGCATGGTTGCCCCCATTTATGACCTGTTTGTCAGGGTGTTTGACTGTGGCACTGCTAGCCAGGTTCCCAGCGCTTATGTTTTGTGGCCTACTTTTCAGTATGTTTCACTGTTTTTGTTAGTATGCTTGACTGTGCAACTAGAGTCCTGCTAACCAGGAACCCAGTGCTTATGCTCTCTCTGTTCCCAAATGTATCACTACATTCTGGTAACCCAGTATTTCATCCCAAATATGCACCCCTTATAAGTCCCTAGAATATGGAACTTAGGTACCCAGGGTAGTGGGGTTCCAAGAGATCACTATCGGCTGCAGCATTACTTTTGCCACCAATAGGGAACCCATGCAAAGGCTTCTACAGGACTGCCATTGCAGCCTGTGGGAAATGGTGCATGCACCATTTCACAGCCATTTACACTGCACTAGGTCACTTATAAGTCACATATATGTCAGGCCTTCCAACCAAGCAGGCATAGTGCAAAGTACCTGTGTGTTGGGGCACCCCTGCACTGGCAGAGGTGCCCCCTCATCGTCCAGGACCACTTTCGTACTTTGTGAGTGCGGGGATGGCATACAATGCATGCGCGGGACATAGGTCAATACCTATGTCCAGCTTCACAATGGTAACCCCGAATACAGCCACATGAGGCGTGTAACAACTGGGAATTGTACCCCAATACTAATTCGAGTATTTGTTGTACAATCCCATGCACTGTGGGTCTCCACAGTAGGCCCCCAGTACTGCCATACCAGCCTTCTGAGGGTTTCCAGGCAGCCCCAGCTGCTGCCACCTCACAGACAGGTTTCTGCCCTCCTGTTGCTTGAGCAGCTCAAGTCCAGGAATGCAGAATAAAGGATTTCCTTTGGGAGAGGGGTGTTACACCCTCTCCCTTTGGAAATAGGTGTTACAGGCACAGGATGGGTAGCCTCCCAGAGCCTCTGGAAATGCTTTGAAGGGCACAGATGGTTCCCTCCTTGCATAATCCAGTCTACACCAGTTCAGGGACCCCCAGTCCCTGCTCTGATGTGAAACTGGAGAAAGGAAAGGGGAGTGACCAATCTCCTGCCCATCACCACCCCAGGGGTGTTGCCCAGAGCTCCTCCAGAGTGTCCCTGGGTTTTGCCATCTTGGATTCCAAGGTGATGGAGCACTCTGGGAGTATCTGAGTGGCCAGTGCCAGCAGGTGACGACAGAGGTTTCTCTTCAGATAACTATTGCAAGAGCTCCCTCTTCGACTTCTGCCAAGGATCGACTGCTGACTGCTCTAGGACGCCTGCAAAACCGCAACAAAGTAGCAAGATGACTACCGGCAACATTGTAGCACCTAATCCTGACAGCTTTCTCAACTGTTTCCTGGTGGTGCATGCTCTGAGGGCTTCCTGCCTTCACCCTGCACTGGAAGCCAAGAAGAAAACTCCTGCGTGGCAATGGAATCTTCCCCCTGCTAACGCAGGCACCAAACTTCTGCATCACCGGTCCTCTGGGTCCCCTCTCATCTTGACGAGCGTGGTACCCGGAACACTGGAGCTGAATCCAAGTGACCCACTCAGTCCGGTGGTCCTTATGTCCAAATTTGGTGGAGGTAAGTCCTTGCCTCCCCACACCAGACAGTAATCCTGTGTACTGCATGATCTGCAGCTGCTAGGGCTTCTGTGCACTTTTGCAAGGAATCCTTCATGCACAGCCTAGCCAAGGTCCCCAGCACTCCATTCTGCATTGCTCAATTCGCTGAGTTGACCACCGGCTTCATGAGACCCTCTTTTGTAGTGTTGAGACAACCACCGTGCTTAGATTTCGTGAACACCTGTTCAAGTGCTTCTGCCGTTGCTGCCTGCCTCTGCATGGGCTCTCTGTGCTGCTGAGCGCCCCCTCTGTCTCCTCCTCCAAAAGGCAACCGCCTGGTCCTTCCTGGGCCCAGGCAGCACCCATTTTCTTCAACCGTGACTTTTGCAACTAGCAAGGATTGTTTGTTGTCTTTCTGTGTGAAAACAACTCTGCATCCTCCAGCATGCCGTTGTTTCAGAATCTTCAGCTTCTTCCACCCTGAGGCAGCCCTTTGCACCTTCATCTGGGGTTTAGTGGGCTCCTGCCCCCCCGGACACTTGTGTGACCCTTGGACTTGGTCCCCTTCCTTTGCAGGTCCCCAGGTCCAGGAATCCATCTTCAGTGCTTTGCAGTCAGTTGTTGCCTTTGCAGAATCTCCTATCACAGCTTTAGTGTGTTTCTGGGGAAGTAGGGTAACTTTACTCCTACTTTTCAGGGTCTTGGGGTGGGGTATCTTGGACACCCTTAGTGTTTTCTTACACTCCCAGCGACCCTCTACACACTACTCTAGGGCTGGGGTCCATTCGTGGTTCACATACCACTTTTAGATTATATGGTTTGTGTTGCCACTAGGCCTATTTCATCCTATTGTAATCTACAGTGTTTGTACTACTTTTCCAACTGTTTACTTACCTGATTTTGGTTTGTGTGTATATTTTGTGTATTCTACTTACCTACTAAGGGAGTACTTCCTCTGAGATATTTCTGACACATTCACCCCGAATCCAGCGCAAGACCTCTGGCGGCAGATCCTTCTCCTACCTCGCCGCCAAGACCTGGAACTCTCTCCCCACCTCACCACGCCAGACACAGGACCTCCTCACCTTCAGGAGACTCCTCTAGACATGGCTCTTCGAACGATAGCAGCAACACCCCCCCCCCAGCGCCTCGAAACCCTAACGGGTACATGGCGCACTTTATAAATCTATTGATTGATTGACACATTGGTGGTCATTACAACCCTGGCAGACGGTGTTAAAGCGGCGGTAAGACCGCCAGCAGGCCGGCAGTAAAAAAAATTGAATTACGACCGTGGCAGAAACCGCCAACAAAGACAGCCACTTTAACACAGCGGTACAGACAACCAGCTTGGCGGTCACCGCCAACAGACAGGCGGCAGACAAAGTACCGCCCACAGTACCACAACCTACCAATCCGCCACCTTTTCCGGGTCGGATTCACTGCGGACAAAAACACGGCGGAAACAGGATCTCGAAGGGAAAACGCTCACCTCTACACACCCCACGAGGAATCCGGACGCATGGAACCAGAGCTGCACATCCTGCCAGCCCTGATCTACTTGCTCCTCTACCAGGAGCATGAACACCGGCGGCGAAGACAACGGTGAGTACTGCACCTACGACACAGGGGAGGGGGGAGGGAAAAAACAGGGACACACACACCCAACACGCAACGCCCCCACCCCCACCCTCACCCACGACAACACACACACAGAAACAGCATGATACATTACAGTTACACCCCCCAACCCACCTGGAAGAATGCAAAGTCAAAAGGAAATTAGTGTAACCATTGTAATATATTAAAATCAAGTACGCAAAAATATATATATATATACACCATAAACAAAATATACACCAAGCTTAGTAGTCCAGGTAGTGCTCCAAGGAAGTCCGTGGAACACTGGGCCCACACGGTATGGGCGAGGCCCACCCAAGATCCCCGACCATGACGGAGAGAACACTGCAGGGGCATCAGAGAGCAAGAAAACATGCACCTCAGGGGGAGGGAAAGGGGGGGCACCTCAGCCGGTTGAGTGCACAATGCCAAATCCACGAGAGGGCCACATACCCACTGTTCAATCCCGGGGAGTGCAAAGCCACAGTCTCTCAATTCTACACAGTGGGTGGGTTGCCTACTGTTCCATCCTGGGGAGTGCAAAGCCACAGTCTCTCAATTCTATACAGTGGGTGGGTTGTCCACTGTTCCATCCTGGGGAGTGCAAAGCCACCGTCTCTCAAGTCTATACAGTGCGTGGGTTGCCCACTGTTCCATCCTGAGGAGAGCAAAGCCACAGTCTCTCAAGTCTATACAGTGGGTGGGTTGCCCACTGTTCAGTCCTGGGGAGTGCAAAGCCACAGTCTCTCAAGTGGATAACAGTCTCCACTGGTTCTGGAGGGGGCATGGTGCCCAGAGTGCTTCATCCTGCTAAGGACAGAGGTAGTGGATGACAGTCTCCACTGGTTCTGGAGGGGGCATGGTGCTCAGAATGCTTCATACTGCTAAGGACAGAGGTAGTGGATGACAGTCTCCACTGGTTCTGGAGGGGGCATGATGCCCAGAGTGCTTCATCCTGCTAAGGACAGACGTAGTGGATGGCAGACTCCACTGGTTCTGGAGTGGGCTCTGTGCCAGAGTGCTTCATCCTGCTTGTGACGGACTCAGTAGCATCAGTGCCCTTGCTGCTCATGGGCCAGCGGTGCTTGTAGCGGCAGTGACCTGTTCAGCAGTGCTTGAGGCGTTGGTGCCCTGTTCAGCGGTGCTTGAGGCAGCGTGCCCTGTTCAGCGGTGCTTGAGGCAGCAGTGACCTGTTCAGCGGTGCTTGTAGCGGCGGTGCCCTCTTCAGCGGTGCTTGAGGCAGCAGTGCCCTGTTCAGCGGTCCTCTCTAGCCCAGCAGGGCTTGTGCTGGCGGTCCTCTCTAGCCCAGTGGGGCTTGTGCTGGCGGTCCTCTCTAGCCCAGCGGGGCTTGTGCTGGCAGTGGCCTCCTGGGCAGCGGGGATGATGGCGGTGGCCTCCTGGGCAGCGGGGAAGATGGCGGTGGCCTCTTGGGCAGCAGGGCAGGTGCTGGCTTTGGCCTTCTGGGCAGCAGGGATGATGGCAGTCTTCTCCGCTGTGCTGCTCTTCCCAGACTTGCCGGGTTTCTTGTGGCCCTTCCCCACCTTGGAAGGTGTCACAGCTGATTCCACACTCCCACCGGGACCTGTGGGAGTGGATTTGGTGGCTGAAGTCTTCCCCCTCTCCCGCCGGGCACTGGCCAACTTTTGATGCTTGACAGGTGGGGGACTGTCCCTGCTGTGGCTCCGTGCCACACTGGCTGCCCTGGTGGCCGGTGCACTCCAGATTCCGGTGACTACAGGCACCACTGGTCCCGGAGATGTTGTGGCTGAGGTGCTAGGTTGGGACCTGGAGAGTCGGGCCCTAGGAGACGGACGGGGTAGGGAAGGTGTGGGAAAGAGGTCAAGGTTGGACAGGAAAAGTTTTTTTGAGACACTGGGACGGGTAGGTGGAGGGGGTTTGGGAGTAGCGGAAGAGGTTGTGGTTGTAGGAGGTGTTCGTTTGGTGACTTTGGGTGAAGGTGCATGCACTGGAGGCTGTCGTGAGGTGGATGGCTGTTGGGTGGGTGTGTGCCTGCGTTTGTGTATCTTGGGAGGTGGCATCACAGACACACTGGGAGAGGACACAGGGGACGTGTGAATGGTAGTGGGGGTGGAGACTGCACGTGAGCAGGGTGTGGTGGTGTGTGTGCTGGTGATGGCAGTAGTGGCTGTGGATGTAGTGCATGCAGGTGTGAGTGTAGACGAGACTGGGAGGTAGGAGGGAGACGAGGAGGAGGGGGACACAGTGGAGGCAGTGGATGTTGGTGTGTCTGCATGTGTGTGATGTTTGCGTGAGTGCCTGTGGGATGTGTGGTGATTGCCTGAGCTTCCCTTGTGTGTTGACATGTGTGCATGCTGGTCTGAAGGTGTGCTTGGGATAAGCTGGGGTACAGGGGATTGGGTCTGGGTGGAGGAAGTTGGAGGGGGGAGGCTAGAAACCGGGACAATGGCTGTCATCAGTGCTGAGGCCAGAGTCTGAAAAGCTCAGTGAAGGGCTGCCTGACCAAAAATGAATGCCCTCCAGGAATGCATTTGTTTGTTGCAACTGCCTTTCTACACCCGAGATGGCATTCAAAATGGTAGACTGCCCAACAGTGAGGGACCTGAGGAGATCAATGGCCTCCTCACTGAGGGCAGCAGGGGTGACTGGGGCAGGGGCTGAGGTGTCTGGGGCAAAGGTGATGCCCACCCTCCGGGTGAGCGGACACGGGGCAAAGGCTGAGGGGCTGCTGGGAGGGCGGCGCTGGTAGGGGGTGTGGCAGCTGTACCTGTAGATGCGGGGGGCACAGATGTTGCCGCCACCACAAGGGAGCTCCCATCAGAGGATGAATCCGTGTCGCTGGTGTCAGCTCCTGTCCTCGACGTGGAGCTCCCCTCGCCCTCCGTCCCACTGGTGAACTCCGAGTCTGTAGTGTCGGCCTCCAGGGCCATGTGGGATGCAGCTCCCTCGTGCTCCGGTGTCACTGATCCTCAGCCTGATGATGCTAATGCACACAAGAACAGGGAGACCACAAAAAGGGGGGGGGCAGAAGAAAGACATGTTGAGTGCATGCATTACCGCTACCGTTGGTGGACACGACAGACACAGAAGCCCCCTGCACTACGCCTCCGCCACTGTTCAATCCCTGGGAAATGGCTTACAAGGCTATGGTCGACATCGGCACACATGGATGACACAGGGCCATGACTAGGTGTACTTGGCACTCTACAGAGGTGGGGTGGGGTGCCACATGGCCTGCCTTACGGAGGGACCTTGCCTACTAAACTCGCCTTGGCTTAGGGAAACCCACAGCCCATCTCCCCCACCCAGACACCTCCACTGCGCGCAAAATCAGCAGGATGAGAGTGTACTCACCCCCTTGTTGCTGCTGTGATGCCCTCAAGCACCCATCCAACTCCGGGTACGCCACCGCCAGGATCCTGAACATCAGGGGGGTCATGGTGCGACAGGCACCCCTCCCCGTTGGGAGGCCATCCCCAGCTGAGCCTCTGCCGTCTTCTTGCTTTAGCGGCGAATGTCCTCCCATCCTCCCATCTGTGGTAGAACCCCAGGGTCCGGACGTCCTTGGCGATGGCACGCCAAATATCTTTTTTCTGGTAGGCGCTGACGTACGTGAATTGTACGGGTGAAGAGAAACTTTATTACCAACTGCACCATCACAGTCATTGGCCCCCATCCCTACCCTTGCCATGTGGCACATGCATTCATCGTCGTTTCATGCACGCCTCAATCTGCCCCCCCATGTTTCATCCACCCCACAGGCATAGCCCATACAGCATGCTCCCAGTGTCCCAGTGTACTTACCTGTTTGTCTGGAGGACTGTAGAGTAGTGTGTACTGGGGGAGGACCCCATCCACGAGTTTCTCCAACTCCTCCGATGTGAAGGCAGGGGCCTTTCTCCAGACACTCGAGCCATTGTCTCTTCTAGACCGAGGTCACAGCAGCACTTGCAGTGTAGGTCCTCTCCTGTCGAAGATCAGGTATCGAGTGATTGAACAGATAGAAAATGGCGGTCATGTCCGCGGCGGTGCGTACCGTCACCACCAGCGTACATCGTCATTGGCTCCTGGGACCCATAGGGTCCAATGTTCACCAATGCAGCATTGCGCCACGGTCTTCGACCGCCTACCGCGACGGTGTACAATGCCAGCGCAGTTACCTCACATCTCACTGTCCCATTTTAGAGGTCAGGCAGCCGCCATTTCAGGGGCCCACATGGCTTAATTTTTAACTGCGTCACACATACCTAGGCCTAGACTCAACACTCATACAGGCCACTTTTCGGTATTTCTGTATATTTTCTGTATGTAAGCTGTGGGTACGTACCTCTGAGTTGGTTGACTCTGTGCTCGCTTTTGTCCTTCATAGGCATCGTCCGCTGGGACATGTGAGGAGATGGCGGCATCCTCTGGTGTACAGACCGCTGGTGGACCTGTGGACAATGGAGGAAAGATGTGATCATCACCTACAGGCTTGACCGTGCCACAATCCATGAACTGTGTATGCAGCTGGAGCCAGACCTGATGTCAGCTATCCGCCATCCCACAGGAATCTCCCCTCAAGTGCAGGTGCTGTCAGTGCTCCATTTCCTTGCAAGTGGGTCATTTAAAACAACAGTGG
Organism: Pleurodeles waltl; assembly: GCF_031143425.1. Lineage (NCBI taxonomy): Eukaryota > Metazoa > Chordata > Amphibia > Caudata > Salamandridae > Pleurodeles > Pleurodeles waltl. Next base: position 1,048,139 of record NW_027150395.1, read on the forward strand.
CCATAGCATAAGGGATGTCCCAGCCTATGTTTTCCAACGTGTTGTCCAGAGTGTTGTCTGCCCTGCTGAAACACATGCGGAGCTACATCGTTTTCCCTCAGGTGGAGGATTTGCCTACAGTGAAAGGTGATTTCTATGCCCTGGGACATATCCCCAACATCATAGGTGCCATTGATGGGACACATGTGGCTTTGGTCCCCCCCCTGCAGGAGTGAACAGGTGTACAGAAACCAGAAGAGTTGTCATTCCATGAATGTGCAGATGGTGTGTTTGGCAGACCAGTACATCTCCCATGTGAATGCCAAGTTCCCTGGCTCAGTGCATGACGCTTACATCCTGCGGAATAGCAGCATCCCTTATGTGATGGGGCAACTCCAGAGGCACTGTGTGTAGCTATTAGGTGAGCACCTGGAAGCAAGACAGTGGGAATGGTTGTCTGGGTATATCCCTACAGGTTAGTGTGTGTCTAACAGTTGTCCCTCGCCATTTGCAGGTGACTCTGGTTACCCCAACCTGTCATGGCTACTGAACCCAGTGAGGAATCCCAGGACAAGGGCAGAGGAACGCTACAATGAGGCCCATGGGCGAACTCGGCGGATTATCGAACGGACCTTCGGCCTCCTGAAGGCCAGGTTCAGGTGCCTCCACATGACAGGTGGATCCCTATTCTACTCACCAAAGAAGGTGTGCCAGATCATTGTGGCCTGCTGTATGCTTCACAACTTAGCTTTGTGACAACAGGTGCCTTTCCTGCAGGAGGATGGTCCAGATGGCGGTGTTGTTGCAGCTGTGGAGCCTGTGGACAGTGAAGACGAGGAAACAGAAGAAGAGGACATGGACAACAGGAACTCGGTGATCCTGTAATATTTCCAGTGAGCTACAGGTAAGGGTACAGACCTGCCTACTACATGTACTTTAACACTACTACCTCTCTACTGTCTGTCGTTTTCACCCAGTGTATGGTCACTGAGTTGTCACTTTCCCTTACGATTTCACAGATGTGGGTCCCGCTGTGTGACATTTGCTTTGTTTCCTCATGGACTAGAGCTGTGTGACATAGATATGTTGACATTACAATTGTAAGAGCATTTTGTCACTGTAATTGCTAATACACTATTTCGAAATCACAGACTGACTCCAGATTGTTTTGTGCTTCAAGGGTGTTTATTTAAGTGCTAAATATTGGAGGGGTTGTAAAATGGTCAGGGGTGATGGTGGAGGAATGTCCATGGTAGAGTCCAGTCTATTAGTCTCACAGGTTCATTACCCAAATGGGCATAGGAAGTGGAGCTGGGGCTGTTTGAGGATGGACAGGGTGACAAAGTGGGACAGAAAGATGACATTCAGTGTGGTCTCATTTCTTGGCGGGGTCTTGGCTTCATTCTCTGTCTTTGTCCTGGATCTCAGGGACCGTTTGCGGGGTGGTTCTCCCTCTGCACGGGGTGGGGTGCTGGTGTGGTAGTCCTGTGGCGGGGCGTCCTATCCACTAGCGCCGGCAGAGGTGGTGGGCAGTTCATTGTCCATGCTAGTGTCAGGGGCCCCTTGTTGTGCCACAGTGACCCTCCTGGTGTTGAGTACTTCCTTCAGTACCCCTATGATGGTGCCCAGGGTGGAATTGATGGTTCTGAGTTCCTCCCTGAAGCCAAAATACTGTTCCTCCTGCAGGCGGTGGGTCTCCTGAAACTTGGCCAGTACCGTTGCCATCGTCTCCTGGAAGTGGTGGTAGGCTCCCATGATGAAGGATAGGGCCTCGTGGAGAGTGGGTTCCCTTGGCCTGTCCTCCCCCTGTCACACAGCAGCCCTCCCAGTTCCCCTGTGTTCCTGGGTCTCTGTCCCCTGGACCGTGTGCACACTACCACTGCCCCCAGGTCCCTGTTGTTGTTGGGGTGGTGGGTTAGCCTGGGTTCCCTGTAGTGGTGGACACACTGGTGCTTGACGTGTCCTGGGGACAGAGGTATGGGCCCGCTGGGTGGGTGCTGTGCTGGTGTTTCCAGAGGGGGGAAGCTCTGTGGTGGCCTGTGACTCTGTCAGGGGAACCGACTGTCCAGAGGTCCCCGATGGGCCGGGCTGGTCATCTAGATCCAGTTGGACAGAGCTGCTGTCATCACTGTGGGCCTCTTCTGTTAGTGGTGTGGACACGTGTGGACCCTCCTGTCTGGTGACGTTGGGTAGGGGTCCTGCAGGGGTATAAAAGGATGTTCATTACATCTGTGTGTGCCATGGTGTGCAATGGGTGGGTGACCGTGTACCCCAGTGCTTGCATTCCTGTGTGGGACCTTGTGTGATGATGGTTTAGGGGGGGTGTATGGGTATGTGCAGTGGGCATGCTTTGGTGATGGGTGTCCATGCTTTGTTGTTGCATGCAGGGCTTGGTGTTGGGATGGGTGGTTTGTGAAATTGGGACATTTGTGAAGAGTTGGAGTGATGGGGGTGAGGGTGAGGGTGGGGGTATGTGATGGCATGCAGGTAGGGTGGGGGATGTCATAGTTAAGATTTGACTTACCAGAGTCCATTCCTCCATCTACTCCTGCGAGGCCCTCAGGATGCAGAATCGCCAAGACCTGCTCCTCCCATGTTGTTAGTTGTGGGGGAGGAGGTGGGGGTCCGCCGCCAGTCCGCTGAACTGCAAGTTGGTGTCTTGAAACCACAGAACGCACCTTCCCCCGTAGGTCGTTCCACCTCTTCCTGATGTCATCCCGATTTCTTGGGTGCTGTCCCACTGCATTGACCCTGTCCACTATTCTTCGCCATAGCTCCATCTTCCTAGCTATGGAGGTGTGCTGCACCTGTGCTCCGAATAGCTGTGGCTCTACCCGGACCATTTCCTCCACCATGACCCTGAGCTCCTCCTCCGAGAACCTGGGGTGTCTTTGCCGTGCCATGGGGTGGTGTGGGTGATGTGTGGGGTGGTGTGTGTGATGATAAGTGTGCTGATATGTAGTGGTGTGTTGTGTGAGGTGCATGGAAGTTATGTGGGTGATGGTCTGATGTGCCTGTGGATGCTTTGTAGTAGTTTGTAGTGTCTCTCTCTGGCCTTCTTTCGGTATTTGTGTCATTGGGGATTGTGGGTGATGTTGGTGTGTGTTTTATATTGGATTGGGTGTGTGGGAGTGGTGTGTGTATGTGTATCAGGTGTGTATATTTTGAATTGTCCAATGTGGCTGTGTTTTGTATATGTGTGTGTATTTTGAGTGCGGCGGTGTGCACCGCCAATGGAATACTGCGGTTGAAAGACCGCCGCGTGGATTCGTGTGTCGTGATAGTGTGGGCGTATTTCTGTTGGCGTGACGGTGGAGGATTTGTTTTTGCCAGTTTATCATTGACCTTTGGTGTGGCGGACTTGTGTGGGTGTCTGAATTTTGTCGGATTCCATGCTGTGGGTCATAATAGTTGTGGCAGATTTCCACGGCCGCAGCGGTGTGTTGGCGATCTTCTGCAAGGCGGTAAGCAGCTTTTACCGCCAATGTTGTAATGAGGGCCATTGTCACTAAAATAAAGTACCTTTATTTGTAGTAACTGTGAGTATTGTGATTCTTATCATATAGTGCTATACGATATAAGTAGTATAGTAGGAGCTTTGCATGTCTTCTAGTTCAGCCTAAGCTGCTCTGCTATAGCTACCTCTATCAGCCTAAGCTGCTAGAACACTATTAATCTACAAATAAGGGTTAACTGGACTTGGCACATGGTGTAAGTACCATCAGGTACCCACTATAAGCCAGGGCAGCCTCCTACATTGGTAGTGCAACGGTGGGATAAGTACTTGTAACTGCTTTACCACTTTGTCATTTGGTGCTTTTCATAAGAAAAACATTTACCAAATACTTCAGAATATACACAGTTAACCTAAATAGTTTAACTTTCTTTCTTTAAAGTTTCTGAAACGTTATCAAAAGGTTTCAAAAGTTTGAAAAAGTTTTTCTCTTTTCTTTAAAAGTTTCTAAACTTTTTTCTCTCTGTCCTAAACCCTTTCTAACGGTCATGTCTGCAGTAAAACTTACTCCCACAGTTGTCTAGGTAACATATGGTAGCTTAAACTTTAAAAGTTTGAGGGGACTCTTCATTGAAAGAGGTTTAAGTATTGGTAAGAACCCTACCAAAGATCTTCTCCTTAGCCTTCTCCTAGAAAGTGACCAGAACCAGTCTGGCCCATCCCAGGACCAGGAGGTGGAGGAGGGGGTACTCAGCCAGACTCAGAGGAGTCCCCTGAGGATGCTGGGGAGGGTTCATCCAAAGACCTGCCAGCTAACAGGCCATCTAGTGGCACTGGTAGTGGGAGGGGGGTCACACACTAGTAGGGCACCTGGCACTCATAAAGGCCAGGTTACTAGAGTCCAGCCAGTTAGAGACAGGTCGCACTCTGCCAATTCACACATTTCTTCTGTGACTCAGAATTCCCAAGCCTCCAACCCTGAGGATAACACTATTGAAAGGGAACTCAGAATGCTGAGGTTGGAAGAGGACAGGCTGAAGCTAAGACAGCAGCAGCTTGCCTTAGACAGGGAATCTCCATTATAGAGAGGGAAAGGCAGAGGTTGGGGTTAGTTCCCCATGGTGGTAGCAGCAGTGTTTTTGATAGTAATCCTGTGAGAGAACAAGATTCCAGAAACCTGCATAAGATAGTCCCCCCTTACAATGAGGGGGATAAAATTAACAAGTGGTTTGCTGCACTTGAGACGGCCTGTATGGTACAGTTGATCCCTCAAAGGCAGTGGGCTGCTATCTTGTGGCTATCTTTCACTGGTAAGGGGAGGGATAGGCTCCGTACTGTCAGAGAAAGTGATGCTAATAATTACAAAGTTTTGAAAGATGCACTCTTGGATGGATTTGGCTTAACCACTGAACAATACATGATTAAGTTCAGAGACACCAGAAAAGAGTCCTCGCTAGACTGGACAGACTTTGTAGACTGTTCAGTGAAGGCCTTGGAGGGTTGGTTACATGGCAGTAAGGTGACTGACTATGAAAGCCTGTATAATATAATCCTGAGAGAGCATATTTTGAACAATTGTGTGTCTGATTTGTTGCACCGGTACTTGGTAGACTCAGATCTGACCTCTCCCCAAGAATTGGGAAAGGAGGCAGACAATGGGTCAGTACAAGAGTGAACAGAAAAGTTCATACAGGGGGTGACAAGGATGGCAGGAAGAAGGATGGTAAGTCTTCTGACAAGTGTGGCGACAAAGATAAAAAATATTCTGAGTCTTCATCAGGCCCACAAACATCCTCTGGGTGTGGTGGGTCCAAATCCTCTTCCCACAATCAAAAGAAGCCATGGTGTTACTTATGTAAAAGTAAAGGCCATTGGGCAAGTGATTCCACTTGTCCAAAGAAAAACTCCAAGGCTTCCACTACCACAACCCCAACTGCAACATCTAGTGCCCCCAGTAATAGCAGTGGTGGTGGGAAGTCTACTACAAATAGCCAATCTAAGGTTGTAGCTGGGCTTACCATTGTAAGTATAGTTGAAGTTGGTCTTGTTAGGGAGACCACAGAGGCTGTTTTAGTCTCTGATGGTGGTATTGACTTTGCCACCTTGGTTGCTTGTACCTTTAATATGGGTAAGTGCAAGCAACTTCCCCTAATCAATGGTGTTGAGGGTGAGGCCTACAGGGACACAGGAGCCAGTGTAACTATGGTGATAGAGGAACTGGTTCACCCTGATCAACACCTACTTGGTCAGCAGTACCAAGTGACTGATGCTCACAATAACACACGTAGCACCACATGGCTGTTGTGAATCTCAACTAGGGGGGTTACTGGTCCAAAGAAAGTTGTGGTAGCCACTAAATTACCTGTAGATTGCTTAATAGGCAATGATTTGGAGACATCAGCTTAGGCTGAAGTAGAGTTGGAGGTTCATGCAGCAATGCTGGGCATTTCTGGGCATATTTTTGCTTTGACAAGGGCTCAGGCCATAAAGCAAAAAGAACACAAAAGAATGATGGATGGAGTGCTGACAATGCAAACACTCTCCCCCAGTCACAGATCTGGGTTTAATACATCGTTACTGGCAGTTCGGGCTGGACTGTTCCCATGAGGGACAGGGTCAAGACTGATTTGCATATGGCTGGGTTCAAACTGGGATGGCATGGTGAGCAAAATAATGGATGGATTAAACCCAGATCTGTGACTGGGGGTGAATGTTTCATTGGTTCCGTATTCCGTTCATCCAGTTACGCTATCCCACAGCGTTTGTGTTTTGCTTTGCTTTTGCTGCCCTAAGTGCGCCGGGTGTGCCCAGACGTGGGTCCCGGGCTCACTGTGCCATTGGATTCAAGCTAGCCTGGCTGATGAGGGGTGAAACCCAGAAACCGGTCCCAGGATGCTTGTTTCCGGTCCAGGGAGAACCTGGCCTGGCAGTTCGGGTTGGACTGTTCCCATGAGGAACAGGGTCAAGACTGATTTGCATATGGCTGGGTTTAAACTGGGGTGGCTTGGTGAGCAAAATAATGGATGGATTAAACCCAGATCTGTGACTGGGGGTGAATGATTGATTGGTTCCGCATTCCGTCCATCCAGTTACGCTATCCCACAGCATTTGTGTTTTGCTTTGCTTTTGCCGCCCTAAGTGCGCCGGGTATGCCCAGACGTGGGTCCCGGGCTCACTGTGCCACTGGATTCAAGCTAGCCTGGATGATGAGGGGTGAAACCCAGAAACCGGTCCCAGGATGCTTGTTTCCGGTCCAGGGAGAACCTGGCCTGGCAGTTCGGGTTGGACTGTTCCCATGAGGAACAGGGTCAAGACTGAATTGCATATGGCTGGGTTTAAACTGGGGTGGCATGGTGAGAAAAATAATGGATGGATTAAACCCAGATCTGTGACTGGGGGTGAATGATTGATTGGTTCCGCATTCCGTCCATCCAGTTACGCTATCCCACAGCGTTTGTGTTTTGCTTTGCTTTTGCCGCCCTAAGTGCGCCGGGTATGCCCAGACGTGGGTCCCGGGCTCACTGTGCCACTGGATTCAAGCTAGCCTGGCTGATGAGGGGTGAAACCCAGAAACCGGTCCCAGGATGCTTGTTTCCGGTCCAGGGAGAACCTGGCCTGGCAGTTCGGGCTGGACTGTTCCCATGAGGAACAGGGTCAAGACTGATTTGCATATGGCTGGGTTCAAACTGGGGTGGCATGGTGAGCAAAATAATGGATGGATTAAACCCAGATCTGTGACTGGGGGTGAATGTTTGATTGGTTCCGCATTCCGTCCATCCAGTTACGCTATCCCACTGCGTTTGTGTTTTGCTTTGCTTTTGCCGCCCTCAGTGCGCCGGGTATGCCCAGACGTGGGTCCCGGGCTCACTGTGCCACTGGATTCAAGCTAGCCCGGCTGATGAGGGGTGAAACACCGAAACCGGTCCCAGGATGCTTGTTTCCGGTCCAGGGAGAACCTGGCCTGGCAGTTCGGGCTGGACTGTTCCCATGAGGAACAGGGTCAAGACTGATTTGCATATGGCTGGGTTCAAACTGGGGTGGCATGGTGAGCAAAATAATGGATGGATTAAACCCAGATCTGTGATTGGGGGTGAATGTTTGATTGGTTCCGCATTCCGTCCATCCTGTTACGCTATCCCACAGCGTTTGTGTTTTGCTTTGATAAAGCAAAAAGGACAGGGAAACTTGGATCCTGGAACAATGGACCAAGCACTCCCAAAAGCTAGGGGTTGTAAGGTTAAATCCTTGCCCACTATCCCTCCCTCTCCAGAAGATTTCCCTTTTGAGGAAGAGGAATCCTCTCCCTGTGCAGACCCTACACCAAAGGAGCTGGCAGCATACACTGCTGAGCTTTTGGGTGCAGGGGGTCCTGCTAAGGAAGAGCTGAGTGTGGCACAGCAGACCTGTCCCACACTAGAATGTTTGAGACAGCAAGCTATCAAACAGCAGAATGGAGATGTCAGTAATAGCCATAAGGTGTATTAGGAAGACAAAATCCTGTATACTGAGTCAAGGGACCCTAAACCTGGAGCTGCCATGAGATTGGAAATCCCTTTGCAGTATAGGGAGTTTCTTCTATCCTTTGTACGTGACATTCCTTTGGCTGGGCATTTGGGCCAGAGCAAAACTTGGGACAGACTTGTTCCATTGTTTCACTGGCCTCAGATGTCAGAGGACACTAAAGAGTTTTGTCGCTCTTGTGTGACCTGCCAAGCCAATGGGAAGACTGGTGGCACACCAAAGGCCCCCTTAATTCCACTTCCTATGGTTGGGATGCCCTTTGAAAGGGTAGGGGTTGAGATAGTTGGCCCCCTAGACCCTCCAACTGCTTCATGCAATAGGTTTATCCTTGTGGTAGTGGACCATGCCACTAAGTATCCTGAAGCAATTCCCATAAGGACCACTACCGCTCCTGCAGTGACAACGGCTCTCTGGGAATCTTTTCCAGAGTGGGCTTCCTTAAGGAAGTGGTGTCAGACAGAGGTAGTAACTTCATGTCTGCATACCTCAAAGCTATGTGGAAGGAGTGTGGTGTAACTTACAAGTTCACTACTCCTTATCATCCACAAACAAATGGTCTGGTTGAGAGGTTTGATAAAACTCTCAAAGGTATGATAATGGGACTCCCTGAAAAACTCAGAAGGAGATGGGATGTCCTGTTGCTTTGCCTCATTTTTGCTTAAAGGTAGGTACCCCAAAAAGGAGTGGGCTTTATCCCCTTTGAACTCCTCTTTGGGCACCCTGTGAGAGGATCCCTTGCACTTGTTAAGGAGGGTTGAGAACAACCTTTAAAAGGTCCTAAACAGGACATTGTGGACTATGTAATTGGCCTAAAATCAAGAATGGCTGAGTACATGAAAAAGGCCAGTAAAAACCTTCAGGCCAGCCAAGAGCTGCAAAAGCAGTGGCATGACCAGGAGGCTGCCCTGACCCAGTTCCACCCAGGACAGAAGGTGTGGGTATTGGAGCCTGTTGCCCCAAGAGCAATCCAGGACAAATGGAGTGGACCTCATCTAATTGTTGAAAAAAAGGGTGAGGTTACCTACTTGGTAGACCTTGGTACTGCCAGGAGTCCCCTTAGGGTGCTCCATGTCAACCGCCTAAAACCCTACTATGACAGGGCTGATCTAACCCTGCTCATGGCACCTGATGAGGGACATACAGAAGAGAGTGACCCTCTCCCTGATCTCTTCTCCACCACTGAAGCTGATGGCTTAGTGGAGGGAGTAGTACTTGCAGATTGTCTTACTGCTGAGCAGAAAGATAACTGTGTAAATCTTTTAAGTCAGTTTTCTGAACTCTTCTCACTGATACCAGGTACCACTACTTGGTGTGAGCATACAATCAACACTGGAGACAGTTTGTCTGTCAAAATTACGATTTATGGGCAGTCTGACATGTCAGAGACTGCATTAAACAAGAGGTTCAGAAAATGCTAGACTTAGGAGTGAATAAGCCTTCAGAAAGCACATGGGCTAGCCCAGTGGTGCTGGTTCCAAAACCTCACAGTAAAGATGGAAAAAGAGAGATGATGTTTTGTGTTGACTATAGAGGGCTCAACCAAGTAACCAAGACAGATGCTCATCCTATAACCAGGGCAGATGAGGGGACTGATACACTGGCTTCTGCCAAGTAGCTGAGCACTTTTGACTTACCTGCAGGGTATTGGCAGATTAAGTTATCAGCAGATGCAAAACCTAAAACTGCATTCTCAACCATCGGAGGGCACTATCAATTCACTTTGATGCCCTTTGGTCTGAAGAATGCACCTGCCACTTTTCAGAGGTTGGTGAACAGAGTCCTGTAAGGGTTGGAAGCTTTTAGTGCAGCATTTCTGGGTGATATAGCTGTCTTTAGCTCCACCTGGGATGATCACCTGGTCCACCTGTGGAATGTTTTGGAGGCCCTGCAAAAGGCAGGCCTCACTATCAAGGCCTCAAAGTACCAGACAGGGCAGATGAAAGTGTTTTATATGGGCCACCTGGTAGGTGGGGAACAGAGTGTCCCACTGCAGGGGAAGGTCCAGACCATTATGGAATGGGCTCCCCCTACAAGTCAAACCCAGGTGAGAGCCTTTTTAGGCCACACAGGGTACTATAGGAGGTTTATTAAGAATGATGGCTCCATTGCAGCTCCTCTTAATGACCTCACTAGCACAAAGATGCCTAAAAAGGGATTGTGGACAGCTAGCTGTCAAAAAGCTTTTGATGAGCTCAAACAGGCCATGTGCTCTGCACCTGTCCTAAAAAGCCCTTGCTACTCAAAAAAGTTCATAGTCCAGACTGATGCTTCTGAATTGGGGTTTGGGGCATTGCTATCACAGCTTAATACTGAGGGCCAGGATCAACCTGTTGCTTTTATCAGCAGGAGGATGACACCTAGAGAAAAGGGTTGGTCTTCCATAGAGAAGGAGGCCTTTGCTGTGGTCTGGGCACTGAAAGGTTGAGTCCATACCTTTTTGGTACTCACTTTATTGTTCAGACAGACCACAAACCTCTACTTTGGCTAAAACAAATGAAAGGTGAAAACCCTAAATTGTTGCGGTGGTCCATATCCCTACAGGGAATTAACTCTACAGTGGAACATAGACCTGGGAGTACCCACTCCAATGCTGATGGACTCTCCAGATATTTCCACTTAGACAATGAAGACTCATCCTGGCAAGGCTAACCTTATTGTCCCTCGTTTGGGTGGGGGGGTTGTGTAAGAAAGTACCATCTTGCCTAGCATGTTACCCCCATTTCTACTGTATGTATGATTGTTTTTGCCTGTGTCACTGGGATCCTGCTAGCCAGGACCCCAGTGCTCATAAAGTATGCCCTGTATGTGTTCCCTGTGTTGTGCGTAACTGTATCACTGAGGCTCTGCTAACCAGGACCTCAGTGTTTATGCTCTCTCTGCTTTTAAAATTGTCACTGCAGGCTAGTGACTAATTTTACCAATACTTATTGGCACACTGGAACACCCTTATAATTCCCTAGTATATGGTACCTACGTACCCCTTGTATTGGGGTTCCAGGAGATCCCTATGGGCTGTAGCATTTCTTTTGCCACCCATAGGGAGCTCAGACAATTCTACACAGGACTGCCACTGCAGCCTGAGTGAAATAACACCCACGTTATTTCACAGCCATTTTACACTGCACTTAAGTAACTTATAAGTCACCTATATGTCTAACCCTCACTTAGTGAAGGTTAGGTGCAAAGTTACTTAGTGTGTTGGCACCCTGGCACTAGCCAAGGTGCCCCCACACTGTTCAGGGCAAATTCCCTGGATTTTGTGAGTGTGGGGACACCATTACACATGTGCACTACATATGGGTCAATACCTATAAGTAGCGTCACAATGGTAACTTTGAACATGGCCATGTAACATGTCTAGGATCATGGAATTGTCACCCCAATACCATTCTGGTATTGGGGGGACAATTCCATGCATCCCTGGGCTCCAGCATAGAGCCCGGATACTGGCAAACTAACTCTCTGGGGTTTTCTCTACAGCTACTGCTGCTGCCAACCCTCAGACAGGTTTCTGCCCCCCTGGGGCCTGGGCAGGCCAGTCCCAGGAAGGCAGAACAAAGGATTTCCTCTGAGAGAGGGTCTCCCTTTGGAAATAGGTGTGAAGGGCCTGAGAGGAGTAGCCTCTCATGGCCTCTGGAAATGCTTTGAAGGGCACAGATGGTGCCCTCCTTGCATAAGCCTGTCTACACCGGTTCAGGGATCCCCCCTGCCCTGCTCTGGCGTGAAACTGGACAAAGGAAATGGTGGTGACCACTCCCCTGACCAGCACATCCCAGTGGAGGTGCCCAGAGCTCCTCCAGTGTGTCCCAGACCTCTGCCGTCTTGGAAACATAGGTGTGAGGGCACAATGGACACCTCTGAGTGGCCAGTGCCAGTAGGTGACGTCAGAGACCCCTCCTGATAGGTGCTTACCTTTCTCTGTAGCCAATCCTCCTCTGAGGGCTATTTAGGGTCTCTCCTGTGGGTATCTCACCAGATAACGAATGCAAGAGCTCACCAGAGTTCCTCTGCCCTTCCCTCTTCTACTTCTGCCAAGGATCGACCGCTGACTGCTCCAGGACTCCTGTAAAACCGCAACAAAGTAGCAAGAAGACTACCAGCAGCATTGTAGCACCTCACCCTGCCGGCTTTCTCGACTGTTTCCTGGTGGTGCATGCTCTGAGGGCTGTCTGCCTTCACTTTGCACTGGAAGCCAAGAAGAAATCTCCTGTGGGTTGACGGAATCTTCCTCCTGCCTACGCAGGCACCAAGCTTCTGCATCACCAGTCCTCTGGGTCCCTCTCATCTTGACGAGCCTAGTCCCTGGAATACAGGAGTTGGATCCTAGTGTCCCCGACAGTCCAGTGGCCCTTCTGTCTAAATTTGGTGGAGGTAAGTCCTTGCCTCCCCACGCCAGACAGTAATCCTGTGTATTGCGTGAACTGCAGCTCCTCAGGTTTCTGTGCACTTTTCCAAGACTTCCTTTGTGCACAGCCTAGCCAAGGTCCCCAGCACTCTGTCCTACATTGCTCAACTCGCTGAGTTGGACTCCGACTTCGTGGGACCCTCTTTTCTTGTGCTGAGTCCACCGTCGTGCTCAGATATTCTGAATGCCTGTTCAGGTGCTTCTGCGGGTGCTGCCTGCTTCTGCGTGGGCATGCATGCTGGAGGACGCAGAGGTGTTTCCATGCAGAAAGACCGCAAACAAGCCTTACTAGCTGCAAGAGTCACAGTTGAAGGTTTTGGGTGCTGCTAGGGCCCAGGAAGGACCCGGACATCGCCCCTTGGAGGAGGAGACAGAGGGGGCGCTCAGCAACACAGGGAGACCACACAGAAGCAGGCAGCACCCACAGAAGTCCCAGAGCAGGCACTTAGAAGAGTTGTGAACCGAAGCTGGCTCAGAGTCACAAAGGAGGGTTCCATGACATCGGAGTCCAACTCAGAGGGTTCAGCACTGCAGGAAGGAGTGCTGGGGACCCAGGCTTGGCTGTGCACGAAGGAAATCCTGGAACAGTGCACAGGAGCTGGAGCAGCTGCAAATCACGCTGTACACAGCAATGCAGTCTAGCGTGGGGAGGCAAGGGCTTACCTCCACCAAACTTGGACTGAAGAGTCACTGGACTGTGGGAGTCACTTGGACAGAGTTGCTGAGTTCCAGGGACCACGCTCGTCAGGATGAGAGGGACCCAGAGGACCAGTGATGCAGTCTTTTGGTGCCTGCGTTAGCAGGGGGAAGATTCCGTCAACCCACGGGAGATTTGTTCAGAGCTCCTGGTGCAGGGTGAAGGCAGGCTACCCCCAGAGCATGCAGGATTAGGCGCTACAATGTTGCTGGTAGTCGTCTTCCTACTTTGTTGTGGTTTTGCAGGCGTCCTGAGCAGTCAGCGGTCGATCCTTTGGTAGAAGGTGAAGAGGGAGATGCAGAGGAACTCTGGTGAGCTCTTGCATTTGTTATCTGAAGAATTCCCCAAAGCAGAGACCCTAAATAGCCACAAAAGGAGGTTTGGCTACCAAGGAAGGAGGATTGGCTACCAAGAGAGGTAAGAGCCTATCAGAAGGAGCATCTGACGTCACCTGCTGGCACTGGCCATTCAGAGCAGTCCAGTGTGCCCCCAACACCTCAGTTTCCAAGATGGCAGAGGTCTGGGACACACTGGACGAGCTCTGGGCACCTCCCCTGGGAGGTGAAGGTCACTCCCCTTTCCTTTGTCCAGTTTCGCACCAGAGCAGGGCTGGGGGATCCCTGAACTGGTGTAGACTGGCTTATACAGAGATAGGCACGATCTGTGCCCATCAAAGCATTTCCAGAGGCTGGGGGAGGCTACTCCTCCCCAGCCTTCACACCTATTTCCAAAGGGAGAGGGTGTTACACACTCTCTCAGAGGAAATCCTTTGTTCTGCCTTCCTGGGCCAGGGCTGCCTGGACCCCAGTAGGGCAGAAACCTGTCTGAGGGGTTGGCAGCAGCAGCAGCTGCAGTGGAGACCCCGGAAAGGCAGTTTGGCAGTACCCGGATACTATGCTAGAGACCCGGGGGATCATGGAATTGTCTGGCATTGGGGTGACAATTCCATGATCTTAGACATGTTACATGGCCATGTTCGGAGTTACCATTGTGACGCTATAAATAGGTAGTGACCTATGTATAGTGCACGCGTGTAATGGTGTCCCCGCACTCACAAAGTCCAGGAAATTTGCCCTGAACGATGTGGGGGCACCTTGGCTAGTGCCAGGGTGCCCACACACTAAGGCCCTCACTCCAACCCTGGCGGTCTATGACCGCCAGGGTGGAGGATGCCGGAAGCACCGCCAACAGGCTGGCGGTGCTTCACATGGCATTCTGACCGCAGCTGTAAAGGTTTCCCGCCGGATTTCCCCCGGCTGGGGGAATCCTTCATGGCGGCGCTGCTTGCAGCGCCGCCATGGGGATTCCGACCCCCTTCCCGCCAGCCTGTTTCTGGCGGTTTTCACCGCCAGAAACAGGATGGCGGGAACGGGTGTCGTGGGGCCCCTGGGGGCCCCTGCACTGCCCATGCCACTGGCATGGGCAGTGCAGGGGCCCCCTAACAGGGCCCCAGCAGGATTTTCACTGTCTGCTTTGCAGACAGTGAAAATCGCGATGGGTGCAACTGCACCCGTCGCACCCCTGCAACACCACCGGCTCCATTCGGAGTCGGCTTCAATGTTGCAGGGGCTTTCCCGCTGGGCCAGCGGGCGCTCTTTTGGAGGGAGCCCGCCGGCCCAGCGGGAAAGTAGGAATGGCCGCCGCGGTCTTTTGACCGTGGAGCGGTCTTTCGGCAGGCCAGATTTTGGCAGGCGGCGACCGCCGCCCGCCAAAATCAGAATGAGGGCCTAAGTAACTTTGCACCCAACCTTCACCAGGTGAAGGTTTGACATATAGGTTACTTATAAGTTACTTAAGTGCAGTGGTAAATGGCTGTGAAATAACGTGGACGTTATGTCACTCAGGCTGCACTGGCAGGCCTGTGTAAGAATTGTCAGAGCTCCCTATGGGTGGCAAAAGAAATGCTGCAGCCCATAGGGATCTCCTGGAACCCCAATACCCTGAGTACCTCAGTTCCATATACTAGGGAATTATATGGGTGTACCAGTATGCCAATGTGAATTGGTAAATTTAGTCACTAGCCTCTTAGTGACGAATTTGGAAAGCAGAGAGAGCATAACCACTGAGGTTCTGGTTAGCAGAGCCTCAGTGAGACAGTTAGGCATCACACAGGGAACACATACAGGGCACATACTTATGAGCACTGGGGCCCTGCCTGGCAGGGTCCCAGTGACACATAGACTAAAACAACATATATACAGTGAAATATGGGGGTAACATGCCAGGCAAGATGGTACTTTCCTACAGAAGGTGAGTGTTATCTTTGTTTGTCCCAGTAATGTCATGTTTCTCTGTGTGCTGCATTGTGCAACCCACATAGTAAGATGAAAAATACTGCTTGTACCTGATGTTGTGCAGGAAGGTTTCCTTTCATGCATAACAACAATCATCCCCAAAACACACCCACCCTTGCAGTATGGTGCAGGTGTACCTTGCAGCAAATTTTGTACCAGCACAGATGGCGATGATCAACATGCCCCATATGTTGTGTCTGTTTTTCATTTGTGACCTTTCCCAGTGGTAGAGGAAGGCATATCCTAGCCCATGTCGCCCCCACCTAGCACAAGAGGCCTGGTACATAATGCCCAATGAGTGTTGTACATGGCCAGATGGTTCGGATGATGTGGTGAAGGGAATGGTGTGGGTCAGTGCACATTACATGTGTTTGGTGTTTCGCCATTATTGTGCCCCAATGCAACCCTTTCACATGCAATCAGTGCCTTCTATGTGCCTCCCCTTCTACCATTTGTTAGTTACAAAATTGCCCCTTGCTGCAACTTACCCTGTGTTTGTTGTTGGTCATCATATCCTCCAGTGTCCAGTCCCTGGACTCCAGTCACTAACGCCTCAGGGATAGCCACTCCCACCATCTTCTCCAGCTCATCCAGCGGCTTCTGGGGTGAAGGACTTCCACCTCTGGTCTGAAGTGCTACCCTTCCGTTACTGGCCTGTGTCTCTTTTGTTCTGCGCTTGCAATCATGTCATTACTTCTTAGAATCCATCACATTCCTTTTCACCTCTGCCGCACTGTTAACTTCATCAGCTATGGCATGCCATATGGCCGCCTTCCTATTTATTGGCAATTTATTGGTGATGAAGAGTTGGTGTGGGTGCTCCGTCACCTCTGTGATCAAGATGTTCTCCTCCTCACTGAACCTACACTTTCTCTTCCTTTTCTCCTTCTCCTGGGAGTCTGTCTGGACATCCTGGCTTGTACTGGGCTCATTAGGGTCTCTCTGGGGTCTCTCCTGTCCTCTCCATTTTTTTACCTTGTGGCTTTTGTTCGGCATTTTTGCTGGCATTTTTTACGCTTCATGACCAAAAGTGACACTACCACAATTAGCGTTAAAAAAATGTGGCACAATTCAGGCTAGCACCACTTTTGCGGCACTACTGTCATTTTCTTGTGACATGTCACAAAGGTTAGCTTATTTGTTTTTAATTTTTTTACGCTAACCTTCTCTTACCATCATGGTGTGCCATGTTGTAAATGTGGTGCATGAATGGCACTAAGAAATGCTAGCCAGCGTTAAAACTTTGAATGCACAGCTGCGCTAGGTGTGCAAACCCTAGATGGACCTAGTGTTTAATTTGTAAGAGAATAAGTGCCAGTGCCCAAAGTTCTGTTCAGAAGCTTGCAGCTGGCGCTATCGAAGCTTGATGTTCTGAATACTAATGTTGCATAGCCTTGATTCCACTTAAAGCCTCCTTAATCCTTCAACAGACAACCCCTGTCTCCTTAACTTACTATTGAAGGTTATTTTCATCATTGCTTTCATCCCTTTGAGAGTGTTTTTTGTCTTTCTCTCCCACCTTCTTCTTCCCTTTTCTGACTTTTTAGTTTTGGTCTGGACTAAAAGCTTGTTGAGGCAAAATAAGCATGGGTCGTCATAAATAAGTGCTGGTGGGTCCACCTGCAACTATTGGGTCAAATTAAGCACTGTAGAGTAAACCGTAAATGATATTAATGTATATAAATCATGCATTGTTCTATACAGGAGCATGATCTCATATATTTCACAGAGACTCCTAGGAATACCATTAAGGACTCTAATGTGTGTCTTAAGTCTAAAAACCCATCATTGTTCTTTTACAGGAAGAAGAAACTGAGGCCATTAGTGGGGTGAAAAGGTCTAAATATTGTAAAGACTGTCCTCTGGAGTATCTCCAATTCTTCCTTGTGCTGTGTGATTAATTTATTCCATTTAATTTTGTCTCTCTTCATTTTCATCACAGACTTTAACTAATCTGTTTAACTTCCAAATGCACGAGTTCTTGGTTCAAAAATGTCACAAAAAGGGAACAGTGGGTACAAAATAACAGGCAACAGTGAATGCAGTTTAAAATCGTTTTGACAACAAAAGATCGAGTTATAGTGCACAACACCAAGAGCGAAGAAGGAAGTTAGATAGTGAAAGAGCATACTCATTTCTGATATAACTGTGTGTACATACATAAACAGCAATATATAATATATTTAAATGTACCTTAAATACATAATAATAGGAAGCTTCGAATAACGAGGAAGATGAGAAAGAACGAAGGGCTAGGAAAAACTAGGAATCTTCTGATTTGGGGAGGGTTCCTGTTCACAAAGTAGGAATCTATTTTTTTCCAAATTAGTTTGTTAGGGAGCTTCCATTAGGAAAGCTGTAAGGATATATTGTCTGCACCTTTACGCCAAACAAACCATTCAGTTCCTGCAGCTAAATACACTTTTGAGGTATCCTTCAAGTTGTTTAAGATTATCCTACACTCTGGGAAGCGTATGAAGTCCAGTAATTATTTGTCACCCTCTTGTTTGAGATGATGGTCTTAATGGCCTGTGAACTAGAGTCATCTGTTTTCACCGCGTTTCCGAAAACGTTTATAGCCCTCATTGGGCTGCTGAATTTCTAAACTTCTCATGGCTCTTCTGAGCCTTTGTTTTGACTAAATCCCAACCAACAACATATTTTTTCACAGCTCATCTTCCATCGAATTATCCTTCCTTGCCACGGTATTTCTTTTTTCCATTCTCAATCAACCACTGCTCTACTTCTTTAGAAGTAAACTGAACCTCATTATATGTAAGGATTGAATGTGGAAATCCTTCCAGAATGAACATAAAAAAAAGCAATTACACTTTTGGGGCCAATATAATACCTGAATTCTTTAGTACATTAAGTAGTACTACAACTCTATTACTTACTACAAAATGCAATTCACAGACCTGCATGTCCATATCTTCAACTACACCTCTCCTAAACATTCTATTATGAGATGTCCACACATGCAAGTTCACTACTTTGAAATAAATGTGGGAGGAACCAAAGGGATTGGTGGGAAAATGAGGAATATCTACTGCAGATGGGAGGGGTTTAGGAAAAAGTAAGCAGGGATTTAGGAAGGGACAGGCTACTATAAACAACCACCCCCGAAAGAGAAAGCACACAGCTAGTCACAAACTACATTTCTAAAGCTACTACTAACCATAAGTTAGCAAAACTGGGAGGTACGAAATTCGTCTAATTTGCTTTAGCATAATTACTCGAAATTTGAGAAAAATTGTGGGAAATTATGTGTAATTAAGTGAAGTGAAAATCTAGCATTTAGGGACAGATTTATGGAAAGTGGCGCTGTACCGAGTGCAGCGCCACTTACTTTCCCTGCGCCCCTTAGGACCCCCTACTGCCACCATGTGTGCGCCGTAATTAAAACACAGCGTACCATGGCGCAGGGGAGGGGGCAATAGTGTCATATTAATTGATGTACTCTGCAGGAGTAGTGCCAAAATATTGGCGCTATTCCTGTAGAGTACTTAGGTGCCCTTTCTAAAGAATGGAAGCCCCCTTTTAATGCTTGTTCTTGATCAGGCATTCAAAGTGCGTAATAAATGGCACAAGGAAATCCCATAGATTTCCTTGCACCCTTTTACTGGCTTCCCTAACAGGCGAACGCCCCCTTTGCATACATTATGCCTGGTGCAGGCATAATGTAGCGCAAAGGGTTACAGGGTGGCACAATGCATGAATTGCACCACCCTGCTAATACGGCGTGGGGATTTTGGCCTCGTTGGGCCACATTAACATCAGAATAAATGACGTGAATGTGGCACAAGGCAGTGCTAGGGGCCTATAAATATGCCCCTAAGTTCTATATATCTGTGTGACATGTATACTTGTGTCCATTTTGGATTTTGGACAGGAGGATGTATTTCAAGTTGAGAAAATAGAGCCAAAACCAAAGGGTTGCAAATAGCAGTTACTTCTTTTCTGGTTGTTCTTGGTGTCTCACTATGATTTTGCCACAAACAATGGTGTACTTACCGAGAATGGTGTAATGTTGGGAATTTTACATAACAAGCATAACACAAAATTACTCTACCTTAATCGAAGACAAAGCAATTGTAAATGTGCTCCAGTGCACCATTGATGTGAATCTACGCTCGGAAATGGTGACTACCACAAAAGTATACTATTTACACTTAAGTGCTTGAGTGAATTTACAGGTGAGCAAATCTGCACATGTAAACTTATCTTTGTGAATAGGGCCCACTGTGTTTATTTCACTAATAAGTTTAAACTTTGGCCATCTAGAAAATATGTCTACCAACATCAATATATATCTATCCTGACTCACCAACATCAATATATAGCTATAATACCTATCCTGACTCACAATGTAAAGGATTAACTATGTCTATAATGACATCTTCTCAAAGTTTACCTGGTGAATGTCTAATCACCAACGGTTATTCTCTTGTCACTTTATCAATTTGAAGCTACCTAATACACTCTCTGACCAATCTTTCAATGTGTTTGTCAATTCCTGATTCCAATAAGCCCCGTGTCCAGCACACAACTTCTCAATCAGCCTTCTCTGACATGCCTTGCTATTGAGACAAAAAATCTATCTCTTCTACCTTGCTTCTTCACTCTGTGAACTCTATAACTGTATAACCTATGATGCACCTGCAGCAAAGTACCCTCTTTTTGCCATGGTTACCCCCATTTTCTGCCTCATGTCAGTGTGCTTGACTCTGTTCACTAGGATCCTGCTAACCAGGACCCCAGTGATTATGCTCTCTTCTCTAAATTTTGTTATTGCATACTGGTAACCCAGTATTTCACCCACAATTGGCATACTCGTGCCCCCTTAGAAGTCCCTAGTGTAGGAAAGTACCATCTTGCCTGGCATGTTACCCCCATTTTCACTGTATGTATGTTTGTTTTTGCCCTTGTGTCACTGGGATCCTGCTAGGCAGGACCCCAGTGCTCATAATGTATGCCCTGTATGTGTTCCCTGTGTGGTGCCTAACTGTATCACTGAGGCTCTGCTAACCAGAACCTCAGTGTTTATGCTCTCTCTGCTTTCTAAAATTGTCACTGCAGGCTAGTGACTAATTTTACCAATTCTCATTGGCACACTGGTACACCCATATAATTCCCTTTTATATGGTATCTAGGTACCCAGGGTATTGGGGTTCCAAGAGATCCCTATGAGCTGCAGCATTTCGTTTGCCACCCATAGGGAGCTCAGACAATTCTTACACAGGACTGCCACTGCAGCCTGAGTGAAATAACGTCCATGTTATTTCTCAGCCATATTCACTGCACATAAGTAACTCACAAGTCACCTATATGTCTAACCCTCATTTGGTGACGGTTGGGTGCGAAGTTACTTAGTGTGTGGGCACCCTGGCACAAGCCAAAGTGCCCCACAACGTTCAGGGCAAATTCCCCAGACTTTGTGAGTGCGGGGACACCATTACACGCATGCACTACACATAGGTCACTACCTATGTGTAGCGTCACAATGGTAACTCCGAACATGGCCATGTAACATGTCTAAGATCATGGAATTGTCACCCCAATGCCATTCTGGTATTGGGGTGACAATTCCATGATCCCCGGGTCTCTAGCACAGAACCCGGGTACTGCCAAACTGCCTTTCCGGGGTTTCCATTGCAGCTGCTGGCAACCCCTCAGACAGGATTCTGCCCTCCTGGGGTCTGGGCAGCCCAGTCCCAGGAAGGCAGAACAAAGGATTTCCTCTGAGAGAGGGTGTTACACCCTCTTCCTTTGGAAATAGGTGTGAAGGGCTGGGGAGGAGTAGCCTCCCCCAGCCTCTGGAAATGCTTTGATGGGCACAGATGGTGCCCATCTCTGCATAAGACAGTCTACACCGGTTCAGGGATCCCCCAGCCCTCCTCTGGCGCGAAACTGGAAAAAGGAAAGGGGAGTGACCACTCCCCTGACCAGTACCTCCCAGGGGAGGTGCCCAGAGCTCCTCCAGTGTGTCCCAGACCTCTGCCATCTTGGATTCAGAGGTGTTAGGGCACAATGGACTGCTCTGAGTGGCCAGTGCCAGCAGGTGATGTCAGAGACCCCTCCTGATAGGTTCTTACCTCTCTGGGTAGCCAAACCTCCTTTCTTGGTAGCCAAACCTCCTTTTCTGGCTCTAGGCTATTCCTTAGATAACGAATGCAAGAGCTCATCAGAGTTCCTCTGCTCTTCCCTCTTTGACTCCTGTCAAGGATCGACCACTGACTGCTCCAGGACACCTGCAAAACAGCAACAAAGTAGCAAGACGACTACCAGCAACATTGTAGCGCCTCATCCTGACGGCTTTCTCGACTGTTTCCTGGTGGTGCATGCTCTGAGGGCTGTCTGCCTTCACCCTGCACTGGAAGCCAAGGAGAAATCTCCTGTGGGTCGAGGGAATCTTCCCCCTGCTAATGCAGGCACCCAAAGACTGCATCACCTGTCCTCTGGGTCCCCTATCATCCTGACGAGCATTGTCCCTGGAACACAGGAGCTGGGTCCAAGTGTCTCCCACAGTGGCCCTTCTGTCCATATTTGGTGGAGGTAAGTCCTTGCCTCCCCACGCCAGACAGCAAACCTGTGTACTGCGTGATTTGCAGCTGCTCCAGCTTCTGTGCACTTCTCCAAGGATTCCTTTGTGCACAGCCTAGCCTGGGTCCCCAGCACTCCGTCCTGCAGTGCTCAACCCGCTGAGTTGGACTCCGACGTCGTGGGACCCTCCTTTCGTGACTCTGAGTTCACAGATCTATTAAGTGCTTGCTCTGGTACGTCTGCGGGTGCTGCCTGCTTCTGCGGGGGCTCTCTGAGTTTCTGAGTGCCCCCTCTGTCTCCTCCTCCAAGGGGCGACATCCTGGTCCTTCCTGGTCCCCATCAGCACCCAAAAACCTCTAACGTGACCCTTGCAGCTAGCAAGGCTTGTATGCGGTATTTCTGCGTTGAAAACACTTCTGCAACATCCAGCACGCCGTGAGACATCTTCCATCCAAAGGTGAAGTTCCGAGCCCTTTTCGTTGTTGCAGAATCTTTTGATTCTTCCACCCAGAGGCAGCCCTTTTGCACCTTCATCTGGGGTTTTCTGGGCTCTTGTCCCCCTGGACCCTATTGCGACTCTTGGACTTGGTCCCCTTCCTTTTCAGGTCCTCAGGTCCAGGAATCCATCTTCAGTGTTTTGCTGGTGCTTGTGGTTCTTGCAGAATCCCCCTATCACGACTATTGTGTCTTTCTGGGGTAGTAGGGTGACTTTACTCCTACTTTCTAGGGTCTTGGGGTGGGGTATTTTGGACACCCTTACTGTTTTCTCACAGTCCCAGCGACCCTCTACAATCTCCCATAGGTCTGCAGTCCATTCGTGATTCGTATTCCACTTTTGGAGGATATGGTTTGTGTTGCCCCTAGACCTATGTCTACCTATTGCATCCTATTGTGATTGTACATTGTTTACTTACCTGTTTTGGGTTTGTGTACATATAACGTGTGTACATTACTTACCTCCTAAGTAAGGGTATTCTCTGAGATACTTTTGGCATATTGTCACTAAAATAAAGTACCTTTATTTTTAGTAACACTCAGTATTGTGTTTTCTTATGATATTGTGCTATATGATATAAGTGGTATAGTAGGAGCTTTGCATGTCTCCTAGTTCAGCCTAAGCTGCTTTGCTAATGCTACCTTCTATCAGCCTAGGCTGCTAGAAACACCTCTATTCTACTAATAAGGGATAACTGGACCTGGCACAGGGTGAAAGTACCACAAGGCACCCACTATAAGCCAGGCAAGCCTCCTACACCTAGTATATGGTATATAGGTAGCCAGGGCATTTGTGTTCCAGGGGATCCCTATGGGCTGCAGCATTTCTTTTGCCACCCATAGGGAGCCCATGCAAAGGCTTCTGTAAGACTGCCATTGCAGCTTGCATGAAACGGGCATGCATCCTTTCACTGCAATTTACACTGCACAGGTCACCTGTAAGTCACCTCAATAGCAGGCCCTCCAGCCCTGAGGGCAGGTTGCAGAGTACCTGTGTGTGAGGGCACCCCTGCACTAGCAGAGGTACACCCATGACCTCCAGGACCATTTTCCCAGACTTTGTGAGTGCGGGGATGCCATTTTACGCGTTGTTGGACCTGGCTTTTTGACAGGGACATCCCCAAACTTTTTGCCTCCTTCCTCCTATTTTTTTCTGACCTGTTGTTGTTGGCTTTTGACCTCTGGGCACTTTACCACTGCTAACCAGTGCTAAAGTGCATATGCTCCCTGTGTAAATTGTACTACTGATTGGTTTATCCATGATTGACTATTTAATTTACTTGTAAGTCCCTGGTAGAGTGCACTACATGTGCCTAGGGCAGGTAGATTAAATGCTACTAGTGGGCCTGCAGCACTGGTTGTGCCACCCACCTCAGTAGCCCCTTAACCTTGTCTCAGGCCTGCAATTGCAAGGCCTGTGTGTGCAGTTTCACTGCCATTTCGACTTGGCATTTAAAGGTACTTGCCAAGCCTAGAACTCCCCTTTTTCTATACATAAGTCACCCCTAATGTGTGCCCTAGGTAACCCTTAGAGCAGGGTGCTGTGTGGGTAAAAGGCAGGACATGTACTTGTGTGGTTATATGTCCTGGTAGTGTAAAACTCCTAAATTCGTTTTTACACTACTGTGAGGCCTGCTCCCTTCATAGGCTAACATTGGGGCTGCTCTCATACATTGTTGAAATGGCAGCTGCTGATCTGAAAGGAGCAGGAAGGTCATATTTAGTATGGCCAGAATGGTAATATGAAATCCTGCTGACTGGTGAAGTCGGATTTAATATTACTATTCTAGAAATGCCACTTTTAGAAAGTGAGCATTTCTTTGCACTAAAACCTTGTTGTGCC
Source organism: Pleurodeles waltl (assembly GCF_031143425.1). NCBI lineage: Eukaryota > Metazoa > Chordata > Amphibia > Caudata > Salamandridae > Pleurodeles > Pleurodeles waltl. Next base: position 1,072,370 of record NW_027150395.1, read on the forward strand.
CTTCAATCCACGTCTGGCTAGGTTTAGTTGACAGGTCCTTGTGCATTCACTCAGACACACCCCAAACACAGGGTACTCAGCCTGACTTGCATACATCTGCATTTTGAATGGGTCTTCCTGGGCTGGGAGGGTGGAGGGCCTGCCCTCACACAAAGGACTGCCACACACCCTACTGGGACTCTGGCAGACAGGATTGAACTGAAAGGGGGCTTGGTGCATTTCTTAGACACTCTTTGAAGTCACCTCCACTTCAAAAGCACAACTTAGTATAAAACAGGGCCTCTGCCCTACCTCATCAGACACTTGCTGGATAAGAAACCTGAACCAGAAACTACATCCTGCCAAGAAGAACTGCCTGGCTGCTCAAAGGAGTCACCTGTCTGCTTTTCTACAAAGGACTGCTGCCTTGCTGTTGGCCTGCTGCCTTGCTGAACTGCCTGGCTGCTCAAAGGACTCACCTGTCTGCTTTTCTACAAAGGACTGCTGCCTTGCTGTTGGCCTGCTGCCTTGCTGAACTGCCTGGCTGCTCAAAGGACTCACCTGTCTGCTTTTCTACAAAGGACTGCTGCCTTGCTGTTGGCCTGCTGCCTTGCTGAACTCTTGTCTGGCTGTAAAAGTGCTCTCCAAGGGCTTGGATAGAGCTTGCCTCCTGTTCCCTGAAGTCTCAGGACCAAAAAGACTTCTCTCTTCCTCTTGGACGCTCCGTGCGCCGAACTTTTCGACGCACAGCTTGTTCCGCGGCAAGAAAAACGCCGCACACCGACGCTGATCGACGCGACGCCTTCGGGACGACCGAAACTTTGACGCACGGCCTCGCAAGGACAACACCGCCCGACTTCCCAGGAGAAATCGTCGCGACGCCTGCGGTGAGATTGAAACTTTGACGCATGGCCTCGCAAGGACAACGCCGCCCGACTTCCCGGGAGAAATTGACGCGATGCCTGCCGTGATATCGAAACTTTGACGCACGGCCTCGCAAGGACAACGCCGCCCGACTTCCCAGGAGAAATCAACGCGACGCCTGCCGTGAGATCAAAACTTTGATGCACGGCCTCGCAAGGACAACGCCGCCCGACTCCGCAGGAGAAATCAATGCGACGCCTGCCGTGAGATCGAAACTTCGACGTGCAGCCCCGCAGAGCGACGCGCAGCCGGAAAACAAGCAGGAAAATCCACGCACAGACCCGGGACATCTGGTACTCCCCGCAAACCACAGTAAGAGACTGTCCGCGCGCCGGAAAACGACGATCGACTCCCCGCGTGGAAAATAACGACGCAAGTCCGTGTGTGCTGAGGAGAAATCGACGCACACACCAGTTTTCCACGTACCTCTTCTCCTGTGGCCCTCTGAGGAGATTTTCCACCAGAAACCAGGTACTTTGTTTTTGAAAGAGACGTTGTTTACTTTCTAAAGACTTAAGACACTTTATATCACTTTTCAGTGATATCTTTACAAATTCGTATTGCAACTTTGATCGTTTTGACCTGAAGATACCCAGATAAATATTATATATTTTTCTAAACACTGTGTGGTGTATTTTTGTGGTGTTATGCTCTGGTGTTGTATGGTTTATTGCACAAATGCTTTACACATTGCCTTCTAAGTTAAGCCTGACTGCTCGTGCCAAGCTACCGGAGGGTGAGCACAGGCTGATTTTGGATTGTGTGTGACTTACCCTGACTAGAGTGAGGGTTCTTGCTTGGACAGAGGGCAACCTGACTGCCAACCAAAAACCCCATTTCTAACACGCGTGTACTGGACATAAGTCACCACCTATGTCCACCCATGTAATGGTAACTCCGAACATAGACATGTTTGGTATCAACCATGTTGAAATCATACTCCAAGGCTTTTGCAAACATTGAATGCATGATTCCATGCACTCTGGGGGCTCCTTACAGGACAGTATTGCCATCCCAGCCTTCTGAGGTTTTCCAGGCAGCCCCAACTGCTGCCACCTCTCAGACAGGTTTATGCCCTCCTGTTGCTGGAGCAGCTCAAGCCCAGGAAGGCAGAACAAAGGATTTCCTTTGGGAGAGGGATGTTACACCCTCTCCCTTTGGAAATAGGTGTTACAGGCTTGCACTGGAAATGCTTTGAAGGGCACGGATGATGCCCTCCTTGCATAATCGAGTCTACACTGGTTCAGGAGCCCCCAGTACCTGCTCTGGAGTGAAACTGGACAAAGGAAACGGGAGCAACCACTCTCCTGCCCATTACCACCCCAGGGGTGGAGCTCAAAGCTCCTCCAGAGGGTCCCTGGGTTTTGCCATCTCGGATTCCAAGTTGGCAGGGAACTCTGGGAGCATCTGAGTGGCCAGTGCCAGCAGGTGACGTCAGAGTTCCCCCTCTATCCTGGGTGGTTCTGCAGATTCGGATTGCAAGACTCCAGCAGGAATCCTCTGCATCCTTTACTTCACCTTCACAAAGAAACTGCATCCGGACCGTCCAGGAACTACACAAACTGCAATGAAGAAGCAAAGATGACTTCTGCAACATTGTATCTTCAGCTTCTGCTAGCAGCTGCAACTGTTTTCCAGTCGTGCATCCTCAGAGGACAGCCTGTCTTCAGCCTGCACCAGAAGAACGAAGGAATCTCCCTTGAAGTGAATGAGTCACTCCCCTGCTTCAGCAGGCACCTCTCTGCAATGATGACCGACTGCCTGGGTGGGGACCCAGGCAGTCGGTCATCATTGACAAGTTGTGTGGATCCTGCATTATGGGTGGTGGCCTGAAGCGGTTCAGACGGTCCTGGCATCCTACTGCCCAACTTTGGTGGAGGTAAGAGCGTGCCTCCCCACGCAGACAGTACCCCTGAGCACCACGTGTTTTGCAGTTGCCAAGGCTTGTTAGCATCCTTCCACAAATGTCTTTGTGCAGCGTAGAGCTCTGGCCCCAGCACTCCTTCCTGTGATGCACAGGTCCCTGAATGGTTCTCTCTCCAGCAGCGTGGGGTCCTTTGTTGTCATGCTGCATGGGCCTCCTTTTGCACATTCTTTGTCCCCATGCTGTGTGACTCCTGTGCACGCTGTCGGGTCTTCTGTGAGTTCTCAGAGTTGCTGAGAGTGGCCTCTGACTCCCCTTCCTGGGTAGAGTCCACCAGGTCCCTCCTGGTCCCGGGCAGCGCCATTTTCCAATAGCCACGAGCTTGGCAGAATCCAGCGATGCAAACCAGACTGCAATCATCCATCTGGCGTGGGACATCATCTGCAACAACCCGGAACCTGCATCCATCTTCTTGGGTGCTGTACTGACTGTTGTTCTTCACTGGTGGTTCTTCTTTTGTACCTTCATCTGGGTTAGCAGGGGCTCCTGTTCTCCCTAGACTCTTCTGTCCTTCTTGGACTTGGTCCCCTTCTTCCACAGGTCTTCAGGTCCAGGAATCCACTGTTGGTGTCTTGCGGTCTCTTCTGGGTCTTAAATAATCTTCTTTCTCATGTTTTTGTGTGTTCTAGGAAAGCTACTGTGATTTACTCCTGCTTTCCTGGGCTCCGGGTGGGTTCTATTACTTACTTTTGGTGTTTTCTAACATTCCCAGAGCACTTCTACACACTACACTTGCCTAGGTGGGAAACCAACATTCACATTCTACTCTCTATTCTATCCCATTTCTAACTATTGTGATTTTCATTATTTGCACTGTTTTATAACTGTGTTTACAGCTATTTTTGCATACTAGTGTATATGATTTGTGTATTACTTACCTCCTGAGGGAATATAGTCTGTATGATATTTTTGACACTAGTGTCACCAAAATAAAGTACCCTTACTATTGTAACACTGAGTATTTTCTTTAATGTCTGTGAGTACCGTGTGACTACAGTGGTATTGCATGAGCTTTGCATGTCTCCTAGATAAGCCCTGGCTGCTCAGCTACATCTACCTCTAGAAAGCTTGACTTCTAGACACTGCCTACATTTCCCTATTAAGGGGATAACTGGACCTGGTATAAGGTGTAAGTACCCTCGGTACCCACTACAAACCAGGCCAGTCTCCTACAGCACCTTTGCCTCTTCCTCATGATCATCAACCTCATCATTCTCTGTTGTTTGATTTTCTTCACTAGTCTTGAACAACAGTCTGCTAGTGCACTGCACGTTCCTGGTATACACAAGTTCAAAATCAGAAACCTGCAATGCTATCATTCACCTGTCTATCCTTTTTTTCAAAAATGTCTCTTTCTAAGGTTTAGGATAAGTGTTTTTATAAATTTCTTACACCCAAATAAAACACCTTAGTTTCTTAATGGCCCTAAACACTGCCAATGCCTCTTGCTCCATAACTAAATACGTTTTCTTCGCATCCTTTAGAGCTCTCTAAGTAAATGTACTTTTCCATTGTACTGTGATAACAGTGCACTTAAACTTTTAGTGCTGGCGTCTGTACAAAAAACATTCTTATCTACGGGGTCATAACTCTGCAATCTGTCTGCCCCTTCAACTCCTTTTTTTCCAAATCATTCATTCAATAATGATTTCATCAAAGCTAGTTTTTTTTCCAATAAGGTAGACACAAACTTACTCTAGAATGCTCTGAATCTCGAGAATGAAGCAAACTCGTCCTTGTTCTTGGGAAATGACCTGTCATTTTATATTAACCATATCCTTCTTGGTTATTATATTAGCTTTTCTTAAGGATGTCCCAAAAAATCGAACTCCTCTTTATGAAACTTACATTCTCTAACCTCCAACGTCAAACCTTTGTCCTACAGTCTATTCAAAGCTGCTCTAATTCTGTCATTGTGCTGTTCAACCATCTTCCCATAAACCAATATCTGTTCCTGATAAACCTTAGGATCTCTTAAGTCTCTCAAAATGCTGTTCATCACCTTCAGATTGACAGACACCGATGATTTTGAGCTAAATGGCATCCCTTTGAACCTAAATGTCCTATTAGACGACAAACGCCGTATATTCTTTCAAATCTGATATGCTGTATCTGCATGGAGAGTAGAAAATATCTTAGCATCCCTAAACAAAATCAATAAATCATCTATACTGGCAAAAGGGAAGTTGTCAACTACAACATTCTTGTTTAATGCTCTTAGATTTTCATAGAATCTTACATCGGTCCCAATTTTGTGTGCATCTACCCGTGCACCAAATAATCTGTTGACTCTACTTGATCTTATGTGCCTGGTTCCTCCAATGTCTTTAACTCTTTGAGTCACAGCTTCTCTCATTTTGCTTGAAACCAGGATAGCACAATCCTTAAGTGGTATTCTATGCGCTTAAGCCTCGAGACAACCTAATAATTCATTGAACACTTCCGGGAGTTTTGTACCAAATTGCAATAATACCAGCATCACTGCCATAGTCACCTTGAGATCCATCGCATTCCCTGACTTGATGGGAGGATTCGAATTTGTATCACAAACTGTTCTGAAACTTCTCTGTAGAATGCAATTTATTACTGAAGCTTCTGTTACCACCACATTAACCTCCTCAGGTACATATCGATTGTGGTATTCCAAACACCCATTAAAATATCCTATTGTTTCATAGTGTCTCCCCATCACCTGTAGGTCTAATAGCTTGTTGATATAATTTAAATGTGTCCCTCATTGTGTTCATACAAATTAACACTTCCTGAGAAATCAGTGTCAACTTAGCTGCTGAGTCAAACAACAGCCTTGCTTTTTTACCTCGATCTGGCACATCGTCACATATTTCTTCTACCCGCTTTCCTGTTATCTGAAGAACAACCTCTTCACACTCTTCATCCTCTTCTTCTACAACTTCGTTAATCTTTCCCTTGTTTCTACCACTCCTTCTACAAAGTGAACATGTGACTTCTGGGACCATACAATTTGCATGTTCCTCTCCAATCAGGGTTATATTTGTTTTTTTATAGATATTCCTTAAATCTAATCAAATCATGATACTTCTGCTTCAGTCCAGTAGAACTAGCAACACCATTCTTGTTACCACTCATTCTATATTTCACATTTTCCTTCTGTTATGTGTTTTTCACTCATAGATTTCTTGTTGACTCTGCTTCTCTTATTCTCTTCCACACTATCTACACTATGTTCCAGTTTCTTTGCAAGAGTAATAATCCCTGTTAAACCTGGAGCATCATGTATCCACAAGTTCTCCCTGACTTTATCATTAGCACATAACAGTATAAACTGACCCTAAACCTTTTATCGAAACTCTCTCCAAATTTACAAGGCAAATCTAACTTTCAAGAGTCAATAATGTAATCTTTAATAGTTTTGCCAATCTTATGACTTTTTTGCTAAAATAAAACACTTCAAGCACCATAGCAACGTTTTGGTACACAGCGCATATCTAATCATTTAACTGTCAATCAATCAATCAATCAAAGGCATTTGTATAGCGCACTGCTCACCCGGAGGGTCTCAAGGCGCTGGGGGGGGGGGAAACGCTACTGCTCGAACAGCCAGGTCTTGAGTTGCTTCCTGAAGGCGAGATGGTCTTGCGTTGTCCGGAGGTGGATGGGGAGGGAGTTCCATGTCTTGGCTGCCAGGTAGGAGAAGGATCTTCCTCCGGCGGTGGCTCTGCGGATGCGGGGGATGGTGGCGAGAGCGAGGCTGGCGGAGCGGAGCTGGCGGGTGGGCTTGTGGAAGGTCAGGCGGCTGTTGAGGAACTTGGGGCCCAGGTCGTGGAGGGCCTTGTGTGCGTGGGTGAGGAGTCGGAACGTGATTCTTTTGTTGACGGGGAGCCAGTGCAGGTCTCTCAGGTGTTCGGAGATGTGGCTGTGTCGGGGGATGTCCAGGATGAGTCGTGCTGAGGCGTTCTGGATCCGTTGGAGTTTCTTCTGGAGTTTGGCGGCGGTGCCGGCGTAGAGGGCGTTCCCGTAGTCCAGCCGACTGGTGACGAGGGCCTGGGTGACCGTCTTCCTGGTCTCGGTGGGGATCCACCGGAAGATCTTTCGAAGCATGCGCAGGGTGTTGAAGCATGAAGATGAGACGGCGTTGACTTGTCTGGTCATCGAGAGGGAGGAGTCCAGGATGAAGCCTAGGTTGCGAGCGTGGTCCGTTGGCTTGGGGGTGGCTCCCAGGGCGGGGGGCCACCAGGAGTCGTCCCAGGCGGATGGTGATGATCCCAGGATGAGGACCTCCGTCTTGTCTGAGTTCAGTTTCAGGCGGCTGTTCTTCATCCATTCGGCGACGTCTTTCATCCCTTCGTGTAGGCTGGCTCTGGCGGCGTCCGGGTCGCTGGTGAGGGAGAGGATCAGCTGGGTGTCGTCGGCGTAGGTGATGATCTTGAGGTTGTGTTGACGTGCGATGGTTGCGAGGGGGCTCATATAGACGTTGAAGAGGGTGGGGCTGAGCGATGACCCTTGTGGAACTCCGCAGATGACTTCGGTGGCCGCTGACCGGAACGGGGGGAGGCGGACTCTCTGGGTTCTTCCGGCGAGGAATGAGGCGATCCACTCCAGGGCCTTCCCCTGGATGCCGGTGTTGTTCAGGCGCTGTACCAGGGTGCGGTGGCAGACAGTGTCGAACGCTGCGGAGAGGTCCAGGAGGATGAGGGCCGCAGTTTCCCCATTGTCCATTAGGGATCTGATGTCGTCTGTGGCTGCGATGAGGGCGGTCTCCGTGCTGTGGTTGGCTCGGAAGCCGGATTGCGAGTGGTCGAGGGATCCGTTGGTCTCGAGGAAGGCAGCTAGCTGTCTGTTGACGGTCTTCTCGATGACTTTGGCAGGAAACGGGAGGAGCGAGATGGGGCGGTAGTTCTTGAGGTCGGAGGGGTCTGCAGTTGGTTTCTTCAGCAGGGCACTGATCTCGGCGTGTTTCCAGCACTCCGGGAAGGTGGCGGTGTTGAAGGAGGCGTTGACGATGTCACGGAGGTGGGGTGCGATGATGTGGTCAGCCGTGTTGAAGATGTGGTGTGGGCAGGGGTCCGTAGGGGATCCGGAGTGGATGGTGTTCATTGTGCGTGTTGTGTCTTCGGTGCTGACTGGGGTCCAGGTGCGGAGGGTGGCGGTGGGGGGCATCGGTTCGGTGGTGGGGTTTGTGGTTGGTGGGCCGAAGCTGTTGTGAATGTTGGCGATCTTGTTGTGGAAGAAGGCTGCGAGGGAGTCGCAGAGGTCTTGCGAGGGAGTGATGTCATTGTTTCCGGCGTCGGGGTTGGAGAGCTCTTTGACGATGCTGAAGAGTTCCTTGCTGTTGTGGGTGTTGTTGTCCAGTCGTTCCTTGAAGGCTGTCTTCTTTGTGGCACGGATCAGTTGGTGGTGTTTGCGGGTGGCGTGTTTGAGGGCCGTCATGTTGTCTGTGGTCTGGTTGGTGCGCCAGGTGTTCTCCAGGGAGCGGCAGTTCTTCTTGGAGGTGATGAGCTCGTCGGTGAACCAGGAGGCTTTCTTGCTGCTGCGTCTGCTGGGGGGGTTCTTCTTCAGTGGTGCGAGGGCGTCTGCGCAGTTGGTGATCCACTGTGTGAGGTTGTTGGCGGCTTCGTTGGGGTCCGTTGAGCTGGTGGGGGGGTTCTGGCTGAGGAAGGTGGTGAGCTGGTCGCCGGTGATCTTGTTCCAGCTCCTGCGGGGGGTTTGTTGAGGGTGGTGGTGGGTCGTCGTTTTACTGAAGCTGAAGTGGACGCAGCTGTGGTCAGTCCACTGGAGATTGGTGGAGTGGCTGAAGGTGACATATTTGCTGGATGAGAAGACTGGGTCAAGCGTGTGGCCGGCGTGGTGTGTAGGGGTGGTTACCAGTTGCTTGAGTCCGAGGTTGGCCAGGTTGTCCAGTAGAGCAGTGGTGTTGCGGTCCTTGTCGTCCTCCAGGTGGAAGTTGAGGTCCCCCAGGAGGATGTAGTCGGTGGAATTGATGGCGTGGGGGCTGACGAAGTCTGTGATGTCTTCGCTGAACTGTGTGCGTGGTCCCGGTGGTCTGTAGATGAGGGTGCCTCTGAGCGTGGTCTTGGGGTTGGTGTGTATCTGGAAGTGGAGGTGTTCGGCGGAGGTGAAGGTGTCATCAGAGTTGGTCGTGATGCGGATGGTGTTCTTGTGGATGATGGCGATGCCTCCTCCTGTCTGGTTGACGCGGTCCCTCCTGGTGATTTTGTAGCCTTCTGGGACGGCGATGGCGACGTCGGGTGCTGAGGAGGCGTTCATCCAGGTTTCTGTCAGGAAGGCGATGTCTGGTGCTGTCGAATCGAGGAGGTTCCAGAGTTCGACGGCATGCCTGTGAACGGAGCGGGTGTTGAGCAGGATGCACATCAGGTGTTTGTTGCTGGGGCTCGGTTTAGTAGGTGCAGTGTTGGGTCGTAGGCTGGTGAAGCGGCAGGTCAGGCAGGTGAAGGGTCCGTGGGTGCGTCTCGGGGTGGCTCGGTAGCAGGCGGTGTTTCGGCCGGCGTTGAGTGCGTGGAGGGTTCTGGCATCGTAGCTGTGCAGGGTGTGCTGGCGAGGGCGAGGACCAGGGGGTCTGGCGCTGGGCGCGGTCCAGGCGCGGACGGGCGCAGACGGGCTTACCTTTGGCGCACCTTCGGCGCTCAGTCGGAGCTCCCGCTGCGCGCGTCCGCTGCGCGGTCGCTCTGGGGGCGTCATAAGTAAGGAGCCGGGAGGGAGGAGCAGCTGGGTGGCGGGAGCGGTCCGGCGAATGGAATCACAGGGGGGCGGGGCCGCAGGGAGGCAGCGGCGGGAAATCCCAGGAGCAGCGAGCGAGCAAAGGAATCTGCAGGCAGGAGGCGGCAAAGGCAGGCAGGAGCGGCAGCAGTGAGTGGGGCGACCAAGCCCTGTGGAGGGCTGAACTGTCACCTCTACATTGGTAAGTGTTCCAAGACCTCCTTTCCCTAAGGCACCAAATAGTGTAATAACAAAGCAATCTTTCTATCTGTGATAAGACTTGTACCACGTACTCTAGAATACCTTGAGAAAACGTTTTCTATTCCTCCAACCTCAATACAGAATATGTAACAAAAGTGGGGCTGGAGGTATGATTTGCATTATCAACACTGGAAGATCTGCAACACCTTTCACAATGCAAGGACATGTATATATTGAGTAAAAGAGGCACACATGTCTAATTGTAAACAAATGGCCATAAACTAACAAAGGAAAAGAGACACACAAGTAATCAACAGCAGAATTACATGAACAAAAAGATGCACGAGTATCCTCGTGATACCTGACAAAAATTGCACTCCTACTCCTTCTCTCTTTTCTTTTTTTTTTTAATTAAATATGAATAGACAACCTATGACACTTATTGCAGTTAGTCGGCAACTTTATAGAATGAAACGTTTGTAGCCAAGCAAATCTTTTTTTATGTTTGTCTCCTTCACCTTGTCTGCAGTTCCACAAGTGCGATGTATACGTAATATGGGCTAACAAATGAAGTTGTGCAAAAACTGCTGACAGTACCGAGAGCACTGATATAGATAAAAATGAAGTCCCTTAAAAGAGCATCCTGTAATGAACCTCTCTATGGTGTTAAATACTGAGTGTGCCACACATTGAAGCATCATGTAATGTGCTGCTCTGCGATGTATAACATGTTGTATCACGACATGCTCCTCTTTGATGTCAGATGCAAGTTTTGACAAGTCGTTAGTCACACTCCATTTCCAAGTCGCGCTAGAGTTGGCAACCTCATGAACTAAGGAAGATCGTGACAGTCAAAATGCATAAACATACCTTGTGCTCAGTCACTGTCTGAAGAGGATGACCAGTAAACGCCCCAGGAGCAAGAAAGCAATGGCAGCAAATGCAACTTTTAAAAACTCGGATGCAATTACAAACAATTCTAAATATATCTCAAAAAGTTGAATCAGTCATCTACTCATCTTACAGACATTTTTAATGATTGTTTATGTAATTTGAATAATGAGTTTATGTAGAAAATGAATAACATAGAGAAATAATGCACGCATTTGAAAATGTGACCTCGAAGAATGGCCACCAGTGTTCACAAAATGTACTAACTGATGAAATACTTATGAAATATTGAAAAATTTACTAGATTAATGTAGTAATATGTCATATTAAGGGTTATGAAGTATGCTCTAGTTTTATTAATTGTAGGCTCAACTTAGCGAGTGTCTTGGCCTAGTTTTGCCAGGCCTCATGCAGAAGCTGCATTTCTTAGTAGTAATAAAAAATGCTGACCAAGTGAACTAAACTGTGAAATGTCCATTGTCTTATTGAAAGTGCTTAATAGAAGCTTTTTGTGAGAACCGACTAACAGGAGATGATGTTCCCGCTAGAGTAACAACTTTTGTGTGGAGCTGAAGATGCAACAATATTGTTACCTGATGAGCTGAATGATGAGGACATTGTAAAGTGAACCAATCAACTTAATGAGAAGAGTGAAATATTAGAAATCATAGATTTGGTATCAATCAATCAATCAATCAAAGAAATTTGTAGAGCGTGCTACTCACCCGTGAGGGTCTCAAGGCGCTTGGGGGGGAGGTTGGGGGGAGTTGGGGCAGGCCAGGGAGGGTCACTGGTCGAACAGCCAAGTCTTGAGGTTCTTTCTGAAGACCAGTAGGTCTCAGGTTTTGCGAAGGTCGGTGGAGAGGGAGTTCCAGGTTTTGGGGGCGAGGTAGGAGAAAGACCAGCCTCCTGTGGTGGTGTGCTGGATGCGGGGGACTGTGGCTAGGGTGAGGTCGGCTGATCGGAGGTTGCGTGTGGGAGTGTGGACATTTACTCTTTCATTGAGGTAGGTTGGGCCGCTGTTGTGGAGGGATTTGTGTGCGTGGATGAGGATCTTGAAGGTGATACTCTTGTCTACGGGGAGCCAGTGTAGGGATTTGAGGTGTGGTAAGATTTGTTCGTGTCGGGGGAGGCCAAGGACGAGGCGTGCGGCTGTGTTCTGGATTCTTTGGAGTTTGTGTTTGAGTTTGAGTGTGGTGCTGGCGTAGAGGTCGTTGCCGTAGTCCAGTCTGCTGCTGATGAGTGCGTGGGTGACTGTCTTTCTGGTTTCTGGGGGGATCCATTTGAAGGATTTTTTTAGGGTGCAGAGTGTGTGGAAGCAGGAGGAGGTTAGAGCATTGATTTGTCATGGAGAGGGAGGGGTTGAGGATGATGCTGAGGTTGCGTGCATGGGTTGCGGGGGTGGCTGCGGGGCCTAGGGCGGTGGGCCACCAGGAGTCGTCCCATGTGGATTTGTTGGGGCCGAAGATGATGACTTCGGTTTTGTTTGAGTTGAGCTTGAGATAGTTAGTGGTCATCCAGTTGGCAGTGTCTAGGAGAGCGGCGTGTAGGTTGGTTTTGGCGGTGGTGGGGTTGCGGGTGAGGGAGAGGATGAGTTGGGTGTCATCTGCATATGAGAGGATGGTGATTCCGTGTGCTCAGAGATTGTTGGCTAGGGGGATCATGTAGATGTTGAAGAGTGTGGGGCTGAGGGAGGACCCTTGGGGGACTCCGCAGGTGATCTTGGTAGTGTTGGAGTGGAAGGGTGGGAGGCGGACTCTCTGGGTTTGGTCAGTGAGGAAGGAGGAGAGCCAGTCTAAGGCTTTGTGGCAGATTCCTATGTTGTGGAGGCGTGTGAGGAGTGTGTGGTGGCAGAAGGTGTCAAAAGCTGCAGAGAGGTCTTGGAGGATGAGTGCGATGGTCTCGCGTTTGTTGACTTTTGTCCTGATGTCATCAGTGCATGCGATGAGGCCGGTTTCTGTGCTGTGGTTCTTGCGGAACGCAGATTGTGAGCGGTCAAGGGTGTTGGTTGCTTCGAGGAAGTGGGATAGGTGAGTGTTGACTAATTTCTCTGCAACCTTGGCGGGGAACGGGAGGATGGCGATGGGGGGGTAGTTGGAGAGGATCTCCGGGTCGGCTTGTGTTTTTTTTTTAGGAGAGCAGTCATTTCCGCGTGCTTCCAGAGGTCTGGGTAGGTGGCGGAGTCGAAAGAGGAATTGATTATGTTGTAGAGTATGGGGGCGATGGTAGGGCTAGCTTTGTTGTAGATGCGGTGTGGACAGGGGTCGGAGGGGGAACCGGAGTGGATGGAGTTCATGTTTTTTTCAGTTTCTTCGTGTGTGGTAGGGGACAATGTGGATAGTGTGGTGGGGGGGCCTTGAGGGGGGTTGAGTTGGGTGGGAGAGGGGTATGTGTGGTGGGTGTGTATGAAATGAAGCTGTTGTGGATGTCCAGGATTTTGTGGAGGAAGTGGTTGGAAAGGGAGTCACATGGGGGCTGTGTGTGTGTGGGGTCTATGTTGCTGGCTTTGGGATTGGCAAGTTCGTTGATGATGGTGAAGAGTTCTTTGCTGTTTTGGGAGTTGTTGTCAAGGCGTGTCTTGTAGTGATCTCTTTTGGCGGTGCATATGAGTTGGTGATGGGTGCGAATGTTGGTTTTGAGTCTGGAGAAGTTGGTTGAGGAGGGTTCTAGTCTCCATATTTTCTCAGCTTGGCGGCATTTGTGCTTGGAGTCTTGGAGTTCAGGGGTGAACCATGGGGCGTTCTTGATGTTGCGGGTGGTGATGTGTTTTCTGAGGGGTGCTAGTGTATCTGCGCAGGTAGTGATCCATTTGGAGAGGTTGTGTGCTCCTGCGTTGGGGTCGTTGATGTGGGGGGGTTTATGGGCCAGTTGGGAGTTTACTCATTCTGTGGGGATCTTGTCCCACATGCAGTAGGGTGTGGTGTGTTGATGGTACTGTGTGGGGGGTTTGGTGAAGGAGAAGTAGACGCAGCAGTGGTCTGTCCAGAGGAGTTCGGTGGTGTGGGTGTAGGCTATGTGTTGGCTTGAGGTGAAGATTGCGTCCAGCGTGTGTCCTGCTGAGTGGGTGGGTGCGGTGACCAGTTGTTTGAGTCCGAGGTTGTTGAGGTTGTCTAGGAGGGAGGTAGTGTTGTGGTCTTGTGGGTTTTCTCAGTGAAAGTTGAAATCACCGAGGATGATGTAGTCTGTGGAGGTGAGGGCGTACGGGCTGATGCTGTCGGCGATGGTGTCGCAGAAAGCGGGGCGTGGTCCGGGTGGTCTGTAGATTAATGTACCTCTGAGGGTGGAGTTGTTGTTGATGTGGATGAGGAAGTGCATGTGTTCAGTGTTGCCGATAGTGTATTGGGAGCTGGTGGTGACTTTGATGGTGTCTGTGTAGGATGGCGATGCCCCCGCCTGGCTTGTTTAGGCGGTCTTTGCGTTTGCGTTTGTATCCCTTGGGGGTGGCTATGGCTATGTCGGGTTCTGAGGAGAGGTTGGTCCAGGTTTCTGTGAGGAAGGTGATGTCAGGTGAGTGTGTAGTGATGAGGTCCCAGAGTTCTATGTCACGTTTGTGAAGGGAGCGGATGTTGAGTAGCAGGCAGTTCAGGTGGTTGTGGTGGGTGGCGTTGGTGTGGTGCGTGAGGGTGTTGTTGCGGGTGTGTTCTTGTTGTGGGCTGGTGTGTTGCAGGGTTGGTTGGTGGGGGCAGGGTGGGTGAGTTTTGTGTTGGGGGTGTTGTGTTTGTTGAGGGTGGGGTCGCTATGGTTGGTGTGTGGTGTGAGGGATGATGAGCAGGAGAAGTGGCAGGTGTAGCAGGTGAAGGGGCCATGAGTGTGTGTGGGGCTAGATGTGGTGCATGTGGGGTGGGGGCCTGGGTTGAGGGAGTGGAGGGTGAGGTGGGAGTAGGTGTGTCTGGGAGGGCCAGGGGTTCTGGCGCTGGGCGCGGTCCAGGTGTGGACGGGGACAGACGGGCTTGCCTTTGGCGCTGCCATAAGAGGAGGGGAGGGTGGGAGTGGCAGCTGGGAGGCGGGAGGGCCTGTCCTATTAGAGGGCTGGGGGGTGGGGCCGCAGGGGACTCAGCGGCGGGAAAGGGAAAGAGAAAAACTGCGAGAGAAGGAGGGGGGAGGCGGGAGGGGCCGCAGGGGACGCAGAGGCGGGAAAGGGAAAGATAAAAACGGTGAGAGAAGGAGGGGGGAGGGGCCGCAGGGGATGCAGCGGTGGGAAAGGGAAAGAGAAAAGTGGTGAGAGAAGGAGGGGGAGGCGGGAGGGGCCGCAGGGGATGCAGCGGCAGGGAAAGAGGCAAAGTGAGGATGGGAGAAAGGAGGTGGCACGGAGGGCAAAGCGGGGAGCGACCAACCTGCAAGCAGGGTCAAAGGTTGCTCCCAGCTAGTGTGCCGTGGCTGCCATAAGAGGAGGGGAGGGTGGGAGTGTAGTATAGAAATATTATTGGGTAGAGTATAAACGTATGATTAACTGACGAATAGGGAATTAGGGGACAGTTTAGGTGACTTTGATATAACAATGTGACAGAGGAGAATTATTCAGACCAGATTTTGTGACTAGAGATTATGAGAATTTGGGAGAGAAGAGACTTTAGGAGAGATTCGAGATTCATCTGTCATTGGGCCCATACTCTCTTACTGAGAGCCTGATGCTTTGAACAATTGATGACCTAAGGACAAAGACTGATTCTGCTAGCTGATCCATACCGTGGATAGGTAGATATGATGAAATGTGACTGTTATGCATTTTATGCCTTTTGTTTTTAGGTACCAACTGCACTGTTTTGATAGATCCATAGCTAGATGTTTTCCTAAATTTGTGTTCTAAAATTGTTTCACTTGAAGCCCAACATGCTGATGCTAATCTGACGTTAGTTGAGGGCACTCAAATTGACTGACGAATTACAGGGACTAATGATTGACGAGTTATCTTGCTCACTTCTTTTCTTCCTGAATTCCATGTACGTTATATCTTTGTCGCACTGCCTCTGCTATTGATTTGCATTGTAGCACTAGAATGTGTCGTGATTCAAGCTTTGATTAGATTGCCTTTCTTTTGCCGCTTCGGACAACCAGTGTTGTTCATATATGTGCTTCATTTGATTTTGAGATTAATCTACATGACTTTAGTATTGTTAATATGAGGGAAATAAACATATTAAACTTTTATTAAAGATGTGGTTATTCATGGCTGAGAGGTCATGATGAGTGACATTTACTGACTCCATTGATTATTGCTTTATTGGTTACTAATGATTATTGATTATTCTGCATTGATTATTTATGATGTACTGGAGCTATGGTAAGAACTTAAATGAGTCAAAAGCTTCATTTACCTATTCACGTTCCCTTGTAAGTTTACTTATTAGGGTCTGACGTGCTAACAGTTATGGTAGCAGACTGATGGTTAGTCTCTTTGAGATATTGCCATAGGTGTCCTGCGCAGAGTGATAGTTGTTAAGGTTATGGTAGAAGTTTGAAGTTGGTCCTTTTGAGAATTCAGTATTATTGAGATTTGGATTGTGTTTTTCAATAATGATAATTGGAGAGAAAATGATGCCCCCTTAAGTCTAGAAATGACTTTCCCAGACCCTGGACATGATAATGGTTGTTGGGTATGTTCTTGCCGTTCTAGTGATAGGTTGCGCTTGCACAGCTTATGCAAAACACAGGTGAATTGTGTGGTTTGCAAGGGTTTTAGGGAGTTGCGTACTCCAAATGAAGTTTTAGAAGGAGTGTGCGTACTCCACAGTATGAGTGTAGGGAAGTCGTCAAACTTCACATGTGTGGCGCTTTGTGCACAATAATTGTCCATGTGGTTCTTGATGTACTGACCCCGCGCGGTCTAAGACTCGGGAGTATATTGAAAAGTGTATGAGACACTTGGTTATGTTGTAATTTGTCTGGTTTAGTAGGTTGATCGGGCATGGTCAACAAGTCAGTGTTTGAGTTAAAGTGGACGAGAAAAAATTTAGACTGACATTTGGCGAGTTCTATGTGCACCAGGACAAACCCATTGATCAGTAGAGAGTAAAATTTGTGGGTTGAATTTTGCTTGCGAATCTGGGAAACTGAGAAAGAGGTATAGCTGCATGCGTGAAAGAGCCATCAGTGAAAATTCGTAAGGTTTCTGAAGCGATTGTGTTATCTTTCCTGTAGTAAACCAGCAGATTTGTTTTGGGTTTTTCGTTTTTGATTAGTGCTTGCAATATTTTGTATTTGTTTTGTGTGAATTGGAGTTTAGGAGGACGAGCCGCAAAACTTTGTCAGCCGCAGTACGTGTGAGTGTGACATTGTTGGAGCCGCAAGGGGATAGGTTAGTTAGTGGGAAGGGTCATGCATGGATTGGCAGCCATCCGTGAGAGGCAATTGGTTGAGAACGTGGGTGAAAGGAATCTTGGGATTAAAAGTAATTTCCTGATTTGATTTGAGTAAAGAAAAAGTAGAAAAAATTAAGTTTTTCAAGGCATTGAAAATTGCCATAAGGGGAGATACATACATTAAAGCGAGTGTAGAAGAGCCTACACCGCCAGAGAGTACACCGACTTACATTGTAATGGAAGAGAGAGGTGTCACACCATGTCTTTGGCTAAAGCAATGGTGCAAGTTGACAGAGAAAAATGTAAACTTAGCGTTTCCTGAAAATGGGACGTTTAATTTGAGGATTCTGGAGCAATTGTTAATGGTGCTATATGGATCGAAGCCCCTTCCAAGACCAGCACAGTTTGAAGCATTAGCAGTTTGGGAGCTGGTAGCTAGACAGCAACAGTAATTGAAATTCGAGAGAAGAATATGAAGGGTAGAAAAAACTTTAGCGGATGCTAGATGGGATTAGGAGCAGCAGAAATGGAGATCAGAGACTTTGCAAGGAGTTAGTTGTTTCCAGATATTACGCAGGAATATGAGGAGGAAGGGAAGGAAACAACTAAGAAGACTAATAGAAGTATGTCTGAGAGTAAGAAAGCTAAAAGGTCTTCAACAGTAGAGGAGGAATCAGATACTGAAGATCTTGTTACACAGATATTGAGAGACCGACAACAACCATATACAGTACCAAAGAGTGGTCCGAGTACTTGTGCTGACACGACAGCCCCACCACAGGTAACGGGGACAGCTAATGCTAACCTGGCACCGAATGTGGTGCAAAGTAGTTCTAATGTGTAGACTACTCCTGTAGTACAGACACAGATGCAGCCGCCACAGATACAGAGAATATATCCTGATGTTCCTATTTTATAGACAACTTTGAACCTAGTGGTACCTACGGCGCAGGTGGTTCCAAGACCAATATCGGTTCATTTGAGCCGACTTCGATTTTGTTGCCCCAAGTGCAGCTGTAGGTATTGCCGAGATTTAAACTAATGACAGGGACACAGTCGGACTTGACTCCGATAATGAATCAGAGTATGGGAGTTACTCTCTAACAGAGTGTAGTTGCTACAGCAGCCCCGGATGCAATATCACTGCTGATTACTGTTGGACCAGCGGTACCATTATTTGCACAAAATAAACCAATTACAAGTGAACAGAGAGCAATGACCCAGGGTCTAGTGAGGAGGGGACATAATGAACAAGTTTAGGTAGTCTCTTCCGTGGGTCAGACTTTTGATGGATCGAGATCACTGTTAGATCTTAGCCCACTTGTTGCACTTCCAGATGCGGTGGCTGGACCAAATGCAGGTCAGAACATGAAATATTGAGACAGCAGTCTCTGAATTCAGTGGTACAGCAGGTGCCACCGGTACAAGTGAGTAAGATTTTGTTACAGGGATTAACAGTTTAGCAATCGACTGAATGGTTAGACAAGCTGAATACCCCACAGAATGCCTCTAAAGGCGAGGAGCAATTGAATTGGTCAGACTAAACATGGAAGCAGGTGAATTAGTTGAGGGAACAATGTGGGTGAATAGATTAGGGTCTTACAGAGAGGCAGAGTTGAGATACTTGTGCCCAAGGATTACGAGAGAGATGAGCACGGTACATCAGAGATTAGCAGATTTGTCAGAGAAACATGGGATAGAAATTTAGAAAACAAAACATTTGAAGAGGAGTTACAGGTTAGATTTTGAGGCAAAAGATTTTGAACACATGAGATCAGCCGGAATGAAGGCACACCTTAAAGAATTACTGCAAAGTGCTCAGGTCTGGGGAGCATTAGACAAACGGGAAGGCAGATGGGTAAAGAAAAGTGACAAGAACAAAAGAGATTCTTTGGGCTGACTGAGAATGTACAGCAGGATAAGGATCCAGTGAAGATTTTACCAATGAGAGAAATTCCACTGAGAAATGTAGGAGTGACATTCTGTCATTTACGAACGATTATCCAAAACTGAGAGAGAAGCCAGTAGAGTGGTATCAGCAAACAGACAGGTTTGTGAAACTTGCTAAGTGTTTGTGGGAGGACTTGAACACATTACTGGAGATAGTGGTTCCAGACGACTTATGGGTCGAGTGTAAGAGGACTGTAGATTGGCCAACAAGTGAACCGGAGAGAGATAAAAATACAGGTGCACTGTATCCTGAGGTAATGAAATATTACTATAGGGAGATTGAATTTGAAAAAAAAAGGTTTTCGCTCAAGAATATTGATTGGCAGATGATCGACAGGACAGTGCAGGAAGCAAAGGAATCAATGGATGCATACTATGAGAGATTGTTGAAGGCGTTCAGGGAGTATAGTGGTAGAGAAGCCATTGAGCCAAAAGGCATGCTGTATTTTGTGTTCAGATTTGTGGAAGGATTGAGACTTGAGATTGGTCAGATGATTAAGAGTCATTTGATTTGCTGGCAAGCAAAGCCGATCATTGAGGTGTTGCTGTATGCAAAATACTGTAGTGATGCGATTGAGTTGAAACAGAAAAAGTTGAAAGAGAAGGCGATGGTGATGCAAATTAAAGCAGCTCAAACAGGAGTGCAAGGACATTTTGTGCAGCAGATGCCGCAGCCGCAGGGAAATGTCATGTTTCAGCCCCAGATGAGAGGTAGCGGTCATGGAGGTAATGTGAATTGTGGTCCAGATTTGAATTTTGTAGTGGTTCAGAATGATGTGCAGGGAATGAAGAAGTAATTGCCGTGTCACGTTTACGGAGCTGTGGGACATTGGAAGCTGGAGTGTCAGATGATGGTGCAGGAAGGTGTTGATCAGCAAGGTAATGACATAAATTCATTTTAAAATGTGAGAGGATCGAGAATAAGGGGTCCCAATGCAAATCTTCCGAATAATGTGAATCAAGTGCAGAATTTTCAGCCCGTGTAACAGGTGCAAATGCTCCGTGCACAAGTGTCACAATTGCAGCTGATACAGCAGCAGCTTCCTATGGTACCCAGACAGCAAATGCAGATACCTCAAGTCCCGATGGAGCAGCAACAGATGATGCTTTCTCAACAGGTCACAGGTCAGAGACGAGACAGAAGTAGTAACACAGTGCACCAATTCCCATTACACAGTGAGAATGAAATAAATGGTAAATGGACGAGCGACAGTTCAGATGAGGAGCCATGTGTGCTTGCGACTTCTTTAGAAGTAGATCAAAGAGGACCCCATGTGAGGGAAAAGGTTATGGGTCACAGAGTTTCATTCTTGGTGGACACAGGAGCTACATGCTCTACAGTGAGAAGCACAGAGATTACGAATTTGCCCCTTTCGGGTAGAACAGTTCAGGTTGTGGGGGTAGCAAACCAATATCTGACAAATCCAATCACAGATCCAGTGCAAGTTGAGATTTGCAATTTCCAGGGACTGCATAAATTTGTAGTCTGCGATTCGAGTCCGGTATCCCTATTGGGAAGGGACTTGTTGTGTAAGACAAAGTGTTTGATGACTTGCTCAAATGATGGAATTGAGATTCAGACAAATATCGATAATGAAGAAGACCAAGCCCTAGAAACAGAGTATGAAAGTCCATTCCGGTTTGCAGGGAACAGTACAAGAGAACTTGTGGGATTTGACAGGAAAGGGAGAAGGTCTGATCAAAGGAGTGGAGCCAGTCAAGGTTACCTTAGAGCCAAATGCAGTTTTTCCCCAACTTCCAAAGTACAACATGCCACAAAATGTTCTGATGAAAGTGGCTCAGATAATTGCAGATTTTGTGAAGCAAAGAGTACTGAAAGAAGTGTTGAGCAGTCCATGTTATTCACCAATAATGGGATTGAAGAAGCCCTTTGGGAAGGTTCTTATTGTTCAGGATTTGAGAAAAATAAATTAGATTGTGGTCAAGTGTTGTCCCGTAGTGCCCAATCCAGCTGTGATAATGTTTCAGATTCCATGTGATGCAGAGTGGCGTACAGTTATTGATCTGTCACAAGCATTCTTTTTTGTGCCTCTTCAAGAGGACAGCCACTTTCTCTTTTGTTTCAAATTCCTGGATTGAGGCTATCGCTGGTGTAGACTTCCTCAAGGGTATCCGGAGTCACCTTCCTTGTTTAACCAGGTCTTGAAAAAGAATTTGGATTAATTAGAATTGCCTATCCATTCGACTTTGGTGCAGTACATTGATGACTTGTTGATTGCGTCCAAGACAAGGGACGAGTGTAAGTATGACTCGATTGCGTGGTTGAACCATTTGGGAAAATATGGTCATAAAGTGTCACCACTGAAATTGCAGAACTGCCAGAAGGTAGTAAAGTATTTGGGTCACCAGATTGATAAAGGGTCGAGGAAAATATCCAGAGAGAGGATTACAATGATATTGCAGATAAGTCCCCCGACTACACAGAGAGATGTCACGATGTTCCTAGGAATGGTGGGTTATTGTCCCCAATGGATCCTAAATATTTCAGTCATTTCAAGACCATTGCAGAAGCTGACTCATAAGGAAGTCACAGACCCCATAGTGCTAGACTAGGATGAGATGAGAGTGTTCACTGTGTTGAGAGAGTTTGTGCAGAGCTCCAGCACTGGGTATGCCTGACTACACGAAGCCTTTCACATTGTTTTGTCATGAGCGTGATGCATGTTCATTGTCTGTCTTGACACAGGTCCATGGAGTAGCTCATCCCCCGTAGTATATTTTTCAGCTACTTTGGACCCAGTTGCAGCAGTCCTACCAGGTTGTTTGCGTGCAGTGGCCGCAGGTGGTCAGAGTCTTTCACAGTGTGAAGGTGTGGTGATGGGATATCCCCTGACAGTAATGGTCCCTCACTCGATTGAGATTTTACTGACAAGGACGAAAATCCAATACTTGACTGGTGCTAGTTTGACTAGGTATGGGGCGAGTAGTTTGGGATCACCAAACGTGACACTGAAAAGATATATAGTTCTGAACCCGCCAACTTTACTTCCGAGTTAAAATACTGAAATTGAGAAAGAGGAGGACGTTGAACATGATTTTCTTGAAGTAACTGTGCTGTGCACAAAACCAAGACCTGACATTAGAGATACCCGATTAGAAGAAAATTACCAAATTATTTTTGCTGATGGTTTATGTCTGAGAGACAACACAGGGACACTTAGAGCAGGATATACTGTGTGCACGATTACAGGTACCTTAGAAGCCTCTTGGTTTCGAGGAGTGTATTCTTCCCAGGTAGCGGAACTGATCATGCCATGTTTCTGCTCAGTTATCTATACGGATAGCCAATATGGATTCGGAATAGTTCATGATTTTGCTCAATTGTGGTCGCAGAGAAGTTTCCTGACCTCTTCTGGATCACCAGTGAGAAATGGTGAGAGAATAAAGGAGTTGTTATATTTAATTTCATTTCCTGAAAAGATTGCCATGGTGAAATGCAGTGCACATCTAAAGTCACAGTACTATATGTCGTTGGGAAAAGGATATGCGGATCAAGTCGCAAGGTTTTGCACATTCAACTGTATATTTTTCAAGGACAAGTGGGAACTGTTACCTGAAGAAGACACTACATGTACGAGTTATGCATTGAGAGTAATTGACACTTTGGAAGAATTAAAATCTTTGCAGAGTAATGTCGACAAAGAGGAGAAACGTTCATGGAGTAAAATCAAATGTGTAGGTTTCTGAGGAGGGTCAATTGGATTTGCCAAACAGTCTGTTTTCTTAAATGGCAAGGTAATATCATGGTCAGGAACACACTAAGAGGGATGCCATGGTTTGTCTGTTCACAATTGATTGGTTCAACCCCAAGTTTAGACAAGTTGCCGAAGCAGTTTGCCATCATTGTGTCATTTGCCAGCAGTTAAATACGGAGAGAGGGACAGTAGTTAACTTGAACCACATTGGAAGAGCAGAAAGTCCATTCAGCAGAATGCAGATGGATTTTATTGAGATGCCTATGTGTGGAGGTTTGAGATATGTGCTGGTGATTGTTTGCATCTTTGGTCACTGGATTGAAGTGTACCCTACATGAAGAAATGATAGTCTCACAGTATCGAAATTGCTGCTTAGGGAACTGATACTGCGTTTTGGGTTTCCAATCTCTTTAGAATCAGATAGGGGAAGTCACTTCAGTAATGAGGTGATTAAATTATTGTTTGTAGCATTGAACATTGAGCAGAAGTTGCCCGATGCATTGCCTGCAGTGTTGATGTCAATGAGAAACACACCTGACAGGAAGACAGGACTGTCGTCTCATGAGATTTTCATGGGCAGAGCAATGAGATTACAAGCGGTGCAGTAAATGCACTTGTCAACATTACAGATGATATGGTTTTGGATTACTGCAAGGGTCTGGCTGATGTAATCCGCTCTTTTTCTCAGCAGGTGGAGGCCACCACACTTCCACCGATCCATTACCCAGGGCAAAACCTGAGAGCTGGAGACTGGGTTGTTGTCTGAAAGCATGTGAGAAAGATGTGTTTAGAGCCTCGTTGGACGGGACCATATCAAGTGGTCTTAACAACTACGACAGCTGTGAAGTGTGCTGGTATCTCGAACTGGATTCAAGCAAGTCCCACGAAGAAAGTGGCATGTCCACTGGATCATGAAGAAGCGTTGTTGAGAGTACCAACAAAAGGGAGACAAGTCTCAGAGCCGGAAGGAGAACAAAGCGGAACTGAGACAGGATCTGAGCTCAATGAGGACAGTTCAGTCACTCCTATGAGAGACGAGGGTGGAGACCTCCAGGAGAGTATTGGTAAACCTATCACAACTGAAGCAGCCGGAGAGCCTAGTCAGAGGAGGGCTTTCCCAGAAGCAGACCATTCTGAGAGACTAGCAGAGAAATTGCCAAATCCCAAAAGTCATGTTGTCATTGGTTTTGATTGCATGAAGCAGACTACCCCAAACTGAATCTTCCCAGCTTTTCTTGGCTTGCATTACGGTCTTATTATAGGTGTATCTAGCTGATTGAATTGCCCCCTGAGAACGTGTCACAATAGTTGTTTTTAGTGCTAATTGTGCTTCTGAGCAGTCCTTATTAAACCACACATTGGTTTTAGAACTAAAATCAGGATATTTAATACTGGACTTTTTATGAAAAAAAGTCTGAAGTTTCTTCAATAAATCTCTGTGAATACTAAGGATAGGTATTTCGTTAATTTGATACTTCTCATATACTGCCATTACATCAACAAACAGCTGATAAATCCCTTTTATCAAGGAGGGATTGGACAGCACTTTGGGCCAACAGACCCAAATGGAACTATTATTCTGCAATGGTGTTGGAACCACAGTACGGTAACCATTCTATGATCTCCTGAATATATTACTATACATAGTAAGAAGCAAGGGATTATGATCACTCTTATAACTTCGGTCCACCTTCATATTTTTTAGGAGAGGCCATAGCCTGACATCCACTAAGATATATTTGATTACACTGGTGGACAAACCTTGTTTAAATGTCAATGTAATCCCCAGACCAGAAGGAGTTCGGCCATTGCACGCCCTGAGACCATTTTTAAGACATGAAGATATCAACTGGGAGGCAACACAAGAACGAGTACACAGTTGTTTATCCATTAATTGTGGAATACCCCAAACTTTGTCTTCTAAGTTCTTATCTCCAGCTATCACTAGGCTTGTCAGAGGGTGTAAGGTATCCAGGAATTCAGACAACTGCACTAAGGTCTGAGACTCTGTTTCCCGTGGGACAGATCAAGCATAAACATTACTTAAAATAATCCTAAAATCTTGATCAAAGGTGAGTTGTACTTCCATTAAATCAGGTGAATCGATTTTTAGCACAGAATGGGCGCACTGTAATCTCTTATTTAGCAATACCATTAGGCCCCCTTTTGCACGACCTAACCCTCTCTCCGCTGGTTGAGCCTCAGTACAATATGATAAGAACCCGTCTATGTATATTTGGTCCTCAGCCCAGGTCTCCTGAAAAAGACAAATTTACTGATTATTAATATAGGTGACCCATTATGGGTCACTCAACTTCCTGTTAAGACCTGCTAGATTCCATGACATGATAGATGATTCCGAATGAATTGCCTCATATCTGGACTCAGGGCACCAAGACTTCCAGCAATGTGTATCCTTGTCGAGTACTCCCAGTCTAATCTCCAGGGGCACTGTTAAATGTGGGTCATTATATAGTCAATCAATTACTGATGGTGTATAAGAAGATTTTGCTACTGGGGCTAAAGAACCCTTTTGGATAAAACTGAGTCATCTAGGGATAAGGATGGACCAGCAGCAGGTGCACGTAATACAAGTTTAATGTCCACCTTACTCAAATCCCTGCGATAGCTAGTAGGTAATTCAAAATCCTTAAGCTTATCCACCAGAAACCTATCTGAAAAACAAATAGAAATAAAGTCAAAGTTTGAACCATGTTGACTATGTCTTCTCACCTCAAGGATATCAGCACAAATGACTGAAAGACAATTGCGCTGAACCCATAGCCATGTAGCCTTATTTATCAAGGAATCATGGGTTTCCAATACACCAGAGGGTAATTTAGGCAGCTCAACCACATAGAAGGTACCACCTTTACTCCTCATCTGGTGACCCTGTTCCATGTGAACTGGCCGTTTGGTACTATCTTGAGCTGCCACATCAGTGGAGAACCTAGGGGCCTTCATAGAATGTGTAGGAAGGTAGCCTCTTTCTAGCCTTGTTACCCCCACTTTTGGCCTGTTTGTGAGTATATGTCAGGATGTTTTTACTGTCTCCTGGGATCCTGCTAGCCAGGGCCCAGTGCTCATATTGAAAACCCTATGTTGTCAGTGTGTTTGATATGTGTCACTGGGATCCTGCTAGCCAGGACCCCAGAGCTCATAGGTTTGCGGCCTGTATGTGTTCCCTGTGTGGTGCCTAACTGTATCACTGAGGCTCTGCTAACCAGAACCTCAGTGTTTATGCTCTCTCTGCTTTCTAAAATTGTCACTACAGGCTAGTGACTAATTTTACCAATTCTCATTGGCACACTGGTACACTCATATAATTCCCTTGTATCTGGTACTTAGGTACCCAGGGTATTGGGGTTCCAGGAGATCCCTATGGGCTGCAGCATTTCTTCTGCCACCCATAGGGAGCTCAGACAATTCTTACACAGGACTGCCACTGCAGCCTGAGTGAAATAACGTCCACATTATTTCACAGCCATGTTTCACTGCACATAAGTAACTTATAAGTCACCTACATGTCTAACCCTCACTTGGTGAAGGTTAGGTGCCAAGTTACTTAGTGTGTGGGCATCCTGGCACCAGCCAAGGTGCTCCCACATTGTTCAGGGTAAATTCCCCGAACTTTGTGAGTGCGGGGACACCATTACACATGAGCACTATTCATAGGTCACTACCTATGTGTAGCGTCACAATGGTAACTCCGAACATGGCCATGTAACACGTCTAAGATCATGGAATTGTCACCCAATACCATTCTGGTATTGGGGGGACAATTCCATGATCCCCCTGGTCTCTAGCGCAGAACCCGGGTACTGGCAAACTGCCTTTTCGGGGTTTCCACTGCAGCTGCTGCTTCTGCCAACCCCTCAGACAGGATTCTGCCCTCCTGGGGTCTGGGCAGCCCAGCTCCAGGAAGGCAGAACAAAGGATTTCCTCTGAGAAAGGGTGTTACACCCTCTCCCTTTGGAAATAGGTGTGAAGGGCTGGGGAGGAGTAGCCTCCCCCAGCCTCTGGAAATGCATTGATGGGCACAGATGGTGCCCATCTCTGCATAAGCCAGTCTACACTGGTTCAGGGATCCCCCAGCCCTGCTTTGGCGCGAAACTGGACAAAGGAAAGGGGAGTGACCACTCCCCTGACCAGTACCTCCCAGGGGAGGTGCCCAGAGCGCCTCCAGTGTGTCCCAGACCTCTGCCATCTTGGATTCAGAGGTGTTGGGGGCACACTGGACTGCTCTGAGTGGCCAGTGCCAGCAGGTGACCTCAGTGACCCCTACTGATAGGTGGTTACCTCTCTTGGTAGCCAAACCTCCTTTCTTGGTAGCCAAACCTACTTTTCTGGCTATTTAGGGTCTCTCCTCTGGGCTATTCCTCAGATAACGAATGCAAGAGCTCACCAGAATTCCTCTGCACTTCCCTCTTTGACTTCTGCCAAGGATCGACCGCTGACTCCTCCAGGACGCTTGGAAAACCGCAACAAAGTAGCAAGACGACTACCAGCAACATTGTAGCACCTCATCCTGCCGGCTTTCTCAACGGTTTCCTGGTGGTGCTTCCTCTGAGGGTTGTCTGCCTTCACCCTGCACTGGAAGCCAAGAAGAAATCTCCCGTGGGTCAACGGAATCTTCCCCCTGCTAATGCAGGCACCAAAAGACTGCATCACCGGTCCTCTGGGTCCCTTCTCATCCTGATGAGCATGGTCCCTGGAACACAGGAGCTGGGTCCAAGTGTCTCCCACAGTCCAGTGGCCCTTCTGTCCAAATTCGGTGGAGGTAAGTCCTTGCCTCCACACGCCAAACAGGAAACCTGTGAACTTTGTGATTTGCAGCTGCTCCTGCTTCTGTGCACTTCTCCAAGGATTCCTTTGTGCACAGCCTAGCCTGGGTCCCCAGCACTCCGTACTGCAGTGCTCAACCCGCTGAGTTGGACTCTGACGTTGTGGGACCCTCCTTTTGTGACTCTGAGTTCACAGATCTTCGAAGTGCCTGTTCCGTACTTCTGCGGGTGCTGCCTGCTTCTGCGGGAACTCTCTAAGTTGCCGAGCGCCCCCCTTGTCTCCTCCTCCAAGTAGCACCCAAAAACCTCCATATGACCCTTGCAGCTAGCAAGGCTTGTTTGCGGTATTTCTGCCGGAAAACACTTCTGCAACATCCAGCACGCCGTGGGACATCTTCCATCCAAAGGAGAAGTTCCTAGCCCTTTTCGTTGTTGCAGAAACTTTGGCTTCTTCCACCCGGAGGCAGCCCTATTGCACCTTCATCCGGGGTTCCCTGGGCTCCTGCCACCCCTGGACACTATTGCAACTCTTAAACTTGGTCCCCTTCCTTTACAGGTCCTCAGGTCCAGGAATCCATCTTCAGTGTTTTGCTGGTGCTTGTGGTTCTTGCAGAATCCCCTATCACAACTATTGTGTCTTTCTGGGGTAGCAGGGTAACTTTATTCCTACTTTTTAGGGTCTTGGGGTGGGGTATTTTGGACACCCTTACTGTTTTCTCACAGTCTCAGCGACCCTCTACAATCTCCCATAGGTCTGGGGTCCATTTGTGATTCACATTCCACTTTTGGAGTATATGGTTTGTGTTGCCGCTAGACCTATGTTTACTTATTGCATGCTATTGTGATCCTACATTGTTTGCACTACTTTTCTTACTGTTACTTACCTGTTTTGGGTTTGAGTACATATAACTTGTGTATATTACTTACCTCCTACGTGAGGGTATTCTCTGAGATATTTTGGCATATTGTCACTAAAATAAAGTATCTTTGTTTTTAGTAACTCTGAGTATTGTGTTTTCTTATGATATTGTGCTATATGATATAAGTGGTATAGTAGGAGCTTTGCATGTCTCCTAGTTCAGCCTAAGCTGCTTTGCCATAGCTACCTTCTATCAGCATAAGCTGCTAGAAACACCTCTATTCTACTAATAAGGGATAACTGGACCTGGCACAGGGTGTAAGTACCACAAGGTACCCACTGTAAGCCAGGCCAGCCTCCTACAGAATGTATATGGGAACTTACAACTTCAACAGGGGCCTGATTACCACCATCCCCCCGAAAGCCCTTAACAGGATCAACCAACTGGGCTTTAACAGGCCTTTTGTGACCCCAAAGAGTTCCCGTACCTGGGAGTTGTACTGTGCTTCCGCCTTGCAGTTGCAGGTGTAAGCTGGGATCCCTCTACAATAGGAGTAGACAAGTTTGTTGGGGGGAGGGTGATATCAGACCCCAGAATGGAGGTACCTGCTCTCAACCTTAAATCAGGCAGGATAGTACAATTGCCCCCATTTGAACCCTCATCGAGCCTCTGACATTGACACTCGAGTTTCTGTGCCTGTCCCCCCTTTGGGTATCCATCAATAAAAGCAACAACCCCTTGCCTTTGTCCACCCTCCTAAGAACAGTGGCCAAATCAGTTCACTCACGGCATGGTTGCAGTCTATTAATGTCAATGTCATTAGGGTGATTGGTTAAAACTTTGTCCTCAATACAATTTCCAACTGAAACATAGGCAGAATGTCTTCCTCTTCCTCCACCAATGGGCCAAACCAATTTGTACACAAGATATTAGGATTCACCATAATACTGGGCGTAATGGTTGACGGAGGACCTCCTTCCCCGCAGAGGAAACACTACTCATACAAGGATCAATGCCCAAGTCACTGCCAAGTATTGGAGTCAGCAAGAGCGAGGAATTTGTCCTAGAAACTTGTGATGCCTGATTCAACACAATCTCAGCCCGGGGTTTAACTAATTGCAACTTCTTTTTAAATATTTCTGGGACTTTTATCTCCGATATGCTGTTTTTAGTGGACAGTAATGAGTTAGGATTACTTTTCAAAATTACCTCCACCTCCTCGATCAAAATGTCCATTTCATCTAGAGGATTTTTCCTTATGTGTGTTGAAGAGCTCGCTTGGTTGTTTGGCCGTTTTTTTGATTTTTTAATGTGATTTGGCTGAGCAGGAATGTCCACAGCTTTGCGTTTCCCTATCGTAATATTCAATAGTAGATAATCTAGCAATATAACCTAAGGGACCCCCAAAAATGGCGTGCCCAGCCTGGGCTCTTTGGACGATGATGGGCGAAGAGGGGCCCGTCTTGGCCCGGTCTTCGCCCGGGCGCTTCCTGCACGCGTCCCGCGCCACGGTAAAACTAAGTGCCTTTTGCATGCATGTTCAGGGAAGCCTGGGGGATGAAGTCCCACCCCAGGCAACAGGCACCAGGCAGGGTCTCTTCCGGCGCATCGCACACTGTAGTAAAACTAGGTGCCTTTTATATGCACATACAGGGAAGCCTGAGGTATGGAGTCCCACCCCAGGCAACAGGCAGAGTCTCTACCGGCACGTCCTGCGCCGTGGTAAAACTAGGCGCCTTTTGTATGCACGTTCAGGGAAGCCTGGGGGATGGAGTCCCTCCCCAGACAACAGGCAACAGGCAACAGGCAACAGGCAACAGGCAGAGTTTCTTCCGCCGCGTCCCGCGTCGTGGTAAAACTAGGCACCTTTTGTATGCGCATTCAGGGAAGCCGGAGGGGATGGAGTTCTACCCCAAGCAACAGGCAACAGGCAGACGTCCTGCGCCGTGGTAAAACTAGGCGTCTTTTGTATGCGCGTTCAGGGAAGCCTGGGGGATGGAGTCCCTCCCCAGACAACAGGCAACAGGCAGAGTTTCTTCAGGCACGTCCCGCGCCACGGTAAACCTAGGTGCCTTTTGTATGTGCGTTCAGAGAAGCCTGGGGGATGGAGTCCCACCCCAGGCAACAGGCAGAGTCTCTTTCGGCGCATCCCGCGCCACGGTAAAACTAGGCACCTTTTATATGCACGTTCAGGGAAGCCTGGGGGATGGAGTCCCACGCCAAGCAACAGGCAGAGTCTCTTCCGGCACATCCCACGCCACTGTAAAACTCGGCGCCTTTTGTATGCACGTTCAGGGAGGCCTGGGGGATTGAGTCCCACCCCAGGCAACAGGCAGAGTCTCTTACCCCGTGTTCCCGTTCAATACTTCTACTCGAGCCATGATGTTGTGTTTTCGTTTGTTCCTATAATTAGGTATTTGAGTAAAATAGCTAAGGATAATGACATAGGGGGTCATTCTGACCCTGGCGGTCGGTGATAAAGCGGCGGCCAACCCGCCAACAGGCTGGCGGTTCAAAAAATGGAATTCTGACCCTGGCGGGAACCGCCAACAGAGCCCGCCACTTTACCACTCCGACCGCCACGGCGGGACAGACAAACAGCGCGGCGGTCACCGCCAACAGGCAGGCGGCAGACAATGTACCGCCCACCCTATCACAACTCACCAATCCGCCACCTTATCCGGGGCGGGATCCCCGCCGATAAAAACACGGCAGAAACAGACTACGAACGGGAAAACGCTCACCTCTATACACTCCCCGAGGACGGAGGACAGCATGGAGCCCGAATTACACATCCTACCCGCTCTCGTCTACCTGCTCATCTACCACGAGTACGAACTCCGGCGCAGACGACAACGGTGAGTACCGCACCTACGACACAGGGGAGGGGGGGAGGAGGAAGGGTTACGGCCACACACATACGCATCACACTCACCCCCCAACTATCTACACACCAATGCAGAGCACCAAGTCAAAGTGACCCCACCCAAACCCCCCGGAATAACAAAAAGATATGATTCAAGTGAGAAACAACATTTATGTACAAAATAGGTTCATGGAAGACATGGTAAAATAGGAAAATGATGGAAAAAAAATTCAAATGTAAACATTGCGTGACCGAGAAATAGAGGCAGAAAGTCCCGCACAGTCACAGAAATTGCAAATGTCCGTGGGCCAAAGTGTATCAACACATGGGCAAAGCCCACACAGGAGACCTGAGTCTGTTGGAGAGAACACTGCAGGGGCATCAGATGACAAAACTACAGGCACCTCAGGGGGAAGGGAAGGGGGGGCACCACAGCCACATGAGTCCACGACGCCAGATCCAAGAAGGGGCCACCATGCCCACTGTTCAATCCTGGGGAGTGCAAAGCATCAGTCTCTCAAGTCTCTACAGTGGGTGGCTTGCCCACTGTCATACCCTGGGGAGTGCAAAGTCACAGTCCATCAAGTGGATAACAGTCTCCACAGGCAATGGAGGAGGCAGGGTGGGCCGAGTGCAGCGTGAACATTAGCACGACACAGAACCGGCACAGTCATTGGGCCAGCGGTGCTTGAGACGGCGGGACCCAGCGGAGCGGTGTTTGACAGGAAGGGCCCAGCGGAGCGGTGCTTGACAGGAAGTGCCCAGCGGAGCGGTGCCTGAGATGAAGGGCCCAGTGGAGCGGTGCTTCAGATGAAGGGCCCACCGGAGCGGTGCTTGAGACGGCGGGACCCAGCGGAGCGGTGCTTGAGATGAAGGGCCCAGCGGAGCGGTGCTTGAGACGGCGGGGCCCAGCGGAGAGGTGCTTGACAGGAAGGGCCCAGCGGAGCGGTGCTTGAGATGAAGGGCCCAGCGGAGCGGTGCTTGACAGGAAGGGCCCAGCGTAGCGGTGCTTGACAGGAAGGGCCCAGCGGAGCGGTGCTTGAGATGAAGGGCCCAGCGGAGCGGTGCCTGAGATGAAGGGCCCAGCGGAGCGGTGCCTGAGATGAAGGGCCCAGCGGAGCGTTGCTTGAGACGGCGGGGCCCAGCAGAGCGGTGCTTGAGATGAAGGGCCCAGCGGAGCGGTGCCTGAGATGAAGGGCCCAGCGGAGCGGTGCATGAGACGGCGGGGCACAGCGGAGCGGTGCTTGACAGGAAGGGCCCAGCGGAGCGGTGCTTGAGACGGCGGGGCCCAGCGGAGCGGTGCTTGTCAGGAAGGGCCCAGCGGAGCGGTGCTTGAGACGGCGGGGCCCAGCGGAGCGGTGCTTGAGATGAAGGGCCCAACTGAGCGGTGCCTGAGATGAAGGGCCCAGCGGAGCGGTGCTTGACAGGAAGGGCCCAGCGGAGCGGTGCTTGAGATGAAGGGCCCAGCGGAGCGGTGCCTGAGATGAAGGGCCCAGCGGATCGGTTCTTGACAGGAAGGGCCCAGCGGAGCGGTGCTTGACAGGAAGGGCCCAGCGGAGCGGTGCTTGAGATGAAGGGCCCAGCGGAGCGGTGCTTGAGATGAAGGGCCCAGCGGAGCGGTGCCTGAGATGAAGGGCCCAGCAGAGCGGTGCCTGAGATGAAGGGCCCAGCAGAGCGTTGCTTGAGACGGCGGGGCCCAGCGGAGCGGTGCTTGACAGGAAGGGCCCAGCGGAGCGGTGCTTGAGATGAAGGGCCCAGCGGAGCGGTGCCTGAGATGAAGGGCCCAGCGGAGCGGTGCTTGAGACGGCGGGGCCCAGCGGAGCGGTGCTTGACAGGAAGGGCCCAGCGGAGCGGTGCCTGAGATGAAGGGCCCAGCGGAGCGGTGTTTGAGACGGCGGGGCCCAGCGGAGCGGTGCTTGACAGGAAGGGCCCAGCGGAGCGGTGCTTGAGACGGCGGGGCCCAGCGGAGCGGTGCTTGAGATGAAGGGCCCAACTGAGCGGTGCCTGAGATGAAGGGCCCAGCGGAACGGTGCTTGAGACGGCGGGGCCCAGCGGAGCGGTGCTTGACAGGAAGGGCCCAGCAGAGCGGTGCTTGAGATGAAGGGCCCAGCGGAGCGCCGCCTGAGATGAAGGGCCCAGCGGAGCGGTGCCTGAGATGAAGGGCCCAGCGGATCGGTTCTTGAGACGGCGGGGCCCAGCGGAGCGGTGCTTGACAGGAAGGGCCCAGCGGAGCGGTGCTTGAGATGAAGGGCCCAGCGGAGAAGTGCTTGAGACGGCGGGGCCCAGCGAAGCGGTGCTTGACAGGAACGGCCCAGCGGAGCGGTGCTTGAGATAAAGGGCCCAGCGGAGCGGTGCTTGAGACGGTGGGACCCAGCGGAGCGGTGCTTGACAGGAAGGGCCCAGCGGAGCGGTGCTTGAGATGAAGGGCCCAGCGGAGCGGTGCTTGACAGGAAGGGCCCAGCGGAGCGGTGCTTGAGATGAAGGGGCCAGTGGAGCGGTGCCTGAGATGAAGGGCCCAGCGGAGCGGTGCTTGAGACGGCGGGGCCCAGCGGAGCGGTGCTTGACAGGAAGGGCCCAGCGGAGCGGTGCTTGAGATGAAGGGCCCAGCGGAGTGGTGCTTGAGACGGCGGGGCCCAGCGGAGCGGTGCTTGACAGGAAGGGCCCAGCGGAGCGGTGCTTGAGATGAAGGGCCCAGCGGAGCGGTGTTTGACAGGAAGGGCCCAGCGGAGTGGTGCTTGAGATGAAGGGCCCAGCGGAGCGGTGCCTGAGATGAAGGGCCCAGCGGAGCAGTGCTTGAGACGGCGGGGCCCAGCGGAGCGGTGCTTGAGATGAAGGGCCCAGCGGAGCAGTGCTTGACAGAAAGGGCCCAGCGCAGCGGGGCCTGTCTTGGCGGGGCCCTCTTCAGCTGTGCCTTTCTGGACGGCGGGTCCCTCTTCAGCGGTGCCTTTCTGGACGGCGGGTCCCTCGTCAGCGGTGCCTTCCTGCACGACGGGGCCCTCTTCAGCGGTGCCTTTCTGGACTGCGGGTCCCTCTTCAGCGGTGTCTTCCTGCACGGCGGGGCCCTCTTCAGCGGTGCCTTTCTGGACGGCGGGCCCTGTTCAGCGATGTCTTCCTGCACGCGGGGCCCTCTTCAGCGGTGCCTTTCTGGACGGCGGGTCCCTCTTCAGCGGTGCCTTCCTGCACGGCGGGGCCCTCTTCAGCGGTGTTTGTCCTGTTATTCCAGGGAGTCAGACCTGGGCAGGACTCCCTGCTCAGTCGCCCTCCGACCGTGCAGTTGCTGGACCCTTCGGTGACGGTGTCCTGGGCCCTTGGGTGTCCTCCCTCACACCCGGGATGGGGCTTGTGGGGCCCTCCTGGTCCGCGCTCCTGCTGCCTGACTTCTCCGCCCTGCTGCCCTTGCCCTCCTTCGCTGTGGCTCTCTGGGCCTTGCCTCCCCTGGATGTTGTGGTAGGTGAAGTGTCCGAACTTTGGTCCTTGGGGGCAGCCGTGGCACTCCTCCCGCGGCGGCCCCTCACTTTCCGGGTCCTCTTTCCAGGGGGGGGCTGGCTGTCCCGTTGCTGCTGACCGATGTCTCACTGCTGGCAAAGGGGGGACTCCAAAATCCATGGACTACGCTGACACGTGAAACCGGGCTGGTGGTGGCTGAGGTGCTCTTGGGACTCTTAGCAGATGGAGGGGGTGGGTCAGGTGAGGGAAAGAGGTCAAGATTGGAGAGGTAAAACTTTTTAGGACCAAGGTAGACGGTAGGTGCAGTGGTTATGGGAGTGGAGGAAGAGGAGGTGGTTGTAGGAGAGTCAGGTGTGCTGTCCTTGGGTGAAGGTGCATGGGCTGCAGGCTGTCGTGAGGTGGTTGGCTGTTGGGTGAGTGGCTGCCTGCGTTTGTGTGTCTTGGAAGAGGGGGTGACAGACACAGTGGGAGAGGACACAGGGGACGAGTAAACGGCAGTGGGGGTGGTGACTGCACGTGTGCGGACTGTACTGGAGGGTGTGGTGGTGATGGGTGTACTGGCTGTTGGTGGTGTGCATGCAGGTGTGAGTGTAGACGTCACAGGGAGGGAGGAGGGAGACGGGGAGGTGGGGGACACAGAGGTGGTAGTGGCTGTTGGCATGTCTGCATCTGGGTGTTGCTTGGGTGAATGTTTGTGTGATCTGTGGTGCTTATGTCTGGATGAGCTGCCCTTGGGTGTTGAGGTGTGTGCAGGCTGGTCTGATGGTGTGGATGGGATAGGCAGAGGAACAGGAGACAGAGACAGGGTGGAGGCAGTTAGAAGAGGGAGGCTGGAAACAGGGACAATGGCTGCCGTCAGTGCTGAGGCCAGAGAATTGAACGATCGTTGATGGGCAGACTGACCCGAATGAATGCCCTCCAGGTATGCATTGCTACGATGCACCTCCCTCTCTACCCCCTGGATGGCATTCAAAAGGGTAGTCTGCCCAACAATGATGGTCCTCAGGAGGTCAATGACCTCCTCACTGAGGGCAGCAGGGGTAACAGGGGCAGGGCCTGAGGTGCCTGGGGCGAAGGAGATGCCCGCCTTCTTGGGCGAGCGGGCACGGAGCGTAGGCTGTGGGGCTGCTGGGAGGGCGGAGCTGGTGCGCTGGGTGGCGGCTGTACCTGTAGAGGCAGGGGGCACGGATGTTGCCCCAACCGCTAGGGAGCTCCCATCCGAGGACGTGTCGGTGTCGCTGGTTTCACCACGGCTCCCCGTTGTGAAGCTCCCCTCGCCCTCCGTATCACTGGTGGCCTCGGTGTCTGTGCCATGGCCCACCGGGGCCTTGTGAGTCGCAGCTCCCTCGTGCTCCGGTGACAAGTCTCCTCCGCCTGATGATGCTGAAGCACACATGCACAAGAAGATAAAGAAAAAGGGTGGGGGGAGGCATAATAAAAGGTTGAGTACATGCATTGTCAACACCGTTGGCGGAGAGGACAGACACAGGAGCCTCATGCACTAAGCCGCGCAATCGGGGTACACTACTGAGTACTTGTGACTGGGCCAACAGGTCTAGGGACAACAAACGCGCACATGGGTGATGCAGGACCATGGCTAGCTGTACCTGGCACCCTACAGAGGTGGGGGGCGGGGGCACAGGGACATGGCTAAAGGAGAGGAAAACAATACAGAAAGCGCCCTGGCCTAATGTCACCCACAGCCCTCCTCCCCCACCCAGGCACCTCCACTGCGCGTAAAGATAGCTGAATGTGCTGGTACTCACCCCCTTGTGTCTGCTGTGATGTCGTCACGCGCCCATCCAAATCGGGGTAGGCCACTGCCAGGATCTGGGACATCGGGGTGGTCAGGGTACGACTGGCACCCCTCCTAGGTTGGGAGGCCATCCCCAGCAGTGACTCGGCGGTCTTTCTGGTCCCGCGGCGGATGTCCTCCCACCTCTTGCGGCAGTGGGTGCCCCGTCTGTTGTGGACCCCCAGGTTCCGGACTTCCTTGGCGATGGCACGCCAAATGTCGATCTTCTGATGGGCGCTGACCTATTTGACATGTACAGGGTGGAAATTGAAATATCATCAAATTTCCGCATGATAGATGCGATTGGCCCCCCCTCCACAACCTTGCCATGTGGCACATACTCTCATCTGTCGTGCCTTGCACTCGTCATTGTCCCCCTACCCCACCATCTTACATCCACCATACACAACCCAGGCATAGCCCATTCAACGTGCACACAGTGTACTTACCTGTTGGTCTGGAGGACCGTAGAGTCGCGCATACTGGGGCAGGACCCCATCCACAAGTTTCTCCAACTCTTCTGTAGTGAAGGCAGGGGCCCTTTCCCCAGTCGCAGCAGCCATTGTATCTCCCAGACCGAGGTCACAGCAGCACTTGCAGTATAGGTCCTCTCCTGTGGATGATCAGGTCTCGAGTGATTAACCAGATAGAAAATGGCGGTCACGCCCGCGGCGGCGCGTACCGCTGCGGTGCGTTCCGCGACCGCCGGCGCAGCTAGTCATTGGCTCGTGAAACCCATAGGGTTCGATGTT
The DNA here is from genome assembly GCF_031143425.1 of Pleurodeles waltl. Lineage (NCBI taxonomy): Eukaryota > Metazoa > Chordata > Amphibia > Caudata > Salamandridae > Pleurodeles > Pleurodeles waltl. The sequence continues at coordinate 1,109,454 of NW_027150395.1, forward strand.
AACCAATGCGGCTTTGCGCCGCAGTCTTCGACCGCCTACCGCCACGGTGTGTCACGCCAGCGCATTGACCTCACATCCCACTGTCACACTTCTCAGGTCAGGCAGCCGCCATTACAAGGGACCACAGGGCTTAATTACTACTGCGTCACACAGGCCTAGGCCTTGCATTTCCACTCATACAAGCCATTCAATGCATTGAGAATCGTGTACTGTGCAAGCTGTAGTTACGTACCTGTGGGTTGCTTGACTCTGTGCTCCATGTTGTCCTTCCTAGGCACCGTCCGCTGGGACTTGCGAGGAGAAGGATGAATCCTCCCGTGTACCAACCGGTGGTGGACCTGTCGACAATGGAGGAACGTCATATAATACTTCACTACCGACTTGACCGAGCCACTATACATGAACTGTGTGCCCAGCTGGAGCCAGCACTGATGTCCCCCATCCGCCAACCCACAGGAATTCCCCCTCTGGTGCAGGTTCTGTCAGTCCTCCATTTTTTGGCAAGTGGGTCTTTTCAGACAACAGTGGCCATGTCATCAGGGATGTCTCAGCCTATGTTTTCTAAGATTTTGTCCAGAGTGTTGTCTGCCCTGACGAAATACATGCGGAGCTACATTATTTTCCCTGAGGAGGGTGATTTGGCCACTGTGAAGGCTGACTTCTATGCCCTTGGACATATCCCCAACATCATTGGTGCCATTGACGGGACCCATGTGGCCTTAGTACCCCCAAAAGACGATGAGCAGGTGTACAGAAACAGGAAAAGTTACCATTCGATGAATGTCCAGGTGGTCTGTTTGGCTGACCAGTACATCTCCCATGTAAATGCCATGTTCCCTGGGTCAGTGCATGACGCTTATGTTATGCGAAATAGCAGCATCCCCTATGTGATGGAACAGCTACAGAGACACCGTGTGTGGCTATAGGTGACTCTGGTTACCCCAACCTGCCGTGGCTACTGACCTCAGTGAGGAATCCCCGGACCAGGGCAGAGGAACGGTACAATGAGGCCCATGGGCGATCTAGGAGGATCATAGAAAGGACCTTCGGCCTCCTGAAGGCCAGGTTTAGGTGCCTGCATATGACAGGGGGATCCCTAATGTACTCACCCAAGAAGGTGTGCCAGATCATCGTGGCCTGCTGTATGCTTCACAATCTTGCATTGCGACGCCAGGTGCCTTTTCTGCAGGAGGATGGTCCAGATGGTGGTGTTGTAGCAGCTGTGGAGCCTGTGGAGAGTTAAGAGGAGGAAGACGACGGGGACGACACGGACAACAGGGACACGGTCATACAACAGTATTTTCAGTAGCACCCAGGTAAGAATCCCCCACGTCATTTTACATTTACTTCTGGCATCCTGCATTCTACTTTCTGGTGTTCCCCCCAGTTCCTTTCAACTGAATTGTGACTTTCACTTGGCTTTTCAGAGCTGTATGACTCACTGCGTGACTTCTGGTTTGTTCGGCCATGGAGTAAAGCAAATTGACATTGGTATGTTGTCATCACAATGTAACTGTACATTTTTGACCCGTTATGTGTAATACATTTGTTAAGAATACAAGCAGACTCCTGAGTGTTTTAAGTGCAATAAGTGATTTATTTAAAGTGCTACATATAGGTCCATGATAGTAAAACGGTGATGGGTGGGGGTGGAGTGATGTCCATGGCAGAGTCCAGTTTTCGGTCGCACAGGTGCATTGTCCATATGCCTGTGGAAGGATGGAGCAGGGGCAGTTCAAGGTTGGACCGGGTGACGATGTGAGACAGTGGAATGACATCCGGGGGGATCTTAGGCTGGCGGGGGTCTTGGCATCCTACTCTGTCTTCCTTTGTGATGATATTCCCAGAGGGGGTTAGGTCTGCTGTGGCCTGTGTCTGTGTGTGGGGAACCGACTGTCCAGAGGTCCCCGATGGTCCGGGCTGGTCATCAGGTTCCAGGTCGACAGAGCTGCTGTCCTCACTGCGGGCCTGTTCTGGGGGTGGGATGGACATATCTGGACCCTCCTGGCCGGTGTGTTGGCGTTCGGGCCCTGCAGGGGTGAAAGAGTATGGTTATTGCTTCTGTGTGTTCCATGGCGTGCGATTTGTGGGTGCCCTTGTCCCCCAGTGCTGGCATTCCCTTGTGGCAGGAGTTGTGAGGCTGGTTTGTGGGGTGGATGGGTATGTGCAGTGGTCATGCATAGGTGATGGGTGTCCATGGTTTATGTTGGCATTCAGGGTTTGGTTTTGGGTTGGGTGGGTTGTGCTGGTGAGACATTGGCAGGGAGGCTGTGTGCTGGGGGGTTGGGGGTGAGGGTGGGAGTGTGGGTTGGCATGCTGGTGGTTGGGGGGGGGAGTAGTTGAGACTAGACTTACCAGAGTCCATTCCTCTGCCTACTCCAGCGAGGCCCGCAGGATGCAGGATGTTAAGGACCTCTTGCTCCCATGCTGTGAATTCGGGAGGGGTGGGTGGTGGTCCGCCGCCAGTCCTCTGCACAGCAATGTTGTGTCTGGAGACCATCGACCGTACCTTCCCCGTAGGTCGTTCCAGCGCTTTCTGATGTCTTCCCGGTTTCTGGGATGCTGTCCCACAGAGTTGACCCTGTCGACAATCCTCTGCCATAGCTCCGCCTTCCTGGCTATTGTGGTGTGTTGCACCTGTGTGCCGAAGAGCTGGTGCTCTACCCTTATGATTTCCTCCACCATGACCCGGAGTTCTTGGTCCGAAAACCTGGGGTGTCTTTGGGGTGCCATGGGGTGGTGTGGATGAGGTGTGGGGTGGTGTTTGCGGTGATGTGAGTGGTGGTGTGTGGTGATGTGTGCGTAGATGTGGTGTGGTTGATGATGTTGGGTTCCTGTGTGTGTTGGGGTTTTCGATTGCTGTGCTCGCTCGCTCTCTCTCTCTCGCCTTCTCTCCGATTTCCAACTAGTGGGGGTTTGTGGGTGATGTGGGTGTGTGTTTTATAGTTGCTTGGATGTGTGGGGGTGGTGTTTGTATGTGTATCAGGTGTGTGTATTTCAAATTGTCCAATGTGGCTGGGTTTTGGAGCCTGGGTGTGTATTTTGAGCGCGGCGGTGTGTACCGCCAATGGAATACCGCGGTTGAAAGACCGCCGCGTGGATTCGTGGGTCGTAATGGCATGGGCGTGTTTGTGTTGGCGTGGCGGTGGAGGTTTGGTCATCTCCAGTTTATCGCTGCCCGCTGATGAGGCGGCCTTCCGTGGATGTCGGGTTTTTGGCGGCTTGGCAGTTGTTGGTCAGAATGACCGTGGCGGGTTACCGCGGCCGCGGCGGTAGAATGGCGGTCTTCTGACCGGCGGTAAGAGCCTTTTACCGCCGAGGTCAGAATGACCCCCATAGTGTTGTTAGAGGATTCTTTAAACCTACATTGACGTTTGGCACAGCTTATGCGCATAAGAATAATTTGACATGCTTGCTTACACCTTTAGAGAAGAGCTTCTTAGATCATACTGATGACAGGAGAAAGGCGCTGAAGGTGAAATTAAAAAAAGGTTTGGAGAAAAGAACTTACAAGAATGATTATGCTTATAGTGCAATTAAAACGCAAGAAAAATTAGCTTTAGATGCACTACACATAGGGAAGATTTGTATATATAAGCCTAAATCGCGCACTGACACTTTATTTGTGGGTACAAGTGAATGCAGGCATGTGTTTTTGTTTCAGAGTAAACAGACATTTATGTTGAATGGGAAGGACCCTGCAATTCCAGGGATTTATTATATTTGTGGACTTAATGATTATTACATCATGCTGGGGCCCTGTTAGGGGGCCCCTGCACTGCCCATGCCAGTGGCATGAGCAGTGCAGGGGCCCCCAGGGGCCCCACGACACCCATTCCCGCCATCCTGTTCCTGGCGGTAAAAACCGCCAGAAACAGGCTGGCGGGAAGGGGGTCGGAATCCCCATGGCAGCGCTGCTTGCAGCGCCGCCATGGAGGATTCTCCCAGCCGGGGCTAATCCGGCGGGAAACCGCCGGACCCGGCTTGGCGACCGCGGCTTTACAGCCACGGTCGGAATACCACATGAAGCACCGCCAGCCTGTTGGCGGTGCTTCCGTGGACAGCCACCCTGGCGGTTATAGACCGCCAGGGTTGGAATGATACCCTTAGTCATCAGAGGAGGGATTGCTAAAGCAGGTGTTTTAACTAAGACATTTTTAATGAGTGTTTATGTAATTTGAATAATGAGTTTATGTAGAAAATGAAAAATGTAGAAAAATAATGGACGCATTTGAAAATGTGACCTCGAAGAATGGCCATCAGTGTTCACGAAATGTACTAATAGATGATTAATACTTATGAAATATTGAAAAATGTGCTAGATGAATGTAGTGATATGTTATATTAAGGGTTATGAAGTATGCTCTAGTTTTATTAATTGTAGGCTTAACTTAGTGAGTGACTTGCCCTAGTTTTGCCAGGCCTCATGCAGAAGCTGTATTTCTTACTGGTTAATAAAAATGTTGACCGAGTGAACTAAACTGTGAAATGTCCAATTTCTTGTTAAAAGTGCTTAACAGAAGCTTTTCATGAGCACCGACTAACAGGAGATGATGTTCCCGCTAGAGTAACAACTTGTGTATAATGTGTGTGAGATATACTTTCCCAGGACGAGAACAATGAAGACACTCACTGGAGCTGAAGATGCAACAATATTGTTACCTGACGAGCCAGATGATGAGGACATCATGAAATGAACAAATCAACTTCATGAGAAGAGTGAAATATTAGAATTCATAGATTTGGTATAGAAATATTATTGGGTAGAGTATAAACGTACGATTAACTGACCAATAGGGAATTAGGGGATAGTTTAGGTGACTTTGATATAGCAGCATGACAGAGGAGAATTTATCAGACCAGATTTTGAGACTAGAGATTTTGAGAATTTGGGAGAGAAGAGACTTTAGGAGAGATTCAAGATTCATCTGTTGTTAGGCTCATACTCTCTGACTGAGAGCCTGATGCTTTGCTGATCGATTAAGGATGAAGACTAATTCTGCTTGCTGACCCATACTGTGGATAGGTAGATATGACGAAATGTGACCGTTAAGCATTTTATGCCTTTTGTTTTCTAGGTACCAACTGCACTGTTTTGATAGATCCGTAGCTAGATGTTTTCCTAAATTTGTGTTCTAAAATTGTTTTGCATGAAGCCCAACATGCTGATGCTATTCTGACATTCGTTGAGAGCACTCAAATTTACTGACGAATTACAGGGACTAATAATTGACGAGTTATCTTGCTGAATTCTATGTACGTTATATCTTTGTCACAACTGACTCTGCTATTGATTTGCATTGTAGCACTAGAATGTGTTGTGATTCAAGCTTTGATTAGATTGCGTTTCTTCCGCTGATTCGGACAACCAGTGTTTTTTTTTTTTTTATTATTTTTTTTTTTAGAACGAGGCAAGGGTGTCCCTTCTTCTCAATATTGTTTATATTAGTAATTGAACATCTTTTGTGTTTAATTTGTAATTCCAAAATGAATAAGAGCATCTCTATATCAAATGTAAATTTGAAAATGTCAGCATAGCAGGTGGTGTACTATTGTTTACTGAATAACTAATCACTAGATTACAACATATCTTGCAAGTTATTGATGTATATTTAGAAGTTTCCGGTCACACTTAAAATGTTTAAAAGGCTGAGTTTTTCCCTTTAAATGTATATTGCACTCCTGGCATGATATTAAATTCTAGCATTTCATTGTGTAATAGTTCACTAAAATATCTAGGTTTTTAAAATATCAAAAGTACTCTAAATAAAAGATGCAATATTATTTTGCAAAAAAAGTAAAGACAAAATCCAAAAATGGTATCTGCAAATCTCCATTGGTAGGGTAGAATTCAGACAGTAAAAAATTGTCCTAATGCACCAAATACTATTTTTAAATATTATGATACAATTACCTACAATTTATTTTTTTGTCCTCATTTCATCACCCACGCTTTGGTTAAGGTAGAAAAGCACAGGTCACGGCGAACAGTAGCATGCCTCCAGGTATATAATCCATACCTCTGTTGAGCCGTCCCACCTGTTCTACTTATTAATCTTTTCCCAATCGTATGCCATCGACCAAGTATTATTACTTTCTTTGCGACCTGATCATAACCAAAGCAGCACCCAAAAGGGTAAGGGGAGTTCTAATCATTGGACTTAAGATTTCAAGATTTCAAGAGGAGGAGACCAAACAGAAAACCTATAACACACAAATGAATACACTAATGATAAACATTTTCCCAGTACATCCAAAAATTGTCTCTTCTAGAAAGGGGACCTCGTTGTTCCATTTTACACATTCGATTTACAGATATTTGCCAATCCAGAACACGGGGAGGAAGAGGTTCAATCCATTTATGACATATTTCTCGTCTAGCTAAAAGCATTAATATGAACAGCAAATGCTCCTGGTGTACTGACAATTTCTGGTAATTTATACCCTGTTCACAAACCCCAAACACCACCATAGTAAGATTTAATTTTAAGTTAACGTTAAAGATTACCTTTAGGATGTTTCCTATATACCCCCAATAGTTCAACAACCTTGAACATTGCCAAAACATGTGAATATCATCTGCCTTGTCTTCCCCACATCTCGGACAGTTTTTCTGAATTTTCCCAATAGCTGTTAATCTAGCCGGTGTCCAATAAACCCTGTGGAGTGTGAACAAATGATTTTTCTTCAACCCTGCCGGTTTAGTAGTAAACCACAGTTCTGAACAGGACCTTTGCCACAATGCTATAACATCTAGGGTTGGAAAAGTCCCCCCCCCACTTTGACAAGGGAAGGGATGCACCATCCTCTGCTGTTTCCAACAAAGCATGATACCACATTGCAACTTCTTTTTTTAATGATTTTCTGGTTTAATTTCCCTTCCCATACGCTCCTCCCTATTTCTCCTGTTCGTCGAGATTTCACCCAACTAGATATCTGAAAATACTTAAATCTAGAAACTGTCCCTCCAGTACCTTCCTGGAATGCAGACCAACTTAACAATTCAGATCCTTCTATTATCTGACCCCATTATACCATCCACTCACTCTCAAGGGAATTGATAATTTGTCGATAAGGTAATCAGGAGTACCAGGTGAGTCCCAGATGGGAGCAGAACTACAGAAATAAGGTATCTCTAACGCCCTCCGAAAATACATCCAAACATTACATGCATGTCTGGGGAGCTTCAAACGTACCTTCTTAAAATACTTAGGATGCCCAAATTTATGTAAGAAATGGTCTGCTCCTTCCTCAAGATGTGCTGTTAAAGCTCTCCAGACTAAATCACATTCTGACTTCTTATTCAATAAAATTCTAATATTTTTTAGTTGAAAAGCCAAATAATACCTAAACAAGTCCGGAGACGCAATACCCCCCCCACTCTTTTTTTCTACTCATCTTTTTCCACGAAATCCTTACACCCTTGGAGGCCCATACAAATGAGGATAAATCCCCCTGTAGTTTTTTAAACCAGCTCTTCTTAAACTCTAGTGGAATAGTGTTAAATAAAAAGGTAAATTTTGGGAGAATGCACATCTTCAAAATATTAGATCTTCCGATTATCGAAAGAGGAAGAGCGGCCCACGCCTTTAGCAGTTTTTTGGTTTCCCTGTACGTTATGTCAAAATTTAATTTGGCCACCTCATTAAGATCAGTTGTTAATCGAATACCCAAGTATCTGATCACATGTTTAACTAAGGGAGAAGCATAAGTCAAATTCCAACACATTATTTCTGTCTTTTCTGTGTTTATACTATAACCGGAAAATCTACCAAATTGTTCCATCAAGGTATTGACCCTAGGTAAAGTAGACCTGACATCACTCGTAAATATCATAAGATCGTCTGCATATAACGCTACTTTTTTTTCCCAACCCCCAATTCGAAATGGAATAACGTCCTTAAAGGACCGAAGTAAAGTTGCCAAGGGTTCAATGTATAAATTAAAAAGCAAGGGAGATAAGGGGCACCCCTGTCGCGTACCCCGCCAGATCCTGAATTCCTGTGATAATTGGCCATTGACCAGGACTCTCGCTGAGGGGCATCTATACAATTCCCCTACCGCCCTAACAAAAGGGATTCCCAAGCCCCCTTTTTCCAACACGGCCCTTAAGAAAGACCAATTAACACGATCAAAGGCCTTTGCCGCATCAAAAGTCAAGATCGCCAATGGAGCTTTTTCTTGTTCCGCCAGGTCTACTGCAGCAAATAACTCGTGAGTTACCTCATGGAGTTGCCTCCCCTTCATAAAACCCTTTTGATCCAAGTGGATCAGATTGCCTATGGCTCTCCCCAATCTCCTAGCTAGAATCCCTGTATAGAGTTTGTAATCCGCATTCAACAAGGAGATGGGCCTATAGGATGAGCAAGACATTGAGTCCTTACCTGGCTTTAACAATAAACAGATTATCGCCTCTCTCCAGGATTTAGGTATGTGGGCCCCTTCTACCAACATAGAATTGAATAACTCTAATAAGAATGGAATAAGTTCATCCCCCAAAACCTTATATAATTCATTAGGTAGGTTATCTGGACCAACTGCCTTTCCTTTTTTCAACGCCTTTATGCCTTCAACAAGCTCAGCCTCATTTATCTTAGAATTCAATAAGAGCATTTCAGATTCCTCTAAAACTGGGAGATACGCTTTATCTAAGAATTCTCTAACCGACTCCTTCGAATTAACCAAACTTTCTGAATATATTTCCTGAAAAAAAGATACAAATGCCCCCTCGATCTCTTCTTGCTCCATACAGATCTGGTTCGTAAGATCAGATTTAACTGATAAGATATGTCTTTTAGAAAGGTCTGACTTAACCTTCCACGCTAATAATTTACTACAACCTTCTCCATATTCATAGTGTGCATATCGACTACTTTCCCACTTTAACCTACTGCGATTCTCCAAAAAAGCATCTAAGCTAATCCGAACCTTTTCCACTTGGCGTGTCAGCTCCTCTAATAGATCGTTCTTCCCTTCTAATCGTGCATTCTGCATTGAAGCTTGAAGAGTTTTTAGTGACGATTCCATATCTCCCAGCTATTCCCTTCCTTCACGATACTTATATATTGCCAGGCTCACAATCCTCCCTCTTATATAGGCCTTAAACGCATCCCAAACACACCATAAACTTGCTGTTCCTTGATTCAAGAGAAAAAAATCTCTTGTATCTTTTTTTAACACTTCTACTATTGAGTCATCTAGGAATAAAGCGCGATTAATTGTACTCCTAATACCCTTACTTATGACCCTGATGTCCAAGTGTAGTTTTACTGCTGAATGATCTGAAAGGTGTGCTATGTTGTGGGCTACCCTTCTCACCTCTGGGCATAAACTTTTATGTATTAGAAAAAAATCTATTCTAGATCTATGCCCATATTTTTTATTGTAAAATGTGTATCTATCTCCTTCGCCCCCTCTCCAATGCCATATATCTACCAAACCTAAATCCTGCATGGCTTGTTTCACCACTGCCCTCGTTTTAGGTGAGTTAACCATACCCCGAGGGGTTGACTTATCATGAGCAGGATCTAACAGTATATTAAAATCCCCACCTAATACCACTGGGTACCTAGCTAGAAGTAGAATATTAAATAGATCTTGAAATTGCGTTGGATCATCTAGATTTGGCCCGTAGTAACCTGCCACTGTGACCCAGTAACCGCATACACACAGTTCTACCACTACCCATCTTCCCCTAGAGTCGACTTGCACCACTCCTACCTTAAACCTTGTGGATTTTTTAATCAGGACTGCCACACCTTTTATCGTGCTAGTTTGGGAAGAGCATACACTGAATGAAACCCAATTCAACCGTTTAAGCCAGCTCTCCCACTCAATTTGTTGAAGATGGGTTTCCTGCAATATAATGATCTCCTCCTCCGCCAATCGTAAATATTCAAAAATCTTCCTCCTCCTACCTAGCACCCTTAAGCCGTTCACATTCCAAGAAAGGAATTTCAACCTTAGATTGCCATACTTAGACATTCCTAGAAGGAAGGAAAAGAAAAATCATGAACACAGAACCCCCCGTCCTATTTAGGCAAGTCATGAGGACTTTACATTTATCATTTTCAACCCACCTAACCCGAACCAAACCCCTACACCCAGTGCCTCCCACACCCCCCACCAACACCAACACACCACCAAACCTGCACCCCCCCCCAGGGGAATCCTCCCTATTTCTACTAGCATAACCATCCTGTTATCCTCCCGTCGAACTCCCCGTCGGACGGGACTTTCCACTAGGTCTTATTGAGACGCCTTAATCTGATCTATAAATGCACTAACCTCCCCCGGGTCTCTCATGTTATACATTTTATTCTTCCACATGATACGGAGAGCGGCCGGGAACCTTAATTGGACTGTAGCCCCAAGAGAGCGAAGTTCCCGCATAAAGTTTCCCAGTTCCCACTTCCTATCTAACGTTGCTTTGGACACATCTGATCTTATCTTAAAAGACCAATCCCCCTTGGAGAAAACTCCAACTTTAAGGGCTTCAGACAAGATTCTTTCCTTAATAGCGTATGTGTTGAAGTTTATCAAAATCCTCCTAGGGTTTTTCCTTCCGGGATTTTTCTTGAACGGGTCACGATGGACTCTTTGAATATCCTCTTCCAGATTAAGCCCTACTATATTAGGGATGACCTCCTTAATCAAAGCGATCACATAGCCCTTAATGTCTTCCCCTTCCATTCCCTCCGGGACTCCCAAAAGCCTAATATTATTTCTCCTCATGTTATTTTCCAATGTCTCTAATTTATCCTGCAACATCTTTTCTCCACGTTTTAATTGTAAAATATCCTTGGATTGAGCTAACACGCGCTCCTCGTGGGCCTCCACCACAGCCTCCAGCTTACCCAACCAATCTGTTAGCAAGTTGATTTTACTTTCCAAAACTTCACAGGCTTCCCGAATCTTAGTTTGATTATTTTCTGAGATCTCAAATTTTCCCCTAATCTCTTTAGTAAGATAGATTAACAAAGCCTGTACATCCATATCGTGAGACATTGATCCACTAGGAAAATTACCATCTGTTTCTAACAAGGCTAGTGTCTTAGAAGAGCCCTGTCTCTGCCTATCTAGATCCTTGTCTAATGGATTTTGGGCTGAGCCTACAGCTAGACAGCCTTCAGCTAGATTTAATGCCCCTAAATCGCCTAAGATCGGTTGAGCGTCTGCCATGTCTTGTGATGGAAGAATTGTAGTCCGAAAATACCTTGTGATCAAAGATTCGCTCTTTCCCTGAGGCTCAGTTTGACCTTCCTCCAGGAGGGGTAGGGGGTGCTCCACGAATGACACTGTATGATCAATCCCCCTTACAAAGCCCTCACCGTGAGCCTTAGATCCGGAATCTGCTGTAACTGCAGCTACAGTCTCAGATGGCTGAGTCCGTGGGTTAACACTCACACCCAGGGGGCCGGGCTTACTTTTCCTCGCACCAACCAAGTCTTTAACTTCTGCCCGTACACCCCTGGGGCGATGTTTAATTGGAGACATGCACCGTGAGGGTCCAACACTCTCACACTCTCCTCTTACCCAACTCCCATTTAAGTTTCTCCTAGTAGAAGACCCCGGAGTCTCCGGTAAACTCCCACGAAGAGAACAGCGAGAGGTATAAGATCTCCCACGTCGCACACCCCTCACTGCTTCCGCCCCGATACTGGAGTTTGATGCCTGCTTCCAGGACACCACCTCACCACCTCTTGCCGAAGCCAATAACCCCCCCTTCTTGTTCGCCGTTTTCTCTTTCTTTTAATTTTTCCCGACCTAGGCCGGAAAAAACGATACAGAGAGGTAAATTACGGTAATGACGTAGCCTAGTAGCAAAAAATTGTTTTTTTTTGGGTCACCAGCCCACCATGATGTTTTCCAGGCCCAACAAGCTGTAACCGGGGAGAAGCCGAAAAAAGACTCTTACCCAATATCTTAATGTCTGTAACGTACTCAAGATGAAGAGGACTGGTAATGCTAAGAAACAAGATACAAGATTTAAGGGACCAACCTCTAACAAGCCCCTCCCAAGGAAAACCAAGCTAGATGATAATGCCACACTTCCTGTCACAAGAGCCTATTTATAAATCTGAAATATTCCCAATGAAGCAGTAACTTGTGGTCATCAGTACTTCGTACATAACCATGCCTAAAGGCTTGCTCTACCTCGCGAATACTAAGACGTTCGGTAAGTGGCATCTATTTGTTTCATAATACATTTCAGTGCATTGGTTCAGTTTGCTCAGTCTAGCAACAATTTTTTGTAAGAATTGTAAAATGTCAAAAATATGCCAAGACTTAACGTTTTCTGACAGAATGCAGCTTATGAAAACGCACTACCAAGAGCACGGTGTTCAGTTTCTCGACAAGAATTCTGTGCCTGCTTTGTATGGCTGCGTGACAGGCGACGTGTATTAGATGAAAACAAGTTGATGAACTCTGCCTCTGACCTGTTATATCGGGCACCAACCAAACAAAAGAATACCCCGATTCTCCTGGCAGACAGTTGTTGAAGCTCCTCGCTCTGTTCACAGGATTTCCCTTCGGACGACTCTGAAGGCCGCCCCGAACACCGGTCGAGAGCTCCGGCTCTCAGACCCAACGTGCAACGCTAATTACTCTTGGGTGGCGTGCAGGGCAGAATCTTCTGACTTTCCCCTGGCGTCTCTCCAACCTCAACCCCCCCGCGGGGTTCCTCCGCCAAACGCCAAACCACAGCGGCAACTCTCTCAAGCGCCGGTCGGAGAGTTCTGCCTCGCGTCTCGAGTCACGTGTCGTCGGCGTCTCTCATCCGACGAGAGTTCACGGGCAGCTCGTTAGCTGGCCATCATGTTCCCCAATCCCCACAATTACCTCTCGGACAACCAGTGTTGTTCATATATGTGCTTCATTTGATTTTGAGATTAATCTACATTACTCTAGTATTGTTAATATGAGGGAAGTAAACGTACTAAACTTTTATTAAAGGTGTGTTTATTCATGGCTGAAAGGTCATGGTGCGTGACATTTACTGACTCCATTGATTATTGTTTTACTGATTACTAATGATTATTGATTATTGTGCATTGATTATGTATTGGAGGTATGGTAAGAACTTCTTAAACAAGTTAAAAGGTTTATCAACCAATTCGCATCCCCTTGTAAGTTTACTTATTAAGGTCTGACGTGCTAACAGATGTTATCTTCAGAACCATAAGTGTACCCCCGTCACCAGTGTAGAAAAGATAGCCAGACTCCAGGGTAAGTTCGTCTATGACATGTTTACTCCTGAACAACACCTCATATACAGTAACATCCAACCATCAGCATTGACTGCCTACTCAAGCTCATAGTATCCTCTAAACTCCTGGGACATTCTACATTCCATCCTACCCCACAACATTCTACTTGTACATTCCCTGCCCCACTATACCACAGGCTGCTACTGGCCAAATGTGATATTTCCAAACACTGTAGGCCGCTATGCCACCCCTACTACGAGAGTGGTTGATCAGTCCACTGCTGACTGCATGATCTATAAAGCAAAGGATGCCTACATCAGCATGTCAAGCTAGGGGGAGACATAGTTGGAACATTTTTTAATAACTGTGACATGAAAACTGAAAGTAAACATAATATAGTGAGTTTTCTTTAATTTTCGTGCATTATGCCTGACTTTTTTATGGCACTGTGTGATCCAGATGAATATCCTTATGTACTGGCGACTTGTTTGTTGCTACACATTGTAGACACCCAATAACATTGCACAAAATAGCATGTAATGAGGATTATGAAAGATGACAAATCTTAGCTACTGACAAGCAAAATAAAAAAGTGAAAGTCATTAATCAAATTGTGATTTGCCCTTGTGCAATCACCTCCCTTGATATCGTCACAAACAGTAACATTACAATATTTTAATATCTTCTTTGTTTTTTTCAGAAATCTTTCCTGTGAAAACAGCATAACATCTATTTTTTCTTTTGATTGTTATAGCACGTCTGGATTTGCACTTTCCTCTTCTATGATGTGATACAGTGGACAGATCATTTATTATCGCGTTGTTACCCGTGTCAGTAGTACGAGCAGGAGATGTAAGCATTACCTTTCTTTGAGTCTTTAGAAGGCGCACATTATTTCTGTGGGAGATGCACTGACATTCATAACGAACTCAGGAGCTTCGAAAATACCACGAATCTTCAGAAAGGACAATTGGTCTCCTCAAGGGAAAGGTCTTTGGGTGGCATTTGGCTAACGATCTGGCGGTTTTCATCAAAAAGGGACGATGCCCCCCTCCAAGCAAGCCGCATTCGGAAACTGTTCTCAAAGACAAACAAGCATTTGCAATGCAACGGGTCTCGCGTTTGCTCGTGTTAGAGCTGATAGCGTTGTAAACTCCTAACCTGACTTTTCACTCGTAATGAAACCTATCAGCAAAAGTGCATTTATGTACGCAACCGGAAAAAGTGCAACTAACTGTGTAACAGGGTCGATATTATATAAAGCGCTCGACTTCTGCCAAGCGAGATCGCGCTGGGAAAATAGAGAAAGAGTACTCCACGAGCCGGACGGAAAACAGCGAGCCTCGCGTGTTTTCTGTACTTGGTCGATGCACTCGAGGAGGGCTATCCACCGGAAAAGGCATGACATATGCATGCCTTCCACTAATGAAATCAAGCAGATTCTAACAGGCAAGCCCACGAGCCAATGAAAGACACTGACGTGACGTGGACAGGGCTCTGAGCCCTTTTTAATTTCTAAAGCGTCTCGCTTAGCGAAACGCATGCGCATGCGCAAGCGCATGCGACACAGGCTCGACCCTAAAACACCGCACAAGAAATGTCGGTTTGACATTTACATGCTAAAACATTCATGTGTGGTTTGCTGCACAAATGATTTCCCCAGAGAAATCGGGTCACACTTTTACATCCTGTAGAGCACAAAGTGCAAAACATCTCAGCCAACCACCAGAATCTACCATCAGTCGACAAAGATTGCTCGCAGTACTTCCCAACATGCTCCACGCCAGCGTATTTTTGTCAATAATTGCCACGTGACATTGCGTGCAATTACACTACTTAATTAGCAGTCCAGGGCAATCATTGCTCTACTACCCAGAATAATATAAATTGCCAAGTAAATGCTTTGTGTGCAGCCTTTTGACCCCCAACCCCTCTAGCAAGTACATACAATTCACTACACCTTGCAGTCACCAGGCCTCCTCATCACTCAAAGATCTCGTGGAGGGCACACATCACTCAACAGGAGTAGTCGCAAAATTCTTAAAACTTGCTCAACCCAATGCACAACTGTGCTCAAAAGTGAACATTATCATACAATATATACGGCCTCCAAGTGGACAGTGAAAGAATCCCAGCTCTTACGTACAAACCCTGCTTCCCTCCAAATCAAGGGCCTCTTAGCCACAGCAAGCAATTTAAGACCCCAACTGTAGATAAGTGCTTTGCAAAACTCCATCTCTGCATTTGCAAGTAACCAATCACAGGAGCGCAAATTGCAACCTGCTAATATTCATTACGCAGTTTTTTTATGACCCCCCTTACTAACGTACAAAGGCCCATATTTATACTTTTTGACGCAAAACTGCGCCAACGCAGTTTTGCGTCAAAAAAATTAGCGCCGGCTAACGCCATTCTGAAGCGCCATGCGGGCGCCGTATTTATTGAATGACGTTAGCCGGCGTTAGCCGCCGGCGCCGTCTGGTGTGCGTTAAAAAAAACGACGTACACCAGGCAGCGCCGGCGTAGGGGGATATGGAGCTTGGGCGTCAAGAAATGGGGCAAGTCAGGTTGAGGCAATTTTTGCACCTCAACCCGATTTGCGCCATTTTTTTTCACTCCCAACCCCCATAGAAATGACTCATGTCTTAGCAAAGACAGGAGTCATGCCCCCTTGCCCAATGGCCATGCCCAGGGGACTTCTGTCCCCTGGGCATGGTCAGTGGGCATAGTGGCATGTAGGGGGGCACAAATCAGGCCCCCCTATGCCACAATTTTTTTTTTTTTAAAACACTTACCTGAACTTACCTTAATGTCCCTGGGATGGGTCCCTCCAGCCTTGGGTGTCCTCCTGGGGTGGGCATGGGTGACAGGGGGTGTCCCTGGGGGTATGGGGGGGCACCTCTGGGCTCCTTCAGAGCCCACAGGTCCCTTAACGCCTGCCTTTTGCAGGCGCAAAAAAAACGGCGCAAAAGTGGCCGTACGTCATTTCTTTTGACCCGCCCACTCCCGGGCGTGATTTTTGCCCGGGAGTATAAATCCCACGCACATGCCTCGGAGTCGATTTTTTAGACGGGAACGCCTACCTTGCATATAATTAACGCAAAGTAGGTGTCTATGCTAAAAAATGACGCTAACTCCATGGACTTTGGCGCTAGACGCGTCTAACGCCAAAGTATAAATATGGAGTTAGTTTTGCGTCTAAATTGCGTCAAAAAAACTACGCAATTTCGGCGCAAACGGAGTATAAATATGCCCCAAAGTACATTAGTAATGTATACGATTTGCATTGTAAGCTGTTTTCCCATACATAGACCTGTGAGCACAAATTGCACATCCCCTATTTGTGAATGGAAATATTACATTCCGTCTAAAATGAGCCGCGATTTTAACTTGCAACTCTTAGGTTACAACAACGTCCTCTGTATAATGTACGACAATCCTCCAGCAGTTAAACCAAAGTGCAAACATCTTTTTGGAAGGATTCTGTCTGGCGTACTAGTGAAAGCACATGCTTAGAAAGCAGAATCTATTGTTTTCAGGGGGTTTAGAGGTGAAGAGTTTCAGGAATGCAGAATCATCTCTTTGGACTGGCATTTCTGTCGCACCAAAGGGACTGGTTGTTTCTCTGGGTAAACTTAACAGGGTCGATATTATGTAAAGCGCTCGACTTCTGCCAAGCGAGATCGTGCTGGGAAAATAGAGAAAAAGGAGTCCACGAGCTCGATGGAAAACAGCGAGCCTCGCATGTTTTCTGTACTTGGTCGATGTGCTCGAGGAGGGCTATCCACCGGAAAAGGCATGACGTATGCATGCCTTCCACTAATAAAATCAAGCAGATTCTAATAAAGGGAAGCCCAGGAGCCAGTGAAAGACACTGACGTGACATGGACATGGCTATGAGCCCTTTTTAATTCCTAAAGCATATCGCTTAGCTAAATGCATGTGTACGTGCATGTGACGCAGGCTCGACCCTAATAAATGAGATGGTCATTGTAGCATGCTGAAATAATCCAAATGTCTCATCCAAAACTGAAAATACGCCTACTTCTCAGGAAATACATTTGAAAACCTTGAGTCCACAGCTAGAAAAATGTAATACATTTTAAGAAGGAAAAGAAGCACAACGAACGAGAGCGACAAACAACTACAACATAAATGTTAGAGCTCGATCTGTAAAATGCAGCACACATGGAACTGTAACACCAATGTAACTAAACTTATCACATTTTTGTACTGTATGTGGTATTGCAACAAACAGCAAAGTAGTGAAAGGAATGATGATGATCTAGGTAGTGGGCAAGTTTATTGTTTCAGTTAACTAAAACCACAACAATTTCATGGGATAAAAATATAAACTATCGCAATTTATAACAAAATAAAAGAAGTGTACTTATGGTTTTCTCGTGCAATATCTTCTGTGAATCGAGTCTATTACTTAAAATATGAAAAAAACGCAACAGCAATATAAAATTGCATACACATTATTATATACAAATGTTGTGACTCCATCTCCATCGAACTGAACATCATTTTTTAAAATTTTATCAGAAAATCAGAACAAAATATTTTGGCCACACATGCGACAATAAAAGTGAACACAATAAAAACACCACAGTGCCGTAAATCAGATAATAAATAGATAAAAACATATTAACATGCCAAGTCCAAACATAGAGGCCCTCATTACAACTTTGACGGGCGGCGGAGGCCGCCCGCCAAAGTTGCGCCGCAGGAATACCGCACCGCGGTCTGAAGACCGCGGCCGGCATTCTGAGTTTCCCGCTGGGCAGGCGGGCGGCCGCCTTAAGGCCGCCCGCCAGCCCAGCGGGAAACAACCTTCCCACGAGGACGCCGGCTCGGAATCGAGCCGGCGGAGTGGGAAGGTGCGACGGGTGCTACTGCACCCGTCGCGTATTTCACTGTCTGCTATGCAGACAGTGAAATACAAGCGGGGCCCTCTTACGGGGGCCCCTGCAGTGCCCATGCCATTGGCATGGGCACTGCAGGGGCCCCCAGGGGCCCCGCGACACCCCCTACCGCCATCCTGTTCCTGGCGGGCGAACCGCCAGGAACAGGATGGCGGTAGGGGGTGTCAGAATCCCCAAGGCGGCGCAGCATGCTGCGCCGCCTTGGAGGATTCTGACGGGCAGCGGAAAACCGGCGGGAGACCGCCGGTTTTCCTGCACTGACCGCGGCCAAAGCGCCGCGGTCAGAATGCCCTAAGGGGCACCGCCAGGCTGTCGGCGGTGCTCCCGCCAACCGCGAGCCTGGCGGTCACAGACCGCCAGGCTCGTAATGAGGGCCAGAGTTTCCTAATCAGGTACGAAACGATCTATCAGATCAGCAAATAAAAACGCCATACCAAAACAGTAAAGATTTCCTTCTGCTGAGAGCACACCTCCAGAAAGAGCAAATATTATTACAATTAGCGAGGGAATAAAACTGTTGTAGGTACACCCAAGCAGCTCCTGCATATCTAGTCCCCTTTCTTCGAATAATCAGGATTAAAAACTGCACTGAAAGGTCGTTGAAAAGCTAATAGAAGACAACAAAATGCAAGAGACTTTGCGGGGAGGTTTCGTCACAGGGCATAAAAATATTTTAGTGAGATCGAATTGGCCCAAAGTAGACCCCAAGTTTCACCTCACAAAGTCCAACTTGAACCTAGTGAGCAGATACCTGTCCCAGTAGTTACTCACCCATTCAAGAGAGAGAGTTGGACCTCCACATAATCTCTGACAGACCGCTTTTCAAACTCCTGACACTCCCTCAGTGATCTTGACCTATCCATGAAGGCGGTTTTAACCCACAGTACATCAGACTTCTTTATGGAGGCTGGACTGGTAAAAAGGGACGGCCTGTCCAGTTTAGTTAATTTGGCTGAAATATAGTCTAACCACAGGATTTCCATACCTTTATCACTCTAGGCAATCAAAGCTGTTTTTTTTTTTATTAAGGCAGCATGAGAGCTGGCCCAGATGGAACACCAGAGGAGCAGAAGGGCAAGGTTAATGGCATCCTCCGCATACTCCATCCCATGTTCCAGATGAACAATAAAAGTGGTTCTGTTATGGTTAACCTGGAGAACACTAGAATTCACATACCCACAAATCCTAGTGCCAAAGTTCAGGACAGGGAGACATTTCCTCCTGTATACTTCCAAAAGAGGGGCCACAAGTTTCTTGCTGTTTTTGTCCAGGTTAAAAACACAACCCACAGCATTAGAAAATCTGTTCCTCACCCTAGTTATGCATGGCTCCAACTTGACCTGGTGTCCATTACCACCCCCAAATAGGAAAACTCAGCAAACCTGGGCAACGGGTTGACCATTCAGCGCAATACCCTGCATCCTGTTGTTCTTTGGGTTACAAACCATGATAAAAGTTTTCGCTTGGTTGGTAGCCAAGCCTAGGAATCCCATAAAGAATACAAACTTCTGAAATAAAATATGAAGGCCATTGGGAGTTCTGGATAATAAAACCGCATCATCTGCGTATAGTAAAACCAGGACTTTTTACCTACCTGCCCTAGGGACATCCAAAGCGACACCAGAAAGGGCTGCACCTAAAACATTTATATACAAAAGAAATAATATAGGGGCCAGAACACAGCCCTGCCTCACCCCGTGACCCAGCTTAAAGCTATCAGTCCTCTCATCGAGTATGCCATATCTCATGAAAGCCAACAGATCAAAATAGAGACCTCTCACAAACAGTACCAAATCAGCTTCAACCCCCAAATCGGAAAGGCTCTCTCATAATTTAGACCTGACAATGCTATTAAAAGCACAGGAAAGATCCATAAAGGTTAGCAGACCGATCCCTACCTAGCAATTGTATATTTGCTAACCAAAAGATATACGTTTAGGCATTGCTCAATTGTGGCGAGCCCCTCCTGGAACCCATACTGCACTTCAGACAGCATGTCAGTCACCTTCATCCAAATAAGGAGGTGTTCCAGGACAGCTCCCCCAGCTAATTTAACTGCAGAATCCAATAATGATATTGGATGGTAACACCCTGGTAGTAAAAGGTTACAGTTCTTAAAAATAGGCACAATAACTGTAGTGTGGCTAGATGATGTAAGGGCTACTTTGCAAATCGCATTAAAGGAATTACCAATAAAAGGGGGAAGGGGTTGGAAATCCAGGCACAATTTGTACAAGTCCATTTGGACTCCATCAGGGCCCGGGCTTTATTTGATAGACTCCTCAGGATTGCCTCCAAAACCTCTTCATAGGTAAAATTAATGGCTAAGGGGAAAACCACCTTCTCCTCAGCATAACACTGATCATCCCTCAAGCTGTAGACTGCCTTAAAGTGGTCAACCCAGGCCCATGCCTCTTTACTGATGGACGAGATAACCGTATTAGACTTGGCATCTATGGGCCAAAAAGCCCTGGTTCCTTCAACCTGCATGCCTTACCAGATTACCCCAAGACTAATTTTGCAGTTCTTTGTTCCTATTCCGGAGGATTAGCTTATATTGAAATCCACATATTTTAATTTTATTAATGCCCAGGGGGACCTCTTAAGAGCCTCATGGTCTAATTTCGAGGCCACCTACAGGGCTGGTCGAACCACCCAGTTTCCACAGGCCTGAGTTGCAAGGCTTCATAAGCAGCTTGTTAATTTCCACATTCAGTTTAACAAAAGAGCTAACTCACTCCCTATAGGAATTGGTTAGGCTAAGGCAGTTAGATACCAGTGAGGGATGCAAAGTACACAAACTGGAGAAAAGAGTTTTTAAATTTGCCTTTCTCCAAGTCAAGCGCAAGCCCTAAGTAGCCCAACCATACACTTAGAAGCCCTCCCCCACCGGTTACAAAAACATAAACACTAACAGAGGAGTAATCTTCCATCTCAAAAGTGGCATTAGCTGGGTAATTTAAATCACAGACCTCAATGGCATTCACCATACCTAGAGTCTTGATTAACAAGATGAAGGCGAAGCCCGTCCTATCGCTATGCCTGTAACCATGCTCAAGCCCAAGGTCAGCACTCAAGCTAGGGCCTTTTCCAACTGCAACACCCCCGAAAGTGGCATTAAAGTCATCTCCCACGACAACTTCATGTCCCTTACACAAGTAGGCAAGTTTAATCCAAGCCCTCAATAAAATTGTGGACTGAATTAAAATTCATAAAACACTTTGATTGAAAAATAATTTATAAAAGTTAATAAAACAATATTGAAATTCTCAGGTCACCTAACAAGGAGTGCTTGTAAATAAGAACAATGAGAAGGGATCACATTAACGTTGCAGTTTGGTATTGTTTTAATCCAGGACAAAAGCCCCACCCTGGCCGCTCAGACAAGGAGGGGACTGTGGGGACATGGTAAGGGTAATAGCCATCTGGGCACAAAACACTGGTCACCCATGTTTACTGATTTTTTTTTATATCATAGCCACAGACAAACTTGACCCAGTCCACACAAGCCATTTTGTTACCAAAAAATTGTCTTAACAACTTGAGCACATGGAACATGGATTTAAGGATTTGCCACATAACTAGGCCAGAGGCAGGAGAGTTAAGCTCAGGCAGTCCCTAATTTACAAGTTGTACACAAGCCAAGCCAAATTAGGGCCATAAGCAGATGAAGGTTCGGTATAATCAGCCTCCTCTGGGGTCTGGTAAACCACTTCCTCTCTGGAGACCAGTCAGTCAATATCTGACAGGTCCTCAGGGGGTGAAAACAATTATACACTGGCAAATGTAAGAGAGAAGGCTGCACCAATATTTTTAAGGGAAACCTCTCTGTGCCACCCACACTCTTAGTCAGATCTTTATTAAAAAACCCAATAGGAAGCAGTTTTATCTTGCCATCCTTATTATGCCCTTATCTGGAAGCCCAAATCATCTCCCCTGAGACCCTTAAGTGTCTAAAAGAAACAATAATGCAATCTCCAACAAATTCTTTCCACGACTTTCCCACCCACCCTACTCTCCTTGCCATGTTGATCTCTTGAAAGAGATTACCCTGGCCAGAAACATTATCATGTAACCAATGAACGGCCTTATTCATTAGGTAAACCGTAGACTCTTTGGCTTCAGGTGATAACCCTGGGACATCAGCAAGGACAATCACATATTGGCTGGCAGAAGGTGGTAAATCACATCGAGTAGAATTTTTATCAGCCAAATTTTCCTTGTTGGGGGCTGAATTGAGGTGACAGGTAAAATGTAGGCCTCCTACAGACAAGCCCCTCGGCATAGAGTGGGGAAAAGGTAAGGGGCAAAGGGAACTTGAGCTATACCTGGGGCATAGGGGCAGTGATGGTCCTCATTATGTGGAACAGCAGAAATGGAAGCAGCCTGACTTGCAACAAAATCAGCCCCTATCCTCTCTACCCCTTCAACTTCCTCCCGGAGGCTGACCCTATTGGGTTGACAAGAGCGTGAGTGGGGAGAAAGGCAGTTTTACTTAGCTACAATGACACCTAAAAGTGCACAGACAGAGTCAAATTTTCTGGAAAAAAGAGGCATTAAGATCCTCAAACAACATAGTAAATTTCCCAAGGCATAAATCTTCATTGAGGGCCCCTCAAGCTAACAGACTAGATGCACAAAACCTCATAGGTCTGTGGCATTGCCTCCTTGCTGGGTAGCCTGTAAGTCCCCCTGCTCCTAGCCTGGCAGAATTGCCTCCTCTGAAACTGATTTGGCTGCCACTGCTGCCACAGCTGACGTATTCCCCACCTCACAAAGAGTCAGATTTACAAAAAACCTGTGGCAGCGCGGTGCTATGGCAAAATCAGCAGCGCCACGGTGCACCTGTTTTGAAATGCAGGGTTGCACTGTATTTACAAGAGTATGGTGCAGCCATGTGTTTCGCCCTATGCCGGCGCTAAATTAAGCTCCTTGTACCCACACAAGCATCCTGGTACCATGGTGCAGGGGTGTCTGCGTTGGGAGGAGTGATTGTTTGTGTGCAGGAAGAGATACCTTCCTGCACATAAACAATGTAAAATGGCAATTTGGCACTTCTATGTGTACTGCATTCTGCAGCACACATAGAAGTACCAAAGCGTAATTTCTGAATGATTGTTTATATGCAGGAAGGGACACCTTCCAGCACATAAACAATCATCCATGGCATTTTGCTTGTTCCATGTGTGTGCTGCAGAATGCAGCACACACAGAAAAAGCAAAATGCGAGGGGGGAATAAAAGCATTCCTCCTCATTTTGCCATTCTAACGCCACCCCTGGGGTGGCATTAGTTTTTTATGCTGTGACAGATTTACAATTTCTCGTAAATCTGGGGCAGCGTCAAAAGCAATGAGAGTTGCAATGGAACGCCCACTGTAACACCCATTGCACGAATCTCTGATGAAGAAAACTGAAGGGGAGAGGCCCATATTTACAAGGAGTCAAAAAGCAACAAAAAGTGGTGTTACACTTTCTTGTAACTATAGAGCAGTGGTTAGTGCTACTGGGGCGTTGGAAAAAGTGACGCTCCAGTGGTAATAGGGCCTTGTAAATTCGGCCCAAAGTCCCCAAGAGGAGCATCAGCAGAAACCAGAACAGGACTGAGAGATATACCAGGAGAAGAAGTAAGAGACAAGCAGCTTTCTGCCCATTCAATTTCTTTAAAATTAACCCCCACTGCCTGTACAATAAAGCCATCAAGAGTAGAACAAGAAGCAGCTGGGGGGCAATTACAGGTTTGCATTTTCCCATACTGTCTAGTTCGTAAGTTCAGCTGAGCAACTCAGAAAAAGGCAGAAACAGTACCTTAAAAGGAGCAGAAGAAAGAGGGTGGGCTCAGCCCAGCCTCATCCAGGCATAGACGAGGGCAGATGGGCCCTCTCTTGGACCAGTCTTTGCCTGGGTGAGTGTCCTGGCACGTCCCACACGTCACATGCTGTGGGAGCCTGCAGGGTCTTAAAAGGCACCTAAGGTGTGCAGATGGCTTGGCAGCCCTCCTGCCACAAGTGTTCCTGGGGCTTAGAGTCCTGCCCCCTGTCAGCAACACACAATGATGTCCCCTGCTGTGGGAGCCTGCAGGGCCTTAAAAAGCACCTCTGGGTGAGCAGATGGTGTTGTGACCCTCCTGCTGTAAGTGTTCCTGGGGCTTAGAGTCCTGCCACTTATCAGCAGCATCACAATGATGTTTGATTTTATCATGATGTTGGTTTTAAATTAGTAAAGCTGTGCAGAGATGGTTACAATGTTGGTGCAAATAGAAAGTACCAAATGTAAACTTGTGCTCAACCTCTATAGGCAGTCAAATCATGAGTAGTGCAGATTTTGTCTCTAAGTTATCCTTGGGTGGGAAAGAATATTTAGCATGGGGTACCTCCTCCAGAGGGATCGATTTATATCCAGACCAGAAATGTAACAAATTTGCAGTTTAACTCCGGGTCCCCCGGGTTGAGGCATGCTATTATTGATTACCTGCATGTACGGATGCCACTGTATTTAAAGCTTCTCTTTAGCAATTCTAAGAGAAGTTTACGAAGTGCTGGACAAACACAAATCCAATGAATAAAGTCCTCTTTTTCCCTTTTACAGGGTCTATAAGTTGCGGAGCCGGTGTATTTCCACACTGGTTGGCTTGCTAATGCAGGAAAACTTCCCATACCAAAGGTTACAAATCAAGGTTTTATGTGTGCTTCATAGGGAGTTGCGAGATAGCGAGCTGGTGTCAAGGTGTTATTGTATTTGACAACCATCCATGCATGAAAACAAGGGGTAAGTATGATTTTATCTTCTAAACTGGACTGCAGCTTTATGGACCTGTTTTCCGTTTTATTAAAAGCAACATGTGATGCACCTACAGCCCACCGTTCAGTAAGACACAGAGACATATTTAAGAAAAATGGTGCTGCACATGGTGTAGCACCACTTTTCTTGCATCCCTTAGTACCTGTAGGAAAGTACCATCTTTCTTGACATGGTTACCCACCTTTTTCTGCCTGATGTCAGTGTGCTTGACTCCGTTCACTTAGATCCTGCGAACCAGGACCCCACTGATTCGGAGGACCCCACCTGCTCTTTCTCCCAAAACTCTATATTTCATCTACAAGTGGCACACTGGTGCCTTATTATAAGTCCCTAGTATATGGTACCTAGGTACCCAAGGCATTTGAGTTCCAGGGGATCCCTATGAGTTGCAACATAGATTTTGCCACCCATAGGGAGCTCAGGCAAAGGCTTCTGCAGGACTGCCATTGCAGCCTGCGTGAAAAGATGCAAGCACCCTTTCACTGCCATTTTTCACTACACCAGGTTACTTATGAGTCTCCCCTATGGCATGCCTTCCAGCCCAGAGGGCAGGGTGCAAAGTACCTGTGTGTGAGGCACCCCTGCACTAGCAGAGGTGCCCCCACGAACTACAGGCCCATTTTCCCAGACTATGTGAGTGCGGGGACTACCTATGCCCAGCTACATAATGGTAACTCCCAAAATAGGCATGTTTGGTATTAAATATGTTGAAATCATACCTCAGGCTTTTGTAAGCATTGGTTGTATGATTCCATGCACTCTGGGACTCCTTAGAGGACACCCAGTATTGCCATTACAGCCTTGCTGAGGGTTTCTAGGCAGCCCAAGCTGCGGCCACCTCCCAGATAGGTTTCTGCCCTCCTGTTGCCTGAGAAGCTCGAGCCGAGGAAGGCAATGTAGGAGGCTGGCCTGGTTTGTAGTGGGTACCATGGGTACTTACACCTTATACCAGGTCCAGTTATCCCTTATTAGTGAAATGTAGTAGTGTTCTAGCAGCTAAGGCTGATAGAGGAGCCAAGAGTGGCAGAGCAGCTTAGGCTGAACTAGGAGACATGCAAAGCTCCTGCAATACCACTTATAGTTACACAGTACTTATACACAAGTAAAGACAATTCTCAGTGTTACCAAAAATAAAGGTAGTTTATTTGGGTGACACAAGGCCAAAAATATCTGAGAGGCAATACTCCTTCTGGAGGTAAGTATTATACACAATATATACACTAGACACCAAACTAAGGTAAGTAATTAGGAAAAAAAAGTCTAGGTACAACATAAACCATAGACTAAGAGCCCAGGAAAGTAGGAGTAACGTACTGCATGTTTCCTTAGGACACACTACAAGCTGTGATTAGGGTTATTGCAAGAACCAAGCAAGACTGCAAATAACAAATGGTGGATTCCTGGACCTGAAGAACTGCAAAGAGAGGAGACCAATCCAGATGTCAGAAGAAGTTCCAGGAAGGACAGGAGCCCCTGCCAACCTAGAAGAGGGTGCAAAAGAAGAGTACCCGGTTGGGCGAAGACTGCAGAAATGCACCAAAGGAAAATGGCTTCAGGTTACTGCATGATGCAAAGGATGTCCTGCGGAAAGATGTTGGATGCAGGCGAGTTTCGGTGCTTGATTCGTCAAACAAGCCTTGGTTCGTGCAGTCACATTTTGTGTCAAAGTGGCACTGCCTGAACTCAGGAGAGAACTGGGGGCCTCAACTCAGCCTGAGGAGGCAGAGGGGGCTCCACCCACTGGAGGGAACCCACAGATGACCAGGCAGCACCAACAGAGGTCACCGGGACTTGGTTGGTGCAGCACTACAAAAGAAGGTCCCACGCCACCGGAGGACAACTCAGCGAGTTAAGCGTCGCAAGATAGAGTGCTGGGGACCTGGGCCATGCTGTGCACAAACGATTCTTGCAAATAGTGCACAGAGGCCCAAGGAGGTGAATATGATGTGGTGCACCGGGGTACCGTCGCTAATGGGGAAGGCAAGCTCTTACCTCCTCCAAATTTGGACAGCAGGACCTTATGACAGTCTGTGTCAAAGGGGTTCACCACCTGTGTTCCAAGGAGCATGCTCGTCACCAGGAGAGGAGTCCAAGAGAACCGGTCAGTGACTTAGAAAGTGCCAGCAAAAGCAGGGAAGTGACTCCATCACTCCACGGGAGATTTCTTCGGTCCTTCTGGTGCACGGTAAAGACAGGGAGCTGAAGTTGTAGAGGAAATGTAACCCTTCTGGATACTTTGTTGCTGTTACAGCGGTTCCTGGAACAGTCTTAGGTCGATCTGAGGTCAGAGGTTGAAGTAGTAGTTGCAGAGGATTCCTGCTGGAAACTTGCAAGTAGAATCTGAAGAGAAACCCACAGGAGAGACCCTAAATAGCCCTGTGAGGGGGATTAGCTACCTTATCAGGTATGGACCTATCAGGAGGGGTCTCTGATGTCACCTGCTGGCACTGGACACTCAGAGGCCTCCAGGGTGTCCCCACTCCTTGGAAAACAAGATGGCGGAAGTCTAGCACCCATTGGAGGAGCTCTGGACACCACCCCCAGGGTGGTGATGGACAGGGGAGTGGTGACTCTCCTTTCCTTTGTCCAGTTTCAAGCCAGAGCAGGGACTGGGGGTCCCTGAACCGGTGTAGACTGGCTAATGAAAGGAGGGCTACATCTGTGCCCGTCAAAACATTTCCAGAGGCTGGGGGACGCTACTGCTCCCCAGCCTGTAACACCTATTTCCAAAAGGAGAGGGTGTAACACACTCTTCCCAAAGGAAATGCTTTGTTCTGCCTTCCTGGGACTGAGCTGCTCAGACCCCAGGAGGGCAGAACCCTGTCTGTGAGGTGGCAGCAGCTGTAGCTGCATTGCAAGCCTCAGAGAGCTGGTTTGGTAGTACTGGGGTCCATGGTGGAGCCCCCAGGATGCATGGAATTGGCTCCCCAATACCAGATTTAGGATGGGGGGACAATTCCATGAGTTTAGACACCTTATATGGCCATATTCAGAGTTACCATTGTGAAGCTACATATAGGTATTGACCTATATGTAGTGCACGCGTGTATTACTTCCACGCACTCACAAAGTTCCAGGAATTGGCCCTGAACTATGTGGGGGCACCTTTGCTAGGGCAAGGGTGCCCTCACACTCAGTAACTTTGCACCTAGCCTTCATTAAATGAAGGTTAGACACATAGGTGACTTATAAGTTATTTAAGTGCAGAGAAAATGGCTGTGAAATAATATGTGCGCTATTTCACGCAGGCTGCAGTGGCAGGCCTTTGAAGAGGGTTGTCTGAGCTTCTTATGGGTGGCAAAAGAAATGCTGCAGCCCATAAGGATCTCCTGGAATCCCATTGCTCTGGGTACCTAGGTACCCTATACTAGGGACTTATAAGGGGGATCCAGTGTGCCAATTGAAATTGGTAAATTAAGTCACTAGCCTATAGTGAAAAATTTAAAGCAGAGAGAGCATGAGCCCTGAGGTTCTGGTTAGCAGAGCCTCAGTGACACAGTTAAGCACTATACAGACACACACATTAGGCCATAAACTATAGGCACTGGGGTCCTGACTAGCAGGATCCCATTGAGAGAGGCAAAACCATACTGACCTACAGGCAAAGATGTGAGTAACATGCCAAGAAAGATGGTACTTTTCTACAATAGTTGAGTCCTAATTTAAGGTAGAACTACTTTTTATCTCTAGGTTCACATATTGCAGGGCTAATCTATGCACAGTGCGATTGAGGAAGAGTACACTGAATTTTCAGTTTGCTGTGAATACTGGCTAAGAACCTTTCAGTCGCAAGGTTGATTCCAGAAAATGTAACTTTCCAGGGTGTGACATTCCTAAAAGTTTGGACAATTACATTTTGAATAATTGGGGGAACTTGTGTTTTCTCAAGGACCTCCTGATGATTTTCACCATTTTTGGGCCTTTGGTATTAAGAAAAAGGTGTGCAGTTGAAGTGCACTACTTGCAATTCCCGGTTCAGCTGAATTACAGGACTCAAAGGAACATGTTTACTAATAGTTCATACAAGGCAGATCAGCAAGGCAAAATGTTGCACTCCATTGCCTGTACAGAGGCAGCTGAACAGTGACATATTTACCAAGATATGGCACTGCATAGCTACCTCTATGTGCCGGGGCACTTATGGCTGCCTAGCGCTAATGTAGACACCCTTGTTCCATAGTGCAAGGGTGTCTGGGTTACAGGCAGGATTGGTTTTGTGCAGGTAGGGCATCTTAGGGGTTTATTCCTCTTTGTATGTATGCTGTGGAATGCAGAACATATGCAAAGAGGAAGTAACTAGGAGAAATAAAGATAATCTCCTTGACATGCCAAGTTCGGATAGGCACATCATTGTTTGTAAATTTGGGCTTCTGTCAAAATACATGGGTGAATGCACAGGAGCAATAATGCTCTGCCCATGAAATGCGTACCCAATGCAAAGTAATTCAAGTTAGTTCTTTGCACCGCATTGAGTTACTTTGTATTTACTAAATCACACAATATCACCCAAATTAACTTTGTGTGGCTTAGTAAATGTCAAAATGGATTCTGCGCCAGGGCTGCACTACGAAAGTGTTGCAACGCAAACACAAAATCGTAGTAAGGCTGGGCCAGGGTCTACTGCAGAAACATTTTGGTCATCATTTAGTTGTCGGACGATGGAACACTTGTCACAAAAGTGACAGATATCCAGTCTGCTGAATTACGATCCCCATAGGAAATCATGGGATCGTAATACAGTAGACGATGTATCCATCACATTTGTAACAGAGTATTTCCCTGGGCTGACTTCTAAATCAGGCCCTTTGTTGCTTAAAGGTATGTGTGACCTAAAATTGTCTCAAAAGTTCTGATTTTCATGTCCACCACCAGAAGCAAAGAAAAAGTGCAATCAACACAAAGTTGATAGCGTTTAGCCAGCAAGCCTTTAAAATTTTGCAATTTTGCACCCCCTACTATTTACGTGGCAATGAAAACTCTGA
The DNA here is from genome assembly GCF_031143425.1 of Pleurodeles waltl. Taxonomy (NCBI): domain Eukaryota; kingdom Metazoa; phylum Chordata; class Amphibia; order Caudata; family Salamandridae; genus Pleurodeles; species Pleurodeles waltl. The sequence goes on from NW_027150395.1 coordinate 1,139,374, forward strand.
CAAATTATCCAAAAATGTCTGCTTTTCGTACTGATGCCCAATGTGAAAAGTCCCACAAACCACGGAAAGTTGGGACATTTTCCACAGGCAACTGCGAAACGCGTCAAAGTAAAAGCAGTCTTTGCTACTTTGCACACACTTACTCATTGCCACATCCATGAAAGCTGTTGTCAATGAAATGTCCAGACCACTTTGGATCTGCCAGTTCCTACCCTAATATAGAGCATAAGTAAGCATTAAAAAATAAGGGTTGGAATAATACATGGAAATTGAAGCTTTAACATATGCTAATAGCTCAGATCGCTGCTTATTCATAAAATAGTGTCAGTACCTACTTTTCCATTTAGATCATTCTCGGGGTCATTACAATAGAAGTACCCAAATTATCATTGGTGACAGCTTCCAATTTGTACTTAGTTCACAGGCTGAGATGAAAAAAGGAAATCTGTAGCATAATTCAATGACAGATTCATCTCTTCCCTAACTAAGTTAACATGAGTAGGCAACGCTCATCATGCTTAAAGTTTTAACAGTGGAGTCATGCAGCAGACTATTTAAAGTGTACGACTAATTAAGACCATTACAAGTTTTAAGAAAACAGCACATCAGATTGTTAGAAGAAAAATGTTGTTCCAGAGGTATTTACGTTGTAGCTTTTGTTTGTTAGCCAGCAGTCCAGCAACCATTAACATCAAAGAAACATAACAGACATCAAAAAGTTAGAAAAAGCATATCTTTTATCATGTGCTGCCTATTTTGCAGTTACATCCGATCGTGCCTAAACATACCATTTGCTTGATAACGAAGTTTATTGGGTCCAAACAGTTTACAGTTTTGCCAAAAACTTGGTACCACTCCGGCGAAAGCAAAAGGTCGGATTGTCGTTGATTGTCTTTATGAGGCCTCTTCATTTCGGCGTGCAGAGAAAAGGTGTAAGAGGCTGGTCTGGCTTATAGCGGGTACCTTGTGGTACTTACAACCTGTGCCAGGTCCAGTTATCCCTTATTAGTAAAATAGAGGTGTTTCTAGCAGCTTAGGCTGATATAAGGTAGCTATGGCAAAGCAGATTAGGCTGAACTAGGAGACATGCAAACCTCCTACTAAACCACTTATATAGCACAATATCATAAGAAAACACAATACACAGTTACTAAAAATAAAGGTACTTTATTTTTATGACAATATGCCACAAGTATCTCAGTAAGTACCCTCAGTAAGAAGGTAAGTAATATACACAAGTTATATGCACACAAACCCAAAACAGGTAAGTAAGAGGAAGAAAAATAATGCAAACAGTGTAGAACTGCAATAGGATGCAATAGGTGAACATAGGTCTAGGGGCAACACAAACCATGAACTCCAAAAGTGGAATGCGAATCACGAATGGACCCCAGACCTATGGGAGCTTGTAGAGGGTTGCTGGGACTGTAAGAAAACAGTCAGGGTGTCCAATATACCCCACCCCAAGACCCTGAAAAGTAGGAGTAAAGTACACCTACTACCCCAAAAGGACACAATAGTCGTGATAGGGGGATTCTGCAAGACCACAAACACCAGCAAAGCACTGAAGACAGATTCCTGGACATGAGGACCTGAAAGGCAAGGGGGCCAAGTCCAAGAGTTGCAATAGTGTCCAGGGTGGGCAGGAGCCCAGAAAACCCTGGATGAAGGTGCAAGGAAGGTGTCTCCGGATGGAAGAAGCTTAGGATTCTGCAACAACAAAGAGAGCTAGGAATTTCTCCTTTAGATGGAAGATGTCCCACGGCGTGCTGAAGGTTGCAAAAGTATTCCCACGCAGAAATAACACAAACAAGCCTTGCTAGCTCCAAGGGTTGGGGTAGAGGTTTTTGGGTGCTGCTGGGGACCAGGAAGGACCAGGATGTCACCCCTTGGAGGAGGAGACAGATGGGGCACTCAGCAACTCATAGAGCCCCCACAGAAGCAGGCAGCACCCGCAGAAGTACCAGAGCAGGCACTTAGAAGATTTGTGAACCGGAGCTGGCTCAGAGTCACAAAGGAGGGTCCCACGACATCAGAGTCCAACTCAGAGGGTTGAGCACTGCAGGATGGAGTTCTGGGGACCCATGCTAGGATGTGCATGAAGGAATCCTTGGAGGAATGCACAGAAGCCGTAGCAGCTGTAAATCATGCAGTACACAGGTTTGCAGTCTAGCATGGGGAGGCAAGGACTTACCTCCACCAAACTTGGACTGAAGGATCACTGGACTGTGGGAGTCACTTGGATAGAGTTCCTGTGTTCCAGGGACCATGCTCATCAGGATGAGAGGGGTCCCAGATGACCGGTGATGCTGTCTTTAGGTGCCTGCGTTAGCAGGGGGAAGATTCCGTCGACCCACTGGAGATTTCTTCTTGGCTTCCAGTGCAGGGTGAAGCCAGACAGCCCCCAGACCGTGCACCACCAGGAAACAGTTGAGAAAGTCGGCAGGATGAGGCGCTACAATGTTGCTGGTAGTCGTCTTGCTACTTTGTTGCAGTTTTGCAGGCGTCCTAGAGCAGTCAGAGGTCCATCCTTGGCAGAAGTCGAAGAGGGAAGTGCATGAGCTCCTGCATTAGATATCTGAAGAATTCCTCAGAGGAGACACCCTAAATAGCCAGAAAAGGAGGTTTGGCTACCAAGAAAGGAGGATTTCCTTCCAAGAAAGGTAAGAGCCTATCAGAGGGGGTCTCTGACATCACCTGCTGGCGCTGGCCACTCAGAGCAGTCCAGTGTGCCCCCAACACCTCTAAATCCAAGATGGCAGAGGTCTGGGACACACTGGAGGAGCTCTGGGCACCTCCCCTGGGAGGTACTGGTCAAGGGAGAGTTCACTCCCCTTTCCTTTGTCCAGTTTCATGCCAGAGCAGGGCTGGGAGATCCCTGAACCGGTGTTGACTGGCTTATGCAGAGATGGGCACCATCTGTGCCCATTAAAGCATTTCCAGAGGCTGGGGGAGGCTACTCCTTCCCAGCCCTGCACACCTATTTCCAAATGGAGTAATAGGGTGTAACACCCTCTCTCAGAGGAAATCCTTTTTTCTGCCTTCCTGGGCCAGGGCTGTCTGGACCCAAGGAGGGCAGAATCCTGTCTGAGGGGTTGGCAGCAGCAGCAGCTGCAGTGGAAACCCCGGAAAGGCAGTTTGGCAGCACCCGGGTTCTGTGCTAGAGACCCGGAGATCATGGAATTGTCACCCCAATACCATTCTGGTATTGGGGGGACAATTCCATGATCTTAGACATGTTACATGGCCATGTTCGGAGTTACCATTGTGACGCTATACATAGGTAGTGACCTATGTATAGTGCATGCGTGTAAAGGTCACCCCGCACTCACAAAGTCCGGGGAATTTGCCCTGAACATTGTGGGGGCACCTTGGCTAGTGCCAGGGTGCCGACACACTAAGTAACTTGGCACCCAACCTTCACCAGGTGAAGGTTAGACATACAGGTGACTTATAAGTTACTTATGTGCAGTGAAAAATGTCTGTGAAATAACGTGGACGTTATTTCACTCAGGCTTCAGTGGCAGGCCTGTGTAAGAATTGTCTGAGCTCCCTATGGGTGGCAGCCCATAGGGATCTCCTGGAACCCCAATACCCTGGGTACCTAAGTACCATATGCAAGGGAATTATATGGGTGCATCAGTGTGCCAGTGAGAATTGGTAGATTTAGTCACTAGCCTGCAGTGACAAATTTAGAAAGCAGAGAGAGCATAAACACTGAGGTTCTGGTTAGCAGAGCCTCAGTAATACAGTTAGCCACCACACAGGGAACACATACAGGGCACATACTATGAGCACTGGGGTCCTTCCTAGCAGGATCCCAGTGCCACAGGGGCTAAACATACATACATACAGTGAAAATGGGGGTAACATGCCAGGCAAGATGGTACTCTCCTACACAAGGTACCTAATTCGACCACGACTGCCCAGGGATGATAGCTGCGTGGCTCAGAGTGCTGGTGGCAGGATGCAGCTCTTCTTCCTGCACAAAAGACTATTGTACGGTTAACGCGCAACAGAGGCGGGGCAGGGAAACGGTGTTGGCATTTTGTATGGTGCGCAGGTTCCACATGCATGCTTAGCAATGGTTGTAATGATAGTCTCATTGGTGTTTCTGCCATAAGTCAAGATCTTGCACTGACACGTTGTGATCCCTCAGGTCTTATAAGCAGAGTAAACATTACGAGCCAATTATCATGCATGTAAACCTCTGAGGGGATTGGGATTTTGTTTGTAAGTAACCTTGTTCTTCCATCAGTGCATACTCTGTGCCGTATGGTGGCACGAAAAACTTCAGAGGAAGAGAAAAATGTTCTATATCATCATCGATATCATGAAATCCAACTTCGTAGGACCGAAGAAGTGCAAATGTGAGACATTGTGCTTTTCTGAACTTCCCAAATTATCCTTGCTCCGATTTTCTTTTGAGGACTTTATTGATGATAAGGCACCCTGGAGCATTTCCCACACCATGTATTATATGGAAAAACGACCCCCCTTGAAGATTTGAAAAGGTATAATGATCTTTTGCAACTTGAAATGTCGAGGCGCATTTGTACTTGCACCAAATACTGATATTAGAACCCATGATCTAGCTTCAGTGAGCTGTAAGTTGTAACACTAGAAAATACCATGGCTGGTGTTTGCTGGGTCACCTAGGGGCAGATTTATGAAAATTGGTGCTACATCTATTGCAGAGCCACTTTTTCTGCACCCCTTCGCGCCCCCTAATGCCACCATGGTATCTCCATATTTAAAATACGGTGCACCATGACGGTGGTTAGGGTGACTAGCGTCATAATTTTTTACGCTAGTCCCTCGCTTTTCAGGATTAGCGAAAAACATTATGAGGCTAATCCTGCAAAGCACCCAGAGGCCCTTTGTAATCAATTGGAGCCTCTTTTTAACCCCATGCACTTAGCAAGCATTAAAAAATGCAGATACAAGTGACCCAAAGGAATCTCAGCGATTCCTTTGCACCAATTTTACGGCACCCCTAGTGCCAGAACACCCCCTTGCACTGGTTTTCTCTACGATCTTATACTTATCTGTCTGTACAATTTATTTTCTTTGTTACACATTAGTAATATTAATGGCTGATTATGTCTCTAACTCAAACCAAAAGAAAACAAGTGTTGGCAAATTCAATTTGCTTCTTACACTGATTGGCTTTTCTAAAACTTGTTCTCTGATGACTGCTGCCTATGCACACACATGTGTGATTGCTGTCTTATGTTGGTTTGTATTTTATTTTAAGAAAATTACTTCAAGGATGGCTGCCAGCCCAGTGCCTACATGTGCGTACTCCTAGATTTTTGCCTTGATAGGAGCCCTCAGGGGGGCATTTCCTGACAATGCAAAATGAGAACTTTTGAACCCTTTTTAAAGTACTTGGGTTATTTTTAAAGTTCCCCGAAATATTCTAGGCATTGAGTTAGAATAGTAAATAAGCACCCTTGTCTATTTTTGGGAAAGTTGCAATTTCTCCAAGTAATCTAGTTTACGAGTTGGAATAAAAAATTTGCCTTCCCAGTGTCCATAACCCTCTGATGCCCCACAGGGCACAGCTGAAGAAACAGACAAACTATTTAAAGATAGATCTGTTTGCAAAGAGACAGCTACAGCTTTCTGTAGGTGAGACCTAAAAAGGTGATAGTGATAGAAAATGCTCGACGCAGTGTACTTCGTATAATGTGTCTTTTTTCCCAGATCATGTATGCTAAGACATTTAGGTCTGCGATCACGACAGTAGTTGAAGCAAAAATCCACTATGAGGCAGTTCTCTGAGTGTTACAGCCTTAATAGCTTGCCAGCACCAATTCTCTTCTGTAGATTGTGACATTTCCTTTAAAGTTGGGGTGAAATATAGTGTAAACAAATATGAATAAAACAGTGCTTGGAGTACAAGTATAAAATGAAGTGTAATCTATAACACAACTTTGCCAATACCAGCATATCACCACAAACTGTGTAATTCCACCAAAATGCCAGTGAATCGACATGCAGACCATTTTATGCATGTCACACTCTTCTGTTCAGTGTACTGCATAAGACACCAAACACAACACAGGAGAGACATTTATTAAAATGTCTAATGAGGCCGATGTCCCCTAGAGACCTAGAACACAAACAGTCATTCTGGTAGGACCTGGACTGTTTATTTATTGTTTGGGCATCTTCACCTGGTTTCTCCTTCTGCTTGTGAGTCAAGATACTAACTGAGTGGAGGCTGCAAGTGTGAGTTCTGTGTGCCTTGACCATGTAAGTCTGTGGCCCATTCCTCAGTCTTCAGTAAAGCCTGAATCCCACAAAGCAACTCTGAACACATAGGTGTAACCAACATTGTAAGCCATGTGGTTTTGTTTGCCAAACAACTGACTTGGAATGTCATCACATAACTTGAAAACCATTCTTTATTCAGATTGTGATTTCAAAATTCAACTCTGTGGTAGATGATACATGGGACCCTGAACGAATTCTGGGAACTTATACTTACATGTGATATAACACAAGCTAGACCCTGAAGGATGTTTTTCAAGTACTAGCCTATATTGTAAACCACCCAGAAGTGCAGAGTGGTCTCACTTGTGTCTGGGTTTGTCCCACCAAGGTTGTATGATGCTCCACTGGTTCTTATTGCATGCTTTATCAGTCACCTTTGCACTTTAGCAGCAAATATTTCTTTGTTAACAGTGAAGCAGGTAGTGCTATCCTATAAGTAGCACTTCCAGGTCTAGGTGCGTCGGTCCTCTACAGGAGGAAGTGCAGTAAGTGGTTTTATTTACTTTTTTGTTTGTTTTTAGTTTTGATAGTAACTTTTATTTTTTGGTTATATATAACTTTTCTTATTGTCATTAGTTCTTATGATGTTCCATGTTCTGAATTGTGAGCACCAGGGCCAGAAGCTCTCTTTCATGATCTCTTGCTACAGTTCCCCCTGAGCATTTTGGCTTGCTGGATGCTCTAAGGTAGTGGGCACTTTACCATTAAATTAACGTAATTATTCAACTCATCACATCTGGAGTGCTTTCATCTTACATTTGGCAATTATGTGAAGAACTACCTTGTGCAGCACACGCAAGAAGTGTTTCTTTTGCATTGGGGCATACGTTTTCAGGCAGCTGAGGATTCTGACTAGCTTTATTCCTGTGGTCAATGAGATAATACCAGGATTGCACCAGGATATCATTGGATAGCAAAAACATTGGGCTGGTAACAGCGACCTTAGTACTACTGTGTGGTGAGCTCTAAAGTAGCTTTCTCCAGCATCAGCTCATCGTTGCATGTACAGCAAGTTGACATGCCAGTGTCTGATTCCGTTAAAGCGGGTGACGTAGCATGGTACTGGCATATTTTGTGTGATATAGTTTGGACAAAGAGTGTCACCTGGCACACGTGCGTGGCCATCTTTGATGGTCGCACTTTTATGTTTGCATAAGAGGAAAATCATACTTCACATACTGTCATGAGGAAATTTTCATTGTGAGTAAAATGTAAACAATGTGCTTTCACTCTTTCACGAAGTAAAGTTATGACATTCCGTGCTTGGTGATTATGGCAATTTAAACGATCACCCAGACACTTCCATTTTTACAACACCCTGACAAGCCACTTATTAATTGTAGAGAGTGGCTGAGAGTTTTTAAAACTATCTAGTAGCCATTGATGCTACTAAGTTTGATGTGCAAAAACAAAAAGCTTTGCTTTATGCAGCTTAGGCCAAATAGCTGAATTGGTGTTTGACAATATTGAAATTCCTCCTCAGGCGGTGTTTATAACATGGGTTGTTTATCAGGAGGCTGTAGTACGTTTAAAAAAACTTCTGAAAAATTATTTTTAATAGAAAAATAGATAGAACTGTTCCAGGTATGGATCACAACACATGGGACATAATGTAGGTTACCCGGCAATGGAACAAAATTGTATGTCTTATAAAAAATAAATAAAAAAAAAGGAAACTTTCAGGTAGTTTGCAGGAGTGCAAGAAATCCTACAAGGATCAAAACTTTGTAGGTCCATAGAAATGCATGCACTGATGCCTTACACAATCTTGTCTTAACTGTTGAAACTGGCATTAACACCATTAATTCCATCTTCGTCAAAGCAAAATTTGATGGTGTAACTTAACAGGTAATGTGGACTCTGGATCCCTTATAACTAGTGTCTCTAATGCAAGCCTTTATCTTTATTCAACAGAAAGAAAATGGTTTGCAAAAATGGATATCAACCTAAATGCATTTGGGGAAATAGATACTCGTGTGTTATGATACTTCATCTGTAAAGAAGAATATCTTAAAAGAGCCACAGACACTAAAGTGTATGTTGCCATCACTGGAAAGGAGCTCATTGGTTGGAAGGATTTAGCCAAGATAGATTTATATTGGACACCTGGGCCTATATTTATACTTTTTTAGCGCCGCATTTGCGTAATTATTTGACACAAAATCGGCGCATACTTACAAAAAACAATTATATTTTGTAAGTTTGCGGTGCTTTTGCCTAAAGAAATTACGAAATGCAGTGCTAAAATAGTATAAAAATGGGCCCTGGTGTGGAAAATCCAATGGTTGTGGGTGATCCGCGAATTCCAAGTCTCATAGATAGCATAGAAGGATTTTTTGGAGACATTTCAGGAACTTTTAGAGATCAAGTGAAAGTTGTAAAGGGCTTTTTGCATCATGGCAAACTGAAGCCGCAGACTGAGCTGACTGTGCACAAAGTCTGTAAAATCCCACTGAGTTTGTGAGAGGTGAATTTAAGAGCTTGTTAGACAGGTTATGTGCAGAAAACATTATTCAGCCTAGTGATTTATTTTCATAGGTTGCTCCCATTGCTATAGCACACAAATAGTCATGGAAGGAGATAGTGTGCCCATCTTCGCACATCAAACAAGAATATAAGGGTTGCCATCAGCTTCCCAAGATAGATGAATTGTTGGCCAATTTGGAGGGGCGGGTCAAAGGTCTTCATTATTGATCTTAGATCCGTGTGACTTCAAATATCACTTGCTTCTGATTCTCAATAAATGGCCACCTTTATATCACCAATTGGAGAATACAAATATATGTGGTTGCTTTTTGAGCTTGCATCAGCTGCTAGCGTATCTCAGAAAGTAATAGATAAATGGTTTGGAAGCCAAAGGGTGTTCAACCATATCAGAATAATATTCTTCTTTTCACTGACACTGTTGAAGAGCATAATCGGACTCTAAAAAATGTACTTCCTATATTGTTGCAGAGATTTAGGACTGTGCAAGATAGTACAGAGTTATGCATAGTTATTAGATTAACCGTTATGATCTTTCATAACGAAAGGAACAGCAAATATCTGGACAACAGAAATGGATGAGGCTTTTTAAAATGTTAAAATGTTGATTGAATGCGCTCCTGCACTTAGGGCAAGATGTAGGTAGCCTTCTGCGCCTCGCAAACTGTGAAAAACGCCGTTTGCGAGGCGCAAAAGACCTCACGGGATGCAGAAACACATTTTGCGAATCGGTACCGACTCGCAAAATGTGTTTCCGACTCGCAAATAGGAAGGGGTGTTCCCTTCCTATTTGCGATTCGCACCGCGATGTAGAGTTGGTTTGTGACCACGAAAGCGGTCGCAAATCAACTCGCAGTTACCATCCACTTGAAGTGGATGGAAACTCATTCGCAAACGGGAAGGGGTCCCCATGGGACCCCTTCCCCTTTGTGAATGCTATCAAAATTATTTTTTCAGAGCAGGCAGTGGTCCTATGGACCACTGCCTACTCCGAAAAAAACCGAAATAAAAAGGTTTCGGTATTTTTTCTATTTGCAGCTCGTTTTCCTTTAAGGAAAACAGGCTGCAAAGAGAAGGGAAAAAAAACTGCTTTATTTGAAAGCAGACACGGACATGGTGGTCTGCTGTCTCCAGCAGCCCACCATCCCCGTGAGTGCCTAGACTCGCTAAGGGGTCGCAAACTGCGACCCACCTCATAAATATTTATGAGGTGAGTCTTTGCGACCCCATAGCGAGTCGCAGAAGGTGTCTGAGTCACCTTTCTGCATAACATTTTGCGAGGTGCAAATTGCGAGTCGCTAGTACTCGCAATTTGCACCTCGCAAAATGTTTTCTTCCTACATCTGGCCCTTAGGTTTGTTTGTTTCAGGCAAAAGATACATGAAAATAGGGGATGCAAGTCAAGTTGGGATTGATGCCATTCTTAGTCAGTGGGTTTCTGGAAAAGAAAAAACTGTGGCTTTTGCCTCTAGAGGTTTAAATCAATCTTAAACAAACACCAGTACTATGGAGGGTGAGGGATACCCCTGTGCATGGTCTGTGGAGAAATTCTAAATCTACATATGGAGAAATTAATTTGATTGTATACTGACCATATTTGCACCATATAGTGCATATTGCACCATAATGTTGCACATAACCACATATTGCATATAACCGCATAACACTGCACATTAACACATATTGCACAATCATATGCACCATTAGTGCATATCTTGAGTTGTACAGGTGCCGACAAAGCATCTGCCCGATTAGTGAGGTTACATTACACACTACAAGAATACACTTTTGTTGTTAGATATCTTCCAGATGAAAAAACGTCTAGGGCAGATTGACTGTCAAGTATGCCAGTTGAAAATAATATTGAAGTAGCATCATTAGCAGAGCCAGAATGTGTTGTTGCTGCATTGGCTGCTAAGCATGAAATGTGAAAATACGATCTCACAGGATGAATGGATGAAGGAATGCTTGGAAAATGTAGATGATAAAAACCTACAGAAAATCAAACAGTATGCGAGAGATGGATGACTTGTCAGAAGGCAACTAACTGGTAAAAAGATAAAAGGGACATACAAGATGTAAAAATTAATAAACACTACATTAAAATGACCAACAATTCATAAAAAACAATAAAACTGAGTCTATCCATCATCGAATCCCTCAAGCTCATGGCAGATTTTAAAAATGTATAAAACAAGCAACATGAAATACAGCATCATCCGACAACATCTGCAGAAATAACAGGGCTGGGCAAACCTTTCTAAAACCATGCCCTTAGCGAAGGGGGATTAATATTTCTTTTCTCTGGACTTCGAAATACTTACAAAAGAGAACAAAGTGCATGGTGTCCTCTGGAGGCCTTTAGGTGCAGCCACTAAAGATGAGAGATCATGCCACCCCCTAGGAATGCTAAAAGGTGAGTTATTAAGTTCACTCTAAATCTGGTTAGCAGGAAACAAGCATGGTGAGAAGTTACTTGCATAAGGTAGGGCACTATATATTGCAGGGTTTTCAAAAGTAAATACCTCTGCCCTGAGGCTTTTGGAGAGCTTTTGTGTCTCCTGATAATAATCTCCTTCTCAGAACATTATCTATCAGCCAACCATGATCAGCCTTAACAATAATGTCTGGGCAAGTAAAAAGATCCCCCCCAGGGAACTCTTTAATAATATACTTAACCAAGGGAATTGACAAAGAACAATTGAGGGATAGGCAGTCTTGTGCTATGTCCCTGTTCAGGTAGACTTCTTTAGTGCACAGATCAATTCAGCATAAAAGAGGATAGAGGGAGATGGTATCAATAACATCACTAGACCCCAACTCCTCATGTTATATGTAAACAGGGGTACTTTGTGGGGCACAGAATAGCCATTGTAAAAACATGTTTTCCACTACCTGCAAGGAGTTATGTCTAGCATACCCCCAAATCTTGCTCCCCCACATCAATTTAGATGCTGTTGTAGCTTGTAGACTTGTAAATAAGTCTCCTCCACAATCAGGATGCCAAATTCCAGGATGCAGCATTAGACTTATGGGCTGCAGGCAGCTTATCTGAGAGCACGGTCTTCCAGGATAAGCTAGCATTGAATAGGATTCCTAAATACTGATCAGCTTGAACTTCTTGAAGGGTACTAGGCCTAATCTTAAAAGTTAAGTTTTTTGTACTTCTAGGGCCAACTACCATAGTGTGTTACTTATTTACATTAGTACTAAGGTCGAACTCAACCATAAACACCATGAACATGTTAATAGGAGCTTTCAGGCCCTTGGCTGTTTTAGTCATTAATACGGCATCATCTGCACAAAACAGAACAGGCAGGGGTCAGCCCTCAACCTGAGAGCAGTCTATTCCCTCATCCACTAAATCCTACTGAAGTTTATTTATATATAAAGCATATAGATAGGTGGCCAAAATACACCATTGCTGGACACCTTACAGATTTTTAAAACTCTCTGTACAGCAGGAGCCTGAAGACTATATGACTGCATCCTCAGTGTTTGCATGAAGGTCCCTCAGAACAAAAAACTCTGATCAACTCCAATATCCAAACTGATTCTCCACAGTTTATCAGGGCTAACCCAAACAAAGACCGGGATAAAAGTAATCTCCATCTTTGTTGTTAACAAGCTGCTAAATCTGCTCCACACGTAAGAGAACAGGCTCCAGAAGTTTAGTGATTAGACTTTTGACTTTACAGTAAAAGTCATACATTACTCTACGTAGCCCACTAGAGTTTGCAGCCTGGATTGGTTCATTCAGCAATTGATCACATAGCTTACTCTGTGCTAAAGTATGCTGTTTGGACCCATTTTTCTTTTTCATCTTAGGGCCCTGCAAGGTGGGTTCAGGAGAAGACGGTGGAATGTGAGTAATTGCAGTGACGAGACTAGTCACACCATTATCACTACAGATTCCTTGTAGCTACAGACTGAGTCTCGGAGGAAATGAGGGTGGTTGATCCAGAAGTAGGGGCGGCGGCATCAATACATCGCACTGAACAGGTGCTTCCTTTTGAATAAGCATAGTAAGCCAGTTCTTCCTCTACAATCACAATCTCCTCCGTGAGCACACCCACAGCTGAAGACAAGTACGTTAAAATTGAAGATTTACCCTACATTGCCTTGAGAGTAGTTCCTTCCTTGGCCAGAGGGGTCTCTTTACAGGCGGTAGAGTTATGTTTTCCCATGATTGTGTCAGAAAAGAAAGCCAATGTTCTGGGGGCCAGATATTAGAGAGGGGGACTGGCCCAGCCTCCTCCGTCTGCTAAGGAGCACAGACAGGCCCATTCTTGGCCTGGTCTTCATCTGGGCAAGCATCCAGGAACGTCCCATGTGAACCCTGCACTGCGGTGAGGGAGAACACACTCCCTGTTGCTGTCAACAGATGTGAGATGGAGATTGTAGTCCTTCCCTGCAGACAGTCATATAACCAGCTTTTCAGTGTGATTTAAATTGTGTATGTTGTGTAAAAATCTTGAATCAACCCTATAAAATTCAGTTAAGACCCTCATTGCTTTCTGGTATATCCACATAGGCTTCTGAGAATCAGGAGAAGTGTGGACTCTTAGAACATAGTGAATCAAACTAATTAGACTTTGTCATCTAATCTGTTCCAAAATTGACTGGACTCAGAAAACATTCAGAAGAGGGATAATTTAGGTAGTTTGTGATTCCTGAAATGTTTGCCTGAGTCTAACAGCAAAAACAACAAGGTAATGAAAAGAATGTGTGAATTAATTTCAATCACTTGGTGATCACTCTATGCTGCATTCCAGACCAGTCTTTTCTACCCACTGTGCCATCCTAGACAGAGACCCACCTTATGCAAATCAGGATTGGCCCTACTCACACAGAAACATGCTAGTCGGAACTGTCCAACCAAATCTCCTCAAGATGGGAACACGAGCAACTCCAGACCGGTTTAGGCCTACTTGACCTCTTTAGTGAGGTATAGGTTGAATCCTAAAGCACAATGAGCATTGAACCAAAGTCTGCACATGCCCATCCCACACAGGGCATATACTTCAAAAACAAAAAGCTGATGAAAGGAATGCTTGAATGAATCAAAGCCACTAGTAATTGCTCTGGGCTGCCTTACAAGCCATACTTTTTTCACCCGCTATTCTATTCTAGGCAGAGACCCACCTTATGCAAATCAGCCTTGGCCCTGATCCAATAGAAACAACCAGCCTGAACTGAACCTAGGTCCCCCTCGGATAAGAACACAAGTAACCCCAGACCAGTTTTAACTTACTTAGATATCACCAGTGAGGTATACCTTGAGTCCTATGGCACAGTGAGCACAGGACCCATGTCTGGGCATACTTGTCACACTTAGGGTGTCTACTGTAAATATAACATGGTGATGGAAGGAATGTTTCAGTTAATCTCAATCACTGGTGATTGCTCTGGGTCTCATTCCAGACCACTGTATTTATGCACTGTTCCATTTCCAAACAGAAACTCGTCTTACTCAAATGAGTCTTGGTCCTCCTCCAATAGAAGCATCCAGCCTGACCTGTCAGGCCAATTCCATTCCAGATGGGAAGAGAAGCAAACTCAGTTACATTAGATCATTTCAGTGAGATTTAGCTTGAGTCTTATTACACAGTGAGCACTGAACCCTTGTCAGGCCATAACTGTTGCATTTATGGCATCTACTGCAAAAACAACAAGGTGATTGAAGAAATGCTTAAATTATTCTCAACCACTCATGATTGCTCGGTGCTACACTCAAAACCATTGTTTTACCTACTGTGCCATTCTAGACAGAGACCTGCCTTAGGCAAATCAGCCCTTGTCCTGCTCCAATAGAAACAGTCCAGGACAAACTGCCAGGCCAAGACCCCTCCAGATGAGAACACGAGCAACCCCACACCGGTTTCTACCAACCTAGACTGTCATCAGTGAGGTTTGGCTTGAATCCTATGGCACAGTGAACATGGGACTAACATGTGGACATACCCATAGGACTTAGGGCATTTAAGGCAAAAACAACAAAGTGATGGAAGGAGTGCTTGAATTAGTCTCAGCCATTGGTGATCACTCCAGATGAATTTAGGGTGAAACTGGTCTTGGATTCCTGATGTTCCAGTTTAAAGAGGATCTAGCTTGGCAGTAATGCTCCTTTTGGGGCAAGATCAAGGCTGCTTGGGTGCAGTCTGACGTGGCTCTGTGGAAGAAAAAATGATGGACTGGGATGTAAACTCTGGGAATTATCAGTGGCTGAGATTAACTCAAGAAACCCACCCATCACTTTTTTATTTATGTCAGTGAATCTAAATGTATTCACACAGAATCAAAACCAAAGGCCACAGAAATAGTGAAACCTGACAGTAATCACAGCTCCTTATTTCAGACGCAAGCAGGTAATGCCGATTTTCCAAGAGCCGAAGAAGTAGAAAATCCCACTTCACTATAATTTGTCTCACCTAATTTCAAATAAGAGAATACAACATGAAAGTGATAACAGGACACAGGGTTGTCTCTGAGAAAGTCAAACATCAAATACAGTGTACAAAACAAACTAAGATGATCATCGTGAAGGACAAGAAGATGAAATAATTTACAGGGAAGAGGGCTAGAGGATTGTGAATCAAGTTTCATTGAGTGTTATACTGCTGTACTGATTTTAAGGCACAGTACACTAAAAGTAATTGTTTAGCCTTTCTGTTTTATTTCTAAATCATTCCATTTAAAATCTATGACAGTCTAAGGGCTTGATGGAGTCGTAATGGGAAATTCCCTGGCTTTTGAAGTAAAGGGTTCATTCTCCTCTAGTTAAACTTCCTCTCTTCCATTATAGGGAGTACAGTAGAGATAAAAAGTCCAGATGATTCCCCTCAGTGAAGAATCCTCCAAAGAAGCATTTATCAATTCCATTAAAAATGTGTGGATTTTCCTTAACTATACAAATTAGACCCTAAATAGCTTCTTATACCAATTATGATCACAATGTGGCTTCTAATACTGATTGTCAGATAGTGGAGGACCACCCCAAACAATAAAAGCACTTCTTGCCAGTGTGACCCTTTAAAGACTATACATTGATATTAGATAAATCCCCAGGTAGCTATGGCACAGAGCAGACAGGCTTAATTTAGGGCAATTTCTAAAGTATTTATCCAGTACCAAAACAGATTAAGGTTTTGACTAAAACAGTAATAAAGTCAAAACCTTGATGAAATTAAAATCCCAAATCACATTAGAAAAATAGAGAAACATTTAATAAACAAAATTGCATCAAAACAATAGGGGTGGGCGGAACTCGCAGAGTGCTGCTCCACGTAATTCTGCAGAGTTTTATAAATACTCTGCAAGATTCCACAGAGATCCTCCTACCCCTAGTCACACCCACTCCTCAGTGCTTAGTTTGTAAATAAAGAGGTGCCGTGCTCAAAGCCCTTCTCTTAAGCGCAAGACTGCTGTAATTAAATCTGCCAGCACTGAATACTGGGGCAGCGTAATCCTGAAGCCTTCTTGGGCCTCTTTAATCCATTTACTGCCACCCCTGCCCCTTCAGCGCATCCTGCAACTTTCTACTTTCTCCCTTTATGACGCTTTTTGTTTTTCCTTCTTCCGTCTTTCTCATATGTGTCTTTTTCTCGCAGCAAATGCTTGAGGCATAAGAATAAGCCTCGGCCCTCACAAATAAGTGCCGGTGCTCAGCACCGGAAACAACAAGCACAAATTAAGCACTGCCACTCCCCTTCTGTTACGTAAGGGTAATTGCGGGTACGTGTTTGCTCACAGTTAGAAAAGCAATGCTGCCGAGCGACCATGCCTGCTCGAGCGCAGGAGCGCCTTCTACCCCAGAGAAAACAAACAGGCCCATACCAGCACTCACAGCGGACATTGCCTCACAACTCTTCTTAACTCTCTAAAACCAGTGATCTGCACTTCTGATAACAAAGCCTCCTCGCAGAAACAAACTGCAGGGCTCTTTCATAAAAAAAAAAAAAAAAAACTGCACTATTTCATGGCAGCATCGCGGCCTGTCAATCTGCCAGCACTTTCTCTTTATTAGCCCGCCGATCCAACATATTCTCCACACACATTCTTATCAGGCTCTCACAGAAAATAAATGCTATATGAGGGAGTGTTCCTTCAAGACAGGGGACGGCAGATGCAACATTTTATTCATGAAACATTACAAACCAAGGCTGAGTTTTTCAATCATAGCAGTTTAAAATGATACCATGGTGACTCCCATTTATTTTCTGAAGGGATGTATTTTAAGTGCATGCAGAGGGAGAGATACAAAACAAAATTGTAAGTATTTTAGATAGAAAGGTGTCCATGTCAGGTCAACACGGTCAGGTCTATGCCAGCTCTTTACGGACAATGGGACATATGTACACACAGAGAATCAAAAAGGTGAGCATTTACACAGCCGTGGGCTATTCGAGGACTCTTAACTAGTCACCCCTTGATCAAGGAAATCTGCAGTGTTTAAAAAAAATGGAAATTAGTTTATGTAATCTTGTTATAAATGCAGTCCGCACTCTGTCCACTTGACACATGGCAGTTCATCAAGGAAGATAACTCATTGGCTGGTGAAAGTCATTATTCACCTGCAAGTCATAACTTCCAATCACCACGGATTAAACTCTGCTGTTTGCCCTTCAGATATCAATAAATTCAATACCAATTACTTTCATGACTGTGTATATTTTAACTAAAGCACTTTGAAGCAGCATGCCAGTAAATGCTATACAGGTGATCTTGCAAGTATTAGGAACAGCTACTGATTGTTACAACTGGGCTTGGACAAGCGTTGACATCTGAAGATAACTGCAGACAAGCTAGGCAGGAAATTATTCAATGTGTTATCTGTAAGGGTAATCACCACGCATGCTTCTATGGGAGTGTTGCATTAGGAAGACAATTGTGCATTATGCACATTTAGGAGGACCTAGGTCAAGCTCTTGGGCAGGGCATTTGTCAAAAGTGACCGGCTTGCAAGGATGATGTTTCTATTTGTCCAGGCCCCTTGTATCCGGCTGCCCCGGGTTGGTGCTAAAATAGAGGAGGTGATGCAGTAAACAGAGGAAGCAGATAGACATGGAAGGAAGAGGTGCAGGGCGGCACCATCAGCAAAAACATTTTTTTTCCTGTTCCAGTAAAATGCACATTAATTTCAGCATTAATATTGGAGCACTGTGTATATATAGTAAGTGAGATGCACCTGTCCTCTCAGAATCAGTTTCGACTTGCAGCAAAACAAGAGAAAGGTATATAAAACAAATCTCCCACCTGGCTCTCTTCTGAGGGTGTTCCCATCACAACAATTAGAAAAGCGAACTTTTTTTAAATATAATACTGTGTTTTACATGTAGGTGGGTGCAAAACAGACACTTCTAACATAAACTTAAAGTGGTGCCGTAGGACTCTTACCTTGGGGGTAAGACTGCATAGTGTAGGGTTGCAGCACCACCAAGTGTGGGTGACTGAGTTGGTCCCACAACAGCTGGAAGTTGTCAGCCTGATTCGTCAGTTAGCTAGCAGCACCTCACCAAAAACTAACAAGCATTTGCAATGCAACGGGTCTTTCATTTCTCCGAGTTACAGCTATTAGCAGTTGTAAACTCCCAACCAGACTTTTCTTGCCACATTAAATGGAAAAAACAGCGCGATCGCTCTGCTACAGTTCACTCGCATGGACAGTTAAAGACGGCATGCAGGTAGAAAAAAAATGCAAAAAAAGTGCGCGATCGCGCTGCTACAGTTCACTCGTAGTGAAACCTATCGGCAAAAGTGCAATTAACTGTAGCAGGGTCGATGTCAAGAAAAGTCCAGTTGGGAGTTCACAACTGCTAATGGCTGTAACTCGGAGAAATGCGAGACCCTAGTGCTGTGGGAGAGCAGTTCGTCAGGATACAAGCACACATAGTGTATTAACATTAATTGGTCATATAAATCGAAAATGAAAACCCCGGTTTTAACATGAGAATTGAATTTTTTTTGTGTGCAGTTATTAGCAAATGACCATAGTCTCCTTGAATAAGCACAATGAGTGTATTTCAAGCAGACATAACGTATATATTAGAGCATGATTCTGCAATATAAAAATATTAGCTGTACCTCACACTCAATAATGTTAATAAAAAAAAACTCATTTTTATTATTCAGGAAAGCACTATCTGAGAGTGAGTGCATCTGTGCATTGTCTGCACGGTGCACGTTCAGCAGTGTGTGCTCTGCACAGACAGTGACTGTAGCCTTGGAACTGTGAGCCGTGACTCCTCTGAACTGTGCACATCCTGCAGTGTGCACCGTGTTTACACACTTCACCTCTTAGCAGAGCTGCCCCAATTCCATTCACCCAGCCTTGTGTGCAGTGGTGTGCACACTCTGCTGCGCTTTGAATCAATTGAGGGGGCGTGTCCATGCCACTAAATCCCCCCACCCAAAAAGTAGAAACACTGAGACACACTTATCCGTGGAGCCATCGACAAAATACAAATAAAGTCACTATCTGTGAATTCATTTCAATTATTTAACGGTTACACATCTACAATAACTTTGCTTCTATCATCGCAATTGCTAAGAAACCCTCCATTTATTTTGAAACCATACATATAAAATATATATGAACATCACACACCATGCATAAGAGATCGACGTACATAATAAATTAACTGACACCTGGTTGCTTGCTGAACAAGCACACATGACCTGTGTGTTAAATGTGTTCGAGTGCAGACATACACACAACTTTGCCGTTTGATGCACAAGTGGATAGGAACGTTGTGTCGAATATGTTATAGACCTCACACAATCATGTCACTTGCTGCACACGTACATCAGTTTTGTGTACACTGAGCTGTCGGTGACGTAACCGACCAGTGGACACCGTATTGGAGTGTGGGGGTGATTGTATAATTAGAATGCTGTGGTGGAATCCCCGGATGTATCCGGATGGATTCCACCTCCTGTTCACTGTAGGTTGGTTTGCTCCGTGGCCTCGGGCCCGGAGCTATAAATAAAGCAGGGCGTGGTCGAAGGGCAGGGACACACTCGTGACTAGCAGCAGGAGACCCGTGCTGTTGGACAGAAGGCGTGCCAGGCCCGTTCCGACCACGCCGACACGTCGTGAAAACCCAACTGTGTCGCGTGAGTCTGTTCGGCAGCGCGCTGTCTTCAATACACGGTGTTGTGGCCGTGACAGCCACAACACCACATACAGTATGTTCGAGAACACGCGCAAACATAACCTTGCCGTTTGTGGCAGAAGATAGTACGAGTTGTCTGTAGAATCTGTTCGAGTAGACAGACTCAAAACCTTGTCGCTTGCTGCACAAGTACATGATTTGTGTAGGTTTGAGTCCAAGCATCCTTGCCGCTCTCACATTTACAGTTCCCTGAGGTGTGCTGCAGCTTTGAAGCAAATCCCACCAGATGTTTTTCCAGGAGGGTGAAGGCTGCGTGCGCCCTTGGGACCGGGTGTAGAGACACAGTCTCGCTGCTGCACAGGGGAGGTCCAGAGATGAGTGGTCTGCTTGGTGCAGTTTTGTTTCTGGTGATTGGCGGCACTGCTGGGACCCTTATAAAATCGGATCTAAAACACACACGGCATGAGGTGAAGTTCGTGTCAGACTGTTCCAAAGTGCACTGGGTGTTGTTTACACTCCACGTCAATTATATCAGTTTGCTACTTTATTCTGTTGCTGTTGAAAGTTTCTTGGTTAATTCTGTCTTTACTCAAATGTGCGATGTCACGGTGTGGGTCTCTCTATATATATTTTCTAAGAAAGTACACATTTAATCTCACATTCATTCACGATCTTTCACGCGTTATGTGCCTACGAATACAGACGAGTATTTATATATGAAGTGTGTGCAAACACACACACACACATGAATGATGAGTGTGTGTCTAGACCTGCGGTGTAATGTGATAGTGATTACCAGTGACAGGGACATGGCTCACTCAGCATTGGTATAACAAGAAACAGCCCAGTACTCTCTACACATGCGTACATGGTCTATGCCATGCCTTTCTTCATGTATACTTGTTTCAAGAAAGGTGCACACACTGGGGTGCGAGGCGTACCTTTGTGCAGGTAGGTGAGTCTCCGTATGAGCACGGTCCTTGCAGGTAGAAAAGAAAATGCAAAAAAAGTGCGTGATAGCTCTGCTACAGTTCACTTGTTGTGAAACCTAGAGGAAAAACCTGACGGGAAACAGCGAGCCTCGCATGTTTTCTGTACTTGGTCGCTGCGCTATAGGAGGGCTAACCACCGGAAAAGGCATGACGTATGCGTGCCTTCAACTAATGAAAGCAAGCAGATTTCAACAGGCAAGCCTACGAACCAATGAAAGACACTGACGTGACGTGGACGGGGCTCCGAGCCCTTTTCTAATTCCCAAAGCGTCTCACAAGCGATACGCATGCTCAAGCGCATGCGACGCAGACTCAACCCTAAAAAGTAAAAGTGATTTGAAACAGCCTAAGAACATGACACTGACTCCCCAGGGAAGTCGTGGCGAACTAATGGTACACTTTCTCTCAGTTACACAAAGTCTCATACATGCCAAAGCAGACAAGGAGATGCAAGATGAGTTTAAATATGTTTATTAAAGCGATTGTATCTGATTATAAAAAACATGACCTGTGATGATTAGGCAGATGAAACATAATGCAATAATTATTGTTACTATTAGAGTGAAGAAAATTAACAATCCCACCATTCTGGTATGATTATAAAACCTAATGATTCCTTCCTACACGTTAATGTCTAAAACCTGAGAGCATAGTGGTGCTAGCCCCACGGCCTATCCCGCTCTATGAGAAGAGCCCCAAACCCATACCTGAAAGACTGTCAACGATCTACCTGTTGCCTGCTGACAATCCTCCTGGATTGCTGAAGAATCAGAGCCAGGATCAGCGAGGCTGTCAATGAAATGGTGTATGGTACAGGACGGCCATGGCTGGAATGCCCTCCTTAATCCTATGTGGTGTTTATGTAGCACATCATGTAGTGTTCTAGGAACAAACCTGACATGATAATAGGGCTAGAGCTGAGGGTTGGCTCCGTAACTCCTGGAGATGCAATACTAATTAGAATATCATGTATGGGACATGACAGCCTCTCGCAGAGCACAGAGTGAAATGCCTGTGAAGAGCTGATAAATTGTGCAACGTGAACAACTATGCCTTCTCAGAAAAGGCAAATGATTAAAATATAAAAACGAGTTAAAACCTGGCTGCACTAAAAAATATGAAATTAATAAAAATGAATAAAATGTGTCTGTATGTGAAAGGGCACAAGCTACAGGCCTAGAGCTAAAATAAGAGTGCCCAACCTAGGTGCTAAGGGGAACCCACAACAGTGGTACTAAAACTTAGTGTGTTCTCACTAGGGATTATAATTTGTGCATGGGTTAATGTTAACATTTGACCTTTATATATATATATATATATATACATATATATATATATATATATAGAGAGAGAGGGAGAGTCTAGTTGGAAGAGGTATACACCCTTGTCCGTCCAAGGAAGGACCACAATCCTAGTCAGAGTAAGTCACACACAATCCAAATTATACTGTGTCAACCCTCTGGTAGCCTGGCACTGAGCCGTCAGACTTAATTTAAAAGTCAATGTGTAAAGTAGTTGTGCAATAAATCATACAGTAACACAGTGAAAACACCACAAAAATACACAACACAGGTTTATAAAATAGATAATATTATGCGGTGAAAACATAGGAGGCTTGCACGGCTTGTAGTGGGTACCATAGGTACTTATACCTTATACCAGGTCCAGTTATCCCTTATTAGGGAAATGCAGCAGTGTTCTAGCAGCTGAGGATGATAGAGGTAGCTGTAGCAGAGCAGTTTAGGCTTAACTAGGAGACATGCAAAGCTCCTGCAGTACCACTATAATTACACAGTACAATAAAATACAATACTCAGGGGGTGATTCTGGCCCGCCAAGCGGGAACCGCCAGAAGACTGTACCGCGGTCGAAAGACCGCGGCGGTCATTCTGGGTTTCCCACTGGGCTGGCGGGCGACCGCCAAAAGGCCGCCCGCCAGCCCAGTGGGAAACAGCCTTCCCACAAGGACGCCGGCTCAGGATTGAGCCGGCGGAGTGGGAAGGTGCGACGGGTGCAGTGGCACCCGTCGCGTATTTTAGTGTCTGCAAAGCAGACACTGAAATACAAGGTAGGGCCCTCTTATGGGGGCCCCTGCAGTGCCCATGCCATTGGCGCCACTGTACCTCCGCCTGTTGATGCTGATGTACAAAAGGACAGGGAGAGGAGAAAAAGGGGGGGAGACAGAAGAAAGAGAGTTTTAGTGCATGGATTACCGCTACCGTTGGCGGACAAAACAGACGCAGCAGCCCCCTGCATTACGCCGTGCTCCTGCCCTCTGCACATGCAATTTCTGGGATATGGCCTACATGGCAATGGTGGACATCTGCGCACATGTATGCCACAGGGACAACTGTACCTCGACTTGGCATTCTGCTGAGGTGGGGTAGAGTGCCACATGGCCTACATTACGGAGGGGCCTTGCCTACCTAACTTGCCCTGGCCTAGGGACACCCACAGCCCACCTCCCCCACCCAGACACCTCCACTGCACGCAAAGTCAGCAGAATTTTGTTGTACTCACCCCCTTGTGTCTGCTGTGATGCCCTCAAGCACCCATCCAACTCAGGGTAGGCCACCGCCAGGATCCGGAACATCAGGGGGGTCATGGTGCGACGGGCACCCCTCCCACGTTGGGAGGCCATCCCCAGCTGAGCCTCCGCCGTCTTCTTGCTGCAGCGGCGAATGTGTGTGCCTCGTCTCTGGTGGGCCCCCAGTGTCCGGACCTCCTTGGCAATGGCACGCCAAATGTCCCTCTTCTGGTGGGTGCTGACCTACATGACATGCACAAGGGAAGAGGAACAGTCATTACCAACTGCACCGTCGTTGTGAGTGGCCCCCTCCCTACTCTGGCCATGTGGCCCATTCATTCCCATGCATTGTTGTGCTATGAAGTCTGCCCCCTTCCCTCTTCCAACCAGACCTCTCCACCCAGGCCTAGCCCATACAACTTGCTCCCTGTGTACTAACCTGTTGGTCTGGAGGACCGTAGAGTAGCATGTACTGGGGGAGGACCCCGTCTACCAGTTTCTCCAACTCCTGTGCAGTGAAGGCAGGGGCCCTTTCCCCAGACGCAGCAGCCATCGTCGCTTCCAGACCGAGGTCACAGCAGCACTTGCAGTGTAGGTCCTCTCCTGTCGAAGGTCAGGTATCTAGTGATTGAACAGATAGAAAATGGCTGTGACGTCCACGGCGGTGACGTCCGCTGCGGTGCACATCATCACCGCCATCGCACCTGTTCATTGGCTCCTGGGACCCATAGGGTCCAATGTTAACCAATGCAGCATTGCGCCGCGGTCTACGACCGCCTACCGCGACGGTGTGCACCGCCAGCGCAGTTACCCTACAATCCCATTGTCCCAGTTTAGAGGTCAGGCAGCCGCCATTTCAGGGGCCCACATGGCTTCATTTCCTACTGCGTCACACATAGCTAGGCCTACACTCAACAAACATACAGGAAGGGTTTTGTGAGTGGTGTAGTCTTGCGTTTAACTGTGGGTACATACCTGGAGGAATAATGACTGGTTCTTCGCTGTTGTCCTTCGTAGGCACCGTCAGCTGGGACATATGAGAAGATGGCGGAATCCTCCGGTGTACCGACCGCTGGTGGACTTGTTGACAATGGAAGAGAGACATGTCATCATCACCTACGGGTTTGACCGTGCCACAATCCAGGAACTATGTACCCAGTTGGAGCCAGACCTGATGTCACCAATCCGCCATCCGACTGGAATCCCCCCTGACGTGCAGGTGCTGTCAGTGCTCCATTTCCTTGCAAGTGGCTCTTTTCAGACAACTGTGGCCATGGCATCAGAGATGTCTCAGCCTATGTTTTCCAATGTGTTGTCCAGAGTGTTGTCTGCCCTGCTGAAACACGTAAGGAGATACATCATTTTCCCCCAGGTGGAGGATTTGCCTACAGTGAAAGGTGACTTCTATGCCCTTGGACATATCCCCAACGTCATAGCTGCCATTGATGGGACCCATGTAGCTCTGGTCCCCCCCCACAGGAGTGAACAGGTGTACAGGAACAGGAAGAGTTATCATTCAATGAATGTCCAGATGGTCTGTTTGGCAGAGCAGTACATCTCGCAGGTAAATGCTATGTTCCCTGGCTCAGTGCATGACGCCTACATCCTGCGGAATAGCAGCATCCCTGATATGATGGGTCAACTCCAGAGGCACCGTGTATGGCTATTGGGGGACTCTGGTAACCCCAACCTTTCCTGGCTACTGACCCCAGTGAGGAATTCCAGGACCAGGGCAGAGGAACGCTACAGTGAGGCCCATGGGCGGACTAGGAGGGTGATCGAACGCACCTTCGGCCTCCTGAAGGCCAGGTTCAGCTGCCTCCATATGACAGGTGGATCCCTATTCTACTCACCGAAGAAGGTGTGCGACATCATCATTGCCTGCTCCATGCTCCATAATTTAGCTTTGCGACGCCAGGTGCCTTTTCTGCAGGAGGATGATCCAGATGACGGTGTTGTAGTAGCTGTGGAGCCTGTGGACAGTGATGAGGATGAAGCTGAGGAAGAAGACAATGACAACAGGGAGTCAGTCATACAGCAATATTTCCAGTGACACACAGGTGAGAAAATTTTCATTTTTAGCATTACATTAACTTTCACACGTCTACCTCTATCCTGTTTCTCGAATTCAATCACTATTTGGTAACTGAGTTGTACCCTTCCATTACGGTTTCACAGGTGTGGTTACCGTGTCATCTGCTTGCATCCTTCACGGACTTGTGATGTGTGACATAGGTATGTTAGCCTTACAATGGGAAACCCATTATGACACTCATTGATAATACATATTTACTAAAGCAAAGACTGACTCCAGATTGTTTTGTGTTTCAAGGGTGTTTATTGCAGTGCTCTGAAATGTGAGGGGTTTGTAAAATGAGGATGGGTGATGGCGGAGGAATGTCCATGGCAGAGTCCAGTCTATTAGTCTCACAGGTGCACTGCCCATCTGGGCATAGGAAGTGGAGCTGGGGCAGTTTAAGTATGGGCAGGGTAACAAAGTGGGACAGTGGGAGGACAATCAGGGTGGTCTCATTTCCTGGCGAGGGTCTTGCCATCTTGCTCTGTCCTGTTCCTGGATCTCAGGGACCGCTTGCGTGGTTGTTCTCCGTCTGCAGGGGGTGGGGTGCTGGTGTGGTGGTCCTGTGGCGGGGCGTCCTATCCACTAGCGCCGGCGGAGGTGGTGGGCAGTTCATCGTCATGGCTAGTGTCCGGGGCCACTTGGAGTGCCACGGTGTTCCTCAAGGTCTGCTGTATGTCCTTCAGCACCTCTACGATGGTGCCCAGGGCGGAGCTGATGGTCCTGAGCTCCTCCCTGAACCCCCAAATACAGTTCATCCTGCAGGTGCAGGGTCTCCTGCAACTTGTCCAGGACCGTCGCCATCGTCACCTGGGAGTGGTGGTATGCTCCCATGATGGAGGAGAGGGCCTCGTGGAGAGTGGGTTCCCTTGGCCTGTCTGCCCCCTGTCGCACAGCAGCCCTCCCAGTTCCCCTGTGTTCCTGGGACTCCGTCCCCTGGACCGTGTGCCCACTACCACTGCCAACAGGTCCCTGTTGTTGTTGGGGTGGCGGGTTATCCTGGGTTCCCTGTAGTGGGAGACACACCGCTGATTGACCTGTCCTGGGTAGGGAGGTTTGGGCCCGCTGGGTGGGTGCTGTGCTGGTGTTACCAGAGGGTGGAAGGTTGGTGTTGGGCTGTGCCTGTGCAAGAGGAACCGACTGTCCCGAGGCCCATGATGGTCCGGGCTGGTCATCAGGATCCAGTAGGGCAGAGCTGCTCTCGTCACTGTGGGCCTCTTCTGGGGTGGAGTGGTGTTGTCTGGACCCTCTGGTGTGGTGACGGTCCTTTGTGTTCCTGCAGGGGCATAAGAGCATGATTATTGCATGTGTGTGTGTAATGGTGTGCAATGGGTGGGTGTTTGTGTACCCCAGTGCAAGCATTCCTGTGTGTGGGTTTATGTGATGATGGTTGGGGGGGTGTTCTGGGTATGTGCAGTGGGTATGCTTTAGTGAGGGGTGTCCATGCTTAGTTGTGTCATGCAGGGCTTGGTGTTGTGATGGGTGGTTTGTGTTATGGGTAGATTAGTGAGGATTTGGAGTGATAGGGGAGGGTGTGAGGGTGAGGGTGTGTGATAGCATGCAGGTAGGGTGGGGGATATGGTAGTTAAGATTTGACTTACCTGTGTCCCATCCTCCACCGACTCCTCCGAGGCCCTCAGGATGCAAGATGGTCAATACTTGCTCCTCCTATGTTGTTAGTTGTGGGGGAGGAGGTGGGGGTCCGCCGCCAGTCCGCTGTACCGCGATGTTGTGCCTGGAGACCGTTGAACGCACCTTCCCCCGTAGGTCGTTCCACCTTTTCCTGATGTCCTCCCTATTTCTTGGGTGATGTCCCACAGCATTTCACCCTGTCCACTATTCTGCGCCATAACTCCTTCTTCCTGGCTATTGATGTGTGCTGTACCTGTGAGCCAAATAGCTGTGGCTCTACCCGGATGATTTCCTCGACCACGACCCTGAGCTCCTCCTCGGAGAAGCGGGGGTGTCTTTGGCGTGACATGGGGTGGTGTGGGTGATGTGTGGGTTGGTGTATGTGGTGATGAGTGTGGTGAGTGTTGCGGTGTGTGGTGTTTTGTGCATGGATGTTGTGTGGGTGATGGTGTTGTGTGCCTCTTTGAGATGGGGTTGTCTATTCTGTGCTCTCTCTCTGGCCTTCGTTCGTGATTTTTTGGTCGTAGGGGTTTGTGGGTGATGTGGGTGTGTGTTTTATATTGTGTTGGGTGTGTGAGAGTGTTGTTTGTATGTGTACCAGGTGTGTATATTTTGAATTGTCCAATGTGGCGGTGTTTTGGAGATGTGTGTGTATTTTGAGCGCGACGGTGTGTACCGCCAATGGAATACCACGGTTGAAAGACCGCGGCGTGGATTCGTGGGTCGTAATAGCATGGGTGTGTTTCTGTTGGTGTGGAGGTGGAGGATTTGTTTCCGCCAGTTTATCACTGACCTTTGGTGTGGCGGTGTTGTGTGGGTTTCTGAATTTCGGCGGATTCCAAGATGTGTGTCATAATAGCTGTGGCGGAATACCGCCGCCGCCGCGGTTTATTGGCGGTCTTCTGCACGGCGGTAAGCGCCTTTTACCGCCAATGTTGTAATGACCCCCATAGTAATGTGTTTTATATGTCCTGACAGTGAAATATTGCTAAATTCGTTTTTCACTGTTGCAAGGCCTGTCCCTCTCATAGGTTAACATGGGGGCTAGCTTTAAATCTGATTAAAGTGTAGATTCCCTTTGGGAGTGGATGGACATGGGGAGTTTGGGGTCTCTGAGCTCACAATTTAAAAATACATCTTTTAGTAAAGTTGATTTTAAGATTGTGCGTTTATAAATGCCACTTTTAGAAAGTAGGCATTTTCTTGCTTAATCCATTCTGTGACTCTGTTTGTGGATTCCCCATCTGGGTCAGTTTGACAGTTGGGCTGTTCACACCTCTCCTCTAGACAGTGACACAAAGGGGGCTGGGGTGTAGCCTGCATATCTTGATTAGCCATCTGTGCTGGAGGGGAGGGGAGGGGAGGAGTGGTCATTCACACCTGAAAGGACTGTGCCTGCCCTCACACAATGTTGTCTCCGACCCCCTGGTGAGTGTCTGGGGCCTGGCCTGGACAAGGAAGGATCTTGCAAACACTTGAGATTTTGCTTTGAAGTTTGGAAACTTCAAAGGCAGAACTGGGTATAAGAAGCAGACCCAAAACCCCAGACTTTTAGAATCTTTCGGGAATCAAGAGGAACCTCTGCCCAGGAGAAGAGCTGAAGAGTTGAAGGAGGAGTAATGTCCCTTTGCTGTGTTGCTTTGTTGGACTTGCCTGCAGTTGCTGCTTCTGCCTGAAAAGAGTGCAAAGGGTGAACGTTGCTGTGTGTCCTGCTTGAGAAAATTCTCCAAGGTCTTGGAGTAGAACTTGCCTCCTGTTGGAAGTCTCAGGGACACCAAAGACATCAGTTTCCTTGACCTGCAGCACTGGGAACTGTGTGTTTTGTGCTGTCCAAGAGGAGAAACCACTGCGACGCCTCCAACAACACCGCTGGCCTGCACCGTGACCTGCCGACGCCGCATGGAGTCGCATTGCTCTGCTTCGCACCGTGACCCTGTTCTCACCAACACCGTCATCGGACAACTTCACCGAGCCGCTGCTCGCACCGCGACCTGAGGGCCCCGCATTCCGGCGTCACCTGCTCACACTGCAGCCTGGGCATCCCCGACGATGTCTCTCCTGCTGACACCGGCGCCGCTGCCTGCACTGTGGCCTGTGGACACCGCTCGTGAGGAGCACGAAGCGCCGTCCCGTCCCGCGCCGCAGCCCCGGTCCACCGATGCCAGCACCATCAGCTCCAGTGTCGTCACCAGGCATCCTTGCCTGTACGTGGCCTGTGGACACCGCTCGTGAGGGTCACGAAGCACCGTCCTATCCCGCACCGCTGGCTTGGACCTACCGACGACAGCGCTTCAGCAATAACAATGCCGCTGCCTGCACCGTGACCTGTGGACACCGCACATTGCACCACCCCGCTTCACACCACAGCCCCGGTCTCACCAATGCTGCTGGATGCCGTCACCGAGCCTTTGCCTGTACCGTGACCTGTGGGCACTGCACGTCGCATCGTCCCACTTCGCACCACAGACCCAATGCCATCCCCGCCAGCGCACCTGATTTCATCAGCCCAGAGTTCGATCCCCGTGGTGCGTGACTTCAAGGGCCCGACGTCTTCTGCATCGACTCCGGAACCAACGCCAGTGACACCGCTCTCCGGAGCTCACCACGAGGATCATGACGCCCTGTGAATCCAAGGTACTGTTTGTGGGTCTTCCTGACACGGCAGCTGGCCTGCGAAGCCGAGGCCAGCCTGAACTTTTGGTTTTGTTGTTCACGATGCCGTGATAGCCCCAGGTGGAGTTATCGACTGTATTAAGTACATCTTGCAGCATATATATTTTTATTACTGTATGTTGGATTTTTTATCGTATTTGGACTTGTTTTATATAGATAAATATTGGCTTTTTTTTTCTAAAACTGGTGTGGTGTCCTTTCGTAGTGTTTTCACTTATTACTGTGTGTTATGTGCAAATGCTTTACACATTGCTTCTGAGATAAGCCTGACTGCTTGTGCCAAGCTACCAATGGGGTGAGCAGGGGTTATCTGAGCGGGTATCTCCCTTATCCTGACTAGAGTGAGGGTCCCTACTTGGACAGGGTGCAAACCGACTGCCAACTAGAGACCCCATTTCTAACAATAGTTCATCCACCAATGATTGAATAATTTAAAACCAATTACAAAAACATATAATTATATGATTTTAAAAATACCACCCCTATATATACATGCCAACTCATAATCAATTATTTAAACATATCCCCTTACACATACCTAGTCAATTGACTTCAAATTTGATTTGTCATATAATTTTTCATGTGCCTTTGGTACTTCCAAGTTATGCATCTAATATAAGGAAAAGACACTATGGGCCTCATTATGACCCTGGCGGGCGGCGGAGGCCGCCCGCCAGGATCCCGCCCTCCATTATACCGCTCCGCGGTCAGAAGACCGCGGAGGGTATTATGAGTTTTTCCCTGGGCTGGCGGGCGGTCTCCAAAAGACCGCCCGCCAGCCCAGGGAAAAACTCCCTTCCCACGAGGATGCCGGCTCGTAATCGAGCCGGCGGAGTGGGAAGGTGCGACGGGTGCAGTGGCACCCGTCGCGTATTTCAGTGTCTGCAAGGCAGACACTGAAATACTTTGCGGGGCCCTCTTACGGGGGCCCCTGCCGTGCCCATGCCAATGGCATGGGCACGGCAGGGGCCCCCAGGGGCCCCGCGACCCCCCCCTACCGCCATCCTGTTCATGGCGGCTTTCCCGCCATGAACAGGATGGCGGTAGGGGGGGTCAGAATCCCCTCGGCGGCGCAGCGAGCTGCGCCGCCTTGGAGGATTCTAAGGTCAGTGGAAAACCGGCGGGAGACTGCCGGTTTTCCCGTTCTGACCGCGGCCAAAGCGCCGCGGTCAGAATGACCAAGGGAGCACTGCCGGCCTGTCGGCGGTGCTCCCGCCCCCGTTGGCCCTGGCGGTAGAGAACCGCCAGGGTCAGAATGAGGGCCTATATCACATTTTCAAAAAAGATCCTCATTTGCAAATATCACCCATTCTTGGTTATGTTATTGTATCCAGTAATATAATTATCAGTAAATATATAATAATACAATAACATATATTATCATTGATTTTCCATTCTTTTTTATCATCAAATAATACTCCCTCCTTATCTTGACCAGTAGCCAATAATTAATCTCTTGTCATCGACAATATTTCAAATGAAGAATTACCCCCCTTAGTTCTCTCTTCTGCCTTTCCCAGCCAAAGTAATAGAGAAGACCGTCAACAAACAGCTGACCACCTTCCTGGAAGACAACAACCTGCTCGACCCCTCACAAACCGGATTCCGAACCAACCACAGCACTGAAACCGCCCTCATCTCAGTCACTGACGACATCAGAACCCTGATGGACAACGGTGAAACAGTCGCCCTCATTCTGCTCGACCTCTCGGCTGCCTTTGACACCGTCTGTCACCGCACCCTAATCACTTGCCTCCGCTCCACCGGGATCCAAGGCCAGGCCCTGGACTGGATCGCCTCCTTCCTCTCAAACCGTTCCCAAAGAGTTTACCTCCCTCCGTTTAGCTCAGAACCCACCGAGATCATCTGCGGCGTACCCCAAGGCTCATCACTCAGCCCGACACTCTTCAATGTCTACATGAGCCCCCTCGCCAACATCGTACGCAAGCACGACATCATCATCACCTCCTACGCCGACGACACCCAACTTATACTCTCCCTCACCAAGGACCCCGCCAGCGCCAAGACCAACCTACAAGAGGGTATGAAGGACGTCGCAGATTGGATGAGGCTCAGCCGCCTAAAGCTGAACTCTGAAAAAACGGAAGTCCTCATCCTCGGCAACACCCCGTCCGCCTGGGACGACTCCTGGTGGCCCACGGCCCTCGGCACCGCACCGACCCCCACAGACCACGCCCGCAACCTCGGCTTCATCTTGGACCCTCTTCTCACCATGACCAAGCAAGTCAACGCCGTGTCCTCTGCCTGTTTCCTCACCCTCCGCATGCTCCGCAAGATCTTCCGCTGGATCCCCGCCGACACCAGAAAAACCGTGACCCACGCCCTCGTCACGAGCCGCCTGGACTACGGCAACACCCTCTACGCCGG
Source organism: Pleurodeles waltl (assembly GCF_031143425.1). Classification (NCBI taxonomy): domain Eukaryota; kingdom Metazoa; phylum Chordata; class Amphibia; order Caudata; family Salamandridae; genus Pleurodeles; species Pleurodeles waltl. The sequence goes on from NW_027150395.1 coordinate 1,171,543, forward strand.
GACCACAGCCAAACTCCAAAATCGCCTGCAACGCATTCAAAACGCCTCGGCCCGCCTCATCCTCGACATACCCCGCAGCAGCCACATCTCCGCACACCTGAGACACCTGCATTGGCTCCCTGTCAGCAAAAGGATCACCTTCCGACTTCTCACCCACGCACACAAAGCCCTCTACGACAAGGGACCGGAATACCTCAACAGACGCTTCAGCTTCTACGTCCCCAGGAGATCTTTCTCCTTCCTGGCGGCCAAGACCTGGAACTCCCTCCCCACCAGCCTCAGGACCACCCAGGACCACTCCGCTTTCCGGAGACTCCTAAAGACCTGGCTGTTCGAACAGCGATAACCCCCCCCTTTTTCCCCTAGCGCCTTGAGACCCACACGGGTGAGTAGCGCGCTTTATAAATGTCAATGCTTTGATTTGATTTGATTTGAAACAACAGTTTCCCACGTGGTTTTAGCCATTACTCATTCATATATACCACTCATATACTCTTAAGCAAAGTCTTAGTATGATATTGTATAAACTTTTGAGTTTGTGTCGAAGGAGTCCACCACCTGTGCTCCAGGGAGCATGCTCGTTGCCAGGAGAGGAGTCCCAGGGGACCAGCCGTCGTCTTAGAAGGTGCCTGCTGGTGCAGAGAAGTGACTCCGTCACTCCACGGGAGATTTCTCTGGTCCTTCTGGTGCAGGGTGAAGACAAGGAGTCCTTAGAGTGTGCACACCTTGGAAACTGTTGCAGTTGCTGGCTGGAGCTGAAGTTGCAGAGTCACAGTAGCCTTCTTGGATACTTTGTTGCAGTTACAGCAGGTCCTGGAGCAGTCTGTGGTTGATCCTGTGGTCAGAGGATGAAGCAGGAGTTGCAGAGGATTCCTGGTGGAAACTTGCAAGCCAAATCTGAGAAGGAACCCACAGAAGAGACCCTCAATAGCCCTGAGAGGGGGATTGACTTCCTAATCAGGTATGCACCTATCAGGAGGGGTCTCTGACGTCACCTATTGGCACTGGCCACTCAGAGATCTCCAGAGTGTCCCCACACCTTGGAAACCAACATGGCTAACTCCAGGGACACACTGGAAGAGCTCTGGACACCACCCTTGGGTGGTGATGGACAAGGGAGTGGCCACTCCCCTTGCCTTTGTCCAGTTTCACGTCAGAGAAGGGACTGGGGGTCTAATGCAAGGAGGGCCCCATCTGTGCCCTTCAAAGCATTTCCAGAGGCTTTAGGAGGCTACCCTTCCCAAGCCTGTAACACCTATTTCCAAAGGGAGAGGGTGTAACACCATGCTCCCAAAGGAAATGCTTTATTCTGCCTTCCTGGAAATGAGCTGCTCAGACCCCAGGAGGGCAGAACCCTGTCTGTGAGGTGGCAGCGGCTGTAGCTGCAGTGCAAGCCTCGGAGGGCTGGTTTGGCAGTACTGTGGGTCCATGGTGGAGCCCCCAGAATGCATTGGACTTGCCCCCCAATACCAGGCTTGGAATGGGGGAACAATTCCATCAACTTAGACACGTTACGTAGCCATATTCAGAGTTACCATTGTGAAGCCACATATATCTATTGACCTATATGTAATGCACATGTGTAATGGTATCCCCACACTCACGAAGTCCAGGGAATTGGTCCTGGACAGCGTGGGGGCACCTTTGCTAGTGCAACGGTGCCCCCACACTTAGTAACTTTGCACCTAGCCTTTAATAAATGAAGGTTAGACTTATAGGTCACTTTTAAGTTACTTAAGTGCAGTGAAAATGGCTGTGTAATAGTGTGTGCACTATTTCACGCAGGCTGCAGTGACAATCCTGTGAAAGTGTTTGTCTGAGCTCCTTATCGCTGGCAAAAGAAATGCTGCAGCCCACAAGGATCTCCTGGAACCCCAATGCCATGGGTACCTAGGTACTATATACTAGGGACTTATAAGGGGGGTCTAGTGTGCCAATTGGAATTGGAATATGAAGTCACTAAACTTTAGTGACTAATTTAGAAGCAGAGAGAGCATAAGCACTGAAATTCTGGTTAGCAGAACTTCATTGACATAGTTAAGCACTAATGGCAACACACACATTAGGCCACAAAGTATGAGCACTGGGGGCCTGGCTAGCAGGATCCCAGTGAGGCAGGCAAAACACACTGAGGAATAGGATTTTGGCTATGAGCACTGAGGTCCTGGCTAGCAGGATCCCAGTGAGATAGTAAAAACACACTGACACACACTCACAAATAGGCCAAAAGTGGGGGGTAACCATGCTAGAAAGAGGCTACTTTATCACAGAAAATGACAAAGATTCAATGACTACAAGTTGAAATATCACTTTTGAAAGGTTTAAAAGAGTCTTAAAGATTCTTAATCATTGGAAATAATGACGCGCAGAGACCGCAGAGGAGGAGATGCGTTGAAAAATAAGGTGTGTGTCGGATTTTCCGGTGTGACACAGACGGTGGCTCATTTCTTTCCATGCTGAAAGGGGCTTGTGTCGATTTTTGGCAGGTAGTCTTGGTTCCTCCCTGTGATGCAGGGATATTTTGATGCTCAGGGATGAAGCGGGGAAAATACTTTACACGCTGGAAGAAGACAGAGGTGCTGCGTCAATCTGGTAGGCGATGCGTCAAATTCTCAATGCACAAAGAGTTTCCTGAAAAGATGAAGTCTTTTTGACCCTGAGACTTCAGAAAACAGGAGGCGAGCTCAATCAAAGCCCTTGGAGAGCACTTTTGGAGAAGGCAGAGTCCTTCTCAGCAAAGTGAGAGACCAGCAGGGCAGCAGGGCAACAGCAGGGCAGCAGTCCTTCTCAGAGAAGCAGTCCAGATGAGTCCTTTGGGCAGCCAGGCAGTCCTCCTGACAAGGATGCAGGTGTAGCCGAAGAAGTGGGGTCAGAGACCCAGTTTATATACCCAAAAATGCCTTTGAAGTTGGAGAGACTTCAAAGAGTATTTTGAAATGCACAAGTTCCCCTTTCAGTGCAGTCATGTTTGCCAGGGTCCCAGTAGGGGTTTTGGCAGTCCATTGTGTGATGGCAGGCCACTAGCTTTTGAAATGTAAGTGTCAGTCCCTCCACCCGCTCAGCCAAGGAAGACACATTCAATATGCAGATGAGTGCAGGTGTGAGTGAGTGTCCTGTGATTGTGGTTGTTTGGGTGAAATGCACAAGGGAGCTGTCAGCCAGCCCAGCCCAGACGTTGATTGGAAACAGGCTGCAAGGCACAGATGGATTTTAAGTGCAGAGAAATGATCACTTCCTAAAAGTGAAATTTCTAAAATAGTAATATAAAATCCAACCTCACCAATAAGCAGGATTTTCTATTACCATTCTGGCCATACTAAATATGACCTGGGTACCCCTTTCAGATCAGAATCTACCAATCAAAAAGTATATGAGGGCAGACCGAATGCTAGTCTATGAAATGAGCAGGCCTCACAGTAGCCGAAAACAAATTTAGTTTTTTTTAACTACCAGAACATATAAAACACATGTGTACATGTCCTGCCTTTTACCTACATAGCACCATGGGTTACCTAGGGCCTACCTTAGGTGTGGCATATCTGTAGAAAAAGGGGAGTTTAAGGTTAGGCAAGTACTTCTAAATGCCAAGTCGATGTTGCAGTGAAACTGCACACACAAGCCTTGCAATGGCAGGCCTGAGACATGGTTAAGGGGCTACTCAGGTGGGTTGCACAATCAGGGCTGCATAGCCACTAGTAGCATTTAATTTACAGGACTTGGGCACATGTAGTGCACTTTACTAGGGACTTATAAGTAAATCAAATATGCCAATTGGGGGTGAACCACTGTTACCTTGTTTAAGGGAGAGAGCATATACGCTTTAGCACTGGCTAGCAGTGGTAAAGTGTGTTGAGTCCTGAAACCAGCAAACAAAATGTCAGAAAAGTGGAGGGAGGCAGGCAAAAAGTTGGGGGATGACCTCCCAAAGGCTATCAGGTCTAACAATATAGCACACAGGCAGGCCTGCCAAAAGCCAGCCTCAAACCTGACCCCGCCAGGACTCTGGAGGGTGGGGGAAATAGACAGTCTGACCACCTACACCTCCAGCGCATCAACCAACCACCAAATCTATTACAACTTGAAAATCACAATGACGGTCTTGCCATGGCAGTCTTCCAATGGCGGTTAGAACTGGGCAGTCACCACAGTAATACACAATACAACATTGGAGGCATTTGAAAACAACACAGCTGACACACATTCACATACTCAACACACCTGCAAAGCAAAGCAATTTTTTTTTTTTGGCGCCAATGTCACACAGGGGGAGCGACCCGTAGGCAAGGGTCGCTCCTTGTGGGGGGTTGGGGAGGTGGGGGGGGCAAATGTATTTTAGGCCATTTCTGTCCCCCAGGGGGCAGATCGGCCTACTGTTATTAGGCCGATCTGCCCCCAGGGGGGGCAGAAACCTCTAGGCGCCAGGGCAAATAGTTTTTTGTGTTTTTTTTTTGTTTGTTTGTTTTTTTAGAGATGGGGAGGGACCCATTAGGCAAGGGTCGCTTCCCTGGGGGGCAAATTGTATTTAGACCATTTCTGCCCCCCTTGGGGGCAGATTGGCCGATTTTAGGTCAATCTGCCCCCAAGGAAGCAGAAACCACTAGGCACCGGGGATTTTTTTTTGGCGCCTAAGTCACGCAGGAGGAGCGACCCCGTAGGCCAGGGTCGCTCCGGGGGGGGGTAATTTATTTTAGGCCATTTCTGCCCCCCCGGGGCAGATCGGCCTATTGTTATTAGGCCGATCTGCCCCCAGGGGGGGCAGAAACCTCTAGGCGCCAGGGCAAATTGTTTTTTTGTGTTTTTGTTTTTTTAGAGATGGGGAGCGACCCATTAGGCAAGGGTCGCTCTCCTGAAGGGCAAATTGTATTTAGACCATTTCTGCCCCCGTTGGGGGCAGATTGCCCGATTTTAGGTCACTAGGCACCGGGGATTTTTTTTGGCGCCAATGTCACGCAGGTGGAGCGACCCCGTAGGCAAGGGTCGCTCCCGGGGGGGGTTTGAGGGAGGGGTGGGGGACAAATTTATTTTAGGCCATTTCTGCCCCCCCTGGGGCCAGCTGAGCTAGAGGCCAAAACCCACAGGTAGGCACTGTTTTCTATGAAAAAATGTAATGTGTCCACGTTGTGTTTTAGGCCATTTCCTGTTGCGGGCGATAGTCCTACCCACACAAGTGAGGTATCATTTTTATCAGGAGACTTGGGGGAACGCTGGGTGGAAGGAAATTTGTGGCTCCTCTCAGATTCCAGAACTTTCTGTCACCGAAATGTGAGGAAAACGTGTTTTTTTTTGCCACATTTTGAGGTTTGCAAAGGACTCTGGGTAGCAGAACCTGGTCAGAGCCCCACAAGTCACCCCATCTTGGATTCCCCTGGGTTTCTAGTTTTCAAAAATGCGCTGGTTTGCTAGGTTTCCCCAGGTGCCAGCTGAGCTAGAGGCCAAAATCCACAGGTAGGCACTGTTTTCTATGAAAAAATGTGATGCGTCCAAGTTGTGTTTTGGGCCATTTCCTGTCGCGGGCGCTAGGCCTACCCACACAAGTGAGGTATCATTTTTATCGGGAGACTTGGGGGAACACTGGGTGGAAGGAAATTTGTGGCTCCTCTCATATTCCAGAACTTTCTGTCACCGAAATGTGAGGAAAACTTGTTTTTTGAGCTAAATTTTGAGGTTTGCAAAGGATTCTGGGTAACAGAACCTGCTCAGAGCCCCACAAGTCACCCCATCTTGGATTCCCCTAGGTCTCTAGTTTTCAGAAATGCACAGGTTTGGTAGTTTCCCTAGGTGTCGGCTCAGCTAGAGGCCAAAATCTACAGCGAGGCACTTTGCAAAAAACACCTCTGTTTTCTTTAAAAAAATGTGATGTGTCCACGTTGTGTTTTGGGGCGTTTCCTGTCATGGGCGCTAGGCCTACCGACACAAGTGAGGTATCATTTTTATCGGGAGACTTGGGGGAACGCTGGGTGGAAGGAAATTTGTGGCTCCTCTCAGATTAAAGAACTTTCTGTCACCGAAATGTGAGGAAAATGTGTTTTTTTAGCCAAAGTTTGAGGTTTGCAAAGGATTCTGGGTAACAGAACCTTGTCAGAGCCCCACAAGTCACCCCATCTTGGATTCCCCTAGGTCACTAGTTTTCAAAAATGCACAGGTTTGGTAGGTTTCCCTAGGTGCCGGCTGAGCTAGAGGCCAAAATCTACAGGTAGGCACTTTGCAAAAACACCTCTGTTTTCTTTAAAAAAATGTGATGTGTCCACGTTGCGTTTTGGGGCATTTCCTATTGCGGGCGCTAGGCCTACCCACACAAGTGAGGTATAATTTTTATCGGGAGACTTGGGGGAACGCTGGGTGGAAGGAAATTTGTGGCTCCTCTCTGATTCCAGAACTTTCTGTCACCAGAATTTGAGGAAAATGTGTTTTTTTAGCCAAAATTTGAGGTTTGCAAAGGATTCTGGGTAACAGAACCTGGTCAGAGCCCCACAAGTCACCCCATCTTGGATTCCCCTAGGTCTCTAAATTTAAAAAATGCAGAGGTTTGGTAGGTTTCCCTAGGTGCCGGCTGAGGTAGAGGCCAAAATCTACAGGTAGGCACTTTGCAAAAAACACCTCTGTTTTCTTTCAAAAAATGTGATGTGTCCACGTTGTGTTTTGGGGCGTTTCCTGTCACGGGCGCTAGGCATACCCACATAAGTGAGGTATCATTTGTATCGGGAGACTTGGGGGAACACTGGGTGGAAGGAAATTTGTGGGTCCTCTCAGATTACAGAACTTTCTGTCACCGAAATGTGAGGAAAACGTGTTTTTTTAGCCAAATTTTGAGGTTTGCAAAGGATATGGATAACAGAACCTGGTCAGAGCCCTACTAGTCACCCCATCTTGGATTCCCCTAGGTCTCTAATTTAAAAAAATGCAGAGGTTTGGTAGGTTTCCCTAGCTGCCGGCTGAGCTAGAGGCCAAAATCTACAGGTAGGCACTCTACCCACAAAAGTGAGGTATCATTTTTATCGGGAGGCTTGGGGGAACACTGGGTGGAAGGAAATTTGTGGGTCCTCTCAGATTACAGAACTTTCTGTCACCGAAATGTGAGGAAAACTTGTTTTTTTAGCCAAATTTTGAGGTTTGCAAAGGATTCTGGGTAACAGAACCTGGTCAGAGCCCCGCAAGTCACCCCATCTTGGATTCCCCTAGGTCTCTAGTTTTCAAAAATGCACAGGTTTGGTAGTTTCCCTAGGTGCCGGCTGAGCTAGAGGCCAAAATCTACAGGTAGGCACTTTGCAAAAAACACCTCTGTTTTCTTTAAAAAAATGTGATGTGTCCACGTTGCGTTTTGGGGCATTTCCTATCGCGGGCGCTAGGCCTACCCACACAAGTGAGGTATCATTTTTATCGGGAGACTTGGGGGAATGCTGGGTGGAAGGAAATTTGTGGCTCATCTCAGATTACAGAACTTTCTGTCACCGAAATGTGAGGAAAACGTATTTTTTTAGCCAAACTTTGAGGTTTGCAAAGGATTCTGGGTAACAGAACCTGGTCAGAGCCCCACAAGTCACCCCATCTTGGATTCCCCTTGGTCACTAGTTTTCCAAAATGCACAGGTTTGGTAGGTTTCCCTAGGTGCCGGCTGAGCTAGAGGCCAAAATCTACATGTAGGCACTTTGCAAAAACACCTCTGTTTTCTTTAAAGAAATGTGATGTGTCCATGTTGTGTTTTGGGGCGTTTCCTGTCACGGGCGCTAGGCCTACCCACACAAGTGAGGTATCATTTTTATCGGGAGACTTGGGGGAACACTGGGTGGGAGGTAATTTGTGGGTCCTCTCAGAATACAGAACTTTTTGTCACCGAAATGTGAGGAAAACTTGTTTTTTTAGCCAAATTTTGAGGTTTGCAAAGGATTCTGGGTAACAGAACCTGGTCAGAGCCCCACAAGTCACCCCATCTTGGATTCCCCTAGGTCTCTAGTTTTCGAAAATGCACAGGTTTGGTAGGTTTCCCTAGGTGCCGGCTGAGCTAGAGGCCGAAATCTACAGGTAGGCACTTTGCAAAAAACACCTCTATTTTCTTTAAAAAAATGTGATGTGTCCACGTGGCGTTTTGGGGCATTTCCTATCGCGGGCGCTAGGCCTACATACACAAGTGAGGTATAATTTTTATCGGGAGACTTGGGGGAATGCTGGGTGGAAGGAAATTTGTGGCTCCTCTCTGATTCCAGAACTTTCTGTCAGCAGAATTTGAGGAAAATGTGTTTTTTTAGCCAAAGTTTGAGGTTTGCAAAGGATTGTGGGTAACAGAACCTGGTCAGAGCCCCACAAGTCACCCCATCTTGGATTCCCCTAGGTCTCTAAATTTAAAAACTGCAGAGGTTTGGTAGGTTTCCCTAGGTGCCGGCTGAGCTAGAGGCCAAAATCTACAGGTAGGCACTCTACCCACACAAGTGAGGTATCATTTTTATCGGGAGACTTGGGGGAACACTGGGTGGAAGGAAATTTGTGGGTCCTCTCAGATTACAGAACTTTCTGTCACCGAAATGTGAGGAAAACTTGTTTTTTTAGCCAAATTTTGAGGTTTGCAAAGGATTCTGGGTAACAGAACCTGGTCAGAGCCCCACAAGTCACCCCATCTTGGATTCCCCTAGGTCACTAGTTTTCCAAAATGTACGGGTTTGGTAGGTTTCCCTAGTTGCCGGCTGAGCTAGAGGCCAAAATCTACAGGTAGGCACTTTGCAAAAAACACCTCTATTTTCTTTAAAAAAATGTGATGTGTCCATGTTGCGTTTTGGGGCATTTCCTATCGCGGGCCCGAGGCCTACCCACACAAGTGAGGTATAATTTTTATCGGGAGACTTGGGGGAACGCTGGGTGGAAGTAAATTTGTGGCTCCTCTCTGATTCCAGAACTTTCTGTCACCAGAATTTGAGGAAAATGTGTTTTTTTTAGCCAAAATTTGAGGTTTGCAAAGGATTCTGGGTAACAGAACCTGGTCAGAGCCCCACAAGTCACCCCAACTTGGATTCCCCTAGGTCTCTAAATTTAAAAAATGCAGAGGTTTGGTAGGTTTCCCTAGGTGCCGGCTGAGCTAGAGGCCAAAATCTACAGATAGGCACTTTGCAAAAAACACCTCTGTTTTCTTTCAAAAAATGTGATGTGTCCTCGTTGTGTTTTGGGGCGTTTCCTGTCACGGGCGCTAGGCCTACCCACACAAGTGAGGTGTCATTTGTATCGGGAGACTTAGGGGAACGCTGGGTGGAAGGAAATTTGTGGCTCATCTCAGATCACAGAACTTTCTGTCACCGAAATGTGAGGAAAACATGTTTTTTTAGCCTAACTTTGAGGTTTGCAAAGGATTCTGGGTAACAGATCCTGGTCCGAGCCACACAAGTCACCCCATCTTGGATTCCCCTAGGTCTCTAGTTTAAAAAAATGCACAGGTTTGGTAGGTTTCCCTAGGTGCCGGCTGAGCGAGAGGCCAAAATCTACAGGTAGGCACTTTCCAAAAAACATCTCTATTTTCTTACAAAAAATGTGATGTGTCCACGTTGCGTTTTGGGGCATTTCCTATCGCGGGCGCTAGGCCTACCCACACACGTGAGGTATAATTTTTATCGGGAGACTTGGGGTAACGCTGGGTGGAAGGAAATTTGTGGCTCATCTCAGATCACAGAACTTTCTGTCACCGAAATGTGAGGAAAACATATTTTTTTAGCCAAACTTTGAGGTTTGCAAAGGATTCTGGGTAACAGATCCTGGTCCGAGCCACACAAGTCACCCCATCTTGGATTCCCCTAGGTCACTAGTTTTCCAAAATGCACAGGTTTGGTAGGTTTCCCTAGGTGCCGGCTGAGCTAGGGGCCAAAATCTACAGGTAGGCACTTTGCAAAAAACACCTCTGTTTTCTTTAAAAAAATGTGATGTGTCCACGTTGTGTTTTGGGGCGTTTCCTGTCACGGGCGCTAGGCCTACCCACACAAGTGAGGTATCATTTGTATCGGGAGACTTGGGGGAACACTGGGTGGAAGGAAATTTGTGGGTCCTCTCAGATTACAGAACTTTCTGTCACCGAAATGTGAGGAAAACGTGTTTTTTTAGCCAAATTTTGAGGTTTGCAAAGGATATGGATAACAGAACCTGGTCAGAGCCCTACTAGTCACCCCATCTTAGATTCCCCTAGGTCTCTAATTTAAAAAAATGCAGAGGTTTGGTAGGTTTCCCTAGGTGCCGGCTGAGCTAGAGGCCAAAATCTATAGGTAGGCACTCTACCCACACAAGTGAGGTATCATTTTTATCGGGAGGCTTGGGGGAACACTGGGTGGAAGGAAATTTGTGGGTCCTCTCAGAATACAGAACTTTCTGTCACCGAAATGTGAGGAAAACTTGTTTTTTTAGCCAAATTTTGAGGTTTGCAAAGGATTCTGGGTAACAGAACCTGGTCAGAGCCCCACAAGTCACCCCATCTTGGATTCCCCTAGGTCTCTAGTTTTCGGAAATGCACAGGTTTGGTAGGTTTCCCTAGGTGCCGGCTGAGCTAGAGGCCAAAATCTACACGTAGGCACTTTGCAAAAAACACCTCTATTTTCTTTAAAAAAATGTGATGTGTCTACGTTGCGTTTTGGGGCATTTCCTATCGCGGGCGCTAAGCCTACCCACACAAGTGAGGTATAATTTTTATCGGGAGACTTGGGGGAACACTGGGTGGAAGGAAATTTGTGGCCCCTCTCTGATTCCAGAACTTTCTGTCACCAGAATTTGAGGAAAATGTGTTTTTTTAGCCAAAGTTTGAGGTTTGCAAAGGATTCTGGGTAACAGAACCTGGTCAGAGCCCCACAAGTCACCCCATCTTGGATTCCCCTAGGTCTCTAAATTTAAAAAATGCAGAGGTTTGGTAGGTTTCCCTAGGTGCCGGCTGAGCTAGAGGCCAAAATCTACAGGTATGCACTCTACCCACACAAGTGAGGTATCATTTTTATCGGGAGACTTGGGGGAACACTGGGTGGAAGGAAATTTGTGGGTCCTCTCAGATTACAGAACTTTCTGTCACCGAAATGTGAGGAAAACTTGTTTTTTTAGCCAAATTTTGAGGTTTGCAAAGGATTCTGGGTAACAGAACCTGGTCAGAGCCCCACAAGTCACCCCATCTTGAATTCCCCTAGGTCACTAGTTTTCCAAAATGCACGGGTTTGGTAGGTTTCCCTAGGTGCCGGCTGAGCTAGAGGCCAAAATCTACAGGTAGGCACTTTGCAAAAAACACCTCCATTTTCTTTAAAAAAATGTGATGTGTCCATGTTGCGTTTTGGGGCATTTCCTATCGCGGGCTCTAGGCCTACCCACACAAGTGAGGTATCATTTTTATTGGGAGACTTGGGGGAACGCTGGGGGGAAGGAAATTTGTGGCTCATCTCAGATTACAGAACTTTCTGTCACCGAAATGTGAGGAAAACTTATTTTTTTTGTCAAACTTTGAGGTTTGCAAAGGATTCTGGGTAACAGAACCTGGTCAGAGCCCCACAAGTCACCCCATCTTGGATTCCCCTAGGTCACTAGTTTTCCAAATGCACAGGTTTGGTAGGTTTCCCCAGGTGCCGGCTGAGCTAGAGGCCAAAATCTACAGGTAGGCACTTTGCAAAAAACACCTCCATTTTCTTTAAAAAAATGTGATGTGTCCATGTTGCGTTTTGGGGCATTTCCTATCGCGGGCTCTAGGCCTACCCACACAAGTGAGGTATCATTTTTATCGGGAGACTTGGGGGAACGCTGGGTGGAAGGAAATTTGTGGCTCATCTCAGATTACAGAACTTTCTGTCACCGAAATGTGAGGAAAACTTATTTTTTTAGTCAAACTTTGAGGTTTGCAAAGGATTCTGGGTAACAGAACCTGGTCAGAGCCCCACAAGTCACCCCATCTTGGATTCCCCTAGGTCACTAGTTTTCCAAATGCACAGGTTTGGTAGGTTTCCCTAGGTGCCGGCTGAGCTAGAGGCCAAAATCTACAGGTAGGCACTTTGCAAAAACACATCTGTTTTCTTTAAAAAAATGTGATGTGTCCACGTTGTGTTTTGGGGCGTTTCATGTCACGGGCGCTAGGACTACCCACACAAGTGAGGTATCATTTTTATCGGGAGACTTGGGGGAACACTGGGTGGAAGGAAATTTGTGGGTCCTCTCAGAATACAGAACTTTCTGTCATCGAAATGTGAGGAAAACTTGTTTTTTTATCCAAATTTTGAGGTTTGCAAAGGATTCTGGGTAACAGAACCTGGTCAGAGCCCCACAAGTCACCCCATCTTGGATTCCCCTAGGTCTCTAGTTTTCAAAAATGCACAGGTTTGGTAGGTTTCCCTAGGTGCCGGCTGAGCTAGAGGCCAAAATCTACAGGTAGGCACTTTGCAAAAAACACCTCTATTTTCTTTAAAAAAATGTGATGTGTCCACGTTGCGTTTTGGGGCATTTCCTATCGCGGGCGCTAGGCCTACCCACACAAGTGAGGTATAATTTTTATCGGGAGACTTGGGGGAACGCTGGGTGGAAGTAAATTTGTGGCTCCTCTCTGATTCCAGAACTTTCTGTCACCATAATTTGAGGAAAATTTGTTTTTTTAGCCAAATTTGAGGTTTGCAAAGGATTCTGGGTAACAGAACCTGGTCAGAGCCCCACAAGTCACCCCATCTTGGATTCCCCTTGGTCTCTAAATTTAAAAAATGCAGAGGTTTGGTAGGTTTCCCTAGGTGCCGGCTGAGCTAGAGGCCAAAATCTACAGGTAGGCACTCTACCCAAACAAGTGAGGTATCATTTTTATCGGGAGACTTGGGGGAACACTGGGTGGAAGGAAATTTGTGGGTCCTCTCAGATTACAGAACTTTCTGTCACCGAAATGTGAGGAAAACTTGTTTTTTTAGCCAAATTTTTAGGTTTGCAAAGGATTCTGGGTGACAGAACCTGGTCAGAGCCCCACAAGTAACCCCATCTTGGATTCCCCTAGGTCTCTAGTTTTAAAAAATGCACAGGTTTGGTAGGTTTCCCTAGGTGCCGGTTGAGCTAGAGGCCAAAATCTACAGGTAGGCACTTAGCAAAAAACACCTCTGTTTTCTTTCAAAAAATGTGATGTGTCCATGTTGCGTTTTGGGACATTTCCTATCGCGGGCGCTAGGCCTACCCACACAAGTGAGGTATAATTTTTATCGGGAGACTTGGGGGAACGCTGGGTGGAAGGAAATTTGTTGCTCCTCTCAGATTCCAGAACTTTCTGTCACCGAAATGTGAGGAAAATGTGTTTTTTTAGCCAAACTTTGAGGTTTGCAAAGGATTTTGGGTAACAGAACCTGGTCAGAGCCCCATAAGTCACCCCATCTTGGATTCCCCTAGGTGACTAGTTTTCAAAAAATGCACAGCTTTGGTAGGTTTCCCTAGGTGCCGGCTGAGCTAGAGGCCAAAATCTACAGGTAGGAACTTTGCAAAAACACCTCTGTTTTCGTTCAAAAAATGTGATGTGTCCACGTTGTGTTTTGGGGCGTTTCCTGTCACGGGCGCTAGGCCTACCCACACAAGTGAGGTATCATTTTTATCGGGAGACTTGGGGGAACGCTGGGTGGAAGGAAATTTGTGGCTCATTTCAGATTACAGAACTTTCTGTCACCGAAATGTGAGGAAAACGTGTTTTTTTAGCCAAACTTTGAGGTTTGCAAAGGATTCTGGGTAACAGAACCTGGTCAGAGCCCCACAAGTCACCCCATCTTGGATTCCCCTAGGTCACTAGTTTTCCAAAATCCACAGGTTTGGTAGGTTTCCCTAGGTTCCGGCTGAGCTAGAGGTCAAAATCTACAGATAGGCACTTTGCAAAAACACCTCTGTTTTCTTTAAAAAAATGTGATGTGTCCACGTTGTGTTTTGGGGCGTTTCCTGTCACGGGCGCTAGGCCTACCCACACAAGTGAGGTACCATTTTTATCGGGAGACTTGGGGAAACGCTGGGTGGAAGGAAATTTGTGGCTCCCCTCAGATTCCAGAACTTTCTGTCACCGAAATGTGAGGAAAACGTGTTTTTTTAGCCAAACTTTGAGGTTTGCAAAGGATTCTGGGTAACAGAACCTGGTCAGAGCCCCACAAGTCACCCCATCTTGGATTCCCCTAGGTCTCTAGTTTTCAAAAATGCACAGGTTTGGTAGGTTTCCCTAGGTGCCGGCTGAGCTAGAGGCCAAAATCTACAGATAGGCACTTTGCAAAAAACACCTCTATTTTCTTTCAAAAAATGTGATGTGTCCACGTTGCGTTTTGGGGCATTTCCTGTCGCGGGCGCTAAGCCTACCCACACAAGTGAGGTACCATTTTTATCGGGAGACTTGGGGAAAAGCTGGGTGGAAGGAAATTTGTGGCTCCTCTCAGATTCCAGAACTTTCTGTCACCGAAATGTGAGGAAAACGTGTTTTTTTAGCCAAACTTTGAGGTTTGCAAAGGATTCTGGGTAACAGAACCTGGTCAGAGCCCCACAAGTCACCCCATCTAAGATTCCCCTAGGTCTCTAGTTTTCATAAATGCACAGGTTTGGTAGGTTTCCCTAGGTGCCGGCTGAGCTAGAGGCCAAAATCTACACGTAGGCACTTTGCAAAAAACACCTCTGTTTTCTTTAAAAAAATGTGATGTGTCCACGTTTTGTTTTGGGGCGTTTCCTGTCATGGGCGCTAAGCCTACCCACACAAGTGAGGTATAATTTTTATCGTGAGACTTGGGGGAACGCTGGGTGGAAGGAAAGTTGTGGCTCCTCTCAGATTACAGAACTTTCTGTCACCGAAATGTGAGGAAAATGTGTTTTTTAGGCAAACTTTGAGGTTTGCAAAGGATTTTGGGTAACAGAACCTGGTCAGAGCCCCACAAGTCACCCCATCTTGGATTCCCCTAGGTCACTAGTTTTCAAAAATGCACAGCTTTCGTAGGTTTCCCTAGGTGCCGGCTGAGCTAGAGGCCAAAATCTACAGGTAGGCACTTTGCAAAAACACCTCTGTTTTCATTCAAAAAATGTGATGTGTCCACGTTGCGTTTTGGGGCATTTCCTATCGCGGGCGCTAGGCCTACCCACACAAGTGAGGTATCATTTTGATCGGGAGACTTGGGGGAACGCTTGGTGGAAGGAAATTTGTGGCTCATTTCAGATTACAAAATCTACAGGTAGGCACTTTGCAAAAACACCTCTGTTTTCGTTCAAAAAATGTGATGTGTCCACGTTGCGTTTTGGGGCATCTCCTGTCGCGGGCGCTAAGCCTACCCACACAAGTGAGGTACCATTTTTATCGGGAGACTTGGGGAAACGCTGGGTGGAAGGAAATTTGTGGCTCCTCTCAGATTCCAGAACTTTCTGTCACCGAAATGTGAGGAAAACGTGTTTTTTTAGCCAAACTTTGAGGTTTGCAAAGGATTCTGGGTAACAGAACCTGGTCAGAGCCCCACAAGTCACCCCATCATGGATTCCCCTAGGTCTCTAGTTTTCAAAAATGCACAGGTTTTGTAGGTTTCCCTAGGTGCCGGCTGAGCTAGAGGCCAAAATCTACAGGTAGGCACTTTGCAAAAACACCTCTGTTTTCTTTAAAAAAAAATGTGATGTGTCCACGTTGCGTTTTGGGGCATTTCCTGTCGCAGGCGCTAAGCCTACCCACACAAGTGAGGTACCATTTTTATCGGGAGACTTGTGGAAACGCTGGGTGGAAGGAAATTTGTGGCTCCTCTCAGATTCCAGAACTTTCTGTCACCGAAATGTGAGGAAAATTTGTTTTTTTAGCCAAACTTTGAGGTTTGCAAAGGATTTTGGGTAACAGAACCTGGTCAGAGCCCCACAAGTCACCCCATCTTGGATTCCCCTAGGTCACTAGTTTTCAAAAATGCACAGCTTTGGTAGGTTTCCCTAGGTGCCGGCTGAGCTAGAGGCCAAAATCTACAGGTAGGCACTTTGCAAAAACACCTCTGTTTTATTTAAAAAAATGTGATGTGTCCACGTTGCGTTTTGGGGCGTTTCCTGTCACGGGCGATAGGCCTACCCAAACAAGTGAGGTATCATTTTTATCGGGAGACTTGGGGAAACGCTGGGTGGAAGGAAATTTGTGGCTCCTCTCAGATTCCAGAACTTTCTGTCACCGAAATGTGAGGAAAACATGTTTTTTTAGCCAAACTTTGAGGTTTGCAAACGATTCTGGGTAACAGAACCCGGTCAGAGCCTCACAAGTCACCCCATCTTAGCTTCCCCTAGGCCTCTAGTTTTCATAAATGCACAGGTTTGGTAGGTTTCCCTAGGTGCCGGCTGCGCTAGAGCCCAAAATCTACAGGTAGGGACTTTGCAAAAAACACCTCTGTTTTCTTTCAAAAAATGTGAAGTGTCCACGTTGTGTTTTGGGGTGTTTCCTGTCATGGGCGCTAGGCCTACCCACACAAGTGAGGTATCATTTTTATCGGGAGACTTGGGGGAACGCTGGGTGGAAGGAAATTTGTGGCTCCTCTCAGATTCCAGAACTTTCTGTCACCGAAATGTGAGGAAAATGTGTTTTTTTAGCCAAACTTTGAGGTTTGCAAAGGATTTTGGGTAACAGAACCTGGTCAGAGCCCCACAAGTCACCCCATCTTGGATTCCCCTAGGTCAGTAGTTTTCAAAAAATGCACAGCTTTGGTAGGTTTCCCTAGGTGCCGGCTGAGCTTGAGGCCAAAATCTACAGGTAGGAACTTCGCAAAAACACCTCTGTTTTCGTTCAAAAAATGTGATGTGTCCACGTTGCGTTTTGGGGTATTTCCTGTCGCGGGCGCTAAGCCTACCCACACAAGTGAGGTACCATTTTTATCGTGAGACTTGGGGAAACGCTGGGTGGAAGGAAATTTGTGGCTCCTCTCAGATTCCAGAACTTTCTGTCACCGAAATGTGAGGAAAACGTGTTTTTTTAGCCAAACTTTGAGGTTTGCAAAGGATTCTGGGTAACAGAACCTGGTCAGAGCCCCACAAGTCACCCCACCTTGGATTCCCCTAGGTCTCTAGTTTTCAAAAATGCACAGGTTTGGTAGGTTTCCCTAGGTGCCGGCTGAGCTAGAGGCCAAAATCTACAGGTAGGCACTTTGCAAAAACACCTCTGTTTTCTTTAAAAAAATGTGATGTGTCCACGTTGCGTTTTGGGGCATTTCCTGTCGCAGGCGCTAAGCCTACCCACACAAGTGAGGTACCATTTTTATCGGGAGACTTGTGGAAACGCTGGGTGGAAGGAAATTTGTGGCTCCTCTCAGATTCCAGAACTTTCTGCCACCGAAATGTGTGGAAAATGTGTTTTTGTAGCCAAACTTTGAGGTTTGCAAAGGATTTTGGGTAACAGAACCTGGTCAGAGCCCCACAAGTGACCCCATCTTGGATTCCCGTAGGTCACTAGTTTTAAAAAATGCACAGCTTTGGTAGGTTTCCCTAGGTGCCGGCTGAGCTAGAGGTCAAAATCTACAAGTAGGCACTTTGCAAAAACACCTCTGTTTTCGTTCAAAAAATGTGATGTGTCCACGTTGTGTTCTGGGGCATTTCCTGTCACGGGCGCTAGGTCTACCCACACAAGTGAGGTATCATTTTTATCGGGATACTTGGGGGAACACTGGGTGGAAGGAAATTTGTGGCTCCTCTCAGATTCCATAACTTTCTGTCACCGAAATGTGAGGAAAATTTGTTTTTTTAGCCAAACTTTGAGGTTTGCAAAGGATTTTGGGTAACAGAACCTGGTCAGAGCCCCACAAGTCACCCCATCATGTATTCCCCTAGGTCTCTAGTTTTCAAAAATTCACAGGTTTGGTAGGTTTCCCTAGGTGCCGGCTGAGCTAGAGGCCAAAATCTACAGGTAGGCACTTTGCAAAAACACCTCTGTTTTCTTTAAAAAAATGTGATGTGTCCACGTTGCGTTTTGGGGCATTTCCTGTCGCAGGCGCTAAGCCTACCCACACAAGTGAGGTACCATTTTTATCGGGAGACTTGTGGAAACGCTGGGTGGAAGGAAATTTGTGGCTCCTCTCAGATTCCAGAACTTTCTGTCACCGAAATGTGAGGAAAATTTGTTTTTTTAGCCAAACTTTGAGGTTTGCAAAGGATTTTGGGTAACAGAACCTGGTCAGAGCCCCACAAGTCACCCCATCTTGGATTCCCCTAGGTCACTAGTTTTCAAAAATGCACAGCTTTGGTAGGTTTCCCTAGGTGCCGGCTGAGCTAGAGGCCAAAATCTACAGGTAGGCACTTTGCAAAAACACCTCTGTTTTATTTAAAAAAATGTGATGTGTCCACGTTGCGTTTTGGGGCGTTTCCTGTCACGGGCGATAGGCCTACCCAAACAAGTGAGGTATCATTTTTATCGGGAGACTTGGGGAAACGCTGGGTGGAAGGAAATTTATGGCTCCTCTCAGATTCCAGAACTTTCAGTCACCGAAATGTGAGGAAAACGTGTTTTTTTAGCCAAACTTTGAGGTTTGCAAACGATTCTGGGTAACAGAACCCGGTCAGAGCCTCACAAGTCACCCCATCTTAGCTTCCCCTAGGTCTCTAGTTTTCATAAATGCACAGGTTTGGTAGGTTTCCCTAGGTGCCTGCTGCGCTAGAACCCAAAATCTACAGGTAGGGACTTTGCAAAAAACACCTCTGTTTTCTTTCAAAAAATGTGAAGTGTCCACGTTGTGTTTTGGGGCGTTTCCTGTCATGGGCGCTAGGCCTACCCACACAAGTGAGGTATCATTTTTATCGGGAGACTTGGGGGAACGCTGGGTGGAAGGAAATTTGTGGCTCCTCTCAGATTCCAGAACTTTCTGTCACCGAAATGTGAGGAAAATGTGTTTTTTTAGCCAAACTTTGAGGTTTGCAAAGGATTTTGGGTAACAGAACCTGGTCAGAGCCCCACAAGTCACCCCATCTTGGATTCCCCTAGGTCAGTAGTTTTCAAAAAATGCACAGCTTTGGTAGGTTTCCCTAGGTGCCGGCTGAGCTAGAGGCCAAAATCTACAGGTAGGAACTTCGCAAAAACACCTCTGTTTTCGTTCAAAAAATGTGATGTGTCCACGTTGTGTTTTGGGGCGTTTCCTGTCACGGGCGCTAGGCCTACCCACACAAGTGAGGTATCATTTTTATCGGGAGACTTGGGGGAACGCTGGGTGGAAGGAAATTTGTGGCTCATTTCAGATTACAGAACTTTCTGTCACCGAAATGTGAGGAAAACGTGTTTTTTTAGCCAAACTTTGAGGTTTGCAAAGGATTCTGGGTAACAGAACCTGGTCAGAGCCCCACAAGTCACCCCATCTTGGATTCCCCTAGGTCACTAGTTTTCCAAAATCCACAGGTTTGGTAGGTTTCCCTAGGTTCCGGCTGAGCTAGAGGCCAAAATCTACAGATAGGCACTTTGCAAAAACACCTCTGTTTTCTTTAAAAAAATGTGATGTGTCCACGTTGTGTTTTGGGGCGTTTCCTGTCACGGGCGCTAGGCCTACCCACACAAGTGAGGTACCATTTTTATTGGGAGACTTGGGGAAACGCTGGGTGGAAGGAAATTTGTGGCTCCTCTCATATTCCAGAACTTTCTGTCACCGAAATGTGAGGAAAACATGTTTTTTTAGCCAAACTTTGAGGTTTGCAAAGGATTCTGGGTAACAGAACCTGGTCAGAGCCCCACAAGTCACCCCATCTTGGATTCCCCTAGGTCTCTAGTTTTCAAAAATGCACAGGTTTGGTAGGTTTCCCTAGGTGCCGGCTGAGCTAGAGGCCAAAATCTACAGGTAGGCACTTTGTAAAAAACACCTCTGTTTTCTTTCAAAAAATGTGATGTGTCCACGTTTTGTTTTGGGGCGTTTCCTGTCATGGGCGCTAAGCCTACCCACACAAGTGAGGTATAATTTTTATCGGGAGACTTGGGGGAATGCTGGGTAGAAGGAAATTTGTGGCTCATTTCAGATTACAAAATCTACAGATAGGCACTTTGCAAAAACACCTCTCTTTTCTTTAAAAAAATGTGATGTGTCCACGTTGTGTTTTGGGGCGTTTCCTGTCACGGGCGCTAAGCCTACCCACACAAGTGAGGTACCATTTTTATCGGGAGACTTGGGGAAACGCTGGGTGGAAGGAAATTTGTGGCTCCTCTCAGATTCCAGAACTTTCTGTCACCGAAATGTGAGGAAAACATGTTTTTTTAGACAATCTTTGAGGTTTGCAAAGGATTCTGGGTAACAGAACCTGGTCAGAGCCCCACAAGTCACCCCATCTTGGATTCCCCTAGGTCTCTAGTTTTAAAAAATGCAGAGGTTTGGTAGGTTTCCCCAGGTGCCGGCTGAGCTAGAGGCCAAAATCTACAGATAGGCACTTTGCAAAAAACACCTCTATTTTCTTTAAAAAAATGTGATGTGTCCACGTTGCGTTTTGGGGCATTTCCTGTCAAGGGCGCTAAGCCTACCCACACAAGTGAGGTACCATTTTTATCGTGAGACTTGGGGAAATGCTGGGTGGAAGGAAATTTGTGGCTCCTCTCAGATTCCAGAACTTTCTGTCACCGAAATGTGAGGAAAACGTGTTTTTTTAGCCAAACTTTGAGGTTTGCAAAGGATTCTGGGTAACAGAACCTGGTCAGAGCCCCACAAGTCACCCCATCTAAGATTCCCCTAGGTCTCTAGTTTTCATAAATGCACAGGTTTGGTAGGTTTCCCTAGGTGCCGGCTGAGCTAGAGGCCAAAATCTACAGGTAGGCACTTTGCAAAAAACACCTCTGTTTTCTTTCAAAAAATGTGATGTGTCCACGTTTTGTTTTGGGGCGTTTCCTGTCATGGGCGCTAAGCCTACCCACACAAGTGAGGTATAATTTTTATCGTGAGACTTGGGGGAACGCTGGGTGGAAGGAAAGTTGTGGCTCCTCTCAGATTACAGAACTTTCTGTCACCGAAATATGAGTAAAATGTGTTTTTTTAGGCAAACTTTGAGGTTTGCAAAGGATTTTGGGTAACAGAACCTGGTCAGAGCCCCACAGGTCACCCCATCTTGGATTCCCCTAGGTCACTAGTTTTAAAAAATGCACAGGTTTGGTAGGTTTCCCTAGGTGCCGGCTGAGCTAGAGGCCAAAATCTACAGGTAGGCACTTTGCAAAAACACCTCTGTTTTCGTTCAAAAAATGTGATGTGTCCACGTTGCGTTTTGGGGCATTTCCTATCGCGGGCGCTAGGCCTACCCACACAAGTGAGGTATCATTTTTATCGGGAGACTTGGGGGAACGCTGGGTAGAAGGAAATTTGTGGCTCATTTCAGATTACAAAATCTACAGGTAGGCACTTTGCAAAAACACCTCTGTTTTCGTTCAAAAAATGTGATGTGTCCACGTTGCATTTTGGGGCATTTCCTGTCGCGGGCGCTAAGCCTACCCACACAAGTGAGGTACCATTTTTATCGGGAGACTTGGGGAAACGCTGGGTGGAAGGAAATTTGTGGCTCCTCTCAGATTCCAGAACTTTCTGTCACCGAAATGTGAGGAAAACGTGTTTTTTTAGCCAAACTTTGAGGTTTGCAAAGGATTCTGGGTAACAGAACCTGGTCAGAGCCCCATAAGTCACCCCATCTTGGATTCCCCTAGGTCTCTAGTTTTCAAAAATGCACAGGTTTGGTAGGTTTCCCTAGGTGCCGGCTGAGCTAGAGGCCAAAATCTACAGATAGCACTTTGCAAAAAACACCTCTATTTTCTTTAAACAAATGTGATGTGTCCACGTTGCGTTTTGGGGCATTTCCTGTCGCGGGTGCTAAGCCTACCCACACAAATGAGGTACCATTTTTATCGTGAGACTTGGGGAAACGCTGGGTGGAAGGAAATTTGTGGCTCCTCTCAGATTCCAGAACTTTCTGTCACCGAAATGTGAGGAAAACGTGTTTTTTTAGCCAAACTTTGAGGTTTGCAAAGGATTCTGGGTAACAGAACCTGGTCAGAGCCCCACAAGTCACCCCACCTTGGATTCCCCTAGGTCTCTAGTTTTTTTTCAAAAATGCACAGGTTTGGTAGGTTTCCCTAGGTGCCGGCTGAGCTAGAGGCCAAAATCTACAGGTAGGCACTTTGCAAAAACACCTCTGTTTTCTTTAAAAAAATGTGATGTGTCCACGTTGCGTTTTGGGGCATTTCCTGTCGCAGGCGCTAAGCCTACCCACACAAGTGAGGTACCATTTTTATCGGGAGACTTGTGGAAACGCTGGGTGGAAGGAAATTTGTGGCTCCTCTCAGATTCCAGAACTTTCTGTCACCGAAATGTGAGGAAAACGTGTTTTTTTAGCCAAACTTTGAGGTTTGCAAAGGATTTTGGGTAACAGAACCTGGTCAGAGCCCCACAAGTGACCCCATCTTGGATTCCCGTAGGTCCCTAGTTTTCAAAAATGCACAGCTTTGGTAGGTTTCCCTAGGTGCCGGCTGAGCTAGAGGTCAAAATCTACAAGTAGGCACTTTGCAAAAACACCTCTGTTTTCGTTCAAAAAATGTGATGTGTCCACGTTGTGTTCTGGGGCATTTCCTGTCACGGGCGCTTGGCCTACCCACACATGTGAGGTATCATTTTTATTGGGATACTTGGGGGAACACTGGGTGGAATGAAATTTGTGGGTCCTCTCAGAATACAGAACTTTCTGTCACCAAAATGTGCGGAAAACTTGTTTTTTTAGCCACATTTTGAGGTTTGCAAAGGATTCTGGGTAACAGAACCTGGTCAGAGCCCCACAAGTCACCCCATCTTGGATTCCCCTAGGTTTCTAGTTTTCAAAAATACACAGGTTTGGTAGGTTTCCCTAGGTGCAGGCTGAGCTAGAGGCCAAAATCTACAGGTAGGCACTTTGCAAAAACACCTCTGTTTTCGTTCAAAAAATGTGATGTGTCCACGTTGTGTTTTGGGGCATTTCCTGTCACGGGCGCTAGGCCTACCCACACAAGTGAGGTATCATTTTTATCGGGATACTTGGGGGAACACTGGGTGGAAGGAAATTTGTGGCTCCTCTCAGATTCCAGAACTTTCTGTCACCGAAATGTGAGGAAAATGTGTTTTTTTACCCAAACTTTGAGGTTTGCAAAGGATTCTGGGTAACAGAACCTGGTCAGAGCCCCACAAGTCACCCCACCTTGGATTCCCCTAGGTCTCTAGTTTTCAAAAATGCACAGGTTTGGTAGGTTTCCCTAGGTGCCGGCTGAGCTAGAGGCCAAAATCTACAGGTAAGCACTTTGCAAAAACACCTCTGTTTTCTTTAAAAAAATTTGATGTGTCCACGTTGCGTTTTGGGGCATTTCCTGTCGCAGGCACTAAGCCTACCCACACAAGTGAGGTACCATTTTTATTGGGAGACTTGTGGAAACGCTGGGTGGAAGGAAAGTTGTGGCTCCTCTCAGATTACAGAACTTTCTGTCACCGAAATGTGAGGAAAATGTGTTTTTTTAGGCAAACTTTAAGGTTTGCAAAGGATTTTGGGTAACAGAACCTGGTCAGAGCCCCACAAGTCACCCCATCTTGGATTCCCCTAGGTCACTAGTTTTAAAAAATGCACAGCTTTGGTAGGTTTCCCTAGGTGCCGGCTGAGCTAGAGGCCAAAATCTACAGGTAGGCACTTTGCAAAAACACCTCTTTTTTCGTTCAAAAAATGTGATGTGCCCACGTTGTGTTCTGGGGCATTTCCTGTCATGGGCGCTAGGCCTACCCACACAAGTGAGGTATCATTTTTATTGGGATACTTGGGGGAACACTGGGTGGAATGAAATTTGTGGGTCCTCTCAGAATACAGAACTTTCTGTCACCAAAATGTGCGGAAAACTTGTTATTTTAGCCACATTTTGAGGTTTTCAAAGGATTCTAGGTAACAGAACCTGGTCAGAGCCCCACAAGTCACCCCATCTTGGATTCCCCTAGGTTTCTAGTTTTCAAAAATACACAGGTTTGGTAGGTTTCCCTAGGTGCCGGCTGAGCTAGAGGCCAAAATCTACAGGTAGGCACTTTGCAAAAACACCTCTGTTTTCGTTCAAAAAATGTGATGTGTCCACGTTGTGTTTTGGGGCATTTCCTGTCACGGGCGCTAGGCCTACCCACACAAGTGAGGTATCATTTTTATCGGGATACTTGGGGGAACACTGGGTGGAAGGAAATTTGTGGGTCCTCTCAGATTACAGAATTTTCTGTCACCGAAATGTGCGGAAAACTTGTTTTTTTAGCCACATTTTGAGGTTTGCAAAGGATTATGGGTAACAGAACCTGGTCAGAGCCCCACAAGTCACCCCATCTTGGATTCCCCTAGGTCTCTAGTTTTCAAAAATGCACAGGTTTGGTAGGTTTCCCTAGGTGCCGGCTGAGCTAGAGGCCAAAATCTACAGATAGGCACTTTGCAAAAAACACCTCTATTTTCTTTCAAAAAATGTGATGTGTCCACGTTGCGTTTTGGGGCATTTCCTGTCGCGGGCGCTAATCCTACCCACACAAGTGAGGTACCATTTTTATCGGGAGACTTGGGGAAACGCTGGTTGGATGGAAATTTGTGGCTCCTCTCAGATTCCAAAACTTTCTGTCACCGAAATGTGAGGAAAACGTGTTTTTTTAGCCAAACTTTGAGGTTTGCAAAGGATTCTGGGTAACAGAACCTGGTCAGAGCCCCACAAGTCACCCCATCTAAGATTCCCCTAGGTCTCTAGTTTTCATAAATGCACAGGTTTGGTAGGTTTCCCTAGGTGCCGGCTGAGCTAGAGGCCAAAATCTACAGGTAGGCACTTTGCAAAAAACACCTCTCTTTTCTTTCAAAAAATGTGATGTGTCCACGTTTTGTTTTGGGGCGTTTCCTGTCATGGGCGCTAAGCCTACCCACACAAGTGAGGTATAATTTTTATCGTGAGACTTGGGGGAACGCTGGGTGGAAGGAAAGTTGTGGCTCCTCTCACATTACAGAACTTTCTGTCACCGAAATGTGAGGAAAATGTGTTTTTTTAGGCAAACTTTGAGGTTTGCAAAGGATTTTGGGTAACAGAACCTGGTCAGAGCCCCACAAGTCACCCCATCTTGGATTCCCCTAGGTCACCAGTTTTAAAAAATGCACAGCTTTGGTAGGTTTCCCTAGGTGCCGGCTGAGCTAGAGGCCAAAATCTACAGGTAGGCACTTTGCAAAAACACCTCTGTTTTCGTTCAAAAAATGTGATGTGTCCACGTTGCGTTTTGGGGCATTTCCTATCGCGGGCGCTAGGCCTACCCACACAAGTGAGGTATCATTTTTATCGGGAGACTTGGGGGAACGCTGGGTAGAAGGAAATTTGTGGCTCATTTCAGATTACAAAATCTACAGACAGGCACTTTGCAAAAACACCTCTGTTTTCGTTCAAAAAATGTGATGTGTCCACGTTGCATTTTGGGGCATTTCCTGTCGCGGGCGCTAAGCCTACCCACACAAGTGAGGTACCATTTTTATCGGGAGACTTGGGGAAACGCTGGGTGGAAGGAAATTTGTGGCTCCTCTCAGATTCCAGAACTTTCTGTCACCGAAATGTGAGGAAAACGTGTTTTTTTAGCCAAACTTTGAGGTTTGCAAAGGATTCTGAGTAACAGAACCTGGTCAGAGCCCCATAAGTCACCCCATCTTGGATTCCCCTAGGTCTCTAGTTTTCAAAAATGCACAGGTTTGGTAGGTTTCCCTAGGTGCCGGCTGAGCTAGAGGCCAAAATCTACAGATAGCACTTTGCAAAAAACACCTCTATTTTCTTTAAAAAAATGTGATGTGTCCACGTTGCGTTTTGGGGCATTTCCTGTCGCAGGCGCTAAGCCTACCCACACAAGTGAGGTACCATTTTTATCGGGAGACTTGTGGAAACGCTGGGTGGAAGGAAATTTGTGGCTCCTCTCAGATTCCAGAACTTTCTGTCACCGAAATGTGAGGAAAATGTGTTTTTTTAGCCAAACTTTGAGGTTTGCAAAGGATTTTGGGTAACAGAACCTGGTCAGAGCCCCACAAGTGACCCCATCTTGGATTCCCGTAGGTCACTAGTTTTCAAAAATGCACAGCTTTGGTAGGTTTCCCTAGGTGCCGGCTGAGCTAGAGGTCAAAATCTACAAGTAGGCACTTTGCAAAAACACCTCTGTTTTCGTTCAAAAAATGTGATGTGTCCACGTTGTGTTCTGGGGCATTTCCTGTCACGGGCGCTAGGCCTACCCACACAAGTGAGGTATCATTTTTATTGGGATACTTGGGGGAACACTGGGTGGAATGAAATTTGTGGGTCCTCTCAGAATACAGAACTTTCTGTCACCAAAATGTGCGGAAAACTTGTTTTTTTAGCCACATTTTGAGGTTTGCAAAGGATTCTGGGTAACAGAACCTGGTCAGAGCCCCACAAGTCACCCCATCTTGGATTCCCCTAGGTTTCTAGTTTTCAAAAATACACAGGTTTGGTAGGTTTCCCTAGGTGCCGGCTGAGGTAGAGGCCAAAATCTACAGGTAGGCACTTTGCAAAAACACCTCTGTTTTCGTTCAAAAAATGTGATGTGTCCACGTTGTGTTTTGGGGCATTTCCTGTCACGGGCGCTAGGCCTACCCACACAAGTGAGGTATCATTTTTATCGGGATACTTGGGGGAACACTGGGTGGAAGGAAATTTGTGGGTCCTCTCAGATTACAGAATTTTCTGTCACCGAAATGTGCGGAAAACTTGTTTTTTTAGCCACATTTTGAGGTTTGCAAAGGATTGTGGGTAACAGAACCTGGTCAGAGCCCCACAAGTCACCCCATCTTGGATTCCCCTAGGTCTCTAGTTTTCAATAATGCACAGGTTTGATAGGTTTCCCTAGGTGCCGGCTGAGCTAGAGGCCAAAATCTACAGATAGGCACTTTGCAAAAAACACCTCTATTTTCTTTCAAAAAATGTGATGTGTCCACGTTTTGTTTTGGGGCGTTTCCTGTCATGGGCGCTAAGCCTACCCACACAAGTGAGGTATAACTTTTATCGTGAGACTTGGGGGAACGCTGGGTGGAAGGAAAGTTGTGGCTCCTCTCAGATTACAGAACTTTCTGTCACCGAAATGTGAGGAAAATGTGTTTTTTTAGGCAAACTTTGAGGTTTGCAAAGGATTTTGGGTAACAGAACCTGGTCAGAGCCCCACAAGTCACCCCATCTTGGATTCCCCTAGGTCACTAGTTTTAAAAAATGCACAGCTTTGGTAGGTTTCCCTAGGTGCCGGCTGAGCTAGATGCCAAAATCTACAGGTAGGCACTTTGCAAAAACACCTCTGTTTTCGTTCAAAAAATGTGATGTGTCCACGTTGCGTTTTGGGGCATTTCCTATCGCGGGCGCTAGGCCTACCCACACAAGTGAGGTATCATTTTTATCGGGAGACTTGGGGGAACGCTGGGTAGAAGGAAATTTGTGGCTCATTTCAGATTACAAAATCTACAGGTAGGCACTTTGCAAAAACACCTCTGTTTTCGTTCAAAAAATGTGATGTGTCCACGTTGCATTTTGGGGCATTTCATGTCGCGGGCGCTAAGCCTACCCACACAAGTGAGGTACCATTTTTATCGGGAGACTTGGGGAAACGCTGGGTGGAAGGAAATTTGTGGCTCCTCTCAGATTCCAGAACTTTCTGTCACCGAAATGTGAGGAAAACGTGTTTTTTTAGCCAAACTTTGAGGTTTGCAAAGGATTCTGGGTAACAGAACCTGGTCAGAGCCCCATAAGTCACCCCATCTTGGATTCCCCTAGGTCTCTAGTTTTCAAAAATGCACAGGTTTGGTAGGTTTCCCTAGGTGCCGGCTGAGCTAGAGGCCAAAATCTACAGATAGCACTTTGCAAAAAACACCTCAATTTTCTTTAAAAAAATGTGGTGTGTCCACGTTGCGTTTTGGGGCATTTCCTGTCGCGGGTGCTAAGCCTACCCACACAAGTGAGGTACCATTTTTATCGTGAGACTTGGGGAAACGCTGGGTGGAAGGAAATTTGTGGCTCCTCTCAGATTCCAGAACTTTCTGTCACCGAAATGTGAGGAAAATGTGTTTTTTTACCCAAACTTTGAGGTTTGCAAAGGATTCTGGGTAACAGAACCTGGTCAGAGCCCCACAAGTCACCCCACCTTGGATTCCCCTAGGTCTCTAGTTTTCAAAAATGCACAGGTTTGGTAGGTTTCCCTAGGTGCCGGCTGAGCTAGAGGCCAAAATCTACAGGTAAGCACTTTGCAAAAACACCTCTGTTTTCTTTAAAAAAATTTGATGTGTCCACGTTGCGTTTTGGGGCATTTCCTGTCGCAGGCACTAAGCCTACCCACACAAGTGAGGTACCATTTTTATTGGGAGACTTGTGGAAACGCTGGGTGGAAGGAAAGTTGTGGCTCCTCTCAGATTACAGAACTTTCTGTCACCGAAATGTGAGGAAAATGTGTTTTTTTAGGCAAACTTTGAGGTTTGCAAAGGATTTTGGGTAACAGAACCTGGTCAGAGCCCCACAAGTCACCCCATCTTGGATTCCCCTAGGTCACTAGTTTTAAAAAATGCACAGCTTTGGTAGGTTTCCCTAGGTGCCGGCTGAGCTAGAGGCCAAAATCTACAGGTAGGCACTTTGCAAAAACACCTCTTTTTTCGTTAAAAAAATGTGATGTGCCCACGTTGTGTTCTGGGGCATTTCCTGTCATGGGCGCTAGGCCTACCCACACAAGTGAGGTATCATTTTTATTGGGATACTTGGGGGAACACTGGGTGGAATGAAATTTGTGGGTCCTCTCAGAATACAGAACTTTCTGTCACCAAAATGTGCGGAAAACTTGTTATTTTAGCCACATTTTGAGGTTTTCAAAGGATTCTAGGTAACAGAACCTGGTCAGAGCCCCACAAGTCACCCCATCTTGGATTCCCCTAGGTTTCTAGTTTTCAAAAATACACAGGTTTGGTAGGTTTCCCTAGGTGCCGGCTGAGCTAGAGGCCAAAATCTACAGGTAGGCACTTTGCAAAAACACCTCTGTTTTCGTTCAAAAAATGTGATGTGTCCACGTTGTGTTTTGGGGCATTTCCTGTCACGGGCGCTAGGCCTACCCACACAAGTGAGGTATCATTTTTATCGGGATACTTGGGGGAACACTGGGTGGAA
Source organism: Pleurodeles waltl (assembly GCF_031143425.1). Lineage (NCBI taxonomy): Eukaryota > Metazoa > Chordata > Amphibia > Caudata > Salamandridae > Pleurodeles > Pleurodeles waltl. Next base: position 1,200,599 of record NW_027150395.1, read on the forward strand.
GGAAATTTGTGGGTCCTCTCAGATTACAGAATTTTCTGTCACCGAAATGTGCGGAAAACTTGTTTTTTTAGCCACATTTTGAGGTTTGCAAAGGATTATGGGTAACAGAACCTGGTCAGAGCCCCACAAGTCACCCCATCTTGGATTCCCCTAGGTCTCTAGTTTTCAAAAATGCACAGGTTTGGTAGGTTTCCCTAGGTGCCGGCTGAGCTAGAGGCCAAAATCTACAGATAGGCACTTTGCAAAAAACACCTCTATTTTCTTTCAAAAAATGTGATGTGTCCCCGTTGCGTTTTGGGGCATTTCCTGTCGCGGGCGCTAATCCTACCCACACAAGTGAGGTACCATTTTTATCGGGAGACTTGGGGAAACGCTGGTTGGATGGAAATTTGTGGCTCCTCTCAGATTCCAAAACTTTCTGTCACCGAAATGTGAGGAAAACGTGTTTTTTTAGCCAAACTTTGAGGTTTGCAAAGGATTCTGGGTAACAGAACCTGGTCAGAGCCCCACAAGTCACCCCATCTAAGATTCCCCTAGGTCTCTAGTTTTCATAAATGCACAGGTTTGGTAGGTTTCCCTAGGTGCCGGCTGAGCTAGAGGCCAAAATCTACAGGTAGGCACTTTGCAAAAAACACCTCTCTTTTCTTTCAAAAAATGTGATGTGTCCACGTTTTGTTTTGGGGCGTTTCCTGTCATGGGCGCTAAGCCTACCCACACAAGTGAGGTATAATTTTTATCGTGAGACTTGGGGGAACGCTGGGTGGAAGGAAAGTTGTGGCTCCTCTCACATTACAGAACTTTCTGTCACCGAAATGTGAGGAAAATGTGTTTTTTTAGGCAAACTTTGAGGTTTGCAAAGGATTTTGGGTAACAGAACCTGGTCAGAGCCCCACAAGTCACCCCATCTTGGATTCCCCTAGGTCACCAGTTTTAAAAAATGCACAGCTTTGGTAGGTTTCCCTAGGTGCCGGCTGAGCTAGAGGCCAAAATCTACAGGTAGGCACTTTGCAAAAACACCTCTGTTTTCGTTCAAAAAATGTGATGTGTCCACGTTGCGTTTTGGGGCATTTCCTATCGCGGGCGCTAGGCCTACCCACACAAGTGAGGTATCATTTTTATCGGGAGACTTGGGGGAACGCTGGGTAGAAGGAAATTTGTGGCTCATTTCAGATTACAAAATCTACAGGTAGGCACTTTGCAAAAACACCTCTGTTTTCGTTCAAAAAATGTGATGTGTCCACGTTGCATTTTGGTGCATTTCCTGTCGCGGGCGCTAATCCTACCCACACAAGTGAGGTACCATTTTTATCGGGAGACTTGGGGAAACGCTGGGTGGAAGGAAATTTGTGGCTCCTCTCAGATTCCAGAACTTTCTGTCACCGAAATGTGAGGAAAACGTGTTTTTTTAGCCAAACTTTGAGGTTTGCAAAGGATTCTGGGTAACAGAACCTGGTCAGAGCCCCATAAGTCACCCCATCTTGGATTCCCCTAGGTCTCTAGTTTTCAAAAATGCACAGGTTTGGTAGGTTTCCCTAGGTGCCGGCTGAGCTAGAGGCCAAAATCTACAGATAGCACTTTGCAAAAAACACCTCTATTTTCTTTAAAAAAATGTGATGTGTCCACGTTGCGTTTTGGGGCATTTCCTGTCGCAGGCGCTAAGCCTACCCACACAAGTGAGGTACCATTTTTATCGGGAGACTTGTGGAAACGCTGGGTGGAAGGAAATTTGTGGCTCCTCTCAGATTCCAGAACTTTCTGTCACCGAAATGTGAGGAAAATGTGTTTTTTTAGCCAAACTTTGAGGTTTGCAAAGGATTTTGGGTAACAGAACCTGGTCAGAGCCCCACAAGTGACCCCATCTTGGATTCCCGTAGGTCACTAGTTTTCAAAAATGCACAGCTTTGGTAGGTTTCCCTAGGTGCCGGCTGAGCTAGAGGTCAAAATCTACAAGTAGGCACTTTGCAAAAACACCTCTGTTTTCGTTCAAAAAATGTGATGTGTCCATGTTGTGTTCTGGGGCATTTCCTGTCACGGGCGCTAGGCCTACCCACACAAGTGAGGTATCATTTTTATTGGGATACTTGGGGGAACACTGGGTGGAATGAAATTTGTGGGTCCTCTCAGAATACAGAACTTTCTGTCACCAAAATGTGCGGAAAACTTGTTTTTTTAGCCACATTTTGAGGTTTGCAAAGGATTCTGGGTAACAGAACCTGGTCAGAGCCCCACAAGTCACCCCATCTTGGATTCCCCTAGGTTTCTAGTTTTAAAAAATACACAGGTTTGGTAGGTTTCCCTAGGTGCCGGCTGAGCTAGAGGCCAAAATCAACAGATAGGCACTTTGCAAAAAACACCTCTATTTTCTTTCAAAAAATGTGATGTGTCCACGTTGCGTTTTGGGGCATTTCCTGTCGCGGGCGCTAAGCCTACCCACACAAGTGAGGTACCATTTTTATCGGGAGACTTGGGGAAACGCTGGGTGGAAGGAAATTTGTGGCTCCTCTCAGATTCCAGAACTTTCTGTCACCGAAATGTGAGGAAAACGTGTTTTTTTAGCCAAACTTTGAGGTTTGCAAAGGATTCTGGGTAACAGAACCTGGTCAGAGCCCCACAAGTCACCCCATCTAAGATTCCCCTAGGTCTCTAGTTTTCATAAATGCACAGGTTTGGTAGGTTTCCCTAGGTGCCGGCTGAGCTAGAGGCCAAAATCTACAGGTAGGCACTTTGCAAAAAACACCTCTGTTTTCTTTCAAAAAATGTGATGTGTCCACGTTTTGTTTTGGGGCGTTTCCTGTCATGGGCGCTAAGCCTACCCACACAAGTGAGGTATAATTTTTATCGTGAGACTTGGGGGAACGCTGGGTGGAAGGAAAGTTGTGGCTCCTCTCAGATTACAGAACTTTCTGTCACCGAAATGTGAGGAAAATGTGTTTTTTTAGGCAAACTTTGAGGTTTGCAAAGGATTTTGGGTAACAGAACCTGGTCAGAGCCCCACAAGTCACCCCATCTTGGATTCCCCTAGGTCACTAGTTTTAAAAAATGCACAGCTTTGGTAGGTTTCCCTAGGTGCCGGCTGAGCTAGAGGCCAAAATCTACAGGTAGGCACTTTGCAAAAACACCTCTGTTTTCGTTCAAAAAATGTGATGTGTCCACGTTGCGTTTTGGGGCATTTCCTATCGCGGGCGCTAGGCCTACCCACACAAGTGAGGTATCATTTTTATCGGGAGACTTGGGGGAACGCTGGGTAGAAGGAAATTTGTGGCTCATTTCAGATTACAAAATCTACAGGTAGGCACTTTGCAAAAACACCTCTGTTTTCGTTCAAAAAATTTGATGTGTCCAAGTTGCATTTTGGGGCATTTCCTGTCGCGGGCGCTAAGCCTACCCACACAAGTGAGGTACCATTTTTATCGGGAGACTTGGGGAAACGCTGGGTGGAAGGAAATTTGTGGCTCCTCTCAGATTCCAGAACTTTCTGTCACCGAAATGTGAGGAAAACTTGTTTTTTTAGCCAAACTTTGAGGTTTGCAAAGGATTCTGGGTAACAGAACCTGGTCAGAGCCCCATAAGTCACCCCATCTTGGATTCCCCTAGGTCTCTAGTTTTCAAAAATGCACAGGTTTGGTAGGTTTCCCTAGGTGCCGGCTGAGCTAGAGGCCAAATTCCACAGTTAGCACTTTGCAAAAAACACCTCTATTTTCTTTAAAAAAATGTGATGTGTCCACGTTGCGTTTTGGGGCATTTCCTGTCGCGGGTGCTAAGCCTACCCACACAAGTGAGGTACCATTTTTATTGTGAGACTTGGGTAAACGCTGGGTGGAAGGAAATTTGTGGCTCCTCTCAGATTCCAGAACTTTCTGTCACCGAAATGTGAGGAAAACGTGTTTTTTTAGCCAAACTTTGAGGTTTGCAAAGGATTCTGGGTAACAGAACCTGGTCAGAGCCCCACAAGTCACCCCACCTTGGATTCCCCTAGGTCTCTAGTTTTCAAAAATGCACAGGTTTGGTAGGTTTCCATAGGTGCCGGCTGAGCTAGAGGCCAAAATCTACAGGTAGGCACTTTGCAAAAACACCTCTGTTTTCTTAAAAAAATGTGATGTGTCCACGTTGCGTTTTGGGGCATTTCCTGTCGCAGGCGCTAAGCCTACCCACACAAGTGAGGTACCATTTTTATCGGGAGACTTGTGGAAACGCTGGGTGGAAGGAAATTTGTGGCTCCTCTCAGATTCCAGAACTTTCTGTCACCGAAATGTGAGGAAAATGTGTTTTTTTAGCCAAACTTTGAGGTTTGCAAAGGATTTTGGGTAACAGAACCTGGTCAGAGCCCCACAAGTGACCCCATCTTGGATTCCCGTAGGTCACTAGTTTTCAAAAATGCACAGCTTTGGTAGGTTTCCCTAGGTGCCGGCTGAGCTAGAGGTCAAAATCTACAAGTAGGCACTTTGCAAAAACACCTCTGTTTTCGTTCAAAAAATGTGATGTGTCCACGTTGTGTTCTGGGGCATTTCCTGTCACGGGCGCTAGGCCTACCCACACAAGTGAGGAATCATTTTTATTGGGATACTTGGGGGAACACTGGGTGGAATGAAATTTGTAGGTCCTCTCAGAATACAGAACTTTCTGTCATCAAAATGTGCGGAAAACTTGTTTTTTTAGCCACATTTTGAGGTTTGCAAAGGATTCTGGGTAACAGAACCTGGTCAGAGCCCCACAAGTCATCCCATCTTGGATTCCCCTAGGTTTCTAGTTTTCAAAAATACACAGGTTTGGTAGGTTTCCCTAGGTGCCGGCTGAGCTAGAGGCCAAAATCTACAGGTAGGCACTTTGCAAAAACACCTCTGTTTTCATTCAAAAAATGTGATGTGCCCACGTTGTGTTTTGGGGCATTTCCTGTCACGGGCGCTAGGCCTACCCACACAAGTGAGGTATCATTTTTATCGGGAGACTTGGGGGAACACTGGGTGGAATGAAATTTGTGAGTCCTCTCAGAATACAGAACTTTCTGTCACCGAAATGTGAGGAAAACTTGTTTTTTTAGCCAAATTTGAGGTTTGCAAAGGATTCTGGGTAACAGAACCTGGTCAGAGCCCCACAAGTCACCCCATCTTGGATTCCCCTAGGTCTCTAGTTTTCAAAAATGCACAGGTTTGGTAGGTTTCCCTAGTTGCCGGCTGAGCTAGAGGCCAAAATCTACAGGTAGGCACTTTGCAAAAAACACCTCTATTTTCTTTAAAAAAATGTGATGTGTCCACGTTGCGTTTTGGGGCATTTCCTATCGCGGTCACTAGGCCTACCCACACAAGTGAGGTATAATTTTTATCGGGAGACTTGTGGGAACGCTGGGTGGAAGGAAATTTGTGGCTCCTCTCAGATTACAGAACTTTCTGTCACCGAAATGTGAGGAAAATGTGTTTTTGTAGGCAAACTTTGAGGTTTGCAAAGGATTTTGGGTAACAGAACCTGGTCAGAGCCCCACAAGTCACCCCATCTTGGATTCCCCTAGGTCACTAGTTTTCAAAAATGCACAGCTTTGGTAGGTTTCCCTAGGTGCCGGCTGAGCTAGAGGCCAAAATCTACAGGTAGTCACTTTGCAAAAACACCTCTGTTTTCGATCAAAAAATGTGATGTGTCCACGTTGCGTTTTGGGGCATTTCCTATCGCGGGCGCTAGGCCTACCCACACAAGTGAGGTATCATTTTTATCGGGAGACTTGGGGGAACACTGGGTGGAATGAAATTTGTGAGTCCTCTCAGAATACAGAACTTTCTGTCACCGAAATGTGAGGAAAACTTGTTTTTTTAGCCAAATTTGAGGTTTGCAAAGGATTCTGGGTAACAGAACCTGGTCAGAGCCCCACAAGTCACCCCATCTTGGATTCCCCTAGGTCTCTAGTTTTCAAAAATGCACAGGTTTGGTAGGTTTCCCTAGGTGCCGGCTGAGCTAGAGGCCAAAATCTACAGGTAGGCACTTTGCAAAAACACCTCTGTTTTCTTAAAAAAATGTGATGTGTCCACGTTGCGTTTTGGGGCATTTCCTGTCGCAGGCGCTAAGCCTACCCACACAAGTGAGGTACCATTTTTATCGGGAGACTTGTGGAAACGCTGGGTGGAAGGAAATTTGTGGCTCCTCTCAGATTCCAGAACTTTCTGTCACCGAAATGTGAGGAAAATGTGTTTTTTTAGCCAAACTTTGAGGTTTGCAAAGGATTTTGGGTAACAGAACCTGGTCAGAGCCCCACAAGTGACCCCATCTTGGATTCCCGTAGGTCACTAGTTTTCAAAAATGCACAGCTTTGGTAGGTTTCCCTAGGTGCCGGCTGAGCTAGAGGTCAAAATCTACAAGTAGGCACTTTGCAAAAACACCTCTGTTTTCGTTCAAAAAATGTGATGTGTCCACGTTGTGTTCTGGGGCATTTCCTGTCACGGGCGCTAGGCCTACCCACACAAGTGAGGAATCATTTTTATTGGGATACTTGGGGGAACACTGGGTGGAATGAAATTTGTAGGTCCTCTCAGAATACAGAACTTTCTGTCACCAAAATGTGCGGAAAACTTGTTTTTTTAGCCACATTTTGAGGTTTGCAAAGGATTCTGGGTAACAGAACCTGGTCAGAGCCCCACAAGTCATCCCATCTTGGATTCCCCTAGGTTTCTAGTTTTCAAAAATACACAGGTTTGGTAGGTTTCCCTAGGTGCCGGCTGAGCTAGAGGCCAAAATCTACAGGTAGGCACTTTGCAAAAACACCTCTGTTTTCGTTCAAAAAATGTGATGTGCCCACGTTGTGTTTTGGGGCATTTCCTGTCACGGGCGCTAGGCCTACCCACACAAGTGAGGTATCATTTTTATCGGGAGACTTGGGGGAACACTGGGTGGAATGAAATTTGTGAGTCCTCTCAGAATACAGAACTTTCTGTCACCGAAATGTGAGGAAAACTTGTTTTTTTAGCCAAATTTGAGGTTTGCAAAGGATTCTGGGTAACAGAACCTGGTCAGAGCCCCACAAGTCACCCCATCTTGGATTCCCCTAGGTCTCTAGTTTTCAAAAATGCACAGGTTTGGTAGGTTTCCCTAGTTGCCGGCTGAGCTAGAGGCCAAAATCTACAGGTAGGCACTTTGCAAAAAACACCTCTATTTTCTTTAAAAAAATGTGATGTGTCCACGTTGCGTTTTGGGGCATTTCCTATCGCGGTCACTAGGCCTACCCACACAAGTGAGGTATAATTTTTATCGGGAGACTTGTGGGAACGCTGGGTGGAAGGAAATTTGTGGCTCCTCTCAGATTACAGAACTTTCTGTCACCGAAATGTGAGGAAAATGTGTTTTTGTAGGCAAACTTTGAGGTTTGCAAAGGATTTTGGGTAACAGAACCTGGTCAGAGCCCCACAAGTCACCCCATCTTGGATTCCCCTAGGTCACTAGTTTTCAAAAATGCACAGCTTTGGTAGGTTTCCCTAGGTGCCGGCTGAGCTAGAGGCCAAAATCTACAGGTAGGCACTTTGCAAAAACACCTCTGTTTTCGATCAAAAAATGTGATGTGTCCACGTTGCGTTTTGGGGCATTTCCTATCGCGGGCGCTAGGCCTACCCACACAAGTGAGGTATCATTTTTATCGGGAGACTTGGGGGAACACTGGGTGGAATGAAATTTGTGAGTCCTCTCAGAATACAGAACTTTCTGTCACCGAAATGTGAGGAAAACTTGTTTTTTTAGCCAAATTTGAGGTTTGCAAAGGATTCTGGGTAACAGAACCTGGTCAGAGCCCCACAAGTCACCCAATCTTGGATTCCCCTAGGTCTCTAGTTTTCAAAAATGCACAGGTTTGGTAGGTTTCCCTAGGTGCCGGCTGAGCTAGAGGCCAAAATCTACAGGTAGGCACTTTGCAAAAAACACCTCTATTTTCTTTAAAAAAATGTGATGTGTCCACGTTGCGTTTTGGGGCATTTCCTATCGCGGGCACTAGGCCTACCCACACAAGTGAGGTATAATTTTTATCGGGAGACTTGTGGGAACGCTGGGTGGAAGGAAATTTGTGGCTCCTCTCAGATTACAGAACTTTCTGTCACCGAAATGTGAGGAAAATGTGTTTTTTTTAGGCAAACTTTGAGGTTTGCAAAGGATTTTGGGTAACAGAACCTGGTCAGAGCCCCACAAGTCACCCCATCTTGGATTCCCCTAGGTCACTAGTTTTCAAAAATGCACAGCTTTGGTAGGTTTCCCTAGGTGCCGGCTGAGCTAGAGGCCAAAATCTACAGGTAGGCACTTTGCAAAAACACCTCTGTTTTCGATCAAAAAATGTGATGTGTCCACGTTGCGTTTTGGGGCATTTCCTATCGCGGGCGCTAGGCCTACCCACACAAGTGAGGTATCATTTTTATCGGGAGACTTGGGGGAACACTGGGTGGAATGAAATTTGTGAGTCCTCTCAGAATACAGAACTTTCTGTCACCGAAATGTGAGTAAAACTTGTTTTTTTAGCCAAATTTGAGGTTTGCAAAGGATTCTGGGTAACAGAACCTGGTCAGAGCCCCACAAGTCACCCCATCTTGGATTCCCCTAGGTCTCTAGTTTAAAAAAATGCACAGGTTTGGTAGGTTTCCCTAGGTGCCGGCTGAGCTAGAGGCCAAAATCTACAGGTAGGCACTTTGCAAAAAACACCTCTCTTTTCTTTCAAAAAATGTGATGTGTCCACGTTGCATTTTGGGGCATTTCCTATCGCGGGCACTAGGCCTACCCACACAAGTGAGGTATAATTTTTATCGGGAGACTTGGGGGAACGCTGGGTGGAAGGAAATTTGTGGCTCATTTCAGATTACAGAACTTTCTGTCACCGAAATGTGAGGAAAATGTGTTTTTTTAGGCAAACTTTGAGGTTTGCAAACGATTTTGGGTAACAGAACCTGGTCAGAGCCCCACAAGTCACCCCATCTTGGATTCCACTAGGTCACTAGTTTTCAAAAATGCACAGCTTTGGTAGGTTTCCCTAGGTGCCGGCTGAGCTAGAGGCCAAAATCTACAGGTAGGCACTTTGCAAAAACACCTCTGTTTTCGACCAAAAAATGTGATGTGTCCACGTTGCGTTTTGGGGCATTTCCTATCGCGGGCGCTAGGCCTACCCACACAAGTGAGGTATCATTTTTATCGGGAGACTTGGGGGAACGCTGGGTGGAAGGAAATTTGTGGCTCATTTCAGATTACAGAACTTTCTGTCACCGAAATGTGAGGAAAACGTGTTTTTTTAGCCAAACTTTGAGGTTTGCAAAGGATTCTGGGTAACAGAACCTGGTCAGAGCCCCACAAGTCACCGCATCTTGGATTCCCCTAGGTCACTAGTTTTCCGAAATGCACAGGTTTGGTAGGTATCCCTAGGTGCCGGCTGAGCTAGAGGCCAAAATCTACAGGTAGGCACTTTGCAAAAACACCTCTGTTTTATTTAAAAAAATGTGATGTGTCCACGTTGCGTTTTGGGGCATTTCCTGTTGCAGGCGCTAAGCCTACCCACACAAGTGAGGTACCATTTCTATCGGGAGACTTGGGGAAACGCTGGATGGAAGGAAATTTGTGGCTCCTCTCAGATTACAGAACTTTCTGTCACCGAAATGTGAGGAAAACTTGTTTTTTTAGCCACATTTTTAGGTTTGCAAAGGATTCTGGGTGACAGAACCTGGTCAGAGCCCCACAAGTAACCCCATCTTGGATTGCCCTAAGGTCTCTAGTTTTCAAAAATGCACAGGTTTGGTAGGTTTCCCTAGGTGCCGGTTGAGCTAGAGGCCAAAATCTACAGGTAGGCACTTTGCAAAAAACACCTCTGTTTTCTTTCAAAAAATGTGATGTGTCCACGTTGCGTTTTGGGACATTTCCTATTGCGGGCGCTAGGCCTACCCACACAAGTGAGGTATCATTTTTATCGGGAGACTTGGGGGAACGCTGGGTGGAAGGAAATTTGTCGCTCCTCTCAGATTCCAGAACTTTCTGTCACCGAAATGTAAGGAAAACGTGTTTTTTTAGCCAAACTTTGAGGTTTGCAAACGATTCTGGGTAACAGAACCCGGTCAGAGCCTCACAAGTCACCCCATCTTAGCTTCCCCTAGGTCTCTAGTTTTCATAAATGCACAGGTTTGGTAGGTTTCCCTAGGTGCCGGCTGCGCTAGAGCCCAAAATCTACAGGTAGGGACTTTGCCAAAAATACCTCTGTTTTCTTTCAAAAAATGTGATGTGTCCACGTTGTGTTTTGGGGCGTTTCCTGTCATGGGCGCTAGGCCTACCCACACAAGTGAGGTATCATTTTTATCGGGAGACTTGGGGGAACGCTGGGTGGGAGGAAATTTGTGGCTCCTCTCAGATTCCAGAACTTTCTGTCACCAAAATGTGAGGAAAATGTGTTTTTTTAGCCAAACTTTGAGGTTTACAAAGGATTTTGGGTAACAGAACCTGGTCAGAGCCCCATAAGTCACCCCATCTTGGATTCCCCTAGGTCACTAGTTTTCAAAAAATGCACAGCTTTGGTAGGTTTCCCTAGGTGCCAGCTGAGCTAGAGGCCAAAATCTACAGGTAGGAACTTTGCAAAAACACCTCTGTTTTCGTTAAAAAAATGTGATGTGTCCACGTTGTGTTTTGGGGCGTTTCCTGTCACGGGCGCTAGGCCTACCCACACAAGTGAGGTATCATTTTTATCGGGAGACTTGGGGTTACGCTGGGTGGAAGGAAATTTGTGGCTCATTTCAGATTACAGAACTTTCTGTCACCGAAATGTGAGGAAAACTTTTTTTTTTAGCCAAACTTTGAGGTTTGCAAAGGATTCTGGGTAACAGAACCTGGTCAGAGCCCCACAAGTCACCCCATCTTGGATTCCCCTAGGTCACTAGTTTTCCAAAATCCACAGGTTTGGTAGGTTTCCCTAGGTTCCGGCTGAGCTAGAGGTCAAAATCTACAGATAGGCACTTTGCAAAAACACCTCTGTTTTCTTTAAAAAAATGTGATGTGTCCACGTTGTGTTTTGGGGTGTTTCCTGTCACGGGCACTAGGCCTACCCACACAAGTGAGGTACCATTTTTATCGGGAGACTTGGGGAAACGCTGGGTGGAAGGAAATTTGTGGCTCCTCTCAGATTCCAGAACTTTCTGTCACCGAAATGTGAGGAAAACGTGTTTTTTTAGCCAAACTTTGAGGTTTGCAAAGGATTCTGGGTAACAGAACCTGGTCAGAGCCCCACAAGTCACCCCATCTTGGATTCCCCTAGGTCTCTAGTTTTCAAAAATGCACAGGTTTGGTAGGTTTCCCTAGGTGCCGGCTGAGCTAGAGGCCAAAATCTACAGATAGGCACTTTGCAAAAAACACCTCTATTTTCTTTCAAAAAATGTGATGTGTCCACGTTGCGTTTTGGGGCATTTCCTGTCGCGGGCGCTAAGCCTACCCACACAAGTGAGGTACCATTTTTATCGGGAGACTTGGGGAAACGCTGGGTGGAAGGAAATTTGTGGCTCCTCTCAGATTCCAGAACTTTCTGTCACCGAAACGTGAGGAAAATGTGTTTTTTTAGCCAAACTTTGAGGTTTGCAAAGGATTCTGGGTAACAGAACCTGGTCAGAGCCCCACAAGTCACCCCAACTAAGATTCCCCTAGGTCTCTAGTTTTCATAAATGCACAGGTTTGGTAGCATTCCCTAGGTGCCGGCTGAGCTAGAGGCCAAAATCAACAGATAGGCACTTTGCAAAAAACACCTCTATTTTCTTTCAAAAAATGTGATGTGTCCACGTTGCGTTTTGGGGCATTTCCTGTCGCGGGCGATAAGCCTACCCACACAAGTGAGGTACCATTTTTATCGGGAGACTTGGGGAAACGCTGGGTGGAAGGAAATTTGTGGCTCCTCTCAGATTCCAGAACTTTCTGTCACCGAAATGTGAGGAAAACGTGTTTTTTTAGCCAAACTTTGAGGTTTGCAAAGGATTCTGGGTAACAGAACCTGGTCAGAGCCCCACAAGTCACCCCATCTAAGATTCCCCTAGGTCTCTAGTTTTCATAAATGCACAGGTTTGGTAGGTTTCCCTAGGTGCCGGCTGAGCTAGAGGCCAAAATCTACAGGTAGGCACTTTGCAAAAAACACCTCTGTTTTCTTTCAAAAAATGTGATGTGTCCACGTTTTGTTTTGGGGCGTTTCCTGTCATGGGCGCTAAGCCTACCCACACAAGTGAGGTATAATTTTTATCGTGAGACTTGGGGGAACGCTGGGTGGAAGGAAAGTTGTGGCTCCTCTCAGATTACAGAACTTTCTGTCACCGAAATGTGAGGAAAATGTGTTTTTTTAGGCAAACTTTGAGGTTTGCAAAGGATTTTGGGTAACAGAACCTGGTCAGAGCCCCACAAGTCACCCCATCTTGGATTCCCCTAGGTCACTAGTTTTAAAAAATGCACAGCTTTGGTAGGTTTCCCTAGGTGCCGGCTGAGCTAGAGGCCAAAATCTACAGGTAGGCACTTTGCAAAAACACCTCTGTTTTCGTTCAAAAAATGTGATGTGTCCACGTTGCGTTTTGGGGCATTTCCTATCGCGGGCGCTAGGCCTACCCACACAAGTGAGGTATCATTTTTATCGGGAGACTTGGGGGAACGCTGGGTAGAAGGAAATTTGTGGCTCATTTCAGATTACAAAATCTACAGGTAGGCACTTTGCAAAAACACCTCTGTTTTCGTTCAAAAAATGTGATGTGTCCACGTTGCATTTTGGGGCATTTCCTGTCGCGGGCGCTAAGCCTACCCACACAAGTGAGGTACCATTTTTATCGGGAGACTTGGGGAAACGCTGGGTGGAAGGAAATTTGTGGCTCCTCTCAGATTCCAGAACTTTCTGTCACCGAAATGTGAGGAAAGCTTGTTTTTTTAGCCAAACTTTGAGGTTTGCAAAGGATTCTGGGTAACAGAACCTGGTCAGAGCCCCATAAGTCACCCCATCTTGGATTCCCCTAGGTCTCTAGTTTTCAAAAATGCACAGGTTTGGTAGGTTTCCCTAGGTGCCGGCTGAGCTAGAGGCCAAATTACACAGTTAGCACTTTGCAAAAAACACCTCTATTTTCTTTAAAAAAATGTGATGTGTCCACGTTGCGTTTTGGGGCATTTCCTGTCGCGGGTGCTAAGCCTACCCACACAAGTGAGGTACCATTTTTATTGTGAGACTTGGGTAAACGCTGGGTGGAAGGAAATTTGTGGCTCCTCTCAGATTCCAGAACTTTCTGTCACCGAAATGTGAGGAAAATGTGTTTTTTTAGCCAAACTTTGAGGTTTGCAAAGGATTCTGGATAACAGAACCTGGTCAGAGCCCCACAAGTCACCCCACCTTGGATTCCCCTAGGTCTCTAGTTTTCAAAAATGCACAGGTTTGGTAGGTTTCCCTAGGTGCCGGCTGAGCTAGAGGCCAAAATCTACAGGTAGGCACTTTGCAAAAACACCTCTGTTTTCTTAAAAAAATGTGATGTGTCCACGTTGCGTTTTGGGGCATTTCCTGTCGCAGGCGCTAAGCCTACCCACACAAGTGAGGTACCATTTTTATCGGGAGACTTGGGGAAACGCTGGGTGGAAGGAAATTTGTGGCTCCTCTCATATTCCAGAACTTTCTGTCACCGAAATGTGAGGAAAACATGTTTTTTTAGCCAAACTTTGAGGTTTGCAAATGATTCTGGGTAACAGAACCTGGTCAGAGCCCTACAAGTCACCCCATCTTGGTTTCCCCTAGGTTTCTAGTTTTCAAAAATACACAGGTTTGGTAGGTTTCCCTAGGTGCCGGCTGAGCTAGAGGCCAAAATCTACAGGTAGGCACTTTGCAAAAACACCTCTGTTTTCTTTAAAAAAATGTGATGTGTCCACGTTGTGTTTTGGGGCATTTCCTATCGCGGTCACTAGGCCTACCCACACAAGTGAGGTATAATTTTTATCGGGAGACTTGTGGGAAAGCTGGGTGGAAGGAAATTTGTGGCTCCTCTCAGATTACAGAACTTTCTGTCACCGAAATGTGAGGAAAATGTGTTTTTGTAGGCAAACTTTGAGGTTTGCAAAGGATTTTGGGTAACAGAACCTGGTCAGAGCCCCACAAGTCACCCCATCTTGGATTCCCCTAGGTCACTAGTTTTCAAAAATGCACAGCTTTGGTAGGTTTCCCTAGGTGCCGGCTGAGCTAGAGGCCAAAATCTACAGGTAGGCACTTTGCAAAAACATCTCTGTTTTCGATCAAAAAATGTGATGTGTCCACATTGCGTTTTGGGGCATTTCCTATCGCGGGCGCTAGGCCTACCCACACAAGTGAGGTATCATTTTTATCGGGAGACTTGGAGGAACACTGGGTGGAATGAAATTTGTGAGTCCTCTCAGAATACAGAACTTTCTGTGACCGAAATTTGAGGAAAACTTGTTTTTTTAGCCAAATTTGAGGTTTGCAAAGGATTCTGGGTAACAGAACCTGGTCAGAGCCCCACAAGTCACCCCATCTTGGATTCCCCTAGGTCTCTAGTTTTCAAAAATGCACAGGTTTGGTAGGTTTCCCTAGGTGCCGGCTGAGCTAGAGGCCAAAATCTACAGGTAGGCACTTTGCAAAAAACACCTCTATTTTCTTTAAAAAAATGTGATGTGTCCACGTTGCGTTTTGGGGCATTTCCTATCGCGGGCACTAGGCCTACCCACACAAGTGAGGTATAATTTTTATCGGGAGACTTGTGGGAACGCTGGGTGGAAGGAAATTTGTGGCTCCTCTCAGATTACAGAACTTTCTGTCACCGAAATGTGAGGAAAATGTGTTTTTTTTAGGCAAACTTTGAGGTTTGCAAAGGATTTTGGGTAACAGAACCTGGTCAGAGCCCCACAAGTCACCCCATCTTGGATTCCCCTAGGTCACTAGTTTTCAAAAATGCACAGCTTTGGTAGGTTTCCCTAGGTGCCGGCTGAGCTAGAGGCCAAAATCTACAGGTAGGCACTTTGCAAAAACACCTCTGTTTTCGATCAAAAAATGTGATGTGTCCACGTTGCGTTTTGGGGCATTTCCTATCGCGGGCCCTAGGCCTACCCACACAAGTGAGGTATCATTTTTATCGGGAGACTTGGGGGAACACTGGGTGGAATGAAATTTGTGAGTCCTCTCAGAATACAGAACTTTCTGTCACCGAAATGTGAGTAAAACTTGTTTTTTTTAGCCAAATTTGAGGTTTGCAAAGGATTCTGGGTAACAGAACCTGGTCAGAGCCCCACAAGTCACCCCATCTAAGATTCCCCTAGGTCTCTAGTTTTCATAAATGCACAGGTTTGGTAGGTTTCCCTAGGTGCCGGCTGAGCTAGAGGCCAAAATCTACAGGTAGGCACTTTGCAAAAAACACCTCTGTTTTCTTTCAAAAAATGTGATGTGTCCACGTTGCGTTTTGGGGCATTTCCTGTCGCGGGCGCTAAGCCTACCCACACAAGTGAGGTACCATTTTTATCGGGAGACTTGGGGAAACGCTGGGTGGAAGGAAATTTGTGGCTCCTCTCAGAATCCAGAACTTTCTGTCACCGAAATGTGAGGAAAACGTGTTTTTTTAGCCAAACTTTGAGGTTTGCAAAGGATTCTGGGTAACAGAACCTGGTCAGAGCCCCACAAGTCACCCCATCTAAGATTCCCCTAGGTCTCTAGTTTTCATAAATGCACAGGTTTGGTAGGTTTCCCTAGGTGCCGGCTGAGCTAGAGGCCAAAATCTACAGGTAGGCACTTTGCAAAAAACACCTCTGTTTTCTTTCAAAAAATGTGATGTGTCCACGTTTTGTTTTGGGGCGTTTCCTGTCATGGGCGCTAAGCCTACCCACACAAGTGAGGTATAATTTTTATCGTGAGACTTGGGGGAACGCTGGGTGGAAGGAAAGTTGTGGCTCCTCTCAGATTACAGAACTTTCTGTCACCGAAATGTGAGGAAAATGTGTTTTTTTTAGGCAAACTTTGAGGTTTGCAAAGGATTTTGGGTAACAGAACCTGGTCAGAGCCCCACAAGTCACCCCATCTTGGATTCCCCTAGGTCACTAGTTTTAAAAAATGCACAGCTTTGGTAGGTTTCCCTAGGTGCCGGCTGAGCTAGAGGCCAAAATCTACAGGTAGGCACTTTGCAAAAACACCTCTGTTTTCGTTCAAAAAATGTGATGTGTCCACGTTGCGTTTTGGGGCATTTCCTATCGCGGGCGCTAGGCCTACCCACACAAGTGAGGTATCATTTTTATCGGGAGACTTGGGGGAACGCTGGGTAGAAGGAAATTTGTGGCTCATTTCAGATTACAAAATCTACATGTAGGCACTTTGCAAAAACACCTCTGTTTTCGTTCAAAAAATGTGATGTGTCCACGTTGCATTTTGGGGCATTTCCTGTCGCGGGCGCTAAGCCTACCCACACAAGTGAGGTACCATTTTTATCGGGAGACTTGGGGAAACGCTGGGTGGAAGGAAATTTGTGGCTCCTCTCAGATTCCAGAACTTTCTGTCACCGAAATGTGAGGAAAGCTTGTTTTTTTAGCCAAACTTTGAGGTTTGCAAAGGATTCTGGGTAACTGAACCTGGTCAGAGCCCCATAAGTCACCCCATCTTGGATTCCCCTAGGTCTCTAGTTTTCAAAAATGCTCAGGTTTGGTAGGTTTCCCTAGGTGCCGGCTGAGCTAGAGGCCAAATTACACAGTTAGCACTTTGCAAAAAACACCTCTATTTTCTTTAAAAAAATGTGATGTGTCCACGTTGCGTTTTGGGGCATTTCCTGTCGCGGGTGCTAAGCCTACCCACACAAGTGAGGTACCATTTTTATTGTGAGACTTGGGTAAACGCTGGGTGGAAGGAAATTTGTGGCTCCTCTCAGATTCCAGAACTTTCTGTCACCGAAATGTGAGGAAAACGTGTTTTTTTAGCCAAACTTTGAGGTTTGCAAAGGATTCTGGGTAACAGAACCTGGTCAGAGCCCCACAAGTCACCCCACCTTGGATTCCCCTAGGTCTCTAGTTTTAAAAAATGCACAGGTTTGGTAGGTTTCCCTAGGTGCCGGCTGAGCTAGAGGCCAAAATCTACAGGTAGGCACTTTGCAAAAACACCTCTGTTTTCTTAAAAAAATGTGATGTGTCCACGTTGCGTTTTGGGGCATTTCCTGTCGCAGGCGCTAAGCCTACCCACACAAGTGAGGTACCATTTTTATCGGGAGACTTGGGGAAACGCTGGGTGGAAGGAAATTTGTGGCTCCTCTCATATTCCAGAACTTTCTGTCACCGAAATGTGAGGAAAACATATTTTTTTAGCCAAACTTTGAGGTTTGCAAATGATTCTGGGTAACAGAACCTGGTCAGAGCCCTACAAGTCACCCCATCTTGGTTTCCCCTAGGTTTCTAGTTTTCAAAAATACACAGGTTTGGTAGGTTTCCCTAGGTGCCGGCTGAGCTAGAGGCCAAAATCTACAGGTAGGCACTTTGCAAAAACACCTCTATTTTCTTTAAAAAAATGTGATGTGTCCACGTTGCGTTTTGGGGCATTTCCTATCGCGGGCACTAGGCCTACCCACACAAGTGAGGTATAATTTTTATCGGGAGACTTGTGGGAACGCTGGGTGGAAGGAAATTTGTGGCTCCTCTCAGATTACAGAACTTTCTGTCACCGAAATGTGAGGAAAATGTGTTTTTTTTAGGCAAACTTTGAGGTTTGCAAAGGATTTTGGGTAACAGAACCTGGTCAGAGCCCCACAAGTCACCCCATCTTGGATTCCCCTAGGTCACTAGTTTTCAAAAATGCACAGCTTTGGTAGGTTTCCCTAGGTGCCGGCTGAGCTAGAGGCCAAAATCTACAGGTAGGCACTTTGCAAAAACACCTCTGTTTTCGATCAAAAAATGTGATGTGTCCACGTTGCGTTTTGGGGCATTTCCTATCGCGGGCCCTAGGCCTACCCACACAAGTGAGGTATCATTTTTATCGGGAGACTTGGGGGAACACTGGGTGGAATGAAATTTGTGAGTCCTCTCAGAATACAGAACTTTCTGTCACCGAAATGTGAGTAAAACTTGTTTTTTTAGCCAAATTTGAGGTTTGCAAAGGATTCTGGGTAACAGAACCTGGTCAGAGCCCCACAAGTCACCCCATCTAAGATTCCCCTAGGTCTCTAGTTTTCATAAATGCACAGGTTTGGTAGGTTTCCCTAGGTGCCGGCTGAGCTAGAGGCCAAAATCTACAGGTAGGCACTTTGCAAAAAACACCTCTGTTTTCTTTCAAAAAATGTTATGTGTCCACGTTGCGTTTTGGGGCATTTCCTGTCGCGGGCGCTAAGCCTACCCACACAAGTGAGGTACCATTTTTATCGGGAGACTTGGGGAAACGCTGGGTGGAAGGAAATTTGTGGCTCCTCTCAGATTCCAGAACTTTCTGTCACCGAAATGTGAGGAAAACGTGTTTTTTTAGCCAAACTTTGAGGTTTGCAAAGGATTCTGGGTAACAGAACCTGGTCAGAGCCCCACAAGTCACCCCATCTAAGATTCCCCTAGGTCTCTAGTTTTCATAAATGCACAGGTTTGGTAGGTTTCCCTAGGTGCCGGCTGAGCTAGAGGCCAAAATCTACAGGTAGGCACTTTGCAAAAAACACCTCTGTTTTCTTTCAAAAAATGTGATGTGTCCACGTTTTGTTTTGGGGCGTTTCCTGTCATGGGCGCTAAGCCTACCCACACAAGTGAGGTATAATTTTTATCGTGAGACTTGGGGGAACGCTGGGTGGAAGGAAAGTTGTGGCTCCTCTCAGATTACAGAACTTTCTGTCACCGAAATGTGAGGAAAATGTGTTTTTTTAGGCAAACTTTGAGGTTTGCAAAGGATTTTGGGTAACAGAACCTGGTCAGAGCCCCACAAGTCACCCCATCTTGGATTCCCCTAGGTCACTAGTTTTAAAAAATGCACAGCTTTGGTAGGTTTCCCTAGGTGCCGGCTGAGCTAGAGGCCAAAATCTACAGGTAGGCACTTTGCAAAAACACCTCTGTTTTCGTTCAAAAAATGTGATGTGTCCACGTTGCGTTTTGGGGCATTTCCTATCGCGGGCGCTAGGCCTACCCACACAAGTGAGGTATCATTTTTATCGGGAGACTTGGGGGAACGCTGGGTAGAAGGAAATTTGTGGCTCATTTCAGATTACAAAATCTACATGTAGGCACTTTGCAAAAACACCTCTGTTTTCGTTCAAAAAATGTGATGTGTCCACGTTGCATTTTGGGGCATTTCCTGTCGCGGGCGCTAAGCCTACCCACACAAGTGAGGTACCATTTTTATCGGGAGACTTGGGGAAACGCTGGGTGGAAGGAAATTTGTGGCTCCTCTCAGATTCCAGAACTTTCTGTCACCGAAATGTGAGGAAAGCTTGTTTTTTTAGCCAAACTTTGAGGTTTGCAAAGGATTCTGGGTAACTGAACCTGGTCAGAGCCCCATAAGTCACCCCATCTTGGATTCCCCTAGGTCTCTAGTTTTCAAAAATGCACAGGTTTGGTAGGTTTCCCTAGGTGCCGGCTGAGCTAGAGGCCAAATTACACAGTTAGCACTTTGCAAAAAACACCTCTATTTTCTTTAAAAAAATGTGATGTGTCCACGTTGCGTTTTGGGGCATTTCCTGTCGCGGGTGCTAAGCCTACCCACACAAGTGAGGTACCATTTTTATTGTGAGACTTGGGTAAACGCTGGGTGGAAGGAAATTTGTGGCTCCTCTCAGATTCCAGAACTTTCTGTCACCGAAATGTGAGGAAAACGTGTTTTTTTAGCCAAACTTTGAGGTTTGAAAAGGATTCTGGGTAACAGAACCTGGTCAGAGCCCCACAAGTCACCCCACCTTGGATTCCCCTAGGTCTCTAGTTTTCAAAAATGCACAGGTTTGGTAGGTTTCCCTAGGTGCCGGCTGAGCTAGAGGCCAAAATCTACAGGTAGGCACTTTGCAAAAACACCTCTGTTTTCTTAAAAAAATGTGATGTGTCCACGTTGCGTTTTGGGGCATTTCCTGTCGCAGGCGCTAAGCCTACCCACACAAGTGAGGTACCATTTTTATCGGGAGACTTGGGGAAACGCTGGGTGGAAGGAAATTTGTGGCTCCTCTCATATTCCAGAACTTTCTGTCACCGAAATGTGAGGAAAACATGTTTTTTTAGCCAAACTTTGAGGTTTGCAAATGATTCTGGGTAACAGAACCTGGTCAGAGCCCTACAAGTCACCCCATCTTGGTTTCCCCTAGGTTTCTAGTTTTCAAAAATACACAGGTTTGGTAGGTTTCCCTAGGTGCCGGCTGAGCTAGAGGCCAAAATCTACAGGTAGGCACTTTGCAAAAACACCTCTGTTTTCTTTAAAAAAATGTGATGTGTCCACGTTGTGTTTTGGGGCATTTCCTATCGCGGTCACTAGGCCTACCCACACAAGTGAGGTATAATTTTTATCGGGAGACTTGTGGGAACGCTGGGTGGAAGGAAATTTGTGGCTCCTCTCAGATTACAGAACTTTCTGTCACCGAAATGTGAGGAAAATGTGTTTTTGTAGGCAAACTTTGAGGTTTGCAAAGGATTTTGGGTAACAGAACCTGGTCAGAGCCCCACAATTCACCCCATCTTGGATTCCCCTAGGTCACTAGTTTTCAAAAATGCACAGCTTTGGTAGGTTTCCCTAGGTGCCGGCTGAGCTAGAGGCCAAAATCTACAGGTAGGCACTTTGCAAAAACACCTCTGTTTTCGATCAAAAAATGTGATGTGTCCACGTTGCGTTTTGGGGCATTTCCTATCGCGGGCGCTAGGCCTACCCACACAAGTGAGGTATCATTTTTATCGGGAGACTTGGGGGAACACTGGGTGGAATGAAATTTGTGAGTCCTCTCAGAATACAGAACTTTCTGTCACCGAAATGTGAGGAAAACTTGTTTTTTTAGCCAAATTTGAGGTTTGCAAAGGATTCTGGGTAACAGAACCTGGTCAGAGCCCCACAAGTCACCCCATCTTGGATTCCCCTAGGTCTCTAGTTTTCAAAAATGCACAGGTTTGGTAGGTTTCCCTAGGTGCCGGCTGAGCTAGAGGCCAAAATCTACAGGTAGGCACTTTGCAAAAAACACCTCTATTTTCTTTAAAAAAATGTGATGTGTCCACGTTGCGTTTTGGGGCATTTCCTATCGCGGGCACTAGGCCTACCCACACAAGTGAGGTATAATTTTTATCGGGAGACTTGTGGGAACGCTGGGTGGAAGGAAATTTGTGGCTCCTCTCAGATTACAGAACTTTCTGTCACCGAAATGTGAGGAAAATGTGTTTTTTTTAGGCAAACTTTGAGGTTTGCAAAGGATTTTGGGTAACAGAACCTGGTCAGAGCCCCACAAGTCACCCCATCTTGGATTCCCCTAGGTCACTAGTTTTCAAAAATGCACAGCTTTGGTACGTTTCCCTAGGTGCCGGCTGAGCTAGAGGCCAAAATCTACAGGTAGGCACTTTGCAAAAACACCTCTGTTTTCGATCAAAAAATGTGATGTGTCCATGTTGCGTTTTGGGGCATTTCCTATCGCGGGCGCTAGGCCTACCCACACAAGTGAGGTATCATTTTTATCGGGAGACTTGGGGGAACACTGGGTGGAATGAAATTTGTGAGTCCTCTCAGAATACAGAACTTTCTGTCACCGAAATGTGAGTAAAACTTGTTTTTTTAGCCAAATTTGAGGTTTGCAAAGGATTCTGGGTAACAGAACCTGGTCAGAGCCCCACAAGTCACCCCATCTTGGATTCCCCTAGGTCTCTAGTTTTAAAAAATGCACAGGTTTGGTAGGTTTCCCTAGGTGCCGGCTGAGCTAGAGGCCAAAATCTACAGGTAGGCACTTTGCAAAAAACACCTCTCTTTTCTTTCAAAAAATGTGATGTGTCCACGTTGCATTTTGGGGCATTTCCTATCGCGGGCACTAGGCCTACCCACACAAGTGAGGTATAATTTTTATCGGGAGACTTGTGGGAACGCTGGGTGGAAGGAAATTTGTGGCTCCTCTCAGATTACAGAACTTTCTGTCACCGAAATGTGAGGAAAATGTGTTTTTTTAGGCAAACTTTGAGGTTTGCAAAGGATTTTGGGTAACAGAACCTGGTCAGAGCCCCACAAGTCACCCCATCTTGGATTCCCCTAGGTCACTAGTTTTCAAAAATGCACAGCTTTGGTAGGTTTCCCTAGGTGCCGGCTGAGCTAGAGGCCAAAATCTACAGGTAGGCACTTTGCAAAAACACCTCTGTTTTCGACCAAAAAATGTGATGTGTCCACGTTGCGTTTTGGGGCATTTCCTATCGCGGGCGCTAGACCTACCCACACAAGTGAGGTATCATTTTTATCGGGAGACTTGGGGGAACGCTGGGTGGAAGGAAATTTGTGGCTCATT
Source organism: Pleurodeles waltl (assembly GCF_031143425.1). Taxonomy (NCBI): domain Eukaryota; kingdom Metazoa; phylum Chordata; class Amphibia; order Caudata; family Salamandridae; genus Pleurodeles; species Pleurodeles waltl. Next base: position 1,222,972 of record NW_027150395.1, read on the forward strand.
TCAGATTACAGAACTTTCTGTCACCGAAATGTGAGGAAAACGTGTTTTTTTAGGTAAACTTTGAGGTTTGCAAAGGATTCTGGGTAACAGAACCTGGTCAGAGCCCCACAAGTCACCCCATCTTGGATTCCCCTAGGTCACTAGTTTTCCGAAATGCACAGGTTTGGTAGGTTTCCCTAGGTGCCGGCTGAGCTAGAGGCCAAAATCTACAGGTAGGCACTTTGCAAAAACACCTCTGTTTTATTTAAAAAAATGTGATGTGTCCACGTTGCGTTTTGGGGCATTTCCTGTTGCAGGCGCTAAGCCTACCCACACAAGTGAGGTACCATTTCTATCGGGAGACTTGGGGAAACGCTGGATGGAAGGAAATTTGTGGCTCCTCTCAGATTACAGAACTTTCTGTCACCGAAATGTGAGGAAAACTTGTTTTTTTAGCCACATTTTTAGGTTTGCAAAGGATTCTGGGTGACAGAACCTGGTCAGAGCCCCACAAGTAACCCCATCTTGGATTGCCCTAAGGTCTCTAGTTTTCAAAAATGCACAGGTTTGGTAGGTTTCCCTAGGTGCCGGTTGAGCTAGAGGCCAAAATCTACAGGTAGGCACTTTGCAAAAAACACCTCTGTTTTCTTTAAAAAAATGTGATGTGTCCACGTTGCGTTTTGGGACATTTCCTATTGCGGGCGCTAGGCCTACCCACACAAGTGAGGTATCATTTTTATCGGGAGACTTGGGGGAACGCTGGGTGGAAGGAAATTTGTCGCTCCTCTCAGATTCCAGAACTTTCTGTCACCGAAATGTAAGGAAAACGTGTTTTTTTAGCCAAACTTTGAGGTTTGCAAACGATTCTGGGTAACAGAACCCGGTCAGAGCCTCACAAGTCACCCCATCTTAGCTTCCCCTAGGTCTCTAGTTTTCATAAATGCACAGGTTTGGTAGGTTTCCCTAGGTGCCGGCTGCGCTAGAGCCCAAAATCTACAGGTAGGGACTTTGCAAAAAATACCTCTGTTTTCTTTCAAAAAATGTGATGTGTCCACGTTGTGTTTTGGGGCGTTTCCTGTCATGGGCGCTAGGCCTACCCACACAAGTGAGGTATCATTTTTATCGGGAGACTTGGGGGAACGCTGGGTGGAAGGAAATTTGTGGCTCCTCTCAGATTCCAGAACTTTCTGTCACCAAAATGTGAGGAAAATGTGTTTTTTTAGCCAAACTTTGAGGTTTACAAAGGATTTTGGGTAACAGAACCTGGTCAGAGCCCCATAAGTCACCCCATCTTGGATTCCCCTAGGTCACTAGTTTTCAAAAAATGCACAGCTTTGGTAGGTTTCCCTAGGTGCCAGCTGAGCTAGAGGCCAAAATCTACAGGTAGGAACTTTGCAAAAACACCTCTGTTTTCGTTAAAAAAATGTGATGTGTCCAAGTTGTGTTTTGGGGCGTTTCCTGTCACGGGCGCTAGGCCTACCCACACAAGTGAGGTATCATTTTTATCGGGAGACTTGGGGTTACGCTGGGTGGAAGGAAATTTGTGGCTCATTTCAGATTACAGAACTTTCTGTCACCGAAATGTGAGGAAAACTTTTTTTTTTAGCCAAACTTTGAGGTTTGCAAAGGATTCTGGGTAACAGAACCTGGTCAGAGCCCCACAAGTCACCCCATCTTGGATTCCCCTAGGTCACTAGTTTTCCAAAATCCACAGGTTTGGTAGGTTTCCCTAGGTTCCGGCTGAGCTAGAGGTCAAAATCTACAGATAGGCACTTTGCAAAAACACCTCTGTTTTCTTTAAAAAAATGTGATGTGTCCACGTTGTGTTTTGGGGTGTTTCCTGTCACGGGCGCTAGGCCTACCCACACAAGTGAGGTACCATTTTTATCGGGAGACTTGGGGAAACGCTGGGTGGAAGGAAATTTGTGGCTCCTCTCAGATTCCAGAACTTTCTGTCACCGAAATGTGAGGAAAACGTGTTTTTTTAGCCAAACTTTGAGGTTTGCAAAGGATTCTGGGTAACAGAACCTGGTCAGAGCCCCACAAGTCACCCCATCTTGGATTCCCCTAGGTCTCTAGTTTTCAAAAATGCACAGGTTTGGTAGGTTTCCCTAGGTGCCGGCTGAGCTAGAGGCCAAAATCTACAGATAGGCACTTTGCAAAAAACACCTCTATTTTCTTTTAAAAAATGTGATGTGTCCACGTTGCGTTTTGGGGCATTTCCTGTCGCGGTCGCTAAGCCTACCCACACAAGTGAGGTACCATTTTTATCGGGAGACTTGGGGAAACGCTGGGTGGAAGGAAATTTGTGGCTCCTCTCAGATTCCAGAACTTTCTGTCACCGAAATGTGAGGAAAACGTGTTTTTTTAGCCAAACTTTGAGGTTTGCAAAGGATTCTGGGTAACAGAACCTGGTCAGAGCCCCACAAGTCACCCCAACTAAGATTCCCCTAGGTCTCTAGTTTTCATAAATGCACAGGTTTGGTAGGTTTCCCTAGGTGCCGGCTGAGCTAGAGGCCAAAATCTACAGGTAGGCACTTTGCAAAAAACACCTCTGTTTTCTTTCAAAAAATGTGATGTGTCCACGTTTTGTTTTGGGGCGTTTCCTGTCACGGGCGCTAAGCCTACCCACACAAGTGAGGTATAATTTTTATCGTGAGACTTGGGGGAACGCTGGGTGGAAGGAAAGTTGTGGCTCCTCTCAGATTACAGAACTTTCTGTCACCGAAATGTGAGGAAAGTGTGTTTTTTTAGGCAAACTTTGAGGTTTGCAAAGGATTTTGGGTAACAGAACCTGGTCAGAGCCCCACAAGTCACCCCATCTTGGATTCCCCTAGGTCACTAGTTTTCAAAAATGCACAGCTTTGGTAGGTTTACCTAGGTGCCGGCTGAGCTAGAGGCCAAAATCTACAGGTAGGCACTTTGCAAAAACACCTCTGTTTTCATTCAAAAAATGTGATGTGTCCACGTTGCGTTTTGGGGCATTTCCTATCGCGGGCGCTAGGCCTACCCACACAAGTGAGGTATCATTTTGATCGGGGGACTTGGGGGAACGCTGGGTGGAAGGAAATTTGTGGCTCATTTCAGATTACAAAATCTACAGGTAGGCACTTTGCAAAAACACCTCTGTTTTCGTTCAAAAAATGTGATGTGTCCACGTTGCGTTTTGGGGCATTTCCTGTCGCGGGCGCTATGCCTACCCACACAAGTGAGGTACCATTTTTTCGGGAGACTTGGGGGAACGCTGGGTGGAAGGAAATTTGTGGCTCCTCTCAGATTCCAGAACTTTCTGTCACCGAAATGTGAGGAAAACGTGTTTTTTTAGCCAAACTTTGAGGTTTGCAAAGGATTCTGGGTAACAGAACCTGGTCAGAGCCCCACAAGTCACCCCATCTTGGATTCCCCTAGGTCTCTGGTTCTCAAAAATGCACAGGTTTAGTAGGTTTCCCTAGGTGCCGGCTGAGCTAGAGGCCAAAATCTACAGGTAGGCACTTTGCAAAAACACCTCTGTTTTCTTTAAAAAAATGTGATGTGTCCACGTTGCGTTTTGGGGCATTTCCTGTCGCAGGCGCTAAGCCTACCCACACAAGTGAGGTACCATTTTTATCGGGAGACTTGTGGAAACGCTGGGTGGAAGGAAATTTGTGGCTCCTCTCAGATTCCAGAACTTTCTGTCACCGAAATGTGAGGAAAATTTGTTTTTTTAGCCAAACTTTGAGGTTTGCAAAGGATTTTGGGTAACAGAACCTGGTCAGAGCCCCACAAGTCACCCCATCTTGGATTCCCCTAGGTCACTAGTTTTCAAAAATGCACAGCTTTGGTAGGTTTCCCTAGGTGCCGGCTGAGCTAGAGGCCAAAATCTACAGGTAGGCACTTTGCATAAACACCTCTGTTTTATTTAAATAAATGTGATGTGTCCACGTTGCGTTTTGGGGCGTTTCCTGTCACGGGCGATAGGCCTACCCAAACAAGTGAGGTATCATTTTTATCGGGAGACTTGGGGAAACGCTGGGTGGAAGGAAATTTGTGGCTCCTCTCAGATTCCAGAACTTTCTGTCACCGAAATGTGAGGAAAACGTGTTTTTTTAGCCAAACTTTGAGGTTTGCAAACGATTCTGGGTAACAGAACCCGGTCAGAGCCTCACAAGTCACCCCATCTTAGCTTCCCCTAGGTCTCTAGTTTTCATAAATGCACAGGTTTGGTAGGTTTCCCTAGGTGCCGACTGCGCTAGAGCCCAAAATCTACAGGTAGGGACTTTGCAAAAAACACCTCTGTTTTCTTTAAAAAAATGTGATGTGTCCACGTTGTGTTTTGGGGCGTTTCCTGTCATGGGCGCTAGGCCTACCCACACAAGTGAGGTACCATTTTTATCGTGAGACTTGGGGGAACGCTGGGTGGAAGGAAATTTGTGCCTCCTCTCAGATTCCAGAACTTTCTGTCACCGAAATGTGAGGAAAACGTGTTTTTTTAGCCAAACTTTGAGGTTTGCAAACGATTCTGGGTAACAGAACCCGGTCAGAGCCTCACAAGTCACCCCATCTTAGCTTCCCCTAGGTCTCTAGTTTTCAAAAATGCACAGCTTTGGTAGGTTTCCCTAGGTGCCGGTTGAGCTAGAGGCCAAAATCTACAGGTAGGCACTTTGCAAAAAACACCTCTGTTTTCTTTCAAAAAATGTGATGTGTCCACGTTGTGTTTTGGGGCGTTTCCTGTCACGGGCGCTAGGCCTACCCAAACAAGTGAGGTATCATTTGTATCGGGAGACTTGGGGGAACGCTGGGTGGAAGGAAATTTGTGGCTCATTTCAGATTACAGAACTTTCTGTCACCGAAATGTGAGGAAAACGTGTTTTTTTAGCCAAACTTTGAGGTTTGCAAAGGATTCTGGGTAACAGAACCTGGTCAGAGCCCCATAAGTCACCCCATCTTGGATTCCCCTAGGTCACTAGTTTTCAAAAAATGCAAAGCTTTGGTAGGTTTCCCTAGGTGCCAGCTGAGCTAGAGGCCAAAATCTACAGGTAGGAACTTTGCAAAAACACCTCTGTTTTCGTTAAAAAAATGTGATGTGTCCACGTTGTGTTTTGGGGCGTTTCCTGTCACGGGCGCTAGGCCTACCCACACAAGTGAGGTATCATTTTTATCGGGAGACTTGGGGTTACGCTGGGTGGAAGGAAATTTGTGGCTCATTTCAGATTACAGAACTTTCTGTCACCGAAATGTGAGGAAAACTTTTTTTTTTAGCCAAACTTTGAGGTTTGCAAAGGATTCTGGGTAACAGAACCTGGTCAGAGCCCCACAAGTCACCCCATCTTGGATTCCCCTAGGTCACTAGTTTTCCAAAATCCACAGGTTTGGTAGGTTTCCCTAGGTTCCGGCTGAGCTAGAGGTCAAAATCTACAGATAGGCACTTTGCAAAAACACCTCTGTTTTCTTTAAAAAAATGTGATGTGTCCACGTTGTGTTTTGGGGTGTTTCCTGTCACGGGCGCTAGGCCTACCCACACAAGTGAGGTACCATTTTTATCGGGAGACTTGGGGAAACGCTGGGTGGAAGGAAATTTGTGGCTCCTCTCAGATTCCAGAACTTTCTGTCACCGAAATGTGAGGAAAACGTGTTTTTTTAGCCAAACTTTGAGGTTTGCAAAGGATTCTGGGTAACAGAACCTGGTCAGAGCCCCACAAGTCACCCCATCTTGGATTCCCCTAGGTCTCTAGTTTTCAAAAATGCACAGGTTTGGTAGGTTTCCCTAGGTGCCGGCTGAGCTAGAGGCCAAAATCTACAGATAGGCACTTTGCAAAAAACACCTCTATTTTCTTTCAAAAAATGTGATGTGTCCACGTTGCGTTTTGGGGCTTTTCCTGTCGCGGGCGCTAAGCCTACCCACACAAGTGAGGTACCATTTTTATCGGGAGACTTGGGGAAACGCTGGGTGGAAGGAAATTTGTGGCTCCTCTCAGATTCCAGAACTTTCTGTCACCGAAATGTGAGGAAAACGTGTTTTTTTAGCCAAACTTTGAGGTTTGCAAAGGATTCTGGGTAACAGAACCTGGTCAGAGCCCCACAAGTCACCCCAACTAAGATTCCCCTAGGTCTCTAGTTTTCATAAATGCACAGGTTTGGTAGGTTTCCCTAGGTGCCGGCTGAGCTAGAGGCCAAAATCTACAGGTAGGCACTTTGCAAAAAACACCTCTGTTTTCTTTCAAAAAATGTGATGTGTCCACGTTTTGTTTTGGGGCGTTTCCTGTCACGGGCGCTAAGCCTACCCACACAAGTGAGGTATAATTTTTATCGTGAGACTTGGGGGAACGCTGGGTGGAAGGAAAGTTGTGGCTCCTCTCAGATTACAGAACTTTCTGTCACCGAAATGTGAGGAAAGTGTGTTTTTTTAGGCAAACTTTGAGGTTTGCAAAGGATTTTGGGTAACAGAACCTGGTCAGAGCCCCACAAGTCACCCCATCTTGGAATCCCCTAGGTCACTAGTTTTCAAAAATGCACAGCTTTGGTAGGTTTCCCTAGGTGCCGGCTGAGCTAGAGGCCAAAATCTACAGGTAGGCACTTTGCAAAAACACCTCTGTTTTCATTCAAAAAATGTGATGTGTCCACGTTGCGTTTTGGGGCATTTCCTATCGCGGGCGCTAGGCCTACCCACACAAGTGAGGTATCATTTTGATCGGGGGACTTGGGGGAACGCTGGGTGGAAGGAAATTTGTGGCTCATTTCAGATTACAAAATCTACAGGTAGGCACTTTGCAAAAACACCTCTGTTTTCGTTCAAAAAATGTGATGTGTCCACGTTGCGTTTTTTGGCATTTCCTGTCGCGGGCGCTATGCCTACCCACACAAGTGAGGTACCATTTTTTCGGGAGACTTGGGGGAACGCTGGGTGGAAGGAAATTTGTGGCTCCTCTCAGATTCCAGAACTTTCTGTCACCGAAATGTGAGGAAAACGTGTTTTTTTAGCCAAACTTTGAGGTTTGCAAAGGATTCTGGGTAACAGAACCTGGTCAGAGCCCCACAAGTCACCCCATCTTGGATTCCCCTAGGTCTCTAGTTTTCAAAAATGCACAGGTTTAGTAGGTTTCCCTAGGTGCCGGCTGAGCTAGAGGCCAAAATCTACAGGTAGGCACTTTGCAAAAACACCTCTGTTTTCTTTAAAAAAATGTGATGTGTCCACGTTGCGTTTTGGGGCATTTCCTGTCGCAGGCGCTAAGCCTACCCACACAAGTGAGGTACCATTTTTATCGGGAGACTTGTGGAAACGCTGGGTGGAAGGAAATTTGTGGCTCCTCTCAGATTCCAGAACTTTCTGTCACCGAAATGTGAGGAAAATTTGTTTTTTTAGCCAAACTTTGAGGTTTGCAAAGGATTTTGGGTAACAGAACCTGGTCAGAGCCCCACAAGTGACCCCATCTTGGATTCCCGTAGGTCACTAGTTTTCAAAAATGCACAGCTTTGGTAGGTTTCCCTAGGTGCCGGCTGAGCTAGAGGCCAAAATCTACAGGTAGGCACTTTGCATAAACACCTCTGTTTTATTTAAATAAATGTGATGTGTCCACGTTGCGTTTTGGGGCGTTTCCTGTCACGGGCGATAGGCCTACCCAAACAAGTGAGGTATCATTTTTATCGGGAGACTTGGGGAAACGCTGGGTGGAAGGAAATTTGTGGCTCCTCTCAGATTCCAGAACTTTCTGTCACCGAAATGTGAGGAAAACGTGTTTTTTTAGCCAAACTTTGAGGTTTGCAAACGATTCTGGGTAACAGAACCCGGTCAGAGCGTCACAAGTCACCCCATCTTAGCTTCCCCTAGGTCTCTAGTTTTCATAAATGCACAGGTTTGGTAGGTTTCCCTAGGTGCCGACTGCGCTAGAGCCCAAAATCTACAGGTAGGGACTTTGCAAAAAACACCTCTGTTTTCTTTCAAAAAATGTGATGTGTCCACGTTGTGTTTTGGGGCGTTTCCTGTCATGGGCGCTAGGCCTACCCACACAAGTGAGGTACCATTTTTATCGTGAGACTTGGGGGAACGCTGGGTGGAAGGAAATTTGTGCCTCCTCTCAGATTACAGAACTTTCTGTCACCGAAATGTGAGGAAAACTTGTTTTTTTAGCCAAATTTTTAGGTTTGCAAAGGATTCTGGGTGACAGAACCTGGTCAGAGCCCCACAAGTAACCCCATCTTGGATTCCCCTAGGTCTCTAGTTTTCAAAAATGCACAGCTTTGGTAGGTTTCCCTAGGTGCCGGTTGAGCTAGAGGCCAAAATCTACAGGTAGGCACTTTGCAAAAAACACCTCTGTTTTCTTTCAAAAAATGTGATGTGTCCACGTTGTGTTTTGGGGCGTTGCCTGTCACGGGCGCTAGGCCTACCCAAACAAGTGAGGTATCATTTTTATCGGGAGACTTGGGGGAACGCTGGGTGGAAGGAAATTTGTGGCTCATTTCAGATTACAGAACTTTCTGTCACCGAAATGTGAGGAAAACGTGTTTTTTTAGCCAAACTTTGAGGTTTGCAAAGGATTCTGGGTAACAGAACCTGGTCAGAGCCCCACAAGTCACCCCATCTTGGATTCCCCTAGGTCACTAGTTTTCCAAAATCCACAGGTTTGGCAGGTTTCCCTAGGTTCCGGCTGAGCTAGAGGCAAAAATCTACAGATAGGCACTTTGGAAAAACACCTCTGTTTTCTTTAAAAAAATGGGATGTGTCCACGTTGTGTTTTGGGGCGTTTCCTGTCACGGGCGCTAGGCCTACCCACACAAATGAGGTACCATTTTTATCGGGAGACTTGGGGAAACGCTGGGTGGAAGGAAATTTGTGGCTCCTCTCATATTCCAGAACTTTCTGTCACCGAAATGTGAGGAAAACATGTTTTTTTAGCCAAACTTTGAGGTTTGCAAAGGATTCTGGGTAACAGAACCTGGTCAGAGCCCCACAAGTCACCCCATCTTGGATTCCCCTAGGTCTCTAGTTTTCAAAAATGCACAGGTTTGGTAGGTTTCCCTAGGTGCCGGCTGAGCTAGAGGCCAAAATCTACAGATAGGCACTTTGCAAAAAACACCTCTATTTTCTTTAAAAAAATGTGATGTGTCCACGTTGCGTTTTGGGGCATTTCCTGTCGCGGGCGCTAAGCCTACCCACACAAGTGAGGTACCATTTTTATCGGGAGACTTGGGGAAACGCTGGGTGGAAGGAAATTTGTGGCTCCTCTCAGATTCCAGAACTTTCTGTCACCGAAATGTGAGGAAAACGTGTTTTTTTAGCCAAACTTTGAGGTTTGCAAAGGATTCTGGGTAACAGAACCTGGTCAGAGCCCCACAAGTCACCCCATCTAAGATTCCCCTAGGTCTCTAGTTTTCATAAATGCACAGGTTTGGTAGGTTTCCCTAGGTGCCGGCTGAGCTAGAGGCCAAAATCTACAGGTAGGCACTTTGCAAAAAACACCTCTGTTTTCTTTAAAAAAATGTGATGTGTCCACGTTTAGTTTTGGGGCGTTTCCTGTCATGGGCGCTAAGCCTACCCACACAAGTGAGGTATAATTTTTATCGTGAGACTTGGGGGAACGCTGGGTGGAAGGAAAGTTGTGGCTCCTCTCAGATTACAGAACTTTCTGTCACCGAAATGTGAGGAAAATGTGTTTTTTTAGGCAAACTTTGAGGTTTGCACAGGATTTTGGGTAACAGAACCTGGTCAGAGCCCCACAAGTCACCCCATCTTGGATTCCCCTAGGTCACTAGTTTTCAAAAATGCACAGCTTTGGTAGGTTTCCCTAGGTGCCGGCTGAGATAGAGGCCAAAATCTACAGGTAGGCACTTTGCAAAAACACCTCTGTTTTCGATCAAAAAATGTGATGTGTCCACGTTGCGTTTTGGGGCATTTCCTATCGCGGGCGCTAGGCCTACCCACACAAGTGAGGTATCATTTTTATCGGGAGACTTTGGGGAACGCTGGGTGGAAGGAAATTTGTGGCTCATTTCAGATTACAGAACTTTCTGTCACCGAAATGTGAGGAAAACGTGTTTTTTTAGCCAAACTTTGAGGTTTGCAAAGGATTCTGGGTAACAGAACCTGGTCAGAGCCCCACAAGTCACCCCATCTTGGATTCCCCTAGGTCACTAGTTTTCTGAAATGCACAGGTTTGGTAGGTTTCCCTAGGTGCCGGCTGAGCTAGAGGCCAAAATCTACAGGTAGGCACTTTGCAAAAACACCTCTGTTTTATTTAAAAAAATGTGATGTGTCCACGTTGCGTTTTGGGGCATTTCCTGTTGCAGGCGCTAAGCCTACCCACACAAGTGAGGTACCATTTTTATCGGGAGACTTGGGGAAACGCTGGATGGAAGGAAATTTGTTCCTCCACTCAGATTACAGAACTTTCTGTCACCGAAATGTGAGGAAAACTTGTTTTTTTAGCCAAATTTTTAGGTTTGCAAAGGATTCTGGGTGACAGAACCTGGTCAGAGCCCCACAAGTAACCCCATCTTGGATTCCCCTAGGTCTCTAGTTTTCAAAAATGCACAGGTTTGGTAGGTTTCCCTAGGTGCCGGTTGAGCTAGAGGCCAAAATCTACAGGTAGGCACTTTGTAAAAAACACCTCTGTTTTCTTTCAAAAAATGTGATGTGTCCATGTTGCGTTTTGGGACATTTCCTATCGCGGGCGCTAGGCCTACCCACACAAGTGAGGTATCATTTTTATAGGGAGACTTGGGGGAACGCTGGGTGGAAGGAAATTTGTGGCTCCTCTCAGATTCCAGAACTTTCTGTCACCGAAATGTGAGGAAAACGTGTTTTTTTTAGCCAAACTTTGAGGTTTGCAAACGATTCTGGGTAACAGAACCCGGTCAGAGCCTCACAAGTCACCCCATCTTAGCTTCCCCTAGGTCTCTAGTTTTCATAAATGCACAGGTTTGGTAGGTTTCCCTAGGTGCCGGCTGCGCTAGAGCCCAAAATCTACAGGTAGGGACTTTGCAAAAAATACCTCTGTTTTCTTTCAAAAAATGTGATGTGTCCACGTTGTGTTTTGGGGCGTTTCCTGTCATGGGCGCTAGGCCTACCCACACAAGTGAGGTATCATTTTTATCGGGAGACTTGGGGGAACGCTGGGTGGAAGGAAATTTGTGGCTCCTCTCAGATTCCAGAACTTTCTGTCACCGAAATGTGAGGAAAATGTGTTTTTTTAGGCAAACTTTGAGGTTTGCAAAGGATTTTGGGTAACAGAACCTGGTCAGAGCCCTATAAGTCACCCCATCTTGGATTCCCCTAGGTCACTAGTTTTAAAAAAATGCACAGCTTTGGTAGGTTTCCCTAGGTGCCGGCTGAGCTAGAGGCCAAAATCTACAGGTAGGAACTTTGCAAAAACACCTCTGTTTTCGTTCAAAAAATGTGATGTGTCCACGTTGTGTTTTGGGGCGTTTCCTGTCACGGGCGCTTGGCCTACCCACACAAGTGAGGTATCATTTTTATCGGGAGACTTGGGGGAACGCTGGGTGGAAGGAAATTTGTGGCTCATTTCAGATTACAGAACTTTCTGTCACCGAAATGTGAGGAAAACGTGTTTTTTTAGCCAAACTTTGAGGTTTGCAAAGGATTCTGGGTAACAGAACCTGGTCAGAGCCCCACAAGTCACCCCATCTTGGATTCCCCTAGGTCACTAGTTTTCCAAAATCCACAGGTTTGGTAGGTTTCCCTAGGTTCCGGCTGAGCTAGAGGTCAAAATCTACAGATAGGCACTTTGCAAAAACACCTCTGTTTTCTTTAAAACAATGTGATGTGTCCACGTTGTGTTTTGGGGCGTTTCCTGTCACGGGCGCTATGCCTACCCACACAAGTGAGGTATCATTTTTATAGGGAGACTTGGGGGAACGCTGGGTGGAAGGAAATTTGTGGCTCCTCTCAAATGACAGAATTTTCTGTCACCGAAATGTGAGGAAAACTTGTTTTTTTAGTCAAATTTTGAGGTTTGCAAAGGATTCTGGGTAACAGAACCTGGTCAGAGCCCCACAAGTCACCCCATCTTGGATTCCCCTAGGTCACTAGTTTTCCAAAATCCACAGGTTTGGTAGGTTTCCTTAGGTTCCGGCTGAGCTAGAGGTCAAAATCTACAGATAGGCACTGTGCAAAAACACCTCTGTTTTCTTTAAAACAATGTGATGTGTCCACGTTGTGTTTTGGGGCGTTTCCTGTCACGGGCGCTAGGCCTACCCACACAAGTGAGGTACCATTTTTATCGGGAGACTTGGGGAAACGCTGGGTGGAAGGAAATTTGTGGCTCCTCTCAGATTCCAGAACTTTCTGTCACCGAAATGTGAGGAAAACGTGTTTTTTTAGCCAAACTTTGAGGTTTGCAAAGGTTTCTGGGTAACAGAACCTGGTCAGAGCCCCACAAGTCACCCCATCTTGGATTCCCCTAGGTTTCTAGTTTTCAAAAATGCACAGGTTTGGTAGGTTTCCCTAGGTGCCGGCTGAGCTAGAGGCCAAAATCTACAGGTAGGCACTTTGCAAAAAACACCTCTGTTTTCTTTAAAAAAATTGATGTGTCCACGTTGCGTTTTGGGGCATTTCCTATCGCGGGCGCTAGGCCTACCCACACAAGTGAGGTATCATTTTTATCGGGAGACTTGGGGGAACGCTGGGTGGAAGGACATTTGTGGCTCATCTCAGATTACAGAACTTTCTGTCACCGAAATGTGAGGAAAACTTGTTTTTTTAGTCAAATTTTGAGGTTTGCAAAGGATTCTGGGTAACAGAACCTGGTCAGAGCCCCACAAGTCACCGCATCTTGGATTCCCCTAGGTTTCTAGTTTTCAAAAATGCACAGGTTTGGTAGGTTTCCCTAGGTGCCGGCTGAGCTAGAGGCCAAAATCTACAGGTAGGCACTTTGCAAAAAACACCTCTGTTTTCTTTAAAAAAATTGATGTGTCCACGTTGCGTTTTGGGGCGTTTCCTGTCGCGGGCTCTAGGCCTACCCACACTAGTGAGGTATCATTTTTATCGGGTGACTTGGGGGAACACTGGGTGGAAGGAAATTTGTGGGTCCTCTCAAATTACAGAATTTTCTGTCACCGAAATGTGCGGAAAACTTGTTTTTTTAGTCAAATTTTGAGGTTTGCAAAGGTTTCTGGGTAACAGAACCTGGTCAGAGCCCCACAAGTCACCCCATCTTGGATTCCCCTAGGTTTCTAGTTTTCAAAATTGCACAGGTTTGGTAGGTTTCCCTAGGTGCCGGCTGAGCTAGAGGCCAAAATCTACAGGTAGGCACTTTGCAAAAAACACCTCTGTTTTCTTTAAAAAAATTGATGTGTCCACGTTGCGTTTTGGGGCATTTCCTATCGCGGGCGCTAGGCCTACCCACACAAGTGAGGTATCATTTTTATCGGGAGACTTGGGGGAACGCTGGGTGGAAGGACATTTGTGGCTCATCTCAGATTACAGAACTTTCTGTCACCGAAATGTGAGGAAAACTTGTTTTTTTAGCCAAACTTTGAGGTTTGCAAAGGATTTTGGGTAACAGAACCTGGTCAGAGCCCCACAAGTCACCCCATCTTGGATTCCCCTAGGTCACTAGTTTTCAAAAATGCACAGCTTTGGTAGGTTTCCCTAGGTGCCGGCTGAGCTAGAGGCCAAAATCTACAGGTAGGCACTTTGCAAAAACACCTCTGTTTCCGTTCAAAAAATGTGATGTGTCCACGTTGTGTTTTGGGGCGTTTCCTGTCACGGGCGCTAGGCCTACCCACACAAGTGAGGTATCATTTTTATCGGGAGACTTGGGGGAACACTGGGTTGAAGGAAATTTGTGGGTCCTCTCAAATTACAGAATTTTCTGTCACCGAAATGTGCGGGAAAACTTGATTTTTTAGTCAAATTTTGAGGTTTGCAAAGGTTTCTGGGTAACAGGACCTGGTCAGAGCCCCACATGTCACCCCATCTTGGATTCCCCTAGGTTTCTAGTTTTCAAAAATGCACAGGTTTGGTAGGTTTCCCTAGGTGCCGGCTGAGCTAGAGGCCAAAATCTACAGGTAGGCACTTTGCAAAAAACACCTCTGTTTTCTTTAAAAAAAATTGATGTGTCCACGTTGCGTTTTGGGGCATTTCCTATCGCGGGCGCTAGGCCTACCCACACAAGTGAGGTATAATTTTTATCGGGAGACTTGGGGGAACGCTGGGTGGAAGGAAATTTGTGGCTCATCTCAGATTACAGAACTTTCTGTCACCGAAATGTGAGGAAAACGTGTTTTTTTAGCCAAACTTTGAGGTTTGCAAAGGATTTTGGGTAACAGAACCTGGTCAGAGCCCCACAAGTCACCCCATCTTGGATTCCCCTAGGTCACTAGTTTTAAAAAAGGCACAGCTTTGGTAGGTTTCCCTAGGTGCCGGCTGAGCTAGAGGCCAAAATCTACAGGTAGGCACTTTGCAAAAACACCTCTGTTTTCGTTCAAAAAATGTGATGTGTCCACGTTGTGTTTTGGGGCGTTTCCTGTCACGGGCGCTAGGCCTACCCACACAAGTGAGGTATCATTTTTATCGGGAGACTTGGGGGAACACTGGGTGGATGGAAATTTGTGGGTCCTCTCAAATGACAGAATTTTCTGTCACCTAAATGTACGGAAAACTAGTTTTTTTAGCCAAATTTTGAGGTTTGCAAAGGATTTTGGGTAACAGAACCTGGTCAGAGCCCCACAAGTCACCCCATCTTGGATTCCCCTAGGTCACTAGTTTTCAAAAATGCACAGCTTTGGTAGGTTTCCCTAGGTGCCGGCTGAGCTAGAGGCCAAAATCTACAGGTAGGCACTTTGCAAAAACACCTCTGTTTTCGATCAAAAAATGTGATGTGTCCACGTTGTGTTTTGGGGCGTTTCCTGTCACGGGCGCTAGGCCTACCCACACAAGTGAGGTATCATTTTTATCGGGAGACTTGGGGGAACACTGGGTTGAAGGAAATTTGTGGGTCCTCTCAAATTACAGAACTTTCTGTCACCGAAATGTGAGGAAAATGTGTTTTTTTAGCCAAACTTTGAGGTTTGCAAAGGATTCTGGGTAACAGAACCTGGTCAGAGCCCCACAAGTCACCCCATCTTGGATTCCCCTAGGTCACTAGTTTTCCAAAATCCACAGGTTTGGTAGGTTTCCCTAGGTTCCGGCTGAGCTAGAGGTCAAAATCTACAGATAGGCACTTTGCAAAAACACCTCTGTTTTCTTTAAAACAATGTGATGTGTCCACGTTGTGTTTTGGGGCGTTTCCTGTCACGGGCGCTAGGCCTACCCACACAAGTGAGGTACCATTTTTATCGGGAGACTTGGGGAAACGCTGGGTGGAAGGAAATTTGTGGCTCCTCTCAGATTCCAGAACTTTCTGTCACCGAAATGTGAGGAAAACGTGTTTTTTTAGCCAAACTTTGAGGTTTGCAAAGGATTCTGGGTAACAGAACCTGGTCAGAGCCCCACAAGTCACCCCATCTTGGATTCCCCTAGGTCTCTAGTTTTCAAAAATGCACAGGTTTGTTAGGTTTCCCTAGGTGCCGACTGAGCTAGAGGCCAAAATCTACAGATATGCACTTTGCAAAAAACACCTCTATTTTCTTTAAAAAATGTGATGTGTCCACGTTGCGTTTTGGGGCATTTCCTGTCGCGGGCGCTAAGCCTACCCACACAAGTGAGGTACCATTTTTATCAGGAGACTTGGAGAAACGCTGGGTGGAAGGAAATTTGTGGCTCCTCTCAGATTCCAGAACTTTCTATCACCGAAATGTGAGGAAAACGTGTTTTTTTAGCCAAACTTTGAGGTTTGCAAAGGATTCTGGGTAACAGAACCTGGTCAGAGCCCCACAAGTCACCCCATCTTGGATTCCCCTAGGTCTCTAGTTTTCAAAAATGCACAGGTTTGTTAGGTTTCCCTAGGTGCCGACTGAGCTAGAGGCCAAAATCTACAGATATGCACTTTGCAAAAAACACCTCTATTTTCTTTAAAAAATGTGATGTGTCCACGTTGTGTTTTGGGGCGTTTCCTGTCACGGGCGCTAGGCCTACCCACACAAGTGAGGTACCATTTTTATCGGGAGACTTGGAGAAATGCTGGGTGGAAGGAAATTTGTGGCTCCTCTCAGATTCCAGAACTTTCTGTCACCGAAATGTGAGGAAAACGTGTTTTTTTAGCCAAACTTTGAGGTTTGCAAAGGATTCTGGGTAACAGAACCTGGTCAGAGCCCCACAAGTCACCCCATCTTGGATTCCCCTAGGTCTCTAGTTTTCAAAAATGCACAGGTTTGGTAGGTTTCCCTAGGTGCCGGCTGAGCTAGAGGCCAAAATCTACAGGTAGGCACTTTGCAAAAAACACCTCTGTTTTCTTTCAAAAAATGTGATGTGTCCACGTTTTGTTTTGGGGCGTTTCCTGTCATGGGCGCTAAGCCTACCCACACAAGTGAGGTATAATTTTTATCGTGAGACTTGGGGGAACGCTGGGTGGAAGGAAATTTGTGGCTCATTTCAGATTACAGAACGTTCTGTCACCGAAATGTGAGGAAAACGTGTTTTTTTAGCCAAACTTTGAGGTTTGCAAAGGATTCTGGGTAACAGAACCTGGTCAGAGCCCCACAAGTCACCCCATCTTGGATTCCCCTAGGTCACTAGTTTTCCGAAATGCACAGGTTTGGTCGGTTTCCCTAGGTGCCGGCTGAGCTAGAGGCCAAAATCTACAGGTAGGCACTTTGCAAAAACAGCTCTGTTTTATTTAAAAAAATGTGATGTGTCCACGTTGCGTTTTGGGGCATTTCCTGTTGCAGGCGCTAAGCCTACCCACACAAGTGAGGTACCATTTTTATCGGGAGACTTGGGGAAACGCTGGATGGAAGGAAATTTGTGGCTCCTCTCAGATTCCAGAACTTTCTGTCACTGAAATGTGAGGAAAATGTGTTTTTTTAGCCAAACTTTGAGGTTTGCAAAGGATTTTGGGTAACAGAACCTGGTCAGAGCCCCACAAGTCACCCCATCTTGGATTCCCCTAGGTCACTAGTTTTCAAAAATGCACAGCTTTGGTAGGTTTCCCTAGGTGCCGGCTGAGCTAGAGGCCAAAATCTACAGGTAGGCACTTTGCAAAAACACCTCTGTTTTCGTTAAAAAAATGTGATGTGTCCACGTTGTGTTTTGGGGCGTTTCCTGTCACGGGCGCTAGGCCTACCCACACTAGTGAGGTATCATTTTTATCGGGTGACTTGGGGGAACACTGGGTGGAAGGAAATTTGTGGGTCCTCTCAAATTACAGAATTTTCTGTCACCGAAATGTGCGGAAAACTTGTTTTTTTAGTCAAATTTTGAGGTTTGCAAAGGTTTCTGGGTAACAGAACCTGGTCAGAGCCCCACAGGTCACCCCATCTTGGATTCCCCTAGGTTTCTAGTTTTCAAAAATGCACAGGTTTGGTAGGTTTTCCTAGGTGCCGGCTGAGCTAGAGGCCAAAATCTACAGGTAGGCACTTTGCAAAAAACACCTCTGTTTTCTTTAAAAAAATTGATGTGTCCACGTTGCGTTTTGGGGCATTTCCTATCGCGGGCGCTAGGCCTACCCACACAAGTGAGGTATCATTTTTATCGGGAGACTTGGGGGAACGCTGGGTGGAAGGACATTTGTGGATCATCTCAGATTACAGAACTTTCTGTCACCGAAATGTGAGGAAAACTTGTTTTTTTAGCCAAACTTTGAGGTTTGCAAAGGATTTTGGGTAACAGAACCTGGTCAGAGCCCCACAAGTCACCCCATCTTGGATTCCCCTAGGTCACTAGTTTTCAAAAATGCACAGCTTTGGTAGGTTTCCCTAGGTGCCGGCTGAGCTAGAGGCCAAAATCTACAGGTAGGCACTTTGCAAAAACACCTCTGTTTTCGTTCAAAAAATGTGATGTGTCCACGTTGTGTTTTGGGGCGTTTCCTGTCACGGGCGCTAGGCCTACCCACACAAGTGAGGTATCATTTTTATCGGGAGACTTGGGGGAACACTGGGTTGAAGGAAATTTGTGGGTCCTCTCAAATTACAGAATTTTCTGTCACCGAAATGTGCGGGAAAACTTGTTTTTTTAGTCAAATTTTGAGGTTTGCAAAGGTTTCTGGGTAACAGGACCTGGTCAGAGCCCCACATGTCACCCCATCTTGGATTCCCCTAGGTTTCTAGTTTTCAAAAATGCACAGGTTTGGTAGGTTTCCATAGGTGCCGGCTGAGCTAGAGGCCAAAATCTACAGGTAGGCACTTTGCAAAAAACACCTCTGTTTTCTTTAAAAAAAATTGATGTGTCCACGTTGCGTTTTGGGGCATTTCCTATCGCGGGCGCTAGGCCTACCCACACAAGTGAGGTATCATTTTTATCGGGAGACTTGGGGGAACGCTGGGTGGAAGGAAATTTGTGGCTCATCTCAGATTACAGAACTTTCTGTCACCGAAATGTGAGGAAAACGTGTTTTTTTAGCCAAACTTTGAGGTTTGCAAAGGATTTTGGGTAACAGAACCTGGTCAGAGCCCCACAAGTCACCCCATCTTGGATTCCCCTAGGTCACTAGTTTTAAAAAAGGCACAGCTTTGGTAGGTTTCCCTAGGTGCCGGCTGAGCTAGAGGCCAAAATCTACAGGTAGGCACTTTGCAAAAACACCTCTGTTTTCGTTCAAAAAATGTGATGTGTCCACGTTGTGTTTTGGGGCGTTTCCTGTCACGGGCGCTAGGCCTACCCACACAAGTGAGGTATCATTTTTATCGGGAGACTTGGGGGAACACTGGGTGGAAGGAAATTTGTGGTCCTCTCAAATGACAGAATTTTCTGTCACCTAAATGTACGGAAAACTAGTTTTTTTAGCCAAATTTTGAGGTTTGCAAAGGATTTTGGGTAACAGAACCTGGTCAGAGCCCCACAAGTCACCCCATCTTGGATTCCCCTAGGTCACTAGTTTTAAAAAATGCACAGCTTTGGTAGGTTTCCCTAGGTGCCGGCTGAGCTAGAGGCCAAAATCTACAGGTAGGAACTTTGCAAAAACACCTCTGTTTTCGTTAAAAAAATGTGATGTGTCCACGTTGTGTTTTGGGGCGTTTCCTGTCACGGGCGCTTGGCCTACCCACACAAGTGAGGTATCATTTTTATCGGGAGACTTGGGGGAACACTGGGTGGAAGGAAATTTGTGGTCCTCTCAAATGACAGAATTTTCTGTCACCTAAATGTACGGAAAACTAGTTTTTTTAGCCAAATTTTGAGGTTTGCAAAGGATTTTGGGTAACAGAACCTGGTCAGAGCCCCACAAGTCACCCCATCTTGGATTCCCCTAGGTCACTAGTTTTAAAAAATGCACAGCTTTGGTAGGTTTCCCTAGGTGCCGGCTGAGCTAGAGGCCAAAATCTACAGGTAGGCACTTTGCAAAATCACCTCTGTTTTCGTTCAAAAAATGTGATGTGTCCACGTTGTGTTTTGGGGCGTTTCCTGTCACGGGCGCTAGGCCTACCCACACAAGTGAGGTATCATTTTTATCGGGAGACTTGGGGGAACACTGGGTGGAAGGAAATTTGTGGGTCCTCTCAAATTACAGAATTTTCTGTCACCTAAATATGCGGAAAACTTGTTTTTTTAGCCAAATTTTGAGGTTTGCAAAGGATTCTGGGTAACAGAACCTGGTCAGAGCCCCACAAGTCACCCCATCTTGGATTCCCCTAGGTTTCTAGTTTTCAAAAATTCACAGGTTTGGTAGGTTTCCCTAGGTGCCGGCTGAGCTAGAGGCCAATATCTACAGGTAGGCACTTTGCAAAAAACACCTCTGTTTTCTTTAAAAAAAATTGATGTGTCCACGTTGCGTTTTGGGGCATTTCCTATCGCGGGCGCTAGGCCTACCCACACAAGTGTGGTATCAGTTTTATCGGGAGACTTGGGGGAACGCTGGGTGGAAGGAAATTTGTGGCTCATCTCAGATTACAGAACTTTCTGTCACCGAAATGTGAGGAAAATGTGTTTTTTTAGCCAAACTTTGAGGTTTGCAAAGGATTCTGGGTAACAGAACCTGGTCAGAGCCCCACAAGTCAACCCATCTTGGATTCCCCTAGGTCACTAGTTTTCCAAAATGCACAGGTTTGGTAGGTTTCCCTAGGTGCCGGCTCAGCTAGAGGCCAAAATCTACAGGTAGGCACTTTGCAAAAACACCTCTGTTTTCTTTAAAAAAATGTGATGTGTCCACGTTGTGTTTTGGGGCGTTTCCTGTCACGGGCGCTAGGCCTACCCACACAAGTGAGGTATCATTTTTATCGGGAGACTTGTGGGAACACTGGGTGGAATGAAATTTGTGGGTCCTCTCAGAATACAGAACTTTCTGTCACCGAAATGTGAGGAAAACTTGTTTTTTTAGCCAAATTTTGAGGTTTGCAAAGGATTCTGGGTAACAGAACCTGGTCAGAGCCCCACAAGGCACCCCATCTTGGATTCCCCTAGGTCTCTAGTTTTAAAAAATGCACAGGTTTGGTAGGTTTCCCTAGGTGCCGGCTGAGCTAGAGGCCAAAATCTACAGGTAGGCACTTTACAAAAAACACCTCTATTTTCTTTAAAAAAATGTGATGTGTCCACGTTGCGTTTTGGGGCATGTCCTATCGCGGGCGCTAGGCCTACACACACAAGTGAGGTATAATTTTTATCGGGAGACTTGGGGGAAAGCTGGGTGGAAGGAAATTTGTGCCTCCTCTCTGATTCCAGAACTTTTCTGTCACCAGAATTTGAGGAAAATGTGGTTTTTTAGCCAAAGTTTGAGGTTTGCAAAGGATTCTGGGTAACAGAACCTGGTCAGAGCCCCACAAGTCACCCCATCTTGGATTCCCCTAGGTCTCTAAATTTAAAAAATGCATAGGGTTGGTAGGTTTCCCTAGGTGCCGGCTGAGCTAGAGGCCAAAATCTACAGGTAGGCACTTTGCAAAAAACACCTCTGTTTTCTTTAAAAAAATTGATGTGTCCACGTTGCGTTTTGGGGCATTTCCTATCGCGGGCGCTAGGCCTACCCACACAAGTGAGGTATCATTTTTATCGGGAGACTTGGGGGAACGCTGGGTGGAAGGAAATTTGTGGCTCATCTCAGATTACAGAACTTTCTGTCACCGAAATGTGAGGAAAACGTGTTTTTTTAGCCAAACTTTGAGGTTTGCAAAGGATTTTGGGTAACAGAACCTGGTCAGAGCCCCACAAGTCACCCCATCTTGGATTCCCCTAGGTTTCTAGTTTTCAAAAATTCACAGGTTTGGTAGGTTTCCCTAGGTGCCGGCTGAGCTAGAGGCCAATATCTACAGGTAGGCACTTTGCAAAAAACACCTCTGTTTTCTTTAAAAAAAATTGATGTGTCCACGTTGCGTTTTGGGGCATTTCCTATCGCGGGCGCTAGGCCTACCCACACAAGTGAGGTATCAGTTTTATCGGGAGACTTGGGGGAACGCTGGGTGGAAGGAAATTTGTGGCTCATCTCAGATTACAGAACTTTCTGTCACCGAAATGTGAGGAAAACGTGTTTTTTTAGCCAAACTTTGAGGTTTGCAAAGGATTCTGGGTAACAGAACCTGGTCAGAGCCCCACAAGTCACCCCATCTTGGATTCCCCTAGGTCACTAGTTTTCCAAAATGCACAGGTTTGGTAGGTTTCCCTAGGTGCCGGCTCAGCTAGAGGCCAAAATCTACAGGTAGGCACTTTGCAAAAACACCTCTGTTTTCTTTAAAAAAATGTGATGTGTCTACGTTGTGTTTTGGGGCGTTTCCTGTCACGGGCGCTAGGCCTACCCACACAAGTGAGGTATCATTTTTATCGGGAGACTTGGGGGAACACTAGGTGGAATGAAATTTGTGGGTCCTCTCAGAATACAGAACTTTCTGTCACCGAAATGTGAGGAAAACTTGTTTTTTTAGCCAAATTTTGAGGTTTGCAAAGGATTCTGGGTAACAGAACCTGGTCAGAGCCCCACAAGTCACCCCATCTTGGATACCCCTAGGTCTCTAGTTTTCAAAAATGCACAGGTTTGGTAGGTTTCCCTAGGTGCCGGCTGAGCTAGAGGCCAAAATCTACAGGTAGGCACTTTACAAAAAACACCTCTATTTTCTTTAAAAAAATGTGATGTGTCCACGTTGCGTTTTGGGGCATGTCCTATCGCGGGCGCTAGGCCTACACACACAAGTGAGGTATAATTTTTATCGGGAGACTTGGGGGAACGCTGGGTGGAAGGAAATTTGTGCCTCCTCTCTGATTCCAGAACTTTTCTGTCACCAGAATTTGAGGAAAATGTGGTTTTTTAGCCAAAGTTTGAGGTTTGCAAAGGATTCTGGGTAACAGAACCTGGTCAGAGCCCCACAAGTCACCCCATCTTGGATTCCCCTAGGTCTCTAAATTTAAAAAATGCATAGGGTTGGTAGGTTTCCCTAGGTGCCGGCTGAGCTAGAGGCCAAAATCTACAGGTAGACACTTTGCAAAAAACACCTCTGTTTTCTTTAAAAAAATGTGATGTGTCTACGTTGTGTTTTGGGGCGTTTCCTGTCACGGGCGCTAGGCCTACCCACACAAGTGAGGTATCATTTTTATCGGGAGACTTGGGGGAACACTGGGTGGAATGAGATTTGTGGGTCCTCTCAGAATACAGAACTTTCTGTCACCGAAATGTGAGGAAAACTTGTTTTTTTAGCCAAATTTTGAGGTTTGCAAAGGATTCTGGGTAACAGAACCTGGTCAGAGCCCCACAAGTCACCCCATCTTGGATTCCCCTAGGTCTCTAGTTTTCAAAAATGCACAGATTTTGTAGGTTTCCCTAGGTGCCGGCTGAGCTAGAGGCCAAAATCTACAGGTAGGCACTTTACAAAAAACACCTCTATTTTCTTTCAAAAAATGTGATGTGTCCACGTTGCGTTTTGGGGGTATTTCCTATCGCGGGCGCTAGGCCTACACACACAAGTGAGGTATAATTTGTATCGGGAGACTTGGGGGAAAGCTGGGTGGAAGGAAATTTGTGCCTCCTCTCTGATTCCAGAACTTTTCTGTCACCAGAATTTGAGGAAAATGTGTTTTTTTAGCCAAAGTTTGAGGTTTGCAAAGGATTCTGGGTAACAGAACCTGGTCAGAGCCCCACAAGTCACCCCATCTTGGATTCCCCTAGGTCTCTAAATTTAAAAAATGCAGAGGTTTGGTAGGTTTCCCTAGGTGCCGGCTGAGCTAGAGGCCAAAATCTACAGGTAGGCACTTTGCAAAAAACACCTCTGTTTTCTTTAAAAAAATGTGATGTGTCCACGTTGCATTTTGGGGTGTTTCCTGTCGCGGGCGCTAGGCCTACCCACACAAGTGAGGTATCATTTTTATCGTGAGACTTGGGGGAACACTGGGTGGAAGGAAATTTGTGGCTCATCTCAGATTACAGAACTTTCTGTCACCGAAATGTGAGGAAAACTTGTTTTTTTAGCCAAACTTTGAGGTTTGCAAAGGATTCTGGGTAACAGAACCTGGTCAGAGCCCCACAAGTCACCCCATCTTGGATTCCCCTAGGTCACTAGTTTTCCAAAATGCACAGGTTTGGTAGGTTTCCCTAGGTGCCGGCTCAGCTAGAGGCCAAAATCTACAGGTAGGCACTTTGCAAAAACACCTCTGTTTTCTTTAAAAAAATGTGATGTGTTTACGTTGTGTTTTGGGGCGTTTCCTGTCACGGGCGCTAGGCCTACCCACACAAGTGAGGTATCATTTTTATCGGGAGACTTGGGGGAACACTGGGTGGAATGAAATTTGTTGGTCCTCTCAGAATACAGAACTTTCTGTCACCGAAATGTGAGGAAAACTTGTTTTTTTAGCCAAATTTTGAGGTTTGCAAAGGATTCTGGGTAACAGAACCTGGTCAGAGCCCCACAAGTGACCCCATCTTGGATTCCCCTAGGTCTCTAGTTTTCAAAAATGCACAGGTTTGGTAGGTTTCCCTGGGTGCCGGCTGAGCTAGAGGCCAAAATCTACAGGTAGGCACTTTACAAAAAACACCTCTATTTTCTTTCAAAAAATGTGATGTGTCCACGTTGCGTTTTGGGGCATTTCCTATCGCGGGCGCTAGGCCTACACACACAAGTGAGGTATAATTTTTATCGGGAGACTTGGGGGAACGCTGGGTGGAAGGAAATTTGTGCCTCCTCTCTGATTCCAGAACTTTTCTGTCACCAGAATTTGAGGAAAATGTGTTTTTTTAGCCAAAGTTTGAGGTTTGCAAAGGATTCTGGGTAACAGAACCTGGTCAGAGACCCACAAGTCACCCCATCTTGTATTCCCCTAGGTCTCTAAATTTAAAAAATGCATAGGGTTGGTAGGTTTCCCTAGGTGCCGGCTGAGCTAGAGGCCAAAATCTACAGGTAGGCACTTTGCAAAAAACACCTCTGTTTTCTTTAAAAAAATGTGATGTGTCCACGTTGCATTTTGGGGTGTTTCCTGTCGCGGGCGCTAGGCCTACCCACACAAGTGAGGTATCATTTTTATCGTGAGACTTGGGGGAACACTGGGTGGAAGGAAATTTGTGGGTCCTCTCAAATTACAGAATTTTCTGTCACCGAAATGTGCGGAAAACTTGTTTTTTTAGTCAAATTTTGAGGTTTGCAAAGGTTTCTGGGTAACAGAACCTGGTCAGAGCCCCACAAGTCACCCCATCTTGGATTCCCCTAGGTTTCTAGTTTTTAAAAATGCACAGGTTTGGTAGGTTTCCCTAGGTGCCGGCTGAGCTAGAGGCCAAAATCTACAGGTAGGCACTTTGCAAAAAACACCTCTGTTTTCTTTAAAAAAAATTGATGTGTCCACGTTGCGTTTTGGGGCATTTCCTATTGCGGGCGCTAGGCCTACCCACACAAGTGAGGTATCATTTTTATCGGGAGACTTGGGGGAACGCTGGGTGGAAGGAAATTTGTGGCTCATCTCAGATTACAGAACTTTCTGTCACCGAAATGTGAGGAAAACGTGTTTTTTTAGCCAAACATTGAGGTTTGCAAAGGATTCTGGGTAACAGAACCTGGTCAGAGCCCCACAAGTCACCCCATCTTGGATTCCCCTAGGTCACTAGTTTTCCAAAATGCACAGGTTTGGTAGGTTTCCCTAGGTGCCGGCTGAGCTAGACGCCAAAATCTACAGGTAGGCACTTTGCAAAAACACCTCTGTTTTCTTTAAAAAAATGTGATGTGTCCACGTTGTGTTTTGGGGCGTTTCCTGTCATGGGCGCTAGGCCTACCCACACAAGTGAGGTATAATTTTTATCGGGAGACTTGGGGGAACGCTGGGTGGAAGGAAATTTGTGGCTCATCTCAGATTACAGAACTTTCTGTCACCGAAATGTGAGGAAAACTTGTTTTTTTAGCCAAACTTTGAGGTTTGCAAAGGATTCTGGGTAACAGAACCTGGTCAGAGCCCCACAAGTCACCCCATCTTGGATTCCCCTAGGTCACTAGTTTTCCAAAATGCACAGGTTTGGTAGGTTTCCCTAGGTGCCGGCTCAGCTAGAGGCCAAAATCTACAGGTAGGCACTTTGCAAAAACACCTCTGTTTTCTTTAAAAAAATGTGATGTGTCTACGTTGTGTTTTGGGGCGTTTCCTGTCACGGGCGCTAGGCCTACCCACACAAGTGAGGTATCATTTTTATCGGGAGACTTGGGGGAACACTGGGTGGAATGAAATTTGTGGGTCCTCTCAGAATACAGAACTTTCTGTCACCGAAATGTGAGGAAAACTTGTTTTTTTAGCCAAATTTTGAGGTTTGCAAAGGATTCTGGGTAACAGAACCTGGTCAGAGCCCCACAAGTGACCCCATCTTGGATTCCCCTAGGTCTCTAGTTTTCAAAAATGCACAGGTTTGGTAGGTTTCCCTGGGTGCCGGCTGAGCTAGAGGCCAAAATCTACAGGTAGGCACTTTACAAAAAACACCTCTATTTTCTTTCAAAAAATGTGATGTGTCCACGTTGCGTTTTGGGGCATTTCCTATCGCGGGCGCTAGGCCTACACACACAAGTGAGGTATAATTTTTATCGGGAGACTTGGGGGAACGCTGGGTGGAAGGAAATTTGTGCCTCCTCTCAGATTCCAGAACTTTTCTGTCACCAGAATTTGAGGAAAATGTGTTTTTTTAGCCAAAGTTTGAGGTTTGCAAAGGATTCTGGGTAACAGAACCTGGTCAGAGACCCACAAGTCACCCCATCTTGTATTCCCCTAGGTCTCTAAATTTAAAAAATGCATAGGGTTGGTAGGTTTCCCTAGGTGCCGGCTGAGCTAGAGGCCAAAATCTACAGGTAGGCACTTTGCAAAAAACACCTCTGTTTTCTTTAAAAAAATGTGATGTGTCCACGTTGCATTTTGGGGTGTTTCCTGTCGCGGGCGCTAGGCCTACCCACACAAGTGAGGTATCATTTTTATCGTGAGACTTGGGGGAACACTGGGTGGAAGGAAATTTGTGGGTCCTCTCAAATTACAGAATTTTCTGTCACCGAAATGTGCGGAAAACTTGTTTTTTTAGTCAAATTTTTAGGTTTGCAAAGGTTTCTGGGTAACAGAACCTGGTCAGAGCCCCACAAGTCACCCCATCTTGGATTCCCCTAGGTTTCTAGTTTTTAAAAATGCACAGGTTTGGTAGGTTTCCCTAGGTGCCGGCTGAGCTAGAGGCCAAAATCTACAGGTAGGCACTTTGCAAAAAACACCTCTGTTTTCTTTAAAAAAAATTGATGTGTCCACGTTGCGTTTTGGGGCATTTCCTATTGCGGGCGCTAGGCCTACCCACACAAGTGAGGTATCATTTTTATCGGGAGACTTGGGGGAACGCTGGGTGGAAGGAAATTTGTGGCTCATCTCAGATTACAGAACTTTCTGTCACCGAAATGTGAGGAAAACGTGTTTTTTTAGCCAAACATTGAGGTTTGCAAAGGATTCTGGGTAACAGAACCTGGTCAGAGCCCCACAAGTCACCCCATCTTGGATTCCCCTAGGTCACTAGTTTTCCAAAATGCACAGGTTTGGTAGGTTTCCCTAGGTGCCGGCTGAGCTAGACGCCAAAATCTACAGGTAGGCACTTTGCAAAAACACCTCTGTTTTCTTTAAAAAAATGTGATGTGTCCACGTTGTGTTTTGGGGCGTTTCCTGTCATGGGCGCTAGGCCTACCCACACAAGTGAGGTATAATTTTTATCGGGAGACTTGGGGGAACGCTGGGTGGAAGGAAATTTGTGGCTCATCTCAGATTACAGAACTTTCTGTCACCGAAATGTGAGGAAAACTTGTTTTTTTAGCCAAACTTTGAGGTTTGCAAAGGATTCTGGGCAACAGAACCTGGTCAGAGCCCCACAAGTCACCCCATCTTGGATTCCCCTAGGTCACTAGTTTTCCAAAATGCACAGGTTTGGTAGGTTTCCCTAGGTGCCGGCTCAGCTAGAGGCCAAAATCTACAGGTAGGCACTTTGCAAAAACACCTCTGTTTTCTTTAAAAAAATGTGATGTGTCTACGTTGTGTTTTGGGGCGTTTCCTGTCACGGGCGCTAGGCCTACCCACACAAGTGAGGTATCATTTTTATCGGGAGACTTGGGGGAACACTGGGTGGAATGAAATTTGTGGGTCCTCTCAGAATACAGAACTTTCTGTCACCGAAATGTGAGGAAAACTTGTTTTTTTAGCCAAATTTTGAGGTTTGCAAAGGATTCTGGGTAACAGAACCTGGTCAGAGCCCCACAAGTGACCCCATCTTGGATTCCCCTAGGTCTCTAGTTTTCAAAAATGCACAGGTTTGGTAGGTTTCCCTGGGTGCCGGCTGAGCTAGAGGCCAAAATCTACAGGTAGGCACTTTACAAAAAACACCTCTATTTTCTTTCAAAAAATGTGATGTGTCCACGTTGCGTTTTGGGGCATTTCCTATCGCGGGCGCTAGGCCTACACACACAAGTGAGGTATAATTTTTATCGGGAGACTTGGGGGAACGCTGGGTGGAAGGAAATTTGTGCCTCCTCTCAGATTCCAGAACTTTTCTGTCACCAGAATTTGAGGAAAATGTGTTTTTTTAGCCAAAGTTTGAGGTTTGCAAAGGATTCTGGGTAACAGAACCTGGTCAGAGACCCACAAGTCACCCCATCTTGTATTCCCCTAGGTCTCTAAATTTAAAAAATGCATAGGTTTGGTAGGTTTCCCTAGGTGCCGGCTGAGCTAGAGGCCAAAATCTACAGGTAGGCACTTTGCAAAAAACACCTCTGTTTTCTTTAAAAAAATGTGATGTGTCCACGTTGCATTTTGGGGTGTTTCCTGTCGCGGGCGCTAGGCCTACCCACACAAGTGAGGTATCATTTTTATCGTGAGACTTGGGGGAACACTGGGTGGAAGGAAATTTGTGGGTCCTCTCAAATTACAGAATTTTCTGTCACCGAAATGTGCGGAAAACTTGTTTTTTTAGTCAAATTTTGAGGTTTGCAAAGGTTTCTGGGTAACAGAACCTGGTCAGAGCCCCACAAGTCACCCCATCTTGGATTCCCCTAGGTTTCTAGTTTTAAAAAATGCACAGGTTTGGTAGGTTTCCCTAGGTGCCGGCTGAGCTAGAGGCCAAAATCTACAGGTAGGCACTTTGCAAAAAACACCTCTGTTTTCTTTAAAAAAAATTGATGTGTCCACGTTGCGTTTTGGGGCATTTCCTATTGCGGGCGCTAGGCCTACCCACACAAGTGAGGTATCATTTTTATCGGGAGACTTGGGGGAACGCTGGGTGGAAGGAAATTTGTGGCTCATCTCAGATTACAGAACTTTCTGTCACCGAAATGTGAGGAAAACGTGTTTTTTTAGCCAAACATTGAGGTTTGCAAAGGATTCTGGGTAACAGAACCTGGTCAGAGCCCCACAAGTCACCCCATCTTGGATTCCCCTAGGTCACTAGTTTTCCAAAATGCACAGGTTTGGTAGGTTTCCCTAGGTGCCGGCTGAGCTAGACGCCAAAATCTACAGGTAGGCACTTTGCAAAAACACCTCTGTTTTCTTTAAAAAAATGTGATGTGTCCACGTTGTGTTTTGGGGCGTTTCCTGTCACGGGCGCTAGGCCTACCCACACAAGTGAGGTATCATTTTTATCGGGAGACTTGGGGGAACACTGGGTGGAATGAAATTTGTGGGTCCTCTCAGAATACAGAACTTTCTGTCACCGAAATGTGAGGAAAACTTGTTTTTTTAGCCAAATTTTGAGGTTTGCAAAGGATTCTGGGTAACAGAACCTGGTCAGAGCCCCACAAGTCACCCCATCTTGGATTCCCCTAGGTCTCTAGTTTTCAAAAATGCACAGATTTTGTAGGTTTCCCTAGGTGCCGGCTGAGCTAGAGGCCAAAATCTACAGGTAGGCACTTTACAAAAAACACCTCTATTTTCTTTCAAAAAATGTGATGTGTCCACGTTGCGTTTTGGGGGTATTTCCTATCGCGGGCGCTAGGCCTACACACACAAGTGAGGTATAATTTGTATCGGGAGACTTGGGGGAAAGCTGGGTGGAAGGAAATTTGTGCCTCCTCTCTGATTCCAGAACTTTTCTGTCACCAGAATTTGAGGAAAATGTGTTTTTTTAGCCAAAGTTTGAGGTTTGCAAAGGATTCTGGGTAACAGAACCTGGTCAGAGCCCCACAAGTCACCCCATCTTGGATTCCCCTAGGTCTCTAAATTTAAAAAATGCAGAGGTTTGGTAGGTTTCCCTAGGTGCCGGCTGAGCTAGAGGCCAAAATCTACAGGTAGGCACTTTGCAAAAAACACCTCTGTTTTCTTTAAAAAAATGTGATGTGTCCACGTTGCATTTTGGGGTGTTTCCTGTCGCGGGCGCTAGGCCTACCCACACAAGTGAGGTATCATTTTTATCGTGAGACTTGGGGGAACACTGGGTGGAAGGAAATTTGTGGCTCATCTCAGATTACAGAACTTTCTGTCACCGAAATGTGAGGAAAACGTGTTTTTTTAGCAAAACTTTGAGGTTTGCAAAGGATTCTGGGTAACAGAACCTGGTCAGAGCCCCACAAGTCACCCCATCTTGGATTCCCCTAGGTCACTAGTTTTCCAAAATGCACAGGTTTGGTAGGTTTCCCTAGGTGCCGGCTCAGCTAGAGGCCAAAATCTACAGGTAGGCACTTTGCAAAAACACCTCTGTTTTCTTTAAAAAAATGTGATGTGTCCACGTTGTGTTTTGGGGCGTTTCCTGTCATGGGCGCTAGGCCTACCCACACAAGTGAGGTATAATTTTTATCGGGAGACTTGGGGGAACGCTGGGTGGAAGGAAATTTGTGGCTCATCTCAGATTACAGAACTTTCTGTCACCGAAATGTGAGGAAAACTTGTTTTTTTAGCCAAACTTTGAGGTTTGCAAAGGATTCTGGGTAACAGAACCTGGTCAGAGCCCCACAAGTCACCCCATCTTGGATTCCCCTAGGTCACTAGTTTTCCAAAATGCACAGGTTTGGTAGGTTTCCCTAGGTGCCGGCTCAGCTAGAGGCCAAAATCTACAGGTAGGCACTTTGCAAAAACACCTCTGTTTTCTTTAAAAAAATGTGATGTGTCTACGTTGTGTTTTGGGGCGTTTCCTGTCACGGGCGCTAGGCCTACCCACACAAGTGAGGTATCATTTTTATCGGGAGACTTGGGGGAACACTGGGTGGAATGAAATTTGTGGGTCCTCTCAGAATACAGAACTTTCTGTCACCGAAATGTGAGGAAAACTTGTTTTTTTAGCCAAATTTTGAGGTTTGCAAAGGATTCTGGGTAACAGAACCTGGTCAGAGCCCCACAAGTGACCCCATCTTGGATTCCCCTAGGTCTCTAGTTTTTAAAAATGCACAGGTTTGGTAGGTTTCCCTGGGTGCCGGCTGAGCTAGAGGCCAAAATCTACAGGTAGGCACTTTACAAAAAACACCTCTATTTTCTTTCAAAAAATGTGATGTGTCCACGTTGCGTTTTGGGGCATTTCCTATCGCGGGCGCTAGGCCTACACACACAAGTGAGGTATAATTTTTATCGGGAGACTTGGGGGAACGCTGGGTGGAAGGAAATTTGTGCCTCCTCTCAGATTCCAGAACTTTTCTGTCACCAGAATTTGAGGAAAATGTGTTTTTTTAGCCAAAGTTTGAGGTTTGCAAAGGATTCTGGGTAACAGAACCTGGTCAGAGACCCACAAGTCACCCCATCTTGTATTCCCCTAGGTCTCTAAATTTAAAAAATGCATAGGGTTGGTAGGTTTCCCTAGGTGCCGGCTGAGCTAGAGGCCAAAATCTACAGGTAGGCACTTTGCAAAAAACACCTCTGTTTTCTTTAAAAAAATGTGATGTGTCCACGTTGCATTTTGGGGTGTTTCCTGTCGCGGGCGCTAGGCCTACCCACACAAGTGAGGTATCATTTTTATCGTGAGACTTGGGGGAACACTGGGTGGAAGGAAATTTGTGGGTCCTCTCAAATTACAGAATTTTCTGTCACCGAAATGTGCGGAAAACTTGTTTTTTTAGTCAAATTTTGAGGTTTGCAAAGGTTTCTGGGTAACAGAACCTGGTCAGAGCCCCACAAGTCACCCCATCTTGGATTCCCCTAGGTTTCTAGTTTTAAAAAATGCACAGGTTTGGTAGGTTTCCCTAGGTGCCGGCTGAGCTAGAGGCCAAAATCTACAGGTAGGCACTTTGCAAAAAACACCTCTGTTTTCTTTAAAAAAAATTGATGTGTCCACGTTGCGTTTTGGGGCATTTCCTATTGCGGGCGCTAGGCCTACCCACACAAGTGAGGTATCATTTTTATCGGGAGACTTGGGGGAACGCTGGGTGGAAGGAAATTTGTGGCTCATCTCAGATTACAGAACTTTCTGTCACCGAAATGTGAGGAAAACGTGTTTTTTTAGCCAAACATTGAGGTTTGCAAAGGATTCTGGGTAACAGAACCTGGTCAGAGCCCCACAAGTCACCCCATCTTGGATTCCCCTAGGTCACTAGTTTTCCAAAATGCACAGGTTTGGTAGGTTTCCCTAGGTGCCGGCTGAGCTAGACGCCAAAATCTACAGGTAGGCACTTTGCAAAAACACCTCTGTTTTCTTTAAAAAAATGTGATGTGTCCACGTTGTGTTTTGGGGCGTTTCCTGTCACGGGCGCTAGGCCTACCCACACAAGTGAGGTATCATTTTTATCGGGAGACTTGGGGGAACACTGGGTGGAATGAAATTTGTGGGTCCTCTCAGAATACAGAACTTTCTGTCACCGAAATGTGAGGAAAACTTGTTTTTTTAGCCAAATTTTGAGGTTTGCAAAGGATTCTGGGTAACAGAACCTGGTCAGAGCCCCACAAGTCACCCCATCTTGGATTCCCCTAGGTCTCTAGTTTTCAAAAATGCACAGATTTTGTAGGTTTCCCTAGGTGCCGGCTGAGCTAGAGGCCAAAATCTACAGGTAGGCACTTTACAAAAAACACCTCTATTTTCTTTCAAAAAATGTGATGTGTCCACGTTGCGTTTTGGGGGTATTTCCTATCGCGGGCGCTAGGCCTACACACACAAGTGAGGTATAATTTGTATCGGGAGACTTGGGGGAAAGCTGGGTGGAAGGAAATTTGTGCCTCCTCTCTGATTCCAGAACTTTTCTGTCACCAGAATTTGAGGAAAATGTGTTTTTTTAGC
The DNA here is from genome assembly GCF_031143425.1 of Pleurodeles waltl. Lineage (NCBI taxonomy): Eukaryota > Metazoa > Chordata > Amphibia > Caudata > Salamandridae > Pleurodeles > Pleurodeles waltl. The sequence goes on from NW_027150395.1 coordinate 1,255,548, forward strand.
CAAAGTTTGAGGTTTGCAAAGGATTCTGGGTAACAGAACCTGGTCAGAGCCCCACAAGTCACCCCATCTTGGATTCCCCTAGGTCTCTAAATTTAAAAAATGCAGAGGTTTGGTAGGTTTCCCTAGGTGCCGGCTGAGCTAGAGGCCAAAATCTACAGGTAGGCACTTTGCAAAAAACACCTCTGTTTTCTTTAAAAAAATGTGATGTGTCCACGTTGCATTTTGGGGTGTTTCCTGTCGCGGGCGCTAGGCCTACCCACACAAGTGAGGTATCATTTTTATCGTGAGACTTGGGGGAACACTGGGTGGAAGGAAATTTGTGGCTCATCTCAGATTACAGAACTTTCTGTCACCGAAATGTGAGGAAAACGTGTTTTTTTAGCAAAACTTTGAGGTTTGCAAAGGATTCTGGGTAACAGAACCTGGTCAGAGCCCCACAAGTCACCCCATCTTGGATTCCCCTAGGTCACTAGTTTTCCAAAATGCACAGGTTTGGTAGGTTTCCCTAGGTGCCGGCTCAGCTAGAGGCCAAAATCTACAGGTAGGCACTTTGCAAAAACACCTCTGTTTTCTTTAAAAAAATGTGATGTGTCCACGTTGTGTTTTGGGGCGTTTCCTGTCATGGGCGCTAGGCCTACCCACACAAGTGAGGTATAATTTTTATCGGGAGACTTGGGGGAACACTGGGTGGAAGGAAATTTGTGGCTCATCTCAGATTACAGAACTTTCTGTCACCGAAATGTGAGGAAAACTTGTTTTTTTAGCCAAACTTTGAGGTTTGCAAAGGATTCTGGGTAACAGAACCTGGTCAGAGCCCCACAAGTCACCCCATCTTGGATTCCCCTAGGTCACTAGTTTTCCAAAATGCACAGGTTTGGTAGGTTTCCCTAGGTGCCGGCTCAGCTAGAGGCCAAAATCTACAGGTAGGCACTTTGCAAAAACACCTCTGTTTTCTTTAAAAAAATGTGATGTGTCTACGTTGTGTTTTGGGGCGTTTCCTGTCACGGGCGCTAGGCCTACCCACACAAGTGAGGTATCATTTTCATCGGGAGACTTGGGGGAACACTGGGTGGAATGAAATTTGTGGGTCCTCTCAGAATACAGAACTTTCTGTCACCGAAATGTGAGGAAAACTTGTTTTTTTAGCCAAATTTTGAGGTTTGCAAAGGATTCTGGGTAACAGAACCTGGTCAGAGCCCCACAAGTGACCCCATCTTGGATTCCCCTAGGTCTCTAGTTTTCAAAAATGCACAGGTTTGGTAGGTTTCCCTGGGTGCCGGCTGAGCTAGAGGCCAAAATCTACAGGTAGGCACTTTACAAAAAACACCTCTATTTTCTTTCAAAAAATGTGATGTGTCCACGTTGCGTTTTGGGGCATTTCCTATCGCGGGCGCTAGGCCTACACACACAAGTGAGGTATAATTTTTATCGGGAGACTTGGGGGAACGCTGGGTGGAAGGAAATTTGTGCCTCCTCTCAGATTCCAGAACTTTTCTGTCACCAGAATTTGAGGAAAATGTGTTTTTTTAGCCAAAGTTTGAGGTTTGCAAAGGATTCTGGGTAACAGAACCTGGTCAGAGACCCACAAGTCACCCCATCTTGTATTCCCCTAGGTCTCTAAATTTAAAAAATGCATAGGGTTGGTAGGTTTCCCTAGGTGCCGGCTGAGCTAGAGGCCAAAATCTACAGGTAGGCACTTTGCAAAAAACACCTCTGTTTTCTTTAAAAAAATGTGATGTGTCCACGTTGCATTTTGGGGTGTTTCCTGTCGCGGGCGCTAGGCCTACCCACACAAGTGAGGTATCATTTTTATCGTGAGACTTGGGGGAACACTGGGTGGAAGGAAATTTGTGGGTCCTCTCAAATTACAGAATTTTCTGTCACCGAAATGTGCGGAAAACTTGTTTTTTTAGTCAAATTTTGAGGTTTGCAAAGGTTTCTGGGTAACAGAACCTGGTCAGAGCCCCACAAGTCACCCCATCTTGGATTCCCTTAGGTTTCTAGTTTTTAAAAATGCACAGGTTTGGTAGGTTTCCCTAGGTGCCGGCTGAGCTAGAGGCCAAAATCTACAGGTAGGCACTTTGCAAAAAACACCTCTGTTTTCTTTAAAAAAAATTGATGTGTCCACGTTGCGTTTTGGGGCATTTCCTATTGCGGGCGCTAGGCCTACCCACACAAGTGAGGTATCATTTTTATCGGGAGACTTGGGGGAACGCTGGGTGGAAGGAAATTTGTGGCTCATCTCAGATTACAGAACTTTCTGTCACCGAAATGTGAGGAAAACGTTTTTTTTTAGCCAAACATTGAGGTTTGCAAAGGATTCTGGGTAACAGAACCTGGTCAGAGCCCCACAAGTCACCCCATCTTGGATTCCCCTAGGTCACTAGTTTTCCAAAATGCACAGGTTTGGTAGGTTTCCCTAGGTGCCGGCTGAGCTAGACGCCAAAATCTACAGGTAGGCACTTTGCAAAAACACCTCTGTTTTCTTTAAAAAAATGTGATGTGTCCACGTTGTGATTTGGGGCGTTTCCTGTCACGGGCGCTAGGCCTACCCACACAAGTGAGGTATCATTTTTATCGGGAGACTTGGGGGAACACTGGGTGGAATGAAATTTGTGGGTCCTCTCAGAATACAGAACTTTCTGTCACCGAAATGTGAGGAAAACTTGTTTTTTTAGCCAAATTTTGAGGTTTGCAAAGGATTCTGGGTAACAGAACCTGGTCAGAGCCCCACAAGTCACCCCATCTTGGATTCCCCTAGGTCTCTAGTTTTCAAAAATGCACAGATTTTGTAGGTTTCCCTAGGTGCCGGCTGAGCTAGAGGCCAAAATCTACAGGTGGGCACTTTACAAAAAACACCTCTATTTTCTTTCAAAAAATGTGATGTGTCCACGTTGCGTTTTGGGGGTATTTTCTATCGCGGGCGCTAGGCCTACACACACAAGTGAGGTATAATTTGTATCGGGAGACTTGGGGGAAAGCTGGGTGGAAGGAAATTTGTGCCTCCTCTCTGATTCCAGAACTTTTCTGTCACCAGAATTTGAGGAAAATGTGTTTTTTTAGCCAAAGTTTGAGGTTTGCAAAGGATTCTGGGTAACAGAACCTGGTCAGAGCCCCACAAGTCACCCCATCTTGGATTCCCCTAGGTCTCTAAATTTAAAAAATGCAGAGGTTTGGTAGGTTTCCCTAGGTGCCGGCTGAGCTAGAGGCCAAAATCTACAGGTAGGCACTTTGCAAAAAACACCTCTGTTTTCTTTAAAAAAATGTGATGTGTCCACGTTGCATTTTGGGGTGTTTCCTGTCGCGGGCGCTAGGCCTACCCACACAAGTGAGGTATCATTTTTATCGTGAGACTTGGGGGAACACTGGGTGGAAGGAAATTTGTGGCTCATCTCAGATTACAGAACTTTCTGTCACCGAAATGTGAGGAAAACGTGTTTTTTTAGCAAAACTTTGAGGTTTGCAAAGGATTCTGGGTAACAGAACCTGGTCAGAGCCCCACAAGTCACCCCATCTTGGATTCCCCTAGGTCACTAGTTTTCCAAAATGCACAGGTTTGGTAGGTTTCCCTAGGTGCCGGCTCAGCTAGAGGCCAAAATCTACAGGTAGGCACTTTGCAAAAACACCTCTGTTTTCTTTAAAAAAATGTGATGTGTCTACGTTGTGTTTTGGGGCGTTTCCTGTCACGGGCGCTAGGCCTACCCACACAAGTGAGGTATCATTTTTATCGGGAGACTTGGGGGAACACTGGGTGGAATGAAATTTGTGGGTCCTCTCAGAATACAGAACTTTCTGTCACCGAAATGTGAGGAAAACTTGTTTTTTTAGCCAAATTTTGAGGTTTGCAAAGGATTCTGGGTAACAGAACCTGGTCAGAGCCCCACAAGTCACCCCATCTTGGATTCCCCTAGGTCTCTAGTTTTCAAAAATGCACAGGTTTGGTAGGTTTCCCTGGGTGCCGGCTGAGCTAGAGGCCAAAATCTACAGGTAGGCACTTTACAAAAAACACCTCTATTTTCTTTCAAAAAATGTGATGTGTCCACGTTGCGTTTTGGGGCATTTCCTATCGCGGGCTAGGCCTACACACACAAGTGAGGTATAATTTTTATCGGGAGACTTGGGGGAACGCTGGGTGGAAGGAAATTTGTGCCTCCTCTCTGATTCCAGAACTTTTCTGTCACCAGAATTTGAGGAAAATGTGTTTTTTTAGCCAAAGTTTGAGGTTTGCAAAGGATTCTGGGTAACAGAACCTGGTCAGAGACCCACAAGTCACCCCATCTTGTATTCCCCTAGGTCTCTAAATTTAAAAAATGCATAGGGTTGGTAGGTTTCCCTAGGTGCCGGCTGAGCTAGAGGCCAAAATCTACAGGTAGGCACTTTGCAAAAAACACCTCTGTTTTCTTTAAAAAAATGTGATGTGTCCACGTTGCATTTTGGGGTGTTTCCTGTCGCGGGCGCTAGCCCTACCCACACAAGTGAGGTATCATTTTTATCGTGAGACTTGGGGGAACACTGGGTGGAAGGAAATTTGTGGGTCCTCTCAAATTACAGAATTTTCTGTCACCGAAATGTGCGGAAAACTTGTTTTTTTAGTCAAATTTTGAGGTTTGCAAAGGTTTCTGGGTAACAGAACCTGGTCAGAGCCCCACAAGTCACCCCATCTTGGATTCCCCTAGGTTTCTAGTTTTTAAAAATGCACAGGTTTGGTAGGTTTCCCTAGGTGCCGGCTGAGCTAGAGGCCAAAATCTACAGGTAGGCACTTTGCAAAAAACACCTCTGTTTTCTTTAAAAAAAATTGATGTGTCCACGTTGCGTTTTGGGGCATTTCCTATCGCGGGCGCTAGGCCTACCCACACAAGTGAGGTATCATTTTTATCGGGAGACTTGGGGGAACGCTGGGTGGAAGGAAATTTGTGGCTCATCTCAGATTACAGAACTTTCTGTCACCGAAATGTGAGGAAAACATGTTTTTTTAGCCAAACATTGAGGTTTGCAAAGGATTCTGGGTAACAGAACCTGGTCAGAGCCCCACAAGTCACCCCATCTTGGATTCCCCTAGGTCACTAGTTTTCCAAAATGCACAGGTTTGGTAGGTTTCCCTAGGTGCCGGCTGAGCTAGACGCCAAAATCTACAGGTAGGCACTTTGCAAAAACACCTCTGTTTTCTTTAAAAAAATGTGATGTGTCCACGTTGTGTTTTGGGGCGTTTCCTGTCACGGGCGCTAGGCCTACCCACACAAGTGAGGTATCATTTTTATCGGGAGACTTGGGGGAACACTGGGTGGAATGAAATTTGTGGGTCCTCTCAGAATACAGAACTTTCTGTCACCGAAATGTGAGGAAAACTTGTTTTTTTAGCCAAATTTTGAGGTTTGCAAAGGATTCTGGGTAACAGAACCTGGTCAGAGCCCCACAAGTCACCCCATCTTGGATTCCCCTAGGTCTCTAGTTTTCAAAAATGCACAGGTTTGGTAGGTTTCCCTAGGTGCCGGCTGAGCTAGAGGCCAAAATCTACAGGTAGGCACTTTACAAAAAACACCTCTATTTTCTTTCAAAAAATGTGATGTGTCCACGTTGCGTTTTGGGGTATTTCCTATCGCGGGCGCTAGGCCTACACACACAAGTGAGGTATAATTTGTATCGGGAGACTTGGGGGAAAGCTGGGTGGAAGGAAATTTGTGCCTCCTCTCTGATTCCAGAACTTTTCTGTCACCAGAATTTGAGGAAAATGTGTTTTTTTAGCCAAAGTTTGAGGTTTGCAAAGGATTCTGGGTAACAGAACCTGGTCAGAGCCCCACAAGTCACCCCATCTTGGATTCCCCTAGGTCTCTAAATTTAAAAAATGCAGAGGTTTGGTAGGTTTCCCTAGGTGCCGGCTGAGCTAGAGGCCAAAATCTACAGGTAGGCACTTTGCAAAAAACACCTCTGTTTTCTTTAAAAAAATGTGATGTGTCCACGTTGCATTTTGGGGTGTTTCCTGTCGCGGGCGCTAGGCCTACCCACACAAGTGAGGTTATCTTTTTTATCGGGAGACTTGGGGGAAATCTGGGTGGAAGGAAATTTGTGGCTCCTCTCAGATTACAGAACTTTCTGTCACCGAAATGTGAGGAAAATGTGTTTTTTTAGCCAAACTTTGAGGTTTGCAAAGGATTCTGGGTAACAGAACCTGGTCAGAGCCCCACAACTCACCGCATCTTAGATTCCCCTAGGTCTCTAGTTTTCATAAATGCACAGGTTTGGTAGGTTTCCCTAGGTGCCGGCTGAGCTAGAGGCCAAAATCTACAGGTAGGCACTTTGCAAAAAAAACACCTCTGTTTTCTTTAAAAAAATGTGATGTGTCCACGTTGTGTTTTGGGGCGTTTCCTGTCATGGGCGCTAAGCCTACCCACACAAGTGAGGTATAATTTTTATCGGGAGACTTGGGGGAACGCTGGGTGGAAGGAAATTTGTGGCTCCTCTCTGATTCCAGAACTTTCTGTCACCAGAATTTGAGGAAAATGTGTTTTTTTTAGCCAAAGTTTGAGGTTTGCAAAGGATTCTTGGTAACAGAACCTGGTCAGAGCCCCACAAGTCACCCCATCTTGGATTCCCCTAGGTCTCTAAATTAAAAAAATTCAGAGGTTTGGTAGGTTTCCCTAGGTGCCGGCTGAGCTAGAGGCCAAAATCTACAGGTAGGCACTTGGCAAAAAACACCTCTGTTTTCTTTAAAAAAATGTGATGTGTCCACGTTGCGTTTTGGGGCATTTCCTATCGCGGGCGCTAGGCCTACACACACAAGTGAGGTATAATTTTTATCGGGAGACTTGGGGGAACGCTGGGTGGAAGGAAATTTGTGCCTCCTCTCAGATTACCGAACTTTCTGTCACCGAAATGTGAGGAAAACGTGTTTTTTTAGCCAAACTTTGAGGTTTGCAAAGGATTCTGGGTAACAGAACCTGGTCAGAGCCCCACAAGTCACCCCATCTTGGATTCCCCTAGGTCTCTAAATTCAAAAAATGCAGAGGTTTGGTAGGTTTCCCTATGTGCCGGCTGAGCTAGAGGCCAAAATCTACAGGTAGGCACTTTGCAAAAAACACCTCTGTTTTCTTTAAAAAAATGTGATGTGTCCACGTTGCATTGTGGGGCGTTTCCTGTCGCGGGCGCTAGGCCTACCCACACAAGTGAGGTATCATTTTTATCGGGACACTTGGGGGAACGCTGGGAGGAAGGAAATTTGTGGCTCCTCTCAGATTACAGAACATTCTGTCACCGAAATGTGAGGAAAACGTGTTTTTTTAGCCAAACTTTGAGGTTTGCAAAGGATTCTGGGTAACAGAACCTGGTCAGAGCCCCACAAGTCACCCCATCTTGGATTCCCCTAGGTCTCTAAATTTAAAAAATGCAGAGGTTTGGTAGGTTTCCCTAGGTGCCGGCTGAGCTAGAGGCCAAAATCTACAGGTAGGCACTTTGCAAAAAACACCTCTGTTTTCTTTAAAAAAATGTGATGTGTCCACGTTGCATTTTGGGGTGTTTCCTGTCGCGGGCGCTAGGCCTACCCACACAAGTGAGGTATCATTTTTATCGTGAGACTTGGGGGAACACTGGGTGGAAGGAAATTTGTGGCTCATCTCAGATTACAGAACTTTCTGTCACCGAAATGTGAGGAAAACGTGTTTTTTTAGCAAAACTTTGAGGTTTGCAAAGGATTCTGGGTAACAGAACCTGGTCAGAGCCCCACAAGTCACCCCATCTTGGATTCCCCTAGGTCACTAGTTTTCCAAAATGCACAGGTTTGGTAGGTTTCCCTAGGTGCCGGCTCAGCTAGAGGCCAAAATCTACAGGTAGGCACTTTGCAAAAACACCTCTGTTTTCTTTAAAAAAATGTGATGTGTCTACGTTGTGTTTTGGGGCGTTTCCTTTTACGGGCGCTAGGCCTACCCACACAAGTGAGGTATCATTTTTATCGGGAGACTTGGGGGAACACTGGGTGGAATGAAATTTGTGGGTCCTCTCAGAATACAGAACTTTCTGTCACCGAAATGTGAGGAAAACTTGTTTTTTTAGCCAAATTTTGAGGTTTGCAAAGGATTCTGGGTAACAGAACCTGGTCAGAGCCCCACAAGTCACCCCATCTTGGATTCCCCTAGGTCTCTAGTTTTCAAAAATGCACAGGTTTGGTAGGTTTCCCTGGGTGCCGGCTGAGCTAGAGGCCAAAATCTACAGGTAGGCACTTTACAAAAAACACCTCTATTTTCTTTCAAAAAATGTGATGTGTCCACGTTGCGTTTTGGGGCATTTCCTATCGCGGGCTAGGCCTACACACACAAGTGAGGTATAATTTTTATCGGGAGACTTGGGGGAACGCTGGGTGGAAGGAAATTTGTGCCTCCTCTCTGATTCCAGAACTTTTCTGTCACCAGAATTTGAGGAAAATGTGTTTTTTTAGCCAAAGTTTGAGGTTTGCAAAGGATTCTGGGTAACAGAACCTGGTCAGAGACCCACAAGTCACCCCATCTTGTATTCCCCTAGGTCTCTAAATTTAAAAAATGCATAGGGTTGGTAGGTTTCCCTAGGTGCCGGCTGAGCTAGAGGCCAAAATCTACAGGTAGGCACTTTGCAAAAAACACCTCTGTTTTCTTTAAAAAAATGTGATGTGTCCACGTTGCATTTTGGGGTGTTTCCTGTCGCGGGCGCTAGGCCTACCCACACAAGTGAGGTATCATTTTTATCGTGAGACTTGGGGGAACACTGGGTGGAAGGAAATTTGTGGGTCCTCTCAAATTACAGAATTTTCTGTCACCGAAATGTGCGGAAAACTTGTTTTTTTAGTCAAATTTTGAGGTTTGCAAAGGTTTCTGGGTAACAGAACCTGGTCAGAGCCCCACAAGTCACCCCATCTTGGATTCCCCTAGGTCACTAGTTTTCCAAAATGCACAGGTTTGGTAGGTTTCCCTAGGTGCCGGCTGAGCTAGACGCCAAAATCTACAGGTAGGCACTTTGCAAAAACACCTCTGTTTTCTTTAAAAAAATGTGATGTGTCCACGTTGTGTTTTGGGGCGTTTCCTGTCACGGGCGCTAGGCCTACCCACACAAGTGAGGTATCATTTTTATCGGGAGACTTGGGGGAACACTGGGTGGAATGAAATTTGTGGGTCCTCTCAGAATACAGAACTTTCTGTCACCGAAATGTGAGGAAAACTTGTTTTTTTAGCCAAATTTTGAGGTTTGCAAAGGATTCTGGGTAACAGAACCTGGTCAGAGCCCCACAAGTCACCCCATCTTGGATTCCCCTAGGTCTCTAGTTTTCAAAAATGCACAGGTTTGGTAGGTTTCCCTAGGTGCCGGCTGAGCTAGAGGCCAAAATCTACAGGTAGGCACTTTACAAAAAACACCTCTATTTTCTTTCAAAAAATGTGATGTGTCCACGTTGCGTTTTGGGGTATTTCCTATCGCGGGCGCTAGGCCTACACACACAAGTGAGGTATAATTTGTATCGGGAGACTTGGGGGAAAGCTGGGTGGAAGGAAATTTGTGCCTCCTCTCTGATTCCAGAACTTTTCTGTCACCAGAATTTGAGGAAAATGTGTTTTTTTAGCCAAAGTTTGAGGTTTGCAAAGGATTCTGGGTAACAGAACCTGGTCAGAGCCCCACAAGTCACCCCATCTTGGATTCCCCTAGGTCTCTAAATTTAAAAAATGCAGAGGTTTGGTAGGTTTCCCTAGGTGCCGGCTGAGCTAGAGGCCAAAATCTACAGGTAGGCACTTTGCAAAAAACACCTCTGTTTTCTTTAAAAAAATGTGATGTGTCCACGTTGCATTTTGGGGTGTTTCCTGTCGCGGGCGCTAGGCCTACCCACACAAGTGAGGTATCATTTTTATCGTGAGACTTGGGGGAACACTGGGTGGAAGGAAATTTGTGGCTCATCTCAGATTACAGAACTTTCTGTCACCGAAATGTGAGGAAAACGTGTTTTTTTAGCAAAACTTTGAGGTTTGCAAAGGATTCTGGGTAACAGAACCTGGTCAGAGCCCCACAAGTCACCCCATCTTGGATTCCCCTAGGTCACTAGTTTTCCAAAATGCACAGGTTTGGTAGGTTTCCCTAGGTGCCGGCTCAGCTAGAGGCCAAAATCTACAGGTAGGCACTTTGCAAAAACACCTCTGTTTTCTTTAAAAAAATGTGATGTGTCTACGTTGTGTTTTGGGGCGTTTCCTGTCACGGGCGCTAGGCCTACCCACACAAGTGAGGTATCATTTTTATCGGGAGACTTGGGGGAACACTGGGTGGAATGAAATTTGTGGGTCCTCTCAGAATACAGAACTTTCTGTCACCGAAATGTGAGGAAAACTTGTTTTTTTAGCCAAATTTTGAGGTTTGCAAAGGATTCTGGGTAACAGAACCTGGTCAGAGCCCCACAAGTCACCCCATCTTGGATTCCCCTAGGTCTCTAGTTTTCAAAAATGCACAGGTTTGGTAGGTTTCCCTGGGTGCCGGCTGAGCTAGAGGCCAAAATCTACAGGTAGGCACTTTACAAAAAACACCTCTATTTTCTTTCAAAAAATGTGATGTGTCGACGTTGCGTTTTGGGGCATTTCCTATCGCGGGCTAGGCCTACACACACAAGTGAGGTATAATTTTTATCGGGAGACTTGGGGGAACGCTGGGTGGAAGGAAATTTGTGCCTCCTCTCTGATTCCAGAACTTTTCTGTCACCAGAATTTGAGGAAAATGTGTTTTTTTAGCCAAAGTTTGAGGTTTGCAAAGGATTCTGGGTAACAGAACCTGGTCAGAGACCCACAAGTCACCCCATCTTGTATTCCCCTAGGTCTCTAAATTTAAAAAATGCATAGGGTTGGTAGGTTTCCCTAGGTGCCGGCTGAGCTAGAGGCCAAAATCTACAGGTAGGCACTTTGCAAAAAACACCTCTGTTTTCTTTAAAAAAATGTGATGTGTCCACGTTGCATTTTGGGGTGTTTCCTGTCGCGGGCGCTAGCCCTACCCACACAAGTGAGGTATCATTTTTATCGTGAGACTTGGGGGAACACTGGGTGGAAGGAAATTTGTGGGTCCTCTCAAATTACAGAATTTTCTGTCACCGAAATGTGCGGAAAACTTGTTTTTTTAGTCAAATTTTGAGGTTTGCAAAGGTTTCTGGGTAACAGAACCTGGTCAGAGCCCCACAAGTCACCCCATCTTGGATTCCCCTAGGTTTCTAGTTTTTAAAAATGCACAGGTTTGGTAGGTTTCCCTAGGTGCCGGCTGAGCTAGAGGCCAAAATCTACAGGTAGGCACTTTGCAAAAAACACCTCTGTTTTCTTTAAAAAAAATTGATGTGTCCACGTTGCGTTCTGGGGCATTTCCTATCGCGGGCGCTAGGCCTACCCACACAAGTGAGGTATCATTTTTATCGGGAGACTTGGGGGAACGCTGGGTGGAAGGAAATTTGTGGCTCATCTCAGATTACAGAACTTTCTGTCACCGAAATGTGAGGAAAACATGTTTTTTTAGCCAAACATTGAGGTTTGCAAAGGATTCTGGGTAACAGAACCTGGTCAGAGCCCCACAAGTCACCCCATCTTGGATTCCCCTAGGTCTCTAGTTTTCAAAAATGCACAGGTTTGGTAGGTTTCCCTAGGTGCCGGCTGAGCTAGAGGCCAAAATCTACAGGTAGGCACTTTACAAAAAACACCTCTATTTTCTTTCAAAAAATGTGATGTGTCCACGTTGCGTTTTGGGGTATTTCCTATCGCGGGCGCTAGGCCTACACACACAAGTGAGGTATAATTTGTATCGGGAGACTTGGGGGAAAGCTGGGTGGAAGGAAATTTGTGCCTCCTCTCTGATTCCAGAACTTTTCTGTCACCAGAATTTGAGGAAAATGTGTTTTTTTAGCCAAAGTTTGAGGTTTGCAAAGGATTCTGGGTAACAGAACCTGGTCAGAGCCCCACAAGTCACCCCATCTTGGATTCCCCTAGGTCTCTAAATTTAAAAAATGCAGAGGTTTGGTAGGTTTCCCTAGGTGCCGGCTGAGCTAGAGGCCAAAATCTACAGGTAGGCACTTTGCAAAAAACACCTCTGTTTTCTTTAAAAAAATGTGATGTGTCCACGTTGCATTTTGGGGTGTTTCCTGTCGCGGGCGCTAGGCCTACCCACACAAGTGAGGTATCATTTTTATCGTGAGACTTGGGGGAACACTGGGTGGAAGGAAATTTGTGGCTCATCTCAGATTACAGAACTTTCTGTCACCGAAATGTGAGGAAAACGTGTTTTTTTAGCAAAACTTTGAGGTTTGCAAAGGATTCTGGGTAACAGAACCTGGTCAGAGCCCCACAAGTCACCCCATCTTGGATTCCCCTAGGTCACTAGTTTTCCAAAATGCACAGGTTTGGTAGGTTTCCCTAGGTGCCGGCTCAGCTAGAGGCCAAAATCTACAGGTAGGCACTTTGCAAAAACACCTCTGTTTTCTTTAAAAAAATGTGATGTGTCTACGTTGTGTTTTGGGGCGTTTCCTGTCACGGGCGCTAGGCCTACCCACACAAGTGAGGTATCATTTTTATCGGGAGACTTGGGGGAACACTGGGTGGAATGAAATTTGTGGGTCCTCTCAGAATACAGAACTTTCTGTCACCGAAATGTGAGGAAAACTTGTTTTTTTAGCCAAATTTTGAGGTTTGCAAAGGATTCTGGGTAACAGAACCTGGTCAGAGCCCCACAAGTCACCCCATCTTGGATTCCCCTAGGTCTCTAGTTTTCAAAAATGCACAGGTTTGGTAGGTTTCCCTGGGTGCCGGCTGAGCTAGAGGCCAAAATCTACAGGTAGGCACTTTACAAAAAACACCTCTATTTTCTTTCAAAAAATGTGATGTGTCCACGTTGCGTTTTGGGGCATTTCCTATCGCGGGCTAGGCCTACACACACAAGTGAGGTATAATTTTTATCGGGAGACTTGGGGGAACGCTGGGTGGAAGGAAATTTGTGCCTCCTCTCTGATTCCAGAACTTTTCTGTCACCAGAATTTGAGGAAAATGTGTTTTTTTAGCCAAAGTTTGAGGTTTGCAAAGGATTCTGGGTAACAGAACCTGGTCAGAGACCCACAAGTCACCCCATCTTGTATTCCCCTAGGTCTCTAAATTTAAAAAATGCATAGGGTTGGTAGGTTTCCCTAGGTGCCGGCTGAGCTAGAGGCCAAAATCTACAGGTAGGCACTTTGCAAAAAACACCTCTGTTTTCTTTAAAAAAATGTGATGTGTCCACGTTGCATTTTGGGGTGTTTCCTGTCGCGGGCGCTAGCCCTACCCACACAAGTGAGGTATCATTTTTATCGTGAGACTTGGGGGAACACTGGGTGGAAGGAAATTTGTGGGTCCTCTCAAATTACAGAATTTTCTGTCACCGAAATGTGCGGAAAACTTGTTTTTTTAGTCAAATTTTGAGGTTTGCAAAGGTTTCTGGGTAACAGAACCTGGTCAGAGCCCCACAAGTCACCCCATCTTGGATTCCCCTAGGTTTCTAGTTTTTAAAAATGCACAGGTTTGGTAGGTTTCCCTAGGTGCCGGCTGAGCTAGAGGCCAAAATCTACAGGTAGGCACTTTGCAAAAAACACCTCTGTTTTCTTTAAAAAAAATTGATGTGTCCACGTTGCGTTTTGGGGCATTTCCTATCGCGGGCGCTAGGCCTACCCACACAAGTGAGGTATCATTTTTATCGGGAGACTTGGGGGAACGCTGGGTGGAAGGAAATTTGTGGCTCATCTCAGATTACAGAACTTTCTGTCACCGAAATGTGAGGAAAACATGTTTTTTTAGCCAAACATTGAGGTTTGCAAAGGATTCTGGGTAACAGAACCTGGTCAGAGCCCCACAAGTCACCCCATCTTGGATTCCCCTAGGTCACTAGTTTTCCAAAATGCACAGGTTTGGTAGGTTTCCCTAGGTGCCGGCTGAGCTAGACGCCAAAATCTACAGGTAGGCACTTTGCAAAAACACCTCTGTTTTCTTTAAAAAAATGTGATGTGTCCACGTTGTGTTTTGGGGCGTTTCCTGTCACGGGCGCTAGGCCTACCCACACAAGTGAGGTATCATTTTTATCGGGAGACTTGGGGGAACACTGGGTGGAATGAAATTTGTGGGTCCTCTCAGAATACAGAACTTTCTGTCACCGAAATGTGAGGAAAACTTGTTTTTTTAGCCAAATTTTGAGGTTTGCAAAGGATTCTGGGTAACAGAACCTGGTCAGAGCCCCACAAGTCACCCCATCTTGGATTCCCCTAGGTCTCTAGTTTTCAAAAATGCACAGGTTTGGTAGGTTTCCCTAGGTGCCGGCTGAGCTAGAGGCCAAAATCTACAGGTAGGCACTTTACAAAAAACACCTCTATTTTCTTTCAAAAAATGTGATGTGTCCACGTTGCGTTTTGGGGTATTTCCTATCGCGGGCGCTAGGCCTACACACACAAGTGAGGTATAATTTGTATCGGGAGACTTGGGGGAAAGCTGGGTGGAAGGAAATTTGTGCCTCCTCTCTGATTCCAGAACTTTTCTGTCACCAGAATTTGAGGAAAATGTGTTTTTTTAGCCAAAGTTTGAGGTTTGCAAAGGATTCTGGGTAACAGAACCTGGTCAGAGCCCCACAAGTCACCCCATCTTGGATTCCCCTAGGTCTCTAAATTTAAAAAATGCAGAGGTTTGGTAGGTTTCCCTAGGTGCCGGCTGAGCTAGAGGCCAAAATCTACAGGTAGGCACTTTGCAAAAAACACCTCTGTTTTCTTTAAAAAAATGTGATGTGTCCACGTTGCATTTTGGGGTGTTTCCTGTCGCGGGCGCTAGGCCTACCCACACAAGTGAGGTTATCTTTTTTATCGGGAGACTTGGGGGAACGCTGGGTGGAAGGAAATTTGTGGCTCCTCTCAGATTACAGAACTTTCTGTCACCGAAATGTGAGGAAAATGTGTTTTTTTAGCCAAACTTTGAGGTTTGCAAAGGATTCTGGGTAACAGAACCTGGTCAGAGCCCCACAACTCACCGCATCTTAGATTCCCCTAGGTCTCTAGTTTTCATAAATGCACAGGTTTGGTAGGTTTCCCTAGGTGCCGGCTGAGCTAGAGGCCAAAATCTACAGGTAGGCACTTTGCAAAAAAAACACCTCTGTTTTCTTTAAAAAAATGTGATGTGTCCACGTTGTGTTTTGGGGCGTTTCCTGTCATGGGCGCTAAGCCTACCCACACAAGTGAGGTATAATTTTTATCGGGAGACTTGGGGGAACGCTGGGTGGAAGGAAATTTGTGGCTCCTCTCTGATTCCAGAACTTTCTGTCACCAGAATTTGAGGAAAATGTGTTTTTTTTAGCCAAAGTTTGAGGTTTGCAAAGGATTCTTGGTAACAGAACCTGGTCAGAGCCCCACAAGTCACCCCATCTTGGATTCCCCTAGGTCTCTAAATTAAAAAAATTCAGAGGTTTGGTAGGTTTCCCTAGGTGCCGGCTGAGCTAGAGGCCAAAATCTACAGGTAGGCACTTAGCAAAAAACACCTCTGTTTTCTTTAAAAAAATGTGATGTGTCCACGTTGCGTTTTGGGGCATTTCCTATCGCGGGCGCTAGGCCTACACACACAAGTGAGGTATAATTTTTATCGGGAGACTTGGGGGAACGCTGGGTGGAAGGAAATTTGTGCCTCCTCTCAGATTACCGAACTTTCTGTCACCGAAATGTGAGGAAAACGTGTTTTTTTAGCCAAACTTTGAGGTTTGCAAAGGATTCTGGGTAACAGAACCTGGTCAGAGCCCCACAAGTCACCCCATCTTGGATTCCCCTAGGTCTCTAAATTCAAAAAATGCAGAGGTTTGGTAGGTTTCCCTATGTGCCGGCTGAGCTAGAGGCCAAAATCTACAGGTAGGCACTTTGCAAAAAACACCTCTGTTTTCTTTAAAAAAATGTGATGTGTCCACGTTGCATTGTGGGGCGTTTCCTGTCGCGGGCGCTAGGCCTACCCACACAAGTGAGGTATCATTTTTATCGGGACACTTGGGGGAACGCTGGGAGGAAGGAAATTTGTGGCTCCTCTCAGATTACAGAACATTCTGTCACCGAAATGTGAGGAAAACGTGTTTTTTTAGCCAAACTTTGAGGTTTGCAAAGGATTCTGGGTAACAGAACCTGGTCAGAGCCCCACAAGTCACCCCATCTTGGATTCCCCTAGGTCTCTAAATTTAAAAAATGCAGAGGTTTGGTAGGTTTCCCTAGGTGCCGGCTGAGCTAGAGGCCAAAATCTACAGGTAGGCACTTTGCAAAAAACACCTCTGTTTTCTTTAAAAAAATGTGATGTGTCCACGTTGCATTTTGGGGTGTTTCCTGTCGCGGGCGCTAGGCCTACCCACACAAGTGAGGTATCATTTTTATCGTGAGACTTGGGGGAACACTGGGTGGAAGGAAATTTGTGGCTCATCTCAGATTACAGAACTTTCTGTCACCGAAATGTGAGGAAAACGTGTTTTTTTAGCAAAACTTTGAGGTTTGCAAAGGATTCTGGGTAACAGAACCTGGTCAGAGCCCCACAAGTCACCCCATCTTGGATTCCCCTAGGTCACTAGTTTTCCAAAATGCACAGGTTAGGTAGGTTTCCCTAGGTGCCGGCTCAGCTAGAGGCCAAAATCTACAGGTAGGCACTTTGCAAAAACACCTCTGTTTTCTTTAAAAAAATGTGATGTGTCTACGTTGTGTTTTGGGGCGTTTCCTTTTACGGGCGCTAGGCCTACCCACACAAGTGAGGTATCATTTTTATCGGGAGACTTGGGGGAACACTGGGTGGAATGAAATTTGTGGGTCCTCTCAGAATACAGAACTTTCTGTCACCGAAATGTGAGGAAAACTTGTTTTTTTAGCCAAATTTTGAGGTTTGCAAAGGATTCTGGGTAACAGAACCTGGTCAGAGCCCCACAAGTCACCCCATCTTGGATTCCCCTAGGTCTCTAGTTTTCAAAAATGCACAGGTTTGGTAGGTTTCCCTGGGTGCCGGCTGAGCTAGAGGCCAAAATCTACAGGTAGGCACTTTACAAAAAACACCTCTATTTTCTTTCAAAAAATGTGATGTGTCCACGTTGCGTTTTGGGGCATTTCCTATCGCGGGCTAGGCCTACACACACAAGTGAGGTATAATTTTTATCGGGAGACTTGGGGGAACGCTGGGTGGAAGGAAATTTGTGCCTCCTCTCTGATTCCAGAACTTTTCTGTCACCAGAATTTGAGGAAAATGTGTTTTTTTAGCCAAAGTTTGAGGTTTGCAAAGGATTCTGGGTAACAGAACCTGGTCAGAGACCCACAAGTCACCCCATCTTGTATTCCCCTAGGTCTCTAAATTTAAAAAATGCATAGGGTTGGTAGGTTTCCCTAGGTGCCGGCTGAGCTAGAGGCCAAAATCTACAGGTAGGCACTTTGCAAAAAACACCTCTGTTTTCTTTAAAAAAATGTGATGTGTCCACGTTGCATTTTGGGGTGTTTCCTGTCGCGGGCGCTAGGCCTACCCACACAAGTGAGGTATCATTTTTATCGTGAGACTTGGGGGAACACTGGGTGGAAGGAAATTTGTGGGTCCTCTCAAATTACAGAATTTTCTGTCACCGAAATGTGCGGAAAACTTGTTTTTTTAGTCAAATTTTGAGGTTTGCAAAGGTTTCTGGGTAACAGAACCTGGTCAGAGCCCCACAAGTCACCCCATCTTGGATTCCCCTAGGTCACTAGTTTTCCAAAATGCACAGGTTTGGTAGGTTTCCCTAGGTGCCGGCTGAGCTAGACGCCAAAATCTACAGGTAGGCACTTTGCAAAAACACCTCTGTTTTCTTTAAAAAAATGTGATGTGTCCACGTTGTGTTTTGGGGCGTTTCCTGTCACGGGCGCTAGGCCTACCCACACAAGTGAGGTATCATTTTTATCGGGAGACTTGGGGGAACACTGGGTGGAATGAAATTTGTGGGTCCTCTCAGAATACAGAACTTTCTGTCACCGAAATGTGAGGAAAACTTGTTTTTTTAGCCAAATTTTGAGGTTTGCAAAGGATTCTGGGTAACAGAACCTGGTCAGAGCCCCACAAGTCACCCCATCTTGGATTCCCCTAGGTCTCTAGTTTTCAAAAATGCACAGGTTTGGTAGGTTTCCCTAGGTGCCGGCTGAGCTAGAGGCCAAAATCTACAGGTAGGCACTTTACAAAAAACACCTCTATTTTCTTTCAAAAAATGTGATGTGTCCACGTTGCGTTTTGGGGTATTTCCTATCGCGGGCGCTAGGCCTACACACACAAGTGAGGTATAATTTGTATCGGGAGACTTGGGGGAAAGCTGGGTGGAAGGAAATTTGTGCCTCCTCTCTGATTCCAGAACTTTTCTGTCACCAGAATTTGAGGAAAATGTGTTTTTTTAGCCAAAGTTTGAGGTTTGCAAAGGATTCTGGGTAACAGAACCTGGTCAGAGCCCCACAAGTCACCCCATCTTGGATTCCCCTAGGTCTCTAAATTTAAAAAATGCAGAGGTTTGGTAGGTTTCCCTAGGTGCCGGCTGAGCTAGAGGCCAAAATCTACAGGTAGGCACTTTGCAAAAAACACCTCTGTTTTCTTTAAAAAAATGTGATGTGTCCACGTTGCATTTTGGGGTTTTTCCTGTCGCGGGCGCTAGGCCTACCCACACAAGTGAGGTTATCTTTTTTATCGGGAGACTTGGGGGAACGCTGGGTGGAAGGAAATTTGTGGCTCCTCTCAGATTACAGAACTTTCTGTCACCGAAATGTGAGGAAAACGTGTTTTTTTAGCCAAACTTTGAGGTTTGCAAAGGATTCTGGGTAACAGAACCTGGTCAGAGCCCCACAACTCACCGCATCTTAGATTCCCCTAGGTCTCTAGTTTTCATAAATGCACAGGTTTGGTAGGTTTCCCTAGGTGCCGGCTGAGCTAGAGGCCAAAATCTACAGGTAGGCACTTTGCAAAAAAAACACCTCTGTTTTCTTTAAAAAAATTTGATGTGTCCACGTTGTGTTTTGGGGCGTTTCCTGTCATGGGCGCTAAGCCTACCCACACAAGTGAGGTATAATTTTTATCGGGAGACTTGGGGGAACGCTGGGTGGAAGGAAATTTGTGGCTCCTCTCTGATTCCAGAACTTTCTGTCACCAGAATTTGAGGAAAATGTGTTTTTTTTAGCCAAAGTTTGAGGTTTGCAAAGGATTCTTGGTAACAGAACCTGGTCAGAGCCCCACAAGTCACCCCATCTTGGATTCCCCTAGGTCTCTAAATTAAAAAAATTCAGAGGTTTGGTAGGTTTCCCTAGGTGCCGGCTGAGCTAGAGGCCAAAATCTACAGGTAGGCACTTGGCAAAAAACACCTCTGTTTTCTTTAAAAAAATGTGATGTGTCCACGTTGCGTTTTGGGGCATTTCCTATCGCGGGCGCTAGGCCTACACACACAAGTGAGGTATAATTTTTATCGGGAGACTTGGGGGAACGCTGGGTGGAAGGAAATTTGTGCCTCCTCTCAGATTACCGAACTTTCTGTCACCGAAATGTGAGGAAAACGTGTTTTTTTAGCCAAACTTTGAGGTTTGCAAAGGATTCTGGGTAACAGAACCTGGTCAGAGCCCCACAAGTCACCCCATCTTGGATTCCCCTAGGTCTCTAAATTCAAAAAATGCAGAGGTTTGGTAGGTTTCCCTATGTGCCGGCTGAGCTAGAGGCCAAAATCTACAGGTAGGCACTTTGCAAAAAACACCTCTGTTTTCTTTAAAAAAATGTGATGTGTCCACGTTGCATTGTGGGGCGTTTCCTGTCGCGGGCGCTAGGCCTACCCACACAAGTGAGGTATCATTTTTATCGGGACACTTGGGGGAACGCTGGGATGAAGGAAATTTGTGGCTCCTCTCAGATTACAGAACATTCTGTCACCGAAATGTGAGGAAAACGTGTTTTTTTAGCCAAACTTTGAGGTTTGCAAAGGATTCTGGGTAACAGAACCTGGTCAGAGCCCCACAAGTCACCCCATATTGGATTCCCCTAGGTCTCTAAATTTAAAAAATGCAGAGGTTTGGTAGGTTTCCCTAGGCGCCGGCTGAGCTAGAGGCCAAAATCTACAGGTAGGCACTTTGCAAAAAACACCTCTGTTTTCTTTAAAAAAATGTGATGTGTCCACGTTGCATTGTGGGGCGTTTCCTGTCGCGGGCTCTAGGCCTACCCACACAAGTGAGGTATCATTTTTATCGGGAGACTTGGCGGAACGCTGGGTGGAAGGAAATTTGTGGCTCCTTTAAGATTACAGAACTTTCTGTCACCGAAATGTGAGGAAAACGTGTTTTTTTAGCCAAACTTTGAGGTTTGCAAAGGATTCTGGGTAACAGAACCTGGTCAGAGCCCCACAAGTCACCCCATCTTGGATTCCCCTAGGTCTCTAGTTTTCAAAAATGCACAGGTTTGGTACTTTTCCCTAGGTGCCGGCTGAGCTAGAGGGCAAAATCTACAGATAGGCACTTTGCAAAAAACACCTCTATTTTCATTCAAAAAATGTGATGTGTCCACGTTGCGTTTTGGGGCATTTCCTGTCGCGGGCGCTAAGCCTACCCACACAAGTGAGGTACCATTTTTATCGGGAGACTTGGGGAAACGCTGGGTGGAAGGAAATTTGTGGCTCCTCTCAGATTCCAGAACTTTCTGTGACCGAAATGTGAGGGAAACGTGTTTTTTTAGCCAAACTTTGAGGTTTGCAAAGGATTCTGGGTAACAGAACCTGGTCAGAGCCCCACAAGTCACCCCATCTTAGATTCCCCTAGGTCTCTAGTTTTCATAAATGCACAGGTTTGGTAGGTTTCCCTAGGTGCCGGCTGAGCTAGAGGCCAAAATCAACAGGTAGGCACCTTGCAAAAAACACCTCTGTTTTCTTTAAAAAAATGTGATGTGTCCACGTTGTGTTTTGGGGCGTTTCTTGTCATGGGCGCTAGGCCTACCCACACAAGTGAGGTATAATTTTTATCGGGAGACTTGGGGGAACGCTGGGTGGGAGGAAATTTGTGGCTCCTCTCAGATTACAGAACTTTCTGTCACCGAAATGTGAGGAAAATGTGTTTTTTTAGCCAAACTTTGAGGTTTGCAAAGGATTTTGGGTAACAGAACCTGGTCAGAGCCCCACAAGTAACCCCATCTTGGATTCCCCTAGGTCACTAGTTTTCAAAAATGCACAGCTTTGGTAGGTTTCCCTAGGTGCCGGCTGAGCTAGAGGCCAAAATCTACAGGTAGGCACTTTGCAAAAACACCTCTGTTTTCGTACAAAAAATTTGATTTGTCCACGTTGTGTTTTGGGGCGTTTCCTGTTACAGGCGCTAGGCCTACCCACCCAAGTGAGGTATCATTTTTATCGGGAGACTTGGGGGAACACTGGGTGGAAGGAAATTTGTGGGTCCTCTCAGATTACAGAACTTTCTGTCACCGAAATGTGAGGAAAATGTGTTTTTTTAGCCAAACGTTGAGGTTTGCAAAGGATTTTGGGTAACAGAACCTGGTCAGAGCCCCACAAGTCACCCCATCTTGGATTCCCCTAGGTCTCTAGTTTTCAAAAAAGCACAGGTTTGGTAGGTTTCCCTAGGTGCCGGCTGAGCTAGAGACCAAAATCTACAGATAGGCACTTTGCAAAAAACACCTCTATTTTCTTTCAAAAAATGTGATGTGTCCAGGTTGCGTTTTGGGACATTTCCTGTCGCAGGCGCTAAGCCTACCCACACAAGTGAGGTACCATTTTTATCGGGAGACTTAGGGAAACGCTGGGTGGAAGGAAATTTGTGGCTCCTCTCAGATTCCAGAACTTTCTGTCACCGAAATGTGAGGAAAACGTGTTTTTTTAGCCAAACTTTGAGGTTTGCAAAGGATTCTGGGTAACAGAACCTGGTCAGAGCCCCACAAGTCACCCCATCTGAGATTCCCCTAGTTCTCTAGTTTTTATAAATGCACAGGTTTGGTAGGTTTCCCTAGGTGCCGGCTGAGCTAGAGGCCAAAATCTACAGGTAGTCACGTTGCAAAAAACACCTCTGTTTTCTTTAAAAAAATGTGATGTGTCCACGTTGTGTTTTGGGGCATTTCCTGTCATGGGCGCTAGGCCTACCCACACAAGTGAGGTATACTTTTTATCGGGAGACTTGGGGGAACGCTGGGTGGAAGGAAATGTGTGGCTGCTCTCAGATTACAGAACTTTCTGTCACCGAAATGTGAGGAAAATGTGTTTTTTTAGCCAAATTTTGAGGTTTGCAAAGGATTCTGGGTAACAGAACCTGGTCAGAGCTCCACAAGTCACCCCGTCTTGGATTCCCCTAGGTCTCTAGTTTTCAAAAATGCACAGGTTCAGTAGGTTTCCCTATGTGCCGGCTGAGCTAGAGGCCAAAATCTACAGGTAGGCACTTTGCAAAAAACACCTCTATTTTCTTTCAAAAAATGTGATGTGTCCACGTTGCGTTGCGTTTTGGGGCATTTCCTATCGCGGGCGCTAGGCCTACCCACACAAGTGAGGTATAATTTTTATCGTGAGACTTGGGGGAACGCTGGTTGGAATGAAATTTGTGGCTCCTCTCTGATTCCAGAACTTTCTGTCACCAGAATTTGAGGAAAATGTGTTTTTTTAGCCAAAGTTTGAGGTTTGCAAAGGATTCTGGGTAACAGAACCTGGTCAGAGCCCCACAAGTCACCCCATCTTGGATTCCCCTAGGTCTCTAAATTTAAAAAATGCAGAGGTTTGGTACGTTTCCCTAGGTGCCGGCTGAGCTGGAGGCCAAAATCTACAGGTAGGCACTTTGCAAAAAACACATCTGTTTTCTTTAAAAAAATGTGATGTGTCCACGTTGCATTTTGGGGCGTTTCCTGTCGCGGGCGCTAGGCCTACCCACACAAGTGAGGTATCATTTTTATCAGGAGACTTGGGGAAACGCTGGGTGGAAGGAAATTTGTGGCTCCTCTCAGATTCCAGAACTTTCTGTCACCGAAATGTGAGGAAAACGTTTTTTTTTAGCCAAACTTTGAGGTTTGCAAAGGATTTTGGGTAACAGAACCTGGTCAGAGCCCCACAAGTCACCCCATCTTGGATTCCCCTAGGTCACTAGTTTTCAAAAATGCACAGGTTTGGTAGGTTTCCCTGGGTGCCGGCTGAGCTAGAGGCCAAAATCTACAGGTAGGCACTTTGCAAAAAACACCTCTGTTTTTTTCAAAAAATGTGATGTGTCCACGTTGTGTTTTGGGGCTTTTCCTGTCATGGGCGCAAGGCCTACCCACACAAGTGAGGTATAATTTTTATCGGGAGACTTGGGGGAACGCTGGGTGGAAGGAAATTTGTGGCTCCTCTCAGATTACAGATCTTTCTGTCACCGAAATGTGAGGAAAATGTGTTTTTTTAGCCAAACTTTGAGGTTTGCAAAGGATTTTGGGTAACAGAACCTGGTCAGAGCCCCACAAGTCACCCCATCTTGGATTCCCCTAGGTCACTAGTTTTAAAAAATACACAGCTTTGGTAGGTTTCCCTAGGTGCCGGCTGAGCTAGAGGCCAAACTCTACAGGTAGGCACTTTGCAAAAACACCTCTGTTTTCGTTCAAAAAATGTGATGTGTCCACGTTGTGTTTTGGGGCGTTTCCTGTCACGGGCGCTAGGCCTACCCACACAAGTGAGGTATCATTTTTATCAGGAGACTTGGGGGAACACTGGGTGGAAGGAAATTTGTGGGTCCTCTCAGATTACAGAACTTTCTGTCACCGAAATGTGAGGAAAACTTGTTTTTTTAGCCAAATTTTGAGGTTTGCAAAGGTTTCTGGGTAACAGAACCTGGTCAGAGCCCCACAAGTCACCCCATCTTGGATTCCCCTAGGTTTCTAGTTTTCAAAAATGCACAGGTTTGGTAGGTTTCCCTAGGTGCCGGCTGAGCTAGAGGCCAAAATCTACAGGTAGGCACTTTGCAAAAAACACCTCTGTTTTCTTTAAAAAAAATTGATGTGTCCATGTTGCGTTTTGGGGCATTTCCTATCGCGGGCGCTAGGCCTACCCACACAAGTGAGGTATCATTTTTATCGGGAGACTTTGGGGGAACGCTGGGTTGAAGGAAATTTGTGGCTCATCTCAGATTACAGAACTTTCTGTCACCGAAATGTGAGGAAAACGTGTTTTTTTAGCCAAACATTGAGGTTTGCAAAGGATTCTGGGTAACAGAACCTGGTCCGAGCCCCACAAGTCACCCCATCTTGGATTCCCCTAGGTCACTAGTTTTCCAAAATGCACAGGTTTGGTAGGTTTCCCTAGGTGCCGGCTGAGCTAGAGGCCAAAATCTACAGGTAGGCACTTTGCAAAAACACCTCTGTTTTCTTTAAAAAAATGTGATGTGTCCACGTTGTGTTTTGGGGCGTTTCCTGTCACGGGCGCTAGGCCTACCCACACAAGTGAGGTATCATTTTTATCGGGAGACTTGGGGGAACACTGGGTGGAATGAAATTTGTGGGTCCTCTCAGAATACAGAACTTTCTGTCACCGAAATGTGAGGAAAACTTGTTTTTTTAGCCAAATTTTGAGGTTTGCAAAGGATTCTGGGTAACAGAACCTGGTCAGAGCCCCACAAGTCACCCCATCTTGGATTCCCCTAGGTCTCTAGTTTTCAAAAATGCACAGGTTTGGTAGGTTTCCCTAGGTGCCGGCTGAGCTAGAGGACAAAATCTACAGGTAGGCACTTTACAAAAAACACCTCTATTTTCTTTCAAAAAATGTGATGTGTCCACGTTGCGTTTTGGGGCATTTCCTATCGCGGGCACTAGGCCTACACACACAAGTGAGGTATAATTTTTATCGGGAGACTTGGGGGAACGCTGGGTGGAAGGAAATTTGTGCCTCCTCTCTGATTCCAGAACTTTTCTGTCACCAGAATTTGAGGAAAATGTGTTTTTTTAGCCAAAGTTTGAGGTTTGCAAAGGATTCTGGGTAACAGAACCTGGTCAGAGCCCCACAAGTCACCCCATCTTGGATTCCCCTAGGTCTCTAAATTTAAAAAATGCAGAGGTTTGGTAGGTTTCCCTAGGTGCCGGCTGAGCTAGAGGCCAAAATCTACAGGTAGGCACTTTGCAAAAAACACCTCTGTTTTCTTTAAAAAAATGTGATGTGTCCACGTTTCATTTTGGGGTGTTTCCTGTCGCGGGCGCTAGGCCTACCCACACAAGTGAGGTTATCTTTTTTATCGGGGGACTTGGGGGAACGCTGGGTGGAAGGAAATTTGTGGCTCCTCTCAGATTACAGAACTTTCTGTCACCGAAATGTGAGGAAAACGTGTTTTTTTAGCCAAACTTTGAGGTTTGCAAAGGATTCTGGGTAACAGAACCTGGTCAGAGCTCCACAAGTCACCCCATCTTGGATTCCCCTAGGTCTCTAGTTTTCAAAAATGCACAGGTTTGGTAGGTTTCCGTAGGTGCCGGCTGAGCTAGAGGCCAAAATCTACAGATAGGCACTTTGCAAAAAACACCTCTATTTTCTTTCAAAAAATGTGATGTGTCCACGTTGCGTTTTGGGGCATTTCCTGTCGCGGGCGCTAAGCCTACCCACACAAGTGAGGTGCCACTTTTATCGGGAGACTTGGGGAAACGCTGGGTGGAAGGAAATTTGTGGCTCCTCTCAGATTCCAGAACTTTCTGTCACCGAAATGTGAGGAAAACGTGTTTTTTTAGCCAAACTTTGAGGTTTGCAAAGGATTCTGGGTAACAGAACCTGGTCAGAGCCCCACAAGTCACCGCATCTTATATTCCCCTATGTCTCTAGTTTTCATAAATGCACAGGTTTGGTAGGTTTCCCTAGGTGCCGGCTGAGCTAGAGGCCAAAATCTACAGGTAGGCACTTTGCAAAAAAAACACCTCTGTTTTCTTTAAAAAAATGTGATGTGTCCACGTTGTGTTTTGGGGCGTTTCCTGTCATGGGCGCTAGGCCTACCCACACAAGTGAGGTACAATTTTTATCGGGAGACTTGGGGGAACGCTGGGTGGAAGGAAATTTGTGGCTCCTATCTGATTCCAGAACTTTCTGTCACCAGAATTTGAGGAAAATGTGTTTTTTTTAGCCAAAGTTTGAGGTTTGCAAAGGATTCTGGGTAACAGAACCTGGTCAGAGCCCCACAAGTCACCCCATCTTGGATTCCCCTAGGTCTCTAAATTAAACAAATGCAGAGGTTTGGTAGGTTTCCCTAGGTGCCGGCTGAGCTAGAGGCCAAAATCTACAGGTAGGCACTTTGCAAAAAACACCTCTGTTTTCTTTAAAAAAATGTGATGTGTCCACGTTGCGTTTTGGGGCATATCCTATCGCGGGCGCTAGGCCTACACACACAAGTGAGGTATAATTTTTATCGGGAGACTTGGGGGAACGCTGGGTGGAAGGAAATTTGTGCCTCCTCTCAGATTACCGAACTTTCTGTCACCGAAATGTGAGGAAAACGTGTTTTTTTAGCCAAACTTTGAGGTTTGCAAAGGATTCTGGGTAACAGAACCTGGTCAGGGCCCCACAAGTCACCCCATCTTGGATTCCCCTAGGTCTCTTAATTTAAAAAATGCAGAGGTTTGGTAGGTTTCCCTAGGTGCCGGCTGAGCTAGAGGACAAAATCTACAGGTAGGCACTTTGCAAAAAACACCTCTGTTTTCTTTAAAAAAATGTGATGTGTCCACGTTGCATTGTGGGGCGTTTCCTGTCGCGGGCTCTAGGCCTACCCACACAAGTGAGGTATCATTTATATCGGGAGACTTGGGGGAACGCTGGGTGGAAGGAAATTTGTGGCTCCTCTCAGATTACAGAACTTTCTGTCACCGAAATGTGAGGAAAACGTGTTTTTTTAGCCAAACTTTGAGGTTTGCAAAGGATTCTGGGTAACAGAACCTGGTCAGAGCCCCACAAGTCACCCCATCTTGGATTCCCCTAGGTCTCTAGTTTTCAAAAATGCACAGGTTTGGTAGGTTTCCCTAGGTGCCGGCTGAGCTAGAGGGCAAAATCTACAGATAGGCACTTTGCAAAAACACCTCTGTTTTCTTTAAAAAAATGTGATGTGTCCACGTTGCATTGTGGGGCGTTTCCTGTCGCGGGCGCTAAGCCTACCCACACAAGTGAGGTACCATTTTTATCGGGAGACTTGGGGAAACGCTGGGTGGAAGGAAATTTGTGGCTCCTCTCAGATTCCAGAACTTTCTGTCACCGAAATGTGAGGAAAACGTGTTTTTTTAGCCAAACTTTGAGGTTTGCAAAGGATTCTGGGTAACAGAACCTGGTCAGAGCCCAACAAGTCACCCCATCTTGGATTCCCCTAGGTCTCTAAATTTAAAAAATGCAGAGGTTTGGTAGGTTTCCCTAGGTGCCGGCTGAGCTAGAGGCTATAATCTACAGGTAGGCACTTTGCAAAAAACACCTCTGTTTTCTTTAAAAAAATGTGATGTGTCCACGTTGCATTGTGGGGCGTTTCCTGTCGCGGGCTCTAGGCCTACCCACACAAGTGAGGTATCATTTTTATCGGGAGACTTGGGGGAACGCTGCGTGGAAGGAAATTTGTGGCTCCTCTCAGATTACAGAACTTTCTGTCACCGAAATGTGAGGAAAACGTGTTTTTTTAGCCAAACTTTGAGGTTTGCAAAGGATTCTGGGTAACAGAACCTGGTCAGAGCCCCACAAGTCACCCCATCTTGGATTCCCCTAGGTCTCTAGTTTTCAAAAATGCACAGGTTTGGTAGGTTTCCCTAGGTGCCGGCTGAGCTAGAAGGCAAAATCTACAGAGAGGCACTTTGCAAAAAACACCTCTATTTTCATTCAAAAAATGTGATGTGTCCACGTTGCATTTTGGGGCATTTCCTGTCGCGGGCGCTAAGCCTACCCACACAAATGAGGTACCATTTTTATCGGGAGACTTGGGGAAACGCTGGGTGGAAGGAAATTTGTGGCTCCTCTCAGATTCCCGAACTTTCTGTCACCGAAATGTGCGGAAAACGTGTTTTTTTAGCCAAACTTTGAGGTTTGCAAAGGATTCTGTGTAAAAGAACCTAGTCAGAGCCCCACAAGTCACCCCATCTTAGATTCCCCTAGGTCTCTAGTTTTCATAAATGCAGAGGTTTGGTAGGTTTCCCTAGGTGCCGGCTGAGCTAGAGGCCATAATCTACAGGTAGGCACTTTGCAAAAAACACCTCTGTTTTCTTTAAAAAAATGTGATGAGTCCACGTTGCATTTTGGGGCGTTTCCTGTCGCGGGCGCTAGGCCTACCCACACAAGTGAGGTATCATTTTTATCGTCAGACTTGGGGGAACGCTGGGTGGAATGAAATTTGTGGCTCCTCTCTGATTCCAGAACTTTCTGTCACCAGAATTTGAGGAAAATGTGTTTTTTTAGCCAAAGTTTGAGGTTTGCAAAGGATTCTGGGTAACAGAACCTGGTCAGAGCCCCACAAGTCACCCCATCTTGGATTCCCCTAGGTCTCTAAATTTAAAAAATGCAGAGGTTTGGTACGTTTCCCTAGGTGCCGGCTGAGCTGGAGGCCAAAATCTACAGGTAGGCACTTTGCAAAAAACACATCTGTTTTCTTTAAAAAAATGTGATGTGTCCACGTTGCATTTTGGGGCGTTTCCTGTCGCGGGCGCTAGGCCTACCCACACAAGTGAGGTATCATTTTTATCAGGAGACTTGGGGAAACGCTGGGTGGAAGGAAATTTGTGGCTCCTCTCAGATTCCAGAACTTTCTGTCACCGAAATGTGAGGAAAACGTGTTTTTTTAGCCAAACTTTGAGGTTTGCAAAGGATTCTGGGTAACAGAACCTGGTCAGAGCCCCACAAGTCACCCCATCTTGGATTCCCCTAGGTCACTAGTTTTCCAAAATGCACAGGTTTGGTAGGTTTCCCTAGGTGCCGGCTCAGCTAGAGGCCAAAATCTACAGGTAGGCACTTTGCAAAAACACCTCTGTTTTCTTTAAAAAAATGTGATGTGTCTACGTTGTGTTTTGGGGCGTTTCCTGTCACGGGCGCTAGGCCTACCCACACAAGTGAGGTATCATTTTTATCGGGAGACTTGGGGGAACACTGGGTGGAATGAAATTTGTGGGTCCTCTCAGAATACAGAACTTTCTGTCACCGAAATGTGAGGAAAACTTGTTTTTTTAGCCAAATTTTGAGGTTTGCAAAGGATTCTGGGTAACAGAACCTGGTCAGAGCCCCACAAGTCACCCCATCTTGGATTCCCCTAGGTCTCTAGTTTTCAAAAATGCACAGGTTTGGTAGGTTTCCCTGGGTGCCGGCTGAGCTAGAGGCCAAAATCTACAGGTAGGCACTTTACAAAAAACACCTCTATTTTCTTTCAAAAAATGTGATGTGTCCACGTTGCGTTTTGGGGCATTTCCTATCGCGGGCGCTAGGCCTACACACACAAGTGAGGTATAATTTTTATCGGGAGACTTGGGGGAACGCTGGGTGGAAGGAAATTTGTGCCTCCTCTCTGATTCCAGAACTTTTCTGTCACCAGAATTTGAGGAAAATGTGTTTTTTTAGCCAAAGTTTGAGGTTTGCAAAGGATTCTGGGTAACAGAACCTGGTCAGAGACCCACAAGTCACCCCATCTTGTATTCCCCTAGGTCTCTAAATTTAAAAAATGCATAGGGTTGGTAGGTTTCCCTAGGTGCCGGCTGAGCTAGAGGCCAAAATCTACAGGTAGGCACTTTGCAAAAAACACCTCTGTTTTCTTTAAAAAAATGTGATGTGTCCACGTTGCATTTTGGGGTGTTTCCTGTCGCGGGCGCTAGGCCTACCCACACAAGTGAGGTATCATTTTTATCGTGAGACTTGGGGGAACACTGGGTGGAAGGAAATTTGTGGGTCCTCTCAAATTACAGAATTTTCTGTCACCGAAATGTGCGGAAAACTTGTTTTTTTAGTCAAATTTTGAGGTTTGCAAAGGTTTCTGGGTAACAGAACCTGGTCAGAGCCCCACAAGTCACCCCATCTTGGATTCCCCTAGGTCACTAGTTTTCCAAAATGCACAGGTTTGGTAGGTTTCCCTAGGTGCCGG
Source organism: Pleurodeles waltl (assembly GCF_031143425.1). Classification (NCBI taxonomy): domain Eukaryota; kingdom Metazoa; phylum Chordata; class Amphibia; order Caudata; family Salamandridae; genus Pleurodeles; species Pleurodeles waltl. Next base: position 1,285,564 of record NW_027150395.1, read on the forward strand.
CTGAGCTAGACGCCAAAATCTACAGGTAGGCACTTTGCAAAAACACCTCTGTTTTCTTTAAAAAAATGTGATGTGTCCACGTTGTGTTTTGGGGCGTTTCCTGTCACGGGCGCTAGGCCTACCCACACAAGTGAGGTATAATTTTTATCGGGAGACTTGGGGGAACACTGGGTGGAATGAAATTTGTGGGTCCTCTCAGAATACAGAACTTTTCTGTCACCAGAATTTGAGGAAAATGTGTTTTTTTAGCCAAAGTTTGAGGTTTGCAAAGGATTCTGGGTAACAGAACCTGGTCAGAGCCCCACAAGTCACCCCATCTTGGATTCCCCTAGGTCTCTAAATTTAAAAAATGCAGAGGTTTGGTAGGTTTCCCTAGGTGCCGGCTGAGCTAGAGGCCAAAATCTACAGGTAGGCACTTTGCAAAAAACACCTCTGTTTTCTTTAAAAAAATGTGATGTGTCCACGTTGCATTTTGGGGTGTTTCCTGTCGCGGGCGCTAGGCCTACCCACACAAGTGAGGTTATCTTTTTTATCGGGAGACTTGGGGGAACGCTGGGTGGAAGGAAATTTGTGGCTCCTCTCAGATTACAGAACTTTCTGTCACCGAAATGTGAGGAAAACGTGTTTTTTTAGCCAAACTTTGAGGTTTGCAAAGGATTCTGGGTAACAGAACCTGGTCAGAGCCCCACAACTCACCGCATCTTAGATTCCCCTAGGTCTCTAGTTTTCATAAATGCACAGGTTTGGTAGGTTTCCCTAGGTGCCGGCTGAGCTAGAGGCCAAAATCTACAGGTAGGCACTTTGCAAAAAACACCTCTGTTTTCTTTAAAAAAATGTGATGTGTCCACGTTGCATTTTGGGGTGTTTCCTGTCGCGGGCGCTAGGCCTACCCACACAAGTGAGGTATCATTTTTATCGTGAGACTTGGGGGAACACTGGGTGGAAGGAAATTTGTGGGTCCTCTCAAATTACAGAATTTTCTGTCACCGAAATGTGCGGAAAACTTGTTTTTTTAGTCAAATTTTGAGGTTTGCAAAGGTTTCTGGGTAACAGAACCTGGTCAGAGCCCCACAAGTCACCCCATCTTGGATTCCCCTAGGTTTCTAGTTTTTAAAAATGCACAGGTTTGGTAGGTTTCCCTAGGTGCCGGCTGAGCTAGAGGCCAAAATCTACAGGTAGGCACTTTGCAAAAAACACCTCTGTTTTCTTTAAAAAAAATTGATGTGTCCACGTTGCGTTTTGGGGCATTTCCTATCGCAGGCGCTAGGCCTACCCACACAAGTGAGGTATCATTTTTATCGGGAGACTTGGGGGAACGCTGGGTGGAAGGAAATTTGTGGCTCATCTCAGATTACAGAACTTTCTGTCACCGAAATGTGAGGAAAACATGTTTTTTTAGCCAAACATTGAGGTTTGCAAAGGATTCTGGGTAACAGAACCTGGTCAGAGCCCCACAAGTCACCCCATCTTGGATTCCCCTAGGTCACTAGTTTTCCAAAATGCACAGGTTTGGTAGGTTTCCCTAGGTGCCGGCTGAGCTAGACGCCAAAATCTACAGGTAGGCACTTTGCAAAAACACCTCTGTTTTCTTTAAAAAAATGTGATGTGTCCACGTTGTGTTTTGGGGCGTTTCCTGTCACGGGCGCTAGGCCTACCCACACAAGTGAGGTATAATTTTTATCGGGAGACTTGGGGGAACACTGGGTGGAATGAAATTTGTGGGTCCTCTCAGAATACAGAACTTTCTGTCACCGAAATGTGAGGAAAACTTGTTTTTTTAGCCAAATTTTGAGGTTTGCAAAGGATTCTGGGTAACAGAACCTGGTCAGAGCCCCACAAGTCACCCCATCTTGGATTCCCCTAGGTCTCTAGTTTTCAAAAATGCACAGGTTTGGTAGGTTTCCCTAGGTGCCGGCTGAGCTAGAGGCCAAAATCTACAGGTAGGCACTTTACAAAAAACACCTCTATTTTCTTTCAAAAAATGTGATGTGTCCACGTTGCGTTTTGGGGTATTTCCTATCGCGGGCGCTAGGCCTACACACACAAGTGAGGTATAATTTGTATCGGGAGACTTGGGGGAAAGCTGGGTGGAAGGAAATTTGTGCCTCCTCTCTGATTCCAGAACTTTTCTGTCACCAGAATTTGAGGAAAATGTGTTTTTTTAGCCAAAGTTTGAGGTTTGCAAAGGATTCTGGGTAACAGAACCTGGTCAGAGCCCCACAAGTCACCCCATCTTGGATTCCCCTAGGTCTCTAAATTTAAAAAATGCAGAGGTTTGGTAGGTTTCCCTAGGTGCCGGCTGAGCTAGAGGCCAAAATCTACAGGTAGGCACTTTGCAAAAAACACCTCTGTTTTCTTTAAAATAATGTGATGTGTCCACGTTGCATTTTGGGGTGTTTCCTGTCGCGGGCGCTAGGCCTACCCACACAAGTGAGGTTATCTTTTTTATCGGGAGACTTGGGGGAACGCTGGGTGGAAGGAAATTTGTGGCTCCTCTCAGATTACAGAACTTTCTGTCACCGAAATGTGAGGAAAACGTGTTTTTTTAGCCAAACTTTGAGGTTTGCAAAGGATTCTGGGTAACAGAACCTGGTCAGAGCCCCACAACTCACCGCATCTTAGATTCCCCTAGGTCTCTAGTTTTCATAAATGCACAGGTTTGGTAGGTTTCCCTAGGTGCCGGCTGAGCTAGAGGCCAAAATCTACAGGTAGGCACTTTGCAAAAAAAACACCTCTGTTTTCTTTAAAAAAATGTGATGTGTCCACGTTGTGTTTTGGGGCGTTTCCTGTCATGGGCGCTAAGCCTACCCACACAAGTGAGGTATAATTTTTATCGGGAGACTTGGGGGAACGCTGGGTGGAAGGAAATTTGTGGCTCCTCTCTGATTCCAGAACTTTCTGTCACCAGAATTTGAGGAAAATGTGTTTTTTTTAGCCAAAGTTTGAGGTTTGCAAAGGATTCTTGGTAACAGAACCTGGTCAGAGCCCCACAAGTCACCCCATCTTGGATTCCCCTAGGTCTCTAAATTAAAAAAATTCTGAGGTTTGGTAGGTTTCCCTAGGTGCCGGCTGAGCTAGAGGCCAAAATCTACAGGTAGGCACTTGGCAAAAAACACCTCTGTTTTCTTTAAAAAAATGTGATGTGTCCACGTTGCGTTTTGGGGCATTTCCTATCGCGGGCGCTAGGCCTACACACACAAGTGAGGTATAATTTTTATCGGGAGACTTGGGGGAACGCTGGGTGGAAGGAAATTTGTGCCTCCTCTCAGATTACCGAACTTTCTGTCACCGAAATGTGAGGAAAACGTGTTTTTTTAGCCAAACTTTGAGGTTTGCAAAGGATTCTGGGTAACAGAACCTGGTCAGAGCCCCACAAGTCACCCCATCTTGGATTCCCCTAGGTCTCTAAATTCAAAAAATGCAGAGGTTTGGTAGGTTTCCCTATGTGCCGGCTGAGCTAGAGGCCAAAATCTACAGGTAGGCACTTTGCAAAAAACACCTCTGTTTTCTTTAAAAAAATGTGATGTGTCCACGTTGCATTGTGGGGCGTTTCCTGTCGCGGGCGCTAGGCCTACCCACACAAGTGAGGTATCATTTTTATCGGGACACTTGGGGGAACGCTGGGAGGAAGGAAATTTGTGGCTCCTCTCAGATTACAGAACATTCTGTCACCGAAATGTGAGGAAAACGTGTTTTTTTAGCCAAACTTTGAGGTTTGCAAAGGATTCTGGGTAACAGAACCTGGTCAGAGCCCCACAAGTCACCCCATCTTGGATTCCCCTAGGTCTCTAAATTTAAAAAATGCAGAGGTTTGGTAGGTTTCCCTAGGCGCCGGCTGAGCTAGAGGCCAAAATCTACAGGTAGGCACTTTGCAAAAAACACCTCTGTTTTCTTTAAAAAAATGTGATGTGTCCACGTTGCATTGTGGGGCGTTTCCTGTCGCGGGCTCTAGGCCTACCCACACAAGTGAGGTATCATTTTTATCGGGAGACTTGGGGGAACGCTGGGTGGAAGGAAATTTGTGGCTCCTCTAAGATTACAGAACTTTCTGTCACCGAAATGTGAGGAAAACGTGTTTTTTTAGCCAAACTTTGAGGTTTGCAAAGGATTCTGGGTAACAGAACCTGGTCAGAGCCCCACAAGTCACCCCATCTTGGATTCCCCTAGGTCTCTAGTTTTCAAAAATGCACAGGTTTGGTACTTTTCCCTAGGTGCCGGCTGAGCTAGAGGGCAAAATCTACAGATAGGCACTTTGCAAAAAACACCTCTATTTTCATTCAAAAAATGTGATGTGTCCACGTTGCGTTTTGGGGCATTTCCTGTCGCGGGCGCTAAGCCTACCCACACAAGTGAGGTACCATTTTTATCGGGAGACTTGGGGAAACGCTGGGTGGAAGGAAATTTGTGGCTCCTCTCAGATTCCAGAACTTTCTGTGACCGAAATGTGAGGGAAACGTGTTTTTTTAGCCAAACTTTGAGGTTTGCAAAGGATTCTGGGTAACAGAACCTGGTCAGAGCCCCACAAGTCACCCCATCTTAGATTCCCCTAGGTCTCTAGTTTTCATAAATGCACAGGTTTGGTAGGTTTCCCTAGGTGCCGGCTGAGCTAGAGGCCAAAATCTACAGGTAGGCACCTTGCAAAAAACACCTCTGTTTTCTTTAAAAAAATGTGATGTGTCCACGTTGTGTTTTGGGGCGTTTCTTGTCATGGGCGCTAGGCCTACCCACACAAGTGAGGTATAATTTTTATCGGGAGACTTGGGGGAACGCTGGGTGGGAGGAAATTTGTGGCTCCTCTCAGATTACAGAACTTTCTGTCACCGAAATGTGAGGAAAATGTGTTTTTTTAGCCAAACTTTGAGGTTTGCAAAGGATTTTGGGTAACAGAACCTGGTCAGAGCCCCACAAGTAACCCCATCTTGGATTCCCCTATGTCACTAGTTTTCAAAAATGCACAGCTTTGGTAGGTTTCCCTAGGTGCCGGCTGAGCTAGAGGCCAAAATCTACAGGTAGGCACTTTGCAAAAACACCTCTGTTTTCGTACAAAAAATTTGATGTGTCCACGTTGTGTTTTGGGGCGTTTCCTGTTACAGGCGCTAGGCCTACCCACCCAAGTGAGGTATCATTTTTATCGGGAGACTTGGGGGAACACTGGGTGGAAGGAAATTTGTGGGTCCTCTCAGATTACAGAACTTTCTGTCACCGAAATGTGAGGAAAATGTGTTTTTTTAGCCAAACGTTGAGGTTTGCAAAGGATTTTGGGTAACAGAACCTGGTCAGAGCCCCACAAGTCACCCCATCTTGGATTCCCCTAGGTCTCTAGTTTTCAAAAAAGCACAGGTTTGGTAGGTTTCCCTAGGTGCCGGCTGAGCTAGAGACCAAAATCTACAGATAGGCACTTTGCAAAAAACACCTCTATTTTCTTTCAAAAAATGTGATGTGTCCAGGTTGCGTTTTGGGACATTTCCTGTCGCAGGCGCTAAGCCTACCCACACAAGTGAGGTACCATTTTTATCGGGAGACTTAGGGAAACGCTGGGTGGAAGGAAATTTGTGGCTCCTCTCAGATTCCAGAACTTTCTGTCACCGAAATGTGAGGAAAACGTGTTTTTTTAGCCAAACTTTGAGGTTTGCAAAGGATTCTGGGTAACAGAACCTGGTCAGAGCCCCACAAGTCACCCCATCTGAGATTCCCCTAGGTGTCTAGTTTTTATAAATGCACAGGTTTGGTAGGTTTCCCTAGGTGCCGGCTGAGCTAGAGGCCAAAATCTACAGGTAGTCACGTTGCAAAAAACACCTCTGTTTTCTTTAAAAAAATGTGATGTGTCCACGTTGTGTTTTGGGGCGTTTCCTGTCATGGGCGCTAGGCCTACCCACACAAGTGAGGTATACTTTTTATCGGGAGACTTGGGGGAACGCTGGGTGGAAGGAAATTTGTGGCTGCTCTCAGATTACAGAACTTTCTGTCACCGAAATGTGAGGAAAATGTGTTTTTTTAGCCAAATTTTGAGGTTTGCAAAGGATTCTGGGTAACAGAACCTGGTCAGAGCTCCACAAGTCACCCCGTCTTGGATTCCCCTAGGTCTCTAGTTTTCAAAAATGCACAGGTTCAGTAGGTTTCCCTATGTGCCGGCTGAGCTAGAGGCCAAAATCTACAGGTAGGCACTTTGCAAAAAACACCTCTATTTTCTTTCAAAAAATGTGATGTGTCCACGTTGCGTTGCGTTTTGGGGCATTTCCTATCGCGGGCGCTAGGCCTACCCACACAAGTGAGGTATAATTTTTATCGTGAGACTTGGGGGAACGCTGGGTGGAATGAAATTTGTGGCTCCTCTCTGATTCCAGAACTTTCTGTCACCAGAATTTGAGGAAAATGTGTTTTTTTAGCCAAAGTTTGAGGTTTGCAAAGGATTCTGGGTAACAGAACCTGGTCAGAGCCCCACAAGTCACCCCATCTTGGATTCCCCTAGGTCTCTAAATTTAAAAAATGCAGAGGTTTGGTACGTTTCCCTAGGTGCCGGCTGAGCTGGAGGCCAAAATCTACAGGTAGGCACTTTGCAAAAAACACATCTGTTTTCTTTAAAAAAATGTGATGTGTCCACGTTGCATTTTGGGGCGTTTCCTGTCGCGGGCGCTAGGCCTACCCACACAAGTGAGGTATCATTTTTATCAGGAGACTTGGGGTAACGCTGGGTGGAAGGAAATTTGTGGCTCCTCTCAGATTCCAGAACTTTCTGTCACCGAAATGTGAGGAAAACGTTTTTTTTTAGCCAAACTTTGAGGTTTGCAAAGGATTTTGGGTAACAGAACCTGGTCAGAGCCCCACAAGTCACCCCATCTTGGATTCCCCTAGGTCACTAGTTTTCAAAAATGCACAGGTTTGGTAGGTTTCCCTGGGTGCCCGCTGAGCTAGAGGCCAAAATCTACAGGTAGGCACTTTGCAAAAAACACCTCTGTTTTCTTTCAAAAAATGTGATGTGTCCACGTTGTGTTTTGGGGCTTTTCCTGTCATGGGCGCAAGGCCTACCCACACAAGTGAGGTATAATTTTTATCGGGAGACTTGGGGGAACGCTGGGTGGAAGGAAATTTGTGGCTCCTCTCAGATTACAGATCTTTCTGTCACCGAAATGTGAGGAAAATGTGTTTTTTTAGCCAAACTTTGAGGTTTGCAAAGCATTTTGGGTAACAGAACCTGGTCAGAGCCCCACAAGTCACCCCATCTTGGATTCCCCTAGGTCACTAGTTTTAAAAAATACACAGCTTTGGTAGGTTTCCCTAGGTGCCGGCTGAGCTAGAGGCCAAACTCTACAGGTAGGCACTTTGCAAAAACACCTCTGTTTTCGTTCAAAAAATGTGATGTGTCCACGTTGTGTTTTGGGGCGTTTCCTGTCACGGGCGCTAGGCCTACCCACACAAGTGAGGTATCATTTTTATCAGGAGACTTGGGGGAACACTGGTTGGAAGGAAATTTGTGGGTCCTCTCAGATTACAGAACTTTCTGTCACCGAAATGTGAGGAAAACTTGTTTTTTTAGCCAAATTTTGAGGTTTGCAAAGGTTTCTGGGTAACAGAACCTGGTCAGAGCCCCACAAGTCACCCCATCTTGGATTCCCCTAGGTTTCTAGTTTTCAAAAATGCACAGGTTTGGTAGGTTTCCCTAGGTGCCGGCTGAGCTAGAGGCCAAAATCTACAGGTAGGCACTTTGCAAAAAACACCTCTGTTTTCTTTAAAAAAAATTGATGTGTCCATGTTGCGTTTTGGGGCATTTCCTATCGCGGGCGCTAGGCCTACCCACACAAGTGAGGTATCATTTTTATCGGGAGACTTTGGGGGAACGCTGGGTTGAAGGAAATTTGTGGCTCATCTCAGATTACAGAACTTTCTGTCACCGAAATGTGAGGAAAACGTGTTTTTTTAGCCAAACATTGAGGTTTGCAAAGGATTCTGGGTAACAGAACCTGGTCTGAGCCCCACAAGTCACCCCATCTTGGATTCCCCTAGGTCACTAGTTTTCCAAAATGCACAGGTTTGGTAGGTTTCCCTAGGTGCCGGCTGAGCTAGAGGCCAAAATCTACAGGTAGGCACTTTGCAAAAACACCTCTGTTTTCTTTAAAAAAATGTGATGTGTCCACGTTGTGTTTTGGGGCGTTTCCTGTCACGGGCGCTAGGCCTACCCACACAAGTGAGGTATCATTTTTATCGGGAGACTTGGGGGAACACTGGGTGGAATGAAATTTGTGGGTCCTCTCAGAATACAGAACTTTCTGTCACCGAAATGTGAGGAAAACTTGTTTTTTTAGCCAAATTTTGAGGTTTGCAAAGGATTCTGGGTAACAGAACCTGGTCAGAGCCCCACAAGTCACCCCATCTTGGATTCCCCTAGGTCTCTAGTTTTCAAAAATGCACAGGTTTGGTAGGTTTCCCTAGGTGCCGGCTGAGCTAGAGGACAAAATCTACAGGTAGGCACTTTACAAAAAACACCTCTATTTTCTTTCAAAAAATGTGATGTGTCCACGTTGCGTTTTGGGGCATTTCCTATCGCGGGCACTAGGCCTACACACACAAGTGAGGTATAATTTTTATCGGGAGACTTGGGGGAACGCTGGGTGGAAGGAAATTTGTGCCTCCTCTCTGATTCCAGAACTTTTCTGTCACCAGAATTTGAGGAAAATGTGTTTTTTTAGCCAAAGTTTGAGGTTTGCAAAGGATTCTGGGTAACAGAACCTGGTCAGAGCCCCACAAGTCACCCCATCTTGGATTCCCCTAGGTCTCTAAATTTAAAAAATGCAGAGGTTTGGTAGGTTTCCCTAGGTGCCGGCTGAGCTAGAGGCCAAAATCTACAGGTAGGCACTTTGCAAAAAACACCTCTGTTTTCTTTAAAAAAATGTGATGTGTCCACGTTTCATTTTGGGGTGTTTCCTGTCGCGGGCGCTAGGCCTACCCACACAAGTGAGGTTATCTTTTTTATCGGGGGACTTGGGGGAACGCTGGGTGGAAGGAAATTTGTGGCTCCTCTCAGATTACAGAACTTTCTGTCACCGAAATGTGAGGAAAACGTGTTTTTTTAGCCAAACTTTGAGGTTTGCAAAGGATTCTGGGTAACAGAACCTGGTCAGAGCTCCACAAGTCACCCCATCTTGGATTCCCCTAGGTCTCTAGTTTTCAAAAATGCACAGGTTTGGTAGGTTTCCGTAGGTGCCGGCTGAGCTAGAGGCCAAAATCTACAGATAGGCACTTTGCAAAAAACACCTCTATTTTCTTTCAAAAAATGTGATGTGTCCACGTTGCGTTTTGGGGCATTTCCTGTCGCGGGCGCTAAGCCTACCCACACAAGTGAGGTGCCACTTTTATCGGGAGACTTGGGGAAACGCTGGGTGGAAGGAAATTTGTGGCTCCTCTCAGATTCCAGAACTTTCTGTCACCGAAATGTGAGGAAAACGTGTTTTTTTAGCCAAACTTTGAGGTTTGCAAAGGATTCTGGGTAACAGAACCTGGTCAGAGCCCCACAAGTCACCGCATCTTATATTCCCCTAGGTCTCTAGTTTTCATAAATGCACAGGTTTGGTAGGTTTCCCTAGGTGCCGGCTGAGCTAGAGGCCAAAATCTACAGGTAGGCACTTTGCAAAAAACACCTCTGTTTTCTTTAAAAAAATGTGATGTGTCCACGTTTCATTTTGGGGTGTTTCCTGTCGCGGGCGCTAGGCCTACCCACACAAGTGAGGTTATCTTTTTTATCGGGGGACTTGGGGGAACGCTGGGTGGAAGGAAATTTGTGGCTCCTCTCAGATTACAGAACTTTCTGTCACCGAAATGTGAGGAAAACGTGTTTTTTTAGCCAAACTTTGAGGTTTGCAAAGGATTCTGGGTAACAGAACCTGGTCAGAGCTCCACAAGTCACCCCATCTTGGATTCCCCTAGGTCTCTAGTTTTCAAAAATGCACAGGTTTGGTAGGTTTCCGTAGGTGCCGGCTGAGCTAGAGGCCAAAATCTACAGATAGGCACTTTGCAAAAAACACCTCTATTTTCTTTCAAAAAATGTGATGTGTCCACGTTGCGTTTTGGGGCATTTCCTGTCGCGGGCGCTAAGCCTACCCACACAAGTGAGGTGCCACTTTTATCGGGAGACTTGGGGAAACGCTGGGTGGAAGGAAATTTGTGGCTCCTCTCAGATTCCAGAACTTTCTGTCACCGAAATGTGAGGAAAACGTGTTTTTTTAGCCAAACTTTGAGGTTTGCAAAGGATTCTGGGTAACAGAACCTGGTCAGAGCCCCACAAGTCACCGCATCTTATATTCCCCTAGGTCTCTAGTTTTCATAAATGCACAGGTTTGGTAGGTTTCCCTAGGTGCCGGCTGAGCTAGAGGCCAAAATCTACAGGTAGGCACTTTGCAAAAAACACCTCTGTTTTCTTTAAAAAAATGTGATGTGTCCACGTTTCATTTTGGGGTGTTTCCTGTCGCGGGCGCTAGGCCTACCCACACAAGTGAGGTTATCTTTTTTATCGGGGGACTTGGGGGAACGCTGGGTGGAAGGAAATTTGTGGCTCCTCTCAGATTACAGAACTTTCTGTCACCGAAATGTGAGGAAAACGTGTTTTTTTAGCCAAACTTTGAGGTTTGCAAAGGATTCTGGGTAACAGAACCTGGTCAGAGCTCCACAAGTCACCCCATCTTGGATTCCCCTAGGTCTCTAGTTTTCAAAAATGCACAGGTTTGGTAGGTTTCCGTAGGTGCCGGCTGAGCTAGAGGCCAAAATCTACAGATAGGCACTTTGCAAAAAACACCTCTATTTTCTTTCAAAAAATGTGATGTGTCCACGTTGCGTTTTGGGGCATTTCCTGTCGCGGGCGCTAAGCCTACCCACACAAGTGAGGTGCCACTTTTATCGGGAGACTTGGGGAAACGCTGGGTGGAAGGAAATTTGTGGCTCCTCTCAGATTCCAGAACTTTCTGTCACCGAAATGTGAGGAAAACGTGTTTTTTTAGCCAAACTTTGAGGTTTGCAAAGGATTCTGGGTAACAGAACCTGGTCAGAGCCCCACAAGTCACCGCATCTTATATTCCCCTAGGTCTCTAGTTTTCATAAATGCACAGGTTTGGTAGGTTTCCCTAGGTGCCGGCTGAGCTAGAGGCCAAAATCTACAGGTAGGCACTTTGCAAAAAAAACACCTCTGTTTTCTTTAAAAAAATTTGATGTGTCCACGTTGTGTTTTGGGGTGTTTCCTGTCATGGGCGCTAGGCCTACCCACACAAGTGAGGTACAATTTTTATCGGGAGACTTGGGGGAACGCTGGGTGGAAGGAAATTTGTGGCTCCTATCTGATTCCAGAACTTTCTGTCACCAGAATTTGAGGAAAATGTGTTTTTTTTAGCCAAAGTTTGAGGTTTGCAAAGGATTCTGGGTAACAGAACCTGGTCAGAGCCCCACAAGTCACCCCATCTTGGATTCCCCTAGGTCTCTAAATTAAACAAATGCAGAGGTTTGGTAGGTTTCCCTAGGTGCCGGCTGAGCTAGAGGCCAAAATCTACAGGTAGGCACTTTGCAAAAAACACCTCTGTTTTCTTTAAAAAAATGTGATGTGTCCACGTTGCGTTTTGGGGCATATCCTATCGCGGGCGCTAGGCCTACACACACAAGTGAGGTATAATTTTTATCGGGAGACTTGGGGGAACGCTGGGTGGAAGGAAATTTGTGCCTCCTCTCAGATTACCGAACTTTCTGTCACCGAAATGTGAGGAAAACGTGTTTTTTTAGCCAAACTTTGAGGTTTGCAAAGGATTCTGGGTAACAGAACCTGGTCAGGGCCCCACAAGTCACCCCATCTTGGATTCCCCTAGGTCTCTTAATTTAAAAAATGCAGAGGTTTGGTAGGTTTCCCTAGGTGCCGGCTGAGCTAGAGGCCAAAATCTACAGGTAGGCACTTTGCAAAAAACACCTCTGTTTTCTTTAAAAAAATGTGATGTGTCCACGTTGCATTGTGGGGCGTTTCCTGTCGCGGGCTCTAGGCCTACCCACACAAGTGAGGTATCATTTATATCGGGAGACTTGGGGGAACGCTGGGTGGAAGGAAATTTGTGGCTCCTCTCAGATTGCAGAACTTTCTGTCACCGAAATGTGAGGAAAACGTGTTTTTTTAGCCAAACTTTGAGGTTTGCAAAGGATTCTGGGTAACAGAACCTGGTCAGAGCCCCACAAGTCACCCCATCTTGGATTCCCCTAGGTCTCTAGTTTTCAAAAATGCACAGGTTTGGTAGGTTTCCCTAGGTGCCAGCTGAGCTAGAGGGCAAAATCTACAGATAGGCACTTTGCAAAAACACCTCTGTTTTCTTTAAAAAAATGTGATGTGTCCACGTTGCATTGTGGGGCGTTTCCTGTCGCGGGCGCTAAGCCTACCCACACAAGTGAGGTACCATTTTTATCGGGAGACTTGGGGAAACGCTGGGTGGAAGGAAATTTGTGGCTCCTCTCAGATTCCAGAACTTTCTGTCACCGAAATGTGAGGAAAACGTGTTTTTTTAGCCAAACTTTGAGGTTTGCAAAGGATTCTGGGTAACAGAACCTGGTCAGAGCCCAACAAGTCACCCCATCTTGGATTCCCCTAGGTCTCTAAATTTAAAAAATGCAGAGGTTTGGTAGGTTTCCCTAGGTGCCGGCTGAGCTAGAGGCCATAATCTACAGGTAGGCACTTTGCAAAAAACACCTCTGTTTTCTTTAAAAAAATGTGATGTGTCCACGTTGCATTGTGGGGCGTTTCCTGTCGCGGGCTCTAGGCCTACCCACACAAGTGAGGTATCATTTTTATCGGGAGACTTGGGGGAACGCTGCGTGGAAGGAAATTTGTGGCTCCTCTCAGATTACAGAACTTTCTGTCACCGAAATGTGAGGAAAACGTGTTTTTTTAGCCAAACTTTGAGGTTTGCAAAGGATTCTGGGTAACAGAACCTGGTCAGAGCCCCACAAGTCACCCCATCTTGGATTCCCCTAGGTCTCTAGTTTTCAAAAATGCACAGGTTTGGTAGGTTTCCCTAGGTGCCGGCTGAGCTAGAAGGCAAAATCTACAGAGAGGCACTTTGCAAAAAACACCTCTATTTTCATTCAAAAAATGTGATGTGTCCACGTTGCGTTTTGGGGCATTTCCTGTCGCGGGCGCTAAGCCTACCCACACAAATGAGGTACCATTTTTATCGGGAGACTTGGGGAAACGCTGGGTGGAAGGAAATTTGTGGCTCCTCTCAGATTCCCGAACTTTCTGTCACCGAAATGTGCGGAAAACATGTTTTTTTAGCCAAACTTTGAGGTTTGCAAAGGATTCTGTGTAAGAGAACCTAGTCAGAGCCCCACAAGTCACCCCATCTTAGATTCCCCTAGGTCTCTAGTTTTCATAAATGCAGAGGTTTGGTAGGTTTCCCTAGGTGCCGGCTGAGCTAGAGGCCATAATCTACAGGTAGGCACTTTGCAAAAAACACCTCTGTTTTCTTTAAAAAAATGTGATGTGTCCACGTTGCATTTTGGGGCGTTTCCTGTCGCGGGCGCTAGGCCTACCCACACAAGTGAGGTATCATTTTTATCAGGAGACTTGGGGAAACGCTGGGTGGAAGGAAATTTGTGGCTCCTCTCAGATTCCAGAACTTTCTGTCACCGAAATGTGAGGAAAATGTTTTTTTTTAGCCAAACTTTGAGGTTTGCAAAGGATTCTGGGTAACAGAACCTGGTCAGAGCCCCACAAGTCACCCCATCTTATATTCCCCTAGGTCTCTAGTTTTCATAAATGCACAGGTTTGGTAGGTTTCCCTGGGTGCCGGCTGAGCTAGAGGCCAAAATCTACAGGTAGGCACTTTGCAAAAAACACCTCTGTTTTCTTTCAAAAAATGTGATGTGTCCACGTTGTGTTTTGGGGCTTTTCCTGTCATGGGCGCAAGGCCTACCCACACAAGTGAGGTATAATTTTTATCGGGAGACTTGGGGGAACGCTGGGTGGAAGGAAATTTGTGGCTCCTCTCAGATTACAGATCTTTCTGTCACCGAAATGTGAGGAAATGTGTTTTTTTAGCCAAACTTTGAGGTTTGCAAAGGATTTTGGGTAACAGAACCTGGTCAGAGCCCCACAAGTCACCCCATCTTGGATTCCCCTAGGTCACTAGTTTTCAAAAATACACAGCTTTGGTAGGTTTCCCTAGGTGCCGGCTGAGCTAGAGGCCAAACTCTACAGGTAGGCACTTTGCAAAAACACCTCTGTTTTCGTTAAAAAAATGTGATGTGTCCACGTTGTGTTTTGGGGCGTTTCCTGTCACGGGCGCTAGGCCTACCCACACAAGTGAGGTATCATTTTTATCAGGAGACTTGGGGGAACACTGGGTGGAAGGAAATTTGTGGGTCCTCTCAGATTACAGAACTTTCTGTCACCGAAATGTGAGGAAAACTTGTTTTTTTAGCCAAATTTTGAGGTTTGCAAAGGTTTCTGGGTAACAGAACCTGGTCAGAGCCCCACAAGTCACCCCATCTTGGATTCCCCTAGGTTTCTAGTTTTCAAAAATGCACAGGTTTGGTAGGTTTCCCTAGGTGCCGGCTGAGCTAGAGGCCAAAATCTACAGGTAGGCACTTTGCAAAAAACACCTCTGTTTTCTTTAAAAAAAATTGATGTGTCCATGTTGCGTTTTGGGGCATTTCCTATCGCGGGCGCTAGGCCTACCCACACAAGTGAGGTATCATTTTTATCGGGAGACTTGGGGGAACGCTGGGTTGAAGGAAATTTGTGGCTCATCTCAGATTACAGAACTTTCTGTCACCGAAATGTGAGGAAAACGTGTTTTTTTAGCCAAACATTGAGGTTTGCAAAGGATTCTGGGTAACAGAACCTGGTCCGAGCCCCACAAGTCACCCCATCTTGGATTCCCCTAGGTCACTAGTTTTCCAAAATGCACAGGTTTGGTAGGTTTCCCTAGGTGCCGGCTGAGCTAGAGGCCAAAATCTACAGGTAGGCACTTTGCAAAAACACCTCTGTTTTCTTTAAAAAAATGTGATGTGTCCACGTTGTGTTTTGGGGCGTTTCCTGTCACGGGCGCTAGGCCTACCCACACAAGTGAGGTATCATTTTTATCGGGAGACTTGGAGGAACACTGGGTGGAATGAAATTTGTGGGTCCTCTCAGAATACAGAACTTTCTGTCACCGAAATGTGAGGAAAACTTGTTTTTTTAGCCAAATTTTGAGGTTTGCAAAGGATTCTGGGTAACAGAACCTGGTCAGAGCCCCACAAGTCACCCCATCTTGGATTCCACTAGGTCTCTAGTTTTCAAAAATGCACAGGTTTGGTAGGTTTCCCTAGGTGCCGGCTGAGCTAGAGGACAAAATCTACAGGTAGGCACTTTACAAAAAACACCTCTATTTTCTTTCAAAAAATGTGATGTGTCCACGTTGCGTTTTGGGGCATTTCCTATCGCGGGCACTAGGCCTACACACACAAGTGAGGTATAATTTTTATCGGGAGACTTGGGGGAACGCTGGGTGGAAGGAAATTTGTGCCTCCTCTCAGATTACCGAACTTTCTGTCACCGAAATGTGAGGAAAACGTGTTTTTTTAGCCAAACTTTGAGGTTTGCAAAGGATTCTGGGGAACAGAACCTGGTCAGGGCCCCACAAGTCACCCCATCTTGGATTCCCCTAGGTCTCTTAATTTAAAAAATGCAGAGGTTTGGTAGGTTTCCCTAGGTGCCGGCTGAGCTAGAGGCCAAAATCTACAGGTAGGCACTTTGCAAAAAACACCTCTGTTTTCTTTAAAAAAATGTGATGTGTCCACGTTGCATTGTGGGGCGTTTCCTGTCGCGGGCTCTAGGCCTACCCACACAAGTGAGGTATCATTTATATCGGGAGACTTGGGGGAACGCTGGGTGGAAGGAAATTTGTGGCTCCTCTCAGATTACAGAACTTTCTGTCACCGAAATGTGAGGAAAACGTGTTTTTTTAGCCAAACTTTGAGGTTTGCAAAGGATTCTGGGTAACAGAACCTGGTCAGAGCCCCACAAGTCACCCCATCTTGGATTCCCCTAGGTCTCTAGTTTTCAAAAATGCACAGGTTTGGTAGGTTTCCCTAGGTGCCGGCTGAGCTAGAGGGCAAAATCTACAGATAGGCACTTTGCAAAAACACCTCTGTTTTCTTTAAAAAAATGTGATGTGTCCACGTTGCATTGTGGGGCGTTTCCTGTCGCGGGCGCTAAGCCTACCCACACAAGTGAGGTACCATTTTTATCGGGAGACTTGGGGAAACGCTGGGTGGAAGGAAATTTGTGGCTCCTCTCAGATTCCAGAACTTTCTGTCACCGAAATGTGAGGAAAACGTGTTTTTTTAGCCAAACTTTGAGGTTTGCAAAGGATTCTGGGTAACAGAACCTGGTCAGAGCCCAACAAGTCACCCCATCTTGGATTCCCCTAGGTCTCTAAATTTAAAAAATGCAGAGGTTTGGTAGGTTTCCCTAGGTGCCGGCTGAGCTAGAGGCCATAATCTACAGGTAGGCACTTTGCAAAAAACACCTCTGTTTTCTTTAAAAAAATGTGATGTGTCCACGTTGCATTGTGGGGCGTTTCCTGTCGCGGGCTCTAGGCCTACCCACACAAGTGAGGTATCATTTTTATCGGGAGACTTGGGGGAACGCTGCGTGGAAGGAAATTTGTGGCTCCTCTCAGATTACAGAACTTTCTGTCACCGAAATGAGAGGAAAACGTGTTTTTTTAGCCAAACTTTGAGGTTTGCAAAGGATTCTGGGTAACAGAACCTGGTCAGAGCCCCACAAGTCACCCCATCTTGGATTCCCCTAGGTCTCTAGTTTTCAAAAATGCACAGGTTTGGTAGGTTTCCCTAGGTGCCGGCTGAGCTAGAAGGCAAAATCTACAGAGAGGCACTTTGAAAAAAACACCTCTATTTTCATTCAAAAAATGTGATGTGTCCACGTTGCGTTTTGGGGCATTTCCTGTCGCGGGCGCTAAGCCTACCCACACAAATGAGGTACCATTTTTATCGGGAGACTTGGGGAAACGCTGGGTGGAAGGAAATTTGTGGCTCCTCTCAGATTCCCGAACTTTCTGTCACCGAAATGTGCGGAAAACGTGTTTTTTTAGCCAAACTTTGAGGTTTGCAAAGGATTCTGTGTAAGAGAACCTAGTCAGAGCCCCACAAGTCACCCCATCTTAGATTCCCCTAGGTCTCTAGTTTTCATAAATGCAGAGGTTTGGTAGGTTTCCCTAGGTGCCGGCTGAGCTAGAGGCCATAATCTACAGGTAGGCACTTTGCAAAAAACACCTCTGTTTTCTTTAAAAAAATGTGATGTGTCCACGTTGCATTGTGGGGCGTTTCCTGTCGCGGGCTCTAGGCCTACCCACACAAGTGAGGTATCATTTTTATCGGGAGACTTGGGGGAACACTGGGTGGAAGGAAATTTGTGGGTCCTCTCAGATTACAGAACTTTCTGTCACCGAAATGTGAGGAAAACTTGTTTTTTTAGCCAAATTTTGAGGTTTGCAAAGGTTTCTGGGTAACAGAACCTGGTCAGAGCCCCACAAGTCACCCCATCTTGGATTCCCCTAGGTTTCTAGTTTTCAAAAATGCACAGGCTTGGTAGGTTTCCCTAGGTGCCGGCTGAGCTAGAGGCCAAAATCTACAGGTAGGCACTTTGCAAAAAACACCTCTGTTTTCTTTAAAAAAAATTGATGTGTCCATGTTGCGTTTTGGGGCATTTCCTATCGCGGGCGCTAGGCCTACCCACACAAGTGAGGTATCATTTTTATCGGGAGACTTGGGGGAACGCTGGGTTGAAGGAAATTTGTGGCTCATCTCAGATTACAGAACTTTCTGTCACCGAAATGTGAGGAAAACGTGTTTTTTTAGCCAAACATTGAGGTTTGCAAAGGATTCTGGGTAACAGAACCTGGTCCGAGCCCCACAAGTCACCCCATCTTGGATTCCCCTAGGTCACTAGTTTTCCAAAATGCACAGGTTTGGTAGGTTTCCCTAGGTGCCGGCTGAGCTAGAGGCCAAAATCTACAGGTAGGCACTTTGCAAAAACACCTCTGTTTTCTTTAAAAAAATGTGATGTGTCCACGTTGTGTTTTGGGGCGTTTCCTGTCACGGGCGCTAGGCCTACCCACACAAGTGAGGTATCATTTTTATCGGGAGACTTGGGGGAACACTGGGTGGAAGGAAATTTGTGGGTCCTCTCAGATTACAGAACTTTCTGTCACCGAAATGTGAGGAAAACTTGTTTTTTTAGCCAAATTTTGAGGTTTGCAAAGGTTTCTGGGTAACAGAACCTGGTCAGAGCCCCACAAGTCACCCCATCTTGGATTCCCCTAGGTTTCTAGTTTTCAAAAATGCACAGGTTTGGTAGGTTTCCCTAGGTGCCGGCTGAGCTAGAGGCCAAAATCTACAGGTAGGCACTTTGCAAAAAACACCTCTGTTTTCTTTAAAAAAAATTGATGTGTCCATGTTGCGTTTTGGGGCATTTCCTATCGCGGGCGCTAGGCCTACCCACACAAGTGAGGTATCATTTTTATCGGGAGACTTGGGGGAACGCTGGGTTGAAGGAAATTTGTGGCTCATCTCAGATTACAGAACTTTCTGTCACCGAAATGTGAGGAAAACGTGTTTTTTTAGCCAAACATTGAGGTTTGCAAAGGATTCTGGGTAACAGAACCTGGTCCGAGCCCCACAAGTCACCCCATCTTGGATTCCCCTAGGTCACTAGTTTTCCAAAATGCACAGGTTTGGTAGGTTTCCCTAGGTGCCGGCTGAGCTAGAGGCCAAAATCTACAGGTAGGCACTTTGCAAAAACACCTCTGTTTTCTTTAAAAAAATGTGATGTGTCCACGTTGTGTTTTGGGGCGTTTCCTGTCACGGGCGCTAGGCCTACCCACACAAGTGAGGTATCATTTTTATCGGGAGACTTGGGGGAACACTGGGTGGAATGAAATTTGTGGGTCCTCTCAGAATACAGAACTTTCTGTCACCGAAATGTGAGGAAAACTTGTTTTTTTAGCCAAATTTTGAGGTTTGCAAAGGATTCTGGGTAACAGAACCTGGTCAGAGCCCCACAAGTCACCCCATCTTGGATTCCCCTAGGTCTCTAGTTTTCAAAAATGCACAGGTTTGGTAGGTTTCCCTAGGTGCCGGCTGAGCTAGAGGACAAAATCTACAGGTAGGCACTTTACAAAAAACACCTCTATTTTCTTTCAAAAAGTTTGATGTGTCCACGTTGCGTTTTGGGGCATTTCCTATCGCGGGCACTAGGCCTACACACACAAGTGAGGTATAATTTTTATCGGGAGACTTGGGGGAACGCTGGGTGGAAGGAAATTTGTGCCTCCTCTCTGATTCCAGAACTTTTCTGTCACCAGAATTTGAGGAAAATGTGTTTTTTTAGCCAAAGTTTGAGGTTTGCAAAGGATTCTGGGTAACAGAACCTGGTCAGAGCCCCACAAGTCACCCCATCTTGGATTCCCCTAGGTCTCTAAATTTAAAAAATGCAGAGGTTTGGTAGGTTTCCCTAGGTGCCGGCTGAGCTAGAGGCCAAAATCTACAGGTAGGCACTTTGCAAAAAACACCTCTGTTTTCTTTAAAAAAATGTGATGTGTCCACGTTTCATTTTGGGGTGTTTCCTGTCGCGGGCTCTAGGCCTACCCACACAAGTGAGGTTATCTTTTTTATCGGGGGACTTGGGGGAACGCTGGGTGGAAGGAAATTTGTGGCTCCTCTCAGATTACAGAACTTTCTGTCACCGAAATGTGAGGTAAACGTGTTTTTTTAGCCAAACTTTGAGGTTTGCAAAGGATTCTGGGTAACAGAACCTGGTCAGAGCTCCACAAGTCACCCCATCTTGGATTCCCCTAGGTCTCTAGTTTTCAAAAATGCACAGGTTTGGTAGGTTTCCGTAGGTGCCGGCTGAGCTAGAGGCCAAAATCTACAGATAGGCACTTTGCAAAAAACACCTCTATTTTCTTTCAAAAAATGTGATGTGTCCACGTTGCGTTTTGGGGCATTTCCTGTCGCGGGCGCTAAGCCTACCCACACAAGTGAGGTGCCACTTTTATCGGGAGACTTGGGGAAACGCTGGGTGGAAGGAAATTTGTGGCTCCTCTCAGATTCCAGAACTTTCTGTCACCGAAATGTGAGAAAAACGTGTTTTTTTAGCCAAACTTTGAGGTTTGCAAAGGATTCTGGGTAACAGAACCTGGTCAGAGCCCCACAAGTCACCGCATCTTATATTCCCCTAGGTCTCTAGTTTTCATAAATGCACAGGTTTGGTAGGTTTCCCTAGGTGCCGGGTGAGCTAGAGGCCAAAATCTACAGGTAGGCACTTTGCAAAAAAAACACCTCTGTTTTCTTAAAAAAAATGTGATGTGTCCACGTTGTGTTTTGGGGCGTTTCCTGTCATGGGCGCTAGGCCTACCCACACAAGTGAGGTACAATTTTTATCGGGAGACTTGGGGGAACGCTGGGTGGAAGGAAATTTGTGGCTCCTATCTGATTCCAGAACTTTCTGTCACCAGAATTTGAGGAAAATGTGTTTTTTTTAGCCAAAGTTTGAGGTTTGCAAAGGATTCTGGGTAACAGAACCTGGTCAGAGCCCCACAAGTCACCCCATCTTGGATTCCCCTAGGTCTCTAAATTAAACAAATGCAGAGGTTTGGTAGGTTTCCCTAGGTGCCGGCTGAGCTAGAGGCCAAAATCTACAGGTAGGCACTTTGCAAAAAACACCTCTGTTTTCTTTAAAAAAATGTGATGTGTCCACGTTGCGTTTTGGGGCATATCCTATCGCGGGCGCTAGGCCTACACACACAAGTGAGGTATAATTTTTATCGGGAGACTTGGGGGAACGCTGGGTGGAAGGAAATTTGTGCCTCCTCTCAGATTACCGAACTTTCTGTCACCGAAATGTGAGGAAAACGTGTTTTTTTAGCCAAACTTTGAGGTTTGCAAAGGATTCTGGGTAACAGAACCTGGTCAGGGCCCCACAAGTCACCCCATCTTGGATTCCCCTAGGTCTCTTAATTTAAAAAATGCAGAGGTTTGGTAGGTTTCCCTAGGTGCCGGCTGAGCTAGAGGCCAAAATCTACAGGTAGGCACTTTGCAAAAAACACCTCTGTTTTCTTTAAAAAAATGTGATGTGTCCACGTTGCATTGTGGGGCGTTTCCTGTCGCGGGCTCTAGGCCTACCCACACAAGTGAGGTATCATTTATATCGGGAGACTTGGGGGAACGCTGGGTGGAAGGAAATTTGTGGCTCCTCTCAGATTACACAACTTTCTGTCACCGAAATGTGAGGAAAACGTGTTTTTTTAGCCAAACTTTGAGGTTTGCAAAGGATTCTGGGTAACAGAACCTGGTCAGAGCCCCACAAGTCACCCCATCTTGGATTCCCCTAGGTCTCTAGTTTTCAAAAATGCACAGGTTTGGTAGGTTTCCCTAGGTGCCGGCTGAGCTAGAGGGCAAAATCTACAGATAGGCACTTTGCAAAAACACCTCTGTTTTCTTTAAAAAAATGTGATGTGTCCACGTTGCATTGTGGGGCGTTTCCTGTCACGGGCGCTAAGCCTACCCACACAAGTGAGGTACCATTTTTATCGGGAGACTTGGGGAAACGCTGGGTGGAAGGAAATTTGTGGCTCCTCTCAGATTCCAGAACTTTCTGTCACCGAAATGTGAGGAAAACGTGTTTTTTTAGCCAAACTTTGAGGTTTGCAAAGGATTCTGGGTAACAGAACTTGGTCAGAGCCCAACAAGTCACCCCATCTTGGATTCCCCTAGGTATCTAAATTTAAAAAATGCAGAGGTTTGGTAGGTTTCCCTAGGTGCCGGCTGAGCTAGAGGCCATAATCTACAGGTAGGCACTTTGCAAAAAACACCTCTGTTTTCTTTAAAAAAATGTGATGTGTCCACGTTGCATTGTGGGGCGTTTCCTGTCGCGGGCTCTAGGCCTACCCACACAAGTGAGGTATCATTTTTATCGGGAGACTTGGGGGAACGCTGCGTGGAAGGAAATTTGTGGCTCCTCTCAGATTACAGAACTTTCTGTCACCGAAATGTGAGGAAAACGTGTTTTTTTAGCCAAACTTTGAGGTTTGCAAAGGATTCTGGGTAACAGAACCTGGTCAGAGCCCCACAAGTCACCCCATCTTGGATTCCCCTAGGTCTCTAGTTTTCAAAAATGCACAGGTTTGGTAGGTTTCCCTAGGTGCCGGCTGAGCTAGAAGGCAAAATCTACAGAGAGGCACTTTGCAAAAAACACCTCTATTTTCATTCAAAAAATGTGATGTGTCCACGTTGCGTTTTGGGGCATTTCCTGTCGCGGGCGCTAAGCCTACCCACACAAATGAGGTACCATTTTTATCGGGAGACTTGGGGAAACGCTGGGTGGAAGGAAATTTGTGGCTCCTCTCAGATTCCCGAACTTTCTGTCACCGAAATGTGCGGAAAACGTGTTTTTTTAGCCAAACTTTGAGGTTTGCAAAGGATTCTGTGTAAGAGAACCTAGTCAGAGCCCCACAAGTCACCCCATCTTAGATTCCCCTAGGTCTCTAGTTTTCATAAATGCAGAGGTTTGGTAGGTTTCCCTAGGTGCCGGCTGAGCTAGAGGCCATAATCTACAGGTAGGCACTTTGCAAAAAACACCTCTGTTTTCTTTAAAAAAATGTGATGTGTCCACGTTGCATTTTGGGGCGTTTCCTGTCGCGGGCGCTTGGCCTACCCACACAAGTGAGGTATCATTTTTATCAGGAGACTTGGGGAAACGCTGGGTGGAAGGAAATTTGTGGCTCCTCTCAGATTCCAGAACTTTCTGTCACCGAAATGTGAGGAAAACGTTTTTTTTTAGCCAAACTTTGAGGTTTGCAAAGGATTCTGGGTAACAGAACCTGGTCAGAGCCCCACAAGTCACCCCATCTTAGATTCCCCTAGGTCTCTAGTTTTCATAAATGCACAGGTTTGGTAGGTTTCCCTGGGTGCCGGCTGAGCTAGAGGCCAAAATCTACAGGTAGGCACTTTGCAAAAAACACCTCTGTTTTCTTTCAAAAAATGTGATGTGTCCACGTTGTGTTTTGGGGCTTTTCCTGTCATGGGCGCAAGGCCTACCCACACAAGTGAGGTATAATTTTTATCGGGAGACTTGGGGGAACGCTGGGTGGAAGGAAATTTGTGGCTCCTCTCAGATTACAGATCTTTCTGTCACCGAAATGTGAGGAAAATGTGTTTTTTTAGCCAAACTTTGAGGTTTGCAAAGGATTTTGGGTAACAGAACCTGGTCAGAGCCCCACAAGTCACCCCATCTTGGATTCCCCTAGGTCACTAGTTTTCAAAAATACACAGCTTTGGTAGGTTTCCCTAGGTGCCGGCTGAGCTAGAGGCCAAACTCTACAGGTAGGCACTTTGCAAAAACACCTCTGTTTTCGTTCAAAAAATGTGATGTGTCCACGTTGTGTTTTGGGGCGTTTCCTGTCACGGGCGCTAGGCCTACCCACACAAGTGAGGTATCATTTTTATCAGGAGACTTGGGGGAACACTGGGTGGAAGGAAATTTGTGGGTCCTCTCAGATTACAGAACTTTCTGTCACCAAAATGTGAGGAAAACTTGTTTTTTTAGCCAAATTTTGAGGTTTGCAAAGGTTTCTGGGTAACAGAACCTGGTCAGAGCCCCACAAGTCACCCCATCTTGGATTCCCCTAGGTTTCTAGTTTTCAAAAATGCACAGGTTTGGTAGGTTTCCCTAGGTGCCGGCTGAGCTAGAGGCCAAAATCTACAGGTAGGCACTTTGCAAAAAACACCTCTGTTTTCTTTAAAAAAAATTGATGTGTCCATGTTGCGTTTTGGGGCATTTCCTATCGCGGGCGCTAGGCCTACCCACACAAGTGAGGTATCATTTTTATCGGGAGACTTGGGGGAACGCTGGGTTGAAGGAAATTTGTGGCTCATCTCAGATTACAGAACTTTCTGTCACCGAAATGTGAGGAAAACGTGTGTTTTTAGCCAAACATTGAGGTTTGCAAAGGATTCTGGGTAACAGAACCTGGTCCGAGCCCCACAAGTCACCCCATATTGGATTCCCCTAGGTCACTAGTTTTCCAAAATGCACAGGTTTGGTAGGTTTCCCTAGGTGCCGGCTGAGCTAGAGGCCAAAATCTACAGGTAGGCACTTTGCAAAAACACCTCTGTTTTCTTTAAAAAAATGTGATGTGTCCACGTTGTGTTTTGGGGCGTTTCCTGTCACGGGCGCTAGGCCTACCCACACAAGTGAGGTATCATTTTTATCGGGAGACTTGGGGGAACACTGGGTGGAATGAAATTTGTGGGTCCTCTCAGAATACAGAACTTTCTGTCACCGAAATGTGAGGAAAACTTGTTTTTTTAGCCAAATTTTGAGGTTTGCAAAGGATTCTGGGTAACAGAACCTGGTCAGAGCCCCACAAGTCACCCCATCTTGGATTCCCCTAGGTCTCTAGTTTTCAAAAATGCACAGGTTTGGTAGGTTTCCCTAGGTGCCGGCTGAGCTAGAGGACAAAATCTACAGGTAGGCACTTTACAAAAAACACCTCTATTTTCTTTCAAAAAATGTGATGTGTCCACGTTGCGTTTTGGGGCATTTCCTATCGCGGGCACTAGGCCTACACACACAAGTGAAGTATAATTTTTATCGGGAGACTTGGGGGAACGCTGGGTGGAAGGAAATTTGTGCCTCCTCTCTGATTCCAGAACTTTTCTGTCACCAGAATTTGAGGAAAATGTGTTTTTTTAGCCAAAGTTTGAGGTTTGCAAAGGATTCTGGGTAACAGAACCTGGTCAGAGCCCCACAAGTCACCCCATCTTGGATTCCCCTAGGTCTCTAAATTTAAAAAATGCAGAGGTTTGGTAGGTTTCCCTAGGTGCCGGCTGAGCTAGAGGCCAAAATCTACAGGTAGGCACTTTGCAAAAAACACCTCTGTTTTCTTTAAAAAAATGTGATGTGTCCACATTTCATTTTGGGGTGTTTCCTGTCGCGGGCGCTAGGCCTACCCACACAAGTGAGGTTATCTTTTTTATCGGGGGACTTGGGGGAACGCTGGGTGGAAGGAAATTTGTGGCTCCTCTCAGATTACAGAACTTTCTGTCACCGAAATGTGAGGAAAACGTGTTTTTTTAGCCAAACTTTGAGGTTTGCAAAGGATTCTGGGTAACAGAACCTGGTCAGAGCTCCACAAGTCACCCCATCTTGGATTCCCCTAGGTCTCTAGTTTTCAAAAATGCACAGGTTTGGTAGGTTTCCATAGGTGCCGGCTGAGCTAGAGGCCAAAATCTACAGATAGGCACTTTGCAAAAAACACCTCTATTTTCTTTCAAAAAATGTGATGTGTCCACGTTGCGTTTTGGGGCATTTCCTGTCGCGGGCGCTAAGCCTACCCACACAAGTGAGGTGCCACTTTTATCGGGAGACTTGGGGAAACGCTGGGTGGAAGGAAATTTGTGGCTCCTCTCAGATTCCAGAACTTTCTGTCACCGAAATGTGAGGAAAACGTGTTTTTTTAGCCAAACTTTGAGGTTTGCAAAGGATTCTGGGTAACAGAACCTGGTCAGAGCCCCACAAGTCACCGCATCTTATATTCCCCTAGGTCTCTAGTTTTCATAAATGCACAGGTTTGGTAGGTTTCCCTAGGTGCCGGCTGAGCTAGAGGCCAAAATCTACAGGTAGGCACTTTGCAAAAAAAACACCTCTGTTTTCTTTAAAAAAATGTGATGTGTCCACGTTGTGTTTTGGGGCGTTTCCTGTCATGGGCGCTAGGCCTACCCACACAAGTGAGGTACAATTTTTATCGGGAGACTTGGGGGAACGCTGGGTGGAAGGAAATTTGTGGCTCCTATCTGATTCCAGAACTTTCTGTCACCAGAATTTGAGGAAAATGTGTTTTTTTTAGCCAAAGTTTGAGGTTTGCAAAGGATTCTGGGTAACAGAACCTGGTCAGAGCCCCACAAGTCACCCCATCTTGGATTCCCCTAGGTCTCTAAATTAAACAAATGCAGAGGTTTGGTAGGTTTCCCTAGGTGCCGGCTGAGCTAGAGGCCAAAATCTACAGGTAGGCACTTTGCAAAAAACACCTCTGTTTTCTTTAAAAAAATGTGATGTGTCCACGTTGCGTTTTGGGGCATATCCTATCGCGGGCGCTAGGCCTACACACACAAGTGAGGTATAATTTTTATCGAGAGACTTGGGGGAACGCTGGGTGGAAGGAAATTTGTGCCTCCTCTCAGATTACCGAACTTTCTGTCACCGAAATGTGAGGAAAACGTGTTTTTTTAGCCAAACTTTGAGGTTTGCAAAGGATTCTGGGTAACAGAACCTGGTCAGGGCCCCACAAGTCACCCCATCTTGGATTCCCCTAGGTCTCTTAATTTAAAAAATGCAGAGGTTTGGTAGGTTTCCCTAGGTGCCGGCTGAGCTAGAGGCCAAAATCTACAGGTAGGCACTTTGCAAAAAACACCTGTTTTCTTTAAAAAAATGTGATGTGTCCACGTTGCATTGTGGGGCGTTTCCTGTCGCGGGCTCTAGGCCTACCCACACAAGTGAGGTATCATTTATATCGGGAGACTTGGGGGAACGCTGGGTGGAAGGAAATTTGTGGCTCCTCTCAGATTACAGAACTTTCTGTCACCGAAATGTGAGGAAAACGTGTTTTTTTAGCCAAACTTTGAGGTTTGCAAAGGATTCTGGGTAACAGAACCTGGTCAGAGCCCCACAAGTCACCCCATCTTGGATTCCCCTAGGTCTCTAGTTTTCAAAAATGCACAGGTTTGGTAGGTTTCCCTAGGTGCCGGCTGAGCTAGAGGGCAAAATCTACATATAGGCACTTTGCAAAAACACCTCTGTTTTCTTTAAAAAAATGTGATGTGTCCACGTTGCATTGTGGGGCGTTTCCTGTCGCGGGCGCTAAGCCTACCCACACAAGTGAGGTACCATTTTTATCGGGAGACTTGAGGAAACTCTGGGTGGAAGGAAATTTGTGGCTCCTCTCAGATTCCAGAACTTTCTGTCACCGAAATGTGAGGAAAATGTGTTTTTTTAGCCAAACTTTTAGGTTTGCAAAGGATTCTGGGTAACAGAACCTGGTCAGAGCCCAACAAGTCACCCCATCTTGGATTCCCCTAGGTCTCTAAATTTAAAAAATGCAGAAGTTTGGTAGGTTTCCCTAGGTGCCGGCTGAGCTAGAGGCCATAATCTACAGGTAGGCACTTTGCAAAAAACACCTCTGTTTTCTTTAAAAAAATGTGATGTGTCCACGTTGCATTGTGGGGCGTTTCCTGTCGCGGGCTCTAGGCCTACCCACACAAGTGAGGTATCATTTTTATCGGGAGACTTGGGGGAACGCTGCGTGGAAGGAAATTTGTGGCTCCTCTCAGATTACAGAACTTTCTGTCACCGAAATGTGAGGAAAACGTGTTTTTTTAGCCAAACTTTGAGGTTTGCAAAGGATTCTGGGTAACAGAACCTGGTCAGAGCCCCACAAGTCACCCCATCTTGGATTCCCCTAGGTCTCTAGTTTTCAAAAATGCACAGGTTTGGTAGGTTTCCCTAGGTGCCGGCTGAGCTAGAAGGCAAAATCTACAGAGAGGCACTTTGCAAAAAACACCTCTATTTTCATTCAAAAAATGTGATGTGTCCACGTTGCGTTTTGGGGCATTTCCTGTCGCGGGCGCTAAGCCTACCCACACAAATGAGGTACCATTTTTATCGGGAGACTTGGGGAAACGCTGGGTGGAAGGAAATTTGTGGCTCCTCTCAGATTCCCGAACTTTCTGTCACCGAAATGTGCGGAAAACGTGTTTTTTTAGCCAAACTTTGAGGTTTGCAAAGGATTCTGTGTAAGAGAACCTAGTCAGAGCCCCACAAGTCACCCCATCTTAGATTCCCCTAGGTCTCTAGTTTTCATAAATGCAGAGGTTTGGTAGGTTTCCCTAGGTGCCGGCTGAGCTAGAGGCCATAATCTACAGGTAGGCACTTTGCAAAAAACACCTCTGTTTTCTTTAAAAAAATGTGATGTGTCCACGTTGCATTGTGGGGCGTTTCCTGTCGCGGGCTCTAGGACTACCCACACAAGTGAGGTATCATTTTTATCGGGAGACTTGGGGGAACGCTGCGTGGAAGGAAATTTGTGGCTCCTCTCAGATTACAGAACTTTCTGTCACCGAAATGTGAGGAAAACGTGTTTTTTTAGCCAAACTTTGAGGTTTGCAAAGGATTCTGGGTAACAGAACCTGGTCAGAGCCCCACAAGTCACCCCATCTTGGATTCCCCTAGGTCTCTAGTTTTCAAAAATGCACAGGTTTGGTAGGTTTCCCTAGGTGCCGGCTGAGCTAGAGGCCAAAATCTACAGATAGGCACTTTGCAAAAAACACCTCTATTTTCATTCAAAAAATGTGATGTGTCCACGTTGCGTTTTGGGGCATTTCCTGTCGCGGGCGCTAAGCCTACCCACACAAGTGCGGTACCATTTTTATCGGGAGACTTGGGGAAACGCTGGGTGGAAGGAAATTTGTGGCTCCTCTCAGATTCCAGAACTTTCTGTGACCGAAATGTGAGGGAAACTTGTTTTTTTAGCCAAACTTTGAGGTTTGCAAAGGATTCTGGGTAACAGAACCTGGTCAGAGCCCCATAAGTCACCCCATCTTAGATTCCCCTAGGTCTCTAGTTTTCATAAATGCACAGGTTTGGTAGGTTTCCCTAGGTGCCGGCTAAGCTAGAGGCCAAAATCTACAGGTAGGCACCTTGCAAAAAACTCCTCTGTTTTCTTTAAAAAAATGTGATGTGTCCACGTTGTGTTTTGGGGCGTTTCTTGTCATGGGCGCTAGGCCTACCCACACAAGTGAGGTATAATTTTTATCGGGAGACTTGGGGGAACGCTGGGTGGGAGGAAATTTGTGGCTCCTCTCAGATTACAGAACTTTCTGTCACCGAAATGTGAGGAAAATGTGTTTTTTTAGCCAAACTTTGAGGTTTGCAAAGGATTTTGGGTAACAGAACCTGGTCAGAGCCCCACAAGTAACCCCATCTTGGATTCCCCTAGGTCACTAGTTTTAAAAAATGCACAGCTTTGGTAGGTTTCCCTAGGTGCCGGCTGAGCTAGAGGCCAAAATCTACAGGTAGGCACTTTGCAAAAACACCTCTGTTTTCGTACAAAAAATTTGATGTGTCCACGTTGTGTTTTGGGGCGTTTCCTGTTACAGGCGCTAGGCCTACCCACCCAAGTGAGGTATCATTTTTATCGGGAGACTTGGGGGAACACTGGGTGGAAGGAAATTTGTGGGTCCTCTCAGATTACAGAACTTTCTGTCACCGAAATGTGAGGAAAATGTGTTTTTTTAGCCAAACGTTGAGGTTTGCAAAGGATTTTGGGTAACAGAACCTGGTCAGAGCCCGACAAGTCACCCCATCTTGGATTCCCCTAGGTCTCTAGTTTTCAAAAAAGCACAGGTTTGGTAGGTTTCCCTAGGTGCCGGCTGAGCTAGAGACCAAAATCTACAGATAGGCACTTTGCAAAAAACACCTCTATTTTCTTTCAAAAAATGTGATGTGTCCAGGTTGCGTTTTGGGACATTTCCTGTCGCAGGCGCTAAGCCTACCCACACAAGTGAGGTACCATTTTTATCGGGAGACTTAGGGAAACGCTGGGTGGAAGGAAATTTGTGGCTCCTCTCAGATTCCAGAACTTTCTGTCACCGAAATGTGAGGAAAACGTGTTTTTTTAGCCAAACTTTGAGGTTTGCAAAGGATTCTGGGTAACAGAACCTGGTCAGAGCCCCACAAGTCACCCCATCTGAGATTCCCCTAGGTCTCTAGTTTTTATAAATGCACAGGTTTGGTAGGTTTCCCTAGGTGCCGGCTGAGCTAGAGGCCAAAATCTACAGGTAGTCACATTGCAAAAAACACGTCTATTTTCTTTCAAAAAATGTGATGTGTCCACGTTGCGTTGCGTTTTGGGGCATTTCCTATCGCGGGCGCTAGGCCTACCCACTCAAGTGAGGTATAATTTTTATCGTGAGACTTGGGGGAACGCTGGGTGGAATGAAATTTGTGGCTCCTCTCTGATTCCAGAACTTTCTGTCACCAGAATTTGAGGAAAATGTGTTTTTTTAGCCAAAGTTTGAGGTTTGCAAAGGATTCTGGGTAACAGAACCTGGTCAGAGCCCCACAAGTCACCCCATCTTGGATTCCCCTAGGTCTCTAAATTTAAAAAATGCAGAGGTTTGGTACGTTTCCCTAGGTGCCGGCTGAGCTGGAGGCCAAAATCTACAGGTAGGCACTTTGCAAAAAACACATCTGTTTCCTTTAAAAAAATGTGATGTGTCCACGTTGCATTTTGGGGCGTTTCCTGTCGCGGGCGCTTGGCCTACCCACACAAGTGAGGTATCATTTTTATCAGGAGACTTGGGGAAACGCTGGGTGGAAGGAAATTTGTGGCTCCTCTCAGATTCCAGAACTTTCTGTCACCGAAATGTGAGGAAAACGTTTTTTTTTAGCCAAACTTTGAGGTTTGCAAAGGATTCTGGGTAACAGAACCTGGTCAGAGCCCCACAAGTCACCCCATCTTAGATTCCCCTAGGTCTCTAGTTTTCATAAATGCACAGGTTTGGTAGGTTTCCCTGGGTGCCGGCTGAGCTAGAGGCCAAAATCTACAGGTAGGCACTTTGCAAAAAACACCTCTGTTTTCTTTAAAAAAATGTGATGTGTCCACGTTGTGTTTTGGGGCTTTTCCTGTCATGGGCGCAAGGCCTACCCACACAAGTGAGGTATAATTTTTATCGGGAGACTTGGGGGAACGCTGGGTGGAAGGAAATTTGTGGCTCCTCTCAGATTACAGATCTTTCTGTCACCGAAATGTGAGGAAAATGTGTTTTTTTAGCCAAACTTTGAGGTTTGCAAAGGATTTTGGGTAACAGAACCTGGTCAGAGCCCCACAAGTCACCCCATCTTGGATTCCCCTAGGTCACTAGTTTTCAAAAATACACAGCTTTGGTAGGTTTCCCTAGGTGCCGGCTGAGCTAGAGGCCAAACTCTACAGGTAGGCACTTTGCAAAAACACCTCTGTTTTCGTTCAAAAAATGTGATGTGTCCACGTTGTGTTTTGGGGCGTTTCCTGTCACGGGCGCTAGGCCTACCCACACAAGTGAGGTATCATTTTTATCAGGAGACTTGGGGGAACACTGGGTGGAAGGAAATTTGTGGGTCCTCTCAGATTACAGAACTTTCTGTCACCGAAATGTGAGGAAAACTTGTTTTTTTAGCCAAATTTTGAGGTTTGCAAAGGTTTCTGGGTAACAGAACCTGGTCAGAGCCCCACAAGTCACCCCATCTTGGATTCCCCTAGGTTTCTAGTTTTCAAAAATGCACAGGTTTGGTAGGTTTCCCTAGGTGCCGGCTGAGCTAGAGGCCAAAATCTACAGGTAGGCACTTTGCAAAAAACACCTCTGTTTTCTTTAAAAAAAATTGATGTGTCCATGTTGCGTTTTGGGGCATTTCCTATCGCGGGCGTTAGGCCTACCCACACAAGTGAGGTATCATTTTTATCGGGAGACTTGGGGGAACGCTGGGTTGAAGGAAATTTGTGGCTCATCTCAGATTACAGAACTTTCTGTCACCGAAATGTGAGGAAAACGTGTTTTTTTAGCCAAACATTGAGGTTTGCAAAGGATTCTGGGTAACAGAACCTGGTCCGAGCCCCACAAGTCACCCCATCTTGGATTCCCCTATGTCACTAGTTTTCCAAAATGCACAGGTTTGGTAGGTTTCCCTAGGTGCCGGCTGAGCTAGAGGCCAAAATCTACAGGTAGGCACTTTGCAAAAAACACCTCTGTTTTCTTTAAAAAAATGTGATGTGTCCACGTTGCATTGTGGGGCGTTTCCTGTCGCGGGCTCTAGGCCTACCCACACAAGTGAGGTATCATTTATATCGGGAGACTTGGGGGAACGCTGGGTGGAAGGAAATTTGTGGCTCCTCTCAGATTACAGAACTTTCTGTCACCGAAATGTGAGGAAAACGTGTTTTTTTAGCCAAACTTTGAGGTTTGCAAAGGATTCTGGGTAACAGAACCTGGTCAGAGCCCCACAAGTCACCCCATCTTGGATTCCCCTACGTCTCTAGTTTTCAAAAATGCACAGGTTTGGTAGGTTTCCCTAGGTGCCGGCTGAGCTAGAGGGCAAAATCTACAGATAGGCACTTTGCAAAAACACCTCTGTTTTCTTTAAAAAAATGTGATGTGTCCACGTTGCATTGTGGGGCGTTTCCTGTCGCGGGCGCTAAGCCTACCCACACAAGTGAGGTACCATTTTTATCGGGAGACTTGGGGAAACGCTGGGTGGAAGGAAATTTGTGGCTCCTCTCAGATTCCAGAACTTTCTGTCACCGAAATGTGAGGAAAACGTGTTTTTTTAGCCAAACTTTGAGGTTTGCAAAGGATTCTGGGTAACAGAACCTGGTCAGAGCCCAACAAGTCACCCCATCTTGGATTCCCCTAGGTCTCTAAATTTAAAAAATGCAGAGGTTTGGTAGGTTTCCCTAGGTGCCGGCTGAGCTAGAGGCCATAATCTACAGGTAGGCACTTTGCAAAAAACACCTCTGTTTTCTTTAAAAAAATGTGATGTGTCCACGTTGCATTGTGGGGCGTTTCCTGTCGCGGGCTCTAGGCCTACCCACACAAGTGAGGTATCATTTTTATCGGGAGACTTGGGGGACCGCTGCGTGGAAGGAAATTTGTGGCTCCTCTCAGATTACAGAACTTTCTGTCACCGAAATGTGAGGAAAACGTGTTTTTTTAGCCAAACTTTGAGGTTTGCAAAGGATTCTGGGTAACAGAACCTGGTCAGAGCCCCACAAGTCACCCCATCTTGGATTCCCCTAGGTCTCTAGTTTTCAAAAATGCACAGGTTTGGTAGGTTTCCCTAGGTGCCGGCTGAGCTAGAAGGCAAAATCTACAGAGAGGCACTTTGCAAAAAACACCTCTATTTTCATTCAAAAAATGTGATGTGTCCACGTTGCGTTTTGGGGCATTTCCTGTCGCGGGCGCTAAGCCTACCCACACAAATGAGGTACCATTTTTATCGGGAGACTTGGGGAAACGCTGGGTGGAAGGAAATTTGTGGCTCCTCTCAGATTCCCGAACTTTCTGTCACCGAAATGTGCGGAAAACGTGTTTTTTTAGCCAAACTTTGAGGTTTGCAAAGGATTCTGTGTAAGAGAACCTAGTCAGAGCCCCACAAGTCACCCCATCTTAGATTCCCCTAGGTCTCTAGTTTTCATAAATGCAGAGGTTTGGTAGGTTTCCCTAGGTGCCGGCTGAGCTAGAGGCCATAATCTACAGGTAGGCACTTTGCAAAAAACACCTCTGTTTTCTTTAAAAAAATGTGATGTGTCCACGTTGCATTGTGGGGCGTTTCCTGTCGCGGGCTCTAGGCCTACCCACACAAGTGAGGTATCATTTTTATCGGGAGACTTGGGGGAACGCTGCGTGGAAGGAAATTTGTGGCTCCTCTCAGATTACAGAACTTTCTGTCACCGAAATGTGAGGAAAACGTGTTTTTTTAGCCAAACTTTGAGGTTTGCAAAGGATTCTGGGTAACAGAACCTGGTCAGAGCCCCACAAGTCACCCCATCTTGGATTCCCCTAGGTCTCTAGTTTTCAAAAATGCACAGGTTTGGTAGGTTTCCCTAGGTGCCGGCTGAGCTAGAAGGCAAAATCTACAGAGAGGCACTTTGCAAAAAACACCTCTATTTTCATTCAAAAAATGTGATGTGTCCACGTTGCGTTTTGGGGCATTTCCTGTCGCGGGCGCTAAGCCTACCCACACAAGTGAGGTACCATTTTTATCGGGAGACTTGGGGAAACGCTGGGTGGAAGGAAATTTGTGGCTCCTCTCAGATTCCAGAACTTTCTGTCACCGAAATGTGAGGAAACGTGTTTTTTTAGCCAAACTTTGAGGTTTGCAAAGGATTCTGGGTAACAGAACCTGGTCAGAGCCCCACAAGTCACCCCATCTTAGATTCCCCTAGGTCTCTAGTTTTCATAAATGCACAGGTTTGGTAGGTTTCCCTAGGTGCCGGCTGAGCTAGAGGCCAAAATCTACAGGTAGGCACCTTGCAAAAAACACCTCTGTTTTCTTTAAAAAAATGTGATGTGTCCACGTTGTGTTTTGGGGCGTTTCTTGTCATGGGCGCTAGGCCTACCCACACAAGTGAGGTATAATTTTTATCGGGAGACTTGGGGGAACGCTGGGTGGGAGGAAATTTGTGGCTCCTCTCAGATTACAGAACTTTCTGTCACCGAAATGTGAGGAAAATGTGTTTTTTTAGCCAAACTTTGAGGTTTTCAAAGGATTTTGGGTAACAGAACCTGGTCAGAGCCCCACAAGTAACCCCATCTTGGATTCCCCTAGGTCACTAGTTTTCAAAAATGCACAGCTTTGGTAGGTTTCCCTAGGTGCCGGCTGAGCTAGAGGCCAAAATCTACAGGTAGGCACTTTGCAAAAACACCTCTGTTTTCGTTCAAAAAATGTTATGTGTCCACGTTGTGTTTTGGGGCGTTTCCTGTTACAGGCGCTAGGCCTACCCACACAAGTGAGGTATCATTTTTATCGGGAGACTTGGGGGAACACTGGGTGGAAGGAAATTTGTGGGTCCTCTCAGATTACAGAACTTTCTGTCACCGAAATGTGAGGAAAATGTGTTTTTTTAGCCAAACTTTGAGGTTTGCAAAGGATTTTGGGTAACAGAACCTGGTCAGAGCCCCACAAGTCACCGCATCTTGGATTCCCCTAGGTCTCTAGTTTTCAAAAAAGCACAGGTTTGGTAGGTTTCCCTAGGTGCCGGCTGAGCTAGAGGCCAAAATCTACAGATAGGCACTTTGTAAAAAACACCTCTATTTTCTTTCAAAAAATGTGATGTGTCCAGGTTGCGTTTTGGGACATTTCCTGTCGCGGGCGCTAAGCCTACCCACACAAGTGAGGTACCATTTTTATCGGGAGACTTAGGGAAACGCTGGGTGGAAGGAAATTTGTGGCTCCTCTCAGATTCCAGAACTTTCTGTCACCGAAATGTGAGGAAAACGTGTTTTTTTAGCCAAACTTTGAGGTTTGCAAAGGATTCTGGGTAACAGAACCTGGTCAGAGCCCCACAAGTCACCCCATCTGAGATTCCCCTAGGTCTCTAGTTTTTATAAATGCACAGGTTTGGTAGGTTTCCCTAGGTGCCGGCTGAGCTAGAGGCCAAAATCTACAGGTAGGCACTTTGCAAAAAACACCTCTGTTTTCTTAAAAAAAATGTGATGTGTCCACGTTGTGTTTTGGGGCGTTTCCTGTCATGGGCGCTAGGCCTACCCACACAAGTGAAGTATACTTTTTATCGGGAGACTTGGGGGAACGCTGGGTGGAAGGAAATTTGTGGCTCCTCTCAGATTCCAGAACTTTCTGTCACCGAAATGTGAGGAAAACGTGTTTTTTTAGCCAAACTTTGAGGTTTGCAAAGGATTCTGGGTAACAGAACCTGGTCAGAGCCCAACAAGTCACCCCATCTTGGATTCCCCTAGGTCTCTAAATTTAAAAAATGCAGAGGTTTGGTAGGTTTCCATAGGTGCCGGCTAAGCTAGAGGCCAAAATCTACAGGTAGGCACTTTGCAAAAAACACCTCTGTTTTCTTTAAAAAAATGTGATGTGTCCACGTTGCATTGTGGGGCGTTTCCTGTCGCGGGCTCTAGGCCTACCCACACAAGTGAGGTATCATTTTTATCGGGAGACTTGGGGGAACGCTGGGTGGAAGGAAATTTGTGGCTCCTCTCAGATTACAGAACTTTCTGTCACCGAAATGTGAGGAAAACGTGTTTTTTTAGCCAAACTTTGAGGTTTGCAAAGGATTCTGGGTAACAGAACCTGGTCAGAGCCCCACAAGTCACCCCATCTTGGATTCCCCTAGGTCTCTAGTTTTCAAAAATGCACAGGTTTGGTAGGTTTCCCTAGGTGCCGGCTGAGCGAGAGGGCAAAATCTACAGAGAGGCACTTTGCAAAAAACACCTCTATTTTCATTCAAAAAATGTGATGTGTCCACGTTGCGTTTTGGGGCATTTCCTGTCGCGGGCGCTAAGCCTACCCACACAAGTGAGGTACCATTTTTATCGGGAGACTTGGGGAAACGCTGGGTGGAAGGAAATTTGTGGCTCCTCTCAGATTCCAGAACTTTCTGTCACCGAAATGTGAGGAAAACGTGTTTTTTTAGCCAAACTTTGAGGTTTGCAAAGGATTCTGGGTAACAGAACCTGGTCAGAGCCCCACAAGTCACCCCATCTTAGATTCCCCTAGGTCTCTAGTTTTCATAAATGCACAGGTTTGGTAGGTTTCCCTAGGTGCCGGCTGAGCTAGAGGCCAAAATCTACAGGTAGGCACCTTGCAAAAAACACCTCTGTTTTCTTTTAAAAAATGTGATGTGTCCACGTTGTGTTTTGGGGCGTTTCTTGTCATGGGCGCTAGGCCTACCCACACAAGTGAGGTATAATTTTTATCGGGAGACTTGGGGGAACGCTGGGTGGGAGGAAATTTGTGGCTCCTCTCAGATTACAGAACTTTCTGTCACCGAAATGTGAGGAAAATGTGTTTTTTTAGCCAAACTTTGAGGTTTGCAAAGGATTTTGGGTAACAGAACCTGGTCAGAGCCCCACAAGTAACCCCATCTTGGATTCCCCTAGGTCACTAGTTTTCAAAAATGCACAGCTTTGGTAGGTTTCCCTAGGTGCCGGCTGAGCTAGAGGCCAAAATCTACAGGTAGGCACTTTGCAAAAACACCTCTGTTTTCGTTCAAAAAATGTGATGTGTCCACGTTGTGTTTTGGGGCGTTTCCTGTTACAGGCGCTAGGCCTACCCACACAAGTGAGGTATCATTTTTATCGGGAGACTTGGGGGAACACTGGGTGGAAGGAAATTTGTGGGTCCTCTCAGATTACAGAACTTTCTGTCACCGAAATGTGAGGAAAATGTGTTTTTTTAGCCAAACTTTGAGGTTTGCAAAGGATTTTGGGTAACAGAACCTGGTCAGAGCCCCACAAGTCACCCCATCTTGGATTCCCCTAGGTCTCTAGTTTTAAAAAAAGCACAGGTTTGGTAGGTTTCCCTAGGTGCCGGCTGAGCTAGAGGCCAAAATCTACAGATAGGCACTTTGCAAAAAACACCTCTATTTTCTTTCAAAAAATGTGATGTGTCCAGGTTGCGTTTTGGGACATTTCCTGTCGCGGGCGCTAAGCCTACCCACACAAGTGAGGTACCATTTTTATCGGGAGACTTAGGGAAACGCTGGGTGGAAGGAAATTTGTGGCTCCTCTCAGATTCCAGAACTTTCTGTCACCGAAATGTGAGGAAAACGTGTTTTTTTAGCCAAACTTTGAGGTTTGCAAAGGATTCTGGGTAACAGAACCTGGTCAGAGCCCCACAAGTCACCCCATCTGAGATTCCCCTAGGTCTCTAGTTTTTATAAATGCACAGGTTTGGTATGTTTCCCTAGGTGCCGGCTGAGCTAGAGGCCAAAATCTACAGGTAGGCACTTTGCAAAAAACACCTCTGTTTTCTTTAAAAAAATGTGATGTGTCCACGTTGTGTTTTGGGGCGTTTCCTGTCATGGGCGCTAGGCCTACCCACACAAGTGAGGTATACTTTTTATCGGGAGACTTGGGGGAACGCTGGGTGGAAGGAAATTTGTGGCTCCTCTCAGATTACAGAACTTTCTGTCACCGAAATGTGAGGAAAATGTGTTTTTTTAGCCAAATTTTGAGGTTTGCAAAGGATTCTGGGTAACAGAACCTGGTCAGAGCTCCACAAGTCACCCCATCTTGGATTCCCCTAGGTCTCTAGTTTTCAAAAATGCACAGGTTCGGTAGGTTTCCCTAGGTGCCGGCTGAGCTAGAGGCCAAAATCTACAGGTAGGCACTTTGCAAAAAACACCTCTATTTTCTTTCAAAAAATGTGATGTGTCCACGTTGCGTTGCGTTTTGGGGCATTTCCTATCGCGGGTGCTAGGCCTACCCACACAAGTGAGGTATAATTTTTATCGGGAGACTTGGGGGAACGCTGGGTGGAATGAAATTTGTGGCTCCTCTCTGATTCCAGAACTTTCTGTCACCAGAATTTGAGGAAAATGTGTTTTTTTAGCCAAAGTTTGAGGTTTGCAAAGGATTCTGGGTAACAGAACCTGGTCAGAGCCCCACAAGTCACCCCATCTTGGATTCCCCTAGGTCTCTAAATTTAAAAAATGCAGAGGTTTGGTAGGTTTCCCTAGGTGCCGGCTGAGCTGGAGGCCAAAATCTACAGGTAGGCACTTTGCAAAAAACACCTCTGTTTTCTTTAAAAAAATGTGATGTGTCCACGTTGCATTTTGGGGCGTTTCCTGTCGCGGGCGCTAGGCCTACCCACACAAGTGAGGTATCATTTTTATCAGGAGACTTGCGGAAACGCTGGGTGGAAGGAAATTTGTGGCTCCTCTCAGATTCCAGAACTTTCTGTCACCGAAATGTGAGGAAAACGTGTTTTTTTAGCCAAACTTTGAGGTTAGCAAAGGATTCTGGGTTACAGAACCTGGTCAGAGCCCCACAAGTCACCCCATCTTAGATTCCCCTAGGTCTCTAGTTTTCATAAATGCACAGGTTTGGTAGGTTTCCCTGGGTGCCGGCTGAGCTAGAGGCCAAAATCTACAGGTAGGCACTTTGCAAAAAACACCTCTGTTTTCTTTCAAAAAATGTGATGTGTCCACGTTGTGTTTTGGGGCGTTTCCTGTCATGGGCGCTAGGCCTACCCACACAAGTGAGGTATAATTTTTATCGGGAGACTTGGGGGAACGCTGGGTGGAAGGAAATTTGTGGCTCCTCTCAGATTACAGATCTTTCTGTCACCGAAATGTGAGGAAAATGTGTTTTTTTAGCCAAACTTTGAGGTTTGCAAAGGATTTTGGGTAACAGAACCTGGTCAGAGCCCCACAAGTCACCCCATCTTGGATTCCCCTAGGTCACTAGTTTTCAAAAATACACAGCTTTGGTAGGTTTCCCTAGGTGCCGGCTGAGCTAGAGGCCAAAATCTACAGGTAGGCACTTTGCAAAAACACCTCTGTTTTCGTTCAAAAAATGTGATGTGTCCACGTTGTGTTTTGGGGCGTTTCCTGTTACGGGCGCTAGGCCTTCCCACACAAGTGAGGTATTATTTTTATCAGGGGACTTGGGGGAACACTGGGTGGAAGGAAATTTGTGGGTCCTCTCAGATTACAGAACTTTCTGTCACCGAAATGTGAGGAAAACTTGTTTTTTTAGCCAAATTTTGAGATTTGCAAAGGATTCTGGGTAACAGAACCTGGTCAGAGCTGCACAATTCACCCCATCTTGGATTCCCCTAGGTCTCTAGTTTTCAAAAATGCACAGGTTCGGTAGGTTTCCCTAGGTGCCGGCTGAGCTTGAGGCCAAAATCTACAGGTAGGCACTTTGCAAAAAACACCTCTATTTTCTTTAAAAAAATGTGATGTGTCCACGTTGCGTTTTGGAGCATTTCCTATCGCGGGCGCAAGGCCTACCCACACAAGTGAGGTATAATTTTTATCGGGAGACTTGGGGGAAAGCTGGGTGGAAGTAAATTTGTGGCTCCTCTCTGATTCCAGAACTTTCTGTCACCAGAATTTGAGGAAAATGTGTTTTTTTAGACAAAGTTTGAGGTTTGCAAAGGAATCTGGGTAACAGAACCTGGTCAGAGCCCCACAAGTCACCCCATCTTGGATTCCCCTAGGTCTCTAAATTTAAAAAATGCAGAGGTTTGGTAGGTTTCCCTAGGTGCCGGCTGAGCTAGAGGCCAAAATCTACAGGTAGGCACTTTGCAAAAAACACCTCTGTTTTCTTTAAAAAAATGTGATGTATCCACGTTGCATTTTGGGGCGTTTCCTGTCGCGGGCGCTAGGCCTACCCACACAAGTGAGGTATCATTTTTATCGGGAGACTTGGGGGAACGTTGGGTGGAAGGAAATTTGTGGCTCCTCTCAGATTACAGAACTTTCTGTCACCGAAATGTGAGGAAAACGTGTTTTTTTAGCCCAACTTTGAGGTTTGCAAAGGATTCTGGGTAACAGAACCTGGTCAGAGCCCCACAAGTCACCCCATCTTAGATTCCCCTAGGTCTCTAGTTTTCAAAAATGCACAGGTTTGGTAGGTTTCCCTAGGTGCCGGCTGAGCTAGAGGCCAAAATCTACAGATAGGCACTTTGCAAAAAACACTTCTATTTTCATTAAAAAAATGTGATGTGTCAACGTTGCGTTTTGGGGCATTTCCTGTCGCTGGCGCTAAGCCTACCCACACAAGTGAGGTACCATTTTTATCGGGAGACTTGGGGAAACGCTGGGTGGAATGAAATTTGTGGCTCCTCTCAGATTCCAGAACTTTCTGTCACCGAAATGTGAGGAAAACGTGTTTTTTTAGCCAAACTTTGAGGTTTGCAAAGGATTCTGGGTAACAAAACCTGGTCAGAGCCCCACAAGTCACCCCATCTTAGATTCACCTAGGTCTCTAGTTTTCATAAATGCACAGGTTTGGTAGGTTTCCCTAGGTGCCAGCTGAGCTAGAGGCCAAAATCTACAGGTAGGCACTTTGCAAAAAACACTCTGTTTTCTTTAAAAAAAATGTGATGTGTCCACGTTGTGTTTTGGGGCGTTTCCTGTCATGGGCGCTAGGCCTACCCACACAAGTGAGGTATCATTTTTATCGGGAGACTTGGGGGAACGCTGGGTGGAAGGAAATTTGTGGCTCCTCTCAAATTACAGAACTTTCTGTCACCGAAATGTGAGGAAAATTTGTTTTTTTAATCCAAACTTTGAGGTTTGCAAAGGATTTTGGGTAACAGAACCTGGTCAGAGCCCCACAAGTCACCCCATCTTGGATTCCCCTAGGTCACTAGTTTTCAAAAATGCACAGCTTTGGTAGGTTTCCTTAGGTGCCGGCTGAGCTAGAGGCCAAAATCTACAGATAGGCACTTTGCAAAAAACACCTCTATTTTCTTTAAAAAAATTTGATGTGTCCACGTTGCGTTTTGGGGCATTTCCTGTCGCGGGCGCTAAGCCTACCCACACAAGTGAGGTACCATTTTTATCGGGAGACTTGGGAAAATGCTGGGTGGAAGGAAATTTGTGGCTCCTCTCAGATTCCAGAACTTTCTGTCACCGAAATGTGAGGAAAACGTGTTTTTTTAGCCAAACTTTGAGGTTTGCAAAGGATTCTGGGTAACAGAACCTGGACAGAGACCCACAAGTCACCCCATCTTAGATTCCCCTAGGTCTCTAGTTTTCATAAATGCACAGGTTTGGTAGGTTTCCCTAGGTGCCGGCTGAGCTAGAGGCCAAAATCTACAGGTAGGCACTTTGCAAAAAACACCTCTGTTTTCTTTAAAAAAATGTGATGTGTCCACGTTGTGTTTTGGGGCGTTTCCTGTCATGGGCGCTAGGCCTACCCACACAAGTGAGGTATAATTTTTATCGGGAGACTTGGTGGAACGCTGGGTGGAATGAAATTTGTGGCTCCTCTCAGATTACAGAACTTTCTGTCACCGAAATGTGAGGAAAATGTGTTTTTTTAGCCAAACTTTGAGGTTTGCAAAGGATTTTGGGTAACAGAACCTGGTCAGAGCCCCACAAGTCACCCCATCTTGGATTCCCCTAGGTCACTAGTTTTCAAAAATGCACAGCTTTTGTAGGTTTCCCTAGGTGCCGGCTGAGCTAGAGGCCAAAATCTACAGGTAGGCACTTTGCAAAAACACCTCTGTTTTCGTTCAAAAAATGTGATGTGTCCACGTTGTGTTTTTGGGCGTTTCCTGTCACAGGCGCTAGGCCTACCCACACAAGTGAGGTATCATTTTTATCGGGAGACTTGGGGGAACACTGGGTGGAAGGAAATTTGTGGGTCATCTCAGATTACAGAACTTTCTGTCAGCGAAATATGAGGAAAATGTGTTTTTTTAGCCAATCTTTGAGGTTTGCAAAGGATTTTGGGTAACAGAACCTGGTCAGAGCCCCACAAGTCACCCCATCTTGGATTCCCCTAGGTCACTAGTTTTAAAAAATGCACAGCTTTGGTAAGTTTCCCTAGGTGCCGGCTGAGCTAGATGCCAAAATCTACAGGTAGGCACTTTGCAAAAACACCTCTGTTTTCGTTCAAAAAATGTGATGTGTCCACGTTGTGTTTTGGGGCGTTTCCTGTCACGGGCGCTAGGCCTACCCACACAAGTGAGGTATCATTTTTATCGGGAGACTTGGGGGAACACTGGGTGGAAGGAAATTTGTGGGTCCTCTCAGATTACAGAACTTTCTATCACCGAAATGTGAGGAAAACTTGTTTTGTTAGCCAAATTTTGAGGATTGCAAAGGATTCTGGGTAACAGAACCTGGTCAGAGCTCCACAAGTCACCCCATTATGGATTCCCCTAGGTCTCTAGTTTTCGAAAATGCACAGGTTCGGTAGGTTTCCCTAAGGTGCCGGCTGAGCTAGAGGCCAAAATCTACAGGTAGGCACTTTGCAAAAAACACCTCTATTTTCCTTCAAAAAATGTGATGTGTCCACGTTGCGTTTTGGGGCATTTCCTATCGCGGGCGCTAGGCCTACCCACACAAGTGAGGTATAATTTTTATCGGGAGACTTGGGGGAACGCTGGGTGGAAGGAAATTTGTGGCTCCTCTCTGATTCCAGAACTTTCTGTCACCAGAATTTGAGGAAAATGTGTTTTTTTAACCAAAGTTTGAGGTTTGCAAAGCATTCTGGGTAACAGAACCTGGTCAGAGCCCCACAAGTCACCCCATCTTGGATTCCCCTAGGTCTCTAAATTTAAAAAATGCAGAGGCTTGGCAGGTTTCCCTAGGTGCCGGCTGAGCTGGAGGCCAAAATCTACAGGTAGGCACTTTGCAAAAAACACCTCTGTTTTCTTTAAAAAAAATGTGATGTGTCCACGTTTCATTTTGGGGCGTTTTCTGTCACGGGCGCTAGGCCTACCCACACAAGTGAGGTATAATTTTTATCGGGAGACTTGGGGGAACACTGGGTGGAATGAAATTTGTGGGTCCTCTCAGAATACAGAACTTTCTGTCACCGAAATGTGAGGAAAACTTGTTTTTTTAGCCAAATTTTGAGGTTTGCAAAGGATTCTGGGTAACAGAACCTGGTCAGAGCCCCACAAGTCACCCCATCTTGGATTCCCCTAGGTCTCTAGTTTTCAAAAATGCACAGGTTTGGTAGGTTTCCCTAGGTGCCGGCTGAGCTAGAGGCCAAAATCTACAGGTAGGCACTTTACAAAAAATACCTCTATTTTCTTTAAAAAAATGTGATGTGTCCACGTTGCGTTTTGGGGCATTTCGTATCGCGGGCGCTAGGCCTACACACACAAGTGAGGTATAATTTTTATCGGGAGACTTGGGGGAACGCTGGGTGGAAGGAAATTTGTGCCTCTTCTCTGATTCCAGAACTTTCTGTCACCAGAATTTGAGGAAAATGTGTTTTTTTTAGCCAAAGTTTGAGGTTTGCAAAGGATTCTGGGTAACAGAACCTGGTCAGAGCCCCACAAGTCACCCCATCTTGGATTCCCCTAGGTCTCTAAATTTAAAAAATGCAAAGGTTTGGTAGGTTTCCCAAGGTGCCGGCTGAGCTAGAGGCCAAAATCTACAGGTAGGCACTTTGCAAAAAACACCTCTGTTTTCTTTAAAAAAATGTGATGTGTCCACGTTGCATTTTGGGGCGTTTCCTGTCGCGGGCGCTAGGCCTACCCACACAAGTGAGGTATCATTTTTATCGGGAGACTTGGGGGAACGCTGGGTGGAAGGAAATTTGTGGCTCCTCTCAGATTACAGAACTTTCTGTCACCGAAATGTGAGTAAAACGTGTTTTTTTAGCCAAACTTTGAGGTTTGCAAAGGATTCTGGGTAACAGAACCTGGTCAGAGCCCCACAAGTCACCCCATTTTGGATTCCCCTAGGTCTCTAGTTTTAAAAAATGCACAGGTTTGGTAGGTTTCCCTAGGTGCCGGCTGAGCTAGAGTCCAAAATCTACAGATAGGCACTTTGCAAAAAACACCTCTATTTTCTTTCAAAAAATGTGATGTGTCCACGTTGCGTTTTGGGGCACTTCCTGTTGCGGGCGCTAAGCCTACCCACACAAGTGAGGTACCACTTTTATCGGGAGACTTGGGGAAACGCTGGGTGGAAGTAAATTTGTGGCTCCTCTCAGATTCCAGAACTTTCTGTCACCGAAATGTGAGGAAAACGTGTTTTTTTAGCCAAACTTTGAGGTTTGCAAAGGATTCTGGGTAACAGAACCTGGTCAGAGCCCCACAAGTCACCGCATCTTAGATTCCCCTAGGTCTCTAGTTTTCATAAATGCACAGGTTTGGTAGGTTTCCCTAGGTGCCGGCTGAGCTAGAGGCCAAAATCTACAGGTAGGCACTTTGCAAAAAAAACACCTCTGTTTTCTTTCAAAAAATGTGATGTGTCCACGTTGTGTTTTGGGGCGTTTCCTGTCATGGGCGCTAGGCCTACACACACAAGTGAGGTATAATTTTTATCGGGAGACTTGGGGGAACGCTGGGTGGAAGGAAATTTGTGGCTCCTCTCAGATTACAGAACTTTCTGTCACCGATATGTGAGGAAAATGTGTTTTT
The DNA here is from genome assembly GCF_031143425.1 of Pleurodeles waltl. NCBI lineage: Eukaryota > Metazoa > Chordata > Amphibia > Caudata > Salamandridae > Pleurodeles > Pleurodeles waltl. The sequence continues at coordinate 1,330,256 of NW_027150395.1, forward strand.
TTAGCCAAACTTTGAGGTTTGCAAAGGATTTTGGGTAACAGAACCTGGTCAGAGCCCCACAAGTCACCCCATCTTGGATTCCCCTAGGTCACTAGTTTTCAAAAATACACAGCTTTGGTAGGTTTCCCTAGGTGCCGGCTGAGCTAGAGGCCAAAATCTACAGGTAGGCACTTTGCAAAAACACCTCTGTTTTCGTTCAAAAAATGTGATGTGTCCACGTTGTGTTTTGGGGCGTTTCCTGTCACGGGCGCTAGGCCTACCCACACAAGTGAGGTATCATTTTTATCAGGAGACTTGGGGAAACACTGGGTGGAAGGAAATTTGTGGGTCCTCTCAGATTACAGAACTTTCTGTCACCGAAATGTGAGGAAAACTTGTTTTTTTAGCCAAATTTTGAGGTTTGCAAAGGATTCTGGGTAACAGAACCTGGTCAGAGCTGCAAGAGTCACCCCATCTTGGATTCCCCTAGGTCTCTAGTTTTCAAAAATGCACAGGTTCGGTAGGTTTCCCTAGGTGCCGGCTGAGCTAGAGGCCAAAATCTACAGGTAGGCACTTTGCAAAAAACACCTCTATTTTCTTTAAAAAAATGTGATGTGTCCACGTTGCGTTTTGGGGCATTTCCTATCGCGGGCGCAAGGCCTACCCACACAAGTGAGGTATAATTTTTATCGGGAGACTTGGGGGAACGCTGGGTGGAAGTAAATTTGTGGCTCCTCTCTGATTCCAGAACTTTCTGTCACCAGAATTTGAGGAAAATGTGTTTTTTTAGCCAAAGTTTGAGGTTTGCAAAGGATTCTGGGTAACAGAACCTGGTCAGAGCCCCACAAGTCACCCCATCTTGGATTCCCCTAGGTCTCTAAATTTAAAAAATGCAGAGGTTTGGTAGGTTTCCCTAGGTGCCGGCTGAGCTAGAGGCCAAAATCTACAGGTAGGCACTTTGCAAAAAACACCTCTGTTTTCTTTAAAAAAATGTGATGTGTCAACGTTGCATTTTGGGGCGTTTCCTGTCGCGGGCGCTAGGCCTACCCACACAAGTGAGGTATCATTTTTATCGGGAGACTTGGGGGAACGCTGGGTGGAAGGAAATTTGTGGCTCCTCTCAGATTACAGAACTTTCTGTCACCGAAATGTGAGGAAAACGTGTTTTTTTAGCCAAACTTTGAGGTTTGCAAAGGATTCTGGGTAACAGAACCTGGTCAGAGCCCCACAAGTCACCCCATCTTGGATTCCCCTAGGTCACTAGTTTTCAAAAATACACAGCTTTGGTAGGTTTCCCTAGGTGCCGGCTGAGCTAGAGGCCAAAATCTACAGGTAGGCACTTTGCAAAAAACACCTCTATTTTCTTTCAAAAAATTTGATGTGTGCACGTTGCGTTTTGGGGCATTCCTGTCGCGGGCACTAAGCCTACCCACACAAGTGAGGTACCATTTTTATCGGGAGACTTGGGAAAATGCTGGGTGGAAGGAAATTTGTGGCTCCTCTCAGATTCCAGAACTTTCTGTCACCGAAATGTGAGGAAAACGTGTTTTTTTAGCCAAACTTTGAGGTTTGCAAAGGATTCTGGGTAACAGAACCTGGTCAGAGACCCACAAGTCACCCCATCTTAGATTCCCCTAGGTCTCTAGTTTTCATAAATGCACAGGTTTGGTAGGTTTCCCTAGGTGCCGGCTGAGCTAGAGGCCAAAATCTACAGGTAGGCAATTTGCAAAAAACACCTTTGTTTTCTTTAAAAAAATGTGATGTGTCCACGTTGTGTTTTGGGGCGTTTCCTGTCATGGGCGCTAGGCCTACCCACACAAGTGAGGTATAATTTTTATCGGGAGACTTGGGGGAACGCTGGGTGGAAGGAAATTTGTGGCTCCTCTCAGATTACAGAACTTTCTGTCACCGAAATGTGAGGAAAATTTGTTTTTTTAAGCCAAACTTTGAGGTTTGCAAAGGATTTTGGGTAACAGAACCTGGTCAGAGCCCCACAAGTCACCCCATCTTGGATTCCCCTAGGTCACTAGTTTTCAAAAATGCACAGCTTTGGTAGGATTCCTTAGGTGCCGGCTGAGCTAGAGGCCAAAATCTACAGGTAGGCACTTTGCAAAAACACCTCTGTTTTCGTTCAAAAAATGTGATGTGTCCACGTTGTGTTTTGGGGCGTTTCCTGTCACGGGCGCTAGGCCTACCTACACAAGTGAGGTATCATTTTTATCGGGAGACTTAGGGGAACACTGGGTGGAAGGAAATTTGTGGGTCCTCTCAGATTACAGAACTTTCTGTCACCGAAATGTGAGGAAAAAGTGTTTTTTTAGCCAAACTTTGAGGTTTGCAAAGGATTTTGAGTAACAGAACCTGGTCAGAGCCTCACAAGTCACCCCATCTTGCATTCCCCTAGTTCTCTAGTTTTCAAAAATGCACAGGTTTTGTAGGTTTCCCTAGGTGCCGGCTGAGCTAGAGGCCAAAATCTACAGGTAGGCACTTTGCAAAAAACACCTCTATTTTCTTTCAAAAAATGTGATGTGTCCACGTTGCGTTTTGGGGCATTTCCTATCGCGGGCGCTAGGCCTACCCACACAAGTGAGGTATAATTTTTATCGGGAGACTTGGGGGAACGCTGGGTGGAAGGAAATTTGTGGCTCCTCTCTGATTCCAGAACTTTCTGTCACCAGAATTTGAGGAAAATGTGTTTTTTTAACCAAAGTTTGAGGTTTGCAAAGCATTCTGGGTAACAGAACCTGGTCAGAGCCCCACAAGTCACCCCATCTTGGATTCCCCTAGGTCTCTAAATTTAAAAAATGCAGAGGCTTGGCAGGTTTCCCTAGGTGCCGGCTGAGCTGGAGGCCAAAATCTACAGGTAGGCACTTTGCAAAAAACACCTCTGTTTTCTTTAAAAAAAATGTGATGTGTCCACGTTGCATTTTGGGGCGTTTTCTGTCACGGGCGCTAGGCCTACCCACACAAGTGAGGTATAATTTTTATCGGGAGACTTGGGGGAACACTGGGTGGAATGAAATTTGTTGGTCCTCTCAGAATACAGAACTTTCTGTCACCGAAATGTGAGGAAAACTTGTTTTTTTAGCCAAATTTTGAGGTTTGCAAAGGATTCTGGGTAACAGAACCTGGTCAGAGCCCCACAAGTCACCCCATCTTGGATTCCCCTAGGTCTCTAGTTTTCAAAAATGCACAGGTTTGGTAGGTTTCCCTAGGTGCCGGCTGAGCTAGAGGCCAAAATCTACAGGTAGGCACTTTACAAAAAATACCTCTATTTTCTTTAAAAAAATGTGATGTGTCCACGTTGCGTTTTGGGGCATTTCGTATCGCGGGCGCTAGGCCTACACACACAAGTGAGGTATAATTTTTATCGGGAGACTTGGGGGAACGCTGGGTGGAAGGAAATTTGTGCCTCTTCTCTGATTCCAGAACTTTCTGTCACCAGAATTTGAGGAAAATGTGTTTTTTTTAGCCAAAGTTTGAGGTTTGCAAAGGATTCTGGGTAACAGAACCTGGTCAGAGCCCCACAAGTCACCCCATCTTGGATTCCCCTAGGTCTCTAAATTTAAAAAATGCAAAGGTTTGGTAGGTTTCCCAAGGTGCCGGCTGAGCTAGTGGCCAAAATCTACAGGTAGGCACTTTGCAAAAAACACCTCTGTTTTCTTTAAAAAAATGTGATGTGTCCACGTTGCATTTTGGGGCGTTTCCTGTCGCGGGCGCTAGGCCTACCCACACAAGTGAGGTATCATTTTTATCGGGAGACTTGGGGGAACGCTGGGTGGAAGGAAATTTGTGGCTCCTCTCAGATTACAGAACTTTCTGTCACCGAAATGTGAGTAAAACGTGTTTTTTTAGCCAAACTTTGAGGTTTGCAAAGGATTCTGGGTAACAGAACCTGGTCAGAGCCCCACAAGTCACCCCATTTTGGATTCCCCTAGGTCTCTAGTTTTAAAAAATGCACAGGTTTGGTAGGTTTCCCTAGGTGCCGGCTGAGCTAGAGTCCAAAATCTACAGATAGGCACTTTGCAAAAAACACCTCTATTTTCTTTCAAAAAATGTGATGTGTCCACGTTGCGTTTTGGGGCACTTCCTGTTGCGGGCGCTAAGCCTACCCACACAAGTGAGGTACCACTTTTATCGGGAGACTTGGGGAAACGCTGGGTGGAAGTAAATTTGTGGCTCCTCTCAGATTCCAGAACTTTCTGTCACCGAAATGTGAGGAAAACGTGTTTTTTTAGCCAAACTTTGAGGTTTGCAAAGGATTCTGGGTAACAGAACCTGGTCAGAGCCCCACAAGTCACCGCATCTTAGATTCCCCTAGGTCTCTAGTTTTCATAAATGCACAGGTTTGGTAGGTTTCCCTAGGTGCCGGCTGAGCTAGAGGCCAAAATCTACAGGTAGGCACTTTGCAAAAAAAACACCTCTGTTTTCTTTAAAAAAATGTGATGTGTCCACGTTGTGTTTTGGGGCGTTTCCTGTCATGGGCGCTAGGCCTACCCACACAAGTGAGGTATAATTTTTATCGGGAGACTTGGGGGAACGCTGGGTGGAAGGAAATTTGTGGCTCCTCTCAGATTACAGAACTTTCTGTCACCGATATGTGAGGAAAATGTGTTTTTTTAGCCAAACTTTGAGGTTTGCAAAGGATTTTGGGTAACAGAACCTGGTCAGAGCCCCACAAGTCACCCCATCTTGGATTCCCCTAGGTCACTAGTTTTCAAAAATACACAGCTTTGGTAGGTTTCCCTAGGTGCCGGCTGAGCTAGAGGCCAAAATCTACAGGTAGGCACTTTGCAAAAACACCTCTGTTTTCGTTCAAAAAATGTGATGTGTCCACGTTGTGTTTTGGGGCGTTTCCTGTCACGGGCGCTAGGCCTACCCACACAAGTGAGGTATCATTTTTATCAGGAGACTTGGGGAAACACTGGGTGGAAGGAAATTTGTGGGTCCTCTCAGATTACAGAACTTTCTGTCACCGAAATGTGAGGAAAACTTGTTTTTTTAGCCAAATTTTGAGGTTTGCAAAGGATTCTGGGTAACAGAACCTGGTCAGAGCTGCAAGAGTCACCCCATCTTGGATTCCCCTAGGTCTCTAGTTTTCAAAAATGCACAGGTTCGGTAGGTTTCCCTAGGTGCCGGCTGAGCTAGAGGCCAAAATCTACAGGTAGGCACTTTGCAAAAAACACCTCTATTTTCTTTAAAAAAATGTGATGTGTCCACGTTGCGTTTTGGGGCATTTCCTATCGCGGGCGCAAGGCCTACCCACACAAGTGAGGTATAATTTTTATCGGGAGACTTGGGGGAACGCTGGGTGGAAGTAAATTTGTGGCTCCTCTCTGATTCCAGAACTTTCTGTCACCAGAATTTGAGGAAAATGTGTTTTTTTAGCCAAAGTTTGAGGTTTGCAAAGGATTCTGGGTAACAGAACCTGGTCAGAGCCCCAAAAGTCACCCCATCTTGGATTCCCCTAGGTCTCTAAATTTAAAAAATGCAGAGGTTTGGTAGGTTTCCCTAGGTGCCGGCTGAGCTAGAGGCCAAAATCTACAGGTAGGCACTTTGCAAAAAACACCTCTGTTTTCTTTAAAAAAATGTGATGTGTCAACATTGCATTTTGGGGCGTTTCCTGTCGCGGGCGCTAGGCCTACCCACACAAGTGAGGTATCATTTTTATCGGGAGACTTGGGGGAACGCTGGGTGGAAGGAAATTTGTGGCTCCTCTCAGATTACAGAACTTTCTGTCACCGAAATTTGAGGAAAACGTGTTTTTTTAGCCAAACTTTGAGGTTTGCAAAGGATTCTGGGTAACAGAACCTGGTCAGAGCCCCACAAGTCACCCCATCTTAGATTCCCCTAGGTCTCTAGTTTTCAAAAATGCACAGGTTTGGTAGGTTTCCCTAGGTGCCGGCTGAGCTAGAGGCCAAAATCTACAGATAGGCACTTTGCAAAAAACACCTCTATTTTCATTAAAAAAATGTGATGTGTCCACGTTGCGTTTTGGGGCATTTGCTGTCGCTGGCGCTAAGCCTACCCACACAAGTGAGGTACCATTTTTATCGGGAGACTTGGGGAAACGCTGGGTGGAATGAAATTTGTGGCTCCTCTCAGATTCCAGAACTTTCTGTCACCGAAATGTGAGGAAAACGTGTTTTTTTAGCCAAACTTTGAGGTATGCAAAGGATTCTGGGTAACAAAACCTGGTCAGAGCCCCACAAGTCACCCCATCTTAGATTCCCCTAGGTCTCTAATTTTCATAAATGCACAGGTTTGGTAGGTTTCCCTAGGTGCCAGCTGAGCTAGAGGCCAAAATCTACAGGTAGGCACTTTGCAAAAAACACCTTTGTTTTCTTTAAAAAAATGTGATGTGTCCACGTTGTGTTTTGGGGCGTTTCCTGTCATGGGCGCTAGGCCTACCCACACAAGTGAGGTATAATTTTTATCGGGAGACTTGGGGGAACGCTGGGTGGAAGGAAATTTGTGGCTCCTCTCAGATTACAGAACTTTCTGTCACCGAAATGTGAGGAAAATTTGTTTTTTTAAGCCAAACTTTGAGGTTTGCAAAGGATTTTGGGTAACAGAACCTGGTCAGAGCCCCACAAGTCACCCCATCTTGGATTCCCCTAGGTCACTAGTTTTCAAAAATGCACAGCTTTGGTAGGATTCCTTAGGTGCCGGCTGAGCTAGAGGCCAAAATCTACAGGTAGGCACTTTGCAAAAACACCTCTGTTTTCGTTCAAAAAATGTGATGTGTCCACGTTGTGTTTTGGGGCGTTTCCTGTCACGGGCGCTAGGCCTACCTACACAAGTGAGGTATCATTTTTATCGGGAGACTTAGGGGAACACTGGGTGGAAGGAAATTTGTGGGTCCTCTCAGATTACAGAACTTTCTGTCACCGAAATGTGAGGAAAAAGTGTTTTTTTAGCCAAACTTTGAGGTTTGCAAAGGATTTTGAGTAACAGAACCTGGTCAGAGCCTCACAAGTCACCCCATCTTGCATTCCCCTAGTTCTCTAGTTTTCAAAAATGCACAGGTTTTGTAGGTTTCCCTAGGTGCCGGCTGAGCTAGAGGCCAAAATCTACAGATAGGCACTTTGCAAAAAACACCTCTATTTTCTTTCAAAAAATTTGATGTGTGCACGTTGCGTTTTGGGGCATTTCCTGTCGCGGGCACTAAGCCTACCCACACAAGTGAGGTACCATTTTTATCGGGAGACTTGGGAAAATGCTGGGTGGAAGGAAATTTGTGGCTCCTCTCAGATTCCAGAACTTTCTGTCACCGAAATGTGAGGAAAACGTGTTTTTTTAGCCAAACTTTGAGGTTTGCAAAGGATTCTGGGTAACAGAACCTGGTCAGAGACCCACAAGTCACCCCATCTTGGATTCCCCTAGGTCTCTAAATTTAAAAAATGCAGAGGTTTGGTAGGTTTCCCTAGGTGCCGGCTGAGCTAGAGGCCAAAATCTACAGGTAGGCACTTTGCAAAAAACACCTCTGTTTTCTTTAAAAAAATGTGATGTGTCCACGTTGCATTTTGGGGCGTTTCCTGTCGCGGGCGCTAGGCCTACCCACACAAGTGAGGTATAATTTTTATCGGGAGACTTGGGGGAACGCTGGGTGGAAGGAAATTTGTGGCTCCTCTCTGATTCCAGAACTTTCTGTCACCAGAATTTGAGGAAAATGTGTTTTTTTAACCAAAGTTTGAGGTTTGCAAAGCATTCTGGGTAACAGAACCTGGTCAGAGCCCCACAAGTCACCCCATCTTGGATTCCCCTAGGTCTCTAAATTAAAAAAATGCAGAGGCTTGGCAGGTTTCCCTAGGTGCCGGCTGAGCTGGAGGCCAAAATCTACAGGTAGGCACTTTGCAAAAAACACCTCTGTTTTCTTTAAAAAAAAATGTGATGTGTCCACGTTGCATTTTGGGGCGTTTTCTGTCACGGGCGCTAGGCCTACCCACACAAGTGAGGTATAATGTTTATCGGGAGACTTGGGGGAACACTGGGTGGAATGAAATTTGTGGGTCCTCTCAGAATACAAAACTTTCTGTCACCGAAATGTGAGGAAAACTTGTTTTTTTAGCCAAATTTTGAGGTTTGCAAAGGATTCTGGGTAACAGAACCTGGTCAGAGCCCCACAAGTCACCCCATCTTGGATTCCCCTAGGTCTCTAGTTTTCAAAAATGCACAGGTTTGGTAGGTTTCCCTAGGTGCCGGCTGAGCTAGAGGCCAAAATCTACAGGTAGGCACTTTACAAAAAATACCTCTATTTTCTTTAAAAAAATGTGATGTGTCCACGTTGCGTTTTGGGGCATTTCGTATCGCGGGCGCTAGGCCTACACACACAAGTGAGGTATAATTTTTATCGGGAGACTTGGGGGAACGCTGGGTGGAAGGAAATTTGTGCCTCTTCTCTGATTCCAGAACTTTCTGTCACCAGAATTTGAGGAAAATGTGTTTTTTTTAGCCAAAGTTTGAGGTTTGCAAAGGATTCTGGGTAACAGAACCTGGTCAGAGCCCCACAAGTCACCCCATCTTGGATTCCCCTAGGTCTCTAAATTTAAAAAATGCAAAGGTTTGGTAGGTTTCCCAAGGTGCCGGCTGAGCTAGAGGCCAAAATCTACAGGTAGGCACTTTGCAAAAAACACCTCTGTTTTCTTTAAAAAAATGTGATGTGTCCACGTTGCATTTTGGGGCGTTTCCTGTCGCGGGCGCTAGGCCTACCCACACAAGTGAGGTATCATTTTTATCGGGAGACTTGGGGGAACGCTGGGTGGAAGGAAATTTGTGTCTCCTCTCAGATTACAGAACTTTCTGTCACCGAAATGTGAGTAAAACGTGTTTTTTTAGCCAAACTTTGAGGTTTGCAAAGGATTCTGGGTAACAGAACCTGGTCAGAGCCCCACAAGTCACCCCATTTTGGATTCCCCTAAGTCTCTAGTTTTAAAAAATGCACAGGTTTGGTAGGTTTCCCTAGGTGCCGGCTGAGCTAGAGGCCAAAATCTACAGATAGGCACTTTGCAAAAAACACCTCTATTTTCTTTCAAAAAATGTGATGTGTCCACGTTGCGTTTTGGGGCATTTCCTGTTGCGGGCGCTAAGCCTACCCACACAAGTGAGGTACCACTTTTATCGGGAGACTTGGGGAAACGCTGGGTGGAAGTAAATTTGTGGCTCCTCTCAGATTCCAGAACTTTCTGTCACCGAAATGTGAGGAAAACGTGTTTTTTTAGCCAAACTTTGAGGTTTGCAAAGGATTCTGGGTAACAGAACCTGGTCAGAGCCCCACAAGTCACCGCATCTTAGATTCCCCTTGGTCTCTAGTTTTCATAAATGCACAGGTTTGGTAGGTTTCCCTAGGTGCCGGCTGAGCTAGAGGCCAAAATCTACAGGTAGGCACTTTGCAAAAAACACCTCTATTTTCTTTAAAAAAATGTGATGTGTCCACGTTGCGTTTTGGGGCATTTCCTATCGCGGGCGCAAGGCCTACCCACACAAGTGAGGTATAATTTTTATCGGGAGACTTGGGGGAACGCTGGGTGGAAGTAAATTTGTGGCTCCTCTCTGATTCCAGAACTTTCTGTCACCAGAATTTGAGGAAAATGTGTTTTTTTAGCCAAAGTTTGAGGTTTGCAAAGGATTCTGGGTAACAGAACCTGGTCAGAGCCCCACAAGTCACCCCATCTTGGATTCCCCTAGGTCTCTAAATTTAAAAAATGCAGAGGTTTGGTAGGTTTCCCTAGGTGCCGGCTGAGCTAGAGGCCAAAATCTACAGGTAGGCACTTTGCAAAAAACACCTCTGTTTTCTTTAAAAAAATGTGATGTGTCCACGTTGCATTTTGGGGCGTTTCCTGTCGCGGGCGCTAGGCCTACCCACACAAGTGAGGTATCATTTTTATCGGGAGACTTGGGGGAACGCTGGGTGGAAGGAAATTTGTGTCTCCTCTCAGATTACAGAACTTTCTGTCACCGAAATGTGAGGAAAACGTGTTTTTTTAGCCAAACTTTGAGGTTTGCAAAGGATTCTGGGTAACAGAACCTGGTCAGAGCCCCACAAGTCACCCCATCTTAGATTCCCCTAGGTCTCTAGTTTAAAAAAATGCACAGGTTTGGTAGGTTTCCCTAGGTGCCGGCTGAGCTAGAGCCCAAAATCTACAGATAGGCACTTTGCAAAAAACACCTCTATTTTCATTAAAAAAATGTGATGTGTCCACGTTGCGTTTTGGGGCATTTCCTGTCGCTGGCGCTAAGCCTACCCACACAAGTGAGGTACCATTTTTATCGGGAGACTTGGGGAAACGCTGGGTGGAATGAAATTTGTGGCTCCTCTCAGATTCCAGAACTTTCTGTCACCGAAATGTGAGGAAAACGTGTTTTTTTAGCCAAACTTTGAGGTATGCAAAGGATTCTGGGTAACAAAACCTGGTCAGAGCCCCACAAGTCACCCCATCTTAGATTCCCCTAGGTCTCTAATTTTCATAAATGCACAGGTTTGGTAGGTTTCCCTAGGTGCCAGCTGAGCTAGAGGCCAAAATCTACAGGTAGGCACTTTGCAAAAAAAACACCTCTGTTTTCTTTCAAAAAATGTGATGTGTCCACGTTGTGTTTTGGGGCGTTTCCTGTCATGGGCGCTAGGCCTACCCACACAAGTGAGGTATAATTTTTATCGGGAGACTTGGGGGAACGCTGGGTGGAAGGAAATTTGTGGCTCCTCTCAGATTACAGAACTTTCTGTCACCGAAATGTGAGGAAAATTTGTTTTTTTAGCCAAACTTTGAGGTTTGCAAAGGATTTTGGGCAACAGAACCTGGTCAGAGCCCCACAAGTCAGCCCATCTTGGATTCCCCTAGGTCACTAGTTTTCAAAAATACACAGCTTTGGTAGGTTTCCCTAGGTGCCGGCTGAGCTAGAGGCCAAAATCTACAGGTAGGCACTTTGCAAAAACACCTCTGTTTTCGTTAAAAAAATGTGATGTGTCCACGTTGTGTTTTGGGGCGTTTCCTGTCACGGGCGCTAGGCCTACCCACACAAGTGAGGTATCATTTTTATCAGGAGACTTGGGGGAACACTGGGTGGAAGGAAATTTGTGGGTCCTCTCAGATTACAGAACTTTCTGTCACCGAAATGTGAGGAAAACTTGTTTTTTTAGCCAAATTTTGAGGTTTGCAAAGGATTCTGGGTAACAGAACCTGGTCAGAGCTCCACAAGTCACCCCATCATGGATTCCCCTAGGTCTCTAGTTTTCGAAAATGCACAGGTTCGGTAGGTTTCCCTAGGTGCCGGCTGAGCTAGAGGCCAAAATCTACAGGTAGGCACTTTGCAAAAAACACCTCTATTTTCTTTCAAAAAATGTGATGTGTCCACGTTGCGTTTTGGGGCATTTCCTATCGCGGGCGCTAGGCCTACCCACACAAGTGAGGTATAATTTTTATCGGGAGACTTGGGGGAACGCTGGGTGGAAGGAAATTTGTGGCTCCTCTCTGATTCCAGAACTTTCTGTCACCAGAATTTGAGGAAAATGTGTTTTTTTAACCAAAGTTTGAGGTTTGCAAAGCATTCTGGGTAACAGAACCTGGTCAGAGCCCCACAAGTCACCCCATCTTGGATTCCCCTAGGTCTCTAAATTTAAAAAATGCAGAGGCTTGGCAGGTTTCCCTAGGTGCCGGCTGAGCTGGAGGCCAAAATCTACAGGTAGGCACTTTGCAAAAAACACCTCTGTTTTCTTTAAAAAAAAATGTGATGTGTCCACATTGCATTTTGGGGCGTTTTCTGTCACGGGCGCTAGGCCTACCCACACAAGTGAGGTATAATGTTTATCGGGAGACTTGGGGGAACACTGGGTGGAATGAAATTTGTGGGTCCTCTCAGAATACAGAACTTTCTGTCACCGAAATGTGAGGAAAACTTGTTTTTTTAGCCAAATTTTGAGGTTTGCAAAGGATTCTGGGTAACAGAACCTGGTCAGAGCCCCACAAGTCACCCCATCTTGGATTCCCCTAGGTCTCTAGTTTTCAAAAATGCAGAGGTTTGGTAGGTTTCCCTAGGTGCCGGCTGAGCTACAGGCCAAAATCTACAGGTAGGCACTTTACAAAAAAGACCTCTATTTTCTTTAAAAAAATGTGATGTGTCCACGTTGCGTTTTGGGGCATTTCGTATCGCGGGCGCTAGGCCTACACACACAAGTGAGGTATAATTTTTATCGGGAGACTTGGGGGAACGCTGGGTGGAAGGAAATTTGTGCCTCTTCTCTGATTCCAGAACTTTCTGTCACCAGAATTTGAGGAAAATGTGTTTTTTTTAGCCAAAGTTTGAGGTTTGCAAAGGATTCTGGGTAACAGAACCTGGTCAGAGCCCCACAAGTCACCCCATCTTGGATTCCCCTAGGTCTCTAAATTTAAAAAATGCAAAGGTTTGGTAGGTTTCTCAAGGTGCCGGCTGAGCTAGAGGCCAAAATCTACAGGTAGGCACTTTGCAAAAAACACCTCTGTTTTCTTTAAAAAAATGTGATGTGTCCACGTTGCATTTTGGGGCGTTTCCTGTCGCGGGCGCTAGGCCTACCCACACAAGTGAGGTATCATTTTTATCGGGAGACTTGGGGGAACGCTGGGTGGAAGGAAATTTGTGTCTCCTCTCAGATTACAGAACTTTATGTCACCGAAATGTGAGTAAAACGTGTTTTTTTAGCCAAACTTTGAGGTTTGCAAAGGATTCTGGGTAACAGAACCTGGTCAGAGCCCCACAAGTCACCCCATTTTGGATTCCCCTAGGTCTCTAGTTTTAAAAGATGCACAGGTTTGGTAGGTTTCCCTAGGTGCCGGCTGAGCTAGAGGCCAAAATCTACAGATAGGCACTTTGCAAAAAACACCTATTTTCTTTCAAAAAATGTGATGTGTCCACGTTGCGTTTTGGGGCATTTCCTGTTGCGGGCGCTAAGCCTACCCACACAAGTGAGGTACCACTTTTATCGGGAGACTTGGGGAAACGCTGGGTGGAAGTAAATTTGTGGCTCCTCTCAGATTCCAGAACTTTCTGTCACCGAAATGTGAGGAAAACGTGTTTTTTTAGCCAAACTTTGAGGTTTGCAAAGGATTCTGGGTAACAGAACCTGGTCAGAGCCCCACAAGTCACCGCATCTTAGATTCCCCTTGGTCTCTAGTTTTCATAAATGCACAGGTTTGGTAGGTTTCCCTAGGTGCCGGCTGAGCTAGAGGCCAAAATCTACAGGTAGGCACTTTGCAAAAAACACCTCTATTTTCTTTAAAAAAATGTGATGTGTCCACGTTGCGTTTTGGGGCATTTCCTATCGCGGGCGCAAGGCCTACCCACACAAGTGAGGTATAATTTTTATCGGGAGACTTGGGGGAACGCTGGGTGGAAGTAAATTTGTGGCTCCTCTCTGACTCCAGAACTTTCTGTCACCAGAATTTGAGGAAAATGTGTTTTTTTAGCCAAAGTTTGAGGTTTGCAAAGGATTCTGGGTAACAGAACCTGGTCAGAGCCCCACAAGTCACCCCATCTTGGATTCCCCTAGGTCTCTAAATTTAAAAAATGCAGAGGTTTGGTAGGTTTCCCTAGGTGCCGGCTGAGCTAGAGGCCAAAATCTACAGGTAGGCACTTTGCAAAAAACACCTCTGTTTTCTTTAAAAAAATGTGATGTGTCCACGTTGCATTTTGGGGCGTTTCCTGTCGCGGGCGCTAGGCCTACCCACACAAGTGAGGTATCATTTTTATCGGGAGACTTGGGGGAACGCTGGGTGGAAGGAAATTTGTGTCTCCTCTCAGATTACAGAACTTTCTGTCACCGAAATGTGAGGAAAACGTGTTTTTTTAGCCAAACTTTGAGGTTTGCAAAGGATTCTGGGTAACAGAACCTGGTCAGAGCCCCACAAGTCACCCCATCTTAGATTCCCCTAGGTCTCTAATTTAAAATAATGCACAGGTTTGGTAGGTTTCCCTAGGTGCCGGCTGAGCTAGAGCCCAAAATCTACAGATAGGCACTTTGCAAAAAACACCTCTATTTTCATTAAAAAAATGTGATGTGTCCACGTTGCGTTTTGGGGCATTTCTTGTCGCTGGCGCTAAGCCTACCCACACAAGTGAGGTACCATTTTTATCGGGAGACTTGGGGAAACGCTGGGTGGAATGAAATTTGTGGCTCCTCTCAGATTCCAGAACTTTCTGTCTCCGAAATGTGAGGAAAACGTGTTTTTTTAGCCAAACTTTGAGGTATGCAAAGGATTCTGGGTAACAAAACCTGGTCAGAGCCCCACAAGTCACCCCATCTTAGATTCCCCTAGGTCTCTAATTTTCATAAATGCACAGGTTTGGTAGGTTTCCCTAGGTGCCAGCTGAGCTAGAGGCCAAAATCTACAGGTAGGCACTTTGCAAAAAAAACACCTCTGTTTTCTTTCAAAAAATGTGATGTGTCCACGTTGTGTTTTGGGGCGTTTCCTGTCATGGGCGCTAGGCCTACCCACACAAGTGAGGTATAATTTTTATCGGGAGACTTGGGGGAACGCTGGGTGGAAGGAAATTTGTGGCTCCTCTCAGATTACAGAACTTTCTGTCACCGAAATGTGAGGAAAATGTGTTTTTTTAGCCAAACTTTGAGGTTTGCAAAGGATTTTGGGTAACAGAACCTGGTCAGAGCCCCACAAGTCACCCCATCTTGGATTCCCCTAGGTCACTAGTTTTCAAAAATACACAGCTTTGGTAGGTTTCCCTAGGTGCCGGCTGAGCTAGAGGCCAAAATCTACAGGTAGGCACTTTGCAAAAACACCTCTGTTTTCGTTCAAAAAATGTGATGTGTCCACGTTGTGTTTTGGGGCGTTTCCTGTCACGGGCGCTAGGCCTACCCACACAAGTGAGGTATCATTTTTATCAGGAGACTTGGGGGAACACTGGGTGGAAGGAAATTTGTGGGTCCTCTCAGATTACAGAACTTTCTGTCACCGAAATGTGAGGAAAACTTGTTTTTTTAGCCAAATTTTGAGGTTTGCAAAGGATTCTGGGTAACAGAACCTGGTCAGAGCTGCAAGAGTCACCCCATCTTGGATTCCCCTAGGGCTCTAGTTTTCAAAAATGCACAGGTTCGGTAAGTTTCCCTAGGTGCCGGCTGAGCTAGAGGCCAAAATCTAAAGGTAGGCACTTTGCAAAAGACACCTCTATTTTCATTAAAAAAATGTGATGTGTCCACGTTGCGTTTTGGGGCATTTCCTGTCGCTGGCGCTAAGCCTACCCACACAAGTGAGGTACCATTTTTATCGGGAGACTTGGGGAAACGCTGGGTGGAATGAAATTTGTGGCTCCTCTCAGATTCCAGAACTTTCTGTCACCGAAATGTGAGGAAAACGTGTTTTTTTAGCCAAACTTTGAGGTATGCAAAGGATTCTGGGTAACAAAACCTGGTCAGAGCCCCACAAGTCACCCCATCTTAGATTCCCCTAGGTCTCTAGTTTTCAAAAATGCACAGGTTTGGTAGGTTTCCCTAGGTGCCGGCTGAGCTAGAGGCCAAAATCTACAGATAGGCACTTTGCAAAAAACACCTCTATTTTCATTAAGAAAAAATGTGATGTGTCCACGTTGCGTTTTGGGGCATTTCCTGTTGCTGGCGCTAAGCCTACCCACACAAGTGAGGTACCATTTTTATCGGGAGACTTGGGGAAACGCTGGGTGGAATGAAATTTGTGGCTCCTCTCAGATTCCAGAACTTTCTGTCACCGAAATGTGAGGAAAACGTGTTTTTTTAGCCAAACTTTGAGGTATGCAAAGGATTCTGGGTAACAAAACCTGGTCAGAGCCCCACAAGTCACCCCATCTTAGATTCCCCTAGGTCTCTAATTTTCATAAATGCACAGGTTTGGTAGGTTTCCCTAGGTGCCAGCTGAGCTAGAGGCCAAAATCTACAGGTAGGCACTTTGCAAAAAACACCTCTGTTTTCTTTAAAAAAATGTGATGTGTCCACGTTGTGTTTTGGGGCGTTTCCTGTCATGGGCGCTAGGCCTACCCACACAAGTGAGGTATAATTTTTATCGGGAGACTTGGGGGAACGCTGGGTGGAAGGAAATTTGTGGCTCCTCTCAGATTACAGAACTTTCTGTCACCGAAATGTGAGGAAAATTTGTTTTTTTAAGCCAAACTTTGAGGTTTGCAAAGGATTTTGGGTAACAGAAACTGGTCAGAGCCCCACAAGTCACCCCATCTTGGATTCCCCTAGGTCACTAGTTTTCAAAAATGCACAGCTTTGGTAGGATTCCTTAGGTGCCGGCTGAGCTAGAGGCCGAAATCTACAGGTAGGCACTTTGCAAAAACACCTCTGTTTTCGTTCAAAAAATGTGATGTGTCCACATTGTGTTTTGGGGCGTTTCCTGTCACGGGCGCTAGGCCTACCCACACAAGTGAGGTATCATTTTTATCGGGAGACTTAGGGGAACACTGGGTGGAAGGAAATTTGTGGGTCCTCTCAGATTACAGAACTTTCTGTTACCGAAATGTGAGGAAAAAGTGTTTTTTTAGCCAAACTTTGAGGTTTGCAAAGGATTTTGAGTAACAGAACCTGGTCAGAGCCTCACAAGTCACCCCATCTTGCATTCCCCTAGTTCTCTAGTTTTCAAAAATGCACAGGTTTTGTAGGTTTCCCTAGATGCCGGCTGAGCTAGAGGCCAAAATCTACAGATAGGCACTTTGCAAAAAACACCTCTATTTTCTTTCAAAAAATTTGATGTGTGCACGTTGCGTTTTGGGGTATTTCCTGTCGCGGGCACTAAGCCTACCCACACAAGTGAGGTACCATTTTTATGGGGAGACTTGAGGAAACGCTGGGTGGAATGAAATTTGTGGCTCCTCTCAGATTCCAGAACTTTCTGTCACCGAAATGTGAGGAAAACGTGTTTTTTTAGCCAAACTTTGAGGTATGCAAAGGATTCTGGGTAACAAAACCTGGTCAGAGCCCCACAAGTCACCCCATCTTAGATTCCCCTAGGTCTCTAATTTTCATAAATGCACAGGTTTGGTAGGTTTCCCTAGGTGCCAGCTGAGCTAGAGGCCAAAATCTACAGGTAGGCACTTTGCAAAAAACACCTCTGTTTTCTTTAAAAAAATGTGATGTGTCCACGTTGTGTTTTGGGGCGTTTCCTGTCATGGGCGCTAGGCCTACCCACACAAGTGAGGTATAATTTTTATCGGGAGACTTGGGGGAACGCTGGGTGGAAGGAAATTTGTGGCTCCTCTCAGATTACAGAACTTTCTGTCACCGAAATGTGAGGAAAATTTGTTTTTTTAAGCCAAACTTTGAGGTTTGAAAAGGATTTTGGGTAACAGAACC
This sequence comes from Pleurodeles waltl, assembly GCF_031143425.1. Taxonomy (NCBI): domain Eukaryota; kingdom Metazoa; phylum Chordata; class Amphibia; order Caudata; family Salamandridae; genus Pleurodeles; species Pleurodeles waltl. The sequence goes on from NW_027150395.1 coordinate 1,347,546, forward strand.
TGGTCAGAGCCCCACAAGTCACCCCATCTTGGATTCCCCTAGGTCACTAGTTTTCAAAAATGCACAGCTTTGGTAGGATTCCTTAGGTGCCGGCTGAGCTAGAGGCCAAAATCTACAGGTAGGCACTTTGCAAAAACACCTCTGTTTTCGTTCAAAAAATGTGATGTGTCCACGTTGTGTTTGGGGGCGTTTCCTGTCACGGGCGCTAGGCCTACCCACACAAGTGAGGTATCATTTTTATCGGGAGACTTAGGGGAACACTGGGTGGAAGGAAATTTGTGGGTCCTCTCAGATTACAGAACTTTCTGTCACCGAAATGTGAGGAAAAAGTGTTTTTTTAGCCAAACTTTGAGGTTTGCAAAGGATTTTGAGTAACAGAACCTGGTCAGAGCCCCACAAGTCACCCCATCTTGGATTCCCCTAGGTCTCTAAATTTAAAAAATGCAGAGGTTTGGTAGGTTTCCCTAGGTGCCGGCTGAGCAAGAGGCCAAAATCTACAGGTAGGCACTTTGCAAAAAACACCTCTATTTTCTTTAAAAAAATGTGATGTGTCCACGTTGCGTTTTGGGGCATTTCCTATCGCGGGCGCAAGGCCTACCCACACAAGTGAGGTATAATTTTTATCTGGAGACTTGGGGGAACGCTGGGTGGAAGTAAATTTGTGGCTCCTCTCTGATTCCAGAACTTTCTGTCACCAGAATTTGAGGAAAATGTGTTTTTTTAGCCAAAGTTTGAGGTTTGCAAAGGATTCTGGGTAACAGAACCTGGTCAGAGCCCCACAAGTCACCCCATCTTGGATTCCCCTAGGTCTCTAAATTTAAAAAATGCAGAGGTTTGGTAGGTTTCCCTAGGTGCCGGCTGAGCTAGAGGCCAAAATCTACAGGTAGGCACTTTGCAAAAAACACCTCTGTTTTCTTTAAAAAAATGTGATGTGTCCACGTTGCATTTTGGGGCGTTTCCTGTTTCGGGCGCTAGGCCTACCCACACAAGTGAGGTATCATTTTTATCGGGAGACTTGGGGGAACGCTGGGTGGAAGGAAGTTTGTGTCTCCTCTCAGATTACAGAACTTTCTGTCACCGAAATGTGAGGAAAACGTGTTTTTTTAGCCAAACTTTGAGGTTTGCAAAGGATTCTGGGTAACAGAACCTGGTCAGAGCCCCACAAGTCACCCCATCTTAGATTCCCCTAGGTCTCTAGTTTTCAAAAATGCACAGGTTTGGTAGGTTTCCCTAGGTGCCGGCTGAGCTAGAGGCCAAAATCTACAGATAGGCACTTTGCAAAAAACACCTCTATTTTCATTAAAAAAATGTGATGTGTCCACGTTGCGTTTTGGGGCATTTCCTGTCGCTGGCGCTAAGCCTACCCACACAAGTGAGGTACCATTTTTATCGGGAGACTTGGGGAAACGCTGGGTGGAATGAAATTTGTGGCTCCTCTCAGATTCCAGAACTTTCTGTCACCGAAATGTGAGGAAAACGTGTTTTTTTAGCCAAACTTTGAGGTATGCAAAGGATTCTGGGTAACAAAACCTGGTCAGAGCCCCACAAGTCACCCCATCTTAGATTCCCCTAGGTCTCTAATTTTCATAAATGCACAGGTTTGGTAGGTTTCCCTAGGTGCCAGCTGAGCTAGAGGCCAAAATCTACAGGTAGGCACTTTGCAAAAAACACCTCTGTTTTCTTTAAAAAAATGTGATGTGTCCACGTTGTGTTTTGGGGCGTTTCCTGTCATGGGCGCTAGGCCTACCCACACAAGTGAGGTATAATTTTTATCGGGAGACTTGGGGGAACGCTGGGTGGAAGGAAATTTGTGGCTCCTCTCAGATTACAGAACTTTCTGTCACCGAAATGTGAGGAAAATTTGTTTTTTTAAGCCAAACTTTGAGGTTTGCAAAGGATTTTGGGTAACAGAAACTGGTCAGAGCCCCACAAGTCACCCCATCTTGGATTCCCCTAGGTCACTAGTTTTCAAAAATGCACAGCTTTGGTAGGATTCCTTAGGTGCCGGCTGAGCTAGAGGCCGAAATCTACAGGTAGGCACTTTGCAAAAACACCTCTGTTTTCGTTCAAAAAATGTGATGTGTCCACATTGTGTTTTGGGGCGTTTCCTGTCACGGGCGCTAGGCCTACCCACACAAGTGAGGTATCATTTTTATCGGGAGACTTAGGGGAACACTGGGTGGAAGGAAATTTGTGGGTCCTCTCAGATTACAGAACTTTCTGTTACCGAAATGTGAGGAAAAAGTGTTTTTTTAGCCAAACTTTGAGGTTTGCAAAGGATTTTGAGTAACAGAACCTGGTCAGAGCCTCACAAGTCACCCCATCTTGCATTCCCCTAGTTTTCAAAAATGCACAGGTTTTGTAGGTTTCCCTAGGTGCCGGCTGAGCTAGAGGCCAAAATCTACAGATAGGCACTTTGCAAAAAACACCTCTATTTTCTTTCAAAAAATTTGATGTGTGCACGTTGCGTTTTGGGGTATTTCCTGTCGCGGGCACTAAGCCTACCCACACAAGTGAGGTACCATTTTTATCGGGAGACTTGGGAAAATGCTGGGTGGAAGGAAATTTGTGGCTCCTCTCAGATTCCAGAACTTTCTGTCACCGAAATGTGAGGAAAACGTGTTTTTTTAGCCAAACTTTGAGGTTTGCAAAGGATTCTGGGTAACAGAACCTGGTCAGAGACCCACAAGTCACCCCATCTTAGATTCCCCTAGGTCTCTAGTTTTCATAAATGCACAGGTTTGGTAGGTTTCCCTAGGTGCCGGCTGAGCTAGAGGCCAAAATCTACAGGTAGGCACTTTGCAAAAAACACCTCTGTTTTCTTTAAAAAAAATGTATGTGTCCACGTTGTGTTTTGGGGCGTTTCCTGTCATGGGCGCTAGGCCTACCCACACAAGTGAGGTATAATTTTTATCGGGAGCCTTGGTGGAACGCTGGGTGGAATGAAATTTGTGGCTCCTCTCAGATTACAGAACTTTCTGTCACCGAAATGTGAGGAAAACGTGTTTTTTTAGCCAAACTTTGAGGTTTGCAAAGGATTCTGGGTAACAGAACCTGGTCAGAGCCCCACAAGTCACCCCATCTTGGATTCCCCTAGGTTTCTAGTTTTCAAAAATGCACAGGTTTGGTAGGTTTCCCTAGGTGCTGGCTGAGCTAGAGGCCAAAATCTACAGGTAGGCACTTTGCAAAAAACACCTCTGTTTTCTTTAAAAAAAATTGATGTGTCCACGTTGCGTTTTGGGGCATTTCCTATCGCGGGCGCTAGGCCTACCCACACAAGTGAGGTATCATTTTTATCGGGAGACTTGGGGGAACGCTGGGTGGAAGGAAATTTGTGGCTCATCTCAGATTACAGAACTTTCTGTCACCGAAATGTGAGGAAAACGTGTTTTTTTAGCCAAACTTTGAGGTTTGCAAATGATTCTGGGTAACAGAACCTGGTCAGAGCCCCACAAGTCACCCCATCTTGGATTCCCCTAGGTTTCTAGTTTTCAAAAATGCACAGGTTTGGTAGGTTTCCCTAGGTGCCGGCTGAGCTAGAGGCCAATATCTACAGGTAGGCACTTTGCAAAAAACACCTCTGTTTTCTTTAAAAAAAATTGATGTGTCCACGTTGCGTTTTGGGGCATTTCCTATCGCGGGCGCTAGGCCTACCCACACAAGTGAGGTATCATTTTTATCGGGAGACTTGGGGGAACGCTGGGTGGAAGGAAATTTGTGGCTCATCTCAGATTACAGAACTTTCTGTCACCGAAATGTGAGGAAAACGTGTTTTTTTAGCCAAACTTTGAGGTTTGCAAAGGATTCTGGGTAACAGAACCTGGTCAGAGCCCCACAAGTCACCCCATCTTGGATTCCCCTAGGTCACTAGTTTTCCAAAATGCACAGGTTTGGTAGGTTTCCCTAGGTGCCGGCTGAGCTAGAGACCAAAATCTACAGGTAGGCACTTTGCAAAAACACCTCTGTTTTCCTTAAAAAAATGTGATGTGTCCACGTTGTGTTTTGGGGCGTTTCCTGTCACGGGCGCTAGGCCTACCCACACAAGTGATGTATCATTTTTATCGGGAGACTTGGGGGAACACTGGGTGGAATGAAATTTGTGGGTCCTCTCAGAATACAGAACTTTCTGTCACCGAAATGTGAGGAAAACTTGTTTTTTTAGCCAAATTTTGAGGTTTGCAAAGCATTCTGGGTAACAGAATCTGGTCAGAGCCCCACAATTTACCCCATCGTGGATTCCCCTAGGTCTCTAGTTTTCAAAAATGCACAGGTTTGGTAGGTTTCCCTAGGTGCCGGCTGAGCTAGATGCCAAAATCTACAGGTAGGCACTTTACAAAAAACACCTCTATTTTCTTTAAAAAAATGTGATGTGTCCACGTTGCGTTTTGGGGCATTTCCTATCGCGGGCGCTAGGCCTACACACACAAGTGAGGTATAATTTTTATCGGGAGACTTGGGGGAACGCTGGGTGGAAGGAAATGTGTGTCTCCTCTCTGATTCCAGAACTTTCTGTCACCAGAATTTGAGGAAAATGTGTTTTTTTTAGCCAAAGTTTGAGGTTTGCAAAGGATTCTGGGTAACAGAACCTGGTCAGAGCCCCACAAGTCACCCCATCTTGGATTCCCCTAGGTCTCTAAATTTAAAAAATGCAGAGGTTTGGTAGGTTTCCCTAGGTGCCGGCTGAGCTAGAGGCCAAAATCTACAGGTAGGCACTTTGCAAAAAACACCTCTGTTTTCTTTAAAAAAATGTGATGTGTCCAAGTTGCATTTTGGGGCGTTTCCTGTCGCGAGCGCTAGGCCTACCCACACAAGTGAGGTATCATTTTTATCGGGAGACTTGGGGGAACACTGGGTGGAAGGAAATTTGTGGGTCCTCTCAGATTACAGAACTTTCTGTCAGAGAAATATGAGGAAAATGTGTTTTTTTAGCCAAACTTTGAGGTTTGCAAAGGATTTTGGGTAACAGAACCTGGTCAGAGCCCCACAAGTCACCCCATCTTGGATTCCCCTAGGTCACTAGTTTTCAAAAATGCACAGCTTTGGTAGGTTTCCCTTGGTGCCGGCTGAGCTAGATGCCAAAATCTACAGGTAGGCACTTTGCAAAAACACCTCTGTTTTCGTTCAAAAAATGTGATGTGTCCACGTTGTGTTTTGGGGCGTTTCCTGTCACGGGCGCTAGGCCTACCCACACAAGTGAGGGATCATTTTTATCGGGAGACTTGGGGGAACACTGGGTGGAAGGAAATTTGTGAGTCCTCTCAGATTACAGAACTTTCTATCACCGAAATGTGAGGAAAACTTGTTTTTTTAGCCAAATTTTGAGGTTTGCAAAGGATTCTGGGTAACAGAACCTGGTCAGAGCTCCACAAGTCACCCCATCATGGATTCCCCTAGGTCTCTAGTTTTCAAAAATGCACAGGTTCGGTAGGTTTCCCTAGGTGCCGGCTGAGCTAGAGGCCAAAATCTACAGGTAGGCACTTTGCAAAAAACACCTCTATTTTCTTTCAAAAAATGTGATGTGTCCACGTTGCGTTTTGGGGCATTTCCTATCGCGGGCGCTAGGCCTACCCACACAAGTGAGGTATAATTTTTATCGGGAGACTTGGGGGAACGCTGGGTGGAAGGAAATTTGTGGCTCCTCTCTGATTCCAGAACTTTCTGTCACCAGAATTTGAGGAAAATGAGTTTTTTTAACCAAAGTTTGAGGTTTGCAAAGGATTCTGGGTAACAGAACCTGGTCAGAGCCCCACAAGTCACCCCATCTTGGATTCCCCTAGTTCTCTAAATTTAAAAAATGCAGAGGCTTGGCAGGTTTCCCTAGGTGCCGGCTGAGCTGGAGGCCAAAATCTACAGGTAGGCACTTTGCAAAAAACACCTCTGTTTTCTTTAAAAAAATGTGATGTGTCCACGTTGCATTTTGGGGCGTTTTCTGTCGCGGGCGCTAGGCCTACCCACACAAGTGAGGAATCATTTTTATCGGGAGACTTGGGGGAACGCTGGGTGGAAGGAAATTTGTGGCTCATCTCAGATTACAGAACTTTCTGTCACCGAAATGTGAGGAAAACGTGTTTTTTTAGCCAAACTTTGAGGTTTGCAAAGGATTCTGGGTAACAGAACCTGGTCAGAGCCCCACAAGTCACCCCATCTTGGATTCCCCTAGGTTTCTAGTTTTAAAAAATGCACAGGTTTGGTAGGTTTCCCTAGGTGCCGGCTGAGCTAGAGGCCAAAATCTACAGGTAGGCACTTTGCAAAAAACACCTCTGTTTTCTTTAAAAAAAATTGATGTGTCCACGTTGCGTTTTGGGGCATCTCCTATCGCGGGAGCTAGGCCTACCCACACAAGTGAGGTATCATTTTTATCGGGAGACTTGGTGGAACGCTGGGTGGAAGGAAATTTGTGGCTCATCTCAGATTACAGAACTTTCTGTCACCGAAATGTGAGGAAAACGTGTTTTTTTTAGCCAAACTTTGAGGTTTGCAAAGGATTCTGGGTAACAGAACCTGGTCAGAGCCCCACAAGTCACCCCATCTTGGATTCCCCTAGGTCACTAGTTTTCCAAAATGCACAGGTTTGGTAGGTTTCCCTAGGTGCCGGCTGAGCTAGAGACCAAAATCTACAGGTAGGCACTTTGCAAAAACACCTCTGTTTTACTTAAAAAAATGTGATGTGTCCACGTTGTGTTTTGGGGCGTTTCCTGTCACGGGCGCTTGGCCTACCCACACAAGTGAGGTATCATTTTTATCGGGAGACTTGGGGGAACACTGGGTGGAATTAAATTTGTGAGTCCTCTCAGAATACAGAACTTTCTGTCACCGAAATGTGAGGAAAACTTGTTTTTTTAGCCAAATTTTGAGGTTTGCAAAGGATTCTGGGTAACAGAACCTGGTCAGAGCCCCACAAGTCACCCCATCTTGGATTCCCCTAGGTCTCTAGTTTTCAAAAATGCACAGGTTTGGTAGGTTTCCCTAGGTGCCAGCTGAGCTAGATGCCAAAATCTACAGGTAGGCACTTTACAAAAAACACCTCTATTTTCTTTAAAAAAATGTGATGTGTCCACGTTGCGTTTTGGGGCATTTCCTATCGCGGGCGCTAGGCCTACACACACAAGTGAGGTATAATTTTTATCGGGAGACTTGGGGGAACGCTGGGTGGAAGGAAATTTGTGCCTCCTCTCTGATTCCAGAACTTTCTGTCACCAGAATTTGAGGAAAATGTGTTTTTTTTAGCCAAAGTTTGAGGTTTGCAAAGGATTCTGGGTAACAGAACCTGGTCAGAGCCCCACAAGTCACCCAATCTTGGATTCCCCTAGGTCTCTAAATTTAAAAAATGCAGAGGTTTGGTAGGTTTCCCTAGGTACCGGCTGAGCTAGAGGCCAAAATCTACAGGTAGGCACTTTGCAAAAAACACCTCTGTTTTCTTTAAAAAAATGTGATGTGTCCACGTTGCATTTTGGGGCGTTTCCTGTCGCGGGCGCTAGGCCTACCCACACAAGTGAGGTATCATTTTTATCGGGAAACTTGGGGGAACGCTGGGTGGAAGGAAATTTGTGGCTCCTCTCAGATTACAGAACTTTCTGTCACCGAAATGTGAGGAAAACGTGTTTTTTTAGCCAAACTTTGAGGTTTGCAAAGGATTCTGGGTAACAGAACCTGGTCAGAGCCCCACAAGTCACCCCATCTTGGATTCCCCTAGGTTTCTAGTTTTCAAAAATGCACAGGTTTGGTAGGTTTCCCTAGGTGCCGGCTGAGCTAGAGGCCAATATCTACAGGTAGGCACTTTGCAAAAAAAACCTCTGTTTTCTTGAAAAAAAATTGATGTGTCCACGTTGCGTTTTGGGGCATTTCCTATCGCGGGCGCTAGGCCTACCCACACAAGTGAGGTATCATTTTTATCGGGAGACTTGGGGGAACGCTGGGTGGAAGGAAATTTGTGGCTCATCTCAGATTACAGAACTTTCTGTCACCGAAATGTGAGGAAAACGTGTTTTTTTAGCCAAACTTTGAGGTTTGCAAAGGATTCTGGGTAACAGAACCTGGTCAGAGCACCACAAGTCACCCCATCTTGGATTCCCCTAGGTCACTAGTTTTCCAAAATGCACAGGTTTGGTAGGTTTCCCTAGGTGCCGGCTGAGCTAGAGACCAAAATCTACAGATAGGCACTTTGCAAAAAACACCTCTATTTTCTTTAAAAAAATGTGATGTGTCCACGTTGCGTTTTGGGGCATTTCCTGTCGCGGGCGCTAAGCCTACCCACACAAGTGAGGTACCACTTTTATCGGGAGACTTGGGGAAACGCTGGGTGGAAGGAAATTTGTGGCTCCTCTCAGATTCCAGAACTTTCTGTCACCGAAATGTGAGGAAAACGTGTTTTTTTAGCCAAACTTTGAGGTTTGCAAAGGATTCTGGGTAACAGAACCTGGTCAGAGCCCCACAAGTCACCACATCTTAGATTCCCCTAGGTCTCTAGTTTTCATAAATGCACAGGTTTGGTAGGTTTCCCTAGGTGCCGGCTGAGCTAGAGGCCAAAATCTATAGGTAGGCACTTTGCAAAAAAAACACCTCTGTTTTCTTTCAAAAAATGTGATGTGTCCACGTTGTGTTTTGGGGCGTTTCCTGTCATGGGCGCTAGGCCTACCCACACAAGTGAGGTATCATTTTTATCGGGAGACTTGGGGGAACGCTGGGTGGAAGGAACTTTGTGGCTCCTCTCAGATTACAGAACTTTCTGTCACCGAAATGTGAGGAAAATGTGTTTTTTTAGCCAAACTTTGAGGTTTGCAAAGGATTTTGGGTAACAGAACCTGGTCAGAGCCCCACAAGTCACGCCATCTTGGATTCCCCTAGGTCACTAGTTTTCAAAAATGCACAGGTTTGGTAGGTTTCCCTAGGTGCCGGCTGAGCTAGAGGCCAAAATCTACAGGTAGGCACTTTGCAAAAAACACCTCTATTTTCTTTCAAAAAATGTGATGTGTCCACGTTGCGTTTTGGGGCATTTCCTATCGCGGGCGCTAGGTCTACCCACACAAGTGAGGTATAATTTTTATCGGGAGACTTAGGGGAACGCTGGGTGGAAGGAAATTTGTGGCTCCTCTCTGATTCCAGAACTTTCTGTCACCAGAATTTGAGGAAAATGTGTTTTTTTTAGCCAAAGTTTGAGGTTTGCAAAGGATTCTGGGTAACAGAACCTGGTCAGAGCCCCACAAGTCACCCCATCTTGGATTCCCCTAGGTCTCTAAATTTAAAAAATGCAGAGGTTTGGTAGGTTTCCCTAGGTGCCGGCTGAGCTAGAGGCCAAAATCTACAGGTAGGCACTTTGCAAAAAACACCTCTGTTTTCTTGAAAAAAATGTGATGTGTCCACGTTGCATTTTGGGGCGTTTCCTGTCGCGGGCGCTAGGCCTACCCACACAAGTGAGGTATCATTTTTATCAGGAGACTTGGGGGAACGCTGGGTGGAAGGAAATTTGTGGCTCCTCTCAGATTACAGAACTTTCTGTCACCGAAATGTGAGGAAAACATGTTTTTTTAGCCAAACTTTGAGGTTTGCAAAGGATTCTGGGTAACAGAACCTGGTCAGAGCCCCTCAAGTCACCCCATCTTGGATTCCTCTAGGTCTCTAAATTTAAAAAATGCAGAGGTTTGGTAGGTTTCCCTATGTGCCGGCTGAGCTAGAGGCCAAAATCTAAAGTAGGCACTTTGCAAAAAACACCTCTGTTTTCTTTAAAAAAATGTGATGTGTCCACGTTGCATTTTGGGGCGTTTCCTGTCGCGGGCGCTAGGCCTACCCACACAAGTGAGGTATCATTTTTATCGGGAGACTTGGGGGAACGCTGGGTGGAAGGAAATTTGTGGCTCCTCTCAGATTACAGAACTTTCTGTCACCGAAATGTGAGGAAAACGTGTTTTTTTAGCCAAACTTTGAGGTTTGCAAAGGATTCTGGGTAACAGAACCTGGTCAGAGCCCCACAAGTCACCCCATCTTGGATTCCCCTAGGTCTCTAAATTTAAAAAATGCAGATGTTTGGTAGGTTTCTCTAGGTGCCGGCTGAGCTAGAGGCCAAAATCTACAGGTAGGCACTTTGCAAAAAACACCTCTGTTTTCTTTAAAAAAATGTGATGTGTCCACGTTGCATTTTGGGGCGTTTCCTGTCGCGGGCGCTAGGCCTACCCACACAAGTGAGGTATAATTTTTATCGGGAGACTTGGGGGAACGCTGGGTGGAAGGAAATTTGTGGCTCCTCTCAGATTACAGAACTTTCTGTCACCGAAATGTGAGGAAAATGTGTTTTTTTAGCCAAACTTTGAGGTTTGCAAAGGATTCTGGGTAACGAACCTGGTCAGAGCCCCACAAGTCACCCCATCTTGGATTCCCCTGGGTCTCTAGTTTTCAAAAATGCACAGGTTTGGTAGGTTTCCCTAGATGCCGGCTGAGCTAGAGGCCAAAATCTACAGGTAGGCACTTTGCAAAAACACCACTGTTTTCGTTCAAAAAATGTGATGTGTCCACGTTGTGTTTTTGGGCGTTTCCTGTCACGGGCGCTAGGCCTACCCACACAAGTGAGGTATCATTTTTATCGGGAGACTTGGGGGAACACTGGGTGGAAGGAAATTTGTGGGTCCTCTCAGATTACAGAACTTTCTGTCAGAGAAATATGAGGAAAATTTGTTTTTTTAGCCAAACTTTGAGGTTTGCAAAGGATTTTGGGTAACAGAACCTGGTCAGAGCCCCACAAGTCACCCCATCTTGGATTCCCCTAGGTCACTAGTTTTCAAAAATGCACAGCTTTGGTAGGTTTCCCTAGGTGCCGGCTCAGCTAGATGCCAAAATCGACAGGTAGGCACTTTGCAAAAACACCTCTGTTTTCGTTCAAAAAATGTGATGTGTCCACGTTGTGTTTTGGGGCGTTTCCTGTCACGGGCGCTAGGCCTACCCACACAAGTGAGGTATCATTTTTATCGGGAGACTTGGGGGAACACTGGGTGGAAGGAAATTTGTGGGTCCTCTCAGATTACAGAACTTTCTATCACCGAAATGTGAGGAAAACTTTTTTTTTTTAGCCAAATTTTGAGGTTTGCAAAGGATTATGGGTAACAGAACCTGGTCAGAGCTCCACAAGTCACCCCATCATGGATTCCCCTAGGTCTCTAGTTTTCAAAAATGCACAGGTTCGGTAGGTTTCCCTAGGTGCCGGCTGAGCTAGAGGCCAAAATCTACAGGTAGGCACTTTGCAAAAAACACCTCTATTTTCTTTCAAAAAATGTGATGTGTCCACGTGGCGTTTTGGGGCATTTCCTATCGCGGGCGCTAGGCCGACCCACACAAGTGAGGTATAATTTTTATCGGGAGACTTGGGGGAACGCTGGGTGGAAGGAAATTAGTGGCTCCTCTCTGATTCCAGAACTTTCTGTCACCAGAATTTGAGGAAAATGTGTTTTTTAACCAAAGTTTGAGGTTTGCAAAGGATTCTGGGTAACAGAACCTGGTCAGAGCCCCACAAGTCACCCCATCTTGGATTCCCCTAGGTCTCTAAATTTAAAAAATGCAGAGGCTTGGCAGGTTTCCCTAGGTGCCGGCTCAGCTAGAGGCCAAAATCTACAGGTAGGCACTTTGCAAAAACACCTCTGTTTTCTTTAAAAAAATGTGATGTGTCCACGTTGCATTTTGGGGCGTTTTCTGTCGCGGGCGCTAGGCCTACCCACACAAGTGAGGTATCATTTTTATCGGGAGACTTGGGGGAACGCTGGGTGGAAGGAAATTTGTGGCTCATCTCAGATTACAGAACTTTCTGTCACCGAAATGTGAGGAAAACGTGTTTTTTTAGCCAAACTTTGAGGTTTGCAAAGGATTCTTGGTAACAGAACCTGGTCAGAGCCCCACAAGTCACCCCATCTTGGATTCCCCTAGGTTTCTAGTTTTCAAAAATGCACAGGTTTGGTAGGTTTCCCTAGGTGCCGGCTGAGCTAGAGGCCAAAATCTACAGGTAGGCACTTTGCAAAAAACACCTCTGTTTTCTTTAAAAAAAATTGATGTGTCCACGTTGCGTTTTGGGGCATTTCCTATCGCGGGCGCTAGGCCTACCCACACAAGTGAGGTATCATTTTTATCGGGAGACTTGGGGGAACGCTGGGTGGAAGGAAATTTGTGGCTCATCTCAGATTACAGAACTTTCTGTCACCGAAATGTGAGGAAAACGTGTTTTTTTAGCCAAACTTTGAGGTTTGCAAAGGATTCTGGGTAACAGAACCTGGTCAGAGCCCCACAAGTCACCCCATCTTGGATTCCCCTAGGTTTCTAGTTTTCAAAAATGCACAGGTTTGGTAGGTTTCCCTAGGTTTTCCTGAGCTAGAGGCCAATATCTACAGGTAGGCACTTTTCAAAAAACACCTCTGTTTTCTTTAAAAAAAATTGATGTGTCCACGTTGCGTTTTGGAGCATTTCCTATCGCGGGCGCTAGGCCTACCCACACAAGTGAGGTATCATTTTTATCGGGAGACTTGGGGGAACGCTGGGTGGAAGGAAATTTGTGGCTCATCTCAGATTACAGAACTTTCTGTCACCGAAATGTGAGGAAAACGTGTTTTTTTAGCCAAACTTTGAGGTTTGCAAAGGATTCTGGGTAACAGAACCTGTTCAGAGCCCCACAAGTCACCCCATCTTGGATTGCCCTAGGTCACTAGTTTTCCAAAATGCACAGGTTTGGTAGGTTTCCCTAGGTGCCGGCTGAGCTAGAGACCAAAATCTACAGGTAGGCACTTTGCAAAAACACCTCTGTTTTCCTTAAAAAAATGTGATGTGTCCACGTTGTGTTTTGGGGCGTTTCCTGTCACGGGCGCTAGGCCTACCCACACAAGTGAGGTATCATTTTTATCGGGAGACTTGGGGGAACACTGGGTGGAATGAAATTTGTGGGTCCTCTCAGAATACAGAACTTTCTGTCACCGAAATGTGAGGAAAACTTGTTTTTTTAGCCAAATTTTGAGGTTTGCAAAGCATTCTGGGTAACAGAATCTGGTCAGAGCCCCACAAGTCACCCCATCGTGGATTCCCCTAGGTCTCTAGTTTTCAAAAATGCACAGGTTTGGTAGGTTTCCCTAGGTGCCGGCTGAGCTAGATGCCAAAATCTACAGGTAGGCACTTTACAAAAAACACCTCTATTTTCTTTAAAAAAATGTGATGTGTCCACGTTGCGTTTTGGGGCATTTCCTATCGCGGGCGCTAGGCCTACACACACAAGTGAGGTATAATTTTTATCGGGAGACTTGGGGGAACGCTGGGTGGAAGGAAATTTGTGCCTCCTCTCTGATTCCAGAACTTTCTGTCACCAGAATTTGAGGAAAATGTGTTTTTTTTATCCAAAGTTTGAGGTTTGCAAAGGATTCTGGGTAACAGAACCTGGTCAGAGCCCCACAAGTCACCCCATCTTGGATTCCCCTAGGTCTCTAAATTTAAAAAATGCAGAGGTTTGGTAGGTTTCCCTAGGTGCCGGCTGAGCTAGAGGCCAAAATCTACAGGTAGGCACTTTGCAAAAAACACCTCTGTTTTCTTTAAAAAAATGTGATGTGTCCAAGTTGCATTTTGGGGCGTTTCCTGTCGCGAGCGCTAGGCCTACCCACACAAGTGAGGTATCATTTGTATCGGGAGACTTGGGGGAACACTGGGTGGAAGGAAATTTGTGGGTCCTCTCAGATTACAGAACTTTCTGTCAGAGAAATATGAGGAAAATGTGTTTTTTTAGCCAAACTTTGAGGTTTGCAAACGATTTTGGGTAACAGAACCTGGTCAGAGCCCCACAAGTCACCCCATCTTGGATTCCCCTAGGTCACTAGTTTTCAAAAATGCACAGCTTTGGTAGGTTTCCCTAGGTGCCGGCTGAGCTAGATGCCAAAATCTACAGGTAGGCACTTTGCAAAAACACCTCTGTTTTCGTTCAAAAAATGTGATGTGTCCAGGTTGTGTTTTGGGGCGTGTCCTGTCACGGGCGCTAGGCCTACCCACACAAGTGAGGTATCATTTTTATCGGGAGACTTGGGGGAACACTGGGTGGAAGGAAATTTATGGGTCCTCTCAGATTACAGAACTTTCTATCACCGAAATGTGAGGAAAACTTGTTTTTTTAGCCAAATTTTGAGGTTTGCAAAGGATTCTGGGTAACAGAACCTGGTCAGAGCTCCACAAGTCACCCCATCATGGATTCCCCTAGGTCTCTAGTTTTCAAAAATGCACAGGTTCGGTAGGTTTCCCTAGGTGCCGGCTGAGCTAGAGGCCAAAATCTACAGGTAGGCACTTTGCAAAAAACACCTCTATTTTCTTTCAAAAAATGTGATGTGTCCACGTTGCGTTTTGGGGCATTTCCTATCGCGGGCGCTAGGCCTACCCACACAAGTGAGGTATAATTTTTATCGGGAGACTTGGGGGAACGCTGGGTGGAAGGAAATTTGTGGCTCCTCTCTGATTCCAGAACTTTCTGTCACCAGAATTTGAGGAAAATGTGTTTTTTTAACCAAAGTTTGAGGTTTGCAAAGGATTCTGGGTAACAGAACCTGGTCAGAGCCCCACAAGTCACCCCATCTTGGATTCCCCTAGTTCTCTAAATTTAAAAAATGCAGAGGCTTGGCAGGTTTCCCTAGGTGCCGGCTGAGCTGGAGGCCAAAATCTACAGGTAGGCACTTTGCAAAAAACACCTCTGTTTTCTTTAAAAAAATGTGATGTGTCCATGTTGCATTTTGGGGCGTTTTCTGTCGCGGGCGCTAGGCCTACCCACACAAGTGAGGTATCATTTTTATCGGGAGACTTGGGGGAACGCTGGGTGGAAGGAAATTTGTGGCTCATCTCAGAATACAGAACTTTCTGTCACCGAAATGTGAGGAAAACTTGTTTTTTTAGCCAAATTTTGAGGTTTGCAAAGGATTCTGGGTAACAGAACCTGGTCAGAGCCCCACAAGTCACCCCATCTTGGATTCCCCTAGGTCTCTAGTTTTCAAAAATGCACAGGTTTGGTAGGTTTCCCTAGGTGCCGGCTGAGCTAGATGCCAAAATCTACAGGTAGGCACTTTACAAAAAACACCTCTATTTTCTTTAAAAAAATGTGATGTGTCCACGTTGCGTTTTGGGGCATTTCCTATCGCGGGCGCTAGGCCTACACACACAAGTGAGGTATAATTTTTATCGGGAGACTTGGGGGAACGCTGGGTGGAAGGAAATTTGTGCCTCCTCTCTGATTCCAGAACTTTCTGTCACCAGAATTTGAGGAAAATTTGTTTTTTTTAGCCAAAGTTTGAGGTTTGCAAAGGATTCTGGGTAACAGAACCTGGTCAGAGCCCCACAAGTCACCCCATCTTGGATTCCCCTAGGTCTCTAAATTTAAAAAATGCAGAGGTTTTGTAGGTTTCCCTAGGTGCCGGCTGAGCTAGAGGCCAAAATCTACAGGTAGGCACTTTGCAAAAAACACCTCTGTTTTCTTTAAAAAAATGTGATGTGTCCACGTTGCATTTTGGGGCGTTTCCTGTCGCGGGCGCTAGGCCTACCCACACAAGTGAGGTATCATTTTTATCGGGAGACTTGGGGGAACGCTGGGTGGAAGGAAATTTGTGGCTCCTCTCAGATTACAAAACTTTCTGTCACCGAAATGTGAGGAAAACGTGTTTTTTTAGCCAAACTTTGAGGTTTGCAAAGGATTCTGGGTAACAGAACCTGGTCAGAGCCCCACAAGTCACCCCATCTTGGATTCCCCTAGGTTTCTAGTTTTCAAAAATGCACAGGTTTGGTACGTTTCCCTAGGTGCCGGCTGAGCTAGAGGCCAATATCTACAGGTAGGCACTTTGCAAAAAACACCTCTGTTTTCTTTAAAAAAAATTGATGTGTCCACGTTGCGTTTTGGGGCATTTCCTATCGCGGGCGCTAGGCCTACCCACACAAGTGAGGTATCATTTTTATCGGGAGACTTGGGGGAACGCTGGGTGGAAGGAAATTTGTGGCTCATCTCAGATTACAGAACTTTCTGTCACCGAAATGTGAGGAAAACGTGTTTTTTTAGCCAAACTTTGAGGTTTGCAAAGGATTCTGGGTAACAGAACCTGGTCAGAGCCCCACAAGTCACCCCATCTTGGATTCCCCTAGGTCACTAGTTTTCCAAAATGCACAGGTTTGGTAGGTTTCCCTAGGTGCCGGCTGAGCTAGAGACCAAAATCTACAGATATGCACTTTGCAAAAAACACCTCTATTTTCTTTAAAAAAATGTGATGTGTCCACGTTGCGTTTTGGAGCATTTCCTGTCGCGGGCGCTAAGCCTACCCACACAAGTGAGGTACCACTTTTATCGGGAGACTTGGGGAAACGCTGGGTGGAAGGAAATTTGTGGCTCCTCTCAGATTCCAGAACTTTCTGTCACCGAAATGTGAGGAAAACGTGTTTTTTTAGCCAAACTTTGAGGTTTGCAAAGGATTCTGGGTAACAGAACCTGGTCAGAGCCCCACAAGTCACCACATCTTAGATTCCCCTAGGTCTCTAGTTTTCATAAATGCACAGGTTTGGTAGGTTTCCCTAGGTGCCGGCTGAGCTAAAGGCCAAAATCTACAGGTAGGCACTTTGCAAAAAAAACACCTCTGTTTTCTTTCAAAAATGTAATGTGTCCACGTTGTGTTTTGGGGCGTTTCCTGTCATGGGCGCTAGGCCTACCCACACAAGTGAGGTATAATTTTTATCGGGAGACTTGGGGGAACGCTGGGTGGAAGGAAATTTGTGGCTCCTCTCAGATTACAGAACTTTCTGTCACCGAAATGTGAGGAAAATGTGTTTTTTTAGCCAAACTTTGAGGTTTGCAAAGGATTTTGGGTAACAGAACCTGGTCAGAGCCCCACAAGTCACCCCATCTTGGATTCCCCTTGGTCACTAGTTTTCAAAAATGCACAGGTTTGGTAGGTTTCCCTAGGTGCCGGCTGAGCTAGAGGCCAAAATCTACAGGTAGGCACTTTGCAAAAAACACCTCTATTTTCTTTCAAAAAATGTGATGTGTCCACGTTGCGTTTTGGGGCATTTCCTATCGCGGGCGCTAGGTCTACCCACACAAGTGAGGTATAATTTTTATCGGGAGACTTGGGGGAACGCTGGGTGGAAGGAAATTTGTGGCTCCTCTCTGATTCCAGAACTTTCTGTCACCAGAATTTGAGGAAAATGTGTTTTTTTTAGCCAATGTTTGAGGTTTGCAAAGGATTCTGGGTAACATAACCTGGTCAGAGCCCCACAAGTCACCCCATCTTGGATTCCCCTAGGTCTCTAAATTTAAAAAATGCAGAGGTTTGGTAGGTTTCCCTAGGTGCCGGCTGAGCTAGAGGCCAAAATCTACATGTAGGCACTTTGCAAAAAACACCTCTGTTTTCTTGAAAAAAATGTGATGTGTCCACGTTGCATTTTGGGGCGTTTCCTATCGCGGGCGCTAGGCCTACCCACACAAGTGAGGTATAATTTTTATCGGGAGACTTGGGGGAACGCTGGGTGGAAGGAAATTTGTGGCTCCTCTCAGATTACAGAACTTTCTGTCACCGAAATGTGAGGAAAACGTGTTTTTTTAGCCAAACTTTGAGGTTTGCAAAGGATTCTGGGTAACAGAACCTGGTCAGAGCCCCACAAGTCACCCCATCTTGGATTCCCCTAGGTCTCTAAATTTAAAAAATGCAGATGTTTGGTAGGTTTCCCTAGGTGCCGGCTGAGCTAGAGGCCAAAATCTACAGGTAGGCACTTTGCAAAAAACACCTCTGTTTTCTTTAAAAAAATGTGATGTGTCCACGTTGCATTTTGGGGCGTTTCCTGTCGCGGGCGCTAGGCCTACCCACACAAGTGAGGTATAATTTTTATCGGGAGACTTGGGGGAACGCTGGGTGGAAGGAAATTTGTGGCTCCTCTCAGATTACAGAACTTTCTGTCACCGAAATGTGAGGAAAACGTGTTTTTTTAGCCAACCTTTGAGGTTTGCAAAGGATTCTGGGTAACAGAACCTGGTCAGAGCCCCACAAGTCACCCCATCTTGGATTCCCCTAGGTC
Source organism: Pleurodeles waltl (assembly GCF_031143425.1). Lineage (NCBI taxonomy): Eukaryota > Metazoa > Chordata > Amphibia > Caudata > Salamandridae > Pleurodeles > Pleurodeles waltl. Next base: position 1,365,582 of record NW_027150395.1, read on the forward strand.
TCTAAATTTAAAAAATGCAGAGGTTTGGTAGGTTTCCCTAGGTGCCGGCTGAGCTAGAGGCCAAAATCTACAGGTAGGCACTTTGCAAAAAACACCTCTGTTTTCTTAAAAAAAAATTGATGTGTCTACGTTGTGTTTTGGGGCATTTCCTATCACGGGCGCTAGGCCTACCCACACAAGTGAGGTATCATTTTTATCGGGAGACTTGGGGGAACGCTGGGTGGAAGGAAATTTGTGGCTCATCTCAGATTACAGAACTTTCTGTCACCGAAATGTGAGGAAAACGTGTTTTTTTAGCCAAACTTTGAGGTTTGCAAAGGATTCTGGGTAACAGAACCTGGTCAGAGCCCCACAAGTCACCCCATCTTGGATTCCCCTAGGTCACTAGTTTTCCAAAATGCACAGGTTTGGTAGGTTTCCCTAGGTGCCGGCTGAGCTAGAGACCAAAATCTACAGGTAGGCACTTTGCAAAAACACCTCTGTTTTCCTTAAAAAAATGTGATGTGTCCACGTTGTGTTTTGGGGCGTTACCTGTCACGGGCGCTAGGCCTACCCACACAAGTGAGGTATCATTTTTATCGGGAGACTTGGGGGAACACTGGGTGGAATTAAATTTGTGGGTCCTCTCAGAATACAGAACTTTCTGTCACCGAAATGTGAGGAAAACTTGTTTTTTTAGCCAAACTTTGAGGTTTGCAAAGGATTCTGGGTAACAGAACCTGGTCAGAGCCCCACAAGTCACCCCATCTTGGATTCCCCTAGGTTTCTAGTTTTCAAAAATGCACAGGTTTGGTAGGTTTCCCTAGGTGCCGGCTGAGCTAGAGGCCAATATCTACAGGTAGGCACTTTACAAAAAACACCTCTATTTTCTTTAAAAAAATGTGATGTGTCCACTTTGCGTTTTGGGGCATTTCCTATCGCGGGCGCTAGGCCTACACACACAAGTGAGGTATAATTTTTATCGGGAGACTTGGGGGAACGCTGGGTGGAAGGAAATTTGTGCCTCCTCTCTGATTCCAGAACTTTCTGTCACCAGAATTTGAGGAAAATGTGGTTTTTTTAGCCAAAGTTTGAGGTTTGCAAAGGATTCTGGGTAACAGAACCTGGTCAGAGCCCCACAAGTCACCCAATCTTGGATTCCCCTAGGTCTCTAAATTTAAAAAATGCAGAGGTTTGGTAGGTTTCCCTAGGTGCCGGCTGAGCTAGAGGCCAAAATCTACAGGTAGGCACTTTGCAAAAAACACCTCTGTTTTCTTTAAAAAAATGTGATGTGTCCACGTTGCATTTTGGGGCGTTTCCTGTCGCGGGCGCTAGGCCTACCCACACAAGTGAGGTATCATTTTTATCGGGAGACTTGGGGGAACGCTGGGTGGAAGGAAATTTGTGGCTCCTCTCAGATTACAGAACTTTCTGTCACCGAAATGTGAGGAAAACGTGTTTTTTTAGCCAAACTTTGAGGTTTGCAAAGGATTCTGGGTAACAGAACCTGGTCAGAGCCCCACAAGTCACCCCATCTTGGATTCCCCTAGGTTTCTAGTTTTCAAAAATGCACAGGTTTGGTAGGTTTCACTAGGTGCCGGCTGAGCTAGAGGCCAATATCTACAGGTAGGCACTTTGCAAAAAACACCTCTGTTTTCTTTAAAAAAAATTGATGTGTCCACGTTGCGTTTTGGGGCATTTCCTATCGCGGGCGCTAGGCCTACCCACACAAGTGAGGTATCATTTTTATCGGGAGACTTGGGGGAACGCTGGGTGGAAGGAAATTTGTGGCTCATCTCAGATTACAGAACTTTCTGTCACCGAAATGTGAGGAAAACGTGTTTTTTTATCCAAACTTTGAGGTTTGCAAAGGATTCTGGGTAACAGAACCTGGTCAGAGCCCCACAAGTCACCCCATCTTGGATTCCCCTAGGTCACTAGTATTCCAAAATGCACAGGTTTGGTAGGTTTCCCTAGGTGCCGGCTGAGCTAGAGACCAAAATCTACAGATAGGCACTTTGCAAAAAACACCTCTATTTTCTTTAAAAAAATGTGATGTGTCCACGTTGCGTTTTGGGGCATTTCCTGTCACGGGCGCTAAGCCTACCCACACAAGTGAGGTACCACTTTTATCGGGAGACTTGGGGAAACGCTGGGTGGAAGGAAATTTGTGGCTCCTCTCAGATTCCAGAACTTTCTGTCACCGAAATGTGAGGAAAATGTGTTTTTTTAGCCAAACTTTGAGGTTTGCAAAGGATTCTGGGTAACAGAACCTGGTCAGAGCCCCACAAGTCACCACATCTTAGATTCCCCTAGGTCTCTAGTTTTCATAAATGCACAGGTTTGGTAGGTTTCCCTAGGTGCCGGCTGAGCTAGAGGCCAAAATCTACAGGTAGGCACTTTGCAAAAAAAACACCTCTGTTTTCTTTCAAAAAATGTGATGTGTCCACGTTGTGTTTTGGGGCGTTTCCTGTCATGGGCGCTAGGCCTACCCACACAAGTGAGGTATAATTTTTATCGGGAGACTTGGGGGAACGCTGGGTGGAAGGAAATTTGTGGCTCCTCTCAGATTACAGAACTTTCTGTCACCGAAATGTGAGGAAAATGTGTTTTTTTAGCCAAACTTTGAGGTTTGCAAAGGATTTTGGGTAACAGAACCTGGTCAGAGCCCCACAAGTCACCCCATCTTGGATTCCCCTAGGTCACTAGTTTTCAAAAATGCACAGGTTTGGTAGGTTTCCCTAGGTGCCGGCTGAGCTAGAGGCCAAAATCTACAGGTAGGCACTTTGCAAAAAACACCTCTATTTTCTTTCAAAAAATGTGATGTGTCCACGTTGCGTTTTGGGGCATTTCCTATCGCGGGCGCTAGGTCTACCCACACAAGTGAGGTATCATTTTTATCGGGAGACTTGGGGTAACGCTGGGTGGAAGGAAATTTGTGGCTCCTCTCTGATTCCAGAACTTTCTGTCACCAGAATTTGAGGAAAATGTGTTTTTTTTAGCCAAAGTTTGAGGTTTGCAAAGGATTCTGGGTAACAGAACCTGGTCAGAGCCCCACAAGTCACCCCATCTTGGATTCCCCTAGGTCTCTAAATTTAAAAAATGCAGAGGTTTGGTAGGTTTCCCTAGGTGCCGGCCGAGCTAGAGGCCAAAATCTACAGGTAGGCACTTTGCAAAAAACACCTCTGTTTTCTTGAAAAAAATGTGATGTGTCCACGTTGCATTTTGGGGCGTTTCCTGTCGCGGGCGCTAGGCCTACCCACACAAGTGAGGTATAATTTTTATCGGGAGACTTGGGGGAACGCTGGGTGGAAGGAAATTTGTGGCTCCTCTCAGATTACAGAACTTTCTGTCACCGAAATGTGAGGAAAACGTGTTTTTTTAGCCAAACTTTGAGGTTTGCAAAGGATTCTGGGTAACAGAACCTGGTCAGAGCCCCACAAGTCACCCCATCTTGGATTCCCCTAGGTCTCTAAATTTAAAAAATGCTGAAGTTTGGTAGGTTTCCCTAGGTGCCGGCTGAGCTAGAGGCCAAAATCTACAGGTAGGCACTTTGCAAAAAACACCTCTGTTTTCTTTAAAAAAATGTTATGTGTCCACGTTGCATTTTGGGGCGTTTCCTGTCGCGGGCGCTAGGCCTACCGACACAAGTGAGGTATCATTTTTATCGGGAGACTTGGGGGAATGCTGGGTGGAAGGAAATTAGTGGCTCCTCTCAGATTACAGAACTTTCTGTCACCGAAATGTGAGGAAAATGTGTTTTTTTAGCCAAACTTTGAGGTTTGCAAAGGATTCTGGGTAACGAACCTGGTCAGAGCCCCACAAGTCACCCCATCTTGGATTCCCCTAGGTCTCTAGTTTTCAAAAATGCACAGGTTTGGTAGGTTTCCCTAGGTGCCGGCTGAGCTAGAGGCCAAAATCTACAGATAGGCACTTTGCAATAAACACCTCTATTTTCATTCAAAAAATGTGATGTGTCCACGTTGCGTTTTTGGGCATTTCCTGTCGCGGGCGCTAAGCCTACCCACACAAGTGAGGTACCATTTTTATCGGGAGACTTGGGGAAACGCTGGGTGGAAGGAAATTTGTGGCTCCTCTCAGATTCCAGAACTTTCTGTCACCGAAATATGAGGAAAACGTGTTTTTTTAGCCAAACTTTGAGGTTTGCAAAGGATTCTGGGTAACAGAACCTGGTCAGAGCCCCACAAGTCACCCAATCTTAGATTCCCCTAGGTCTCTAGTTTTCATAAATGCACAGGTTTGGTAGGTTTCCCTAGGTGCCGGCTGAGCTAGAGGCCAAAATCTACAGGTAGGCACCTTGCAAAAAACACCTCTGTTTTCTTTAAAAAAATGTGATGTGTCCACGTTGTGTTTTGGGGCGTTTCTTGTCATGGGCGCTAGGCCTACCCACACAAGTGAGGTATAATTTTTATCGGGAGACTTGGGGGAACGCTGTGTGGAAGGAAATTTGTGGCTCCTCTCAGATTACAGAACTTTCTGTCACCGAAATGTGAGGAAAATGTGTTTTTTTAGCCAAACTTTGAGGTTTGCAAAGGATTTTGGGTAACAGAACCTGGTCAGAGCCCCACAAGTCACCCCATCTTGGATTCCCCTAGGTCACTAGTTTTCAAAAATGCACAGCTTTGGTAGGTTTCCCTAGGTGCCGGCTGAGCTAGAGGCCAAAATCTACAGGTAGGCACTTTGCAAAAAAAACACCTCTGTTTTCTTTCAAAAAATGTGATGTGTCCACGTTGTGTTTTGGGGCGTTTCCTGTCATGGGCGCTAGGCCTACCCACACAAGTGAGGTATAATTTTTATCGGGAGACTTGGGGGAACGCTGGGTGGAAGGAAATTTGTGGCTCCTCTCAGATTACAGAACTTTCTGTCACCGAAATGTGAGGAAAATGTGTTTTTTTAGCCAAACTTTGAGGTTTGCAAAGGATTTTGGGTAACAGAACCTGGTCAGAGCCCCACAAGTCACCCCATCTTGGATTCCCCTAGGTTTCTAGTTTTCAAAAATGCACAGGTTTGGTAGGTTTCCCTAGGTTTTCCTGAGCTAGAGGCCAATATCTACAGGTAGGCACTTTTCAAAAAACACCTCTGTTTTCTTTAAAAAAAATTGATGTGTCCACGTTGCGTTTTGGGGCATTTCCTATCGCGGGCGCTAGGCCTACCCACACAAGTGAGGTATAATTTTTATCGGGAGACTTGGGGGAACGCTGGGTGGAAGGAAATTTGTGGCTCATCTCAGATTACAGAACTTTCTGTCACCGAAATGTGAGGAAAACGTGTTTTTTTAGCCAAACTTTGAGGTTTGCAAAGGATTCTGGGTAACAGAACCTGGTCAGAGCCCCACAAGTCACCCCATCTTGGATTCCCCTAGGTCTCTAAATTTAAAAAATGCTGAAGTTTGGTAGGTTTCCCTAGGTGCCGGCTGAGCTAGAGGCCAAAATCTACAGGTAGGCACTTTGCAAAAAACACCTCTGTTTTCTTTAAAAAAATGTTATGTGTCCACGTTGCATTTTGGGGCGTTTCCTGTCGCGGGCGCTAGGCCTACCGACACAAGTGAGGTATCATTTTTATCGGGAGACTTGGGGGAATGCTGGGTGGAAGGAAATTAGTGGCTCCTCTCAGATTACAGAACTTTCTGTCACCGAAATGTGAGGAAAATGTGTTTTTTTAGCCAAACTTTGAGGTTTGCAAAGGATTCTGGGTAACGAACCTGGTCAGAGCCCCACAAGTCACCCCATCTTGGATTCCCCTAGGTCTCTAGTTTTCAAAAATGCACAGGTTTGGTAGGTTTCCCTAGGTGCCGGCTGAGCTAGAGGCCAAAATCTACAGATAGGCACTTTGCAATAAACACCTCTATTTTCATTCAAAAAATGTGATGTGTCCACGTTGCGTTTTTGGGCATTTCCTGTCGCGGGCGCTAAGCCTACCCACACAAGTGAGGTACCATTTTTATCGGGAGACTTGGGGAAACGCTGGGTGGAAGGAAATTTGTGGCTCCTCTCAGATTCCAGAACTTTCTGTCACCGAAATATGAGGAAAACGTGTTTTTTTAGCCAAACTTTGAGGTTTGCAAAGGATTCTGGGTAACAGAACCTGGTCAGAGCCCCACAAGTCACCCAATCTTAGATTCCCCTAGGTCTCTAGTTTTCATAAATGCACAGGTTTGGTAGGTTTCCCTAGGTGCCGGCTGAGCTAGAGGCCAAAATCTACAGGTAGGCACCTTGCAAAAAACACCTCTGTTTTCTTTAAAAAAATGTGATGTGTCCACGTTGTGTTTTGCGGCGTTTCTTGTCATGGGCGCTAGGCCTACCCACACAAGTGAGGTATAATTTTTATCGGGAGACTTGGGGGAACGCTGTGTGGAAGGAAATTTGTGGCTCCTCTCAGATTACAGAACTTTCTGTCACCGAAATGTGAGGAAAATGTGTTTTTTTAGCCAAACTTTGAGGTTTGCAAAGGATTTTGGGTAACAGAACCTGGTCAGAGCCCCACAAGTCACCCCATCTTGGATTCCCCTAGGTCACTAGTTTTCAAAAATGCACAGCTTTGGTAGGTTTCCCTAGGTGCCGGCTGAGCTAGAGGCCAAAATCTACAGGTAGGCACTTTGCAAAAAAAACACCTCTGTTTTCTTTCAAAAAATGTGATGTGTCCACGTTGTGTTTTGGGGCGTTTCCTGTCATGGGCGCTAGGCCTACCCACACAAGTGAGGTATAATTTTTATCGGGAGACTTGGGGGAACGCTGGGTGGAAGGAAATTCGTGGCTCCTCTCAGATTACAGAACTTTCTGTCACCGAAATGTGAGGAAAATGTGTTTTTTTAGCCAAACTTTGAGGTTTGCAAAGGATTTTGGGTAACAGAACCTGGTCAGAGCCCCACAAGTCACCCCATCTTGGATTCCCCTAGGTCACTAGTTTTCAAAAATGCACAGGTTTGGTAGGTTTCCCTAGGTGCCGGCTGAGCTAGAGGCCAAAATCTACAGGTAGGCACTTTGCAAAAAACACCTCTATTTTCTTTCAAAAAATGTGATGTGTCCACGTTGCGTTTTGGGGCATTTCCTATCGCGGGCGCTAGGCCTACCCACACAAGTGAGGTATAATTTTTATCGGGAGACTTGGGGGAACGCTGGGTGGAAGGAAATTTGTGGCTCCTCTCTGATTCCAGAACTTTCTGTCACCAGAATTTGAGGAAAATTTGTTTTTTTTAGCCAAAGTTTGAGGTTTGCAAAGGATTCTGGGTAACAGAACCTGGTCAGAGCCCCACAAGTCACCCCATCTTGGATTCCCCTAGGTCTCTAAATTTAAAAAATGCAGAGGTTTGGTAGGTTTCCCTAGGTGCCGGCTGAGCTAGAGGCCAAAATGTACAGGTAGGCACTTTGCAAAAAACACCTCTGTTTTCTTTAAAAAAATGTGATGAGTCCACGTTGCATTTTGGGGCGTTTCCTGTCGCGGGCGCTAGGCCTACCCACAGAAGTGAGGTATCATTTTTATCGGGAGACTTGGGGGAACGCTGGGTGGAAGGAAATTTGTGGCTCCTCTCAGATTACAGAACTTTCTGTCACCGAAATGTGAGGAAAACGTGTTTTTTTAGCCAAACTTTGAGGTTTGCAAAGGATTCTGGGTAACAGAACCTGGTCAGAGCCCCACAAGTCACCCCATCTTGGATTCCCCTAGGTCACTAGTTTTAAAAAATGCACAGGTTTGGTAGGTTTCCCTAGGTGCCGGCTGAGCTAGATGCCAAAATCTACAGGTAGGCACTTTGCAAAAACACCTCTGTTTTATTTCAAAAAATGTGATGTGTCCACGTTGTGTTTTGGGGCGTTTCCTGTCACGGGCGCTAGGCCTACCCACACAAGTGAGGTATCATTTTTATCGGGAGACTTGGGGGAACACTGGGTAGAAGGAAATTTGTGGGTCCTCTCAGATTACAGAACTTTCTATCACCGAAATGTGAGGAAAACTTGTTTTTTTAGCCAAATTTTGAGGTTTGCAAAGGATTCTGGGTAACAGAACCTGGTCAGAGCTCGACAAGTCACCCCATCATGGATTCCCCTAGGTCTCTAGTTTTCAAAAATGCACAGGTTCGGTAGGTTTCCCTAGGTGCCGGCTGAGCTAGAGGCCAAAATCTACAGGTAGGCACTTTGCAAAAAACACCTCTATTTTCTTTCAAAAAATGTGATGTGTCCACGTTGTGTTTTGGGGCATTTCCTATCGTGGGCGCTAGGCCTACCCACACAAGTGAGGTATAATTTTTATTGGGAGACTTGGGGGAACGCTGGGTGGAAGGAAATTTGTGGCTCCTCTCTGATTCCAGAACTTTCTGTCACCAGAATTTGAGGAAAATGTGTTTTTTTAACCAAAGTTTGAGGTTTGCAAAGGATTCTGGGTAACAGAACCTGGTCAGAGCCCCACAAGTCACCCCATCTTGGATTCCCCTAGGTCTCTAAATTTAAAAAATGCAGAGGCTTGGCAGGTTTCCCTAGGTGCCGGCTGAGCTGGAGGCCAAAATCTACAGGTAGGCACTTTGCAAAAAACACCTCTGTTTTCTTTAAAAAAATGTGATGTGTCCACGTTGCATTTTGGGGCGTTTTCTGTCGCGGGCGCTAGGCCTACCCACACAAGTGAGGTATAATTTTTATCGGGAGACTTGGGGGAACGCTGGGTGGAAGGAAATTTGTGGCTCCTCTCAGATTACAGAACTTTCTGTCACCGAAATGTGAGGAAAACGTGTTTTCTTAGCCAAACTTTGAGGTTTGCAAAGGATTCTGGGTAACAGAACCTGGTCAGAGCCCCACAAGTCACCCCATCTTGGATTCCCCTAGGTCACTAGTTTTCCAAAATGCACAGGTTTGGTAGGTTTCCCTAGGTGCCGGCTGAGCTAGAGACCAAAATCTACAGGTAGGCACTTTGCAAAAACACCTCTGTTTTCTTTAAAAAAATGTGATGTGTCCACGTTGTGTTTTGGGGCGTTTCCTGTCACGGGCGCTAGGCCTACCCACACAAGTGAGGTATCATTTTTATCGGGAGACTTGGGGGAACACTGGGTGGAATGAAATTTGTGGGTCCTCTCAGAATACAGAACTTTCTGTCACCGAAATGTGAGGAAAACTTGTTTTTTTAGCCAAATTTTGAGGTTTGCAAAGGATTCTGGGTAACAGAACCTGGTCAGAGCCCCACAAGTCACCCCATCTTGGATTCCCCTAGGTCTCTAGTTTTCAAAAATGCACAGGTTTGGTAGGTTTCCCTAGGTGCCGGCTGAGCTAGAGGACAAAATCTACAGGTAGGCACTTTACAAAAAACACCTCTATTTTCTTTAAAAAAATGTGATGTGTCCACGTTGCGTTTTGGGGCATTTCCTATCGCGGGCGCTAGGCCTACACACACAAGTGAGGTATAATTTTTATCGGGAGACTTGGGGGAACGCTGGGTGGAAGGAAATTTGTGCCTCCTCTCTGATTCCAGAACTTTCTGTCACCAGAATTTGAGGAAAATGTTTTTTTTTTAGCCAAAGTTTGAGGTTTGCAAAGGATTCTGGGTAACAGAACCTGGTCAGAGCCCCACAAGTCACTCCATCTTGGGTTCCCCTAGGTCTCTAAATTTAAAAAATGCAGAGGTTTGGTAGGTTTCCCTAGGTGCCGGCTGAGCTAGAGGCCAAAATCTACAGGTAGGCACTTTGCAAAAAACACCTCTGTTTTCTTTAAAAAAATGTGATGTGTCCACGTTGCATTTTGGGGCGTTTCCTGTCGCGGGCGCTAGGCCTACCCACACAAGTGAGGTATCATTTTTATCGGGAGACTTGGGGGAACGCTGGGTGGAAGGAAATTTGTGGCTCCTCTCAGATTACAGAACATTCTGTCACCGAAATGTGAGGAAAACGTGTTTTTTTATCCAAACTTTGAGGTTTGCAAAGGATTCTGGGTAACAGAACCTGGTCAGAGCCCCACAAGTCACCCCATTTTGGATTCCCCTAGGTCTCTAGTTTTAAAAAATGCACAGGTTTGGTAGGTTTCCCTAGGTGTCGGCTGAGCTAGAGGCCAAAATCTACAGATAGGCACTTTGCAAAAAACACCTCTATTTTCTTTAAAAAAATGTGATGTGTCCACGTTGCGTTTTGGGGCATTTCCTATCGCGGGCGCTAGGCCTACACACACAAGTGAGGTATAATTTTTATCGGGAGACTTGGGGGAACGCTGGGTGGAAGGAAATTTGTGCCTCCTCTCTGATTCCAGAACTTTCTGTCTCCAGAATTTGAGGAAAATGTGGTTTTTTTAGCCAAAGTTTGAGGTTTGCAAAGGATTCTGGGTAACAGAACCTGGTCAGAGCCCCACAAGTCACCCCATCTTGGATTCCCCTAGGTCTCTAAATTTAAAAAATGCAGAGGTTTGGTAGGTTTCCCTAGGTGCCGGCTGAGCTAGAGGCCAAAATCTACAGGTAGGCACTTTGCAAAAAACACCTCTGTTTTCTTTAAAAAAATGTGATGTGTCCACGTTGCATTTTGGGGCGTTTCCTGTCGCGGGCGCTAGGCCTACCCACACAAGTGAGGTATCATTTTTATCGGGAGACTTGGGGGAACGCTGGGTGGAAGGAAATTTGTGGCTCCTCTCAGATTACAGAACTTTCTGTCACCGAAATGTGAGGAAAACATGTTTTTTTATCCAAACTTTGAGGTTTGCAAAGGATTCTGGGTAACAGAACCTGGTCAGAGCCCCAAAAGTCACCCCATTTTGGATTCCCCTAGGTCTCTAGTTTTAAAAAATGCACAGGTTTGGTAGGTTTCCCTAGGTGCCGGCTGAGCTAGAGGCCAAAATCTACAGATAGGCACTTTGCAAAAAACACCTCTATTTTCTTTAAAAAAATGTGATGTGTCCACGTTGCGTTTTGGGGCATTTCCTGTTGCGGGCGCTAAGCCTACCCACACAAGTGAGGTACCACTTTTATCGGGAGACTTGGGGAAACGCTTGGTGGAAGGAAATTTGTGGCTCCTCTCAGATTCCAGAACTTTCTGTCACCGAAATGTGAGGAAAACGTGTTTTTTTAGCCAAACTTTGAGGTTTGCAAAGGATTCTGGGTAACAGAACCTGGTCAGAGCCCCACAAGTCACCGCATCTTAGATTCCCCTAGGTCTCTAGTTTTCATAAATGCACAGGTTTGGTAGGTTTCCCTAGGTGCCGGCTGAGCTAGAGGCCAAAATCTACAGGTAGGCACTTTGCAAAAAAAACACCTCTGTTTTCTTTAAAAAAATGTGATGTGTTCACGTTGCATTTTGGGGCGTTTCCTGTCGCGGGCGCTAGGCCTACCCACACAAGTGAGGTATCATTTTTATCGGGAGACTTGGGGGAACGCTGGGTGGAAGGGAATTTGTGGCTCCTCTCAGATTACAGAACTTTCTGTCACCGAAATGTGAGGAAAACGTGTTTTTTTAGCCAAACTTTAAGGTTTGCAAAGGATTCTGGGTAACAGAACCTGGTCAGAGCCCCACAAGTCACCCCATCTTGGATTCCCCTAGGTCTCTAAATTTAAAAAATACAGAGGTTTGGTAGGTTTCCCTAGGTGCCGGCTGAGCTAGAGGCCAAAATCTACAGGTAGGCACTTTGCAAAAAACACCTCTGTTTTCTTTAAAAAAATGTGATGTGTCCACGTTGCATTTTGGGGCGTTTCCTGTCGCGGGCGCTAGGCCTACCCACACAAGTGAGGTATCATTTTTATCGGGAGACTTGGGGGAACGCTGGGTGGAAGGAAATTTGTGGCTCCTCTCAGATTACAGAACTTTCTGTCACCGAAATGTGAGGAAAACGTGTTTTTTTAGCCAAACTTTGAGGTTTGCAAAGGATTCTGGGTAACAGAACCTGGTCAGAGCCCCACAAGTCACCCCATCTTGGATTCCCCTAGGTCTCTAAATTTAAAAAATGCAGAGGTTTGGTAGGTTTCCCTAGGTGCCGGCTGAGCTAGAGGCCAAAATCTACAGGTAGGCACTTTGCAAAAAACACCTCTGTTTTCTTTAAAAAAATGTGATGTGTCCACGTTGCATTTTGGGGCGTTTCCTGTCGCGGGCGCTAGGCCTACCCACACAAGTGAGGTATCATTTTTATCGGGAGACTTGGGGGAACGCTGGGTGGAAGGAAATTTGTGGCTCCTCTCAGATTACAGAACTTTCTGTCACCGAAATGTGAGGAAAACGTGTTTTTTTAGCCAAACTTTGAGGTTTGCAAAGGATTCTGGGTAACAGAACCTGGTCAGAGCCCCACAAGTCACCCCATCTTGGATTCCCCTAGGTCTCTAAATTTAAAAAATGCAGAGGTTTGGTAGGTTTCCCTAGGTGCCGGCTGAGCTAGAGGCCAAAATCTACAGGTAGGCACTTTGCAAAAAACACCTCTGTTTTCTTTAAAAAAATGTGATGTGTCCACGTTGCATTTTGGGGCGTTTCCTGTCGCGGGCACTAGGCCTACCCACACAAGTGAGGTATCATTTTTATCGGGAGACTTGGGGGAACGCTGGGTGGAAGGAAATTTGTGGCTCCTCTCAGATTACAGAACTTTCTGTCACCGAAATGTGAGGAAAACGTGTTTTTTTAGCCAAACTTTGAGGTTTGCAAAGGATTCTGGGTAACAGAACCTGGTCAGAGCCCCACAAGTCAACCCCATCTTGGATTCCCCTAGGTCTCTAGTTTTAAAAAATGCACAGGTTTGGTAGGTTTCCCTAGGTGCCGGCTGAGCTAGAGGCCAAAATCTACAGATAGGCACTTTGCAAAAAACACCTCTATTTTCATTCAAAAAATGTGATGTGTCCACGTTGCATTTTGGGGCGTTTCCTGTCGCGGGCGCTAGGCCTACCTACACAAGTGAGGTATCATTTTTATCGGGAGACGTGGGGGAACGCTGGGTGGAAGGAAATTTGTGGCTCCTCTCAGATTACAGTACTTTCTGTCACCGAAATGTGAGGAAAACGTGTTTTTTTAGCCAAACTTTGAGGTTTGCAAAGGATTCTGGGTAACAGAACCTGGTCAGAGCCCCACAAGTCACCCCATCTTGGATACCCCTAGGTCTCTAGTATTCAAAAATGCACAGGTTTGGTAGGTTTCCCTAGGTGCCGGCTGAGCTAGAGGCCAAAATCTACAGATAGGCACTTTGCAAAAAACACCTCTATTTTCATTCAAAAAATGTGATGTGTCCACGTTGCGTTTTGGGGCATTTCCTGTCGCGGGCGCTAAGCCTACCCACACAAGTGAGGTACCATTTTTATCGGGAGACTTGGGGAAACGCTGGGTGGAAGGAAATTTGTGGCTCCTCTCAGATTCCAGAACTTTCTGTCACCGAAATGTGAGGAAAACGTGTTTTTTTTAGCCAAACTTTGAGGTTTGCAAAGGATTCTGGGTAACAGAACCTGGTCAGAGCCCCACAAGTCGCCCCATCTTAGATTCCCCTAGGGCTCTAGTTTTCATAAATGCACAGGTTTGGTAGGTTTCCCTAGGTGCCGGCTGAGCTAGAGGCCAAAATCTACAGGTAGGCACCTTGCAAAAAACACCTCTGTTTTCTTTAAAAAAATGTGATGTGTCCACGTTGCATTTTGGGGCGTTTCCTGTCGCGGGCGCTAGGCCTACCCACACAAGTGAGGTATCATTTTTATCGGGAGACTTGGGGGAACGCTGGGTGGAAGGAAATTTGTGGCTCCTCTCAGATTACAGAACTTTCTGTCACCGAAATGTGAGGAAAATGTGTTTTTTTAGCCAAACTTTGAGGTTTGCAAAGGATTCTGGGTAACAGAACCTGGTCAGAGCCCACAAGTCACCCCATCTTGGATTCCCCTAGGTCTCTAAATTTAAAAAATGCAGAGGTTTGGTAGGTTTCCCTAGGTGCCGGCTGAGCTAGAGGCCAAAATCTACAGGTAGGCACTTTGCAAAAAACACCTCTGTTTTCTTTAAAAAAATGTGATGTGTCCACATTGCATTTTGGGGCGTTTCCTGTCGCGGGCGCTAGGCCTACCCACACAAGTGAGGTATCATTTTTATCGGGAGACTTGGGGGAACGCTGGGTGGAAGGAAATTTGTGGCTCCTCTCAGATTACAGAACTTTCTGTCACCGAAATGTGAGGAAAACGTGTTTTTTTAGCCAAACTTTGAGGTTTGCAAAGGATTCTGGGTAACAGAACCTGGTCAGAGCCCCACAAGTCACCCCATCTTGGATTCCCCTAGGTCTCTAAATTTAAAAAATGCAGAGGTTTGGTAGGTTTCCCTAGGTGCCGGCTGAGCTAGAGGCCAAAATCTACAGGTAGGCACTTTGCAAAAAACACCTCTGTTTTCTTTAAAAAAATGTGATGTGTCCACATTGCATTTTGGGGCGTTTCCTGTCACGGGCGCTAGGCCTACCCACACAAGTGAGGTATCATTTTTATCGGGAGACTTGGGGGAACGCTGGGTGGAAGGAAATTTGTGGCTCCTCTCAGATTACACAACTTTCTGTCACCGAAATGTGAGGAAAACATGTTTTTTTAGCCAAACTTTGAGGTTTGCAAAGGATTCTGGGTAACAGAACCTGGTCAGAGCCCCACAAGTCACCCCATCTTGGATTCCCCTAGGTCTCTAAATTTAAAAAATGCAGAGGTTTGGTAGGTTTCCCTAGGTGCCGGCTGAGCTAGAGGCCAAAATCTACAGGTAGGCACTTTGCAAAAAACACCTCTGTTTTCTTTAAAAAAATGTGATGAGTCCACGTTGCATTTTGGGGCGTTTCCTGTCGCGGGCGCTAGGCCTACCCACACAAGTGAGGTATCATTTTTATCGGGAGACTTGGGGGAACGCTGGGTGGAAGGAAATTTGTGGCTCCTCTCAGATTACAGAACTTTCTGTCACCGAAATGTGAGGAAAACGTGTTTTTTTAGCCAAACTTTGAGGTTTGCAAAGGATTCTGGGTAACAGAACCTGGTCAGAGCCCCACAAGTCACCCCATCTTGGATTCCCCTAGGTCTCTAAATTTAAAAAATGCAGAGGTTTGGTAAGTTTCCCTAGGTGCTGGCTGAGCTAGAGGCCAAAATCTACAGGTAGGCACTTTGCAAAAAACACCTCTGTTTTCTTTAAAAAAATGTGATGTGTCCACATTGCATTTTGGGGCGTTTCCTGTCGCGGGCGCTAGGCCTACCCACACAAGTGAGGTATCATTTTTATCGGGAGACTTGGGGGAACGCTGGGTGGAAGGAAATTTGTGGCTCCTCTCAGATTACAGAACTTTCTGTCACCGAAATGTGAGGAAAACATGTTTTTTTAGCCAAACTTTGAGGTTTGCAAAGGATTCTGGGTAACAGAACCTGGTCAGAGCCCCACAAGTCACCCCATCTTGGATTCCCCTAGGTCTCTAAATTAAAAAAATGCAGAGGTTTGGTAGGTTTCCCTAGGTGCCGGCTGAGCTAGAGGCCAAAATCTACAGGTAGGCACTTTGCAAAAAACACCTCTGTTTTCTTTAAAAAAATGTGATGTGTCCACGTTGCATTTTGGGTAGTTTCCTGTCGCGGGCGCTAGGCCTACCCACACAAGTGAGGTATCATTTTTATCGGGAGACTTGGGGGAACGCTGGGTGGAAGGAAATTTGTGGCTCCTCTCAGATTACAGAACTTTCTGTCACCGAAATGTGAGGAAAACGTGTTTTTTTAGCCAAACTTTGAGGTTTGCAAAGGATTCTGGGTAACAGAACCTGGTCAGAGCCCCACAAGTCACCCCATCTTGGATTCCCCTAGGTCTCTAAATTTAAAAAATGCAGAGGTTTGGTAGGTTTCCCTAGGTGCTGGCTGAGCTAGAGGCCAAAATCTACAGGTAGGCACTTTGCAAAAAACACCTCTGTTTTCTTTAAAAAAATGTGATGTGTCCACGTTGCATTTTGGGGCGTTTCCTGTCGCGGGCGCTAGGCCTACCCACACAAGTGAGGTATCATTTTTATCGGGAGACTTGGGGGAACGCTGGGTGGAAGGAAATTTGTGGCTCCTCTCAGATTACAGAACTTTCTGTCACCGAAATGTGAGGAAAACGTGTTTTTTTAGCCAAACTTTGAGGTTTGCAAAGGATTCTGGGTAACAGAACCTGGTCAGAGCCCCACAAGTCACCCCATCTTGGATTCCCCTAGGTCTCTAGTTTTAAAAAATGCACAGGTTTGGTAGGTTTCCCTAGGTGCCGGCTGAGCTAGAGGCCAAAATCTACAGATAGGCACTTTGCAAAAAACACCTCTATTTTCATTCAAAAAATGTGATGTGTCCACGTTGCGTTTTGGGGCATTTCCTGTCGCGGGCGCTAAGCCTACCCACACAAGTGAGGTACCATTTTTATCGGGAGACTTGGGGAAACGCTGGGTGGAAGGAAATTTGTGGCTCCTCTCAGATTCCAGAACTTTCTGTCACCGAAATGTGAGGAAAACTTGTTTTTTTTAGCCAAACTTTGAGGTTTGCAAAGGATTCTGGGTAACAGAACCTGGTCAGAGCCCCACAAGTCACCCCATCTTGGATTCCCCTAGGTCTCTAGTTTTCAAAAATGCACAGGTTTGGTAGGTTTCCCTAGGTGCCGGCTGAGCTAGAGGCCAAAATCTACAGATAGGCACTTTGCAAAAAACACCTCTATTTTCATTCAAAAAATGTGATGTGTCCACGTTGCATTTTGGGGCGTTTCCTGTCGCGGGCGCTAGGCCTACCCACACAAGTGAGGTATCATTTTTATCGGGAGACTTGGGGGAACGCTGGGTGGAAGGAAATTTGTGGCTCCTCTCAGATTACAGAACTTTCTGTCACCGAAATGTGAGGAAAACGTGTTTTTTTAGCCAAACTTTGAGGTTTGCAAAGGATTCTGGGTAACAGAACCTGGTCAGAGCCCCACAAGTCACCCCATCTTGGATTCCCCTAGGTCTCTAAATTTTAAAAATGCAGAGGTTTGGTAGGTTTCCCTAGGTGCCGGCTGAGCTAGAGGCCAAAATCTACAGGTAGGCACTTTGCAAAAAACACCTCTGTTTTCTTTAAAAAAATTTGATGTGTCCACGTTGCATTTTGGGGCGTTTCCTGTCGCGGGCGCTAGGCCTACCCACACAAGAGATGTATCATTTTTATCGGGAGACTTGGGGGAACGCTGGGTGGAAGGAAATTTGTGGCTCCTATCAAATTACAGAACTTTCTGTCACCGAAATGTGAGGAAAACGTGTTTTTTTAGCCAAACTTTGAGGTTTGCAAAG
Organism: Pleurodeles waltl; assembly: GCF_031143425.1. Classification (NCBI taxonomy): domain Eukaryota; kingdom Metazoa; phylum Chordata; class Amphibia; order Caudata; family Salamandridae; genus Pleurodeles; species Pleurodeles waltl. Next base: position 1,382,762 of record NW_027150395.1, read on the forward strand.
GATTCTGGGTAACAGAACATGGTCAGAGCCCCACAAGTCACCCCATCTTGGATTCCCCTAGGTCTCTAAATTTAAAAAATGCAGAGGTTTGGTAGGTTTCCCTAGGTGCCGGCTGAGCTAGAGGCCAAAATCTACAGGTAGGCTCTTTGCAAAAAACACCTCTGTTTTCTTTAAAAAAATGTGATGTGTCCACGTTGCATTTTGGGGCGTTTCCTGTCGCGGGCGCTAGGCCTACCCACACAAGTGAGGTATCATTTTTATCGGGAGACGTGGGGGAACGCTGGGTGGAAGGAAATTTGTGGCTCCTCTCAGATTACAGAACTTTCTGTCACCGAAATGTGAGGAAAACGTGTTTTTTTAGCCAAACTTTGAGGTTTGCAAAGGATTCTGGGTAACAGAACCTGGTCAGAGCCCCACAAGTCACCCCATCTTGGATACCCCTAGGTCTCTAGTATTCAAAAATGCACAGGTTTGGTAGGTTTCCCTAGGTGCCGGCTGAGCTAGAGGCCAAAATCTACAGATAGGCACTTTGCAAAAAACACCTCTATTTTCATTCAAAAAATGTGATGTGTCCACGTTGCGTTTTGGGGCATTTCCTGTCGCGGGCGCTAATCCTACCCACACAAGTGAGGCACCATTTTTATCGGGAGACTTGGGGAAACGCTGGGTGGAAGGAAATTTGTGGCTCCTCTCAGATTCCAGAACTTTCTGTCACCGAAATGTGAGGAAAACGTGTTTTTTTTAGCCAAACTTTGAGGTTTGCAAAGGATTCTGGGTAACAGAACCTGGTCAGAGCCCCACAAGTCACCCAATCTTAGATTCCCCTAGGTCTCTAGTTTTCATAAATGCACAGGTTGGGTAGGTTTCCCTAGGTGCCGGCTGAGCTAGAGTCCAAAATCTACAGGTAGGCACCTTGCAAAAAACACCTCTGTTTTCTTTAAAAAAATGTGATGTGTCCACGTTGTGTTTTGGGGCGTTTCTTGTCATGGGCGCTAGGCCTACCCACACAAGTGAGGTATCATTTTTATCGGGAGACTTGGGGGAACGCTGGGTGGAAGGAAATTTGTGGTTCCTTTCAGATTACAGAACTTTCTGTCACCGAAATGTGAGGAAAATGTGTTTTTTTAGCCAAACTTTGAGGTTTGCAAAGGATTTTGGGTAACAGAACCTGGTCAGAGCCCCACAAGTCACCCCATCTTGGATTCCCCTAGGTCACTAGTTTTCAAAAATGCACAGCTTTGGTAGGTTTCACTAGGTGCCGGCTGAGCTAGAGGCCAAAATCTACAGGTAGGCACTTTGCAAAAACACCTCTGTTTTCGTTCAAAAAATGTGATGTGTCCACGTTGTGTTTTGGGGCGTTTCCTGTTACGGGCGCTAGGCCTACCCACACCAGTGAGGTATCATTTTTATCGGGAGACTTGGGGGAACACTGGGTGGAAGGAAATGTGTGGGTCCTCTCAGATTACAGAACCCGAGATGTGAGGAAAATGTGTTTTTTTAGCCAAACTTTGAGGTTTGCAAAGGATTTTGGGTAACAGAACCTGGTCAGAGCCCCACAAGTCACCCCATCTTGGATTCCCCTAGGTCACTAGTTTTCAAAAATGCACAGGTTTGGTAGGTTTCCCTAGGTGCCGGCTGAGCTAGAGGCCAAAATCTACAGATAGGCACTTTGCAAAAAACACCTCTATTTTCATTCAAAAAATGTGATGTGTCCACGTTGCGTTTTGGGGCATTTCCTGTCGCGGGCGCTAAGCCTACCCACACAAGTGAGGTACCATTTTTATCGGGAGACTTGGGGAAACGCTGGGTGGATGGAAATTTGTGGCTCCTCTCAGATTCCAGAACTTTCTGTCACCGAAATGTGAGGAAAACTTGTTTTTTTTAGCCAAACTTTGAGGTTTGCAAAGGATTCTGGGTAACAGAACCTGGTCAGAGCCCCACAAGTCACCCCATCTTGGATTCCCCTAGGTCTCTAGTTTTCAAAAATGCACAGGTTTGGTAGGTTTCCCTAGGTGCCGGCTGAGCTAGAGGCCAAAATCTACAGATAGGCACTTTGCAAAAAACACCTCTATTTTCATTCAAAAAATGTGATGTGTCCACGTTGCATTTTGGGGCGTTTCCTGTCGCGGGCGCTAGGCCTACCCACACAAGTGAGGTATCATTTTTATCGGGAGACTTGGGGGAACGCTGGGTGGAAGGAAATTTGTGGCTCCTCTCAGATTACAGAACTTTCTGTCACCGAAATGTGAGGAAAACGTGTTTTTTTAGCCAAACTTTGAGGTTTGCAAAGGATTCTGGGTAACAGAACCTGGTCAGAGCCCCACAAGTCACCCCATCTTGGATTCCCCTAGGTCTCTAAATTTTAAAAATGCAGAGGTTTGGTAGGTTTCCCTAGGTGCCGGCTGAGCTAGAGGCCAAAATCTACAGGTAGGCACTTTGCAAAAAACACCTCTGTTTTCTTTAAAAAAATTTGATGTGTCCACGTTGCATTTTGGGGCGTTTCCTGTCGCGGGCGCTAGGCCTACCCACACAAGAGATGTATCATTTTTATCGGGAGACTTGGGGGAACGCTGGGTGGAAGGAAATTTGTGGCTCCTATCAAATTACAGAACTTTCTGTCACCGAAATGTGAGGAAAACGTGTTTTTTTAGCCAAACTTTGAGGTTTGCAAAGGATTCTGGGTAACAGAACATGGTCAGAGCCCCACAAGTCACCCCATCTTGGATTCCCCTAGGTCTCTAAATTTAAAAAATGCAGAGGTTTGGTAGGTTTCCCTAGGTGCCGGCTGAGCTAGAGGCCAAAATCTACAGGTAGGCTCTTTGCAAAAAACACCTCTGTTTTCTTTAAAAAAATGTGATGTGTCCACGTTGCATTTTGGGGCGTTTCCTGTCGCGGGCGCTAGGCCTACCCACACAAGTGAGGTATCATTTTTATCGGGAGACGTGGGGGAACGCTGGGTGGAAGGAAATTTGTGGCTCCTCTCAGATTACAGAACTTTCTGTCACCGAAATGTGAGGAAAACGTGTTTTTTTAGCCAAACTTTGAGGTTTGCAAAGGATTCTGGGTAACAGAACCTGGTCAGAGCCCCACAAGTCACCCCATCTTGGATACCCCTAGGTCTCTAGTATTCAAAAATGCACAGGTTTGGTAGGTTTCCCTAGGTGCCGGCTGAGCTAGAGGCCAAAATCTACAGATAGGCACTTTGCAAAAAACACCTCTATTTTCATTCAAAAAATGTGATGTGTCCACGTTGCGTTTTGGGGCATTTCCTGTCGCGGGCGCTAATCCTACCCACACAAGTGAGGCACCATTTTTATCGGGAGACTTGGGGAAACGCTGGGTGGAAGGAAATTTGTGGCTCCTCTCAGATTCCAGAACTTTCTGTCACCGAAATGTGAGGAAAACGTGTTTTTTTTAGCCAAACTTTGAGGTTTGCAAAGGATTCTGGGTAACAGAACCTGGTCAGAGCCCCACAAGTCACCCAATCTTAGATTCCCCTAGGTCTCTAGTTTTCATAAATGCACAGGTTGGGTAGGTTTCCCTAGGTGCCGGCTGAGCTAGAGTCCAAAATCTACAGGTAGGCACCTTGCAAAAAACACCTCTGTTTTCTTTAAAAAAATGTGATGTGTCCACGTTGTGTTTTGGGGCGTTTCTTGTCATGGGCGCTAGGCCTACCCACACAAGTGAGGTATCATTTTTATCGGGAGACTTGGGGGAACGCTGGGTGGAAGGAAATTTGTGGTTCCTTTCAGATTACAGAACTTTCTGTCACCGAAATGTGAGGAAAATGTGTTTTTTTAGCCAAACTTTGAGGTTTGCAAAGGATTTTGGGTAACAGAACCTGGTCAGAGCCCCACAAGTCACCCCATCTTGGATTCCCCTAGGTCACTAGTTTTCAAAAATGCACAGCTTTGGTAGGTTTCACTAGGTGCCGGCTGAGCTAGAGGCCAAAATCTACAGGTAGGCACTTTGCAAAAACACCTCTGTTTTCGTTCAAAAAATGTGATGTGTCCACGTTGTGTTTTGGGGCGTTTCCTGTTACGGGCGCTAGGCCTACCCACACCAGTGAGGTATCATTTTTATCGGGAGACTTGGGGGAACACTGGGTGGAAGGAAATGTGTGGGTCCTCTCAGATTACAGAACCCGAGATGTGAGGAAAATGTGTTTTTTTAGCCAAACTTTGAGGTTTGCAAAGGATTTTGGGTAACAGAACCTGGTCAGAGCCCCACAAGTCACCCCATCTTGGATTCCCCTAGGTCTCTAGTTTTCAAAAATGCACAGGTTTGGTAGGTTTCCATAGGTGCCGGCTGAGCTAGAGGCCAAAATCTACAGATAGGCACTTTGCAAAAAACACCTCTATTTTCTTTCAAAAAATGTGATGTGTCCACGTTGCGTTTTGGGACATTTCCTGTCGCGGGCGCTAAGCCTACCCACACAAGTGAGGTACCATTTTTACCGGGAGACTTGGGGAAACGCTGGATGGAAGGAAATTTGTTGCTCCTCTCAGATTACAGAACTTTCTGTCACCGAAATGTGAGGAAAACGTGTTTTTTTGTCCAAACTTTGAGGTTTGCAAAGGATTCAGGGTAACAGAACCTGGTCAGAGCCCCACAAGTCACCCCATCTGAGATTCCCCTAGGTCTCTAGTTTTTATAAATGCACAGGTTTGGTAGGTTTCCCTAGGTGCCGGCTGAGCTAGAGGCCAAAATCTACAGGTAGGCACTTTGCAAAAAACACCTCTGTTTTCTTTAAAAAAATGTGATGTGTCCACGTTGTGTTTTGGGGCGTTTCTTGTCATGGGCGCTAGGCTTACCCACACAAGTGAGGTATAATTTTTATCGAGAGACTTGGGGGAACGCTGGGTGGAAGGAAACTTGTGGTTCCTCTCTGATTACAGAACTTTCTGTCACCGAAATGTGAGGAAAATGTGTTTTTTTAGCCAAACTTTGAGGTTTGCAAAGGATTTTGGGTAACAGAACCTGGTCAGAGCCCCACAATTCACCCCATCTTGGATTCCCCTAGGTCACTAGTTTTCAAAAATGCACAGCTTTGGTAGGTTTCACTAGGTGCCGGCTGAGCTAGAGGCCAAAATCTACAGGGTGGCACTTTGCAAAAACACCTCTGTTTTCGTTCAAAAAATGTGATGTGTCCACGTTGTGTTTTGGGGCGTTTCCTGTTACGGGCGCTAGGCCTACCCACACAAGTGAGGTATCATTTTTATCGGGAGACTTGGGGGAACACTGGGTGGAAGGAAATTTGTGGGTCCTCTCAGATTACAGAACCCGAGATGTGAGGAAAATGTGTTTTTTTAGCCAAACTTTGAGGTTTGCAAAGGATTTTGGGTAACAGAACCTGGTCAGAGCCCCACAAGTCACCCCATCTTGGATTCCCCTAGGTCTCTAGTTTTCAAAAATGCACAGGTTTGGTAGGTTTCCCTAGGTGCCGGCTGAGCTAGAGGCCAAAATCTAGAGATAGGCACTTTGCAAAAAACACCTCTGTTTTCTTTAAAAAAATGTGATGTGTCCACGTTGTGTTTTGGGGCGTTTCCTGTCATGGGCGCTAGGCCTACCCACACAAGTGAGGTATACTTTTTATCGGGAGACTTGGGGGAACGCTGGGTGGAAGGAAATTTGTGGCTCCTCTCTGATTCCGGAACTTTCTGTCACCGAAATGTGAGGAAAATGTGTTTCTTTAGCCAAATTTTGAGGTTTGCAAAGGATTCTGGGTAACAGAACCTGGTCAGAGCTCCACAAGTCACCCCATCTTGGATTCCCGTAGGTCTCTAGTTTTCAAAAATGCACAGGTTCGGTTGGTTTCCCTAGGTGCCGGCTGAGCTAGAGGCCAAAATCTACAGGTAGGCACTTTGCAAAAAACACCTCTATTTTCTTTCAAAAAATGTGATGTGTCCACGTTGCGTTTTGGGGCATTTCCTATCGCGGGCGCTAGGTCTACCCACACAAGTGAGGTATAATTTTTATCGGGAGACTTGGGGGAACGCTGGGTGGAATGAAATTTGTGGCTCCTCTCTGATTCCAGAACTTTCTGTCACAAGAATTTGAGGAAAATGTGTTTTTTTAGCCAAAGTTTGAGGTTTGCAAAGGATTCTGGGTAACAGAACCTGGTCAGAGCCCCACAAGTCACCCCATCTTGGATTCCCCTAGGTCTCTAAATTTAAAAAATGCAGAGGTTTGGTAGGTTTCCCTAGGTGCCGGCTTAGCTGGAGGCCAAAATCTACAGGTAGGCACTTTGCAAAAAACACCTCTGTTTTCTTTAAAAAAATGTGATGTGTCCACGTTGCATTTTGGGGCGTTTCCTGTCGCGGGCGCTAGGCCTACCCACACAAGTGAGGTATCATTTTTATCGGGAGACTTGGGGGAACGCTGGGTGGAAGGAAATTTGTGGCTCCTCTCAAATTACAGAACTTTCTGTCACGGAAATGTGAGGAAAACGTGTTTTTTTAGCCAAAATTTGAGGTTTGCAAAGAAATCTGGGTAACAAAACCTGGTCAGAGCCCCACAAGTCACCCCATCTTAGATTCCCCTAGGTCTCTAGTTTTCAAAAATGCACAGGTTTGGTAGGTTTCCCTAGGTGCCGGCTGAGCTAGAGGCCAAAATCTACAGGTAGGCACTTTGCAAAAAACACCTCTGTTTTCTTTAAAAAAATGTGATGTGTCCACGTTGTGTTTTGGGGCGTTTCCTGTCATGGGCGCTAGGCCTACCCACACAAGTGAGGTATAATTTTTATCGGGAGACTTGGGGGAACGCTGGGTGGAAGGAAATTTGTGGCTCCTCTCAGACTACAGAACTTTCTGTCACCGAAATGTGAGGAAAACGTGTTTTTTTAGCCAAACTTTGAGGTTTGCAAAGGATTCTGGGTAACAGAACCTGGTCAGAGCCCCACAAGTCACCCCATCTTGGATTCCCCTAGGTTTCTAGTTTTCAAAAATGCACAGGTTTGGTAGGTTTCCCTAGGTGCCGGCTGAGCTAGAGGCCAAAATCTACAGGTAGGCACTTTGCAAAAAACACCTCTGTTTTCTTTAAAAAAAATTGATGTGTCCACGTTGCGTTTTGGGGCATTTCCTATCGCGAGCGCTAGGCCTACCCACACAAGTGAGGTATCATTTTTATCGGGAGACTTGGGGGAACGCTGGGTGGAAGGAAATTTGTGGCTCATCTCAGATTACAGAACTTTCTGTCACCGAAATGTGAGGAAAACGTGCTTTTTTAGCCAAACTTTGAGGTTTGCAAGGATTCTGGGTAACAGAACCTGGTCAGAGCCCCACAAGTCACCCCATCTTGGATTCCCCTAGGTCACTAGTTTTCCAAAATGCACAGGTTTGGTAGGTTTCCCTAGGTGCCGGCTGAGCTAGAGACCAAAATCTACAGGTAGGCACTTTGCAAAAACACCTCTGTTTTCTTTAAAAAAATGTGATGTGTCCACGTTGTGTTTTGGGGCGTTTCCTGTCACGGGCGCTAGGCCTACCCACACAAGTGAGGTATCATTTTTATCGGGAGACTTGGGGGAACACTGGGTGGAATGAAATTTGTGGGTCCTCTCAGAATACAGAACTTTCTGTCACCGAAATGTGAGGAAAACTTGTTTTTTCAGCCAAATTTTGAGGTTTGCAAAGGATTCTGGGTAACAGAACCTGGTCAGAGCCCCACAAGTCACCCCATCTTGGATTCCCCTAGGTCTCTAGTTTTAAAAAATGCACAGGTTTGGTAGGTTTCCCTAGGTGCCGGCTGAGCTAGAGGCCAAAATCTACAGGTAGGCACTTTACAAAAAACACCTCTATTTTCTTTAAAAAAATATGATGTGTCCACGTTGCGTTTTGGGGCATTTCCTATCGCGGGCGCTAGGCCTACACACACAAGTGAGGTATAATTTTTATTGGGAGACTTGGGGGAACGCTGGGTGGAAGGAAATTTGTGCCTCCTCTCTGATTCCAGAACTTTCTGTCACCAGAATTTGAGGAAAATGTGTTTTTTTTAGCCAAAGTTTGAGGTTTGCAAAGGATTCTGGGTAACAGAACCTGGTCAGAGCCCCACAAGTCACCCCATCTTGGATTCCCCTAGGTCTCTAAATTAAAAAAATGCAGAGGTTTGGTAGGTTTCCCTAGGTGCCGGCTGAGCTAGAGGCCAAAATCTACAGGTAGGCACTTTGCAAAAAACACCTCTGTTTTCTTTAAAAAAATGTGATGTGTCCACGTTGCATTTTGGGGCGTTTCCTGTCGCGGGCGCTAGGCCTACCCACACAAGTGAGATATCATTTTTATCGGGAGACTTGGGGGAACGCTGGGTGGAAGGAAATTTGTGGCTCCTCTCTGATTCCGGAACTTTCTGTCACCGAAATGTGAGGAAAATGTGTTTCTTTAGCCAAATTTTGAGGTTTGCAAAGGATTCTGGGTAACAGAACCTGGTCAGAGCTCCACAAGTCACCCCATCTTGGATTCCCGTAGGTCTCTAGTTTTCAAAAATGCACAGGTTCGGTTGGTTTCCCTAGGTGCCGGCTGAGCTAGAGGCCAAAATCTACAGGTAGGCACTTTGCAAAAAACACCTCTATTTTCTTTCAAAAAATGTGATGTGTCCACGTTGCGTTTTGGGGCATTTCCTATCGCAGGCGCTAGGTCTACCCACACAAGTGAGGTATAATTTTTATCGGGAGACTTGGGGGAACGCTGGGTGGAATGAAATTTGTGGCTCCTCTCTGATTCCAGAACTTTCTGTCACAAGAATTTGAGGAAAATGTGTTTTTTTAGCCAAAGTTTGAGGTTTGCAAAGGATTCTGGGTAACAGAACCTGGTCAGAGCCCCACAAGTCACCCCATCTTGGATTCCCCTAGGTCTCTAAATTTAAAAAATGCAGAGGTTTGGTATGTTTCCCTAGGTGCCGGCTTAGCTGGAGGCCAAAATCTACAGGTAGGCACTTTGCAAAAAACACCTCTGTTTTCTTTAAAAAAATGTGATGTGTCCACGTTGCATTTTAGGGCGTTTCCTGTCGCGGGCGCTAGGCCTACCCACACAAGTGAGGTATCATTTTTATCGGGAGACTTGGGGGAACGCTGGGTGGAAGGAAATTTGTGGCTCCTCTCAAATTACAGAACTTTCTGTCACGGAAATGTGAGGAAAACGTGTTTTTTTAGCCAAAATTTGAGGTTTGCAAAGGAATCTGGGTAACAAAACCTGGTCAGAGCCCCACAAGTCACCCCATCTTAGATTCCCCTAGGTCTCTAGTTTTCAAAAATGCACAGGTTTGGTAGGTTTCCCTAGGTGCCGGCTGAGCTAGAGGCCAAAATCTACAGGTAGGCACTTTGCAAAAAACACCTCTGTTTTCTTTAAAAAAATGTGATGTGTCCACGTTGTGTTTTGGGGCGTTTCCTGTCATGGGCGCTAGGCCTACCCACACAAGTGAGGTATAATTTTTATCGGGAGACTTGGGGGAACGCTGGGTGGAAGGAAATTTGTGGCTCCTCTCAGATTACAGAACTTTCTGTCACCGAAATGTGAGGAAAACGTGTTTTTTTAGCCAAACTTTGAGGTTTGCAAAGGATTCTGGGTAACAGAACCTGGTCAGAGCCCCACAAGTCACCCCATCTTGGATTCCCCTAGGTTTCTAGTTTTCAAAAATGCACAGGTTTGGTAGGTTTCCCTAGGTGCCGGCTGAGCTAGAGGCCAAAATCTACAGGTAGGCACTTTGCAAAAAACACCTCTGTTTTCTTTAAAAAAAATTGATGTGTCCACGTTGCGTTTTGGGGCATTTCCTATCGCGAGCGCTAGGCCTACCCACACAAGTGAGGTATCATTTTTATCGGGAGACTTGGGGGAACGCTGGGTGGAAGGAAATTTGTGGCTCATCTCAGATTACAGAACTTTCTGTCACCGAAATGTGAGGAAAACGTGCTTTTTTAGCCAAACTTTGAGGTTTGCAAAGGATTCTGGGTAACAGAACCTGGTCAGAGCCCCACAAGTCACCCCATCTTGGATTCCCCTAGGTCACTAGTTTTCCAAAATGCACAGGTTTGGTAGGTTTCCCTAGGTGCCGGCTGAGCTAGAGACCAAAATCTACAGGTAGGCACTTTGCAAAAACACCTCTGTTTTCTTTAAAAAAATGTGATGTGTCCACGTTGTGTTTTGGGGCGTTTCCTGTCACGGGCGCTAGGCCTACCCACACAAGTGAGGTATCATTTTTATCGGGAGACTTGGGGGAACACTGGGTGGAATGAAATTTGTGGGTCCTCTCAGAATACAGAACTTTCTGTCACCGAAATGTGAGGAAAACTTGTTTTTTTAGCCAAATTTTGAGGTTTGCAAAGGATTCTGGGTAACAGAACCTGGTCAGAGCCCCACAAGTCACCCCATCTTGGATTCCCCTAGGTCTCTAGTTTTAAAAAATGCACAGGTTTGGTAGGTTTCCCTAGGTGCCGGCTGAGCTAGAGGCCAAAATCTACAGGTAGGCACTTTACAAAAAACACCTCTATTTTCTTTTAAAAAATGTGATGTGTCCACGTTGCGTTTTGGGGCATTTCCTATCGCGGGCGCTAGGCCTACACACACAAGTGAGGTATAATTTTTATCGGGAGACTTGGGGGAACGCTGGGTGGAAGGAAATTTGTGCCTCCTCTCTGATTCCAGAACTTTCTGTCACCAGAATTTGAGGAAAATGTGTTTTTTTTAGCCAAAGTTTGAGGTTTGCAAAGGATTCTGGGTAACAGAACCTGGTCAGAGCCCCACAAGTCACCCCATCTTGGATTCCCCTAGGTCTCTAAATTAAAAAAATGCAGAGGTTTGGTAGGTTTCCCTAGGTGCCGGCTGAGCTAGAGGCCAAAATCTACAGGTAGGCACTTTGCAAAAAACACCTCTGTTTTCTTTAAAAAAATGTGATGTGTCCACGTTGCATTTTGGGGCGTTTCCTGTCGCGGGCGCTAGGCCTACCCACACAAGTGAGGTATCATTTTTATCGGGAGACTTGGGGGAACGCTGGGTGGAAGGAAATTTGTGGCTCCTCTCAGATTACAGAACTTTCTGTCACCGAAATGTGAGGAAAACTTGTTTTTTTATCCAAACTTTGAGGTTTGCAAAGGATTCTGGGTAACAGAACCTGGCCAGAGCCCCACAAGTCACCCCATCTTGGATTCCCCTAGGTCTCTAGTTTTAAAAAATGCACAGGTTTGGTAGGTTTCCCTAGGTGCCGGCTGAGCTAGAGGCCAAAATCTACAGATAGGCACTTTGCAAAAAACACCTCTATTTTCATTCAAAAAATGTGATGTGTCCACGTTGCGTTTTGGGGCATTTCCTGTCGCGGGCGCTAAGCCTACCCACACAAGTGAGGTACCATTTTTATCGGGAGACTTGGGGAAACGCTGGGTGGAAGGAAATTTGTGGCTCCTCTCAGATTCCAGAACTTTCTGTCACCGAAATGTGAGGAAAACTTGTTTTTTTTAGCCAAACTTTGAGGTTTGCAAAGGATTCTGGGTAACAGAACCTGGTCAGAGCCCCACAAGTCACCCCATCTTGGATTCCCCTAGGTCTCTAGTTTTCAAAAATGCACAGGTTTGGTAGGTTTCCCTAGGTGCCGGCTGAGCTAGAGGCCAAAATCTACAGATAGGCACTTTGCAAAAATCACCTCTATTTTCATTCAAAAAATGTGATGTGTCCACGTTGCATTTTGGGGCGTTTCCTGTCGCGGGCGCTAGGCCTACCCACACAAGTGAGGTATCATTTTTATCGGGAGACTTGGGGGAACGCTGGGTGGAAGGAAATTTGTGGCTCCTCTCAGATTACAGAACTTTCTGTCACCGAAATGTGAGGAAAACGTGTTTTTTTTATCCAAACTTTGAGGTTTGCAAAGGATTCTGGGTAACAGAACCTGGTCAGAGCCCCACAAGTCACCCCATTTTGGATTCCCCTAGGTCTCTAGTTTTAAAAAATGCACAGGTTTGGTAGGTTTCCCTAGGTGCCGGCTGAGCTAGAGGCCAAAATCTACAGATAGGCACTTTGCAAAAAACACCTCTATTTTCTTTCAAAAAATGTGATGTGTCCACGTTGCATTTTGGGGCATTTCCTGTTGCGGGCGCTAAGCCTACCCACACAAGTGAGGTACCACTTTTATCGGGAGACTTGGGGGAACGCTGGGTGGAAGGAAATTTGTGGCTCCTCTCAGATTACAGAACTTTCTGTCACCGAAATGTGAGGAAAATGTGTTTTTTTAGCCAAACTTTGAGGTTTGCAAAGGATTCTGGGTAACAGAACCTGGTCAGAGCCCCACAAGTCACCCCATCTTGGATTCCCCTAGGTCTCTAAATTTAAAAAATGCAGAGGTTTGGTAGGTTTCCCTAGGTGCCGGCTGAGCTAGAGGCCAAAATCTACAGGTAGGCACTTTGCAAAAAACACCTCTGTTTTCTTTAAAAAAATGTGATGTGTCCACGTTGCATTTTGGGGCGTTTCCTGTCGCGGGCGCTAGGCCTACGCACACAAGTGAGGTATCATTTTTATCGGGAGACTTGGGGGAACGCTGGGTGGAAGGAAATTTGTGGCTCCTCTCAGATTACAGAACTTTCTGTCACCGAAATGTGAGGAAAACGTGTTTTTTTAGCCAAACTTTGAGGTTTGCAAAGGATTCTGGGTAACAGAACCTGGTCAGAGCCCCACAAGTCACCCCATCTTGGATTCCCCTAGGTCTCTAGTTTTAAAAAATGCACAGGTTTGGTAGGTTTCCCTAGGTGCCGGCTGAGCTAGAGGCCAAAATCTACAGATAGGCACTTTGCAAAAAACACCTCTATTTTCATTCAAAAAATGTGATGTGTCCACGTTGCGTTTTGGGGCATTTCCTGTCGCGGGCGCTAAGCCTACCCACACAAGTGAGGTACCATTTTTATCGGGAGACTTGGGGAAACGCTGGGTGGAAGGAAATTTGTGGCTCCTCTCAGATTCCAGAACTTTCTGTCACCGAAATGTGAGGAAAACTTGTTTTTTTTAGCCAAACTTTGAGGTTTGCAAAGGATTCTGGGTAACAGAACCTGGTCAGAGCCCCACAAGTCACCCCATCTTGGATTCCCCTAGGTCTCTAGTTTTCAAAAATGCACAGGTTTGGTAGGTTTCCCTAGGTGCCGGCTGAGCTAGAGGCCAAAATCTACAGATAGGCACTTTGCAAAAATCACCTCTATTTTCATTCAAAAAATGTGATGTCTCCACGTTGCATTTTGGGGCGTTTCCTGTCGCGGGCGCTAGGCCTACCCACACAAGTGAGGTATCATTTTTATCGGGAGACTTGGGGGAACGCTGGGTGGAAGGAAATTTGTGGCTCCTCTCAGATTACAGAACTTTCTGTCACCGAAATGTGAGGAAAACGTGTTTTTTTATCCAAACTTTGAGGTTTGCAAAGGATTCTGGGTAACAGAACCTGGTCAGAGCCCCACAAGTCACCCCATTTTGGATTCCCCTAGGTCTCTAGTTTTAAAAAATGCACAGGTTTGGTAGGTTTCCCTAGGTGCCGGCTGAGCTAGAGGCCAAAATCTACAGATAGGCACTTTGCAAAAAACACCTCTATTTTCTTTCAAAAAATGTGATGTGTCCACGTTGCATTTTGGGGCATTTCCTGTTGCGGGCGCTAAGCCTACCCACACAAGTGAGGTACCACTTTTATCGGGAGACTTGGGGGAACGCTGGGTGGAAGGAAATTTGTGGCTCCTCTCAGATTACAGAACTTTCTGTCACCGAAATGTGAGGAAAATGTGTTTTTTTAGCCAAACTTTGAGGTTTGCAAAGGATTCTGGGTAACAGAACCTGGTCAGAGCCCCACAAGTCACCCCATCTTGGATTCCCCTAGGTCTCTAAATTTAAAAAATGCAGAGGTTTGGTAGGTTTCCCTAGGTGCCGGCTGAGCTAGAGGCCAAAATCTACAGGTAGGCACTTTGCAAAAAACACCTCTGTTTTCTTTAAAAAAATGTGATGTGTCCACGTTGCATTTTGGGGCGTTTCCTGTCGCGGGCGCTAGGCCTACGCACACAAGTGAGGTATCATTTTTATCGGGAGACTTGGGGGAACGCTGGGTGGAAGGAAATTTGTGGCTCCTCTCAGATTACAGAACTTTCTGTCACCGAAATGTGAGGAAAACGTGTTTTTTTAGCCAAACTTTGAGGTTTGCAAAGGATTCTGGGTAACAGAACCTGGTCAGAGCCCCACAAGTCACCCCATCTTGGATTCCCCTAGGTCTCTAGTTTTAAAAAATGCACAGGTTTGGTAGGTTTCCCTAGGTGCCGGCTGAGCTAGAGGCCAAAATCTACAGATAGGCACTTTGCAAAAAACACCTCTATTTTCATTCAAAAAATGTGATGTGTCCACGTTGCGTTTTGGGGCATTTCCTGTCGCGGGCGCTAAGCCTACCCACACAAGTGAGGTACCATTTTTATCGGGAGACTTGGGGAAACGCTGGGTGGAAGGAAATTTGTGGCTCCTCTCAGATTCCAGAACTTTCTGTCACCGAAATGTGAGGAAAACTTGTTTTTTTTAGCCAAACTTTGAGGTTTGCAAAGGATTCTGGGTAACAGAACCTGGTCAGAGCCCCACAAGTCACCCCATCTTGGATTCCCCTAGGTCTCTAGTTTTCAAAAATGCACAGGTTTGGTAGGTTTCCCTAGGTGCCGGCTGAGCTAGAGGCCAAAATCTACAGATAGGCACTTTGCAAAAAACACCTCTATTTTCATTCAAAAAATGTGATGTGTCCACGTTGCATTTTGGGGCGTTTCCTGTCGCGGGCGCTAGGCCTACCAACACAAGTGAGGTATCATTTTTATCGGGAGACTTGGGGGAACGCTGGGTGGAAGGAAATTTGTGGCTCCTCTCAGATTACAGAACTTTCTGTCACCGAAATGTGAGGAAAACGTGTTTTTTTAGCCAAACTTTGAGGTTTGCAAAGGATTCTGGGTAACAGAACCTGGTCAGAGCCCCACAAGTCACCCCATCTTGGATTCCCCTAGGTCTCTAAATTTAAAAAATGCAGAGGTTTGGTAGGTTTCCCTAGGTGCCGGCTGAGCTAGAGGCCAAAATCTACAGGTAGGCACTTTGCAAAAAACACCTCTGTTTTCTTTAAAAAAATGTGATGTGTCCACGTTGCATTTTGGGGCGTTTCCTGTCGCGGGCGCTAGGCCTACGCACACAAGAGAGGTATCATTTTTATCGGGAGACTTGGGGGAACGCTGGGTGGAAGGAAATTTGTGGCTCCTATCAAATTACAGAACTTTCTGTCACCGAAATGTGAGGAAAACGTGTTTTTTTAGCCAAACTTTGAGGTTTGCAAAGGATTCTGGGTAACAGAACATGGTCAGAGCCCCATAAGTCACCCCATCTTGGATTCCCCTAGGTCTCTAAATTTAAAAAATGCAGAGGTTTGGTAGGTTTCCCTAGGTGCCGGCTGAGCTAGAGGCCAAAATCTACAGGTAGGCTCTTTGCAAAAAACACCTCTGTTTTCTTTAAAAAAATGTGATGTGTCCACGTTGCATTTTGGGGCGTTTCCTGTCGCGGGCGCTAGGCCTACCCACACAAGTGAGGTATCATTTTTATCGGGAGACGTGGGGGAACGCTGGGTAGAAGGAAATTTGTGGCTCCTCTCAGATTACAGAACTTTCTGTCACCGAAATGTGAGGAAAACGTGTTTTTTTAGCCAAACTTTGAGGTTTGCAAAGGATTCTGGGTAACAGAACCTGGTCAGAGCCCCACAAGTCACCCCATCTTGGATACCCCTAGGTCTCTAGTATTCAAAAATGCACAGGTTTGGTAGGTTTCCCTAGGTGCCGGCTGAGCTAGAGGCCAAAATCTACAGATAGGCACTTTGCAAAAAACACCTCTATTTTCATTCAAAAAATGTGATGTGTCCACGTTGCGTTTTGGGGCATTTCCTGTCGCGGGCGCTAAGCCTACCCACACAAGTGAGGTACCATTTTTATCGGGAGACTTGGGGAAACGCTGGGTGGAAGGAAATTTGTGGCTCCTCTCAGATTCCAGAACTTTCTGTCACCGAAATGTGAGGAAAACGTGTTTTTTTTAGCTAAACTTTGAGGTTTGCAAAGGATTCTGGGTAACAGAACCTGGTCAGAGCCACACAAGTGAGGTATCATTTTTATCGGGAGACTTGGGGGAACACTGGGTGGAAGGAAATTTGTGGGTCCTCTCAGATTACAGAACCCGAGATGTGAGGAAAATGTGTTTTTTTAGCCAAACTTTGAGGTTTGCAAAGGATTTTGGGTAACAGAACCTGGTCAGAGCCCCACAAGTCACCCCATCTTGGATTCCCCTAGGTCTCTAGTTTTCAAAAATGCACAGGTTTGGTAGGTTTCCATAGGTGCCGGCTGAGCTAGAGGCCAAAATCTACAGATAGGCACTTTGCAAAAAACACCTCTATTTTCTTTCAAAAAATGTGATGTGTCCACGTTGCGTTTTGGGACATTTCCTGTCACGGGCGCTAGGCCTACCCACACAAGTGAGGTACCATTTTTACCGGGAGACTTGGGGAAACGCTGGGTGGAAGGAAATTTGTTGCTCCTCTCAGATTACAGAACTTTCTGTCACCGAAATGTGAGGAAAACGTGTTTTTTTATCCAAACTTTGAGGTTTGCAAAGGATTCAGGGTAACAGAACCTGGTCAGAGCCCCACAAGTCACCCCATCTGAGATTCCCCTAGGTCTCTAGTTTTTATAAATGCACAGGTTTGGTAGGTTTCCCTAGGTGCCGGCTGAGCTAGAGGCCAAAATCTACAGGTAGGCACTTTGCAAAAAACACCTCTGTTTTCTTTAAAAAAATGTGATGTGTCCACGTTGTGTTTTGGGGCGTTTCTTGTCATGGGCGCTAGGCCTACCCACACAAGTGAGGTATAATTTTTATCGAGAGACTTGGGGGAACGCTGGGTGGAAGGAAATTTGTGGTTCCTCTCAGATTACAGAACTTTCTGTCACCGAAATGTGAGGAAAATGTGTTTTTTTAGCCAAACTTTGAGGTTTGCAAAGGATTTTGGGTAACAGAACCTGGTCAGAGCCCCACAATTCACCCCATCTTGGATTCCCCTAGGTCACTAGTTTTCAAAAATGCACAGCTTTGGTAGGTTTCACTAGGTGCCGGCTGAGCTAGAGGCCAAAATCTACAGGGTGGCACTTTGCAAAAACACCTCTGTTTTCGTTCAAAAAATGTGATGTGTCCAGGTTGTGTTTTGGGGCGTTTCCTGTTACGGGCGCTAGGCCTACCCACACAAGTTAGGTATCATTTTTATCGGGAGACTTGGGGGTACACTGGGTGGAAGGAAATTTGTGGGTCCTCTCAGATTACAGAACCCGAGATGTGAGGAAAATGTGTTTTTTTAGCCAAACTTTGAGGTTTGCAAAGGATTTTGGGTAACAGAACCTGGTCAGAGCCCCACAAGTCACCCCATCTTGGATTCCCCTAGGTCTCTAGTTTTCAAAAATGCACAGGTTTGGTAGGTTTCCATAGGTGCCGGCTGAGCTAGAGGCCAAAATCTACAGATAGGCACTTTGCAAAAAACACCTCTGTTTTCTTTAAAAAAATGTGATGTGTCCACGTTGTGTTTTGGGGCGTTTCCTGTCATGGGCGCTAGGCCTACCCACACAAGTGAGGTATACTTTTTATCGGGAGACTTGGGGGAACGCTGGGTGGAAGGAAATTTGTGGCTCCTCTCTGATTCCGGAACTTTCTGTCACCGAAATGTGAGGAAAATGTTTTTCTTTAGCCAAATTTTGTGGTTTGCAAAGGATTCTGGGTAACAGAACCTGGTCAGAGCTCCACAAGTCACCCCATCTTGGATTCCCGTAGGTCTCTAGTTTTCAAAAATGCACAGGTTCGGTTGGTTTCCCTAGGTGCCCTCTGAGCTAGAGGCCAAAATCTACAGGTAGGCACTTTGCAAAAAACACCTCTATTTTCTTTCAAAAAATGTGATGTGTCCACGTTGCGTTTTGGGGCATTTCCTATCGCGGGCGCTAGGTCTACCCACACAAGTGAGGTATAATTTTTATCGGGAGACTTGGGGGAACGCTGGGTGGAATGAAATTTGTGGCTCCTCTCTGATTCCAGAACTTTCTGTCACAAGAATTTGAGGAAAATTTGTTTTTTTAGCCAAAGTTTGAGGTTTGCAAAGGATTCTGGGTAACAGAACCTGGTCAGAGCCCCACAAGTCACCCCATCTTGGATTCCCCTAGGTCTCTAAATTAAAAAAATGCAGAGGTTTGGTAGGTTTCCCTAGGTGCCGGCTGAGCTGGAGGCCAAAATCTACAGGTAGGCACTTTGCAAAAAACACCTCTGTTTTCTTTAAAAAAATGTGATGTGTCCACGTTGCATTTTGGGGCGTTTCCTGTCGCGGGCGCTAGGCCTACCCACACAAGTGAGGTATCATTTTTATCGGGAGACTTGGGGGAACGCTGGGTGGAAGGAAATTTGTGGCTCCTCTCAAATTACAGAACTTTCTGTCACGGAAATGTGAGGAAAACGTGTTTTTTTAGCCAAAATTTGAGGTTTGCAAAGGAATCTGGGTAACAAAACCTGGTCAGAGCCCCACAAGTCACCCCATCTTAGATTCCCCTAGGTCTCTAGTTTTCAAAAATGCACAGGTTTGGTAGGTTTCCCTAGGTGCCGGCTGAGCTAGAGGCCAAAATCTACAGGTAGGCACTTTGCAAAATCACCTCTGTTTTCTTTAAAAAAATGTGATGTGTCCACGTTGTGTTTTGGGGCGTTTCCTGTCATGGGCGCTAGGCCTACCCACACAAGTGAGGTATAATTTTTATCGGGAGACTTGGGGGAACGCTGGGTGGAAGGAAATTTGTGGCTCCTCTCAGATTACAGAACTTTCTGTCACCGAAATGTGAGGAAAACTTGATTTTTTAGCCAAACTTTGAGGTTTGCAAAGGATTCTGGGTAACAGAACCTGGTCAGAGCCCCACAAGTCACCCCATCTTGGATTCCCCTAGGTTTCTAGTTTTCAAAAATGCACAGGTTTGGTAGGTTTCCCTAGGTGCCGGCTGAGCTAGAGGCCAAAATCTACAGGTAGGCACTTTGCAAAAAACACCTCTGTTTTCTTTAAAAAAAATTGATGTGTCCACGTTGCGTTTTGGGGCATTTCCTATCGCGGGCGCTAGGCCTACCCACACAAGTGAGGTATCATTTTTATCGGGAGACTTGGGGGAACGCTGGGTGGAAGGAAATTTGTGGCTCATCTCAGATTACAGAACTTTCTGTCACCGAAATGTGAGGAAAACGTGTTTTTTTAGCCAAACTTTGAGGTTTGCAAAGGATTCTGGGTAACAGAACCTGGTCAGAGCCCCACAAGTCACCCCATCTTGGATTCCCCTAGGTCACTAGTTTTCCAAAATGCACAGGTTTGGTAGGTTTCCCTAGGTGCCGGCTGAGCTAGAGACCAAAATCTACAGGTAGGCACTTTGCAAAAACACCTCTGTTTTCTTTAAAAAAATGTGATGTGTCCACGTTGTGTTTTGGGGCGTTTCCTGTCACGGGCGCTAGGCCTACCCACACAAGTGAGGTATCATTTTTATCGGGAGACTTGGGGGAACACTGGGTGGAATGAAATTTGTGGGTCCTCTCAGAATACAGAACTTTCTGTCACCGAAATGTGAGGAAAACTTGTTTTTTTAGCCAAATTTTGAGGTTTGCAAAGGATTCTGGGTAACAGAACCTGGTCAGAGCCCCACAAGTCACCCCATCTTGGATTCCCCTAGGTCTCTAGTTTTAAAAAATGCACAGGTTTGGTAGGTTTCCCTAGGTGCCGGCTGAGCTAGAGGCCAAAATCTACAGGTAGGCACTTTACAAAAAACACCTCTATTTTGTTTAAAAAAATGTGATGTGTCCACGTTGCGTTTTGGGGCATTTCCTATCGCGGGCGCTAGGCCTACACACACAAGTGAGGTATAATTTTTATCGGGAGACTTGGGGGAACGCTGGGTGGAAGGAAATTTGTGCCTCCTCTCTGATTCCAGAACTTTCTGTCACCAGAATTTGAGGAAAATGTGTGTTTTTTATCCAAAGTTTGAGGTTTGCAATGGATTCTGGGTAACAGAACCTGGTCAGAGCCCCACAAGTCACCCCATCTTGGATTCCCCTAGGTCTCTAAATTTAAAAAATGCAGAGGTTTGGTAGGTTTCCCTAGGTGCCGGCTGAGCTAGAGGCCAAAATCTACAGGTAGGCACTTTGCAAAAAACACCTCTGTTTTCTTTAAAAAAATGTGAAGTGTCCACGTTGCATTTTGGGGCGTTTCCTGTCGCGGGCGCTAGGCCTACCCACACAAGTGAGGTATCATTTTTATCGGGAGACTTGGGGGAACGCTGGGTGGAAGGAAATTTGTGGCTCCTCTCAGATTACAGAACTTACTGTCACCGAAATGTGAGGAAAACGTGTTTTTTTATCCAAACTTTGAGGTTTGCAAAGGATTCTGGGTAACAGAACCTGGTCAGAGCCCCACAAGTCACCCCATTTTGGATTCCCCTAGGCCTCTAGTTTTAAAAAATGCACAGGTTTGGTAGGTTTCCCTAGGTGCCGGCTGAGCTAGAGGCCAAAATCTACAGATAGGCACTTTGCAAAAAACACCTCTATTTTCTTTCAAAAAATGTGATGTGTCCACGTTGCGTTTTGGGGCATTTCCTGTTGCGGGCGCTAAGCCTACCCACACAAGTGAGGTACCACTTTTATCGGGAGACTTGGGGAAACGCTTGGTGGAAGGAAATTTGTGGCTCCTCTCAGATTCCAGAACTTTCTGTCACCGAAATGTGAGGAAAACGTGTTTTTTTAGCCAAACTTTGAGGTTTGCAAAGGATTCTGGGTAACAGAACCTGGTCAGAGCCCCACAAGTCACCGCATCTTAGATTCCCCTAGGTCTCTAGTTTTCATAAATGCACAGGTTTGGTAGGTTTCCCTAGGTGCCGGCTGAGCTAGAGGCCAAAATCTACAGGTAGGCACTTTGCAAAAAAAACACCTCTGTTTTCTTTAAAAAAATGTGATGTGTCCACGTTGCATTTTGGGGCGTTTCCTGTCGCGGGCGCTAGGCCTACCCACACAAGTGAGGTATCATTTTTATCGGGAGACTTGGGGGAACGCTGGGTGGAAGGAAATTTGTGGCTCCTCTCAGATTACAGAACTTTCTGTCACCGAAATGTGAGGAAAACGTGTTTTTTTAGCCAAACTTTGAGGTTTGCAAAGGATTCTGGGTAACAGAACCTGGTCAGAGCCCCACAAGTCACCCCATCTTGGATTCCCCTAGGTCTCTAAATTTAAAAAATGCAGAGGTTTGGTAGTTTTCCCTAGGTGCCGGCTGAGCTAGAGGCCAAAATCTACAGGTAGGCACTTTGCAAAAAACACCTCTGTTTTCTTTAAAAAAATGTGATGTGTCCACGTTGCATTTTGGGGCGTTTCCTGTCGCGGGCGCTAGGCCTACCCACACAAGTGAGGTATCATTTTTATCGGGAGACTTGGGGGAACGCTGGGTGGAAGGAAATTTGTGGCTCCTCTCAGATTACAGAACTTTCTGTCACCGAAATGTGAGGAAAACGTGTTTTTTTAGCCAAACTTTGAGGTTTGCAAAGGATTCTGGGTAACAGAACCTGGTCAGAGCCCCACAAGTCACCCCATCTTGGATTCCCCTAGGTCTCTAGTTTTAAAAAATGCACAGGTTTGGTAGGTTTCCCTAGGTGCCGGCTGAGCTAGAGGCCAAAATCTACAGATAGGCACTTTGCAAAAAACACCTCTATTTTCATTCAAAAAATGTGATGTGTCCACGTTGCGTTTTGGGGCATTTCCTGTCGCGGGCGCTAAGCCTACCCACACAAGTGAGGTACCATTTTTATCGGGAGACTTGGGGAAACGCTGGGTGGAAGGAAATTTGTGGCTCCTCTCAGATTCCAGAACTTTCTGTCACCGAAATGTGAGGAAAACTTGTTTTTTTTAGCCAAACTTTGAGGTTTGCAAAGGATTCTGGGTAACAGAACCTGGTCAGAGCCCCACAAGTCACCCCATCTTGGATTCCCCTAGGTCTCTAGTTTTCAAAAATGCACAGGTTTGGTAGGTTTCCCTAGGTGCCGGCTGAGCTAGAGGCCAAAATCTACAGATAGGCACTTTGCAAAAAACACCTCTATTTTCATTCAAAAAATGTGATGTGTCCACGTTGCATTTTGGGGCGTTTCCTGTCGCGGGCGCTAGGCCTACCCACACAAGTGAGGTATCATTTTTATCGGGAGACTTGGGGGAACGCTGGGTGGAAGGAAATTTGAGGCTCCTCTCAGATTACAGAACTTTCTGTCACCGAAATGTGAGGAAAACGTGTTTTTTTAGCCAAACTTTGAGGTTTGCAAAGGATTCTGGGTAACAGAACCTGGTCAGAGCCCCACAAGTCACCCCATTTTGGATTCCCCTAGGTCTCTAAATTTAAAAAATGCAGAGGTTTGGTAGGTTTCCCTAGGTGCCGGCTGAGCTAGAGGCCAAAATCTACAGATAGGCACTTTGCAAAAAACACCTCTATTTTCTTTCAAAAAATGTGATGTGTCCACGTTGCGTTTTGGGGCATTTCCTGTTGCGGGCGCTAAGCCTACCCACACAAGTGAGGTACCACTTTTATCGGGAGACTTGGGGAAACGCTTGGTGGAAGGAAATTTGTGGCTCCTCTCAGATTACAGAACTTTCTGTCACCGAAATGTGAGGAAAATGTGTTTTTTTAGCCAAACTTTGAGGTTTGCAAAGGATTCTGGGTAACAGAACCTGGTCAGAGCCCCACAAGTCACCCCATCTTGGATTCCCCTAGGTCTCTAAATTTAAAAAATGCAGAGGTTTGGTAGGTTTCCCTAGGTGCCGGCTGAGCTAGAGGCCAAAATCTACAGGTAGGCACTTTGCAAAAAACACCTCTGTTTTCTTTAAAAAAATGTGATGTGTCCACGTTGCATTTTGGGGCGTTTCCTGTCGCGGGCGCTAGGCCTACGCACACAAGTGAGGTATCATTTTTATCGGGAGACTTGGGGGAACGCTGGGTGGAAGGAAATTTGTGGCTCCTCTCAGATTACAGAACTTTCTGTCACCGAAATGTGAGGAAAACGTGTTTTTTTAGCCAAACTTTGAGGTTTGCAAAGGATTCTGGGTAACAGAACCTGGTCAGAGCCCCACAAGTCACCCCATCTTGGATTCCCCTAGGTCTCTAGTTTTAAAAAATGCACAGGTTTGGTAGGTTTCCCTAGGTGCCGGCTGAGCTAGAGGCCAAAATCTACAGATAGGCACTTTGCAAAAAACACCTCTATTTTCATTCAAAAAATGTGATGTGTCCACGTTGTGTTTTGGGGCATTTCCTGTCGCGGGCGCTAAGCCTACCCACACAAGTGAGGTACCATTTTTATCGGGAGACTTGGGGAAACGCTGGGTGGAAGGAAATTTGTGGCTCCTCTCAGATTCCAGAACTTTCTGTCACCGAAATGTGAGGAAAACGTGTTTTTTTTAGCCAAACTTTGAGGTTTGCAAAGGATTCTGGGTAACAGAACCTGGTCAGAGCCCCACAAGTCACCCCATCTTGGATTCCCCTAGGTCTCTAGTTTTCAAAAATGCACAGGTTTGGTAGGTTTCCCTAGGTGCCGGCTGAGCTAGAGGCCAAAATCTACAGATAGGCACTTTGCAAAAAACACCTCTATTTTCATTCAAAAAATGTGATGTGTCCACGTTGCATTTTGGGGCGTTTCCTGTCGCGGGCGCTAGGCCTACCCACACAAGTGAGGTATAATTTTTATCGGGAGACTTGGGGGAACGCTGGGTGGAAGGAAATTTGTGGCTCCTCTCAGATTACAGAACTTTCTGTCACCGAAATGTGAGGAAAATGTGTTTTTTTAGCCAAACTTTGAGGTTTGCAAAGGATTCTGGGTAACAGAACCTGGTCAGAGCCCGACAAGTCACCCCATCTTGGATTCCCCTAGGTCTCTAAATTTAAAAAATGCAGAGGTTTGGTAGGTTTCCCTAGGTGCCGGCTGAGCTAGAGGCCAAAATCTACAGGTAGGCACTTTGCAAAAAACACCTCTGTTTTCTTTAAAAAAATGTGATGTGTCCACGTTGCATTTTGGGGCGTTTCCTGTCGCGGGCGCTAGGCCTACCCACACAAGAGAGGTATCATTTTTATCGGGAGACTTGGGGGAACGCTGGGTGGAAGGAAATTTGTGGCTCCTATCAAATTACAGAACTTTCTGTCACCGAAATGTGAGGAAAACGTGTTTTTTTAGCCAAACTTTGAGGTTTGCAAAGGATTCTGGGTAACAGAACATGGTCAGAGCCCCACAAGTCACCTCATCTTGGATTCCCCTAGGTCTCTAAATTTAAAAAATGCAGAGGTTTGGTAGGTTTCCCTAGGTGCCGGCTGAGCTAGAGGCCAAAATCTACAGGTAGGCTCTTTGCAAAAAACACCTCTGTTTTCTTTAAAAAAATGTGATGTGTCCACGTTGCATTTTGGGGCGTTTCCTGTCGCGGGCGCTAGGCCTACCCACACAAGTGAGGTATCATTTTTATCGGGAGACGTGGGGGAACGCTGGGTAGAAGGAAATTTGTGGCTCCTCTCAGATTACAGAACTTTCTGTCACCGAAATGTGAGGAAAACGTGTTTTTTTAGCCAAACTTTGAGGTTTGCAAAGGATTCTGGGTAACAGAACCTGGTCAGAGCCCCACAAGTCACCCCATCTTGGATACCCCTAGGTCTCTAGTATTCAAAAATGCACAGGTTTGGTAGGTTTCCCTAGGTGCCGGCTGAGCTAGAGGCCAAAATCTACAGATAGGCACTTTGCAAAAAACACCTCTATTTTCATTCAAAAAATGTGATGTGTCCACGTTGCGTTTTGGGGCATTTCCTGTCGCGGGCGCTAAGCCTACCCACACAAGTGAGGTACCATTTTTATCGGGAGACTTGGGGAAACGCTGGGTGGAAGGAAATTTGTGGCTCCTCTCAGATTCCAGAACTTTCTGTCACCGAAATGTGAGGAAAACGTGTTTTTTTTAGCTAAACTTTGAGGTTTGCAAAGGATTCTGGGTAACAGAACCTGGTCAGAGCCCCACAAGTCACCCCATCTTAGATTCCCCTAGGTCTCTAGTTTTCATAAATGCACAGGTTTGGTAGGTTTCCCTAGGTGCCGGCTGAGCTAGAGGCCAAAATCTACAGATAGGCACTTTGCAAAAAACACCTCTATTTTCTTTCAAAAAATGTGATGTGTCCACGTTGCGTTTTGGGGCATTTCTTGTCATGGGCGCTAGGCCTACCCACACAAGTGAGGTATAATTTTTATCGGGAGACTTGGGGGAACGCTGGGTGGAAGGAAATTTGTGGTTCCTCTCAGATTACAGAACTTTCTGTCACCGAAATGTGAGGAAAATGTGTTTTTTTAGCCAAACTTTGAGGTTTGCAAAGGATTTTGGGTAACAGAACCTGGTCAGAGCCCCACAAGTCACCCCATCTTGGATTCCCCTAGGTCACTAGTTTTCAAAAATGCACAGCTTTGGTAGGTTTCACTAGGTGGCGGCTGAGCTAGAGGCCAAAATCTACAGGTAGGCACTTTGCAAAAACACCTCTGTTTTCGTTCAAAAAATGTGATGTGTCCACGTTGTGTTTTGGGGCGTTTCCTGTTACGGGCGCTAGGCCTACCCACACAAGTGAGGTATCATTTTTATCGGGAGACTTGGGGGAACACTGGGTGGAAGGAAATTTGTGGGTCCTCTCAGATTACAGAACCCGAGATGTGAGGAAAATGTGTTTTTTTAGCCAAACTTTGAGGTTTGCAAAGGATTTTGGGTAACAGAACCTGGTCAGAGCCCCACAAGTCACCCCATCTTGGATTCCCCTAGGTCTCTAGTTTTCAAAAATGCACAGGTTTGGTAGGTTTCCATAGGTGCCGGCTGAGCTAGAGGCCAAAATCTACAGATAGGCACTTTGCAAAAAACACCTCTATTTTCTTTCAAAAAATGTGATGTGTCCACATTGCGTTTTGGGACATTTCCTGTCGCGGGCGCTAAGCCTACCCACACAAGTGAGGTACCATTTTTACCGGGAGACTTGGGGAAACGCTGGGTGGAAGGAAATTTGTTGCTCCTCTCAGATTACAGAACTTTCTGTCACCGAAATGTGAGGAAAACGTGTTTTTTTATCCAAACTTTGAGGTTTGCAAAGGATTCAGGGTAACAGAACCTGGTCAGAGCCCCACAAGTCACCCCATCTGAGATTCCCCTAGGTCTCTAGTTTTTATAAATGCACAGGTTTGGTAGGTTTCCCTAGGTGCCGGCTGAGCTAGAGGCCAAAATCTACAGGTAGGCACTTTGCAAAAAACACCTCTGTTTTCTTTAAAAAAATGTGATGTGTCCACGTTGTGTTTTGGGGCGTTTCTTGTCATGGGCGCTAGGCCTACCCACACAAGTGAGGTATAATTTTTATCGAGAGACTTGGGGGAACGCTGGGTGGAAGGAAATTTGTGGTTCCTCTCAGATTACAGAACTTTCTGTCACCGAAATGTGAGGAAAATGTGTTTTTTTAGCCAAACTTTGAGGTTTGCAAAGGATTTTGGGTAACAGAACCTGGTCAGAGCCCCACAATTCACCCCATCTTGGATTCCCCTAGGTCACTAGTTTTCAAAAATGCACAGCTTTGGTAGGTTTCACTAGGTGCCGGCTGAGCTAGAGGCCAAAATCTACAGGGTGGCACTTTGCAAAAACACCTCTGTTTTCGTTCAAAAAATGTGATGTGTCCACGTTGTGTTTTGGGGCGTTGCCTGTTACGGGCGCTAGGCCTACCCACACAAGTGAGGTATCATTTTTATCGGGAGACTTGGGGGAACACTGGGTGGAAGGAAATTTGTGGGTCCTCTCAGATTACAGAACCCGAGATGTGAGGAAAATGTGTTTTTTTAGCCAAACTTTGAGGTTTGCAAAGGATTTTGGGTAACAGAACCTGGTCAGAGCCCCACAAGTCACCCCATCTTGGATTCCCCTAGGTCTCTAGTTTTCAAAAATGCACAGGTTTGGTAGGTTTCCATAGGTGCCGGCTGAGCTAGAGGCCAAAATCTACAGATAGGCACTTTGCAAAAAACACCTCTGTTTTCTTTAAAAAAATGTGATGTGTCCACGTTGTGTTTTGGGGCGTTTCCTGTCATGGGCGCTAGGCCTACCCACACAAGTGAGGTATACTTTTTATTGGGAGACTTGGGGGAACGCTGGGTGGAAGGAAATTTGTGGCTCCTCTCTGATTCCGGAACTTTCTGTCACCGAAATGTGAGGAAAATGTTTTTCTTTAGCCAAATTTTGAGGTTTGCAAAGGATTCTGGGTAACAGAACCTGGTCAGAGCTCCACAAGTCACCCCATCTTGGATTCCCGTAGGTCTCTAGTTTTCAAAAATGCACAGGTTCGGTTGGTTTCCCTAGGTGCCGGCTGAGCTAGAGGCCAAAATCTACAGGTAGGCACTTTGCAAAAAACACCTCTATTTTCTTTCAAAAAATGTGATGTGTCCACGTTGCGTTTTGGGGCATTTCCTATCGCGGGCGCTAGGTCTACCCACACAAGTGAGGTATAATTTTTATCGGGAGACTTGGGGGAACGCTGGGTGGAATGAAATTTGTGGCTCCTCTCTGATTCCAGAACTTTCTGTCACAAGAATTTGAGGAAAATGTGTTTTTTTAGCCAAAGTTTGAGGTTTGCAAAGGATTCTGGGTAACAGAACCTGGTCAGAGCCCCACAAGTCACCCCATCTTGGATTCCCCTAGGTCTCTAAATTTAAAAAATGCACAGGTTTGGTAGGTTTCCCTAGGTGCCGGCTGAGCTAGAGACCAAAATCTACAGGTAGGCACTTTGCAAAAACACCTCTGTTTTCTTTAAAAAAATGTGATGTGTCCACGTTGTGTTTTGGGGCGTTTCCTGTCACGGGCGCTAGGCCTACCCACACAAGTGAGGTATAATTTTTATCGGGAGACTTGGGGGAACACTGGGTGGAATGAAATTTGTGGGTCCTCTCAGAATACAGAACTTTCTGTCACCGAAATGTGAGGAAAACTTGTTTTTTTAGCCAAATTTTGAGGTTTGCAAAGGATTCTGGGTAACAGAACCTGGTCAGAGCCCCACAAGTCACCCCATCTTGGATTCCCCTAGGTCTCTAGTTTTAAAAAATGCACAGGTTTGGTAGGTTTCCCTAGGTGCCGGCTGAGCTAGAGGCCAAAATCTACAGGTAGGCACTTTACAAAAAACACCTCTATTTTGTTTAAAAAAATGTGATGTGTCCACGTTGCGTTTTGGGGCATTTCCTATCGCGGGCGCTAGGCCTACACACACAAGTGAGGTATAATTTTTATCGGGAGACTTGGGGGAACGCTGGGTGGAAGGAAATTTGTGCCTCCTCTCTGATTCCAGAACTTTCTGTCACCAGAATTTGAGGAAAATGTGTGTTTTTTAGCCAAAGTTTGAGGTTTGCAATGGATTCTGGGTAACAGAACCTGGTCAGAGCCCCACAAGTCACCCCATCTTGGATTCCCCTAGGTCTCTAAATTTAAAAAATGCAGAGGTTTGGTAGGTTTCCCTAGGTGCCGGCTGAGCTAGAGGCCAAAATCTACAGATAGGCACTTTGCAAAAAACACCTCTGTTTTCTTTCAAAAAATGTGATGTGTCCACGTTGCGTTTTGGGGCATTTCCTGTTGCGGGCGCTAAGCCTACCCACACAAGTGAGGTACCACTTTTATCGGGAGACTTGGGGAAACGCTTGGTGGAAGGAAATTTGTGGCTCCTCTCAGATTCCAGAACTTTCTGTCACCGAAATGTGAGGAAAACGTGTTTTTTAGCCAAACTTTGAGGTTTGCAAAGGATTCTGGGTAACAGAACCTGGTCAGAGCCCCACAAGTCACCGCATCTTAGATTCCCCTAGGTCTCTAGTTTTCATAAATGCACAGGTTTGGTAGGTTTCCCTAGGTGCCGGCTGAGCTAGAGGCCAAAATCTACAGGTAGGCACTTTGCAAAAAAAACACCTCTGTTTTCTTTAAAAAAATGTGATGTGTCCACGTTGCATTTTGGGGCGTTTCCTGTCGCGGGCGCTAGGCCTACCCACACAAGTGAGGTATCATTTTTATCGGGAGACTTGGGGGAACGCTGGGTGGAAGGAAATTTGTGGCTCCTCTCAGATTACAGAACTTTCTGTCACCGAAATGTGAGGAAAACGTGTTTTTTTAGCCAAACTTTGAGGTTTGCAAAGGATTCTGGGTAACAGAACCTGGTCAGAGCCCCACAAGTCACCCCATCTTGGATTCCCCTAGGTCTCTAAATTTAAAAAATGCAGAGGTTTGGTATGTTTCCCTAGGTGCCGGCTGAGCTAGAGGCCAAAATCTACAGGTAGGCACTTTGCAAAAAACACCTCTGTTTTCTTTAAAAAAATGTGATGTGTCCACGTTGCATTTTGGGGCGTTTCCTGTCGCGGGCGCTAGGCCTACCCACACAAGTGAGGTATCATTTTTATCGGGAGACTTGGGGGAACGCTGGGTGGAAGGAAATTTGTGGCTCCTCTCAGATTACAGAACTTTCTGTCACCGAAATGTGAGGAAAACGTGTTTTTTTAGCCAAACTTTGAGGTTTGCAAAGGATTCTGGGTAACAGAACCTGGTCAGAGCCCCACAAGTCACCCCATCTTGGATTCCCCTAGCTCTCTAGTTTTAAAAAATGCACAGGTTTGGTAGGTTTCCCTAGGTGCCGGCTGAGCTAGAGGCCAAAATCTACAGATAGGCACTTTGCAAAAAACACCTCTATTTTCATTCAAAAAATGTGATGTGTCCACGTTGCGTTTTGGGGCATTTCCTGTCGCGGGCGCTAAGCCTACCCACACAAGTGAGGTACCATTTTTATCGGGAGACTTGGGGAAACGCTGGGTGGAAGGAAATTTGTGGCTCCTCTCAGATTCCAGAACTTTCTGTCACCGAAATGTGAGGAAAACTTGTTTTTTTTAGCCAAACTTTGAGGTTTGCAAAGGATTCTGGGTAACAGAACCTGGTCAGAGCCCCACAAGTCACCCCATCTTGGATTCCCCTAGGTTTCTAGTTTTCAAAAATGCACAGGTTTGGTAGGTTTCCCTAGGTGCCGGCTGAGCTAGAGGCCAAAATCTACAGGTAGGCACTTTGCAAAAAACACCTCTGTTTTCTTTAAAAAAATGTGATGTGTCCACGTTGCATTTTGGGGCGTTTCCTGTCGCGGGCGCTAGGCCTACCCACACAAGAGAGGTATCATTTTTATCGGGAGACTTGGGGGAACGCTGGGTGGAAGGAAATTTGTGGCTCCTATCAAATTACAGAACTTTCTGTCACCGAAATGTGAGGAAAACGTGTTTTTTTAGCCAAACTTTGAGGTTTGCAAAGGATTCTGGGTAACAGAACATGGTCAGAGCCCCACAAGTCACCCCATCTTGGATTCCCCTAGGTCTCTAAATTTAAAAAATGCAGAGGTTTGGTAGGTTTCCCTAGGTGCCGGCTGAGCTAGAGGCCAAAATCTACAGGTAGGCACTTTGCAAAAAACACCTCTGTTTTCTTTAAAAAAATGTGATGTGTCCACGTTGCATTTTGGGGCGTTTCCTGTTACGGGCGCTAGGCCTACCCACACAAGTGAGGTATCATTTTTATCGGGAGACTTGGGGGAACACTGGGTGGAAGGAAATTTGTGGGTCCTCTCAGATTACAGAACCCGAGATGTGAGGAAAATGTGTTTTTTTAGCCAAACTTTGAGGTTTGCAAAGGATTTTGGGTAACAGAACCTGGTCAGAGCCCCACAAGTCACCCCATCTTGGATTCCCCTAGGTCTCTAGTTTTCAAAAATGCACAGGTTTGGTAGGTTTCCATAGGTGCCGCCTGAGCTAGAGGCCAAAATCTACAGATAGGCACTTTGCAAAAAACACCTCTGTTTTCTTTAAAAAAATGTGATGTGTCCACGTTGTGTTTTGGGGCGTTTCCTGTCATGGGCGCTAGGCCTACCCACACAAGTGAGGTATACTTTTTATTGGGAGACTTGGGGGAACGCTGGGTGGAAGGAAATTTGTGGCTCCTCTCTGATTCCGGAACTTTCTGTCACCGAAATGTGAGGAAAATGTTTTTCTTTAGCCAAATTTTGAGGTTTGCAAAGGATTCTGGGTAACAGAACCTGGTCAGAGCTCCACAAGTCACCCCATCTTGGATTCCCGTAGGTCTCTAGTTTTCAAAAATGCACAGGTTCGGTTGGTTTCCCTAGGTGCCGGCTGAGCTAGAGGCCAAAATCTACAGGTAGGCACTTTGCAAAAAACACCTCTATTTTCTTTCAAAAAATGTGATGTGTCCACGTTGCGTTTTGGGGCATTTCCTATCGCGGGCGCTAGGTCTACCCACACAAGTGAGGTATAATTTTTATCGGGAGACTTGGGGGAACGCTGGGTGGAATGAAATTTGTGGCTCCTCTCTGATTCCAGAACTTTCTGTCACAAGAATTTGAGGAAAATGTGTTTTTTTAGCCAAAGTTTGAGGTTTGCAAAGGATTCTGGGTAACAGAACCTGGTCAGAGCCCCACAAGTCACCCCATCTTGGATTCCCCTAGGTCTCTAAATTTAAAAAATGCAGAGGTTTGGTAGGTTTCCCTAGGTGCCGGCTGAGCTGGAGGCCAAAATCTACAGGTAGGCACTTTGCAAAAAACACCTCTGTTTTCTTTAAAAAAATGTGATGTGTCCACGTTGCATTTTGGGGCGTTTCCTGTCGCGGGCGCTAGGCCTACCCACACAAGTGAGGTATCATTTTTATCGGGAGACTTGGGGGAACGCTGGGTGGAAGGAAATTTGTGGCTCCTCTCAGATTACAGAACTTTCTGTCACCGAAATGTGAGGAAAACTTGTTTTTTTAGCCAAACTTTGAGGTTTGCAAAGGATTCTGGGTAACAGAACCTGGTCAGAGCCCCACAAGTCACCCCATCTTGGATTCCCCTAGGTTTCTAGTTTTCAAAAATGCACAGGTTTGGTAGGTTTCCCTAGGTGCCGGCTGAGCTAGAGGCCAAAATCTACAGGTAGGCACTTTGCAAAAAACACCTCTGTTTTCTTTAAAAAAAATTGATGTGTCCACGTTGCGTTTTGGGGCATTTCCTATCGCGGGCGCTAGGCCTACCCACACAAGTGAGGTATCATTTTTATCGGGAGACTTGGGGGAACGCTGGGTGGAAGGAAATTTGTGGGTCCTCTCAGAATACAGAACTTTCTGTCACCGAAATGTGAGGAAAACTTGTTTTTTTAGCCAAATTTTGAGGTTTGCAAAGGATTCTGGGTAACAGAACCTGGTCAGAGCCCCACAAGTCACCCCATCTTGGATTCCCCTAGGTCTCTAGTTTTAAAAAATGCACAGGTTTGGTAGGTTTCCCTAGGTGCCGGCTGAGCTAGAGGCCAAAATCTACAGGTAGGCACTTTACAAAAAACACCTCTATTTTGTTTAAAAAAATGTGATGTGTCCACGTTGCGTTTTGGGGCATTTCCTATCGCGGGCGCTAGGCCTACACACACAAGTGAGGTATAATTTTTATCGGGAGACTTGGGGGAACGCTGGGTGGAAGGAAATTTGTGCCTCCTCTCTGATTCCAGAACTTTCTGTCACCAGAATTTGAGGAAAATGTGTGTTTTTTAGCCAAAGTTTGAGGTTTGCAATGGATTCTGGGTAACAGAACCTGGTCAGAGCCCCACAAGTCACCCCATCTTGGATTCCCCTAGGTCTCTAAATTTAAAAAATGCAGAGGTTTGGTAGGTTTCCCTAGGTGCCGGCTGAGCTAGAGGCCAAAATCTACAGATAGGCACTTTGCAAAAAACACCTCTATTTTCTTTCAAAAAATGTGATGTGTCCACGTTGCGTTTTGGGGCATTTCCTGTTGCGGGCGCTAAGCCTACCCACACAAGTGAGGTACCACTTTTATCGGGAGACTTGGGGAAACGCTTGGTGGAAGGAAATTTGTGGCTCCTCTCAGATTCCAGAACTTTCTGTCACCGAAATGTGAGGAAAACGTGTTTTTTAGCCAAACTTTGAGGTTTGCAAAGGATTCTGGGTAACAGAACCTGGTCAGAGCCCCACAAGTCACCGCATCTTAGATTCCCCTAGGTCTCTAGTTTTCATAAATGCACAGGTTTGGTAGGTTTCCCTAGGTGCCGGCTGAGCTAGAGGCCAAAATCTACAGGTAGGCACTTTGCAAAAAAAACACCTCTGTTTTCTTTAAAAAAATGTGATGTGTCCACGTTGCATTTTGGGGCGTTTCCTGTCGCGGGCGCTAGGCCTACCCACACAAGTGAGGTATCATTTTTATCGGGAGACTTGGGGGAACGCTGGGTGGAAGGAAATTTGTGGCTCCTCTCAGATTACAGAACTTTCTGTCACCGAAATGTGAGGAAAACGTGTTTTTTTAGCCAAACTTTGAGGTTTGCAAAGGATTCTGGGTAACAGAACCTGGTCAGAGCCCCACAAGTCACCCCATCTTGGATTCCCCTAGGTCTCTAAATTTAAAAAATGCAGAGGTTTGGTATGTTTCCCTAGGTGCCGGCTGAGCTAGAGGCCAAAATCTACAGGTAGGCACTTTGCAAAAAACACCTCTGTTTTCTTTAAAAAAATGTGATGTGTCCACGTTGCATTTTGGGGCGTTTCCTGTCGCGGGCGCTAGGCCTACCCACACAAGTGAGGTATCATTTTTATCGGGAGACTTGGGGGAACGCTGGGTGGAAGGAAATTTGTGGCTCCTCTCAGATTACAGAACTTTCTGTCACCGAAATGTGAGGAAAACGTGTTTTTTTAGCCAAACTTTGAGGTTTGCAAAGGATTCTGGGTAACAGAACCTGGTCAGAGCCCCACAAGTCACCCCATCTTGGATTCCCCTAGCTCTCTAGTTTTAAAAAATGCACAGGTTTGGTAGGTTTCCCTAGGTGCCGGCTGAGCTAGAGGCCAAAATCTACAGATAGGCACTTTGCAAAAAACACCTCTATTTTCATTCAAAAAATGTGATGTGTCCACGTTGCGTTTTGGGGCATTTCCTGTCGCGGGCGCTAAGCCTACCCACACAAGTGAGGTACCATTTTTATCGGGAGACTTGGGGAAACGCTGGGTGGAAGGAAATTTGTGGCTCCTCTCAGATTCCAGAACTTTCTGTCACCGAAATGTGAGGAAAACGTGTTTTTTTAGCCAAACTTTGAGGTTTGCAAAGGATTCTGGGTAACAGAACCTGGTCAGAGCCCCACAAGTCACCCCATTTTGGATTCCCCTAGGTTTCTAGTTTTCAAAAATGCACAGGTTTGGTAGGTTTCCCTAGGTGCCGGCTGAGCTAGAGGCCAAAATCTACAGATAGGCACTTTGCAAAAAACACCTCTATTTTCTTTCAAAAAATGTGATGTGTCCACGTTGCATTTTGGGGCATTTCCTGTTGCGGGCGCTAAGCCTACCCACACAAGTGAGGTACCACTTTTATCGGGAGACTTGGGGAAACGCTAGGTGGAAGGAAATTTGTGGCTCCTCTCAGATTCCAGAACTTTCTGTCACTGAAATGTGAGGAAAACGTGTTTTTTTAGCCAAACTTTGAGGTTTGCAAAGGATTCTGGGTAACAGAACCTGGTCAGAGCCCCACAAGTCACCACATCTTAGATTCCCCTAGGTCTCTAGTTTTCATAAATGCACAGGTTTGGTAGGTTTCCCTAGGTGCCGGCTGAGCTAGAGGCCAAAATCTACAGGTAGGCACTTTGCAAAAAAAACACCTCTGTTTTCTTTAAAAAAATGTGAAGTGTCCACGTTGCATTTTGGGGCGTTTCCTGTCGCGGGCGCTAGGCCTACCCACACAAGTGAGGTATCATTTTTATCGGGAGACTTGGGGGAACGCTGGGTGGAAGGAAATTTGTGGCTCCTCTCAGATTACAGAACTTTCTGTCACCGAAATGTGAGGAAAATGTGTTTTTTTAGCCAAACTTTGAGGTTTGCAAAGGATTCTGGGTAACAGAACCTGGTCAGAGCCCCACAAGTCACCCCATCTTGGATTCCCCTAGGTCTCTAAATTTAAAAAATGCAGAGGTTTGGTAGGTTTCCCTAGGTGCCGGCTGAGCTAGAGGCCAAAATCTACAGGTAGGCACTTTGCAAAAAACACCTCTGTTTTCTTTAAAAAAATGTGATGTGTCCACGTTGCATTTTGGGGCGTTTCCTGTCGCGGGCGCTAGGCCTACGCACACAAGTGAGGTATCATTTTTATCGGGAGACTTGGGGGAACGCTGGGTGGAAGGAAATTTGTGGCTCCTCTCAGATTACAGAACTTTCTGTCACCGAAATGTGAGGAAAACGTGTTTTTTTAGCCAAACTTTGAGGTTTGCAAAGGATTCTGGGTAACAGAACCTGGTCCGAGCCCCACAAGTCACCCCATCTTGGATTCCCCTAGGTCTCTAGTTTTAAAAAATGCACAGGTTTGGTAGGTTTCCCTAGGTGCCGGCTGAGCTAGAGGCCAAAATCTACAGATAGGCACTTTGCAAAAAACACCTCTATTTTCATTCAAAAAATGTGATGTGTCCACGTTGCGTTTTGGGGCATTTCCTGTCGCGGGCGCTAAGCCTACCCACACAAGTGAGGTACCATTTTTATCGGGAGACTTGGGGAAACGCTGGGTGGAAGGAAATTTGTGGCTCCTCTCAGATTCCAGAACTTTCTGTCACCGAAATGTGAGGAAAACTAGTTTTTTTTAGCCAAACTTTGAGGTTTGCAAAGGATTCTGGGTAACAGAACCTGGTCAGAGCCCCACAAGTCACCCCATCTTGGATTCCCCTAGGTCTCTAGTTTTCAAAAATGCACAGGTTTGGTAGGTTTCCCTAGGTGCCGGCTGAGCTAGAGGCCAAAATCTACAGATAGGCACTTTGCAAAAAACACCTCTATTTTCTTTCAAAAAATGTGATGTGTCCACGTTGCGTTTTGGGGCATTTCCTATCGCGGGTGCTAGGTCTACCCACACAAGTGAGGTATAATTTTTATCGGGAGACTTGGGGGAACGCTGGGTGGAATGAAATTTGTGGCTCCTCTCTGATTCCAGAACTTTCTGTCACAAGAATTTGAGGAAAATGTGTTTTTTTAGCCAAAGTTTGAGGTTTGCAAAGGATTCTGGGTAACAGAACCTGGTCAGAGCCCCACAAGTCACCCCATCTTGGATTCCCCTAGGTCTCTAAATTTAAAAAATGCAGAGGTTTGGTAGGTTTCCCTAGGTGCCGGCTGAGCTGGAGGCCAAAATCTACAGGTAGGCACTTTGCAAAAAACACCTCTGTTTTCTTTAAAAAAATGTGATGTGTCCACGTTGCATTTTGGGGCGTTTCCTGTCGCGGGCGCTAGGCCTACCCACACAAGTGAGGTATCATTTTTATCGGGAGACTTGGGGGAACGCTGGGTGGAAGGAAATTTGTGGCTCTTCTCAAATTACAGAACTTTCTGTCACGGAAATGTGAGGAAAACGTGTTTTTTTAGCAAAAATTTGAAGTTTGCAAAGGAATCTGGGTAACAAAACCTGGTCAGAGCCCCACAAGTCACCCCATCTTAGATTCCCCTAGGTCTCTAGTTTTCAAAAATGCACAGGTTTGGTAGGTTTCCCTAGGTGCCGGCTGAGCTAGAGGCCAAAATCTACAGGTAGGCACTTTGCAAAAAACACCTCTGTTTTCTTTAAAAAAATGTGATGTGTCCACGTTGTGTTTTGGGGCGTTTCCTGTCATGGGCGCTAGGCCTACCCACACAAGTGAGGTATAATTTTTATCGGGAGACTTGGGGGAACGCTGGGTGGAAGGAAATTTGTGGCTCCTCTCAGATTACAGAACTTTCTGTCACCGAAATGTGAGGAAAACGTGTTTTTTTAGCTAAACTTTGAGGTTTGCAAAGGATTCTGGGTAACAGAACCTGGTCAGAGCCCCACAAGTCACCCCATCTTGGATTCCCCTAGGTCTCTAGTTTTAAAAAATGCACAGGTTTGGTAGGTTTCCCTAGGTGCCGGCTGAGCTAGAGGCCAAAATCTACAGATAGGCACTTTGCAAAAAACACCTCTATTTTCATTAAAAAAATGTGATGTGTCCACGTTGCGTTTTGGGGCATTTCCTGTCGCGGGCGCTAAGCCTACCCACACAAGTGAGGTACCATTTTTATCGGGAGACTTGGGGAAACGCTGGGTGGAAGGAAATTTGTGGCTCCTCTCAGATTCCAGAACTTTCTGTCACCGAAATGTGAGGAAAACTAGTTTTTTTTAGCCAAACTTTGAGGTTTGCAAAGGATTCTGGGTAACAGAACCTGGTCAGAGCCCCACAAGTCACCCCATCTTGGATTCCCCTAGGTCTCTAGTTTTAAAAAATGCACAGGTTTGGTAGGTTTCCCTAGGTGCCGGCTGAGCTAGAGGCCAAAATCTACAGATAGGCACTTTGCAAAAAACACCTCTATTTTCATTCAAAAAATGTGATGTGTCCACGTTGCATTTTGGGGCGTTTCCTGTCGCGGGCGCTAGGCCTACCCACACAAGTGAGGTATCATTTTTATCGGGAGACTTGGGGGAACGCTGGGTGGAAGGAAATTTGTGGCTCCTCTCAGATTACAGAACTTTCTGTCACCGAAATGTGAGGAAACCGTGTTTTTTTATCCAAACTTTGAGGTTTGCAAAGGATTCTGGATAACAGAACCTGGTCAGAGCCCCACAAGTCACCCCATTTTGGATTCCCCTAGGTCTCTAGTTTTAAAAAATGCACAGGTTTGGTAGGTTTCCCTAGGTGCCGGCTGAGCTAGAGGCCAAAATCTACAGATAGGCACTTTGCAAAAAACACCTCTATTTTCTTTCAAAAAATGTGATGTGTCCACGTTGCGTTTTGGGGCATTTCCTGTTGCGGGCGCTAAGCCTACCCACACAAGTGAGGTACCACTTTTATCGGGAGACTTGGGGAAACGCTTGGTGGAAGGAAATTTGTGGCTCCTCTCAGATTCCAGAACTTTCTGTCACCGAAATGTGAGGAAAACTAGTTTTTTTTAGCCAAACTTTGAGGTTTGCAAAGGATTCTGGGTAACAGAACCTGGTCAGAGCCCCACAAGTCACCCCATCTTGGATTCCCCTAGGTCTCTAGTTTTCAAAAATGCACAGGTTTGGTAGGTTTCCCTAGGTGCCGGCTGAGCTAGAGGCCAAAATCTACAGATAGGCACTTTGCAAAAAACACCTCTATTTTCTTTCAAAAAATGTGATGTGTCCACGTTGCGTTTTGGGGCATTTCCTATCGCGGGTGCTAGGTCTACCCACACAAGTGAGGTATAATTTTTATCGGGAGACTTGGGGGAACGCTGGGTGGAATGAAATTTGTGGCTCCTCTCTGATTCCAGAACTTTCTGTCACAAGAATTTGAGGAAAATGTGTTTTTTTAGCCAAAGTTTGAGGTTTGCAAAGGATTCTGGGTAACAGAACCTGGTCAGAGCCCCACAAGTCACCCCATCTTGGATTCCCCTAGGTCTGTAAATTTAAAAAATGCAGAGGTTTGGTAGGTTTCCCTAGGTGCCGGCTGAGCTGGAGGCCAAAATCTACAGGTAGGCACTTTGCAAAAAACACCTCTGTTTTCTTTAAAAAAATGTGATGTGTCCACGTTGCATTTTGGGGCGTTTCCTGTCGCGGGCGCTAGGCCTACCCACACAAGTGAGGTATCATTTTTATCGGGAGACTTGGGGGAACGCTGGGTGGAAGGAAATTTGTGGCTCTTCTCAAATTACAGAACTTTCTGTCACGGAAATGTGAGGAAAACGTGTTTTTTTAGCAAAAATTTGAGGTTTGCAAAGGAATCTGGGTAACAAAACCTGGTCAGAGCCCCACAAGTCACCCCATCTTAGATTCCCCTAGGTCTCTAGTTTTCAAAAATGCACAGGTTTGGTAGGTTTCCCTAGGTGCCGGCTGAGCTAGAGGCCAAAATCTACAGGTAGGCACTTTGCAAAAAACACCTCTGTTTTCTTTAAAAAAATGTGATGTGTCCACGTTGTGTTTTGGGGCGTTTCCTGTCATGGGCGCTAGGCCTACCCACACAAGTGAGGTATAATTTTTATCGGGAGACTTGGGGGAACGCTGGGTGGAAGGAAATTTGTGGCTCCTCTCAGATTACAGAACTTTCTGTCACCGAAATGTGAGGAAACCGTGTTTTTTTATCCAAACTTTGAGGTTTGCAAAGGATTCTGGGTAACAGAACCTGGTCAGAGCCCCACAAGTCACCCCATTTTGGATTCCCCTAGGTCTCTAGTTTTAAAAAATGCACAGGTTTGGTAGGTTTCCCTAGGTGCCGGCTGAGCTAGAGGCCAAAATCTACAGATAGGCACTTTGCAAAAAACACCTCTATTTTCTTTCAAAAAATGCGATGTGTCCACGTTGCGTTTTGGGGCATTTCCTGTTGCGGGCGCTAAGCCTACCCACACAAGTGAGGTACCACTTTTATCGGGAGACTTGGGGAAACGCTTGGTGGAAGGAAATTTGTGGCTCCTCTCAGATTCCAGAACTTTCTGTCACCGAAATGTGAGGAAAACGTGTTTTTTTAGCCAAACTTTGAGGTTTGCAAAGGATTCTGGGTAACAGAACCTGGTCAGAGCCCCACAAGTCACCGCATCTTAGATTCCCCTAGGTCTCTAGTTTTCATAAATGCACAGGTTTGGTAGGTTTCCCTAGGTGCCGGCTGAGCTAGAGGCCAAAATCTACAGATAGGCACTTTGCAAAAAACACCTCTATTTTCATTAAAAAAATGTGATGTGTCCACGTTGCGTTTTGGGGCATTTCCTGTCGCGGGCGCTAAGCCTACCCACACAAGTGAGGTACCATTTTTATCGGGAGACTTGGGGAAACGCTGGGTGGAAGGAAATTTGTGGCTCCTCTCAGATTCCAGAACTTTCTGTCACCGAAATGTGAGGAAAACTAGTTTTTTTTAGCCAAACTTTGAGGTTTGCAAAGGATTCTGGGTAACAGAACCTGGTCAGAGCCCCACAAGTCACCCCATCTTGGATTCCCCTAGGTCTCTAGTTTTAAAAAATGCACAGGTTTGGTAGGTTTCCCTAGGTGCCGGCTGAGCTAGAGGCCAAAATCTACAGATAGGCACTTTGCAAAAAACACCTCTATTTTCATTCAAAAAATGTGATGTGTCCACGTTGCATTTTGGGGCGTTTCCTGTCGCGGGCGCTAGGCCTACCCACACAAGTGAGGTATCATTTTTATCGGGAGACTTGGGGGAACGCTGGGTGGAAGGAAATTTGTGGCTCCTCTCAGATTACAGAACTTTCTGTCACCGAAATGTGAGGAAACCGTGTTTTTTTATCCAAACTTTGAGGTTTGCAAAGGATTCTGGATAACAGAACCTGGTCAGAGCCCCACAAGTCACCCCATTTTGGATTCCCCTAGGTCTCTAGTTTTAAAAAATGCACAGGTTTGGTAGGTTTCCCTAGGTGCCGGCTGAGCTAGAGGCCAAAATCTACAGATAGGCACTTTGCAAAAAACACCTCTATTTTCTTTCAAAAAATGTGATGTGTCCACGTTGCGTTTTGGGGCATTTCCTGTTGCGGGCGCTAAGCCTACCCACACAAGTGAGGTACCACTTTTATCGGGAGACTTGGGGAAACGCTTGGTGGAAGGAAATTTGTGGCTCCTCTCAGATTCCAGAACTTTCTGTCACCGAAATGTGAGGAAAACTAGTTTTTTTTAGCCAAACTTTGAGGTTTGCAAAGGATTCTGGGTAACAGAACCTGGTCAGAGCCCCACAAGTCACCCCATCTTGGATTCCCCTAGGTCTCTAGTTTTCAAAAATGCACAGGTTTGGTAGGTTTCCCTAGGTGCCGGCTGAGCTAGAGGCCAAAATCTACAGATAGGCACTTTGCAAAAAACACCTCTATTTTCTTTCAAAAAATGTGATGTGTCCACGTTGCGTTTTGGGGCATTTCCTATCGCGGGTGCTAGGTCTACCCACACAAGTGAGGTATAATTTTTATCGGGAGACTTGGGGGAACGCTGGGTGGAATGAAATTTGTGGCTCCTCTCTGATTCCAGAACTTTCTGTCACAAGAATTTGAGGAAAATGTGTTTTTTTAGCCAAAGTTTGAGGTTTGCA
This sequence comes from Pleurodeles waltl, assembly GCF_031143425.1. Lineage (NCBI taxonomy): Eukaryota > Metazoa > Chordata > Amphibia > Caudata > Salamandridae > Pleurodeles > Pleurodeles waltl. The sequence goes on from NW_027150395.1 coordinate 1,423,860, forward strand.
AAGGATTCTGGGTAACAGAACCTGGTCAGAGCCCCACAAGTCACCCCATCTTGGATTCCCCTAGGTCTGTAAATTTAAAAAATGCAGAGGTTTGGTAGGTTTCCCTAGGTGCCGGCTGAGCTGGAGGCCAAAATCTACAGGTAGGCACTTTGCAAAAAACACCTCTGTTTTCTTTAAAAAAATGTGATGTGTCCACGTTGCATTTTGGGGCGTTTCCTGTCGCGGGCGCTAGGCCTACCCACACAAGTGAGGTATCATTTTTATCGGGAGACTTGGGGGAACGCTGGGTGGAAGGAAATTTGTGGCTCTTCTCAAATTACAGAACTTTCTGTCACGGAAATGTGAGGAAAACGTGTTTTTTTAGCAAAAATTTGAGGTTTGCAAAGGAATCTGGGTAACAAAACCTGGTCAGAGCCCCACAAGTCACCCCATCTTAGATTCCCCTAGGTCTCTAGTTTTCAAAAATGCACAGGTTTGGTAGGTTTCCCTAGGTGCCGGCTGAGCTAGAGGCCAAAATCTACAGGTAGGCACTTTGCAAAAAACACCTCTGTTTTCTTTAAAAAAATGTGATGTGTCCACGTTGTGTTTTGGGGCGTTTCCTGTCATGGGCGCTAGGCCTACCCACACAAGTGAGGTATAATTTTTATCGGGAGACTTGGGGGAACGCTGGGTGGAAGGAAATTTGTGGCTCCTCTCAGATTACAGAACTTTCTGTCACCGAAATGTGAGGAAACCGTGTTTTTTTATCCAAACTTTGAGGTTTGCAAAGGATTCTGGGTAACAGAACCTGGTCAGAGCCCCACAAGTCACCCCATTTTGGATTCCCCTAGGTCTCTAGTTTTAAAAAATGCACAGGTTTGGTAGGTTTCCCTAGGTGCCGGCTGAGCTAGAGGCCAAAATCTACAGATAGGCACTTTGCAAAAAACACCTCTATTTTCTTTCAAAAAATGTGATGTGTCCACGTTGCGTTTTGGGGCATTTCCTGTTGCGGGCGCTAAGCCTACCCACACAAGTGAGGTACCACTTTTATCGGGAGACTTGGGGAAACGCTTGGTGGAAGGAAATTTGTGGCTCCTCTCAGATTCCAGAACTTTCTGTCACCGAAATGTGAGGAAAACGTGTTTTTTTAGCCAAACTTTGAGGTTTGCAAAGGATTCTGGGTAACAGAACCTGGTCAGAGCCCCACAAGTCACCGCATCTTAGATTCCCCTAGGTCTCTAGTTTTCATAAATGCACAGGTTTGGTAGGTTTCCCTAGGTGCCGGCTGAGCTAGAGGCCAAAATCTACAGGTAGGCACTTTGCAAAAAAAACACCTCTGTTTTCTTTCAAAAATGTAATGTGTCCACGTTGTGTTTTGGGGCGTTTCCTGTCATGGGCGCTAGGCCTACCCACACAAGTGAGGTATAATTTTTATCGGGAGACTTGGGGGAACGCTGGGTGGAAGGAAATTTGTGGCTCCTCTCAGATTACAGAACTTTCTGTCACCGAAATGTGAGGAAAACGTGTTTTTTTAGCTAAACTTTGAGGTTTGCAAAGGATTCTGGGTAACAGAACCTGGTCAGAGCCCCACAAGTCACCCCATCTTGGATTCCCCTAGGTCTCTAGTTTTAAAAAATGCACAGGTTTGGTAGGTTTCCCTAGGTGCCGGCTGAGCTAGAGGCCAAAATCTACAGATAGGCACTTTGCAAAAAACACCTCTATTTTCATTAAAAAAATGTGATGTGTCCACGTTGCGTTTTGGGGCATTTCCTGTCGCGGGCGCTAAGCCTACCCACACAAGTGAGGTACCATTTTTATCGGGAGACTTGGGGAAACGCTGGGTGGAAGGAAATTTGTGGCTCCTCTCAGATTCCAGAACTTTCTGTCACCGAAATGTGAGGAAAACTAGTTTTTTTTAGCCAAACTTTGAGGTTTGCAAAGGATTCTGGGTAACAGAACCTGGTCAGAGCCCCACAAGTCACCCCATCTTGGATTCCCCTAGGTCTCTAGTTTTAAAAAATGCACAGGTTTGGTAGGTTTCCCTAGGTGCCGGCTGAGCTAGAGGCCAAAATCTACAGATAGGCACTTTGCAAAAAACACCTCTATTTTCATTCAAAAAATGTGATGTGTCCACGTTGCATTTTGGGGCGTTTCCTGTCGCGGGCGCTAGGCCTACCCACACAAGTGAGGTATCATTTTTATCGGGAGACTTGGGGGAACGCTGGGTGGAAGGAAATTTGTGGCTCCTCTCAGATTACAGAACTTTCTGTCACCGAAATGTGAGGAAACCGTGTTTTTTTATCCAAACTTTGAGGTTTGCAAAGGATTCTGGATAACAGAACCTGGTCAGAGCCCCACAAGTCACCCCATTTTGGATTCCCCTAGGTCTCTAGTTTTAAAAAATGCACAGGTTTGGTAGGTTTCCCTAGGTGCCGGCTGAGCTAGAGGCCAAAATCTACAGATAGGCACTTTGCAAAAAACACCTCTATTTTCTTTCAAAAAATGTGATGTGTCCACGTTGCGTTTTGGGGCATTTCCTGTTGCGGGCGCTAAGCCTACCCACACAAGTGAGGTACCACTTTTATCGGGAGACTTGGGGAAACGCTTGGTGGAAGGAAATTTGTGGCTCCTCTCAGATTCCAGAACTTTCTGTCACCGAAATGTGAGGAAAACTAGTTTTTTTTAGCCAAACTTTGAGGTTTGCAAAGGATTCTGGGTAACAGAACCTGGTCAGAGCCCCACAAGTCACCCCATCTTGGATTCCCCTAGGTCTCTAGTTTTCAAAAATGCACAGGTTTGGTAGGTTTCCCTAGGTGCCGGCTGAGCTAGAGGCCAAAATCTACAGATAGGCACTTTGCAAAAAACACCTCTATTTTCTTTCAAAAAATGTGATGTGTCCACGTTGCGTTTTGGGGCATTTCCTATCGCGGGTGCTAGGTCTACCCACACAAGTGAGGTATAATTTTTATCGGGAGACTTGGGGGAACGCTGGGTGGAATGAAATTTGTGGCTCCTCTCTGATTCCAGAACTTTCTGTCACAAGAATTTGAGGAAAATGTGTTTTTTTAGCCAAAGTTTGAGGTTTGCAAAGGATTCTGGGTAACAGAACCTGGTCAGAGCCCCACAAGTCACCCCATCTTGGATTCCCCTAGGTCTGTAAATTTAAAAAATGCAGAGGTTTGGTAGGTTTCCCTAGGTGCCGGCTGAGCTGGAGGCCAAAATCTACAGGTAGGCACTTTGCAAAAAACACCTCTGTTTTCTTTAAAAAAATGTGATGTGTCCACGTTGCATTTTGGGGCGTTTCCTGTCGCGGGCGCTAGGCCTACCCACACAAGTGAGGTATCATTTTTATCGGGAGACTTGGGGGAACGCTGGGTGGAAGGAAATTTGTGGCTCTTCTCAAATTACAGAACTTTCTGTCACGGAAATGTGAGGAAAACGTGTTTTTTTAGCAAAAATTTGAGGTTTGCAAAGGAATCTGGGTAACAAAACCTGGTCAGAGCCCCACAAGTCACCCCATCTTAGATTCCCCTAGGTCTCTAGTTTTCAAAAATGCACAGGTTTGGTAGGTTTCCCTAGGTGCCGGCTGAGCTAGAGGCCAAAATCTACAGGTAGGCACTTTGCAAAAAACACCTCTGTTTTCTTTAAAAAAATGTGATGTGTCCACGTTGTGTTTTGGGGCGTTTCCTGTCATGGGCGCTAGGCCTACCCACACAAGTGAGGTATAACTTTTATCGGGAGACTTGGGGGAACGCTGGGTGGAAGGAAATTTGTGGCTCCTCTCAGATTACAGAACTTTCTGTCACCGAAATGTGAGGAAACCGTGTTTTTTTATCCAAACTTTGAGGTTTGCAAAGGATTCTGGGTAACAGAACCTGGTCAGAGCCCCACAAGTCACCCCATTTTGGATTCCCCTAGGTCTCTAGTTTTAAAAAATGCACAGGTTTGGTAGGTTTCCCTAGGTGCCGGCTGAGCTAGAGGCCAAAATCTACAGATAGGCACTTTGCAAAAAACACCTCTATTTTCTTTCAAAAAATGTGATGTGTCCACGTTGCGTTTTGGGGCATTTCCTGTTGCGGGCGCTAAGCCTACCCACACAAGTGAGGTACCACTTTTATCGGGAGACTTGGGGAAACGCTTGGTGGAAGGAAATTTGTGGCTCCTCTCAGATTCCAGAACTTTCTGTCACCGAAATGTGAGGAAAACGTGTTTTTTTAGCCAAACTTTGAGGTTTGCAAAGGATTCTGGGTAACAGAACCTGGTCAGAGCCCCACAAGTCACCGCATCTTAGATTCCCCTAGGTCTCTAGTTTTCATAAATGCACAGGTTTGGTAGGTTTCCCTAGGTGCCGGCTGAGCTAGAGGCCAAAATCTACAGGTAGGCACTTTGCAAAAAAAACACCTCTGTTTTCTTTAAAAAAAATGTGAAGTGTCCACGTTGCATTTTGGGGCGTTTCCTGTCGCGGGCGCTAGGCCTACCCACACAAGTGAGGTATCATTTTTATCGGGAGATTTGGGGGAACGCTGGGTGGAAGGAAATTTGTGGCTCCTCTCAGATTACAGAACTTTCTGTCACCGAAATGTGAGGAAAATGTGTTTTTTTAGCCAAACTTTGAGGTTTGCAAAGGATTCTGGGTAACAGAACCTGGTCAGAGCCCCACAAGTCACCCCATCTTGGATTCCCCTAGGTCTCTAAATTTAAAAAATGCAGAGGTTTGGTAGGTTTCCCTAGGTGCCGGCTGAGCTAGAGGCCAAAATCTACAGGTAGGCACTTTGCAAAAAACACCTCTGTTTTCTTTAAAAAAATGTGATGTGTCCACGTTGCATTTTGGGGCGTTTCCTGTCGCGGGCGCTAGGCCTACCCACACAAGTGAGGTACCATTTTTATCGGGAGACTTGGGGAAACGCTGGGTGGAAGGAAATTTGTGGCTCCTCTCAGATTCCAGAACTTTCTGTCACCGAAATGTGAGGAAAACTAGTTTTTTTTAGCCAAACTTTGAGGTTTGCAAAGGATTCTGGGTAACAGAACCTGGTCAGAGCCCCACAAGTCACCCCATCTTGGATTCCCCTAGGTCTCTAGTTTTAAAAAATGCACAGGTTTGGTAGGTTTCCCTAGGTGCCGGCTGAGCTAGAGGCCAAAATCTACAGATAGGCACTTTGCAAAAAACACCTCTATTTTCATTCAAAAAATGTGATGTGTCCACGTTGCATTTTGGGGCGTTTCCTGTCGCGGGCGCTAGGCCTACCCACACAAGTGAGGTATCATTTTTATCGGGAGACTTGGGGGAACGCTGGGTGGAAGGAAATTTGTGGCTCCTCTCAGATTACAGAACTTTCTGTCACCGAAATGTGAGGAAACCGTGTTTTTTTATCCAAACTTTGAGGTTTGCAAAGGATTCTGGATAACAGAACCTGGTCAGAGCCCCACAAGTCACCCCATTTTGGATTCCCCTAGGTCTCTAGTTTTAAAAAATGCACAGGTTTGGTAGGTTTCCCTAGGTGCCGGCTGAGCTAGAGGCCAAAATCTACAGATAGGCACTTTGCAAAAAACACCTCTATTTTCTTTCAAAAAATGTGATGTGTCCACGTTGCGTTTTGGGGCATTTCCTGTTGCGGGCGCTAAGCCTACCCACACAAGTGAGGTACCACTTTTATCGGGAGACTTGGGGAAACGCTTGGTGGAAGGAAATTTGTGGCTCCTCTCAGATTCCAGAACTTTCTGTCACCGAAATGTGAGGAAAACTAGTTTTTTTTAGCCAAACTTTGAGGTTTGCAAAGGATTCTGGGTAACAGAACCTGGTCAGAGCCCCACAAGTCACCCCATCTTGGATTCCCCTAGGTCTCTAGTTTTCAAAAATGCACAGGTTTGGTAGGTTTCCCTAGGTGCCGGCTGAGCTAGAGGCCAAAATCTACAGATAGGCACTTTGCAAAAAACACCTCTATTTTCTTTCAAAAAATGTGATGTGTCCACGTTGCGTTTTGGGGCATTTCCTATCGCGGGTGCTAGGTCTACCCACACAAGTGAGGTATAATTTTTATGGGGAGACTTGGGGGAACGCTGGGTGGAATGAAATTTGTGGCTCCTCTCTGATTCCAGAACTTTCTGTCACAAGAATTTGAGGAAAATGTGTTTTTTTAGCCAAAGTTTGAGGTTTGCAAAGGATTCTGGGTAACAGAACCTGGTCAGAGCCCCACAAGTCACCCCATCTTGGATTCCCCTAGGTCTGTAAATTTAAAAAATGCAGAGGTTTGGTAGGTTTCCCTAGGTGCCGGCTGAGCTGGAGGCCAAAATCTACAGGTAGGCACTTTGCAAAAAACACCTCTGATTTCTTTAAAAAAATGTGATGTGTCCACGTTGCATTTTGGGGCGTTTCCTGTCGCGGGCGCTAGGCCTACCCACACAAGTGAGGTATCATTTTTATCGGGAGACTTGGGGGAACGCTGGGTGGAAGGAAATTTGTGGCTCTTCTCAAATTACAGAACTTTCTGTCACGGAAATGTGAGGAAAACGTGTTTTTTTAGCAAAAATTTGAGGTTTGCAAAGGAATCTGGGTAACAAAACCTGGTCAGAGCCCCACAAGTCACCCCATCTTAGATTCCCCTAGGTCTCTAGTTTTCAAAAATGCACAGGTTTGGTAGGTTTCCCTAGGTGCCGGCTGAGCTAGAGGCCAAAATCTACAGGTAGGCACTTTGCAAAAAACACCTCTGTTTTCTTTAAAAAAATGTGATGTGTCCACGTTGTGTTTTGGGGCGTTTCCTGTCATGGGCGCTAGGCCTACCCACACAAGTGAGGTATAATTTTTATCGGGAGACTTGGGGGAACGCTGGGTGGAAGGAAATTTGTGGCTCCTCTCAGATTACAGAACTTTCTGTCACCGAAATGTGAGGAAACCGTGTTTTTTTATCCAAACTTTGAGGTTTGCAAAGGATTCTGGGTAACAGAACCTGGTCAGAGCCCCACAAGTCACCCCATTTTGGATTCCCCTAGGTCTCTAGTTTTAAAAAATGCACAGGTTTGGTAGGTTTCCCTAGGTGCCGGCTGAGCTAGAGGCCAAAATCTACAGATAGGCACTTTGCAAAAAACACCTCTATTTTCTTTCAAAAAATGTGATGTGTCCACGTTGCGTTTTGGGGCATTTCCTGTTGCGGGCGCTAAGCCTACCCACACAAGTGAGGTACCACTTTTATCGGGAGACTTGGGGAAACGCTTGGTGGAAGGAAATTTGTGGCTCCTCTCAGATTCCAGAACTTTCTGTCACCGAAATGTGAGGAAAACGTGTTTTTTTAGCCAAACTTTGAGGTTTGCAAAGGATTCTGGGTAACAGAACCTGGTCAGAGCCCCACAAGTCACCGCATCTTAGATTCCCCTAGGTCTCTAGTTTTCATAAATGCACAGGTTTGGTAGGTTTCCCTAGGTGCCGGCTGAGCTAGAGGCCAAAATCTACAGGTAGGCACTTTGCAAAAAAAACACCTCTGTTTTCTTTCAAAAATGTAATGTGTCCACGTTGTGTTTTGGGGCGTTTCCTGTCATGGGCGCTAGGCCTACCCACACAAGTGAGGTATAATTTTTATCGGGAGACTTGGGGGAACGCTGGGTGGAAGGAAATTTGTGGCTCCTCTCAGATTACAGAACTTTCTGTCACCGAAATGTGAGGAAAACGTGTTTTTTTAGCTAAACTTTGAGGTTTGCAAAGGATTCTGGGTAACAGAACCTGGTCAGAGCCCCACAAGTCACCCCATCTTGGATTCCCCTAGGTCTCTAGTTTTAAAAAATGCACAGGTTTGGTAGGTTTCCCTAGGTGCCGGCTGAGCTAGAGGCCAAAATCTACAGATAGGCACTTTGCAAAAAACACCTCTATTTTCATTAAAAAAATGTGATGTGTCCACGTTGCGTTTTGGGGCATTTCCTGTCGCGGGCGCTAAGCCTACCCACACAAGTGAGGTACCATTTTTATCGGGAGACTTGGGGAAACGCTGGGTGGAAGGAAATTTGTGGCTCCTCTCAGATTCCAGAACTTTCTGTCACCGAAATGTGAGGAAAACTAGTTTTTTTTAGCCAAACTTTGAGGTTTGCAAAGGATTCTGGGTAACAGAACCTGGTCAGAGCCCCACAAGTCACCCCATCTTGGATTCCCCTAGGTCTCTAGTTTTAAAAAATGCACAGGTTTGGTAGGTTTCCCTAGGTGCCGGCTGAGCTAGAGGCCAAAATCTACAGATAGGCACTTTGCAAAAAACACCTCTATTTTCATTCAAAAAATGTGATGTGTCCACGTTGCATTTTGGGGCGTTTCCTGTCGCGGGCGCTAGGCCTACCCACACAAGTGAGGTATCATTTTTATCGGGAGACTTGGGGGAACGCTGGGTGGAAGGAAATTTGTGGCTCCTCTCAGATTACAGAACTTTCTGTCACCGAAATGTGAGGAAACCGTGTTTTTTTATCCAAACTTTGAGGTTTGCAAAGGATTCTGGATAACAGAACCTGGTCAGAGCCCCACAAGTCACCCCATTTTGGATTCCCCTAGGTCTCTAGTTTTAAAAAATGCACAGGTTTGGTAGGTTTCCCTAGGTGCCGGCTGAGCTAGAGGCCAAAATCTACAGATAGGCACTTTGCAAAAAACACCTCTATTTTCTTTCAAAAAATGTGATGTGTCCACGTTGCGTTTTGGGGCATTTCCTGTTGCGGGCGCTAAGCCTACCCACACAAGTGATGTACCACTTTTATCGGGAGACTTGGGGAAACGCTTGGTGGAAGGAAATTTGTGGCTCCTCTCAGATTCCAGAACTTTCTGTCACCGAAATGTGAGGAAAACTAGTTTTTTTTAGCCAAACTTTGAGGTTTGCAAAGGATTCTGGGTAACAGAACCTGGTCAGAGCCCCACAAGTCACCCCATCTTGGATTCCCCTAGGTCTCTAGTTTTCAAAAATGCACAGGTTTGGTAGGTTTCCCTAGGTGCCGGCTGAGCTAGAGGCCAAAATCTACAGATAGGCACTTTGCAAAAAACACCTCTATTTTCTTTCAAAAAATGTGATGTGTCCACGTTGCGTTTTGGGGCATTTCCTATCGCGGGTGCTAGGTCTACCCACACAAGTGAGGTATAATTTTTATCGGGAGACTTGGGGGAACGCTGGGTGGAATGAAATTTGTGGCTCCTCTCTGATTCCAGAACTTTCTGTCACAAGAATTTGAGGAAAATGTGTTTTTTTAGCCAAAGTTTGAGGTTTGCAAAGGATTCTGGGTAACAGAACCTGGTCAGAGCCCCACAAGTCACCCCATCTTGGATTCCCCTAGGTCTGTAAATTTAAAAAATGCAGAGGTTTGGTAGGTTTCCCTAGGTGCCGGCTGAGCTGGAGGCCAAAATCTACAGGTAGGCACTTTGCAAAAAACACCTCTGTTTTCTTTAAAAAAATGTGATGTGTCCACGTTGCATTTTGGGGCGTTTCCTGTCGCGGGCGCTAGGCCTACCCACACAAGTGAGGTATCATTTTTATCGGGAGACTTGGGGGAACGCTGGGTGGAAGGAAATTTGTGGCTCTTCTCAAATTACAGAACTTTCTGTCACGGAAATGTGAGGAAAACGTGTTTTTTTAGCAAAAATTTGAGGTTTGCAAAGGAATCTGGGTAACAAAACCTGGTCAGAGCCCCACAAGTCACCCCATCTTAGATTCCCCTAGGTCTCTAGTTTTCAAAAATGCACAGGTTTGGTAGGTTTCCCTAGGTGCCGGCTGAGCTAGAGGCCAAAATCTACAGGTAGGCACTTTGCAAAAAACACCTCTGTTTTCTTTAAAAAAATGTGATGTGTCCACGTTGTGTTTTGGGGCGTTTCCTGTCATGGGCGCTAGGCCTACCCACACAAGTGAGGTATAACTTTTATCGGGAGACTTGGGGGAACGCTGGGTGGAAGGAAATTTGTGGCTCCTCTCAGATTACAGAACTTTCTGTCACCGAAATGTGAGGAAACCGTGTTTTTTTATCCAAACTTTGAGGTTTGCAAAGGATTCTGGGTAACAGAACCTGGTCAGAGCCCCACAAGTCACCCCATTTTGGATTCCCCTAGGTCTCTAGTTTTAAAAAATGCACAGGTTTGGTAGGTTTCCCTAGGTGCCGGCTGAGCTAGAGGCCAAAATCTACAGATAGGCACTTTGCAAAAAACACCTCTATTTTCTTTCAAAAAATGTGATGTGTCCACGTTGCGTTTTGGGGCATTTCCTGTTGCGGGCGCTAAGCCTACCCACACAAGTGAGGTACCACTTTTATCGGGAGACTTGGGGAAACGCTTGGTGGAAGGAAATTTGTGGCTCCTCTCAGATTCCAGAACTTTCTGTCACCGAAATGTGAGGAAAACGTGTTTTTTTAGCCAAACTTTGAGGTTTGCAAAGGATTCTGGGTAACAGAACCTGGTCAGAGCCCCACAAGTCACCGCATCTTAGATTCCCCTAGGTCTCTAGTTTTCATAAATGCACAGGTTTGGTAGGTTTCCCTAGGTGCCGGCTGAGCTAGAGGCCAAAATCTACAGGTAGGCACTTTGCAAAAAAAACACCTCTGTTTTCTTTAAAAAAAATGTGAAGTGTCCACGTTGCATTTTGGGGCGTTTCCTGTCGCGGGCGCTAGGCCTACCCACACAAGTGAGGTATCATTTTTATCGGGAGATTTGGGGGAACGCTGGGTGGAAGGAAATTTGTGGCTCCTCTCAGATTACAGAACTTTCTGTCACCGAAATGTGAGGAAAATGTGTTTTTTTAGCCAAACTTTGAGGTTTGCAAAGGATTCTGGGTAACAGAACCTGGTCAGAGCCCCACAAGTCACCCCATCTTGGATTCCCCTAGGTCTCTAAATTTAAAAAATGCAGAGGTTTGGTAGGTTTCCCTAGGTGCCGGCTGAGCTAGAGGCCAAAATCTACAGGTAGGCACTTTGCAAAAAACACCTCTGTTTTCTTTAAAAAAATGTGATGTGTCCACGTTGCATTTTGGGGCGTTTCCTGTCGCGGGCGCTAGGCCTACCCACACAAGTGAGGTACCATTTTTATCGGGAGACTTGGGGAAACGCTGGGTGGAAGGAAATTTGTGGCTCCTCTCAGATTCCAGAACTTTCTGTCACCGAAATGTGAGGAAAACTAGTTTTTTTTAGCCAAACTTTGAGGTTTGCAAAGGATTCTGGGTAACAGAACCTGGTCAGAGCCCCACAAGTCACCCCATCTTGGATTCCCCTAGGTCTCTAGTTTTAAAAAATGCACAGGTTTGGTAGGTTTCCCTAGGTGCCGGCTGAGCTAGAGGCCAAAATCTACAGATAGGCACTTTGCAAAAAACACCTCTATTTTCATTCAAAAAATGTGATGTGTCCACGTTGCATTTTGGGGCGTTTCCTGTCGCGGGCGCTAGGCCTACCCACACAAGTGAGGTATCATTTTTATCGGGAGACTTGGGGGAACGCTGGGTGGAAGGAAATTTGTGGCTCCTCTCAGATTACAGAACTTTCTGTCACCGAAATGTGAGGAAACCGTGTTTTTTTATCCAAACTTTGAGGTTTGCAAAGGATTCTGGATAACAGAACCTGGTCAGAGCCCCACAAGTCACCCCATTTTGGATTCCCCTAGGTCTCTAGTTTTAAAAAATGCACAGGTTTGGTAGGTTTCCCTAGGTGCCGGCTGAGCTAGAGGCCAAAATCTACAGATAGGCACTTTGCAAAAAACACCTCTATTTTCTTTCAAAAAATGTGATGTGTCCACGTTGCGTTTTGGGGCATTTCCTGTTGCGGGCGCTAAGCCTACCCACACAAGTGAGGTACCACTTTTATCGGGAGACTTGGGGAAACGCTTGGTGGAAGGAAATTTGTGGCTCCTCTCAGATTCCAGAACTTTCTGTCACCGAAATGTGAGGAAAACTAGTTTTTTTTAGCCAAACTTTGAGGTTTGCAAAGGATTCTGGGTAACAGAACCTGGTCAGAGCCCCACAAGTCACCCCATCTTGGATTCCCCTAGGTCTCTAGTTTTCAAAAATGCACAGGTTTGGTAGGTTTCCCTAGGTGCCGGCTGAGCTAGAGGCCAAAATCTACAGATAGGCACTTTGCAAAAAACACCTCTATTTTCTTTCAAAAAATGTGATGTGTCCACGTTGCGTTTTGGGGCATTTCCTATCGCGGGTGCTAGGTCTACCCACACAAGTGAGGTATAATTTTTATCGGGAGACTTGGGGGAACGCTGGGTGGAATGAAATTTGTGGCTCCTCTCTGATTCCAGAACTTTCTGTCACAAGAATTTGAGGAAAATGTGTTTTTTTAGCCAAAGTTTGAGGTTTGCAAAGGATTCTGGGTAACAGAACCTGGTCAGAGCCCCACAAGTCACCCCATCTTGGATTCCCCTAGGTCTGTAAATTTAAAAAATGCAGAGGTTTGGTAGGTTTCCCTAGGTGCCGGCTGAGCTGGAGGCCAAAATCTACAGGTAGGCACTTTGCAAAAAACACCTCTGATTTCTTTAAAAAAATGTGATGTGTCCACGTTGCATTTTGGGGCGTTTCCTGTCGCGGGCGCTAGGCCTACCCACACAAGTGAGGTATCATTTTTATCGGGAGACTTGGGGGAACGCTGGGTGGAAGGAAATTTGTGGCTCTTCTCAAATTACAGAACTTTCTGTCACGGAAATGTGAGGAAAACGTGTTTTTTTAGCAAAAATTTGAGGTTTGCAAAGGAATCTGGGTAACAAAACCTGGTCAGAGCCCCACAAGTCACCCCATCTTAGATTCCCCTAGGTCTCTAGTTTTCAAAAATGCACAGGTTTGGTAGGTTTCCCTAGGTGCCGGCTGAGCTAGAGGCCAAAATCTACAGGTAGGCACTTTGCAAAAAACACCTCTGTTTTCTTTAAAAAAATGTGATGTGTCCACGTTGTGTTTTGGGGCGTTTCCTGTCATGGGCGCTAGGCCTACCCACACAAGTGAGGTATAATTTTTATCGGAAGACTTGGGGGAACGCTGGGTGGAAGGAAATTTGTGGCTCCTCTCAGATTACAGAACTTTCTGTCACCGAAATGTGAGGAAACCGTGTTTTTTTATCCAAACTTTGAGGTTTGCAAAGGATTCTGGGTAACAGAACCTGGTCAGAGCCCCACAAGTCACCCCATTTTGGATTCCCCTAGGTCTCTAGTTTTAAAAAATGCACAGGTTTGGTAGGTTTCCCTAGGTGCCGGCTGAGCTAGAGGCCAAAATCTACAGATAGGCACTTTGCAAAAAACACCTCTATTTTCTTTCAAAAAATGTGATGTGTCCACGTTGCGTTTTGGGGCATTTCCTGTTGCGGGCGCTAAGCCTACCCACACAAGTGAGGTACCACTTTTATCGGGAGACTTGGGGAAACGCTTGGTGGAAGGAAATTTGTGGCTCCTCTCAGATTCCAGAACTTTCTGTCACCGAAATGTGAGGAAAACGTGTTTTTTTAGCCAAACTTTGAGGTTTGCAAAGGATTCTGGGTAACAGAACCTGGTCAGAGCCCCACAAGTCACCGCATCTTAGATTCCCCTAGGTCTCTAGTTTTCATAAATGCACAGGTTTGGTAGGTTTCCCTAGGTGCCGGCTGAGCTAGAGGCCAAAATCTACAGGTAGGCACTTTGCAAAAAAAACACCTCTGTTTTCTTTAAAAAAAATGTGAAGTGTCCACGTTGCATTTTGGGGCGTTTCCTGTCGCGGGCGCTAGGCCTACCCACACAAGTGAGGTATCATTTTTATCGGGAGATTTGGGGGAACGCTGGGTGGAAGGAAATTTGTGGCTCCTCTCAGATTACAGAACTTTCTGTCACCGAAATGTGAGGAAAATGTGTTTTTTTAGCCAAACTTTGAGGTTTGCAAAGGATTCTGGGTAACAGAACCTGGTCAGAGCCCCACAAGTCACCCCATCTTGGATTCCCCTAGGTCTCTAAATTTAAAAAATGCAGAGGTTTGGTAGGTTTCCCTAGGTGCCGGCTGAGCTAGAGGCCAAAATCTACAGGTAGGCACTTTGCAAAAAACACCTCTGTTTTCTTTAAAAAAATGTGATGTGTCCACGTTGCATTTTGGGGCGTTTCCTGTCGCGGGCGCTAGGCCTACGCACACAAGTGAGGTATCATTTTTATCGGGAGACTTGGGGGAACGCTGGGTGGAAGGAAATTTGTGGCTCCTCTCAGATTACAGAACTTTCTGTCACCGAAATGTGAGGAAAACGTGTTTTTTTAGCCAAACTTTGAGGTTTGCAAAGGATTCTGGGTAACAGAACCTGGTCAGAGCCCCACAAGTCACCCCATCTTGGATTCCCCTAGGTCTCTAGTTTTAAAAAATGCACAGGTTTGGTAGGTTTCCCTAGGTGCCGGCTGAGCTAGAGCCCAAAATCTACAGATAGGCACTTTGCAAAAAACACCTCTATTTTCATTCAAAAAATGTGATGTGTCCACGTTGCGTTTTGGGGCATTTCCTGTCGCGGGCGCTAAGCCTACCCACACAAGTGAGGTACCATTTTTATCGGGAGACTTGGGGAAACGCTGGGTGGAAGGAAATTTGTGGCTCCTCTCAGATTCCAGAACTTTCTGTCACCGAAATGTGAGGAAAACTAGTTTTTTTTAGCCAAACTTTGAGGTTTGCAAAGGATTCTGGGTAACAGAACCTGGTCAGAGCCCCACAAGTCACCCCATCTTGGATTCCCCTAGGTCTCTAGTTTTCAAAAATGCACAGGTTTGGTAGGTTTCCCTAGGTGCCGGCTGAGCTAGAGGCCAAAATCTACAGATAGGCACTTTGCAAAAAACACCTCTATTTTCATTCAAAAAATGTGATGTGTCCACGTTGCATTTTGGGGCGTTTCCTGTCGCGGGCGCTAGGCCTACCCACACAAGTGAGGTATCATTTTTATCGGGAGACTTGGGGGAACGCTGGGTGGAAGGAAATTTGTGGCTCCTCTCAGATTACAGAACTTTCTGTCACCGAAATGTGAGGAAAACGTGTTTTTTTATCCAAACTTTGAGGTTTGCAAAGGATTCTGGGTAACAGAACCTGGTCAGAGCCCCACAAGTCACCCCATCTTGGATTCCCCTAGGTCTCTAAATTTAAAAAATGCAGAGGTTTGGTAGGTTTCCCTAGGTGCCGGCTGAGCTAGAGGCCAAAATCTACAGGTAGGCACTTTGCAAAAAACACCTCTGTTTTCTTTAAAAAAATGTGAAGTGTCCACGTTGCATTTTGGGGCGTTTCCTGTCGCGGGCGCTAGGCCTACCCACACAAGTGAGGTACCATTTTTATCGGGAGACTTGGGGGAACGCTGGGTGGAAGGAAATTTGTGGCTCCTCTCAGATTACAGAACTTTCTGTCACCGAAATGTGAGGAAACCGTGTTTTTTTATCCAAACTTTGAGGTTTGCAAAGGATTCTGGATAACAGAACCTGGTCAGAGCCCCACAAGTCACCCCATTTTGGATTCCCCTAGGTCTCTAGTTTTCAAAAATGCACAGGTTTGGTAGGTTTCCCTAGGTGCCGGCTGAGCTAGAGGCCAAAATCTACAGATAGGCACTTTGCAAAAAACACCTCTATTTTCTTTCAAAAAATGTGATGTGTCCACGTTGCGTTTTGGGGCATTTCCTGTTGCGGGCGCTAAGCCTACCCACACAAGTGAGGTACCACTTTTATCGGGAGACTTGGGGAAACGCTTGGTGGAAGGAAATTTGTGGCTCCTCTCAGATTCCAGAACTTTCTGTCACCGAAATGTGAGGAAAACTAGTTTTTTTTAGCCAAACTTTGAGGTTTGCAAAGGATTCTGGGTAACAGAACCTGGTCAGAGCCCCACAAGTCACCCCATCTTGGATTCCCCTAGGTCTCTAGTTTTCAAAAATGCACAGGTTTGGTAGGTTTCCCTAGGTGCCGGCTGAGCTAGAGGCCAAAATCTACAGATAGGCACTTTGCAAAAAACACCTCTATTTTCTTTCAAAAAATGTGATGTGTCCACGTTGCGTTTTGGGGCATTTCCTATCGCGGGTGCTAGGTCTACCCACACAAGTGAGGTATAATTTTTATCGGGAGACTTGGGGGAACGCTGGGTGGAATGAAATTTGTGGCTCCTCTCTGATTCCAGAACTTTCTGTCACAAGAATTTGAGGAAAATGTGTTTTTTTAGCCAAAGTTTGAGGTTTGCAAAGGATTCTGGGTAACAGAACCTGGTCAGAGCCCCACAAGTCACCCCATCTTGGATTCCCCTAGGTCTGTAAATTTAAAAAATGCAGAGGTTTGGTAGGTTTCCCTAGGTGCCGGCTGAGCTGGAGGCCAAAATCTACAGGTAGGCACTTTGCAAAAAACACCTCTGTTTTCTTTAAAAAAATGTGATGTGTCCACGTTGCATTTTGGGGCGTTTCCTGTCGCGGGCGCTAGGCCTACCCACACAAGTGAGGTATCATTTTTATCGGGAGACTTGGGGGAACGCTGGGTGGAAGGAAATTTGTGGCTCTTCTCAAATTACAGAACTTTCTGTCACGGAAATGTGAGGAAAACGTGTTTTTTTAGCAAAAATTTGAGGTTTGCAAAGGAATCTGGGTAACAAAACCTGGTCAGAGCCCCACAAGTCACCCCATCTTAGATTCCCCTAGGTCTCTAGTTTTCAAAAATGCACAGGTTTGGTAGGTTTCCCTAGGTGCCGGCTGAGCTAGAGGCCAAAATCTACAGGTAGGCACTTTGCAAAAAACACCTCTGTTTTCTTTAAAAAAATGTGATGTGTCCACGTTGTGTTTTGGGGCGTTTCCTGTCATGGGCGCTAGGCCTACCCACACAAGTGAGGTATAACTTTTATCGGGAGACTTGGGGGAACGCTGGGTGGAAGGAAATTTGTGGCTCCTCTCAGATTACAGAACTTTCTGTCACCGAAATGTGAGGAAACCGTGTTTTTTTATCCAAACTTTGAGGTTTGCAAAGGATTCTGGGTAACAGAACCTGGTCAGAGCCCCACAAGTCACCCCATTTTGGATTCCCCTAGGTCTCTAGTTTTAAAAAATGCACAGGTTTGGTAGGTTTCCCTAGGTGCCGGCTGAGCTAGAGGCCAAAATCTACAGATAGGCACTTTGCAAAAAACACCTCTATTTTCTTTCAAAAAATGTGATGTGTCCACGTTGCGTTTTGGGGCATTTCCTGTTGCGGGCGCTAAGCCTACCCACACAAGTGAGGTACCACTTTTATCGGGAGACTTGGGGAAACGCTTGGTGGAAGGAAATTTGTGGCTCCTCTCAGATTCCAGAACTTTCTGTCACCGAAATGTGAGGAAAACGTGTTTTTTTAGCCAAACTTTGAGGTTTGCAAAGGATTCTGGGTAACAGAACCTGGTCAGAGCCCCACAAGTCACCGCATCTTAGATTCCCCTAGGTCTCTAGTTTTCATAAATGCACAGGTTTGGTAGGTTTCCCTAGGTGCCGGCTGAGCTAGAGGCCAAAATCTACAGGTAGGCACTTTGCAAAAAAAACACCTCTGTTTTCTTTAAAAAAAATGTGAAGTGTCCACGTTGCATTTTGGGGCGTTTCCTGTCGCGGGCGCTAGGCCTACCCACACAAGTGAGGTATCATTTTTATCGGGAGATTTGGGGGAACGCTGGGTGGAAGGAAATTTGTGGCTCCTCTCAGATTACAGAACTTTCTGTCACCGAAATGTGAGGAAAATGTGTTTTTTTAGCCAAACTTTGAGGTTTGCAAAGGATTCTGGGTAACAGAACCTGGTCAGAGCCCCACAAGTCACCCCATCTTGGATTCCCCTAGGTCTCTAAATTTAAAAAATGCAGAGGTTTGGTAGGTTTCCCTAGGTGCCGGCTGAGCTAGAGGCCAAAATCTACAGGTAGGCACTTTGCAAAAAACACCTCTGTTTTCTTTAAAAAAATGTGATGTGTCCACGTTGCATTTTGGGGCGTTTCCTGTCGCGGGCGCTAGGCCTACCCACACAAGTGAGGTACCATTTTTATCGGGAGACTTGGGGAAACGCTGGGTGGAAGGAAATTTGTGGCTCCTCTCAGATTCCAGAACTTTCTGTCACCGAAATGTGAGGAAAACTAGTTTTTTTTAGCCAAACTTTGAGGTTTGCAAAGGATTCTGGGTAACAGAACCTGGTCAGAGCCCCACAAGTCACCCCATCTTGGATTCCCCTAGGTCTCTAGTTTTAAAAAATGCACAGGTTTGGTAGGTTTCCCTAGGTGCCGGCTGAGCTAGAGGCCAAAATCTACAGATAGGCACTTTGCAAAAAACACCTCTATTTTCATTCAAAAAATGTGATGTGTCCACGTTGCATTTTGGGGCGTTTCCTGTCGCGGGCGCTAGGCCTACCCACACAAGTGAGGTATCATTTTTATCGGGAGACTTGGGGGAACGCTGGGTGGAAGGAAATTTGTGGCTCCTCTCAGATTACAGAACTTTCTGTCACCGAAATGTGAGGAAACCGTGTTTTTTTATCCAAACTTTGAGGTTTGCAAAGGATTCTGGATAACAGAACCTGGTCAGAGCCCCACAAGTCACCCCATTTTGGATTCCCCTAGGTCTCTAGTTTTAAAAAATGCACAGGTTTGGTAGGTTTCCCTAGGTGCCGGCTGAGCTAGAGGCCAAAATCTACAGATAGGCACTTTGCAAAAAACACCTCTATTTTCTTTCAAAAAATGTGATGTGTCCACGTTGCGTTTTGGGGCATTTCCTGTTGCGGGCGCTAAGCCTACCCACACAAGTGAGGTACCACTTTTATCGGGAGACTTGGGGAAACGCTTGGTGGAAGGAAATTTGTGGCTCCTCTCAGATTCCAGAACTTTCTGTCACCGAAATGTGAGGAAAACTAGTTTTTTTTAGCCAAACTTTGAGGTTTGCAAAGGATTCTGGGTAACAGAACCTGGTCAGAGCCCCACAAGTCACCCCATCTTGGATTCCCCTAGGTCTCTAGTTTTCAAAAATGCACAGGTTTGGTAGGTTTCCCTAGGTGCCGGCTGAGCTAGAGGCCAAAATCTACAGATAGGCACTTTGCAAAAAACACCTCTATTTTCTTTCAAAAAATGTGATGTGTCCACGTTGCGTTTTGGGGCATTTCCTATCGCGGGTGCTAGGTCTACCCACACAAGTGAGGTATAATTTTTATCGGGAGACTTGGGGGAACGCTGGGTGGAATGAAATTTGTGGCTCCTCTCTGATTCCAGAACTTTCTGTCACAAGAATTTGAGGAAAATGTGTTTTTTTAGCCAAAGTTTGAGGTTTGCAAAGGATTCTGGGTAACAGAACCTGGTCAGAGCCCCACAAGTCACCCCATCTTGGATTCCCCTAGGTCTGTAAATTTAAAAAATGCAGAGGTTTGGTAGGTTTCCCTAGGTGCCGGCTGAGCTGGAGGCCAAAATCTACAGGTAGGCACTTTGCAAAAAACACCTCTGATTTCTTTAAAAAAATGTGATGTGTCCACGTTGCATTTTGGGGCGTTTCCTGTCGCGGGCGCTAGGCCTACCCACACAAGTGAGGTATCATTTTTATCGGGAGACTTGGGGGAACGCTGGGTGGAAGGAAATTTGTGGCTCTTCTCAAATTACAGAACTTTCTGTCACGGAAATGTGAGGAAAACGTGTTTTTTTAGCAAAAATTTGAGGTTTGCAAAGGAATCTGGGTAACAAAACCTGGTCAGAGCCCCACAAGTCACCCCATCTTAGATTCCCCTAGGTCTCTAGTTTTCAAAAATGCACAGGTTTGGTAGGTTTCCCTAGGTGCCGGCTGAGCTAGAGGCCAAAATCTACAGGTAGGCACTTTGCAAAAAACACCTCTGTTTTCTTTAAAAAAATGTGATGTGTCCACGTTGTGTTTTGGGGCGTTTCCTGTCATGGGCGCTAGGCCTACCCACACAAGTGAGGTATAATTTTTATCGGGAGACTTGGGGGAACGCTGGGTGGAAGGAAATTTGTGGCTCCTCTCAGATTACAGAACTTTCTGTCACCGAAATGTGAGGAAACCGTGTTTTTTTATCCAAACTTTGAGGTTTGCAAAGGATTCTGGGTAACAGAACCTGGTCAGAGCCCCACAAGTCACCCCATTTTGGATTCCCCTAGGTCTCTAGTTTTAAAAAATGCACAGGTTTGGTAGGTTTCCCTAGGTGCCGGCTGAGCTAGAGGCCAAAATCTACAGATAGGCACTTTGCAAAAAACACCTCTATTTTCTTTCAAAAAATGTGATGTGTCCACGTTGCGTTTTGGGGCATTTCCTGTTGCGGGCGCTAAGCCTACCCACACAAGTGAGGTACCACTTTTATCGGGAGACTTGGGGAAACGCTTGGTGGAAGGAAATTTGTGGCTCCTCTCAGATTCCAGAACTTTCTGTCACCGAAATGTGAGGAAAACGTGTTTTTTTAGCCAAACTTTGAGGTTTGCAAAGGATTCTGGGTAACAGAACCTGGTCAGAGCCCCACAAGTCACCGCATCTTAGATTCCCCTAGGTCTCTAGTTTTCATAAATGCACAGGTTTGGTAGGTTTCCCTAGGTGCCGGCTGAGCTAGAGGCCAAAATCTACAGGTAGGCACTTTGCAAAAAAAACACCTCTGTTTTCTTTAAAAAAAATGTGAAGTGTCCACGTTGCATTTTGGGGCGTTTCCTGTCGCGGGCGCTAGGCCTACCCACACAAGTGAGGTATCATTTTTATCGGGAGATTTGGGGGAACGCTGGGTGGAAGGAAATTTGTGGCTCCTCTCAGATTACAGAACTTTCTGTCACCGAAATGTGAGGAAAATGTGTTTTTTTAGCCAAACTTTGAGGTTTGCAAAGGATTCTGGGTAACAGAACCTGGTCAGAGCCCCACAAGTCACCCCATCTTGGATTCCCCTAGGTCTCTAAATTTAAAAAATGCAGAGGTTTGGTAGGTTTCCCTAGGTGCCGGCTGAGCTAGAGGCCAAAATCTACAGGTAGGCACTTTGCAAAAAACACCTCTGTTTTCTTTAAAAAAATGTGATGTGTCCACGTTGCATTTTGGGGCGTTTCCTGTCGCGGGCGCTAGGCCTACGCACACAAGTGAGGTATCATTTTTATCGGGAGACTTGGGGGAACGCTGGGTGGAAGGAAATTTGTGGCTCCTCTCAGATTACAGAACTTTCTGTCACCGAAATGTGAGGAAAACGTGTTTTTTTAGCCAAACTTTGAGGTTTGCAAAGGATTCTGGGTAACAGAACCTGGTCAGAGCCCCACAAGTCACCCCATCTTGGATTCCCCTAGGTCTCTAGTTTTAAAAAATGCACAGGTTTGGTAGGTTTCCCTAGGTGCCGGCTGAGCTAGAGCCCAAAATCTACAGATAGGCACTTTGCAAAAAACACCTCTATTTTCATTCAAAAAATGTGATGTGTCCACGTTGCGTTTTGGGGCATTTCCTGTCGCGGGCGCTAAGCCTACCCACACAAGTGAGGTACCATTTTTATCGGGAGACTTGGGGAAACGCTGGGTGGAAGGAAATTTGTGGCTCCTCTCAGATTCCAGAACTTTCTGTCACCGAAATGTGAGGAAAACTAGTTTTTTTTAGCCAAACTTTGAGGTTTGCAAAGGATTCTGGGTAACAGAACCTGGTCAGAGCCCCACAAGTCACCCCATCTTGGATTCCCCTAGGTCTCTAGTTTTCAAAAATGCACAGGTTTGGTAGGTTTCCCTAGGTGCCGGCTGAGCTAGAGGCCAAAATCTACAGATAGGCACTTTGCAAAAAACACCTCTATTTTCATTCAAAAAATGTGATGTGTCCACGTTGCATTTTGGGGCGTTTCCTGTCGCGGGCGCTAGGCCTACCCACACAAGTGAGGTATCATTTTTATCGGGAGACTTGGGGGAACGCTGGGTGGAAGGAAATTTGTGGCTCCTCTCAGATTACAGAACTTTCTGTCACCGAAATGTGAGGAAAACGTGTTTTTTTATCCAAACTTTGAGGTTTGCAAAGGATTCTGGGTAACAGAACCTGGTCAGAGCCCCACAAGTCACCCCATTTTGGATTCCCCTAGGTCTCTAGTTTTAAAAAATGCACAGGTTTGGTAGGTTTCCCTAGGTGCCGGCTGAGATAGAGGCCAAAATCTACAGATAGGCACTTTGCAAAAAACACCTCTATTTTCTTTCAAAAAATGTGATGTGTCCACGTTGCGTTTTGGGGCATTTCCTGTTGCGGGCGCTAAGCCTACCCACACAAGTGAGGTACCACTTTTATCGGGAGACTTGGGGAAACGCTAGGTGGAAGGAAATTTGTGGCTCCTCTCAGATTCCAGAACTTTCTGTCACTGAAATGTGAGGAAAACGTGTTTTTTTAGCCAAACTTTGAGGTTTGCAAAGGATTCTGGGTAACAGAACCTGGTCAGAGCCCCACAAGTCACCGCATCTTAGATTCCCCTAGGTCTCTAGTTTTCATAAATGCACAGGTTTGGTAGGTTTCCCTAGGTGCCGGCTGAGCTAGAGGCCAAAATCTACAGGTAGGCACTTTGCAAAAAAAACACCTCTGTTTTCTTTAAAAAAATGTGAAGTGTCCACGTTGCATTTTGGGGCGTTTCCTGTCGCTGGCGCTAGGCCTACCCACACAAGTGAGGTATCATTTTTATCGGGAGACTTGGGGGAACGCTGGGTGGAAGGAAATTTGTGGCTCCTCTCAGATTACAGAACTTTCTGTCACCGAAATGTGAGGAAAATGTGTTTTTTTAGCCAAACTTTGAGGTTTGCAAAGGATTCTGGGTAACAGAACCTGGTCAGAGCCCCACAAGTCACCCCATCTTGGATTCCCCTAGGTCTCTAAATTTAAAAAATGCAGAGGTTTGGTAGGTTTCCCTAGGTGCCGGCTGAGCTAGAGGCCAAAATCTACAGGTAGGCACTTTGCAAAAAACACCTCTGTTTTCTTTAAAAAAATGTGATGTGTCCACGTTGCATTTTGGGGCGTTTCCTGTCGCGGGCGCTAGGCCTACGCACACAAGTGAGGTATCATTTTTATCGGGAGACTTGGGGGAACGCTGGGTGGAAGGAAATTTGTGGCTCCTCTCAGATTACAGAACTTTCTGTCACCGAAATGTGAGGAAAACGTGTTTTTTTAGCCAAACTTTGAGGTTTGCAAAGGATTCTGGGTAACAGAACCTGGTCCGAGCCCCACAAGTCACCCCATCTTGGATTCCCCTAGGTCTCTAGTTTTAAAAAATGCACAGGTTTGGTAGGTTTCCCTAGGTGCCGGCTGAGCTAGAGGCCAAAATCTACAGATAGGCACTTTGCAAAAAACACCTCTATTTTCATTCAAAAAATGTGATGTGTCCACGTTGCATTTTGGGGCATTTCCTGTCGCGGGCGCTAAGCCTACCCACACAAGTGAGGTACCATTTTTATCGGGAGACTTGGGGAAACGCTGGGTGGAAGGAAATTTGTGGCTCCTCTCAGATTCCAGAACTTTCTGTCACCGAAATGTGAGGAAAACTAGTTTTTTTTAGCCAAACTTTGAGGTTTGCAAAGGATTCTGGGTAACAGAACCTGGTCAGAGCCCCACAAGTCACCCCATCTTGGATTCCCCTAGGTCTCTAGTTTTCAAAAATGCACAGGTTTGGTAGGTTTCCCTAGGTGCCGGCTGAGCTAGAGGCCAAAATCTACAGATAGGCACTTTGCAAAAAACACCTCTATTTTCTTTCAAAAAATGTGATGTGTCCACGTTGCGTTTTGGGGCATTTCCTATCGCGGGCGCTAGGTCTACCCACACAAGTGAGGTATAATTTTTATCGGGAGACTTGGGGGAACGCTGGGTGGAATGAAATTTGTGGCTCCTCTCTGATTCCAGAACTTTCTGTCACAAGAATTTGAGGAAAATGTGTTTTTTTAGCCAAAGTTTGAGGTTTGCAAAGGATTCTGGGTAACAGAACCTGGTCAGAGCCCCACAAGTCACCCCATCTTGGATTCCCCTAGGTCTCTAAATTTAAAAAATGCAGAGGTTTGGTAGGTTTCCCTAGGTGCCGGCTGAGCTGGAGGCCAAAATCTACAGGTAGGCACTTTGCAAAAAACACCTCTGTTTTCTTTAAAAAAATGTGATGTGTCCACGTTGCATTTTGGGGCGTTTCCTGTCGCGGGCGCTAGGCCTACCCACACAAGTGAGGTATCATTTTTATCGGGAGACTTGGGGGAACGCTGGGTGGAAGGAAATTTGTGGCTCTTCTCAAATTACAGAACTTTCTGTCACGGAAATGTGAGGAAAACGTGTTTTTTTAGCAAAAATTTGAGGTTTGCAAAGGAATCTGGGTAACAAAACCTGGTCAGAGCCCCACAAGTCACCCCATCTTAGATTCCCCTAGGTCTCTAGTTTTCAAAAATGCACAGGTTTGGTAGGTTTCCCTAGGTGCCGGCTGAGCTAGAGGCCAAAATCTACAGGTAGGCACTTTGCAAAAAACACCTCTGTTTTCTTTAAAAAAATGTGATGTGTCCACGTTGTGTTTTGGGGCGTTTCCTGTCATGGGCGCTAGGCCTACCCACACAAGTGAGGTATAATTTTTATCGGGAGACTTGGGGGAACGCTGGGTGGAAGGAAATTTGTGGCTCCTCTCAGATTACAGAACTTTCTGTCACCGAAATGTGAGGAAAACGTGTTTTTTTAGCCAAACTTTGAGGTTTGCAAAGGATTCTGGGTAACAGAACCTGGTCAGAGCCCCACAAGTCACCCCATCTTGGATTCCCCTAGGTCTCTAGTTTTCAAAAATGCACAGGTTTGGTAGGTTTCCCTAGGTGCCGGCTGAGCTAGAGGCCAAAATCTACAGATAGGCACTTTGCAAAAAACACCTCTATTTTCATTCAAAAAATGTGATGTGTCCACGTTGCATTTTGGGGCGTTTCCTGTCGCGGGCGCTAGGCCTACCCACACAAGTGAGGTATCATTTTTATCGGGAGACTTGGGGGAACGCTGGGTGGAAGGAAATTTGTGGCTCCTCTCAGATTACAGAACTTTCTGTCACTGAAATGTGAGGAAACCGTGTTTTTTTATCCAAACTTTGAGGTTTGCAAAGGATTCTGGGTAACAGAACCTGGTCAGAGCCCCACAAGTCACCCCATTTTGGATTCCCCTAGGTCTCTAGTTTTAAAAAATGCACAGGTTTGGTAGGTTTCCCTAGGTGCCGGCTGAGCTAGAGGCCAAAATCTACAGATAGGCACTTTGCAAAAAACACCTCTATTTTCTTTCAAAAAATGTGATGTGTCCACGTTGCGTTTTGGGGCATTTCCTGTTGCGGGCGCTAAGCCTACCCACACAAGTGAGGTACCACTTTTATCGGGAGACTTGGGGAAACGCTTGGTGGAAGGAAATTTGTGGCTCCTCTCAGATTCCAGAACTTTCTGTCACCGAAATGTGAGGAAAACCTGTTTTTTTAGCCAAACTTTGAGGTTTGCAAAGGATTCTGGGTAACAGAACCTGGTCAGAGCCCCACAAGTCACCGCATCTTAGATTCCCCTAGGTCTCTAGTTTTCATAAATGCACAGGTTTGGTAGGTTTCCCTAGGTGCCGGCTGAGCTAGAGGCCAAAATCTACAGGTAGGCACTTTGCAAAAAAAACACCTCTGTTTTCTTTAAAAAAAATGTGAAGTGTCCACGTTGCATTTTGGGGCGTTTCCTGTCGCGGGCGCTAGGCCTACCCACACAAGTGAGGTATCATTTTTATCGGGAGACTTGGGGGAACGCTGGGTGGAAGGAAATTTGTGGCTCCTCTCAGATTACAGAACTTTCTGTCACCGAAATGTGAGGAAAATGTGTTTTTTTAGCCAAACTTTGAGGTTTGCAAAGGATTCTGGGTAACAGAACCTGGTCAGAGCCCCACAAGTCACCCCATCTTGGATTCCCCTAGGTCTCTAAATTTAAAAAATGCAGAGGTTTGGTAGGTTTCCCTAGGTGCCGGCTGAGCTAGAGGCCAAAATCTACAGGTAGGCACTTTGCAAAAAACACCTCTGTTTTCTTTAAAAAAATGTGATGTGTCCACGTTGCATTTTGGGGCGTTTCCTGTCGCGGGCGCTAGGCCTACGCACACAAGTGAGGTATCATTTTTATCGGGAGACTTGGGGGAACGCTGGGTGGAAGGAAATTTGTGGCTCCTCTCAGATTACAGAACTTTCTGTCACCGAAATGTGAGGAAAACGTGTTTTTTTAGCCAAACTTTGAGGTTTGCAAAGGATTCTGGGTAACAGAACCTGGTCAGAGCCCCACAAGTCACCCCATCTTGGATTCCCCTAGGTCTCTAGTTTTAAAAAATGCACAGGTTTGGTAGGTTTCCCTAGGTGCCGGCTGAGCTAGAGGCCAAAATCTACAGATAGGCACTTTGCAAAAAACACCTCTATTTTCATTCAAAAAATGTGATGTGTCCACGTTGCGTTTTGGGGCATTTCCTGTTGCGGGCGCTAAGCCTACCCACACAAGAGAGGTACCATTTTTATAGGGAGACTTGGGGAAACGCTGGGTGGAAGGAAATTTGTGGCTCCTCTCAGATTCCAGAACTTTCTGTCACCGAAATGTGAGGAAAACTAGTTTTTTTTAGCCAAACTTTGAGGTTTGCAAAGGATTCTGGGTAACAGAACCTGGTCAGAGCCCCACAAGTCACCCCATCTTGGATTCCCCTAGGTCTCTAGTTTTCAAAAATGCACAGGTTTGGTAGGTTTCCCTAGGTGCCGGCTGAGCTAGAGGCCAAAATCTACAGATAGGCACTTTGCAAAAAACACCTCTATTTTCATTCAAAAAATGTGATGTGTCCACGTTGCATTTTGGGGCGTTTCCTGTCGCGGGCGCTAGGCCTACCCACACAAGTGAGGTATCATTTTTATCGGGAGACTTGGGGGAACGCTGGGTGGAAGGAAATTTGTGGCTCCTCTCAGATTACAGAACTTTCTGTCACCGAAATGTGAGGAAAACGTGTTTTTTATCCAAACTTTGAGGTTTGCAAAGGATTCTGGGTAACAGAACCTGGTCAGAGCCCCACAAGTCACCCCATCTTGGATTCCCCTAGGTCTCTAGTTTTAAAAAATGCACAGGTTTGGTAGGTTTCCCTAGGTGCCGGCTGAGCTAGAGGCCAAAATCTACAGATAGGCACTTTGCAAAAAACACCTCTATTTTCTTTCAAAAAATGTGATGTGTCCACGTTGCGTTTTGGGGCATTTCCTGTTGCGGGCGCTAAGCCTACCCACACAAGTGAGGTACCACTTTTATCGGGAGACTTGGGGAAACGCTTGGTGGAAGGAAATTTGTGGCTACTCTCAGATTCCAGAACTTTCTGTCACCGAAATGTGAGGAAAACGTGTTTTTTTAGCCAAACTTTGAGGTTTGCAAAGGATTCTGGGTAACAGAACCTGGTCAGAGCCCCACAAGTCACCGCATCTTAGATTCCCCTAGGTCTCTAGTTTTCATAAATGCACAGGTTTGGTAGGTTTCCCTAGGTGCCGGCTGAGCTAGAGGCCAAAATCTACAGGTAGGCACTTTGCAAAAAAAACACCTCTGTTTTCTTTAAAAAAATGTGAAGTGTCCACGTTGCATTTTGGGGCGTTTCCTGTCGCGGGCGCTAGGCCTACCCACACAAGTGAGGTATCATTTTTATCGGGAGACTTGGGGGAACGCTGGGTGGAAGGAAATTTGTGGCTCCTCTCAGATTACAGAACTTTCTGTCACCGAAATGTGAGGAAAATGTGTTTTTTTAGCCAAACTTTGAGGTTTGCAAAGGATTCTGGGTAACAGAACCTGGTCAGAGCCCCACAAGTCACCCCATCTTGGATTCCCCTAGGTCTCTAAATTTAAAAAATGCAGAGGTTTGGTAGGTTTCCCTAGGTGCCGGCTGAGCTAGAGGCCAAAATCTACAGGTAGGCACTTTGCAAAAAACACCTCTGTTTTCTTTAAAAAAATGTGATGTGTCCACGTTGCATTTTGGGGCGTTTCCTGTCGCGGGCGCTAGGCCTACGCACACAAGTGAGGTATCATTTTTATCGGGAGACTTGGGGGAACGCTGGGTGGAAGGAAATTTGTGGCTCCTCTCAGATTACAGAACTTTCTGTCACCGAAATGTGAGGAAAACGTGTTTTTTTAGCCAAACTTTGAGGTTTGCAAAGGATTCTGGGTAACAGAACCTGGTCAGAGCCCCACAAGTCACCCCATCTTGGATTCCCCTAGGTCTCTAGTTTTAAAAAATGCACAGGTTTGGTAGGTTTCCCTAGGTGCCGGCTGAGCTAGAGGCCAAAATCTACAGATAGGCACTTTGCAAAAAACACCTCTATTTTCATTCAAAAAATGTGATGTGTCCACGTTGCATTTTGGGGCGTTTCCTGTCGCGGGCGCTAGGCCTACCCACACAAGTGAGGTATCATTTTTATCGGGAGACTTGGGGGAACGCTGGGTGGAAGGAAATTTGTGGCTCCTCTCAGATTACAGAACTTTCTGTCACCGAAATGTGAGGAAAACGTGTTTTTTTATCCAAACTTTGAGGTTTGCAAAGGATTCTGGGTAACAGAACCTGGTCAGAGCCCCACAAGTCACCCCATCTTGGATTCCCCTAGGTCTCTAAATTTAAAAAATGCAGAGGTTTGGTAGGTTTCCCTAGGTGCCGGCTGAGCTGGAGGCCAAAATCTACAGGTAGGCACTTTGCAAAAAACACCTCTGTTTTCTTTAAAAAAATGTGATGTGTCCACGTTGCATTTTGGGGCGTTTCCTGTCGCGGGCGCAAGGCCTACCCACACAAGTGAGGTATCATTTTTATCGGGAGACTTGGGGGAACGCTGGGTGGAAGGAAATTTGTGGCTCTTCTCAAATTACAGAACTTTCTGTCACGGAAATGTGAGGAAAACGTGTTTTTTTAGCAAAAATTTGAGGTTTGCAAAGGAATCTGGGTAACAAAACCTGGTCAGAGCCCCACAAGTCACCCCATCTTAGATTCCCCTAGGTCTCTAGTTTTCAAAAATGCACAGGTTTGGTAGGTTTCCCTAGGTGCCGGCTGAGCTAGAGGCCAAAATCTACAGGTAGGCACTTTGCAAAAAACACCTCTGTTTTCTTTAAAAAAATGTGATGTGTCCACGTTGTGTTTTGGGGCGTTTCCTGTCATGGGCGCTAGGCCTACCCACACAAGTGAGGTATAATTTTTATCGGGAGACTTGGGGGAACGCTGGGTGGAAGGAAATTTGTGGCTCCTTTCAGATTACAGAACTTTCTGTCACCGAAATGTGAGGAAAACGTGTTTTTTTAGCCAAACTTTGAGGTTTGCAAAGGATTCTGGGTAACAGAACCTGGTCAGAGCCCCACAAGTCACCCCATCTTGGATTCCCCTAGGTCTCTAGTTTTAAAAAATGCACAGGTTTGGTAGGTTTCCCTAGGTGCCGGCTGAGCTAGAGGCCAAAATCTACAGATAGGCACTTTGCAAAAAACACCTCTATTTTCATTAAAAAAATGTGATGTGTCCACGTTGCGTTTTGGGGCATTTCCTGTCGCGGGCGCTAAGCCTACCCACACAAGTGAGGTACCATTTTTATCGGGAGACTTGGGGAAACGCTGGGTGGAAGGAAATTTGTGGCTCCTCTCAGATTCCAGAACTTTCTGTCACCGAAATGTGAGGAAAACTAGTTTTTTTTAGCCAAACTTTGAGGTTTGCAAAGGATTCTGGGTAACAGAACCTGGTCAGAGCCCCACAAGTCACCCCATCTTGGATTCCCCTAGGTCTCTAGTTTTCAAAAATGCACAGGTTTGGTAGGTTTCCCTAGGTGCCGGCTGAGCTAGAGGCCAAAATCTACAGATAGGCACTTTGCAAAAAACACCTCTATTTTCATTCAAAAAATGTGATGTGTCCACGTTGCATTTTGGGGTGTTTCCTGTCGCGGGCGCTAGGCCTACCCACACAAGTGAGGTATCATTTTTATCGGGAGACTTGGGGGAACGCTGGGTGGAAGGAAATTTGTGGCTCCTCTCAGATTACAGAACTTTCTGTCACCGAAATGTGAGGAAAACGTGTTTTTTATCCAAACTTTGAGGTTTGCAAAGGATTCTGGGTAACAGAACCTGGTCAGAGCCCCACAAGTCACCCCATTTTGGATTCCCCTAGGTCTCTAGTTTTAAAAAATGCACAGGTTTGGTAGGTTTCCCTAGGTGCCGGCTGAGCTAGAGGCCAAAATCTACAGATAGGCACTTTGCAAAAAACACCTCTATTTTCTTTCAAAAAATGTGATGTGTCCACGTTGCGTTTTGGGGCATTTCCTGTTGCGGGCGCTAAGCCTACCCACACAAGTGAGGTACCACTTTTATCGGGAGACTTGGGGAAACGCTTGGTGGAAGGAAATTTGTGGCTACTCTCAGATTCCAGAACTTTCTGTCACCGAAATGTGAGGAAAACGTGTTTTTTTAGCCAAACTTTGAGGTTTGCAAAGGATTCTGGGTAACAGAACCTGGTCAGAGCCCCACAAGTCACCGCATCTTAGATTCCCCTAGGTCTCTAGTTTTCATAAATGCACAGGTTTGGTAGGTTTCCCTAGGTGCCGGCTGAGCTAGAGGCCAAAATCTACAGGTAGGCACTTTGCAAAAAAAACACCTCTGTTTTCTTTAAAAAAAATGTGAAGTGTCCACGTTGCATTTTGGGGCGTTTCCTGTCGCGGGCGCTAGGCCTACCCACACAAGTGAGGTATCATTTTTATCGGGAGACTTGGGGGAACGCTGGGTGGAAGGAAATTTGTGGCTCCTCTCAGATTACAGAACTTTCTGTCACCGAAATGTGAGGAAAATGTGTTTTTTTAGCCAAACTTTGAGGTTTGCAAAGGATTCTGGGTAACAGAACCTGGTCAGAGCCCCACAAGTCACCCCATCTTGGATTCCCCTAGGTCTCTAAATTTAAAAAATGCAGAGGTTTGGTAGGTTTCCCTAGGTGCCGGCTGAGCTAGAGGCCAAAATCTACAGGTAGGCACTTTGCAAAAAACACCTCTGTTTTCTTTAAAAAAATGTGATGTGTCCACGTTGCATTTTGGGGCGTTTCCTGTCGCGGGCGCTAGGCCTACGCACACAAGTGAGGTATCATTTTTATCGGGAGACTTGGGGGAACGCTGGGTGGAAGGAAATTTGTGGATCCTCTCAGATTACAGAACTTTCTGTCACCGAAATGTGAGGAAAACGTGTTTTTTTAGCCAAACTTTGAGGTTTGCAAAGGATTCTGGGTAACAGAACCTGGTCAGAGCCCCACAAGTCACCCCATCTTGGATTCCCCTAGGTCTCTAGTTTTAAAAAATGCACAGGTTTGGTAGGTTTCCCTAGGTGCCGGCTGAGCTAGAGGCCAAAATCTACAGATAGGCACTTTGCAAAAAACACCTCTATTTTCATTCAAAAAATGTGATGTGTCCACGTTGCATTTTGGGGCGTTTCCTGTCGCGGGCGCTAGGCCTACCCACACAAGTGAGGTATCATTTTTATCGGGAGACTTGGGGGAACGCTGGGTGGAAGGAAATTTGTGGCTCCTCTCAGATTACAGAACTTTCTGTCACCGAAATGTGAGGAAAACGTGTTTTTTTATCCAAACTTTGAGGTTTGCAAAGGATTCTGGGTAACAGAACCTGGTCAGAGCCCCACAAGTCACCCCATTTTGGATTCCCCTAGGTCTCTAGTTTTAAAAAATGCACAGGTTTGGTAGGTTTCCCTAGGTGCCGGCTGAGCTAGAGGCCAAAATCTACAGATAGGCACTTTGCAAAAAACACCTCTATTTTCTTTAAAAAAATGTGATGTGTCCACGTTGCGTTTTGGGGCATTTCCTGTTGCGGGCGCTAAGCCTACCCACACAAGTGAGGTACCACTTTTATCGGGAGACTTGGGGAAACGCTAGGTGGAAGGAAATTTGTGGCTCCTCTCAGATTCCAGAACTTTCTGTCACTGAAATGTGAGGAAAACGTGTTTTTTTAGCCAAACTTTGAGGTTTGCAAAGGATTCTGGGTAACAGAACCTGGTCAGAGCCCCACAAGTCACCGCATCTTAGATTCCCCTAGGTCTCTAGTTTTCATAAATGCACAGGTTTGGTAGGTTTCCCTAGGTGCCGGCTGAGCTAGAGGCCAAAATCTACAGGTAGGCACTTTGCAAAAAAAACACCTCTGTTTTCTTTAAAAAAATGTGAAGTGTCCACGTTGCATTTTGGGGCGTTTCCTGTCGCGGGCGCTAGGCCTACCCACACAAGTGAGGTATCATTTTTATCGGGAGACTTGGGGGAACGCTGGGTGGAAGGAAATTTGTGGCTCGTCTCAGATTACAGAACTTTCTGTCACCGAAATGTGAGGAAAATGTGTTTTTTTAGCCAAACTTTGAGGTTTGCAAAGGATTCTGGGTAACAGAACCTGGTCAGAGCCCCACAAGTCACCCCATCTTGGATTCCCCTAGGTCTCTAAATTTAAAAAATGCAGAGGTTTGGTAGGTTTCAATAGGTGCCGGCTGAGCTAGAGGCCAAAATCTACAGGTAGGCACTTTGCAAAAAACACCTCTGTTTTCTTTAAAAAAATGTGATGTGTCCACGTTGCATTTTGGGGCGTTTCCTGTCGCGGGCGCTAGGCCTACGCACACAAGTGAGGTATCATTTTTATCGGGAGACTTGGGGGAACGCTGGGTGGAAGGAAATTTGTGGCTCCTCTCAGATTACAGAACTTTCTGTCACCGAAATGTGAGGAAAACGTGTTTTTTTAGCCAAACTTTGAGGTTTGCAAAGGATTCTGGGTAACAGAACCTGGTCCGAGCCCCACAAGTCACCCCATCTTGGATTCCCCTAGGTCTCTAGTTTTAAAAAATGCACAGGTTTGGTAGGTTTCCCTAGGTGCCGGCTGAGCTAGAGGCCAAAATCTACAGATAGGCACTTTGCAAAAAACACCTCTATTTTCATTCAAAAAATGTGATGTGTCCACGTTGCGTTTTGGGGCATTTCCTGTCGCGGGCGCTAAGCCTACCCACACAAGTGAGGTACCATTTTTATCGGGAGACTTGGGGAAACGCTGGGTGGAAGGAAATTTGTGGCTCCTCTCAGATTCCAGAACTTTCTGTCACCGAAATGTGAGGAAAACTAGTTTTTTTTAGCCAAACTTTGAGGTTTGCAAAGGATTCTGGGTAACAGAACCTGGTCAGAGCCCCACAAGTCACCCCATCTTGGATTCCCCTAGGTCTCTAGTTTTCAAAAATGCACAGGTTTGGTAGGTTTCCCTAGGTGCCGGCTGAGCTAGAGGCCAAAATCTACAGATAGGCACTTTGCAAAAAACACCTCTATTTTCATTCAAAAAATGTGATGTGTCCACGTTGCGTTTTGGGGCATTTCCTGTCGCGGGCGCTAAGCCTACCCACACAAGTGAGGTACCATTTTTATCGGGAGACTTGGGGAAACGCTGGGTGGAAGGAAATTTGTGGCTCCTCTCAGATTCCAGAACTTTCTGTCACCGAAATGTGAGGAAAACTAGTTTTTTTTAGCCAAACTTTGAGGTTTGCAAAGGATTCTGGGTAACAGAACCTGGTCAGAGCCCCACAAGTCACCCCATCTTGGATTCCCCTAGGTCTCTAGTTTTCAAAAATGCACAGGTTTGGTAGGTTTCCCTAGGTGCCGGCTGAGCTAGAGGCCAAAATCTACAGATAGGCACTTTGCAAAAAACACCTCTATTTTCTTTCAAAAAATGTGATGTGTCCACGTTGCGTTTTGGGGCATTTCCTGTTGCGGGCGCTAAGCCTACCCACACAAGTGAGGTACCACTTTTATCGGGAGACTTGGGGAAACGCTTGGTGGAAGGAAATTTGTGGCTCCTCTCAGATTCCAGAACTTTCTGTCACCGAAATGTGAGGAAAACGTGTTTTTTTAGCCAAACTTTGAGGTTTGCAAAGGATTCTGGGTAACAGAACCTGGTCAGAGCCCCACAAGTCACCGCATCTTAGATTCCACTAGGTCTCTAGTTTTCATAAATGCACAGGTTTGGTAGGTTTCCCTAGGTGCCGGCTGAGCTAGAGGCCAAAATCTACAGGTAGGCACTTTGCAAAAAAAACACCTCTGTTTTCTTTAAAAAAATGTGAAGTGTCCACGTTGCATTTTGGGGCGTTTCCTGTCGCGGGCGCTAGGCCTACCCACACAAGTGAGGTATCATTTTTATCGGGAGACTTGGGGGAACGCTGGGTGGAAGGAAATTTGTGGCTCCTCTCAGATTACAGAACTTTCTGTCACCGAAATGTGAGGAAAATGTGTTTTTTTAGCCAAACTTTGAGGTTTGCAAAGGATTCTGGGTAACAGAACCTGGTCAGAGCCCCACAAGTCACCCCATCTTGGATTCCCCTAGGTCTCTAAATTTAAAAAATGCAGAGGTTTGGTAGGTTTCCCTAGGTGCCGGCTGAGCTAGAGGCCAAAATCTACAGGTAGGCACTTTGCAAAAAACACCTCTGTTTTCTTTAAAAAAATGTGATGTGTCCACGTTGCATTTTGGGGCGTTTCCTGTCGCGGGCGCTAGGCCTACGCACACAAGTGAGGTATCATTTTTATCGGGAGACTTGGGGGAACGCTGGGTGGAAGGAAATTTGTGGCTCCTCTCAGATTAAAGAACTTTCTGTCACCGAAATGTGAGGAAAACGTGTTTTTTTAGCCAAACTTTGAGGTTTGCAAAGGATTCTGGGTAACAGAACCTGGTCAGAGCCCCACAAGTCACCCCATCTTGGATTCCCCTAGGTCTCTAGTTTTAAAAAATGCACAGGTTTGGTAGGTTTCCCTAGGTGCCGGCTGAGCTAGAGGCCAAAATCTACAGATAGGCACTTTGCAAAAAACACCTCTATTTTCATTAAAAAAATGTGATGTGTCCACGTTGCGTTTTGGGGCATTTCCTGTCGCGGGCGCTAAGCCTACCCACACAAGTGAGGTACCATTTTTATCAGGAGACTTGGGGAAACGCTGGGTGGAAGGAAATTTGTGGCTCCTCTCAGATTCCAGAACTTTCTGTCACCGAAATGTGAGGAAAACTTGTTTTTTTTTAGCCAAACTTTGAGGTTTGCAAAGGATTCTGGGTAACAGAACCTGGTCAGAGCCCCACAAGTCACCCCATCTTGGATTCCCCTAGGTCTCTAGTTTTCAAAAATGCACAGGTTTGGTAGGTTTCCCTAGGTGCCGGCTGAGCTAGAGGCCAAAATCTACAGATAGGCACTTTGCAAAAAACACCTCTATTTTCATTCAAAAAATGTGATGTGTCCACGTTGCATTTTGGGGCGTTTCCTGTCGCGGGCGCTAGGCCTACCCACACAAGTGAGGTATCATTTTTATCGGGAGACTTGGGGGAACGCTGGGTGGAAGGAAATTTGTGGCTCCTCTCAGATTACAGAACTTTCTGTCACCGAAATGTGAGGAAAATGTGTTTTTTTAGCCAAACTTTGAGGTTTGCAAAGGATTCTGGGTAACAGAACCTGGTCAGAGCCCCACAAGTCACCCCATCTTGGATTCCCCTAGGTCTCTAAATTTAAAAAATGCAGAGGTTTGGTAGGTTTCCCTAGGTGCCGGCTGAGCTAGAGGCCAAAATCTACAGGTAGGCACTTTGCAAAAAACACCTCTGTTTTCTTTAAAAAAATGTGATGTGTCCACGTTGCATTTTGGGGCGTTTCCTGTCGCGGTCGCTAGGCCTAACCACACAAGAGAGGTATCATTTTTATCGGGAGACTTGGGGGAACGCTGGGTGGAAGGAAATTTGTGGCTCCTATCAAATTACAGAACTTTCTGTCACCGAAATGTGAGGAAAACGTGTTTTTTTAGCCAAACTTTGAGGTTTGCAAAGGATTCTGGGTAACAGAACATGGTCAGAGCCCCACAAGTCACCCCATCTTGGATTCCCCTAGGTCTCTAAATTTAAAAAATGCAGAGGTTTGGTAGGTTTCCCTAGGTGCCGGCTGAGCTAGAGGCCAAAATCTACAGGTAGGCTCTTTGCAAAAAACACCTCTGTTTTCTTTAAAAAAATGTGATGTGTCCACGTTGCATTTTGGGGCGTTTCCTGTCGCGGGCGCTAGGCCTACCCACACAAGTGAGGTATCATTTTTATCGGGAGACGTGGGGGAACGCTGGGTAGAAGGAAATTTGTGGCTCCTCTCAGATTACAGAACTTTCTGTCACCGAAATGTGAGGAAAACGTGTTTTTTTAGCCAAACTTTGAGGTTTGCAAAGGATTCTGGGTAACAGAACCTGGTCAGAGCCCCACAAGTCACCCCATCTTGGATACCCCTAGGTCTCTAGTATTCAAAAATGCACAGGTTTGGTAGGTTTCCCTAGGTGCCGGCTGAGCTAGAGGCCAAAATCTACAGATAGGCACTTTGCAAAAAACACCTCTATTTTCATTCAAAAAATGTGATGTGTCCACGTTGCGTTTTGGGGCATTTCCTGTCGCGGGCGCTAAGCCTACCCACACAAGTGAGGTACCATTTTTATCGGGAGACTTGGGGAAACGCTGGGTGGAAGGAAATTTGTGGCTCCTCTCAGATTCCAGAACTTTCTGTCACCGAAATGTGAGGAAAACGTGTTTTTTTTAGCTAAACTTTGAGGTTTGCAAAGGATTCTGGGTAACAGAACCTGGTCAGAGCCCCACAAGTCACCCCATCTTAGATTCCCCTAGGTCTCTAGTTTTCATAAATGCACAAGTTTGGTAGGTTTCCCTAGGTGCCGGCTGAGCTAGAAGCCAAAATCTACAGATAGGCACTTTGCAAAAAACACCTCTATTTTCTTTCAAAAAATGTGATGTGTCCACGTTGCGTTTTGGGGCATTTCTTGTCATGGGCGCTAGGCCTACCCACACAAGTGAGGTATAATTTTTATCGGGAGACTTGGGGGAACGCTGGGTGGAAGGAAATTTGTGGTTCCTCTCAGATTACAGAACTTTCTGTCACCGAAATGTGAGGAAAATGTGTTTTTTTAGCCAAACTTTGAGGTTTGCAAAGGATTTTGGGTAACAGAACCTGGTCAGAGCCCCACAAGTCACCCCATCTTGGATTCCCCTAGGTCACTAGTTTTAAAAAATGCACAGCTTTGGTAGGTTTCACTAGGTGCCGGCTGAGCTAGAGGCCAAAATCTCCAGGTAGGCACTTTGCAAAAACACCTCTGTTTTCGTTCAAAAAATGTGATGTGTCCACGTTGTGTTTTGGGGCGTTTCCTGTTACGGGCGCTAGGCCTACCCACACAAGTGAGGTATCATTTTTATCGGGAGACTTGGGGGAACACTGGGTGGAAGGAAATTTGTGGGTCCTCTCAGATTACAGAACCCGAGATGTGAGGAAAATGTGTTTTTTTAGCCAAACTTTGAGGTTTGCAAAGGATTTTGGGTAACAGAACCTGGTCAGAGCCCCACAAGTCACCCCATCTTGGATTCCCCTAGGTCTCTAGTTTTCAAAAATGCACAGGTTTGGTAGGTTTCCATAGGTGCCGGCTGAGCTAGAGGCCAAAATCTACAGATAGGCACTTTGCAAAAAACACCTCTATTTTCTTTCAAAAAATGTGATGTGTCCACGTTGCGTTTTGGGACATTTCCTGTCACGGGCGCTAAGCCTACCCACACAAGTGAGGTACCATTTTTACCGGGAGACTTGGGGAAACGCTGGGTGGAAGGAAATTTGTTGCTCCTCTCAGATTACAGAACTTTCTGTCACCGAAATGTGAGGAAAACGTGTTTTTTTATCCAAACTTTGAGGTTTGCAAAGGATTCAGGGTAACAGAACCTGGTCAGAGCCCCACAAGTCACCCCATCTGAGATTCCCCTAGGTCTCTAGTTTTTATAAATGCACAGGTTTGGTAGGTTTCCCTAGGTGCCGGCTGAGCTAGAGGCCAAAATCTACAGGTAGGCACTTTGCAAAAAACACCTCTGTTTTCTTTAAAAAAATGTGATGTGTCCACGTTGTGTTTTGGGGCGTTTCTTGTCATGGGCGCTAGGCCTACCCACACAAGTGAGGTATAATTTTTATCGAGAGACTTGGGGGAACGCTGGGTGGAAGGAAATTTGTGGTTCCTCTCAGATTACAGAACTTTCTGTCACCGAAATGTGAGGAAAATGTGTTTTTTTAGCCAAACTTTGAGGTTTGCAAAGGATTTTGGGTAACAGAACCTGGTCAGAGCCCCACAATTCACCCCATCTTGGATTCTCCTAGGTCACTAGTTTTCAAAAATGCACAGCTTTGGTAGGTTTCACTAGGTGCCGGCTGAGCTAGAGGCCAAAATCTACAGGGTGGCACTTTGCAAAAACACCTCTGTTTTCGTTCAAAAAATGTGATGTGTCCACGTTGTGTTTTGGGGCGTTTCCTGTTACGGGCGCTAGGCCTACCCACACAAGTGAGGTATCATTTTTATCGGGAGACTTGAGGGTACACTGGGTGGAAGGAAATTTGTGGGTCCTCTCAGATTACAGAACCCGAGATGTGAGGAAAATGTGTTTTTTTAGCCAAACTTTGAGGTTCGCAAAGGATTTTGGGTAACAGAACCTGGTCAGAGCCCCACAAGTCACCCCATCTTGGATTCCCCTAGGTCTCTAGTTTTCAAAAATGCACAGGTTTGGTAGGTTTCCATAGGTGCCGGCTGAGCTAGAGGCCAAAATCTACAGATAGGCACTTTGCAAAAAACACCTCTGTTTTCTTTAAAAAAATGTGATGTGTCCACGTTGTGTTTTGGGGCGTTTCCTGTCATGGGCGCTAGGCCTACCCACACAAGTGAGGTATACTTTTTATCGGGAGACTTGGGGGAACGCTGGGTGGAAGGAAATTTGTGGCTCCTCTCTGATTCCGGAACTTTCTGTCACCGAAATGTGAGGAAAATGTTTTTCTTTAGCCAAATTTTGAGGTTTGCAAAGGATTCTGGGTAACAGAACCTGGTCAGAGCTCCACAAGTCACCCCATCTTGGATTCCCGTAGGTCTCTAGTTTTCAAAAATGCACAGGTTCGGTTGGTTTCCCTAGGTGCCGGCTGAGCTAGAGGCCAAAATCTACAGGTAGGCACTTTGCAAAAAACACCTCTATTTTCTTTCAAAAAATGTGATGTGTCCACGTTGCGTTTTGGGGCATTTCCTATCGCGGGCGCTAGGTCTACCCACACAAGTGAGGTATAATTTGTATCGGGAGACTTGGGGGAACGCTGGGTGGAATGAAATTTGTGGCTCCTCTCTGATTCCAGAACTTTCTGTCACAAGAATTTGAGGAAAATGTGTTTTTTTAGCCAAAGTTTGAGGTTTGCAAAGGATTCTGGGTAACAGAACCTGGTCAGAGCCCCACAAGTCACCCCATCTTGGATTCCCCTAGGTCTCTAAATTTAAAAAATGCAGAGGTTTGGTAGGTTTCCCTAGGTGCCGGCTGAGCTGGAGGCCAAAATCTACAGGTAGGCACTTTGCAAAAAACACCTCTGTTTTCTTTAAAAAAATGTGATGTGTCCACGTTGCATTTTGGGGCGTTTCCTGTCGCGGGCGCTAGGCCTACCCACACAAGTGAGGTATCATTTTTATCGGGAGACTTGGGGGAACGCTGGGTGGAAGGAAATTTGTGGCTCCTCTCAAATTACAGAACTTTCTGTCACGGAAATGTGAGGAAAACGTGTTTTTTTAGCCAAAATTTGAGGTTTGCAAAGGAATCTGGGTAACAAAACCTGGTCAGAGCCCCACAAGTCACCCCATCTTAGATTCCCCTAGGTCTCTAGTTTTCAAAAATGCACAGGTTTGGTAGGTTTCCCTAGGTGCCGGCTGAGCTAGAGGCCAAAATCTACAGGTAGGCACTTTGCAAAATCACCTCTGTTTTCTTTAAAAAAATGTGATGTGTCCACGTTGTGTTTTGGGGCGTTTCCTGTCATGGGCGCTAGGCCTACCCACACAAGTGAGGTATAATTTTTATCGGGAGACTTGGGGGAACGCTGGGTGGAAGGAAATTTGTGGCTCCTCTCAGATTACAGAACTTTCTGTCACCGAAATGTGAGGAAAACTTGTTTTTTTAGCCAAACTTTGAGGTTTGCAAAGGATTCTGGGTAACAGAACCTGGTCAGAGCCCCACAAGTCACCCCATCTTGGATTCCCCTAGGTTTCTAGTTTTCAAAAATGCACAGGTTTGGTAGGTTTCCCTAGGTGCCGGCTGAGCTAGAGGCCAAAATCTACAGGTAGGCACTTTGCAAAAAACACCTATGTTTTCTTTAAAAAAAATTGATGTGTCCACGTTGCGTTTTGGGGCATTTCCTATCGCGGGCGCTAGGCCTACCCACACAAGTGAGGTATCATTTTTATCGGGAGACTTGGGGGAACGCTGGGTGGAAGGAAATTTGTGGCTCATCTCAGATTACAGAACTTTCTGTCACCGAAATGTGAGGAAAACGTGTTTTTTTAGCCAAACTTTGAGGTTTGCAAAGGATTCTGGGTAACAGAACCTGGTCAGAGCCCCACAAGTCACCCCATCTTGGATTCCCCTAGGTCACTAGTTTTCCAAAATGCACAGGTTTGGTAGGTTTCCCTAGGTGCCGGCTGAGCTAGAGACCAAAATCTACAGGTAGGCACTTTGCAAAAACACCTCTGTTTTCTTTAAAAAAATGTGATGTGTCCACGTTGTGTTTTGGGGCGTTTCCTGTCACGGGCGCTAGGCCTACCCACACAAGTGAGGTATCATTTTTATCTGGAGACTTGGGGGAACACTGGGTGGAATGAAATTTGTGGGTCCTCTCAGAATACAGAACTTTCTGTCACCGAAATGTGAGGAAAACTTGTTTTTTTAGCCAAATTTTGAGGTTTGCAAAGGATTCTGGGTAACAGAACCTGGTCAGAGCCCCACAAGTCACCCCATCTTGGATTCCCCTAGGTCTCTAGTTTTAAAAAATGCACAGGTTTGGT
Source organism: Pleurodeles waltl (assembly GCF_031143425.1). Classification (NCBI taxonomy): domain Eukaryota; kingdom Metazoa; phylum Chordata; class Amphibia; order Caudata; family Salamandridae; genus Pleurodeles; species Pleurodeles waltl. The sequence continues at coordinate 1,464,582 of NW_027150395.1, forward strand.
AGGTTTCCCTAGGTGCCGGCTGAGCTAGAGGCCAAAATCTACAGGTAGGCACTTTACAAAAAACACCTCTATTTTGTTTAAAAAAATGTGATGTGTCCACGTTGCGTTTTGGGGCATTTCCTATCGCGGGCGCTAGGCCTACACACACAAGTGAGGTATAATTTTTATCGGGAGACTTGGGGGAACGCTGGGTGGAAGGAAATTTGTGCCTCCTCTCTGATTCCAGAACTTTCTGTCACCAGAATTTGAGGAAAATGTGTGTTTTTTAGCCAAAGTTTGAGGTTTGCATTGGATTCTGGGTAACAGAACCTGGTCAGAGCCCCACAAGTCACCCCATCTTGGATTCCCCTAGGTCTCTAAATTTAAAAAATGCAGAGGTTTGGTAGGTTTCCCTAGGTGCCGGCTGAGCTAGAGGCCAAAATCTGCAGGTAGGCACTTTGCAAAAAACACCTCTGTTTTCTTTAAAAAAATGTGATGTGTCCACGTTGCATTTTGGGGCGTTTCCTGTCGCGGGCGCTAGGCCTACCCACACAAGTGAGGTATCATTTTTATCGGGAGACTTGGGGGAACGCTGGGTGGAAGGAAATTTGTGGCTCCTCTCAGATTACAGAACTTTCTGTCACCGAAATGTGAGGAAAACGTGTTTTTTTATCCAAACTTTGAGGTTTGCAAAGGATTCTGGGTAACAGAACCTGGTCAGAGCCCCACAAGTCACCCCATTTTGTATTCCCCTAGGCCTCTAGTTTTAAAAAATGCACAGGTTTGGTAGGTTTCCCTAGGTGCCGGCTGAGCTAGAGGCCAAAATCTACAGATAGGCACTTTGCAAAAAACACCTCTATTTTCTTTCAAAAAATGTGATGTGTCCACGTTGCGTTTTGGGGCATTTCCTGTTGCGGGCGCTAAGCCTACCCACACAAGTGAGGTACCACTTTTATCGGGAGACTTGGGGAAACGCTTGGTGGAAGGAAATTTGTGGCTCCTCTCAGATTCCAGAACTTTCTGTCACCGAAATGTGAGGAAAACGTGTTTTTTTAGCCAAACTTTGAGGTTTGCAAAGGATTCTGGGTAACAGAACCTGGTCAGAGCCCCACAAGTCACCGCATCTTAGATTCCCCTAGGTCTCTAGTTTTCATAAATGCACAGGTTTGGTAGGTTTCCCTAGGTGCCGGCTGAGCTAGAGGCCAAAATCTACAGGTAGGCACTTTGCAAAAAAAACACCTCTGTTTTCTTTAAAAAAATGTGATGTGTCCACGTTGCATTTTGGGGCGTTTCCTGTCGCGGGCGCTAGGCCTACCCACACAAGTGAGGTATCATTTTTATCGGGAGACTTGGGGGAACGCTGGGTGGAAGGAAATTTGTGGCTCCTCTCAGATTACAGAACTTTCTGTCACCGAAATGTGAGGAAAACGTGTTTTTTTAGCCAAACTTTGAGGTTTGCAAAGGATTCTGGGTAACAGAACCTGGTCAGAGCCCCACAAGTCACCCCATCTTGGATTCCCCTAGGTCTCTAAATTTAAAAAATGCAGAGGTTTGGTAGGTTTCCCTAGGTGCCGGCTGAGCTAGAGGCCAAAATCTACAGGTAGGCACTTTGCAAAAAACACCTCTGTTTTCTTTAAAAAAATGTGATGTGTCCACGTTGCATTTCGGGGCGTTTCCTGTCGCGGGCGCTAGGCCTACCCACACAAGTGAGGTATCATTTTTATCGGGAGACTTGGGGGAACGCTGGGTGGAAGGAAATTTGTGGCTCCTCTCAGATTACAGAACTTTCTGTCACCGAAATGTGAGGAAAACGTGTTTTTTTAGCCAAACTTTGAGGTTTGCAAAGGATTCTGGGTAACAGAACCTGGTCAGAGCCCCACAAGTCACCCCATCTTGGATTCCCCTAGGTCTCTAGTTTTAAAAAATGCACAGGTTTGGTAGGTTTCCCTAGGTGCCGGCTGAGCTAGAGGCCAAAATCTACAGATAGGCACTTTGCAAAAAACACCTCTATTTTCATTCAAAAAATGTGATGTGTCCACGTTGCGTTTTGGGGCATTTCCTGTCGCGGGCGCTAAGCCTACCCACACAAGTGAGGTACCATTTTTATCGGGAGACTTGGGGAAACGCTGGGTGGAAGGAAATTTGTGGCTCCTCTCAGATTCCAGAACTTTCTGTCACCGAAATGTGAGGAAAACTTGTTTTTTTTAGCCAAACTTTGAGGTTTGCAAAGGATTCTGGGTAACAGAACCTGGTCAGAGCCCCACAAGTCACCCCATCTTGGATTCCCCTAGGTCTCTAGTTTTCAAAAATGCACAGGTTTGGTAGGTTTCCCTAGGTGCCGGCTGAGCTAGAGGCCAAAATCTACAGATAGGCACTTTGCAAAAAACACCTCTATTTTCATTCAAAAAATGTGATGTGTCCACGTTGCATTTTGGGGCGTTTCCTGTCGCGGGCGCTAGGCCTACCCACACAAGTGAGGTATCATTTTTATCGGGAGACTTGGGGGAACGCTGGGTGGAAGGAAATTTGTGGCTCCTCTCAGATTACAGAACTTTCTGTCACCGAAATGTGAGGAAAACGTGTTTTTTTAGCCAAACTTTGAGGTTTGCAAAGGATTCTGGGTAACAGAACCTGGTCAGAGCCCCACAAGTCACCCCATTTTGGATTCCCCTAGGTCTCTAGTTTTAAAAAATGCACAGGTTTGGTAGGTTTCCCTAGGTGCCGGCTGAGCTAGAGGCCAAAATCTACAGATAGGCACTTTGCAAAAAACACCTCTATTTTCTTTCAAAAAATGTGATGTGTCCACGTTGCGTTTTGGGGCATTTCCTGTTGCGGGCGCTAAGCCTACCCACACAAGTGAGGTACCACTTTTATCGGGAGACTTGGGGAAACGCTTGGTGGAAGGAAATTTGTGGCTCCTCTCAGATTCCAGAACTTTCTGTCACCGAAATGTGAGGAAAACGTGTTTTTTTAGCCAAACTTTGAGGTTTGCAAAGGATTCTGGGTAACAGAACCTGGTCAGAGCCCCACAAGTCCCCGCATCTTAGATTCCCCTAGGTCTCTAGTTTTCATAAATGCACAGGTTTGGTAGGTTTCCCTAGGTGCCGGCTGAGCTAGAGGCCAAAATCTACAGGTAGGCACTTTGCAAAAAAAACACCTCTGTTTTCTTTAAAAAAATGTGATGTGTCCACGTTGCATTTTGGGGCGTTTCCTGTCGCGGGCGCTAGGCCTACCCACACAAGTGAGGTATCATTTTTATCGGGAGACTTGGAGGAACGCTGGGTGGAAGGAAATTTGTGGCTCCTCTCAGATTACAGAACTTTCTGTCACCGAAATGTGAGGAAAATGTGTTTTTTTAGCCAAACTTTGAGGTTTGCAAAGGATTCTGGGTAACAGAACCTGGTCAGAGCCCCACAAGTCACCCCATCTTGGATTCCCCTAGGTCTCTAAATTTAAAAAATGCAGAGGTTTGGTAGGTTTCCCTAGGTGCCGGCTGAGCTAGAGGCCAAAATCTACAGGTAGACACTTTGCAAAAAACACCTCTGTTTTCTTTAAAAAAATGTGATGTGTCCACGTTGCATTTTGGGGCGTTTCCTGTCGCGGGCGCTAGGCCTACGCACACAAGTGAGGTATCATTTTTATCGGGAGACTTGGGGGAACGCTGGGTGGAAGGAAATTTGTGGCTCCTCTCAGATTACAGAACTTTCTGTCACCGAAATGTGAGGAAAACGTGTTTTTTTAGCCAAACTTTGAGGTTTGCAAAGGATTCTGGGTAACAGAACCTGGTCAGAGCCCCACAAGTCACCCCATCTTGGATTCCCCTAGGTCTCTAGTTTTAAAAAATGCACAGGTTTGGTAGGTTTCCCTAGGTGCCGGCTGAGCTAGAGGCCAAAATCTACAGATAGGCACTTTGCAAAAAACACTTCTATTTTCATTCAAAAAATGTGATGTGTCCACGTTGCGTTTTGGGGCATTTCCTGTCGCGGGCGCTAAGCCTACCCACACAAGTGAGGTACCATTTTTATCGGGAGACTTGGGGAAACGCTGGGTGGAAGGAAATTTGTGGCTCCTCTCAGATTCCAGAACTTTCTGTCACCGAAATGTGAGGAAAACTTGTTTTTTTTAGCCAAACTTTGAGGTTTGCAAAGGAGTCTGGGTAACAGAACCTGGTCAGAGCCCCACAAGTCACCCCATCTTGGATTCCCCTAGGTCTCTAGTTTTCAAAAATGCACAGGTTTGGTAGGTTTCCCTAGGTGCCCGCTGAGCTAGAGGCCAAAATCTACAGATAGGCACTTTGCAAAAAACACCTCTATTTTCATTCAAAAAATGTGATGTGTCCACGTTGCATTTTGTGGCGTTTCCTGTCGCGGGCGCTAGGCCTACCCACACAAGTGAGGTATCATTTTTATCGGGAGACTTGGGGGAACGCTGGGTGGAAGGACATTTGTGGCTCCTCTCAGATTACAGAACTTTCTGTCACCGAAATGTGAGGAAAACGTGTTTTTTTAGCCAAACTTTGAGGTTTGCAAAGGATTCTGGGTAACAGAACCTGGTCAGAGCCCCACAAGTCACCCCATCTTGGATTCCCCTAGGTCTCTAAATTTAAAAAATGCAGAGGTTTGGTAGGTTTCCCTAGGTGCCGGCTGAGCTAGAGACCAAAATCTACAGGTAGGCACTTTGCAAAAAACACCTCTGTTTTCTTTAAAAAAATGTGATGTGTCCACGTTGCATTTTGGGGCGTTTCCTGTCGCGGGCGCTAGGCCTACCCACACAAGAGAGGTATCATTTTTATCGGGAGACTTGGGGGAACGCTGGGTGGAAGGAAATTTGTGGCTCCTATCAAATTACAGAACTTTCTGTCACCGAAATGTGAGGAAAACGTGTTTTTTTAGCCAAACTTTGAGGTTTGCAAAGGATTCTGGGTAACAGAACATGGTCAGAGCCCCACAAGTCACCCATCTTGGATTCCCCTAGGTCTCTAAATTTAAAAAATGCAGAGGTTTGGTAGGTTTCCCTAGGTGCCGGCTGAGCTAGAGGCCAAAATCTACAGGTAGGCTCTTTGCAAAAAACACCTCTGTTTTCTTTAAAAAAATGTGATGTGTCCACGTTGCATTTTGGGGCGTTTCCTGTCGCGGGCGCTAGGCCTACCCACACAAGTGAGGTATCATTTTTATCGGGAGACGTGGGGGAACGCTGGGTAGAAGGAAATTTGTGGCTCCTCTCAGATTACAGAACTTTCTGTCACCGAAATGTGAGGAAAACGTGTTTTTTTAGCCAAACTTTGAGGTTTGCAAAGGATTCTGGGTAACAGAACCTGGTCAGAGCCCCACAAGTCACCCCATCTTGGATACCCCTAGGTCTCTAGTATTCAAAAATGCACAGGTTTGGTAGGTTTCCCTAGGTGCCGGCTGAGCTAGAGGCCAAAATCTACAGATAGGCACTTTGCAAAAAACACCTCTATTTTCATTCAAAAAATGTGATGTGTCCACGTTGCGTTTTGGGGCATTTCCTGTCGCGGGCGCTAAGCCTACCCACACAAGTGAGGTACCATTTTTATCGGGAGACTTGGGGAAACGCTGGGTGGAAGGAAATTTGTGGCTCCTCTCAGATTCCAGAACTTTCTGTCACCGAAATGTGAGGAAAACGTGTTTTTTTTAGCTAAACTTTGAGGTTTGCAAAGGATTCTGGGTAACAGAACCTGGTCAGAGCCCCACAAGTCACCCCATCTTAGATTCCCCTAGGTCTCTAGTTTTCATAAATGCACAGGTTTGGTAGGTTTCCCTAGGTGCCGGCTGAGCTAGAGGCCAAAATCTACAGATAGGCACTTTGCAAAAAACACCTCTATTTTCTTTCAAAAAATGTGATGTGTCCACGTTGCGTTTTGGGGCATTTCTTGTCATGGGCGCTAGGCCTACCCACACAAGTGAGGTATAATTTTTATCGGGAGACTTGGGGGAACGCTGGGTGGAAGGAAATTTGTGGTTCCTCTCAGATTACAGAACTTTCTGTCACCGAAATGTGAGGAAAATGTGTTTTTTTAGCCAAACTTTGAGGTTTGCAAAGGATTTTGGGTAACAGAACCTGGTCAGAGCCCCACAAGTCACCCCATCTTGGATTCCCCTAGGTCACTAGTTTTCAAAAATGCACAGCTTTGGTAGGTTTCACTAGGTGCCGGCTGAGCTAGAGGCCAAAATCTACAGGTAGGCACTTTGCAAAAACACCTCTGTTTTCGTTCAAAAAATGTGATGTGTCCACGTTGTGTTTTGGGGCGTTTCCTGTTACGGGCGCTAGGCCTACCCACACAAGTGAGGTATCATTTTTATCGGGAGACTTGGGGGAACACTGGGTGGAAGGAAATTTGTGGGTCCTCTCAGATTACAGAACCCGAGATGTGAGGAAAATGTGTTTTTTTAGCCAAACTTTGAGGTTTGCAAAGGATTTTGGGTAACAGAACCTGGTCAGAGCCCCACAAGTCACCCCATCTTGGATTCCCCTAGGTCTCTAGTTTCCAAAAATGCACAGGTTTGGTAGGTTTCCATAGGTGCCGGCTGAGCTAGAGGCCAAAATCTACAGATAGGCACTTTGCAAAAAACACCTCTATTTTCTTTCAAAAAATGTGATGTGTCCACGTTGCGTTTTGGGACATTTCCTGTCGCGGGCGCTAAGCCTACCCACACAAGTGAGGTACCATTTTTACCGGGAGACTTGGGGAAACGCTGGGTGGAAGGAAATTTGTTGCTCCTCTCAGATTACAGAACTTTCTGTCACCGAAATGTGAGGAAAACGTGTTTTTTTATCCAAACTTTGAGGTTTGCAAAGGATTCAGGGTAACAGAACCTGGTCAGAGCCCCACAAGTCACCCCATCTGAGATTCCCCTAGGTCTCTAGTTTTTATAAATGCACAGGTTTGGTAGGTTTCCCTAGGTGCCGGCTGAGCTAGAGGCCAAAATCTACAGATAGGCACTTTGCAAAAAACACCTCTATTTTCATTCAAAAAATGTGATGTGTCCACGTTGCGTTTTGGGGCATTTCCTGTCGCGGGCGCTAAGCCTACCCACACAAGTGAGGTACCATTTTTATCGGGAGACTTGGGGAAACGCTGGGTGGAAGGAAATTTGTGGCTCCTCTCAGATTCCAGAACTTTCTGTCACCGAAATGTGAGGAAAACTTGTTTTTTTTAGCCAAACTTTGAGGTTTGCAAAGGATTCTGGGTAACAGAACCTGGTCAGAGCCCCACAAGTCACCCCATCTTGGATTCCCCTAGGTCTCTAGTTTTCAAAAATGCACAGGTTTGGTAGGTTTCACTAGGTGCCGGCTGAGCTAGAGGCAAAAATCTACAGATAGGCACTTTGCAAAAAACACCTCTATTTTCATTCAAAAAATTTGATGTGTCCACGTTGCATTTTGGGGCGTTTCCTGTCGCGGGCGCTAGGCCTACCCACACAAGTGAGGTATCATTTTTATCGGGAGACTTGGGGGAACGCTGGGTGGAAGGAAATTTGTGGCTCCTCTCAGATTACAGAACTTTCTGTCACCGAAATGTGAGGAAAACGTGTTTTTTTAGCCAAACTTTGAGGTTTGCAAAGGATTCTGGGTAACAGAACCTGGTCAGAGCCCCACAAGTCACCCCATCTTGGATTCCCCTAGGTCTCTAAATTTAAAAAATGCAGAGGTTTGGTAGGTTTCCCTAGGTGCCGGCTGAGCTAGAGACCAAAATCTACAGGTAGGCACTTTGCAAAAAACACCTCTGTTTTCTTTAAAAAAATGTGATGTGTCCACGTTGCATTTTGGGGCGTTTCCTGTCGCGGGCGCTAGGCCTACCCACACAAGAGAGGTATCATTTTTATCGGGAGACTTGGGGGAACGCTGGGTGGAAGGAAATTTGTGGCTCCTATCAAATTACAGAACTTTCTGTCACCGAAATGTGAGGAAAACGTGTTTTTTTAGCCAAACTTTGAGGTTTGGAAAGGATTCTGGGTAACAGAACATGGTCAGAGCCCCACAAGTCACCCCATCTTGGATTCCCCTAGGTCTCTAAATTTAAAAAATGCAGAGGTTTGGTAGGTTTCCCTAGGTGCCGGCTGAGCTAGAGGCCAAAATCTACAGGTAGGCTCTTTGCAAAAAACACCTCTGTTTTCTTTAAAAAAATGTGATGTGTCCACGTTGCATTTTGGGGCGTTTCCTGTCGCGGGCGCTAGGCCTACCCACACAAGTGAGGTATCATTTTTATCGGGAGACGTGGGGGAACGCTGGGTAGAAGGAAATTTGTGGCTCCTCTCAGATTACAGAACTTTCTATCACCGAAATGTGAGGAAAACGTGTTTTTTTAGCCAAACTTTGAGGTTTGCAAAGGATTCTGGGTAACAGAACCTGGTCAGAGCCCCACAAGTCACCCCATCTTGGATACCCCTAGGTCTCTAGTATTCAAAAATGCACAGGTTTGGTAGGTTTCCCTAGGTGCCGGCTGAGCTAGAGGCCAAAATCTACAGATAGGCACTTTGCAAAAAACACCTCTATTTTCATTCAAAAAATGTGATGTGTCCACGTTGCGTTTTGGGGCATTTCCTGTCGCGGGCGCTAAGCCTACCCACACAAGTGAGGTACCATTTTTATCGGGAGACTTGGGGAAACGCTGGGTGGAAGGAAATTTGTGGCTCCTCTCAGATTCCAGAACTTTCTGTCACCGAAATGTGAGGAAAACGTGTTTTTTTTAGCTAAACTTTGAGGTTTGCAAAGGATTCTGGGTAACAGAACCTGGTCAGAGCCCCACAAGTCACCCCATCTTAGATTCCCCTAGGTCTCTAGTTTTCATAAATGCACAGGTTTGGTAGGTTTCCCTAGGTGCCGGCTGAGCTAGAGGCCAAAATCTACAGATAGGCACTTTGCAAAAAACACCTCTATTTTCTTTCAAAAAATGTGATGTGTCCACGTTGCGTTTTGGGGCATTTCTTGTCATGGGCGCTAGGCCTACCCACACAAGTGAGGTATAATTTTTATCGGGAGACTTGGGGGAACGCTGGGTGGAAGGAAATTTGTGGTTCCTCTCAGATTACAGAACTTTCTGTCACCGAAATGTGAGGAAAATGTGTTTTTTTAGCCAAACTTTGAGGTTTGCAAAGGATTTTGGGTAACAGAACCTGGTCAGAGCCCCACAAGTCACCCCATCTTGGATTCCCCTAGGTCACTAGTTTTCAAAAATGCACAGCTTTGGTAGGTTTCACTAGGTGCCGGCTGAGCTAGAGGCCAAAATCTACAGGTAGGCACTTTGCAAAAACACCTCTGTTTTCGTTCAAAAAATGTGATGTGTCCACGTTGTGTTTTGGGGCGTTTCCTGTTACGGGCGCTAGGCCTACCCACACAAGTGAGGTATCATTTTTATCGGGAGACTTGGGGGAACACTGGGTGGAAGGAAATTTGTGGGTCCTCTCAGATTACAGAACCCGAGATGTGAGGAAAATGTGTTTTTTTAGCCAAACTTTGAGGTTTGCAAAGGATTTTGGGTAACAGAACCTGGTCAGAGCCCCACAAGTCACCCCATCTTGGATTCCCCTAGGTCTCTAGTTTTTAAAAATGCACAGGTTTGGTAGGTTTCCATAGGTGCCGGCTGAGCTAGAGGCCAAAATCTACAGATAGGCACTTTGCAAAAAACACCTCTATTTTCTTTCAAAAAATGTGATGTGTCCACGTTGCGTTTTGGGACATTTCCTGTCGCGGGCGCTAAGCCTACCCACACAAGTGAGGTACCATTTTTACCGGGAGACTTGGGGAAACGCTGGGTGGAAGGAAATTTGTTGCTCCTCTCAGACTACAGAACTTTCTGTCACCGAAATGTGAGGAAAACGTGTTTTTTTATCCAAACTTTGAGGTTTGCAAAGGATTCAGGGTAACAGAACCTGGTCAGAGCCCCACAAGTCACCCCATCTGAGATTCCCCTAGGTCTCTAGTTTTTATAAATGCACAGGTTTGGTAGGTTTCCCTAGGTGCCGGCTGAGCTAGAGGCCAAAATCTACAGGTAGGCACTTTGCAAAAAACACCTCTGTTTTCTTTAAAAAAATGTGATGTGTCCACGTTGTGTTTTGGGGCGTTTCTTGTCATGGGCGCTAGGCCTACCCACACAAGTGAGGTATAATTTTTATCGAGAGACTTGGGGGAACGCTGGGTGGAAGGAAATTTGTGGTTCCTCTCAGATTACAGAACTTTCTGTCACCGAAATGTGAGGAAAATGTGTTTTTTTAGCCAAACTTTGAGGTTTGCAAAGGATTTTGGGTAACAGAACCTGGTCAGAGCCCCACAATTCACCCCATCTTGGATTCCCCTAGGTCACTAGTTTTCAAAAATGCACAGCTTTGGTAGGTTTCACTAGGTGCCGGCTGAGCTAGAGGCCAAAATCTACAGGGTGGCACTTTGCAAAAACACCTCTGTTTTCGTTCAAAAAATGTGATGTGTCCACGTTGTGTTTTGGGGCGTTTCCTGTTACGGGCGCTAGGCCTACCCACACAAGTGAGGTATCATTTTTATCGGGAGACTTGGGGGAACACTGGGTGGAAGGAAATTTGTGGGTCCTCTCAGATTACAGAACCCGAGATGTGAGGAAAATGTGTTTTTTTAGCCAAACTTTGAGGTTTGCAAAGGATTTTGGGTAACAGAACCTGGTCAGAGCCCCACAAGTCACCCCATCTTGGATTCCCCTAGGTCTCTAGTTTTCAAACATGCACAGGTTTGGTAGGTTTCCATAGGTGCCGGCTGAGCTAGAGGCCAAAATCTACAGATAGGCACTTTGCAAAAAACACCTCTGTTTTCTTTAAAAAAATGTGATGTGTCCACGTTGTGTTTTGGGGCGTTTCCTGTCATGGGCGCTAGGCCTACCCACACAAGTGAGGTATACTTTTTATCGGGAGACTTGGGGGAACGCTGGGTGGAAGGAAATTTGTGGCTCCTCTCTGATTCCGGAACTTTCTGTCACCGAAATGTGAGGAAAATGTTTTTCTTTAGCCAAATTTTGAGGTTTGCAAAGGATTCTGGGTAACAGAACCTGGTCAGAGCTCCACAAGTCACCCCATCTTGGATTCCCGTAGGTCTCTAGTTTTCAAAAATGCACAGGTTCGGTTGGTTTCCCTAGGTGCCGGCTGAGCTAGAGGCCAAAATCTACAGGTAGGCACTTTGCAAAAAACACCTCTATTTTCTTTCAAAAAATGTGATGTGTCCACGTTGCGTTTTGGGGCATTTCCTATCGCGGGCGCTAGGTCTACCCACACAAGTGAGGTATAATTTTTATCGGGAGACTTGGGGGAACGCTGGGTGGAATGAAATTTGTGGCTCCTCTCTGATTCCAGAACTTTCTGTCACAAGAATTTGAGGAAAATGTGTTTTTTTAGCCAAAGTTTGAGGTTTGCAAAGGATTCTGGGTAACAGAACCTGGTCAGAGCCCCACAAGTCACCCCATCTTGGATTCCCCTAGGTCTCTAAATTTAAAAAATGCAGAGGTTTGGTAGGTTTCCCTAGGTGCCGGCTGAGCTGGAGGCCAAAATCTACAGGTAGGCACTTTGCAAAAAACACCTCTGTTTTCTTTAAAAAAATGTGATGTGTCCACGTTGCATTTTGGGGCGTTTCCTGTCGCGGGCGCTAGGCCTACCCACACAAGTGAGGTATCATTTTTATCGGGAGACTTGGGGGAACGCTGGGTGGAAGGAAATTTGTGGCTCCTCTCAAATTACAGAACTTTCTGTCACGGAAATGTGAGGAAAACGTGTTTTTTTAGCCAAAATTTGAGGTTTGCAAAGGAATCTGGGTAACAAAACCTGGTCAGAGCCCCACAAGTCACCCCATCTTAGATTCCCCTAGGTCTCTAGTTTTCAAAAATGCACAGGTTTGGTAGGTTTCCCTAGGTGCCGGCTGAGCTAGAGGCCAAAATCTACAGGTAGGCACTTTGCAAAATCACCTCTGTTTTCTTTAAAAAAATGTGATGTGTCCACGTTGTGTTTTGGGGCGTTTCCTGTCATGGGCGCTAGGCCTACCCACACAAGTGAGGTATAATTTTTATCGGGAGACTTGGGGGAACGCTGGGTGGAAGGAAATTTGTGGCTCCTCTCAGATTACAGAACTTTCTGTCACCGAAATGTGAGGAAAACTTGTTTTTTTAGCCAAACTTTGAGGTTTGCAAAGGATTCTGGGTAACAGAACCTGGTCAGAGCCCCACAAGTCACCCCATCTTGGATTCCGCTAGGTTTCTAGTTTTCAAAAATGCACAGGTTTGGTTGGTTTCCCTAGGTGCCGGCTGAGCTAGAGGCCAAAATCTACAGGTAGGCACTTTGCAAAAAACACCTCTGTTTTCTTTAAAAAAAATTGATGTGTCCACGTTGCGTTTTGGGGCATTTCCTATCGCGGGCGCTAGGCCTACCAACACAAGTGAGGTATCATTTTTAACGGGAGACTTGGGGGAACGCTGGGTGGAAGGAAATTTGTGCCTCCTCTCTGATTCCAGAACTTTCTGTCACCAGAATTTGAGGAAAATGTGTGTTTTTTAGCCAAAGTTTGAGGTTTGCAATGGATTCTGGGTAACAGAACCTCGTCAGAGCCCCACAAGTCACCCCATCTTGGATTCCCCTAGGTCTCTAAATTTAAAAAATGCAGAGGTTTGGTAGGTTTCCCTAGGTGCCGGCTGAGCTAGAGGCCAAAATCTACAGGTAGGCACTTTGCAAAAAACACCTCTGTTTTCTTTAAAAAAATGTGATGTGTCCACGTTGCTTTTTGGGGCGTTTCCTGTCGCGGGCGCTAGGCCTACCCACACAAGTGAGGTATCATTTTTATCGGGAGACTTGGGGGAACGCTGGGTGGAAGGAAATTTGTGGCTCCTCTCAGATTACAGAACTTTCTGTCACCGAAATGTGAGGAAAACGTGTTTTTTTAGCCAAACTTTGAGGTTTGCAAAGGATTCTGGGTAACAGAACCTGGTCAGAGCCCCACAAGTCACCCCATTTTGGATTCCCCTAGGCCTCTAGTTTTAAAAAATGCACAGGTTTGGTAGGTTTCCCTAGGTGCCGGCTGAGCTAGAGGCCAAAATCTACAGATAGGCACTTTGCAAAAAACACCTCTATTTTCTTTCAAAAAATGTGATGTGTCCACGTTGCGTTTTGGGGCATTTCCTGTTGCGGGCGCTAAGCCTACCCACACAAGTGAGGTACCACTTTTATCGGGAGACTTGGGGAAACGCTTGGTGGAAGGAAATTTGTGGCTCCTCTCTGATTCCAGAACTTTCTGTCACCGAAATGTGAGGAAAACGTGTTTTTTTAGCCAAACTTTGAGGTTTGCAAAGGATTCTGGGTAACAGAACCTGGTCAGAGCCCCACAAGTCACCGCATCTTAGATTCCCCTTGGTCTCTAGTTTTCATAAATGCACAGGTTTGGTAGGTTTCCCTAGGTGCCGGCTGAGCTAGAGGCCAAAATCTACAGGTAGGCACTTTGCAAAAAAAACACCTCTGTTTTCTTTAAAAAAATGTGATGTGTCCACGTTGCATTTTGGGGCGTTTCCTGTCGCGGGCGCTAGGCCTACCCACACAAGTGAGGTATCATTTTTATCGGGAGACTTGGGGGAACGCTGGGTGGAAGGAAATTTGTGGCTCCTCTCAGATTACAGAACTTTCTGTCACCGAAATGTGAGGAAAATGTGTTTTTTTAGCCAAACTTTGAGGTTTGCAAAGGATTCTGGGTAACAGAACCTGGTCAGAGCCCCACAAGTCACCCCATCTTGGATTCCCCTAGGTCTCTAAATTTAAAAAATGCACAGGTTTGGTAGGTTTCCCTAGGTGCCGGCTGAGCTGGAGGCCAAAATCTACAGGTAGGCACTTTGCAAAAAACACCTCTGTTTTCTTTAAAAAAATGTGATGTGTCCACGTTGCATTTTGGGGCGTTTCCTGTCGCGGGCGCTAGGCCTACCCACACAAGTGAGGTATCATTTTTATCGGGAGACTTGGGGGAACGCTGGGTGGAAGGAAATTTGTGGCTCCTCTCAAATTACAGAACTTTCTGTCACGGAAATGTGAGGAAAACGTGTTTTTTTAGCCAAAATTTGAGGTTTGCAAAGGAATCTGGGTAACAAAACCTGGTCAGAGCCCCACAAGTCACCCCATCTTAGATTCCCCTAGGTCTCTAGTTTTCAAAAATGCACAGGTTTGGTAGGTTTCCCTAGGTGCCGGCTGAGCTAGAGGCCAAAATCTACAGGTAGGCACTTTGCAAAATCACCTCTGTTTTCTTTAAAAAAATGTGATGTGTCCACGTTGTGTTTTGGGGCGTTTCCTGTCATGGGCGCTAGGCCTACCCACACAAGTGAGGTATAATTTTTATCGGGAGACTTGGGGGAACGCTGGGTGGAAGGAAATTTGTGGCTCCTCTCAGATTACAGAACTTTCTGTCACCGAAATGTGAGGAAAACTTGTTTTTTTAGCCAAACTTTGAGGTTTGCAAAGGATTCTGGGTAACAGAACCTGGTCAGAGCCCCACAAGTCACCCCATCTTGGATTCCGCTAGGTTTCTAGTTTTCAAAAATGCACAGGTTTGGTTGGTTTCCCTAGGTGCCGGCTGAGCTAGAGGCCAAAATCTACAGGTAGGCACTTTGCAAAAAACACCTCTGTTTTCTTTAAAAAAAATTGATGTGTCCACGTTGCGTTTTGGGGCATTTCCTATCGCGGGCGCTAGGCCTACCAACACAAGTGAGGTATCATTTTTAACGGGAGACTTGGGGGAACGCTGGGTGGAAGGAAATTTGTGCCTCCTCTCTGATTCCAGAACTTTCTGTCACCAGAATTTGAGGAAAATGTGTGTTTTTTAGCCAAAGTTTGAGGTTTGCAATGGATTCTGGGTAACAGAACCTCGTCAGAGCCCCACAAGTCACCCCATCTTGGATTCCCCTAGGTCTCTAAATTTAAAAAATGCAGAGGTTTGGTAGGTTTCCCTAGGTGCCGGCTGAGCTAGAGGCCAAAATCTACAGGTAGGCACTTTGCAAAAAACACCTCTGTTTTCTTTAAAAAAATGTGATGTGTCCACGTTGCTTTTTGGGGCGTTTCCTGTCGCGGGCGCTAGGCCTACCCACACAAGTGAGGTATCATTTTTATCGGGAGACTTGGGGGAACGCTGGGTGGAAGGAAATTTGTGGCTCCTCTCAGATTACAGAACTTTCTGTCACCGAAATGTGAGGAAAACGTGTTTTTTTAGCCAAACTTTGAGGTTTGCAAAGGATTCTGGGTAACAGAACCTGGTCAGAGCCCCACAAGTCACCCCATTTTGGATTCCCCTAGGCCTCTAGTTTTAAAAAATGCACAGGTTTGGTAGGTTTCCCTAGGTGCCGGCTGAGCTAGAGGCCAAAATCTACAGATAGGCACTTTGCAAAAAACACCTCTATTTTCTTTCAAAAAATGTGATGTGTCCACGTTGCGTTTTGGGGCATTTCCTGTTGCGGGCGCTAAGCCTACCCACACAAGTGAGGTACCACTTTTATCGGGAGACTTGGGGAAACGCTTGGTGGAAGGAAATTTGTGGCTCCTCTCTGATTCCAGAACTTTCTGTCACCGAAATGTGAGGAAAACGTGTTTTTTTAGCCAAACTTTGAGGTTTGCAAAGGATTCTGGGTAACAGAACCTGGTCAGAGCCCCACAAGTCACCGCATCTTAGATTCCCCTAGGTCTCTAGTTTTCATAAATGCACAGGTTTGGTAGGTTTCCCTAGGTGCCGGCTGAGCTAGAGGCCAAAATCTACAGGTAGGCACTTTGCAAAAAAAACACCTCTGTTTTCTTTAAAAAAATGTGATGTGTCCACGTTGCATTTTGGGGCGTTTCCTGTCGCGGGCGCTAGGCCTACCCACACAAGTGAGGTATCATTTTTATCGGGAGACTTGGGGGAACGCTGGGTGGAAGGAAATTTGTGGCTCCTCTCAGATTACAGAACTTTCTGTCACCGAAATGTGAGGAAAATGTGTTTTTTTAGCCAAACTTTGAGGTTTGCAAAGGATTCTGGGTAACAGAACCTGGTCAGAGCCCCACAAGTCACCCCATCTTGGATTCCCCTAGGTCTCTAAATTTAAAAAATGCAGAGGTTTGGTAGGTTTCCCTAGGTGCCGGCTGAGCTAGAGGCCAAAATCTACAGGTAGGCACTTTGCAAAAAACACCTCTGTTTTCTTTAAAAAAATGTTATGTGTCCACGTTGCATTTTGGGGCGTTTCCTGTCGCGGGCGCTAGGCCTACCCACACAAGTGAGGTATCATTTTTATCGGGAGACTTGGGGGAACGCTGGGTGGAAGGAAATTTGTGGCTCCTCTCAGATTACAGAACTTTCTGTCACCGAAATGTGAGGAAAACGTGTTTTTTTAGCCAAACTTTGAGGTTTGCAAAGGATTCTGGGTAACAGAACCTGGTCAGAGCCCCACAAGTCACCCCATCTTGGATTCCCCTAGGTCTCTAGTTTTAAAAAATGCACAGGTTTGGTAGGTTTCCCTAGGTGCCGGCTGAGCTAGAGGCCAAAATCTACAGATAGGCACTTTGCAAAAAACACCTCTATTTTCATTCAAAAAATGTGATGTGTCCACGTTGCGTTTTGGGGCATTTCCTGTCGCGGGCGCTAAGCCTACCCACACAAGTGAGGTACCATTTTTATCGGGAGACTTGGGGAAACGCTGGGTGGAAGGAAATTTGTGGCTCCTCTCAGATTCCAGAACTTTCTGTCACCGAAATGTGAGGAAAACTTGTTTTTTTTAGCCAAACTTTGAGGTTTGCAAAGGATTCTGGGTAACAGAACCTGGTCAGAGCCCCACAAGTCACCCCATCTTGGATTCCCCTAGGTTTCTAGTTTTCAAAAATGCACAGGTTTGGTAGGTTTCCCTAGGTGCCGGCTGAGCTAGAGGCCAAAATCTACAGGTAGGCACTTTGCAAAAAACACCTCTGTTTTCTTTAAAAAAATGTGATGTGTCCACGTTGCATTTTGGGGCGTTTCCTGTCGCGGGCGCTAGGCCTACCCACACAAGAGAGGTATCATTTTTATCGGGAGACTTGGGGGAACGCTGGGTGGAAGGAAATTTGTGGCTCCTATCAAATTACAGAACTTTCTGTCACCGAAATGTGAGGAAAACGTGTTTTTTTAGCCAAACTTTGAGGTTTGCAAAGGATTCTGGGTAACAGAACATGGTCAGAGCCCCACAAGTCACCCCATCTTGGATTCCCCTAGGTCTCTAAATTTAAAAAATGCAGAGGTTTGGTAGGTTTCCCTAGGTGCCGGCTGAGCTAGAGGCCAAAATCTACAGGTAGGCTCTTGGCAAAAAACACCTCTGTTTTCTTTAAAAAAATGTGATGTGTCCACGTTGCATTTTGGGGCGTTTCCTGTCGCGGGCGCTAGGCCTACCCACACAAGTGAGGTATCATTTTTATCGGGAGACGTGGGTGAACGCTGGGTGGAAGGAAATTTGTGGCTCCTCTCAGATTACAGAACTTTCTGTCACCGAAATGTGAGGAAAACGTGTTTTTTTAGCCAAACTTTGAGGTTTGCAAAGGATTCTGGGTAACAGAACCTGGTCAGAGCCCCACAAGTCACCCCATCTTGGATTCCCCTAGGTCTCTAGTTTTAAAAAATGCACAGGTTTGGTAGGTTTCCCTAGGTGCCGGCTGAGCTAGAGGCCAAAATCTACAGATAGGCACTTTGCAAAAAACACCTCTATTTTCATTCAAAAAATGTGATGTGTCCACGTTGCGTTTTGGGGCATTTCCTGTCGCGGGCGCTAAGCCTACCCACACAAGTGAGGTACCATTTTTATCGGGAGACTTGGGGAAACGCTGGGTGGAAGGAAATTTGTGGGTCCTCTCAGATTACAGAACCCGAGATGTGAGGAAAATGTGTTTTTTTAGCCAAACTTTGAGGTTTGCAAAGGATTTTGGGTAACAGAACCTGGTCAGAGCCCCACAAGTCACCCCATCTTGGATTCCCCTAGGTCTCTAGTTTTCAAAAATGCACAGGTTTGGTAGGTTTCCATAGGTGCCGGCTGAGCTAGAGGCCAAAATCTACAGGTAGGCACTTTGCAAAAAACACCTCTGTTTTCTTTAAAAAAATGTGATGTGTCCACGTTGCTTTTTGGGGCGTTTCCTGTCGCGGGCGCTAGGCCTACCCACACAAGTGAGGTATCATTTTTATCGGGAGACTTGGGGAAACGCTGGGTGGAAGGAAATTTGTGGCTCCTCTCAGATTCCAGAACTTTCTGTCACCGAAATGTGAGGAAAACTTGTTTTTTTTAGCCAAACTTTGAGGTTTGCAAAGGATTCTGGGTAACAGAACCTGGTCAGAGCCCCACAAGTCACCCCATCTTGGATTCCCCTAGGTTTCTAGTTTTCAAAAATGCACAGGTTTGGTAGGTTTCCCTAGGTGCCGGCTGAGCTAGAGGCCAAAATCTACAGGTAGGCACTTTGCAAAAAACACCTCTGTTTTCTTTAAAAAAATGTGATGTGTCCACGTTGCTTTTTGGGGCGTTTCCTGTCGCGGGCGCTAGGCCTACCCACACAAGTGAGGTATCATTTTTATCGGGAGACTTGGGGGAACGCTGGGTGGAAGGAAATTTGTGGCTCCTCTCAGATTACAGAACTTTCTGTCACCGAAATGTGAGGAAAACGTGTTTTTTTAGCCAAACTTTGAGGTTTGCAAAGGATTCTGGGTAACAGAACCTGGTCAGAGCCCCACAAGTCACCCCATTTTGGATTCCCCTAGGCCTCTAGTTTTAAAAAATGCACAGGTTTGGTAGGTTTCCCTAGGTGCCGGCTGAGCTAGAGGCCAAAATCTACAGATAGGCACTTTGCAAAAAACACCTCTATTTTCTTTCAAAAAATGTGATGTGTCCACGTTGCGTTTTGGGGCATTTCCTGTTGCGGGCGCTAAGCCTACCCACACAAGTGAGGTACCACTTTTATCGGGAGACTTGGGGAAACGCTTGGTGGAAGGAAATTTGTGGCTCCTCTCTGATTCCAGAACTTTCTGTCACCGAAATGTGAGGAAAACGTGTTTTTTTAGCCAAACTTTGAGGTTTGCAAAGGATTCTGGGTAACAGAACCTGGTCAGAGCCCCACAAGTCACCGCATCTTAGATTCCCCTAGGTCTCTAGTTTTCATAAATGCACAGGTTTGGTAGGTTTCCCTAGGTGCCGGCTGAGCTAGAGGCCAAAATCTACAGGTAGGCACTTTGCAAAAAAAACACCTCTGTTTTCTTTAAAAAAATGTGATGTGTCCACGTTGCATTTTGGGGCGTTTCCTGTCGCGGGCGCTAGGCCTACCCACACAAGTGAGGTATCATTTTTATCGGGAGACTTGGGGGAACGCTGGGTGGAAGGAAATTTGTGGCTCCTCTCAGATTACAGAACTTTCTGTCACCGAAATGTGAGGAAAATGTGTTTTTTTAGCCAAACTTTGAGGTTTGCAAAGGATTCTGGGTAACAGAACCTGGTCAGAGCCCCACAAGTCACCCCATCTTGGATTCCCCTAGGTCTCTAAATTTAAAAAATGCAGAGGTTTGGTAGGTTTCCCTAGGTGCCGGCTGAGCTAGAGGCCAAAATCTACAGGTAGGCACTTTGCAAAAAACACCTCTGTTTTCTTTAAAAAAATGTGATGTGTCCACGTTGCATTTTGGGGCGTTTCCTGTCGCGGGCGCTAGGCCTACCCACACAAGTGAGGTATCATTTTTATCGGGAGACTTGGGGGAACGCTGGGCGGAAGGAAATTTGTGGCTCCTCTCAGATTACAGAACTTTCTGTCACCGAAATGTGAGGAAAACGTGTTTTTTTAGCCAAACTTTGAGGTTTGCAAAGGATTCTGGGTAACAGAACCTGGTCAGAGCCCCACAAGTCACCCCATCTTGGATTCCCCTAGGTCTCTAGTTTTAAAAAATGCACAGGTTTGGTAGGTTTCCCTAGGTGCCGGCTGAGCTAGAGGCCAAAATCTACAGATAGGCACTTTGCAAAAAACACCTCTATTTTCATTCAAAAAATGTGATGTGTCCATGTTGCGTTTTGGGGCATTTCCTGTCGCGGGCGCTAAGCCTACCCACACAAGTGAGGTACCATTTTTATCGGGAGACTTGGGGAAACGCTGGGTGGAAGGAAATTTGTGGCTCCTCTCAGATTCCAGAACTTTCTGTCACCGAAATGTGAGGAAAACTTGTTTTTTTTAGCCAAACTTTGAGGTTTGCAAAGGATTCTGGGTAACAGAACCTGGTCAGAGCCCCACAAGTCACCCCATCTTGGATTCCCCTAGGTTTCTAGTTTTCAAAAATGCACAGGTTTGGTAGGTTTCCCTAGGTGCCGGCTGAGCTAGAGGCCAAAATCTACAGGTAGGCACTTTGCAAAAAACACCTCTGTTTTCTTTAAAAAAATGTGATGTGTCCACGTTGCATTTTGGGGCGTTTCCTGTCGCGGGCGCTAGGCCTACCCACACAAGAGAGGTATCATTTTTATCGGGAGACTTGGGGGAACGCTGGGTGGAAGGAAATTTGTGGCTCCTATCAAATTACAGAACTTTCTGTCACCGAAATGTGAGGAAAACGTGTTTTTTTAGCCAAACTTTGAGGTTTGCAAAGGATTCTGGGTAACAGAACATGGTCAGAGCCCCACAAGTCACCCCATCTTGGATTCCCCTAGGTCTCTAAATTTAAAAAATGCAGAGGTTTGGTAGGTTTCCCTAGGTGCCGGCTGAGCTAGAGGCCAAAATCTACAGGTAGGCTCTTGGCAAAAAACACCTCTGTTTTCTTTAAAAAAATGTGATGTGTCCACGTTGCATTTTGGGGCGTTTCCTGTCGCGGGCGCTAGGCCTACCCACACAAGTGAGGTATCATTTTTATCGGGAGACGTGGGGGAACGCTGGGTGGAAGGAAATTTGTGGCTCCTCTCAGATTACAGAACTTTCTGTCACCGAAATGTGAGGAAAACGTGTTTTTTTAGCCAAACTTTGAGGTTTGCAAAGGATTCTGGGTAACAGAACCTGGTCAGAGCCCCACAAGTCACCCCATCTTGGATACCCCTAGGTCTCTAGTATTCAAAAATGCACAGGTTTGGTAGGTTTCCCTAGGTGCCGGCTGAGCTAGAGGCCAAAATCTACAGATAGGCACTTTGCAAAAAACACCTCTATTTTCATTCAAAAAATTTGATGTGTCCACGTTGCGTTTTGGGGCATTTCCTGTCACGGGCGCTAAGCCTACCCACACAAGTGAGGTACCATTTTTATCGGGAGACTTGGGGAAACGCTGGGTGGAAGGAAATTTGTGGCTCCTCTCAGATTCCAGAACTTTCTGTCACCGAAATGTGAGGAAAACGTGTTTTTTTTAGCCAAACTTTGAGGTTTGCAAAGGATTCTGGGTAACAGAACCTGGTCAGAGCCCCACAAGTCACCCCATCTTAGATTCCCCTAGGTCTCTAGTTTTCATAAATGCACAGGTTTGGTAGGTTTCCCTAGGTGCCGGCTGAGCTAGAGGCCAAAATCTACAGGTAGGCACCTTGCAAAAAACACCTCTGTTTTCTTTAAAAAAATGTGATGTGTCCACGTTGTGTTTTGGGGCGTTTCTTGTCATGGGCGCTAGGCCTACCCACACAAGTGAGGTATAATTTTTATCGGGAGACTTGGGGGAACGCTGGGTGGAAGGAAATTTGTGGTTCCTCTCAGATTACAGAACTTTCTGTCACCGAAATGTGAGGAAAATGTGTTTTTTTAGCCAAACTTTGAGGTTTGCAAAGGATTTTGGGTAACAGAACCTGGTCAGAGCCCCACAAGTCACCCCATCTTGGATTCCCCTAGGTCACTA
Source organism: Pleurodeles waltl (assembly GCF_031143425.1). Classification (NCBI taxonomy): domain Eukaryota; kingdom Metazoa; phylum Chordata; class Amphibia; order Caudata; family Salamandridae; genus Pleurodeles; species Pleurodeles waltl. Next base: position 1,486,368 of record NW_027150395.1, read on the forward strand.
GTTTTCAAAAATGCACAGCTTTGGTAGGTTTCACTAGGTGCCGGCTGAGCTAGAGGCCAAAATCTACAGGTAGGCACTTTGCAAAAACACCTCTGTTTTCGTTCAAAAAATGTGATGTGTCCACGTTGTGTTTTGGGGCGTTTCCTGTTACGGGCGCTAGGCCTACCCACACAAGTGAGGTATCATTTTTATCGGGAGACTTGGGGGAACACTGGGTGGAAGGAAATTTGTGGGTCCTCTCAGATTACAGAACCCGAGATGTGAGGAAAATGTGTTTTTTTAGCCAAACTTTGAGGTTTGCAAAGGATTTTGGTAACAGAACCTGGTCAGAGCCCCACAAGTCACCCCATCTTGGATTCCCCTAGGTCTCTAGTTTTCAAAAATGCACAGGTTTGGTAGGTTTCCATAGGTGCCGGCTGAGCTAGAGGCCAAAATCTACAGATAGGCACTTTGCAAAAAACACCTCTATTTTCTTTCAAAAAATGTGATGTGTCCACGTTGCGTTTTGGGACATTTCCTGTCGCGGGCGCTAAGCCTACCCACACAAGTGAGGTACCATTTTTACCGGGAGACTTGGGGAAACGCTGGGTGGAAGGAAATTTGTTGCTCCTCTCAGATTACAGAACTTTCTGTCACCGAAATGTGAGGAAAACGTGTTTTTTTATCCAAACTTTGAGGTTTGCAAAGGATTCAGGGTAACAGAACCTGGTCAGAGCCCCACAAGTCACCCCATCTGAGATTCCCCTAGGTCTCTAGTTTTTATAAATGCACAGGTTTGGTAGGTTTCCCTAGGTGCCGGCTGAGCTAGAGGCCAAAATCTACAGATAGGCACTTTGCAAAAAACACCTCTATTTTCATTCAAAAAATGTGATGTGTCCACGTTGCGTTTTGGGGCATTTCCTGTCGCGGGCGCTAAGCCTACCCACACAAGTGAGGTACCATTTTTATCGGGAGACTTGGGGAAACGCTGGGTGGAAGGAAATTTGTGGCTCCTCTCAGATTCCAGAACTTTCTGTCACCGAAATGTGAGGAAAACTTGTTTTTTTTAGCCAAACTTTGAGGTTTGCAAAGGATTCTGGGTAACAGAACCTGGTCAGAGCCCCACAAGTCACCCCATCTTGGATTCCCCTAGGTCTCTAGTTTTCAAAAATGCACAGGTTTGGTAGGTTTCCCTAGGTGCCGGCTGAGCTAGAGGCCAAAATCTACAGATAGGCACTTTGCAAAAAACACCTCTATTTTCATTCAAAAAATGTGATGTGTCCAAGTTGCATTTTGGGGCGTTTCCTGTCGCGGGCGCTAGGCCTACCCACACAAGTGAGGTATCATTTTTATCGGGAGACTTGGGGGAACGCTGGGTGGAAGGAAATTTGTGGCTCCTCTCAGATTACAGAACTTTCTGTCACCGAAATGTGAGGAAAACGTGTTTTTTTAGCCAAACTTTGAGGTTTGCAAAGGATTCTGGGTAACAGAACCTGGTCAGAGCCCCACAAGTCACCCCATCTTGGATTCCCCTAGGTCTCTAAATTTAAAAAATGCAGAGGTTTGGTAGGTTTCCCTAGGTGCCGGCTGAGCTAGAGACCAAAATCTACAGGTAGGCACTTTGCATAAAACACCTCTGTTTTCTTTAAAAAAATGTGATGTGTCCACGTTGCATTTTGGGGCGTTTCCTGTCGCGGGCGCTAGGCCTACCCACACAAGAGAGGTATCATTTTTATCGGGAGACTTGGGGGAACGCTGGGTGGAAGGAAATTTGTGGCTCCTATCAAATTACAGAACTTTCTGTCACCGAAATGTGAGGAAAACGTGTTTTTTTAGCCAAACTTTGAGGTTTGCAAAGGATTCTGGGTAACAGAACATGGTCAGAGCCCCACAAGTCACCCCATCTTGGATTCCCCTAGGTCTCTAAATTTTAAAAATGCAGAGGTTTGGTAGGTTTCCCTAGGTGCCGGCTGAGCTAGAGGCCAAAATCTACAGGTAGGCACTTTGCAAAAAACACCTCTGTTTTCTTTAAAAAAAATTGATGTGTCCACGTTGCGTTTTGGGGCATTTCCTATCGCGGGCGCTAGGCCTACCAACACAAGTGAGGTATCATTTTTATCGGGAGACTTGGGGGAACGCTGGGTGGAAGGAAATTTGTGCCTCCTCTCTGATTCCAGAACTTTCTGTCACCAGAATTTGAGGAAAATGTGTGTTTTTTAGCCAAAGTTTGAGGTTTGCAATGGATTCTGGGTAACAGAACCTCGTCAGAGCCCCACAAGTCACCCCATCTTGGATTCCCCTAGGTCTCTAAATTTAAAAAATGCAGAGGTTTGGTAGGTTTCCCTAGGTGCCGGCTGAGCTAGAGGCCAAAATCTACAGGTAGGCACTTTGCAAAAAACACCTCTGTTTTCTTTAAAAAAATGTGATGTGTCCACGTTGCATTTTGGGGCGTTTCCTGTCGCGGGCGCTAGGCCTACCCACACAAGTGAGGTATCATTTTTATCGGGAGACTTGGGGGAACGCTGGGTGGAAGGAAATTTGTGGCTCCTCTCAGATTACAGAACTTTCTGTCACCGAAATGTGAGGAAAACGTGTTTTTTTATCCAAACTTTGAGGTTTGCAAAGGATTCTGGGTAACAGAACCTGGTCAGAGCCCCACAAGTCACCCCATTTTGGATTCCCCTAGGCCTCTAGTTTTAAAAAATGCACAGGTTTGGTAGGTTTCCCTAGGTGCCGGCTGAGCTAGAGGCCAAAATCTACAGATAGGCACTTTGCAAAAAACACCTCTATTTTCTTTCAAAAAATGTGATGTGTCCACGTTGCGTTTTGGGGCATTTCCTGTTGCGGGCGCTAAGCCTACCCACACAAGTGAGGTACCACTTTTATCGGGAGACTTGGGGAAACGCTTTGTGGAAGGAAATTTGTGGCTCCTCTCTGATTCCAGAACTTTCTGTCACCGAAATGTGAGGAAAACGTGTTTTTTTAGCCAAACTTTGAGGTTTGCAAAGGATTCTGGGTAACAGAACCTGGTCAGAGCCCCACAAGTCACCGCATCTTAGATTCCCCTAGGTCTCTAGTTTTCATAAATGCACAGGTTTGGTAGGTTTCCCTAGGTGCCGGCTGAGCTAGAGGCCAAAATCTACAGGTAGGCACTTTGCAAAAAAAACACCTCTGTTTTCTTTAAAAAAATGTGATGTGTCCACGTTGCATTTTGGGGCGTTTCCTGTCGCGGGCGCTAGGCCTACCCACACAAGTGAGGTATCATTTTTATCGGGAGACTTGGGGGAACGCTGGGTGGAAGGAAATTTGTGGCTCCTCTCAGATTACAGAACTTTCTGTCACCGAAATGTGAGGAAAATGTGTTTTTTTAGCCAAACTTTGAGGTTTGCAAAGGATTCTGGGTAACAGAACCTGGTCAGAGCCCCACAAGTCACCCCATCTTGGATTCCCCTAGGTCTCTAAATTTAAAAAATGCAGAGGTTTGGTAGGTTTCCCTAGGTGCCGGCTGAGCTAGAGGCCAAAATCTACAGGTAGGCACTTTGCAAAAAACACCTCTGTTTTCTTTAAAAAAATGTGATGTGTCCACGTTGCATTTTGGGGCGTTTCCTGTCGCGGGCGCTAGGCCTACCCACACAAGTGAGGTATCATTTTTATCGGGAGACTTGGGGGAACGCTGGGTGGAAGGAAATTTGTGGCTCCTCTCAGATTACAGAACTTTCTGTCACCGAAATGTGAGGAAAACGTGTTTTTTTAGCCAAACTTTGAGGTTTGCAAAGGATTCTGGGTAACAGAACCTGGTCAGAGCCCCACAAGTCACCCCATCTTGGATTCCCCTAGGTCTCTAGTTTTAAAAAATGCACAGGTTTGGTAGGTTTCCCTAGGTGCCGGCTGAGCTAGAGGCCAAAATCTACAGATAGGCACTTTGCAAAAAACACCTCTATTTTCATTCAAAAAATGTGATGTGTCCACGTTGCGTTTTGGGGCATTTCCTGTCGCGGGCGCTAAGCCTACCCACACAAGTGAGGTACCATTTTTATCGGGAGACTTGGGGAAACGCTGGGTGGAAGGAAATTTGTGGCTCCTCTCAGATTCCAGAACTTTCTGTCACCGAAATGTGAGGAAAACTTGTTTTTTTTAGCCAAACTTTGAGGTTTGCAAAGGATTCTGGGTAACAGAACCTGGTCAGAGCCCCACAAGTCACCCCATCTTGGATTCCCCTAGGTTTCTAGTTTTCAAAAATGCACAGGTTTGGTAGGTTTCCCTAGGTGCCGGCTGAGCTAGAGGCCAAAATCTACAGGTAGGCACTTTGCAAAAAACACCTCTGTTTTCTTTAAAAAAATGTGATGTGTCCACGTTGCATTTTGGGGCGTTTCCTGTCGCGGGCGCTAGGCCTACCCACACAAGAGAGGTATCATTTTTATCGGGAGACTTGGGGGAACGCTGGGTGGAAGGAAATTTGTGGCTCCTATCAAATTACAGAACTTTCTGTCACCGAAATGTGAGGAAAACGTGTTTTTTTAGCCAAACTTTGAGGTTTGCAAAGGATTCTGGGTAACAGAACATGGTCAGAGCCCCACAAGTCACCCCATCTTGGATTCCCCTAGGTCTCTAAATTTAAAAAATGCAGAGGTTTGGTAGGTTTCCCTAGGTGCCGGCTGAGCTAGAGGCCAAAATCTACAGGTAGGCTCTTGGCAAAAAACACCTCTGTTTTCTTTAAAAAAATGTGATGTGTCCACGTTGCATTTTGGGGCGTTTCCTGTCGCGGGCGCTAGGCCTACCCACACAAGTGAGGTATCATTTTTATCGGGAGACGTGGGGGAACGCTGGGTGGAAGGAAATTTGTGGCTCCTCTCAGATTACAGAACTTTCTGTCACCGAAATGTGAGGAAAACGTGTTTTTTTAGCCAAACTTTGAGGTTTGCAAAGGATTCTGGGTAACAGAACCTGGTCAGAGCCCCACAAGTCACCCCATCTTGGATACCCCTAGGTCTCTAGTATTCAAAAATGCACAGGTTTGGTAGGTTTCCCTAGGTGCCGGCTGAGCTAGAGGCCAAAATCTACAGATAGGCACTTTGCAAAAAACACCTCTATTTTCATTCAAAAAATTTGATGTGTCCACGTTGCGTTTTGGGGCATTTCCTGTCACGGGCGCTAAGCCTACCCACACAAGTGAGGTACCATTTTTATCGGGAGACTTGGGGAAACGCTGGGTGGAAGGAAATTTGTGGCTCCTCTCAGATTCCAGAACTTTCTGTCACCGAAATGTGAGGAAAACGTGTTTTTTTTAGCCAAACTTTGAGGTTTGCAAAGGATTCTGGGTAACAGAACCTGGTCAGAGCCCCACAAGTCACCCCATCTTAGATTCCCCTAGGTCTCTAGTTTTCATAAATGCACAGGTTTGGTAGGTTTCCCTAGGTGCCGGCTGAGCTAGAGGCCAAAATCTACAGGTAGGCACCTTGCAAAAAACACCTCTGTTTTCTTTAAAAAAATGTGATGTGTCCACGTTGTGTTTTGGGGCGTTTCTTGTCATGGGCGCTAGGCCTACCCACACAAGTGAGGTATAATTTTTATCGGGAGACTTGGGGGAACGCTGGGTGGAAGGAAATTTGTGGTTCCTCTCAGATTACAGAACTTTCTGTCACCGAAATGTGAGGAAAATGTGTTTTTTTAGCCAAACTTTGAGGTTTGCAAAGGATTTTGGGTAACAGAACCTGGTCAGAGCCCCACAAGTCACCCCATCTTGGATTCCCCTAGGTCACTAGTTTTCAAAAATGCACAGCTTTGGTAGGTTTCACTAGGTGCCGGCTGAGCTAGAGGCCAAAATCTACAGGTAGGCACTTTGCAAAAACACCTCTGTTTTCGTTCAAAAAATGTGATGTGTCCACGTTGTGTTTTGGGGCGTTTCCTGTTACGGGCGCTAGGCCTACCCACACAAGTGAGGTATCATTTTTATCGGGAGACTTGGGGGAACACTGGGTGGAAGGAAATTTGTGGGTCCTCTCAGATTACAGAACCCGAGATGTGAGGAAAATGTGTTTTTTTAGCCAAACTTTGAGGTTTGCAAAGGATTTTGGGTAACAGAACCTGGTCAGAGCCCCACAAGTCACCCCATCTTGGATTCCCCTAGGTCTCTAGTTTTCAAAAATGCACAGGTTTGGTAGGTTTCCATAGGTGCCGGCTGAGCTAGAGGCCAAAATCTACAGATAGGCACTTTGCAAAAAACACCTCTATTTTCTTTCAAAAAATGTGATGTGTCCACGTTGCGTTTTGGGACATTTCCTGTCGCGGGCGCTAAGCCTACCCACACAAGTGAGGTACCATTTTTACCGGGAGACTTGGGGAAACGCTGGGTGGAAGGAAATTTGTTGCTCCTCTCAGATTACAGAACTTTCTGTCACCGAAATGTGAGGAAAACGTGTTTTTTTATCCAAACTTTGAGGTTTGCAAAGGATTCAGGGTAACAGAACCTGGTCAGAGCCCCACAAGTCACCCCATCTGAGATTCCCCTAGGTCTCTAGTTTTTATAAATGCACAGGTTTGGTAGGTTTCCCTAGGTGCCGGCTGAGCTAGAGGCCAAAATCTACAGATAGGCACTTTGCAAAAAACACCTCTATTTTCATTCAAAAAATGTGATGTGTCCACGTTGCGTTTTGGGGCATTTCCTGTCGCGGGCGCTAAGCCTACCCACACAAGTGAGGTACCATTTTTATCGGGAGACTTGGGGAAACGCTGGGTGGAAGGAAATTTGTGGCTCCTCTCAGATTCCAGAACTTTCTGTCACCGAAATGTGAGGAAAACTTGTTTTTTTTAGCCAAACTTTGAGGTTTGCAAAGGATTCTGGGTAACAGAACCTGGTCAGAGCCCCACAAGTCACCCCATCTTGGATTCCCCTAGGTCTCTAGTTTTCAAAAATGCACAGGTTTGGTAGGTTTCCCTAGGTGCCGGCTGAGCTAGAGGCCAAAATCTACAGATAGGCACTTTGCAAAAAACACCTCTATTTTCATTCAAAAAATGTGATGTGTCCACGTTGCATTTTGGGGCGTTTCCTGTCGCGGGCGCTAGGCCTACCCACACAAGTGAGGTATCATTTTTATCGGGAGACTTGGGGGAACGCTGGGTGGAAGGAAATTTGTGGCTCCTCTCAGATTACAGAACTTTCTGTCACCGAAATGTGAGGAAAACGTGTTTTTTTAGCCAAACTTTGAGGTTTGCAAAGGATTCTGGGTAACAGAACCTGGTCAGAGCCCCACAAGTCACCCCATCTTGGATTCCCCTAGGTCTCTAAATTTAAAAAATGCAGAGGTTTGGTAGGTTTCCCTAGGTGCCGGCTGAGCTAGAGACCAAAATCTACAGGTAGGCACTTTGCAAAAAACACCTCTGTTTTCTTTAAAAAAATGTGATGTGTCCACGTTGCATTTTGGGGCGTTTCCTGTCGCGGGCGCTAGGCCTACCCACACAAGAGAGGTATCATTTTTATCGGGAGACTTGGGGGAACGCTGGGTGGAAGGAAATTTGTGGCTCCTATCAAATTACAGAACTTTCTGTCACCGAAATGTGAGGAAAACGTGTTTTTTTAGCCAAACTTTGAGGTTTGCAAAGGATTCTGGGTAACAGAACATGGTCAGAGCCCCACAAGTCACCCCATCTTGGATTCCCCTAGGTCTCTAAATTTAAAAAATGCAGAGGTTTGGTAGGTTTCCCTAGGTGCCGGCTGAGCTAGAGGCCAAAATCTACAGGTAGGCACTTTGCAAAAAACACCTCTGTTTTCTTTAAAAAAAATTGATGTGTCCACGTTGCGTTTTGGGGCATTTCCTATCGCGGGCGCTAGGCCTACCAACACAAGTGAGGTATCATTTTTATCGGGAGACTTGGGGGAACGCTGGGTGGAAGGAAATTTGTGCCTCCTCTCTGATTCCAGAACTTTCTGTCACCAGAATTTGAGGAAAATGTGTGTTTTTTAGCCAAAGTTTGAGGTTTGCAATGGATTCTGGGTAACAGAACCTCGTCAGAGCCCCACAAGTCACCCCATCTTGGATTCCCCTAGGTCTCTAAATTTAAAAAATGCAGAGGTTTGGTAGGTTTCCCTAGGGGCCGGCTGAGCTAGAGGCCAAAATCTACAGGTAGGCACTTTGCAAAAAACACCTCTGTTTTCTTTAAAAAAATGTGATGTGTCCACGTTGCATTTTGGGGCGTTTCCTGTCGCGGGCGCTAGGCCTACCCACACAAGTGAGGTATCATTTTTATCGGGAGACTTGGGGGAACGCTGGGTGGAAGGAAATTTGTGGCTCCTCTCAGATTACAGAACTTTCTGTCACCGAAATGTGAGGAAAACGTGTTTTTTTATCCAAACTTTGAGGTTTGCAAAGGATTCTGGGTAACAGAACCTGGTCAGAGCCCCACAAGTCACCCCATTTTGGATTCCCCTAGGCCTCTAGTTTTAAAAAATGCACAGGTTTGGTAGGTTTCCCTAGGTGCCGGCTGAGCTAGAGGCCAAAATCTACAGATAGGCACTTTGCAAAAAACACCTCTATTTTCTTTCAAAAAATGTGATGTGTCCACGTTGCGTTTTGGGGCATTTCCTGTTGCGGGCGCTAAGCCTACCCACACAAGTGAGGTACCACTTTTATCAGGAGACTTGGGGAAACGCTTGGTGGAAGGAAATTTGTGGCTCCTCTCTGATTCCAGAACTTTCTGTCACCGAAATGTGAGGAAAACGTGTTTTTTTAGCCAAACTTTGAGGTTTGCAAAGGATTCTGGGTAACAGAACCTGGTCAGAGCCCCACAAGTCACCGCATCTTAGATTCCCCTAGGTCTCTAGTTTTCATAAATGCACAGGTTTGGTAGGTTTCCCTAGGTGCCGGCTGAGCTAGAGGCCAAAATCTACAGGTAGGCACTTTGCAAAAAAAACACCTCTGTTTTCTTTAAAAAAATGTGATGTGTCCACGTTGCATTTTGGGGCGTTTCCTGTCGCGGGCGCTAGGCCTACCCACACAAGTGAGGTATCATTTTTATCGGGAGACTTGGGGGAACGCTGGGTGGAAGGAAATTTGTGGCTCCTCTCAGATTACAGAACTTTCTGTCACCGAAATGTGAGGAAAATGTGTTTTTTTAGCCAAACTTTGAGGTTTGCAAAGGATTCTGGGTAACAGAACCTGGTCAGAGCCCCACAAGTCACCCCATCTTGGATTCCCCTAGGTCTCTAAATTTAAAAAATGCAGAGGTTTGGTAGGTTTCCCTAGGTGCCGGCTGAGCTAGAGGCCAAAATCTACAGGTAGGCACTTTGCAAAAAACACCTCTGTTTTCTTTAAAAAAATGTGATGTGTCCACGTTGCATTTTGGGGCGTTTCCTGTCGCGGGCGCTAGGCCTACCCACACAAGTGAGGTATCATTTTTATCGGGAGACTTGGGGGAACGCTGGGTGGAAGGAAATTTGTGGCTCCTCTCAGATTACAGAACTTTCTGTCACCGAAATGTGAGGAAAACGTGTTTTTTTAGCCAAACTTTGAGGTTTGCAAAGGATTCTGGGTAACAGAACCTGGTCAGAGCCCCACAAGTCACCCCATCTTGGATTCCCCTAGGTCTCTAGTTTTAAAAAATGCACAGGTTTGGTAGGTTTCCCTAGGTGCCGGCTGAGCTAGAGGCCAAAATCTACAGATAGGCACTTTGCAAAAAACACCTCTATTTTCATTCAAAAAATGTGATGTGTCCACGTTGCGTTTTGGGGCATTTCCTGTCGCGGGCGCTAAGCCTACCCACACAAGTGAGGTACCATTTTTATCGGGAGACTTGGGGAAACGCTGGGTGGAAGGAAATTTGTGGCTCCTCTCAGATTCCAGAACTTTCTGTCACCGAAATGTGAGGAAAACTTGTTTTTTTTAGCCAAACTTTGAGGTTTGCAAAGGATTCTGGGTAACAGAACCTGGTCAGAGCCCCACAAGTCACCCCATCTTGGATTCCCCTAGGTTTCTAGTTTTCAAAAATGCACAGGTTTGGTAGGTTTCCCTAGGTGCCGGCTGAGCTAGAGGCCAAAATCTACAGGTAGGCACTTTGCAAAAAACACCTCTGTTTTCTTTAAAAAAATGTGATGTGTCCACGTTGCATTTTGGGGCGTTTCCTGTCGCGGGCGCTAGGCCTACCCACACAAGAGAGGTATAATTTTTATCGGGAGACTTGGGGGAACGCTGGGTGGATGGAAATTTGTGGCTCCTATCAAATTACAGAACTTTCTGTCACCGAAATGTGAGGAAAACGTGTTTTTTTAGCCAAACTTTGAGGTTTGCAAAGGATTCTGGGTAACAGAACATGGTCAGAGCCCCACAAGTCACCCCATCTTGGATTCCCCTAGGTCTCTAAATTTAAAAAATGCAGAGGTTTGGTAGGTTTCCCTAGGTGCCGGCTGAGCTAGAGGCCAAAATCTACAGGTAGGCTCTTGGCAAAAAACACCTCTGTTTTCTTTAAAAAAATGTGATGTGTCCACGTTGCATTTTGGGGCGTTTCCTGTCGCGGGCGCTAGGCCTACCCACACAAGTGAGGTATCATTTTTATCGGGAGACGTGGGGGAACGCTGGGTGGAAGGAAATTTGTGGCTCCTCTCAGATTACAGAACTTTCTGTCACCGAAATGTGAGGAAAACGTGTTTTTTTAGCCAAACTTTGAGGTTTGCAAAGGATTCTGGGTAACAGAACCTGGTCAGAGCCCCACAAGTCACCCCATCTTGGATACCCCTAGGTCTCTAGTATTCAAAAATGCACAGGTTTGGTAGGTTTCCCTAGGTGCCGGCTGAGCTAGAGGCCAAAATCTACAGATAGGCACTTTGCAAAAAACACCTCTATTTTCATTCAAAAAATTTGATGTGTCCACGTTGCGTTTTGGGGCATTTCCTGTCACGGGCGCTAAGCCTACCCACACAAGTGAGGTACCATTTTTATCGGGAGACTTGGGGAAACGCTGGGTGGAAGGAAATTTGTGGCTCCTCTCAGATTCCAGAACTTTCTGTCACCGAAATGTGAGGAAAACGTGTTTTTTTTAGCCAAACTTTGAGGTTTGCAAAGGATTCTGGGTAACAGAACCTGGTCAGAGCCCCACAAGTCACCCCATCTTAGATTCCCCTAGGTCTCTAGTTTTCATAAATGCACAGGTTTGGTAGGTTTCCCTAGGTGCCGGCTGAGCTAGAGGCCAAAATCTACAGGTAGGCACCTTGCAAAAAACACCTCTGTTTTCTTTAAAAAAATGTGATGTGTCCACGTTGTGTTTTGGGGCGTTTCTTGTCATGGGCGCTAGGCCTACCCACACAAGTGAGGTATAATTTTTATCGGGAGACTTGGGGGAACGCTGGGTGGAAGGAAATTTGTGGTTCCTCTCAGATTACAGAACTTTCTGTCACCGAAATGTGAGGAAAATGTGTTTTTTTAGCCAAACTTTGAGGTTTGCAAAGGATTTTGGGTAACAGAACCTGGTCAGAGCCCCACAAGTCACCCCATCTTGGATTCCCCTAGGTCACTAGTTTTCAAAAATGCACAGCTTTGGTAGGTTTCACTAGGTGCCGGCTGAGCTAGAGGCCAAAATCTACAGGTAGGCACTTTGCAAAAACACCTCTGTTTTCGTTCAAAAAATGTGATGTGTCCACGTTGTGTTTTGGGGCGTTTCCTGTTACGGGCGCTAGGCCTACCCACACAAGTGAGGTATCATTTTTATCGGGAGACTTGGGGGAACACTGGGTGGAAGGAAATTTGTGGGTCCTCTCAGATTACAGAACCCGAGATGTGAGGAAAATGTGTTTTTTTAGCCAAACTTTGAGGTTTGCAAAGGATTTTGGGTAACAGAACCTGGTCAGAGCCCCACAAGTCACCCCATCTTGGATTCCCCTAGGTCTCTAGTTTTCAAAAATTCACAGGTTTGGTAGGTTTCCATAGGTGCCGGCTGAGCTAGAGGCCAAAATCTACAGATAGGCACTTTGCAAAAAACACCTCTATTTTCTTTCAAAAAATGTGATGTGTCCACGTTGCGTTTTGGGGCATTTCCTATCGCGGGCGCTAGGTCTACCCACACAAGTGAGGTATAATTTTTATCGGGAGACTTGGGGGAACGCTGGGTGGAATGAAATTTGTGGCTCCTCTCTGATTCCAGAACTTTCTGTCACAAGAATTTGAGGAAAATGTGTTTTTTTAGCCAAAGTTTGAGGTTTGCAAAGGATTCTGGGTAACAGAACCTGGTCAGAGCCCCACAAGTCACCCCATCTTGGATTCCCCTAGGTCTCTAAATTTAAAAAATGCAGAGGTTTGGTAGGTTTCCCTAGGTGCCGGCTGAGCTGGAGGCCAAAATCTACAGGTAGGCACTTTGCAAAAAACACCTCTGTTTTCTTTAAAAAAATGTGATGTGTCCACGTTGCATTTTGGGGCGTTTCCTGTCGCGGGCGCTAGGCCTACCCACACAAGTGAGGTATCATTTTTATCGGGAGACTTGGGGGAACGCTGGGTGGAAGGAAATTTGTGGCTCTTCTCAAATTACAGAACTTTCTGTCACGGAAATGTGAGGAAAACGTGTTTTTTTAGCAAAAATTTGAGGTTTGCAAAGGAATCTGGGTAACAAAACCTGGTTAGAGCCCCACAAGTCACCCCATCTTAGATTCCCCTAGGTCTCTAGTTTTCAAAAATGCACAGGTTTGGTAGGTTTCCCTAGGTGCCGGCTGAGCTAGAGGCCAATATCTACAGGTAGGCACTTTGCAAAAAACACCTCTGTTTTCTTTAAAAAAATGTGATGTGTCCACGTTGTGTTTTGGGGCGTTTCCTGTCATGGGCGCTAGGCCTACCCACACAAGTGAGGTATAATTTTTATCGGGAGACTTGGGGGAACGCTGGGTGGAAGGAAATTTGTGGCTCCTCTCAGATTACAGAACTTTCTGTCACCGAAATGTGAGGAAAATGTGTTTTTTTAGCCAAACTTTGAGGTTTGCAAAGGATTTTAGGTAACAGAACCTGGTCAGAGCCCCACAAGTCACCCCATCTTGGATTCCCCTAGGTCACTAGTTTTCAAAAATGCACAGCTTTGGTAGGTTTCCTTAGGTGCCGGCTGAGCTAGAGGCCAAAATCTACAGGTAGGCACTTTGCAAAAACACCTCTGTTTTCGTTCAAAAAATGTGATGTGTCCACATTGTGTTTTGGGGCGTTTCCTGTCACGGGCGCTAGGCCTACCCACACTAGTGAGGTATCATTTTTATCGGGGGACTTGAGGGAACACTGGGTGGAAGGAAATTTGTGGGTCCTCTCAGATTACAGAACTTTCTGTCACCGAAATGTGAGGAAAATTTGTTTTTTTAGCCAAACTTTGATGTTTGCAAAGGATTTTGGGTAACAGAACCTGGTCAGAGCCCCACAAGTCACCCCATCTTGGATTCCCCTAGTTCTCTAGTTTTCAAAAATGCACAGGTTTTGTAGGTTTCCCTAGGTGCCGGCTGAGCTAGAGGCCAAAATCTACAGATAGGCACTTTGCAAAAAACACCTCTATTTTCTTTCAAAAAATGTGATGTGTCCACGATGCGTTTTGGGGCATTTCCTGTCGCGGGCGCTAAGCCTACCCACACAAGTGAGGTACCATTTTTATCGGGAGACTTGGGGAAACGCTGGGTGGAAGGAAATTTGTGGCTCCTCTCAGATTCCAGAACTTTCTGTCACCGAAATGTGAGGAAAACGTGTTTTTTTAGCCAAACTTTGAGGTTTGTAAAGGATTCTGGGTAACAGAACCTGGTCAGAGACCCACAAGTCACCCCATCTTAGATTCCCCTAGGTCTCTAGTTTTCATAAATGCACAGGTTTGGTAGGTTTCCCTAGGTGCCGGCTGAGCTAGAGGCCAAAATCTACAGGTAGGCACTTTGCAAAAAACACCTCTGTTTTCTTTCAAAAAATGTGATGTGCCCACGTTGTGTTTTGGGGCGTTTCCTGTCATGGGCGCTAGGCCTACCCACACTAGTGAGGTATCATTTTTATCGGGGGACTTGGGGGAACACTGGGTGGAAGGAAATTTGTGGGTCCTCTCAGGTTACAGAACTTTCTGTCACCGAAATGTGAGGAAAATGTGTTTTTTTAGCCAAAGTTTGATGTTTGCAAAGGATTTTGGGTAACAGAACCTGGTCAGAGCCCCACAAGTCACCCCATCTTGGATTCCCCTAGTTCTCTAGTTTTCAAAAATGCACAGGTTTTGTAGGTTTCCCTAGGTGCCGGCTGAGCTAGAGGCCAAAATCTACAGATAGGCACTTTGCAAAAAACACCTCTATTTTCTTTAAAAAAATGTGATGTGTCCACGTTGCGTTTTGGGGCATTTCCTGTCGCGGGCGCTAAGCCTACCCACACAAGTGAGGTACCATTTTTATCGGGAGACTTGGGGAAACGCTGGGTGGAAGGAAATTTGTGGCTCCTCTCAGATTCCAGAACTTTCTGTCACCGAAATGTGAGGAAAACGTGTTTTTTTAGCCAAACTTTGAGGTTTGTAAAGGATTCTGGGTAACAGAACCTGGTCAGAGACCCACAAGTCACCCCATCTTAGATTCCCCTAGGTCTCTAGTTTTCATAAATGCACAGGTTTGGTAGGTGTCCCTAGGTGCCGGCTGAGCTAGAGGCCAAAATCTACAGGTAGGCACTTTGCAAAAAACACCTCTGTTTTCTTTCAAAAAATGTGATGTGCCTACGTTGTGTTTTGGGGCGTTTCCTGTCATGGGCGCTAGGCCTACCCACACAAGTGAGGTATAATTTTTATCGGGAGACTTGGGGGAACGCTGGGTGGAAGGAAATTTGTGGCTCCTCTCAGATTACAGAACTTTCTGTCACCGAAATGTGAGGAAAATGTGTTTTTTTAGCCAAACTTTGAGGTTTGCAAAGGATTTTGGGTAACAGAACCTGGTCAGAGCCCCACAAGTCACCCCATCTTGGATTCCCCTAGGTCACTAGTTTTAAAAAATGCACAGCTTTGGTAGGTTTCCCTAGGTGCCGGCTGAGATAGAGGCCAAAATCTACAGGTAGGCACTTTGCAAAAACACCCCTGTTTTCGTTAAAAAAATGTGATGTGTCCACGTTGTGTTTTGGGGCGTTTCCTGTCACGGGCGCTAGGCCTACCCACACAAGTGAGGTATCATTTTTATCGGGAGACTTGGGGGAACACTGGGTGGAAGGAAATTTGTGGGTCCTCTCAGATTACAGAACTTTCTATCACTGAAATGTGAGGAAAACTTGTTTTTTTAGCCAAATTTTGAGGTTTGCAAAGGATTCTGGGTAACAGAACCTGGTCAGAGCTCCACAAGTCACCCCATCATGGATTCCCCTAGGTCTCTAGTTTTCAAAAATGCACAGGTTCGGTAGGTTTCCCTAGGTGCCGGCTGAGCTAGAGGCCAAAATCTACAGGTAGGCACTTTGCAAAAAACACCTCTATTTTCTTTCAAAAAATGTGATGTGTCCACGTTGCGTTTTGGGGCATTTCCTATCGGGGGCGCTAGGCCTACCCACACAAGTGAGGTATAATTTTTATCGGGAGACTTGGGGGAACGCTGGGTGGAAGGAAATTTGTGGCTCCTCTCTGATTCCAGAACTTTCTGTCACCAGAATTTGAGGAAAATGTGTTTTTTTAGCCAAAGTTTGAGGTTTGCAAAGGATTCTGGGTAACAGAACCTGGTCAGAGGCCCACAAGTCACCCCATCTTGGATTCCCCTAGGTCTCTAAATTTAAAAAATGCAGAGGCTTGGCAGGTTTCCCTAGGTGCCGGCTGAGCTGGAGGCCAAAATCTACAGGTAGGCACTTTGCAAAAAACACCTCTGTTTTCTTTAAAAAAATGTGATGTGTCCACGTTGCATTTTGGGGCGTTTTCTGTCGCGGGCGCTAGGCCTACCCACACAAGTGAGGTATCATTTTTATCGGGAGACTTGGGGGAACGCTGGGTGGAAGGACATTTGTGGCTCCTCTCAGATTACAGAACTTTCTGTCACCGAAATGTGAGGAAAACTTGTTTTTTTAGCCAAACTTTGAGGTTTGCAAATGATTCTGGGTAACAGAACCTGGTCAGAGCCCCACAAGTCACCCCATCTTGGATTCCCCTAGGTCACTAGTTTAAAAAAATGCACAGGTTTGGTAGGTTTCCCTAGGTGCCTGCTGAGCTAGAGGCCAAAATCTACAGGTAGGCACTTTGCAAAAACACCTCTGTTTTCTGTCAAAAAATGTGATGTGTCCACGTTGTGTTTTGGGGCGTTTCCTGTCACGGGCGCTAGGCCTACCCACACAAGTGACGTATCATTTTTATCGGGAGACTTGGGGGAACACTGGGTGGAAGGAAATTTGTGGGTCCTCTCAGATTACAGAACTTTCTGTCACCGAAATGTGAGGAAAACTTGTTTTTTAGCCAGATTTTGAGGTTTGCAAAGGATTCTGGGTAACAGAACCTGGTCAGAGCCCCACAAGTCACCCCATCTTGGATTCCCCTAGGTCTCTAGTTTTCAAAAATGCACAGGTTTGATAGGTTTCCCTAGGTGCCGGCTGAGCTAAAGGCCAAAATCTACAGGTAGGCACTTTGCAAAAAACACCTCTGTTTTCTTTTAAAAAATGTGATGTGTCCACGTTGCATTTTGGGGCGTTTCCTGACGCGGGCGCTAGGCCTACCCACACAAGTGAGGTATCATTTTTATCGGGAGACTTGGGGGAACATAGATTAGCAAAACAAGTGTTATTGCTCCTTGTCTTTCTTTACATTTTTTCCTTCAAAATATAAGAGAGTGTGTAAAAAAGACATCTATTTGAGAAATGCCCTGTAATTCACATGCTAGTATGGTCACCCCGGAATTCAGAGATGTGCAAATAACCACTGCTCCTCAACACCTTATCCTATGCCCTTTTTGGAAATACAAAGGTTTTCTTGGTAGCTATTTTTCACTCTTTATATTTCAGCAAATGAATTGTTGTATACCCGGATTAGAATGAAAACGCTCTGCAGGGTGCCACTCATTTATTGGCTCTGGGTTCCTAGGGTTCTTGATGAACCTACAAGCCCTATATATCCCCGCAACCAGAGGAGTCCGGCAGACGTAACGGTATATTGCTTTCGAAAATCTGACACTGCAGGAAAAAGTTCCAGAGTAAAACGTAGAGAAAAATTGATGTTTTTTTACCTCAATTTCAATATTTTTCTTTTTCAGTTGTTATTTTCTGTAGGAAACCCTTGTAGGATCTACACAAATTAGCCCTTGCTGAATTCAGAATTTTGTCTACATTTTAGAAATGTTGCGGTTTCTGGGATCCAGCATTGGTTTCATGCCCATTTCTGTCACTGACTGGAAGGAGGCTGAAAGCACACAAAATCGTAATAATGGGGTATGTCCCAGTAAAATGCCAAAATTGTGTTGAAAAATTGGGTTTTCTGATTCAAATCTGCCTGTTCCTGAAAACTGGGAAGCTGGTGATTTTAGCACAGCAAACCCTTTGTTGATGCCATTTTCAGGGAAAAAACTACAAGCCTTCTTCTGCAGCCCTTTTTTCCCATTTTTTTGAAAAAAAAGAAATGTTCACTGTATTTTGGCTAATTTCTTGGCCATCTTCTGGGGAACCCACAACGTCTGGGTACCTCTAGAATCCCTAGGATGCTGGAAAAATAGGATGCAAATTTGGCTTGTGGACAAAAAGTTATGAGGGCCTAAGCGCGAACTGCCCCAAATAGCACAGGATGGGGAAAAGGCCTGGCAGCAAAGGGGTTAAAGTTCCCTCCAAAAGTTATTTGTTTAATTTTTCCAATTAAACTGTATTAAATTGCTCTTTTCACGTATCTAAAATGCACTTTTCTCAAATCGCAAGCGATAGAATTCTAAAAGCGATCCACTTCGGGTTATTTAGGAGTGCGTCGCAAGTCCTAAACTGATGAGAAATTGTACACTGAAATAGATAGCATACGTGGCTTCACTCGGCTCGGATTAAGTTAAATAGCAGTACAAAAATGAGCAAGGAGAATATTTATAAAAGCTGAAAGGAGACGGGCAGGGGGCCTCCAGGAAAAATCCCAGGACGGTTGTAAATAGGAATTAAAAAGACGTTCCGCAACTCGAGAAAGAATGTTTAAATTCCAAAGGGTGAAGTCCGTTAGGTAGATAAATGTTCCCTGTGTCAATGAAAACTTGAAAGTAGATCAAAACATTTCACACAATATGTGCAGGAGGCTTGTTAAAGGAAGATATGCTTCCAAACTCCGTCAGGAATAACCGTAAACTGTACCTTGGATGAGTTGTCAGGAACGCTGTAATCAATGTGTTGTAGTTTCTTTTTTTTTTTTTTTTTTTCTCTATAGGTGCTTCCAGCTCGTCGAAAGATCCGCTCCACATCTGTTAGCGTCATTAGAATATTTATTTATTATGTATCCATATCCAAAGAAACTCCAGCCACCTGTACAGCAATCGATCCTCCTTTCCTCACTCCCTAATACATACTGCCGTCAACCTTCTAGAACTCCCATAGCTGGTAGCAGTCCATTGTAACAGGGAGAAAGGGAAGAGCAGATGATACTAGCACTAACATAAATACTTTGAAAAAAAAATCACATAATTATAGAGAAGATAAACTTATCAACCTATTTACATCTTGCACTATATTACACTAATTCCAGCCAACTATGATCGCTAGAAAAATGGAAATGTGGCAAAGGATAGTTGACAGAGTGAATTATGTACGCAGCTCCTCATGCATAAAGGAAGACACCAGGAAGAGGTGGAAAGACCTCAGGGGAAAGGTCCATTCCATGGCGTCCAGACACCAGCTTGCTGACTTGAAAAGACTGGCGGTTGTCCCCCACCTCCTCTTCTATAGCTCACATCATGGGAGGAAAAGTTCTTGGCCTTCCTGCATCCTGAGGGCTTGACAGGAATACCTAGGGGAGTGGATTCAGGCAAGTCACAACCACAAAACGTGCACAAAAATGTATTGTCAGGCATGCTCACTGAGCACCCTTGGCCACCTTCACTGTTAACTCTTCCAACAGCCCAGTCACCACCTGTCCAAAGACTATTGTCTGCCACCTCACATGGGAACTAGAACCACCTGGAGGAACCACATCTCGGTATACTGGGTGTAGCACAGCAGAATTACTGCACCACAATTCCCAGCAGGCACTGTACTACCATTAATAAGACCAGAGCTGTACACAAAACTTAAGATAACTGTGTTCTGCAATTCCCTGGTGAATGCTATTCACCTGAGAGGAGGCCAACTCTACAGTGTGAAGGAGTAGGGCAGGCACTGACAGGAATGCCAAGGCCAGGGGGCAAACGTAGTACTACCCACCTCCATCCAGTACAGAGTACTCAATACCAAAACACCCTTCCCCCCTACCCACCCATTGAACTGTACTCACCTGACAGGAGTACAACCCTACAGTGTGTGGGATACTGGGATTTAAATGGTTAGTACTCAGAGGAGGTTCCCTTACTCACACTCCAGGCAACAGTACACTGTACACCTGCCAAAATATATTTACCTGGGGACACACACATGCAAGCACACACTTGGGAGATTAAAATTGAAAAACTGCATGTAGCGCAGGGAGTCACATGACTGTTGAGGCCCGGAGGCTCTGTCTACCCAATTCAATTACCCAGCCCACTCTGCATATGGTCAAATATCCCTGTTGGTATACTTGCTATGACAGTCCACTCACCTCAGAGGACGGACAATGTGAATTATCAGTTGTGATAACAGTAACGTCTGAATAAATTCAAGGAGGACCAGGCCATGCAACCCCAAAAACCAGGCTACTATCCATATGACATTGTGCCACAGTTCCTGAGCCCACTAATGAATGTGACCCACATGGCAGGGACAAGAATACAGGTCATGGTACACCCTCTGATGTGGCAACTCACCCAGACCCATCTAGAGCAGCTATGCCTTATTGAAAATAGTGTAGACAGGAAAGGCAGCTCAAAAGGTCTGGAAAGATCTTCCCACAGAAATCAAAGGCCCTAAAATGTGTCTGCTGTATGGTATTTGCAGCAGTCACGTCCACAGTGCACTGACCACAGGATGACAAGTATCACATATCATCCAAAATTCTGACAATCCCTGGATGACATACAAATAGCTTTCAAGGTGACTCAAACAACATTCTGCCCTTCCTGCACTGCTGGCAAGATATGAGTCTATTACCCTCACTCCAACATCCAATTATTCCGGACAGTCTTAGGCTGGGTCACTGAACAGGAATTGCTATGTGGCAACAATGTCCTCTCACTACAAATGACAATATGTGTACCTATCACATAAGGAAAATCAGCAAATATAGGGGCTGGTAGCACCGGATTTGCGTCATTTGTTTAGACACAAATCCAGCACACACATAACTCCATATTTAGATTTTGACGCTAGACCCATCTAGCATCAAAATATTGGAGTTAACGTCATTTTTTGACTGCGGGAAACTACCTTGCATCAGTGAGGTGCAAGGTAGGCGTTCCAGGGCATGAATGTACTCTGAGGTCTGTGTGCCTTATCTATCCTCCTGTGCAAAAATCATGCACGGGAGGAGGAGGGCCTTAAATAATGGCGCTAAGCCTTTTTAGCTCCATTATTTACCGCCTGGATCAGGGCAGGCATTAGTGGACCATTTTCCATGGTCAGAGGCCATGGAAAGAGACCACAGGTGCCCTTCCCTGCACCCAGGGACACCCCCACCCACCCCCACCTACACCTGGAGGACACCCAAGGATGGGGGACCCACCCCAGGTAAGTCCAGGTAAGTTTTTATATTTTTTTAAAAGTGCCATAGGGGGGCCTAACTTGCCCCCCCATGGCACTGTGCCCAATGGCCATGCCCAGGGGACATATGTCCCCTGGGCATGGCCATTGGGCAGGGGGTCATGACTCCTGTCTTTACTAAGAGAGGAGTCATGTCCATGGGGGTTGTGCGTCAAAAACGTATGCTAGTCAGGTTAGTGTAATTTTTCTGACTCTAACCAGACTAATGCCATTCTTTGACGCACACACTCCTGTTTCCCCTACGCCTCCCCCACCCAGTAGGCGTCATTTATTTTGACGCTAATCTGGCCTTAATGCTGGATAGCGTCATTCCTTAAATAAGACACCCAGCTGCCGTACAGGAATGACCCTAGCCGATGGTAAACTTTTTGATGCAAACCTGTGCTAACGCAGGTTTGCGTCAAAAAGTATAAATCAGGCCCATAGTGTGAACATGGCCTCCCTCAATGTCACAGTCAACTATTGGAGGTAGATGTCACAATACAACCACTAACATTGTCTCTCCACATCTACAGGTTTTGCTGCTACTGCTACTGCTATTAATGACATCACAGAGGAAACTGCAACTACCCCGTGGACGAAGCCCTCAGTGAGGAGAACACTCCTGGCCCGCTGAACTCTGAGGATGGTTCTGGACCATCTGGGCAACATGGCCAAACAACACTAGTCATCCTCAGCTTGACCCATCGGCTACTCCCAGCCCTGTGGCCTCTACATCGCAGTCAGTCAGTCGCCCCCTAGCTTGCGTCCCTATAACATTCACCAACATCTTGTACCCCCCAGTTCTGATTCCTGAGTCACAACTTGCCAACCCTGATATGGTGGACCTGGAACCAGTGGAAGGGGGCAGGCTGCAACAAGGGCGCAGGCACATGGGGGTAGGGTGCATGGGAGGGATGGTGAGTTATAGTGGCAAGAGGCTGCTGGTGATGCCTCTGGCCAAGATACCATCAGCCAGGTCTTGGGAGACCACCAACAGTTCCAAGGTATGATGAGGCAGCTATTGACCGAACTAAGGGAAATCAAGGAGCTACGGAGGGATTTCCATTGTGAGATGCTGGAACAGTTGGAGGCACACAATTCCAACATGTCCTCCCTAACAGGGGTAATGAGGGACATCAACAGTACCATGAGCAAGGATGGGCAACAACATCCCACTGCTTCCTTTGGCACATCCACATCAGGCACTTCATCGATGCCATTCACTGGAAGGGAAGCCCTGCCAGGAGAAGCACCCGCCCCAGACACCCCTGCATCTGTAGTTTCTGATCCCCCCGCAAGCGGGGACGTCCCGTCAAGCATCCAGGAGGTGCAGATGGTAGGACACCAACCACTACCAGCAAGTGACCACTTCCTGATGCCACTCCTTTGTGTGCCACGGACTCACTCTGTTAACTGTTCCATAACCACTTTCCATTTTCCATGGTACAAGCACACTGGACTCTGGACCTCATATGTTGTGGCCTCCACTCTATTGATTACATCCACCATGATGGATTACTTTACCTTATCAATTTTTGTTTCTTTCCATTATCACTATTGAGTTCTGTAGTAATGTAAATAAACACATTCATTACTAAAGCGCTGCCTATTACCTCTCTTTTTTACTGTCGGGGAATGTTGGATGCTAATCACATGCAATGTACATGATTAAGACATAAAAGGCAATGGATGGAGGGAGATGTCTCAGGTATTGTCATGATGAGGATGATTAGCAACATGATGCCACAAGTGACTGGTCACAGCAAACATTTTATTGCACTGTATTGCACATAAGGTGTTAAAAATCTCAGCACAGTCATAGCCAAGAACTTCCTAGCCATATGGTGTCAGGCCAGATATCCTATTACTACCGTGCCCCAGACCACACCAGAGAGGGCTTGTAAGACCTTGTCCCATAGATCAGGCTAACAGAGTATGGGATGCTGACTCCAGTTTGAGCCTTATCACATACCAAAACCAGGCTTGCCAAATTAACATACACCATGGCACAGACAGAGGGCGGTATAACGGAGCCTGAGCCCAGGCCCTTCACATAACAATGAGCAAGCATCTGGTGGAATGTCACAAACCTGTTTCAGTGTTTTGGCACAGGCACCTGGCCTGCAATGAGGAAACACAATAACAGCCACTATCAGCTCATTCAGGATCAATGGCACTACAATGTGAAGGTAGAAGGAATGGATTGCACAGGAGAACATGTTACAAGGCCATATGATCACACACATGAGACCATTGGACCAACACACTATAGTAAACACGTCTAGTGTGTAGCTCAGATTCCTGCCCTTCCATTGTCCAGAGCCACCTGGGCATAGGACTCATACACACCAAATCTGCAACCAACATTACCTGAATCGATCCATCTCTACTTCACAAGTCAGACCAGCAACAGCCATCTGCCAATGACACAACTCTGAAATGCCCACACGAGGATGGCACAGTGAAGGTACCTGGAAGTAAAAAGTGACATACAAGGAGTTTAGGGAGGTAAGACACAAATCTCATTTAAAACTTCAGTTATTTCACTGACAGTGCAATGTTGCTGCCCCATACAAAGGAGATCATTAAGGGAGTCACATCTTCAAGTCTGATGTAGCCAGCAAACCTTGGCTGAATGATGCATAGCTTGAGATGCCCTGTTTCATGGTGACAGAGATACCTTTCTCAACAAATCCTGACCCCTGCAGTACCTCATGTAGTCACAGTAATCACAGAACATCACATACTTACACTCAAGTGAAGTAATGATTGATGAGATTTACCCACATGTCTCCACCTTCATCCTCATCAATGTCATTCTCACTTCAGGAGGCTCACCGAATGGGATCGCCAGCTCCCCCTCACCGGGGATGTATGGGATGTTTCTCCTCAATGCAAGGTTGTGAGGCATGCTGCAGGTCGCAATGATCTTGCACACTTTTCTAGATGAGTGGAGAAGGGCTCCACCGGTCAATGTACCAGAATCTTGGTTTCAGGAGCCCAAAAGCCCACTCCATGACAAGCTGTGTCCTTCCATGTGCCTTGTTCAAGATGACTTCCCCTGGCGTATTTTGGTTCCTCACCGGTGTCAACAACCATTGACGGTTGGGGTATGAAGAGTCCCCTGTTAGGGAATGCGACATGTGTGTAACTATGAATTCCAAGCATTGTCTCACTAGCAGCAGACATAGCATGCAAACACACATGACATATGTTACCTACCAACCAGCCAGGACCTCTTTGGGTACAGTTGTGTCATCAGCTGTGGAATAGCGCTGTTCCACATGGTGAAGGCATTATGGATTGTACCCGGGTTACAGGCATATACTTGGGAAAAGAAGAGGTCTGCCAATCAAACTATTTGGACATTGATGGACTACACTTTCGTCCTGTTCCGATAGACCTGTTCATTGCCATGCAGTGGAACCAAAACTACATTGGTACCGTCAATGGCTCCCACCACATGTGGGATCTGTGCCAAACCTTAGAACTCGGCCTTCACATGGGACATCCCAGCAATTAGGGTCACTGTATTTTGGAAGGACCCTGTGGCCAGGAAGTGCAACACTGACATGACTTGTGCAATGGGCGGTATGCTATTTGGATGAGTGATGGCTGGCACTAGATCTGGCTCCAACTGATGACAACAATCTACAATTGTCTGCCTATCCCTGCGGTAAATTTGGATTATATGGCTGCCCTTCATAGCATGCAAATCTGCCAGTGGACGGTACACCGGATGTCATCTGATCCTTCTCCTCCAAGGGCAACTATGTGGGACAAAAGGAGAAGATTGCCGTCATTCATTGTGTCCCTCGCAATTTGGATGATACATGTCATATACGAACTGGGACATTTAATTTGGTTCACTGAGGACATGATGCACAGCACACATCACCACTAACACACTTACGCATTAGTAACACATTACCCCATTGGTGTTCCACATATGTGTACACATTATCTGGCCAGCAACAATATGTTCTTGTAACTTGTCACTCTGACTGTGATTCAATTACCCAAATCCTGGATTGCCCATGGGGGAGGCGGTAGTGCCTGTTCCCCCAATTATGTTGTCATATGTGCTGGACCACATACCAATATGATTACTAAATATATTGAACTGCATGACAAGACAAGGTCAGCACAAAAAAATCATTAGGTCAACATTTTCTGAATTGTGACACATTAAAAATAGCATGCGATTGCATTGTATGCCTCTAAAATGGCGGCTGCCTGACCTACTTTACTGGACATTTGGAACCTCCTGTGACCGCCTGTGGAAATCGTCATGACGGAAGGTGGATGCTACCACGGCAGTCACTGCCATAGGATAACATTGCTGCGTGTGGCAATTTTGGGCCATTGGTCACATGATGGTCACACACGTAGTGAACTTGACAGCAATCTTCTGCTGAATCCCTCACATGACTCCTGATACTGATGCCAGGAAGACCATGTCCTACAGGTGAGAGGGTCCCTCCCTTCTCACTGAAAAAGCTGGAGAAGCTGGTGGAGGAGGTTCTACCCCTCTATTGACACCACTATGGTGCACCACAGGAGCAGGTAAGTGCCCCATGGGCACACTTTTCTTAGTATTTCTACTTATCTTAGCTTTAGTTAGCCTAGGTTTAGGCCTAGTTTGTCGGATTTTGGAATCAAAGCCCTGTAGGTGCTGTCAGTGTGCATTAATGCGTGAGTCAATGGGCATGTTTCTATTTCAAGTGACAGATGTCGAGTCCTGAGACAATGTGGTGAGTGTGCATTGAGTGCCCCTAACCCAACTTGTATTTGATGCACATGACTAGCTGTGGTGTCATGAGAGGCATCCCCAGGCAACTCTTGCCAAAAGATATTATCAATGTGTGGTCACAAGTGATTGCATGAGAGCAGGAAGGGTAAGAGCATGTTGTATGTGTCGGTTTATCGTTATTTGAGCTCTGTCCATATTGGCACAGTAATCTCAGACCACATCTGGCCTTGTTGGACTGTTGTTCGGAAGCCAGGTAATGCCTCACTATGACCCTCAGCTCTGCACAAAGACACCCAATTAGCTATAGGCTATATTATGTACTGTGATGCATGTGATTGTTGGATATGATGTTTTCTGTAGTTCTTTCTGCTCAGCCTACAGAGACTGGGCCTGTCTATTGTTCCTCACAGCATCAGTTGAAATCTGGGCTCTTATTGATCCTCTTTTGCAATGCAAATGTGACACTGTGCCCACACTCTGTATACCTGCACAGCATGTGATGGTGCTAAATAATGCCTGAGTGCCAATATGCAGCTTCTTGAACCTCTGTTAGTATGTGAAATGCATTATCTTTGACAGTGTGTGTTACATAGCATTGACAGGTCCCTTGATCCCACAGCCCTGTTGTGTCTTTCATCCAGCTCTAATGTATCCTGTGCAGGGTCCTTGCATTTTGGTCATTGCTCATCTGCAAACAGTGTTTTGTGTCATGATGTCGGACTCTGTTGTTTGGGCATATAGCAGGACATGTCCAATGCATGGCCAAGTTTCTCTTAAGGTACTCTAGGTTTAGTGAACACACATGTGTGGAAGTGTGCATTGTAATGTTGATGTGACACACAGACTCCCACCCACTGAAGTAACAGGTGTCTGAATCTGTAGCTGCACATATAAACACATAGAGAGGCTTGGCCCTTTCTGTGCCCAGGTCACTCCCTTCTTTGTGGTCCAAGCGCGATTGGTCAGTCTGTAGGTTGGCTGTGACCTGTAGGGACTGTATGCAGCGGGTATCATTCTGAGGTAGTGAATGTTTGTGTGCATTGTTTGCTGGGTGGTTAACCTGTCACTTGGCACAATGTGTGATGTCTTCCACAGTGTTCCTGGTCGATGTCATGTTGTTAGCTCATGTTCCACAAAAGTAACAGTTCACCAACCTAGTCAGTTCAGGGCCTGAGCTGGGGGCTGTGTTTGGCACCCTATTGGGGAGTGTTTGTAGTCATGACCCTGTGGCCAATGACTGTTATGTGCCACAGGTAGACAAAATGTTATTAGCTTGGTGCACTGACATGTATGTGACTCAGCCGTTTTGTATAGGACTTGTGGAGATGATATCCTGTCTTGTCTTTTGCATCCATGCAGGACAACGCCCATCAGAAGAAGGGGATCTGGAGAGCCATCACCAAGAAGGTACGGACCCTGGGAGTCCACAGCCGGTGGAGCACCCACAGTTGGAAGAGGTGGGAGAACCTGAGACGCTGGGCCCAGAAGATTGCAGAGGTCCATCTGGGGCTGTCCTCCTAACGCGGACGGGGTGCCCGTCTAAAAGTGACCCCCCAATGGCCTATCTGCACTCGGACAGGTGTTTGAGGGTAGCACAGCAGCCACAAGGGGTGAGTACAAGGCTGTTGGGCATGACCCTTTCTACATGGGTCATTCCCTAAACTTTTTGCCTTCTCCTCCTAATTTTTCTGACCCTTTTTGGCTGACTTTATGACTCTGGTCACGTTGTCACTGCTACTCCGTGCTAAAGTGCATGTGAATTCCCTTGTAAACTTGGTATGATTGGCTTATACCTGAATGGCACCTTTAATTTACCTGCAAGTCCCTTGTACAGCGGTATCCCTATACCCAGTGCCTGTAATTTAAATGCTACTAGTGGGCCTGCAGCGCAACTTGCGCCACCCACTGAAGTAGTTTTTCAAATATGACTAGTTTTCTCCTACAGAGACCTGGCATCTAAATTTACTTGCCAGGCCCATAACCCCCCTTTTACTACGTATTTGTCACCCCTCAGTTAGGCCCTAGCTAGCCCTACGGGCAGGGTGCGGTGTATGTAGAGGGCAATATATGTGACTAGTTGCGTGACCTGTCCTGGTAGTAACAAATAGCCTATCTTGGTTCCTCACTCCTGTGAGTGCTGCCCTCCCATAGGATTGTATTGGAACTGCATTGCCTTATGTATAGGGGGTATTGTCTGATTTATGAGGTATAGCGTAGGAATGTCTGGTATGGTTGTTATGGTAGAAAGAAATGCTTGCTGGTGTAGATGGATTTTTTATTATCATTACAGAAATGCCACTTCTAGAAAGTGAACATTTCTCTGTGCTTATGACTGGTGTTTCGCAGCTTGACTCCAGTCCATGTCTGGGCAGAGTGACAGTTGGGCTTTGTGTATACTTTTCAGACAGCCTGAACACATGGAGGGTGGAGGTGTCTTCCTGGGCTGAGAGAAGGGGGAGGCGGGGCACACATGCATCTGTAACAGCTGTGTCCCGGCCTCACACAAAGGGGTGTTTACCCCCAACTGAGGTTTGGAGCCTTGGACTGCTGCTGCTGTAGTGACCACTGTCCTTGTAGGTCACTAGGAGAAACTACTAACTGCCTGCATCCATCTTGTGCTGGCCTGCTGCTGGGCCATGCTGCCCTGTGCTCCATCTTGTTGGTTCCCCCAGGGACTGGGTGCTGTGGCCACTGACCTCTGCCATCATCTGCTAAAGTGCTAGAGGAGAGCTTCACCTTAGTTTTATAGCGTCTAGAGAGCACTCTGTTTAAATCCTTTT
The DNA here is from genome assembly GCF_031143425.1 of Pleurodeles waltl. NCBI lineage: Eukaryota > Metazoa > Chordata > Amphibia > Caudata > Salamandridae > Pleurodeles > Pleurodeles waltl. The sequence goes on from NW_027150395.1 coordinate 1,514,627, forward strand.
TAAGCACCTTGGAAGCACTTGCGGCTATTTGTTTTGTGCTGGAAAGTGCTTTGCCGCCGAGGGACTCACCGCCCCAACCTGGGCGTTGTTCAGTCCCCCGGTTGCCAAGGGGCACCATAGGAGCAAGCGCGTGCTTAGCATGCCCCTGGGGCGAAGCACGCTTCGAGGAGCGCCCCTGGGGCACAAGCAGGCATCTACTTTGGTGCCTGTTCACTGCTGCAGCCTGGGCTGCTTGACTTGCGCACCAGATCGGGTGTGAGCGAGTCCCTGTTGGGGCCCGGTCGGGGAGGAAGCCTCAACAGAGGCTTCCCGTCCTGCCAGGCCCCCAATGTGTTCCTGAAGACGGGTGGGGTAGGAAGCCTCATCGAGGCTCCCAGCCCCACTGGAGCCCTTATTCTTGTCTGGGGAGATCACGTGCAGGGCGGAAACTTCATCGGAGGCCCCCTGCACCGCAAGGTCCCCTCTTTTGCCACCGGGGTTTTGGCTTTGCCCCTCCCTTGGGGGACCCCAAGAGATCGTGGGTCCCAGGAGGGACCCTGATATTGAAACCAGAGGGAGTGCATGCCGCCCCCCTAATCATCAGTGCAGCCCCCCTTTAGCGCAGAGGAGCACAGGGGGCCCCCAGTTCTTCACGCACTAAAGGTGCCCGGCACATCAAGAAAGGTACTTTTTAATGGACACACAATTCTCTAATATTCCTTTGATGGGCATTTATGGACTGGTCTTTTAACCTGTTTTCTCTTATGATGTGCCATAATTTTGCTAACGCTCCTTTTATGGGTATTTTATCGTAATATATTTTTGTGACTTGCCATATGTTTTTTAATGTTCCTGGTATGGGTATTTATGATACTTTTATGTCATGTGCATTTTTATAGTGATGATCTCCTGAATACTGCTTATTTTTCAGAATAATAAGGAACCTGTGTGTTATGTGGGGCTACTGCTGATCTTTGTAGAGTAACAGTATTATGTAACATTCTGACAACTGCTTGAGTACAAGGGTTTTACTAACATGTTATGTTCGGTATAATGATGTTATGTACAATACAGATTATTTTTTGTATAACTTGGTGTTGTGTCCCTTTGTGGTGTATTTATTGCATCACATGTGTTGTGCAAATGCTTTACACATTGCCTCCGGGTTAGGCCTGACTGCTTGTGCCAAGCTACCAAGCGGGCAAGCAGGGGTTATCTTGGACTCCCTTGCCCTGACTAGAGTGGGTGGATTCTACCTGGCTTAAGTGCGTACCCTAGCCAACCAGAAACCCCATTTCTAACAAGGGCAAATTCATGCTTGACCTTTTGCCAGGTGATCGACTGAGGGACTGACTGCTCCCCCTGACAATGTGGGATGTGTCATCTGTCATATGTCGCAGATCATCTGGGATCAAATTGGTATAGATGGGCCATGTGTTTCCAACTGGTGTGCTCAACCATTTATAGCTGGGGCCTATGACTAAACTGTGGGTGACCCTCAGTTCAGTTGCACAGCAAGGAGCACATATGGCTGTTTTTAGTGTACACATATCCTGTTTTACCTACTCTGGTGGGTGTTAGTTTTCGCCAACAGATCACTCCTCCCAATTGTCACAGTACAAAGTTGGGTAGGATGTGGCTCACTGTCCTCTGTCATGTGCCTGGGGATATGTGTAGACAGACATCTGCCATCCAGGGGCACGTTATCTCCATTGTATTTTGGTTGCTGGTGACTCACAGCAGTCTGTGATGCATGTATGTCCATCATACATGTGAATTGACTTACATGGCTAACTCTTGGTGGCTGTAGTAAACTACTTTCCCTTGGTAAGTGAGGAATGTGCATTGTCATGGGTGATGAGTCATCACTGTAGCCAACATTACCTGTGCCTCCATGTCTGCATATGCTCCATTCCCACTAGGATACATATCTATGCATTAGATGTAGGCATGTGCTAGCCATGCGGATAGGATGATGTCTGGAATCTCTCACCTATATGTGCATGGGGTCCTGTTATAATTATACATCTACAATGGTTGTCCATTTACTGTCGTCTGACAGATACATTCATGCCTCATAGTATGTAATTAGTCATTCGTAACTGCAGTAGCTATTAGGGATATGACAGGTAGGGCCAGGGTATGGATCAACTTCATGATCATTTATACCTTTAATGTGGAATGATGGTTGTAGGTGCACTGAACCTGTGTGGTGATTGGGGATTGTGCCCTGACTATTGGTATGCTTCATGGACTGAGTGTAGTGATGTTTGCATCACATGTGTTTGGGGTCAGGGATTCATCCACAGACAGATGCCACACTTGCCATGTCTGAGATGTGGTTAGTGATGTTTCTTCTCATTGAACAACAAGTTGGGTTCCATCTGTTAATAATTGCAAGATCTGTGTCACTCCTTCCTGCACAGTACAATTGACTACTAGACACACTCAGATGTAAACATAGAAATGGGTGTGAGACATTGATGCGGGCTATCCTGGGACTTACAGGATCATTCTTGGGTTTATTCTGGAGACATTTCTCCATGAGGTTTAGGACCTGACTTCATTGTTGTTGCTTGCAACAACACATGTGGGGCACATCTGAGTGACATTGCTACTACCCCCTTGACTCATTTTGGGCAGGTGTCACATGTGGAGCTGTACATTGTTGGGATGTGTCCACCGTGACATGGATGTTTCCGTTTCACCTAATCCAGGTATAGCACATTTGTGCCAGTGTAGTCTGCACTTCCTTAGCAACATCTGTTTTTGTTGGTACATTATGCCAGTGCATTTCAGATGCTTGTGTCTGTGTAGTTGATAGGGTACTTTACAATGAGGTCCAATTGTTGGCTACTGGTTCACTGGAGTGTGCTGCATGTGACACAGGCTTGGGGTGGAGTGGTCACCTACTTGTGGTATGGTTAGTTTGTAGCTAGACTACATCCATGATATTGTAGTTGTCTGAGAACAAGATCTGCTCATGTGTTACTTTTGTAATTCCAGATAGCATGGATGGTTTTGTATTGGCACATGATGGTGCCTCTTTGGTGCCCCTTCATGCAGGGACCAATTGACATGATGGTATGTTTTATTCCTCAGGGTTGTGATTTAAGTGTTTTCATGTCCATGTTAAGACCCTACTTCACTTTCTTTTGGCAGCATTAGCCCCGGCAGGCGAAGGAGACGTGACCGAGCCGATTGGGGAAGCATCTGGCCACAGGACCTCAGATCAAGACACCACTGACACAGAGGGACCCAGTGGCCCGGAAAGTGAGGGGAGTGCCACAAGGGAGACCAGATCTGCATCATCATCCTTGGATTCCTCCTCCAGTGGCCAATCCCTAGTGGTTGCGGACCCAGTACCATCCTTGTCTCCCACCCCCTGTTCTTTCACTACCATCCCAGTTGCTTCCCACACAGTTGGCCATTCCCGCAAAAGGGTGGATGTCTCCTTTGCTGCAGGCACCTCTGCCCCAGCCCATGTTACTCCTGCTGCCCTCAGTGAGAAGGCTACTGACCTCCTGAGGTCAACCTCTGTGGGTCAGTCCACCGTTGTGAATGCCTTCAAGGGACTGGCAACCAAAGTCTAGCAAAGCAACGCATTTCTGGACGGCATTTGTGGTGTAATGGCTGGCCTACAGGGATCTTTTCAGACTCTGGCCTCCACTCTGATGGCAGCCAATTACCTCCTGTCTTGTGTCCCCCTCACCTACCTCTTTCCAGTCCAAATCCCCCATCTTGACCCACCCAAAGCACACAGACAGACTTGCATGCATCCACCTCAACAGACAAGGGTAGCGCAAACAAACACAAGCACCACAACACACACTGGCATGCACACAAACAACATCCACTCACAGACACAGTACAGTCACGACTTACCCTACCCCCCCAACCCCAGCATCACACACACAACATCTGGCATTCCTAGAGACACCATGACAACAGTCACACATACAGCCACCACAGCCATCCTACCTGAAGACACCACCCCAGCATACCCTCAGACATCCACCCCAGTAACCACACCCACAGCCACCCCAACCACAGTCACACATACATGCAGCACATCCACCATACCTGCGGTCACCACCCCAAAAGACAATGGCACCCACCCACCTCCACCCCTCCCTTAGCCCAAGACACATAAACACCCTCACTCATCCACCTAACGGACACCCACCACACACAAGCATACCTCCCACAAACATGCACCCAAGACATCCACTTCTACAAATCAGGCAATCTCTCCCTCAACTGCCAAATCCCAACCTCCTTCTCATTCCTGTCGCTGTGTATCAAAGAAATGTTTCCTGTGTGACCTTGGCCTTACCACTGTTCAACCACCTGTCACACAACCAGAAGGACCTCAACCCTTTCCAAGACCTACTCTTCAAGCTCCTAGGCATCCCTGCAACCCCTGCAAGCACCCATGCACCTTCCCTGCAAAGAAGAAGCCCATTCCTCCCAAGAAGGATCCCCCACCCAAGCCAACCCCCCCCCCCAAAGCCCCACCACTGATAATCCCTGAGGGGCCTGCCTGCCCCCTTGATGTCCCTACCTGTGGAGGTTACATGGCAGTCAGGAGTCAAGTAGGGGCGTAACACTGTGTCTTTTGGGCAACATGGTCGGACTGGCCATAAGGCATTTGACTTTTTTTAGAAAATTATATTTCAATAAACCCAACCAGTTGTTGGTTTTGTTGTTCCTGGTTGACATTGGTTGGGTGCTTGTAGGTGTGTGTGTTTGCCCTTCTTGCTGCTACACATGGTGTATTTTTGCAGTATGTGAGTTTGTGTGAAGTGCTGTTGTCTCCTAAGGGAAGGGTGACTGATCTGTGATGGGTATGTGTGTGTAGATGCAATGTTGATGTCATGGCATTGTGTTGTGTTAGTTGTGGTATGTGTTTCTTTTTGTGTTGTGCAATGTGGGCATGTATGTTGTAGGACTTGTCCCCCCGATATGACTATTGTCTACATGTGGTGTATGTGTTCTTGAGTTTTGTAAGTGCAGACATGGAGTGTGTTGAGTTGTGATAGTTTGCTTTACATTTGAGTGTGCATGTGTCCATTTAGGTGTGGGTCCCTTGCAGCTGGTTGGTGTAGGGATATGTCCCATGGAGTGTGAGTTGTGTGTGCTTTGTTGACTTGCCCTTTGCCATTGTGTGTCCGTGCATGACAATTGGTTTTGGTATTGCTTGTCCTTGAGATCCAATTAGGGCCAATTCCTGTGTGCATGTTGTTTGTGGCCCTGGTCAACATAAGTGTACCAGTGCAGGCTTCTTCCATGTATGGTCCTGCTGATGCTCCCATCCCAGATGTGCATGTATTGTTGTCGTGGTGTGCTTTGTCTCTTTTTTCTATTTGTCTCTCTGTTTTTTCTATTTGTCTCTCTGTGCATTGTATAGTATATATATAGATATACATATAACTATATATATATATATATATATATATATACACATGCAGTGGCAGTCACCACTAGGTAGTTAGAGTTAGAACCTAGTTTCTATAGAAAAAGTGTTTTTTGTTTTGCTAATAACTGTGGTGCCATTTGATGAATATTCACTAAATTTTTCCCAAAAAAATGGCTGGTGTCTGGAACGTTTTGAGTTATCGGTCAAGTGGGGGTATATATATATATATATAAACACAGCAACACTTCTGCAATATGTCTAAATGAAATGTATGCTTGTTGTCACACTGTCTACATGCACCCTGCTTACTTCACCAATTTGCCATGTTCATCACTTAATTTTCTCACTTTCTCTTTCCCTTACCCGTCACTCTTGTTACTGCTTTCTGCACCACACTGAAAGGAGCTCAAAATCACCCACAAAAGAGCAAGATGTAGCCTGCTGTCTACCTGAGCATGGACTTGATGTGCGGCTTGAACAGCACACTTAACACAGCACGAGAACTTGGAGGCAAACTTTGGAGGCGGTGACAAAGAGATAGGAACAAAATGTAGTCTGCCTTTAAGAGTCTATACTGTTTATGTGCAATTGCGCTAATGTCTTTTTCTTGCAGCCATTGAAGTGTAGATAGTTTATAGCTATTTATTTCAATCTTGTAGTGCTGCTGATTAATTCCACCGGCGGACCGGAGTGGCGGAATTTATCAGTAATTCCGTATTACAAGAGTTTCGCAGAATGACTAAAATCCTCCAACTTTGCTGGCAGAATTAAAACTTCAGCCCACCCTTACAAAACAACAAAAGTAAAGGGAACCAGAGTGCTAAGTGTCAATGATAGTCTATGAAGCAGTAGACTGGAACCTAGACGCTATTCCAAGCACCCCACGATGATAGAGTTGAGGCCTGATACAACAAGTGAATTGGTCCCGGTGAAAGACTAGAAGTCAAAAAGTTTCCAAAAATTTCTAAGTCCCAATTCAGAAATGGACTTTGTCACTTTATTGAAGAAGGGTGGTGAGATTTCTTGTATGTACCAAAGCAGAAAAAGAGTTTGTCACCTTTGGGGAAAAGAAAATCCTTTGGAGTGGGACCCTGCTGAAACTGTAGCCGCTGCTACGGATCCAAAGACAGGATCCCTGAAGCAGGTTGGTCCCACTGGTACTCTGGAGCTTTGGAAATTCTCAGGGTGTCAACCAGAGCCCGAAAGCAACATCCAGACCAGATTCAAGTACCTCTGTTCAGATGGACACTTCAGGAAAAAGGCCTCTTGGAGCTTGTTGCTTCCCTGCAGTCACACAGGAGGTCATCCAACTGCCCATTGAAGACCACATCCATATCCTTGGTACAAGTGGTAGCAGGTCCAGTCCTTCAGGGGTCCTCAAACAACACAGACACTAGGTCCAGTCCTCTTGTAATCTACAGCATGTTTAGAAAGTATTCAGATAATGGTCCCTTGGGGCACCACGTTTATGCTTGGCACCAGCTAGGGTGTGTGGTGACTCCTGGCTCTTCCCTAACCAATGTGTAAATGTTCCTAGAGGCAATACTACTCACACCCGCAGCAGTTCCGGTTTTTACATACTAAAAACAATCCCAAAGTGCATCATATTAAAAAAATACAAGATGAAGAAACCTGTTTCCCCTTGTGCAGGGCCTGTATGCCTACCTTGACGCGTAGCCAGGTTGATAAGCAGTCCTCTCCTCTGAGGTCACTGAAAACATTTGTGGAGGGGTAGATTCCATCAAATGGGTTTGGTGCCAGTCTGATTATCGGGTCAAAGGCTGGGGCCTCTTTCAAGGTAATTATGTTCCTGCCAAGAGAAGAGCTTCCCTGTCCGAGGACATTGTCCCTACTCTGGGAACAGTTTTCACACCTCACAAAGGTCAAGTACTTGGTTGACAGCTACTAGAAAGCTAACGTAAAGTAGCCTCTAGGAGCTTTGGTCAGAAAAAAGATAACTTTCTAAAGCATACTTTTCCTAAATATTTATTAAAATACAAATTCACCATTGAATTGGACTTTAAAGTTTTTTTTTAAAAGAGTGCCTGAATCATTATTCTAGCTGGTCCTAACCCTAAGACTCACATATTTAAATCTATATAGGACATCCAGGCCTGCAACAGTGAAAATAGCTTTGAGACCTTATTGTAGGAATGTGGAGTATTATACGATGATACTGGTTAGGCCTCACTATGTAATACTCTCACAATACCCCAAAGATTGTCCTTTCGATTCACAGTAATAAATTCTTAACTCAGTCCTGGTGTGCAGTATGGCAGAGAGCAGCCAGGCTTTACTAGAGGAACATGTGTTAAACATTTCAGAGTACCAACATGGACGATAAGCAATTGACACTTCGCGAAAGAAATCCAATGTGAATTTGTGAAAATAAAGCATATTTTTAGATAAATCTAGATACCGTAACAAAGTAAATTATATATGTATAACCGAAGTTATTGATTTTAGAGTGAAAATAAATTCAGTATGTTTTCAAGCTGTCAAACTTTACCATGAAGGTCAATGGGGAAATCACTAGTGACACTTAGCCACTTGCGGGTTGAGTTTAGATAAACCCACTGGTAGTTAAGGTTGTGTGAGTTACCAGGCTCATGGGGTGCGGGTGCAGAGGTATCCTGGCTATCCTTGCAGCTGAAAGCGAGAGCCATGGGTGCTAAAAAGTGGTACTTGTGACACCTGATTACTTGCAGGTCGAGTTTGTGGGAGCCCACTGGGGATTAAACTCTGTGGGCACCTCGGCAAGGATTCACTAGACAGAACAACTTCACCTAGGTTTGACATCTCGGGTACAAAGGTATGTTTGACTATCCTTGATGCTGAACGGGAGCTTTGGTTGCTTTTATTACCACTGTGACAGTGCAGGTGAGGAAACAGATGCAAAAACCTGACAATAGAGCCACTGGTGACTTCAGATGCAGGTGTTGCAGAGGGCCCTTGAGCTGCAGCATTGAGTAAAGGTGGTGATGACCTGATGGGCCACCAAAAAGCTTTGGCAGTGGTAAGGTGGAGGAGAAGGCACCTCCCCTTCTGAGGGTCCAGTGAAAAATGGTACCTAGCTGAAACTTGGAGGAAAGCTGGACTACACTTCCCACAATGCACTGGACCACCTGTCTTTGGATGATCCCTCAGAGGGCCCGATGGCCAGCGCTTCTTTGGGTCCAGGAGGTGCTTTTTACCTGCGGTGAGTAGGGGACTAGTGCCACTAGTTCAAGGGAGTATGGTCATCTCTTTGGCTCACAAAGGGCTCCCTCTTGCTGGGAAACTCTGTCTTTGGTCCAGGATGAGCCGCAGTCAAGCAGTTCCAGGAAGGTTGCCACAGGATTATATCATGCCTTTCGTTAGTGCAGGTTCCTGTTGTTGTTGATGCAGGTCTCTTCTTGTCCTATCTAGACACGCTTTTACAGATCTGAGATCCTGTTGCCAGGGGAGCCCCTTAGATCCTAAATTTATAGGTTTTTATAGGTTTGGCTGCAAGTAGCCAATGGGCAACTAGCTCCAGCAGATAATCGGTCCTGAGGTGACCACTTCCAGTGGTTTTTGGCACATATTCTACCCAGAACCCTATGTTTTGTGACTTTAAGATGGCAGAAGTTTTTCTTGACTGTATAGATTATACTGCCCACCCTAGAGGTGTGGCTATCATTCTGAGGATGTGCGCCTCCTGACTAACTAGTTTTCTCACTTGATTACATGCAAATGTGACTGGGAGAAGGGGGACAGCTTTGTCCTCCGCTGGAGGAGACCCTGCTTGCATATCAGAGGTGGTGTGCCCTTTGAAGTTCACAGCCTTTATGTGCCACTTCACTAGCCTTCCTGGGTGGGAAGCAGGGAGACTTTGGAGTCGTGACCTCCTTCACATCCAGGCCATAGTTCTAACTTCTGGGTGTGTTCATACTGCTGCCCAGGGGATCTGAATCCTGTCTCGGAGGCAGCTGCCAAGATCGGGCAGCAAGAACACAGGAAAATTGGGGCAACTCAGTGGGCAACCTCTACGGTTTCTCGAAGGGTCCATGCCACATTGACCTTGACATAAGATTCATGTCAGGGGAGAGAAGGCACATTGTTTGATACCAAACATGACCAATTTGGGTGGTACCGTAATGGAACTGGCAACCTCGGGCTTGCCGGCCACTGTTGCCCTACGGACCATAGTTAACTTATAGTAGCCTTCAATAGAAAAGTCCACTATAAAGACATATAAGCTTGCACTTATATGTCCACAACTTTAATATAATGTACTTTGCCTTTTGGCCTGAGGAGGTCTTACTTAGGGCTGACTGACATTTCGTAAATATAGTTCTTGGACATTGCCACATATGGTGTGGGCACAGGAATTTGAGTTTGCACTACACTTGCAGTCTGCAATGGCAGGCCTGCTGTCAGCAGTTTACTTGGGCCACGCTGGGAGGCACAAACAGTGCTTCAGACCCTTGTGCCTCCCTTAAATACCCATACACTTGGTACCACTAGTACAATATACTATGGACTTATAAGGACACTAACGTACCTGCCAATTGGGGATGCCAATTCACATTTACCAATTTAGGGAGAGAGCACTGGTGCTGGCACTGGGGCCTGGTTAGCAGGCTCTAATGCACTTTCAGAGTCATAACCAAAAGTATCTAGAGCAAAACGTGTAGGGGTGACCATCTAAAAAGGGCAATATTATATATACCCCCACAGATTAAAGGTGATGAGTAACTAACCTCTCTCTTGTTAGTTCTTATCATGTAAGTGGAAGAACCTGGAAAGACCATCCACATTGGCATGGCCGGGTACAGGATTGTGTTCTACTGTAAAATCCATATCCTGTAGGGGAATGGACCAACTCAATATTTTGGAGTTCTCTCATCTCATTTGCATCAGCCACCCAGAGAGTCCTATGGTTGGTTTGAAATTTTAAGTGAATCCCAAATAGCTAGAGTCTCAGCTTCTTCAGGCACCAAACCACAGCAAAGACTTCCCTCTCAATAGCACACCAGGATGCTCTCTAGAGAAGAGTTGTCTGCTGAAATAAGCAACTGGTTGATCCTGGCCTTCATCATTTGTTTGCTACAACACTACCCAATCCCATGATCAGAAGTGTGTGTTTGAACAATGAACTCTTTCACATAGTCTGGTGCTTTTAGGACAGGTATTGTTCACAAGGCTGCATTCAGGGTGTCTGTGGCCTTTTGATAACTGGTGGTCCAAATGACCTTCTAAGGCTGCTTTTTGGAGGTCAGTTCAGGGTGTGGAGCCACAATGATACTATATCCCTTCACTACACGTCTGTAATACCCAGTCAAGCCAAGGAATGGCTGTTGTCTACTTGGGCTACCTTGTAGGTGGAAGGTAAGTGAGACCTTTCTAACCCAAAACCCTGACCATTCTGGAATGGGAGGTTCCCAAGAATCAGACCCATTCCAGATTGGTCAGGGTTTTGGGTTAGAAAGGTCTCACTTACCTTCCACCTACAAGGTAGCCCAAGTAGACAACAGCGCTCTGCCCTATCTGGCACTTACTGGCCTTGATAGCTAGGCCTGCCTGGTACAGGGCCTGTAAAACTTCTCTCAGGTGGACCAGGTGATCCTTCCAGGTGGATCGAAAGACAACAATGTTATGAAGATATGCAGCACTAAACGCATCCAGTCCTGACAGAACTATATTCACCAACCTTTTGGCAGGTGCATTCTTCCACCCTTATGACATCACTCTAATCTGAAAGTATCCTTCAAAAGCAGAAAATGCAGATCCCTCCTTTGCTCCTTGGGTGAGTAGAATTTGCCAATACCCTGATGTTAAATCAAAGGCGGCACTGAAAAAGTGAGAAAGTGGAATGCGAATCACAAATTCCCCCCAAGACAAGGATTCTTGCAAATAGTGCACAGAGGCCCCAGGAGGTAAAGATGACGTGGTCACAGGGGCACTGTCGCTAACGGGGAAGCCAAGCTCTTACCTCCTTCAAATTTGGACAGCAGGACCTTAGGACAGTTTTTGTCGAAGTGGTCCACCACCTGTGTTCCAAGGAGCATGTTCGTCGCCAGGAGAGGAGTCCAAGAGAACCAGTCATCGACTTAGGAGGTGCCTGCTGGAGCAGGGAAGCGATTCCATCACTCCACAGGAGATTTATTTGGTCCTTCTGGTGCAGGGTGAAGACAGGTAGTCCCCAGAGCATGCACACTGTGGAAACTGCTGCAGTTGCTGGCTGGAGCTGAAGTTGCAGAGGAGAAGTAGCCCTTCTGGATATTTTGTTGCTGTTACAGCGGTTCCTGGAGCAGCCTGCGGTCGACCCGAGGTCAGAGGATGAAGTAGTAGTTGCAGAGGATTCCTGCTGGAAACTTGCAAGTAGAATCTGAAGAGAAACCCACAGGAGAGACCCTAAATAGCCCTGAGAGGGAGATTGGCTGCCTTTTCAGTTATGGACCTATCAAGGGGGGTCTCTGATGTCACCTGCTGCCACTTGCCACTCAGAGGCCACCAGTGTGTCCCCACACCTTAGAAAACAAGATGGCCAACGCCAGAGACAGACTGGAGGAGCTCTGGGCACCACCCCTGTCCTTTCTCACGCCAGAGCAGGGACTGGAGGTCCCTGAACTGGTGTAGACTGGCTTATGCAAGGAGGGTACCATCTGTGCCCTTCAAAGCATTTCCAGAGGATGGTGGAGGCTACCCCTCCCCATCCTGTAACACCTATTTCCAAAGGGAGAGGTTGTAACACCCTCATCCCAAAGGAAATGCTTTGTTCTGCCTTCCTGGGACTGAGCTGCTCAGACCCCAGCAGGGCAGAATCCTGTCTGTGAAGTGGCAGCAGCTGTAGCTGCAGTGCAAGCAATAGAGAGCTGGTTTGGCAGTACTGGGGGTCCATGGTGGAGCCCCCAGGATGCATGGAATTGGCTCTTCAATACCAGATGTGGAATGGGGGACAGGTCCATGATTTTGGACACCTTACATGGCCATATTCAGGGTTATCATTGTGAAGCTACATATAGGTATTGACCTATATCTAGTGCACACGTGTAATGGCGTCCCCGCACTCACAAAGTCCGGGGATTTGGCCCTGGACCACATGGGGGCACCTTTGCTAGTCCAAGGATGCCCTCACACTTTGTAACTTTGCGCCGAGCCTTCAGTAAATGAAGGTTAGCCATATAGGTGACTTATAAGTTACTTAAGTGCAGTGAAAAAGGCTGTGTTATAGTGTGTGCACTATTTCACGCAGGCTGCAATGGTAGTCCTGTGAAAGGGTTTGTCTGAAATCCTTATGGGTGGCAAAAGAAATGCTGCAGCCCATAAGGATCTCCTGGAACCCCAATGCCATGGGTACCTAGGTACCTATACTAGGGACCTATAGGGGGGGGGGTCCAGTGTGCCAATTGAAATTGGTAAATGAAGTCACTAGCCTATAGTGACATATTTAAAGGCAGAGAGAGCATAAGCACTGAGGCTCTGGTTAGCAGAGCTTCAGTGACACAGTTAGGCACTACTAACAACACACACATTAGGCCACAAACTATGAGCACTGGGGTCCTGGCTAGCAGGATCCCAGTGAGACAGGCAAAACACACTGAGACACTCTCACAAACAGGCCAAAAGTGAAGGTAACCATGCTAGAAAGAGGTTACTTTCTCACATCAAGGCCATTGGATAAAGCTTTGTCTCATTGTCAGCATTGGTCAACTGATGACTAACACCAGGTATCATTTGGTCTGGGGAAACCAGTCTGACTGCCACAATGGTGACACTGGCACCTGTATCCCTCAGAGCCTCTACCTCAGTCCCAGTGATCTTGGCATTTGTCTAGACTACTCCAAGCTTGGAGGTAAGACTGCCGGGGCTTCAATATCCACCTCACCCAGGGAATATAAAGTAGCCTTGGTATATCTTCTGGCCTCTCCAGAGTACAATCCATCCCCACTCCGATACTAGCCAATCCCTTGGATTGCCCATCACTGGGAGAATTCTTGGGGCATGCTCCATCCCCTTTCTTATGCCCTGACCGCTTACAGCCATACCACACCCCAGACTTCTTGCGGTCCCAGTTTCTACCTTGATACTTCTTTCCTTTGGACTAGGAAGATTCTAGGGGTCCACCTCCTGAGGGGACGTTTGGGGGTCTTTAGAGAACTTTTTCCTTTTCTCCTTGGTAGTAGTCACCTTTTCCCCTGCTAGGAAGCCTGGGCACCCTTCTTGTGGTCACCCCCACCATGGATCTTCCTGGACAGGCTGGTTCTGACCCATATGTCAGATATCCTGCCCAGCTCTCTGGGAGAAGACAACTTAGAATCTACTAGATGCTGTCACAATTTCTTTGTGGTACAATTGGTTAGCAGGTGCTCCTTCATAATTAAATTATAAAGCCCTTTATATGTGTTAACTTCATTGCCTTAAATCCAGTTCTTTAGTGCTTTTATTGAGGAGTCTACTAAGTCCATCCAAGATTGGTTTTGGCCTTATGGGGTGTCACTAAACTTGACTCTGTACTCCTCTGTAGTGAGTCTAAACTCTTCTATGAGGGTCTCCTTCATGTGCTTATAGGCCTCAGCCACCCCCTCATTAAGGGTCAGGAGTCTATCTCTGCGCTTTTCTCCCTTCTAAAAGGCTGCAAACCATTTCTCAATGTCATTACCATCACTAAATTTGCAGACACTCCCTTTGGTGATGTTAGGGTCAGAAGACTCCTCTTTTCCAATACGTGCATTGCAGCCACCATCATTCTTGGGCCTAAGTCCCAACTTGATCCTTCTTTCTTCAAGGGCTAGTCTTATTTCCTCGAGTTCCAATTTTCTCCTATCTAGTGAGAGTAAGTCATGCTCATCCTCAAGGTTTGATACCACCTTCAGAATGGGAAGTCCTATCACAGGGATGCTGGGCAGAAGTTCAAATTGGCAGAAGTCCACTCCTTTTGTAGAAATTCTGTGTGAGCAAATAGAAGGCATAGTATGAGAGAGGCCCTAACCATGCCTTTTCAGGCCTTGTTTAACATTTTTGTGAGCCATTAGCTTGATGATAATAGAGTTAGGAGAACTCATAGGTAACCCCGAACTGGGCCAACATAGGCTTCATGTTTGAAGACATGAATCTAGTCCCATTGTCCAACACAATTTCCTTTGGAAATCCTACTCGGGTAGATATTCCCATCAGTGGCCTGGCCACCATCAGGGTAGGAGCTGTTCTGTGGGGTATGGCCTCAGGCTAACAGGTGGCATGGTCCACCAACAACAGGACGCGCCTGTTGCCTAGGGCTTTCTTATGGTTCAGGGGCATTACAATGTCCACTCCTATCCTTTCAAAATATTCCCTATTACAGGAAAATTATAGAGGGGAGCCCTAGGCTTCCTCTAACTTGCCAATGGCTTGATGAGTCATACAGGACCAACAGAATGCATCTAATTTGTTCTGCACCTGGAGCTGGTAAAAATGGGTAACCAGACCTTCAAATGATTTGACTTACCCAGGGGGATGTCATGACCCAGCTCCAGTAGGAAGGCCGAGTAGAACTGGGGGACCACTATGACTCTAGTTGAACCAGGCTTAGGAGTTTTTGGCTTACTGTACAGGAGACCACTCTCCTGATAAATGTGGTGATTACCAGAGGTGTTCTCCATTTTCTAAGCCTTAGCCTTGCACTGAAGACACTTGAAAGTGGGGCACTTGCTCTGCACTTTGAAGAACACCCCTTGAAATGGTTCACTTGCATCATGCCACCCAGAAAGCTCAGGTAGGTCATCCAGGGCAAATAGCTCTTTTCCTGTAAGCACCTACAGCCACGTGTACATACCTTTTGTCTCATCGCAAAGTGCCCAATTGGCAGAATCAAGCCATTTCCAACGAGAAAAAAGCATTTTGGTGTGTACAGACCCATTTTACGATTCGGTAATCTATTTACTTTTCATTTCTGTTTCTGAAATGCATTCCGTTTTCCTTTAATGAAAACGGGCTGCATTTAAAAAATTTAAAAAAACTACTGATTTATGTAAAAGCAGTCACAGACATGGTGGTCTGCTGACCCCAGCAGGCCACTATCACTGTGAGTGCCGCCATTCCCAATGGGGTCGCATATTGCAACTTACCTCATGAATATTCATGAGGTAGGTTTTTTGCAACCCCATTGCGAATCTCAAACAGTGTCACTGACACTGTTGTACATCAGGTTTTGTGACTCGCTAAGTCTCGCAATTTGCGAGTCGCAAAATCTGATCTTCGTGCATGTGGCCCCAGGTCTTCCCACACATGTTTGAACTCCTCCTAGACCATGGGAGCTTTAGGAGCTGTTTTTTTACACCCCAGCCCCCTCTTATCTTGGTAGGAAGATGGACCCTTATTTAAGGCTCCAGGTCCTTTTGACTTCCCTGATGGGCTTCCATAGACCTTGTGGTCAACAGTATCCATTCTGGCAATCACAACATCTCTGCATGGGTCATGAGCTCTACCACTTTCCAGATGGTATGCTCCACGTCACTCCGAAGCATTGCCAAAGCAACAAAGACAACCTGCTACCAGCTCTCTCTTCTAAAGAAACTCAAAGCATTTCTTCCATTATGAACATTTAGTACTCCTGTTGAAGCCCTCCTACTCTCACTACTGGATGGTAGAAATGCCCTATTCTATGGCCTTCCAGGCTCCACATTGACACCACCTGGGAGCATCTTACATGCTACAGCACATCTCAGCCAGGGCCTGAGAAACTAGGATCACATCACACCCATTGTGATGGAACTCCTTTGGTTCCCCTTGCTGACACAGCCCATCATTTACAAGCCATACATGACCAGTGCCAATGCGTATGTTGCAGACATGCTGATAATCTCTGGTAATTTTCAGCACACCCACAGTCAAAAGTTCATCCAACTGTAGACTAAGAAGTATAAAAATGAAAGAGACAAGATAGCAAGCCTTTTCATTCTATGCCAACAGGGTCTGAAACAACATCCCAGAATCCATCAGGACAGCCCTAAATCTGCTCCAAATTAGGAAAGAGTTGAAAAAGCTACACCACAATACGTTAGCCGTCCACAATCCATCATCTTTTCCTAATACCCATTCACGTAATGCTCCTCTTTGACCACATACAGTACTCCTCTGACTTTTGGCTAGGTTTTCACCACAGAAATACCATTTACACACATATACAAGGAGTCTAAACATATGGTAGGGCTATTAGCTGCTTTCAAGGAACCAGAGACCCCACTCCACACCAGGGTAACCATTGCCAAGGGACAGTGACTGACTTGATTGCATTCACTACAAGGTAGAATACATTTGGAACAAACTGATCTGCAGACATCAAGGGCTTAGTTCACAAAAGTAAATGTATTCATTTGTGTAAGTTTATGCTTTATCAGTATTCTCAAAACTGCATTTTAATAGTAAGTTTACAAGTGCAGATACGCCACAGTCATGGCAGGGAACACCACACATAAAAAGATAGGCCTGTCTTGTATTTTTAGGTGAAAAGTTATCTGCCCGACTGCGGAGCCTCTGCACTCAGAAATGTACGATTAAAATGCAGTTTTGTGAATACTGAAAAGGCATAAAATTCCACAAATGTATAATTCTACCTTTCTGAATAAGGCCCCAAAGTGAGTCCTAAAAGTGCTCATGCTGGTTCTTGTGCTTCGTGGAACCTCCTCCTCTCTACATTGATAGAAAGCCACTGCTTGTACTTCATAGTGTTTTCAGGTGTGTTGACCATATGCTCTATTTCCATTTCATCAAGGACACTAGAATAAACTCTGTCCATTCCCCAATTCTGATTGGGCCAACTTCCTTTGCCAGCAATTTAGTAACAATAACCAGGGTAAGTCCCACTCTGAGGGGATTACTAAGACTTGCAAATTCTCCTTTTCTATGCACCATCTGTAGAAAGGCATAACACTGGTTCTAATGATGTGGCATCATGGGCTCCTTCCCACCAAATACCTCTTTCCTCTGCTCAGAAGTGGAGTGAGATTCTTTCACCTTAAAACTCTTTGGCGCCTCTTAGTGAACTTTCTTGTATTGCTCTTGCCCCCACTTCCTTGTGATTGGTGGGTTCCGAACTACCTTTTTTGTCGTCTCCCAAGTACCTTCTTGGGCATTCTGGTGCTGAACCACAGCTCTGCTTCCTTCACAAGCTCCCTAGAAACAGTTAGCTTGGAATTTATCACGTTCTGGAGTAACTCTGTAAAGCAATTACTCAAAATGTGCTCTTCCATAATCACACTGAGCAGCCCACTATAATCCATTATATTAGTGGCCTTCACTCACCCATCTTGTGCCTTACTGGATAAGCCTACAAAATCCTCCCAAGACTAGTGCTACTACTTCTGGGCATCCTTAAACCTCAGACAATCCTTTTCTGGGGTCAAACCAAATTTGCATGTGAGGGCCTCTTTTACTGGGGCATACCTAACCAGTTCAGCTGCTTGTAAGGTCAACAATGTGTCCCTCCCATCAAAGGTCATGTGCATCTACATGCCAACCTCTAGTCCTCCTCTGGGACGATGTGCTAATGCAAGGCTACCTGATTAGTTGAAAAACGCTCATCAATGCCACCCCCTACCACATAACTAGGCACCAGGTATTTTTGGTGTTCAGCCTGTTTGTTTACCTCTTGAAGGCACTTCTGAATTTTGGTAACCATCAACTATAGACTCAGAGGTTCTCCAGGACCTCAAAAGCATCTTGTGCCGGCTCCTATCACAGGTTAACATGGCTTTGTTCTCTTCTAATGACAACTTTTACTCCCAGTGCAGGGATAGTGGCTGTCTTTTTCTCCTCTGAAGCCAACGGTGAGAAATTAGGCTGTTGGTTGACTTGGGTGTGGGCCCTGGTCATGCAACAGCCACAGTCCATTGCACGTTAAGCCACAAAAAGTCACCAATTGAACCTGTGCTCAACCCTGGGTAGCTTAACACAAAAGGTAGTAAGACTTAACTTAGAGGCAATGTGTAAAGTATTTATGAAGTACACAAACAGTAATAAAGTGAAAACACAACACAAGAAAAATCCCACAATTTAGAAAAAGAGAGCAAATGTTAATAAATTATTTGACATCAAAACGTCAAAAATACAATCAGTAACCGGAGTGATTAATTTTTTATGTTTAGTTGAAACGAGCACCTAAATGCTTAAATGACCTACCCCGGACATTTAGTCGAACGAGACAGGGTCAGTGTGAAAAAAGTGTGGCTGACTGTGATGGAACACAGTTTTGATACACAGAGTGGATTTGGACAGGTCAGTGCTTATCTTTGGACTTAAAAGAAATTTGAGAAAAATGTTTTGGGAAGGCAAAATTAATTGAAACAAGGCTACGGGAGGTGTGTGAAGAGGGAGTACCATCATCGGATAACCTTGGGTCAAAGCTGCAATGAAGATTTCTACATTTGGACTTAGAGCCAAGTTTAGATATTAGTGAACGGGTTACTCTGTCACAATGATGACGGATATCCCATTTCCTGACATCTAAATCTCATTATGTCCTATGGAATTTAGATTTCGGCGAATGGGATATCCGTCAGTGTTGTGAAGAAGATACCCATCTTCCAATATCTAAACCTGGCTCTTAGTCTCTGAAGTGGAAGTAAAAAATCTGAAGCAGGGCGAGACAGAGGGCACTATACAAAGACAATACCACAAGGTTAGATACCACCTTGGCAAAGGACTGCTGAACAGGATTTGCTGCTGCAAATAGGAGGCAGTGGGAGGAGTCCTGAAGTCAATCCAACTGGCAATGCTCCTGGAGTGGATTGGTAAGCAGGTTGGTCCCAGTCTCAGAGCAGTTTGTAGCCAAAAAATGTCTAGGTCTTCACCTGTGGATTTCAGCTATCTGGGTACCTATAGCACCACTTCCAGGGGTCCAGGACTGGTAGGGAGCATTTGAAGGGTTAAGGTGCACTCAGGCTGGGCTTAAGTGTGAGTCCAAAGTGAAGGGAGACTTTTGTGTCCCTGAGGCTCAGACCAGGAGGCAGGCAAACTAGTCCTTTGGACTCACACTAGAGGCCTGTGTTCAAGTTGCAAGTCCAGTCCTTCTACCCCAGGCAAGAGCAAGCAGGATAGAAGGCAGCAGTTCAGCAAGGCTGCAGCAGCTCAGCAGTGCAGCAAAGTGGCAATCCTTCAAACATCACAGCCTTCCTGGCAGATTATCTACAAGTCCAGAAGTGTACTGAATTGTTGGTGTCTAGTGTCCTTTTTTTATAACCTGGTGTCCTTCTTTTGGAAGGTGGAAGAAGCATCTAGACAGTGGCTTTGAAGGAATTCCTGGCACTGGCTTCAAGTTGGTTGCAGTGACCATGTGGAGTTAACAGGTCTTTTGTGTGTAGGGTGAGCACTCCCTATTCAAATGCAGTGGAGCTTCGCTGAGCTCGACCCTCATTTTGCCAGCAGATGGCTCATTCAGGCATACTTACTCCCTCTATTGTGCGTCTGTCTGGGAAAAATTCACAAAGTCTACCTATCAGTTACAATCAATCATGTGACTCAGACACATTACAGGCACATAAAGAACTATGGGCATAAAAATGCCAACTTTTTAAAAGCTGAATTTTCAAAATTGTATCAAACACCTGTCTCTACCACTAAATAGGGTTTTTCATTACAATTCCAAAGACACCAAACTTTATATAACTACTTGCTTCCAACTGGAAAAATACAGCTTATTAATGAAACAAGGAATCTCCAATGCTATCCTTTGGGTGGGGTAGGCCTCACAGAAGTGAAAGACAAGTGTAGGAGGCTTTCACATGTAAAATGTAAAAGCACATCCCCAGCCTTTTAATTACAATGCACCCTGCCTTATGAGCTATCTACGGCTTTCATTCAGAGTGACTTATGCAATAAAACAGGAGTCTGGGACCTGGTAAGAGATTTGTATTGCCAAGTAGGATTGGCAGTTTAAAACTGCATTCAAGCTGCAATAGCAGGCCTGGGATAGGGTGTTACAGAGGTGGGGGGCACAATAAGTGCCACCGGCCCACTGATGGCATTTTCTTCACAGGTCCTGGGTATATGGTGTTCCACACTACAAGGAACTTACAAGTAAATATGCCATCTGGAATTAAGCCAGCAGTAGAAAACAAAATAAGTTCAGAAACATAGGGGAGGAGCAGCAAAATGTATGGTGGAAGACCTCCCTAAGGCTCAAAGGTCTAACATCAACCCCAACCATTTCCCCTCCAGTGTGGCTGCCTGTGTCTCTTTTTTCTTCTCCACAGCAAGGGTAGCAACCTGCATTATTAGTGCCCTCTCTGCCTGCTTGTACTGTGGCTCTCATTGAGGCAAAGTAAGAGAGGGGACACATTGCTTTCTGCCCTGGACAATGCAGATGACGCTGCTGTTTGAGGGGAACACCCCTCTGGCACTGGAAATTCCTCAATGTCAACCTCATTTGTTTCTTCAACTTTACCCATATTTTCCTCTGAGGTAGACTGTAGATTACAGACATCCTCCTACGCTCCAAGGGCAATGTGCTAATCCTTCTTCGATTCCCTGTTCAGGTTCAGCCCTCACTACTTGCACATGTTCCTCAGCACTACAATCCTAAGGTCCACCATGTTAGCCCTATCTATCTCCTTCTTCTCTAAAAACTTGGGATGCAAAAAATGAGTGAAAAAATTAATTTAGGAAAAATCTAAAATGAGCTAATAAAAATCAAACACCAAGTACATTTATCCTGTCAATGTTCAAAAGGAATATTTAGTTTCAACGACGTGGAGCTGCAAAACACAAATTATGGATCCCACTGTTGAACATCAATGCTAAAAAGCATATTATTATTTGGGATGGTAAGCTGCCCACTGCCCACTTTAAGAATCAATAACAATTCTTGTCAGGGTGAACCCTCAAAGTCACTAAATTAATATGAACTCAACTCCTCTGGTATAACAGAGCAGATAGGCTTAACATAAGGTAATTTGTAAAGTATTTATACTGTACCAAAATGAGTGATAAAGTAAAAACACCAAGAAATACAAATCCCACACTGAACTAGAAAGGTTAATAAAACGATAAAATAACAAAAACATAAAAAAAACAATAATCCAACAGAGAGATTCAAAGATATGGGGCCAGATGTAGGTAGGTAAAAGTTTGCGAATCGGAAATAGCGACTCCATGCGAATCGCTATTTCCGACTTGCAAAACCAAATGCAAGAAAGACTCGCGATACCAAATTGCGAGTCACAGATGTCTTGCACCGCATTTTGCGACCTCTGTTTTTAGCGATTTCGCTATTTGTGACCTCGCTAAAAGCGAGCTCGCAATTTGCGCGAAGGGTGTGGTCGGATGTCGCAAATTGCGACCGCCTCGCAAATTGCCTGCAGGTGCAACATAACAGTTGGGAAACCCACTTCCTGGCTCTTGGTGATGACATCAGAACCAGGAAGCCACCAAATAGAACTGGGAGGAGGGAGGAGCACACCCAGCCCAAACTGCAGAGACACACCCAGGAGAGAGGAGCTGCAGCAACCGTGGAGGAGACAGGCAGTGCTGGCAGGAGGAGAAAACTAAAATTCTCAGACAAGGAGTTGGAGGTCCTTACGGAGGAGTGCTGCCTGCACCATGGCCAACTCTTTGGCAATGCAGCAATGAGTGTCCCTGACACTCAGAAGAAAAGAATTTGGCAACAAATTCAAGAAAAAATCAATGCCATTGGGGTTAAGCCACTGCACCCTAGAGGAAATACGGAAAAGGTGGTATGACCTTCGCTCCAGGACCAAGGAGAGGTTTGCGGAGCGCATGAGGGAGATGAGGGGCACCGGAGGAGGCCCATCCACCGTACCACCACCCACAGACCTGGAAACCATGGTGGAGACGACACTGGAGCCAGAGGCCATACTGGGCATGGGAGAAGTGGACAGTTCAGTATCTGGAACATCCAAAAGTGAGTACCATGAGATATGCTTTGACACCCACAAATGCAGTATACACACTATCCCAGTACACAGCAGCAGGCACCACCAGACTAGCTCTATTCCAGTCTAGCAACCTCTAGAATAGTGCATTATGGGCAATGTAGTACAGTGGCTCAGATATAGGCAAATATTTATTATGAAGCATAAAACAGATGTGCGAGACTGACAGTGTATCCCCTATGTCCCACAGGTCTCCCACAAGGCACCCCCAGCAGCGAACACATGCAGGGAGAGGAACATGGGCCAGACCCACAGCAGGAGGCTGCCAGTGACACAGCAGGGCCCAGCAGAACACCACCACCCTCAAAAAGGCCTCCAGAGTCCATGGAAGATCCTGCGCAGGTCATGGAGGCAGCAGGGGTAGCACCAGGCCCCAGCCCCACAGAGAGGCACACAGAGTCAGCACTAGGAGCAGTGCGCAGACGCCGGTGCAGAGTGCAGTCTGTGCACCGGGATAATGTCACAGATGTAAAGTTTGTGGGACTGGAGGCATCACTGGTTCAGGGTCAGCGCCTCCACAAAAGACAGTTGTGGTCAATAAATAGGAATCTCAATAGACTGCAGACCACTATGACCCATGGGATGGCAAATGTGGACAGTCAGTTCCAACACATGAACCAGCATCTGGGGAACCTGCCAAAGCCATCGAACATTTGGTCACAGAACTTGTGGCAGACAGGGCACAGGCACGGCACAGGGAGCGTAACACTGCCGCCTGGTTTGACAGACTAGCAGCATCCATTGGGCGCCTTGCTACTAACACCACATGCCTGTCAAGGCGTACTGTTAGCCTGCAGGTTGAACTAGGTCATTTCGCAGGGGATGTGGCACGGGGACTTGGCTGCATCAGCCATGCAGTAGACATAATGGACACCAGGCAGGCTGCAATGGGCACAGGGGATACCCCGCAGGACAGCGAGGAGGGCTCGACCATCAGCAGTGTGTCTGCCACCGATTCCCGTGTGCTGCGGAGTAGCAGTGCACGGCAGGGGTCAGGGGACCCACCAGGATTGAGCCATGGTGCCCGCAGTAGGAGGAGGCTATGAGCCACCAAAATGTACTCTTAATAAGGCACATGCAATTAATGTGTCTCATATGACTTTTGACATTTCAAGACTGTGGCATAGAGCACAATTCTAATTTTTTCATAGTTTAAAAAATAAAAAGGTTTTGTTTGTTTGACTACACAACTGGGCTATGTGTGTCTGACATTAGTGAGTGTGGTCACAGTTGCAACGTACCTGCCAAAGTATTGGGTTGCAATGTGGTTCCGTCTCTGTCTGCCCTCATTTGCGATGCTTCTATCCCCAGGCTGTCGATGTGTTAGCTCTTGCTACTCACCCTCCGTGTCTTCAGGGGTGAGATGTAGCCCACGTCTGGTGGCAATGTTGTGTAGGATTGCACAGGAGGCAATGACTTTGCATGCTGTTTCTGGGGCATACTGTAGTGCACCTCCATTTTTTGTGGAGGCATCTGAATCTTGCCTTTAACAAGACAAAGGTCCTCTCCACTACAGTTCTGGTCCACCGATGTGCACTGTTATATTGCCTCTCATTCTGGTTGCCAGGTGTTAGGTACGGGGTGAGTATCCATGGTCTCAGGGCACATGCACTGTCACCTTTTTGACAAAAAAGACAAATTTAGCAGGGCATCAATGGGTTACACAGTGACCTGTATGTATGGCTTCAGGGTGTAGTCAGCAATACCTATTAGATATCCGTCTCCAAACTCCCCACGTTCTAGGCGTTTGTGTATCCCACTGTGCCTGAATATGTATGAGTGATGTGTACTCCCTGGATATTTAGCTACAATGTCAGTAATTACATTATGTGCGTCACTTACCGCCTGGATGTTTAGTGAGTGGGTACATTTCCTATTGCGGAGCACATATTCCAGATTTGCAGGTGGGCAAATTTGTATATGTGTCCCGTCCACACACCCTATTACATGGGGGAAGTTGGCAATTCTGTAGGAGTCCAACTTGGTGCTGTTAATTTCTGCCTCATTACTGGGTAGGTATATACATCTGGACATGTGTGTGAGTATGGCATCTAGGAAACATCTGAAGAATCGTGAGAGTGCACTTTGGGATACCCCACCTGCCACAGCAATCACCCCCTGATAGCTACCCATGGCCAAGAGGTGCGGTGAGCATAGCACTTGCACATGTGTATGTATGGCGCTGCCGCACGTTGTCTTTCGTTCAATCTGAGGATTCAATAGTTCAGTTAATTCCAAGATTACAGCACTGCTCAGTCTATATTTGTCATATATCTCCTCCTCAGTTTGTTGAAATAGTGTCTGCCTGGTTCGGTATATCCTCTCCTGTCTCTGCCTCCTCCTCCTCTGCTGGGCTTGGACTCTCTTCCTCCCTGCTATCACGTACAGTTCAGCCATTTTGAGTCACCTAAATGCCTTCTGGGTCTCCTTTTATACTTTGGTTCTGGTTACCACCTGCTCTGAATCAGTGGTAATCTGGATGTGCAAAAAGGGCTTTTTGCGACTAGTTGCAATTTGCGACTGGCTTTTGCATGTGGTTTGCGACTCGCAATTTGCGACTTCCTGTTTGCGGGTCGCAAAATCAGGTCGCAATTTTTGCAAGTCGGTGCTGTGTCGCATTGCTATTTGCATTTTGGAAATGGGATTTTTGCATCCCATTTTGGATTTTGCGAGGTCGCAAAACTTTTTCTACATCTGGCCCATGATTGTTTAAAGGTTTAAGTAAAAATAGTCCCTAAAAGCACAAAGTAACAATGAAAGTCTATACAAGTGGTAGACCAGGACCTAGGCATAATTACAGGCCGATCGCAATGGAGCCCATGTCAGATACACCAAGTGAATCGGTCCTGGTGAAAGGCTGGAAGTCAAAAAGTTTGAAAAAAGTTCTAACTCCCACTTTAGAAAGGAACTTTGACACTTTTTAAAAGAAAACAATTGAAATGTATTCTAGTACAATTGTAGAATGGTCACTTTTGAAGAAGAAAAACTGATTCTGAGTTGTACACTGCAGAAACTGTAGCCACAGATGTGGACTGAAAGCCGTAGACCTGAAGCAGGTTGGTCCCACTTGAACATTTGAGCTTTGTAGATTTCTAACTGAAAATGTTCTGAGCCCCAAAATAGAATGGAACTTTGTCACTTTTTCAGAGCAGGGAACTTTGAGCAGGATGGAACTGAAATCCAACCCAATGCTGTGGAACTGCTGGTCATACACTTTTTCTTGTGGGTCCAATTGAAACTCTGAAGGAAAAGTATTCAACAGTTTCCAAATCTTCACTCTGCAGGAGTTACACTGCTGCAGTCAGGCTACAATGATAGGCATGGATTGATGTTTTGCATGCCCACTGTGGAAGGTTCAGTAGGTGCTGCAGTCCACAGGTGGCATTTAACTTCAAGGTCAAGGGTGTATTTTCTGCACCATGTACTAAGGGCGTAGAGACAAGTTAAGTATGTCAGTCAGGGTAAGCTGATCAAACCATGTTTAAAGAGCCAGCACAGGATCTTTAATCCTGGTTAGCTGGGTTAAATTGCATAGAGTTTTAATTATGGCAAAGCAGATTTGGCGCACATTGGGGGGGACTTCATGCAAAAGATGGTTATATCCTTCACTGAGCAATCTAATATAGTTGTTCTTCAATCTCCACTTATCAGCTCCTTCTTGTTCTGTAATAAACATGCAGGTAGCAATCAATTCACAAAATCTACCCATATTAACTTGTAGTTTGTCTTTTGTTTATATAATGCTTGTTATTTTCTTTTTTTATTGCATTTGGCATGCTGCGTACCTTTAAAGGAACATATATTACAAACAAAATAAGCCATATGTACTGTAGAATATAGCACATTCAATTGAAGTCACAAATTGGTGCTGTGTCATAGACAAGAGCTGATTGGGATGAATTAAAACAGAGTGTTAAGCCCGGCCTATTCTTGGGCCAAAGGGACAAATGGGATGAAAATGGGTGTGATTCAATCATGAAGAGAGTTTGTTCATTGCACAGAACAATTTAGGGGCATATTTATACTCCGTCCGCGCCGAATGTGCGTCAACAATTTTGCCGCACTTTCAGCGCAAACGCTGCCCTGTATTTACACTTTGACGCCCGAGCCTGTGCACGACAAAATTCCACCGTGTGCGTCATTTTTTGGATGCGGCAACCCGCCTTGCGTTAATGATGTGCAAGGTATGCGTTCCCATCCAAAAAATGACTTAAACGGCCGTGCGTCGTATTTATGCTTTCAGGCAAAAATTACGCACGGCCGGGAGGCGGAGCCGGAGCCAGAAAATTACACACAGCCTGATTTGCGTAAAAAATTAACGCCTGGGTCAGGGCAGGCGTTAAAATGGGGCAAACACACCTGTATTTAATCAGAACACACAGAACAAACAGCAAAGCAGCAGAACAGCAACAGGGAGCCATGGAGGTGATTCTAATCCAGCGTGCACGCAGGCGCAGAGCCCAGCAGCAACAGCAGCAGCTACAAGAACACCAGCAGGGACCCCAAAGGCAGCGCAGAAGGCAGGAGAGGATATTCCGCCCCAGAACCACCCTTCAGGGCCTCAGGGAACACAACATCATCCAGAGGTACCGGTTGAACCGGCCGACCATTCAGCAGCTGCTGCACAACATTGAAACGCAGTTGGCCCCCACTTTGCTGACACCTCGCACCATCCCAACAGAAACCAAGCTGCTTGCCGTACTTCATATGCTGGCAAGTGGCTCTTTTCAAACAACTGGTGCCCTGGTTGCTGGAATATCACAACCATCATTCTCTGCCTTTTTGCCCAAAGTACTGGATGCCATCATTCGACTGACACCCCGCCACATCTGCTTCCCTAACACACTGCAGAAGCAGCAGGAAACAAAACAGGAGTTCTACCTTATCAGTGGCTTTCCACACGTCCTTGGTGCAATCGACTGCACACATGTATGCCTTGTGCCACCTGCTGCAACTGAACACCTCTACCGCAACAGGAAGCACACAAATTCCATCAACGAGCAGGCCATAGTTGATCACCAGGGATTGATCACCAACATCGTGGCTAAATATCCTGGGAGTGTACATGACTCATTCATCTTCTGTCACTGCACCATCAATGAACACTTCCAGGATGGACGGTATGGCAATGGACTACTTGTTGGTAAGTACAAAAACCTACTTATATACACACTGCACAGCAACCCTCTAGGACACACAACACATACACCACAACAGCAACATGTGAACAGGAACACACTGAGGTCGCGACATCGCTAGCCATGTTTCTCAGGTCACCATTGAACCTGTCACACATCAGAAATTACTGTACAGCCTAATGTTAAGACGTCAAAGATCACAACGTGTGGAGTGGGTTGCACAAATGTCACCTTGCAAAATGTAAGTGTCCCAATGACCTTTACATTAATCCATTGCATAAGTCTAAAGGTATGGGATGTCCAGGGTACATTGATATGAATGTGTTAACAACACTGTCAATTGTAACCTGTGTACGGAACTATCATCTCACCACCAGTGAAGACACACGACACCTGTATCACAAGTCACAATGCTAGGGAGGGCACACTGTACTGCAAATCCCAAAACATACTGCTGACAACCGGTTAGCAGACAAACACTTGTTAAGCCAAGGAAACAACACAATGCAGATGGTACATCCTACAAGCCTAGGATGCTACATTATAACACAAAAGAGTCACAGACAACACAAGACAACTACTGCCATGAAAGGTCATTTCAATAGGGCCAGCTACATCAATATGATCCCATTCATTTTCTCTTGCAGCTGATCAGGGGTATGGCATCCAGCCATGGATTATGACACCTTTTGGCAAACCAAGTACTGCTGCAGAGCGTGCCTACAGCGACGCACATAGGAGGACACGCAGCATTGTCGAGAGGACCTTTGGCATCCTCAAGTCAATGTTCCGGTACCTCGACATCACTGGTGGTAGCCTCCTATATTCGCCGGAGATGGTCTGTAGGATCATCCTAACATTTGCATCAAAAGGAACATTCCCCTCCTGGAACCAGAGCCACACATGCCTGAAGAGGAGGAAGAGGAGGATGCTGGCCTGCAACATGAGGGGAAACTACAGAATACGGCTGCTGGTATACGCAGGCGGCAACAGATCGTCAACAATTTCTTTTGAATATAATCACCTTCACCACTTTAGTTAACTAATTTCAAAAAACACCTATTATAATCACCATATCATGGTCTGGCTATTCATTTTTGCACACCTTCATCTCTATTTACCAGAATAAGGGTGTTGCCTCATGGAGCATTGCTGAGATCCTGATTAGGATACTGAACATCCCAGAGCTAATGTAATGCCTAACATACAATGGTCACATACACATACACTGTTAATGACATATATCATGTACATTTCTCCTTTGAAGGCCAATAGCAGATGACCACAACTATTTCACACATACATGTTGAAATCAAGGTCCAACGCAGCATATGGCACATAACTAAGACACCATCACTCAATAATGGGAAAACAAGCCTCATACATGAGGCAGTCAATGTGCTTTTGCATCAGTAACAGGAATGTCTGACCAGACCCTTGACAGCAGTAAGTCCAACTGCATCCAATATTTGCAAGGACTATCTGTGACCAGAGTTCCATAGAAGCAGAACATAGATAGCGCAAGTGCCACACATATGAGCAGCATTACACACATGACATTCCATGTACATGTCAGCCCATTTCATAACTCCTGACACACCCATGCACCTGGTCACAACCCACCTGTCGGAAGAGGTCCCTGGAATACTAAGATGTGTACCCTGATATTCCCTCCTCTACACACAGAGACCAACATTAGCAATCCAGTGTACTACACCCTTTCCTATGGTATGCCATTTTCATAGAACATCTGACTGCATGGACGTCAGGTTAATTTATACACTGGCTTCTAGTTTCAAAGCCCTGTTAGCACCTGTAGATTGCTTCCCATGTGAAAATATCTGTTGGCCCTTAGAATGCAAGTCTCACCTACAGGACTGGTGAGAAACAGATGCAGGCTACACCTGTGATCACCTCCATGCATACCACCCATTTCAAAAAGTACTGCCCCTGCTGATGCCTGGAACAGCACAGGAGTTGCCATTTAGTCAATTACACCGTTAAGCATTGCTACTAATTAAGCTGTGTAACACAGCCCTTGGGTTCATTTGTCACCTTCAAAAAAAGTTTGACATGTCAGCTCTCTAGTTTGTCCTCCAAACAGTCTGAGTCAGACCACTGATAATGTAACTTGTCAAATTGCTGGATCCTGAATCACCCTGCATTCTGTCAGCCTGACTGGCATCTGTCTTTGCGTCACACTAAAGTATCCCTGTGTCTACATATGTACCACACTTGCGTTAGCAAACCTCTCATTCATCAGGGGGTATTGGGCATGGGCTTCTTCAATGCATACACAAATACTTTGGATAGCATCATCTGCCTTTTAACGGTACCATTTGAGTTAAATCCTCTGGGAAAAGCAAAATTCATGGCCCATCCCTTGCCTGGGTCGCATTTATGCATGAATGACAAAGTGTGACAGTGTCCCAGGGCCGTAGGCAGGGATTGGGTACGGGACTTTCAGCACAACCAGCAACCTCTGATAATGTCCACGAAAAATACACACAGGACCATGACAGTTCACACACAGAATCACAGTGCTCACAACATAGTGATGGGCTTTGTGTGGTGAATAGCTGCAAGAATAATCAGCACAGGGGCTATGATGTTCCCAGATGCAGTGGGAATTGCAGAGGCTAACCTGTGTATAAATGTTGTAATGACACCTGCTGGAACATGACACCTGAGGCATTATCTCACTCAGCACACCAAGGTTGCCCTGTTGACTGCCTCATTACACGTCTTTAGTGACAGGGTGGGACCATCCCCATGTAGGTTCACATGTCCACATCCACTTTACTCACATTGATCAACCAAGGATACTCAGTAGATACAGGAATAGCTGCCACTGACTCATGATGAGTCCTTGACCGAACTGTGACAAATTACACCCTAAAAAATATACAGGATCAACATTGGACCACACACATGAACAAGACACCTATGTGCAATTGATCACTGGAAATATGTGGACATGTGCTGTCTTGTATGCTGGTCCACCACAGCCACTTGATAGTTGGGGCTCACTTCTATGGCCTTAACTGTGGTGTCATCATACATTTGAGATTCACCCTTGTCTGTCTGTGCAAACAACATGGTATCCACTTCCTCAGTGCATGTGTATGACTCACTGTGGGATTCACCAACTAGTGCCTAGGAAGCTGTTACCAATACTCTAGGACATAGGATGTTGAAAATGTGGACCATTGACAGGAACAAGCGTCTGCTATCTATCTGGTGCATGCTATGTCACATGTAGTGTCTACGTGGCCCTAAATCTTGGAAGTCCACTTTACGGATGTTGCTACATGTATGACTAACACATGCCCTCTCTCATTTCCACAATGACTTGCATCTAAGGATTGGACACATGGACGTCACATTCATACAAGCATATGTACAAATATGCTTCATGTGATAAACACACACTTGGTCAACAAATACATTAATTGCCAAAGAACACACTTTGAGCCAAAGGCATTTAGGTATTGTACATATGTGTGTCACATTGCTATCCTCTCCTTATGCCAAACATGCACAATTTGTGCAACACATATATGTAGGCCACACTTATGGCCAACTATTGCGTCAGCCAACCGTAAAAATACTGTGAAGGGAGTGGCGGATCATGGTCCGCTGCAGTATGATGTCACACATGTGAACATACACCATCAACACCATAGTGTCTTCAATCAGCCTATCTCTGATGTGTCCCAAATGTAACATAACAAAAAAACAAGAAAAATTGCCCAAAATCAGTTAAAGCACTGAAATTTTGACGTTCCTATCGTTATGCATCATTTTTTGTCTACCAAAACTGTATTTGCGTCATTTTTTTTTTACGCACAGGAGTGAAAGTTAGCCCGCATCCAGATATTTGTACATGCCATGTACTAATATGTGGATGCAGGCTAAATTTCACTCCTGTGCGGCCAAATTTTTTACGCAAATACAGTTTTGGTAGACAAAAAATTACGCATAATGTGAAAAAGGCGGGACTTTTCATACAGGAAGTGATGTAATAGGATAGCCTGTTTACAGATCATGTACAGTGGGTGTACTTTCACTTTCACTTTGCAGTCTATGATCCTTCTAGACTGTGTGGCTGTGTAGCGAGTGGTGTCCTGAGATTTTGTGCTTTTTTGTCCTGTGTGCTATCTGTAAAGTCCATTTGTTAAATAAATATTGTTGCTGTATACTGTACTACTGTGTTTTGTCTACATTTGTCCATTTATCTTGTGTTTTTGTTGTTTGTGGGTAGTGTTAGTTTGGGGATAGTTGGGCTCTTTTAGTGGTTAAGTTTTCTTTTCATCTGTATTTGTACCTCTACTTTCCCCCTTTTCCCCTTTCTATTTTTTTTACCCCTATTCCCTTTCACTTTTCCACTATGTCTGGTAGGCCACGTCTTGGCAGGATGGGTGAAGAGGAGTTGGGGGGCTTCATCTGGCTAGTGTGCCATTTCTGGCCACTCATGATCCAGACAGGGGGCAGGGTGATAGAGGGGTATCCAACAGAGGCGCGCAGAATCCGGTGGGAAAAGGTGCTGCATCACCTGCAGCGTGTGCATTCCAGCCAGAGGAGTGACCACCAGCTGAAGCACCGGTGGGCTGACCTCATCACCAGAGAGCAGGATCTCTTGGACCACCTGGGAATCATGATTGGTGGCACTGTTGGTGAGTACTAATCATGTAAATGTGCACGGTTAAATGCTCTGTAGTGACATAAGAGGATTTGTACAATGTCTGCCAGCTAACTTGCTGACTGTGTGGAATGCTGGGGAAACATAAAGGGATAATGGATGCACTATGGCAAGGATCACAATTGCTAGCTGTCAGGTAGCACGTGCTCAGCAAACTTACAGGATACTTTTCCATGAAGTAAATTGGTGCGGCCTTTTTGTCAGAAAACCAAACAAAATAGGAGCAAATAATGTCTATATAGGGTACTATAGACAGAGAAGTAAAGATGTACCAACATATTGGCTAAACTGACTTTAAAATCATCACATGATGCTGAAAATGAGTGCTGTCATCACGTCAATTGATAATAGCAAAGTGTCTCAGAAATATGTCTCATGTGAGTCTGGTGAGTGTGGAAGGAAAGCGTTCATGGAAGTACTATGATTGTTTAGGATTATTGTGTTCCTTGATCTTTTTGGATACATGTCAGATCTGGATTTGAAAACATTGTGAAAAGGTGTAAGGTGCCCTCAGCTAACATCTTAGAATGTTCGTTGGAGTTAGTTGTGCCACATTCCAAATATGGATGGCAGTCCAAGTGTATGCACATGGCTTTACATCTCCATGGTTGGTGCAAATCACCATAGCTGGGCCACATCAATTGAATCAAAAGTAACAACAGGGGGGCTTACAAAAGTCCCTGCCCCTCCCTCTGTACATTGTACCTATGTGTCATTAATGTGTCATGGCCACAAGGCATGTTTGACTGGTAATGCAGTCCTCAAGTAACCAAGATTTGGATGTCTCTCTTGGATGCACATGATGAGCCGATTACACTCTATAATTTTTTCTGCTCACCAATTACGGGGCATGTTTGCAACCACATGATAGTTAGGGCCTATGTATGTGTGCAGATATGTGTGTAACTGTCACAGGAGACCCATGCTAAGTACAAGTTGGCCGTGATATATCAGATGCAGTACCATCATGTCTGAATGGCTGCCATTTCCTTATTCAGCCTACACATTGTATATGTTTATGAAATGGTTGCACTGTGCACAGATTTTGAGCACATTTCTTCCTTCCATATCTTACAGGTGAACCAGCACCCTACACTGTGGGAGAGGTGGCGACATTTGAGGACGCCGACCACTCCAGTAAGTGTTGATATGTCTCTTATGTGTTGTGTTTGCTGGTTATGGACTCGTGTGTGTTGAACGCATAGCAAGGTGTGATGCGTTGGGCAAGCTTTTCTCTTGTTCCATGAGTGGGAATTCAGTTTCTCACATGTTTTGAGTTGGCCACTGCGTATCCAATGGTATTATGTAGGGATTGTAGGCCATTCCTGTCGGCCCCACTGTGAGTACAGGGGTTAGTCATGTGGATGACACTTGTATCAACAAGAGTCGCACTGGAAGTCAGCTCAGATTTAGTCAGCCTGTCAGACCCACATTCTCCAAGATTGGTACAGCAAATTGCTTTCCAATAGACACCTGCTTCCCTATTTACCTACGTAATTATGAAACAGTAGGTAGAACCTCCTAGCAGCATGTACTTCCATATGTAGTGCTACAAGTATGAGGAACTAGAGTGCAATGGCCTAGGTCTGCATGCAATTCTTGCTCATGGGTGTTCTTGCAACTCTGTGTCTGATGTAAGTCAGGCCTTAGTGGAAGTATATGTTGTGTACCAAGTTCTGCATTTCCTGACATGTGTGGCCCTATGTTTGGTCTAGGGTTTTCTGACTCCTTATTGTTGATAGGCCTTACCTGTGGTGTGTGTGTAGATCCAAACACATGTGGAGTTTTCTATACACTCCTCAGTGTACATGTCGTTGGAAATTGATAGTTGTTTATCCACCCCCCCACCCTCAAACACGGGCATGGGTTTGTGAATGGGGTACCCAGTACTGATGCTACCAGTATGTTACACATACATGTGAATAAGTGATGGTTTGGTTGCAACCTAGTATACACACACTCAGGTTTGGCACTTGGTACTATACTGGCAAGTCCAGTTACAACTTGCAGACCATGTGGCTTTAGTTTTGCTTTCCGTACACTGACATTTGTAGCCCAGGTCTTGGCTGAGAATATGCAGCATGATTCTTAGCTGATAACTGTCAGAACTCAGATTGCAAGTCAAAGCCAGTTGTTACCCATCTTGTAGGTTATGGATGTGCTATGTGTGATGTGACCTTTGTAGGCTGGCCTGCCATGTACTTCCTCAGGGACATTCAATGATCTGTATTGTGATATGAGCTGTTACAAGTACAGTAGATGTATTGTCTGATTAACTTCTTGTGCCATTTCACACAATGCAGTTACTAATGTAGAATATCTGCATTTGTCTTCACAGCTGCAAACATGACCCCAGACCAGGTCCGTGAATTCCAGCGCCGGGCCATGAGATACCAGCACATCCTGCTGGTGGAGTCGGGGTTCAGGAGGATGGCCCGGCGATATCGCCATGAACGGGCCTCCGAGGCATGGAGAGCCTTCCCACAGGGTGGCCCTACTTTTCCCACCGCAGCCACCACCAGCACAACCACCAATCCAAGCCAGGTGGCCCCACCCACAGCTGGA
Organism: Pleurodeles waltl; assembly: GCF_031143425.1. NCBI lineage: Eukaryota > Metazoa > Chordata > Amphibia > Caudata > Salamandridae > Pleurodeles > Pleurodeles waltl. The sequence continues at coordinate 1,549,322 of NW_027150395.1, forward strand.
ACTGTTGGTCCTATATCTGCTGCACTTCCAGGCCCCAGCATTGCCACCGGTGCAGGACAGCCCACTAGGCCTGGCACCACACAAACACAGACCTCTTCCACCGGTACCCAGACTGCCACAGCTCCATCTGTTGACCCTGCAGCTTTCATCCAAATGGAACGTAAGATGGATAGTGTGTTGCGCAAGTTGAGCCACCTGAGCCGGGATGTGCGCCACATTAACCAGCGTGTTAAGTCTATTAAGAGGACCCTCCGGAGGGCCAACCTTTAGACATTTTTGTATGGACATGATTCCCTCCCCTCCCTCCTCTTTCCTTGTTCTTATAGTTAGTGGGATTAGGGGGCTTAATGTTAGGTTAGTATAGGCTGTTAGTTTAGTTAGTGTTAGTGGGTGGGGGGTGGGGGGGTCCTGATTCTTTCTATTTTTACTTATTAAGTGTGTGGGTGGGTGGGTGGGTGGGGGGCTATGTTGGGGTTTTTGTGTGTTTAAATAAAATAAAAAATCATTTAAAAAAAAATATATATATTTGTTTAGGATAGTATAGTATGTGTTTAGGTTAGTATGTGTTGTCCTCCATGAGTCCCATCTCATAAGGGGGGTGGGGGGTAGATGTTTAGAACTTTTCATTGCATGTGATAAGTAAGTGTAGCTTAGGTTAGTTAGGGACAGTTGTGGGCAATGAGTAGTCTGGGTAGATTAGGGTAGGTAAGATTTTTCCCTCAGTTTCCTCTATTGTGATTAGCATGTAATAAATATTTGGTTAACCTTTAATCGTATGTGTTGAATGGTACTTGATCGTGGGTTTGGATTCAGTGTACATAAATTCGGTACTATTACATTTGTGTCCTATGCTACAAACAAATCACAACTGAGCTGTACGATTGGGAGCTAGCCCAGAGCTACCTTGCAAAGTATCGACCCTTTGTTGCAACCACTAATCCCAGTTAATATGGATGACAATGTGTTTCTGTGTTTCTGTTGATAAGTGTGTTTTCAAAGTCACAAACAGTGCTTCCAGACTTGGCATTGGGGAAACAGTTTTAGGTCTGACTGCAGTGTGATGATCAAGGACGCCCTTATAAGATGAGTTCTCATTGGAACTCTTGTATTCTTGTCTTCATGACTCTCATACATCAATTGTGACACAGTTCAGCATGATTAACTATTTGTATGTAAACTCAGACACCTTCATTTATGCAGTTTTAGTAGTGTTTGCTTAGATTAGTGTGCCATGTTATTTGTGTTATATTTGCATGTTGACCACATTTTGCGGCCACTATTTGGTGACTTAGTTATCCCCTGAAGAAGCATTCTTCTGTCCAACACAGCATGATGGTGTATGGTTTCTCACTTCATCCGATTCGTCCCTCAGGATGGGCAGAGTATTACGCAATCATGGGCACTGTGCAGAGTTCTCTGACTACATAATATCAGGACAGTTGTATTGACAAGCTACGTAATTTGACAGTAGGCACATTTCAGTTATCTACTGCACAGTTGATATGTCACATTATCCAGAGACAGATTTGTTGTGTAAGTGCTATTTATTGAAAAGTGCTGTAGTGCTATCTGTACATTCTCCATGATTGTGAGTCTATTATTGTGACATCTTACATTGTGATCCAACACAAGGGGTTACCAAAATGCTTTTGACATGCTGGGGTTGCTGTTTCAGACAGTGCAGAGGGACAGAAATTGCCTATGAGTAGGAGAGATAAAATCACTGGGCTGGGTGACAAGATATACAGTGGTTTGCAGAACAGTGCTTCAGTACAGTTGTTGCAAGACTGCCAAGTTACAATGCGCATGCCATGTGGCAGGGACTAGTGCTTCCGGGTCATTTTCCTTGTGAATGTGATCTGTTCCATGTCTTCTTCTGATGTGTGTGTTGCCTCCTCTGTCCTTGTTGTTGTTGGTTGTGAAGGGGCAACACACACCTCAGTGTTAGAAGACGTGGAGTCAGACATCCCGCTCGCTGCTCCCTGCTCCCTGAGAAGGTCTTAAGGGCAGTACTGCAGCAAGGAGGATCTGCTGGTTCTTGAGAATAGCCGCCACAACACGATGGTAGGCAGCCAGGTCGGCCCTGAGGGGTTCAATGTTGCATTTGTGCACGTGTTGATAGGATTGCTGTTGTAGGTGTTGGGCCAACTGTATTACAGCTGTGCTGATTTCCTTCTGGGTTTTCTGCAGTTCCTGCAAGTTAGATGTTAGGGCTTGCATAGCTGCTGCCTGATCTGCAGATGACATCATGCACGAACGCATCCCCTCAAGGCTGGCTGCAATAGTTTGCATCCCCACCCGCACCTCCTTGGCCAGCTCCCGCTGTACTCCAACTACAGTTCTCTCAAAGCTGGTGCCAGTGTTGTCTGAGTTCTCAGCTGTATTGGAGCTGGCATGTCTTACAATTGAGGTGGTGGGTGGATCCTCTGCGATGGCTGCTTGTTCTGTGCTCCTCCTTGTGACTGAAGGTGGGGTCTGGAGGGTTTCAAGGACCTTTTGGATAGTCTCCTGGAGAGTGTTTATCGGCTCGTCATCCATGTCATCAGGGAAATCGGGGACAGGCATATCCGCAGAAGATCCATCTTCCTCTGCAATGAAACAGGGTACAATTAGTGTGTCTGTGTTGTGGCAATTGTGATGTGACGTGCCTGCCTTTTGATGAATTCACTTTGTGATCTTGTTTTGTGTTAATTGCTCCAGTCCTTCAGATGGGCAATCTTCCAAGCCTATGGCACACCTGCATGTCACATGTATATTATTGAGTTATTAGACTTGTCAGCATCATCGCCTCTAGGTGTTGGTTTAGGCCAAATAGAAAATTGCCACCTTCTTGTCCTACTCAAGCCTCCGTCTACATCCATTCTCATGGTGAGACCTTTCACTGGCTGTGGGTGTTCTGATGGCCCTGGCAGAACACTTAACAATCTTGACCTGCGTCAATCTCTGATCTTTCACATCCACTTACATGTATTTGACATGTGGCATATCCTATGCATGTCAATGTTATGATCTGATATGGATGCTGACATTGGTAATGTGTACTGCTGATGTTGGGGAATGTGTGTTACATTGGATTGCCCTGATAATCGTATCAGTGTCCTATTTCCTCCTCTGACTGTGCAGGTGTATTTCAGTGACCAGTTACATGTGTCCCCCCCTCAATGCTGTTGTCAGAGCAGTATGACGTTTGGGATGTTGCATTTTTACCCAGGCACAAGATGGACCCTGACATATGCAGCATGGGTGTGTCCTTAGTGCTGTGTAGCTCCATTTGTTGTTTACATTAGTGCTGTGTAGCTCCATTTGTTGTTTACATTGGCTGATGTTTGCGACAACTCTGGGCATTGACATTTGCGAGTACTGGGGCCTTTGTCTTGTTTCAGGGGATTTTTTAACTTTGTCATCCTAAACCCTCTAATTTAGGTGTGTATGATCCATGGGGAGGTGACTGCCATTGGCTACTTGAGCTGCACACAGAGCGTAGCTGGTAGTGGCAACTGTTGTCGCAGTTACATTCCAGTTGTCGGTATGGCTAGAGATAGTTAATAGGGCCCTAGTTAATGTAGGGGGTATGGTGGCTGACGTGTGCCGGGATGTCAGTTTGACGTTGTGCCCTTCCCTCCTGGCGTGGCTTTCCCTTTGCTCCATCGTTGGCATGACAGCATGCCCCGATGGGATTGTTGTTGCTGTTGTGTAATGGTGTGCCCCAGGTCTTCTCAGAACAGGCCATGTCCCCCTGCCGTGCCCCTTTACCCATGCCACTCCATGTATAAGATGACTTCCATGCATCTTGTGGTCGGTATGCCCCCCCGGTTGTAGATGACATTGTTGCATTTTAATTCCCCATGCGATTTACCCTGCATGTGCATTGTCTCCTGTTAGTCTGCGCTGTCCTGTCGTTGAATCCCTGTGACGATCTTCTCAGGGATGACGGCTGCGACCATCTCCTCCATGTGGTCCAGGGCCTCCTGGTGTGCTGGACTCCCACCTCCAGTCTGCAATGCTGCCTTCCTGTTCCTGGCCATCTTTTCCTTGGTCCTGCGCTTGCAGTCATGCCAGCGTTTCTTGCACTCAATTACAGTTCTGCGTACTTCAGACACACTGTTAATCTTGTTGACAATTTGTTGCCATATAGCCTCTCTCCTACTGATTGGCAACTTTGAGGTGACAAATAGTTGGTGCTAGTGTTCCGTCACCTCTTTAACCAGAAATTCCTGTTCCTCGGCACTGTTCTTCTTAAAAGTGTCCTGGTTCTTGTGTGGGTCCTCCTGGCTAGTTCCTGATCTGCTGTCATCTTCCTGGGGTCTGTAGTGGCATCTGGGATCCATTTTGCCTCTCCTATGGTGAAATGGCAGTGTACGTGGCTTTTTTTTTACGCTATTGCATAAAAAAAGGGCGCATATCCGGTTTGTGGGGTCGTAAATCGACCCACAGTCATTTCCGCCGCGTTAACGTCGTTTTGCTTTACGACTTGACGCTGCGGTGTGCGGCAAAAATAATGACTCCCACCTGGGGTTTGCGCCGCCGTATAAATATGATGCCCGCACGGCGCACCAAAATGGCGTTAGCCGGCGGTAATATTTTTGACGCAAAACTGCGCCGGCGCAGTTTTGCATCAAAAAGTATAAATATGGCCCTTAGTTTTTCTTTGATTACCATGGATGTGTTGTTATCGTAGCTGTCAATGATCTGTCATATTGACCAAAACTGGTGATGATGATAAAAGGCTTCATTACTCTTAATATGTCGTGTGTGCCTCTGAAATAACATCCAAAGGTCTGTGTGTAAGGTTGTAAAACAAGATTTAGACTTGGTGCTTTTTGCACTCAATAACGCGTAAGCCTTGGTGGGACTTCAAAGATGTACGGAAACAGTACCAACGTGCCCTTTGCTACTGCTGACAGTGTCGTTTCTTGTCCTTTTCCCAGCTTCCAAACAGCAGGCTTTTAATGGACAACAAGAGGGATTTGTTTCGTCCTATGATTTTGTCGGACCTGAAATGTGTTCTAAATTGTTTCTGAAACTCCTGACATTTTGATGAATTGATATCCTTGCAGAACAATAACAAATGTGGGTAGCTAACCACCACTGGTCATTAAAGAGATGGCACACGGAAATGTATATTTACATATGAAGGAAATTAGCGAAACTAGATTGAATTTGACAATGTCAAGTAAGTCAATCAAGGGCCTGAAAATACAAATGCCTCCTTACATTGGAAATGAATGGGGGATACATCAGTGGAAGTCAATGAGGGACAACGTCCACATAGGCATTATACACAACAGCCATAAAGCAAATATCAGTCTGTATCATCTCACTATGTCTTGATTCTTTCTTCTTTTATTCCATAGACTAAACTGCCAGGTTAAATAGACAAACTGGGTCTTACGTCTGGAACCATTTAGATCAGGAGCTCCTTGACTGTTTAGAAAAGTGGTCTGATCCTGTGGTCCGCGCATCGCCGAGGGCCCATGACTCCTTCTCAGGGAATTCCTGACTGTTTAAAAAATGAAATAATATTAGCAGATTAGTAAAGCTTATGCAAATAAAAAGCAACATGCCAAACAGAAAATTAAAAAATGTCATGCAAATATGAAGACATTTAAGATTGGAGGCTAAAAATTAAGTTGCTATCCTTAAATGGATTTGAAGAAGCAACCAAGTACAGTAAACAGAATAAAGTATGGATGGAGTGTGGGCTCAAGGGAAGTGAAGACAAAGAGAGAACACAATAGGAGCAAAAAATACAAAGCAAAATGCTAGAATCCAGCATATAGCTTTGTCTTTTAGAATTAAAAACAGAATTTAGAAAATCTTAAACCTTCCAAAGTAACTTAAATTTCGATTTTCCAATATTTGCTTTTTAATTTAATTGGATATAGTAGTCATAAAATGGATACATACCCTCTCTCAAAGAGCAACTACATATAAAACTAAGGGGCATATTTATACTTTTGGCTGCAAAACTGCACTAACGCAGCTTTGCATCAAAATGTTTTGTACCGGCTTGCACCATTCTTGAGCACCAGCTTGGCACCATATTTATGGAACGGTGCAAGCCGGTGCAAAGGGTAGGCTAGTGTAAAACAAAAATGGCATCAGCCGGGTAGGGTGGCGGAATGGGAGAAGGGGGTTTTGCACCAAAATATGACATTAGGCACACTAGAATAAAAACAAATGAGTCTAACCAGCCTAGCATCTTTTTCAGATGCAAAACCATCCATACCACATGACTCCTGTCTTAGAAAAGACAGGAGTCATGCCCACCACCCCAATGGTCAGCACAGGGGACCAGGGTCACCTGGGCATGGCCATTGCACCCAGTGCCATGTAGGGGTGCCCATTTCAGGGCCCCCAATGACACTAAAAAAAACATACTTACCTGTAGTCACCTATACTTACCTGGGATGGGGTCCCCCATCCACCACTATCCCACTGGTGTGGGTGAGGGTGTCCCTGGGGCCTAGGAGGGCACCTGTGGGCTTATTCCATGGTGTTACACCATGGAAATAGGCCCACAGGTCCCCTTACGCCTGCCCTCACCAAGGCGTTAAATACTGGTGCAAAACAAGCTTTGTACCATTATTTGACCTCTCCTCCCCATGTGGGTGATTTTAACACAGGGGGATTAATATGGCGCTAAGGCCATAGAGTCATTTTTTGCATGGTAACACCTACATTGCATCTCATTGTCACATGGTAGGTTTCTATGTCCAAAAAATGACTTTAACTCCATAACTTTAGTGCTAGACGGGTCTAGAGCCAAAGTATAAATATGGAGTTAGTTTTGCACTGAATTTGGGCCAAAAAAAGATGCAAATTTTGTGCAAAACAAGTATAAATTTGCACATAAGCCCCTTAAAATGACCTCAAAAAGCAATCAAAGAGAGTTTTATTTACCACACCAGTTGGTGTTTGTTGGTATTTACGGATAAAGTTTCAAGCTGCTTTATCCAGTAAAGGGGTTGCAGCTTCACAAAACATAAAAACACATCATACTCTTTGCATATGGATTACAAATCCAACGGGGATATTATCTTCAAAAGAGGCCAAATGATAAAATGTTATTTCAGAGGCCTTAAAACAAATCTGCATTGTGTCTGCAGTTCATTTCTGGTACTAATTATGTGACAGTGTTCACTTCAAGTGATTGGTTCTGCCCAGAAAGTGGTCATAACAGGGGGAAGGACCCTGCACCTGATTGGAGAACCAGGACACCCCTTTTTTCACCCAGGAGCAAGGATAAAACTGGCAGACCTGCACTCACACCTCAGATCCCTACCAGGAAGAACTACAGGAGAAGAAGGACTGCCCTGCGGGACCCCTGACCTTCACCTGGACACTGCACTCTGGAGGACTGCACCAGCTGGATACTTGGGCTTCACCACAAGAAGGACTTTGCCTGGCTTCAACTGGTTCACAGAGGGACTCCCTGTTTGCTACAGCTGAAAGCTTGCTAACCAGAGTCCCCTGCACCAACTCCTGAAGAAGCGGACTAGCTGACCACTGTCCAGTGTCTGTTTTGGAGTTTGCACCAGGTGCATTCCGGGACTTGTAGTCCGCACCCTCAAGGAGCATCTCAGAGCTTCTGGAACCTTGAGGTGAGTTGTGCCTGTATTGTCGCTAGGCTGCAGATTGTGCACCAGTGCAGGCAGAGGACAGGACAGATATTGTCCATTTCTCCCTCTCCATTTCATGCAGCACAGCACAGCTAATTGTTTTGCTGCATTTCATGAAAAATGGATAAATCTGGCTCAAACAGACAATGTACAAATATATATATGAAGAGGTAATAGTGGGAACTGTTAGAAACAGGGTCTCTGGTTGCCAGTCATTTTACACCCTTCCCAAGTAGGGACCCTCCCTCTAGTCAGGGTAAGGGAGATACCCATCTCAGATAATCCCTAATAACCCCCTTGGCAGCTGCCAGACTTATCTCAGAAGCGATGTGCAAAGCATTTGCACATAATACACAGTAATAAAGTGAAAACCCTACAAAAGGACACCATACCAGTGTTAACAAAATAGCCAATATGTATCTGTGTAAAACAAGACCAAAATTAGAAAAATGCAACATACAGTAATAAAGATATTAATTTTGCAAGAATTACCTAAAAAACAGTTCCTTGAAGTCAATAGCTCCATCTGGGGATGTCATGACGTTGTGAACAACAAATCCAACAGTTCAGGCCAACTGTGGGACCACGGGCCATCTGCGGTGTAGAGAAGACCTGCAAACAGTACCTTGGAAATGTACGACGTCGTGGCCCTCACAATGAGTTCAGGAGTGTGGTGTCGCTGGTGTCGGCAGGCATCAGCGGGCATCAATTCCAGAGGCTGGTGCAGGGGTCATTGGGCCCTTGAAGTCACATGCATTGCAAATTGAACTATTGGCTGATGACAAAGTCAGGTGCGCTGGTGTTGATGGCATCAGAGCTGCGGTGAGAAGTGGGAAGATCGATGTGCGGTGCGCACAGGTCACAGTGCAGGCAGCAGCTCAGTGACAGCATCCTTGAACGTTGGTGAGACCAAGGCTGCATTGTGAAGGGAGGTGGTGTGATGTGCGTCACCTCCAGGTCACGCTGCAGGCAGTGGCGTTGTTGTTGCTGGAGTCGATGGTGCTGGCATCAGTGGGTTGGGGCTGCAGTGCGGGACGGGACAGTGCTATGTGTGCATCACAAGCGGTGTCCTTAGCCCACGGTGCAGGCAGCTGCGTCGGTGTCAGCATAGAGCGGCGGCGTCGGGTATACCAAGGCTGCAGTGTGAGCAAGGCAATGTGCAGGGTGGGTCACGGTGCAAGGAGCAGCTCGGTGACGGTATCAGGTGGCGGTGAGACCAGGGTTACGGTGCAAAGATGGCATGGCTCCGTGTGTTCACGGTGCAGGCAGCAGTGGTGTTCATGCCGTGGTGGTGGTTTTTCTTCTGTTGCAGCACAAAACGCACAATTCCCAGTGCTGTAGGCAGATGATATCCTGAGACTTCCAACAGGAAGCCATCTCTACTTAAAGCCCTTGGAGAAACTCCACAAGCAGGATACAGAGCAAAGTATAGTCCTTGTCCTCTTTAAGGCAGAATCAGCAACTGCAGGCCATCACAACAAAGCACACACAGCAAAGGGGCAGCACTCCTCCTCCAGCTCTTCAACTCTTCTCCTTGGCAGAGGTTCCTCTTGATCCAGAAGCATTCTAAAACTCTGGGGTTTTGGTTCCACTACTTATGATAATTTATGCCTTTGAAGTAGGCAAACTTCAAAGGAAAGTCTCTGTTGTTTACAAGATCCTGCCTTGCCCAAGTGGGGCCCCAGACACACTTTAGGGTGTTGGAGACTGCATTGCATGAAGACAGGCACAGCCCTTTCAGGTGCAGGTGTCAGCTTCTCCCTCCATACTCTAGACCAGGAAGACTCATCCGGATATGCAGGAAACACCTCAGCCACCTTTGTGTCACTGTCTAGAGGAAATTTACAAACAGCTCAACTGTCAGTATGACCCGGACATGGATTCCACAGACAGGCAGACACAGAATGGTTAAGCAAGAAAATGCCCACTTTCTAAAAGTGTCATTTTCAAACAGATAATCTAAAAAACAACTCTACAAAAATATGTATTTTTAAATTGTGAGATCAGAGACTCCACACTCCACATCTCTATCTGCTCCCAATGGGAAATTACACTCAAGAGGAATTTAAATGCAATCCCCATGTTAACCTATGGGAGAGATAAGCCTTCCAAAAGTGAAACCTGAATTTGGCAGTATTTCATTATCAAGACAAGTAACACACCCCAGTACATGTCCTATCTTTTAAATACTTTTAAATACACAGCACCCTGCCCATGGGGCTACCTTGGGCCTACCTTAGGGGTAAATTATATGTAGTAAAAGAGAAGGTTTGGACCTGGAAAGTGGGTACACTTGCCAGGTCGAATTGGCAGTACAAATCTACACACACAGACACTGCAGAGTCAGGTCTGAGACATGTTTACAGGGTTACTCATGTGGGTGGCACAATCACTGCTGCAGACCCACTAGTAGCATTAGAAATACAGGCCCTGGGAACACATACTGCACTTTACTAGGGACTTACTAGTATATCAAATATGCCAATTATGGATAAACCAATCACCAATGCAATTTACACAAGGAACACTTGCACTTTAGCACTCATCAGCAGTAGTAAAGTGTGCAGAGACAATAAACCAGTAAAAACAGAGTCCAGCATACCATAAAAACAGGAGGTCAGAAGGTAAAAAGAGAGGGAAAACACGCCAAAAGATGCCAGGTCTAACAGGAACCCATTGGCCTAAGGTTAGGCTATATCAATGAATATATTAATTGCCATCTATTTCAAAGGTGCTTACATTTTATAATAGAGAAAACAAATGAAATTGAGGATTGTTTATACATTACGAACACAACATGCATCAATTGTACATCACAAACGCAAACATCAAAGACAAATCAAATGGACATCGTTCAATATAACAAATTAGTTAACATTTTCTGTAGTCTTCCACCTATTTTCTATATGATTGCGTCCTATTTATTTTGTTAATGCAGTCCCTGTGGGAGGTAGTCCTTGAGGAGAACATGGCAAGCAGGAAAGAATTGTCTTCTAATGTCTAAAGCAGGTATACACACCTTTAAAATGGGTTTAACTCAGTTTTAGGACCTGGGTGGCTTCTCCAAGAAAAGTGTCAATGTGTTTTGGCCCCTAGATTTCATGCCTTTGTTTCCCCACGCATGCTGTCCTACTGAAATGAGGTAATGCCCCTAAAAAACAAGTCTGGCCAGTTCTGAGATTGGGTACCCTCCTGCAGAGTGGCAAGAGGCAGCTTACTAGGGGTCAAATCACCATCAAAGACTCGAACCTGCTTACTAGCAACCTGCCCACTGTCATAGTCTGAGCCTGGACTTTGGAATGCTCATCTGCTATGCTGGTAAACTCTTGTATCCCACACCAAGTAGGCTAGAGGTGTAAGACTTGAAATTAACTCCTCAACCCTTAAGGCAAGTAACTGCTAGCCAGCCGAGCATATTGTTCTCTTCCAGAGAAGTATTTCACGCCTCATCAAAGAGATAATTACTGCCAATGAAAAGAAGGGCATAAGAGGACAGAATGAATTGCTGTCCAGGTTTTAAACAGTGAAATGGAGGTTCAAAATTATTTTGCAGCATATTTAACAAACATCTATTTTGATGACTGAATTCAATTTTTTACATCAGAGCATTTGTGATATATGTAGCTACTTCGTAACCCAGCTTATGGAAAATATGAGTTTATCTTTCTTTAAGTACGCTTTTACTATAGAGAAGAGCTACCACAACCTATGCAATACAGGATGTTTGGTCACTTCAGACGCATGCCAATCCTAATATTAGGCATGTTTCCCTTTTTATATTGCCCACTAATGACACTACATAAGGGTAAATGAGCTAATATGAATAATTGGTCTTTTAACATGCGAAAATGGTTTCTATTGACATGTGATGCTTAATCTTTGGGTACAGCCATATAGGCTTGATATTGAGGTATTGAAACTGTACTTTTAAAGTAACAAATGTGGATGATTTAAAATTTCACAGCACCTCTCATGTATGCCATTGTTGCCCTACCTGTACCCTGTAGTTGGGACCTTACTGAAAGGGCAATTATTCCAATGAGAAAGATAAACATTTGGCAATTTTTAGGAGACAGAGCACACAATGGTGATTATTGAGAGGTATCCCAGACCTCATATCAGGATACCAGCACACTGAGTCACCCAAAATGATAGAACATACAAACATGTCTACTTTGTGACAGGTATTTGTAGAAGTAAATACATGAAGTATAGCTACTTCACCTCAATAGCTAATGATAGTTGAGACTGCCAGGAACACCTTTCTACACATGTTCTAATTATAGAAGGTTGAGTGGCGCTGATAAAACTCACAGAAGTTAAGTAGGAGGAAGGATGCACTGTTTTGTAAATGAATCGATGGGCTGAGACACAAGAGTGGCTTGTGGTAGGTCATATAAAAAAACAGCACTATGGAGCCTGTAGGAAGGCAAGGAAGTTGTGCCAGAAACAGCTAATTGAATTAAGGTTGATTCATACTCAGCATATTCTCTTTGATATGCAAACCTAAGTGGTTGCAAACTTTCCTCAGCCATACTAGCATAGCAGGTGCCTGACCAAGCTCCTCGTTACAGGTTTGCTAGGTTGTGGTACAACAATACAGTCCTTAATCATCCGCAATAGGAGATTCTGGCTGTTATCTATCACAGAAAAATCTGGCAATTACATGTTTGGAATCCTGAGTGTGTACCTGGTCATTTTTTGCTCATTTTTCCCTGATACTTGGGACAAATTGGCTGACATCTTTCTCTACACCGTCAAACACACTCTCTATCCATACCTACAGCACACACTTACACAACATGCCCCCCCACAGGAAATGGAACCATACCACAGAAGAGCAACTCGTCAGCACCCTCAGCAACTCACCGTCCCCCCAACACAACAGATGCCAACACCTCTGCATGCAACCTCCACAAATGGATCACCGGCTGCGCTAAATCCTTAGCTCCTCTCTTAACGACCACAGAGATAAACTTTTTCAAGAAAGCCAGCTAGTTCACCCCACATTCCAGGAATCAAAGCACACCTGCAGGAGGCTGCAAATCCCCAAAATACCTTGCAACCTTCAAATCTGCCACAAGATCCAACAATGGCTTCATCAGATCCACCAGGAAAACTCCCCTGCAGGACTGCATCAACACCACCACGCACAACACTAAAGAACTCTTCAAGGTCATCAAAGAATTCGCCAAGCCACAAGCTGAGACCACTAACATCCTTCCATCTCAGGATCTCTACAACAGACTAGCCACCTTCTTCCACTGGAAAATCAAAGACATCTACAACAGCTTCGGACCCCAAGACTCTCTTGACTCACCAAGAATACCCCTATCAGGATCCACTGAACCCCCACGACTCCTACATGCCTAGACCCCCCTCACGATGGATGAGACTCACTCCATCATGAGTAGCATCCACTCTGGAACCCCTACCAACCCCTGCCCCCACTACATCTTCAACAAGGCCGGAGCCTCAATTGCACCCGAACTCTGTAAGACCATCAACTGCTCCCTAGAATCAGAAATCATGCCAGAGGACTGGAAGCACGACAAGATCCGCCTACGTCTGAAGAAACCCATAGCTGACCCAACAGATCTCAAGAACTACCACCCCATCTTGCTGCTGCCCTTTCCAACTAAGGTTGCTGAGAAAGCAATCAACATTCTACTTCACCAACAAATCAAGGACAACACCCTGGACATCTCCCAATGACAACCGCTCCCTCCTTGACAGCGGCCAAACAGCAGCCCCTATCCTACTACATCTTTCAACTGTCTTCGATACAGGGTCCCATCATACTCTATGTGCCAGACTCCACACAGCAGGCATACGCAGCAAGGCCCTTCGATGGATACACTCCTTCCTGACAGGCAGAACACAGAAAGTCAGGCTCCGACACACCTGTAAGAACCTACAGATATTTGCTGTTGAGTACCCCAAGGATCGTCGTTGAACCCCACGCCGTTCAACATCTACATGACCCTGCTTGCCCCATCAGGAACTATGGCATGAATATTGTCTCCTACACTGATGACACCCAGCTGATCAGCTCCCTGACCAAGAACCCCTCAACAGCAAAGAGGAATTTCAGAGATGGAATGGAAACAGTCAGCACCTGGTTGAGGGAGAGCTGTCTTAAGCTGAACTCTGACAATAACCAGATCCTGATTCTGGGACGTTCCTCTACAGCCTGGGACTACTCCTGGTTGCCTTCAACACTCGGGAGGCACCCCACCCCCACAGACCATGCATGAAAACTCTGCGCCATCCTCGACTCAGTGCTCACCATCATCAGACAGGTCAACTCCTTTGCATCCACTGACTTCCACACCCTCTGGCTCCTACAGAAGATTTTCAAATGGATACCAACCGACTGCCAAAAACACAGGACACACGCTCTAATCACAGGCAGACTTGACTACGGCAACACCCTCTATGCCGGAACCTCCGAGAAGAACCTGAGCAAGCTGCAACAAATTCAGAACGCCGCCGCCAGACTCGTCCTGAACATCCCCCGCCGAGAACACATCACAGAGCACCTGAAAGACCTCTACTGGCTCACCGTCGAGAAAAGGATCAACTTGAAACTCCATGTACATGCCTACAAAGCCCTCTACAACATCAGACCCAGCTAACTCAACCATCACATCACCTGGTATTCCCCTTCCAGACCTCTCTGCTAATCCCAGCAGTCGCTCATGAATTTACTCTTCAAAAAGAAATCCTCAGCTGGAGGAAGATCTTTTCACTTACCTGGCAGCAAAAGGTTGGAACACCTTACCTCTTCACCTCAGACAGTCACCATTGCTACCTCAATTCAAGAACCTCAAGACCTGGCTCTTCGACTGAACCCTGAAAACATACCCCTCAGCACCTTGAGACCCTTTAGGTGAATAGCGCATTCTAAAAATATTTGATTGATTGATTGAATCCGTTTTTGAATAAACACAATCCAGCATCATCCAAAGCATTCTCAGGACTTGGTGTCACTGAACCTCTTGGTGACAAAAGCAACAAGTGATGGAAAATGATCCTATTATACATTTTGTTCCAGCTTCCTTTCATTAGTGTACCACTGTAGAAATTGACCAGCCACATTTAAATTAGTCTGGACCCTGTCCTGAAAGAAAATTACAAGGTGCACTGCTAGGTTACATTCCATCTATGAAAGACAGAAGCATCCCCATACCTATTTCAGCCGTATTTGAGATCATCTCCTATGTGCAGATTGACTACAGCTAGGTTTAACCAGCCTACCAAGTGACATCACCACTTAGGTGTAGCTTGACTGCAGCTAGGCATATCCATCCTGCTTAAAATGATACACTGGGGAAAGCAAAATGTAGTGGTTGGAGTGGTTGAATTCATCTTATTAACTTTATATTACTCTTACTGATTCCACTGATTGGATGAGATGTGCTAAGATAGGGTTCACAAAAAGTGGAGGCATTTTACATCCACTTTTTGAGAATTCTAAGGCATATTGAAAACTGACCTATGTACTAATAGGTTGGTTTACAACATACTGAATCGCAGTGGGTCACAATACGAATATACTTCATGGATATGAATAAAATACTTCATAAATATTGGTGAGGCAAGTCAATCAATCAATCAATCAGTCATTTGTAGAGTGCGCTACTCACCTGCTAGGGTCTCAAGGCGCTGAGGAGGGGTGGCGGAGGAGCTACTGCTTGAACAGCCAGGTCTTGAGGCGCTTTCTGAAGGTCAGCAGGTCCTGGGTCTGTCATAGGTGGATGGGGAGGGAGTTCCAGGTCTTTGCAGAGAGGTGGGAGAACGATCTGCCACCGGCTGTAGTTCGGTGGATGCGAGGAACGGTGGCGAGGGCGAGGTTGGTGGAGCGGAGTTGACGGTTAGTAGTGTAGAAGGTGAGTCGCTCATTGAGGTAAGCAGGGCTGGTGTTGTGGAGTGCTTTGTGAGCGTAGGTGAGGAGCTTGAAGGTGATCATCTTGTTGACGGGGAGCCAGTGTAGATCTCTGAGGTGGGCTGAGATGTGGTTGCGGCGTGGGATGTTGAGGATGAGTCGTGCAGAGGCGTTCTGTATACGTTGCAGTCTTTTCTGGAGCTTGGCCGTGGTTCCCACGTAGAGAGCATTGCCGTAGCCCAGTCTGCTGCTGACGAGGGCTGGATGACCTTCCTTCTGGTTTCAGTGGGGATCCACCTGAAGATCTTGCGGAGCATGCGGAGCGTGTTGAAGCAGGAAGATGAGACGGCGTTGACTTGCTGGGTCATGGTGAGCGGTGAGACCAGGATCAATCCTAGGTTGCGTGCGTGGTTGGTGGGCATCCGTGCGGTTCTTAAGGTGGCCGGCCACCAGAAGTTGTCCCAGGCGGAGGGGTTGAAGCTGAGGATGAGTATCTCCGTCTTGTCTTAGTTCAGTTTCAGGCGGCTGCTCTCCATTCAGTTGCCGATGGTCTTTATTCCGTTGTGGAGGTTGGTTTTGGCGGTGGCGGGATCCTTGATGAGTGAGAGAATCAGCTTGGTGTCATCAGCGTATGAGATGATGTTGAGGTTGGGTGATCAGATGATGTTGGGGAGCGGTGCCATGTAGATGTTAAAAAGGGTCGGGCTGAGTGAGGATCCTCGGGGAACGCCACAGATGGTCTCAGTGGCTTCAGATAGGAAGGGAGGGAGGTGGTCTCTTTGGGTTCTGCCGAAGAGGAAGGATGTGATCCAGTCCAGAAAATTACAAGGTGCACTGCTAGGTTATATTCCATCAATGAAAGACAGAAGCATCCCCATACCTATTTCAGCTGTATTTGAGATCATCTCCTATGTGCAGATTGACTACAGCTAGGTTTAACCCGTTCTGTGCCTTGGACGAGGTGACCTCGTCTAAGGCTACAGTTCCCCTGTGCCTTGGACGAGGTCACCTCGTCCAGGGCACAGGGGAACTTGGGGGAGCACTAGCGCGCCCCCCTGTGCACCTCCCTCCCCCCCAAGGCGGGATGGAAGGGGAAGACCTTCCCCTTCCACCCCCGGCAATCCGATGATGTCAGCGCACGCACTGCGCGCTGATGTCATCAAGTGTTGCCAGACGCGCTGAAAGCCATTTGCTTCCAGCGCGTCGAGGGGGAAAGGACCCATAAGGTGAGTCCTTTACGTTTTTGGGGTTTTGGGGGGTGGAAAACAGACATGGGGAAAGGAAAGGGTTTTTCCTTTCCCCCTGTGCCTGTTGTGGAGCAGGAATCTCCACTAGACGCCAGGGATTTTCTTGGCCATGTTTCTTTTGGGGGTCCATTTTTTTTAGTATTTCTCCCCCGGGGGTGAAATCCACTAGACACCAGGGATTTTGTTTTGTTTTTTTATTTTGGGGCGCCCCACCCTGGGGGTCAATTTTTTTTTTGTGTTTGGCCCCCCCCTGGGGGCAGATCGCCTTTTTTTCGGTGGATCTGCCCCCGGGGGGGGGGGGGTGAAATCCACTAGACACCAGGGATTTTGTTTTGTTTTTCTTTTTTGGGGGTGACCCCTTGGGCAAGGGTCGCCCCCCCCGGGGGTCAATTTTTTTTAGTATTTGGCCCCCCTCAGGGGCCAGATCCGCTGATTTTTCGGCGGATCAGCCCCAGGGGGGGCGAAATCCACTAGACACCAGGGATTTATTTTTAGTGTAAAGTTTCTTTTGGGGGCGACCCCTTGGGTAAGGGTTGCCCCACTGGGGGGCTATTTTTTTTAGGATTTCGCGAGTCCCTTTCCCTCATCTCTTTCTTTCTCCTTTTTCTTTCTTTCATCTCTTTCTCTTTTTCTCATTTCCTTCCGTTTCTTTCTTGGCTTTTTTCTCTTCTCTTTCTTATTCTTTCTATTTTCCCTTTTCCTTCTTTGTTTTTCACCTTTCCCGGCTTTCCCCTTTTTCTATTATGGATTGCCCACTATCATCTCCACTTTTTTCCCTCCCTTGTCCTATCCTTTCTGTTTCCCCTGTTTCAGCCTTCCCCTTCATCACCTTATCTGTGTGTGCTGCGTGTCTCTGTCTCTCCCTGCATCCACTTTCGATTAGGTCACTCTGGCCATTTCTTTTCTGGACCCTGATAGATGCCCCTTTCACCTCTCCCTTTCTTTCCCCCTTTCACTCTACTCACTCGAGACCTGTTCTTTCCTTTTTGTATTTCTCTGTCTACCTTCATACGGTTTCTTCCCTTCTGTTTTTCCTCGAACCTTAGAGTCTGAGTATAAGGGGACGCTCCCTCTCCAGGATACCAGAGGCCACTAGCCTCTGTTGTTAGGGTAAGAAATTGCCTTCCCTTGCTTGTTGTCCTCCACATATCTGCGCGCAAAGCCAGTATTGATGCGATTGCTATGCTTAAAATGCAACCAGAACTCCTGCGTCTTGCATGAATTATGTCACGTGTGCTGTGGTTTGCTGTGTATTACCTTCTCACTGCCTTTTTTGGTCGGTTTTATTCCATTTACTGTAGGTCCTCCCCAGGTATTCCCTTGGTAAAGGTAGGCCCCTCCTTCACCCTTTTCTAGTGTTATTATTTATGCAGCGCTCACGAAGCATATGCAACAGGGATCCAACGCCCTGATGAATGCCCAGAGACCTTCCAGAGCTCAATTTCAAGGGCAGAAACATGTCGGCTACTTCATTTAGATAGGTGACCTTGTGAGTCCTTGCTCTCACACCGGTTCCCCAGTCCTTTTTAATCACACCACACAGAACCCTCTATTAAAACTCACACAGGTATCTGAGTAGGTGTTTTTATTTCCTAACATAGCTGGATCCCTTTTCCAGAAATTAAATTAATTTACTCACTCCCTCCTGTTCTTTTAACAGTGAGGTTGAGTCCGCCCAGGTGGCACTGTCCTACCTGGGTGGGGCTAGGTGGTCATATGATGAAGCATGACACTATATAGTGTGTGAGACCACCTAGTCCGTAAAGGAAATCCCCCTTCCAGACAACACACCACACCACAGGTCACCCACATTTCGCCTCTAGTTGAGGGTCACGAGAGGTCTAGTGTTACAATTGGTACACTACCGACCCACCTTCATTACAAGAACCCCGTACTCTCAGTTGTGATTTAGTATTGTTTATGGGAGCCGAGTACGGTTGTGTTTTTCCTCTGTCCCCCTTTCTCCCATATATACTCTCTCTTAGTGTAATGTTATTTTTTAAAACTAGACACCCCAAGGATTCCAGGGAGGTATGACTTGCGTGGCTCCCCCAACATTTTCTTACTCAGACTCCTCTGTAAACCTCAAAATTTGCATTAAAAAAGCATATTTTCCTGACTTTTCTTAGTAGGATCACCGCTCCAGCACAAAATTCCTACTCCCCAGTTTTCCCCTCAGTCTCCCAAGTAAAATGACACCTCACTTATGTGGGTCCCCAAAGCAGAGTCCGTCTAAAGATGTATAAAAGCATATGTCCTTATAAACTCGCTGTGCTATCCCCTCTATCTCTACAAGTTGTGGGCCTTATTCTGTTGCAGGCACCTGGCCCAAGTGAGGTATCATTTTTATCGGGAGACTTGGGGGAACGCTGGGTGGAAGGATATCTGTGGCTCCTCTCACATTCCAGAATTTTCTGTCACCGAAATGTGAGGAACATGTGTTATTTTAGCCAAATTTTGAGGTTTGCAAAGGATTCTGGGTAACAGAACCTGGCCAGAGACCCACAAGTCACCCCATCTTGGATTCCCATAGGTCTCTAGTTTTCAAAAATGCACAGGTTTGGTAGGTTTCCCTAGGAGCTGGCTGAGCTAGAGGCCAAAATCTACAGGTAGGCACTTCGCCAAAAACACCTCTGTTTTCTTTCCAAAAATTGGATGTGTCCATGTTGCGCTTTGGGGCGTTTCCTGTCGCGGACGCTAGGCCTACCCACACATGTGAGGTATCATTTTTATCGGGAGACTTGGGGGAAAGCTGGGTGGAAGGAAATTTGTGGCTCCTCTCAGATTCCAGAACTTTCTGCCACAGAAATGTGAGGAACATGTGTTTTTTTAGCCAAATTTTGATGTTTGCAAAGGATTCTGGGTAATAGAACCTGATCAGAGCCCCACAAGTCACCCCATCTTGGATTCCCCTAGGTCTCTAGTTTTCAAAAATGCACAGGTTTGGTAGGTTTCCCTAGGTGCCGGCTGAGCTAGAGGCCAAAATCTACAGGTAGGCAATTTGCAAAAAACACCTCTGTTTTCTTTAAAAAAATTGGATGTGTCCACGTTGCGCTTTGGGGCATTTCCTGTCGCGGGCGCTAGGCCTACCCACACAAGTGAGGTATAATTTTTATCGGGAGACTTGGGGGAACGCTGGGTGGAAGGAAATTTGTGGCTCCTATCAGATTCCAGAACTTTCTGCCACAGAAATGTGAGGAACATGTGTTTTTTTAGCCACATTTTGAGGTTTGCAAAGGATTCTGGGTAACAGAACCTGGTCAGAGCCCCACAAGTCACCCCATCTTGGATTCCCCTAGGTATCTAGTTTTCAAAAATGCACAGGTTTGGTAGGTTTCCCTAGGTGCCGGCTAAGCTAGAGGCCAAAATCTACAGGTATGCACTTTGCAAAAAACACCTCTGTTTTCTTTCAAAAAATTGGATGTGTCCACGTTGCGCTTTGGGGCATTTCCTGTCGCAGGCGCTAGGCCTACCCACACAAGTGAGGTATCATTTTTATCGGCAGACTTGGGGGAACGCTGGGTGGAAGGAAATTTGTGGCTCCTCTCAGATTCCAGAACTTTCTGCCACAGAAATATGAGGAACATGTGTTTTTTTAGCCAAATTTTGAGGTTTGCAAAGGATTCTGGGTAACAGAACCTGGTCAGAGCCCCACAAGTCACCCCATCTTGGATTCCCCTAGGTCTCTAGTTTTAAAAAATGCACAGGTTTGGTAGGTTTTCCTAGGTGCTGGCTGAGCTAGAGGCCAAAATCTACAGGTAGGCACTTTGCAAAAAACACCTCTGTTTTCTTTCAAAAAATTGGATGTGTCCACGTTGCGCTTTGGGGCGTTACCTGTCTCGGGCGCTAAGCCTACCCACACAAGTGAGGTATCATTTTTATCGGGAGACTTGGGGGAACGCTGGGTGGAAGGAAATTTGTGGCTCCTCTCAGATTCCAGAACTTTCTGCCACAGAAATATGAGGAACATGTGTTTTTTTAGCCAAATTTTGAGGTTTGCAAAGGATTCTGGGTAACAGAACCTGGTCAGAGCCCCACAAGTCACCCTATCTTGGATTCCCCTAGGTCTCTAGTTTTAAAAAATGCACAGGTTTGGTAGGTTTTCCTAGGTGTCGGCTGAGCTAGAGGCCAAATTCTACAGGTAGGCACTTTGCAAAAAACACCTCTGTTTTCTTTAAAAAAATTGGATGTGTCCACATTGCGCTTTGGGGCGTTTCCTGTCGCGGGCGCTAGGCCTACCCACACAAGTGAGGTATCATTTTTATCGGGAGACTTGGGGGAACGCTGGGTGGAAGGAAATGTGTGGCTCCTCTCAGATTCCAGAACTTTCTGCCACCGAAATGTGAGGAACATGTGTTATTTTAGCCAAATTTTGAGGTTTGCAAAGGATTCTGGGTAACAGAACCTGGTCAGAGCCCCACAAGTCACCCCATCTTGGATTCCCCTAGGTCTCTAGTTTTAAAAAATGCACAGGTTTGGTAGGTTTCCCTAGGTGCTGGCTGAGCTAGAGGCCAAAATCTACAGGTAGGCACTTCGCAAAAAACACCTCTGTTTTCTTTCCAAAAATTGGATGTGTCCATGTTGCGCTTTGGGGCGTTTCCTGTCGCGGGCGCAAGGCCTACCCACACAAGTGAGGTATCATTTTTATCAGGAGACTTGGGGGAACGCTGGGTGGAAGGAAATTTGTGGCTCCTCTCAGATTCCAGAACTTTCTGCCACAGAAATGTGAGGAAAATGTGTTTTTTTAGCCAACTTTTGAGGTTTTTCAAAGGATTCTGGGTAACAGAACCTGGTCAGAGCCCCACAAGTCACCCATCTTGGATTCCCCTAGGTCTCTAGTTTTCAAAAATGCACAGGTTTGGTAGGTTTCCCTAGGTGCCGGCTGAGCTAGAGGCCAAAATATACAGGTAGGCACTATGCAAAAAACACCCCTGTTTTCTTTAAAAAAATTGGATGTGTCCACGTTGTGCTTTGGGGCGTTTCCTGTCGCGAGCGCTAGGCCTAACCACACAAGTGAGGTATCATTTTTATCAGGAGACTTCGGGTAACGCTGGGTGGAAGGAAATTTGTGGCTCCTCTCAGATTCCAGAACTTTCTGCCACAGAAATGTGAGGAAAATGTGTTTTTATAGCCAACTTTTGAGGTTTGCAAAGGATTCTGGGTAACAGAACCTGGTCAGAGGCCCACAAGTCACCCATATTGGATTCCCCTAGGTCTCTCGTTTTCAAAAATGCACAGGTTTGGTAGGTTTCCCTAGGTGCCGGCTGAGCTAGAGGCCAAAATATACAGGTAGGCACTTTGCAAAAAACACCTCTGTTTTCTTTCAAAAAATTGGATATGTCCACGTTGCGCTTTGGGGCATTTCCTGTCGTGGGCGCTAGGTCTACCCACACAAGTGAGGTATCATTTTTATCAGGAGACTTCGGGTAACGCTGGGTGGAAGGAAATTTGTGGCTCCTCTCAGATTCCAGAACTTTCTGCCACAGAAATGTGAGGAAAATGTGTTTTTATAGCCAACTTTTGAGGTTTGCAAAGGATTCTGGGTAACAGAACCTGGTCAGAGCCCCACAAGTCACCCCATCTTGGATTCCCCCAGGTCTCTAGTTTTCAAAAATGCACAGGCTTGGTAGGTTTCCCTAGGTGCCGGCTGAACTAGAGGCCAAAATCTACAGGTAAGCACTTTGCAAAAAACACCTCTGTTTTCTTTCAAAAAATTGGATGTGTCCACGTTGCGCTTTGGGGCATTTCCTGTCGCAGGCGCTAGGCATACCCACACAAGTGAGGTATCATTTTTATCGGGAGACTTTGGGTAACATAGATTAGTAAAACAAGTGTTATTCTCCCTTGTCTTTTTCTACATTTTTTCCAAATATAGGAGAGTGTGTAAAAAAGACATCTATTTGAGAAATGCCCTGTAATTCACATGCTAGTATGGTCACCCCGGAATTCAGAGATGTGCAAATAACCACTGCTCCTCAACACCTTATCTTGTGCCCGTTTCGGAAATACAAAGGTTTTCTTGATAGCTATTTTTTACTCTTTATATTTCAGCAAATGAATTGCTGTATACCCGGTATAGAATGAAAACGCACTGCAGGGTGCAGCTCATTTATTGGCTCTGGGTACCTAGGGTTCTTGATGAACCTACAAGCCCTATATATCCCCGCAACCAGAGGAGTCCAGCAGACGTAACGGTATATTGCTTTCGATAATCTGACATTGCAGGGAAAAGTTACAGAGTAAAACGTAAAGAAAAATTGATGTTTTTTTCACCTCAATTTCAAAATTTTTCTTTTTCAGTTGTTATTTTCTGCAGGAAACCCTTTTAGGATCTGCACAAATGACCCCTTGCTGTATTCAGAATTGTGTCTACTTTTCAGAAATGTTTAGGTTTCTGGGATCCAGCATTGGTTTCATGCCCATTTCTGTCACTGATTGGAAGGAGGCTGAAAGCACAAAAAATCGCAAAAATGGGGTATGTCCCAGTAAAATGCCAAAATTGGGTTGAAAAATTGGGTTTTCTGATTCAAGTCCACCTGTTCCTGAAGGCTGGGAAGCTGCTGAGTTTAGCACCACAAACCCTTTGTTGATGCCATTTTCAGGGGAAAAACCACAAGCCTTCTTCTGCAGCCACTTTTTCCCATTTTTTTGAAAAAAACAAAATTTTCACTGTATTTTGGCTAATTTCTTGGCCTCCTTCAGGGGAACCCACAAAGTCTGGGTACCTCTAGAATCCCTAGGATGTTGGAAAAAAGGACGCAAATTTGGCTTGGTTAGCTTATTTGGACAAAAAGTTATGAAGGCCTAAGCGCGAACTGTCCAAATAGGCATTACAAGGCCTGGCACAGGAGGGGGAAAAGGCCTGGCAGCGAAGGGGTTAATCAGCCTACCAAGTGACATCATCACTTAGGTGTAGCTTGACTGCACCTAGGCATATCCATCCTGCTTAAAATGATACACTGGGAAAAGCAAAATGTAGTAGTTGGAGTGGTTGAATTCATCTCATTAACTTTGTATTACTCTGACTGATTCCACTGATTGGATGAGATGTGCTAAGATAGGGTTCACAAAAAGTGGAGGCATTTTATACACCCACTTTTTGAGAATTATGAAGCATTTTGAAAACTGACCTATGTACTAATAGGTTGGTTTACAACATACTGAATCGCAGTGGGTCACAATTCAGATATACCTCATGGATATGAATAAAATACTACATGAATATTAGTGAGGCAAGTCAATCAATCAATCAGTCATCTGTAGAGCGCGCTACTCACCCGCTAGGGTCTCAAGGCACTGAGGGGGGTGGCGGACGAGCTACTGCTTGAACAGCCAGGTCTTGAGGTGTTTTCTGAAGGTCAGCAGGTCCTGGGTCTGTCATAGGTAGATGGGGAGGGAGTTCCAGGTCTTTGCTTAGAGGTGGGAGAACAATCTGCCACCGGCTGTAGTTCGGTGGATGCGAGGAACGGTGGTGAGGGCGAGGTTGGCGGAGCGGAGTTGACGGTTGGGAGTGTAGAAGGAGAGTTGCTCGTTGAGGTAAGCAGGACCGGCGTTGTGGAGTGCTTTGTGAGCGTGGGTGAGGAGCTTGAAAGTGATCATCTTGTTGACGGGGAGCCAGTGTTGATCTCTGTGGTGGGCTGAGATGTGGTTGCGGCGTGGGAGGTCGAGGATGAGACGTGCTGAGGCGTTCTGTATACGTTGCAGTCTTTTCTGGAGCTTGGCCGTGGTTCCCACGTAGAGAGCGTTGCCGTAGCCCAGTCAGCTGCTGACGATGGCTGGGTGACCTTCCTTCTGGTTTCAGTGGGGATCCACCTGAAGATCTTGCGGAGCATGCGGAGCGGGTTGAAGCAGGAAGGTGAGACTGCGTTGACTTGCTGGGTCATGGTGAGCGATGAGTCCAGGATGAATCCTAGGTTGCGTGCGTGGTTGGTGGGCATCGGTGCGGTTCTTAAGGTGGCCGGCCACCAGGAGTCGTCCCAGATGGAGGAGTTGGAGCTGAGGATGAGGATCTCCGTCTTGTCTTAGTTCAGTTTCAGGCGGCTGCTCTCCATCCAGTTGGCGATGGTCTTTATTCCGTTGTGGAGGTTGATTTTGGTGGTGGCGGGGTCCTTGATGAGTTAGAGGATCAGCTGGGTGTCATCAGCGTAGGAGATGATGTTGAGGTTGTGTGATCAGACGATGTTGGCGAGCGGTGACATGTAGATGTTAAAAAGGGTCGGGTTGACTGAGGATCGTTGGGGAACGCCGCAGATGGTCTTGGTGGCTTCAGATAGGAAGGGAGGGAGGCGGACTCTTTGGGTTCTGCCGGAGAGGAAGGATGTGATCCAGTCCAGGGCTTTGTGGCAGATCCCTGCATCATGGAGGTGTGTGCAAAGGGCATGGTGGCAGACGGTGTCGAAGGCAGCTGAGAGGTCTAGGAGGATAAGGGCAGCAGTTTCGCCTTTGTCGAGCATGGTCCTGATGTCATTGGTCGCGGAGATGAGGGCGGTCTCGGTGCTGTGGTTGCTACGGAAACCAGATTGAGATGTGTCCAGCGTGTTGTTGTCTTCAAGGAAGCGGGTCATTTGGCTGTTGACGATCTTCTCGATGACCTTCGCCGGGATGAAGAGGAGGGAGATGGGCCAGTAGTTATTGAGCTCTCTTGGGTTTGCTTTGGGTGTCTTTAGTAGGGAGTTGACTTTGGCATGCTTCCAGCTTTCCGGGAAAGTGGCGGTCTTGAAGGAGCTGTTGGCGATCATTTGAGGTTGGGGGGCGATGATGGAGCTTGCTTTGTTGAAGACATGGTGGGGGCAGTGGTCGAAGGGTGAGCTGGAGTGGATGGTGCTCATGGTTTTGATGGTATCCTCGTCATTGATGTGGGTCCAGGAGAGCAGGAGGTTGGTGTGAGTCGGGGTTTGTGGTGACAGCGGCTGTCGTGGGGGTCAAGGCGTTGAAGCTGTTGTGGATGTCCGCGATCTTGCGGTGAAAGAAGGTAGAGAGGGAGTCGCAGGGATCTTGCGAAGGTGGGGTGTCGTTGGAGAAGGACCTGGGTTTGGTGAGTTCCTTAATGATGTTGAAGAGCTCTTTGCTGTCGTGTGCGTTGTTGTCGATGCATTCCTTGTAGAAGGATCTCTTGGTGGTCCAGATGAGCTGGTGGTGCTTGCGGATGGGGTTCTTGAGGGCAGTGTGGTTGATCTCTGTTTGTTTGTGGTGCCATTTCTTCTCAAGTTTTGGCACTCCTGCTTGGAGGCCTGAAGGTCGGCAGTGAACCAGATGTCCTTAGTTCTGGTGCAGTTGTTGGAGGGTTTCTTGATCGGGGCGAGGGTGTTGGCGCAGTCATCTGTGCATTGTCTGAGGTTGAGGGTGGCTGTGTTGGGGTCGGTGATGATGGGTGGCGGGCTTGGGCGAGGGCAGAGATCAGTTAGTCTTTAGTGATCTTGTTCCAGATGCGGCAGGGGATCTGTTGTGGGTGGTGGTGCGTGGTGGGTTTCTTGACAGTGAAGTGGACGCAGCGGTGGTCGGTCCAGTGGAGTTCGGTGGTGTGGCTGAAGGTGACGTGGCTGCTGGCAGAGAAGACGGGGTAGAGTGTGTGACCGGCAGAGTGGGTGGGTGTTCAGACTGATGTTGACGAGGTTGTTGAGCAGGGCGGTGGAGTTGCTGTCGTTGGCATTCTCGAGATGAAAGTTCAGGTCGCCAAGGAGGATGTAGTCTGTAGAAGCAAGGGTGTGAGTGCTGGTTATGTCGGCGATGGAGTCACTGAACTGCGGCCAGGGGCTGGGGGGTCTGTAGACGAGAGTTCCTCTGAGGGTGGTGTTGGCATTGATGTGAATCTGGAAATGTAGGTGTTCGGCAGCATCAAGGGCATCTTCGGTGTTGGTCGAGATTCTGATGGTGTTCTTGTGAACTATGGCGATCCCTCCTCCTGGTTTGTTGGTGCGGTCTCTGCGGGTGATCTTATAGCCATCCGGGATGGCTATGGCGATGTCGGGATCCGAGGAGGGGTTCATCCAGGTTTCAGTTCGGAAGGCAACGTCTGGGGATGATGAGATAAGTAGGTCAGAAAATGTCCCTTGGCGTGCTTGTGGACGGAGCGGGTGTTTAGGAGGATGTAACTGAGGTGGTTGTGTTTGGTTCTGTTGGGATGCATCTCGGGGGCTAGTGAAACTGCAGTTCTGCCAGGAGAAGGGTCTGTGGGTGAGCTTTGGAGTGGGTTGGAAGCAGGTGGCTGATCGGCCGATGTTGAGGGCGTCGAGGGCATTGGTACTGTAGCAGCGTCGGGCGGTGTGGGGATCGCCAGGGCCAGAGGGTCTGGTGCTAGGCGCGGTCCAGGCACGGATGGGCGCAGACGGGCTTGTCTCTGGGACACTCGCTGCGCGCGGCCACCATTAAGAAGGGGAAGTGGGAGCGCCGGGCGAATGGGAGCACAAGGGGGGGGGGCAGGGGACGCAGCAGCGGGATTAGGGAAGGGGGGAGAGGGCAACAGAGCGCGAAGGCTGAGGACTGTAGAAAATGGCTAAAAGAGGAGAAAATGGCTAAAAAGGCCTTAGGAAGAAGGAGAGAAAGGCAGAAAAAGGAGACAAAAAGCAGTGAAAAAATACAAGATAAACAGACAGTCACAAGATAGACACACAATACTTACGACACCACTAGACACCAGGGATGAGGCGAAGGTGGAAGCCTGCAGGTGGTGGAGGGCCTCAAACTCGCAGCGAGGGCCGGGTAGAGGGCACGGGCACTGTCAGGTGGAGCTGCGCGACGTGGGGAGCGAAACCCGAGCTTAAAACAGGTCACGGGTCATCCTCTGATAGTAACTGATCCATTTCCACTTTTCACTTGTTGACCTAGAGATGAAAAAATCCTGGATTTACTAGAGAGACTAAGATTATTCCAAATGGGAATACACATTCTTTCCTTCAGCACCTTGAGTTGCTTCACCCATGATGCATATCCCCGATAAAGTGTTAATATTGCTTTAAAAGTGTAACTTTTTGAAAACTTTGTGATTATCAACTTTTGCTGTATAATTCCAATGCTACTATGTTACTGTTTTTAGCCATTTGATGAAATATTCCTAGTATAATTGGAAATTGGAATTTGCTGTATTTTCTGGGAGACACAAAAAATCATATAAAATATTAGAGACATTATTCGATGGGGTGCAAAGTTATGCTCAAGTTGCTCCAGTAGTTTTTTTGCCCAGATGAAAGGAACAGTCATGGCATTTATTCAAGTGAAAAAGCGTTTTCCAAGTAGCAACGACGACATTAAAATAAAAATAAACATCCTGGAAGTGTTACCATTTTTATAGGGGTAGTTCTAACCACTAATGAAACGAGAATTTGATGTCAACTGTGGAGGTACTTTTCGATTTCAATTAATAAGGATTGATAATTTAATTTATAAATATCATATGCTTGTATTTTGACTTTGATCCCTAAATAGTGCACTGATTTTGTAGTCATCATCTGTTTGCGCTCTACCTCTAACTGTTTTCTTGTGTAATTTATCAAAATATCTTTCATTTTTGTTTTAATAATTCCGTAACTGGAGAGCTGAAAATTCCTCAGTTCTTTTACATTCCGTGCTTACACTGGCGGACTCTGGATCTAAAAAGTAGATCACATCGAACATAACCAAGGACTTATATATGTGTCTTGATTTATGATAAAGGACCAGGTTCTACGAACAGAGTGAAAAGTAGCGCTGACAGGGGCAACCATGTCTGGTACCCCTGCTGTTTACTTGGCTGCTCTGTGTCTATAGTTGTAAAGTGAAACTGTTTCAAAACCTAAAATAGGTCCCATAACAATTGCCGATGGTTTAGATTATTGAAGCATACCTGGTGGCTTTCTAGTATCAGGAGGAAACCATGTCTGTGGGGGTTATAAAAAAAGCAATTTTTCAACTGCAGTCCATTTTTCTTAAAGTAAAACGGAATGCATTTAAAAAATAAAGAAAGGTTTGTAAAACTGTTTTTAACAGTAGTTAATGGTCTCACAAACCACTATCTACTCCTAAAAAATGTTTTCAACGTTTCAGAAAGGGGAAGTGGCCTCTTGAGGATCCCTTCCCATTTGCAAATTGACTGCTACGCCCTTTGAGTTGTTGGTATCATATTAAAGTTTTGCAACTGCATTTTGGTCACAAAAAAATAATATATAATGTAAGGAATCACTTTTTTGGAAAAGATGCCCTAAACACATCCCCTTACCAATAGTGAATCCTTCAGATTTTCTAAACCTGTATAGTGATTCGTTAACATTGTACCAAATTGCTAAATGGGATTAGTACATATGAAAAACAAATGTTCTTGTCACAAACCCTGTGATTTACCAAATTGCAGGGTTTGCAAGAAAATGCATACTTCTGGTTCTCATTAGGTAACTCACTGGGAAAAACAAAAAGTGATGAACTCAGAGTTTGAATTAATTTCAGCCAGTGGTAATAACTCCGGACTGTGTTCCAGTAGATACATTTTTTGCTCATTGTTTCATTACAAAGTGCAGCCACATGCGAATGTATCTCCTCCACCCCATCACTATGACTAGAACAACTCCGCCCAAACTGCTAAACTGCTAAGTAGCATCCCCTCTGTATAGAAATACAAGCAATCCTCCATATGTTTCAACCTTATGTATCCTATCTGTAAGGTACATCTTAAGTCCTAAGGTACAAAGAAGAACAGGACCCAATCCGACATAACGTCTTACTGAGAAGAGCAAGAACTGGCAGACAGGATGCTTAGTCACTGTTACTAAATTGAGTCACATATCACTGAAACATAGTTTTGCTCATTGTACCAGCACAGATATGAACCAAACATGCAAATCATTTTGGCACTGCCGCAAAAGTACAGTCCTGCCCAAATAGCTAAACCACATCCCCTTTGTTCAGGCACTGAATCAAGCCAGGCATATTTTAGCTTCATGAGGCCTAATCAGTGAGGTGCAGCTTGGAATCTATAGTACAATATTTTATGAGATACCAGTTTTTGGTGTACATGTCCCACTTAAGGTAGCTCCCTGGAAAAGAAAAGATGATTCATGGTGTTTGAATTAATTGGGAAATTGAGCCCCACACTTGTTGGTTACAAGCAAATCCACACATTTTCTTCTTGTTGAGCCTCATCAGAGGGTGAAGGTTATTTGCCATCTCATCGACAACCCCCTGCCACTTAAGGTGGCTCAACAGGACAAACAAAAAGATGATTCAATAATCTCAACCATCGGCAATTGTTATGGGATCTATTTTAGGTTTTGAAATAGTTTCACTTTACAACTATAGACACAGAGCATCCAAGTAAACAGCAGGGGTACCATACATGGTTGCCCCTGTCAGCTCTACTTTTCGCTCTGTTCGTAGAACCTTGTCCTGTATCATAGATCAAGACACATAGGCGGTCATTCTGACCGCGGCGGTCGCCGCCCGCCAAGCGGTTTCCGCCTAAAGACCGTGGCGGCCATTCCGGCTTTCCCGCTGGGCCAGCGAGCGACCGCCAGAAGACCGCCGGCCGGCCCAGCGGGACAGCCCCTTCAACAATGAAGCCGGCTCGGAATGGAGCCGGCGGAGTTGAAGGGGTGCGACGGGTGCAGTGGCACCCGTCGCGATTTTCACTGTCTGCACAGCAGACAGTGATAATCTTTGTGGGGCCCTGTTAGGGGGCCCCTGCCAGTGCACTGCCAGTGGCATGGGCAGTGCAGAGGCCCCCAGGGGCCCCACGGCAGCCGTTCCCGCCATCCTGGTTCCGGCGGTGGACACCGCCACAAACAGGCTGGCGGGAAGGTGCTCGGAATCCCCATGGTGGTGCTGCAAGCAGCGCCGCCATGGCGGATTCCCTGGGCCAGCGGGAAACCGTCGGGAAACCGCCGGCTCCCCTTTTCTGACCGCGGCGGTACAGAATCGCCCAGGAAGCACCGCCAGCCTGTTGGCGGTGCTTCCGCCGCACTCCGCCATGGCGGTCATGGACCGCCAAGGTCAGAATGACCCCCATAGATAAGTCCTTGGTTATTTTCGATGTGATCTATTTTTTAGATCCAGAGTCTGCCAGTGTAAGCACGGAATGTAATAGAACTGATGAATTTTCAGCTCTCTCCAGATACAGAATTATTAAAACAAAGATAGAAGACATTTTGATAAATTACACAAGAAAACAGTTAGAGGTAGAGCGCAAACAGATGATGACTACAAAATCAGTGCACTATTTAGGGATCAAAGTCACAATACAAGCATCTGATATTTATAAATTAAATTATCAATCCTTATTAATTGGAATCGAAAAGTACCTCCATAGTTGGCATCAAATACTCGTTTCATTAGTGGTTAGAACTAACCCTATAAAAATGGTAACACTTCCAGGATGTTAATTTTTATTTTAATGTCGTCGTTGCTACTTGGAAAACGCTTTTTCGCTTGAATAAATGTCATAATTATTCCTTTCATCTGGGCAAAAAAAACTTCTGGAGCAGCTTGAGCATAATTTTGCGCCCCATCGAATAATGTCTCTAATTTTGTATATGATTTTTTTGTGTCTCCCAGAAAGTACAGCAAATTCCAATTCCCAATTTCACTGGCATTATCTCATCAAATGGCTAAAAACAGTATCATAGTAGCATTGGGTTTATACAGAAAATTTTTATAATCACAGTTTCCAAAAGGTTACGCTTTAAAAGCATTATGAGCACTTTACGGGGATATGCACCATGGGTTTCGCAACTCAGGGTGCTGAAGCGAAGAATCTGTATTCCCCTTTGGAATAATCTTAGCCTCTCTAGTAAATCCAGGATTTGTTCATCTCTAGGTCAACAAGTGAAAAGTGGAAATGGATCATTTACTATAAGAGGATGATCTATTCTTAAATAGTTACAGATTCAGAAATATTTTTATAAATATCAAAATGTCTCTGCCAGATTGTTTGATTCATCATTTCGGCAATAAGCTCAAAAATGGCCATTTTAGCAGAGTTAATCAATAGTGTACTGGCTCTAGGGGTGGAGAATCTCGCGACTCTGATTACTCTGGATATTTTGCAAAAGATTGATTATGATATGGATCATTTCCCTATTAATGCAAATCGCAAATTTGTTCATTATTATTGTCAGTATCAACTCTACTCCAATAAGGCTGCACCCAACAATCCCTGAGATCTGCAACAAGTGCAGCGGTCGTAGCAAGGTGGTTGAGCCTAGCATATGGAATTATTTGGCTCCCCTCGGAATGTGATCCCGTTATATTTCTTGATGGAAGGCAAAAAAGCTAATAACTATAGAAATAGAAATATTCTGATTGTTTTTGCACTTTATTTGCAGGACAAGCATTGCAGAGCAAAAGAGGATCTCTGAATGAACTCTCAAAATTAGAAAGGTTATGTCAATGGAGAAAACTTACTATATCTGTCAAAGACTGCAAAAAGTTCCAAAAGACCTACCTACTTTTTAAAGCTGGATTAACAGATTATAAGAGTCCATGAGGCAGCTCTGGTGCTTGATGCCCCAAACCTAATAAATATGAGGGCCTTAAGACCCACATAAATTGTATGTAATGTATCTGTTTAAGTTGTGTTATCCCCTTAATCGTAACTAAACTACAAGCCAATTCTTGAATCAAGTCACTAAGGGGCATATTTATACTCTGTTTGCGCCGAATGTGCGTCAAAAGTTGTGATGCTCATTCGGCGCAAACGGTGCACCATATTTAAACTTTGATGCCTGAGCCCACGGACGTCAAAATTCCTCCGTGTGCATAATTTTTGGGATGTGGGAAACTGCCTTGCATTAATGACATGCAAGGTAGGCGTACCCGCCCAAAAAATGACTATCAGGCCTGTGCGCCTTATTTATACTCCTGCGTCATTTTGATGCAAAGCAGGGGGCGGGCCTTTAAAAACAGCACAGAGCCTGATGTGTGCCGTTTTTTAACGCCTGGGGGAGGGCAGGTGTAAAGGGACCTGTGGGCTCACTTCCATGGTCTCTGACCATGGAAGGAGTCCAGAGGTGCCCTTCCCTGCCCCCGGGGACACCTCCTGCCACCGTTGCCCACCCCTGGAGGACACCCATGGATGGGGGGGGACCCATCCCAGGTAAGTACAGGTAAATTGAGGTAAGTATTTTTTTTTATTTTTTTTAAAGTGGCATGAGGGGCCTAATTTGGGCCCCCCTACATGCCACTGTGCCTAGTGACCATGCCCAGGGGACTTCTGTCCCCTGAGCATGGCCATTGGACAAGGTGGCATGACTCCTGTCTTTGCTAAGACAGGAGTCATTTCAATTGTGGGTTGTGCGTCAAAAAATGGTGCAAGTCCGGTTTGAGGCATGATTTTTGCCTCAAACCTGACTTGCACCATTTTTTGATGCACAACCCCCATTTTTCCCTACTCCGGGGCTGCCTGGTTTGAGTCTTTTTTTTTTACTCTGACCAGTCCGCAGCGCCTACTAACGTCATTCTTTAAATAAGGCGCCCGCATGGCGCATAGGAATGGTGTTAGCCGGCGGTAAAAAAAATTACGCAAACCAGCGCTGGCGCTGGTTTGCGTCAAAAAGTATAAATATGGGCCTAAGTATTTTCATTTGTCTTAGAAAAACAGCATACATTTCCTTTGAGAAGTGGTTGATCAGATGGAAAACCGAGATGGGGCTATGATTAATTGTCCAACTTGCACAACATTCACCTCTCTTCCTCGGACTTGTTCATTTCCTGCCAGCATACTGCTCACAGTCGGTGTGGAAGAAAATACTTTTTTGTACCAATACTGCAATTTAGTAAAAGGGGAATTTGAATGTGGAGGCGTTTCAACAAATAGCAAAATGTCCCTTTTTGTCATGGTAACTGATGCTCTACAAATAATAAGCGGCATCTCGTCTGTTTCATAATTGTTCAATTTGTCATATTCCCCAGATAAATTGTTGCGTGAATTGTTAATATCCCATTTATTTTGTTCTCGGTTTCATTATCGTCACGGTAATGTTACAGATGCTTCTCTCACCCTCAAAGGAAATACACATCTTGTTCAATTGTCTGTTTTCGAACGCCTGGACGCTGTTAGCTGGACAACAGCCCATTGCTGCTGATGAATCTATGGTTCCTTCACGGAAGATAGCCATTATTTAGCAACACCTCATAATTGAACTTTCCGACCAAGTAGACACCCGTCTTCTCCTCTGGGGAAATCCCCTTGCCTGCTTACTCTGTTTTGCCACAAGGGGGCCCTCGAGGACAAATTGCAACCGTGACAAAATACTACTCATCCTCGTTAACACTGCTTCGTTCTGATAGATCCCTCCATGATTATGTTTGTTACTATGATACGATGTCATGCGCGGTGTACATTTAAAGCTCAAAATGCAACACTTGTTGCTTAATGTCAAAATTACCATATTTATAGAAATCACCAAGCTGCTAAATTAGCCAACAGCCAGTGAGGCCTTTAATGCAATTCGAGGAGATGCGAGCAGGGTAAAAGGCAGCTCGGAAGGAACTGAGAACACATTACAATAACGACAACGTTCTTAAAAGCAAAATCATTAATGTAGCAAACGTAGTTCCTTTCCTTCCGCGAATACAGCTTAAGGGGGTTATTTTTCCACTCGCATCTGCAATTTCCCAATAAAACTGGAGCACAGCACCTGCAAAACCCTGTTTTCTATGGTGAGAACCCTCCTTCACATTATCAAATAAACATACACTATCTTGGAGTCTTTCCTCCACTAGCCATTGGGCTCCATTTGTAAATTATGCATGGGGCAATTACCCACAAGCGCAACTCCACAAAAGTAATGGGATTAAACCACAGCTTCATGTAATTTTACTCTTTTATTTATTCATTTAGTACACCAGCATAAATGTTCGAAGGGACATACAACGGACCCTATCGCAGCCCTGAACTCATTGAGACTGCCTTGCCCCGTCACTGCACGGTGTTTCTCCTGAGTCAGCGCCTGCGCTTTGAGTGCAGTTTTCGAATATGCAAAGGCAAAAATATTTCTCATTCTGAAGTCAAGCCATGTTTGGTTTATGTTCACTACTGATCTCTGACATTTGCTGTCAGTGCTCTTCAGTATGCTTGTGATGTAGCAGAAATATTATTGCTACCTTTGACATCACAGTAATCATCTATATCTGACAACCTTTGCATTTTGTTGTTCAAAACACTAATAGATTAACTATAAAGTGGTGAACTAAAAGTCTTTATTAAAATGCATTCATTGTAAAATAGAGATTTTGAATGATATAGTACCGCCTTAAAACTTTATGTATAATCATTTGTTTTGATTTCACATGTTTATCATGTTAATTAATATTTTGCATTAAAATGATAATCAATCAATCAATCAATCAGGATTTATAAAGTTCAGCTAATCACCTGCTATGATATCCAGGAGCTTACAGGTCCCCGAGGCTTATTCGACCACCCAGGTCTTTGAGGGGCATTCGGAATTCTGGACATAAGGTGATGGTCTGGAGGTGCGTGGGGAGGCTGTTCCAGGTTTTGCTGTGATGTGAGAGAAGGAGCACTCCCCACTTCTGCTTTGGTAGATGCAAGGAGAATGGGCTAGTGAAAAGGAGGCAGAGTGTAGTCTCCTCAACCATTGGTGGAAGTTCAGGCGGTGGTTAATGTACGCGGAGTGTGTAGAGCCGTGTGTGCATGGGTAAGCAGCTTGAATTGGCATCTCTTCTGTATTGTGAGCCAGTGGACTTGCCTAAGGTGGGGTGTAATGTGGGCTTGTCAGAGATGGCCAAGGATGAAACTGGCTATGGCTTTCTGTATGGTCTAAAGTCTCTGTAGGAGGTGTGTGGAGATTCCTATGTAGAGGACGTTGCCTTAGTCCATTCAGCTGATGATGAGGGTCTGTGTCACAGTGCATTTCATGTGTAGGGGTAGCCACTTGAAGATCTTACGTAGCATGCACAAAGTGAGAAAGCAGGTGGAGGAGATGGTGTTGATCGGTGAATTCGTGGTGAGTTTGATGTCAGTAATGACTCCGGGGTTTCTGGTGTGGTTAAAAGGAGTGGGTGTGGGTTCTAGGTCCGATAGCCACCAGGAGTCGTTTCATGTGTTGCTCGTGTTGCCAACAATCAGTACTTCCATCTTGTATATGTTCAGCTTCAGTCAGTTGTTCATCATGTGTGATAATGATTTTCTGAAATAAATGTTTTAAATGTTACACGTAAATAGTGAAAATATGGTACTGTATTATAGCTAAGGGAATGTTTGAGTTATTACGTATCTACTGTAACATGAACACTAACAATGCACATTAATGATGAATTTATAATTTTGACTTATGTGCGCCTTTCTTGATATAAATGAAAGTGCCATTTTTATTCACTGCAGTTAGCCAAAGTGGGGCCTGCAAGGCTCTGTTTCCTGACAGTGCTTTTCTTTCAGACTTTGTTCCCATTAGATGCTATCCCAGAAATAGATGTGCTATTGTTTTATGCATTGTGAGCCTGAGAAAGTAACTTTGAGCCCAGTGCACTGAGGAACAGTGAAAAGTGACTATATAAATTTGTTTCAACCCGTACTGATGAGCTAAGATGGATGCTTTCCCATGTTGGTAATGGGAATCTTTCCTGGTGTTGCAGTTTCATATCATGCGATGAACTTTAATTGGACAGTTCAATCTTCTGACTGATGTCATGCACCTGATGGATGACTCAACTTGCACTTTGGACTTTAATTTACCATTCCCAAGCTGGATTACCAGCACCCTCTATTTGGCTTTGTTTCGACTCTGAGAGGTACAGACCTCTCTACCCTTAACCCTTCTTTTTAAAGGCTTTGCTGAGATTTTAAAATTTCCCTGACCGAAGAAAAAGACTTTAGCTTCTGAAATGCTGGTGCCTACCATTTTTAGCTACCTTTTGCCAACTTTGGTTTGTCACCTTTTGCCCCAGATGTCGTTTTTCCAATACTTTTAGTCCTTTTCCTTTTTCCTTTTTGTCCTCAAGTGTTTTACCCCAGTACATGTTAACCTGGGACTTGCGAATCTGTAGGGATTTCCTTTGTCCTAGCTATCTAACGTTAGATGATTTGTAAATTGCATTCATGCTTAAAAGAACTGAACAGCATTTGTTTTCTACCCGTCAGATGATCATTTTGTTGTTTTGTATCATCACAGTCAAATATTTAGTTATTTTGATGTTAGTATTTTTTTTGTCTTTTCTGTCAGCTTGGTCAATGCATGATGATACTGTATCTTTATAATCTTGTTTTGAGAATTATTTACATAACTCTGAGCCTGAATCTGTAATAAAATCCTTAACCTGATTTCAGACTGAGTTTTCCTTTTGTGGTCACATGGGTCATACTGTCATTTAAATTGTCCTCTTTAAAGTTTTACTGGGTGAAAAGATTTATTGACCTAACTTAAAGCATTACCAACAAATGTTTTATCAGATCTTGGTAGCAGAGGAGTGGTTTCTTCCACCAGGGAGAGAGAAATAGTTAGGCATAGTATTGGAGATCCTTAATTTTTGTCATGGCTCGTCTTGAAGATAGATAAAGTTCCAGTGTTGTTCCTTTGCAACAGATGTGTTAGTATGAATAGGGTTTGCGCTTGCCTTGCTTTGGCTAAAGATTGTGGTGAAATGTGATGTAGTGAAGGGTTTTGCAGAGTTGTTAAAGAAGTTGTGTGATCTTGGCACTTTTTCCTAAGATGTACCAGTTGTTGTTGAATAGGTCCACCATGGCCTAAGATCCCGGGATAATGCACAAGTTTAGAAGAGACATGGTTAATATATTGTCTGCAGTGAAAGGTGCATATCGTGAGACCTCATTGACAGTGCCAATAGTTTTTCTTGTGTGAGTGTTGGTGGTTGGTATTAAAAGAATCCTGAGTGGACATGGAGAGACGGGAGAGAGATCCGCTGGTTGCGTCTCATTCGTTGTGTAATTGTGAAAGCATAGTCGGAAAGTGTAACTCCGCATTGCTTTGAAGTGTTTCATTACACTATCCTGTAGTGAGCAGACAGGTTGTTGATTTTATATCCGCAATATTTTGCCTTAGGTTTGCATGAAAGTGACTGTGTGAGAGAAATTGTAAGGGGGTGAGCTTCTGCTAGGAGTAAGACTGACTTCATTGTGTGTCACACTGGTATCGGTCGATTGGTGTGAAGCTGCACTAGTATTGGTGGATTGTGTCATATTGGGTGTTAACATTAAAGAGATAATTGTGGGAACAGTCACTTCCTAATTCAAACAAAGAGAAAATTGTGAATTATGGAAGTTGATTGAAAATTAAGTTCTTTAAAACATTGAAAAATTTGATGAAAGGAGATATATTTATCCCTGTTCGAGAATTAACTGGGACCCCACCCAAAGGTACTCCAGGTTATTTGTTTTTGTCCCAAAAAGGTCTTAATACATGTTTGTGGATTTAACAATGGCATAGGATTATGAGAATGTAGTTGCATTATAATTTCCTCACTATGGAACATTTAATTTGAGAATTATTGAGAACCTGAGGTGAGTACTTTATGAGATGAAACTGCATCCAAGACCTGCCCAATTTGAAGCTCTTTAAACTTGGGAACGTATGGCTCATCAGAAACAGCAAAATAAGTATGAGAGTAGAATGAAGAAAGCAATAAGTACAGTTGCAGAGGCAAGATGGGATAGTCAGCCAAAAGCTTGGAAAGCAGATATTAGTGAGGGAGTTAGGTTGTATCCAACCATTACCAGCGAAGAAGGAGAAAGCACTAAACAAAAGACTAAGAAAAGGACAGAAAAAACAGAACAAACAACAGATACTAAAAAGAAAGCTGAAGATTATCAGAGTGATTCGGATGATGATTTTATAAATCAGCTATTGTTAAATCATCCGCCTCTATATTATTCTGAGCAGATAGGAGTGACAGGTGAAGCAGTGAGAAATGTGACCTTTGATGAGCCTACCTCACCAGTTGAACATAAATCAGTCAGTACAGAGTCCATGCAGACAGAGTTTTAATTTGAATCAGCCTGTGCAAAATTTAAGTCTATGTGAGTCTGTGCAGAACTTTACCTCATATCAAACAAGACAAACCTCAAATAATACTTTGACCGGACAAAATGTAGGAATGACAGTTTTGCAGAATCAAATGAATTACATCAATTCAGATGCATTGACAGTTCCAGTGGCAATAAGTCCATTTGTTCCATGTGTGCTTCAGAGATGTCTATGAATAGTTCACACACATTAAGAGCCTGCTTTAGAGTTTGGCGGACAGGTTACTCCATTGCAAACGTGACAGATATCCCATCATCCTTTTTACAATTCCCATAGGATATAATAGTATAGTAATACATCGGAGGGGATATCCGTCACATTTGTGATGGAGTAACCCCATCCGCTAAACTTTATATCATGCCATAAATGTCCTGAATGTTTAGAATATTCTAATATCCCAGTTTATCCAAATATTTTTTCATTAGACAGTGCACAGGGATTTGTGAGCCCAAGTGGTTCAGAGATGGAGAGAATTAATTCTCCCTCAAGACCCTTGACCCATACATATGTTTCAGATCTGACTTTAGTGACAAGTCAGGTAGGATTTACACCTGATGTGAGGTTTCCTCAGAGATCCTCACTGTATTTTGTGCCCTGGTCGGAACAAACCTCAAATATTGGTTGCAGTACCCCACATAGGAGATTACTCTTTAGCACTTCAGAAGGCATGCATGTTGGGAATATCCCAGATCAAGTAATTGTAGGTCTTTCAAGAACAGAAGCAGCAATGTTGAATACTCCAATAAGTTTGCAGAACTTTACTTCCTAGCAATTAAATGATTGGCTGAATAATTTGAGTCCTGTAGGTGAAATAGGAGGAACGAGTTGCAGTGCAAGAGGAGAAAATACCCCAGAAAGATAGACTATTGAACCTATCCAGACTGAAATTAAAATTGAACAAGTTGATATTGGGAACTTTAGACACAGCTCAATTAGATATTTACTCTGAGGATGAATTGTTGTTCATATGCAAAGATATTACAAAACATGCAGGTCAAGCCTATGATAGACTAGCTGAATTAGTCCAGAGATATGATGTTGATTTGAAGAACTCAAAACCTTTGAAGAGAACTGATTGACTAGACTTTAGTGACAACGATATACTAAACATGAGACCTCCTGGAATCAGATGACAGATTAGAGAACTCATCACTTATATTCAGAAATGGAGAGCTTTAGATAAATTGGAAGGAAGATGAGCAAGGAAAAGTGATCAGATAAAGCAAAAACAGATTTGCCTCCGGCAGGAGCAAGTCAAGCTGAGGGAAATGTGAAAATGCTTCCCACAGGAGAAATCCCTGGTGGAGGATATGTTAATGTACCCTGGAGTAGGAGTGATATTTTGTAATTCACAAATGATTATAAATGGAAAGAGAAACCGTGGAGTGGTATAAGTAGACAGAACGATTTATGAAACTTTGAAAATGCCCCCGGGAAGATTTAAATACATTGTTTGACATTGTGGTTCTGAGTGATTTATAGACTAAATGTAAGGTTGCTGTTAATTGGCCTGACAGTGAATCTCCTAGACATCCAGTGGCCATTGTGCCATCTGTAAAGTTGATGAAAAAGTATCAGAAAGTGATTGGCTTTTTGAAAAACAAGGTGTCCCCTAAAGACATTGATTGGCTGAGGATTGACAGGATGACTATGGAATCTAAGGAGTCAATACTATCCCATTAGGAGAGAATGTTGCAGGCTTTGAAGTATTTAATTGGTACTAAGACCATAGAGGTTAAAGATAGAGGTAATTTAGTGCACAGATTTGCACAGGGATTGAAGCAAGACATAAGTAACATGATTCAGCAGCATTTGATTTGTTGGCAGAACAAATCAATTGATGAGATCCTGTGGTA
Source organism: Pleurodeles waltl (assembly GCF_031143425.1). NCBI lineage: Eukaryota > Metazoa > Chordata > Amphibia > Caudata > Salamandridae > Pleurodeles > Pleurodeles waltl. The sequence goes on from NW_027150395.1 coordinate 1,589,897, forward strand.
TGCAAAATACTGCAGCAATGAATTGGAATTAAAGCAGAAAAAGTTGAAGGATAAGGTGATGGTGATGCAAATAAAGGCTGCACAGAAAGCTAGTTAGGATCAGCAGTTTGCAGGGAATAAAGGGTGTGTCCAAGGAGTACAACAAGAACGAGTTAATCATTTTCAGCAAGGTAGAGGAAGTGCTGTTCCTGCAGGTGAGAGTGGCATTGTAGATGTGCAGACTTTAAAGAGAATTAATCTGTGTCACATGTGCAGCCAGTTGGGCCGTTGGAGGAGGGGGTGTCCCCTTAATGATATAAATATTCAGGTACGGAGTCCTGGAGCTGTGCTAATGCAAGCCAATAATCAAGTTCAAATGAAGAGAGTAGAAAAGTCCCTGAATGCAAAATGCTACTGTGTCCCTGAGACAGCAGATGCAAGTTCCACGAGCTCTGATGTCCCAACAATAGACAAATGTTTCCTAAAATAATTAAAATCTTGCTACAAATGTAGATGTGAATACGTTGGCATCACAGTTTCATTAAATTGATCTAAGTAATGATGATTTTTTCAGCCATTATTCATTTAAGGTGCCCAAAAGAAGAGGATGTGGATTAGCATGGTCCATATGTGGATGGTGATATGAATGGTCACCATGTGTAATTTCTGGTAAATACAGGAGCCACACGCTCTATTGTCAGAACAGCACAAGTACCACATTTTCCACCTTCAGGAAAGAGAATTCAAGTTGTAGGAGTTGCAAATAAGCAATTGTCCAATCCAGCAACATAATCTGTTCCTGTAAAAATAGGTTCTTTTGAAGATGAGCATCAATTTGTGGTATGTGGTTCCAGTCCTGTAAATCTAATTGGACATGACTTGCTATGCAAGTTCAACTGTTCCATCAGTTGTACCTCATGTGATATTGCGATCGACATGAATGATGAAGATATAGCATTTTAAAAGTGTGAATCAAACCTGAAGTGTCACATTGTACCCAATGTGGACCTGTAAGGACGTAACAAAGAGTCAAAAGATACTGTGTCACTTGAAGTTTTTTTTTTTTTCAGGGAAAGAGATAGGACTAATTAAAAGAGTTGAGCCTATCAAGATAATTGTGAAACCAAATGCTGTGTACCTGAGAATTTCCCCATCTAACAAGACACCTGAAATTATTGCAGGAATTATCCCAATGATCGATTCATTGATAGAACAGAGAATTTTAGGGGAGATAATGAAAAGTCCATGTAACTCTCCCATAATGGGACTGCTGAAGCCCAGTGGAAATTACCGCATAGCCTATGACCTTAAAAAAGTGAATGAAATCGTCATTCCATGTTGTCCGATGGTACTGAATCCAGCAGAAGTTTGTTTACAAATTCCATGTGAAGCAGAATGGTTCATCGTGATTCATGTGTCAAGCATTTTTCTCTTTACCGTTGCATGACGAGAGCCAGTTTCTCTTTGCTTTTCAGTTTGACAATCATGTTTTGGCATGGTGCCGAGCTTCACAAAGGAATACTGAGAGTCTTTCTATTTTCAACCAGATCTTGAAAAAGAATCTGGAGTTACTCAAAATGCCTAAACATTCAATCCTAGTTCAGTAGGTTTATGAAATACTAGTGGCATCAAATACTCAAGAATCCTGTAGGAGAGATAAATTTGCTCTGTTGAACCACTTAGGTGAAAATGGAGATAAACTTTTCCCGACTGAATTGCAGTACTGTAAGAAAGAAGTCGTGCACTTAGGTCACTACATTGAGAAAGGTGCATGGAAGGTGTTTCAAGAAAGAATCTCAGCAGTCATCAAAATGAATCCTCCAAAGACAAAGAAAGAAGTTAGAAGGTTTCTGGTAATGGTTTGCTACTGTCACCGGTGGATTCCAAACTTTTCCCTTTAGGCCAATCCTTTTCAGAGGCTGATACACAAAGATAGGTCTAATCCGGTACCATTGGATGACAACTGCAAAGTACCTTCACAGAGCTGACAGAAAATCTCCCTGCCCTGAGAATGCCTGATTACAATAAGGGGCATATTTATGAAAAATGACACACAACTGTTAACAGAAGCTAGCGACATTCCATATTGCCATCCTTGTGCCGTATTTGTGAAATGATGTAGGATGGCGCTGTAGGAGGCTGGCCTGGTTTGTAGTGGGTAGCTTGGGTACTTGCATCTTATACCAGGTCCAGTTATCACTTATTAGTGAAGTAGTAGTGTTCTAGCAGTTTAGGCTGATAGAGGTAGCTATAGCAGAGCAGCTTAGGCTGAACTAGGAGAGACGCAAAGCTCCTGCAATATCTAAATAGTACTTATACCCAAGTAAAGACTATACTCAGTGTTACCAAAAATAAAGGTATTTATTTGGGTGACACAGAACCAAAAATATCTTAGAGGCAATACTCCTTCTCGAGGTAAGTAAAATACGCAATATATACACTAGACACCAAAATTAGACAAGTAAATAGTCATAGAACAATTCAAACAATAGGAAATGCTATAGATTGCAATGGGAGAAAATAGGTCTAGGGGCAACACAAACCATACACTAAGAAAGTGGAATGCAAATCATGAATTCCCCACTAGACAAGTGTAGTGTGTGCAGAATCGCTGGGAGAGTAAGAATAGAGTAAAGGTAAGTAAATTACCCCACTCCAGAGCCCAGAAAAGCAGGAGTAAAGTACTGCAAGTTTCCTTAGGACACACTACACCTCATGATATGGATTATTGCAGTAGCCAAACAAGTCTGCAAACAACAACTGCTGGATTCCTGGACCTGAAGACCTGCAAAAGAAGGGGACCAAGTCCAGAAGTCGAAAGAAGTTCCAGGAAGGACAGGAGCCCCTGTCAACCCAGAAGTGGGTACAAAAGAAGAGTCACCGGTTAGTCGATGATTTTAGGAATGCATCCTAGGAAGATGCCAGCGGGTTCCTGCATAATGCAAAAAATGTCCCACAACGTGAAGATGGATGCAGATGTGATTTTGTGTTGGAAGTTGCCAACAAGCCTTGTTTATGACAAATACGCTTTTTGCATCAAAATGATGCTGGCTGGACTCCCGAGGGACCCGGGGGCCTCAACACTGTATGAGGAGGAAGAGGGGGCTCTCAGCACATTAGAGAGCCCTCAGGATGCCAAGCAGCACCCACGGGAGTCCCAGGAAACAGGGACAAAGGAGGTGCAAAACGCAGTTGGTGCAGCACAAGAAAGGAAGGTCCCACGCCGCCAGAGAACAACTCAGGGAGTTTAGCTAAGCAGGATGGAGTCCTTGGGAGCCGTGAGCCAGGCTGCGAATGAAGGTGTTGTGTAGCCATTTTAGTAATAGCTCCATGCACATGAGTTTAACACACTAGGCCGCTGTTCACTTTAACCTAGATATATTTTATTTGGCTTTGCATTGTTATTTTTACAATAGCCATTTCTACGGTCTTGTTTTATTTTCATTTAGCTAACTGTTTTTGCTTAGCCCAGCACTGTGTTCTCAAACAAGACATTCTTGATCACTCTGTGCTTCATTCAAGGTTACAGTATGGTACATTGCCGGTGAACGTGGCAGAAGTTTAGTCTCCAACATTCGTAGAAAATACACATCCTTATGTAGGGACATTTTCTCAGAACATCAGCTGTGTTATTATAAAAACACTTCCTAGTCCCATTACACGTTAAGAGGGAGATTCCAGCCAGGGAACCGCGACTGTATGCTGATTGCTTAATGCTTCGCTACAGATGCTAACGCAGACCACAGACCTTTGCTCAGGTATGAGGGTCGATGTCTTCCCGGGGGAACCTGAAAGGCAGAATTAGAACTTAACATGCGGTGCACAGGTTATGACTTAGATAGGAAATAGTCTATTGATCCTAGTGACAATATGATAGCGTTATTCTTATGCTTTACTCTCCTCGTCACCATTTTAATACTGTCATATTGTGTCATCCTGGTTTTTGCAGCTCACGCTTTGCTATCTAAGATGCAGTTGTTTTATTAAACCAATCGTTGAAACATATACTGCTTCTGTTTGTCATTTATATATGAGACTGAATTGTGAATGAGAGAACCGGATGCGACCTGAGTGACCACGACTTCCCTGAGAAGCCTAATATGTCATGCGCTCGGCTGCCCAATCATCCCTATCCTCTGATAGAGATGAGGCACTTCTAGTTAGCCGGAGCAAAACCCACAGTGGGTCAGACTCAGTTGTGAACGATCTTGCTGCTCAAAATCTAGTAGTCTCATTAGAATAATGAGAGCCTACATGACATGGCGCCGCCAACATTTGGTCAGGCTCTAATTTTTGGGTCCTCTGGAGCATCTCTGTCTCAGTATATATAATGACACCTCAATGCGGAGACGTCTGTGGTGCTGAGGATTTCCACCACAGCTGTGTAGGTGATCCTACTACAGCTGGAGGTTGTTCAAGATTGAACTTTAAAAAGAAAACCCTAGTCTGGTGTGCCTTCTCTGAACTCAGAGTGTTACTATCATGGCGAATCCCCAACAGGTACAAATAGCGGTTAACATGAGCCAACCTCTTACAGCACATTTATTAGCGAATGGCCTAACGGCCCAGGGGGTCCAGTCACATTTGTGGTGGACGCCCACGCAGCTTATAGAACAGAACTTTTTTACTCTTGGGTCACATTTCCAGCAGTTGATAGGAATACAAATACATTTCATCAATATACTCCTGCGAATGCGCCTGGACAATTCAGAGCATACGCATATTAAGAGATACCATTATCGTATCAAGAACATAATAATTGGCTTGATGGCACCCTACCCCACACAATGTTACCAGTAAGGTTAGGTCCACTAAGTAATGACGGTCCTACCTGGCCTTTATTGGCCACCTATACACCACATCCTGCAGTTGCAAATTTAGCAGTAGCTGAGGTTTGTCGCTTCTACATTGAAATAATAGCGATATATAAACAATTAGTACAATTCATGATGCAAACACTAAATGCAAACCCAGCAAGTGCTGCTCCAGCACATCCACATGCAGAGACACCAGGTATAAATCCTGTGACAGTACATTGCATTATGGGTAAAGTACCAGCCAAAGGAGAGGATATTCCGTTTTGGCTAGCACAGAAAATTTATAAGCTGGAATCAGTATTTCCCCATGTGGGACCTCAGGATAAACATAGAATATTAACAATGTGCTTGCCTTTTGGGATGGTCCCAACAGTAGAAAACTGTAATACTTGGGACACGGTATTTGCCCCGCTCTATACAGCCGCACACAGTACACCGACACTTGCCAACTTACGGGAAGTGTTGAAACAAATTCAAGATGAATACGGGGCTGCCCCGGCCCTAGATTTGGGGATGCAATTGATGGGCACTTTTGCCACAGTATCCTCAATCTTTTAAGTAACCTTAAAGGGGAAGAGGTCGCACTTGCAGGGCGCATGCAGCTTTTTGACGTTCCACAGCAGGTTCAGGAACGAGAGCTGCCTAAAATAATAGCAGAGACCTAATCAAGTATTGGTCGAGATAGCTTACGGGCCAGACCACAAAAAACACAATTTCAGGGTAAATCAAACAAAGATACCCCCAAGCAAGTACCTAAGGGTAATAAAAAACACTGGGATAAAAAGCAACAAACTCCTAAGAAAGAGAGAGGAGAATCTCTGCGTACGGGGACCCCATAGAATAGGTATAATCTCAGAAACAGAGATAATATAAAAACGCCTGATAGATATCAATATACTGATACACGCCAATCTCGTTCCTTTCAGGACTCATCAAAAAAAAGAAATGAGAGAGGTGGGCGATCAGAGCGAAGAACAGAGTAGGTGAAAACGAGACAGGAATCACAACGCTCTTCGGAGGTTTCTGTTAAAAAGGAAGAGAAACCCACCCAACAAAAACAACAATTTAAAAAGAAAAAGGTGGCAGGAGTCGCAGGCCGACATGCCACACAGGAAGAGGGTCCTCTTGAAGAACAAAAATTGGGCTCTAGCCTTGCTAGACAGCGCGGCAGAGGTCACAATAGTTCACCGGAATCTCCTAGAGCATCTGGAGGTGAAAGTAACTGATTACTTTATACAAGTAGAGACTGTGGACATGCTTGTCTCCACACCTAATAGGGTGTACAAAGTAACGTTACAGTTAGAAGGAGACATTGAACGCACAATAGATGCAATGTTTTGGGATCGCATAGTAAAAGTATATGATGTCTTCTTGGCTGAACAAGATTGGCCACCTGACTTTGTCCGTACCTGCCCATATGGAGAAGAAGTCATTAAGCCTTCTTTCTCGCCCCCTTGTTCCAGAGGAACTCGCTGAATCCTATTCCATTGAATGGGCTTTGGCACAAGCACCTGCATTATAGAGTAATCACGTGGGATGGGATAAAGAATCCCCCTCCCATGTAATTCCAATTAAAAGTGAATCTCAGCCACAACCGCAGTATCCTATAAAACATGAAGCAAAAGCACCAGTGAGAGAAATACTCACGCAATGAGAGTACCAGGGTGTGATTGAACCCTGTGTCTCGCCCATGAATAACCCATTATTACCATAGCTAAACCAGACCATTGATACAGAATAGTTTTAGACTACAGACATTTAAACAGTCATACACGTACCTATGCTATCCAAAACTCACATAGCACAGCACTAATAAGCAACATAGGGGGTCATTACGACCTCGGCGGTCTTTTCAAAAGACCGCCGAGGCCGCGGGAGACAGAATAGCGCCATTGCCGGCGGTATTTCTGTCTCCCTATTATGACATTTCCGCTGGGCCAGCGGAAATGTCACATCAACATTGCAGCCAGCTCGTAATAGAGCGGGCGGCAATGCTGATGTGCAGCGGGTGCAGTAGTACCCGTCGCGCATTTCACTGCCCAAAATGCGCAACGGGGCTATACCTGGTGGCCCCTGCACTGCCCATGCCAAGTGCATGGGCAGTGCAGGGGCCCCCAGGGGTACCCCAAGTCCCCTTACCGCCGGCCTTTCCATGGCAGTGTGTACTGCCATGGACAGGCCGGCGGTCGGGGACTCATAATCCCCAGAGCAGCGGTGCATGCACCGCTGCCCTTGAGATTATGGGCAAAGTGGAGGGGCCGGCGGTATGGCCGTGGCTTTTCCGCCACGGTCATAATTGCTGGCGGAACACTGCCAGCCTGTTGGCGGTGTTACCGCCAACATACCGCCGGCCGCCAGGGTCGTAATGACCCCCATAATGTGTAAAAAATACAAAACAACACTAGACATTTCCAATGGGTTTTTCTGCCAGAATATAGCGCCTGAGAGTAGAGACATAACAAGTTTCAGCACACTAGGCTTCCAGGAAAAAATTCTGTTGTTTACCTCAGGGGTATAAGAACAGCCCAGGACTGTTCGTAGCTCGTGTCACTGCTATTTTGCACGAGATTGACCCTGAAGCATTGTCCTATGTAGATGATGGATGATGAATTACTACAACATTTAAGACGGGTAGTCCGCATTGTTGTAGGGTTTGCTGAATTTGGCTACAAATTTAACTTTAAAAAAAAATAGCCTTCCTCAGTGTCCTGTTCCTAGGATATGAGCTGTCAAGTGAAGGGAAGATCCTAGCGCCACAATTCTTAAAGAAATGCGCACAGTTACAACCACCGAATACAATAAAAAAACTCCAATCTCTATTAGGTTTCCTAAATTTTGGCAGAATCTACATTCCAGATTATGCTACACATGTAAAACCTTTATATGATTTAATACATCCCGATTTTTCAAATACATTTTGGACAATTGAACATACACGTATACTTCGAGAGTTGCAGACAGACATGCTTGTAGCACAACACCTACATACAAGGGACAATAAAACACATTTGGTCATCAGATTAATAGCCGGGGCCATTGGTTTCACCTATGTGACGTTTAATGAAGGTGAGACAGTCCCGATTGTATACAAATCGCACTTGTACTCAGCGGCAAAACAACGCTTTGCTCCCACTGAGAAAATTCTCACTGCTGTACAGATGGCTGTCATTAAAGACAGACCTCTTGCGCAAGGAAAACGCATTATTGTCGTTTCTCCAATCCCAGCCCTAGAGGCTGTCACAAAAGCTAGCGTTCCAAACGCAAAAGCATTACATCCACGTTGGATACAATGGGCTACGTCTCTGACAGTCACTGATGTAGACTATATTTTTGACCCAAAGTTACAAACTCAGGAATTTTTTACAATATGAAATAGAATATCCAGTTCCGGCAAATACTTTGCCTATTGACCAATATCATAGAGTCATGAACACCGATAGCTCTGCACAACCTGCAATTGGAACTAAACATCAACATTCTGCTGCTTGCACATTCGTAAGCGGCTATATGGCAGGCAATACATTTTGTCCTCTACATACCTTTACACAAACGCTAGGGGATTGTACAGCTAAAAGCTCTGCTGATGGCACTGGAACACATGGATCCTGCACAGCCTATGCTGATTGTTTGTGATTCATATTATTGTGTCCAGTCCTTTAATGAATACTTGCATTATTGGCACACGAATATGTTCAGAGATTCCAAAGGCAACGCCATTAAACACAGACTACTGTGGGGGAAAGTAGCTGACCTGAAAGAGACGCTACCGAATGTCCATGTTGCGCATACACTTGGACACGAGGGCGTTGGAATACATGTTGCTGGAAATACACTGACTGATGAAGCTGCAAAGTCAGCACTGGCTGTGGCCGCTGTAGCTGCAGTGACTCGTTTGAGTTCAAAACCGGACGCAGACATTTGGGCTGCTGTGACAGCTACTGCTGATGGTACTCCCTATCCTAAAGGATTTCCCAACAAACATCACTATTGTATGGGAGGTATGCTGAACGCTGAGGTTAAGATACCAGGTGTAGGCGTACGAGATATCCCCAACAAAGACATAAGATCACAATTGATTAAAGCAGTGCATGAAGGGGTGGCATCTGCCCATGCTGGTGTGACGGCTACAATTTCGATCTTACAGGCCCGTTATTGGTGGCCAGGTCTCTACAAAGAGACTAAGCAGTATGTCCTTTGCTGTGACATCTGTCAACAAATCAAAGTTTCCACGGCCAAGCGCCCGCCGCAGACACCCCTCTTAATTTCAAACAAACCATTACAATGTGTGTACTTGGACCACTGTGGTCCCTTAACACCTGATAGTGCATACAAATATATTTTAGTCCCTGTTGATTCATGCTCCAGATTTGTATGGGTGTGGCCACAATGCTCGGCTGATGCTCGGAATGTTATTAAAGATTTGCGAGTCTTTATCGGTACATATGCAGTTGCGGCTTTCCATTCGGACCAGGGCTCTGCTTTAGCCTCAAGGGTATTCAGGGACTCCATGGCTTTGTTGGGGGTCCAACTCCAGTACTCGTCTCCATTTCATCCCGAGGGAAATAGTGTTGTGGAGTGATTAAACCGTGATTTAAAGCAATCCTTAACAGCCAGAGTCTTAGGTACGGGTCATAGTTGACTTAACCACCTGTATGGAGTCCAGAGAGCACTAAATAATCTGCCTAGAAGGTCTCTGGGGGGTCGTACTTCATATGAGTGCCTGTTCGGAACTCAAATGTTTGTTCCGGATCTTGATGGTTCTGGCGTGGAGGCAGCAGAAATACCTTTTGACATAAATGAGCATGTCACTGTCTTACAGGAATTGCAACAGTTCTGTGATGATCATTCTGCCACCTCCACAGGAATTAAGGATGTGCCCGTAACATCTACCGGCTGGATTCCCGGAGTTGTGGATCTTGTACGTGAGAAAGTCGCAGTGAAAAAGGAATTTGGCCCTTCTTATCGAGCACCAGTCCCTGTATTAGGGATACACGGTACCTGAACTGTTATTCCACCACCGTTGGCTGGTGCCAAAGAAAATCGTTGTGTCTCCATTGACAATGTCAAACTACACCATGTGGCCAATCCTGCAGAGCCAACCCAGAGGAACATCTAGTAGTTCCTGAATCCCTCTCACTACTGGCGAAGAAGTTCCTCTACAAGTTGTTTACACCCACACCGACACCTCTCCAAGCTTGGGGAGGGTGGAAGATGATCTTGCTTCAGTTCCACTAACGTCAACTAATTTAGAAACATTTGACCAAGTCAACTCGACTCCAACACAAACGGATGGTGCTATCTACAGTGTGCCACCACAGGAGACACAGACTCCACCACTGACAACGGCTCCGCCATTTGTATGAACTGCCTCTTGTTATTTTGCCAACTTCAACAATGATTTCTCAGACTCATTTGCCTCTTTGACAGCTGATTTGTCAAGTACACGTAAGCTAACAAACTGGCTTAAAGAAACTTATTTTATTTTTCCATGGAACTATCTATGGCTCTCTTTAACTGTCCTAACCTTTCTACTTTGGATTGGTTTTGTCATTACCTTTTTCTTCTTAATACATGGTCATTTTTTATCTGAAAGATCAACAGTTGAACTGGTAGAGGAGGTTTTGAAACCACATTTTTCTTCACATAAAGTCTGAAGAGACTTATCCTTTGTGAACATTACTGCAGTGCCGATTCCTGATGGGATTGTTTGGGACAAAATAATGTTTGATATATATGGTCCCACAGAAGTTATTCAAATACCGTATGTGTTCAAATTATAAATGAAAGATATAGTAATACTGTGCATTGTTTCTGATGATTGGAATGTGAAAGCAGTTGCGTCAAGGATGACTCTATGATGACTGAATTGCAATATTACGCAGTCTTTGAAAACAAAGATGTTTATCAATTTAAAGAAAATTATGGTGATATGTTTTGTTATAATTATTATGGGCAACATTTCATACATAGAGCGAGCAGTCCCAAAACTGTTTTTAATTACACGCAATGGGAACATTGCCCGACTCCGCCACAAGGGAGTTCCAAACATATTCTGTAAAGTTTGCATATTTTTCTGGGAACAATCCAAAGAATGCTGAGTCATATTATTTTAAAGTACCACCTACTAAGGATATACATATGTTACCTGCCCCTGCAAAGGTTTATAAATGGCAAAAATATACAAATGTAAATGAAAATAAACTTGATGAGTGGGTCCAGAATGGTACATTTAATGCTTCACTGACACGTCCAGGCGGGTGGTTATTGTGGCCAATAGATACCAATGGGTGTCATCAATGTTTTATTAACTCCTCGGGGTTTTAGGATAAGTAGGCCAGACCCTCGCTATATATCACCAGAGCATGCAGTAATATTTACAACATATAATGTGGGAAGATTATGCCAGCAGCAGCTAAAATCATCCTCACTAGACGCGGTTAGAGAACACCCCAGTCTCCTGTCTAATTCCACTGCCTTTCTAGATTTCTTGTCAGGCCCCAGAACACCACTTAGGATGTGTTTCTTATATGCAGTATACAATGAGATTTGGAAACTTTCCCAACAAGATGCCCGGTTGAGGCAAATAGATCAGGAAAATTTAAAAAAGGCATTATCTGTTGTGGATAATGGGATTAACACTTTGTCCAACAGGATATACACCATAAATAATATTGTCTCTTCTGCTATAGACATTATACAACCAGATATGTCTTCTTTACACCATGGACAGAGTCAGATGAGGTCCATTATGCAGTTGGGTTGGACGCTGTAGACATTGAAGGCAGGTCGCGTCCCATGGCAGCACATCAGGGCAAAGGAAATATTTTCTTCTTTTAATCTAACGCGACAGCAACAACTAATGGCTAAGAAGGAAGGGACTTATGTCATGCTTAACATCGAGAAATTAGAAAAGTTGCCTTTTACCGTGGCCTAAATACCATCTGCTGAGTGGTTAATACATGGGGTTATTAATCTGCCTATTTCCACACTACAATTCACCTCCTGTTTAAAACACATTCCGGTAGGCAGATATGAAAAACTGGGAGATAGTTACATCCATGAGGTGTGGGAGCTTCTCTTCTCGAACAAATGCTTCAATGGCATGAAAGAGGTCTTTCTTAGCAGTAGTGAATGCAATACTTCAGTCAGCCATTCGATGATTTGTAAACAGTGGTCCTTGCATGGGGCGTGTAACGCCTCAGCTGCAAACTTGGCTTTTTATCTAAAGGGAGTCCTAGTCCCTTTGATTAGACCTACGTTCCAGGTGCTTTCAAACGGCAGCTACATCCTTCTCAATAGTGAAGGCTGTTGTGGCATGCGGCCAGAATAGTTTCCGTTGTTTCGGTCTCTCAGGTCGTTACATGCTGCCCTCACTAAATGTAGGGAGGTAGCTGATATTTGGCTTTACATTGCTACTTCAAATGTGAATTTCGACAAGGTAAGTAGACTCAAGGCATTATTGTTTCAAAAGCATGTGGGCCTTACATTTGCGCGCAAGATCTATGCACTTCAAGTGGCAAGGTCATCAGCAGAAATACAGTCCCTGTTAAACACGAACTTTCTGAGACACTTTGGTGAACTCATGGAATGAATATTTAATGTGTCCAGTACAATTGGAATCGCACATTTTTTCGAAGCTGTTGGTTGTGGTTTTGTTCACACTTTCTCCTCCATATTCGTTTTGATACCTTCAGCTAGCCACTCAATTTTCAGTAGTATTTTTGGTGGATTTCCAATAACTTTGGCTTTATTAGCTGGCATCCTGCTGTTGCCGTTGTTTATGCGCAATGGCTGTCCCGCTGCAAAGAGGAGAAATGACGGTGCTCCCATCAGCGCAGCTGTGTCGTGAGAGAATGATGCAGTACTTTGGAGCAACACTCCTGGAGGAACTGGAGTGTGACTGGTCTTTGTCATTTAGACCGGTTTTGTATTGTCTGCAGCCCATGTTCCGGTGCCTCTGGTGCTGTTTCGAGTATGCACTGGAAGTCTGTCTTTCACAGCAGCGCTTGCCTGCAGTAGATGCTGATCTGTTGATGTTCTCGCTGAGGGTTCATTACCAGACATGCGCATTGGGGTTGCGTTTGCTGCGTGAAGCTAATTATGAGTTACCCTTCCTGGAGGAAGTTGTCGACAACTCATCAATGGGCACTCCACGGGATGCCGCCTTGGTTGACACTGGGGCTATGGAACACACTTGCTTCTTGATCCTTTTTGGCGAGGACATTCCGGCTTTGACATCTGTCGAAGTGGAAGATCTCCTGTTTTCTATGATACGTGCCTAGTTTGGAACTTTTCTAAATTAACATGTCTTTTTAATTTGGTTATAAGTCACATGCTCATGCTTTAAATTGCCTCGTAGTATGCTTTTGTGTCCTTTTAACTTGTCCAAATTGACCTGTTTTTTATATATATCTTAGGTTGAGCTTTTCAGCAGTGAAATTTTAGTTTTGGCTTTGAACCACTTTCAGGCGACAAGGGGAGGGTGTTGTGTAGCCATTTTAGTTATGGCTCCATGCACATTAGTTTAACACACTAGGACGCTGTGCACTTTAACCTAGATATATGGTATTCGGCTTTGCATTGTTATTTTTACAATAACGATTTCTACGGTCTTGTTTTATTTTCATTTATCTAACAGTTTTTGCTTAGCCCAGCACTGTGTTCTCAAACAAGACATTCTTGATCACTCTGTGCTTCATTCAAGGCTCCAGTTTGGTACATTGCCGGTGAACGTGGTAGAAATTTAGTCTCCAACATTCGTAGAAAATACACATCCTTACATAGGAAAATTTTCTCAGAACATCAGCTGTGTTATTATAAAAAAAACTTCCTAGTCCCATTACACGTTAAAAAGGGAGATTCTAGCCAGGGAACCACAACTGTATGCTGATTGCTGAATGCTTCGCTACAGATGCTAACGCAGACCACAGGCCTTTGCTCAGGTATGAGGGTCGATGTCTTCCCGGGGGAACCTGAAAGGCAGAATTAGAGCTTAACTTGCTGTGCTCAGATTATGATTTAGATAGGAAGTAGTCTATCGATCCTAGTGACAATATGATAGCGTTATTCTTATGCTTCACTCTCCTCATCACCATTTTAATACTGTCATGTTGTGTCATCCTGGTTATTGCAGCTCACGCTTTGCTATCTAAGGTGCAATCATTTTATTAAACCAATCATTGAAACATATACTGCTTCTGTTTATCATTCATATATAAGACTGAATTGTGAATGAGAGAACCGGATGCGACCTGAGTGACCACGACTTCCCTGAGAAGCCTAATATGTCATGCGCTCAGCTACCCAATCATCCCTATCCTCTGGTAGAGAGGAAGCACTGCTTGTTAGCAGGAGCAAAACATGGATTTGGAGCAACAGGTGTCACCCACAGTGGGTCAGACTCAGTCTACGACACCATGGACGATCTTGCTGCTCAAAATCCAGTAGTCTCATTAGAATAATGAGAGCTTACGTGACAAAGGAATTTTGCAAATAGTGCACAGAGGCCTCAGGAAGAGAAGAAGACGCAGTACACAGGGGTACCGTCGCTCTCGGGGAAGGCAAGGTCTTACCTCCTCCAAATTGCATCAGCAGGACTTCAGGACAGTCTATGTCGATGGGGTCCACCCTCTGTGTCCTTAGGAGCATGCTTGTCACTGTGAGAGGAGTCCAAGTGTACTGGTCATCATCTTGGAAGGTGCCTGCGTGAGCAGGGGAGTGACTCCGTCACCCAACTGGAGAGTTCTTCGGTCCTTCTGGTGCAGGATAAACAGAGGGAGTCCGCAGAACGTGCACGCTGTGGAAACTGTTGCAGTTGCTGGCTCCAGCTGAAGTTGCAGAAGAAAAATATCCCTTGTGGATACTTTGTTGCTGTTACAGTGGTTCCTGGAGCAGGCTGCGGTTGATCCGAGGTCAGAGGATGAAGTAGTAGTTGCAGAGGATTCCTGAAGGAAACTTGCAAGTAGAATATGAAGAGAACCCACAGGAGAGACCCTAATTAGCCCTGAGAGTGGGATAGGCTACCTCATCAGGTATGGACCTATCAGGAGGGGTCTCTGAAGTCACCTGCTGGCACTGGCCACTCGGAGCCCTCCAGAGTGCATCCACACCTTGCAAAGCAAGATGGCTGAAGTCTGAGACACCCTGGAGGAGCTCGGGCACCACCCCTAGAGTGGTGATGGACAGGGGAGTGAACACTCCCCTTTCCTTTGTCCAGTTTCGCACCAGAGCAGGGGACAAGGGGTCCCTGAACCGGTGTAGACTGGCTTATGCAAGGAGGGCACCATCTGTGTCATTCAAAGCATTTCCAAAGGCTGGGGAGGCTACCCCTCCCCGGCCTGTAACACCTATTTCCAAAGGGAGAGAGTGTAACACCCTGCTCTCAGAGGAAATGCTTTGTTCTGCCTTCCTGGGACTGAGCTGCTCAGACCCCAGGAGGGCAGAACCCTGTCTGTGAGGTGGCAGCAGCTGTAGCTGCAGTGCAAGCCTCGGAGAGCTGGTTTGGCAGTACTGGGGGTCCCTGGTGGAGCCCCCAGGTTGCATGGAATTGGCTCCTCTATACCAGATTTGGAATGTAATGAAAATTCCATGATCTTAGACATGTTACATGGCTGTATTCGGAGTTACCATTGTGAAGCTACATATAGGTATTTACGTATATGTGGTGCACCTGTGTAATGGCGCCCCTGCACTCACAGCGTCCCAGGAAATGGCGCTGAACTATGTGGGGGCACCTTTGCTAGTGCAAGGGTGCCCTCACATGTAGTAACTTTGCACCTAAATTCAGCAAGTGAAGGTTAGACATATAGGTGACTTATAGGTTACTTAAGTGCAGTGAAAATGGCTGTGAAGTAACGTGTGTGTTAGTTCACGCAGGCTGCAATGGCAGGCCTGTGCAAGGGTTTGTCTGAGCTCCCTATGGGTGGCAAAAGAAATGCTGCAGCCCATATGGATCTCCTGGAACCTTAATGCCCTGGGTACCTAGGTGCCATATACTAGGGACTTATAAGGGGGGTCCAGTGTGCCAACTGAAATTGGTAAATTAAGTCACTAGTCTACAGTGACAAATTTAAAAGCAGAGAGAACATAAGTACTGAGGTTCTGATTAGCAGAGCCTCAGTGACACAGTCAAGCGCTGCTGACAACAGATACATTGGGCCACAAGCTATGAGCACTGGGGTCCTGGCTAGCAGGATCCCAGTGAGACAGGCAAAATACACTGATGTATAGGTGTTAATCTATGAGCACTGGGTTCCTGGCTAGCAAGGTCCCAGTGACACAGTAAAAACACACTGACACACACTCACAAACAGGCCAAAAGTGAGGGTAACCATGCTAGAAAGAGGCTACTTTCTCACAGGTGCTAAGGAAAGGTGAATATGAAAAAAAAAAAGACGCTAACATCTGTGACATGCCGTAAGGAAATATGAGACTAATGCTGCAAAAGTGGCGCTATACCGTTTTGCAGCACCTAAACCGGTCTTAAAAGGATTAGCACCATTCTTACATCGCATTAGCATCAAAACAAAATGCACAAGCAGGAAAGAGTGTAATTGCATAAGAAGATGGAATCATCAGGCCAGGAGAGACCCCAGGGAGACCCCAAACACCCAGTACCAGCCAGGAGGGTCAAGAAAAGTCAAAGGAAGAGAAAGCGCAAGTGTTGCTTTAGCGAGGAGGAGATTACATCTTGGTCAGAGAGGTGATGGACCACCAACTGCAGCTCTCCATCACCTCCAAATTGCAAGTTGGTAGAAGAGACGCAATATAGCAGGCAATAGTGGACAAAATCAACAGCATTGCAGAGGTGAAGAGGACTGTCACTGAAGTAAAGAAGTGCTGGCCAGATTGCAAGTGCAGGACTAAGGAGAAACTCGTCAGGAACCGTAAGGCAGCACTGCAGACTGGAGGTGGAAGTCCCCCACCACAGAAGGATCTCAATGAGCTGGGGGAGATGGTTGTAGCAGTCATCCTGGAGGAGCTGGTCACGGGAATCGCGGGACAGGACAAGACAGCGCAGACTACCAACAACCACCACAAATGCAAGGTAAGTTGCAGGGGGGATTTCTGGAACTCTACTAATGGCAGAAGGGAAGGCACATAGGACACACTCAATGCATGTTAAAGGGTTGCATCGGGACACATATGCCCTGAATCAAAATACATCATCCCCACCCAAGCCACACATGTACTGACGCTTTGGTTGTGCAATGCACTCCAACATAGACACAACTTCAACAGAGGCCACTCACTATGGCTATACTCCACCATGTAAACATGCACCACATTGTCTGGTAGGCACTTGCAAATAGTGTGGATGTGCCATTACAACACCTTTTGCATATAGTCAAAGCCTGTGTACCAACACAACATAGGCATCAGAGACTAGGACAGAAGTCAATACCTCCCCAGGGGTGGTGTCAGTGTGGTGTGTCTGGCCAAAATGCCTCCCTTCTTCAATGTCGATTTGCCTTTACTCATGTGTGCTGCATCCTGCAGCACACATTGAAATGCTATTTCAGCAAACATAGCTTTTACATGTGCAGGAAGGGAGAGCTCCCTAAACATGTACAAATCAACACTTCAAGGCAGGCTCCCCGTCATCATGCTGCAACAACACGTATGTTGGTGCAACGAGCACAAATCTGTGCAGGCGCAGGGGGAATTGTAGGGCTGTACTGTATTCACGTAAATATCGCACATCACTGCATATTTAAACTGCTGCAGTGTTCTGCAACACATCTTGCAGCTGCACTGAGCCATGCCAAATGAGGAAAAATCTGCCCTAAAGCTTGCAACCTGTGTAACACAATCCATGGAGGGTGAACTCACAATAACTCACACACAACCATATGCATCATATGGGAATCTATACAAAATAAAATGCATACAACACAATACTGCATGTATGTGCACATCATGGGTGCAGCTGAACAAGTGGCTGCAATCTCACCATTTGAAAAAATAGAGGGTTAGATCAAACAGAAAATGAGGGTGCGTGAGGCTGTGCAAAATTAGGCAGCATCACGCACTGTCATTTTTAAAATGCAGGAATGCTCTAAATATATAAGAATACAGCGCACCCCTCGGTACCCCCTGCGCAAGTGGAAATTAGATGTTGTGTGCCAAAGCAGCCACCCTTGCAGCATAGTGCTAGGATGGCTGTGGTGAAGGGGAGAATGCTTATGTGCAGGAAGGAACATTGTCCTGCACAACAACAAATAAAGCGCGATTTGCTCTTACTCTGTGTGCAGCAGAATGCAGCAGACATAGTAAAAGCAAGAAATCCAATAGAAATGTGAGCATTACTCCAAGATTTTTCCATGCTAATCACACCCTTGGGGTGGTGTCAGATACTGGGCCAGCATCCGGTATACAAATAGCCAAAAACATGAGACAGCATTAAAAAGCAATGGGTGTTGCCGTGGTTTGTCCACAGCAATACTCATTGCACACACCTTCCACCCAAAGTGCTGGGTATGAAGGGGCCATAAATATAAGGTGTTGTCAAGGCACAAAAAGTGGTTTCATGTCACCTAGTACATATGGGGCAGGGCATTGTGCCACCTGAACCTCACCAAAAAGTTACACTCAGGTGCTACTTGGGGCACCTACATACGCCCCAAAATACCAAGGGGCATATATATGAGCCCCTAGCATCACCGGAGCATCACTTTTTGGGATGCTCTAGTGGCGCATTGCCCTGTGCCGTATTTACAATGTGGCGTTAAGTCGCTGTGTGTGGCTTAACGCGACCCTGTAAATACGGCTCCTTCACACACAGCCCTTTGTGTGGAAGGGGTGTGCAATGGGTGTTGCTATGGGCATGCCACAGCAGCACCCATTGCACTTTGATGCTGCCGCAGATTTACAAGTTCTAGTAAACCTTAGGCAGCGTGAAAATCTAATGCCACCCCACGTATATACTTTTATTCCTCCTCATTTTTTGCTTTTTCTGTGTCCTGCATTCTGCTGCATGCATAGAAAGAGCAAAATGCCAGACATGATTGTCAATGTGTGGGAAGGTGTCCCTTCCTGCACATAAAAAAAATAGGCATTGGCACTTATATGTGTGCTGCATTCTGCAGCACACTCAGAAGTGCCAAATCACCATTAGTGACTGTGTATGTACAGGAAGGGACACATTCCCAAACATAAACAATCAAACCTTTCAACTCAGACATCCTTGCAGGATGGTGCAAGCATGGCTACATTGGCACTAGGCAGCTCAATTTAGCACTAGCCCAGGGGACAACTCAGGGGTGCACCATACACAATTAAATATGGCACTTCCCTTCATTGCGAAAATGACGCAGCGGGGCTCTGCCACTTTTGGCACAGCGTTGCGCTCCGTTAACTCCCATTACTAGTGAGCTTGACCCATGTGTGATGCACAATCTTACACATAGGTACAACCACAACATTGGGTCAGTGACATGTCACTGAGCCTCCAGTGGCAAATACATGATGTCCCATGCCAACAGCCAATACACTCGAATATTGCTTTTACACTGATTGCAGAGAATGATGGCTTACCTCCTGCTGACCTGCCTGTCCTGGATTTTTCTGATGACATTGATGACCAGCTGCCAACCATCAATGAACAGACTCTTCAGGTTGTCCTAGGATCACTCCATACACCACATCCAGTCACAGGGAAGACATACAGGCCCTCATTCCTACTTTGGCGGGCGGCGACCGCGGGAACCGCCAGAAGACCGCCGGTCATTCTGACTTTCCCGCTGGGCTGGCGGGTGACCGCCAAAAGGCCGCCCGCCCGCCGAGCAGAAAAAGCACCAGCAACGAGAATGCCGGCTCCGAATGGAGCCGGAGGAGTTGCTGGTGTGCGACGGGTGCATTTGCACCCGTCGCGATTTTCAGTGTCTGCCAAGCAGACACTGAAAATCAATGTGGGGCCCTGTTAGGGGGCCCCACGACACCCGTTCCCGCCAACCTGGTTCTGGCGGTGAAAACCGCCAGAACCAGGCTGGCGTGAAGGGGGTCGGAATGCCGTGGAGGATTCACAGGGGCAGCGGGAAACCGGCGGGAATCCACCGGCTTCCCTTTTCTGACCGCGGCTTTACCGCCGCGGTCAGAGTAGCCCCAGAAGCACCGCCAGCCTGTTGGC
The DNA here is from genome assembly GCF_031143425.1 of Pleurodeles waltl. Classification (NCBI taxonomy): domain Eukaryota; kingdom Metazoa; phylum Chordata; class Amphibia; order Caudata; family Salamandridae; genus Pleurodeles; species Pleurodeles waltl. The sequence goes on from NW_027150395.1 coordinate 1,609,820, forward strand.
GGTGCTTCCTCCGTCCCCTACCCTGGCGGTCTCGGACCACCAGGGTAGGAATGACCCCCACAGTGTTGCAGGGTCTCCACATGAACCACCCAGCGACCAACACTTGCCATCAGCCAGTACTCACACAGACCTGGACTCCTAGGATGGGCCCAGAGATCAGCTTTCAGAGGTCAGTGGTAGGAGTCCAGTGGAAGCTGGCCAAGTAGGTGCAGGTGGGGATGGAGACCATGTCACCAGAGGCACCCACTCCCCCCTACGTGGACTCCAGCAGTCTCTGGCAGACATAGCTGCTGTCATAGAGCAGAGGCTACAACAAATGCCCTCCCTAACTACCAGCAGCATGCAGAATACCCTGAAGTCCATACAGCAGGGAGTGGCCTCCCTCAGGGAAAACAATGCTGCCGACCACTGTGATGTTGCTGCAGTGTTGAAAACTCTGCAGTTCCTCCTTGCAGCAGTGATGCCTTATGTGTTGCCACAAATGGCAGCTGCTGTGACCTTTGACTCCACATCTCTGTCCCCTCAAGTGTGTGTGGCCCCCTCTACCTCTACAACAGCATCATCCATGGCACAGGAGGTACCACACACATTAGAGGTTGAACACGTGGAACGAACAACATTCACAAGGAAAAACACCCGGTAGCACCAGTCTGTGCCACATGGACAGTTTCTCCTTAGTTCTGGGCTTAAGATCATTCCAGTGTTGTGACCGTGGGAAATGTGCCCTCTTCACCTAACCATTGTTGTATTGTCTGCTATGTGCTGTCATTGTCTCTTTCATACCAATTGGCAATATTTTTAACTCCTCACTAATACACACTATTCCTAACCATGTCTCATTACGTCCCTGAACCCTGGACTCCGATTGTGCTACATATGGCTAACATTCACTCATGGGGTCTGTGAAATGGATATTGTAATTAAATCACAATTACAATTGCACTTGTAAATAAAGCACTTTGTACACATGTTGCATTTATACGTTTACTATGATTCATCTACTCAGCTAAGAGTTAGCATTGTGTCAATCCATGTCAATGTGTAAAGAATATCAGTACATGAGTGCATGACTGTCAGACACTAAGCCACACACTAGGATCCTAAAAGGAGAAAGCTGAATGATGATGTTGTCGCCTACAACCAACTTACTGAGTATACAATATGATTTTGAACCAATATCCTTTGAAGTAGACATATGGCATGTATGGCGTAGAACCAATTCAATGGTAATTTACTCAGATGGGAGTACCAGTACAACGTATTCGTATGGTACAGGAAAAAGCTAACCTTATCAGTGATGGCCTGTCAGTGTTCCAAGATACAGTTCGAAATTGGCCTGTTGTCAGATGTACCACACTTGCCAACAATGAAATTGCAGGACCCCACCAATGGCAGGTGAAGTGTAGGAAAGTACCATCTTGCCTGGCATGTTACCCCCATTTGTACTGTATATATGTTTGTTTTTGCCTGTGTCACTGGGATCCTGCTAGCCAGGACCCCAGTGCTCATAAAGTGTGTCCTGTATGTGTTCCCTGTGTGGTGCCTAACTGTATCACTGAGGCACTGCTAACCAGAACCTCAGTGGTTATGCTCTCTCTGCTTTTAAAATTGTCACTGCAGGCTAGTGACTAATTTTACCAATTCTGATTGGCACACTGGAACATCCTTATAATTCCCTAGTATATGGTACCTAGGTACCCAGGGTATTGGGGTTCCAGGAGATCCCTATGGGCTGCAGCATTTCTTTTGCCATCCATAGGGAGCTCAGACAATTCTTACACACGACTGTCATTGCAGCCTGAGTGAAATAACGTCCACATTGTTTCACAGCCATTTTACACTGCACTTCAGTAACTTATAAGTCACCTATATGTCTAAACCTCACTTAATGAAAGTTAGGTGCAAAGTTACTTAGTTTGAGGGCACCCTGGCACTAGCCAAGGTACCCCCACATTGTTCAGGGCAATTTCCCCAGACTTTGTGAGTGCGGGGAACCCATTATAGGCGTGCACTACATATAGGTCAATACCTCTATGTAGCATCACCATGGTAACTCCGAACATGGCCATGTAACATGTCTAAGATCATAGAATTGTCACCCCGATACCATTCTGGTATCAGGGGGACAATTCCATTATCCCCCGCATCTCTAGCACAGAATCTGGTGTAGTGAATCCTACTTCGTTTTAATGGGAGAACAGGAGTTAGCTTAGCCTTTGGCTTGCAGACTCGTGCCCCCGTCACCTAGTGACTTTTAACCTAATTAGCTTGCTCTGTCTTAGCACATTTAATTATTTATTTCTTCTAAGATGGCTGCCTTGTTTAGAGTTAGGGCACTTGGTATGGGTTACTGTAGGAGGCTGGCCTGGCTTGCATTGAGTACCAGAGTTACTTACACCTTGTGCCAGGTCCAGTTATCCCTTATTGGTGTAGAAGAGGTGTTTCTAGCAGCTTAGGCTGATAGAAGGTAGCTATGGCAAAGCAGCTAAGGCTGAACTAGGAGACGTGTAAAGCTCCTACTATACCACTGGTGTCATATGCACAATATCATAAGAAAACACAATACATAGAAGTACTAAAAATAAAGGTACTTTATTTTTATGGCAATATGCCAAAAGTATCTCAGTGAGTACCCTCAGTATGAGGATGAGATATATACACAAGATATATGTACACAAACCAAAATTATGCAGGTAATAGCAAGAAAAGTAATGCAATCAGTGTAAAATTACAGTAGATTGCAATAGGAGCACATATGTATAGGGGCAACACAAACCATATACGCCAAAAGTGGAATGCGAACCACGAATGGACTCCAAACCTATGTGAGCTTGTAGAGGGTCGCTGGGACTGTAAGAAAACAGTGAGGGTTAGAAAAACAGCCCACCCCAAGACCCTGAAAGGTAGGTGTAAAGTGCACCTACTACCCCCAGAGAGCACAGAAGTTGTGATAGGAGGATTCTGCAGGAAGAACAAACACCAGCAATGAAACAACAGTGGATTTCCCGACCTGAGAACCTGTAAGACAAGGGGACCAAGTCCAATAGTCGCGACAGTGTCGAGAGTGGGCAGGAGCCCAGGAAATGCCAGCTGAGGGTGCAAGGAAGCTGCCACCGGATGGAAGAAGCTTGGAGTTCTGCAAGAAAGAAGAGAGCTAGGGACTTCTTCTTTGGAAGACAGATGTCCCACGTCGCGATGAAGCTCGCAGAGGTGTTCTCACGCAGAAAGACCGCAAACAAGCCGTGCTAGCTGCAAGGGTTGCAGTAGAGGTTTTTGGGTGCTGCTGTGACCCGGGAGGGAAAAGATGTTGCCACTTGGAAGAGGAGACAGAGGGGGCACCCAGCAACTCAGGGAGCCCTCACAGAAGCAGGCAGCACCTGCAGAAGTACCTGAACAGGCACTTGGAAGAAAAGTGAACTGGAGTCCACCCAAAGTCACAAAAGGGAGTCACACGACGCCAGAGGACAACTCAGAAGGTTGTGCACTGCAGGAAGGAGTGTCAGGGACCCAGGCTTGACTGTACACGAAGGAAATCCTGCAAGAGTGCACAGGAGCCGGAGCAGCTGCAAATCATGTGTACCCAGCAATGCAGTCTAGCGTGGGGAGGCAAGGACTTACCTCCACCAAACTTCGACTGAAGAGTCACTGGACCGTGGGAATCACTTGGACAGAGTTGCTGATTTCCAGGGACCACGCTCGTCGTGCTGAGAGGGGACCCAGAGGACCAGTGATGCAGTCTTTTGGTGGCTGCGGTGGCTGCGGTTGCAGGGGGAAGATTCCGTCAACCCACGGGAGATTTCTTCAGAGCTCCTGGTGCAGAGAGGAGGCAGGCTACCCCCAGAGCATGCACCACCTGGAAACAGTCGAGAAAGCAGGCAGGATGAAGCGATACAAGGTTGCTAGTAGTCGTCTTGCTACTTTGTTGTGGCTTTGTAGGCGTCCTGAGCAGTCAGCGATCGATCCTTTAGCAGAAGGTGAAGAGGGAAATGCAGAGGAACTCTCGTGAGCTCTTGCATTCGTTATCTGAGGAATTCCCCAAAGCAGAGACCCTAAATAGCCAGAAAAGGAGGTTTGGCTACCTAGGAAGGAGGATTGGCTACCAAGAGAGGTAAGAGCCTATCAGAAGGAGCCTCTTATGTCACCTGCTGGCACTGGCCACTCAGAGCAGTCCAGTGTGCCACAAACACCTCTGTTTCCAAGATGGCAGAGGTCTGGGACACACTGGAGGAGCTCTGGGCACCTCCCCTGGGAGGTGCAGGTCAGGGGAGTGGTCATTCCACTTTCTTTTGTCCAATTTCGTGCCAGAGCAGGGCTGGGGGATCCCTAAACCGGTGTAGACTGGCTTATGCAGAGATGGGCACCATCTGTGCCCATCAAAGCATTTCCAGAGGCTGGGGGACGCTACTCCTCCCCAGCCCTGACACCTATTTCCAAAGGGAGAGGGTGTCACACACTCTCTCAGAGGAAATCCTTTGTTCTGTCTTCCTGGGCCAGGGCTGCCTGGACCCCAGGAGGGCAGAAACCTGTCTGAGGGGTTGGCAGCAGCTGCAGCTGCAGTGGAGACACCGGAAAGGCAGTTTGGCAGTACCTGGGTTCTATGCTAGAGACCTGGGGGATCATGGAATTGTCCCCCCAATGCCAGAATGGCATTGGGGTGACAATTCCATGATCTTAGACATGTTACATGGCCATGTTCAGAGTTACCATTGTGACGCCATACATAGGTAGTGACATATGTATAGTGCACCCGTGTAATGGTGTCTCCGCGCTCACAAAGTCCGGGGAATTTGCCCTGAACGATGTGGGGGCACCTTGGCTAGTGCCAGGGTGCCCACACACTAAGGGCCATATTTATACTTTTTGACGCTAAACTGCGCTAACGCAGTTTAGCGTCAAAAAAATTAGCGCCATCTAACGCCATTCTGAAGCGCCATGCGGGCGCCGTATTTATAGAATGGCGTTAGCCGGCGTTAGCCGACCGGCGCTGCCTGGTGTGCGTGGAGAAAAACCACGTACACCAGGCAGCGTCGGCGTAGGGGAAAATGGCGTATGGGCGTCTCAAAATGGGGCAAGTCAGGTTGAGTCCAAAAAATCGCCTTAACCTGATTTGCGCCATTTTTTTACGACGCCCATCCCCCATTAACATGACTCCTGTCTTAGCAAAGACAGGAGTCATGCCCCCTTGCCCAATGGCCATGCCCAGGGGACTTCTGTCCCCTGGGCATGGTCATTGGGCATAGTGGCATGTAGGGGGGCACAAATCAGGCCCCCCTATGCCACAAAAAAAATACTTACCTGAACTTACCTTAATGTCCCTGGGTTGGGTCCCTCCATCCTTGGGTGTCCTCCTGGGGTGGGCAAGGGTGGCAGGGGGTGTCCCTGGGGGGCAGGGGAGGGCACCTCTGGGCTCATTCTGAGCCCACAGGTCCCTTAACGCCTGCCCTGACCCAGGCGTTAAAATCCGGCGCAAATGCAGGGTTTTTTGCCCCGCCCACTCCCGGGCGTGATTTTTGCCCAGGAGTATAAATACCACGCACATGCCTGGGAGTCATTTTTTTAGACGGGAACGCCTACCTTGCATCTCATTAACGCAAGGAAGGTGTTCACGCAAAAAAATGACGCTAACTCCATGGACTTTGGCGCTAGACGCGTCTAACGCCAAAGTATAAATATGGAGTTAGTTTTGCGTCGTTTTTTTTGACGCAATTTCGGCGCAAACGGAGTATAAATATGCCCCTTAGTAACTTTGCACCCAACCTTCACCAGGTGAAGGTTAGACATATAGGTGACTTATAAGTTACTTAAGTGCAGTGGTAAATGGCTGTGAAATTACGTGGACGTTATTTCATGCAGGCTGCAATGGAAGGCCTGTGTAAGAATTGTCAGAGCTCCCTATGGGTGGCAAAAGAAATGCTGCAGCCCATAGAGATTTCCTGGAACCCCAATACCCTGGGTACCTCAGTACCATATACTATGGAATTATATGGGTGTACCAGTATGCCAATGTGAATTGGTAAATTTAGTCACTAGCCTGTTAGTGACAAATTTGGAAAGCAGAGAGAGCATAACCACTGAGGTTCTGGTTAGCAGAGCCTCAGTGAGACAGTTAGGCATCACACAGGGAACACATTCAGGGCACATACTTATGAGCACTGGGGCCTTGCCTGGCAGGGTCCCAGTGACACATAGACTAAAACAACATATATACAGTGAAATATGGGGGTAACATGCCAGGCAAAATGGTACTTTCCTACAGCTACTGTAGGAGGCTGGCCTGGTTTGTAGTGGGTACCAGAGATACTTGCACCTTGTGCCAGGTCCAGTTACCTTCCCCTTATTAATGTAGAAGAGGTGTTTCTAGCAGTTTAGGCTGATAGAAGGTAGCTATGGCAAAGCAGCTTAGGCTGAACTAGGAGAGATGCACAGCTCCTACTATGCTACTTATATCATATGCACCATATCATAAGAAAACACAATACACAGAGGCCCTCATTCTGACCTTGGCGGTCTTTTCGCAAGACCGCTGAGTTACCGCCGCGGTGAAGACCGCCGACCGCGGCGGTGTGCCGCTGTGCGCATTCTGACCGCTGGGAGCGTTCCGCCGGAAAACCGCCAGCAGCCACACTGGCGGTCGGCGGGAAAGTGGAGACTGGTCAACCTCCACCGCCACGCCAGCAGAACACCGCCCACAGAATTACAACCCACATTTCTGTGTGGCGGTCTTCTGTTGGCGGTCTTCTGTTGGCGGTCACGTCCCTATGGCTCCCGTCGCCTCCCGGAGGACCAACGCACAAGGTAAGTTGATCGTCCGTGAGGGGAGGGGGTGGGGGGGTGTTGTGTGATGTGGGCGTGCATGGGGGTGTGCGTGTGAGTGTGTAGAGGGAGTGTGTGAGTGCGTGTATGCGGGCGGGGGGTGCTGCTGTGTCTATGGGTAATGTGTGCTGTTCGGCAGGTGCGCATGTCGGCATGTATGTGTGCGGGTATGTGTCCCCGTTGTGTATGTGTGTGTAGGGGGTGTGTATATGTGCATGTTGGGGGTGTGTGCATGTCGGGGTACATGTATGTGCATGTCGGGGTGGGGGTGGGGAGGGGGTTCGTACCACCTCTGGGGGGTGGCAGGGGGGTGGAGGGTGTGGGGGGAGGACTCGGGTGGGTAGTGGGGGGTGGGGGAGACCCCTATCAGTGCCAGGGAAGGAATTCCCTGGCCCCGATAGTGCTTACCGCCATGGTTCGCACGGCGGTTCCCGCCCGCAAGAAACCGCGGCGGTAGGCAGGGTCATAATACCCTTGGCGGTCTTGGGACGACCGCCGGGCCGGAGTGCGCAAACTCCAGCCCCGCGGTCATGACCGCCGTGGCGGTCGGAGTGGAGAAGTAGCGGTCGGTCGCGGCGGGGACCGCCGCGGTCAGAATGCCATTTTTAATACCGCCGGTCTGTTCGCGGTCCGACCGCCGTCGCTCCGCCGACCGCCAGGGTCAGAATGAGGGCCAGAGTTACTAAAAATAAAGGTACTTTATTTTTATGACAATATGCCAAAAGTATCTCAGTGAGTACCCTCAGTAAGAAGGTAAGTACTATACACAAGTTATATGTACACAAACCAAAATTAGGTAAGTAAGAGCAAGAAAAGTAATGCAAACAGTGTATAATTACAATAGGTTGCAATAGGCAAGCATAGGTGTAGGGGCAACACAGACCATATACTCCAAAAGTGGAATGCGAACCACGAATGGACCCCAGACCTATGTGAGCTTGTAGAGGGTCGCTGGGACTTTAAGAAAACAGTGAGGGTTAGAAAAATACCCCACCCCAAGACCCTGAAAAGTAGGAGTAAAGTGCCCCTACTACTCCAAGAGAGCACAATAGTCGGGATAGGGGGATTCTGCAGGAAGAACAAACACCAGCATTGCACTGACAACGGATTTCCGGACCTGAGGACCTGTAAGACAAGGGGACCAAGTCCAATAGTCGCAACAGTGTCCAGGGGGGCAGGAGCCCAGGAAAACCCAGATGAAGGTGCAAGGAAGCTGCCTTGCAGATGGAAGAAGCTTGGAGTTCTGCAAGAAAGAAGAGGACTAGGAACTTCTCCTTTGGAAGACAGATGTCCCACGTTGCGATGAAGCTTGCAGACATGTAGCCACGCAGAACTACCACAAACAAGCCTTGCTAGCTGCAAGGGTTACGGTGGAGGTTTTTGGGTGCTGCTGAGGACCAAGAAGGACCAGGATGTTGCCTTTTGGAGGAGGAGACAGAGGGGGCGCTCAGCAACTCAGAGACCCCTCACAAAAGCAGGCAGCACCCGCAGAAGTACCCCAACAGACACTTAGAAGAAGAGTGAACTGGAGTCCATGCAAAGTTACAAAAGGGGGTCCCACGACATCGGAGGCCAACTCAGAAGGTTGTGCACTGCAGGACGGAGTGCTGGGGACCCAGGCTAGGCTGTGCATGAAGGAAATCCTGGAACAGTGCACAGGAGCTGGAGCAGTTGCAAATCATGCGGTACACAGCTTTGCAGTTTAGCATGGCGAGGCAAGGACTTACCTCCACCAAACTTGTACTGAAGAGTCACTGGACTGTGGGATTCACTTTGACAGAGTTGCTGTGTTCCAGGGACCACGCTCGTCAGGATGAGAGGGCACCCAGAGGACCGGTGATGCAGTCTTTTGGTGCCTGTAACATGGGCGTTTTAGGACAGCTGCAGAGCACATGGCCTGTTTGAGCTCCTCAAAAGCTTTCTGACAGCTAGTTGTCCATAATATCTTTTTAGGCATTTTCTTACTTGTGAGATCATTAAGAGGGACTGCTATGGAGCCATAGTTTTTAATGAATCTCCTGTAATACCCTGTGAGTTCTAGAAAGGCTCTCACCTGGGCGTCTGAGTTGTAGGGGGAACCCAATCCATGATTGTCTGAATTCTCCCCTGTAGTGGTGCAATCTGTTCTCCACTTACCAGGTGGCCCAGATAAACCACTTTCCACTGCCCTATCTGGCACTTTGAGGCCTTGATAGTGAGGCCTGCCTTTTGCAGGGCCTCCAAAACTTTCCAAAGGTGGAACAGGTGCTCATCCCAGGTAGAGCTAAAGAAACCAATATCATCAAGATATGCTGCACTGAAAGCCTCCAACCCTTGCAGGACTGTGTTCACCAACCTCTGAAAAGTGGCAGGTGCATTTTCAAACTAAAGGGCATCACTGTAAATTGGTAGTGCCCTCCTATAGTTGAAAATGCAGTTTTTGGTTTAGCATCTTCTGCCAATTTGATGTGCCAATACCCTGCAGTCAAATCAAAAGTGCTAAGATACTTGGCAGAAGCCAGGGTATCAATGAGCTCATCTGCCCTGGGTATAGGGTGAGCATCAGTTTTTGTTACCTGATTGAGACCTCTGTAGTGTACACAAAACCTCATCTCCCTCTTTCCATCTTTGGTGTGAGGTTTTGGTACAAGCACCACTGGGCTAGCCCATGGGCTTTCAGAAGGCTCAATCACTCCCAGATCCAACATTTTCTGCACCTCTTGTTTAATGCAGTCTCTGACATGGTCAGGCTGCCTATAAATCTTAGTTTTGACAGGCAAGCTGTCTCCAGTATCAATTGTGTGTTCACACCAGGATGTTGTACCTGGCACAATTGAAAAGAGGTCAGAAAATTGTCCAAGGAGATTGATGCAGTAGTCTTTCTGTTCTGCAGTCAGACAATCTTCCAAAACTACTCCCTCCACTAAGGCATCTGCTTCAGTGGTGGAAAAGAGATCAGGGAGATGGTCACTCTCTGCTTCCTGTCCCTCATCTGTTGCCATGAGCAGGGTGAGATCAGCCCTGTCATAGTAGGTTTTCAGGCGGTTGACATGAATCACCCTAAGGGGACTCCGGGTAGTGCCCAGGTCTACCAAATAGGTAACCTCACCCTTTTTCTCAACAATTAAATGGGGTCCACTCCATTTGTCCTGGAGTGCTCTTGGGGTCACAGGCTCCAATACCCACACCTTCTGTCCTGGTTGGTACTGGATCAGAACAGCCTTCTGGTCATGCCATTGCTTTTGCAGCTACTGGCTGGCCTGAAGGTTTTTACTGGCCTTTTTCATGTACTCAGCCATTCTGGATCTTAGACCAAGTACATAATCCACTATGTCCTGTTTAGGAGCTTTTAAAGGTTGTTCCCAACCCTCCTTCACAAGAGTGAGTGGACCTCTTACAGGGTGTCCAAAGAGGAGTTCAAAGGGGCTGAAGCCCACTCCTTTCTGGGGAACCTCCCTGTAAGCAAAAAGGAGGCAAGGTAACAGGACATCCCATCTCCTTCTGAGTTTTTCAGGGAGTCCCATTATCATACCTTTGAGAGTTTTATTAAACCTCTCGACCGGTCCATTAGTCTGTGGATGGTAAGGAGTGGTGATCTTGTAGGTAACACCGCACTCCTTCCACATTGCTTTCAAGTGTGCAGACATGAAGTTGATACCCCTGTCTGATACTACCTCTTTAGGAAAACCCACCCTGGAAAAGATTCCCAGGAGGGCTTTTGCCACTGCAGGAGCTGTAGTGGTCCTTAGAGGAATTGCTTCAGGATATCTTGTGGCATGGTCCACAACCACCAAGATAAACCTATTGCCTGAAGCAGTAGGAGGGTGAAGGGGGCCAACTATGTCAACCCCTACCTTTTCAAAGGGCACCTCAACCACTGGAAGTGGGATTGGAGGGGCCTTTGGAGTGCCACCAGTCTTGCCACTGGCTTGGCAGGTCACACAAGACTTGCAAAAATCTTTAGTGTCCTCTGACATCCTAGGCCAGTGAAACAAGGGGACAAGTCTTTCCCATGTTTTGATCTGGCCCAAATGCCCAGCCAAAGGAATGTCATGTGCAAGACTTGGGAGGGAATCTCTGTACTGCAGGGGAATGACCAATCTCCTGGCTGCTCCAGGTTTTGGGTCCCTTGCCTCTGTGTACAAGAGGTTGTCCTCCCACGAAACTCTATGGCTGTCACTGACACCGCCATTTTGCTGTTTGACAGCTTGCTGTCTGAGACCCTCTAATGTGTGACAGGTTTGCTGTGCCATACTCAGCTCTTCCCTGGCAGGCCCCCCTCCACCCAAAATCTCAGCAGTGTCTGCTGCCAGCTCATCTGGTGAAGGTTCTGCACAGGGAAGAAATTCCTCTTCCTCAGAAGGGGAATAATCTGTAGAGGGAGGGATAGTGGGTAGGGATTTACCCTTGCTACCCCTAGCTTTAGGGAGCACTTGGTCCATTGTTCCAAAATCCAAGTTACCCTGTCCTTTTTGCATTTTGGACTGTGCCCTGGTTAAAGCAAAAATATGCCCAGGAATTCCCAGCATTGCTGCATGAGCCTCAAACTCCACTTCTGCCCAAGATGATGCCTCTAAATCATTCCCTAGTAGACAGTCTACAGGTAGATCTGAGGCAACCACAACTTTCTTTGGACCAGTAACACCCCCCCCCCCCAGTTGAGATTCACAACAGCCATGGGGTGGCTAAGAGTGTTGTTATGAGCGTCTGTCACTTGGTACTGCTGACCAAGTAGGTGTTGTTCAAGGTGGACCAGTTTCTCCATCACCATAGTTACACTGGCTCCTGTGTCCCTGTAGGCCTGAACCTCAACACCATTTATTAGGGGAAGTTGCTTGTTCTTATCCATATTAAGGGGACAAGCTACCAAGGTGGCCAAATCAAAGGCACCTTCAGAGACTAAAACAGCCTCTGTGGTCTCCCTAACAAGACTAACCCCTACTACATTGCCAATAGCGAGCCCAGCTACACCCTTGGATTGGCTATTTGTAGGTTTCCCACCACCACTGCTATTACTAGGGGCACTAGATTTGCAGCAGGGTTTGTGGTAGTGAGAGGTTTGGTGTTTTTCCTTGGACAACTGGAATCAGTTGCCCAATGGCCTTTGACTTTACACAAATGACACCAAGGCTTTTTAGATTGATCATTGGAAGAGGATTTGGACCCACCACCACCAGAGGATTTTTGTGGGCCTGATGAAGACTCAGTATTTTTACCTTTGTCCCCACCCTTGTCAGAAGACTTACCATCCTTTTTCTTGACATCCTTGTCACCCCCTGTATGAACTTTTCTGTTCACCCTTGTTCTGACCCACTTGTCTGCCTTCTTTCCCAATTCTTGGGGAGAGGTCAGATCCGAGTCCACTAGGTATTGGTGCAACAAGTCAGACACACAGTTATTCAGAATATGCTCTCTCAGAATAAGATTATACAGGCTTTCATTGTCAGATACCTTACTGCCATGTAAACACCCTCCAAGGCCTTCACTGAAGAGTCCACACAATCTGTCCAGTCTTGAGAGGACTCTTTTCTGGTGTCTCTGAACTTAATCCTGAATTGTTCAGTGATTAAGCAAAATCCATCCCAGAGTGCATCCTTCAATACTGTGTAGTTGTTAGCTTCACTTTCTCTAACAGTAAGGAGCCTATCCTTACCCTTTCCAGTGAAAGATAGCCACAAGATAGCAGCCCACTGCCTTTGAGGGACCAACTGTACCATACAGGCCCTTTCAAGTGCAGCAAACCACTTGTTGATGTCATCCCCCTCCTTGTAAGGGGGGATTATCTAGTGCAGATTCCTGGAATCATGCTCTCTAACAGGATTACTATCAGGAATACTGCTGCTGCCACCATGAGGTCCTAACCTCAACCTCTTTCTTTCCTTCTCAGTGTCTAGGGATTCCCTATCTAAGGCCAGCTGTTGTTGTTTAAGCTTCAGTCTGGTCTCTTCAACCCTCAACGTTTTGAGTTCCCCTTCTAACAAGTTATCATCTGGGTGGGTGGGTTGGGAATGGTTTGACACAGATGACAAATTGGAAACTTCAGAGGGGGACCTGTCCCTATCTGTCTGGACCCTGGTAACTTGGCCTCTAGCAATAAAGAATGCCCTACTGTGATGGGACCCTCCATTACTACCAACATTACTAGGTGTCCTGCTAGGGGGCAGACCCTTGTCAGAACCCTCCCCAGCTTCCTCAAGGGGTTCCTCTGAGTCAGACTAGGAAGCTTCTATTAACCTCTCATTGGATGGCCAGACTGGTTCCGGTCATTCACCATAAGCATGTTATACAGAAACTCTTTTGTAGGGTTCTTTCCTATAACTAAACCTCTATCTAAGCAGAGACTCCTTAAGCTCTTGTAATTCAAAATGTCATAAGTAGCAGTGACATTTTTGGGAGCAGAATCTACCACAGACACGATAGCAAAAGGTTTAGAGATAGGGAGAAGAGAAAAAAAGTTTTAGAACTTGAGAAAGTACAGAGAAAAAAAAACTTTTCTTACTTTTAGAAAACTTTTAGAAGTTTTAGGAAACTTTTCAGAACTTTCTAAAGAGAAGAAAAGCAAACTTTTTTGGTTAAGTGTACATACACTGAACTGTTTGGTATATGATTCTCTTATGAAAAGTACAAAATGAGAAAGTGGTAAGTAGTTACAAGTACTTATCCCACCGCTGCACAACCAAAGTAGGAGGCTTGCCTGGCTTTTAGTGGGTACCAGAGGTACTTAGGGCCATATTTATACTTTTTGATGCACAACTGCGCCAACGCAGTTGTGCGTCAAAAATCTTAATGCCGGCTAACGTCATTCCAAAGCGCCATGCGGGCGCCTTATTTATGGAATGACGTTAGCCGGCGGAGCTGACTGGTGTGCGTCAAAAAAAATGATTTACACCAGGCAGCGCCGGCGTAGGGGAAAATGGAGCTTGGGCGTCAAAAAATGGGGCAAGTCAGGCTGAGGCAAAATTTTGGCCTCAACCTGATTTGGGCCATTTTTTTTTACTCCCAACCTCCATTGAAATGACTCCTGTCTTAGCACAGACAGGAGTCATGCCCCCCTGCCCAATGGCCATGCCCAGGGGACTTATGTCCCCTGGGCATGGTCATTGGGCATAGTGGCATGCAGGGGGGCACAAATCAGGCCCCCCTATGCCACAAAAAAAAAAATATATACTTACCTGAACTTACCTTAAGTTCCCTGGAATGGGTCCCTCCATCCTTGGGCGTCCTCCTGGGGTGGGCAAGGGTGGCAGGGGGTGTCCCTGGGGGCATGGGAGGGAACCTCTGGGCTCCTTCCGAGCCCACAGGTCCCTTAACGCCTGCCCTGACCAGGCGTTAAGAAATGACACAAAAGCTGCTGGATGTCATTTTTTTTGACCCGCAAACTCCCGTGCGTCATTTTTTCACAGGAGTGTAAATACGGCGCACATGCCTCGGAGTCATTTTTTAGAAGGGAACGCCTACCTTGCATATCATTAACGCAAGGTAGGTGTCCACGCTAAAAAATGACGCAAACTCGAAGATGTTTGGCGCTAGACGGGTCTAACGCCAAAGTATAAATATGGAGTTAGCTTTGCGTCGGATTTGCGTAAAAAAAACAACGCAAATCCGGCGCAAACGGAGTATCAATATGCCCCTCACATCTTGTGCCAGGTCTAGTTCTCCCTTATTAGTGTAGAAGAGATGTTTCTAGCAGTTTAGACTGATAGAAGATAGCTATGGCAAAGCAGCTTAGGCTGAACTAGGAGACGTGCAAAGCTCCTACTATATCACTTATATCATATGCACCATATCATAAGAAAACACAGTACACAGAGTTACTACAAATAAAGGTAGGTTATTTTTATGACAATATGCCAAAAGTATCTCAGTGAGTACCCTCAGTAAGAAGGTAAGTACTATACACAAGTTGTATGTACACAAACCAAAATTAGGTAAGTAAGAGCAAGAAAAGTAATGCAAACAGTGTAGAATTACAATAGGTTGCAATAGGCAAGCATAGGTATAGGGGCAACACAAACCATATACTCCAAAAGTGGAATGCGAACCACGAATGGACCCCAGACATATGTGAGCTTGTAGAGGGTCGCTGGGACTGTACGTAAACAGTGAGGATTAGAAAAATACCCCACCCCAAAACCCTGAAAAGTAGGAGTAAAGTGCCCCTACTACCCCCAGAGAGCACAACATTCGTGATAGGGGGATTCTGCAGGAAGAACAAACACCAGCAGTGCACTGACAACGGATTTCCAGACCTGAGGACCTGTAAGACAAGGGGACCAGGTCCAATAGTCATGACAGTGTCCAGGGGGTGCACAGGCTTGTTAGTGGTTTTTCTGCGTGGGAACACTTCTGCAACCTTCATCGCGACGTGGGACATCTTCCTTCCAAAGGAGAAGTTCCTAGTTCTCTTCTTTCTTGCAGAATTCCAAGCTTCTTCTGTCCGGAGGCAGCTTCCTTGCACCTTCAGCCGGGGTTTCCTGGGCTTCTGCCCCACCTGGACACTGTCGCGACTATTGGACTTGGTCCCCTTCCTTTGCAGGTCCTCAGGTCCAGGAATCCATCTTCAGTGCACTGCTGGTGTTTGTGGTTCTTGCAGAATCCCCTATCATGACTATCGTGCTCTTTTGGGTAGTATGTGTACTTTACTCCTACTTTTCAGGGTCTTGGGGTGGGGTATCTTGGACACCCTGGCTGTTTTCTTACAGTCCCAGTGACCCTCTACAAGCTCCCATAGGTCTGGGGTCCATTCGTGATTCGCATTCCACTTTTGGAGTATATGGTTTGTGTTGCCCCTAGAACTATTGCAGCCTATTGTAATTCTACACTGTTTGCATTACTTTCCACAAGATATCCTGAAGCCATACCTTTAAGGACCACTACAGCTCCTGCAGTGGCAAAGGCCCTCCTGGGAATCTTTTCCAGGGTGGGTTTTCCTAAAGAGGTAGTATCAGACAGAGGTAGCAACTTCATGTCTGCATACTTGAAAGCAATGTGGAAGAAGTGTGGTGTTACCTACAAGTTCACCACCCCTTACCATCCACAGACTAATGGACTGGAGGAGAGGTTTAATAAAACTCTCAAAGGTATGATAATGGGACTCCCTGAAAAACCCAGGAGGAGGTGGGATGTCCTGTTACCTTGCCTCCTTATTGCTTACAGGGAGGTACCCCAGAAAGGAGTGGGCTTCAGCCCCTTTGAACTCCTCTTTGGGCACCCTGTAAGAGGTCCACTCACTCTTGTGAAGGAGGGTTGGGAACATCCTTTAAAAGTTCCTAAACAGGACATAGTTTATTATGTACTTGACCTAAGATCCAGAATGGCTGAGTACATGAAAAAGACCAGTAAAAACCTTCAGGCCAGCCAGGAGCTGCAAAAGCAAGGGCATGACCAGAAGGCTGTTCTGATCCAGTACCAACCAGGACCGAAGAAGTGGGTATTGGAGCCTGTGGCCCCAAGAGCACTCCAAGACAAATGGAGTGGATCCCATCTAATTTTTTAGAAAAAGGGTGGGGTTACCTATTTGGTAGACCTTGGCACTGCCAGGAGTCCCCTTAGGGTGATTCATGTCAACCGCCTGAAACCCTACTATGACAGGGCTGATCTCACCCTGCTCATGGCAACAGATAAAGGACAGGAAGAAGAGAGTGACCCTCTCCCTGATCTCTTCTCCACCACTGAAAAAGATGCCTTACTGGGGGAGTAGTTTTTGCAGATTGTCTGACTGCAGAACAGAAAGACAACTGCATCAATCTCCTAGGCCAATTTTCAGACCTCTTTTCAATTGTACCAGGTACAACATCCTGGTGTGAACACACAATTGACACTGGAGACAGCTTGCCTGTCAAGAATAAAATGTATAGGCAGCCTGACCATGTCAGAGACTGCATTAAACAAGAGGTGCAGAAAATGTTGGATCTAGGAGTGATTGAACCTTCTGAAAGCCCATGGGTTAGCCCAGTGGTGCTTGTACCAAAACCTCACACCAAAGATGGAAAGAGGGAGATGAGGTTTTGTGTAGACTACAGAGGTCTCAATCAGGTAACATAAACTGATGCTCAACCTATACCGAGGGCAGATGAGCCCACTCATACACTGGCTTCTGCCAAGTATCTTAGCACTTTTGATCTGACTGCAGGGTATTGGCAGAATAGATTGGCAGAAGATGCTAAACCAAAGACTGCATTTTCTACTATAGGAGGGCACTACCAATTCACAGTGATGCCCTTTGGTTTGAAAAATGCACCTGCCACTTTTCAGAGGTTGGTGAACACAGTCCTGCAAGGGTTGGAGGCTTTCATTGCAGCATATCTTGATGATATTGCTGTCTTCAGCTAAACCTGAGATGAGCACCTGGTCCACCTTTGGAAAGTTTTGGGGGCCCTGCAAAAGGCAGGCCTCACTATCAAGGCCTCAAAGTGCCAGATAGGGCAGGGGAAAGTGGTATATCTGGGCCACCTGGTCGGTGGAGAACAGATTGCACCACTACAGGGGAAAATCCAGACAATCATGGATTGGGTTCCCACTACAACTTAGACCCAGGTGAGAGCCTTTTTAGGCCTCACAGGGTACTACAGGAGATTCATTAAACATTATGGCTCCATAGCAGGCCCTCTAAATGACCTCACAAGTAAGAAAATGGCTAAGAAGGTGTTATGGACAGCTAGCTGTCAGAAAGCTTTTGAGGAGCTCAAACAGGCCATGTGCTCTGCACCTGTCCTAAAAAGCCCATGTTACTCCAAGAAATTCATTGTTCAAACTGATGCATCTGAATTAGGGGTAGGGGCAGTCTTATCACAACTGAATTCTGAGGGAAAGGATCAACCAGTTGCTTTTATCCGCAGAAGGTTGACCCCTAGAGAAAAACAAATTCCCCGAACTTTGTGAGTGCTGGGATGCCATTACACATGTGCACTACACATAGGTCACTACCTATGTATAGCGTCACAATGGTAACTCCGAACATGGCCATGTAACATGTCTAAGATCCATGATCCACCAGGTCTCTAGCACAGAACCCGGGTACTGCCAAACTGCCTTTCCAGGGTTTCCACTCCTGCTGCTGCCATCCCCTCAGGCAGGTTTCTGCCCTCCTGGGGTCCAGGCAGTCCTGGCCCAGGAAGGCAGAACAAAGGATTTCCTCTGAGAGAGGGTGTTACACCCTCTCGCTTTGGAAATAGGTGTGAAGGGCTGGGAGGAGTATCCTCCCCCAGATTCTCGAAATGCTTTGATGGGCACAGATGGTGTCCATCTCTGCATAAGCCAGTCTACACCGGTTCAGGGATCCCCCAGCCCTGCTCTGGTGCGAAACTGGTCAAAGGAAAGGGGAGTGACAACTCCCCTGACCAGTACCTCCCAGGGGAGGTGCTCAGAGCTCTTCCAGTGTGTCCCAGACCTCTGCCAGCTTGAAAACAGAGGTGTTGGGGGCACACTAAACTGCTCTGAGTGTTCAGTGACAGCAGGTGATGTCAGAGACCCCCTCGGATAGGCTCTTACCTTTCTTGGTAGCCAATCCTCCTTTCTTGGTAGCCAAAACCTCCTTTTCTGGCTATTTAGGGTCTCTGCTTTGGGGAATTCTTCAGATAACGAATGCAAGATCTCCCTCTTCGACTTCTACCAAGGAACGACCGCTGACTGCTCCAGGACGCCTGCAAAACCGCAACAAAGTAGCAAGACGACTACCAGCAACATTGTAGCGCCTCATCCTGGCGGCTTTCTCGACTGTTTCCTGGTGGTGCATGCTCTGGGGGTCGCCTGCCTTCACCCTGCACCAGAAGCTCAGAAGACATCGCCTGTGGGTCGACGGAATCTTCCCCCTGCCAACGCAGGCACCAAAAGACTGCATCACTGGTTCTCTGGGTCCCCTTTCATCCTGACGAGCGTGGTCCCTGGAACACAGAAACTCTACCCAAGTGACTCCCACAGTCCAGTGGCCCTTCAGTCCAAGTTTGGTGGAGGTAAGTACTTGCCTCCCCATGCTGGGCTGCAAACCTGTGTACTGCACGATTTGCAACTGCTCCAGCTTCTGTGCACTCTTCCAGGATTTCCTTCATGCACATCCTAGCATGGGTCCCCAGCACTCTGCCCTGCAGTGCTCAACCCGCTGAGTTGGCCTCTGACATCATGGGACCCTCTTTTGTAACTCTGCGTGGACTCTGGTTCACAAATCTTCCAACTGCCTTTCCAGGTACTTCTGTGGGTGCTGCCTGCTTCTGTGAGGGCTCTCTGAGTTGCTGAGAACCCCCTCTGTCTCCTCCTGCAAGGGGCTACATCCTAGTCCTTCCTGGTCCTCAGCAGCACCCAAAAACCTCTCCTGCAACCCTTGCAGCTAGCAAGGCTTGTTTGTGGCATTTCTGCCTGGGAACACTTCTGCAACCTTCATCACAAATGGGACATCTTCCTTCCAAAGGAGAAGTTCCTAGTCCTCTTCTTTCTTGCAGAATTCCAAGCTTCTTCTGTCCAGAGGCAGCTTCCTTGCACCTCCATCCGGGGTTTCCTGGGCTCTTGCCCCCCCGGACACTGTCGCGACTATTGCTTTGGAGGTCCTCATCTTCAGTGCACTGCTGGTGTTTGTGGTTCTTCCAGAATTCCCCTATCACGACTATTGAGCTCTTTTGGGGTTGTAGGTGTAGTTTACTCCTACTTTTCAGGGTCTTGGGGTGGGGTATCTTGGACACCCTGGCTGTTTTCTTACAGTCCCAGTGACCCTCTACAAGCTCCCATAGGTCTGGGGTCCTTTCGTGATTCGCATTCCACTTTTGCGGTATATGGTTTGTGTTGCCCCTAGACCTATGCTTGCCTATTGCAACCTATTGTAATTCTACACTGTTTGCATTACTTTTCTGACTCTTACTTACCTATTTGTAGTTTGTGTACGTATAACTTGGGTATATTACTTACTTTCTTACTGATGGTACTCACTGAGATACTTGTGGCATATTGTCATAAAAATAAAGTACCTTTATTTTTAGTAACTCTGTGTATTGTGTTTTCTTGTGATATTGTGCATATGATATAAGTGGTATAGTAGGAGCTTTGTTTGTCTCCTAGTTCAGCCTAAGCTGCTTTGCCATAGCTACCTTCTATCAGCCTAAGCAGCTAGAAACACCTCTATTCTACTAATGAGGGTTAACTGGACCTGGCACAGGGTGTAAGTACTACAAGGTACCCACTATAAGCCAGGCCAGCCTCCCACACCTTGCCAGAACAATTGAGAACATTGGTTGTGACATTTCTGCAACCAAGCCCACTGTGACTTGGAAAGAACTAGTTGACTGATAAAACCTGCACAAGAGAGGGGATCCCAGTGGGACGACAAATAGCTGATATCAGGACAGGCTCTAATTGTGTACATACCCTCTGTGATTGTGGCCCTGTCCACTCTATAGGTGAGTATAATGTGCCTGTCCTCCAGTGTAGCCAAGTCCACAAGAGGTCTGTACATGTGGGTTTGTCTCCTCCTCCTATTCATCGGCAGTGGTAGGCATCTAAGGAACACAAGAGTGAGAAGGCCATCACAATTTGAACAATGGAACCACCACCGCATTGTGCATACAGCATTAATGTGATGGAACAGTGGGAATGGCAATGTATGTGCAATTTTTGGCAATGACGTAGTTATGGAAGATCTGTATGTAGTCCACCACCATGAAATGGCGACCGCCTGTCCTGTATCTTGGGACAGGTGGAAGTGATGTAACTCCGATGATGTTGGGTGTCATGGCGGAAGGCGGTCTTGCACCGCCGTGCAATTCCTCATTGGCTAATATGGGCCTCTATGGAGTACAGTGGCCAATGGGGACCAGCGGCAGCAGTGACGCTGTACACCGCTGTGGACGTGACCGCCATTTTCTGAATATAAACTCACTTGATTCCTGACTTTCCACAGGAGAACACCTACACTGTGTGTGCTGCTGTAACCTGTGTCCGAAACCTACCACTGCCCATGTGACTGGGGAAAGGGCCCTTGCCTTCACTTCGAAGGAGTTGGAGCACTTGGCGGATGGGGCCCTACCCCATTATGGACAGCTGTATGGGCCACCAGATCATCAGGTGAGTACACCTTGGGCATGATGCATGTAGGAAGGTTGCATGAAGATGTGTGTGCAGACATTGGGGGTCATTCTGACCCTGGCGGTGAGTGTTAAACCGGCGGCCAACCCGCCAACAGGCTGGCGGTCCAAAAAATGGAATTCTGACCCTGGCGGGAACCGCCAACACAGGCCGCCGCTTTAACACTCCGACCGCCACGGCGGGACAGACAAACAGTTCGGCAGTCACCGCCAACAGACAGGCGGCAGACAATGTACCGCCCACCCTATCACAACTAACCAATCCGCCACCTTTTCCGGGGCGGGAGCCCCACCGATAAAAACACGGCGGAAACAGACTACGAATGGGAAAACGCTCACCTATACACACTCCACGAGGAAGGAGGACAGCATGGAGCCCGAATTACACATCCTACCGGCTATTGTCTACCTGCTCATCTACCACGAGTACGAACGCCGGCGCAGACGACAACGGTGAGTACTGCACCTACGACACAGGGGAGGGGGGAGGAGGAAAGGTTACGGGCACACACATATGCGCCCCCCCCCCCCAACTATCTACACACCAATGCAGAGCACCAAGTCACAGTGACACCACCCAAACCCCCCGGAATAATGCAAAGACATAATTAAAGTGAGAAACAACATTTATGTATATAAGAGGTTCTTTGACGTCATGGTAAAATAGAAATATGAATAGTAAAAAGTCAAGTAAGAAAATTACGAAACCGATAAACATAGGCAATAAGCCCTGCACAGTCACCTAAATTTCCACTGTCCGTGGGCCAAAGTGTATCAACACATGGGCAAAGCCCACACAGGAGACCTGAGTCCGTTGGAGAGAACACTGCTGGGGCATCAGATGACAAAACTACAGGCACCTCAGGGGGAAGGGAAGGGGGGGCACCTCAGCCACATGAGTCCACAACGCCAGATCCACGAAGGGTCCACCATGCCCACTGTGCCATCCTGGGGAGTGCAAAGCCACAGTATTCCAAGTCTCAACAGTGGGTGGGTTGCCCACTGTACCATCCTGGGGAGTGCAAAGCCACAGTCTCTCAAGTCTTTACAGTGGGAGGGTTGCCCACCGTGCCATCCTGGGGAGTGCAAAGCCACAGTCTCACAAGTCTCTACAGTGGGTGGATTGCCCACTGTTACATCCTGGGGAGTGCAAAGCCACAGTCCGTCAGGTGGATTACAGAGACCACTGGTCATGGAGGAGGCATGGTGGGCAGAGTGCGTCGTGAAGGACTGCCCGACACAGAACCGGGACTGCCAATGGGCCAGCGGTGCTTGACAGGAAGGGCCCAGCGGAGCGGTGCTTGAGACGGCGGGGCCCAGCGGAGCGGTGCCTGACAGGAAGGGCCCAGCGGAGCGGTGCTTGACAGGAGGGGCCCAGCGGAGCGGTGCTAGAGATGAAGGGCCCAGCGGAGCGGTGCTTAAGACGGCGGGGCCCAGCGGAGCGGTGCTTGAGACGGCGGGGCCCAGCGGATGGTGCCTGACAGGAAGGGCCCAGCGGAGCGGTGCTTGACAGGAGGGGCCCAGCGGAGCGGTGCTTGACAGGAAGGGCCCAGCGTAGCGGTGCTTGAGACGGCGGGGCCCAGCGGAGCGGTGCTTGACAGGAGGGGCCCAGCGGAGCGGTGCTTGAGATGAAGGGCCCAGCGGAGCGGTGCTTGACAGGAAGGGCCCAGCGGAGCAGTGCTTGACAGGAAGGGCCCAGCGGAGCGGTGCTTGAGACGGCGGGGCCCAGCGGAGCGGTGCTTGAGACGGCGGGGCCCAGCGGAGCGGTGCCTGACAGGAAGGGCCCTCTTCAGCAGTGTCTTTCTGCACGGCGGGGCCCTCTTCAGCGGTGCCTTTCTGCACGGCGGGGCCCTCTTCAGCGGTGTCTTTCTGCAGGGCGGGGCCCTCTTCAGCGGTGTCTTTCTGCACGGCGGGGCCCTCTTCAGCGGTGCCTTTCTGCACGGCAGGGCCCTCTTCAGCGGTGTCTTTCTGCACGGCGGGGCCCTCTTCAGCGGTGTCTTTCTGCATGGCGGGGCCCTCTTCAGCGGTGCCTTTCTGCACGGCGGGGTCCTCTTCAGCAGTGTCTTTCTGCACGGCGGGGCCCTCTTCAGCGGTGTCTTTCTGCACGGCGGGGCCCTCTTCAGCGGTGTCTTTCTGCACGGCGGGTCCCTCTTCAGCGGTGCCTTTCTGCACGGCGGGGCCCTCTTCAGCAGTGCCTTTCTGCACGGCGGGCCCTCTTCAGCGGTGCTTGTCCAGTCATCCAAGGGAGCCAGACCTGGCCAGGACTCCCTTCTTAGTCGCCCTCCGACCGTGCAGTTGCTGGACCCTTCTGTGACGGAGTCCTGGGCCCGTGGGTGTCCTCCCTCACACCCGGGATGGGGCTTGTGGGGCCCTCCTGGTCCGCGCCCCTGCTGGCTGACTTCTCCGCCCTGCTGCCCTTGCCCTCCTTCGATGAGGCTCTCTGGCCCTTGGCTCCTCTGGATGTTGTGGCAGGTGAGGGCCCAGGACTTTGCTCCTTGGGGGCAGCCGTGTCAGTCTTCTCGCGGCGGCCCCTGATTTTACGGGTCCTCTTCCCAGGGGGGGGGGCTGGCTGTTCCCTTGCTGCTGGCCGATGTATCTGTGCTGGGAAAGGGTGGACTCCAAAACCCCTGCACAATGTTGACACTTGAAGCAGGGCTGGTGGTGGCTGAGGTGCTCTTGGGACTCCTAGCAGATGGAGGGGGTGGGTCAGGTGGGGCAAAGAGGTTAAGTTTGGAGAGGTAAAGTTTTTTAGGACCAATGTAAAGGGTAGGTGTAGTGGGTATGGGAGTGGAGGAAGAGGATGTGGTTGTAGGAGAGTCAGGTGTGCTGTCTTTGGGTGCAGGTGCTTGTGACGTAGGCTGTCGTGAGGTGGTTGGCTGTTGGGTGGGTGGCTGCCTGCGCTTGTGTGTCTTGGAAGAGGGGGTGACAGACACAGTGGGAGAGGACACAGGGGACGTGTAAATGGCAGTGGGGGTGGTGACTGCACGTGTGCGGACTGTACTGGAGGGTGTGCTGGTGATGGAAGTACTGGCTGATGGTGGTGTGCATGCAGGTGTGAGTGGAGACGTCACAGGGAGGGAGGAGGGAGACGAGGAGGAGGGGGACACAGGGGTGGTAGTGACTGTTGGCATGTCTGCATCTGGGTGTTGCTTGGTCGAATGCTTGTGTGATCTGTGGTGCTTATGTCTGGATAAGCTGCCCTTGGGTGTTGAGGTGTGTGCAGGCTGGTCTGATGGTGTGGATGGGATAGGCAGAGGAACAGGAGACAGAGACAGGGTGGAGGCAGTTAGAAGAGGGAGGCTGGAAACAGGGACAATGGCTGCCGTCAGTGCTGAGGCCAGAGCATTGAACGATCGTTGATGGGCAGCCTGACCCGAATGAATGCCCTCCAGGTATGCATTGCTCCGATGCACCTCCCTCTCTACCCCCTGGATGGCATTCAAAATGGTAGACTGCCCAACAATGATGGTCTGTAGGAGGTCAATGACCTCCGCACTGAGGGCAGCAGGGGTAACAGGGGCAGGGCCTGAGGTGCCTGGGGCGAAGGAGATGCCCGCCTTCTTGGGCGAGCGGGCACGGAGCGAAGGCTGAGGGGCTGCTGGGAGGGAGGAGCTGGTGCGCTGGGTGGCGGCTGTACCTGTAGAGGCGGGGGGCCCGGATGTTGCCGCCACCGCTAGGGAGCTCCCTTCCGAGGACGTGTCGGTGTCGCTGGTGTCACCACAGGTCCCCGTTGTGGTGCTCCCCTCGCCCTCCGTATCACTGGTGACCTCGGTGTCTGTAGCATGGCCCACCGGGGCCTTGTGAGTTGCAGATCCCTCGTGCTCCGATGCCAATTCTCCTCCGCCTGATGATGCTAATGCACACATGCACAAGAAGACAAAGAAAAAGGGTGGGGGGAGAAATAAAAACAGGTTGAGTGCATGCATTGTCAGCACCGTTGGCGGAGAGGACAGACACAGGAGCCTCATGCACTACGCCGCGCAATCGGGGTACACTACTCAGTACTTGTGACTAGGCCAACAGGTCTCTGGACAACATATGCGCACATGGGTGATGCTGGACAATGCCTTGCTGTACTTGGCACCCTTCAGAGGTGGGGGGCGGGGGCACAGGGCCATGCCTAAAGGAGGGGACTACACTACAGAAAGCGCCCTGGCCTAATGTCACCTATAGCCCTCCTCCCCCATCCAGGCACCTCCACTGCGCGTAAAGATAGCAGTATGTGCTGGTACTCACCCCCTTGTGTCTGCTGTGATGTCCTCACGCGCCCATCCAATTCGGGGTAGGCTACCGCCAGGATCCGGGACATCAGGGGGGTCAAGGTACGACTGGCACCCCTCCTACGTTGGGAGGCCATCCCCAGCAGTGACTCGGCGGTCTTCCTGGTCCCGCGGCAGATGTCCTCCCACCTCTTTCGGCAGTGGGTGCCTCATCTTGTGTGGACCCCCAGGGCCCGGACTTCCTTGGCAATGGCACGCCAAATGTCGACTTTCTGATGGGCGCTGACCTATTTGACATGTACAGGATGGGAAAGGAAATTTCAACATTTTTCTGCATGTTAGATGTGATTGCCCCCCCCCTCCCCAACCCTGCCATGTGGCACATGCTCTCACCTGTCGTGCCTTGCACTCCTCATTCGCTCCCCATCCCACCATCTTACATCCACCATACACAACCCAGGCATAGCCCATTCAACGTGCACCCAGTGTACTTACCTGTTGGTCTGGAGGACCGTAGAGTAGCGCATACTGGGGTAGGACCCCATCCACAAGTTTCTCCAACTCTTCTGAAGTGAAGGCAGGGGCCCTTTCCCCAGTCGCAGCAGCCATTGTCTCTTCCAGACCGAGGTCACAGCAGCACTTGCAGTATATGTCCTCTCCTGTGGATGATCAGGTCTCGAGTGATTAAGCAGATAGAAAATGGCGGTCACGCCCGCGGCGGTGCGTACCGCGGCGGTGCGTACCGCGACCGCCGGCGCACATCGTCATTGGCTCATGAGACCCATAGGGTTCAATGTTAACCAATGCTGCTTTGCGCCGCGGTCTTCGACCGCCTACCGCCACGGTGAGCCACGCCAGCACAGTGACCTCACATCCCACTGTCACACTTCACAGGTCAGGCAGCCGCCATGTCAAGGGCCCACATGGCCTGATTGCCACTGCGTCACACAGGCCTGGGCCTTGCATTGCCACTCATACAAGCCTTTCAATGCATAGCGATTCGTGTACTGTGCAAGCTGTGGGCACGAACCTGAGGGTTGCTTGACTCTGTGCTCCATGTTGTCCTTCCTAGGCACCGTCCGCTGGGACTTGCGAGGAGAAGGATGAATCCTCCTGTGTACCGACCGCTGGTGGACCTGTCGACAATGGAAGAACGACATATTATACTTCGATACCGACTTGACCGAGCCACTATACATGAACTGTGTGCCCAGCTGGAGCCAGACCTGATGTCCCCCATCTGCCAACCCACAGGGATTCCCCCTCTGGTGCAGGTTCTGTCAGTACTCCATTTTTTGGCAAGTGGGTCTTTTCAGACAACAGTGGCCATGTCATCAGGGATGTCTCAGCCTATGTTTTCTAAGGTTTTGTCCAGAGTGTTGTCTGTCCTGATGAAATACATGCGGAGATACATTGTTTTCCCTGAGGAGGGTGATTTGGCCACTGTGAAGGGTGATTTCTATGCCTTTGGACATATCCCCAACATCATTGGTGCCATTGATGGGACCCATGTGGCTTTAGTACCCACAAAAGACAATGAGCAGGTGTACAGAAATAGAAAAAGTTACCATTCGATGAATGTCCAGGTGGTCTGTTTGGCTGACCAGTACATCTCCCATCTAAATGCCAAGTTCCCGGGGTCAGTGCATGATGCGTATGTCATGCGACAGAGCAGCATCCCTTATGTGATGGAACAGCTACAGAGACACCGTGTGTGGCTAATAGGTGACTCTGGTTACCCCAACCTGCCTTGGCTATTGACCCCAGTGAGGAATCCCCGGACCAGGGCAGAGGAACGGTACAATGAGGCACATGGGCGAACTAGGAGGATTATAGGACGGACCCTCGGGGTGCTGAAGGCCAGGTTTAGGTGCCTGCATATGACAGGGGGATCCCTCATGTACTCACCAAAGAAGGTGTGTCATATCATCGTGGCCTGCTGTATGCTTCACAACCTGGCTTTGCGACGCCAGGTGCCTTTCCTGCAGGAGGATGGTCCAGATGGTGGTGTTGTAGCAGCTGTGGAGCCTGTGGAGAGTGAAGAGGAGGAAGATGACGGGGACGACACGGACAACAGGGACACAGTTATACAACAGTATTTTCAGTAGCACCCAGGTAAGAATCACCCACGCCATTTTACATTTACTTCTGGCCTCCTGCATCTCTACTTTCTGTGTTTCCCCCCAGTTCCTTTTCACTGATTTTTGACTTTCCCTTCCCTTTTCAGAGCTGTATGACCCACAGCGTGACTTCTGCTTTGTTTGCCCATGGACTAATGCTTATTGACACTGGTATGTTGTCATCACAATCTAAATGAACATTATTGCACCGTTATGTGTAATACATTTGTAAAGAATACAAGCAGACTCCTGACATTTGAAGTGCAATTGGTGATTTATTTTAAGTGCTGTGTATAGGTCCGTGATAGTAAAACGGTGCTGGGTGGGGGTGGAGTAATGTCCATGGCAGAGTCCAGTTCTCAGTGGCACAGGTGCAATGTCCATATGCCTGTGGAAGGATGGAGCAGGGGCAGTTCAAGGTTGGACAGGGTGCCAATGTCGGACAGTGGGATGACATCAGGGGGTATCTTAGGCTGGCGGGGGTCTTGGCATCCTACTCTGTCTTCTTGTGTGATCTCAGGTTCCGCTTGCGGGGTGGTTGATCTTCAGCAGGAGGTGGGGTTCTGGTGGCCTGTCGTGGTGTGGGGGCCTTCTGTCCACTTGCGCCGGCGGAGGTGGTAGGCTGTTCGTCGTCCGGGCTGGTGACAGGGGCCCTTTGGGGTGCCACATGGTCCCGCAATGTGGTGACTATCTGGTTGAGGACCAGGACGATGGTCCCCATTGCGGTACCAATGTGCCGGAGTTCGTCTCTGAACCCCATGTACCGTTCCTCCTGCTGTGCCTGGATCTCATGGAACCTGGCCAGTACCGTCGCCATCGTCTCCTGGGAGCGGTGGTATGCTCCCATGATGGTGGTGAGGGCCTCTTGGAGAGTGGGTTCCCTGGGCCGGTCAACCCCCTCTCGCACAGCAGCCCTCCCAGTTGCCCTGTTTCCCCGGGCCTCTGTCCCCTGGACGGTGTGCCCACTACCACTGCCCCCAGGTCCCTGTTGTTGTTGGGGTGGTGGGTCAGCCTGGGTGCCCTGTAGTAGCGGACACACCGCTGCTTGACCTGTCCTGGAGACAGAAGCATGGGCCCGCTGGGTGGGAGCTGTGCTGGTATTCCCAGAGGGGGTTGGGTCTGCTGCGGCCTGTGTCTGTGTGTGGGGAACCGACTGTCCAGAGGTCCCCGATGGTCCGGGCTGGTCATCAGGTTCCAGGTCGACAGAGCTGCTGTCATCACTGTGGGCCTGTTCTGGGGGCGGGATGGACAAATCTGGACCCTCCTGGCCGGTGTGTTGGCGTTCGGGCCCTGCAGGGGTAAAAGAGTATGGTTATTGCTTCTGTGTGTGCCATGGCGTGCGATTTGTGGGTGCCCTTGTCCCCCAGTGCTGGCATGCCCTTGTGGGAGGAGTTGTGAGGGTGGTTTGGGGGGGGAATGGGTTTGTGCAGTGGTCATGCTTGGGTGATGGGTGTCCATGGTTTGTGTTGGCATTCAGGGATTGGTGTTGTGTTGGCTGGGTTGTGCTGGTGAGACATTGGCAGGGAGGAAGTGTGCTGGGGGGTTGGGGGTGAGGGTGGGGGTGCGGGTTGGCATGCTGGTGGTTGGGGGGGTGAAGTATTTGGGATTAGACTTACCAGAGTCCATTCCTCCGCCTACTCCAGCGAGGCCCGCAGGATGCAGGATGTTCAAGACCTCTTGCTCCCATGATGTGAATTCGGGTGGAGTGGGTGGGGGTCCGCCGCCAGTCTTCTGCACAGCGATGTTGTGTCTTGACACCATCGACCGCACCTTCCCCTGTAGGTCGTTCCAGCGCTTTCGGATGTCTTCCCGGTTTCTGGGATTCTGTCCCACAGCATTGACCCTGTTGACGATCCTTTGCCATAGCTCCGCCTTCCTGGCTATTGTGGTGTGCTGCACCTGTGTGCCGAATAGCTGGGGCTCTTCCCTGATTATTTCCTCCACCATGACCCTGAGTTCTTGGTCCGAGAACCTGGGGTGTCTTTGGGGTGCCATGGGGTGGTGTGGGGTGGTGTTTGTGGTGATGAGTGTGGTGTGTGTGGTGGTGTGTGGTGTTTTGTGCGTGGATGTAGTGTGGGTGATGATGTTGTGTTCCTCTGTGTGTTGGGGTTTGCGATAGCTGTGCTCTCTCTCTCTCTCTCTCTCTCTCTCGCCTTCTCTCCGAATTTCTAGTAGTGGGGGTTTGTGGGTGATGTGGGTGTGTGTTTTATAGTTGATTTTATGTGTGGGTGTGGTGTGTGTATGTGTATCAGGTGTGTGTATTTCGAATTGTCCAATGTGGCTGTGTTTTGTAATGGTGTGTGTATTTTGACCGTGACGGTGTGTACCGCCAATGGAAAACCGCGGTTGAAAGACCGCCGCGTGGATTCGTGGGTCGTAATGGCATGGGCATGTTCGTGTTGGCGTGACGGTGGAGGTTTGGTCATCTCCAGTTTATCGCTGACCGCTGATGAGGCGGCCTTCCGTGGATGTCGGGTTTTTGGCGGTTTGGAAGTTGTGGGTCAGAATGACCGTGGCGGTTTACCATGGCCGCGGCGGTAGAATGGCGGACTTCTGACCGGCGGTAAGAGCCTTTTACCGCCGAGGTCAGAATGACCCCCATTGTGTCATTTGGGGGGATGTCTGTTGGTAGTGTACATGGTGGGTGCCGGGCGATGTGTGTGCCAATGGAGTTGGAAACAAAATGTGTGACAGGATGGATTGTATGTGTAATGGTGTCCGCCTGTCTGTATTACCCCTGCAGGTCAGCGCCCATCAAAAGAAGGGATTGTAGTGTGCCATCGGCAAGGACGTACGGACCCTAAAGGTCTACAACAGGCATTGCTCCCACTGCAGGAAACGGTGAGAGGACCTAAGATGCTGGGCACGGAAGACCACGGAGACCCAGCTGGGGAAGGCCTTCCAACAAGGAAGAGGTGCCTGTCAGAACCTGACCCCCCTGATGGCCCTCATACTGGCGGTGGCCTATCCAGAGCTGGCTGGGCGCTTGAGGGCATCACAGCAGCCACAAGAGTACAGTGGGCATTACTACAATAATTGGTAGGTGGCATGGGATCCGGGTGGTGGGTGTGAGTTAGTGGGTATCCTTTAATGCCAGGTCAATTGCAGCGTGATCCAGCTCAAGGGTAATGGGTGTCTAGCAAATTCAGGTAACCTTAGCTAGTTGCATTCCATGTCAGTCAGGGCTTTGTGGGTCCCAGGAGGGGTGCAGTTGGTGGTGGTTGGCCCCCATCTTGCCCTGGCATCTAGTCAATTGAATGCCAGTGCAACACATAGTGCTCATTCCTGATCCCTGTGTGTGACGGTACTGTGTATTCCAACTGTGGTGTTGGTGCTGTAATTGACTCAGTGCTCCCTTTCTCTCCATCCCCCCTTTCTTCTTCTGTCATCCTGTTCATGTGTGCAATAGCATCATCTGGCGGAGGAGCAGGGGCACCGGCGACAGAGGGAGCTGCTTCCCACAGGACCCAGGAGGCAGAGTCCACCAAAGCCGAGGGGACCAGTGGGACAGAGGACAAGGGGAGCACCATGGCAGAGACAGGAGGTGACAACACTGACTCTGATTCCTCTTCTGATGGAAGCTCCCTGGCTGTGGTGGGCACCTCTGTGACCACCCCAGCTTCAGGTACAGCAGCCAGCCCGTGCCAGCACCACTCTCCCAGTAGTCCCTCATGGAGTTGCCCGTGCCCGCTCCCACAGGAGGGTGGGCATCTCCTTCGCCTCAGGCACCTCAGGCCCTGCCCAAGTGAGCCGTGCTGACCTGAATGAGGAGCCCATTGACCTCCTGAGATCCATATCTGTAGGGCAGTCTACCATAATGAATGCC
The DNA here is from genome assembly GCF_031143425.1 of Pleurodeles waltl. Taxonomy (NCBI): domain Eukaryota; kingdom Metazoa; phylum Chordata; class Amphibia; order Caudata; family Salamandridae; genus Pleurodeles; species Pleurodeles waltl. The sequence continues at coordinate 1,640,844 of NW_027150395.1, forward strand.
ATCCAGGGGCTGGCATCCCAGATGCAGAAATGCTATGTATTCCTGGAGGGCATCCACGGTGGATTGGTGGCCCAACAGAGATCGATTCAGGCTCTGGCCTCTTCTCTGATGGCAGCCATTCTCTCAGCTTCTACCGTCCCCCTCCAACTACCACTTCCCAGTCCCAGTCTCCCCAACCCCAACCCATCCCATGCACACATACAACGAGCATTCACACAAGACATCACACAAAAAATGGCACAGTCAAACACAGGCACCACACTTCAGTCCACAAGCACTCACACAAATACCAGATAGTTGCACACACATCTACATTCACTGCCCCCACTGTCTCCCACTTCTCCTCCTCCTCCCTCACAGTCACATCCACATGCACACCTGCATGCACTGCTTCAACAGTCACCACCAATATTACCACACCAAGCAGCACACACACCTCACTAGCAGACACCTCCATAACATCCATCCATGCATCCCCTGTGTCCTCTACCACCCTGTCTGCCCCTCACTCCTAAAGGACACAAACACAGGCACTCAGACACCCAACAGCCATCCACCTCACATCAGCTCACTGCCCATGCACCTGCACCCAAGTCCAGCAGATGTACACCTCCAACAACCACTCCCTCAACCTCTACTCCCATCCCTTCTCCCTCATCCCATCCACTGTCCTTAAGAAGCTTTTCGCTGACCAACTTGACCTCTTCCCTCCCCCTCCCCCTCCCCACGTCCTGCCCGTAAGAGCAGGATCCCAATGACCCTACCCAGCACCTCAGCCAAACAGTCCACGGAGACAGTGGAGACACCTCCTAGTCGTGGAGGCAAGACAGTGAAGGATCCCACTCCACCAGCCAGGAAAGGGAAGGATCCCACTCCACCTGCCAGGAAAGGTTAGAATCCCACTCCACCAGTCAGGAAAGGAAAGGATCCCACTCCACCAGCCAGGAGGGGTAAAGTTCCCACTCAACCACCAATGACAGAAAAGGTTCTCTCTCAACCGCCAATGACAGAAAAGGTTCCCACTCAACCACCAATGCAAGAAAACGTTCCCACTCAATCACCAATGCAAGAAAAGGTTCCGACTCAACCATCTATATCAGACGAGGTTCCCACTCAACCATCAATGACAAGCAAGAAGCCCTCACCTTCAGCTGGGACACAGCAGCTCTCACCTCCAACAGAGGCTACCCAGAAGACACCTCCCCCAGCAGAGACAATGCAGTCCACACCTCCTGCACAGGCTGCCCAGGAGACACCTCCCCAACAGAGACAATGCAGCCCTCACCTCTAGCAGAGGCTGCCCAGGTGCTACCCCCCCCCAGCAGAGACAGTGCAGCCCTCAGCTCCATCAGAGGCTGTCCAGAAGGCACCTTCACCAGCTGAGACACAGCATTCCTCACCTCCAGCAAAGGCTGGCAGAGTACCACCACCAGTGGTCACGGAGCCCTCACCTCCAGCTGAGACACAGCAGCCCTCGCCTCCAGCAGAGGGCATGTAGGCCCCCCTCCAGGGACTGTTGTACAAGGAGCCCCCTCCAGCATTAGTGGGCAAGTTCCCCACCTCAGAGACTGTGACCTTGCACTCCCCAGCATTGGGAATTTGGCAGGGAGCCCCCTCCAGAACCAGTAGGCAAGTTTCCCACCTTAGAGACTGTGACCTTGCACTCCCCAGCATTGGGAATTGGGCATGGAGCCCCCTCCAGGAGCAGTGGGCAAGGTCCCGACTTCAGCTGAGTGTCCCCCATCCTCCTTCCGCCTGAGGTGCCTGTCCACTTCCATGATGTTGCCCCTGCACAGTTTTGTGCGTAATTAGTCAGGATCAAGTTGGGGCTTGGACTATGACCTGTGGCCATGTGGGCCTTATGGACTTTGAACTGTGCATTGGCCCTTTCTGGACAATTGTTTATGTATCTCTGTTCTAAAATTGGTTCATATGGTGGCTTTTGCCTTTCAATTACAATTTCAGTACTGCCGACCTGTAGTCCTAGTATTATTATGCCATGTGTCCTGTGCCATTGATTTACGTCTGCAGCTGGTTGTGTGTATGGTGTGTGTGTGTGAATGGTGTGTGTTATGCGTGTGTGTGTGTCACTCTCCTTTTCCTCCCTCCCTCCCTTGTGTGTTAGGCGGCGGTACCCACCGTTGTCATCTTCGTCGGCATTGGTGTGCCAGGTGGAGCATGACGTAGAAGAGCATCGGGAAGACTTGAAGTTTTAGCGCTGATCTTCTCTATGTCTCTATTGGTGAGTCATTGGTCTTCTGTGATGTGTTTCCCCCAAGCTTCTGATGGCATTGGTACTGCCACAGAAATCGTGGCGGATTGCAATGTCATGGTATGGTGGGCAGTACCTTGTCTTCGGCCTGGATGTCGATGGCTACCGCCATGTTGCGTGGTGTTAACGCTCTGGCGGATGGTGTGGAACATTGGCTGTATAAGGAAGGTCTCACCGCCATGTTGTTAATTTGGCGGTAATTACCGCCAGCCTGTTGGTGGCTTTACCGCCACATTAACAGTCACCACTAATATCATAATGACCACCATAATCCCATGGTTGGATTACATCTTAAAACCTTTTGTGCTACGGGACTGTCTGACTTATTTATGACCCCTTCAACTATCGAAAAAGAGAGGAAATTGAGAGTCAAGTGCCACTTCTTATAGAACTTTTTACAACAAGAATGCTGAATTTTGAATTGCCTAAAGAATCGGTATCAACCTTTTACAAATCCTTTGCAACCATTGAACCCGCTCTATAAATATCTTTACTAGACCTGGGTGGAAAACGCTGCTCTGGTTGTTTAGTTTTTGGAATTCAGGAACCCCATGCTTTATGGAGTAGTGCAGAATTCCGGAATTCAACCATCCGGCATGAAGCTGAGACTTTTTTCCGTTCATGTGTGTGAGATTTGTTTTTAGCACTCGCTCACGAGTGCCACAATATTCTCAGCCGCTAGCAAGCACACACAAGCATAAGCACAAGCATAAGCACAAGCATTAGCAAAATCAACTCAAAAAAGGTTTTCCCATGCACTAAGGACCATTCAAGTTGTTTTTTAGTACAAGAAACCTTTTTTATACAACAGGAACAAAGTGCCACAGAGACTCCAACTTCCTGCTCCTGTCCAGCAGGCTCGCCCAATGCTTTGTCCATCTCCTGGTTACTTTTCACTTGGATTTCAAGGTGGAATGATCACTCTTTTTGGTATGCTGGACATAAATCATACAACTAAGTTAATAAATGATTGTATAATGCTGTTGCTTGTTTGATAGGGCATGCAGAGTATTTCTTTGTACTTTATTTGATTTTTTAAATTACATTTTGATGGGCACAGTACTAGTCATTAGTGCCTGAAGGACCTGTTTCTGTGGTATATGTTTTTAAAACTTCATTTAGGGCAGGGGTGGCATTGGATCAAATTTAAAAATGTTGGTTATTGTTTGCATTCATTTTTTTCTGCAAAAAGTGTATGTCTGTATATATGGCATAATATTTGATGCTATAGGAAGATGTGTGTTGTTGTGAACTTTCGTAATAGTTCAGTTAATTTTTGTGTTTTGCATTGCTGAATTAATGGTAGTGTTTTCTTCAGCAGTACCACCATGCCTCCGTTTTCTGACCAGTGTGTGTTTGGGTGTGGGTTTTTGTCATTGGCCATCATTTGTCTTTGTCCTCCATACCATATGGCCAGGGGCCATTGTGTGTGGTCTGTGTCCATAGACCTGAATATGTTCTTTATTCCCCATTCCTCCTAGCTTGCTGTTGTTGTTTGACCATGTGGCTGGCAGCCATTTTGTGCAACAAACCAGTGTGCCTTTGCCATAGGCTTGCATATGGTCTTTGTTCCACATCTCCTTTCACGCTGTTGTTTGAGCAAGTGGCTGGTGGCCATTTTGTCCATTCAGCCAGTGTGTCTTTGCCGTAGGCTTGCATGTTTTCTTTGTTCCACATTCCTTCTTGCTCACTGCTTTTTGATCATGTGGCTGGCAGCTACTTTTTGAATCCAGCCAGTGTGCTTTTGCCATAGACTTGAATGTGTTACTTGTCTCCCATGCCTCCTTGCTCACTGTAGTTGTTTGACCATGCGGCTGGTGGCCATTTTGTACATCCAGTCAGTGTGCCTTTGCCATAGGCTTGAATGTGTTCTTTGTTTCCATGCTCCCTCCTCGCTGGTGTTGTTTGACTATGAGGCTGGCAGCTATTTTGTGCATCCAGTCAGTGTGCCCTTGCCATCCTCTTTCATGTGTTCTTTGTCCCCCCTGCCTCCTTGCTTGCTGTTGGTGTTTGACTATATGGCTGATGGGCATTTTGTGCATCCAGCCATTGTGCCTTTGCCATAGGCTTTTATGTGTTCTTTGCTCCGTATGCCTCCTCGCTCGCTGCTTTTGCTTGACTATGTGGCTGACAGCCATTTTGTGCACCCAGCCAGTGTGTCTTTGCCATAGGCTTGCATGTATTCTTTGTTCCCATGCCTCCTTATTCGCTGTTATTATTTGACCATTTGGCTGGCGGCCATTTTTTGATCTAGCCAGGGTGCTTTTCCATAAGCTTGAATGTGTTTGTTTTTCCCCATGCCTCCTTGCTCACTGTCATTTGACCATATGGCTAGTGGACATTTTATGCATCCTGCCAGTGTGTTTTTGCCACAGGCTTGCATGTGTTCTTTGTTCCCTATGCCTCCTTGCTCACTGTTGTTGTTTGACTATGTGGCTAGCAGCCTTTTTGCACATCCAGCCAGTGTGTCTTTGCCATAGACGTGCATGGATGGATGTGATATCAGTTTAACAATTTCCTTGAGGATCAGTGTAGTATATGTATCTTATGAGTATGATGTTGATGAACAGTGCTTATAATACATGCATTTGTTTGCACTTTTTATTTTGTGCCTACTTGCCTCACAATAGGTTTCTTCTCATCCTCTTATACAAACAGCTTCAATTATTTATCATTTTTTATTTTAATAATTTATTTAATTTTATTTTTATTTTAATTTTTAGATTTTTATTTTAGATTTTTATTTTTTTTATTGTGACTTTTTGATTTATTATTTTTTAAATGTATATATTTTTTTTCTTTCTATTTTGCCTCGATCCATCCATCCACCATAGCTGCACAGTTGCACAAAAGCATTCAGGGCCAGATTTATACATTTTGACGCTAAACTGTGCTAATGCAGTTTTGCGTCAGAAAGTTTAGCGCTGACTAGTGCCATTTTTAAAAGCCACCCGGGCGTCATATTTAAACTATGATGCTGGGTGGCGCTAAAAATAGGTTAGAGTAATTTTTTCTGACGTTTACCATTACGCCTTGTTGTGAGGCAAAATGATGATAACGGAGGAAAATTGACTCTAATCTGGTTTATGACATGTAAACACATCGCAAAACGGAAATGCACCATTTTTCCCTGCAATAGCGTCAAAAACGGAGACAACTGTTAAAAGGAGAGGCAAAATGGAGCCAGGACACCAGGGAGACCCCATTCAACCAGGAACCAGCAAGGAGGACACAGACAAGACCCAGGGGAGAGAGAGAAGAAAAAGAGGAAGTGTTGTTTCAGTGCAGAGGAGCAACAAATACTGGTGAGAGAGGTGATGGAGCATCAAAATCAACTTGTCACCTCTAAATTGCCGATTGGAAGAAGAGAGGCAATCTGGCAGCAAATAGTGGATAATATCAACAGTGGGGCAGAGGTCAGGAGAACTGTAACTGAGTGCAAGAAGCACTGGCATGAGTGCAGACGAAGGACGAAGGAAAAAATGGCACAGAACAGGAAGGCAGCACTGCAAACTGGAGGTTGAAGTCCAGCACCACAAGAGACTTGGACGAGATGGAGGAGATGGTTGCAGCGATCATCCCAGAGGAAATTGCGCAGGAATCACAGGACTGGACAGTGCAGACTACCAGGAAACACCACAAATGCAGGGTAAGTTACATGGGGGAAAATGTATGCTAAAATGTCAACTGCAAGAGGGTGAGGCACATAGAAATCACACAATGCATGTCAAAAGAGCGCAGAGGGACACAATGCACACTAAGCAAGTTGCACCATGCCGACATAATCAACACATGTACCTACGTCTTGGTAGTGCCATTCACCGTGACACATACACAACCTGGACATAAGTTGAACACCAGGCCTAAATTCCTACATGTACATATGCAGCACATGGGATGGATGGCATGTATAATCACTGTGCCACTGGTTGTGACATCACAATATCCCTTGCATGTAGTCATATCAACACCACCAACACGACCAAGACCTCCGAGACCAGGGAGTCATTCAATACCATTCCTGGAGTTACGTCATAGTGGTGTTCCTTGCAGTAACACCTTGCAACTGCCTAGCCTCATTACCCAAATGCATGTGTGCTACATCTCAAAGCACACAAGGCATTGCAACTGTCCCAACAGTACCCAGGCATGTGCCAGTATCACCACCACACTGCACATAGACAACAAATCCACATGAGGCAGCCATCCTCACAGGGTGTCCCCTGGGTGCATGGAACAATTAACTGAACAGGCGCTAGGGGATTAGCAGCCAGGGCCTGTATCATTGGTAACATACCACTACCCAGACCAACCAAATTGAAGTAGTGTTGAACCACACATCTTGATGCTGAACTGAAATGTGCCACCACAGAAAATATGTACCACAGATAGCAAACAGTAGGTCACAACAGTCACAGGCTGAGCCCACAACTACTCTGAAACAACCATGTCAGACACATGGGAATGGGGAGATAAACACACACATGCAACACATGGGGTATGACTGTGAACATAATGGCGGATAATTCCACATTTACGGGTGGGGGATGGTGCATGGGCAAGTCCGGTGTTGGTAAGACTGCCAGTGCAGTGTACCCTTTGCGCTTGCAGTATGAGTCACATGTTGGGATGGGGGCTGGGAATCTGTCTGCTCATGGTAGGTCTGTGGGGCACTTATCACAACATTCTTGACAAATCAAAGAGACTCATTGCCACTTTTGGGCTGTACTACGTACAACAGGACACACTGCACTCAGCTCTGCCAATCAGGCAGTGGAAAGGGCAAAGGGCCAGGGCATGGGCCCACTGCAATGCCCATGCCAAGTGCATGGACTGTGCAGAGGCGCCCAGGGCCACACCACACCACATCACCAACAACCATTTCATGAGGGGGTTACACCACCATGAAAAGGCTGGTGGAAATGCAGAAACAGATCTGGAGGGTAGTGTTGAGCATAATACTGTTCTGGTGTCACAGGACAGTTAGCATAGCCAGTCCGTAAGCCGCTGGAAACCTACCATGTCCAGGCCATTGGCCCATGGGGCATTCCACATCGACAACAGTTGCCACTATCACCTGTGCTGTTGGGGGCAGTCAAATACACAATGACAGTCAGGTGCCCATAGGACTGACACACTTGAAATTACGGACCAGTATGACTACCTGCAGAATCACATCTAACTTGCTTCAGGCCCTGGTCTCAGTACAACTCCTGTTAATTGGCTATGTCTCAGACTCATTTACCATGAGGCATTGTCATATACAGAATGACGTGCAAAGCAGAAATTTCATACCCATGCTGCCCATCCGTTGGTCTAAGCCTGTGCTTTTGTCAAATGAGCTGTACTGTCACCATGCTGCACTCATGTATCATAGTACAAGGAGAAGACATAGGTGTTTCGTAAAAGCAAACACACATACACAGACAGAAGATGGAACTAAACTTTGCCAGGGCCATGAGTGCCATGCAATGTAGCACACAAAAACAAACAACAACATGAGGAGCCATTAATGGTAACAAGGGCATGGCGTCCTGTCAATGCCATCCCTGGGGTGCTTCAAGGTCTCAGCACAGCATGGGTGTATGTGAAACATGTAAGACTGTGGCAGGTGAAAATTGCTATGAGTGGATGCTGTGTCATGAGCACAGTAACACCCATTGCACAACCTCACCATGCAAATAGATGCATTGGGAGGGTAGAACATGAAAAGATGTCAAGCCGTAAAAAGGATAGATAACACACTTAGAAGATATGACGCAGCTAACTGTGCCAACAGGGCTTCCCTTCATGTGACATGCGGGTGGTGCATAGGGCTGTAGACTGCAGCCATGATGTACTGGAACAATCCTCTGGAACTAAGGGGCGCATCATAGGCCCCTTGTGCCCCACGAGTGTCAATTTTAGTGACGCTCCTGTGGCGCTAAGCACTGCGCTGCATTGACATGGTGACATTAAGCCACTTTTTGTGGCTTAACGTCACCTTGTAAATATGGCCCCTTCCCACGCATCACTGTGCGTGGAAGGGGCATGCCATGGGTGTTGCTGCAGGTGTGCCACAGCAACACCCATTGCATTTTGATGCTGCCTCAGATAAATGTCAACCTGGGGTGGCGTTAGCAGGGTACGAGGAGAAATACATTTATACCTCCTCGTTTTTTGCTTTTCCAATGTGTGCTGCATTCTGCAGCATGTATAGGAATAGCAAACTGCCAGAAATGATTGTTTATGTGCAGGAACGTGTCCCTTCCTGCACATAAACAATCATTTGAAAATGACACTTTGGCACTTCTGTGTGTGCTGCATTCTACAGCCCATACAGAAGTGCCAAAGCGCCATTAGTGATTGTTAATGTTCAGGAAGGGACACCTTCACGCACATAAACAATCATACCCCTCAACACATAAATCCTTGCATGATGGTGCAAAAATACCTGTGTTGGCAGCTGAATTTTGCACCAGTGCGGGGGACAACACTGGAGTGCGCCGTAATCACTTACATGTGGTGTATTCTTGTGTTACCAAAGTTACGCAATGCGTCGCTGCCAATTTTTGCACTGCACCACTCTGCACCACTCTTCGATAAATCTGTCCCTAAGATGACAATGAGCCTCAAATATCAAGTCAGTGATGTGACATATCAAGTGCCACAGATTTTACACCATCTCATTGCAGAGGATGATGGCTCTCCTGCGGATCTGCTTGTCCTAGAGTACTTTGATGACCTGGATGACCAGCTGGCAACTATCAGCCAAGAGACCCTCCAAGAAGTCCTTGTAAACCTCCAGATACCACCTCCAGCCACAAGGAGGAATACTGATGTAGCAGACATCCCACAGGCCCCACTTAGCACCCCAATAGTACGACCTGCCAGCACTGACACAGCTGAGTACTCCGAGGACCCAGGGACCAGCTATGAGAGGACAGTGGTAGGAGTCCAGCAGGAGCTGGCAAAGGAGGTGTGGGTGGGGATGCAAACTATGGCAGCCAGCCTGGAGGGGATGCGGACGTGCATGGTTATGCCTGCTGAACTGACTACAGCCAACCAATGCAACTCCCCAATGTGTTGGGTCAGGAGTGTCTGAGGGTCAGAGCTGCTGCCATGAGTGAGAAGCCACAACAACTGCCCTCCCAAACTGGCATCAGCGTGCTTGAAAACAAGATGGACTCCATGCACTGGGAAATGGTCTCCCTCAGGGCAGACATGGCTGCCTACCACAGGGATGTTGCTACTATACTAAAAAATCAGCAGCTCCTCCTTGCTTCAGTGATGCCATCTGTAGATCCACAGATGGCAGCTGCCCGGAATTGGGAGTCAAAATCTCCAACCACTGAGGTGTGTGTGGCCCCCTCTACCTCCGCACTACCACCATTAAGGGTAGTGCAGGGACCACACACATGAAGATGTGGAACAGATTATCTTAATCCGTAGGAGTTCCCGGTAGCAACAGCCCGTGCCCCGTGGGCAGTGTTTTCCTTTGTCCTGTGCTTGACATAGGGGGTCATTCTGACCCTGGCGGTCAGACCAACGACCGCGGGAGCACCGCCAACAGGCTGGCGGTGCTCCCATGGGCATTCTGACCGTGGCGGTACAGCCACGGTCAGAAACGGGAATCCGGCGGTGTCCCGCCGGTTTCCCGCTGCCCAAGGGAATCCTCCATGGCGGCGCTGCAAGCAGCGCCGCCATGGGGATTCCGACCCCCTTACCGCCAGCCTGGTTCTGGCGGTTTTGACCGCCAGAACCTGGATGGCGGTAACGGGTGTCGTGGGGCCCCTGACCCCCATAATGCCAGTGTTAGCACTGTTGCAAATATGCATTCTTCACTGATACACTGTTGACCTTTCTGCTATGGACTGCAATTGTCTCTAACTTTTCAATTGGCAATTTGTGTCCCCCTGCACTGTAAGACACTTTACCCAAGCATGCCCCATGACATGTCCCTCAACCCTGAACTTGTGTTGTGTCACTATTGGAGGGATTCCGCAAATGGTGTCACAGACCTGACATCGTAAATATTGTACTACAACACTTGTTGTGAAACACAAACTACACAACCAGCATGTCTTTGTGTGTTGTGACACATCTACTATGCTTAGGAATTGTGATCTGTGTAACATGTCAGTAGAGGAGTGCATGAATATGCAGGAACATATCTATGCACATGGTATCTACATGATGAACGTTGATTCTGTTCTCATCCCCTACAAGCAATTCACTGAGTATTTAAAAAATGTTGAACACATGCATACTACACCCATTACATATGGCAGGAATGGCTGTGAAACAGTTCTCGGGCAATATAGTCATCTGGGAGTACCAGTAGAACATATTGGTGTGAAACAGAGGGACTCAACCTCATCTGTAATTGCTACTTGTCAGTTTAGCAGGATAGGAATGAAATGTAGGCTGTTGTCAGATGTCCCACAGTGCCTAACATTCTGACACAGGACTCATACAATGACAGCTGAATTACCACTCCTACCTGTCCTATACATGATCAACATAGTCACCTTCAGTGTTGGATACACTGTATGGCCAATGCACAGACAAGGAGATGTGTTGTAGCTGCCAATGTGACATCCCAGGTGTAAGAAGGTGATGAACATGTCAAGAGAGGGATCCGGAGGCAGGACGGAATCTCTAGGACAACATACAATTTTCACTGTACACCCATGAGAAGACCCTAAGATCCAAGGATAAGACACATGAAGTAAGGGTGTACCCCACAAAAATGTAAGTAGAATTGAACTAAACTAAAAGAAATTAAGAACACCTATCCTAACCTAACTTAACCTAACCCATCCTAACTATACATAACCAACAACAGACCCTAACTACTCTATGCTAAACTTACCTAACACATTTAACAACACACTCCAAACATTGGCCCCCCACACCCATTATATCACGAGACACGTGTAGGACAACATATACTAAACTACACATATTCCACCTATTACTAAACAAATGTATATATTTTATGGTATATTTTATTTTTTAAATATATATATATATATATATATATATATATATATATATATATATATATATTAGCACATAAAAGCCTCAACATAACCCCACACCCACCCACCCACATAGTAAAATGTAAAAAGTAAACCTACCAACCAAACCTACTTATCATATCTAAATTACTAATCTAACCTGACACTAACCCCCCTTTAAAAGAAATGATGAGGGAAGGCTTGAACTGGGGATCGGAGTCATTATGCCATTCACAGATTGGCCCTCTTCAGTTTCCTCTTGGTGAATTTTAGTCTTTTGTATTCTTCTCCACCTCCTTCTCCAGAGTGTCCAACTTTTTGTGGACCAGTGTGACAGCCCTCTGTAGGTCCCTACTATCACTCATGTCAATGGCAGCAGGTGTGGACGGCTGTGGCACGGATGTTGAGGGTGCAGCAGCTGTGGCTTTTGTGATGGTGGCAGCAGTGGCCCACTGCACAGCTGTGGTGCATGGTCTTCCCTATGTGGGTCCGCCTTGGGTGACTGCCTGCCACTCACCTGTGGATTGCTCCATTCGATAGCAGCGTGCCATCCTCCGAAACCCCGTTTCCACTGCCAGTATGTGCCGATAGCGGACTGACCTCTTCTGAAAGGCATGCAGTTCCACGTTGTTCATGTTGGCAGCTGGTAAAATGGGACAGGCAACCATCAGTGTCAGCATTGTGTGGAGTATGTACAGATTCTTAGCTTACACTCTACATCGAATTGCACATACACTCCAACTCACATTCCGGATAATACAATGATCCTGATGGATGAAATGAGAACAATGCCTTAGCACCATGTCATTGACACAATAGCCACTCACAAATAAATTTTGGAAATAAACAAATTTAGATGTGCATTGATTTTTTGCCATGTGTAACAACGTGAAGGCGGTGTCTTCTTCACATAGATCAGGGCCACTATCCCTCATCATCTGAGTCAGTTTTTGACCATACATCACCAGTAACTTGTATCTGATATTGGGAGTATGGGATACAGTTGGTAACCAAAAGGGCTCAGTGTTGATAGCTACAAATGCAACCCTGATCAAAATGACTGTTACCTACACTGTGAGCATCACATCTACCTACAGATCTGTTGTTCCCACCCCCCTGTGCCTCAGGGGGGGGATGGCCATGCAATTCATTATCTTAACTCTCCAGGTCATCCACCGAGGCATGCCCACTCATACATGGAGTCATGGAGTGGACCATATGTTAGGAGGGCTGACAACTAGGAAGCTGGTATCCATAGGTCTTTCAAATCTACATTCATGTGTCCAGGTGTAGACACCCATCAATACCTGATCAGCCAATGCCATTCCTTACACACCCATATCCATGCCAGCAAACATTTGGACTAGACCTGCACGCATGCCTATTATATTCCACATAAGTGTCACATAAGTAGAGTACAATATATGTGGCACCATGTTGGGGAACAATTGCCCACCCAGTCCTACATGTACATTACAATCCATGGATGCACCAATGTGTATACACAATGGTGCATCACTGTGCTGTGAGAATGACGGTGTGTCCCAGTGCCAATATTTTCACAAAGGTGCACATCTAAGTCACATATGGGCCTACACGTGGCTTTTCATCACCTTGTTTACACAATGCTGCCCATTGAGCGCCACCAGCCTCACAAGCTATGACTCTCTACTCATGTATGGGGAACCCTTAAATGGGACACAGTGTCACCATCCAGCCTACTTTGATATCTGATCATTTGACACCTCATCACTTCTACCATTGGGTGAAAACCACATGACTCACTCACACAAAAGCCTTAGGGGGTCATTACAACCCTGGCGGACAGTGTTAAAGCTACGGTAATACCGCAAACAGGCCGGCGGACAAAAAAAGGGAATTATGACTGTGGCGGAAACCGCCAACATAGACAGCCACTTTAACACTCTGACCGCCACGGCGGTACAGACAAGCAGCGCGGTGGTCACCGCCAACAGACAGGCGGAAGACAATGTACCGCCCACAGTATCACAACCTACCAGTCCGCCACCTTTTCCGGGGCGGATTCACCGTGGATAAAAACACGGCGGAAACAGCTTTTGCAATGGGAAAACGCTCACCTCAACACACTCCTCGAGGAAGGAGGCCACCATGGAGCCCGAATTACAAATACTCCAGCACTTTCTGCTCCTCTGCGATCACCATCTACGTAGGCGCCGAAGACAACGGTGAGTAGTGCACCTATGACATAGGGGAGGGGGGAGGCAAAAGTCAGGGTGACACACACGCAACACCCCCACCCCCAACCCGACCCTCACCCACTACAACACACACACCAATGCATTTCCAAACAGCACAGTAACAACCCCAAACCCCCCCGGAAGAATGCAAAGACAAAACAAAATCAGTTCAAACTTTGTAATGTATAAAAATACAATAATCTAATATATACGGATATATATACACATTCCAGAATTTATACATTACGATTAGTAGTGCAGGTATGCACATATCAATGTCCGTGCACCACTGGGCCCAAAATGCATGGGCGAGGCCCACACTAGATACCTGTCCACAAACGGAGAGAACACTGCAGGGGCATCAGATAGAAATACAACGGGCACCTCAGGGGGAAGGGAAGGGTGGGCACCTCAGCTGGATTACAGCACCACGCCAGATCCACAACGGGGCTCCATGCCCATTGATGTATCCTGGGGAGTGCAAAGCCACACTCTCTCAAGTCTCTTCAGTGGGTGGGTTGCCCACTGTACCATCCTGGGGAGTGCAAAGCCACAGTCTCTCAAGTCTCTACAGTGGGTGGGTTGCCCACTGCTTTATCCTTGGGAGTGCAAAGCCACAGTCTCTCAAGTCTCTACAGTGGGTGGGTTGCCCACTGCTTTATCCTGGGGAGTGCAAAGCCACAGTCTCTCAAGTCTCTCCAGTGGGTGGGTTGCCCACTGTACCATCCTGGGGAGTGCAAAGCCACAGTCTCTCAAGTCTCTTCAGTGGGTGGTTTGCCCACTGTACCATCCTGGGGAGTGCAAAGCCACAGTCTCTCAAGTCTCTACAGTGGGTGGGTTGCCCACTGCTTTATCCTGGGGAGTGCAAAGCCACAGTCTCTCAAGTCTCTACAGTGGATGGGTGTGAGAAAGTAGCCTCTTTCTAGCCTTGTTACCCCCACTTTTGGCCTGTTAGTGAGTGTATGTCAGGGTGTTTTCACTGTTTCACTGGGATCCTGCTAGCCAGGGCCCAGTGCTCATAGTGAAAACCCTATGTTTCCAGTATGTTTGTTATGTGTCACTGGGACCCTGCTAGCCAGGACCCCAGTGCTCATAAGTTTGTGGCCTATATGTATGTGTTCCCTGTGTGATGCCTAACTGTCTCACTGAGGCTCTCCTAACCAGAACCTCAGTGGTTATGCTCTCTCATTTTCTTTCCAAATTGTCACTAACAGGTTAGTGAACAATTTCACCAATTTACATTGGCATACTGGAACACCCTAGTATAAGATACTAAGGTACCCAGGGTATTGGGGTTCCAGGAGATCCCTATGGGCTGCAGCATTTCTTGTGCCACCCATAGGGAGATCTGACAATTCTTACACAGGCCTGCCAGTGCAGCCTGAGTGAAATAACGTCCACGTTATTTCACAGCCATTTACCACTGCACTTAAGTAACTTATAAGTCACCTATATGTCTAACCTTTACCTGGTAAAGGTTGGCTGCTAAGTTACTTAGTGTGTGGGCACCCTGGCACTAGCCAAGGTGCTCCCACATTGTTCAGGGTAAATTCCCCGGACTTTGTGAGTGCGGGGACACCATTACACGCGTGCACTATGCATATGTCACGACATATGTATAGCGTCACAATGGTAACTCCGAACATGGCCATGTAACATGTCTAAGATCATGGAATTGTCACCCCAATGCCATTCTGGCATTGGGGAGACAATTCCATGATCCCCTGAGTCTCTAGCTCAGACCCGGAAACTGCCAAACTACCTTTCCCGGGGTTTCACTGCAGATGCTGCTGCTGCCAACCCCTCAGACAGGTTTCTGCCCTCCTGGGGTCCAGCCAGGCTTGGCCCAGGAAGGCAGAACAAAGGACTTCCTCAGAGAGAGGGTGTTACACCCTCTGCCTTTGGAAAAAGGTGTCAGGGCTGGGGAGGAGTAGCCTCCCCCAGCCTCTGGAAATGCTTTGATGGGCACAGATGGTGCCCATCTCTGCATAAGCCAGGCTGCACCGGTTCAGGGATCCCTCAGCCCTGCTCTGGCGCAAAACTGGACAAAGGAAAGGGGAGTGACCACTCCCCTGACCTGCACCTCCCCTGGGAGGTGCCCAGAGCTCCTCCAGTGTGCTCCAGACCTCTGCCATCTTGGAAACAGAGGTGCTGCTGGCACACTGGACTGCTCTGAGTGGCCAGTGCCAGCAGGTGACGTCAGAAACTCCTTCTGATAGGCTCCTTCAGGTGTTGCTAGCCTAGCCTCTCTCCTAAGTAGCCAAACCTCCTTTTCTGGCTATTTAGGGTCTCTGCTTTGGGGAATTCCTTAGATAACGAATGCAAGAGCTCATCAGAGTTCCTCTGCATCTCTCTCTTCACCTTCTGCCAAGGAATCGACTGCTGACCACGCTGGAAGCCTGCAAAACAGCAACAAAGTAGCAACGACGACTACTGCGACACTGTAACGCTGATCCAGCCGCCTTCTCAACTGTTTTCCTGGTGGTGCATGCAGTGGGGGTAGTCTGCCTCCTCTCTGCACTAGAAGCTCTGAAGAAATCTCCTGTGGGTCGACGGAATCTTCCCCCTGCAACCGCAGGCACCAAAGAACTGCATCACCGGTCCTCTGGGTCTCCTCTCAGCACGACGAGCGTGGTCCCTTGAACTCAGCAACTCTGTCCAAGTGACTCCCACAGTCCACTGACTCTTCAGTCCAAGTTTGGTGGAGGTAAGTCCTTGCCTCCCCACGCCAGACTGCATTGCTGGTAACCACGTGTTTTGCAGCTACTCCGGCTCCTGTGCACTCCACAAAGATTTCCTTTGTGCACAGCCAAGTCTGGGTCCACAGCACTCTAACCAGCATTGCACGACCTCCTGAGTTGTCCTCCGGCGGCGTGGGATTCTCTTGTGCAACTTCGGGTGAGCACCGTTTCACTCCACTTCGTAGTGCCTGTTCCAGCACTTCTGCGGGTGCTGCCTGCTTCTGAGAGGGCTCCTTGTCTTGCTGGGCGCTCCCTCTGTCCCCTCACGCAATTGGTGACATCCTGGTCCCTCCTGGGCCACAACAGCATCCAAAAACCCTAACCGTGAGCTTTGCAGCTAACAAGGCTTGTTTGCGGTCTTTCTGTGGGAAAACACTTCTGCACGACTCTTCACGACGTGGGACATCCATCCTCCAAAGGGGAAGTTTCTAGCCCTTGTCGTTCATGCAGAATCCTCAGCTTCTACCATCCGGTGGCAGCTTCTTTGCATCCACAGCTGGCATTTCCTGGGCATCTGCCCACTCCCGACTTGATCGTGACTTTTGGACTTGGTCCCCTTGTTCCACAGGTACTCTTGTCTGGAAATCCATCGTTGTTGCATTGCTGGTGTTGGTCTTTCCTGCAGAATTCCCCTATCACGACTTCTGTGCTCTTTGGGGAACTTAGGTGCACTTTGCACCCACTTTTCAGGGTCTTGGGGTGGGCTATTTTTTTAACCCTCACTGTTTTCTTACAGTCCCAGCGACCATCTACAAGGTCACATAGGTTTGGGGTCCATTCGTGGCTCGCATTCCACTTCTAGAGTATATGGTTTGTGTAGCCCCATATCCCTATGTGCCCCCATTGCATCCTATTGTGACTATACATTGTTTGCACTGTTTTCTATTGCTATTACTGCATATTTTGGTATTGTGTACATATATCTTGTGTATATTTGCTATCCTCATACTGATGGTACTCAATGAGATACTTTGGCATATTGTCATAAAAATAAAGTACCTTTATTTTTAGTATATCTGTGTATTGTGTTTTCTTATGAAAATTGTGCAAGTGACACTAGTGGTACTGTAGGAGCTTCACTTGTCTCCTAGTTCAGCCTAAGCTGCTCTGCTAAGCTACCTTTTCTATCAGCCTAAGCTGCAAGACACCCCTCTACACTAATAAGGGATACCTGGGCCTGGTGCAAGGTGTAAGTACCCCTTGGTACTCACTACAAGCCAGTCCAGCCTCCTACATTGGTTGTGCAGCGTTGGGGTAAGTACTTTGCAACTACTTACCACTTTTGTCATTGTACTTTTCATAAGAGAAAAATATACAAAACAAGTTCAGTGTATGTACACCTAACCAAAAAGTTTTGCTTTTCTTCTCTCACTTCTCTACTAAGGGCCTGATTCTGACCCTGGCGGCCGGTGATAAAGCGGCGGCCAACCCGCCAACAGGCCGGCAGACAAAAAAATGCAATTCTGACCCTGGCGGGAACCGCCAACACAGCCCGCCGCATTAACACTCCGACCGCCACGGCGGAACAAACAAACAGCGCGGCGGTCACCGCCAACAGCCAGGCGGCAGACAATGTACCGCCCACCCTATCACGACCCACCAATCCGCCACCTTTTCCGGGGCGGGAGCCCCGCCGATAAAAACACGGCGGAAACAGACATTTCCAATGGAAAACGCTCACCTCGAGACACTCCACGCGGAATCCGGACAGCATGGAACCCGAATTGAACATCATACCTGCTCTCGTCTACCTGCTCATCTACCACGAGTACGAACTCCGGCGCAGACGTCAACGGTGAGTACTGCACCTACGACACACGGGAGGGGGGAGGAAGAAAGGTTACGGGCATACACATATGCGACCCCCCCACCCCCCCAATATGTACACACCAATGCAGAGCAGGAAGTCACAGTGACACCACACAAAGACCCTTTAAAAATACAATGACACAACCAAATTTGGAATAAATTTTCATGTACAAAAAAAGCACCTGGAAATAATTGAGCAACCGTGAAAAATATTTACATAAACCAAAAAGATATACACATCAGTGTATCACTGAAGTAACAAGTCCTGCACATCCTACGAATCTAACATGTCCGTGCGCCAAGGTTCTGCGAAACAAGGGCAAAGCCCACACACGAGACCTGAGTCCTTTGGAGAGAACACTGCAGGGGCATCTGATGTCAAAACTACAGGCACCTCAGGGGGAAGGGAAGGGGGGGCCACCACAGCCACATGAGTCCACGACGCCAGATCCACGAGGAGCCACCATGCCCACTGTACCATCCTGGGGAGTGCAAAGCCACAGTCTCTCAAGTCTCTGCAGTGGGTGGGTTGCCCACTGGACCATCCTGGGGAGTGCAAAGCCACAGTCTCTCAATGTCTCTACAGTGGGTGGGTTGCCCACTGTACCATCCTGGGGAGTGCAAAGCCACAGTCTCTCAATGTCTCTACAGTGGGTGGGTTGCCCACTGTACCATCCTGGGGAGTGCAAAGCCACAGTCTCTCAATGTCTCTACAGTGGGTGGATTGCCCACTGGACCATCCTGGGGAGTGCAAAGCCACAGTCTCTCAAGTCTCTACAGTGGGTGGATTGCCCACTGTGCCATCCTGGGGAGTGCAAAGCCACAGTCTCTCAGGTGGATTACAGAGTCCACTGGTCAAGGAGGAGGCATGGTGGGCACAGTGAACCATAAACAGTGCCTGAGACGGCGGGACCCATCGCAGCGGTGCATGACATGGCGATGTCCAGCGGAGCGGTGCTTGAGAGGAAGGGCCCAGCGGAGCGGTGCTTGACAGGAAGGGCCCAGCGGAGCAGTGCTTGACAGGAAGGGCCCAGCGGAGCGGTGCTTGAGACGGCGGGGCCCTGTTCAGCGGTACCTCTCTTCACGGCGGGGCCCTGTTCAGCGGTGCTCTTCTGCACGGCGGGGCCCTGTTCAGCGGTACCTGTCTTCACGGCGGGGCCCTGTTCAGCGGTACCTGTCTTCACGGCGGGGCCCTGTTCAGCGGTACCTGTCTTCACGGCGGGGCCCTGTTCAGCGGTGCTCTTCTGCACGGCGGGGCCCTGTTCAGCGGTACCTGTCTTCACGGCGGGGCCCTGTTCAGCGGTACCTGTCTTCACGGCGGGGCCCTGTTCAGCGGTACCTGTCTTCACGGCGGGGCCCTGTTCAGCAGTACCTGTCTTCATGGCGGGGCCCTGTTCAGCGGTACCTGTCTTCACGGCGGGGCCCTGTTCAGCGGTGCTCTTCTGCACGCCGGGGCCCTGTTCAGCGGTACCTGTCTTCACGGCGGGGCCCTGTTCAGCGGTACCTGTCTTCACGGCGGGGCCCTGTTCAGCGGTACCTGTCTTCACGGCGGGGCCCTGTTCAGCTGTATCTGTCTTCACGGCGGGGCCCTGTTCAGCGGTGCTCTTCTGCACGGCGGGGCCCTGTTCAGCGGTACCTGTCTTCACGGCAGGGCCCTGTTCAGCGGTACCTGTCTTCACGGCGGGGCCCTGTTCAGCGGTACCTGTCTTCACGGCGGGGCCCTGTTCAGCAGTACCTGTCTTCACGGCGGGGCCCTGTTCAGCGGTACCTGTCTTCACGGCGGGGCCCTGTTCAGCGGTACCTGTCTTCACGGCGGGGCCCTGTTCAGCGGTGCTCTTCTGCACGGCGGGGCCCTGTCCAGCGGTACCTGTCTTCACGGCGGGGCCCTGTTCAGCGGTGCTCTTCTGCACGGCGGGGCCCTGTTCAGCGGTACCTGTCTTCACGGCGGGGCCCTGTTCAGCGGTACCTGTCTTCACGGCGGGGCCCTGTTCAGCGGTGCTCTTGCAGTATGTCAAGGGAGTCATACCTGGCCTGGACACCCTGCTCACTCGCCCTCCGACCGTGCTGTGTCAGGCCCCTTCGGGGAGTGAGTCCTGGGCCCTTTGGTGTCGTCCCTTGCAACCGCGATGGGGCTTGTGGGGCCCTCCTGCTCCGCGCTCCTGGTGGTTGTCCTCTTCGCCCTGCTGTCCTTCCGCTCCTTAGATGGGGCTCTCGGGCCCTTGCCTCCCCTGGCTGCTGTGGCCGGTGAAGTGGCCGGAGTCACCTCCTTGGGGGCAGCCGTCTCTGTCCGCTCACGGCGGCCCTTCAATTTCCGGGTCCTCTTGCCTGGGGGGGCTGGCTGTCCCCTTGCTGCTCACCGAAGTGTTACTGCCGCCAAAGGGTGGACTCCACATGCCATGCACCACTTGCACTGTAGAAGTTGGGCTGGTGGTGGCTGAGGTGCCCTTGGGACTTTTCCCGTTGGAGGGGGTGGGTCGGGGGAGGGAAAGAGGTCAAGACTGGAGAGGTAATTTTTCTTGGGACCAAGGTAAGGGGTAGGAGTAGTGGTGAGAGAAGTGGAGGAAGAGGATGTGGTTGTATGAGAGCCAGGTGTGCTGTCCTTGGGTGCAGGTGACTGGGACGTAGGCTGTGGTGAGGTGGTTGGCTGTTGTTTGGGTGTCTGCCTGCGTTTATGTGTCTTGGAAGAGGGGGTGACAGACACAGTGGGAGAGGACACAGGGGACGTGTAAATGCCAGTGGGGGTGGTGACTGCAGGTGTGCGGACTGTAGTGGAGGGTTTGCTGGTGGTGGAAGAACTGGCTGATGTTGGGGTGCATGCAGGTGTGAGTGTAGACGTCACAGGGAGGGAGGAGGGAGACGAGGAGGACGGGGACACAGAGGTGGTAGTGACTGTTGATATGTCTGCATCTGTGTGTTGCTTGGGTGAATGCTTGTGTTTTCTGTGGTGCTTATGTTTGGATGAGCTGGCCTTGGGTGTTGAGGTGTGTGCAGGCTGGTCTGATGGTGTGGATGGGATAGGTTGAGGTACAGGAGACAGAGAAAGGGTGGAGGCAGATAGAAGAGGGAGACTGGAGACAGGGACAATGGCTGCCGTCAGTGCTGAGGCCAGAGCAGTGAACGCTCGTTGATGGGCAGCCTGACCCGAATGAATGCCCTCCAGGTAGGCATTGCTCCGATGCACCTCCCTTTCCACCCCCTGGATGGCATTCAGAAGGGTAGTCTGCCCAACAATGACCGTCCTCACCAGGTCAATGAGCTCCGCACTGAGGGCAGCAGGGGTAACAGAGGCAGGGGCTGAGGTGCCTGGGGCGAAGGAGACGCGCACCTTCCTGGCCGAGCGGCCACGGAGCGAAGACTGAGGGGCTGCTGGGAGGGCGGTGCTGGTGCGCTGGGTGGCGGCTGTACCTGTTGTTGCGGGGGGCACAGATGGTGCCGCCACCGCTAGGGAGCTCCCAAACGAGGACGTGTCCGTGTCGCTGGTGTCTCCACCGGCCCCCGTTGTGGTGCTCCCCTCGCCCTCCGGATCACTGGTGCCCTCGGTGTCTGTGTCAGTGCCCACCGGGGCCTGGTGACCTGCAGCTCCCTCCTGCTCCGACGCCAAATCTCCTCCACCTGATGATGCTAAAACACAAGAAGACAAAGATTTAGGGTGGAGGGAGAAATGAAACAAAGTTGAGTGCATGCCTTAGCAATACCCTTTGCGGAGAGGACAGACACAGGTGCCTCGTGCACTAAGTCGCGAACTTGGGGTACACTACTCAGTACTTCTGACTAGGCAAACAGGTCTAGGGACAACACACGCGCACATGTGTGATGCTGGAGCATGGGTAGCTGCACTTGGCACCCTACAGAGGTTGGGGGCGGGGGCACAGGGCCATGCCTAAGGGAGCGGACTACACTACAGAGAGCGCCCTGGCCTAATGTCACCCACAGCCCTCCTCCCCCACCCAGACGCCTCCAATGCGCATACAGATAGGAGAATGTGCGGATACTCACCCCCTTGTGTCTGCTGTGCTGTCCTCAAGCGCCCATCCAAATTAGGGTAGGCCACCGCCAGGATCCGGGACATCAGGGGGGTCATGGTGCGACTGGCACCCCTCCTAGGTCGGGAGGCCATCCCCAGCAGTGTTTCTGTGGTCTTCCTCGTTCCGCGGCGGATGTCCTCCCACCTCTTGCGGCAGTGGGTGTCCCGTCTGTTGTAGACCCCCAAGTTCCGGACTTCCTTGGCGATGGCACGCCAAATATCGATTTTCTGGTGGGCGCTCACCTGTTTGACATGTACAGGGTGGGAAAGAGAAACCGTCACATATCTGCATGTTTGGAGTACATGCCCCCCCCTCCCCAACCTTGTCATGGTTCCCATTCTCTCATCTGTCGTGCGTTGCACTCCTCATTCCCTCCACACCCCACCAACTTACATCCCCCCCCTCCACACAGGCATAACCCATTCAATGTGCACTGAGTGTACTCACCTGTTGGTCTGGAGGACCGTAGAGTAGCGCATACTGGGGGAGGACCCCGTCCACGAGCTTCTCCAACTCTTCTGAACTGAAGGCGGGGGCCCTTTCACCAGTAGCAGCAGCCATTGTCACTTCCAGACCGAGTTCACAGCAGCACTTGCAGTATAGGTCCTCTCCTGTGGATGATCAGGTCTCGAATGATTGAGCAGATAGAAAATGGCGGTCACGCCCGCGGCAGTGCGTACCGCGGCGGTGCGTCCCGCGACCGCCGGCGCACATCGTCATTGGCTCCTGAAACCCATAGGCTTCAATGTTAACCAATGCGTCTTCGCACAGCGGTCTTCGACCGCCTACCGCTACGGTGTGCCCCGCCAGCGCAGTGACCTCACATCCCATTGTCCCACTTCACAGGTCAGGCATCGGCCATTTCAAGGGCCCACATGGCTTAATTTCTAATGCGTCACACAGGCCTAGGCCTTGCAATGGCACACATACAAACATATCAAACCATAAATTTACCTGTACTGTGCAAGCTGTGTTGTACGTACCTGTGAGTGGATTGACTCTGTACTCCATATTCTCCTTCCTAGGCACCGTCCGCTGGGACTAGCGATGAGAAGGAGGAATCCTCGCGTGTACCGGCCGCTGGTGGACCTGTCCACAATGGAAGAACGCAACATAATACTAAGATACCGACTTGACCGAGCCTCCATCCATGAACTGTGTGCCCAGCTGGAGCCAGCCCTGATGTCCCCCATCTGCCAACCCACAGGAATTCCCCCTCTAGTGCAGGTTGTCTGTCCTCCATTTCTTTGCAACTGGCTCATTCCAGACAACAGTGGCCATGTCATCTGGGATGTCTCAGCCTATGTTTTCCAAGATCTTATCCAGAGTGTTGTCTGCCCTGATGAAACTCATGCGGAGCTACATCATTTTCCCAGAGGAGGGTGATTTGCCTACAGTGAAAGCTGATTTCTATGCCCTTGGACACATCCCCAACATCATTGGTGCAATTGATGGGACCCATGTGGCTTTAGTCCCCCCAAATGACGATGAACAGGTGTACAGGAACAGGAAGAATTACCATTCAATGAATATCCAGGTGGTCTGTTTGGCTGACCAGTACATCTCCCATGTAAATGCCAAGTTCCCAGGGTCAGTGCATGACGCGTATGTTATGCGAAATAGCAGCATTCCCTATGTGATGGAACAGCTACAGAGACAGCGTGTGTGGCTAATAGGTGACTCTGGTTACCCCAACCTGCCGTGGCTATTGACCCCAGTGAGGAATCCCAGGACCAGGGCAGAGGAACGGTACAATGAGGCCCATGGGCGTACTAGGAGGGTGATTGAGCGAACCTTTGGGCTCCTGAAGGCCAGGTTTAGGTGCCTGCATATGACAGGTGGATCCCTAATGTACTCACCAAAGAAGGTGTGCCATATCATTGTGGCGTGCTGTATGCTCCACAACCTGGCTTTGCGACGGCAGGTGCCTTTCCTGCAGGAGGATGGTCCAGATGGTGGTGTTGTAGAAGCCGTGGAGCCTGTGGAGAGTGAAGAGGAGGAAGACTCTGAGGACGACACAGACAATAGGGACAGAGTGATACAACAGTATTTCCAGTAACACACAGGTAAGAATCACCCACGCCATTTCACAATTGCTTATAGCCTCCTGCATCTGTACTTTCTGTAGTTCCCCACAGATGTTTTTCATTAATTTTTGCCTTTCCCTTCCCTTCTCAGTGCTGTCTGACTCAATACCTGACTTCTGCTTGGTTCGCCCATGAAATACAGCGTATTGACATTGGTATGTTGTCATGACTAATTGACAGAACAGAAATTGAACAGTAATATGTAATACATTTGTTAATAATACAGCATGACTCAAAACAGATTTGTGTGCAAAATGTGATTTATTTACAGTGCTAGATATCGGTACATGTGATTCTAAGGGTGATGGGTGGGGGTAGAGGAATATCCATGGCAGAGTCCAGTTCTCAGTCTCACAGGTGCATTGTCCTTTTGCCTGTGGAAGGATGGAGCATAGGCAGTTCATGGTTGGACAGGGTGGCAATGTGGGACAGTGGGAAGACTTGAGGGGGTATGTCCTGCTGGCGGGGGTCTTGACATCCTACTCTGTCTTTTTTTTTGGTCTCAGGCTCCTCTTACGGGGTGGTTGTTCTTCAGCAGGAGGTGGGGTTCTGGGGGACTGTCGAGGTGTTGGGACCTCCTGTCCACTAGCACCGGCGGAGGTGGTAGGCTGTTCCTGGTCCGGGCTAGTGACAGGGGCCCTGTGTGGTCCACCATGGTCCCGCAACGCATCCTCTATCCTGTGGAGGGCCAGGACGATGGTCCCCATTGCGGTCCCGATGATTCTCAGCTCCTCCCTGAACCCCATGTAGCGTTCCTCCTGCTGTGCCTGGATCTCAGTGAACCTGGCCAGTTCCGTCGCCATCGTTTCTTGGGAGTGGTGGTATGCCCCCATGAGGGTGGTGAGGGCCTCTTGGAGAGTGGGTTCCCTGGGCCTCTCCTCCCCCCCCTGTCGCACAGCAGCCCTCCGAGCTGCCCGGTTTCCCCCGGCCTCTGTCCCCTGGACGGTGTGCCCGCTACCACTGCCCCCAGGTCCCTGTTGTTGTTGGGGTGTTGGGTTAGCCTGGGTGCCCTGTAGTGGCAGACACACCGCTGATTGAGCTGTCCTAGAGACAGAGGCATGGGCCCGCTGGGTGGGAGCTGTGCTGGTGTTGGCAGAGGGGGTCGGGTCTGGTGTGGCCTGTGGCTGCCTGAGGGGAACCGACTGCCCAGAGGTCCCCGATGGTCCGGGCTGGTCATCAGGTTCACTGTCGACAGAGCTGCTATCCTCAGTGTGGGCCTGTTCCGGTGGTGGGATGGACACTTCTGGACCCTCCTGGCTGGTGTGTTGTCGTTCGGGTCCTGCATGGGGTAAGAGAGTTTGGTTATTGTTTCTGTGTGTGCAATAGCGTGCGTGTTATGGGTGCCCTTGTCCCCCAGTGCAGGCATTCCCTTGAGGGAGGTGTTGTGAGGGTAGTTAGTGGGGGGGGGGGGGTTAGTGCAGTGGTCATGCTTAGGTGATGGGTTCCCATGATTTGTGTTGGCATGCAGGAGTTGGTGTTGGGATGGGTGGGTTGTGCTGGTGAGACATTGTCAGGGAGGATGTGTGCTGGGGGGTTGGGGGTGAGGGTGGGGGTGTGGGTTGGCATGCTGGTGGGGTGGGGGGGATATAGTAGTTGAGATTGGACTTACCAGAGTCCATTCCTCCGGCTACTCCTGCGAGGCCCTGAGGATGCAGGATGTTCAAGACCTCTTGCTCCCACGATGTGAATTCGGGAGGGGTGGGTGGGGGTCCGCCGCCAGTCTTCTGGACCGCGATGTTGTGCCTGGAGACCATCGATCGGACCTTCCCCCGTAGGTCGTTCCATCTTTTGCGGATGTCCTCCCTATTCCTGGGATGCTGTCCCACCGCGTTGACCCTGTCCACGATCCGCTGCCATAGCTCCGCCTTCCTAGCTATACTGGTGTGCTGCACCTGCGAGCCGAAGAGCTGGGGTTCCACTCTTAGGATTTCCTCCACCATGACCAGGAGTTCTTGGTCCGAAAAGCGTGGGTGCCTTTGGGGTGCCATGGGGTGGTGTGGGTGAGGTGTGGGGTGGTGTATGTGATGATAAGTATGTTGGTGAGTGGTGCTTTGTGCTACTATGTGGTGTGTGTGATGGTGTAGTGTGCCTCAGTGTGTCTTGCTATGGATTGTCTGCTGTGTCTCTCTCTCCTTCTCTCAGTAATTATGGTCGCAGGGGTTTGTGGGTGATGTGGGTGTGTGTTTTATAGTTGGTTGATTGTGTGGGAGTGGTGTGTGTATGTGTATCAGGTGTGTGTATTTCAAATTGTCCAATGTGGCTGTGTTTTGGTGCTGTGTGTGTATTCTGACCGCGGCGGTGTGTAGCGCCAATGGAATACCGCGTTTGAATGACCGCCGTGTGGATTCGTGGGTCGTAATGGCATGGGCGTATTTCTGTTGGCGTGACGGTGGAGGTTTGGTCATCTCCAGTTTCTCGCTGCCCGCCGATGTGGCGGGCTGCAGTGGTGGACGGATTTTTGGAGGTTTGGCCGTTGTGGGTCAGAATGACCGTGGCGGTTAACCGCGGCCGCGGCGGTGTTATGGCAGTCTTCTGACCGGCGGTAAGGGCCTTTTACCGCCGAGGTCAGAATGACCCCCTAAGTGCTAAAAAGTACCTCTAAACTTTCTAAAAAGTTCTTAAAAAGTTGTAAAAGTTTTTTTTCTGTCTTTCAAAAAGTTCTGAAAAACTTTTTCCCACTTTTTCTATCCCTTAAACACTGTCTATAATGTCTGGTACAGGCCAAACTCTTGATCTGTCCAACATAGCTTATGACAACCTTAGCTGGAAGGGAGCAAGGAGTCTCTGTATAGATAGAGGTTTAGGGGTAGGGAAGAATCCCTCAAGACAACTGTTGGTTAATATGCTCATTGAACAAGATAAGACCTTAGGTGGCACTTCTGGTGAGAAATTAGCTGATGGTTCCCACTCTGATTCTGGGGCACCCCTAGCAAAAGATGTGGGAGGGAAACTTTCCAACCTGCCCCCTAGCAAGCCACCTAGCATAGCCGGTACTGATGTGAATTCACATCACAGTAAAAGTGTTGTCTCACATCACAGTAATAGTGTTCTTTCTCATCATAGTAGAAGTATCACTTCTGTAGGCCAGAATATTAGTGTGACATCTGTTAGGGCCAGGTCTCCTTCTGTTCATTCTCACCATTCTTCTGTTTCAAGACATGCCCTACCCACCCACCCTGAAGACAGAGTGTTAGAAAGGGAGCTCAATAGATTGAGAGTGGAACAATCCAGGCTGAAGCTCAAGAAGCAACAGCTGGATTTAGATAGGCAGTCCTTAGAGATAGAAAGAGAAAGACAGACATTGGGTTTAGAAACCCATGGTGGCAGCAGCAGTATTCCAAATAGTCATCCTGCAAAAGAGCATGATTCTAGGAATCTGCACAAGATAGTTCCCCCTTACAAGGAGGGGGATGACATTACCAAGTGGTTTGCTGCACTTGAGAGGGCCTGTGTTGTACAGGATGTCCCTCAAAGGCAGTGGGCTGCTATCCTATGGCTATCATTTAGTGGAAAGGGTAGGGATAGGCTCCTTACTGTAAAAGAAAGTGAGGCCAATGATTTCAAAGTTCTTAAGAATGCACTCCTAGATGGTTATGGCTTAACCACTGAACAGTACAGGATGAAGTTCAGAGATACCAAAAACGAGTCTTCACAAGACTGGATAGACTTTGTTGACCATTCAGTGAAGGCATTGGAGGGGTGGTTACATGGCAGTAAAGTTACTGATTATGAAAGCCTGTATAACTTAATCCTGAGAGAGCATATTCTTAATAATTGTGTGTCTGATTTGTTACACCAGTACCTGGTGGACTCTGATCTGACCTCTCCCCAAGAATTGGGAAAGAAGGCAGACAAATGGGTCAGCAGAAGAGTGAACAGAAAAGTTCATACAGGTGGTGACAAGGATGGCAAGAAGAAAGATGGTGAGAAATCTCAGGATGAGCATGGGGATAAGGGTAAAACCAAAGATCCTTCTTCAAATCCTAAACACTCTTCAGGGGGTGGGGATAAAACAAATTCTTCCTCTTCTTCACAACCTGCACACATTAAAAAGCCTTGGTACTTTGTGTGTAAAAACAGAGGCCATAGGCCAGGGGATAAGTCCTGTCCAGGTAAACCCCCTGAGCCTACCACCACTAATACATCAAGCTCTAGTGCCCCTAGCAGTAGTGGTACTAGTGGTGGGACTGCTGGCAACAGTCAAGCAAAGGGTGTAGTTGGGTTCACTTATGGGTCCATCATAGAAACTGGGGTAGTCAGTCCCAAGACAGTTTCTGTCACACCTAGTGGCATTGGCCTTGCCACACTGGCTGCTTGTCCCCTTACAATGGATAAGTACAGGCAGACAGTTTCAATAAATGGTGTTGAGGCCTTGGCCTACAGGGACACAGGTGCCAGTATCACTTTGGTGACTGAAAACCTAGTGCATCCTGAACAACACATCATTGGACAACAGTATAAGATTATTGATGTCAGAACTCCACTAAGTTTCTTCCCTTAGCTATAATTCAGTTTAGTTGGGGTGGAGTTGCTGGCCCCAAGCAGGTGGTGGTGTCACCTAGCTTACCTGTAGACTGTCTTTTAGGTAATGACCTAGAGGCCTCAGGTTGGGCTGATGTAGAGTTTTATACCCATGCAGCCATGCTGGGTATCCCTGAGGAATTGTTCCCTCTCATTTCTACTGAAATGAAAAAGCAAAGGAGAGAAGGCCTTAAAACTCAGGATCCCTCTCCAACAACAGGTAAAAAGGGTATCACTGTATCCCCTAACCACACTGCCATGCAGGATACCATTCCTGTGGTGGGAGAAACCTCTCCTGGGGTGGCACCAGTTCCAAGGGAACCATCAGCTGGCATAGCTGTACTCCCTGAGGTGGAAGTACCTCTCTGTGGGATAACTCATATTGGTGAGAAAAAGAGCACCATTTTAGTTGACATGGAGCATCCCTCCAACCCTCCCAGAGAAACTTTAGTGCAGAAACCCTGCACTGCCTCACAACACTTAGGACAGCATCCCTGCCCTAGTGTGGAGCTCATAGGACAGCATCCCTGCCCTGCTACAACTAAAGAGAAACAGCATCCCTGTTCTCTCTTCCAGCCATATGGACAAAGCTTTTGCCCAGCTATGGCTTTTCTGAGACAGCATCCCTGTCTGGCATTCTCATCACTAGAAATAGGTCCAGTGGACAATTCCCACTGCTCTAAACTAAAACTTACTGATAGAAACTCTGAAAATATATCTTCACATTGTTGCTGAGCTAAAAAACTTCAAACAGGGTGGTTTACATCCCCACAGGAAAGTAACCATATAGTGGAGGATAAAGGGAGTAACCAGTCGATTGCAGAGCTACTCTCTACTTATCACCACTTAGACAATAAAGTCTCAATTGGCCAAGGTTAGCCTTATTGTCCTTCGTTTGGGGGGGGGGGTTTGTGTGAGAAAGTAGCCTCTTTCTAGCCTTGTTACCCCCACTTTTGGCCTGTTTGTGAGTGTATGTCACTGTGTTTTCACTGTCTCACTGGGATCCTGCTAGCCAGGGCCCAGTGCTCATAGTGAAAACGCTATGTTTCCAGCATGTTTGTTATGTGTTACTGGGACCCTGCTAGCCAGGACCCCAGTGCTCATAAGTTTGTGGCCTATATGTATGTGTTCCCTGTGTGATGCCTAACTGTCTCACTGAGGCTCTGCTAACCAGAACCTCAGTGGTTATGCTCTCTCATTTTCTTTCCAAATTGTCACTAACAGGCTAGTGACCAATTTCACCAATTTACATTGGCATACTGGAACACCCTTATAATTCCCTAGTATATGATACTAAGGTACCCAGGGTATTGCGGTTCCAGGAGATCCCTATGGGCTGCTGCATTTCTTGTGCCACCCATAGGGAGATCTGACAATTCTTACACAGGCCTGCCAGTGCAGCCTGAGTGAAATAACGTCCACGTTATTTCACAGCCATTTACCACTGCACTTAAGTAACTTAGAAGTCACCTATATGTCTAACCTTTACCTGGTAAGGTTGGGTGCTAAGTTACTTAGTGTGTGGGCACCCTGGCACTAGCCAAGGTGCTCCCACATTGTTAAGGGCAAATTCTCCCGACTTTGTGAGTGCGGGGACACCATTACATGTGTGCACTATGCATGTCACGACATATGTATAGCGTCACAATGGTAACTCCGAACATGGCCATGTAACATGTCTAAGATCATGGAATTGTCACCCCAATGCCATTCTGGCATTGGGGAGACAATTCCATGATCCCCCGAGTCTCTAGCTCAGACCCGGGTACTGCCAAACTACCTTTCCTGGGGTTTCACTGCAGGTGCTGCTGCTGCCAACCCCTCAGACAGGTTTCTGCCCTCCTGGGGTCCAGCCAGGCTTGGCCCAGGAAGGCAGAACAAAGGACTTCCTCAGAGAGAGGGTGTTACACCCTCTGCCTTTGGAAAAAGGTGTCAGGGCTGGGGAGGAGTAGCCTCCCCCAGCCTCTGGAAATGCTTTGATGGGCACAGATGGTACGCATAAGCATAAGCCATAAGCCAGTCTGCACCAGTCTGCACCGGTTCAGGGATCCCTCAGCCCTGCTCTGGCGCAAAACTGGACAAAGGAAAGGGGAGTGACCACTCCCCTGACCTGCACCTCCCCTGGGAGGTGCCCGGAGCTCCTCCAGTGTGCTCCAGACCTCTGCCATCTTGGAAACAGAGGTGCTGCTGGCACACTGGACTGCTCTGAGTGGCCAGTGCCAGCAGGTGACGTCAGAGACTCCTTCTGATAGGCTCCTTCAGGTGTTCCTAGCCTAGCCTCTCTCCTAAGTAGCCAAACCTCCTTTTCTGGCTATTTAGGGTCTCTGCTTTGGGGAATTCCTTAGATAACGAATGCAAGAGCTCATCAGAGTTCCTCTGCATCTCTCTCTTCACTTTCTGCCAAGGAATCAACTGCTGACCGCGCTGGAAGCCTGCAAAACTGCAACAAAGTAGCAGCGACCACTACTGCGACACTGTAACGCTGATCCAGCCGCCTTCTCGACTGTTTTCCTGGTGGTGCATGCTGTGGGGGTAGTCTGCCTCCTAGGCCTACACTCAACACACATACAGGAAGAGTTTTGTATTTGGTGTCCTGTTCTGTGTAGCTGTGGGTACATACCTGGGAATTTGTTGACTCAGTGGTCGCTGTTGTCCTTCCTAGGCACCGTCAGCTGGGACATGTGAGGAGATGGCGGAATCCTCCGGTGTACCGACCGCTGGTGGACCTGTTGACAATGGAGGAGCGTCATTTAATCATCACCTACAGGTTTGACCGTGCCAGTAACCAGGAACTGTGTACCCAGTTGGAACCTGACCTGATCTCACCAATCCGCCATCCCACAGGAATCCACCCTGAAGTGCAGGTGCTATCAGTGCTCCATTTCCTTGCAAGTGGGTCTTTTCAGACAACAGTGGCCATGGCATCAGGGATGTCCCAGCCTTTGTTTTCCAACGTATTGTCCAGAGTGTTGTCTGCCCTGCTGAAACACGTAAGGAGCTACATTGTTTTCCCTCAGGTGGAGGATTTGGCTACAGTTAAAGGTGACTTCTATGCCCTGGGACATATCCCCAACATCATAGGTGCTATTGATGGGACCCTTGTAGCTCTGGTCCCCCCCACAGGAGTGAACAGGTGTACAGGAACCGGAAGAGTTATCATTCCATGAATGTACAGAGGTATGTTTGGCAGACCAGTACATCTCCCAGGTAAATGCTATGTTCCCTGGCTCTGTGCATGACGCCTACATCCTGCGGAATAGCAGTATCCAGTATGTGATGGGTCAACTCCAGAGGCACTGGGTGTGGCTATTAGGGGACTCTGGTTACCCCAACCTGTCATGGCTATTGACCCCAGTGAGGAATCCCAGGACCAGGGCAGAGGAACGCTACAATGAGGCCCATGGGTGGACTAAGAGGGTGATCGAACACACCTTCGACCTCCTGAAGGCCAGGTTCAGGTGCCTCCATATGACAGGTGGTTCCCTATTCTACTCACCAAAGAAGGTGTGCCAGATCATCATCGCCTGCTCAATGCTTCACAATCTAGCTTTGCTACGCCAGGTGCCTTTTCTGCAGGAGGATGGTCCAGATGGCGTTGTTGTGGCAGCAGTGGAGCCTGTGGAGCCTGTGGACAGTGATGAGGAGGAAGCTGAGGAAGAAGACATAGACAACAGGGAGTCAGTCATACAGCAATATTTTCAGTGACACACAGGTGAGAACATTTCTTTTCACTATCACATTCACTTTCACACTTCTACCTCTATCCTGTCTGTCATTTAGTAGCAGTATTTGGTAACTGAGTTGTCCTTTCCATTACGGTTTCACAGGTGTGGTTACCAACGTGTGTCATCTGCTTGCATCCTTCATGGACTTGTGATGTGTGACATAGGTATGTTGGCATTACAATTGAAAACGCATTTTGACACTGTCATTGATAATACAAATTTATCAAATCACAGACTGACTCCAGATTGTTTTGTGCTTCGAGGGTGTTTATTTAAGTGCTCAAAAATGGAGGGGGGTTGTAAAATGGTGATGTGGGATGGTGGAGGAATGTCCATGGCAGAGTCCAGTCTATTCGACTCACAGGGCATAGGAAGTGGAGCTGGGGCAGTTCCAATCTGGACAGGGTAACAAAGTGGGACAGTGGGAGGACAATCAGGGTGGTCTCATTTCCTGGGGGGGGTCTTGCCATCTTGCTCTGTCCTGTTCCTGGATCTCAGGGACCGCTTGCGGGGTGGTCGTCTGCAGGGGGTGGGGTGCTGGTGTGGTGGTCCTGTGGCGGGGCGTCCTGTCCACTACCGCCGGCGGAGGTGGTGGGCAGTTCATCGTCCATGCTAGTGTCAGGGGCCCCTTGGAGTGCCACGGTGTCCCTCATGGTCTTTTGTATGGCCTTCAGCACCCCTACGATGGTGCCCAGTGTGGAGCTGATGGTTCTGAGCTCCTCCCTGAACCCCAAAAACTGGTCTTCCTGCATGCGCTGGGTCTCCTGAAACTTGGCCAGGACCGTCGCCATCGTCTCCTGGGAGTGGTGGTATGCTCCCATGATGGAGGAGAGGGCCTCGTGGAGAGTGGGTTCCCTTGGCCTGCCCACCCCCTGTCACACAGCAGCCCTCCCAGTTCCCCTGTGTTCCTGTGCCTCCATCCCCTGGACTGTGTGCCCACTACCACTGCCCCCAGGTCCCTGTTGTTGTTGGGGTGGTGGGTTATCCTGGGTTCCCTGTAGTGGTGGACACACCGCTGATTGATGTGTCCTGGGTACGGAGGTATGGGCCCGCTGTGTGGGTGCTGTGCTGGTGTTACCAGAGGGTGGAAGGTCAGTGTTGGGCTGTCCCTGCGCGAGGGGAACCGACTGTCCAGAGGCCATCGATGGTCCGGGCTGGTCATCTGGATCCAGTTGGCCAGAGCTGCTGTCGTCACTGTGGGCCTCTTCTGTGGGTGGAGTGGAGATGTCTGGACCCTCCTGTGTGGTGACGTTCCGTACTGGTCCTGCAGGGGTATAAGAGCATGATTATTGCATGTGTGTGTGTCATGGTGTGCAATGG
Source organism: Pleurodeles waltl (assembly GCF_031143425.1). NCBI lineage: Eukaryota > Metazoa > Chordata > Amphibia > Caudata > Salamandridae > Pleurodeles > Pleurodeles waltl. Next base: position 1,674,565 of record NW_027150395.1, read on the forward strand.
GTGGGTGTGCGTGTACCCCAGTGCAAGCATTCCTGTGTGGGAGTTTGTGTGATGATGGTTAGAGGGTTGTTATGGGTATGTGCAGTGAGCATGCTTTAGTGCTGGGTGACCATGCTTAGTTGTGTCATGCAGGGCTTGGTGTTGGGATGGGTGGTTTGTGTTATTAGTACACTAGTGAGGAGTTGGAGTGATAGGGGAGGGGGTGAGGGTGGGGGTGTATGATAGCATGCAGGTAGGGTGGGGGATATGATAGTTAAGATTTGACTTACCAGTGTCCATTCCTCCACCGACTCCTCTGAGGCCCTCTGGATGCATGATGGTCAAGACTTGCTCCTCCCATGTTGTTAGTTGTGGGGGAGGAGGTGGGGGTCCGCCGCCAGTCCGCTGTACCGCGATGTTGTGCCTGGAGACCACAGAACGCACCTTCCCCCGTAGGTCGTTCCACCTCTTCTGATGTCCTCCCGATTTCTTGGATGCTGTCCCACAGCGTTGACCCTGTCCACGATTCTGCGCCATAGCTCCATCTTCCTGGCTATGGAGGTGTGCTGCACATGTGAGCCAAATAGCTGTGGCTCTGCCCGTAGTATTTCCTCCACCATGACACTGAGCTCCTCCTCGGAAAACCTGGGGTGTCTTTGGCGTGACATGGGGTGATGTGGGTGATGTGTGGGGTGGTGTATGTGTTGATGTGTGTTGTGCTGTGTAGTGGTGTGTGGTGTTTTGTGCGTGGACTGTTGTATGGGTGATGGTGTTGTGTGCCTCTGTGTGGTGGGGTTCTCAATTGCTGTGCTCTCTGTCTCTCGCCTTCCTCCAAATTTCTGGTTGTAGGGGTTTGTGGGTGATGTAGGTGTGTGTTTTATATTGTAATGGGTGTGTGTATGTGTATCAGGTGTGTGTATTTGGAATTGTCCAATGTGGCTGTGTTTTGGAGATGTGTGTGTATTTTGAGTGCAGCCGCGTGGATTCCTGGGTCGTGATAGCATGGGCGTGTTTCTGTTGGCGTGACGGTCGAGATTTTGTTTTCGCCAGTTTATCACTGACCTTTGGTGTGGCAGACTTGTGTGGGTGTCTCAATTTCAGCGGTTTCCGAGATGTGGGTCATAATAGCTGTGGCGGAATTCGGTAAGCGGCTATTACCGCCAATTTTGTAATGACCCCCTTAATCACCACACATTACAGACATATTCACACTTTCTGGATACATCTGGGTCCTTAAATCTTGCCACTTTGCCTGTGGGGGAAGGGGCAGGTCCAGCTGTAAGATATAGAAGGAAAACCATGGTTAGTTTCATATCACTGTCACTACTAGTGGACAACATATTACAGTGTGTATTATTTTAGAAGAGTGAGCTAATTATCCAGGTTGAGGACTGTGCAACAGACACACCACTGCAAACTCACAATGACACTGACACTCAGGTGAGTGAGAGCTAGATCTACACACTTACACTGGGCCCGAGACTCATATAGTGCTACACCCTGCAACAACCATATGTGGACAGTCTGTAGAAGATGGAACTCCAAGGTATGAGGGGGAGTTGGGTGACGGATGCATGACACTATCCTCGTGCTCTGCAAGACCACTGACTCAGGTATTCTGGCTTGTCCTGCAAGGCACACAGAGGCACTTTTTGAAGTACAAGTGGCTCAATTTTATGTTCATGTTTTGAGTAATCCATGATTGATGTGTCAAAGTTGTCTGATTGTATCAAATGCCCCATTGCCAGTGCCCCCTAAGCAGGTTTGCGACCTTTGCTAGCATAATGGCAGAGATGATGTATGCGAAATTATGATAACGTAGCGCCGTACGTGGAATACCCTTCTTTGTTAACACAATCCAGCTACATATGGTATGCTGGCGGTGTCTTGGCCTATCATCCATGGCACGATGCTTGACACTGATGTTGCCATGGCCCCTGAAATGTGTGACTTAGTGATGGCTGTGCATGATTCAACAAACATCTGACTTGCATTGGTAAAATGGTAGGATATGCCAACTCCATGTCTATACTGGACCAGTGACACGTCATTCTGGTTGCATGCAACCTGTCCACAAGCGTTGCTTGCAGCATGCCAACACATCTGTTACTCTCATCAAAGTGCTGTGAACAGTAAATAGTTTGCCAATGGGAGACTCACCAACAGGGCCACCGATCACCACACCAAGATGATCTGCGGTGCACTCTCTTCAGGTGGTGGAGCACCTTGCCCCACTGCAGGTGCCTTGCCTCTGTCCGGTAACCCTGTATCACACAGCCCCCCCATCTCCAACATTAATGGGAGGAAGTGGGCTACCAGCCACACAAATCCTCCCAGCTCCTCCTCCCCCATCCTAGTCAGCCTCCTCCAACCGGACATATCTCTGTGGTACAGGTTGACAAAAATATGATTGTAAAAAAAATTCAGTAAAGGAAACTTAAGGCCCAAAAATAACAATCCCAATTATGACAACTTTACAGCTATCCCGGACAGTCACCCCACAGTACAACTACAATGAAAAATACAAAAAAAACACAAACATTCACAAACACTGGGACAAGGGACAAAGTAAAGTCAAATACTACAGAAAACACAACAGGAAGGACACCACAAAATACAATACGGAGCAATAACACTCCACCAACTCCAAGACCCAACCACACAGTCAAAAGAAGCACAGATAGTAACGAGAAAGTGAAAGTACACCCACTGTACCATGTCTGTAAACAGGATTTCCTATTACATCACTTCCTCTCCCCGTGTGTCACCTTTTCTGTAATGCGTGTATTGGACGCATCTGATATTTGCATGAGTATTTCTGACTCATGACCTACCTGCATCTTTTTTTATTGATGTATTACCTTTATGAGTCTATTTAACAGTAAATCAGCATTGAGATGAGTGTAAAGGTGGAATTCACGCTAATGGCCCATGGGTCATATACTTTGCGTTTGTGGATGTTTTCGACGCATTTGCATCTTTTTTTTTTTTACTCTATTCCTGATTGCGTGATTTTGTCCTTTGTCAATGGATGCACCCTGTATCAACATACAAATTGAATGGACTGGGCTGCAGTGTGGCATTTTGTGTATGGCCACATGTAGTAGTCCATACAACAATGAGATTTGGGTGTGATTGGTCTGTTTCACCAATGTCTTTGTTACAGAATCGACAACATGCACATGTATTCACGTCATGCATATGTATGCATGTGTGAGAACAGTGTATCCTCATATGTATGGCAGTCAGTATTATGCAACAGTTATGGATTGTGATTGTGAAATGTGTTTACTTATGTGATTTGTATAGTTGTCTTACAGAGCATTACATTTCAGATGACATACAAAGCTCAGGCATTGTTGATGATGACTGATGAAACTAGCAAATGTTGCCCTACAACTCTCTCCATATATTGATCTTTAGTTTATGGTGACTTGTGTGTGGACTACACATATATCTGACGTGTGCATATTTGGAAAAAACTGTGATTGACACATCTGCCTAAATTCCAACCATATCATGTTTTGAACACAATAGTCAGATAAAGTCATTACATTTAGTAGTGTTAAATTAATTTTTGTGTGGTGGACCTGCAGCCCTAGCTGCATTTGTTCTCATCCATCTATGGATGTACTGTGCAGGCTCAATTTCTCACATTACTTGTCATACCTGGGCTAATCATGAGGACCATTGTCACACATGCTCCATGCAGCCATTGCAACTCTCACACGGAGTTGTGTCAGTGGTCTGTTCAGACATTACAGTCTTTCCATGATTTGACATCCACTGCCTCATGTGTGGGCCCCTTGTTTTTCTCCTATTTGGACATGTTGTAGTTGTGTGTGATGAGCTATCGTTGTACAAGTTGTCAACGTGGATGTAATTAATATGTTGTGGGCTATAGATTGTGTCTTTCAGTTGTCACATTCAAGTGATGAGGCTATTAGTGATATGTGTGATGGTAGCAGTTCAATCTTACGCATCACATGTGATGTTGCTACTATACTCATCAGATTAGTGTTTGTGACATGCTCCCTGAGGTTAGACCAAAGCCGGATTTTGTGAATAAGTGAGGTGTTTATTGACAAAATGAACAAGGTGAGTTACGTGATTATTAAGTGAAGAAGTTTTCAGCGATGTGCAGTCTGCGGCGTATCCCAGCAGCTGTGTTATGCTGTTCCTCCTCCTCCTCCTCCTCAGGGAGGTCATCAACCGCTCTCATATAAGGGGACGCTCATCCGCACACATATGTTGTGCAGGATGGCACATGTCATGATTATCTTGCAGACGATGTGTGGGGCATATAGGAGGCTGTCTCCAGTGACGTCCAGGCACCTGAATCTGGACTTCAGGATGCCCAATGTCCTCTCCACAATAGTCTGTGTCCTCCGATGTCCCTCAATATGTGCACGCTGTGCTGCTGTGCTTGGGTTGGGAAATAGCGTCATTGTCCATAACTGTATGCCATAACTATGATCAGCTGCAAAAGATTAAAGGAGTAAGTTGTTGTTAGGGCTTGCAACAGGTATGTCATGTTGCCTGTCAGTTGATATTGTGAGCTGGTTGTGACTCAAATGTGTTTGTGGTATGGTATGAGTTCCTATCCTTGTGTAATGTCTTGTCAGCACTAGGTTGTTGAACATGACAAGCTTGTGTTTGGCTCAAGGACCTGGGGCATATGATTTGGATTCCACACTGATGTTCATCCTGTATGCAGCATGTGTTGTGTAGTGCACGTCTCTCAGTGTGCTATTACTAGAGGGGATGTGACACATCCTCACAATACAATGGGGTCAGATGTGGTGGCAACATGATAGCACTACAGAGCCTGGACGTCCTATCCCTTTTGACACGTGTCATTGCAGATGATGTGTGACACTTAGGGCCTTTGAAATTGGTGAGAATGCACAACACGTCTCCAAAATTGGCTGAACTGTCCTGCAACATTACGACTATGCAAGAATGCCCCATGTGTGACCTGTTACTTGGCAACCCTTTGTTGTCCCCTGCACCAGTTGTTCATATGCAGCTGTGCATCAACACTACCTATCCTGCACCAGGGTACTTGGCTAGCTGCCTTGTGAAGGTGGATATATCTGTGTAGAAAGGTATACCGCCCTATACATATGCTGTTTTGACGGCCAATTGGCTCTTCATGTTTGTGCAGCAGTTTGCAGCATGCATTGTTGGCACAGTCATCTGAGTTCAAAGCAGTCTACTTTCTTATTGCAAACCGCATACAGCACCCCTGGGGTGGTGTTTGTTGTTGGCACTTCATCAGGTTTTAGGTGACAGATACATGTGAGTCATTATCATCATGTTACATATCTTGTGGTGACAGACCTGTAGCGACACACATTGCACACCCCTTCCACACTACATACTGCATGGAAGGGTGGCCAATTTACAATATGGCTTCGAGTCATAATGAAATGTTCATCTGCCAAGTTGTACATACAGTGCAGGCCATGACGGTAAAACTGTGGGTTATTACATGGGTCCCTTGTTGATCCAGAATGGAAGCTAATGTTTGTGGCAGCCATGAGGTGTCCGAAGGAGTGTATCTCATTGTCACAGGATGATCAACATAACTACAAGTGTCTCTCCTATCTTCCAAAACATGAATGTGCATTCAACACATGCACAGTGCAGGCTATGGATGGAGCTCATCTACTTAGCAAATGTGTCCCTTGGCACAGAGCATGTGAGGTCAGCGATGTTCTGTTTTCTCCTACTGGGTCCCACTATGACATCCATGATCTGCATTGTCTGACAGTGACTCTGCCCCATGTTGGGCCATTTAATGGATCTGGTACAGACCTGATGGTGCTATGAGTCAGTGAGTGTTGCATGTGAGGTGGCACTACAGTATGTATGGTACCAACTATCACACATCTGGTAGATGGTATATGATGGGCATTGATCTTGTATTCCTATGTGTGTGAGCCAAAGCATTAGACAGATGTCTCTGCGCACTACAGGTAAATCAGGTATGTGTTGATGAGATTCAGTTGATATAGGCGCAAGTTGTCTGTGCAAAGGAGACCAGATCCTTGGGCCTTGTGCATGTTCCCAACATGTCCACATCTTGGCAGCTCCAAACTCCACTAGTTATATAGCACAGAGATAAAGAATGGCCAAGTGGGGGAATGGGTTTTGGGTTGGGAACAGCTGGGAAGGAGACCTGTGGAAGCAAAGGTTAAATAACTTTCAATAAATTTTGTTTTAAAATAAAACACATGCTGAAAACATGAATGGCCTAAGACTTCACTATAACTAGGCCTCAAGGATCTAGGTACCTGGAAATCAAGAAAAGGTTATGCAAGGTTTTCACATGAACATTCCAGAATTAGCATATTATATTTTGAACAATAAACTCTCTCCAAAATACTGTTTAGAAAACTCTCTGCATTGTAGCAAGAATCAAAGAACACATAGTTTCCTCTCTACATGAAAGAACTGTACAAATACCATGAAATACACTCCTACGTCACTTTCTGATTAAGAGTTTTCAAGACTTAAACATTCAGGGAATGTTATGCTCTTTAATCAAACCATTCATCTAAGTTTCAATGCCAAAAAATGATCGCACTCTTCGCTGATCTGTATTTTAAAAGTTTACGCATCAGGAAAGAATTGTGCACTCTGTTGCTGATTCGAACATCTAGATTATTATGAAATGAAATGATCGCGCACGATGCCGATCTATGCGTTCAAGATTTAAATGCAGGAAAAAAGAAGTGTGTACTCCGCCAATTCAGAATTCACAATGTGAATGCCATGAAATGATCGTGTGCACTGCCGATCTGAATGTCACAAAGTAAATGCCTGGAAGGAATCGCGCACACTGTTGCCGATTCAGGATTCACAATGTAAATGCCATGAAATGATTGCCCGCACTGCCGATCTGAATGTCACGAAGTAAATGCCTGGAAGGAATCGTGCACACTGTTGCCGATTCAGAATTCACAAGGTAAATGCCTTGAAATGATTGCGCACACTGCTGATCTGAATACCACAAAATAAATGCCTTGAAGGAATCGCGCACATTGTTGCAGATTCAGAATTCACAAGATAAATGCCACAAATTGATTGCGTACACGCGATTTCAAGGTTAGGCCCAAAACTTGAAAGTTAATAGAAAATGGAGTCGGGGGCCCAACCCGACCTCCGCTCTACCGCCCTGCCTGAAGATCACCAAATAAGCAAGAGCTGGCCTGGAAACGGCTGGTTAGGCCTCTGGGACAGGAGCCTTGGAAAATGTTGCTGCACTGCACCGGGACCTCTGAATAGTGAGCACTTGGAGCTGGGCTGGCTCCCTTATATAGAGCCAAGCCCCGCCCACGAGCCACACCCAACCATGCTGCAAGAAAGGCTTCTAGAATGTCTAAGAATAAAGGAGCACACCCTGTAGTCCTGCAAACAAGCCTTGCAAATGAACAATGAATTACAAACAGCATTAATGACTTTTCAAGGTGAAAATTTTGCAATGCAAAAGGTTATCATACTGCATAGAAACACAATGCATGAAATATGCCTCTGCATAAGGACTGGGTTTTTGCATTTACGTCGCCCATAGAGCGCACACTGTCTTGTATTTGGTATTTGTTCTGGCAGTGATTTGCACGGCATGACTTAAGGTATCTTTGCCTATTTGGAGCTTACATGACATAGGCATGGTGTGTGCCATTGATATGTCTGTGCTATTCTTTGTTTGGTGTACTGTGTGTGAAGTATATGTAGTAGGAAATCTGTGGGCCCTTGTAGTGGTCTGTGTAGTTCTACTGTTAGCAAAAGGTACATGTCTGCACCAGTCCTTCACGTGGTGTGCCTGTCAAGTTGTGGGTATGTTATGTACATGTGGGTGTATGTATTTGTGTTGTGCACAGATTGTGCTGTACTGCAGCATGGTGCATATATGTTATCACCTGCAAATGCGTGTTACCCTGGGCATGTGTTGCTGTAGTGGTGTATGTCTTGTGTGTCCGACAGGGTTGCTGTGTTGTGTGTATATTGCTAGATTTCTTGTCTTACCCACAAATAGGCCATTTCCAGATTATCCATCCTGGAACTGTTCATTGATCCTGCTGTGCCAGATTATGTAGACGTCACAGACACTCCCAGGATATTTGGCCAAAATGTTTATGAATAGTTCCCGGTGGTCACTATGCCCTGCAAATTAATGGAATGCTGGTGCTTGCGATTCTGGTATAAGTGCTCTTTTGCTGCAGGTGGTACGAGACGGATGGGTGCAGTCAATTGCACTGAGCACATGCAGGAAGCCATGGATTTGATAGAACCCCTGTTTGCTGCTTTTGCTGGGTATTGGGGAAGCTGATGTGATGGGGTGTCAGGGAGATGAAAGCGTCTAACACCTTTGGCAGGAATGCAGAGAACAAAAGCTTTGAGACACCAACAATCAGTGTACTCGTTGTTTAGAAAGGACCACTTGCCAGCATGTGCAGGACAGCTAGCAGCTTTATCACAGGGTGTATGTTGTGTGGGGTCTCCAGGCTGGCTGTAATTTGTGGCTCATTGTGGTGCAGCAGGTGTAGTAAGGCTTCCTGGTTCAGTCTGTAGGTCCTAATAATGTCCAGGTCCCTGAGGCCAAGAAGGGTTGTCCTGGTCCTGACGACCCTCCCCTGCCTTCTATGTTGCCCTTGTGGCCGTGTTGTTTGTGCTGGTGATTGCTGGAGTTGTTGCCGTCTAGCAAGCTGGATCATTATCACCTCCATCTTCTCCTGTGGCTTGGTAGTGTTGCGTCTGTGTGTTCTCCTTAAGTAGTGGTGTGTTTGCCTCATTTTAATGCCTACCCTGACCCATGTGTTGAATTTTGACGCAAATCGGTGTTAATGTAATTTTTTTGCGTCCGTCTCCCACCTGCGTCTTTTTTGTCCAGGTGTTTGAGTAATTGTTTGGATGGTTATGCCTACCTTGGATCTCATTGACACTAGGAGGTTTCACACATCCAAAAATTGATGTTAACACCAATATTTTGATGTTAGACGGGCCTAGCGTCAAAATCTAAATATGGTGTTGAGTTTGCACTGAATTAGTGTAAAAAAATAACACCACTAATGCAGCACAACACCAAGTATAAATATGCCCCTCAGTTTTTTAGGCATAATTCAATTTCCTCCTGGACAGCTGGAATGCAGTGCACTGCAGACATATCAGCATCATTCAGTTTTTAAATCATTATTAATTCCATTTCACATTGCATGACGTAGGCGCACACTAACCCTCATTTTTTTAAAGAGTTTTTCATTTACCCATGCTCTTCCTGACTGCAACTGGTGTCTCCCTTAATATAGATGGACATAAAGCTGTTTCTATATGATGTGCTGTGCGGATTGAAAATTCAATTTTATGGTATAGTGGTGTGGTTTGACTTTAAAGTGGTTGATTTATTATTACCTCAGTAACCAACCGCATTAATATTGCCTTTGTCTGTACTAATTCAAACTACAACAATGCCACATTTCACTAAAAAAAATTCTTGCATGTTTGCTTTTAGGTGCACAAGAAAAGAAGAGACATCACCCACATTACTTCCAAACAGAAGGTCTGCACAATGAGGTCAATTCTCCATTCTCTTCTGCTTATGTAGCTTAGTGCCACGGCAACTGAGAGCTTTGACATGGGCCCAAAGAAAGTTGTCCCAAGAAAGTGGTCACTGAGAAGAAGCAGATTTCCACTAGTGGTTTGCCAACCAAAACCTTTTTTGAGAGATGTTTAGCTGCCGCACCAGCCTCTGGGGAGTAACCTGAGAGCAGCACTCCTGCATCAACAGCATCATCCCACCCTAAGCCCAAGGCCACGTCTGCCAGTGAGGCTTCCACTGCAATCATGCTGAGGTCATTCAGCAGTGATGTTGAATTGGATTTGCCCCTTTGGCAAAGTAGTACCTAAACATTTCAGGAAATAGAGTAAAGTGGAGAGAATTAGCAGCTGCAGCCAGCAATAGTAGATCTTCCTGAAGTTGGAACAGAACAGGAGTTCGAGCTTCCTGCTGAGCAAGAACCTCCTATTTTAGAATCACTGGCTCACAGATCTCCAGCAATGAAAAGGAAGTGTATTACTCCACCATCTACTCCATTTACCACCTATGATGATGATAGGGACATGGAGTGGACTCCTGCAGAGTCAGGGAGATGCCAGGAAAGGCAGGGGAAAAGAAAAGTTTGTGAAAACCTTTGAAATATGAAAGGGAATGATGAGGAGGAAGATGATGATGAGCTAGTTGATGTGAAAGCTGGCACAGAGGAGCCCGACATTAATATTCAACCTGCTCCAATCAATGTGGAACAGGTAGTACTGTCGGACCTCATATTTGTAAAGCCCCAGCTGAGACCTGCACAAACCCCCACCTCATTAGAAGTATGCACTGCATAGAGGCAGTCAATGATACACCCATCTACCCCCAATTCATCTTAAGGCTTTGGCAATTGCCCACTAAGAAAGTACTTTTACCCACTTAGGGAAATGTTTTATGATTAGCAAACAGGAGGAGAGTATTACAATATGCTTGATTAGCCATGAAAGTGTTTGCTGAGGTAAGTCTGGTTCACATTATGGTACTTGGGGCCAAATGCCCCATTTGAAAAAAACTTCACACAATGTTGTAGGAGGAGCACCTTCAAAAGAATTCCGAGCGTGATTGTGGTGGTGAAGGTGAGGAGAGCCTGGAAGCGTCACCTACAAGTCCAATCACGGTGGTAGATGATGATGAAGAAGAAGAGGGTAACATCATGATGCAAACGGCCCCTGTTCCCAGCAGTGGACCAGAATCACCAGTCTCAGTGACCTCACACTGACACAAGAAGACTCAAAGTCAGATGGAGACATCACAGCATACGGTAACTGCTCCACTATGTACATTGAGTCTGTGACCACCTACCTTTCGAAAGTCCCCTTTGTCAGTGGCCCCAGAAAAGAAGAAAATCCAAGATACTATTATGGGCATGTTTAGGAAGGAGTGGCCCTATGATCTCAACTGCCCAACACTTTTGTACAATGGGAAGCTGGCAAAAATGTTAGTGGTGAACCTCCTCCCTTTTTATTTTGTGGAAGGAGTGGGATTCTTAAAATTTCCCAACTTGTACCTACTTTGCCAGCGTTGCTGTTCCAGTGCTGCAATTGGTTGGACAAGCTTTGCAGCAAAGTGTTGTCCACACTATCCACCTGACGACATACATGTGGACCAGTTGCCAGATGACTGATTATATGTGCATCACTGCACACTCGATCTCTTTTGCAGGGGTGTGGAGTATTTGGTGGCATGCACCAGAAGCCATGTTCACCATGGAGACATCAAGTATAGCTGCAAATATCTTGGACACATTTAACAGCATGTTGTCTGAATGGCTGTGACTTGGATTTGTTGCCACGGACAGTTGCAGTAACATAGTCAAGGCCATGGCAGACGATGGCTATTTCAGAGTCCTATGTTTTGTGCTCTGCATCAACCTGGTTGTGCAAAACGTAAAAACAAAAGAAGATATGGTAACATACTGACCACCTGCAGATGAATCTGCACTCATTTCAGCCATTCTTTAAAAGCTGAGAAGCAGTGGCGTATTATTCACCATGCTAACAGAGTACCAGTTAAAGCCCTGATACAGGAGGGGCCAATTTTCTGTAATATTTCTTTTAGAAGTACAGAAGGATCAATGACAATGTCATTCATAGAGGAGGTGAAGCAATTGGGAAAACTATTACCATGAATACCAACAAATAGGCCTAGTCTACTTCCTGACACAGATGCTACTCCCTTTTGAAGTTATCACATGGGAAATTAGCAAGCAGGCTAGTACAATGGGACAAGCTATTCAGTTGTTTCATCGGCTATAGGACCGGATAAAGAATGTGTTTGAAAGGTTTGCACTTGCAGGTGTGAACAAAAACCCTGAATCCCATGTCTTGGGTGAGAGCTTAATCTTTCGCTTAACTTGTAATGCAAGGCTGCAAAATGACATTATCTTGTCCAAATGGTAGATATGTAACTTCCAGAAAGGTCAGTCTTGTCTCACAGTAGCCAATGCTAGCAAAAAGAACCCGGCAACAACAGCAACAGAAGCATCAGACCCAGCCTCTGCAATGGCTTGATTTCAAGTGCCAGGTCTTAACTCCAGTGCAGAGGGGAAGCCAATAGAGGTTGAGAAAGTGGCAGTGCCAATGACCATTCAGAGAATGTCCCAGGAGTATCTGCATGGCCCAAAAGAGGTCTATGTGGATCAGTATCCAATGATGTCTTGGTACAGGAAGATCCGCCAGTGGCCAGAGCTCAGCAGGCTGGCAATAAAGTATCTGGCTTGTCCTGTAATCAGTTTGTCTGCTGAGTACGTGTTAAGTACAGCTGGCACAGTTGGTACAGTGAAAAGGACCAGCCTCTCACCTCAAAATGCGGAGAGAGTGAAAATGCTCAAAATGAACCAACATTTCATACCACACAATTACACCATTCTTAAAACAGCATAGGAGGAGGAGGATGATGATTGGACAGAATCATATATGTTAGTTGACCAACTTCTAAGTGTACCACCTGAGTTTAAGGATGAGCTCTACTCCCCAGAGTATGCCAGTGCCACCATTGAACTTTTTAATTACTTCTCGTTGAACTTCTTTCTTTGCAAAAACATAAAAAAATTGCCGGTGGTACATTATTGCCCTCATTATAACACTGGCAGACGATGGTAAAATGGATAAAAGTACTGCCAACAGACTGGTGGTACTTTTCCCCAACATATGACATTGGTGGTTTGGCCCAAGCCATACCGCCAATGTACCACACCGTCCGCCACGGCGGTAATGACCACCGGGCTGAAGACTGCAGTCAGACGACCGTCACTAGCCAACCCGCAGGATTATGACCTTGCCTGCCGCCATGGTTTTCATTGCAATCTTACTGCCACGAAAACTATGGTGGTAAGCACTATCAGTGACATGGAATTCCTTCCCTGTCACTGATAGGGGTCTTCCCCACCCCCTGCCCTGGTTTCCATCCACCTCCACCTCCTTGCACTCCAGACCCCCACGACATACATGCACCTTCACGCACCATCAAACACACGCATTTACACACTCATACCCACATTCAGCCACGCATGCGTACATCCATTCACACACACATCCACACACACTGACATACATAAATGCACACACGCATGTACACAACACAGCATTCATGCACTCACACATCAATACACGCACACACAACATCTCACACCTGCATACACAGACATACAAACACACACCCCCATACACACATAACACCCCCCAACTTCCCCTCCCCTTTCAGGAGCACCCAACTTACTTGATTATATGGGGTCCTTTGTCAGGAGACAGGATGGGGCGCTGCTGCCAGCAGCAGCGTCCACCAGCATAACACCTCCAGGCCCTATCATATGTCATGATACAGTCTGCTGCGGTCTACTGGTGTGGCACAGCTGCTGGCAGCAGTGCCACCTTATTGCCTTCTGCCGCCATGGCCACAGCCGGATTTCCAACATCCTTCTGGCGGAATTTCAGCTACGGTCATAATTTGGCGGATGACTGGTAGCCGCGGCAACGGTCTTATGGCGGCCTTTGCCGCTGCGGTAGGCAGTGTATACCCCCAATATTGTAATGTTGGACTATATTTGAATTAGATTTATGCTACCCCACTATTTTTTAATCATATATATATATGATTAGATTTTAACCAGTGTGCAGTGAAGAAATGTCAGAATTTCACCCTTAACTTGCACAGGAGCAGAACAAAATTTGCTCCCTATGCCCTTTCAGAACTTCTCCTGACTCCAAGGTACTGGTAGTCGGCGGTGCTCCAAGGGGTGCAAGGGGATGGGGATAATAAGAAGAGACTGTCTGTTGTGTCTTCGATTCCTCTCTTTTCTTTTTTGTTGTGGTATTCCTTTCTTTTTTCTTATCCACCAATTTATATATATTGCAAATTACCATTGATAGAAATGAGGCGACATTATAAAAAACATACAATATTACATTCCTTACTACTTTGTTCCTTACTACTTCTTTCCTAAGTCCTTAAGTGCATTCACATTTAATTATTTCTATTCTACTCACTAAACATACCCTGCAAGAACCAGGCTTTAGCTTCTCTTTTACTTGCATGTAGTTCTCATTGTTCATGTAGTTTTACGATATTATTACAGTTCTTGACAAATATACAGACTTTGCTGTAGTTAGTTTTTTTTCTATAACATTTTTATACAATTCTGTTGTTTGTTGTCTAGGTACTTGTGTGACCATGTGAATAAGCTGAAGCTGCTGGATATTCTTCTTGGAAAGAGTCTCATTCAGGTAAGCTTTGTTGTTTTGATATTAATCTTCTATGGAGCTTTGTTGACTACTGCATTTCTCTTTTCCTGTGAATTGTATTGATAGTAGCTGACTGGAAAAGTGTTTGCCAGATACTAGTCTCTCATACAATGGAATGAACACTTCAGGACAGGTATACTTCTGCTCAATGGGGAGATGCTGCTGTTCTTCTTAAGTGTTTGGGCTCAGAGGTGAGACACTACTCTCCAACGCAGACTCAACATTGAGGAATTTACTTCAGGTAAGACACCACATCGAAAAAAAATCCCACATCTCTTCTCCAAACGATGCCACTACCGTAATCTATCTAACATGATGAATTGATGAATCCAGACAGTACCCTCTTGCAAGGAGGTTCCTTCCAGTCTTGGTTTTGTTGGAATTTTTTTACGAAAAGCCTGAGTCAACCTAGGTGCATGTACTTCTGTATGTAGTTCCCAGGATCTTTTCTCAGGTCCATAGCCCTTCCAGTCAATTACATAGTAACCCTGACCTTTTACCTTCTTTGAATCCAAAATTCTCTTTTCTTCAAACGCTAATCCTCCTTCAAGTTCTAAAGGCATAGGAGGTAGGGTCATACTCAAATTTTATGGCACTTTCTTTAACTATGATAAGTGGAAAACCTGATGTACTGTATTTTGATATATGGAGGTAAGCTTAAATGAAAGGTCACAGGACTGATTATCTTTTCAATTGGACAGGGATCAACAAAACAGGGTTGGAAATTCTAGTTGCCCTTTTGTCTAAGATTCTTTAAACTGGGCCATACCTTTTCTCCAACCTGGAAACAAATTTCATGTTTCTTCTTCTTATCTGTGTAGAACTTATAACGCTCTTTTGTTTATGTTAGATTGTCTACTGCTGATTTGTGTACTGAAGCTAGATATTGTACTATATCTTTTACTGCAGGTATAGCAAAACCCTGAAAATCCATCAGTGAATTTGGATGTCTACCATAATTTAAGTAAAATGGGGAATAACCTGTAGATACATTTTTGCATTATTGTGGGCAAACTCCATCACTCACAAGTACTCTGGTCAATCTCCCTCTTGACCTAGTTGGAACAACCCTAAATACTGCTCTAGCTCTTGATTTGTTCTTTCGGTCTGTCCATTGGGATGATAACTGATAGAAAATGTTGTTTCTATGTTTAACCCATGAGTGAAAACCTTCCAGAATTGGGATAGGATCTGGGAACCTCGATCTGAGATAAGAACTTTTGGTACTCCATGTGTTCTTACAATGTGTTGGCTAAACTGTAGTACAAGCTACTTTGTTGAGGGCACTTCTTTGAAGGGAACAAAATATGCCATCTTAGTGGAGGCATTGATGAACACTAGAATCATATCATAGCCTTGACTAGAAGGCAGATTGATTATTAGATCTAAGGTTATTTTGTGCCAAGGATAAGAGGGAGTTGGTAGTAGTTGTAATAACCTTTTAGGGGCCTGTCTCTCTGATTTTTCCTGAGCACAAATTTCAGATAACTGCATGTTGCTGAATGTCTTTAGTCATTTATGGCCACCAGTATTTTCTTTTGACTAAGTCTTCTGTCTTTAAACTCCCTTTGTGTCCAGCTAGTGGACTATCGTAACATTGGTGTAAAACCTTTTTTTGCACCTCTTGAGTAGGAAGACAGAGGGCTTCACTTTGATAGGTTAACTGTTTGTGAATTTCCCTTTTTGATCCACCCTCCTTTGGATTTCTTCCTGGTTCTTTGATTTACTCAGATATTCTCCTATCGTTCAAGAGTGGATAAACACAATAATGTTTAACTCTGGAATTATCTTCTGAACCTCAATTTAATTTTTCTGGGTCTTTGTGTCAATGTCTGATGAGGCAGCAGCCTTCCCATTCTTGTTTCCAGGCCAGTAAGTGATAACAAAATCGTACTCTGTGAAATACTAGGACCAACAAAATTGTCTTGGAGTTAAAGTTTTTGAGGATTTTAAAAATTTCTAATTATGTTGTTTTGTGTTGACTGCCACTGTGTGCTTGGCCTTCACTCCTTGAATATATCCTTGACTGCAAGTAACTCTTTTTCCCTAATGGTATAGTCTACTTCCTCAGGGGTCAACCTTTGTGGTTTGTAAGCTACTTAATGTAATCAACCTGTCCTCTTATGCCTTTGAGACAACACTCCTCCTAAGGCCAGGTCTGGCCCATCCATCTCAACATAAAATGGTTATGAAGAGTCTGCATGTAGTAGGAGAGGTGCAGTGCTGAAATCTCTCTTTAAAGAGATGAAGGCTTCCTCAGCTTCTTCAGACCACTCAGTGGGAGCTCCTTTTTTTACACAATTCTTTGCTTGTTTTCTAGGTACTTGCGTGACCATGCAAACATGCTGAACCTGCTGAGTGGACTTTGCAGAAAAAGTCTCATTCAGGTAAGTCTTATCTTTTTGATAATAATCTTCTATGGAACTTTTCTGACTACTGCATTTCTATTTTCCTGTATATGGAACTGCTGAGGTAGCAACTGACTGGAAAAACTCTAGCAAGATACTAAGCTATCAAGTCACTAAATGACTGTTGAGCAGACACACCTCCAAATACTTCAGCAAAGGTATACTTGTGCTCAACGGGGAGACTCTACTCTTCACCTTGAATCTTCCAACTCAGAATTGAGACACTACTCTCCAACACAGACTCAACACTGGAGAATTCACTTAAGGTTAGGCACCGTGCCAAAATGTAAACAGTTCAGCACTTCTCCAAATGACGCCACTACCGTATTCTATCAACCATGAGGCCGCTTCTGGAACACAACTGTTCAAAGAATTTTCCTCAGTGAAGTGCGCTGACTTCATGCAACACGTGCTTCACATTCTAAACTGAAGAAGGGTGGAATGACTAATGCAGGAACTCTGGAGCACAATGTCAGTGGCCATCTTATTATTCCTTCTTTTAAGTTTCATCCTCCAGCTTATGATTTTACTTTTGCTATTTAGTCACAATTCTTGCTTGTCATGAAGTACATTAACTGTGTGTGATTTTACTTTAGTCTTTTTTTGTTGAACCCTGACAAGAAGCCTCCACAATTCCTTCATGACATTGGAGACAATGCCGGCCTTCCTTGCACGGCTATCTTTTTTTTTTGCATCACTTAGCAGGGCTGCCCTAGAAGATCATTAATTTGAGAGAGTGTCATACCAAATTCCAATGTGTTGCCTGCTTCAAAGATACAATTGTGTACCTAAGCTACCCGTGCTTGGATTGGAAGAGGTACCTAAATACAACTATGGCAACAATGAGTGAGAGATTGTGAGTGATGACTGATGATTTATTCAGTGGCAGACAGTTAGAGGGAGTATTCAGTTAATAGTAAACTTGATTTTGATTAATTGCAATGTTGTGTGCCTGATGGGTGATCATTTTTTCCTGACGTTTATTGGCAAAGAATGTACCTGTATGACCCACTCCTCTTCTTTGGGTTCTCCCGAGACCAGACCTGTCACATCAGTTTACAAACACAAATCTATATAAAATACTGCAATTCTGTTTTTCTACTTATTCTTCAACATTAGTGCACTACATATCTAGCTTGCTTAGGTTGAGACTGGGACAAAGATACTCAGAGTCAGGAGGAGGATGGAAGAACTCAGGGTGCAACTGCCTCATCAATAACTGGAAGAAAGAAGTTATCTACTTCAAAGGGAAACCATGAATCTGTGGCCTAGTACTCAGCTATGTTGAATGGAGAGAGGTTCCCTTATTTGGGAAATGCTGATGAGAGTGGGTGGTGCACTGGTGGCAAAATTGCAACTCCGAGTCCTCTTGTTTTTTTGCTCTGCCTCTGAGTCTTATTGGGACACTCTTCCTGAAGCTTACCTTCCATCTGTCGTTCTCCTTGACTCTACTGTACACTTTCTGTTTTACAATTCACAGACCTTGTCCTCTCCTGCACAAACAAAAGGCAAAAGCTAAGCTCAACACTCCTGCTTACTTACTGGTCTAGTTCAGACAGGCAACCAAGAGTGACAGAGATACAGGAGAATGCAGATGCACCACCCAATCTGGCAATATAGTATACATTTTCTTTTAACAATCATTGTTTTAGAACTGAGTGTGTTCAATTCACTCCTCCATAATTTCATTTTTTTAAACCTAGAATAATGAACAATTAGATATCTAATAAGTTGGGTCTCTGTGGCAGAAGGACTGTTTGCAATACATTTAACCAAACTGTGTCATACTCATTCTTTTGTTTCCTTCCACAACAAATTGATGATGATGATGTGCTGCTCATCACCCTGATGAATACTGTTCTTGTATTATGTTTGTGTTTGTCACACCTTTCCCCAAATACCCTTTCCCATTCATTCATCAAACCCCTAACCCACTTTACCCGGACTGTGTGATTTTTTTTTTAGGTATGTCTTAATTTACACCAAATAGATCGCACACTTCATGGGGCAGTAGTGGTTAAATGTGACACTAACTCACTGCAAGATCTTCTATTACCTGAGCATTAGCTCACCCCAGCCCCACTGACCCAACCACATATAAGAATGTCATTCCTCAATGTCAAAATCATCATTTAGGCCTGTGTTATGCATAAACAAAAACGATTAGCTTTGTTGACTGTAGAGTACAGATGTTAGGTAAATTTTTCCTGACTTGAGGTTTTTATAACTGGCTTTCAAATTCCATGGCCACCATTGCTCGGAATAATTTACGTTTGCTAGTTGTTGTTATAACATGTGGTATTTTTTGATGTGTCATGGTGGTAGTAGTCCGTCCTCAGTCTCTCTAAATCTATAATATACATGTATATCTATAACCTACTAATTCTTGGTTTTTCTTTCCGTGTAGTTGCCTGTGATCCTTTTGCTTAATAATAGATTTGGAGATCACTTAGGTGAGAGTGGGACCTTGATGTGATGCCTTCCCTGTTAGCGCACTACCATTACCATATAGAAGGCACATTGGGAAACCCTCAGTAAGGTGTTTGGAGACTGACAGAGGGAGCAGCCACCAGCCATCACTTCACCGATTCAGGTAAGAGAACTTTGTGATGAAGTAAAATATTTTACTTAGTACCTAACTAACTTCTACTGGAGATGAGATAAGTACTTCTTTATCTATGTTTCTGTGGGCATTATAGGGGATGGCAGCATACCCTCCCAAGTGGCATCCATTTTGAGAAATAGATTTTAAAAAACAGTCTGCATGAAAAGGCATCAGCCAAAAGTTAAAGTAAAACACAAAAAAAACTTTAGACATACAGTGGATTTTAAAGATTTTCCCTTTTCTAACATAGAAATAATAAAATATAAATCCCATTTTCACCACCAACAACAGGCCCATAGCTATCCCACATCTTTCCCCATCCCCAACCAATGTCCAAATTAAATATATAAATGTCCATGTCCAAATTGTCCATAAAGAAGCTGCTGGCGGGAGCGGTGTGGCGTAGAGGTTGGTGGTGCAGGCAGTTGTCTGGTGGAACTGGGCCCAGGAGCAGGGGCATGTCCTGGGCTCTCCTCGTCCAACAGCCGCTGGTAGTGTGGTCTGGTGGCCTCAAGCCTCTGCCGCCGGAGTCATGCTGTGATTTCCTGCAGGGTCGGTCATAGTGGCGGACCAGCAGGAGCAGCTATATCAAGAAAGAAAAAAAAAAAAAGACAAATTGTAAAGAATGCTCTGTGAAGAGACTTTTTTTTTTTTGTTAATTACATAGTGGTGCAATCTAAGTACATTGGTGGTCCCTTAAAGCACTGGAATTTTTAATGCGATTGGGAAAGTCTGTGACAGGGACACACATGGTTTTAACAACACATGCCTCACATAAAACCACTGACTGGCTAAAAGGAGACATCATAAGATTAAAAAAACAAAGTGATTTTCTTTTCTGTTAAAGGATTTCCTAAAAAAATTAAACCACACATGCACTTTTTGTGGAAAAAATAAAAATAACAGTTTAATGACTAAGGCAGCACCTACTATGGAGTACAGGCATTCTATTATTGGTGTGCTAAATGAATGGAAGCCTGCTAGATTACACATCGGGTACAAATTTGCTACACTATGCAGTCTGCAGCTGGGGCAGTTTCAATGAACAAAAAAATCTTTGTTTCCAAGGCCCTACTATTCTCCAAATGCCTTTCAATTCTACCCTGAGTCCAAAGAGGCAGATGGTGATTAAAATGTCACACACAACATGTATAACATGCGGATGATATATATCCTTCTTGCCATAAGTAGACGGTGGGAAAAACGATGCACTAAAGTAGAGGGAAAGGAACAAAATATAGAGGTGGCCATTGTGAACAGGGCAGTCTGGACCACCAGGCCGACGGTCATTACCGCCAATGCCATGGCGGTCCAGACTGCCATATTCTGAACACAGCAGTGAACTGGCTGCAAAGCAGCCAGGTCATTACCACCCACCGCCAGGCCAGACTCGACCACTGGGCCGACTGTGGACACATTCGACTCGGCAGTGGAGGCTGGACAGCGAGTGGGATTATGATCCCATTTCCACCAGGGATTCCCTGGCGAGTTACCCCACCAGGTAATCCCTGGCGGAAAGCATACGGGTGACAGGAATAATCATGTGACATGCCAGGCCCCTCCACCTTCTCACAGCACCTACCCACCCCCTAAGCTCCTATCACAGCCCCCACCCCCTGAACCTCGAAAAACGACCCCCCCCCAGCCCTCCACCCCCAAAACCTCCTGTAGGTCTCCCCACCGCAACCCTCACCATCCCCCGCCCACCACCCCTACATACATGTCCCCCGACACCCCAGCCTCCCACATCCACATGCACCCATTCACCCACATGCACACATGTGTACATGCACTCAGACACACATCCTCCATACACTCATGCACACCCCATGCACTCACACACTTACAAACACACACCCCTTCCCTCTCAGACAGCACTTACCTTTTCCGTTGCACTGCTCCGGGAGGGGACGGGTCTCTCTGGATGCTGCTCTGCCGCCATCACCGCCTCTCCATACACCGCCATGCCTATAACTGCTTCATTGTAGGTATGGTGGTGTATGGACTGACGTGGCTGAGAGGGTGAAGCAGCATCCACCCCCACCACCGACCATCACTGGCGGTGAGGCACCATGCGTCATTATTTGGCGGGATGCCGGTCCCCAACATTGGCGGTCTTTCATTGACCGCAGGGATGGTTGGCGGCGGGGCACCCCCACAAAAACATAATGAGGCCCAAAGTTCTGAATTCAGCAAGGGGTAATTTTTGCAGATCCTGCAGAAACTACCAGCTGAAATAAAAAAATATTGAAATTGAGTTGAAAAAAACAGCTATTTCTGTCTACGGTTTCTTCTGTGACGATTTCCAACTATGGCATTTTTTAAAGCAATATACCGTTACGTCCTCTGGACTCTTCTGTTTGCGGGAATATATCGGGCTTGTAGGTTCATCAAGAACCCTAGGTATCCAGAACCAATAAATGAGCTGCACCTTTTCGTTGTATACCAGATATGCAGCAATTCATTTGGTAAAATATAAAGAGTGAAAAATAGGTATCAAGGAAACATTTGTATTTCCAAAATGAGCACAAGATAAGGTATTGAGAAGCAGTGGTTATTTGCACATATCTGAATTCGGGGGTCCCCATACTGCATGTGAATTACAGGGAAATTCTCACTTCTTTTTTACTCAATGTCTTACATGTGGAAGGAAACAATGTAGAGAAAGACAATGGGCAATAACACTTCTAATCTGTGCTCCTACAAGTCTCCCAATAAAAATGGTGCCTCACTTGTGTGGATAAACCTAGTGGTTGGGCCAGGAAACACCCCAAAACTCAACATGAAAACATCAAATTTTTACATTGAAATCTGACGTGTTTCTTAGAAAGTGCCTAGCTGTGGATTTTGGGCTGTAGCTCAGCTGGCACCAAGGGAAACCTAGTAACCTGTGCATTTTTGAAAACTAGACACCCAGGGGAATCAAGGATGGGTTGACTTGTCACACTCTCACCAGGTTCTATTACCCAGAATCCTTTGCAAACCTCAAAATTTGACAAAAAAACACCTTTTCCTCACATTTCGGTCATGGAAAGTTCTGGAAGTTGAGGGGAGCCACAAACTTCCTTCGACCCAGCATTTCCCCAAGTCTCTCAATAACAATGGTACCTCACTGGTGTGGATAGGCTTAGTGCCCACGACATGAAACGCCCCTAATCGCAACATGGACAAATCACATTGAAAACTGAAGTTTTAAATAAAAAAGTAACTAGCTGTGGATTTTGGGCTGTAGCTCAGCAGGTACTTAGGGAAACCTGCAAAACCCACACATGTTTTAAATCTAGACACCTAGGGGAACTTAGGATTGGGTGACTTGTGGGGCTCTCGCCAAGTTCTGTTACCCAGAATCCTTTCCAAACCTCAACATTCAACAAAAAACACTTTTTCCACACATTTCAGCGATAGAAAGATCTGGAATCTGAGAGGAGCCACCAATTTCCTTCCACCCAGCTTTCCCAATAAAAATCGTTCCTCACTTTTTATGGGTAGGCCTACTGCCCATGACAGGAAACACCCCTAAACGCAACATGGACACATCATATTTTACATTGAAAACTGACGTGTTTTTTGGAAAGTGGAAAGTGCCTAGCTGTGGATTTTGGGCTGTAGATCCACAGGCACTTAGGGAAACCTACCAAACCCACACATTTTTCAAAACTAGACACCTATGGGAATCTAAGATGGGGTGGCGTGTGGGGCTCTCACCCGGTTCTGTTAACCAGAATTCTTTGCAAACCTCACAATTTGGCAAAAAAACACCTTTTCCTTACATTTCTGTGATGCAAAGTTCAGGAATCTGAGGGGAGCCACAAACATCCTTCCATCCAGCATTCCCCCAAGTCTCCTGATAAAAATGATACCTTACTTGTGTGGGTAGGCCTAGTGCCCGTGACAGAAAACACACCTAAACGCAACATGGACACATCACATTTTTATATTGAAAACTGACAGGTTTATTGGAAAGTGCCTAGCTGTGGATTTTGTGGTGTAACTCAGCAGGCACTTAGGGAAACCTACCAAACCCACATATTTTCCAAAACTAGACACCTAGGGGAACCCATGATGGGGTGATTTAGTGGGGCTCTCACCAGGTTCTGTCACCCTAAATATTTTGCAGATCTCAAAATTTTGTAAAAAATACTTTTTCCTCACATTTTGGTGATAGAAAGTTCTGGAATCTGAGGGGAGCCACAAACGTCCTTCCACCCAGCATTCCCCAAAGTCTCCCAATAAAAATTGTACCTCATTTGTCTGGGTAGGCTACTGCCCACGACGGGAGTGGATTACACAAGGGTCAGTGGTAATCCTTGCATGAGGGCTACTGTTAATCCTGGAGTGATCCATTTCTGACACAGACACTAGGCACAGGTACACAAGTGGGGTTGTGTTTTTATCAGGACAAGTGGGAAAACACTGGGTGGTAGGAATTATGTTGATCCCTGCAAATTCCTGTAGTTTCTGTGACGAAAAGGCAAGGAAAAATAGTGTTTTTAATCAATGTTTCACTTTTGCTGGGTATTCTGGGTAAGAAAACTTTGTAAAATCCAAACATGCCACACTTCCATGGCTACCCTGATGTCTAGTTTTCAGAAATGTCTGGGTTTGGTAGGTTTCCCAATATGGCTGCCAAGCCCAGGACCAAATACTGAGCTGACTGTCTTACAAAACCAGGCTGTTTTGTAGTAGGTAATTTTGATGTCTCCACAATCCGTTTTGGGTACTTCCCTGTCACTTGCCCACTCACACAAGTGAAGCAATGTTTTTCCCTGGAAACCTAGTGGAACACTGGGTGGTGGACAATTTGTGGCTGCATGCAGATTCCAGGACTTTCCCTCACTGAAACGCAAGACAAAAGTATTTTTTAAGCAAAGAGATGATTGATTTCAAGGGAATTCTGGGTGAAGGAAAACTGGTGAGAGCCACACAAGTCCTGCACGCTTGAACTCCCCTGGTACTAGCATGTTAAAGTTAATCCATCACTTATACTGGTAGCACCTCCAGAAGTTATAGTTTCATAGCAAAGTATCTGGATATTGAAACCAAGCCTTCAGAAGGTGGCCATAAAGCCACGTCAAGGCACCAACTACTTTATGGTCCATTCACACGCCATTCAAGCACAACAAACAACCCTTGTATACTGCTGGCCATGGGGCCAATCCAGCCAATCACTGGACTCACATTAACTTACCGCTGTCAGACAAGGGCCCATCACATTCACACTCCACATGACAGAATAAGTTTGATTACATTTTACCGCCTGTCAAGTAACCGCCTCCTTCTTCCTGAACATTACCAAAGGCATGCATAACAAACCTTTACTAATGACTCCCATGATAGCCACCTGAGGCTGAAGAAGACATGTTTTTGATGCGCCTTTAGCGCACTGACAGTGCTAAATCCAACTCCTTCCAGTTTGTGGATGCAAGTTGGGAGTTTTTGAGTATGCCATGAGAAGCCTATTCTTCGAACTGAGCAAGCATACCTACCTTTGAAACTAAGGCAGACATGCTGGGAGATTCTCAAGATGTTCCCCAAAGAGAAGGTCATAGGCTATGAGAAAGGGTAGTGTTTGGCACACAGGGTAGTCCGTGTGAACGTAGCATATGTCCCAGCCAACATTATGTGCGGAGTTGTGATTGTAATGCACTTATCATAGAGCAAATTGAACATCCTCTTAGTTCTGATAGAGGATGAACATGAAAAGCAGGTCAAACACTGAGCCATATGTGTCATTGTCCTTCAGTGCTGGGATGGCACCAATGGGTTTGAATCCTTGGGTGTAGATGCTGTACATCTGTACAACCTTTACTATCTGCCTTCCACCTGTGCAATATCCGTGTGAAAGCACACCTACCATAAGGTTTTCTTACCCATTCATGTCTCTGTCCTCATCAGAGTCCTGACTAATCCTGTATAGTTGCCAAGTGAACCTATACTAGTTTGTGGAGTCAAGTTGGGGGTGTCCGAGTATGCCTTGGGAGGCCTATTCCTCGAACTGAGCGAGCATATCTATCATTGAAACTAAGGCAGACATGCTGGTGAAGAAATCCTAATGTCCCTAAAGTAAAAAGTCAAACAAATATCCTGTGGGGCTCATTCACCAACACTTCTACTTTTGCTTTGAAAGTAAAGCTACAAACTGAGTTTGCACACTTTCAAACAATTAGAAATGTTGATGAATATATCCGACAGGACATTTGCTTGACTTATTACACTTTCTCTGGTTTTCTTTGACAATCAGGGGGGTCCTTGTGTAGCATACATATGTTCCCTAACAAGCTCTTCAAAATTCAGTCATGCCTTTAACATTTTGCCACATAGGGTACTCTCTGACAATGTGGCATATGTTCTGTCCACTAGTATGTGCAGTTTGGGTACTATAATGCATGATAATTGAACAGAACACCTACCACGTTCTGATTGTGGATGTAGATGTGAAGTAGGCCATAAGGAAGTCCACGATTTCCTGAAGTAAATAAAGTAAAATTCTGTGGCTGTTTGCCTAACGAAGCAGTGGCCCATGGATGTTCGCTGTCTATACACAGCCGCTGGCAGGATTACTCAACGGCAGCTCCACTCAGTTGATTTCCCAGAACTTTGATTTAGTATGAAACAAGGTAAAGCAAGTAGGGACACAGAGGCCTGGTTGAGATGGGCACTGCGAACAGTAGTACTGACTCTCCTGCCGCTTTCCATGCTTCAAGCACACTTTAGAGTGACGACATGGACAATCTTTTTTCGGGTGCTTTAGGAATAAGGTCAGCAAAGGGTTGCTCCTGCAGCCTTGCCACATCCTCCAAGACATATGAGGTGGAGGTACTGCTTCTGTAACAGCAGCGAGGGTTTAAATTGCAGACAATTGCAGACAACTGGAAGTCAAGGAGAGTCATGAGTCTTCCTGTGGTTATCTGACAATAAACAACATAGTCACTGTATGTTGCCATCTGGATCAGGTGAGTAAACAGTTTCTTCTACCAAGTGTGAATTTTCTGACACGCATTGTATGTTTGAAGAACCTGGTCATTCTTGTCCACTCTGCCCATGTACTTATTGTAATCAAGTATACAGATGGCCTTGTGGACTTTGGTCATCTGACTCCAAATCATGATGAGGGAAGTGCTCTCATCAATAATTGTAGTGAGCACGTATACATCATGCTTATCCAGGAGCTTGACTGCGAGCAGTTTGTTGGAATGCAAGCCAGTACTCTGGGATTTCTGGAGCTTCTTGCAAACAAGTTCCCAGGGTAATCCTTTGCGGTTACAATGAACTGTATCACAGGTCACAGTGCCAGCTTTATAGAGCTCACTAAACAGCTCTACTCCTGTATAGAAATTGTGCACATAAATGGTATAACCTTGGCGAAGGAGTGGCTGGACATGTGTCTCATACAATCCTACCTGCGAACCTTAATGTGGGAGGGCAACCTACAGGGTTTAGGGCAAAGTCCTTTCCTGTATACACTCTCAAGCAGTACACATAGTCAGAAGAGCTCTCACATAACATGTACCGCTTTATGCCATAACAAGGTCTTTTGCTTGCAATGTACTGTCTGAATAGCAACCGTCCTTTGTAAAGGATCAAGGACTCATCGACTGCTATATTCTTTCCAAGAGTATAGATCTCTGAAAACCTGGCAGACAAATGTTTCCCAACAGGCCAACTTTTGAACAAACTGTCCTGGTTTGGATGGTCCTGGGGCAATGCAGCAGAATTGTCATTGAAATGCAGAATGCACTGCAGTAGCAAAAAAAGATCTCTGCTCATATATAATGCGAAGAAGGAGGTTACCCAAATGGCGTGAGTTGTCCAGTAGGACTGCAATGTGGGTTTCTGCACTAACCCCATTTTGAGGGTAAGGTCCAAAAATATATTCAACTCCGCCAACAAAGTTGGAATCTACTGGTGTGCCCCAGAGCGGGCCCTAGAGTGCCTCCATGCTCCCTCAGAAATTGGTCTGCATACAAATTTGTTTGCTGCACAATTTTCTGAAAGAAGTCAACATCCAAAAATAGATAGATGTAATCAACTGGCCAAAAGTTGGCCATATCGACTTTACATCTAGTATCACCAGTAAAAGGTGGAATTTGGGGCTGAACTAAATCAGGTGGCTGCCAAGACAGCAGTCTCTCTGTGCTTGCCGCCGCCCGCACCTGCTCTCTGGGTGGGCTAACCCACTGTTGTCCCCCTGTACAGACTCTGCTTGTGAAGGGACAGCACAACTGTCCTCATCTTCTCCCTCAGAATCACTGGAAGAGGTGTAGTCGAATGGGACCCTGCCGACTGAAAAATCACTCTGAGATTCTTCCCCATTGCCCTCTCCCTCAACTGCTGTCTCAGTCTCTGATCCTGCTTCAGAACTATCCTCCATAACCTGAGTTAGGGCTTGAGCAGCAGTCATCCAATGAGACACCATCTCTGCTACTGGCTAAACTGTTCCTCTAAAGTACTAGCCCATGTAGAAGTCACAAAATTGCTTGTGGGTATGTGTGATGTATCCAACAGTAAATGTTGTCACCTTACCTTCGCCTCTTCTCTGATTCAGCAGATTCTCTGAAGGCACTGAAAAAAACAAAAAAGACACTATTACCTCACCTTACCACATACCCATCATCACAGCCTTTAGCGCTGGTGGCACCTAATACAACAGTCATTTTTGGTGCTCTGCCTCCCATGACCTCCTCTTCGAATTCCCTCAGTACCTCCCAGCAAAAGTACCCCTCATATCTCCATAGCCCCCTCCACATACATTTCTTTTGTTTTAAAGCACAGGTAACGCCTGGCTTCACTAATCCACTCAGCTAAAAATATGTATATCCTTTGTAGTAGGTATTTAAAAGACAGATCTATTTCTATATATATATATGTGTGGTTTCCCTGGGGGCCGATCGTAGCTCCCGGAAACAAACACATAAAAAAGTGATTCATATCTATATAGAGATTTGTCGCTCATCATATATTTATATATCGCTATATATATATATATATATATATATATATATATATATATATATAAATATATACATATAAATATATATATATACAGAGAGAGAAAGACTCTCTACATCACTTCTGTTTTTTTTACATGTGTGCTTTCCCTGGGGTCGATTGTGACCCCATGGCAAAGTACATATGTATAGAAAAATGCCCTCATAGGGGGACTGCCCAGGGGCTGACCACAACATTTTCATTTAAAAAAAATATATTCCCAGGGGTGTGGGGGGGGGGAGGGGGTGGGGGGTCGTGAGATTGCCCCCCAGGGGATTTTTTTTATTTATAAATATGATAAATTTGCCCCATAAGGTCGCCTGTGTGGGAAGGGCCAACTCTGCCATTTAAAAAAAAAAAACAGTAATTTTAGTCCCTGGGGGGTGCAATCGCCCCCCAGGAGAACCCCAACATGTTTTCTTTTTAAATTATGCCCCCATGGGGGGATGGCCTACTTACATGGGAGCCGACCCCACCAAACAAGATCCCTGGTGGCTAGGGCCTTTTCCTGGCCATTGATCGCAGCCGCTCTGTGATCCATGGCCAAGAAACTATGTGAGGAAGGCATCAATGGAAAGGGGATACTGATATCAGGCATAAATGTGACACCCACATTATCCTACTCAGAACACCTTCTGAACCTGTGGAAGAACAGAAGAGGCCATACCTCCTGTCTGTGACCTGAAAAGAGCCACAAAGACTGGATGTGCTCTCACGTTTATGCCCAGGGCAAACAAGTGGACTCCTAGAGTCAAAAGACTAACATCCTGAGCAAGGTACAGGGATACAACATGGTACAGGAGGATATGTCTACAACTGTCCAGCTGACAAATTTCGACTGGACCTGCCCTTGACCATGCTGCTGTCCTCCACTAGACTTATTCTTGACCCCAAAGTGCTGTTCCAAAGGTCCTGGAACTTTGGCTGATATCAAAGTGTGTCCTCCTAACTTTCTTGAAACCTGAGACTTGCAATCTTTTTAGTTTCAAAGACCACTACAGGTCAATTACCAACCTGCCAAGCAGATCCAACAAAGTGTGCTACTGCTGGGCCAAAGATTCATGCTGCTCAAACTAGGAGCATTCTGCAACAGCAAATCTGACTCAGCAAGACCTCGCTGAGAAGGTATCTGGTCCCAAAGAGCTCTCATGGGCTACAGCCTGCAGCGTTGTCCCACTAGAAAAATCTGAGCTCCAAAAAAATTGAGTAAGGGCACACTGTCATGCTGCGTCAATGGAAAACCCAAAAAGACCATCCACCCATCGTAATTTAGATGTTACAGTTCTGCAAGCAGGTTGAATGGCGATGGATTTCTGACAGAGGGAGATGGCTGCGGAGCCCAAAAGACTTTGTGAATTGGGAGAGGCTATGGAAGAGAGGTAAGTGACACACAAACACTGGCCCTTAGCCATATGAGTCCCTGTGCACTACACACTACACTACACAGCACACCACATACACACAATAACCCAGTGTCATTCCAAAACAACACACCACATTCATGCTGAAAAACATTGACATACATCCATGACACAGCATACACACACCAGTGACACTGCACCCACGCACAACACAACCAAAACAACCAACACAACTACACACTCAGACACACAAACACACCCAAACAACAAGCACAACTATACACAGCACAACACGCTCTGCAACACTCACCTGAGTGTGTTGCATGGCAATACAACATACACAACAATGATCTCACATGCAAGTGACACAAATAAGGATGCAACCAGACCACCCTCTCCAGCTCCCTCCACCTCAAACAGCTGATTCTCACAGACACAGACACCCACACACACACACACACACCCACACACACACACATACAGGTAGTGACTCACACACACAACAGATACCAGAAACCTACCAAAATAGGTCCCCTTGCAATGTGCACACATTGACACGGTTGCCCAGTGTGGGTGTTCTGTCATTGTAATGCCAGCATTCATTTCACAAAAGCATGCTGTGCTCGTGTGTTCCCAGTCATATGTGACACAATTGTCACCTTGATATATGCATGTTACAGAGATAAAAAATATTACTGTGAGATGTATATGTATATGCCTGCAGTGGTACAGACCTCCCATGCAGTGCCCACTCAATCTACCCTGGCATGCGACATCCCTACCCTCGAGTCCGGTGACAAGGGGGTTGTGTCTTCTCTGGGGGTCGGTGGTAGCAGTGACAGTAGGTGTTGTCCAGTCATGTCCAGTTGAAAACAGGGGTAGAGTTTTCAACCCTCCCCCAATCCACTAACTTAAACATGGAAGTCAGTCCACCACTCTTTCTTGAAGGTATTGCATATCCAAATGTGCATGCAAGAAAGGTGTCTGGGGCCCTGCCGTCACCCACTTTTGCCTCTTCTGCTGTTGATGCGGGTGGTGTGTCTTGGCAGAGATGGCAGTTCAAATGCAGGCTTTCATCTATGGGACTGCCAACATCTAAATAAGGCTGGTGGACCATTGCAGTGGGAGATAGGTTTTCAGTCGAAAAAACGAGGGTGGGACCGTTACCACCAACACCTAAATCAGGCTCTAACTCCAGAGTTAGAATTTTTCATCAGGCAAGGCACAAAAAGTATTAGACTTGCGAGGAACCATTCTGGGTACAAAATTAAAATGTCTCCCACAATGCACTATCCCAGCAAAAGTCAGCAGCTTTGTTGAGACCTTATCTTGTGGCTATCCGATGACACAGAGCCCCCTTTAGTCTTAGCCTGCATTTGTGTCCTTTGGGGGGGACAGACAGGGTGGGAGAGGACACAGGGAATGTGTGGATGGATGATGTGGAGGTGTCTGCAAGTGAGGTTTGTGAGCTGCTTGGTGTGGTGATGCTGGTAGTGGAGGTTGAAGCAGTGCATGCAGGTGTGAGTGTAGAAGTGACTGTGGGGGAGGTGGAGGAGGAGAAAGAGGGGAAGACAGTGGAGGCAGTGAATGTGGTTGTGTCTGCAACTGTCTGGTGTTTGTGTGAGTGATTTTGGACTGAAGTGTGGTGCCTGTGCTTGACTGTGCCACTCTTGTGTATTGTCTTGTGTGCATGCTCATCAGTATGTGTGCATGAGATAGGTTGGGGTTGAGGAGACTGGGGCTGGCAAGTGGTAGTTGGAGGGGGGAAGTAGGAACGGTGACAATGGCTGTCATCAGAGAGGAGGCCAGAGCCTGAATCGATCTCTGTTCGGCTGCCAATCCACCCTGGATGCCCTCCAGGAATGCATTGGATTGCTGCATCTGGGATGCCAGCCTCTAGATGGCATTCACAATGGTTGACTGCCCTACAGAGATGGATCTCAGGAGGTCAATAGCCTCCTCACTCAGGGTAGCAGGGCTCACTGGGGCAGGGCCTGAGGTGCCTGGGGCGATGGAGATGGCCACCCTCCTGGGTGAGCGGGCACAGGCAACTCGCTGAGGGGCTACTGGGAGGGCGGTACTGGTACGGGGTGGTGGCTGTACCTGCAGCTGGGGTGGTCACAGAGGTGTCCACCACCACCAGGGAGCTTTCATCAGAGGGTGTATCTGAGTCTGTGTTGTCACTTCACGTCTCTGCCGTGGTGCTCCCCTGGCCCTCCATCCCACTGGTTCCCTCGGCGTTGGTGGACTCTGCCTCCTGGGTCCTGTGGGATGCTACTCTCTCTGTCACCAGTGCCCCCGCTCCTCCGCCAGATGATGCTAATACACACATTGACAGGATGATAGAAGGAAAAAGGATGAGAGAGAGAGAAAGGGAGCACTGGGTCAATTACAGCACCAACACAGCACCAACACCACAGTTGGCATACACAGCACCATCACACACAGGGGTCAGGATTGAACACTATGCATTGCACTGCCATTGATTTGGCTCCATGCCACAGCAAGATGAGGGCCAAACACCACCAACTGCCACCCTCCTGGGACCCACAAAGCCCTGACTGACATGGAATGCAAACAAAGTAGATTACCTGCATTTGCCATACGCCCATTACACTTGAGCTGGATCACACTGCAATGTCTGGCCTGGCACTAAGGGGCACCCACTAACTCTCACGCACCACCCGGATCCCATACCACCTACCAATTATTGTAGTAATGCCCACTGTACTAACCCCCTTATGGCTGCTGTGATGCCCTGAAGCGCCCATCCAGTTCTGGGTAGGCCACTGCCAGTATGAGGGCCATCAGGGAGGTCAGGTTCTGACGTAACCCCGTTCCTCATTGGGAGGCCATCCACAGCTGGGTCTCCGCAGTCTTCCGTACCCAGCGTCTATAGTCCTCCTACCATATCCTGCAGTGGGTGCTCTGCCTGCTGTAACCCTGTTCCCCTATGCCTGTGTCCCCTGAACGGTGAGCCCTCTGCCACTGATCCCAGGTCCCTGATTGTCTTGGGTGTGAGGTGTGGACTGGAGTCCCTGTACAGGTGGGCACACTGCTGATTGATGTGTCCTGGGGACGAAGGTGTGGAGATGCTGGGTGGGTTCTGTATGTTGGATACTGATGGGGGAGGCTCTGTGTGGACTGGGGGTGGGCTGGGGTGACCGACTGTCCAGTGGTCCCTGATGGGCCAGGATGTTGATCCAAATCCTAAAGTCCAGAGTTACTGTCATCACTAGGGTCATCTTCTGTTGGGGGACTGGTTTGTTGTGGCAACTCCTCTCCACTGACATTGGCTGGGGCACCTGCGAGAATGTAACTGATGTATTATACTTCATGCCTGTGGCATATTGTACATCCCTAGCTTCCCCTCTATTGTTGCTTTTTCCCTTCCACCTTGGTTTGTGTATATTGAGATATTTTTAGATTGTTAGTTCCCCTATGGTGTGCATGCTTTAGTGATGGGTGTCCATTTAGGGCTGGGAGGGCTGTCCATGAATTGGTATTGCATGCAGGGCTGGGCATTTTTGTTAGTCATATGTGTAAGTGCAGTGTGTGTGATGGAGTGGAATGATGGGAGTGAGGGTGATGGTGTGTGAATGCATGCAAATACGGGGGTGATAAGTAGTAAATATTACTCACCCCTGTCCAGTCCTCCGGCTACTCCAGTGAGTACCGCAGGATGCAGTATTACCAAGACTTGCTCCTCTCATGCTGTGGGGGAGGAGGTGGGGGTCCACCTCCAGCCCTCTGTATGGCGAGTTGGTGCCTTTCTGCTATGGAATGTACCTTCCCCTGTAGGTCACTCCACCTCTTCCCGATGTTGTCACTTGTTCTTGGATGCTGTCCCATGGCATTGGCCTTGTACACGATTCTCCACCATAGCTCCATCTTCCTGGCAATGGATATCTGCTGTACCTGTGCTCTAAACTGTTGTGCCCTGACTATTTCCTCCACCATGACCCTCAACTCCTCATCTGTGAAACAGGGGTGCCTTTGTGGGGACATGGGTATTGTGTGGTGTGTGTAAGTGTGTGGATGTTGAGTACTGTGGTTGTGTGTGTTATGGTGTGCATGAGGGATATGTGGGTGTATGTGGTGTGTGTGTCTAGTTGTCGCAGTGGTCTTGGTGTACGTCTGGTGGCAATGATTTGTATTCGTAAAGGGTTGTGGGTAACATGTGTGTGTGTTTTATAGTGCTGTGGGTGGGTGGGTGTGGAGTTTGTATGAGTGTCTGGTGTGTGGTTTTGGCATTGGCCAATGATGTGCAGTTTAGTATTTGGGTATCCGTTCTAAGTGCGCCGGTGTGTACCGCCAATGGTTTACCGCCGTTGAATGTCCGCCGTGATGATTCATGGGTCATGATGTCATGGGCGTTGTTGTGTTGGCGTAACGGTATGGGCATTGGTACCGCCACTTTAGCACTGACCTTTGGACTGGTGGATTTGTGTATGTGGCGGTATTCTGTCGGACTGGTGTGTGTGTGTCATAATATGGCAAACTTATATTCGCTACTGCAGCAGTATGTTAGCGGCCGTCACCGTGGCAGTAACCGGGATTTACCGCCAATGTCATAATGAGGGCCTGACTGCCTCATTTAGATCTTGTTGTTGTTACTGGGTAAGTGCAAATGGAGGCGGTGGTTCATGTAGGGTTCTTGATCCTGGAGGTCCTTGTAGGGATGGATCAGAAGCTTGAACTGGCATCTTTTCTGATATAACAGATAACAGAAACCTAACTGTAGAGGTCCCCTTGCAATGCTCAAGCTTGAACACCATTGTCCAGTGTGCCTATACTGTGTCTAGCAATGAATGGTGACACCACAATGACAGTTGTGTATGGGTGCAAAATGCGTGTTGTGCCCATGTGTTCCCAGCCATGTGAGACACAATTGTCATCCCAACATATGTATGTCACAGAGATGAAAAATATTACTCTGACATGTATATGCCTGTAATCGTCAGGACCTCCTGTGCAGTGCCCGCCCAACACACCCTGACAATGTGGCATCCCTAGCTTAGACTCCAGTGATGGGGGGTCATGTTTCTCCATAGGTCGGTGGCAGCAGTGACGGCAGGTGTTGTCCAGTTGTGTCCAACTGAAAAGAGGGGTGGAATGGGGAAAAAAGGTAAATTTTTACTCCCTTTTTCCCCCAAACCGCCAACTCAAATATGGAGGTTCGACCACCACTTTTTTCTTGGCGGTATTGCACACCCAAATTTGCACAGCAGGAAAGATATCTGGTATCCTGCCATCAGCCACTTTTCCCTATTCCGTCGTCGATGCAGGTAGTGTTTCTTGATGGAGACTGCGGTTCGAATGCAGGCTTTCATCTGTGGGTCTTACATCATCTAAATATGGCTGGTGGACTGTTGTGGCAGGGGATGAGTTTTTAGTTGAAAACTTGATGGCAGGACCGTTACTGCCAACATCTAAATCAGGGTCTAAGTCCAAAAGTAGAAATCTTCATCAGGCGAAGGCACAAAAAGTATCCGACTGACAAGGAACCATCCTCAGACATTTCCCACCAAAAGTATTTTTTTTATTATTGAAGTCATTTCAGATGTTACATCACCTTTAACATTAGGAACAAAACAACCATAAAGGTAAGAAAATAAAATGCAAAAGAACCATACCCGCATTTCACTTTAAATGGTCATGTACAATGATCACCTACATAATAAAAAAAAAAGTTCAGCTCAGTTCCTCCCATTGTCCTGCCACCCAATCTTCTAAGGATTCCCAGTGTCATTGAGATTGTGGGTGTGTTCAGATTGCAATGATAAGTATGTAATCAGAGGGCTCCAAATACCTCTGGGCTGCAATGCCTTCGGCATATAATTCTAGCGGTGACTGATAATATGTTGTATCCGCCAACAAAGGTTTGGTGGTGGGCCTGATCTTCCTTCCCCAATGTAGTGCAATCCTTCTCTTGGCTAACAGCAAGGCCACTGACACAAATCATCAGTTCCTACTTTGGACGCCGTTAATCAGCCCCAGCAGGCACACAGAAGGATCACTTTGAACAGATTCCAGTACCATGTTGGTGTGAGTTTTCGTTATGTTCTCCTAGTATGCCAGTACTTTAGGGCAAAACCAGGCCAAATGGGAAAAGGCCACCCCTCCAGCCCCACAGTGCGTGCAATTTGCATTTTCTCTCATCCCGTATTTATGCAGTTTAGCAGGGGTTTAGTATATTTGATAGAGAAATTTAAAGTTTATGATTCGCAGATTTCAATTAGAGGTAAGTGAGTGCAGATGCTGACAGCAATAATCCCAGTCTGCAACTGTTATGGGTTATTGGTAGAACTGCATTCCATTCCTCCAAGGCCTTCCTGGTTACCTGCCCTCTGTCTATTTGTGCAGCCTTGTATAGTTTAGTGATGAGGTGACTAATTGTTGTGCTAGTTAGTATGACTTGTAGTGCAGTAAGTGCAGGTGGCTCCTCAAGAAATTGTATATATACGGAAAGCAGGGCTGCACACAAATGGTAATAGGAGAATATTGACAATGAGGAGTGCCGCCGGGGTTCCTCAGTGTTTGTGAGGGCTATGAATTTGCCATTGGGGTATGAATCCCCCATTGTCTTTATAACCATCTCCCCAGGGCGTGGTTTCCCTTTTCCTCCTGAGAAACTGACATGTTTCAGTGGTAGTGCAGAAGCGTACAATAGGACTTCCCCATCTATGTCGCCAGATAGTGCCATGCTACAGAGGTGGACTGTAGTGTGGTCATTTCTGTTGGAGCAATAACCTCCCTTTTATAGGGCAGTATGGTAGACAGTGCAATTGGGTGTGCATCGTCATGTTCAATGGTGACATGGGGAATATAATCATGTGCTACATACCAATATTGAGTAAAATGCATCTGGGCACATAGGTAGTATAGCTATAAATCTGGTACATGAAACCCTCCAGAAGTATAAGCTTAAGTAAGGATGTCCCAGCTGATCCTCGTAGACTTTCCAGCCCACACTAGTGTAATTAGGAGACCCCGCAGTATTCTGAAAAAATGCACAGGCAGGACAATTGGAATATTTACAAAGAGATATAAGAAACTGGGTAAGATTACCATCTTTGTAATAACTATTCTGTCCACTGGTGACAATGGCAGTTTCGATCACTTACCTACCCGATCCTCCAACTTGTAGATAGCCTGCCATAAGTTGCTCATATCACTGTGTCCAGATCTCTATGTATCCTAATACCGAGGTATTTAACTGGATTAGTATCTCACTGTTTTGGGACTTCTAGTGCACATTGCTGCATAGTAGGCGTAAGGGGGAGGATGACAGATTTTGACTAGTTGATTGATAGGTGTGAGTTGTATTTAAATTTAACAAACTCTCTAGTCACAGAGGACAGATGCAGGGATGGGTTCCTAATGTATAGGATCATGTTGTTCGCATAGAGGGAGATGCTAAGCAGTCTAAGACTAAACTTCGGGTCTGAGTCTGTGTGTTTTTGTCTGATGCAGCTCACCAGTGGTTCTATCATGAGTGTGCATAGCAAGGGTGAGAAGAGGCAGCACCGCTGCATTCCCCTCCTGATTGAAAAGGCATCGGGTATGCAATTATTTAATCTGATTGAGACGGTGGGCACTATATAGCAATCTGATCCAATGGAGGAAAAGCTCTGGGAGGCACATTCGCAGCACGATTGCAAACATATATTCCCAGGCAATTGAAATGAAGGCTTTTGCAACATCCAAAAGGACCACCGCCACCTGGATCACTGGGTCCACCTGATGCAAGAGTGCAAATATAGTATGCAGGTTATGTGTGGTCGATCTGGAAGGAATAAATTGTGTCTGATCTGGAAAGACCAAGGGGTTCATTCTGACCTTGGCGGTCCATGACCGCCATGGCGGAGTGCGGCGGAAGCACCGCCAACAGGCTGGCGGTGCTTCCTGGGCGATTCTGACCGCAGCGGTAAAGCCGCGGTCGGAAAAGGGGAGCCGCCGGTTTCCCGCCGGTTTCCCGCTGGCCCAGGGAACCAGCCATGGCGGCGCTGCTTGCAGCACCGCCATGGGGATTCCGAGCGCCTTCCCGCCGGCCTGTTTCTGGCGGTGTCCACCGCCAGAACCAGGATGGCGGGAACGGGTGCCGTGGGGCCCCTGGGGGCCCCTGCACTGCCTCTGGCATGGTCAGTGCAGGGGCCCCCTAACAGGGCCCCACAAAGATTTTCACTATCTGCTGTGCAGACGGTGAAAATCGCGATGGGTGCCACTGCACCCGTCGCACCCCTTCAACTCCGCCGGCTCCATTCCGAGCCGGCTTCATTGTTGAAGGGGCTGTCCCGCTGGGCCGGCCGGCGGTCTTCTGGCGGTCGCCCGCCGGCCCAGCGGGAAAACCGGAATGGCCGCCGCGGTCTTTTGACCGCGGAGCGGTCTTTCGGCGGGAACCGCTTGGCGGGCGGCGACCGCCGACCGCCACGGTCAGAATGACCGCCCAAGTGTGGAAGTAGAGGTTGGAGCCGCAGAGCTGGCTATGCCGGATCCTACATAGGATTTTTGTATCAACATTTATGAATGCTAGTGGTTGATATGATTCACAAAACTCCTGAGGTTTATCTGGTTTCAGTAGGTTCACAATGACAGCCTTTTGCAACGTGGGGGTAGCCCTTGTTTCATGTAAGCTTCCTCATACAGTATGTAAGTGCGGGCCCAGGAGATCTGTGAACTCCTTGTAGAATTCCCCTGTCAACTTGTGTAGACCAGGGCCTTTACCTTTTGGGAGACTATCGATGCTGTCTTTAACATCATCTATCGTTAGGAGTTGCAGGAGGCATTCCCGCAGCCCTTGAGACAGCCATGCCAGGGCTACGGCTCGCAAACATTCTTCAACTTCCTCCTGTGTGGCGGTTTTGTGAGCAGCATATATTGTGGCAGAGAGTTCCTGGAAGGCTAAGAGTATAGATGATGTAGTATAGAGAGGATGTGCCTTATCGTCTATAATTTTAAGAATTTGGTTTATGTTCTTCTGCGGCCTCAGTCTGTTAGCTTGGCTGCAGCCCGGTCTACGTCCCTTGCTGAATGTTCGCCCAATGTGTCTTTTGGACAAATTATGTGCCTCCTGTGAGGCCAGGTCACGGAATTCTGTCAGGTGGTCTCGTAGTGCCATGAGTGTGCCCGCATCAGGGTTTATTTCATATCTACGTTCAATAGACTATAGTGTGTCTTCATTTTTCTGCAATTGTGCCGGTATCGATTTTAATACTCCAGCTGGATGCCAATGCAAACCCCACTGATTGTGGCCTTAAAGGTCTCCCATAGTCTGTCTTTTCTACTCACCTTTCCCGTGTTCTGTTCAAAATATACCATGGTTGACTTTCAGACCTCCGCTTTGAACATGGAGTCCAACAGCGATGTGGCACAGAATCTCCATATTAATGGAGGCATGGATGTCCTAGGCAAAATGTTTGTCCTGTACTTGGTGGACCGTGGCACTAGGTAGCTTGGGGCCATGCCTTGCAGAACAGGATCTACTCCTGTGGTGCCAATGCACTAGTAGGGTCTTTAACCATCTGGTTTTCCCCAAGAAGTCTGTGTCTGACTGATGAACCAACTTCATGTCTGGCTATATGAAAGCCATGTGGGATGAGTGTGGGGTAACTTACAAGTTCTCCACATCATATCACACTGGGAACTACCACATAAATTAGGTTCTGTGTAGAGTTCAGGAGCTCTATTCAGTCATCAGGGTTGATGTTTACCTCTTTCTCAGGGCTGACAATCTCAATGATTGATTAGAGGCTGCCTAATTTTTCAGCACCTTTGATTTGACATCAGGGTATCGTCAGATTGCCTTAACAAAGGGACTGAGAAGACAGCATTCTCCACACCAGAGAGGCATTTCCAGTTCAAGTTCAGAATTATGCCATTTGGGTTGAAGAATGCACTGTCACCTTCCAGTGATTGGTCAACCGGGTCCTAGTTTGGCTTGAAGATTTCAGTGCAACCTACCTGGATGACATTGCTGTCTTGAGCTCCAGTTGGAATGCCCACCTGTACCACCTCAAAGAAGTAGTTCAAGCCCTACAACAGGCAGGCCTGACAATCAAGGCCAGTAAGTGCCAGATAGGGCAGGTCTAAGTGGTGTATTTGAGCCACCAAGTTGGTAGAGGCCATTAGTAACCTCTCTCGCACAAGACATAAATCAATATGGCTTGGAAGCCACCCATGACACAGAACTAGATGACAGCCTTCTCTAGCCTCACTGGATACTACAAAAGACAAAGAGTATGCTACCAGTGTTGTCCTTTTTGACTGAGCTGACTGCCAAGAAACAGCTAAAGAAGGTGGCCTGGACAGAGGTGTGGGAGAAGGCATGTGACAGGAAGCTATGTGTTTAGGCACCTGACTTCAGTAAGGAATTTCTTTGGCAGACACTGTTACGACTCTGTCGTCCCATTTCTAGGGGGTGCTGTAAGGGGACTGTCGGAAGCCTGGGAATCACCTTCAACACTTATCTAGAGTCCCTTGCTGACTCCTGTTTGTTTCTCTTTTCTCTATGGTACACTTGTGTAGTACTACATTTACTTCCTGGGACTGCAAATCCCATAATGCACAGCCTGGTAGTCAGGAAAGCCCGGATTCTTTTTCCCATTGTTTTCTATGGGAGAAGTCCAGTTGCTCCTTTTCACCAGATCCTCTCCTCCAGGACTTGCAAGTGTCTGAAACTACACACACCTGAGACCTCTCATGTGCAGCCCAGCTTGGAACTGCTTATAAACAGCTATTCCCTCAAGGTACCCTTCGTGCATTGGAGTTCGATTCCTTTGTGTTACAGACCTTTTGTCGGATGGTGTTCCAGTTTTGTTCCTGTTCTGTTCCAGCTTCATCCTGTTTCCTGTTTCTCTGCCCTGCTCCTGATTGTTCCAGCCAGAGTCTGCTCCCTATCTCTTTGCCTTGTACCTGTTTGTTTCTTCCATAGCCTGCTCCCTGTTTCTCTGCCCTGCTCCTGCCTTGTTTCAGCCTGAACCTTCTCTCTGTTTCCCAGTCCTGTTTACTGCTCATTTCCTACTCCCTGTATTCCAGCCCTGTCCTTGCCTGTTCCAGCCAGAGCCTGCTCTCAGTTTCCCAGTCCTGTCTCTGTTTGTCTCAGACAGAATTTTGCGCCCTGTTTTCAAGTCCTAGTCCTGCCTTTGCTTCAGCCTGAGCCTGTTCCTAGTTCTTGCCTCTGCCTCTTAGTTTGTTCCCTTCTGTTTCTGTTTCTTCTTGGTTATTTGTGTCTGGTAAGTGTTCTATCAGTCTTCACCAGTGTATAAGTGTCCTCCTTTGTTCTGGGGTTGGCCCCTGGTTTCCAGGAGGTAATTCCAGCCCCCATCCTTGTCCAGTGTTATACGTTGTCTTTCGTGCTTAACAGTGACAGTGTGCTATTGCTGTTTTCTCAGGAATCGCCACTGTGTTTCCAGCTGGACCCACAAGAGCGTGTCTT
Organism: Pleurodeles waltl; assembly: GCF_031143425.1. Classification (NCBI taxonomy): domain Eukaryota; kingdom Metazoa; phylum Chordata; class Amphibia; order Caudata; family Salamandridae; genus Pleurodeles; species Pleurodeles waltl. The sequence continues at coordinate 1,715,680 of NW_027150395.1, forward strand.
GTGTATGTAAGTATTTTCCTTGTCTGTGTTCTAGGGTCCAGAGACAGAATCACTTCTGCTGCCTCCTTTCTATGGGGCTGGCAGGGTGACTATCTGTAAGAGCAAACTGCACAGAGGCATTGACATTCCCTGTCACTGTGGGAGGTTCTGCGCCTTACTCTGTGTACAACCCCAGCGTGTTTGTCCATTAGTGATCTGTTTCCTGTTTGTTCACACAAGGGTTTCTCTGTTTTTACTTTCCTGTGCCTGTTCATAGCTGTCCTTTCTGTGTATGCCTTTAGATACTCTTCTTCCCCAGTATACTACCTCTTTAGGATATTCGGTCACCTCAAAGGGTGTCCCAACCAGAGTCCTGATCAGACCCGCCCGAAACCGTGACAGACACAAACTTCAGAGCATGGTATTTTTGGCTGTTCTGTCACAGATAAATGATGAGGGCTTAAATCAACCTGTAGCATTCATCAGTGGGCAGCTACTGCACAAGGAACAAAGATGAAGTGCAATTGAAAAGGAAGTATCTGAAGTGCCACAGGCGCCGAAAAAACTGAGACCATACTAGTTTGTGACTCATTTCCTGGTTCAGGAAGACCACAGACCTCTCAAATGGCTGACGCTAATGCAGTGTGATAATCCTAAACTGTTGAGGTGATTCATCTCTCTATAAGGGATAGACTTTATGGTAGAACATGGACCTTGGGACTGTCCACACGACTGCTGATAGTCTTTCCAGGTTTTTTCACTTTAACGAAGAGAACACCTATGTGGGTAGGTAGTCTCCATATTCTGCTGCAGTGACCTCCGTTGAAATTGGTCAATCATTTGTGCAGTGCCATCCCAGATTTTTGCCTTCACCGTTTTTGCTGGCTTTAGAACTCAGTGCATTTTACCCCTTCTAACCAGAGGTAAAGTGCCTGTGCACACTCTTGTACTATATACTGTGGACCTATAGGTAAGTTAAATATGCCATTCTGGGGTATGATAATTTCATCTTGTAAGGTGTGACGGAAAAAATAGAGGTGGTATGATGCAGCCAGTTAGCTGTATTATAGTGCTTTTTAAAAAGAAAATTTGACAGTTTTGCCTCCACATGTCCTCCCTTCCTCTGTACTGCCTCATAACACCTGCAATTTAAAAAAGTGCCATGAGGCTGCCAGCACTGACCATGTCATAGTGCTTTTTTTATTTTTGTCCGTGTTGCCCACTGAATGCCTCCCTCTATCTGAACTCATGGCCTGCCCTGCCTCAGCACCAGGACTTTTGAAAGAAGCCCTATGATGGCCACATCACATCACTTCTGTTAGTACTTTATTACTTTCAGCCATACTGCACAGCTGTTGAGCTACTTTGCAACATAGCTAAACATATTTTCAAAGCAAATAGTTCTAATAGGCAAGCCCAAAACCAAGGAGATTGGAGCCTTAACTGGTGTCCATAGCGATGACCTGCTCTTGTGTTCCTGACACTGATGTTGGTACCTCAGAGGAAAGGGTTCACAAATGAGGTGCTAGGAGCACATGGGAAAAGCCAAGGATCACAGCTGCGACTCCTGTTGAACCCTAAATGACGTCTATGGCCTTTAGCATGTGGGAGCTGGGCACATGTCCAGGGTACTGACCTCCTGAGAGCCACTAGAAATCCCAGAAGCAGTTTTTCTATGTCTAAGTTTAAAAAAAAAGTGTGTCTAAGCATTTTTCTGTATAGGCTACTGGTGCCCTTGATTGCTTTTTGTTTGTTTTCCTTTTCATGGATGTTAGACTTGGCATCCTCGGCATGGTCCTCCCTGTCTTTTTGCCTCTGCTTCCTTTATTTTTTGACTGTGTGCTGGACTTAGTTTTTCTGGTTTTTGCTACACTGGGTGCTTTATCACTGCTGACCAGTGCTTAGTGCAAGTGATGCCTGTATAAATTGTGATTTTGACTGGTTATCCCTGATTGGCATATTTGATTTACTAGTAAGTCCCTAGTGAAGTGCCCAGGGCCTGTGTAGGCCTGCCAGTAGGCCTGCAGCACTGATTGTGCACCCACATGAGTAGCCCTGTAAACATGTCTCAGAACAGCCATTTCATTGTCTGTGTGTGCAATCTTGCACTGCCAATTCAACCTGGCAAGTGTACCAACTTGCTGGGCCTAAACCATCCCTTTTACTACATGTAATTCACCCCTAATGGAGGCCTTAGGTAGCCCCATGGGCAGGATGCAGTGTATTTAAAAGGTAGGACATATACTGGTGGGTTTTGCATGTCCTGATAGTGAAATACTGCCAAAGTCGATTTTCACTATAGCAAAGCCTATCTCTTCCATTAACATGGTGACAGCCTTTAAATATCTTTTAAGATTAGCTTCCCATTGGTAGAAGATAGGTACCTGAAGTTTGGGGTCTCTGAACTCACAATTGAAAAATACATTGTGTGGTAGAGTTGGTTTTTAGATTGTCTGTTGGACACTGCCACTTTTAGAAAGTGAGCATTTTCTTGCTTAACCATGCTGTGCCTTTGCCTGTCTGTGGAATCCACATCTGGGTCAGACTGACAGTTGGGCTGTTTGTAAAGCCCCTCTAACAGTGACACAAAGGGAGCTGATGTGTGTCCTGTATATCCTTATGAGTCTTCCAGAGTTCAAGTGTAGAGGGAGGAGCTGAAACCTGCACATGAAAGGGATGTGCAGTCTCCAACCCCCTGGATTGTGTCTGGGACCAGGCTTAGGCAAGGCACGATCTTGCAAACAACAGTGACTTTCTTTGAAGTTTGCCTATTTTAAATGCAGAAATGAGTATAGGTAGAAGACCCAAAACCCCAGATTTTTAGAGTACTTCTGGATCAATAAGAACATCTGCTAAGGAGAGGAGCTGAAGAGCTGGAGTGTGCTTTCCTATGTTGGCCTGCAGCTGCTGCTTCTGGCTTAAAGAGGACAAAAGCTGGACTTTGCTGTGTATCCTGCTTTGGAAGATTCTCCAAGGGCTTGGACTGAGCTTGCCCCCTGTTCTGAAGTCACAGAGACATCAAAGACTTCATCTGCCAGTGCCTGGGCTCTTCTGCTGAGAGTCCTGACTTGCTAAGTGGTGCCAAATCCAGTCCCTGGGGCCTTAGAAGTGGAAGCTAGTAACCTGTGAGAATAAATTATCGCACTGCTGTGTGTGCATCAGAAAAATTGATGCAGCACCTGTCTCCCAGCTAAACATTCTACGCACTGCTTGCCTTGGAGATGGAGAATCAACGCGGCGCCTAGGACCATATGTAAGAACACTTTTTCCCATAGACACAGAATGGGTAAAAACCTTTGCTACATCTGGCCCCTAGTCTCAGCTCGGACCCTTCACACAGCGCATCAGACTTTTCCATGCATTGACCCAAAACATCAAAATCTTCAACATCACCGCACAGACCTATGGCTGCTTCTCTAGAAATTGACACTGGTTACCTGCATGGATAGAATCTACGCATTGCTTATCTGGCGGAGGAAGAATCGACGTACGGCCTCACTTTCAAGTAAGGAATCAACACATCGCTTGCTTTTCCTATGCACGCTTGCCCTTGCGGCTTTATTTTTGACACATACCAGGTACTTTGCGCTGAAACAGTGCATCCATTGATTTCTATGGATTAAGATTTTTTTTACTTTGCTTGTGTATGTTGGATTTGTGTAATTTTGGTCTTGTTTGATTTAGATAACTATTGGATATTTTTCTAAACTGGTGTGGAGTCTTTCTGTGGTGTTTTGCACTGTCTTACGGTATGTGTTTATACAAATACTTTGCACATTGCTTCTCAGATAAGCCTGACTGCTTGTGCCATGTTACCAAGGAGGTCAGCAGGTGTTATCTGAGCTGTGTATCTCCCTTGCCCTGACTACAGTGAGGATCCCTACTTGGACAGGATCCAAACTGACTGCCAACTAGAGACCCAATTTCTAACAACAGAGCTCCTTTATCTTGCCTTCCTCCCCTTCGTCCTAATTCTCCTAGATTTTCAATACATAGACAATTAAAAAGGATTAAAGGGGCACCCAATTTTGTTTCTCCAAGGGCACTCTCTAAGCAAAGACCAGAACTGCTTCTCAACACCCATTCACTAGGAAAACAATAAGTGGAATTGAAACAACTTTGTTACAGACCAAGTGTTAAATGTGGTCTTTGTTACTGAGAACTCATTAAACAATGACACCACCCACAACATCACCTTTTTCTACAACCCCAGGTTACCTAGTTCACCATTGTGACTGCCTTGTGTGTGGCAACAGTTGAGTCTTTGATGTTGTTAAATCGGGCTTCACTCTCTACTTTCAATTGAGGACTAATCTTTGATGCAGAATTTCTTTCCCTCACCATTCAACTTGCCTCCAATTTTTCAATCAAATTGGTTCTCCTCTATCACCCTATGCAATCTCTTAACAACTTTACCCCTTTCTTTCTTGACATCACCACAGCCATCCTTCTAAAAACTAAAAACGTTCTTAATCTAGAGACTTTAAAATCCATTTAACTCCTTTCTATGGCTGACAAAACTGCTGAAAGGTTGCTCAATAATTTCTTGAACACTAACTTTTTAATGTAATTCAATTATATTTTAGACTCAATCCCAGCCCTAAATTGGCCCTGGTATCTACCTGAAATGATAGCCACGATTCTGGAATCCAGCAATGTGCCCATTTTGATTCTACCTGAGCTTTTGGCCTTAAATTAACCTAGTATCCCACTGTATCCCATTACAACATCTGTGGCATATTAGTGTCATATACCTTACACATTGCAGGCTTGCCACCTTCCTCAAACATCTTTGTCAATTTGGTCAACTTGGTCCTTTCAGATCACACTTTAAGACCATCAGTTGTGGGGCTCCGCCAGGCTCTTCTTTAAGCTTTCTGTTGTGTAAAATCTCAGTGCCAATGGCCCACCAAGTCAATGCCATCTCATTGTTGTGCTTCCACACACACCGCCTGCTCTGCCAGATTTTCAAGTGGATCCCCATCAACGCAATAAAACAATCACCCATGCACTCGTCTGTAACAAACTTGACTACAACAACGCACTCTATGCTGGCATTAACAAGAAACTCCAAACAAGACTCCAGAGAATACAGAATGGCGTGGCGAGACTCACCTGCACAACGCCCACCACAGCCACATCTCAACCCACCTGAGAGACCTACACTGGCTCCCTGTCAACAAACGCATCACTTTCAAACTCCTAACACACGCTTACAAGGCCCTACACAACATCAGATCAGCCTACCTCAACCACGTCTCTCTGTCTATGCACCCTGCAGCAACTCCACTTTGCTCAACTGGCCCTTGCCACCACCCCTAAGATCTAGAACACAGCTTGAAGAAGATCCTTCTCCTACCTCACCACGCAGACCTGGAACCCACTGACGCTTTACCTCAGGCAGTCCCCCTCGCTGGCTCAGTTCAGGAAGCACCTCAAGACTTGGCTTCTTGACTGATCCACGTTCCCCACCAGTGCCTTGAGACCCCCCGGGTCATAAGCTGCGCTATACAAATATTTGATTGATTGATTTATGTCATGCCTCTTGCAGAGCTCATTGAGTCTTTTTGCTTTGGTGTTATGGCTACACTCAAATTATCCTCTGGCTTGATGGCATATTGAAATGATGAAGGGTGACACCTTTATGGTGAAATCCGTTGTCATTTATTCAAGTTAATAATCAAGTAAAACACCCCAGCCAACACAAGCCTTCTCTCTCTGGTTCTCCACTTCCAACTGTCAGATCCCCTGGTTACCATCACTAGGGTCTCTTAGTGACAGTTGCCAGGTTCCGTAACTAGGTTCTACATAAAGGTTCTTCATAACATGCCACACATCTCCCTCCCTTCATTAACAAAAGAAGAAACTAAGTTTTACAACAATGAAGGGTATCTGATTATAAATGAGAACTCAATACATGAAAAGATATACTATAAAGAAACAACAGCACTAAACAAAATAGTCAAAAAATTCTAGGACGTTTGGTAATTCTTGAAGACTTCCTTGGTGAAAAATGATCATCAACAAAACCATGTTTTCTTCCCTCCATATCATCACACACAGATTTACCTCCCTCACAACCAGCTTTCACTTTGACCACTCTTCCAACATTCCATACTTTATGATCTTCAGTCCTTACAGCATTTCCCAGAACTTTCTTAACTTCAAGTGGTCTAGAGATTTTTGAATGTTCTTTAGAAAGACCAAAACGAGGATTCTTTACTCTGACAAAGTCACCTACTTGAATCACCACTTTCTTAACTGCTCTGCGCTTATCAAATCTGATCTTTCTGTCAGATATTTTTTTTGATTCATTTAAACATTTCAACTTATCATTACATACAGTTTCAGATTTCGAACCCACCTTGTCAATAACCCATGAAGGACACACCAATGTGTTTGGTTTTCTCCTTCTGAACAACTCAAAAGGTGAAAAACCAGTAACAGAATGAGGGGTCAACCGATAAATCCTAATTTTGCATGATACTTCCTCCTTCCAACATTTATTATTTGGCAAAGCCATTTGAATAGTTTCTTTTAATACTCTATTTAACCTTTCCACCATTCCATTGGTTTCAGGATGGTAAAGAGAAGTTTTCTTATGTTTAATACCTCTTTCCCTCAAGAAACGTTCCATGTCTTGCGAGACCAATTGTACACCGTTATCGGTCAGAATAGAGGAAGGAAACCCCTCTCTATCGAAAATATCATTAAGAAAACTTATTACATCGCGTGTCTCTACAGAGGTAGTGATTTTGAATTCGGGCAACCTTGAATACATATCCATTAATACAATTATATATTTATCAGAGCCCGAATATCTAATGGGACCCAAAATGTCCAACGAAATTTCTTGCCAAGGTTCTTTTGGTAGCTCCCTCACTTTCATGGGTTGAGTTCTACAAATTAAAGTCTTATCTGCCCTGGAACACTCTGCACACTCCCTAACACATCTTTCAATTGACAAATCCATACCTGACCACCAATACATGAGTCTTAACCTTTCTTTTGTTTTAGAAATACCAGGATGGCTCTCATGAGCCATGGAGATTAATTCATCTCTCAACTTCCTTGGAGGAACAAGCCTCGTTCCTCTCAATCAGAAATCACCCTGAGTTGATAATTCATCTCTGACTCTCCAAAACCCGGATAATTGTTGGTCATTCTTCTCAGTACCATCCCAACCACCTCTGATCTTTTTAATAACTTTCTGTACAACGTCATCATCGGATAACTTCAAAATCCAGTCACTTTCCTTAATTATGCCTTCTCTGATCATGCAAACATCAAAGTCGTCTCCACAGAACATAGAGATATCTTCAGACTCCATATTGTCATTCACTAACCTCGAACAACAGTCAGCAAGGCTGTTTTCAATCCCGGGTATGTGCTGAACACTAAAAGAAAATTCCTGCAATGCCACAACCCATTTTCTGAATCTACCAGAAACAGCTTCTAATCCCTTTTTTTCAAAGATTTCTTTCAACGTTTTGTGGTCCGTTCTTACCAAAAAATTGCTACCCCATACAAATTTCCTTAGCTTGTTCACTGCCCAAAATACAGCCAACGCCTCTTTTTCAATAACAGAATAGTTTAACTCCGCCCCCTTCAAGGACCTTGATAAAAAAAGTATTGTTCTTTCTACACCACCATATGTTTGTATTAAGACAGCCCCAAGTCCTTTGACGCTAGCATCCGTCATTATCACTGTATGATGTCCTGGCTCAAAACTATTTAAACTAGCAGCAGATTTCAAACTATGCTTCAATGAAACAAACTCCTTTTCACACTCATCACTCCAGTCAAAAGTGACACCTTTCCTCACCAACTCTCTCATACATATAGTTTTGTCAGAAAAATGATCCACAAACTTACTGTAGAACTCAGCCATGCCAAGAAATCTCACTACCTCATCCTTTGAGGAAGGACTTGAAAAATTAATAATGGTATCAACCAATTCCTTTGTGGGTTCAATACCCTTGGAAGAAATCTTGTGACCAAGATAATCAATTTCATGAACATTAAATTTGCATTTTCCTGCCTTTAAGGTCAAACCGCTCCTTTCAAGCCTCTGAAGAACTCGGCGTACTCTTTCATTGTGTTCCTTCTCATCTCTACCATACACGAGAATGTCATCTTGGTATACCTTGATACCTTGCAGTCCTCCTAGCAGTCTTTCCATGGCACGTTGAAAAACAGCTGCAGCTGAAGCCAGGCCAAATGGCATACGAATGAACTTATAACAGCCAAAAGGAGTGATGAACGCCGTCAAATCCTGAGAATCTTCATGTAAGGTGATCCGGTGGTAGGCAGATGTTAAGTCTATAGAAGAGAAACAATTTGCACTTCCTAATAAAGATAGCATTTCATTGATGTTAGGCAAAGGATAATGATCCACCACTATACACTTATTTAATTCTCTTAAATCAATGCAAAGTCTTGGTTCGCCATTGGCCTTGACAGCCATGACCACTGGAGCCAACCATTCAGTGGCTTCCACTTCTTTAATAATGCCATTCAGCATAAGTTTATCTAATTCTGTTTTCATCTTCTCTTTAACCATTAAAGGTACACTTCTTACTTTGCTGATCACAGGTATGGCATCTTTCTTCATCTTAATTTTATGTACATAACCTTTCATACATCCAAGTTTGTTTTGAAACAGGCTTAAAAATTCTTGTTCATATGATGGTCTCGGACCAATAACATTGATATACCCATCATGTTTCACGGTATCAATGCACACATAATTTTTCAATCTTACTGATGGAGATTCATTGGGGTCAAGATACACTTTTAGATCTCTCTGGTGAAACCAGCTAATAAGGGAATCACCTCTCATGGAAACATAGACCTTACCAACTGTAGACCTATCTTTGAATTGAATTGAGCCAATAAAGTAACCTAACAACTTAATTGGTTTTCCACCATACCCTTTAGGTGAAATATCAGGTTTGAAAAGCCTCACAGAAACTCTGAGATGTTTTTCAAATAGAACTCTTGGAATAAGTGTAATTTTTGCTCCCGAATCAAACATCATGGGAATATTTACACCCTCAATTTGTACAAACTCTATTGGACCACCGTTACCTTTTTTGACCTGCAAAACAAATTCTTCATGCAAATCACCATCTTCTAAACTTATTTCCTGAACCCTCTTTTTCTTTATGTCTACACTCCTACAACACGAAGTAACATGTCCTTTATTACCACATTTTTTGCAAGAAGTTTTCCACCCAACACAGCCTTTAAGGTTGGCATAATGACCAAGTTCTCCACACCTAAAACACTTTCCCTGAAAATGTTCTTTCTCTTTATTGACTTTTGAACTTTCACTGACCATTCTCTGAGATTTCATCCTCTCTAGTGAGTTCTTTTTATGATCGACAAGATGTACATCACTCTCTCTTTCATTAAGATTAGTCTTCCTTATTTCCTCAACACACGCAGAACTATGTTCATGCATTTTCGCGATAACAATCACTTCACTAAGGGAAGGATTATCTTTGTTCCAAAAAGATTCTCTTGCTTTCTCAATACTACAGCCCAACATAAACTGGTCTCTTAACCTTTCCTCTTTAGTACTACCAAAACTACATGTCGAGGCTAATTTCCTGAGAGCTGTGATGTATTCCTCTACAGATTCACATAGGTGTTGAACTCTTTTCCCGAAGTGATACCTTTCTAAAACTGTTGAAACCTTCGGTAAATAATGCAAATCTAGTTTTTTGATACAAATCTCAAAATCATTGAGCTCACTCGCATCATCAACAGAAAGCTCAGGAAGATTTTCAAAAACCTCCTGGCCTTCTGCTCCTAGACAGTGTAATAAGAGTGACATCTTGCGCTCAGCACTCAATGAAGTGCCACAAACTCTTGCATAATGTGCAAACACACCTTTCCATTTCTTCCACGGAATCTGTGGTTCACCAAAAGATAAGAAAAATGAGGGACAAGTTACATTCTGCATGGTGAAAGATACTAATAAATAATGTATTAATGTAAATAATGTATTAATGCTATTTTAAGATTTTCTACCAGAATTTTAAACTAGAGATTTTGAGAATATATATATATCCCAAAGTACAATTTCATACATAAAGAAATACAATCACTGGTATGGAGCAGTATAATTACAGCACCAGCTCAAGGAGATACTTCTCATCTGTAGCGCAATGGCGCCACCTTCTGGCACCCCAAATGGAGTCTAATAAAGAAATGTCATCCGACACCGTGAAAGAGCGAAACAGCTGATAAGTCCTGCTGCTAAGAGCACGTCGTCTAAAACTGTGGGGAACTTTTTTAAGGAATCGGAGGATCGCAGCCTCCCTCAGAGTCAGCGCACTCCCTAAGAGGTAGCGCAGCGCCTCACCAAACCGCTCCGTTAAGAGCACGTCGTGTAAAACTGTTTGACGAATCGGAGAATCGCAGCTTCCCTCAGAGTCAGCGCAGTCCGTCGTGTAAAACTGTTTGACGAATCGGAGAATCGCAGCTTCCCTCAGAGTCAGCACAGTCCCTCAGAGCTAGCACAGCGCCTCACCAAACCGCTCCGCGAAGAAACTGTTACGTCGGTCAAGATCTGCTTTCCCTCGCACCAAGGCTCTGCTACATGATGGAAATCAGCAGCACTGAAGGCATGGCCGGACCGGCCCTGGAACGAAATTGAAGTCTCTGCCACACAAAGAAGCTGGGTCGTCGCAGCGTTTTTACCAAAGCAGCCAGAGACCATGGAAAACAGGTGAGTTTTCACACATTTCACATATCCAGTGATGTTGGGGTGTTGGCACTTCACTTCACTCGTGAAGATTTGTAAAATAAATGTTGATAGGTTCTTCTACCTCGTCGCCAATGAAATGATGAAGGGTGACACCTTTATGGTGAAATCCGTTGTCATTTATTCAAGTTAATAATCAAGTAAAACACCCCGGCCAACACAAGCCTTCTCTCACTTCCAACTGTCAGATCCCCTGGTTACCATCACTAGGGTCTCTTAGTGACAGTTGCCAGGTTCCGTAACTAGGTTCTACATAAAGGTTCTTCATAACATGCCACACATATATTCTTACCTTCAAACTCTATTTAAAAACTGGCTCTATGGCCTACTGGATGGCTCCAACTTCCTTAAATGGAACTTTAACAAAATGAAGGTGGACATCTTTGGTCACTTTATATCCTGGTCCACTAACTATTGATCGGATTCTCTTGGCTTCCCTCCCCGGGCCCCACACCTTTGGCTTCAGCCTGCAATTTAGGCATATTTTTCGATAAACATCTTACATTCAAAAAACCCATGTTATTAAACTCACCAACATGTTTTCTAATGGTGAAACTCAATAGTAAATTCTTGCCTCTTTTTCCTGGTTCCACCAAGAACACTTTAGTCCAAGCTCTTATCTCTTCCAGTCTGAATTATTGTAACTCTCTGTTCATCCATGATCTTGTTTTCTTAGGTAAGAGATTCCATCTTATCAAAAATATTGGTGCTCACATCATTATTGGCTCCAGAGACACAGTTATATATTTGGCCAACTGGTCCTCCCACTGGCTCCCCTTCCAAAAACTCTGCTTCTTTAAGGCTCTCTGTTTCTTCGACAAAGCCATCCACAATTCTTCTCATATTATCTGTCTGCCCCCATCATTCCTTACTTTGCTTCTAGCCAGACATGCTTCAGCTCAGGTCAATTTACGTTAGTTCCTAAATTCAGATAAACGCACAGAGTGGGCCGTATTCCAGGCACAACTTTGTGGTCTCAAGCATGGTGTGAATTTTATGAGAGATAAAACGATTTTTCAGAATGTAAAATTTGTATTCCTGCTAATGAATTAAAAATACAACTAATATGAGTAACACTTTCAGTTTGAGGGTTACACAGCCTATACAGAATACGTCAATCACCATTATTCTGTTATCCTACAATGGCTGGCTGGTATCCCCTGCTTGCCTGGGATCAGATGTTCAGACCAGACCACAGGACAGAGCCCCGGCAGACCCACAGGTGGAAGTCCCAGGACCTGGTTTCGCTTCTCCAGCCTGCTGTGTCACAAAGTGCCTAGGATGAAGTATTGCTGGCCTGAGGAGGCCTTTCCTGCTTTTATGGGTTCAGAAGCTCTGACTGAGCCCTAGATCAGTGCACCAGTGGGCCCAGAAGTGGAAGTCCTGGGCACTAGGCTCCTTTCTCCTTCCTGCTATGTCTCAAAGTGCCCCGTATGGGGTCCCAGTAGCCTGGGGAGGTTGCCCCTGCTTGTCCAGGTTCAGAAGCTCTGGTCAAAACATGAAAGTGGCTGGTAGTTAGGAATGCTCAGATCAAATTTGTAGGAAGGGTTGTGGAAGAAGGAGGCCAATGGTTGATGGTTCATTTCAAATTGATTATGAAGGGTTTTTACACAAGTTATTAATGATGTTGATGACATTAGCTCATTAGGTAACCAGTGCCTACATTATTATACTTTGTATGACAACGAGAATCCTGCAATCCCTTTAAAAATAATTGGCTAATTTTCTTTTTGTAGTCTAGTTGTGCATCACTAGTCATTTGTGATAAGAAATGTTCAGGTTTCGAAACGGTAATACTTACTACAGTCGAGCGTGATGTCACAATGCCTGCAGCCAGACCCAGCAGTCAGCATGAAAGGCAATTCATGGAGCAGGATTAAAACTACTGTTTAAACAATGAAGATGATGACTAGATTTTTAGCTCTTCTTAATAACTTGCTTAGGTATTAGCAGAAAGGAGAGCAGCATGTTCATTTTTTTCTGAATTATACTTTTAGTCCATATGATCAAAAATCTATCTGCTTGTTACCACCCATTATAAATTGCGGCTATTTTTAATAATGGCATACATTAAACTGTGAATAGCATATTTTGCAACAAATTACTAGGTGTATAGTGTGTGTTCATTTCAAACTACAGATCTGTGGCGCATCTGTGGCAGCCAAGGAGGGTTCAGACTGCAGTCTTCTCGCACATTGCCATATTGAAGCTGTTCCTTGGTCTTACCTTTTTGCCCTTTCATCTTCCAAAAGAAGCAAATGTCACTTCTTGTACCAAGATACATTTTCAAACGATGGCAGTAGCTTATCAAATGAGATTCAAAACTCATGAATAACTGGGCATTGGTTCATTGCAGTGAGTAAATCTATTTTCTATGCACACAATAGCCTCTTCTAAACTGACACTTTTAAGTGCTTCTTGTTTTCATGTATAGGCTCATGTGCATGGGGGCGGCAGTCTGAATACATCGGTACTAAAGATGGTTTCTGAACAGATTGTTTATGCTAGGGTGTTTTCCCCTGAAAACAACAATCTAGCTACAATACAGTAGTAATTGACCTCAAGTTTCACAGAGCGATTTCATAAGTCAGTATCGAGCTGTAAGATGCAGACGAGCCCCTTAGGGCTAATATGTGCCAGAAGAATAAATGAAAACTGGCGACGCAGTGGAAAATGTTTTTGAAATCCCGGTTGAGCATACTAAACAATTCAAAACATCTATATACTTCACCTATAGTTCGCCTCCCAGCTGCTGAAGCATTAAGGAATATTTTTTCACTTCTCAATTTACAAACCTGTTTCAAATAGGTTGCAACTGTACACACAGAAATACATATTTAATGTACAATTTGCTGAATAATTTAGAAGATGCTAAAAATCTTGGGGCAGATTTCCACTCTGTTTGAGCCGAATTTGTGTCAAATGTCCGCACGTTCGGTGCAAACCTAACTCCCTATTCATATTTTGACGTTAGACACGTCTAATGTCAAAATGTAGGAGTTTGCACCATTTTTTGCATATGTACACCTACTTTGTGTCAATGAGATGCAAGGTATGCGTTCCCAGCTAAAGAATTGTGCTATCCCCATGGACCCATATTTATCTCCTGTGCTAAAATGACACAGGGTGGGAAGAGGGGCCAAATAATGGTGCAAAACTTGCTTTGCATCATTATTTAACGCCTGGGTCAGACCAGGCATTAGGGGACCTGTGCACCCATTTCCAAGGTTAAACATCATGGAATGGGTCCATAGGTCCAGGAACACCCCCAGCAGAGGGACAGCGGAGGATGAGGGACCCCATCCCAGGTAAGTCTGGGTAAGTATTTTTTTTGCCATCAGGGACCATAACTTGGGGCCCCCTGCGTGGCACAGGGTACAATGGCCATGGCTAGGGGACACTTGTCCCCTGTGCTGGCCATTGGGGTGGTGGGCATTACTCCTGTCTTTCCTAAGATAGGAGTCATGTTTTTGGCGGTTGTGCGCCAGGAAATGGCACTAGTATGGTTAGAGGCATTTTTTTTGCCTCTAGCCAGGCTAGTGTCATTTTCTGATGCACAACCCCCTCTTTCCCTACCGCCACCCCACCCAGCTAGCGTCTTCTTTTAAGACGGTAGCCCAAGTTTAGTGCTGGCTTGCGCCATTCCTTTAATATGGAAATCCGCCTTCGCATACATATGCCTGGCACAGGCAAAATGTAGCGCAAAGGGTAACAGAGTGGGGCAATGCATGCATTGCGCCACTCTGTAAATAAGGTGCTGGGATTTCGGCCTTGGGCCACATTAGCGTAAAAAATAATAACGTTAATGTGGCGCAAGGTGGCGCTAGGGCATTATGAATATGCCCCTTTGTGTTTTTTATGTGTGCTGTACAATGGTGAACACATGCAAAGTAGAAAAAAACGAAGAGAAATAAAAACATTTCTTAGCGTTATGCCTGCCTCGAGGAAATGTAAGATTTTTGTGAAAATCCCTATCTATGAAAGTTTTTAGATAGGGATTTGCATTAAACCCCATGGGTGGTTGCACAGGAATACCTCTGTACCACCCATGGAACACCCCCTTGACACAAAGTAATGAAAAGCAGTGCATAGTACAACTTTGTGTTACGTTGTGAAGCTATCCCAACATAACACTTTGCATCTGATTTGCATTGCAAAAGTAACGTAAACCGGGTGCAAGGCATTAGAGAAACTGGGCCTTGATGTATTCAGGTTTTTAAAAGTGGCGAGATTCTGACTTTTTTCATGGCAGGAGTAGGACCTCTTGTTTTTGGCTGAGGCTGGAAGATTGTTAAACACTCCGCTCCTTGTGTTGGCCCTTTTCATTCTGAGAATTGTCTGGATCATATAATGAGGGTACACGCTAGGGCACCTGCAGCCACTGGCAGTACCTAAAAATAGGCATTGAGTACCATTGATTTGTGTTAACTCTCCACCCATCCTTTGTGCCTGCATGCAGGGTTAACGTTTTGAACATGTGGGAAGTCCTATATGTGCATGGCTAAGCATGTTATATCTGGGCTGGCAAAGCACCAGAAATTGGAATGCGTATTAGTCAGGTCAATTTAGCCTAGTAGGTTTCCCATGAACCTCATTCAGTCTTCACTTGCTGCCATCCGACCTACTAACTGCTGCATGTCGCCACTTACATTTACTAGAGTATTCCACTTCACTGGACTTCCAGCATGCGACACTACTCTTCTCACCTTTTTAGTCTGCACTATAACCTGACTCAACCGGACACTGGATTAGCAGTGCTACAAAATAATATGAGGTGCACTTAGCTGTTCATTAGGAGTGGACACAATTCATGCTCAGCACCACTGTCTGTAGTGCTGTGAGGGGGACTGTCGTCACTAAAGCAAATATGTTGCGTTAATCCCACAATCACGTGTATGATATAGGGACCAGAAGGCTTATTTGTCAGGAGGCTCCTCTACTGCTGTCTTGGTTGTGCATACCCATTAAACCTCCCTTTACGTGTGTAAACCAATTCACATCCTTACATGTTGCTGAAGTTGTTTGGAGTTACTATGAGAACTATACCCATCGTATCGGAGGGTCCTCTGTGCAAAACACAGCACCTTCTTCACACCTGACAGAGCAGAAAATTACGAACAGTCAGTGCCTAATTTGTGAAAAAAATGTGTAAGGGCCCAAATATTTCCATAGAAGCTGCTGCTCATGCTTTTAAATGGCAGGATTGCCAAATTCCAAGGCAGTCTAGTTTTGAAATCCACCTCATGCCACTTTCTTCCCTCACCCTATATACGTCCTGTCCCTTTATCTCACTCTAGAAAGTTCTTTTCATCCCTGTTTTGGCGCTTTGCCATTGTTTTCGTATATTTTCTTCCTCCTACTTTCTCTCTTTTCTGTCTTTCTCTATCTTGCTCTGAGTCACAGTCTAATAATGAGCAATAGGTTCTGGTCCCTAAAAATGAGTACAGTTGATCACCTCCTGCAAACACATGCATTACATGCACAAATGACATACTGTGCGCAGTACTGAAAACAGCAGTTAGGTGCATTTCTTGAAGATATATATGCTAAAAGAATTTGCTGCATAAATGGCAAAAGCCTTTGTCACTTTTCTAGCTCAGACTGCATAGCATTGTGATAATCCTATGCTAAAAATCTCTGCTAGAGAAACAGCCATTTTAGGTGAGCAGACTTAGGTCCAGATTTAGACTATATTTGCGCCGATTTTTTTCAACGCAAATTCGGTGCAAACCTATCTCCATATTTAACTGGAATTAAAGTCATTTTTTGCTTGAGGGAAACTACCTTGCGTCATTGAGATGCAAGGTAGGCGTTCCCTGTGAAAAAAATGACGATATGGCCTTAGTGCCATATTTATCCCCCATGCTAAAATCAAGCACAGGGGGAAGGGGGCCCTAAATAATGGTGCTAAGCTTGCCATCATTTAACACCTGGGTCAGGGCAGGTGTTAAGGGACCTGTGGGCCTATTTCCTTGGTCAGAGACCATGGAATGGGCCCATAAGTGCCCTTCCCTAGCCCCAGGGACACCCCCACCCACAACAGAGGCACACCAGAGTATGGGGGGACCCAATCCCAAGTTAGGCCCCCTTACATGGCACTGGGCCCAATGGCAATGCCCAGGGGACATATGTCCCTGGGCATGGCCATTGGGATGGTGGGCATAACTCCTGTCCTTACTAAGACAGGAGTCATGTCCATGGGGGTTGTACATCAAATAATTACGGTAGTCTGCTTGGAGGCATTTTTATGCCTCTAACCAGACTAGCGTCATCCTTTGCTGCACAGCCTCCTGTTCCCCCTACGCCTCCCCCACCCGGCTAGCATCCTTTTTCATGACGCTAGCTGGGCCTTACCGCCGACTACTGTCATTGCATAAATATGATGCCTGTCCGGTGTCATGAAATGGCACTAGCCGGCGGTATACTTTCACATGCAAAACTGCGTTAGTGCAAGTTTGCGTGGAAAAGTACAAGCTTGTGAGTGTTTGGCTTTGACCTGTACCTGGTGCGCTCTTGTGCTGAGACAAAGCCAAACTACTCTGATGAGCTCTTATGAGAACTAACCACATGTTGGTTGCTGTTATACATTCCAAGTCAGCTTGCATAGTACTTTACTAATTAAAAGCTGTATTACTGTGCATGGAGTGGTAAAAGATGTTTGTAATTTTTCAGCTCGGCGTGGATATCACTGGCTAATCCTAATCTCAAAGACTGCTTCAAAAATGACAATAGACTCTGTCACTTTCTAGCTCGGCGTGAATAGCACTGCGCTAATCCTATGCCTAAAAACTCTGCTAGAAAAACTATTGAGGTGGGCAGATTTAGAGTGTCAATGGTTTTGTAGATATGCTCCACAAGAGCAGCTCTCCTCCTATATTTGGCAAGAGTTCCTAGTGCAGTGGTGCTATACCACTGTGTACAGTAAAGCCAGAGTTTCCATAGGAAAATCATTATTTGTTTTTTCTTATAGCTTTGGTGCTGTTTGATGAATCTTCACAAAACTTGTCATAACAAAAGTTCACCCATTTCAGCTCCTTTCTGGAAAGTTCTGGGGTGATCTGTCCAGAGACCCCAAATGCCTTTTCCCTATGCAGTTTCCATAGGAAAAATTAGACAATTAAATGCCCTTGCAGATCGCATGGGGTAGCTGGCTGCAGTCCTCCGGGCGGATATGGACAGGGCTTTTGACTCCTGTTGTGATTATCTGTTTGTCCTGCTTCGGAGAGTGAATCTTGGTCCCAGGTTCCTCTATTACGTGGCCTAGTTATACACAGATCTGATAGCGTTGGTTAGAGTCACCAGTCATGTGTTGGGCCTATTTCCCATCCAGCGGGGGACACTTCAGGGTGCCATCTGTCCATGTTGTTGTTTGCATTGGTTGTTGAGCCCCAGGCATTGTGCGCAAAGATGGATGTCCAGATACGAGGTTTTGAGTGGAACTCGGAATGTTGATGCAGGATAGCCTTGTAAGCAGATGTTGTCCTGTTTATCATCACAGACCCGGAGGCTACAGGCCCAAGGCTCAAACAAATCATGCAAATCATGCAAATCTTTGGCAAGATATCCAGCTTATATATGAACATTTCAAAATTAGTTCTATTCCTTGTAAATGAGTATGCTGGACATGCGGCCTGGGCAGCGGATGTTTCGTTAATGGAGGGAGACTTTAAATATTTGGGGATCTACATCTTGTCAGATGCGAGATTGTCATGATCAATGTGGGAAAACTGGGCTGATTGCAGAAGCCTTCTCACTTTTTGTCCCCATTTGTAACTCATATTGGTTTTTTTTTCTGCCTCCGATGGTGCCCTGGGCACTGCTAAACAGTCCCAGGGCCTGTTCTCTGATTAAAGTTGCATATGCAAATTGGGCTAATTATTATTGGCTGTACCAACCTACCTATATGTCCCTAGTATATAGTAGGGCATGTAGGTTTAGGGACCCCAACATAGGTAATGCACCCATAGGTGAACTGCAGTGGTGCCCAGTGTTATTTTAAAGCAGGCCAGCCTTGCCAGCTGCTTTGAAGTTAAAGTTAAATTCAACTTTTGGACTAAAAGTACTTCCAAAGTCTTAAGCTACCTTATTGTTACACATAAGTCACCCCTAAGGTATGTCCTAAGTGTCCCAGGGTTGGGTGCAGTAAAATCATAAGCAGGGACTTTACAACATATGTTTAATAAGCCCTGGTGATGGAAAAATAGCCGTATTCGTTTCCCCGATTGTAGGGCTAACATGGAGACAATTTATTTTAAAATAATAAAATCTTATTTTCCATAGGAAGGAGCTAAATATGCATGTTTGATACCAAATTAAAAAGTTATAATAAATCCAACTCACCTGCCAATGTTGAATTTAATATAACTTTGACAGAGAAAGAGTTTTAGAACTCTTTCTGAAAAGTTACCAACTTCAACCCTACAGTGCCCTTCTCTGATTGGTCAGCATTTGGCAGCCTGAGCCAGGCTGCCTTGATGAGAGGTGAAATGTCCTGGGCTGAAACAAGGGGAGCATCTGGTGGAGGAGATTTGCCTCAGCAGATGGTAGGGCAGGATGTGGGGAGAGCTGCCAAACTGGACTTCGAAGGAAGGAAGGACATTTGGGACACCAACTAGATCTCCCCCATTTTGTTTAGCTCAAGACAGCCATGTGCCCCCTGATTAAATTAGAAGACGGTTGGAAAGGGGTGTGTTAAGGGAAATTTAGCTACATCTATAGATGGACTCAGCCAGATCTCAAATCTAAGATTGAATTTGTGCCATCTTGTATTTTGGAGGAATGTTTCTTTCTGAGACTGATTTTTGCCATACTTACCAGGAAATGGTCAGTCAAGAGGGTGGTGGCCTGCACATGATTGGATAGGAGCACCCCCCTGCTTGCCACCCTAGGACCAAGGATAAATATGACAGAGCTACCCCACCACTTCAGATCCCTATTGGAACAAGACAAGAAGAAGAAGGACTGCCATGTTGGACCCAGGGCCTGCACCTGGACAATGCACTCAGAAGGACTGTTCCAGTTGTACACTTTGGGCTTCACCAAGAACAAGACTCCCTGTAAGCTACAGGTAAAAGGGAGCTGACTCGTGTCCCCTGCATCAAGTCCTGAAAAAAGGTCCAGCTGACCAGTGAGCCTTTTAGGATTTCGACCAGGTACATTCTGGGATTTGGAGTCCTAACCCCCAAGGAGCAACTCAGAGCTTGTGGACGCCTGAGGGACCTTAAAAGTACATCTTGAAAAAAATCCAGAAGTTTGGAGCAACTTTGGAAAAGAGCTCAATAAGTGGTCTGACCTGACATCATGAGTCAAGTGGGCCAATGTGGACCTCGACCTGGCCTGACTTGCAGGTTCGTCCCGCTGAAAAGCTCTGGAGCCCCAGACTTCCAGGATTTGATCGGGAGCTTGTGGAAATCCGACAATGTTGTATCTAAATGAGCTTGCTGAGGAGTGTCGCCCAATGGGACAAAGTCAAAAGTTGAGGCCAACCACGATGAAGCCCTGCTCAGCTACACTAAGTGGGAGGCCTTGGCTAAAGTTTTACCTTCACCCTTAGTCGTTTTCTTGACCACGACAAAGTCACCAGTTAAGACTTACCTCACTGGAGCCCTCTTTGGATACGCTGTGCAGGAGACCTCAGTCAAGTTTTCTACGTTTGGACTTAGAAACTTTTTCGGGACGGGATCCTTAGTCCGGGACCAAGTCGAAAGTTGAAGCTGACCTCGCTGGAGCACTCCTCGGATACAGTGCATGGGAGGCCTTGGTAAAACTTTCACCTTTGGACTTCAAAATGTTTCTGGAAAACTTGACTGAGGTCTCCTGCACAGCGTATCCAAAGAGGGCTCCAGCGAGGTAAGTCTTAACTGGTGACTTTGTCGTGGTCAAGAAAACGACTAAGGGTGAAGGTAAAACTTTAGCCAAGGCCTCCCACTTAGTGTAGCTGAGCAGGGCTTCATCGTGGTTGGCCTCAACTTTTGACTTTGTCCCGGTCAAGTGCGACCATATGTCCAGAGTGGCACTTTTTATTTCTAAGCGCTAGAAAACATTTAGGGCCTGATTACAACTGTGGCAAGGGGATTACTCCATCACAAATGTGACGGATATCCCGCCCTTCGTATTATGAGTTCTATTATGTTCAATGGATCTTGTAATATGGCGGATGGGATATCCGTCATGTGTGATGAGTAATCCCCTCCACCAAGGTTGTAATCAAGCCCTCTATCTTTAAAAATTCATATCTCTCAGCTCTCTTCATTGGATGTTTGTCATTCTGATGTCATTTTAAAGATAAAAATATAATCTATTTTTATAAATTGGTGTTGGATTTTTATTGTTTTTTGTGTTTTACTGTTTTGTTGATATTAAATGCTTTACACACTTGTATCCTAAGTTCAGCCTAACTTCTAGTGGCCAAGCTACCAAGGGTTGAGTCAGGATTAATTTATTGAGGCCTTGACTGGACCTTGTGGACTATTGTTAAGTGTAGGTAATTACCTGTCTTTACCAATAATCCACTTTCCAATACTCAAGAAACCTGAAGTTTACTGTAGCTCGAGGTAAGGAGGAGAAGGCCTCATTGCTTCTATCACCATCACTGAGAGGATGGTTCACCATATTTAAGATGGTCTCTTTACCCCAGATGCTCAACTGATTGCAAAATTACACATATGCCATTCCGAGGTCCTGGTTTAGGCAGATTAAATTTCTCCTCACTAGATTCATTTGTAATGTAGGAACCCCTTGCATTGCACTTGCCAAATGCTTCTAGACCACATATGGGTAGCATCGCGATAGCAGATGTGTACTCCTAATACTCTACATCACAATTAACAATAATTAACAATTGGTGATGTGAGCTCCATGGGGATCCAGCATTTGCGAACTATGAATGGGTGATAGGCGTGACCCACTGCTTGACTACTTATAGGGTGGAGCGTGGGTTGCCTCTCTTCCCCTGCTGACAATAGTGGCCCTAGATATACCAGGTTGACCTCCTGCATCGGTGAAGTTCTCTGTTGAATGATCCCACTGGACCCGAGGCTGATCCTCTTGCATGTCACCAACAGGCTTATGGGTAATCAATATAAATGAATACTTCTGTTCCTGGGGCTAACACTGGCAAAGAGAGACATCGCTCAGCAGTGGAAGGCCGAACACCACCCATTCCCTGGCTGTGTGGAAACGTAGATTGGATCGCTATATGGCATTGGAAATTGCTGTGTACCAGATGTGGGAATGCCCCTAGAAACACTGGAAAATCTGGCAGAGGTGGGCTGATTATAGAGGGATTGTTTTAGAGCCGATCTGCACTATTAGCACATATATTGCAGAAGTGATTTAAACGTATGATGGACAGACTAGTTGACGTAGGTAACTGCAATAAACTATTGCTGACCGTGAAATATATGAACTGTCACTTGAAGGCAGGGTGGGGTGTGTTGGGGGTCGCTGTGTGCAATTTTTATTATAGTTTCTAGATATTCTGTTTGTCTTTTTCCTTTGGCATCTTCTGGCCAGTTGGCCCCGGTGTCCTGGAAAAACTCAATAACATTTGTTATGAGGAAAAAATTAGACAATGATAAAGACAAAAACAGCTGAAAAAAATAACATCAAATTTGGCAGAAAGCTAGATCTTTACCCCCAAAACTTTTTTTCTGTTCTTGGGTTAGCCAAGACCTTTTGATTTTACTTAATTAATATGTATAATATACTTACTTAAATGTGCTTTCACTCACCTATCTTCATCCATTGGTCTGTTGTTGTGTCATTAATATTTTGCTTCCATCCACTACAACATACTGCATGGGGAAATGAATCAGCCTACTTCAGCCACTGGCTAACTTAACTTTGAGTGGCTGCACTTAGCCCTTTCACAAGGGGCACATCCACACACAAGGTAATTTCCCTCAGTGCCGGTGTTTTTGTTTTTACTATTGTCAGTGTTGCCCTTGTTTGTAGAGCCTGAGGTGATTGCAGGACCTTTCAACAAAATGAAAGCAAAGGGCATGTTCCAGCATTATGAGTTCCTGTCTCCTGTTAATGCTGTTTTAAAATCTTTTTGAAGTGGCCTTTGTTTATCTGACTGCTGCTTTGTGACACCGTTCCAGCAGCTCACATGAACCCTAACTATAGGCTCATGAGGCTGCTGCTTTTCTTTTTTCTTTCTTTCTTTCTTTCTTTCTTTCTTTCTTTCTTTCTTTCTTTCTTTCTTTCTTTCTTTCTTTCTTTCTTTCTTTCTTTCTTTCTTTCTTTCTTCCATACCTTCCACTCTTCTTTCTCACCTTCCCCTTTCTTCCACCTTCCTCTTTCTTTATTTTGTGTCAGCCCACTTCAACCATTGCCTGACTTCTCTTTGAGTTACGGTTTGATGCTCTTTCACCAGGAACACACCCACACACAAAGTAGTGCCCTTCAGTGCGAGGGAGTACTATGACACTGTGTGTTTTCTTTAGACCAAAACAATATTTTGTCCTTTAGCCAATGTTTTTATAGCTTCCTGAACAATAACGTTTTGCATAAACCATAAGAAAGCAAAACAAGAATTCTCAAAAGGCTGTCAGAAAATGCCAGACCATTTGGCTTTGCCAGTGACTGTTGTGAGTTCATGTCAATCTGCTCAGGTTTTTTTTTTAGAAATGAAGTATTAGCTATATTGCCAGTTTATCCTGTGGGATTCTGCAGCAGTAAAACTTTTAAGAATAAAGGATTCCATTGTCCATCCTGCGCCTGCAGAGTGAAACAGTCCTTAGCAGCTTGCACCCTGATTGACTGCCTGCAAACCTCAATAAAAATGTTGCAGCTGCCATTACAGAACTCAGGGACTCAGCCCTCATATTCTAAAATGTACTCCTTGAGGGCCATGGACGTAATGATTACGTCCATGGCTGCGCCTCTCAGACGCCACATACGTGACCATTACGTCCATTTATCGGCCCTCGGGGGAAATGCTAGAGCTCCCCCCGAGGGAAACCCCCCTTCCCCCCAGGTCAGGGCAGGAAGGGCAATCACTTCCCCTTCCACCCCGACCCCTCCAGTGACGTCTGATGATGTCAGCATGCGATTGCGTGCTGACCTCATCAGAGGTCACCTCCCATTGCACTGGAAGCATGCTTCCAGCGCAATGCGGAAGAGAAATGCAAAAGGATTTCTCTTCCGCTCAGAAGAAGGTGGCCAGCAGAGACATGAAAGGAAAGGCCTTTCCTTTCATATCTCTGTAAGCATTTCTGCTGCCCGATCACGATGCGATCGGCCAGGAGAAATGGCGGCTCCCTAGGGGGCCAAATTATTTTTAGGCCATTTCTGCCCCCCCCCCCCCCCGGCAGAATTAGGCCGATCAGCCCCCGGGGGAGCAGAAGCCACTAGACATCAGGGATTTTTTGTTTTGTTTATACTAACGCATAAGGGGAGTGGCCCCTTGGACAAGGGCAGCTCCCCGAGGGGAGGAAAATATTTGTAGGCCTTTTCTGCACCCCCTGGAAGCAGATCGGCCTAATATGATTAGACGGATCTGCCCCCAAGGGTGACAGAAACCTCTAGACACCATGGATATATATTTTTTTATTTACTTTGGCCCATATTTATACTTTTTGACGCTAAACTGCGCAGATGCAGTTTTACGTCAAAAATATTACCGCCAGTTAACGCCATTTCTGTGCGCCATGCGGGCGTCAAATTTATACTTTGACGCACGGCGGCGCAAACCACAGATGTGAGTCTTTTTTTTTTTTATGCACACCGCAGCGTCACGTGGTAAAGGAAACAACGTTAACGCGGCGGAAATGACTGTGAGCCAATTTACGACACCGCAAACTGGATATGAGGAGGTTTTTGACGCAATAGCATAAAAAATCGTCGCAAACACAGCCATTTCAGCAGAGGAGAGCCAAAATTGATCCCAGATGCCTGTACAGACCCCAGGAAGATGACAACAGACCAGGAACCAGCCAGGAGGACCCACACAAGACACAGGACAGGGAGGAGAAAAAAAGAAAGTGTCGCTTCAGTGCAGAGGAGCAGGAAATTCTGGTTAAAGAGGTGACAGAACACCAGCACCAACTGTTTGTCACCTCAAAGTTGCCAATCAGTAGGAGAGAGGCAATATGGCAACAAATTGTTGACAAGATTAACAGTGTGGCAGAAGTACGCAGAACAGTCATCGAGTGCAAGAAACGCTGGCATGACTGCAAGCGCAGGACCAAGGAAAAGATGGGCAAGAACAGGAATGCAGCAATGCAGACTGGAGGTGGGAGTCCAGCACACCAGGAACCCCTGGACCACATGGAGGAGATGGTCGCAGCTGTTATCCCTGAGGAGATCGTCACAGGGATTCAAGGACAGGACAGCGCAGACTACCAGGAGACAACGCACATGCAGGGTAAGTCACATGGGAAACTAAAATGCACTAATGTTAACTGCAACCGGGAGGGGGATACCTACTACAATATGCATGTAAGTCATCATATACACAGAGTGGCATGGGTAAAGGGGTACGGCACGGGGGCATGGCCTGTTCAGAGAAAAGCTGGGGATCACCATAACACAACACCAACAACCTTTCCATGGGGGTATGCTGCCATGCCAAAGATGTTGCAAAGGTAACGCCACGCCAGGAGGGAAGGGCACAATGTCAAACTGACATCCCGTCACACGTCAGCCACTATACCCCCTACATTAACTAGGGCCGAATTAACAACCTCTAGCCATACCGACAGCTGGCATGTAACATTGACAACAGTTGTCACTACCACCTCCGCTGTGTGTGCTGGTCAAGTAGCCAATGGCAGTAACGTCCCCATGGATCATACACACCTAAATTAGAGGGTTTAGGATGACAACGTTAACAATCCCCTGAAACAAGACAAATGTTCCAGTCCTGTCAAATGTGAATGTCCATAGTAGCCACTACCATCAGCCAATGTCATCAACATTAGGAGGTACACAGCTCTAATGTCATACCCATGCTGCATATGTCAGGGTCCACCCTGTGCCTGGGTCACAATGCAACATCCCAAATGTCATACTGCTCAGACAACAGCATTGAGGGGGAGGACACATGTAACTGGTCACTGAAATACACCTGCACAGTCAGAGGAGGAAATAGGACACTGCTACGACAATCAGTGCAATCCAATGTACCACACATTCCCCAACATCAGCTGTATACATTACCAATGCCGACATCCATATCGTGCCATAACAATGCTATGCATAGCATACGCTACATTTCAACTACATATACTGTAGGTGGATGTCAAAGATCAGAGACTGGGGCAGGTCCAGATTGTTAAGTGTGCTGCTAATGCCATCAGAGCACCCACAGCCAGTGAAAGGTCTCACCATGAGAACGGAAGTAGGGGAGGGTTGGTAGGACAAGAAGGTGGCAATTCACTATTTGGCCAAAACCAGCACCTAGAGGATGTGATGCTGACAAGTCCACTAACTGACCAAAATACATGTGACATGCAGGTGGGGCATAGGCCTGGGAGAATGCCCATCTGAAAGACTGGATCAATGAACAGGAACCAAGATCACAATGTGAAATCATCACAAGGCAGGCATGTCACATCACAAATGCCACAACACAGACACACTAATTGTACCCTATTTCATTTCAGAGGACGATGGATCTCCTGCGGATTTGCCTGTCCAGGACTACCCTGATGACATGGATGACGAGCTGACAAACATCAGTTAGCAGACCCTCCAAGATGTCCTTGGAACTCTCAAGACCCCACCTTCAGTCACAAGGAGGAGCACAGAACAAGCAGCCATCACAGAGGATCCACCCACCACCCCAATTGTACGACCTGCCAGATCCAATACAGCTGAGGACTCTGACGACACAGACACCAGCTTTGAGAGAACTCTAGTGGGAGTACAGAGGGAGCTGGCCAAGGAGGTGCGGGTGGGGATGCAAAATATGGCAGCCAGCCTTGAGGGGATGCGATTGTGCATGATGTCATCTGCAGATCAGGCAGCAGCCATGCAAGCGCTAACATCCATCCTGCAAGGACTACAACAAACTGTAAAGGAATTCACCACTGCAGTAAGGGAGTTGCCACAACACCTCGCACCCCAAACCTTCCACTGCATGCAAGAATGCAATCATGACGCCCTCAGGGCAGACCTGGTTGCCTTCCATCGTGATGTGGCTGCTATTCTCAAGAACCAGCAGATCCTCCTTGCAGCAGTACTGCCCTTAAGACCCCCACAGGTAGCAGCAAACGGGATATCTGACTCTACATCTACACACACTGAGGTGCATGTTGCCCCTTCACAACCACCACCAACAAGGGCAGAGGAGGCAACACACACATCAGAAGATGAAGACCAGGAACAGATCACCTTCGCACGTAAAAGTACCCTGAAGCACTAGTCCCTGCCACATGGCCACCTATTACCAAGGTCCTGCGCTTCGTAACATGCCAGTCTTGCAACAACTGTACTCAAGCACTGTTCTGCAAACCACTGTCTATCTTGTCAGACTGCCCTGTGATTGTCTCTCACTTACTCATTGGCAAATCCTGTCCCTCTGCATTGTCTGACACTTCACCCCAGCATGTCCAATGAAATATTCTTTTGCACTCGTGTAGGATCACAATGGAAGATGTCACTATAATGGACTCACAATCATGGACAATGTACATATAGCACAACAGCACTTTTCAATAAATAGCACGTACACAACCACTTTGTCTCTGTGTAATGTGACACATCAACTGTGCAGTAGAACACAGAATTTTGCCTCCTGTCACATATCATAGCTTGTCAATACAACTGTCCTGAAATAATGTGGGCTGATAACTATGCACAGTGGCCTGGATTCTACCATACTCTGCCCTTCTTGAGGATAATATCTGAGGAAAAGAGAAATTATACACCATAATGCTGTGTTAGACAGATCAACCCTTCCGCAAGGGATATCTAAACCATTAAATGGTGCCTACAAAATGGTGCTTCAATGCAAAACTAACACATGTAACATTGCCCACAAATATAAGCAAACAGTCACCAAACAGCATGAATGGAGGTGTATGAGTTTACATCCAAATAAGTAATCATGCTGAACAGTGTAACAAATGATCTATGTGAGTTATGTACACTATACTACAAGAGAGCTTACTACCACTCACCTTATAAGGGTTTCCTTGGACATGAGACTGCAGTCAGACATAACACAGTGTCCCCAATACTAAATCTGGAAGCACTGTATGAGGCATTGAAAACATACATTATGAAAAAAACACACTTTGGGATCCATAGTAACTGTGATTGGTGGTTTACATGAATGGACTAATCTTTACAAGGTAGCTTTGGGGTAGCTGCCAATGTTAAAAGCTCATTTGGGATTTGTTAGCAGCATAGGACACAAAATGTTCTACAAATAAAACACTGTACACTCATGCAAAGGCCCTGATCTACAAGCATGTCACACATATTGTAAAGGGCTACCTACATATTTATCAAACTGTAAAAACAGAAGTGAAAACTTGGGAAAAAGCCTTACCTACCCTAATCTACTCTAGCTACTCATTACCCACAACTGTCCCTAACTAACCTAAGCTAAACTTACTTAGCACATTTAACGAAACGTTCTAAAAATCAACCCCCCCACCCCCCTTATGAGACGGGACACATGGAGGACAACAGATACTAACCTAAATACATACTATCCTATACTAAACAAATATATATATATATAGATATATATATATATATCTATATATATATAGATATATGTATATATCTATATATATATAGATTTTTTTTTTAAACACACAAGAACCCCAACATTGCCCCCCACCCACCCACACACTTAAAAATAAACAGTAGAAATATACAGGACCCCTCACCCACTAACACTAACTAAACTAACATCCTATACTAACCTAACACTAAGCCCCCTAAATCCACAAAGTATAAGAACCAGGAAAGAGGAGGGAGGGGAGGGAATCATGTCCATTTAATCTGCTTCAGGTTGGCACTCCGGAGGGTCCTCTTGATTGACCGCACCTGCCAGTTGACATGTCGCACCTCCTGCCCCAGTCGACTCATCTTCCGCAGGACACGGTCCAATTTACACTGCATTTGTCCAAAAAGCAGCAGGGTCAATGGCTGCAGCTGGGGTGGTCTGGGTGCCAGCCGAGGAAGTGTGGGGCCGTGTAGTGTCCATGGCTGTGTGCTGCCCTGCAGGTGTTGCTGTGCTTGGGCCTGGAGCACTTGCTGAGGATGTTCCTGCAACGGTCCCAGCTGCTGCTGGTGCCACCTGGGTGCTAGTGGTGGTGATGCTGGTGGTGGTTGTGGTGAGCAAAGAAGGGCCGCCATGTGGAAACGCCCTCCAGGCTCCGGAGGCCCGTTCATGCCGATATCTCCTGGTCATTTTTTGGTACCCAGACTCGACTTGAAGTATGTGTTGATACCTAATTGCCCGCCGTTGAAACTCCCTGACCTGGATGGGTGTCGTATTTGCAGCTGTGAAGACAAATAGAAAATCTAACATTGGGTACTGCATTGTGTGAAATGCACAAGAAGTAAATCAGACAATACATCTATTGTACTTGTAACAGCTCATATCATCATACAGATTATTGATTGTCCCTGAGGAAGTACATGGCAAGCCAGCCTACAAAGATCCTATCACACATAGCACATCCACAACTGGAATGATTTTGGCATCCATGTTCTGCCAGTTGTCAGCTATCAATCATGCTGCAAATCCTCCACCACTGCCAGGGCTATAAATGTCATTGTACGGGATGGAAATCTAGGGCCACATGATCTGCAAGTTGTAAATGGACATGAGTGTGTATATTAGGTTCAGACAAAAGATTCACTGATTTACATTTCTGTGTACCAAACTTGTATCATCAGTCCTAGGTACACTATTCACAAACCTATGCCTGTGTTTGAGGGTGGGGGGGCGGACTAACAACTAACAACTAACAATTTCCGACAACAAGGAAACCCAGGAAGCTTAGGAAAGCTGGACATGTGTTTGGCTCAACACACACACCACAGGATAAGGAGGATCTCCAAATAGGAGACAGCAAACCCTTGACCAATCCCAGCGCCACTCATGTTTGGAAATGCAGACCTTTGTCCACATCATTTACTACCAGTAAGCCATGACTTACAACAAAAACAGGGATGCAAGAACACCCCTGGCCATGAGTTGCATGCACACCCAGGCCATTGCACTCAAGTGCCACATACTTGTAGCACTACATGTGGAGCTACATGCTGCTAGGAAGTTCAACCTACAGTTTAATAAGTACATTAGTGAATTGGGAAGCAAAAGTCTGTGAGTAAGCATTTGGCAGCCCCATTCTGGGGGAATTTGGGACTGACTGGCTGACTAAATCACAAATTAGGTCCAGTGCGACTCTTTCTGATTCAAGTGTTATCCACATGACTCATCCCTATTCACATTGCGGGGCCTACAGGACTGACCTAGAATCCCTAACTAAGACAATAGGATAAGGATTGGCCAACTCAAAGATGGTGATAAAATGATATTCCACTCATGGAACAAAACAAAAGATTGGCCAGCGCATCACACCTTGCTATGTGTTCAACACACAGGAGTCCATCACACATCACCAGCAAACACAACACATAACAGACATATCAACATTTACTGGAGTTGTCTGGGTCCTCAAATCGAGCCACCTCACCAACAGTGTAGGGTGCCGGTCCACCTGTAAGGCATGGAAGGGAGAAATGTGCTCAATGTCTGTGCACTGTACAACAATTCCAAAGACAAATACTATGTGTAAGCTTACATAAGAAAGTAAAGCCTCTCAGACATGATGATACTGCATCCGATATAGCACGGCTAACATGTACATACCCTGGGTCTCCAGTGAGTGATACACACATATCTGCACACATGCAGTGGCCCTAACTATCATGTGGTGGCAAACATGCTCCTTCATTAGTGAGCAGACATAATAATGGAGTGTATCATGTCTCATCATGTGTATCCAAGAGAGACATCCAAAGCCACTTTCCGTGAGGACTGCATTACCAGTCAACCAGCCATTGTGACCATGACAAATTTATGACACATAGGTACAATGTACAGAGGGCCAGGGAC
The DNA here is from genome assembly GCF_031143425.1 of Pleurodeles waltl. Classification (NCBI taxonomy): domain Eukaryota; kingdom Metazoa; phylum Chordata; class Amphibia; order Caudata; family Salamandridae; genus Pleurodeles; species Pleurodeles waltl. The sequence goes on from NW_027150395.1 coordinate 1,746,525, forward strand.
AGTTGTTAGCCCTCATGTTGTTACAGTTTCTTCATTTGATGTGGCCCAGCTATGATGAGTTGCACCAACCATAGAGATATGAACCCATGTGCATACCTTTGGCCAGCCATCCCTAAACGAAATGTGGCACTACAAACTCCAAATACCAGTCTAAGATGTTAGCTGAGCGCAGCTAGAACTTGTTCCCTATGTGTCCAAATCTAGATCAGACACGTATCTGAAATTAAGGAGGGGCACAATAAACCCTAAGAATTTTGGAATTTCCGTGACCGGTTTCCTTACACACTCATTAGACACACATGAGACATATGTTTGGGCCACATTGCTATCATCAATTGACGTGAAGCCTTCACTCATTTTCAGCCTCATGTAGTGTTTCAAAAGTCAGTCTAGCTGTTGCGTCAACAAATGTTGGTAATTATTTGAAATTTCGATACCTCACAGGCAACTGTGGCCTATATCTCTACAAAATTGGCTCCTGATTTGTGTTGCTGTTTGACACAAAGGCGGCACTAACTTACATAATGCAAAAGTATTCAGTAAGTTTGCGGAGCTCTTGCTTCCTAACAGCTAGCAATTGTGGTCCTTAACAAAGTAGATCTATGACCCTGTATGATGAAAGTGGCATTCCACACACTCAACAACATTGCCAGCAGATATTGTAAAAATCATCTGATGTCACTACAGAGCATTTAAACGTGCACATTTACATGATTTATACTCACCAACAGGGCCACCAATCACAATCCCCTGGTGGTCCAGCAGATCTTGCTCCCTGGAGATAAGGTCAGCCCAGCGGTGCTTCAGCTGGTGTTCGTTCCTTGGTGTCCGATAAATCTGTTGCAGATGATGCAACACCTTTGCCCATCTGAGCCTCCGTGCCTCAGTGTGATACCCCTGTATCACCCACCCACCTGCCTCAATCATTAGGGGTAGGAAATGGCACACCAGCCATATAAATCCACTCAGCTCCTCCTCACCCATCTTGCCAAGACGAGGCCTACCCAACATCTTAGCAGCAACAGAGAAATAGGGGATTAAGGGGAACAAAGGAGATTAGGGGGAAATTATAACAGGAAAAACTTAAACTGAACAAATAACATAGCCCAACTATACCCAAACTAACACTACCCACAACAGACTCCCAACAAAACAAAGACAATACTTTACAACACAACTGTACACAAAAAACACTCAGAAAGGATACAACAACAAGTTTTTATTCACAAAAAGACAAAAAATAGACCACACAGGAGACAAAAGCACAATTTGACCAGGCAAAACTCTCAACACAGCTACACAGCCACACAGCCACACAGCCACGCAGCCACACAGTCAGGAAGTATCACAGACTGCAAAGTGAAAGTGAAAGTACACCCACTGTACATAATCTGTAAACAGGATATCCTGTTACATTACTTCCTGCCTAAAATAGCGGGCGTTTTTATCGTTATGCGTCAAAATATTTTGACGCATACAGTCTGCACGTCATTTTTTTCGACGCACAGGAGTAGAATAGAGCCCGCATCCATATGTTTGGAAATAGTTTTACACTTAACCAATTTTCTGAGGTACAGTGTGGAAGATACAGCTCAGGGGCAATGGTTATTTCAGGGCATTATGCGTTGTTTTTCGGGCATAAGCTTTATTTTTTTACGGTTGTGCGTCATTTTTGGACTTGTTTGCATCAAATTTTCAGGCATTAAATGGGTTTGGGTCATTTTACCATTTTAATGTTATATTACATTTGTGACAAAACTGAGATAGGCTGATTGCACCCACTTTGGTCATGACGGTGTATGGGCACATGTGAGACATCATACTACTGTGGACCATGATCCGCTACTTGGAGGCACCATACCTAATCCCTGCATATGGCCATGGTACACTGTCACACTTTGTCACTCATGCATACATGAGACCCAGACAAGGGATAGGCCATGATTTGGGTATTTGGAGACAAGTTCCCAATTATGGGACGATAAATAAGCAGATTATGCTATACAATGTATTTGAGCATACATTGAAGAACCACCTGACAAAATACCCCCGGAGGAATGTGAGGGTTGGGAAAGCAAGTATGATACATATGTAGCCACAAGGAACCTTTAGGGTAACGCACAGACAGGTGCCAGTCAGGCTGACAGGATGCAGGGTCAATCAGGATCCAGCAATTTCACAAGGTACGTACTCAGTGGTCTGACTAAGACTGGTCACAGGAAGAACAAGACAGTTGATATGGAAAACTGTGTTTGTCTTGTGTTTTGGAAGGTGACACATAAACCCAAGGGCTGTGTTACACAGCTTATTTTCCTAGCAATGCACAGCAGTGTAATCAAGAAAATAGCAGCTTCTATGCTGTTCCAAGCATCTGCAAGGGCAGTGCATGTACAAATCGCTGGTCTGCATGAAGGTGCTCACAGGTGTAGGACACAAGTCCTGTAGGTGAGATTCTAGTTCAAATGGCCAACAGTACCTTTCACATGGGAAGCAAACTACAGGTGAGAACAGGGCTTAGATACTACAAGCCAGTGCATAATTTAACCTGAGGTCCATGCAGACAGATGTACAATGACTATGGCATACCATACTAAAGGGTGAAGCACACTGGATTACTATTGTTAGTCTGTGTGTGTGTAGAGGAGGGAATATCTGGGTACACATATTACCATTCCAGGGACCTCTTAAGACAGGTGGGGTGAGACCAGGAGCATGGGTGTGTCAGGACTTAGGACATGGGCTGACATTTACATGGAATGTCATGTGTGCAATGCTTATCATAGGTGTGGCACTTGTGCTGTCTATGTTCTGCTTAGATGGAATTCTAGTCACAGATAGTCCTTGCGAAGATAGGTGCTGTACGACTTACTGCTGTCAAGGGTCTGATCATACATTCCTGTTACCAATGCAATAGCACATCCACTGCCTCATGTATGAGGCTTTTTTCCCCTTATTGACTGATGGTGTCTTACTTGTGTGCCATATGCTGCGATGAACCATGTTGCCAACATGTATGTGTGAAATAGGTATGGTCCTCTGCTATTGCCCTTCAAAGGTGAAATGTACAGGATAGATGTCATTTACAGTGTGTGTGAATGTGACTGTTGATTAATACACATCACAATTGCTTTGGAAATTTCTGTGTTCTGATCGGTATGTCAGCAATGCTCCATGAGGCTACACTCTTCTTCTGATACTTAGAGATAAAGGTGAGCAAAGATTATTACTCAGACCATGACATTTACATATGTTGATACAGTGGTGATGGTGAGTTGTTTGCAAAAGAAATTGTTCATAATATGTTGGCGCCTACACAATCCAGTAGCTGTGTTTTGTTGGCCCCCCTCATGTTGCAGGCCAGCATCCTCCTCTTCTTCCTCTTCAGGCATTTGTGGCTCTGGTTCTAATAGGGGAATGTTCCTTCGTACACAAATGCTGTTCAGGATGGCACATGTTAAAATGATCTTGCAGACCATTTCTGGTGAGTATAGGAGGCTGCCACCAGTGATGTTGAGGCACCTGAATCTCGACTTGAGGATGCCAAAGATCCTCCCCACTCTGGTGCATGTCCTCCTATGTGTCTCATTGTAGGCACTCTCTGCTGTGGTGCTTGGGTTGCCAAATGGTGTCATAATCCATGGCTGGATCCCATACCCCTGATCAGCTGAAAGAGAAAATGATTGAGATCATGTTGATGTAGCTTGCCCCAATAATATCACCATGCATGGCAGTAGTTTTCTTGTGTTGTCTGCGACTCTTTTGTGTTATTGTATTGATTCCTAGGCTTCTAGGATGTGCCATCTGCATTGGGTTATTTCCTTGGCTGAATGAGTGTTTGCCTGCTGACCGGTTGTCAGCAGTATGTTTTGGGATTTGCAGTACAGTGTGTACTACCTTGCATTGTGACTTGTGATACAGGTGTTCCTGTGTCTTCACTGGGGGTGAGATGATAGTTCCATACACAAATTCATTTTGACAGTGGTGGTAACATGTTAGCATCTCTGTACCCTGGACATCTCATACTTTTAGACATGTGCATTGGATTAATTTAAACTTCAGTGAGACGCTTACATTTTGTAAGATGACAATTAGCCAAACCTCTCCATATGTTGTGATCATTGACGTCTTAACATTTGACTGTACACTAATTTCAGGTGTGTGACAGGTTCACTGCAGACCTATCAAACATGCCTAGCGATGTCACGACCTCAGTGTGTTCCTGTTCACATGTTGCTGTTGTGGTGTATGTGTTGTGTGTCCAAGAGGGTTGCTGTGCAGTGTGTATATAAGTAGGTTTCTGTATTTACCAACAAGTAGTCCATTTCCATATCATCCATCCTGGAAGTGTTGATTGATGGTAAAGTGACGGAAGATGAATGAGTCATGTACAATCCCAGGATACTTTGCCACGATGTTGGTGATAATCCTTGGTGATCGACAATGGCCTGCACATTGATGGAGTGTGTGTGCTTCCTGTTGTGGTATAGATGTTCAGTTGCAGCAGGTGGCACAAGGCGTACATGTGTGCAGTCAATGGCACCAAGAACGTGTGGGAATCCATTAATGAGGTAAAACCCCTGTTTTGTCTCCTGCTGATTCTGCAGTGTGTTTAGGAAGCAGATGTGGCGGGGTGTGAGTCTGATGATGGCATCCAGTATCTTGGGCAGGAAGGCGGAGAATGATGGCTGTGAGATCCCAGCAACCAGGGCGCCAGTGGTTTTAAAGGATCCACTTGCCAACATGTCTAGTACAGCTAGCCGCTTGGTTTCTGGTGGGATGGTGAGGGGTGTCAGCAAGCTGGGTGCCAACTGTGGCTCAATGTTGCGCAGCAGCTGCTGAATGGCTTGCCAGTTCAACCTGTACCTCTGGATGATGTCATGTTCCCTGAGGCCATGAAGGGTTATCCTGGTGCAGAATATACTCTCCTGCCTTCTGCGTTGCCTTTGGGGTCCCTGCTGGTGTTGTGGAAGCTGCTGTTGTTGTTGCTGTGCTCTGCGTCTGCGTGCACGCTGGATGAGAAGTACCTCCATGTCTTCCTTTTGCTGCTCTGCTGCTGCTTCTGTGTGTTCTGATTAAATACAGGTGTGTTTGCCCCATTTTAACGCCTGCCCTGACCCAGGCGTTAATTTTTGACGCAAATCGGGCTGTGCGTAATTTTCCGCCTCTGCCTGTGAGGGATTTTTGCCCGTTAGCATAAATACGACGCACAGGCGTTTAAGTATTTTTGGGACGGGAAAGCCTACCTTGCATATCATTAACGCAAGGCGGTTTCCCGCATCCAGAAAATGACGCACACAGTGGGATTTTGACGTCCACGGCCTCGGGCGTCAAAGTTTAAATATGGGGCAAGGTTTGCACCAAATGTGCGTCAAAACTTTTGACGCACATTCGGCACAGACAGAGTATAAATATGCCCCTTTATGTTTTTATGTATGGGGAGCGACCCCTTAGGCAAGGGTCGCTCCCCTGGTGGGCAAATTGTGTTTAGGACATTTCTGCCCCCCTTAGGGGCAGATCAGCCTATTTTTGTTAGGCCAATCTCCCCCCAAGGGGGGCAGAAACCACTAGACACCAGGAAATGGTGTGTGTGTATGTGTGTTTTTTGTTTGGGGGGGCGCCCCTTGGGCAAGGGTCACTCCCCATGGGAGCATGTTACTGTTGGCCATATGCGCCCCCCTTGGGGTCAGATCGGCCTATTTTTGGAAGGCCAAAGCCCACCAGAGACCAGGGAAGATTTGTTTTATCAAAATAAGAGGGTGGGGGTATGGCCATACTCCCACCCCAAACAAATGGGGCCAAAGTTGTTCTGCCCAGCAGTGGGAAGATGGGGCAATTACCCCTGATCCACACCCTGGGGGGGAGCAAGTCTACTAGATGCATTGGAATTTAAAAAAAAACTAGTGGCGTGATGGCTACCAAGCAGTATGGGCCTGGTTGTGCCCCCACCCCAACTGAAGGGGGTAACAGTCTTTCAGCTCTCCCCCCGCACACTAAAACATCTTATCCCACGGCAAGCAAGAGGACATTTGATTATTTTGGGTTTTGGTTTTACATTTGGGCCATGACAGCTTCGTAACTCTCACAATCGTCCCACTTCGAATGGTGAGGGCTGCCCTTTTTTGACTTTGGGATGCTGCCATGTAAAAAAAAAACACAAAACCTAGAAATATCTGAAAACTAAACATCTGGTTGATTCCAGGGTGGTGTGCTTCACATGCACCCCACACCATTTTCTTGCCCACAATGCCCTGCAAACCTCCAACTTTGCTAGAAATCACACATTTTTCCCACATTTTTGTAATGGAACCTTCTGGAATCTGCAGGAATCCACAAAATTCCTACCACCCAACATTGTCTCATCTATACTGATAAAAATTCTGCTGCACTTGTCAGCCTTAAAATGTTTTTTTTTCAAACTGCCCTTTTGGACCCAATTTGGTTCCCCTTCAATTTCTACATGTTTTTGGCTCTTCCCTGTCACAGGCACTTGGCCCACCTACACAAGTGAGGTATCATTTTTACCGGGAGACTGAGGGGAACGTTGGGTGGTAGGAAATTTGTCCCGGTGCAGTGATCTCACACAGAAATGTGGGAAAAAAGTGATTTTTTAGCTAAATTTGAGGTTTGCTGAGGATTCTGGGTAAGAAAACATTGGGGGATCCAAGCAAGTCACACCTCCCTGGACTCCCTCTGGTGTCTAGTTTTCTAAAATGTCTGGGTTTGGTAGGTTTCCCTAGATGGTTGCTGAGCCAAGGACCAAAAACGCAGGTGCCCCCCGCAAAAACAGGTAGTTTTGCATTTGATAATTTTGAGGTGTCCAGATAGTGTTTTGGGGCATTTGCTTTTGCGAACACTAGGCCTAACCACACAAGTGAGGTACCAGTTTTATCGGGAGACTTGGGGAAATTATAGGTGGAAGAAAATTTGTGGCTCCTCTCAGATTCCAGAACTTTCTGTCACCGAAATGAGAGGAAAAAGTGTTTTTTAGCCAAATTTTGAGGTTTGCAAAGGATTCTGGGTAACAGAACCTAGTGAGAGCCCCACAAGTCACCCCATCTTGGATTCCCCTAGGTGTCTTGTTTTAGAAAATGCACAGGTTTGGTAGGTTTCCCTAGGTGCTGGCTGAGCTAGAAGCCAAAATTCACAGCTTGGCACTTTCCAAAAAACAGCTCTGTTTTCCTTGGTACAATGTGATGTATCCACGTTGCGTTTTGAGGCATTTCCTGTCACGGGCGCTAGGCCTACCCACACAAGTGAGGTGCCATTTTATCAGGAGACTTGGGGAAACACTGGATGGAAGGAAATTTGTGGCTCCTCCCAGATTCCAGAACTTTCTGTCACCGAAATGATAGGAAAAAGGGGGTCATTCCAACCCTGGCGGTCGGTGTTAAAGCGGCGGCCAAACCGCCAACAGGCAGGTGGTAAAAAAAATGGAATTCTGACCCTGGCGGGAACCGACAACAGAGACCGCCACTTTAACACTCCGACCGCCACGGCGGGACAAACAAACAGCGAGGCGGTCACCGCCAACAGACTGGCGGGAGACAATGTACCGCCCACCCTATCACAACCCACCAATCCGCCACCTTTTCCGAGGCGGTAGCCCCACCGATAAAAACACGGCGGAAACAGATATGACGAACGGAAAACGCTCACCTCTACACACTCCCCGAGGAATCTGGACAGCATGGAACCCGATCTACACATCCTACCAGCTATTGTCTTCCTGCTCCTCTACCAGGAGCACGAACGCCGCCGCAGAAGACAACGGTGAGTACTGCACCTACGACACAGGGGAGGAGGGAGGCAAAAAAATACGGGGACACACATACACGACACACCCACCCTCACCCTCACCCACAACTACATACACATCAATGCAGAGCAACAACTCAGAGTGACACCCCCAAACCCCCCGGAAGAATGCAAAGACACAAATAAATGATCCTGAAATTTGAAGTATATTGTACGGCTAAGTAAAAAAATATATCAAACATCTATGACTATATATACATATGTAAATTGTCCAGTCCAAATTGGGTATCAGCCATTGTTCGTGGGCCAATGGGCCTAAACACATGGGCAAAGCCCACACACGATACCCGGCTCCAATGGAGAGAACACTGCAGGGGCATCAGATAGCAAAACTACAGGCACCTCAGGTGGAAGGGAAGGGGGGGCACCTCAGCCAGATGAGTCCACGACACCAGATCCACCAGGGGCCTCCATGGCCACTGTTCAATCCTGGGGAGTGCAAAGCCACAGTCTCACAAGTCTCTACAGTGGGTGGATTGCCCACTGTGCCATCCTGGGGAGTGCAAAGCCACAGTCTCACAAGTCTCTACACTGGGTGAATTGCCCACTGTGCCATCCTGGGGAGTGCAAAGCCACAGTCTCACAAGTCTCTACAGTGGGTGGATTGCCCACTGTGCCATCCTGGGGAGTGCAAAGCCACAGTCTCACAAGTCTCTACACTGGGTGGATTGCCCACTGTGCCATCCTGGGGAGTGCAAAGCCACAGTCTCACAAGTCTCTACAGTGGGTGGATTGCCCACTGTGCCATCCTGGGGAGTGCAAAGCCACAGTCTCACAAGTGGATTACAGACTCCACTGGTTCTGGAGGAGGCATGGTGCCCAGAGTGCTTCGTGCAGCCCTGCCCGACACAGATGCGGGCCTACCCCTTCTGCCAATGGGCCAGCGGTGCTTGAGACGGCGATGCCCAGCGGAGCGGTGCTTGAGTTGAAGGGCCCAGCGGAGCGGTGCTTGAGACGGCGGTGCCCAGCGGAGTGGTGCTTGAGATGAAGGGCCCAGTTCAGCGGTGCTTGAGATGAAGGGCCCAGCGGAGCGGTACTTGAGTTGAAGGGCCCAGCGGAGCGGTGCATGAGGCGGCGGTGCCCAGCGGAGCGGTGCTTGAGATGAAGGGCCCAGTTCAGCGGTGCTTGAGATGAAGGGCCCAGCGGAGCGGTGCTTGAGTTGAAAGGCCCAGCGGAGCGGTGCATGAGACGGCGGTGCCCAGCGGAGCGGTGCTTGAGTTGAAGGGCCCAGCGGAGCGGTGCTTGAGACGGCAGTGCCCTGTTCAGCGGTACTTGACTTGAAGGCCCCTGTTCAGCGGTTCTTGACTTGAAGGGCCCTGTCACGGTTTTCAATGGGCTTACTGTCGAAGTTGAGAAGAGTTGGGGAACGACCCCGGTTCCGGCAGGTTCTGCTCTGGCCGAGGTAGGGGCGACCCCTTCCGGTAGCCACGGTGCTGTTTGACAATAGCAAGCCACTACAGTCCGTGCCCCCCAGAAGGAGTCCCAGAGGAAAAACCCCAGTAGGGTAAAAAACCTCCAACAGGAACTCCCTGAAACAGAAGGAGGACACCAAGGCGTTAGAGCTGAAGATCCGGAGTACAGGAAGTCTGGAAACGAAGACAGGTCAGGAAATACTGGATTCACAGGAAGAAACCAGTCAGAGCGTGACTACCACCAAGGAGTGTTGCAACGCAATGAACAAGCAGCTGAATTCCCCTTATATACCTCTAGACAGGAAGTAGGAAACGGGAAGTAGAAACACCACCATCTTGGATTGGGGAAAAGAGTATAATACAAATACAGGCCTGAAACGCACTCGGGGTCTCAAGCCCTGCCGCGTCTGCCTTTGCGGCAGAACTTAAAGAAAGGGGCGCGGCGAGTGCCGTGACCCCTGACCAGGCCTCTTGATCTTCCCGCGGCTTGCGCGCAAGCCGCGGCTTCTCCCGCGGCCTGTGCGCCAGCCGCGGCCTCTCCCGAGGCTCGCACACAGGCGTGACAGGCCCTGTTCAGCGGTTCTTGACTTGAAGGGCCCTGTTCAGCGGTTCTTGACTTGAAGGGCCCTGTTCAGCGGTTCTTGAGATGGCGGTGCCCTGTTCAGCGGTTCTTGACTTGAAGGGCCCTGTTCAGCGGTTCTTGAGATGGGTGTGCCCTGTTCAGCGGTTCTTGACTTGAAGGGCCCTGTTCAGCAGTTCTTAACTTGAAGGGCCCTGTTCAGTGGTTCTTGACTTGAAGGGCCCTGTTCAGCGGTTCTTGAGATGGCGGTGCCTTAAAATGTAAATGTAAATGTAAATTAGCACTTGTATAGCGCACTACTCACCCGTTAGGGTCTCAAGGCGCTGTACTCATACCGCTATGGAACCCCTCCTGGCTTTTCCCTGTGAGGCACCCACTCCTGAGCACCCCCAGGGTGAAGCCAGGCATCCAAGCGCTGTTGGGGCCGTTGTGGAGATTAAGCAAGCTTTTGCCCAGAGTTGCAGAGTGGGACCCATGAATTAGATTAGGCACCGAGGCGAGAATTATCTGGTCAAGGGGAATTGAGCCCAAGACCTGCGGAAGCGGGACTTGAACCCTGGTCTTGAGCCAGATCTCTGCTTCAGGGTCTGCCGCTCTAACCATTGAGCCACACTTCTCCACCTTGTGCCTTGTTCAGCGGTTCTTGACTTGAAGGGCCCTGTTCAGCGGTTCTTGACTTGAAGGGCCCTGTTCAGCGGTTCTTGAGATGGCGGTGCCCTGTTCAGCGGTTCTTGACTTGAAGGGCCCTGTTCAGCGATTCTTGAGATGGCGGTGCCCTGTTCAGCGGTTCTTGACTTGAAGGGCCCTGTTCAGCGGTTCTTGACTTGAAGGGCCCTGTTAAGCGGTTCTTGAGATGGCGGTGGCCTGTTCAGCGGTTCTTGACTTGAAGGGCCCTGTTCAGCGGTTCTTGAGATGGCGGTGCCCTGTTCAGCGGTTCTTGACTTGAAGGGCCCTGTTCAGCGGTTCTTGACTTGAAGGGCCCTGTTCAGTGGTTCTTGACTTGAAGGGCCCTGTTCAGCGGTTCTTGAGATGGCGGTGCCCTGTTCAGCAGTTCTTGAGATGGCGGTGCCCTGTTCAGCGGTTCTTGAGATGGCGGTGCCCTGTTCAGCGGTTCTTGACTTGAAGGGCCCAGTTCAGCGGTTCTTGACTTGAAGGGCCCTGTTCAGCGGTTCTTGACTTGAAGGGCCCTGTTCAGCGGTTCTTGACTTGAATGGCCCTGTTCAGCGGTTCTTGAGATGGCGGTGCCCTGTTCAGCGGTTCTTGACTTGAAGGGCCCTGTTCAGCGGTGCTTGCCTTGGCAGACCTTGCCATGTTCAGCGTTGCTTGAGTTGGCGCTCCTTCATTGCCCAGCTGGGCTGTGGCTGGCGCTCCTTCATTGCTCAGCTAGGCTATGGCTGGCGCTCCTTCATTGCCCAGCTGGGCTGTGGCTGGCGGGGCCCTCCTGGGCAGCTCTGCTGGCGGGGCCCTCCTGGGCAGCGTCGCTGGGGCTGGCGGGGCCCTCCTGGGCAGCTTGGCTGGGGCCCTCCTGGGCAGCTTGGCTGGGGCCAGCCAGGGCCGTCCTGGGCAGCTTGGCTGGGGCCCTCCTGGGCAGCCTGGCTGGGGCAGGCGGGGCCCTCCTGGGCAGCTTGGCTGGGGCCGGCGGGTCCCTCCTGGGCAGCTTGGCTGGGGCCCTCCTGGGCAGCTTGGCTGGGGCTGGGGGGGCCATCCTGGGCAGCTCGCCTGCTGCTGGACTTATCGGGCGTGCTGCCCTTGCCACCCTTCCCTGCTCCTCTGTGGCCTTTAGCTCCCTTTGCCGGTGTGCCAGGTGGCACCCCACTCCCTGACGGTGCCAAGGTCGTGCTTGTGGAGCCTGCTTTCTTTGGCCTCTCGCGCCGGGCACTGGCTTTCTTTGCTTTCTTTGCAGGGAGTGGGCTGGCCGACTCTTTACTCCCAGGCGAAGTAGCTGGGCTTGAAGGTGGTGGACTCCAAAATCTTTGGACCACTGTTTTAGTAGGTCCAGGTTTTGTGGTGGCTGAGGTGCTGATTGGAGCCTTATGAGATGGAGGGGGTGGGTCAGTTGATGGAAAGAGGTCAAGGTTGGAAAGGAAAATCAATTTAGTAAGACAGGGACGGGTAGTTGTAGTGGGTATGGGAGTGGAGGAAGAGGATGTGGTTGTAGGAGAGTGAAGTCTGGTGTCTTTGGGTGCAGGTGCTTGTGCTGGAGGCTGTCGTGAGGGGGATGGCTGTTGGGTGGGTGGCTTCCTGCGTTTGTGTGGTTTGGAAGAGGGGGTGACAGACACACTGGGAGAGGACACAGGGGACGTGTAAATGGTAGTGGGGGTGGTGACTGCACGTGTGCGGAGTGTTCTGGTGGGTGTGCTGGTGATGGACGTAGTGGCTGAAGATGTTGTGCATGCAAGTGTGAGTGGAGACGTAACAGGGAGGGAGGAGGGAGACGAGGAGGAGGGGGACACAGAGGAGGCAGTGGCTGTTGGCATGTCTGCATGTGGATGTTGCTTGTGTGAATGCTTGTGTGATGTGTGGTGCTTATGTCTGGATGAGCTTCTCTTGGGTGTTGAGGTGTGTGCAGGCTGGTCTGATGGTGTGTCTGGGATAGGCAGAGGTACAGGGGAGTGGGACTGGGTTGAGGAAGTTGGAGGAGGGAGGCAGGAGACAGGGACAATGGCTGCCGTCAGTGCTGAGGCCAGAGCGTTGAACGATCGCTGACGGGCAGCCTGACCCGAATGAATGCCCTCCAAGTGTGCATTACTCCGGTGCACCTCCCTTTCTACACCCTGGATGGCATTCAAAAGGGTTGACTGCCCAACAATGATGGTCCTGAGGAGGTCAATGACCTCCTCACTGCACTGAGGGCAGCAGGGGTAACTGGGGCAGGGCCTGAGGTGCCTGGGGCGAAGGAGATGCCCACCTTCCTGGGAGAGCGGGCACGGGGCGAAGGCTGAGGGGCTGCTGGGAGGGCGGAGCTGGCGCACTGGGTGGCGGCTGTACCTGTTGTTGCGGTGGGCACGGATGTTGCCGCCACCACAAGGGAGCTCCCTTCCGAGGACGTGTCTGTGTCGCTGGTGTCACCACGTGTCCCCGCTGTGAAGCTCCCCTCGCCCTCCGTCTCACTGAGGAAATCAAAGTCAGTTGCATGGCCCTCCATGGCCATGTGAGATGCAGCTCCCTCGTGCTCAAATGCCACTTCTCCTCCGCCTGATGATGCTAATGCACACATGAACAGGAAGACCACAAAAAAATGGGGGGGGTGGAGAAACAAAGACATGTTGAGTGCATGCATTGGCGACACCGTTGGCGGAGAGGACAGACACAGAAGCCCCCTGCACTATGCCACGCAATTGGGGTACACTACTCAATCCGTGGGACATGGCCTACAAGCCTATGGACGACAACTTCACAAATAGGTGACACAGGGCCATGATTAGCTGTACTAGGCAACCTACAGAGGTGGGGGCGGGGGTATAGGGCCATGCCTAACGGAGGGGCCTAGCCTACAGAAATCGCCCTGACCTAGGGATACCCACAGCCCTCCGCCCACAGCCCTCCGCCCCCACACAGACACCTCCAATGTGCGCAAAATCAGCAGAATGTGCTTGTACTCACCCCCTTGTGTCTGCTGTGATGTCCTCACGTGCCCATCCAAATCGGGGTAGGCCACCGCCAGGATCCGGGACATCAGGGGGGTCAAAGTACGACTGGCACCCCTCCTACGTTGGGAGGCCATCCCCAGCAGAGCCTCCGCGGTCTTCCTGCTCCCGCGGCGGATGTCCTCCCACCTCTTCCGGCAGTGGGTGCACCGTCTGTTGTGGACCCCCAGGGTCCGGACGTCCTTGGCAATGGCACGCCAAATGTCGATTTTCTGATGGGCGCTGACCTATGTGACATGTGCAGGGGGAGAAAAAATAAAAAGACATCACCTTCTGCATGCTCGATGTGAGTGGCCCCCCATCCCCACCCTTGCCATGTGGCACATGCTCTCATCTTTCGTTTGATGCATGCCTCATTCGCTCCCCTCCCCACCATCTTTCATTCACCCCACTCAACCCAGGCATTGGCCACAAAGCATGGTCCCAGTGTACTTACCTGTTGGTCTGGAGGACCGTAGAGTAGCGCATACTGGGGGAGGACCCCATCCACGAGTTTCTCCAATTCTTCAGAAGTGAAGTCAGGGGCCCTTTCCCCAGTCGCAGCAGCCATTGTCTCTTCCAGACCGAGGTCACAGCAGCACTTGCAGTATAGGTCCTCTCCTGTGGATGATCAGGTATCGAGTGATTAAGCAGATAGAAAATGGCGGTCACGCCCGCGGCGGTGCGTACCGCAACCGTCGGCGCACATCCTCATTGGCTCCTGAAACCCATAGGGTTCAATGTTAACCAATGCGGCTATGCGCCGCGGTCTTCGACCGCCTACCGCCACGGTGTGCCACGCCAGCGCATTGACCTCACATCCCACTGTCGCACTTCACAGGTCAGGCAGCCGCCATTTCAAGGGCCCCCATATCTTAATTTCTACTGTGTCACACATACCTAGGCCTTGCATCAACACTCATACAAGCCATTCAATGCATTGAGAATCGTGTACTGTGCAAGCTGTGGGAACGTACCTGTGGGTTGATTGACTCTGTGCTCCATGTTGTCCTTCCTAGGCACCGTCCGCTGGGACTTGCGAGGAGATGGAGGAATCTTCCCGTGTACAGACCGCTGGTGGACCTGTCGACAATGGAAGAAAGACATGTCATACTGACATACAGGCTTGACAGAGCCACTAAACAGGAACTGTGTGCCCAGCTGGAGCCAGACCTGATGTCACCCATCCGCCAACCCACAGGGATCCCCCCTCTAGTGCAGGTGCTGTCAGTTCTCCATTTTTTGTCAAGTGGGTCATTTCAAACAACAGTGGCCATTTCATCAGGGATGTCTCAGCCCATGTTTTCCAAGGTGTTGTCCAGAGTGTTGTATGCCCTGCTGAAATACATGCGGAGCTACATTGTCTTCCCTGAGGTGGGCGATTTGGCTACAGTGAAGGGTGATTTCTATGCGCTTGGACATATTCCCAACATCATTGGTGCAATTGATGGGACACATGTTGCTTTGGTCCCCCCTAGCACGAGTGAACAGGTGTACAGAAACAGAAAAAGTTATAATTCCATGAATGTCCAGGTGGTCTGTTTGGCTGACCAGTACATCTCCCATGTAAATGCCAAGTTCCCTGGGTCAGTGCATGACGCCTACATCATGCGAAATAGCAGCATCCCTTACGTGATGGAACTACTTCAGAGACACCGTGTGTGGCTAATTGGTGACTCTGGTTACCCCAACCTGTCCTGGCTACTGACCCCAGTGAGGAATCCCAGGACCAGGGCAGAGGAACGGTACAATGAGGCCCATGGGCGTACTAGGAGGGTGATCGAGCGGACGTTTGGCCTCCATATGACAGGTGGATCCCTAATGTACTCACCAAAGAAGGTGTGCCATATCATCGTGGCCTGCTGTATGCTTCACAACCTGGCTTTGCGACGCCAGGTGCCTTTCCTGCAGGAGGATGGTCCAGATGGTGGTGTTGTGGCAGCTGTGGATCCTGCGGAGAGTGAAGAGGAGGAAGACGAAGAGGACGACACAGACAACAGGTAGACAGTAATACAGCAGTATTTTCAATGACATACAGGTAAGAATCAACACCGGCATTTTACATTTACTTAAAGTCTCCTGCCTCTCTACTGTCTGAGTTTTCCCCCAGTGTATGTTGACTGAGTTGTGACTTTCCCTTCTAATTTCAGAGATGTGGGCCCCACTCCGTGACCTCTGCTTTGTTTCCCCATGGACTGCAGCTGTGTGACAGTGGTATGTTGTCATCACAATGTAACTGGACATTTTGGCACGGTTCTGTGTAATACATTTGTTCAAAAATACAGGCAGACTTCAGATTATTTTTGTGCAATAAGTGTGTTTATTAAAGTGTTCAATTTTGGGAAATGGTTGCAATTCGGTGATGGGTGATGGTGGAGGAATGTCCATGGCAGAGTCCAGATTTTCTGTCTCACAGGTGCATTGTCCATATGCCTGTGGAAGGTGGAGCAGGGGCAGTTTAAGGTTGGACAGGGTGACAATGTGGGACAGTGGGATGACAATCAGGGGGTATCCTTTCCTGGCGGGGGTCTTGGCATCCTACTCTGTCTTCTTCCTAGATCTCAGGCCCCGCTTGCGAGGTGGTTCTCCTTCTGCAGGGGGTGGGGTTCTGGTGACCTGTTCTTGTGTCGGGGCCTTCTGTCCACTAGCGCCGGCGGAGGTGGTAGCCTGTTCTTGGTCCATGCTAGTGACAGGGGCCCTTTGTGGTGCCACATGGTCCTGCAATGTGCTGACAATCTGATTGAGAGCCACAACGATGGTGGCCATTGCGGAACTGATGTTTTTGAGTTCTTCCCTGAACCCCATAAACTGTTCTTCCTGCAGTACCTGGATCTCCTGGAACCTGGCCAGGACCGTCGCCATCGTCTCCTGGGAGTGGTGGTATGCTCCCATGATGGAGGATAGGGCCTCGTGGAGAGTGGGTTCCCTGGGCCTGTCCCCCCCCCTGTCGCACAGCAGCCCTCCCAGTTCCCCTGTTTCCCTGGGCTTCTGTCCCCTGGACCGTGTGCCCACTACCACTGCCCCCAGGTCCCTGTTGTTGTTGGGGTGGTGGGTTAACCTGGGTGCCCTGTAGTGGTGGACACACCGCTGATTGACGTGTCCTGGAGACAGAGGCATGGGCCCGCTGGGTGGGTGCTGTGCTGGTGTTCCCAAAGGGGGGTAGGTCTGCTGTGGCCTGTGGCTGTCTGAGGGGAACCGAATGTCCTGAGGTCCCCGATGGGCCGGGCTGGTCATCTGGGTCCAGGGAGACAGAGCTGCTGTCATCACTGTGGGCCTCTTCTGGGGATGGAATGGACATTTCTGGACCCTCCTGCGCGGTGTCGTGGCGTTCGGGTCCTGCAGGGGTATAAGAGTATGGTTATTGCTTCTGTGTGTGCCATAGCGTGCAATGGGTGGGTGCCCGTGTACCCCAGTGCTGGCATTCCCTTGTGGGGGCTGTTGTGACAGTGGTTTGGGGGGGGTAGGTATGTGCAGTGGGCATGCTTAGGTGATGGGTGTCCATGGTTTGTGGTCGCATGCAGGGCTTGGTGTTGGGATGGGTGGGTTGTGATGGTGAGACATTAGCAAGGAGGATGTGTGATGGGGTGGGGGGAGGGCGGGGGTATGATTTGGCATGCCGGTGGGGGGGGGATGAAGTAGTTGAGATTTGACTTACCAGAGTCCATTCCTCTGCCTACTCCTGCGAGGCACTCAGGATGCAGGATCGCCAGGACCTGTTCCTCCCTGTTGTAAATTCTGGGGGTTGAGGTGGGGGTCCGCCGCCAGTCTTCTGCACCGCGATGTTGTGTCTGGATACCATGGAACGCACCTTCCCCCGTAGGTCGTTCCACTGCTTCCTGATGTCATCCCGATTTCGTGGATGCTGACCCACAGCGTTGACCCTGTCCACTATTCTTTGCCATAGCTCCATCTTCCTGGCAATGGTGGTGTTCTGCACCTGTGTCCCGAAGAGCTGGGGCTCTACCCGAACTATTTCCTCCACCATGACCCTGAGTTCAGCGTCTGAAAACCTGGGGTGTCTTTGGGGTGCCATGGGGTGGCGTGGATGAGGTGTGGGGTGGCGTTTGTGGTGATGAGTGTGGTGTTTTGTGCGTGGATGTTGTGTGAGTGATGGTGTTATCTGCCTCTGAATGCTCTGTAGTAGCTGGTGGTGTCTCTCTCTGGCCTTAGTCACTAAATGGTGGTCGTAGGGGTATGTGGGTGATATGGGTGTGTGTTTTATATTGTGTTGGGTGTGTGGGAGTGTTGTATGTATGTGTATCAGGTGTGTGTGTTTCAAAATGACCAATGTGGCGGTGTTTTGTATGTGTGTGTATTTTGACGACAGCGGTGTGTACCGCCAATGGAATACCGCGGTTGAAAGACTGCCGCGTGGATTCGTGGGTCGGAATGGAATGGGCGTATTTCTGTTGCCGTGACGGTGGAGGTTTGGTCATCGCCAGTTTTTCGCTGGCTGTTGGTGTGGCAGACTTTTGTGGATGTCGGGTTTTTGGCGGTTTGGCTGTTGCGGGTCAGAATGACTGTGGCGGTTTACCGCGGCCGCGGCGGTGTTATGGCGGTCTTCTGACCGGCGGTAAGCGCCTTTTACCGCCGAGGTCAGAATGACCCCCAAAGTGTTTTTTTGGCCAGATTTTGAGGTTTGCAAAGTATTCTGGGTAACAGAACCTGGTAAGAACCCCACAAGTTTCCCCTTCTTGGATTCCCCTAGGTGTCTAGTTTTAAAAAATGCGCAGGTTTGTAGGTTTCCCTGGGAGCCAGCTGAGATAGAGGCCAAAATGTACAGCTAGGCACTTTGCAAAAAACATGTCAGATTTCAATGTAAAAATGTGATGTGTCCATGTTGTGTTTTCTGTCGCGAGTATTATGCCTCCCCAACCAAGCGGGGGTACCATTTTTATCGGGAGACTTGGGGAAACACAGAATAGCAAAACAAGTGTTATTGCCTCTTGTCTTTCTCTACATTTTCTCCTTGAAAATGTAAGACAGTGTGTAAAAAAGACATCTATTTGAGCAATGCCACATGCTAGTATGGGCACCCCAGAATTCAGAGATGTGCAAATAACCTCTGCTTCTCATCGCCTTATCTTGTGCCCATTTTGGAAATACAAGGTTTTCTTGATACCTATTTTTCACTTTTTATACTTCAAATGAATTGCTGTATACCCGTGTAGAATAAAAACCCATTGCAAGGTGCAGCTTATTTGTTGGCTCTGGGTACCTAGGGTTCTTGATGAACCTAAAAGCCCTATATATCCCCAGTCCAGCAGACGTAACAATATATTTATTTCAAACATCTGACATCGCAGGAAAAAGTTACAGAGTAAAACGTGGAGAAAAATGTCTGGTTTATTTTTTCTGTAGGAAACACTTGTAGGATCTACACAAATTACCCCTTGCTGAATTCAGAATTTTAACTAGTGTTTAGCTTTCTTTAGCTTTCTGGGATCCAGCATTGGTTTCACACCCATTTCTGTCACTAACTGGAAGGAGGCTGAAAGCACATAAAATAGTAAAAATGGGGTATGTCCCAGTAAAGTGCCAAAATTGTGTTGAAAAATGGGGTTTTCTGATTCAAGTCTGCCTATTCCTGAAAGCTGGGAAGATGGTGAGTTTAGCATCATAAACCCTTTGTTGATGCCATTTTCAGGGAAAAAACCATAAGCCTTCTTCTGCATCCCATTTCTTCCCATTTCTTTTTAAAAAATAAATTTGTGCTGTATTTTGGCTAATTTCTTGGTCTCCTTCAGGGGAACCTAAAAAGTCTGGGTACCACTAAAATCCTTAGGATGTTGGAAAAAACGCCCGCAAATTTGGTATGGTTAGCTTATGTGGACAAAAAGTTATGAGAGCCTAAGCGCGAACTGCCCCAAATAGCCAAAAAAAGGCCTGGCACCTGAGGGGGAAAAGGCCTGGCAGCGATGGGGTTACAAATATAAGTTATAAGGGGTCAGAGAAAGAGTACCTGGACCTCCCTCCAGTCAAATATATAAATGAATTTAGGAAGACATTGTGATCTCGCTGAGGTCCAGTGGAAGTGAGTGTGTCCTCTGAACTTGCATGTCCATTGAGTTAGTCATACCTGGGGGTGGGCACATGTCCCAGCCATGCAGGGCCAGAGTCTCATCAAACTGTTCTATGCACAGCTTTCACCCTATAAAGAGGTCTTTGCAGACAAGCCAGTCCCTCACCACACTCTACTTTGCCCAGTCTTTGCATTATACAGAGGTATTCATGTAGAGGCCAGTACCCCACCTTTTCCCACAATGCACAGTGCACGCTCTGTATAGCTATCTTTGTGGATAAGCCAATCTCTCATCAAACCCTGCTACACACAGGCATTGCACTCTACAAAGATCTTTGCTGAGAGGCCAATGCCATATAAAACCCTACTACATACAGACTATGCCCTGTACAGAGGTCTTTTGGACAGGCTAGTCCCTCACGAAACCCTACTTCTCACAGCCTTCTCCCTGTACAGAGCTCATCACAGAGACGTGAATTGCTCAGCAACCCCTAATAAGCACAGCCTTTGCTCTATATAGAGGCTACTGTGGAGAAGCCAGACCCTCACCAAACCCGATTACACCCAGACTTTGCTCTTTACAAAGGTCTTCACAGAGGTGCTTGTCCCTCACCAAACTGTACTACACACAGCCTTCACC
The DNA here is from genome assembly GCF_031143425.1 of Pleurodeles waltl. Lineage (NCBI taxonomy): Eukaryota > Metazoa > Chordata > Amphibia > Caudata > Salamandridae > Pleurodeles > Pleurodeles waltl. The sequence goes on from NW_027150395.1 coordinate 1,766,620, forward strand.
CTGTACAGAGGTATTTTTGAAGAGGTCTATCCCTCATCATACTTTAGTATGTACACCTTTCACCCTGTACCAAAGGCCTCAGAAAGAGGCAAGTTCTTCACTGTGCACAGTGTGCACTCTGTGTGCAGAGTGTGCATACAGCCCACTCCATCCAGACATCTAAGCCCTGTTAGGTGGAAAGTGTCTACTACACATAGTGTGCGCATCCATCTCCACACTTTATGAAGATTCCACTCCCACCACATATTCAAACTTCCTTATGTAACCAAGATTTTACTACATACAGATATGTATTGTAGCATTATCTTATTTTAAGATAAAAAAATCCCTAGTTATTCACTGAAAAAAACAGAGGTTTAAAGTTATGTTATAGTTAGTTCCAGTAATAATTTCTTAATGTTAAAAACCCTAGAAATTCACTTAAAAAACAAAGGTTAAAGTGACATTATAGTTACATCTGGAAATAATATTTCACTTTAAGTTTAAAAAAATCACGGATAAATATAAAGGTTAAAATGGAGTTATAAGTAAGTCTGGTAAAAATACCTCTCCATGAAGAGTTGCACTGGTTTGTTAAGTAATTTACAAATAGGTAGCTGAGGCACTAGCACAGAAAAAACACACTCATCACTGATGCCATAGTCATTTAGATCAATGTGAATATTTTCTTACTGGTGCACAAGTTTATCAGTGATCAGCCACCACCATCCCTCACAATGAAACAATCAAAGGTTGCTTCATTAACTTCATTACATCACAAAACTCAGCACCGAATACATCAAAATAAGAACAATTATAGATTGTTTTAACAACAAGTAAACACAATATATGTCCACATGTTAAATCTTTCCACATCAAAAGATCACATGGGGATCAGATGCATGAATAAAAGCAGTTATTTATTATTCCTTCATCAGCATTTGAAACTGATTTCAGCTTGAACCATTTTATCTTTGTGTTGCAGCCAAAGCGCTTCGTTCATTGTAGGCAGGTACCCTCTTTTTGGCATGTTACCCCAATTTCTGCCTGATGTCAGTGTGTTTGACTGTGCCACTGGAATCCTGCTAACCAGAACCCCAGTGATTATGCTCTCTCTTCTCTCAATTTTATCACTACATAATGGTAACCCAGTATTTCATCCCAAATTTTCATACTGGTCACCCCTTATAAGTCCCTCGTATATGGTACTTAGGTACCCAGGGCATTAGGGTTCCAAGGAATCCCTATAGGCTGCAGCATTACTTTTGCCACCCATAGGGAGCCCATGAAAAGGCTTCTGCAGGAATGCCATTGCAGCCTGCGTGAAATGGTGCATGCACCCTTTCACTGCCATTTTCACTGCACCAGGTCACTTATACGTCACCTATATGTCAGGCCTTCCAACCCTGAAGGCCAGGCAGTCTTCAGCCTGCACCAGAAGAAAGAAGGAATCTCCCTTGAAGTGAAGGAGTCACTTCCCTACTTCAGCAGGCACCCCTCTGCAATGACGACCAGTGATGTGGGTCCCCTCTCCTGTGGAAGTGTGTGGATCCAGTAACACGGGTGGTGGATTGAAGTGGTCCCGATGGTCCTAAAGTCCAGCTGTCCAACTTTGGTGGAGGTAAGAGCTTGCCTCCCCACGCCAGACAGTACCCCCATGCACAGCATGGTTTGCAGTTTTTAAGGCTTGTGTGTGACCTTCCACGATGTCCATCATGCACAGTACAGCTCTGGCCCGCAGCACTCCTTCCTGCAACGCACAGCTTCCTGAGTGGTTCTCCGGTGGCATGGGATCCCTTTGTGTAGTGCTGCGTGGGCCTCCATTTGCACCTTCTTTGTCCCCATGCTGTGGGACTCCTGTGCATGCTGCCTGGTCTTCTGAGGGCTCTCTGAGTAGCTGAGAGCCCCCTCTGTCTCCCCCTTCTGGGTAGAGCCCACCAGATCCCTCCTGGTCCCGGGAAGCACCATTTTGCGCTAACCATGTGCTTTGCGTGTGCCAAGGCTTGTTGGCGGAATCCAGCAATGCAACCCAGTCTGCAATCATCCATCCGGCTTGGGACATCATCTGCACCAACCAGGAGACCGTATCCATCTTCTTGGGTGCAGTACTGACAGTTCTTCTTCACCGGTGGTTCTTCTTTTGCACCTTCATCTGGGTTAGCAGGGGCTCATGTTCTTCCTGGACTCTTCAGTGCTTCTTGGACTTGACCCCCTTCTTCCACAGGTATTCAGGTCCAAGAATCCATAGTTGGTGTCTTAAGGTCTGTTTTGGTTCTTGCATAATGTTCTATCATGTGTTCTTGAGTGTACTGGGAAACTTACTGTGATTTACTCCTGCTTTCCTGGTCTATTACTTACCTTTGGCGTTTTCTTACACTCACAGGGCTCTTTTACACACTACACTTGCCTAGGTGGGAAACCAACTTTCGCATTCCACTATTTTAGTATATGGTTTGTGTTTCCCCTAGGCCCATTGCTATCTATTGTGATTTTCACTATTTGCACTTTCTAACTGTTTTTACAGCTATTATTGCATTCTAGTGTATTTACTGTGTATATTACTTACTTCCTAGGGGAGTATGGTCTCAAAGGTATTTTTGGTATTTGTGTCAGATAAATAAAGTACCTTTATTTTTGTAACACTGAGGGGCATATTTATACTCCGTTTGCGCCGGAATTGCGTCGTTTTTTTTGACGCAATTCCGACGCAAAACTAACTCCATATTTATACTTTGGCGTTAGACGCGTCTAGCGCCAAAGTCCATGGAGTTTGCGTCATTTTTTTGCGTGGACACCCACTTTGCGTTAATGAGATGCAAGGTAGGCGTTCCCGTCTAAAAAATTGACTCCGAGGCATGTGCGCCGTATTTACACTCCCGGGCAAAATTCACGCCCGGGAGTGGGCGGGTCAAAAAAAATGACGTCCGGCTGCTTTTGCGCCGTTTTTAGTGCCTGGAAAAGGCAGGCGTTAAGGGACCTATGAGCTCTGAAGGAGCCCAGAGGTGCCCTCCCATGCCCCCAGGGACACCCCCTGTCACCCTTGCCCACCCCAGGAGGACACCCAAGGCTGGAGGGACCCATCCCAGGGACATTAAGGTGAGTTCATGTAAGTCATTTTTTTTTTTTTTGTGGCATAGGGGGGCCTGATTTGTGCCCCCCTACATGCCACTATGCCCAATGACCATGCCCAGGGGACAAAAGTCCCCTGGGCATGGCCATTGGGCAAGGGGGCATGACTCCTGTCTTTGCTAAGACAGGAGTCATTTCTATGGAGGTTGGGAGTCGTAAAAAATGGCGCAAATCGGGTTGAGGCGAAAAATTTGCCTCAGCCTGATTTGCCCCATTTTTTGGCGCCCAAGCTCCATATCCCCCTACGCCGGCGCTGCCTGGTGTACGTCGTTTTTTTCCACGCACACCAGGCAGCGCCGGCGGCTAACGCCGGCTAACGTCATTGATTAAATACGGCACCCGCATGGCGCTTCAGAATGGCGTTAGCCGGCGCTAATTTTTTTCACGCAAAACTGCGTTAGCGCAGTTTTGCGTCAAAAAGTATAAGTATGTCCCTGAGTATTTTTTTTTATGTGTAAGTACTGTGTGACTACAGTGGTACTGGATGAGCTTTGCATGTCTCCTAGATAAGCCTTGGCTGCTCAGCTACAGCTATCCCTATGCAGTTTGGCATCTAGACACTGACTACATTTCACTAATAAGGGATACCTAGACCTGGTATAAGGTGTAGGTACCTTTGGTACTCACTTCAAACCAGGCCAGCCTCCTACATTCATTCCAAACTTCTTGAGGGCTACAAATAATTAAAAAAATAAAGTTTTACAGACATACAAGTAAATAATGAAACGCAATCACAAAGGAAAATATCTGATAATAACTGGCTTGACGAATTACATGACAAACACCTATTTGAGCTCAAACCATTTATATAATTACTTGCAAATAAATTTCATCGATGTTCATTATAATCTTTCTACAATAGACCATCCAATTATTTTTCATCTTGATCTGGAGAACGAGATTTTAATGTATCTATTATTTAAAATTATCAATGTTGACATCTGCATCATACATTTCAGCACATGTGACATTTCAAAAAAAGGATATATGGGGGAGGGTCGCCACACACCCTGAACTCCTATACCAGAAGTCTTCAATCTGTGGGAGCCACCCCGTTGGGAGCCCATGGCTGTATTTCAGCAGGGGCACAAATGTGTCTTCAATTAAATGTGAATGCACATGGCCTGGAAGTGTGAGGTGTTACAGGCTGTCCTAATTTACAAAAAATGTGTATGAACTGAGATCCTGAGTGCCTTGAGACAGGGTCCGTACTCGGGGTAAGAGCCATGGCTAAAAAGAACCAAGGCCCTTATTTAATGAAAGTTAAAGCTGCCTTTGTACCATTATTGTTTATGCAAAAGCGGCGCTAACCTAGCACTATATTTATATTTTGTCGCTAGATCAGTCTAGCGACAAAATTCTACACTTTGCGTCATTTTTTCAGAGCGTCACCTAACCTTGCATCGTTTAACAACAATGATATGCAAGGTAAGCGTTCTTTCCCAAAAAATGACACTAGCCTGCTGGCGCCATATGTACAACCCAAAGCAAAAATGACGCAGGCAAAGGACCCAGTCTAAAAAAAATTAGGTTAAGTTCGATTAGCATCAAAATTTTAACAACTGGTCGGACTAGGCATTAAAGTGAGGTCCACACACTACTGTCATTGACGTCTTAACATTTGACTGTACACTAATTTCAGGTGTGTGACAGGTTCACTGCAGACCTATCAAACATGCCTAGCGATGTCACGACCTCAGTGTGTTCCTGTTCACATGTTGCTGTTGTGGTGTATGTGTTGTGTGTCCAAGAGGGTTGCTGTGCAGTGTGTATATAAGTAGGTTTCTGTATTTACCAACAAGTAGTCCATTTCCATATCATCCATCCTGGAAGTGTTGATTGATGGTAAAGTGACGGAAGATGAATGAGTCATGTACAATCCCAGGATACTTTGCCACGATGTTGGTGATAATCCTTGGTGATCGACAATGGCCTGCACATTGATGGAGTGTGTGTGCTTCCTGTTGCGGTATAGATGTTCAGTTGCAGCAGGTGGCACAAGGCGTACATGTGTGCAGTCAATGGCACCAAGAACGTGTGGGAATCCATTAATGAGGTAAAACCCCTGTTTTGTCTCCTGCTGATTCTGCAGTGTGTTTAGGAAGCAGATGTGGCGGGGTGTGAGTCTGATGATGGCATCCAGTATCTTGGGCAGGAAGGCGGAGAATGATGGCTGTGAGATCCCAGCAACCAGGGCGCCAGTGGTTTTAAAGGATCCACTTGCCAACATGTCTAGTACAGCTAGCCGCTTGGTTTCTGGTGGGATGGTGAGGGGTGTCAGCAAGCTGGGTGCCAACTGTGGCTCAATGTTGCGCAGCAGCTGCTGAATGGCTTGCCAGTTCAACCTGTACCTCTGGATGATGTCATGTTCCCTGAGGCCATGAAGGGTTATCCTGGTGCAGAATATACTCTCCTGCCTTCTGCGTTGCCTTTGGGGTCCCTGCTGGTGTTGTGGAAGCTGCTGTTGTTGTTGCTGTGCTCTGCGTCTGCGTGCACGCTGGATGAGAAGTACCTCCATGTCTTCCTTTTGCTGCGCTGCTGCTGCTTCTGTGTGTTCTGATTAAATACAGGTGTGTTTGCCCCATTTAAACGCCTGCCCTGACCCAGGCGTTAATTTTTGATGCAAATCGGGCTGTGCGTAATTTTCCGCCTCTGCCTGTGAGGGATTTTTGCCCGTTAGCATAAATACGACGCACAGGCGTTTAAGTATTTTTGGGACGGGAAAGCCTACCTTGCATATCATTAACGCAAGGCGGTTTCCCGCATCCAGAAAATGACGCACACAGTGGGATTTTGACGTCCACGGCCTCAGGCGTCAAAGTTTAAATATGGGGCAAGGTTTGCACCAAATGTGCGTCAAAACTTTTGACGCACATTCGGCACAGACAGAGTATAAATATGCCCCTTTATGTTTTTATGTATGGGGAGCGACCCCTTAGGCAAGGGTCGCTCCCCTGGTGGGCAAATTGTGTTTAGGACATTTCTGCCCCCCTTAGGGGCAGATCAGCCTATTTTTGTTAGGCCAATCTCCCCCCAAGGGGGGCAGAAACCACTAGACACCATGAACTGGTGTGTGTGTATGTGTGTTTTTTGTTTGGGGGGGCGCCCCTTGGGCAAGGGTCACTCCCCATGGGAGCATGTTACTGTTGGCCATATGCGCCCCCCTTGGGGTCAGATCGGCCTATTTTTGGAAGGCCAAAGCCCACCAGAGACCAGGGAAGATTTGTTTTATCAAAATAAGAGGGTGGGGGTATGGCCATACTCCCACCCCAAACAAATGGGGCCAAAGTTGTTCTGCCCAGCAGTGGGAAGATGGGGCAATTACCCCTGATCCACACCCTGGGGGGGAGCAAGTCTACTAGATGCATTGGAATTTAAAAAAAAACTAGTGGCGTGATGGCTACCAACCAGTATGGGCCTGGTTGTGCCCCCACCCCAACTGAAGGGGGTAACAGTCTTTCAGCTCTCCCCCCGCACACTAAAACATCTTATCCCACGGCAAGCAAGAGGACATTTGATTATTTTGGGTTTTGGTTTTACATTTGGGCCATGACAGCTTCGTAACTCTCACAATCGTCCCACTTCGAATGGTGAGGGCTGCCCTTTTTTGACTTTGGGATGCTGCCATGTAAAAAAAAAACACAAAACCTAGAAATATCTGAAAACTAAACATCTGGTTGATTCCAGGGTGGTGTGCTTCACATGCACCCCACACCATTTTCTTGCCCACAATGCCCTGCAAACCTCCAACTTTGCTAGAAATCACACATTTTTCCCACATTTTTGTAATGGAACCTTCTGGAATCTGCAGGAATCCACAAAATTCCTACCACCCAACATTGTCTCATCTATACTGATAAAAATTCTGCTGCACTTGTCAGCCTTAAAATGTTTTTTTTTCAAACTGCCCTTTTGGACCCAATTTGGTTCCCCTTCAATTTCTACATGTTTTTGGCTCTTCCCTGTCACAGGCACTTGGCCCACCTACACAAGTGAGGTATCATTTTTACCGGGAGACTGAGGGGAACGTTGGGTGGTAGGAAATTTGTCCCGGTGCAGTGATCTCACACAGAAATGTGGGAAAAAAGTGATTTTTTAGCTAAATTTGAGGTTTGCTGAGGATTCTGGGTAAGAAAACATTGGGGGATCCAAGCAAGTCACACCTCCCTGGACTCCCTCTGGTGTCTAGTTTTCAGAAATGTCTGGGTTTGGTAGGTTTCCCTAGATGGTTGCTGAGCCAAGGACCAAAAACGCAGGTGCCCCCCGCAAAAACAGGTAGTTTTGCATTTGATAATTTTGAGGTGTCCAGATAGTGTTTTGGGGCATTTGCTTTTGCGAACACTAGGCCTAACCACACAAGTGAGGTACCAGTTTTATCGGGAGACTTGGGGAAATTATAGGTGGAAGAAAATTTGTGGCTCCTCTCAGATTCCAGAACTTTCTGTCACCGAAATGAGAGGAAAAAGTGTTTTTTAGCCAAATTTTGAGGTTTGCAAAGGATTCTGGGTAACAGAACCTAGTGAGAGCCCCACAAGTCACCCCATCTTGGATTCCCCTAGGTGTCTTGTTTTAGAAAATGCACAGGTTTGGTAGGTTTCCCTAGGTGCTGGCTGAGCTAGAAGCCAAAATTCACAGCTTGGCACTTTCCAAAAAACAGCTCTGTTTTCCTTGGTACAATGTGATGTATCCACGTTGCGTTTTGAGGCATTTCCTGTCACAGGCGCTAGGCCTACCCACACAAGTGAGGTGCCATTTTATCGGGAGACTTGGGGAAACACTGGGTGGAAGGAAATTTGTGGCTCCTCTCAGATTCCAGAACTTTCTGTCACCGAAATGATAGGAAAAAGGGGGTCATTCCAACCCTGGCGGTCGGTGTTAAAGCGGCGGCCAACCCGCCAACAGGCAGCTGGTAAAAAAAATGGAATTCTGACACTGGCGGGAACCGCCAACAGAGACCGCCACTTTAACACTCCGACCGCCACGGCGGGACAAACAAACAGAGAGGCGGTCACCGCCAACAGACAGGCGGGAGACAATGTACCGCCCACCCTATCACAATCCACCAATCCGCCACCTTTTCCGAGGCGGTAGCCCCGCCGATAAAAACACGGCGGAAACAGACATGACGAACGGAAAACGCTCACCTCTACACACTCCACGAGGAATCTGGACAGCATGGAACCCGAACTACACATCCTACCAGCTATTGTCTTCCTGCTCCTCTACCAGGAGCACGAACGCCGCCGCAGAAGACAACGGTGAGTACTGCACCTACGACACAGGGGAGGGGGGAGGCAAAAAATTACGGGGACACACATACGCGACACACCCACCCTCACCCTCACCCACAACTACATACACATCAATGCAGAGCAACAACTCAGAGTGACACCCCCAAACCCCCTGGAAGAATGCAAAGACACAAATAAATGATCCTGAAATTTGAAGTATATTGTACGGCTAAGTAAAAAAATATATCAAACATCTATGACTATATATACATATGTAAATTGTCCAGTCCAAATTGGGTATCAGCCATTGTTCGTGGGCCAATGGGCCTAAACACATGGGCAAAGCCCACACACGATACTCGGCTCCAATGGAGAGAACACTGCAGGGGCATCAGATAGCAAAACTACAGGCACCTCAGGTGGAAGGGAAGGGGGGGCACCTCAGCCAGATGAGTCCACGACACCAGATCCACCAGGGGCCTCCATGGCCACTGTTCAATCCTGGGGAGTGCAAAGCCACAGTCTCACAAGTCTCTACACTGGGTGGATTGCCCACTGTGCCATCCTGGGGAGTGCAAAGCCACAGTCTCACAAGTCTCTACAGTGGGTGGATTGCCCACTGTGCCATCCTGGGGAGTGCAAAGCCACAGTCTCACAAGTCTCTACACTGGGTGGATTGCCCACTGTGCCATCCTGGGGAGTGCAAAGCCACAGTCTCACAAGTCTCTACAGTGGGTGGATTGCCCACTGTGCCATCCTGGGGAGTGCAAAGCCACAGTCTCACAAGTGGATTACAGACTCCACTGGTTCTGGAGGAGGCATGGTGCCCAGAGTGCTTCGTGCAGCCCTGCCCGACACAGATGCGGGCCTACCCCTTCTGCCAATGGGCCAGCGGTGCTTGAGACGGCGATGCCCAGCGGAGCGGTGCTTGAGTTGAAGGGCCCAGCGGAGCGGTGCTTGAGACGGCGGTGCCCAGCGGAGTGGTGCTTGAGATGAAGGGCCCAGTTCAGCGGTGCTTGAGATGAAGGGCCCAGCGGAGCGGTACTTGAGTTGAAGGGCCCAGCGGAGCGGTGCATGAGGCAGCGGTGCCCAGCGGAGCGGTGCTTGAGATGAAGGGCCCAGTTCAGCGGTGCTTGAGATGAAGTGCCCAGCGGAGCGGTGCTTGAGTTGAAAGGCCCAGCGGAGCGGTGCATGAGACGGCGGTGCCCAGCGGAGCGGTGCTTGAGTTGAAGGGCCCAGCGGAGCGATGCTTGAGACGGCGGTGCCCTGTTCAGCGGTACTTGACTTGAAGGGCCCTGTTCAGCGGTTCTTGACTTGAAGGGCCCTGTCACGGTTTTCAATGGGCTTACTGTCGAAGTTGAGAAGAGTTGGGGAACGACCCCGGTTCCGGCAGGTTCTGCTCTGGCCGAGGTAGGGGCGACCCCTTCCAGTAGCCACGGTGCTGTTTGACAATAGCAAGCCACTACAGTCCGTGCCCCCCAGAAGGAGTCCCAGAGGAAAAACCCCAGTAGGGTAAAAAACCTCCAACAGGAACTCCCTGAAACAGAAGGAGGACACCAAGGCGTTAGAGCTGAAGATCCGGAGTACAGGAAGACTGGAAACGAAGACAGGTCAGGAAATACTGGATTCACAGGAAGAAACCAGTCAGAGCGTGACTACCACCAAGGAGTGTTGCAACGCAATGAACAAGCAGCTGAATTCCCCTTATATACCTCTAGACAGGAAGTAGGAAACGGGAAGTAGAAACACCACCATCTTGGATTGGGGAAAAGAGTATAATACTAATACAGGCCTGAAACCCACTCGGGGTCTCTTGCCCTGCCGCGTCTGCCTTTGCGGCAGAACTTAAAGAAAGGGGCGCGGCGAGTGCCGTGACCCCTGACCAGGCCTCTTGATCTTCCCGCGGCTTGCGCGCAAGCCGCGGCTTCTCCCGCGGCCTGTGCGCCAGCCGCGGCCTCTCCCGAGGCTCGCACACAGGCGTGACAGGCCCTGTTCAGCGGTTCTTGACTTGAAGGGCCCTGTTCAGCGGTTCTTGACTTGAAGGGCCCTGTTCAGCGGTTCTTGAGATGGCGGTGCCCTGTTCAGCGGTTCTTGACTTGAAGGGCCCTGTTCAGCGGTTCTTGAGATGGCGGTGCCCTGTTCAGCGGTTCTTGACTTGAAGGGCCCTGTTCAGCAGTTCTTAACTTGAAGGGCCCTGTTCAGCGGTTCTTGACTTGAAGGGCCCTGTTCAGCGGTTCTTGAGATGGCGGTGCCTTAAAATGTAAATGTAAATTAGCACTTGTATAGCGCACTACTCACCCGTTAGGGTCTCAAGGCGCTGTACTCATACCGCTATGGAACCCCTCCTGGCTTTTCCCTGTGAGGCACCCACTCCTGAGCACCCCCAGGGTGAAGCCAGGCATCCAAGCGCTGTTGGGGCCGTTGTGGAGATTAAGCAAGCTATTGCCCAGAGTTGCAGAGTGGGACCCATGAATTAGATTAGGCACCGAGGCGAGAATTATCTGGTTAAGGGGAATTGAGCCCAAGACCTGCTGAAGCGGGACTTGAACCCTGGTCTTGAGCCAGATCTCTGCTTCAGGGTCTGCCGCTCTAACCATTGAGCCACACTTCTCCACCTTGTTTCTTGTTCAGCGGTTCTTGACTTGAAGGGCCCTGTTCAGCGGTTCTTGACTTGAAGGGCCCTGTTCAGCGGTTCTTGAGATGGCGGTGCCCTGTTCAGCGGTTCTTGACTTGAAGGGCCCTGTTCAGCGATTCTTGAGATGGCGGTGCCCTGTTCAGCGGTTCTTGACTTGAAGGGCCCTGTTCAGCGGTTCTTGACTTGAAGGGCCCTGTTAAGCGGTTCTTGAGATGGCGGTGGCCTGTTCAGCGGTTCTTGACTTGAAGGGCCCTGTTCAGCGGTTCTTGAGATGGCGGTGCCCTGTTCAGCGGTTCTTGACTTGAAGGGCCCTGTTCAGCGGTTCTTGACTTGAAGGGCCCTGTTCAGTGGTTCTTGACTTGAAGGGCCCTGTTCAGCGGTTCTTGAGATGGCGGTGCCCTGTTCAGCAGTTCTTGAGATGGCGCAGCCCTGTTCAGCGGTTCTTGAGATAGCGGTGCCCTGTTCAGCGGTTCTTGACTTGAAGGGCCCAGTTCAGCGGTTCTTGACTTGAAGGGCCCTGTTCAGCGGTTCTTGACTTGAAGGGCCCTGTTCAGCGGTTCTTGACTTGAATGGCCCTGTTCAGCGGTTCTTGAATGGCGGTGCCCTGTTCAGCGGTTCTTGACTTGAAGGGCCCTGTTCAGCGGTGCTTGCCTTGGCAGACCTTGCCATGTTCAGCGTTGCTTGAGTTGGCGCTCCTTCATTGCCCAGCTGGGCTGTGGCTGGCGCTCCTTCATTGCTCAGCTGGGCTATGGCTGGCGCTCCTTCATTGCCCAGCTGGGCTGTGGCTGGCGGGGCCCTCCTGGGCAGCTCTGCTGCCGGGGCCCTCCTGGGCAGCGTCGCTGGGGCTGGCGGGGCCCTCCTGGGCAGCTTGGCTGGGGCCCTCCTGGGCAGCTTGGCTGGGGCCAGCCAGGGCCGTCCTGGGCAGCTTGGCTGGGGCCCTCCTGGGCAGCTTGGCTGGGGCCGGCGGGGCCCTCCTGGGCAGTTTGGCTGGGGCCGGCGGGTCCCTCCTGGGCAGCTTGGCTGGGGCCCTCCTGGGCAGCTTGGCTGGGGCTGGGGGGGCCCTCCTGGGCAGCTCGCCTGCTGCTGGACTTATCGGGCGTGCTGCCCTTGCCACCCTTCCCTGCTCCTCTGTGGCCTTTAGCTCCCTTTGCCGGTGTGCCAGGTGGCACCCCACTCCCTGACGGTGCCAAGGTCGTGCTTGTGGAGCCTGCTGTCTTTGGCCTCTCGCACCGGGCACTGGCTTTCTTTGCTTTCTTTGCAGGGAGTGGGCTGGCCGACTCTTTACTCCCAGGCGAAGAAGCTGGGCTTGAAGGTGGTGGACTCCAAAATCTTTGGACCACTGTTTTAGTAGGTCCAGGTTTTGTGGTGGCTGAGGTGCTGATTGGAGCCTTATGAGATGGAGGGGGTGGGTCAGTTGATGGAAAGAGGTCAAGGTTGGAAAGGAAAATCAATTTAGTAAGACAGGGACGGGTAGTTGTAGTGGGTATGGGAGTGGAGGAAGAGGATGTGGTTGTAGGAGAGTGAAGTCTGGTGTCTTTGGGTGCAGGTGCTTGTGCTGGAGGCTGTCGTGAGGTGGATGGCTGTTGGGTGGGTGGCTGCCTGCGTTTGTGTGGTTTGGAAGAGGGGGTGACAGACACACTGGGAGAGGACACAGGGGACGTGTAAATGGTAGTGGGGGTGGTGACTGCACGTGTGCGGAGTGTTCTGGTGGGTGTGCTGGTGATGGACGTAGTGGCTGAAGATGTTGTGCATGCAAGTGTGAGTGGAGACGTAACAGGGAGGGAGGAGGGAGATGAGGAGGAGGGGGACACAGAGGAGGCAGTGGCTGTTGGCATGTCTGCATGTGGATGTTGCTTGTGTGAATGCTTGTGTGATGTGTGGTGCTTATGTCTGGATGAGCTTCTCTTGGGTGTTGAGGTGTGTGCAGGCTGGTCTGATGGTGTGTCTGGGATAGGCAGAGGTACAGGGGAGTGGGACTGGGTTGAGGAAGTTGGAGGAGGGAGGCAGGAGACAGGGACAATGGCTGCCGTCAGTGCTGAGGCCAGAGCGTTGAACGATCGCTGACGGGCAGCCTGACCCGAATGAATGCCCTCCAGGTGTGCATTACTCCGGTGCACCTCCCTTTCTACACCCTGGATGGCATTCAAAAGGGTTGACTGCCCAACAATGATGGTCCTGAGGAGGTCAATGACCTCCTCACTGAGGGCAGAAGGGGTAACTGGGGCAGGGCCTGAGGTGCCTGGGGCGAAGGAGATGCCCACCTTCCTGGGTGAGCGGGCACGGGGCGAAGGCTGAGGGGCTGCTGGGAGGGCGGAGCTGGCGCACTGGGTGGCGGCTGTACCTGTTGTTGTGGTGGGCACGGATGTTGCCGCCACCACAAGGGAGCTCCCTTAGGAGGACGTGTCTGTGTCGCTGGTGTCACCACGTGTCCCCGCTGTGAAGCTCCCCTCGCCCTCCGTCTCACTGAGGAAATCAAAGTCAGTTGCATGGCCCTCCATGGCCATGTGAGATGCAGCTCCCTCGTGCTCCAATGCCACTTCTCCTCCGCCTGATGATGCTAATGCACACATGAACAGGAAGACCACAAAAAAATGGGGGGGGTGGAGAAACAAAGACATGTTGAGTGCATGCATTGGCGACACCGTTGGCGGAGAGGACAGACACAGAAGCCCCCTGCACTATGCCACGCAATTGGGGTATGCCACTCAATCCGTGGGACATGGCCTACAAGCCTATGGACGACAACTTCACAAATAGGTGACACAGGGCCATGATTAGCTGTACTAGGCAACCTACAGAGGTGGGGGCGGGGGTATAGGGCCATGCCTAACGGAGGGGCCTAGCCTACAGAAATCGCCCTGGCCTAGGGATACCCACAGCCCTCCGCCCCCACCCAGACACCTCCAATGTGCGCAAAATCAGCAGAATGTGCTTGTACTCACCCCCTTGTGTCTGCTGTGATGTCCTCACACGCCCATCTAAATCGGGGTAGGCCACCGCCAGGATCCGGGACATCAGGGGGGTCAAAGTATGACTGGCACCCCTCCTACGTTGGGAGGCCATCCCCAGCAGAGCCTCCGCGGTCTTCCTGCTCCCGCGGCGGATGTCCTCCCACCTCTTCCGGCAGTGGGTGCACCGTCTGTTGTGGACCCCCAGGGTCCGGACGTCCTTGGCAATGGCACGCCAAATGTCGATTTTCTGATGGGCGCTGACCTATGTGACATGTGCAGGGGGAGAAAAAATAAAAAGACATCACCTTCTGCATGCTCGATGTGAGTGGCCCCCCATCCCCACCCTTGCCATGTGGCACATGCTCTCATCTTTCGTTTGATGCATGCCTAATTCGCTCCCCTCCCCACCATCTTTCATTCGCCCCACTCAACCCAGGCATTGGCCACAAAGCATGGTCCCAGTGTACTTACCTGTTGGTCTGGAGGACCGTAGAGTAGCGCATAGTGGGGGAGGACCCCATCCACGAGTTTCTCCAATTCTTCAGAAGTGAAGTCAGGGGCCCTTTCCCCAGTCGCAGCAGCCATTGTCTCTTCCAGACCGAGGTCACAGCAGCACTTGCAGTATAGGTCCTCTGCTGTGGATGATCAGGTATCGAGTGGTTAAGCAGATAGAAAATGGCGGTCACGCCCGCGGCGGTGCGTACCGCAACCGTCGGCGCACATCCTCATTGGCTCCTGAAACCCATAGGGTTCAATGTTAACCAATGCGGCTATGCGCCGCGGTCTTCGACCGCCTACCGCCACGGTGTGCCACGCCAGCGCATTGACCTCACATCCCACTGTCGCACTTCACAGGTCAGGCAGCCGCCATTTCAAGGGCCCCCATATCTTAATTTCTACTGTGTCACACATACCTAGGCCTTGCATCAACACTCATACAAGCCATTCAATGCATTGAGAATCGTGTACTGTGCAAGCTGTGGGAACGTACCTGTGGGTTGATTGACTCTGTGCTCCATGTTGTCCTTCCTAGGCACCGTCCGCTGGGACTTGCGAGGAGATGGAGGAATCTTCCCGTGTACAGACCGCTGGTGGACCTGTCGACAATGGAAGAAAGACATGTCATACTGACATACAGGCTTGACAGAGCCACTAAACAGGAACTGTGTGCCCAGCTGGAGCCAGACCTGATGTCACCCATCCGCCAACCCACAGGGATCCCCCCTCTAGTGCAGGTGCTGTCAGTACTCCATTTTTTGGCAAGTGGGTCATTTCAAACAACAGTGGCCATTTCATCAGGGATGTCTCAGCCCATGTTTTCCAAGGTGTTGTCCAGAGTGTTGTATGCCCTGCTGAAATACATGCGGAGCTACATTGTCTTCCCTGATGTGGGCGATTTGGCTACAGTGAAGGGTGATTTCTATGCGCTTGGACATATTCCCAACATCATTGGTGCAATTGATGGGACACATGTTGCTTTGGTCCCCCCTAGCACGAGTGAACATGTGTACAGAAACAGAAAAAGTTATAATTCCATGAATGTCCAGGTGGTCTGTTTGGCTGACCAGTACATCTCCCATGTAAATGCCAAGTTCCCTGGGTCAGTGCATGACGCCTACATCATGCGAAATAGCAGCATCCCTTACGTGATGGAACTACTTCAGAGACACCGTGTGTGGCTAATTGGTGACTCTGGTTACCCCAACCTGTCCTGGCTACTGACCCCAGTGAGGAATCCCAGGACCAGGGCAGAGGAACGGTACAATGAGGCCCATGGGCGTACTAGGAGGGTGATCGAGCGGACGTTCGGCCTCCATATGACAAGTGGATCCCTAATGTACTCACCAAAGAAGGTGTGCCATATCATCGTGGCCTGCTGTATGCTTCACAACCTGGCTTTGCGACGCCAGGTGCCTTTCCTGCAGGAGGATGGTCCAGATGGTGGTGTTGTGGCAGCTGTGGATCCTGCGGAGAGTGAAGAGGAGGAAGACGAAGAGGACGACACAGACAACAGGGAGACAGTAATACAGCAGTATTTTCAATGACATACAGGTAAGAATCAACACCGGCATTTTACATTTACTTAAAGTCTCCTGCCTCTCTACTGTCTGAGTTTTCCCCCAGTGTATGTTGACTGAGTTGTGACTTTCCCTTCTAATTTCAGAGATGTGGGCCCCACTCCGTGACCTCTGCTTTGTTTCCCCATGGACTGCAGCTGAGTGACAGTGGTATGTTGTCATCACAATGTAACTGGACATTTTGGCACGGTTCTGTGTAATACATTTGTTCAAAAATACAGGCAGACTTCAGATTATTTTTGTGCAATAAGTGTGTTTATTAAAGTGTTCAATTTTGGGAAATGGTTGCAATTCGGTGATGGGTGATGGTGGAGGAATGCCCATGGCAGAGTCCAGATTTTCTGTCTCACAGGTGCATTGTCCATATGCCTGTGGAAGGTGGAGCAGGGGCAGTTTAAGGTTGGACAGGGTGACAATATGGGACAGTGGGATGACAATCAGGGGGTATCCTTTCCTGGCGGGGGTCTTGGCATCCTACTCTGTCTTCTTCCTAGATCTCAGGCCCCGCTTGCGAGGTGGTTCTCCTTCTGCAGGGGGTGGGGTTCTGGTGACCTGTTCTTGTGTCGGGGCCTCCTGTCCACTAGCGCCGGCGGAGGTGGTAGCCTGTTCTTGGTCCATGCTAGTGACAGGGGCCCTTTGTGGTGCCACATGGTCCTGCAATGTGCTGACAATCTGATTGAGAGCCACAACGATGGTGGCCATTGCGGAACTGATGTTTTTGAGTTCTTCCCTGAACCCCATAAACTGTTCTTCCTGCAGTACCTGGATCTCCTGGAACCTGGCCAGGACCGTCGCCATCGTCTCCTGGGAGTGGTGGTATGCTCCCATGATGGAGGATAGGGCCTCGTGGAGAGTGGGTTCCCTGGGCCTGTCCCCCCCCCTGTCGCACAGCAGCCCTCCCAGTTCCCCTGTTTCCCTGGGCTTCTGTCCCCTGGACCGTGTGCCCACTACCACTGCCCCCAGGTCCCTGTTGTTGTTGGGGTGGTGGGTTAACCTGGGTGCCCTGTAGTGGTGGACACACCGCTGATTGACGTGTCCTGGAGACAGAGGCATGGGCCCGCTGGGTGGGTGCTGTGCTGGTGTTCCCAAAGGGGGGTAGGTCTGCTGTGGCCTGTGGCTGTCTGAGGGGAACCGACTGTCCTGAGGTCCCCGATGGGCCGGGCTGGTCATCTGGGTCCAGGGAGACAGAGCTGCTGTCATCACTGTGGGCCTCTTCTGGGGATGGAATGGACATTTCTGGACCCTCCTGCGCGGTGTCGTGGCGTTCGGGTCCTGCAGGGGTATAAGAGTATGGTTATTGCTTCTGTGTGTGCCATAGCGTGCAATGGGTGGGTGCCCGTGTACCCCAGTGCTGGCATTCCCTTGTGGGGGCTGTTGTGACAGTGGTTTGGGGGGGGTGGGTATGTGCAGTGGGCATGCTTAGTTGATGGGTGTCCATGGTTTGTGGTCGCATGCAGGGCTTGGTGTTGGGATGGGTGGGTTGTGATGGTGAGACATTAGCAAGGAGGATGTGTGATGGGGGTGGGGGGAGGGCGGGGGTATGATTTGGCATGCCGGTGGGGGGGGATGAAGTAGTTGAGATTTGACTTACCAGAGTCCATTCCTCTGCCTACTCCTGCGAGGCACTCAGGATGCAGGATCGCCAGGACCTGTTCCTCCCTGTTGTAAATTCTGGGGGTTGAGGTGGGGGTCCGCCACCAGTCTTCTGCACCGCGATGTTGTGTCTGGATACCATGGAACGCACCTTCCCCCGTAGGTCGTTCCACCGCTTACTGATGTCATCCCGATTTCGTGGATGCTGACCCACAGCGTTGACCCTGTCCACTATTCTTTGCCATAGCTCCATCTTCCTGGCAATGGTGGTGTTCTGCACCTGTGTCCCGAAGAGCTGGGGCTCTACCCGAACTATTTCCTCCACCATGACCCTGAGTTCAGCGTCTGAAAACCTGGGGTGTCTTTGGGGTGCCATGGGGTGGCGTGGATGAGGTGTGGGGTGGCGTTTGTGGTGATGAGTGTGGTGTTTTGTGCGTGGATGTTGTGTGAGTGATGGTGTTATCTGCCTCTGAATGCTCTGTAGTAGCTGGTGGTGTCTCTCTCTGGCCTTAGTCACTAAATGGTGGTCGTAGGGGTATGTGGGTGATGTGGGTGTGTGTTTTATATTGTGTTGGGTGTGTGGGAGTGGTGTATGTATGTGTATCAGGTGTGTGTGTTTCAAAATGACCAATGTGGCGGTGTTTTGTATGTGTGTGTGTATTTTGACCGCAGCGGTGTGTACCGCCAATGGAATACCGCGGTTGAAAGACTGCCGCGTGGATTCGTGGGTCGGAATGGAATGGGCGTATTTCTGTTGGCGTGACGGTGGAGGTTTGGTCATCGCCAGTTTTTCGCTGGCCGTTGGTGTGGCAGACTTTTGTGGATGTCGGGTTTTTGGCGGTTTGGCTGTTGCGGGTCAGAATGACTGTGGCGGTTTACCGTGGCCGCGGCGGTGTTATGGCGGTCTTCTGACCGGCGGTAAGCGCCTTTTACCGCCGAGGTCAGAATGACCCCCAAAGTGTTTTTTTGGCCAGATTTTGAGGTTTGCAAAGTATTCTGGGTAACAGAACCTGGTAAGAACCCCACAAGTTTCCCCTTCTTGGATTCCCCTAGGTGTCTAGTTTTAAAAAATGCGCAGGTTTGTAGGTTTCCCTGGGAGCCAGCTGAGATAGAGGCCAAAATGTACAGCTAGGCACTTTGCAAAAAACATGTCAGATTTCAATGTAAAAATGTGATGTGTCCATGTTGTGTTTTCTGTCGCGAGTATTATGCCTACCCAACCAAGCGGGGGTACCATTTTTATCGGGAGACTTGGGGAAACACAGAATAGCAAAACAAGTGTTATTGCCTCTTGTCTTTCTCTACATTTTCTCCTTGAAAATGTAAGACAGTGTGTAAAAAAGACATCTATTTGAGCAATGCCCTGTAATTCACATGCTAGTATGGGCACCCCAGAATTCAGAGATGTGCAAATAACCTCTGCTTCTCATCGCCTTATCTTGTGCCCATTTTGGAAATACAAGGTTTTCTTGATACCTATTTTTCACTTTTTATACTTCAAATGAATTGCTGTATACTCGTGTAGAATAAAAACCCATTGCAAGGTGCAGCTTATTTGTTGGCTCTGGGTACCTAGGGTTCTTGATGAACCTAAAAGCCCTATATATCCCCAGTCCAGCAGACGTAACAATATATTTATTTCAAACATCTGACATCGCAGGAAAAAGTTACAGAGTAAAACGTGGAGAAAAATGTCTGGTTTATTTTTTCTGTAGGAAACACTTGTAGGATCTACACAAATTACCCCTTGCTGAATTCAGAATTTTAACTAGTGTTTAGCTTTCTTTAGCTTTCTGGGATCCAGCATTGGTTTCACACCCATTTCTGTCACTAACTGGAAGGAGGCTGAAAGCACATAAAATAGTAAAAATGGGGTATGTCCCAGTAAAGTGCCAAAATTGTGTTGAAAAATTGGGTTTTCTGATTCAAGTCTGCCTATTCCTGAAAGCTGGGAAGATGGTGAGTTTAGCATCATAAACCCTTTGTTGATGCCATTTTCAGGGAAAAAACCATAAGCCTTCTTCTGCATCCCATTTCTTCCCATTTCTTTAAAAAAAATAAATTTGTGCTGTATTTTGGCTAATTTCTTGGTCTCCTTCAGGGGAACCTAAAAAGTCTGGGTACCACTAAAATCCTTAGGATGTTGGAAAAAATGCCCGCAAATTTGGTATGGTTAGCTTATGTGGACAAAAAGTTATGAGAGCCTAAGCGCGAACTGCCCCAAATAGCCAAAAAAAGGCCTGGCACCTGAGTGGGAAAAGGCCTGGCAGCGATTGGGTTACAAATATAAGTTATAAGGGGTCAGAGAAAGAGTACCTGGACCTCCCTCCAGTCAAATATATAAATGAATTTAGGAAGACATTGTGATCTCGCTGAGGTCCAGTGGAAGTGAGTGTGTCCTCTGAACTTGCATGTCCATTGAGTTAGTCATACCTGGGGGTGGGCACACGTCCCAGCCATGCAGGGCCAGAGTCTCATCAAACTGTTCTATGCACAGCTTTCACCCTATAAAGAGGTCTTTGCAGACAAGCCAGTCCCTCACCACACTCTACTTTGCCCAGTCTTTGCATTATACAGAGGTATTCATGTAGAGGCCAGTACCCCACCTTTTCCCACAATGCACAGTGCACGCTCTGTATAGCTATCTTTGTGGATAAGCCAATCTCTCATCAAACCCTGCTACACACAGGCATTGCACTCTACAAAGATCTTTGCTGAGAGGCCAATGCCATATAAAACCCTACTACATACAGACTATGCCCTGTACAGAGGTCTTTTGGACAGGCTAGTCCCTCACGAAACCCTACTTCTCACAGCCTTCTCCCTGTACAGAGCTCATCACAGAGACGTGAATTGCTCAGCAACCCCTAATAAGCACAGCCTTTGCTCTATATAGAGGCTACTGTGGAGAAGCCAGACCCTCACCAAACCCGATTACACCCAGACTTTGCT
The DNA here is from genome assembly GCF_031143425.1 of Pleurodeles waltl. Classification (NCBI taxonomy): domain Eukaryota; kingdom Metazoa; phylum Chordata; class Amphibia; order Caudata; family Salamandridae; genus Pleurodeles; species Pleurodeles waltl. Next base: position 1,787,168 of record NW_027150395.1, read on the forward strand.
CTTTACAAAGGACTTCACAGAGGTGCTTGTCCCTCACCAAACCGTACTACACACAGCCTTCACCCTGTACAGAGGTATTTTTGAAGAGGTCTATCCCTCATCATACTTTAGTATGTACACCTTTCACCCTGTACCAAAGGCCTCAGAAAGAGGCAAGTTCTTCACTGTGCACAGTGTGCACTCTGTGTGCAGAGTGTGCATACAGCCCACTCCATCCAGACATCTAAGCCCTGTTACGTGGAAAGTGTCTACTACACATAGTGTGCGCATCCATCTCCACACTTTATGAAGATTCCACTCCCACCACATATTCAAACTTCCTTATGTAACCAAGATTTTACTACATACAGATATGTATTGTAGCATTATCTTATTTTAAGATAAAAAAATCCCTAGTTATTCACTGAAAAAAACAAAGGTTTAAAGTTATGTTATAGTTAGTTCCGGTAATAATTTCTTAATGTTAAAAACCCTAGAAATTCACTTAAAAAACAAAGGTTAAAGTGACATTATAGTTACATCTGGAAATAATATTTCACTTTAAGTTTAAAAAAATCACGGATAAATATAAAGGTTAAAATGGAGTTATAAGTAAGTCTGGTAAAAATACCTCTCCATGAAGAGTTGCACTGGTTTGTTGAGTAATTTACAAATAGGTAGCTGAGGCACTAGCACAGAAAAAACACACTCATCACTGATGCCATAGTCATTTAGATCAATGTGAATATTTTCTTACTGGTGCACAAGTTTATCAGTGATCAGCCACCACCATCCCTCACAATGAAACAATCAAAGGTTGCTTCATTAACTTCATTACATCACAAAACTCAGCACCGAATACATCAAAATAAGAACAATTATAGATTGTTTTAACAACAAGTAAACACAATATATGTCCACATGTTAAATCTTTCCACATCAAAAGATCACATGGGGATCAGATGCATGAATAAAAGCAGTTATTTATTATTCCTTCATCAGCATTTGAAACTGATTTCAGCTTGAACCATTTTATCTTTGTGTTGCAGCCAAAGCGCTTCGTTCATTGTAGGCAGGTACCCTCTTTTTGGCATGTTACCCCAATTTCTGCCTGATGTCAGTGTGTTTGACTGTGCCACTGGAATCCTGCTAACCAGAACCCCAGTGATTATGCTCTCTCTTCTCTCAATTTTATCACTACATAATGGTAACCCAGTATTTCATCCCAAATTTTCATACTGGTCACCCCTTATAAGTCCCTCGTATATGGTACTTAGGTACCCAGGGCATTAGGGTTCCAAGGAATCCCTATAGGCTGCAGCATTACTTTTGCCACCCATAGGGAGCCCATGAAAAGGCTTCTGCAGGAATGCCATTGCAGCCTGCGTGAAATGGTGCATGCACCCTTTCACTGCCATTTTCACTGCACCAGGTCACTTATACGTCACCTATATGTCAGGCCTTCCAACCCTGAAGGCCAGGCAGTCTTCAGCCTGCACCAGAAGAAAGAAGGAATCTCCCTTGAAGTGAAGGAGTCACTTCCCTACTTCAGCAGGCACCCCTCTGCAATGACGACCAGTGGTGTGGGTCCCCTCTCCTGTGGAAGTGTGTGGATCCAGTAACACGGGTGGTGGATTGAAGTGGTCCCGATGGTCCTAAAGTCCAGCTGTCCAACTTTCGTGGAGGTAAGAGCTTGCCTCCCCACGCCAGACAGTACCCCCATGCACAGCATGGTTTGCAGTTTTTAAGGCTTGTGTGTGACCTTCCACGAAGTCCATCATGCACAGTACAGCTCTGGCCCGCAGCACTCCTTCCTGCAACGCACAGCTTCCTGAGTGGTTCTCCGGTGGCGTGGGATCCCTTTGTGTAGTGCTGCGTGGGCCTCCATTTGCACCTTCTTTGTCCCCATGCTGTGGGACTCCTGTGCATGCTGCCTGGTCTTCTGAGGGCTCTCTGAGTAGCTGAGAGCCCCCTCTGTCTCCCACTTCTGGGTAGAGCCCACCAGATCCCTCCTGGTCCCGGGAAGCACCATTTTGCGCTAACCATGTGCTTTGCGTGTGCCAAGGCTTGTTGGCGGAATCCAGCAATGCAACCCAGTCTGCAATCATCCATCCGGCTTGGGACATCATCTGCACCAACCAGGAGACCGTATCCATCTTCTTGGGTGCAGTACTGACAGTTCTTCTTCACCGGTGGTTCTTCTTTTGCACCTTCATCTGGGTTAGCAGGGGCTCATGTTCTTCCTGGACTCTTCAGTGCTTCTTGGACTTGACCCCCTTCTTCCACAGGTATTCAGGTCCAAGAATCCATAGTTGGTGTCTTAAGGTCTGTTTTGGTTCTTGCATAATGTTCTATCATGTGTTCTTGAGTGTACTGGGAAACTTACTGTGATTTACTCCTGCTTTCCTGGTCTATTACTTACCTTTGGTGTTTTCTTACACTCACAGGGCTCTTTTACACACTACACTTGCCTAGGTGGGAAACCAACTTTCGCATTCCACTATTTTAGTATATGGTTTGTGTTTCCCCTAGGCCCATTGCTATCTATTGTGATTTTCACTATTTGCACTTTCTAACTGTTTTTACAGCTATTATTGCATTCTAGTGTATTTACTGTGTATATTACTTACTTCCTAGGGGAGTATGGTCTCAAAGGTATTTTTGGTATTTGTGTCAGATAAATAAAGTACCTTTATTTTTGTAACACTGAGGGGCATATTGATACTCCGTTTGCGCCGGAATTGAGTCGTTTTTTTTTACGCAATTCCGACGCAAAACTAACTCCATATTTATACTTTGGCGTTAGACGCGTCTAGCGCCAAAGTCCATGGAGTTTGCGTCATTTTTTTGCGTGGACACCCACTTTGCGTTAATGAGATGCAAGGTAGGCGTTCCCGTCTAAAAAATTGACTCCGAGGCATGTGCGCCGTATTTACACTCCCGGGCAAAATTCACGCCCGGGAGTGGGCGGGTCAAAAAAAATGACGTCCGGCTGCTTTTGTGCCGTTTTTAGTGCCTGGAAAAGGCAGGCGTTAAGGGACCTGTGGGCTCTGAAGGAGCCCAGAGGTGCCCTCCCATGCCCCCAGGGACACCCCCTGTCACCCTTGCCCACCCCAGGAGGACACCCAAGGCTGGAGGGACCCATCCCAGGGACATTAAGGTAAGTTCAGGTAAGTCATTTTTTTTTTTTTTGTGGCATAGGGGGGCCTGATTTGTGCCCCTCTACATGCCACTATGCCCAATGACCATGCCCAGGGGACAGAAGTCCCCTGGGCATGGCCATTGGGCAAGGGGGCATGACTCCTGTCTTTGCTAAGACAGGAGTCATTTCTATGGAGGTTGGGAGTCGTAAAAAATGGCGCAAATCGGGTTGAGGCGAAAAATTTGCCTCAGCCTGACTTGCCCCATTTTTTGGTGCCCAAGCTCCATATCCCCCTACGCCGGCGCTGCCTGGTGTACGTCGTTTTTTTCCACGCACACCAGGCAGCGCCGGCGGCTAACGCCGGCTAACGTCATTGATTAAATACGGCACCCGCATGGCGCTTCAGAATGGCGTTAGCCGGCGCTAATTTTTTTCACGCAAAACTGCGTTAGCGCAGTTTTGCGTCAAAAAGTATAAATATGTCCCTGAGTATTTTTTTTTATGTGTAAGTACTGTGTGACTACAGTGGTACTGGATGAGCTTTGCATGTCTCCTAGATAAGCCTTGGCTGCTCAGCTACAGCTATCCCTATGCAGTTTGGCATCTAGACACTGACTACATTTCACTAATAAGGGATACCTAGACCTGGTATAAGGTGTAGGTACCTTTGGTACTCACTACAAACCAGGCCAGCCTCCTACATTCATTCCAAACTTCTTGAGGGCTACAAATAATTAAAAAAATAAAGTTTTACAGACATACAAGTAAATAATGAAACGCAATCACAAAGGAAAATATCTGATAATAACTGGCTTGACGAATTACATGACAAACACCTATTTGAGCTCAAACCATTTATATAATTACTTGCAAATAAATTTCATCGATGTTCATCATAATCTTTCTACAATAGACCATCCAATTATTTTTCATCTTGATCTGGAGAACGAGATTTTAATGTATCTATTATTTAAAATTATCAATGTTGACATCTGCATCATACATTTCAGCACATGTGACATTTCAAAAAAAGGATATATGGGGGGAGGGTCGCCACACACCCTGAACTCCTATACCAGAAGTCTTCAATCTGTGGGAGCCACCCCGTTGGGAGCCCATGGCTGTATTTCAGCAGGGGCACAAATGTGTCTTCAATTAAATGTAAATGCACATGGCCTGGAAGTGTGAGGTGTTACAGGCTGTCCTAATTTACAAAAATTGTGTATGAACTGAGATCCTGAGTGCCTTGAGACAGGGTCTGTACTCGGGGTAAGAGCCATGGCTAAAAAGAACCAAGGCCCTTATTTAATGAAAGTTAAAGCTGCCTTTGTACCATTATTGTTTATGCAAAAGTGGCGCAAACCTAGCACTATATTTATATTTTGTCGCTAGATCAGTCTAGCGACAAAATTCTACACTTTGCGTCATTTTTTCGGAGCGTCACCTAACCTTGCATCGTTTAACAACAATGATATGCAAGGTAAGCGTTCTTTCCCAAAAAATGACACTAGCCTGCTAGCGCCATATTTACAACCCAAAGCAAAAATGACGCAGGCAAAGGACCCAGTCTAAAAAAAATGAGGTTAAGTTCGATTAGCATCAAAATTTTAACAACTGGTCGGACTAGGCATTAAAGTGAGGTCCACACACTACTACTTAAGGGAAACTCACAAGAGGAGCAATGGAAAACATGGACAAGTTTCAGCTACAGCTCAGCACTTGCCGAAGACGACAGCGATGAAAAGTGCTACCAGCACCACTGCAGCAACCCCAAATATCACCATAGCAGTCACAAAGGCAGGGCAGAAGGCGGAAAAGGACATTTCACCAGCAGACAACCATCCTTGCCCTCAGGGAAGAAGATGTGATCAGACTCTTCCGTCTGAAGTGGGAGTCTTTTGTACGCCTGCTGGCATCAGGATCTTTCCAGACTACTGCAGCACATATGGGTTGTATCTCCCAGGCAACCTTCTCTGCCTTCCTTCTGTAGGTCCTGACACCATCATCCGCCTCACACCTGACTACATCCAGTTTCCCAACACCCAGCAACTGCAGTGGGAAAACAAGCAAGATTTATATCAAATATCTGGGTTTCCGCATGTGCTGAGTACAATGGCTTGCACCCATGTCCAAATTGTGTCACCTGCTGCTACTGAACACCTCTATAGAAACCCCAAACGTACCCACTCCATCAATCTGCAGACCATTGTGGACCACTGTGAGATTTTCACCAACATCTTACTAAAATATTCTGCCAGTTTCCATGATGCCTCCACATTCCGGCACTCTACCATGAACTAGAGGCCCCAGAATGGTCAATATGGCAATGGGCTACTCGTAGGAGAGCCTCCATACTAATCGGTACACATACAACACCCCAAACTTGTGGGACAAACAATATATACACCAAACTAAACACATATGGACAGGGGAACACAGATGTTCAGACAACAACACATATGCCACATGCCACACTACACCACATTCAATGCACATCACTCACACATACACCCATATGTACAAGTTCCTGGCACCACCTGACTGAAACACTACGTAAAGGACAGGTGGAGTTATGTCCCCGTTGCATACAAAAGCTAGGCCCAAACCACTACTAGTGTCCACAGGTTGACAACAAAATACAGATCCCTCACACATAACAATTACCAAGTAATAGCTCAGATGTGTGAATTGAATTGGCCATGCCAACATAAAACAATTCACATGTAGGCACTGCCCAACATTTATCATGGTGTAGAAACCTCAGGCAGCACCAATATCAAATGCTATCTGAGTGATGCCATCATCATCTACATATCACCAAAACATACCAGACATACCCATTGTGTTAACCTTTTTCTTCTCTGGTGCATAGTGCGGCACACATAGAAATACCACATCACCAGCTATGAAAGATCATGTACAGAAATGGACACCTCTGAGCACATCAGCAATCATACCCGGTAATCCCACATCTCCCTACCATGATAAAAGGGTAACAACAGTGGACTGTGGCAGCTGGACTACTGACAATGTACTGGGAGAGACCAGAAATGCATGTGAATGAGGAGACATGGGACTTAGCAGGACCGGTCCACGATGCAGGGCACTGCAGAAAACCACATTGAGCCCTGTCCTGTCACATAGGTGTCTGAACACTCTTGCATACATCACAAAACATACCATACAACTGGGCCATACTATACATATGAACCTTGTGCACATACATATGCCAGCCAGCTATAGGCACCAATAACGCTTTGTGCAAAAGAGGTAGTCCAAGGGCAAAGGGGTGGGATTCACGTGCAACACACAGGGCCCAACACCTGTTTCATGGCAACCAGCACACAAAATAGGTACAAATTCTCAGAACATCACTCTTCTGCAGATCTAAAGTGAAGGGACTAAGGGCCACATGTCAGGAAAGTGGTGCAGCATCTACAGAAGCGCCACTGTAATTATGCTCCTTTGTGACCACCTCCATGGCGCAAAGTAGGTGCAATACTGTCAAGATAATGAATGCCAGTGATGGACTCTGTAGGAGTAGATAAAACATCTCTGAACAAATCCTACTCAGTACATAGGGGCCCATTTAAATCAATGATGTGCCCCCTTCTAATGCCGGCTCTGTTCAGGTGTGAAAAGTATCTGCTAAAAATGATGCATTGGAACCTTGGAGATTCCTCTGTTCCAATTTGTCTAGTCCTCCTAATGTGGGAATGCCCTTGTATACATGATGCCTGTCCCAGGCATAATCTGCCACAAAAGGTCACTTAAGCCCATATTTATACCTTTTTACCGCGCATTTGTGCCACTTTTTGATGCAAAAACGGCACAAACTTTCAAAATATAATTGTATTTTACAAGTTTGCGCCATTTTTGCCTCAAAAAATGACGCAAATGCAGTGCTACAAAAGTATAAATATGGGCCTTAGTGTCGCATTCCATGCGTAGTGCCCTGTGGAAACATGGCCCCCTGAGTATGGCCTTGTAGGGCTACTATAGCCAGTGCAGCGCCACTTTCCTTGTGCCTCTTAACACTCCCTACCGCCACCATGTGAGCGCTGTATTTAAGATACGGCGCACCTTGACAGAGGTTAGGGGGCAATTGCATCATAATTTTTTACGCTATTTATTAGTTCAATGTGTCAAATCAAAACCAGCCAACGCATTTCGTTCACCATCTGTGAACTTCATCAGGGCTATAAAATAGACATATAAAGAATGTACAAAAATACTTACATACAATGCAAACATATCACCATATTCGACTTTAAGTTAAAAAGACACACTCACATTTAACATCCCCATATTATAACAACAACAAACATAAAAAGGTACCTATAAACCACATCATAGTATGAAATCCATACAGCAAGTAAATACCTGAAAGATATAGACTATGGGTCCCCTATGAGTCACTTATTCCGTATACAAGTTACATTTAAATTCTAGGTGCAAATTAATGACTATGCTAATAGAATGGAGAGAACAATTGCCTAATGCCATGATCAAAATGTATATTGTCCAGCAGAAAGTACTCAAACATATTATAACGCATTTTATATTTACCATGTAAGAGAAAAAACAAAATGTGATTTAAAGACAAAAATAAAAAGATCCCTAAAAGAGTTATGCAATAAGGTCACAGGGCTCAAGTCATTAAATTGAATGGCCACTACCATTTAAAATGACAAAAGAGCATGAAATAGCAAGGAAGATTTGAAAGGTGTTTGAACTTGTCTCATCAGACACTACCATTTGTGAATCTTTCATAAAATTTGAAGTACTAATTATAAGCATAAATTATTATGCATTCATTAAAGCACCACTGCAATCACACATGTGATTCAAGTAGTCTGCCTTTTTTAGATTCAAGGCACTAAAGTCCTATGGCTACAGCCATCCAAAGGAACCTCAATCCTGTTATATTGTTGGAAACATTTTTCCACTTTGATGTAATTGTAAATAGTGCACACAAAGTGGTGCATACATAGACCCCCACTTCAATTTAACCCGTAATTCACATAGTCTGCATATTCTACCTGCAGGGCGCTCTAATCGCATGGCTGCAGCCGACTAAATTAACACCAATGATGATACATTGTTTCACACTATTCACAACCTCACCTGGCTGCAACTGTAAACAGTTATAATTATCACAACCATAAAGTATCCGTTTACCAGTTCACCAAAAGCTCACTTAAAAATATCATGGAGAATTAGCCTTTTCGCTAATGTGTACATCCTCAAACCGCTTCTAAACGTGGAGCACTCAGGTCAAATAGCTCAGCCATTATTCTAAGCAACAAAACAACTGGGGAGTTCTCCGTATTGCTCGGGATCATTAAATTAAGCGTTCCCATTCATGAACATTCTAAAAATGTCCAAAACCCGATCTCAGTAACAGCAACTTACGAGTCAATGTTATATATCTCGACTCACCATTGTAATACGATCGTGAATCACGCAGCCATAATAAGTCGTCAGGTTTTGGACATGTTTAGAATGTTTATGAACGAGTACGGAGAACTCTCCAGTTGTTTTTTTGCTTAGAATAATGGCTGCCGCTATTTGACCTGAGCCACTTTCTTAGTGTATTGTTAGTATTCCCCTAGGCCATTTCTAAATAATGGGATTTTCACTAATTGCACTGTTTTCTAACTGTTTTTATGCCTATATCTGCATACTAATGTGTATAATTTGTGTATTACTTACCTCCTAAGGGAGTATAGACTCTTTGGTGTTTTTATATTTGTGTCACCAAAATAAAGTACCTTTATTTTTGTAACACTTTCATGGGTGTGAGTACTGTGTGACGACTGTGGTATTGCAAAACCTTTGCATGTCTCCTAGATAAGCCTTGGCAGCTCATCCACAGCTACCTCTAGAGAGCCTGGCTTCCAGACACTTCCTATATTTCACTAATAAGGGATAACTGGACCTAGTATGAGGTGTAAGTACCTTAGGTACCCATTACAAACTAGGCCAGCCTCCTACAGTCACTCTCTCCATGGAGAAGGGATTCATAAACCTAGCCAAGGAAATGTGCCATGGTTAAAGCCACCCTAAAAAATCTTAGGGGGTCATTACAACCTCGGCGGTCTTTTAACAAGACCTCCGAGGGACCACCGTGATGAAGACCGCCAGTAGTGGCGGTTTGCAGCTTGGCGTATTATAACTATTGGTTGCCCTCCGTCGTTTTTCCGACGGAGAGCCGCCAACAGCCATACTGACGGGCGGCGGGGAAGTGGAGGTTGCTCCACCTCCACCGCCACGCCAACAGAATACCGCCCAGCGAATCACGTCCTGTGATTCGGCACAGCGGTGTTCTGTTGGCGGTGTGGTGTCGGCAGAGCTGACCCCATGGCTCCCGTCCCCTCCCGGAGGATCGATGGAACAGGTAAGTCTATCATCCGTTAGGTGAGAGGGGGGTGTTGTGTGTTGTGTGGGTGCATGGGGGTGTGCGTCTGTGTATGTAGAGGGGGTGTGTGAGTGTGTGTATGCTTGCGGGGGTGTTGCGTGTTTTGGGAATGAGTGCGTGTATGTCTGTAGGTATGTCTGTATGGATGTGTGCGTGTATGTTTGAATGTGGGTGTGCATGTCTGACTGTGTGTGTGGATGTTGGCATGTATGTCGGTGTGTGTGCGTGTATGTGTGTTGGTGGTGCATGCATGCGTGCGTGTCGGGTGTGTATGTGTAAGATAATGTTGGGGTTCGGGGTAGGGAGGGGGGTCCTGCCATCTTTGGGGGGTGGCAGAGGTGGTGGTGGGTGTAGGGGAGGGAGTCGGGTGGGGGGTGGGGGAGACACCTATCAGTGCCAGGGAAGGAATTCCCTGGCACTGATAGTGCTTACCACCATGGATTTCAATAGGATCAGCAAGTCCAGTGTTGCATGGAAAGTCCTGGACTGGCTTAGATCCTTCCTGAAGGATAGGTCCTTTCAGGTATGTGATAAGGCCTGCTCCTCTGATATTCTCCCTGTTACCTGTGGAATGCTGCAGGGTTCATATTTTAGTCCCACATTGTTTAAATTGTATCTGAAACCTCTGGCACATATCATAACTCCCTTCAGTATTTCCATTGTCTCTTATGCAGATGACACCCAGCTGATTTTCTTGCTCACCCTTAATTAGGATCCCTCTGTATCCACTCTGAAACCTTGTTTGGAGCTCATAGCCAGCTGGATGAACAAATACTGTCACAAGCTTAACAGAGTTAAAACTGAACTCCTGATCCTCATGAGTACCTCTTCTCCTCAGTGGGAGCTGGGTAGGCCAGTATGTCTTGACCTCCCTCCTACCCCCAAAACGGCTATAAAAGGTTTGGAGGTATCGCTGGATAAAACCTTCCGTATGGAAACTCAGGCCATCAAACTATCAGCCAGCTGCTTCAGAACCCTGTGCCCCAGAAGAACAATGCACAACAATGGAACATCTTCACTTCCTGGTCCACTCTGACCACAACACCTCCATCCATGGCACCCTAGTGTGCAGGCCCCCCAACCCCCACCCAGCTTTCATAGATGACATTGTAGACATCGCTACCCCCAGGCCCTGGCTCCAAGCGACTCCCGCCCCTCAGTGACCTGAATTTCCACCTCGAGGACTATGGCAGCTGATCTCTGAACCCACACACACCGCAGGACACACACTGGACCCCATCTTCACCTCAAGCAACCGGAACACCATTGATGCCATCTCCACCCCAAACTGGACTGACAACCACTGCATACACTTCAAAATCACCGCACCCAGCAGCTGCACCCGCACCCCCAGGGCCCCACACAGGAAATGGAACAAAATCATCAACTACAACTAACATCATCGCTAGCCAAATCCCTCCCTCCTCCCTTCAATGACGCCAATACAGCAGCGCGCAATCTCAATGCTTGGATCACCGAATACACCAACACTCCAGCCCCCCTCCACCTGACATCAGCCAAACACTTACCTAAGAAACCCAGCTGGTTCACCACCGAACTCCAAGAATCAAAGCATGCCTGCGGACGTTTAGAGAACAAATGGAGGAACAGCCAAACCAGTGAATACCTTGCCTCATTCAGAGCCGCTACCGCCTCCCACTGCTGAAAAATCAAGAACGCTAAGAAGGACGCACTCCAGGAGTGCATCAACTCTTCCGCACACAACTCTAAGGAACTCTTCACAATCATCAATGAGTTCATGGATCCCCCCTCCGAAGCCACCAGCATCCTCCTGTCACAGGACCTCTGCGACAAACTCGCCACCGTTTTCCACTGCAAAATCCAGGACATGTACTACAGCTTCCTCTCAGAAAATCCTGGCACAGGAACCTGTGACCGAGCCTCCCCCGCAGAACCCACCTAGACCATCCACAACTGGACCACGCTCTCCACAGAAGAAACATTCAGCATCATGAACAGCACCCACTCTGGAGGCCTCACCAGACCCCTGCCCACACCACATATACATCAGAGCCAGTGCATCCATCATCCGAGCTCTGGAACACAATCAACTGCTCAACCAACACTGGCACCTTTCCCAAGAACTGGAAACATGCCGAAATACACCCTCTGCTGAAGAAATCTTCGTCTGACACATCAGAACTAAATAATTTCCAGCCCACCTTTCTGCTATCCTACCCGGCCAAAGTACTGGAGAAAGCAATCAGCTTACAACTACGGAATTTCATCGAGGCCAACAACTCCCTGGAGAGCTCCCTGTCCAGCTTCTGCAGTAACCACAGCATGGAGACAGCCGTCCTGGCAGCCACCGATGACATCCAATTACTCCTTGACTGTGGCCACACCGCAGCGCTCATAGTCTTCGACCTCTCAGCAGCTTTTGACATGGTCTCCCACAGCTCCCTGAGCACCAGACTCCACCACATAGGAATCTGCAGAAGAACCCTGGAATGGATCCACTCCTTCCTCTCTAGGAGGATGTAGAGGGTCAGACTCCCGCCCTACAGATCCAGACCCACAGGAGACAACTGCTGAGTCCCCCAAGGATCCTCACTGAGCCCCACACTGTTCAACATATACATGGCCCCGCTCGCAGCCATCATCAGAAGCCACGGTATGAACATCTTTTCATACGCCAATGACACACAACTCCTTCCCTCACAAAGACCTGGACACTGCAAAAAAGGAACTTCCACTCATGAGTGGAAGCCGTCGCCACCTGGATGAGAGAAAGCTGCCTCGAGCTCAACTCCGACATCTTCATCGGAAACGCCACCTCAGCTTGGGACACCTCCTGGTGGCCGACATACTTCAGTACCCCCTCTGCACCGACTGAGCATGCCCGCAACCTAGGGATCATCCTCAACTTCTCCCTATCCATGACACACCAGATAAACTCAGTCGCCTCCTCCTGCTGGCACACACTGCACAAACTTCAGAAGATCTTCAGACGGATCCCAGCAGAGTGTCGCAGGACAGTCACCAACGCCACAGTCACTTCCCTCTTTGCCGGCACCTCAACTAGAAACATCAAAAAACTACAACTCATCCAGAACACCACCACCAGACTCCTTCTGGACCTCCCATGCCGAGCACACATCTCTCAACACCTGAGGACCCTCCAATGGCTACTGGTCGAGAAGCAAATCACCTTCAAGCTACTCACTCACACGTACAAGGACATACACAATGCAGGACCAGCCTACCTGAACCACCACGTCTCTTTCCACACCCCCGCCAGATCCCTCTACTCCAGCTAGATGGCACTGGCCACCATCCCTCTCATTTGCAAAACCACCACTGGAGAACGATCCTTCACCTACGTTGCAGCAAAGAGCTGGAACAACCTTCCCCTGCACCTCAGACAAAGCATGCCGCTCACCATCTTCAGGAAGAACCTCAAGACGTGGCTCTGGAGACCTTCACGGTTGAGCATCAGCGCTTTACAATTTGATTGATTGAGGTTATGTACGATTTTACCTTTGCTCCCCAGTCCACTAAAAGGCTGGGAGTCCAGGCATTGTTTGACTCCCACCAGGGCTACAGTAACTCGCTCTACCTAAGTGACCCCAAGGCAGTCATTTGAAAAGCACAACTCATGCAGAATGCTGCTGCCCGCACTCTGTTAGGGATCCCTAGGTATAAGTCAGCCAGACAAGGTTTGGTGGATTTTCATTGGCTTCCAGGTGCCCAAAGAATTTAATTCAAAGCCCCGTGCACTTCACATACAGCCTTTCATGCATGTGGGCCTCCTACCTTACGCTTGCTTGTCATCCCCAAAGGCTACTAAGATCTACCAATGCACACCTGGCCACAGTCCCCGCTATTAGAAGAGCTAGAAGGGGAGGACAGTCATTTAGAGTTAATGTGGCCAAACTCTAGAATTCCCTCCACCTGGCCATCCAATCCATGCACAATGGCTGTGGTTTCGAAAACTCCTCCTCAGGACTTGGCTTTGTAGGAACTGACTCTCTAGGTAGTACCTCTGTCCTTAGTGGAACAGTTCTCCCGACTGGCACTGGGATGCCTGCACGTTACCATGTGCTCTATTGAAAACAAATATAGAACATGTCAAATTTTAATACATGTGCATACGTATACTTATGCATTCTAATTATTGTATTATGATGTAACTGCATATAAACACATCTCATTTATAAGTTTTGTCCATATATAAGTGTAAGATGCACTTTTAACCATGTATTTCGAATGTGCCTTGAAGTTTCATATTAAGTTAGAATAGGAAAAGGGCCTGAATTGTCTGTTTCATGTATCTAACCTTCAATGTAAAGTTTTGCTCATGTTGCAAAAATCTTTATTTGAAGGTGCACCAGTGGGAGTCTATACTTAATGAAAGACATTGTGTATCTGAGATAGTGGGTTATGAGAGGATACTATGGCAAGGATGAAAGGGTGCTAACTACCTGAGAAGAAAAGACTCCTATATGTATACCATGCTCATAGACACACTCAAGGTCATCCTGATGCTTGAGTCATGGGATGAGAACTCAATGAGTGTTGCCAACTTCAACTGAGCAAGGAGAATGGAAAACTACAGGTGCTGATGGCAGAGACAACTCAAAGTTTTGGTAGGTGTAATGGGTATTCACTCAGTTAGACGAGGGCAGATTCTCATTAGCCTCTAACGAGAGCAGATTCCCCCTGAGATTTGAAGGGGTATTGACTTCTTTTTGTGTGGCATCATGCTAAGCAACACCTCTAGATCTCAGGACGTCTACTGAGGCTTCTGCTATGCTGACACTTTCCTGTATTTCCTGTGAAATAACTAAGATTTTCTTTACCATTAGTTTAGGGTATTTAGAATAATTTAGGTTCCCTAGTGATTAGCCAGGAGGACCACAATTTATACTCTGGTCATAAACTCTTGTCCCCTATCTTTTGTATTGCTGCAACTGAAGTTCTTGTATGCTGTATGCTTGCACAATTCAACCTCATTCGACACTTTACTTCACTCTTGATGATTCTGTACTCACATAGCATGCTTTTTAGATTCATTTTCAAAAGTTTGGCCCTTAATTTGTAATAAACTCTTGAACTTTCCTCTCTGGATCCAGAATTTAATGTGTGACCAAACAGGTTACACTTTTAATTGATTTAAAGCATTGATTTTAACACCCCTTAAGAAGAGAAGCAGGAATATGGGCTTGAGCATCATCAGATGGCAGCAGAGTGAGGATGGTTAGGATATTAAAGTAAGGGGAGCCAGAACCCTTCATTCTAGATTGGTTAGTTCCTAGAGCTTAGTCCCTAGTGCCCATGTCAAGAATTTGAAGGATCAGCAGATTTCTGGAGATTTAGGCGAGAGTTCTATTAGCAGCAGAGGCATATTAATAGGGTTGTGAATTGCAGTGGGTCATGTTGAGCTTGCAGTGCTTTGTGAAATTTGGATGGTGTTTTGCGGAAATGTTGTGAATGCCATGTGAATGTGGTGTTTAGTAAAAAGAAGTTGAAGTTGAAGTTGTTGTTGTGTCTGACCTGACCTAATATCCCAAGATAGTATTAAAAAGTGTAGAAGACACAATATTGTAATTGCCTGCTGTGTTTGGTGGTGCTTGTTATAAGACTTAATCCACGGACCTTTATTTTTGCATATAAATGAGGTGGTTGGTATAGTAGATCCTAATGCACAGGGTGAATCTGTACTAATATGAAAGATACAGCTGTAGTAAACTTAAATCTCTTTATTTAGATTTAATTGGGGCGCATACAGAGCCACCGCAATAGAGCATCTTCCTCCTGCTGCCTTTCCTCCTTCTTGCTGCTCTCTCCCCCGAGTTGCTAGGCTGCGCTCATTCTCTGTAATGTACCCAAGAATCCATCAGGTACATAACAGTTAAAGAGACATCCCAATGCATCTTCCCCTTAACAAAATATGACAACACTGATAATATCAACAACTAATGTACATATTTAACAATGAAACATAAAATGCACCATAACGATGGTACCTATTACATAATTGCTTCCTTTACTAACTTACATACTTCTAAAAATACATGTAAATCCAACATAAGAATTATTCTGGTATGCACAAATGCACTATACGTTATCAGTATTTGAGACATGTGAAAGCATTACACATAGGACCTCATTATGACTCTGGCAGTGAGCTATAAAGTGGCGGTCATAGCGCCAACAGGCTGGCGGTAAGTTCTGCCAAATTATGACCATGGTGGTGATAACTCCCATAGACAGCCAATGTTCCACACCAACCACCACAGTGGAAAAAACAGTCACCATGGCGGTAGCCGCCAACAGCCAGGCAGAAGAAAAAGTACCTCACACCATATTAAGACACACGAAACCTCCACCTTTTCCAGGGTGGTACCAACACCAACAAAAGCCTGGTGGAAACAGAGCTCAGAAGTGAAAGGACTATCCATTGGAGACACAGGGAAGAACAACACCGCCATGGAACCCAAACTGCAAGTTTTCCCGATTATCTTCTACGTCATTCTCCTCCTGAAACACCAATGCTGACGAAGACGACGATTGTGAGAACAGCCGCCTTGCACACAAGGCAGGGTAGGAGGAAAACAAGAGTGACACACACACACGCACCACACACACAATACACACACAACCAGCTGCACACGAAAAACAATGGCACATGACACACAGAATAATAAAACACGGACCACCTTCCTGGAGCACTGACAATGTATTAGCGTAGCAAAACCCACCACATGAACCAAATATATTTACAGATGTACATAAAGGGCCAATACCCAGTACAAAGTCAAAAGGGCACACAAGGCCACAGGGCACAGTCCAAGGCCCAACCTGTATCCTGACACATCCGGAGAGAACACTGCAGGGCCATCAATTTGCAAGTGGGAAGGCACCTCAGGGGGATGGGGGGCACCCCAGTCGAATATGGGAACTTCCCCACGGGTTCTAGAGGGGGCACTATGCCCATTGCTCTGTCCTGGGAAGTGCAAGGCCACAGTCTCTGGAATGGGTGACTTCCCCACTGGTTCTGGAGGGGGCAGCATGCCCATTGCCCTGTCCTGGGGAGTGCAAGTGCACAGTCTCTCAGGTGGGCGACTTTCCCACTGGGTCTGGAGGGGGCAGCATGCCTATTGCTCTGTCCTGGGAAGTGCAAAGCCACAGTCTCTGGAGTGGGTGACTACCCCACTGGTTCTGGAGGGGGCAGCATGCCCATTGCTCTGCCCTGGGGAGTGCAAGGCCAGTCTCTGGAGTGGGTGACTTTTGCACCGGTTCTGGAGGGGGCTCCATGCCCATTGCTCTGTCCTGGGGAGTGCAAGGCCACAGTGTCTGGAGTGGATGACTTTCCCACTGGTTCTGGAGGGGGCATCATGCCCATTGCTCTGTCCTGGGGAGTGAAAGGCTACAGTCTCTAGAGTGGGTGACTTTCCCACTGGTTCTGGAAGGGGGCAACTCGCACAGCAGCCACTGGAGTGTGGCCTACATGGCATCTGCTGGCAGTGAGGGCTGCACTGTGGTGGTGGTTGGAGGTGCCTCCTGGGCAGCCTTTGCAGGTGTTGATAGCTGCACTGTGGTGGTGGTTGGAGGTGCCTCCTTGGCAGCCTCTGCACTCTCTGATGGCTGCAAATCCACAGCTGGCGTAGGGGGCCCCGTGACAGCTGGTGGTGGTGTCAGCCTGACAGCCTCCGCTGGCATAGAGTGCTTCGTCTCCTCCTGTACTTGAGTTGTGGATCCTTTACCCTTCCTGACAGGGGTGGTTGGCCTCTTCCGCTATCTGACTAGTGGTGCAGTCTCCTGCCCCTTCTTCACAGGTGGTGCAGGCCCCTTCCTCTTCTTTCCAGATGGTTCAGGCTCCTTCCCCTTCTTCACAGTTGGTGCAGGCCCCTTCCCCTTCTTCCCTGGTGGTGCTGGCTCCTTCCCCTTCTGTGATGGAGTTGTGGTATCCTTACAACCACGAGTAGGTGGTGCTACCACTGTCCCCGTAGGCTGTTTGACTGAGGTGCTGGGCTGTGTCCTTGGTACCCTCCCCATACGGGCAGAACGAGGGGGTGGAGGGCTAGGGAAGAGGTCAAATTGGGAAAGGAAAAGCTTTTTAGGGACGATGGGGTGGGAGGAGGGAGGAGTAATGGGAGTGGAGGATGAGGGAGTGGTTTTGGAGGTGTATGTCTGCTGGACTTGGGTGCAGGTGCATGGGCAGTATGCTGATGTGAGGTGGGTGGCTGTTGGATGTGTGAATGCTTGCGTTTGTGTTCTTTAGGAGTGGGGGACAGACACAGTGGGAGAGTACAGAGGGGAAGCGTACATGGCTGTTGTGGAGGTGTCTGCCAGTGAGGTGTGTGTTCTGTTTGGTGTGGTGATGCTGGTAGTGGATGCTGATGTAGTGCATGTAGGTGTGAGTGTGGACATGACTGGGAGGGAGGTGGTGGAGGGAAAGAGGGGGAGACAGTGGAGGCAGTGGATGTTGTAGTGTCTACAACTCTATGGTGTTTGCATGAGTGCTTGTGGGATGAAGTGTGGTGCTTGTGTTTGCCTGTGCCACTCTTGTGTGTTGCCTTGTGTGCAATCTCGTCAGAATGTGTGCCTGGAATGAGTTGGGGTTGAAGAGACTGGGACTGGGAAGAGGTAGTTGGAGGGGGGACTGTAGAAACAGGGACAATGGCTGCCATCAGAGAGGAGGCCAGAGCCTGAGTCAATCTCTTTTGGGCTGCCAATCCACTGTGAATGCCCTCCAGGAATACGTTGCATTGCTGCATCTGGGATGCCAGGCACTGGATGGCATTCACAATGGTTGATTGCCCACAGAGATGGATCTCAGGAGGTCAATAGCCTCCTCACTCAGGGCAGGAAGGCTCACTGGGACAGGGACTGAGGTACCTGGGGTGAAGGAGATGGCCACTCTCCTGGGTGAGCAGGCACAGGCAACTCGCTGTGGGGCACTAGGAGGGGGGTGCTAGTATGGGGGTGGCGGCTGTACCTGCAGCTGGGGTGGTCACGGAGGTATTCGACACCGTCAGGGAGCTCCCATCTGAGGAAGTATCTGAGTCTGTGTCATCTTCTCCTGTCTCCGCCGTGGTGCTCCCCTCGCCCTCCGTCCCACTGGTTCCCTCGGGGGACTCTGCCTCCAGGGTCCTATGGGATGCAGCTCCCTCTGTTGCCGGTACCCCTGCTCCTCTGCCAGATGATGCTAATGCACACAAGGACAGGATGGCAAAACAAGAAAGGGGGGAGGCAAAGGATACACTTGGTCACTGACTGCACCAACACCACTATTGGCATGCACATCACCTTCACACACAGGGAATAGGCCTAAACAATATGCACTGCACTGCACTACCAGTGTTATGACTAGTCACCAAGGGAAGATGAGGAGCACACACCGACAACTGCCGCACACCTGGGACCCACGATGCCCTGCCTGAATGTGACTACTAACAAGCTAGGTTACCTGTATTTGCCATGCCTTAGGGGCACCCACTAACATGCAACCACCACCCGGATAGCACCCCACCAGCCACAATATGTAATGATACCCACTGTACTCACCCCCTTCTGGCTTCCCTCACACGCCCATCCAGCTCAGGGTAGGCCACCACCAGTATGCGGGCCATCAGGGGGGTCAGGGTCCAATGGCCACCCCTTCCTCATTGGGAGGCCATCCCCAGCTGGGCCTCCGTGGTCTTCCGTGCCCAGCGTCTCAGGTCCTCCCACCTTTTCTGACAGTGGGTCCTCCGCCTGCTATAGACCCCCCAGGGTGCGCACATCCTTAGCAATGGCATGCCATATTTCCTTCTTTTGATGGGCGCTGACCTGCAGAGGTAATACAGACAGGAGAACTACATTAAACTAACAGTCCAGCCTGTCACATATATGGCCCACCATACCCTATTCCGTCACCATTGACACACACATTGGCCAGCCCACAACATGTACACCGCCAACAGACAATCCAAGCACCCCCCACCCTTACACGATGCCTTCACACACATCTCCATGCATCCATGCCACATGCATCATGCCCAAAGTGTACTCACCTGTTGGTGTGGAGGCCCATACAGCAGTCCATACTAGGGTAGGACCCCATCCACCAGTCACTCCAACCCCTCTGAAATGATGGCTGGGGCCCTTTCCCCGGTCACACGGGCCATGGTAGGTTCCAGACACAGGTCACAGCAGCACACAGAGTGCAGGTCTTCTCCTCTTGAAGGTCAGAAAACAAGTGAGGATTGACATAGAACATGGCGGTCATGTCCGCAGCAGTGTACACCGTCAATGCCGGCGTACATCCCCATTGGTCACTGTACTCCATAGGGCCCAAAATTATCCAATGAGGAATTGCATGGCGGTGCATGGCCGCCTACCGCCGCGACGCCCAACAGCAGCGGAATTACCTCACTTTCACCTGTCCCTCCATACAGGACAAGTGATCCCATTTCGGGGGGGACAGGCCTATCGACAATTGCAGTGTCACAGGTTAACTAGACACATACTTCAAAATTTACACTGCCCCAATACATAAGTTGACCATGTGGACTACTGTTGTAGTTTAGTTGTTGAAATTGTGACAGCCTACTCTTCCCTTAGATACCTACCACTGTGGATGAATAGGAGGTGGAGACATACCCCATGTAAAGACCTCTTGTGAACTTAGCTACACTGTAGGACAGGCACATTATCCTCACCTATAGACTGGACAGGGCCACAATCACAGAGCTGTGGGCCCAGTTGGAGCCTGACCTGATCTCATCTATCCTTCATCCGATGGGATCACCCCTCTTGTGCAAGTGCTATCAGTGCTCCATTTCCTGGTGACAGGTTCTTTTCAAGTGACAGTGGGCTTGGCAGCAGGAATTTCACAGACAGTGTTCTCAATTGTGCTGGTTAGAATGTTGTCTGCCCTGGTAAAACACATGTGCAGCTACATAGCTTTCCCCCAGGTGGAAGATTTGGCAACTGTGAAGACCGGATTTTATGCAATGGGACATATTCCCAATATTAAAGGGGAGATTGACAGGACACATATTGCATTTGTCCCGTCCCCCCCACCAGAATGAACAGGTGTACAGGAATTGCGAGAGTTTCCACTCCATGAATGTGCAGATGGTGTGCCTGGCGGACTAGTACATATCCCATGTCAATGCTAAGTATCCTGGGTCAGTGCTTGATGCCTTTGTCCTGAGGAATAGCAGCATCCCAAATGTAATGGGCCAACTACAGAGGCACAGGGTGCGGCTAATTGGTGAGCCGTGGTCCCCACCCACTGTATGTTAGTGTAGGCCTCTGGTGTTAACCTCATAGGATAGTGTGTGGCTAAATGTTGTCCCTCAATACCTGCAGGTGACTCTGGCTACCCAAACCTATTGTGGCTGCTGACCCCTGTAAGGAATGCCAGGGCAAGGGCTGAAGAACATTATAATGAGGCAAATGGGTGAACCAGGAGGATCATCAAGAGAACCTCAGGAAGGCCAGGTTCAGGTGCCTCCATCTGACAGGTGGATCCCTGTGCTACTCACCACAGAAGGTCTGCCAGATAGTCGTGGCATGCTGCATGTTGCACAACCTGGCCCTGAGACGCCATGTACCTTTTCTGGAGGAGGAGGAGACCGGAGATGCTCTTATGGCTGCAGTAGACCCTGATGACAGTGAGGATGAAGCGGCTGAGGATGAGGACAACATAACATCAGTTATCCTTCAGTACTTCCAATGATACCCAGGTGAGACAGCACAACTTGACATTTCTATGACTATTGGTGTATTCTGTGTGGCTGTGTGATGATGGCATTCACTTCCTTTTTACCTCTAGTTACTGTCACCTATGGTTTGTCATTTTACAGATGTTGGTGCTATAACAACTGTGTACTGAGGTGCTGACTACAGCCAGCTACAGGACATTATTTCTATGCTCTCACAATATGTAGTTCATTTGCAATGGATGTAGCTGTTTCGATAAATACACATTTTCAATACATTAAATACTAGTAGTGGAGTTTTGTTTATTGTACTGCTAAGTAGTTGAGTAGAAAGAGCAATGGAATGAAGTGATGATTGCGGAAAGTCCGGGGTATTGTTCCAGTCTGTTTGTAGCACAGATGCAGTGTCCAAGTGTCCATAGGAAGGGGAACAAAGGCAGTTCAAGGTGACAGTGTGGCACACAAGGGGGACAATCAGGAGAGTCTCATTTCCTGGCAGTGGCCTTGGCAAGTGTCTCTGGCTTCTGTCTGGGTCGCAGGAAATGTTCTGCAAGGGGAGTGATGCTGGTGGTCTCTGGGTCCTGTGGCGGTACCTCCTGGCCACTAGCGGCAGTGGAAGTGGAGGGCTGTTCAGTTGACTGGCTACTGGTAGTGTGCTGCTGCCTCCCTCATGATGTTGGCCATGTCTGCCAGCAACCTTGCTATGGAGATCAAGGTGGTGATGATGGCCTGCAAGTCCTCCCTGATCCCCTCATACTGTCCCTCCTGCAGCCACCTGTTCTCCTGCATGTTGTCAAGGATCTGGCCCATCGTATCCTGGGAATTTTGGTAGGCTCCCAGGGTCTCAGAGAGTGCCTCCTGGAGAGTAGGGTTCCCTGTTGCTGTCCTCCTCCTGGCGCACAGCAGTCGTCCCAGTGTCCCTGTTGCCCTGTGCACCTGTTCCCTGAACGGTGTGCCCAATGCCACTGACCTCAGGTTCCTGATTGTCTTGGGGTCGAGGTGTGGCCTGGGGCCCCTGTGCAGGTGGGCACACTCCTGATTGATGTGTCCTGGGGACAAAGGTGTGGGTACGCTGGGTGGGCGATTTGGTGTTGAATCCTGATGGGGGATGCTCTGTGGTGGACTGTGATTGTGCTTGGGTGACCAGCTATCCAATGGTCCCTGATGGGCCAGGTAGGTCCTCAAAATCCTGAAGTCAAGAGTTACTGTCTTCACTGGGGGCCTTTTCTGTTGGGGGACTGGATAGTGGTGGCACCTCCTCTCCACTGACATTGGCTGGGGTACCTGTGGGGATGTAAATGATGTATAATGCTTCATCTGTATAACATTAGTACATCCCTGGCTTCCACTTTATCGTTGGTGTTGGCCTGCCACCATTTGCTTGTGTATGGTGATGTATTGTGGTTATGTTAGTTTCCCTATGCTGTGCATGCTTTTGTAATGGGTGTCCAAGCAGGGCTTGGAGGGGTGTCCATGCATTGGTATGGCATGCAGGGCTTGGCATTGGGGTTAGTGAGATGTATAGGTGAAGTGTGTGGGATGTAGTGGAGCGATGGGAGTGAGGTTGAGGGTGTGAGATAGCATGCAGATATGGGCGGGGGCGATAGGTTGTAAATGTTGACTTACCAGTGTCCAGTCCTCTGGCTACTAGAGGTGGGGTTCCACCACCAGTCCTCTGTATGGCGAGCTGGTGACTTGCTGCTATGGAACGTACCTTCCCCCGTAGGTCGTTCTACCTCTTCCTGATGTCGTCCCTTGTTCTTGGGTGCTGTCCCACGGCGTTCACCCTGTCGACAATTCTCCGCCATAGCTCCATCTTCCTTGCAATGGATATCTGCCTTACCTGTGCTCCAAACAGCTATGGCTCTACCCTGACAATTTGCTCCATCATGACCCTTAACTCGTCCTTAGTGAAACGGGGTGCCTTTGTGGTGCCATGGGTGTTGTGTGGTGTGTGTTGGTGAGAGTGTGTTGAGTAATGTAGTGCGGTGTGTGATGTGGAATGCGTGAGGGATGTATGGGTGTGAGTGTTGCGTGTGTCTAGTTGTCTCTGTGCTCTTCTTCTCAGTCTCCTGGTAGCAATTGCTGTTCGTGAGGGGTTGTGGGTAATGTGTGTGTGTGTTTTATAGTCCTGTGAGTGTGTGGGTGTGGTGTGTGTATAAGTTCAGGTGTGTTTCTTTGGTTTTGGCCAATGTAGTGTTGTTTTCGCGGCGGTATGTACTGCCAATGGTTTACTGCCGTTGAATGTACGCCGTGATTTGTGGGTCATACTGTGGTGGGCATTGTTTAGTTGGTGTAATGGTATAGGTGTTGGTGCCGCCACTTTATCACTGACCTTTGGTCTGGCGGATTTGTGTATGTGGCAGTATTCTGTCGGATTGGAGTGTGTGTGTCTTAATATGGCAAACGGATATCTGACACCGTGGTGGTATGTTGGCGGCCATCAGCGTGCCAGTAAGCGGTATTTACCGTCAGGGTCATAATGAGAGCCATAGTCTTTGACATACGTAGGCTTTTTTCTTATGTGGAACTCCTTGTGCAAAAAATGTGTTTCAAGATTATGACTGGTTTCTATCCCATTTCCCAAATCAGTATTTTGTTGATTTGTTCCTGCCTCTGCAGAGTTCCAATTACACTTCGCCAATCTTGACATACTCCATACTTCTCCATTTTCCAATGACACAACATTTTTCTTGAGTTCTTTGATTATAAATAGTCCTATGAATTTAGCCTCTCCTTTAGATGACCACCTAGTTTTTTTCACAAATACTAATACTAATTCCCCTGGCTTCCAGTTCCTGGAAACAGCACCATGTTCATTATTAAATAATTTTTTATACCCCCTTTGGTTTGGTGAATAACAACTGCACTCCTGTCGAAAGTTGTTTCTTCATTCTTCCATTCCAATCATTTAGGGTTCAGTTTGTATCCTGCCATCCATCCTCTCATGTAAGATTCATTTGTTATGATGTTTTGAGTTGTGCAATGTGCCCATAACTTTTCTCTCAGAATCTTTTTGAGAGTTCCTCTATTTGTTATGGCTAGCTGAGCACAATTCCTTACAAATCAATTCATCTTCTCAATTAGGCCAATGGCTTGAGGGGCATACAATTCTGTGCATTGGTGCTCAATTGTTAGCTACTGTAGGAACTCTTTCATTTCATCAGAAACTAATTGGATACCATTATCTTTAACAATTATTTTAAGAACTCCCTTGCAAACAAACACCTCCTTAAAAAATTCTACAACAGTTTTTGTAGTAACTGAACTAGTGCAGCAAGCAGACACCCATTTAATGTATAATCTACAAGTACAGTCACATACCTTTGATTGATATTTAGAAAGTTAAAGGGGCCCACAATATCTAGACTTAGGGTTCATCAGGTATCTCTATTGGAGATGAGGGTGCTATTCTCACCACTTTAGTTGTGTCACTGTTTGTACACAACCAACAATCCCTCACTAAATGTTCAACTTCCTTATCAAGGCCTGGCCACCAGTATGTTTATCCTATTCTTGTCTTTGTGTGATTCCTACCTGAAAGTCTCTCAAGGGCCAAATTAATTACTTTCCCTCTTACCCCTTCTGATGGAATTACAAAATCTCCTCTAAAAATCTGAGTATCAGTCACACTAAGTTCATCTCTCACTCCCAAGAATTTTTGTAATTATGCAGCCAAAATTTTCCATTCAAGCCAACATCCAACTACCATGTATTTTGCTTTTGCCAAATTGGTATCTTTCTCATTTTCCTTGGCCCACTCCTCCTGACATAAAGCTGATTCCATCACCCACATCACTGGAACTTTCATTTCAGTATCACCATTTCCTTCAACTGGCAGTCTGGATAGACAGTCTGCTGTCGCATTTCTAAGTCCCTGTACGTTCTCAATTTTAAAATTTAACTCTACTACACTCTCCACCCACCTTTTAATTCTGGGAGTAGTTCTTTCTGACCCTTTGCATGTAAATATCTTTAGTAATGGCTTGTGGTCAGACCTTAGAATAAAAGGTAGACCCCACAGAAAATGTTTTAAATGATGGATAGCCCATACACACTCCAGTGCCGCCCATTCAATGACAGAGTATTTTTCTTCTGCCTAGTCAAAGAACAGGAGGCATATGCTATCACTTTTTCCTCACCATTGTCAATTTGCATCAACACTGCTCTCAGATCCTTAAGGCTAGTATCTGTGGTAACAACTGATATTTCTGGTTACATCAAAATGATTTAAATTAGGCATGTTCCCAATTACTTCTTTAACATTTCTGATTGCCTCCTCACATTCATCAGACCACACAAATGTGTTTCCTTTTTTAAGTAACATCCTTAAGGGCATGACAATGCTGGTAAAACCTCAAACAAACTTTGAATAATATTCTGCCAACCTTGGGAGGAAACAAACACCTTCCTTGTGGGCAGGGAAGGGTGCTTTCAGTCAATCAATCATAATACCTGTAATGCATGACTGGTCACCTGCTAGGGTCTCAAGGTGCTTGAGGGGTGGAAATAAGTGAGAGGCCATCAAAGAACAGGGGGGATCAGGTGAAAAGCCAAGTTTTGAGGTCCTTTCTGAATTGCGATAGGGTGGGAGATCTTCTGAGGTGGATGGGAAGGAAGTTCCAGGTCTTTGATGATGGATTCCATCAAACTCATTTTGGGTTTTATGCCTTCTCCTGAAAAAATGTGTCCTAAATACGTCACTATGTTTACTCTGAAATAGCAATCCTCCCGTTTTACTGTGAGTCCACTGTTTATTAAACTTGTTAGTACTTTCCTTAAGATGACATCAAGAGTTGTTCTATCTTCACCATATAGAAGAGTGTCATGTGAACAAACAGTAAATCTTCTACACCATCAAGAACCTTCTTCATTAGTCTTTGAAAACATACAGCTGCTGACGCTAGGCCAAAAGGTAGTCTTTTTAACCTGAAAGCCCCTAGTGGTGTTACAAAAGATGTGAAATGTTGAGGATCTTTATGTAGCATCACTTGGTTGTATGCTGCTGTGAAAGGTCCATAACACTGAAAATGTTCGCACCATTAAGCATGGTTGACGTTTCTGCTATATTAGGCAATGGTTGACTATCTACCCATACGCATTTGTTTAAGTCTCTCGAGTCAACGCACATTCTTATCTTAGTGATGTTGTATTTTGGTACCAACACCACTGGGGCTAAGCATTCTGATGATGAAATTTCTTCTATAACTACTAGGTTTTTGAGCTTGTTTAACTCTTGTTCTAAAAGATTTAACATGAGGTTCTGTACTTTTCTTACCTTATGAACTACAGATTTGACTCAATTTTTAAGATTTTTATTTTTTTTCAGAGTTCTTGAGTAATCCTAGTTTATCACTGAATACATCAGGAAACTCTTTTACTATATCCTCTCCATCACATACATTTTCTATAAGCATGACTTGATCAGTGGCATTGGGGTTAAGGATAATAGCAAAGTTCTTCTGGTGTCGCCAGCCTAACAAGTTGTCACCTCTTTTGGCAACATAAACTTTTCCTAGTGTTTCGCATTCCTTAAAATGGAATTTCATTACAGTATATCCAATGAAGTCAATTTTGATTCTTCCATATCCTCCCGGGGTAAGATCAGGTTCTTTCATTTCTATATTTTCTTTTCCAAATATACTTTCCCAGTTTGTATCTCCTAATATATTATAAGGTGATTCTGAGTCTGCCAGGACCGTGACTTCCTTGCCATTAACTGTAATTTGACATTCAGGCATTTTTATGCGACCCACATCCACATCATCATTGTCATTTCGTATTTCATTTATTGAGTCTTGCGATATATATATATAATATAGTATGTTGATGAATATCTAGTTGACCTTAAATGTTGTTTACTTTAGTATTTTTGCAGACTTTTATATGTCCTTTTTTTCTACAAACTTTACATGTTAAATTTCTAGCAAAACTAGTAGGATTATTCGATAAATGATTTGGGTTGCCACATCTGTAACATTTCAATTTGAAATTGTCTTTGGAATCCTTTATCACTTTTCCTTTGTTTTTTCCATTGCTCAGGGTATTTTGGTGAATGTTGTTCCAGAATATTTGTTTATAACCGTCCTCTTCTACTTCCACTATGTAATTTATGGGTTTTCCCGCATTTCTTTACCCAGACTGTGATGTGCTCCATTTCTTCTACAATGCCAAAGGATTCTTTCAAAGTTGGATATTTAGCAAGCAATTTTCCTTGGACTCTCCGGTTATTAGTGCAATGTACTAATTGATCTCTGATCAGTGAGTCAGTTAAATCTCCAAAATCACATGTACGTGCGAAACCTTTACGTGATGCTATGTAATTTCCAACTTTTTCTGTTTTGCCTTGAATTCTAGAAAATAATTTATGCCTCTCCATGACTATATTTATTTTTGGTCCAAAATGTTTCATTTAACATTAGCATAGACATTTCAAAAATGTCTCTGGGTTCCCCTTCTGTGGTTCCTATTGGAATTTCCTCAAGACATCCATATAAATTACGACCTTCAATCCTTAGATTGAGTAGTGGTAGACCTTATTTCTTGCTCGGGAGAATTTTTCTTCATTTATTGCAATTATGTAGGAGTCGAGCATTTTTTTCAATCTCTTCCAGGGTAATATTGGGTCTCCAGCATCTGAGAGAAATTGTGGAGGTGGTAGCATGCTTCCTGCTGCCAACTATTAAGGTAAGTAGTAATGATAAAGTGTGTAAAATAATAAATTAACAAAATAATTTAAAATAACTATGAAAATAATACATTATTTTATACTCTTCTTTTTTTGTGGTTGCTGTGCTATTCTGATAGTTTAATTGAATATGTGTATATATTTTTTTCGTCCTGTTTCTATTTCTATGCTTTTTCTGACTTCTTCCTTAATGCATGCGCTTTCCAGTGTTTTCTGGTGTGACTACAGAGCTGAGTCACGTAGAATTATTTACTTTACGCCATGGGGGGAATGATCGTTCACACGATCCCAAAATCTGTGTTCAGTCAGCGCACGCACAATTAGTATTCTGTTGGCGCGGCTAAGGTTAATGTAAGTGCTACACACGGCTGCACAGCCGATTCATGTAGGATATTTATTTTGTGCTTGTGGTACAGATGCACTCCAGACGCGCTGCTAAACGTTGCTTGCTGCACGCGCGCTGCTTGCTCTGGCAGTTTCATTTAAAAAACAACAGGCGGCTTAGAGAATAATTTGCCGTTCAGGTGAACTCTGAAGATTGTCATTATGCCATAAATTTCCTCTTTTTTTATACTAGTTGCAATAAACATCAATTTCAAATTAATTGACTCACCAGCAAGGTCGGAACACAATCAAACAAAACTGTAGTTCAATCACTAAACAAATATTCCGTTTCAGTCAGTTCACGTGTGGTTCCTGACAACAGCATCTCATCACCAATGTTAAAGGAGCTTCCAACAGCTGTAGTAAACTTAAATCTCTTTATTTGGATTTAATTGGTACTCATACACAGCCACCACAATAGAGCATCTTCCTCCTGCTGCCTATCCTCCTTCTCATTCCTCTCTCTCTCCCCTCAGTTGCTACGCTGCGCTCATTCTCTGTGATGTACCCAAGAATCCTTCAGGTACATCACAGTTAAAGAGATATCACAACAGATACCTCACAGGTTGTGGTTTTGTTCAAAGTGTTTATTTTGTTTTTTGTGTGATTGAATTCTGTCAATTCTTTAACGGAGCAGACCAAGTTTATTTGTATTGTATTTTGTTACATGAGTTTAATGCAGAGGAGAGCTTTGCATGGAGATTGTAAAGAATGGTGAGTCGTTGAAAGGAGCAAGATCAACGTCACAGTGTACCATACTGGTATTGGTCGGTTGGTGCAGTACAGCACTGATATTGGTTGTCTACATCACAAAGGATGCGCTGCGATTGGTTGTCACTGTTGAACAACAATTATAGAGTTATTTCCTGGCCTGGAACCAAACTCTATCTGTGAGTAATGATATTTGGTTGAAAAATTAATTGTTTTAAGTCCATACGAGATTTGCTTAGAGGAGACGTGCCTATACCTTGTAGAGAGGGAGAAGAGGCACCACATGAAGATACCACATGTGATTATATGGCGATAAATGTAGGGCTCCATACATGTATTTGGCTTAGTCAATGGCACAAGATCACACTAAAGGAAGGTGCATTGAGGTTGCCAAGTAATGGCACATTTAATATGAGAATTATTGAAAACTTGAGGAGTGTACTATTACTATATGAGATGAAACCACCTCCTAGGCCTGCACAGTATGAGGTGTTAAATGCTAGGGAACATGCTGCTCATGCTACAGAGAGAAAAAAAGTATCAGGCAAGAGCTTGCAAAGCAGTGCGCACATATGCTAATACTAGATAGAATGCTGAACAAAAGAGATGGCGAGCTGATATGATAGAGGGAGTTAGACTGTACCCAGCCTTAACGAGTAAAGCATTTGAGAGCGAGAAGGATAAGAAAAAGGACAAGAAAGCAAAGAATGGAAAGCAAAAAGGGACAGATGATATGAGTGACATCAATAACAGTGATTCTAGTGATAGCTTTTTGGCTATATTATTATCAGAACATCCACCTCCATATAATGAGGCCCGAGTGGAGGGAGGAGATAGGACAAATGGTGATGGAAATATTGGCTCAGCAGCTACTGCTCCAATAAATGTGAATCCTGGTTCAGGAGGATTACTTTGGTGAATGTGCATCATGAACCAATGGGAGAAGGTTCATGAATTTGCATTCCTGCTAACTCTACTATCCCAAATACTGTTGATTCTCTTATTGTCCCAGTTACTATTGGCCCTGTGGCTCCCATGTGCAAGCCCGATTTCCCAAGAAAGGCAACTTATAATTTCACTGTCCCCAGCACACCAGGTGCTTGAGGTAATGCTGTTAAGTACAGATACAAGGGCATTCACTCCCCTTGTCCCAAAAAATACATGCTCTCCGTGTGTGGTGAGTGCTGACTCAACTTTGATTAGTACAGGGTGTAGTTCCATGGGTACATCTCAGAGAATACTAACTTCTAGTAGACCCATATGGGAGCCACCTTTAAATTTCAGTGGTGGTGCCCATGGATTTTGAAATATGTCTAAGGTTCCTCTTGTGTCACAGAGTCTTAGAGCTAAGGAAATAGATGAGTGAGTGAAGGCTAATGCTATTACTCCTTCAAGTGATAGAGGAAGTTCTGAGTTGAGTCAGGGAACTAGTCAGTAATCAATGAGAGATAACCTGGTGGATGTGAATAAACTGAAGATAGAATTGGGTGAGATGGTTAGCAAAAATCCTTAACTGGCTTGCTTAGACTCTTATAAGGAAATGAGCTTGTATTGATGTGCAAGGATGTTATCAGACGTGGAGGACAAGTTTATGATCATTTTTCTGAGTTGGCACAAATATATGAGATAGACTTAAATAAGACCAAAGCTTTGCAGAAGACTTATTGTGCATGCTTTAACAAACAAGATATAGCATGTCTGAGAACATCAGGGGCGAAAATAAAAATACAAATTAGAAAGCTAATTCAAAATATTTGTAAATGGAATAAGCAAGACAAATGGGAAAGTTGATGGGCAAGAAAGATGCAACTGAAAAAACGGCAAGGAGAACAACCTTCTCTAGCAGGAGAGGCTAATATATCAAATTTCCTTTTGAAGGAAGTGCCTGGTGGAGGTTAAGTTAATGTGTCTTGGAATAGGAATGATCTTGTATCATTAAGAAATGACTTGTCAAAGCTGAGGGAAAAGCCAGTAGAGTGGTGCAAGCAAGTTGAAAGATTTGTGAAGAGTTCACATGTGTTGTTGGTTGATTTCAATACGCTTTTCGACATTGTGGTTCTTAGTGACTTATGGGCAAAATGCAGGATAGCTGTTAAATGGCCTGAATCAGAGCCATGCCGTGCATAGTTACAAAAGACCCTTTGCCAGTGGTGATGAAAAAGTATCAGCAGGTGATGACATTCAAAAAGTCAACTGTGTCGCCCCAAAATGTTGATTGGATCAAAACTGACAGAACAACCCAGGAATCTTCGAGTCAATTCATGCTTAATATGAAAGGCTGTCGCAAGCGTTCAAGCTGTATACTTGAAGGGAAACGCTTGAGCCCAAGGATATGAGACAGTTTGTATTGAGGTTTGGGACAGGATTGAAACCTGAAATTAGCATGATGGTTCAGCAGCATTTGTTGGCAGAATAAATCAGTTGATGAGATTTTAAGATAGGCAAAGAACTGCAGTTATATATAGAGATGTAACAGAAGAAGCTGAAGAAGAAGTCGATGTAGGAGGCTGGCCTGGCTTGTAGTGGGTACCAATGGTACTTACACCTAATGCCAGGTCCAGTTATCCCTTATTAGTAGAATGTAGTAGTGATCTAGCAGCTTAGGCTGATAGAGGTAGCTATAGCAGGGCAGCCAAGGCTGAACTAGGAGACATGCAAAGCTCATGCAATACCACTTATATCACATAGGTACTATATCATAAGGAAGACAATACTCATAGTTACTAAAAATAAAGGTACTTTATTTTAGTGATAATGTGCCAAAAATATCTCAGAGGATATACTCCCTTAGGAGGTAAGTAACATACACAAAATATAGACAACTAACCACTCACGTGAGTAAAACAGTCAGAAAGTAGTGCAAACACTGTAAAATACAATAGGATGCAATAGGCCTAGGGGCAACACAAACCATATACTAAGAAAGTGGAATGCGAACCACAAATGGACCCCTAGGCAAGTGTAGTGTGTAGGGGGTCGCTGGGAGTGTAAGAAAACACTAAGGGTGTAAAGGAGACGCCACCCAAGACCCTGGAAAGTAGGAGTAAAGTACTACTATTTCCCCAGAAACACACTAAAGTCGTGATAAAGGATTTTGCAAGGACCACAACAGACTGCAAAGCACTGAAGATGGATTCCTGAACCTAAAGACCTGTAAAGGAAGGGGACCAAGTTCAAGAGTCGCAAAAGTGTCCAGGGGGGCAGTAGCCCACTAAACCCCAGATGAAGGAGCAAAATGGCTGCCTCTGGTTGGAAGAAGATGCAGGTTTTGTAACAACGAAAGGAGGTAGGAAGTTCTTCTTAATGCAGAAGATGTCCCATGGTGTTCTGTAGGATGCAGAGTTGTTTCCTTGGCAAAATACCACAAACAAGCCTTGCTATCTGCAAAAGTTGCAGTTAGAGAAAAAGGGTGCTGCCCGGGCCCAGGAAGGACCAGGATGTCCCTACTTGGGAGAGGAGACAGAGGAGGCCCTCAGCAACATAGAGAGCCCATGCACAAGAAGGAAGCATTCGCAGAGGTCCTTGAACACAGGTTCAAGAAGTCTGAACATGGTGGTCATCTCAACACTGCAAAGAGAGGTCCCACGACACTGGAGATCAACTCAGGGAGCTGAGCATCGCAGGTCGGAGTGCTGGGGACCTATGCTCAGTTGTGCATGCAAGATTTCTTGAAAATGTGCACAGAAACCCTTTTAGCTGTAGATTACATGGTGCACAGGATTACTTTCTGTGGAGGGGAGGCAATGACTTACCTCCTCCATATTCACACAGTTGGACCACTGGACAGTCTGGTTCACTTGGGTCCACCACCTGTGTTCCAGGGGCCACGCTCGTCAGGACGAGAGGGGACCAGTCTAAAGGTGAAGCTGAAGTTTGGTGCCTGCTGGAGCAGGGGGAAGATTCTGTCAACCCACAGGAGATTTCTTCATGGCTTGCAGGGTGAAGGCAGGCAGCCCCCAGAGCATGCACCACCAGAAAACAGTTGAGAAAGCCGTCAGGATTAGGTGCTACAATGTCGCTGGTAGTCTTCTGGCTACTTTGTTACAGTTTTCCAAGCGTCCTGGAGCAGTCAACAGTCGATCCTTGGCAGAAGTCAAAGAGAGAACTGCAGAGGAACCCTGATGAATTCATGCAAGTCGTAATCTGAGGAAAAGCCCACTGGAGAGAGCCTAAATAGCCCTCAGAGGAGGATTGGCCTCCTAGTTGGGTATGCACCTCTCAGGAGGGGTCTCTGAAGTCACCTGCTGGCACTGGCCACTCAGAGGCCTCCAGAGTGCCCCCACACCTCTGAAAACAGGATGGCAGAGGTCTGAGACACACTGGAGGAGATCTGGGCACCACCCCCGGAGTGGTGATGGACTGGGGAGTGGTCACTCCCCTTTCCTTTGTCCAGTTTCGTGCCAGAACAGAGACTGGGGGTTCCATAAACCGGTGTAGACTGGCTTATGCAAGGAGGGCACCATCTGTGCCCTTCAAAGCATTTCCAGAGGCTGGGAGAGGCTACCCCTTCCCAGCCTTTAACAGCTATTTCCAAAGAGAGAGGGTGTAACTCTCTCTCAAAGGAAATTCTTTGTTCTGCCTTCCTGGGACTGAGCTGCCCAGAACCCAGGAGGGCAGAACCCTGTCTGTGGGGTGGCAGCAACTGTGGCTGCAGAGAAAACTCCAGAAAGCTGGTTTGGCAGTACTGAGGGTCCATAGTGGAGCCCCCAGGATGCGTGGAAATGGCTCCCCAATACCATATTTGGAATGAGGGGACAATTCCATGATCTTAGACATGTGACATGGCCATATTCAGAGTTACCATTGTGAAGCTACATATAGGTATTGACCTATATGTAGTGCACGCGTGTAATGGTGTACTTGCACTCACTAATCCAGGGAAATGGCCCTGAACAATGTGGGGGCACCTTTGGTAGTGCAAGTGTGCCCTCTCACCCATGCTAGACATATAGGTGACATATAAGTTACTTAGTGCAGTGAAAATGGCTGTGAAACAACATGTGCGTTATTTCACTCAGGCTGCAGTGGCAGCCCTGTATTAAGGTTTGTCTGAGCTCCCTATGGGTGGCAAAATAAATGATTCAGCCCATTTGGATCTCCTGGAACCCTAATTCCCTGGGTATCTAGGTACCATATACTAGAGAATAATAATGGTGTTCGAGTATGCCAATTGAAATTGGTAAATGTGGTCACTAGCCTATAGTGACAAATTTAAAGGCAGAGAGAGCATGAGCACTGAGGTTCTGATTCGCAGAGCCTCAGTGACACAGTTAAGCACTACACAGGCATACACATTTAGGCCACAAACTATGAGCACAGGGCTCCTGGCTAGCAGGATCACTGTGAGACAGGCAAATACATACTGACATACATGTAAAATTGGGGGTAACATGCCAAGAAAGATAGTACTTTCCTACACAACCCCCACAAACGAGGGACAATAAGGCTAACCTTGTCCAGTTGATTCTATATTGTCTAAGTGGAAATATCTGGAGAGTCCATATGCATTGGAGTTGGTACACCCAGGTCTATGTTCCACTGTATAGTCCATTCCCTGTAGGGAGATGGCCCACCTCAACAATTTAGGGTTTTCACCTTTCATTTGTTTAAGCCATAATAAAGGTTTGTGGTCTGTTTGAGTGAGTCCCAAAGAGGTATGGTCTCAACTTTATCAAGGCCTAGACCACAGCAAAGGCCTCCCTCTCTATGGCAGACCAAAGATTTTCTCTAGGGGTCATCGTCCTGCTGATAAAAGCAACAGGTTGATCCTGGCCTTCTGTGTTTAGCCGTGATGGGACTGCCCCTACCCCTAATTCAGAAGCATCAGTTTGAACTATGATTTTTTTTGAGTAACAAGGGCTTTTAAGGACAGGCCCAGAGCACATGGCCTGTTTGAGCTCATCAAAAGCCTTTTGACAGCTTGCTGTCCATAATACCTTTTTAGGCATCTTCTTTTGATGTGAGGTCATTAAGAGGGGCAGCTATAGTGACATAATTCTTTATGAACCTTCTGTAGTACCCAGTGAGGCCCAGGAAGGCTCTCACCTGGGTCTGGGTTGTTGGGGGAGTCCATTCCATAATGGTGTGGATCTTCCCCTGCAGTGGTGCAATCTGTTCCCCACCTACCAGGTGGCCCAGATAAACCACTTTCCCTTGCCCTATCTGGCACTATGAGGCCTTGATAGTGAGGCCTGCCTTTTGCAGGGCCTCCAAAACTTTCCACAGGTGGACCAGGTGATCGTCCCAGGTGGAGCTAAAGACAGCAATATCATCTAGATATGCTGCACTGAAGGCTTCCAGTCCTTGGAGGACTGTATTCACCAACCTCTGAAAAGTGGCAGGTGCATTTGTCAATCCAAAGGGTATAACTGTGAACTGATAATGCCCCACAATGGTTGGAAATGCTGTCTTTGGTTTTGCATCTTCTGACAACTTAATCTGCCAAAGCCCTGCAGTTAAATCAAAAGTGATTAGATACTTGGCAGAAGCCAGTGTATCCATCAGCTCATCTGCCCTGGGAATAGTGTGAGCATCAGTTTTTGTTAATTGATTGAGACCCCTATAGTCTACACAAAACCACATTTCTTTCTTTCCTTCTTTACTATGAGGTTTGGGGACAAGCACCACTGAGCTGGCCCAGGAACTTTCACAGGGTTCAATCACTCCAAGGTCTATTATTTTCTATACCTCTTGTTTGATACAGTCTCTGACATGACCAGGCTGTCTATAAATTTTACTTTTGACAGGTAAACTGTCTCCAGTGTCAATTGTGTGCTCACATCAGGTAGTTGTACCTGGAACTAGTGAAAAAGGTCAGAGAATTGTCCAGGGAGATTTATGCAGTTGCCCTTCTGCTCAGCAGTAGGACAATCTGCCAGTACAACTCCCTCCACTAAGCCATCAGCTTCAGTGGTAGAGAAAAGGTCAGGGAGAGGGTCACTCTTTTCCTCCTGCCCCTCACCTGTGGCCATGAGCAGAGTTAAGTCAGCCCTGTCATAGTAAGATTTAAGACGATTGACATGAAGCACCCTAAGGGGGATTCTGACAGTGCCCAAGCCCACCAAATAGGTGACCTCACCCTTCTTCTCCACAGTGAGATGGGGACAACTCATTTGTCCTGGAGTTATCTTGGTGCCACAGGCTCCAATACCCACACTTCTGTCCTAGTTGGTACTGTGGCAGGACAGCCTTCTGGTCGTGCCATTGCTTTTGGAGCTCTTGGCTGGCCTGAAGGTTTTTAGTGGCCTTTTTCATGTACTCAGCCATCCTTGATCTGAGGCCAAACACATAGGGGGTCATTCTGACCGCCGGGCCGTGGTCGGCGGGAGCACCGCCAACAGACTGGCGGTGCCCCACAGGGCATTCTGACCGTGGCGGTTTGGCCGCGGTCAGAAGAAGAAAACCGGCGGTCTCCCGCCGGTTTTCCGCTGCCTGACGGAATCCTCCATGGCGGCACAGCTTGCTGCGCCGCCATGGGGATTCCGACACCCCATACCGCCATCCTGTTCCTGGCGGTTCGCCCGCCAGGAACAGGATGGCGGTATGGGGTGTCGTGGGGCCCCTGGGGGCCCCTGCAGTGCCCATGCCAATGGCATGGGCACTGCAGGGGCCCCCGTAAGAGGGCCCCACAAAGAATTTCAGTGTCTGCTGTGCTGTAGCGGCCATTTGGCGGTGCCCGCCAGCCTCAGAATGAGGCCCATAGTCCACAATGTCTTGTTTGGGAGCTTTTAAAGGTTGTTCCCAACCCTCCTTCACAAGAGCAAGGGGACTTCTTATAGGGAGTCCAAAGAGGTTCTAAGGGGCTGAAGCCCACTCCTTTCTGGGGTACCTCACTATAAGCAAAAAGGAGGCATGGCAACAGGACATCCCATCTCCTCCTGAGTTTTTCAGGCAGTCCCATGATCATGCCTTAGAAAGTTTTGTTAAATCTTTTAACCAATCCATTTGTCTGTGGATGATAAGGAGTGGTGAACTTGTAGGTAACACCACACTCCTTCCACATTGCTTTGAGATATGCAGACATGAAGTTACTACCTCTGTCTGCAACCACTTCCTTAGGGAAACCCACCCTGGAAAAGATTCCCATGAGGGCTTTTGCCACTGCAGGAGCTGTAGTGGTCCTTAAGGGTATTGCTTCAGGGTACCTAGTGGCATAGTCCACTACTACTAGGATGAATCTGTTTCCTGAAGCTGTTGGAGGGTCAAGGGGGCCAACAATGTCAACTCCTACCCTCTCCAATGGCACCACAACCACTGGAAATGGAATTAAGGGGGCCTTAGGTGTGCCACCAGTCTTGCCACTGGCTTGGCAGGTCACACAGGAGGGACAGAACTCCTTGGTGTCCTCTGACATATGAGGCCAGAGAAACAATGGAACAAGTCTGTCCCATGTTTTGCTTTGGCCCAAATGCCCAGCCAAAGGAATGCCATGAGCCAAAGTGAGAAGAAACTCCCTATACTGCAAAGGGATGACCAATCTCCTGGCAGCTCCAGGTTTAGGGTCCCTTGCCTCAGTATAGAGACAGTTGTTTTCCCAATAGACTCTGTGGGTGTCAGTGACATCCCCATTTTGCTGTTTGACAGCTTGCTGTTTTAGACCCTCTAGTGTGGGACAGGTTTGCTGTGCCACACTGAGCTCTTCCCTAGCAGGCCACCCTGCACCCAAAAGCTCAGCAGTGTCAGCTACCAGCTCCTCTGGTGTCGGTTCTGCACAGGGAGAGGATTCCTTTTCCTCAAAAGGGGAATCTTCTGGCGAGGGAGGGATAGTGGGCAAGGAGTTACCCTTTCTACCCCTAGCTTTTGGGAGCACTTGGTCCATTTTTCCAGGATCCAAGTTTCCCTGTCCTCTGCTTCTGGGCCTGAGCCCTTGCGAGAGCAAAGATATGGCATGGAATGCCCAGCATAGCTGCATGAGCTTCCATCTACACGTCAGCCCAAGCTGATGTTTCCAAATAATTTCCTAGTAAGAAGTCTACAGGTAAATCAGTGGCTACCACAACTTTCTTTGGGCCAGTACCCCCCCCCCCCAGTTGAGATTCACAACAGCCATGGGGTAGCTAAGACTGTTGTTATGAGCATCAGTCACTTGGTACTGCTGACCAAGTAGGTGTTGTTCAGAGGCAACCAGTTTCTCTATCACCATGGTGACACTGGCTCCTGTGTCCCTGTAGGCCTCAACCTCAACACCACTTATTAGGGGTAGGTGCTTGTACTTACCCATATTAAGGGGACAAACAACTAAGGTGGCAAAGTCAATACCACCATCAGAGACTAAAGCAGCCTCTGTGGACTCCCTAACTAGACCAACCCCTACTACATTACAAATGGTGAACCCAGCTACACCCTTTGTCTGGGTATTTGTAGTGTTCTTCCCACCACCACTGCTATTACTAGGGGCACTAGTGGACGCAGATGGGGTTGTGGTGGTGGGAGCCTTGGTGTTTTTCTTTGGACAAGTAGAATCACTGCCCAATAGCCTTTACTTCTACATAAATAATACCATGGCTTCTTTTGAGTGTGAGAAGAGGATTTGGACCCACCTCCTCCAGAGGATTTTTGTGGGCCTGATGAAGACTCCGAAT
This sequence comes from Pleurodeles waltl, assembly GCF_031143425.1. NCBI lineage: Eukaryota > Metazoa > Chordata > Amphibia > Caudata > Salamandridae > Pleurodeles > Pleurodeles waltl. The sequence goes on from NW_027150395.1 coordinate 1,825,752, forward strand.
TATTTTTGTCTTTGTCCCCACCCTTGTCATGAGACTTACCATCCTTCTTCTTGCTATCCTTGTCACCCCCGGTATGAGCTTTTCTGCTCACCCTTGTTCTGACCCATTTATCTGCCTTCTTCTCCAATTCTTGGGGAGAGGTCAGATCTGAGTCTACCAAGTACTGATGCAACAAGTTTGACACACAATTATTCAAGATATGCTCTCATAAAATTAGATTATACAGGCTTTCATAGTCAGTCACCTTACTTCCATGTAACCATTCCTCCAAGGCCTTCACTGAACAATCTTCAAAACCTGTCCAATCTTGAGACGACTGTTTTCTGGTATCTCTGAACTTCATCCTGTATTGTTCAGTGGTTAAGGCAAATCCATCTGAGGGTGCATCCTTCAAAACTTTGTAATTGTTGGCATCACTCTCCCTGACAGTAAGGAGTCTGTCCCTACTTTTGCCAGTGAAAGATAGCCACAATATAGCAGCCCGCTGAGTTTGAGGAACCAACTGTACCATACAGGCCCTCTCAAGTGCAGAAAACCACTTGTTAATGTCATCCCCCTCCTTGTAAGGGGGGAAAATCTTATGCAGGTTTCTTGAATCTGTTTCTCTAACAGGATGACTATCAAGATTGCTGCTGTTGCTGCCACCATGGGGAACTAACCCCAACTTCCATCTTTCTCTCTCTACATCTAGGGATTCCCTGTCTAAGGCCAACTATTGCTGCTTTAGCCTCAGTATGGCCTCTTCCAACCTCACCTTTCTGAGTTCCCTGTCTAGGGTGTTATCCTCAGGGTGGGAGGTCTGGGAAGTCCCTGACACAGAGGTAATGTGAGAATGTGGAGAACTGGACCTTTCTCTGACTACCTGAACCCTAGTGGCCTTTAGGAGTAAAAGGTGTCCTACTGCTGTGCGACCCCCTCCCACTACCATCTTCACTAGATGGCCTGTTAAGTGAAAGGTCTTTGGAAGTACCCTCCCCAGAGTTCTCAGGGCCCTCCCATGAATCTATCTGGGTATCCCCTCCTCTACCTCCTGATCCTGGGTTTGACCAGTCTGACTCTGGTCACTTTCAAGGAGAAGGTTAAGAATGAGATCCTTCGTAGGGTCCTTACCAATCCCCAAACTTCTTTCTATACAGAGACCCCTCAAACTTTTAAAGTTTAGATTGTCATAAGTTGTCTTTCCAACTTTTGGAGTGGCCACTACCACAGATATGGTGAAAAGAAAGAGGTTAGGGGTAAGAGAAAAAGTTTTGAAAACTTTTAAAGAAAAGAGAAAAACTTTTTCAAACTTTTTCGAAACTTTTTAGGAAAGTTTTTAGAGGGAAAGTAAGACTGTTAAGTTTACTTGTGTAAATTTCTTAGTATTAGGTATATGATTTTCTTATGAAAAGCACCAATGACAAAGTGGTAAAGCAGTTGCAAGTACTTAACCCACCGCTGCACCACCAATGTAGGAGGTTGGCCTGGCTTGTAGTGGGTAACAATGGTACTTACACCTTATGCCAGGTCCAGTTATCCCTTTTTAGTAGAGTGTAGTAGTGTTCTAGCAGCTTAGGCTGATAGAGGTAGCTATAGCAGAGCAGCCAAGGCTGAAATAGGAGACATGCAAAGCTCATGCAATACCACTCATATCATATAGGTACCATATCATAAGAAAGACAATACTCATAGTTACAAAAAAATATAGGTACTTTATTTTAGTGACAATGTGTCAAAAATATCTCAGAGGATATACTCCCTTAGGAGGTAAGTAACATGCACAAAATATACACAACTAACCAAATCAGGTAAGTAAAATAGTCAGAAAGTACTGCAAAAACTGTAAAACACAATAGGATGCAATAGACCTAGGGGCAACACAAACCATATACTAGGAAAGTGGAATGTGAACCACAAATGGACCCCTAGGCAAGTTTAGTGTGTAGAATGTCACTGGGAGTGTAAGAAAACACTAAGGGGCATATTTATACTCCGTTTGCGCCGATTGTGCGTCAAAACATTTGACGCACAATCAGCGCAAACGTTGCCCCATATTTAAACTCTGACGCCCGAGCCCGCGGATGACAAAATTCCACAGTGTGCGTCATTTCTTGGATGCGGCAACCCGTCCTGCGTTAATGATATGCAGGGAAGGTGTTCCCGCCCAAAAAACGACGCAAACGGCCGTGCGTCGTATTTATGCTTCCGGGCAAAAATGACACACAGCCCGATTTGCGTCAAAATTTAACGCCTGGGTCAGGGCAGGCATTAAAATGGGGCAAACACACCTGTATTTAATCAGAACACATAGAACAAACAGCAGAGCAGCAGAGCAGCAGAGCAGCAACAGGGAGACATGGAGGTGATTCTTATCCAGCGTGCACGCAGACGCAGAGCCCAGCAGCAACAACAGCAGCTACCACAACACCAGCAGGGACCCCAAAGGCAGCGCAGAAGGCAGGAGAGGATATTCCGCCCAAGAACAACCCTTCAGGGCCTCAGGGAACACGACATCATACAGAGGTACCAGTTGAACTGGCAGGCCATCCAGCAGCTGCTGCGAAACATTGAACAGCAGTTGGCCCCCACTTTGGTGACACGCCGCACCATACCAACAGAAACAAAGCTGCTCGCCGTACTCCACATGCTGGCAAGTGGCTTTTTTCAAACAACTGGTGCCCTGGTAGGCGGAATATCACAACCATAATTCTCCGCATTTCTGCCAAAAGTACTGGATGCCATCATTCGACTGACACCTCGCCACATCTGCTTCCCTAACACACTGCAGAAGCAGCAGGAAACTAAACAGGGGTTCTACGCAATCAGTGGCTTCCCACATGTCCTTGGTGCAATCGACTGCATACATGTACGCCTTGTGCCACCTGCTGCGACTGAACACCTCTACCGCAACAGGAAGCACACACATTCAATCAACGTGCAGGCCATAGTCAATCACCAGGGATTGATCACCAACATTGTGGCTAAATATCCTGGGAGTGTACATGACTCATTCATCTTCCGTCACTGTACCATCAACCATCACTTGCAGGATGGACGGTATGGCAATGGACTACTTGTTGGTAAGTACAAAAACCTACTTATATACACACTGCACAGCAACCCACTAGGACACACAACACATACACCACAACAGCAACATCTAGACAGGAACATACAGAGGTCCTGACATCACAAGCCATGTTTCTTAACTCACCATTGAACCTGTCACACATCGCAAATTACTGTACAGCCTAATGTGAATACGTCAATGAGTGTGGTTGCCTAAATGTCACCTTGCAAATTGTAAGTCTCACAATGACCTTTACATTAATACATTGCCTAAGTCTAAAGGTATGGGATGTCCAGGGTACTTCCATATGAACGTGCTAACAACACTTATAAATTAAACTCTATATTGAACTATCTACTCATCCCAAGTGAAGACACAAGGACACCTGTATCACAAGTCACAATGCTATGGAGGGCACACTGCACTGAAAATCAACAAACATACTGATGACAAACGGTTAGCAGACAAACATGTGCCCAGCCAAGGTAAAAACACAATGCAGATGGTATAGCCTACAAGTATAGGATGTCACATCAGTACACAAAAGAGTCACCGACAACACAAGACAACTATTGCCATGGACGGTCTTTTCAATAATGCAAGCTACATCAACATGATCCCATTCTGTTTTTTTCTTTCAGCTGATCAGGGGTATGGCATCCAGCCATGGCTAATGACACCATTTGGGAACCCGAGTACTGCTGCAGAGCGGGCATACAACGACGCCCATAAGAGGACACGCAGCGTTGTCGAGCGGACCTTCGGCATCCTCAAGTCAAGGTTCCGCTGCCTCGACATCACTGGTGGTAGCCTACTATATTCCCCCGAGATGGTCTGTAGGATCATACTCACATGTGCAATATTGCACAACATTTGTGTCAAAAGGAACATTCCCCTCCTCGAACCAGACCCATACATGCCTGAAGACGAAGAAGAAGAGGATGCTGGCCTGCAACAGGAGGGGGAACAACCAAACACGGCTGCTGGAGTGTGTAGGCGCCAACACATTGTAAATAATTTCTTTTCATAATTATCACCATCACCACTTAATGAACTATTGTAAATAAACACTGATAACAAACACCACATCATGATTTGGACTATTCATTTCTGCCCACCTTTAGCTTGAAATATCAGAAGAAGAATGTCGTCTCATTGAGCAATAATGATATAACAATCAGGACACAGAAAAATACACTACAAATGTAATGGCCACCATACAATGGTCACATACACACACAATGTAAATGACTGACATCCTGTACAGTTCACCTTTGAAGGCCCATAGCTGAGGACCACACATATGACACACATACATGTAGGAAACATGGATCATCACAGCAGATGGCACACAACTAAAAAACCATCACTCAACTAGGGGAAAACAGGCCTCATACATCAGGCAGTTCACATGCTTATGCTTCAGGAACAGGAATGTATTACCAGACTCTTGGCAACAGTAATTCCAACTACTTACTATCTTTGCAATGACTATCTGTCACTAGAGTTACACATAAGCAGAACATACACAGCACAAGTGCTACACCTATGACAAGCATCCAGCACAGCACTACCCATCTACATGTCAGCCCTTTTCTAAAAACATTACACACACCTGTGGCTGGTCACACCCCACCTGTCTGAAGAGGTCCCTGGAATGCTGATATGTGTACACTGATATTCCCTCATCTACACACACACACTCACAAGAGTCATCCAGTGTGCCACACCCTTTTCTATGCCTACCATAGTCATAGTACCATCTCACTGCATGGAACTCAGCTCATATAATACACTGGCTTGGAGTTTTTAAGGCCTGGTATCACCTGTAGATTGATTCTCGTTTGAAAGGTACTGTAGGCTAATTTTCAGCAAATCTCATCTGACAGGACTAGTGAGACACTGATGGAGGCCACACCAGTGATCCCCTCCATGCACACCACCCAAATGTACATGCCCCGTCCCTGCTGATGCCTCCTACAGCATAGATGTTGGCATTTGGGCAATTGCATCATTAAGCATTGCTACTAATGTTGCCGTGTAACACTGTATATGGTTTCATGTGTCACCTTCAAAATAACACAGGACATACACAGTGTGAAATGTCAACTGTCTACTGCTCCCTCTGACCAGTCCTAGTCAGACCACTGATCATGTAATTTCTGAAAGAACTGGCTCCTGATTGACCCAGCATCCTGTCAGCCTGACTGGCACCTGTCCGTGGGTCACCCTAAAGATACCTGGGGTCCACCTATGGACCACACGTGCTGTCCAAAACCTCTTGTACCTCAGACACTAATTTGTCATTAGCCTCATCAATTTATACTCAAATACATAGTATTGCATCATCTGACTGTTAGTTGTATCATATTTGTGACAGTGCCCTTGAATAGCTAAATCATGGCCCTTCCGTTGTCTGGCCCTCATTAATGCCTAAACTACAAAGTGTGACAGTGTACCTGGACCATAGCATTTGATGGTGTAAGTTGCCTCCAGCCGAACCAGCAACCTCAGATAATGTCCATGAAAAGTCAACACATATGAGGACCATGACAGTTCACACGCAGAGTTACATTGTTCAAATAATAAAGATGAGTCGTGTGTGCTGAATACCAGCCATTTACTTCTGCACAGAGGCTATGATGTTGGCTGATACATTACCATCCACAGAGGCCAACTTGAGTACAAATGTTGCAAGGACACATGCCGGATCCAGACACCTGAGACATTCTCTCACTCAGCACACCAAGGTTGCCCAGTTGAAAGCCTCATTACACATCTTCAGTGACAGGGTGGGACCATCCACGTGTAGGTGACCATGTCCTCAATGACTTTTCTAAAATTTAGCTACAAACGATACTCATTAGATACACGATTAGCTGCCACTAACTCATGAGGAGACCTGGACGTTACAGTGACAACATACACCTTGACATTTGATACTGGATCAATATTGGACCACACACATGTACATGTACCATCCAATCACCAAAATGGTTGCAAGCAGCCCATCACAGTAGTGTCCCAGTTGTAACCTAGCAGGAAGAATGAAACATGCCTCTAAACCAGGTAATGCATAAAGGGCCACATACATCAACAACCTATTTGCTATCATGACATAAGGAACGTTGAGATTTTGCTATAAAATCAATGCAAAATGGTATGTCAGAATTCTCCAAAGAATCAATAGGGCATACGTCAAATGGGCAAATGGGATTACAGATTAGCAAACAGTGAATCATACCCAATTTGCTTCCATGGGCCTGCTGCCGATGGTTTAGCATTACTGAATTTGTGAAACCCTTGGATAAAGTTGCAAGTCTGGAAGAGCAAACCCCAGGGTGCTGGGGGCCTAAGTCCCCTTCTGCTGCCCCCCAAATATACATATTTTGTATGCACATGTGAAGCACACATGCATAAGGCCCTACATGTCAAAAATGAAACACATTTTAGATAAATTAACTTGTAAATAGGACATGGTAACCCCCAAAAAATGTTTAGGCGACAATTGCACTACCTAATTGGCCTTCATGCAATTTGGAATAGCTTGATTCATGTGGACACAATTTTGCTAAGGAATACATCCTGGTATCTCATTCATATTTTGAAATTAGCAATCAGCAATTACCTACATATGTGTACAATTATGAGTAATATCCATTCTGGCCAATCATTACTATTGCACTGTGAATACCTTCTATACATCCTATAAGGGACATTTGCTATAGCTAACCCCAAAGTTTATCACTTAGCACTGTTTGGTCATGACAAAATTCATTTCTCAATTGGACAAATGAAAAACATATTTGTCATAATGCGTCATATTTCCACGCATACAGCTTGTGCGTCATAATTTTTGACGCACGGGAGTGCAGATAATGCAGAGTCAAAAATATATTTCATAAATAGATATTATAATATCCTGCATAACATGGCCTCCGTTGTTTTCCATTATGCTACATATTTCCACACATACAGCCTGTGCGTCATTATTTTTGACGCACATAAGTGCAGATAATGCTGAGTCAAATATATTTTTCATAAATAGATATCATATTTTGCTGCGGCTTAATTTTCAACTCTAGAACTGTAAAATATGCCTCAAACAAATATAATATCCCAATAATGATTTTTTTTTTTACTCTGCATTATTTGCACTCCTGTGCGTCCACAAATATGACTCACAAGCTGTATGCGTGAAAATATGACGCATAGTGGAAAAAAACGGCGACCATTTTATGCAGGATGTGATGTAATAGGATATCCTGTTTACAGAATCTGTACAGTGGGTGTACTTTCACTTTCACTTTGCAGTCTCAGATTATTCTAGACTGTCTGGCTGTGTGCAAAGTGTTGTCCTGTGTATTAGTGCTTTTGTGCCCAGTGTGCCATCTCACTTGTGCTTTTTTCATCATTGTCTCGTTGTAGAATGCTGTCTGAGTCTGTGTTGTCGTAATTTGTCAAGTCCAGTGTTGTATTTATTGTCTGTGGGAGTCTGTTGTGGGTACTGTAATATAGGGGATCGTTGGGCTCTTCTTCTTAAGTTTTCTTTGTATTTCCCCACTCTACCTTTCCCCATTTCCCCCTTTTCCTTTTTTCTACTACTTTTTCCCCTTTTTCAGTGCTGACATGTCTGGTAGGCCACGGCTTTCCAGGATGGGGAGGAGGAATTGGGGGGGGGGGTTTATATGGCTTGTTTGCCATTTCCTCCCACTTATGCTGGAGGCTGGGGTAGGGTGATACAGGGGTATCACACGGAGGCCCGTAAAGTCCGGTGGGGGAAGGTGCGCCATCACTTGGTGCGTCTATATGGTAGCCAAAGGAATGACCATCAATTGAAGCACCGCTGGGCTGATCTGATCTCCAGGGAGCAAGATCTGCTGGACCACCTGGGAATCAGGATTGGTGGACATGTTGGTGAGTAGAGATCATTTAAATGTGCACAATTTAAAGGTGTGTTGTGACATGTGATGATTGTTACACAATCTGCCAGATAAGTAGCTGACTGTGTGTAATGCTAGGGAAACATACAGGGTAATTGATGCACATTGTGAAGGATGACAAATGCTAGCAGTCAGGTAGCTCATGTTTTCTACACATACCGGTTGCCCGTAGCAGAATGTAATGTAGTGCCGCCTTTGTGTCAGACAAGCGACACATTAATGATGCAATTAGGACTCTACAGGTCACAACAGCCAGTGAAATATGGATGTAGAAACATCATACCTACATATGTTGACGCTATAGCTAGACTGACATTTGTAAACCCTACATGATGCTGAAAATGAGTGCCGCCTTCACGTCAATTGAAGTTAGCAATCTTGTCCACACATATGTCACATGTGTATCTGGTTGGTGTGTAGGGAAAATGTTCTTGGAAGTGCCATGCCTTGTCGTGATAAATGTGCTCCTTCACATTAAATAGTTACATGCCTGATCTGAGCATGAACCATATTTGTTAAGGACTCAGTGCCCTCAGCTAACATTTTAGACAGGTATTTATTGTCACTTGTGCCCAAATCAGAATAGGGATGGCAGTCCAAAGGTATGGACTAGGGTACAAACATCTATATTTGGTGCCAATCACCATTGTTTGGACACATCAATGTATGAAACTGTAACAACATGAGGCATTGCCAAAGTACCTGGCCCTCTGTACCATGTACCTATCAGTCACATATGTGTTATGACCACATAGGCTGTTTGAGAGGTCAGGCAGTCCTCAAGTATCCAGCTTTTGGATGTCTCTCTTGGATGCACATGATGAGATGAATGCACACCTATATTGTTGGTGCATACTAATGGAGGTGCATCTTTGCCACCACATGACAGTCCGGGGCACTGCATGTGTGTAGTAGTGTGTGTAACTGTAGCAGGTGACTCATCCGATGTAAATGTTGCGCATGAATAATTCCATGCAGTATGAGCATATGTGAAAGTGTTTCATTACTCATGTCATATTATCACATTGTCTTTGTATTTGCAATTGTTTGTCGGATTCTGAGTATATTCTTCCTTCCATGCTTTACAGGTGGACCTGCACCGTACACAGTGGGAGAGGTGGCTCATTTTGAGGACCCCGACACCTACAGTGAGTGTTGCATGTGTGGTATTTTTTATGTTTGCTGGTGATGCGTGATGGACTACTGTGTGTTGAACAGATTGCAAGGTTTGATGCGCTGCCCAATCATTAGTCTTGTTCCATTAGTGGAATTTCAGTTATCACTTCATTTTGAGTTGACCTATGCTTATGCATTTGTCAGAATTTGGGTCTGTAGGCCATTCCTGTAGGGCCCGCTATGGGAAATGGGGTGAGTCATGTGGAATACACTAGTTAATGTAAGAGTTGCTCTGGGACTCGTCTCGGACTGAGTCTGCATGTCAGACTGACATTATCCCAGATAGCTTCTGCAAATGGCTTGTCTGAAATCTGCTGCTTCCCTAGTAAACGATTTACTGAGTACACTGTAGGTTGGATCTTCCGGGGGCATGTACTTCCACAAGTTGTACTAGAAGTGTGTGGGACTACAGTGCAACGGCCTAGGTGTACATGCTATTCATGATCATGGGTGTTCTTGCTCCTCTGTGTCTGTAGAAAAATATGCCTCACTGGAAGTATGTGAAGTTGGCCTAGGTCAGTACATTTTGACATGTGTGGACCTTGGATAGGACAAGGTTTAGCTGACTCCGATTTGTTGATAGCCCTTCACTGGTGGTGTGTGTGTGGAGGCAAAAACATGTTGAGCTTTCTATACACTCCTGGGTGTGCATCGATTTTGGGATTGTTGGTTGTTCTTCCCACCCCGCCCTCAAAGACAGCCATGTGTTTGGGAATAGGGTACCTAGGACTGTAGCAACCAGTATGTTACACATGCTTGTGACCATTTGAAACTTTGTTTTGAACCTAGTGTACACACTCAGTTATGGCACATGAGTTCTATACTAGCAAATCCAATTACAAATTGCAGATCTTGAGGGTTGTGATTGTTATCACATACACTGACATATGGAGTCCAGACAATAGGCGGAGGAGGTGCAGCATGAATGTAGGATGCATTTGTAATTTTTATGATGAGAAGTTTAGGCTGATGTCACCCATCATGTAGATAATTGTATATGCTATGTGTGAGATGACCTGTGTATGCAGGCTTCCCATGTTCTTCCTCCGAGACTTTCAATGATCTATATGGTGATATGAGCTGTTACAACTACAGTAAAAGTAATTTCCGATAGACCCATTTTGCTATTCCACACAATGCATTTCCTATGGTAAATAGTTGCCCTTTCTCTTCACAGCTGCAAACATGAGTGCCGCACAGAGGCATGAATTTGAGAGGTGGGCCATGAGGTACCGACACATCCTGCAGGTGCAGTCGGGGTTCCAACGGATGGCCCGAAAATACCAGGCGGATCGGGCCTCCGGAGCATGGTGGGATTCACCACAGGGTGGCCCAACGTTGCCCACTACAGCCACCACCACCACAACCACCAGTTCTCCCCAAGTGGCCCCAGCAACGACGGGGACAGTTGTCCCTGCCTCTGCAGCACGACCAGGACCCAGCATTATAAGAGCTGCAGGACAGTCCAGTGGGCTGCGCTCAACACCCACACAGAGCACCTCTGCCGGGACCCAGACAGCAGCAGCACCTCAATTGACCCTGCGGCATTCTAGGCTTTGGACCGCAAAATGGACAAGTTCATTAGGAAGGTGGACAAGCTGAGCCAGGATGTGGCCTACATAAAGAAGCGGGTCAGGTCATCAGGCGGACCCTCCGGAAGGCCAACCTCTAGGACTGATATGGTCTATTTAAATTCATCCCTCCCCTCCCTCCTCTTTCCTTTTTATCATGATTAGTGGGCTTGGGGGATTAGTGTTAGGTTAGTATAGGTTGTTAGCTTAGTTAGTGTTAAGGAGGAGGGTGGGGGGTCCTTATTCTTTCTACTTTTCATTATTAAGTGTGTGGGTGGGTGGGTGTCAATGTTGGGCTTCCTGTCTGTTTAGAAAAAATAAAATAAAAAATAAAAAATAAATATAAATTAAAAAAAATTCTCCCAAAAAATATATGATTGTTTAGGATAGTATAGTATATGTGTAGGTTAGTATGTGTTGTCCTTCATGTGTCCTGTCTCATAATGGTGGGTGGGGGGTTGATGTTTAGATCAATTCGTTATATGTGTAGAGTAAGTTTAGCTTAGGTTAGTTAGGGACAGTTGTGGGTTAGGAGTAGTCAGGTTAGATTAGTGTAGGTATGACTTTTCCCTTAGTTGCCTCTGGTGTGACTACTTATGAATAAATATATAGTTAACCCTTTGCATTATGTGTTAACTGCTACTTGATCATGGCCTTGCCATCAGTGTAGGTGATTGTTGTTCTATGACATTTGTGTCCTATGCTACAAACCAAAGAAATAAGAGGTTTAAAATGGCAGCTACCCCTGTGCTAATTTGGTAAGTATCCACCATTTGATAGGACCACCATTTGGAGTTTACATGGATCACAAAGGATTTGTGTTGATGAGTATGTTTTCTACATCACAAAGTGTGCTTCCAGACTTGGTATTGTGGGGGATTTTTTAGGTCGGACTGCAGTGTGATGTTCAGGGACATCTTTGAAGATGAGGTGTTGTTAATACTCTTGTCTTCTTGTCTTCATTACTGACATAGATCATGTGTGCAAAAAATCAGCATGAGTACCTATTTGGAAGTTTACTCAGAAAGGTTGATTGATGCTGTGTTTAGTTGTGTTTCTTAGATTAGACTGCATAATTCAATGTATTAGTATTGCATGGTGACCACATTTATCAGCCACCATTAGTTGACTTTGATTTCTATTGATGGAGCATTATTCTGTCCAACACAGCATGATTGTGTGTGGTTTCTCCCTTCATCAGTTATTCTCCTCAGGATGGGCAGGCTACGATGCAATCCTGGCCACTGCACAGATGTATCAGACTACATGATGTCAGGACAGTTGTATTGACAAGCTACATGGTTGTCACACAGGCACTTTTGAGTTATCTACTGCACAGTTGATGTGTCAAATTACACAGAGACATATTAGGTGTGCAAGTGATATTTATTGATAGGTGCTGTAGTGCAATATGTACATTGTTCAGGTTTGCTGAGTCCGTTCTAGTGAAATCTTACATGGTGATCCTACAGAAGGGGTGTGAATGATGCTCCTGACATGCTGGGGTGATGTTACCGACAGTGCAGAGGGGCAGGATTTGCCAATTAGTAGGAGAGAGACTTTCACTGGCAATGCTGACATGTTATACAGTGGTTAGCAGAACAGTCATTGAGTATAGTTGTCGTGAGACTGGCAATTGACAAAACGTAGGACCTTGGTCAAAGTAGGCCATGGTGCAGGGACTAGTGCTTCCGGGTACTCTTCCGTGTGAATGTGATCTGTTCCATGTCTTCTTCTTCTGATGTGTGTGTTGCCTGCTTTGTCCTTGTGGTTGTTGGTTGTGAAGGGGCAACACACACCTCAGTGTTAGAAGACGTGGAGTCAGACATCCCGGTGGCTGCTCCCTGTGAAGGTCTTAAGGGCAGTACTGCAGCAAGGAGGGCCTGCTGGTTTTTGAGAATAGCAGCTACATCACAATGGTAGGCAGCCAGGTCAGCCCTGAGGGAGTCATGATTGCATTTGTGCATGCAGTGGAAAGTTTGGGGTGCGAGGTGTTGTGGCAACTCCCTTACTCCAGTGGTGAATTCTTTGACAGTGTCTTGTAGTCCTTGCAGTATGGATGTTAGGGCTTGCATTGCTGCTGCCTGATCTGCAGATGACATCATGCTCGAGCGCACCCTCTCAAGGCTGGCTGCCATATTTTGCATCCCCACCCGCACCTCCTTGGCCAGCTCCCGCTGTACTCCAACTACAGTTCTTTCAAAGCTGGTGCCAGTGTTGTCAGAGTCCTCAGCTGTGTAGGAGCTGGCAGGTATTGCAATTGGGGTGGTGGGTGGTTCTTCTGTGATGGCTGCTTGTTCTGTGCTCCTCCTTGTGACTGAAGGTGGGGTCTGGAGGGTTTCAAGGACCTTTTGGATGGTCTCCTGTGGAATGTTTATGGGCTCGTCATCCATGTCATCAGGGAAATCTGGGACAGGCATATCGGCAAGAGATCCATCTTCCTCTGCAATGAAACAGGGTACAATTAGTGTGTCTGTGTTGTGACAATTTTGACGTAACATGCCTGCCTTTTGATGAATTAACTTTGTGATCTTGTTTGGTATTGGTATCTGCTGTCCTTCATATGGATATTGTTATAGGCCTATGGTCCACCTGTGTTTCACATGTATGATATTGAGTTATCAGACTTGTCTGCCTACTTGCCTCTAGGTGTTGCTTTGTACCAAATGGAGAATAGCCAGCTTTTTGTCCTACTCAACCCTCCGTGTATATCCATTCTCATGGTGAGACCTTTCACTGGCTGTGGGTGTTCTGATGGTCCTGGCAGCACAATTGCCTCTCAGGACCTGCCCCAATCCCTGATTGTTCACATTGACTTAAATGTAATTGACATGTGGCATTTCCTATGCATGGCAATGTTATGATGTGATATGGATGTTGACATTATTAATGTGTCCTGCTGATGTTGGGTAATGTGTGTTACATTGGATTGCCCTGATTATCGTATCAGTGTCCTATTTCCCCCTCTGACTGTGTGCAGGTGTATTTCAGTGACCAGTTGCATGTGTCCCCTCCTCAATGCTGTTCTCTGAGCAGTATGACATTTGTGATGTTGCTTTGTTTGCCAGGCACGGGAAGGACCCTGACATATGCAGCATGGGTGTGTCCTTAGTGCTGTGTCGCTCCTATTGCTGTTTAGTTTGGCTGATGTATATGACAACTATTGGCATTGCCATTTGAGTGTACTGGGGCCTTTGTCTTGTTTCAGGGGATTGTTGCAGATGTCATCCTCACCCCCTAATTTAGGTATGTATGTTCCATGGGGAGGTTACTGCCATTGGCTACTGTAGCTGCACAGAGATCAGAGGTGGTAGTGTCAACTGTTGTTGCAGTTACATTGCAGTTGTTGTTTTGGCTAGAGGATTGCTGATAGGGCCCTAGTTAATGTAGGAGATATTTTGGCTGACGAGTGCCAGGATGTAAGTTTGACGTAGTGGCCTTCCCTCCTGTCAAAGCTTTCCCTTTGCTCCATTGTTGGCATGACAGGATGCCCCCATGGGACTGTTGTTGGTGTAGTGTAATGTTGTGCCCCAGCTTATGTTTGTGCAGGCCATGCCCCCCTGCCGTGCCCCTTTACCCATGCCACTCCATGTATATAATGACTTACATGCAATGTGTAGTAGGTATTTCCCCCCCTGCTTACAGTCAACATTATTGTATTTTTAATCCCCATGCGACTTACCCTGCATGTGCGTTGTCTCGTGGTAGTCTGCACTGTCCTGTCCTTGAATCCCTGTGACGATCTCCTCGGGGATGACGGCTGCAACCATCTCCTCCATGTGGTCCAGGCCCTCCTGGTGTGCTGGACTCCCACCTCCAGTCTGCAGTGCTGCCTTCCAGTTCCTGTCCATTTTTTCCTTTGTCCTACGTTTGCAGTCACGCCAGCGTTTCTGTCACTCAGTGACTGTTCTGCATACTTCAGCCACACTGTTGATCTTGTCAACAATTTGTTGCCATATGGCCTCTCTCCTACTGATTGGCAACTTAGAGGTGATAAACAGTTGGTGCTGGTGTTCCGTCACATCTTTAACCAGGATTTCCTGCTCCTCTGCACTGAAACAACGCTTTCTTTTTTTTCTATATATGTCCTGGTTCTTGTATGGATCGTCCTGGCTGGTTCCTGGTCTGCTGTCATCTTCCTGGGGTCTGTAGTGGCATCTGGGATCCATTTTGGCTCTCCTCTGCTGAAAGGGCAGTGTTCGCGGGTATTTTTGACGCTATTGCGTCAAAAAAAAGGCGGATATCCGGGTTGCGGTGTCGTAAATCGACCCACAGTCATTTACGCCGCGTTAACGTAGTTTTCCTTTACGACTTGACGCCGCGATGTGCGTAAAAAAAAATGACTCTCACCTGTTGATTGCGCCGCCGTGCGTCAAAGTATAAATTTGACGCCCGCACGGCGCTACGAAATGGCGTTAGCCGGCGGTAAAAAAAATTACGCACAACTGCGGCAGCGCAGTTTTGCATCAAAAAGTATAAATATGGCCCTAAGGGTGTAAAGAAGCCGCCACCCCAAGACCATGGAAAGTAGAAGTAAAGTACTACTATTTACCCAGAAACACACTAAAGTCGTGATAAAGGATTTTGCAAGGACCACAACAGACTGCAAAGCACTGAAGATGGATTCCTGGACCTGAAGACCTGCAAAGGAAGGGGACCAAGTCCAAGAGTCGCTAAAGTGTCCAGGGGTGCAGGAGCCCACTAAACCCCGGATGAAGGTGCAAAATGGCTGCCTCTGGTTAGAAGAAGCTGCAGGTTTTGCAACAACGAAAGGAGGTAGGAAGTTCTTCGTGCAGTAGATGTCCCTCAGTGTGCTGGAGGATGCAGAGTTGTTTCCTTGGCAATATACCGCGAACAAGTCTTGCTAGCTGCAAGAGTCGCGGTTGGAGAAAAAGGGTGCTGCCCGGGCCCAGGAAGGACCAGAATGTTGCCACTTTGGAGAGAAGACAGAGAGTGCCCTCAGGAACGTAGAGAGCCCATGCACAAGAAGGAAGCACCAGCAGAAGTCCTTGAACACGGGTTCAAGAAGTCTGAACATGACGGTCGTCTCAACACTGCAAAGAGAGGTGCCATAACACCGGAGATAAACTCAGGGAGCTGAGCATCGCAGGACGTAGTGCTGGGGACCTAGGCTTAGCTGTGCATGCAGGATTTCTTGCAAATATGCCTAGAAACCCTTGTAGCTGCAGATCACACACTGCACAGGATTACTGTCTGGGGAGGAGAGGAAAGAGCTTACCTCCCCCAAATTCGGACCGTTGGACCACTGGACAGTCTGGGTCACTTGGGTCTACCACCTGTATTCCAGGGGCCACTCTCATCAGGATGAGAGGGGACCAGAGTACCGGTGAAGCTGAAGTTTGATGCCTGCTGGAGCAGGGGGAAGATTCCATCAACCCACAGGAGATTTCTTCATGGCATTCAGTGCAGGGTGAAGGCAGACAGCCCCCAGAGCATGTCAAGAAAGTTGGCAGTATTAGGTGCTACAATGTCGCTGGTAGTCTTCTGGCTAGTTTGTTGCAGTTTTGCACGCGTCCTGGAGCAGTCAGTGGTCGATCCTTGGCATAAGTAGAAGAGAGAACTGCAGAGGAACCCTGATGAATTCTTGCAAGTCGTAATCTTAGGAAAAGCCCACTGGAGAGACCCTAAATAGCCCTCAGAGGAGGATTGGCCACCTAGTCGGGTATGCACCTATCAGGAGGGGTCTCTGACGTCACCTGCTGGCACTGGCCACTCAGAGGCCTCCAGAGTGCCCTCACACCTCTGGAAACAGGATGGCAGAGGTCAAAGACATACTGGAGGAGCTCTGGACACCACCCCTGGGGTGGTGATGGACAGGGGAGTGGTCACTCCCCTTTCCTTTGTCCAGTTTCGTGCCAGAGCAGAGACTGGGGGTTCCCTAAACCGGTGTAGACTGTCTTATGCAAGGAGGGTACCATCTGTGCCCTTCAAAGCATTTCCAGAGGGTGGGAGAAGATACCCCTCCCCAGCCTTTAACACCTATTTCCAAAGAGAGAGGGTGTAACACCCTCTCTCAGAGGAAATTCTTTGTTCTGCCTTCTTGGGACTGGGTTGCCCCGACCCCAGGAGGGCAGAACCCTGCCTGTGGGGTGGCAATAACTGTAGCTGCAGAGAAAACCCCAGAGAGCTGGTTTGGCAGTAGTGGGGGTACATAGTGGAGACCCCAGGATGCATGGAATTGGCTCCCCAATATGAGATTTGGAATGGGGATACAATTCCATGGTCTTAAACATGTTACATGGCAATATTCGGAGTTACCATTTGTGAAGCTACATATAGGTGTTGACCTATATGTAGTGCACACGTGTAATGGTGTCCCCACACTCACAAAGTCTGGGGAAATGGCCCTGAACTTTGCTAGTGCAAGGGTGCCCTCAAACTTAGTAACTTTGCACCTAACCTTTAGCAAGAGAGGGTTAGACATATAGATGACTCATAAGTTACTTAAGTGCAGTGAAAATGGCTGTGAAATAACGTGTGTGTTATTTCACTCAGGCTGCAAAAGGTTTGTCTGAGCTCCCTATGGATGGCAAAAGAAATGCTGCAGCCCATATGGATCTCCTGGAACCCCAATACCCTGGGTACCTAAGTACCATATACTAGGGAATTATAAGGGAGTTCCAGTATGCCAATTGAAATTGGTCGATGTGGTAAATGTGGTCACCAGCCTACAGTGACAAATTTAAAGGAAGAGAGAGCATGAGCACTGAGGTTCTGATTAGCAGAGCCTCAGTGACACAGTTAGGCACTACACAGGTATACACAATTAGGCCACAAACTATGAGCACTGGGGTCCTGGCTAGCAGGATCCTAGTGAGACAGGCAAAAACATACTGACATACATGTAAAATTGGGGGTAACATCCCAAGAAAGATGGTACTTTCCTTCAGTCGATGGTTGCCCAGCTGAAGGCTGCTCAGAGAAGTTGTCAGATCCAGCCATTCGTAGGAAATGTTGGTGCTATGCAACCAGTGTATCAACAGGGAGCTAATGGGGTGCAGGGCAGAGGTCAAGGAGTCCCACCTGATCCTAGTACAGGAATGGATGTGGGTAGTATGAAAAAGGCAACCCCTTTTCACTTCTGCCACAAGTTGGGGCATTTGAAGCAGGAATGTCGTCTTAATCAAACTAATCAGCTTCAGAATTAAGGGTTTGTATAGCCCCAGCATAACAACCCTGTGCAGATGCAACATGTGCAGAGACAGAGTGGACAGAATTAGAATATACCTCAATCTCAAGTGATGAAGTTTCCACTGCACTTGAAGTCACTGTAAAATATGATAGGCCCAAGGTTGCATTCAAATCAAATTGCAAACATGAATTCTAATGGATTTCAAGATAAAAATCCCTTCCTACTGTTTGCTATGTTTGAGACATTCACAGGCTATGGCTCTGATCAGTCATCCTGACGGTACCTGAGGAGGGAGGAAGATTGCATACTTGGTGCAGTCTTGGAGGCAGACCAGAGTGATTCATTCGTAGATGGTGAGGTAAATGGCTACTCCATGTCATTTTTGCCTGACAATAGTGCTACTCTGAGAACAGTAGCAGTCCCAAACCTTGCACATTCTGGAAAAATGATACAAGCTATAGGAGTTGTGAATAATCCAAGAAACAACAGAAGTGTCAGTGAAAATAGGGTCTTTTGAGGAGAACCACTGATTTGTAGTGTGTGATTCTAGTCCAGTGAATCTTGTGGGAAGAGTCCTTTTTTCTAGTTAAAACAACATCTTCTATTGTACGCTGAAAGGCATATAGATGCAGACCCATGATGAGGAAGTTGCCATCAAGCTGGCAAGCGATGGTCCATAAACTGCATTGTTTACTGTGATGACCATTGATGATTGGCCACCAGACCTGAAAGAAGTCTGAAGGTCAGAGGTTTGGGATTTTTAAGGAAAGGACATCAGGTTGAATAAAGGTGTTGAACCCATTCAAATCACATTGAAGCCTAATGTGAATACCTCAAAACACCCAATATAATTAAACACCTGGAACGATTGCTGGGATTACTCCAGTAATTGAATCTGTGATCCAACAAGGGATCCTGAAGGATATTATGGAGAGTCAATGCAGTTCACCCATTATGGGCTTACAGAAGCCAAGTGGAAAATATTGCATAGTTCAGAACTTGCGAAAAGAGAACAACATTGCTATCCCCTGTTGTCCCATGGTACCAAATCCAGTGGTAATTTTGTTTCAGATTCCATGTGAGGTTGAGTTCACGGTTCACGGTTACTGATTTGTGCCAGGTGTCCTTCTCTATGCCTTTCCATCAGGACAGTCAGTTCCTCTTCACATTTTGGTTCAGCAATCTTTTTTTGCACAGTGCAGCGGTCCACAGGGGTATACCTAGAGTCACTCTATTTTTAATCAGATTCTCAAGAAGAATCTAGAGTCCGTGGTTGTGCCTTGCTCCTCTGTTGTGGTCCAATACATCGATGATCTATTGGTGACGTTGAGCACTCAAGAAGCCTCTAAGCAAGTTACCATTGTGTTGTTGAACAACTTTTCTGGGAATGGACATAAAGGGGCATTTTTACTCTAAGTCGGTGCAAAACTAACTGCATATTTATACTTTGGCGCTCGACCCGTCTAGCTCCAAATTTATGGAGTTAAAGTAATTTTTTGTACATGGAAATCTACCTTGCCTTAATGAGATGCAAGGTAGGCGTTCCCATGCAAAAAATGACTTTATGGCCTTAATGCCATATTTATACTCCGGTGCAAATATGGTACACGGGAGGGAGGAGGGGTAAAAAAATAGGGCACAGCTTGCCTTGCCCCATTTGTTAACACCTAGGTGAGGGCAGGCATTATGGGTCCTGTAGGCCTATTTCTATGGTGGAACCCAGGGACACCGCCACCCACACCAGAAGGATAGTGGAGGATGGGGGACCCCCTCCCAGGTAAGTCCAGGTAAGTATTTTATTTTATTTTTTAAAGTGCCACAGGGTGCAATGGCCACGCCAAGGGGATCCTGGTCCCCTGTGCTGGCCACTGGGGTGGTGTGCATGACTCCTGTCTTTTCTTAGACAGGAGTCATGTGGTATGGATTGTTTTGTGTCAGAAAATGACTCTAGGCAGGGTGGAGTCTTTTTTTTGTACTCTAACCTGCCTAGCGTCATTTTTTTGGTGCAAAAACCCCTTCTTCCATACCGTCAGCCCCACCCGACTAACATAATTTTTTTTACACCAGCCTACCCTTTGCACCGGCTTGCACCATTCCATAAATAAGGAGCCCAGCTGGCGCACAGAAATGGTGCAAGCCGGTGCTAAACTTTTTGGTGCAAAACTGCGCTTGTGCAGTTTTGCCCCAAAAAGTGTAAATCAGGTCCAAGGTGTCCCCAGGCAATCTACAATACTGTCAGAAAGAGGTCCAGTATCTTGGACATCACATTGAGAAAGTAGCCAGGAAAGTGTCACAATAGAGTATATCAGCTACCCTAAAAAAAAGTCATGACATTTTTAGGAATGGTAGGCTACTATCGCCAGAGGATACCCAGCGTTTCCCTAGTGGCCAAGCCTTTGCAGAAGCTGACACACAAGGATGTGTCTGATCTTGTATTCTGGACGATTGCTTGATTGTCTTCCTAAAGCTGAGAGAAAGTCTCTGTTGTGCCCCTGCACCAGGAAAGCCTGATTACAATGTAATTTGCACTTTTCTGCAGTGACATCCAAGGATGCACTCTCTCAGTGCTTACACAGTTACACTGAAATGCCAGAAGGCCTGTGGTCTACTTCTCTGCTACTCTTAATGCTGTAGCTTCTGTGCTGCAAGGTAGCCTTAAAGCAGTGGCAGCCATCAGTGTCAGCATCAAGAGGTGTGAAAACGTAGTTATGGGTAATCCATTAACTGTTTATATTCCCCATTCTGTCAAGCTATTGTTGACAGAGACTACAGATCATTTGACAAGTAGCCGCCTTATTAAGTATTAGCAAATAATACTTGTGACAGAAAATGTGACTGTCATGTGTTGTGTTGTTCTAACTCCCGCTACTCTTTTGCCTGTAACAGATGAAGAAAATGAAGATTGTGAAGTGGAGCATGACTGTCTCAATGTCACTGAACTATGCACCAGACTGAGACCAAATATACAAAATGAACCACTAACTGAATCTTATTTTGTGCGATATGGTGATAGCTCATGTTTACAAAACAATGAAGGAAGTTTGAGAGCTCCCTGTGCAGTCTGCACAATTTCAAGAGTTGTTGAATCTTCCTAGCTTCAAGGAATATTTTCTGTGCATTGGCTGAATTGATTGCTCTTACTAGAGCATGCTGCGTTTCAGACCAGCTGAAAGTGATGTTTTTTACCTATAGTCAGTACGGCTTTGGTGTTGTGCATGACTTCGGACAGTTCAAAAAGTTATGCCTGATCCTGATTCTCTTCGCGGGTTGACATGAGAGTTTTATCTTCAACACTGTCCTTCCATTAAGTTTAATAGTCATGTTCTCTGTTACAGTACCAACACTTTTAAACTTTTTACTCCTCATTATCAATCCGTGGTAATGTTGTTTCCCCTCTGTGTTCATTGTCCATAGACTTATTTTATTTTAGTCCTGATGATAATCCTAGAATTGCTAAAAGGATTGATACGTTGCTGACTTTGATGCCTTAACCTATGTGAATTGCTAATTGCGTGTAAAAGGGCTATGTTGTGTCTTTGTTGAATTGTGACAAATTCTGTTATTATTGAATGTGTTTTCCCACTTAAATTTCTTTGTGTAATTTAATAGCTAATAAAATATATCTTGTGGTGATTGGACTAGGCATATGGGTATGATTGGTCTCCTGTATACATTTATATTATTATTTCATCTTTTAATTGGGGGAGATTGTTTCTATAATAATTATATTTGAACCCCTAGTCCCTTGGTATCCATGTGTTCCCTTGTTGCTTATAACAGTACTCACATTCCGGATAAATGTAAGAAACTGGAGAAATACATTTAGAACATATCTGGAATGATGGAGGATTTGAAGAAGCTGAAAGCAACAGGTGTATGGGAGGCTACTGGAAATGGATTTGCTGCTTTAGTCAGGTGGTATTTAAGTTTAGGAAGTGGAGTTGTAGTTTTTGTTTTAAAGCCACAGTTGGTTGTTACCACTCATGCAATAGTTATAGTTGGGGGTAATAGAATGTATCAGACGATGAAAGTTACACAAGCATAGAAGAGAAAGAGCGGATATTGAGCTGGAGGAGACTCAGGCCCTCATTACAACCCTGGCAGTCAGTGAAAACGCAGTGGTAATACCGCCAACAGGCCTGCGGTGACCAAAATGGAATTATGACCATGGCGGAAACCGCTCAGACATACAACAATTTTAACACACCGACCGCCACAGTGGTATAAACAAGCTCCATGGCAGTAACCACCAACAGCCTGGCGGAAGACAATGTATCACCCACACTATTACAACCGGCCTATCCGCTACCTTGTCCCAGGCGGTACCAACAACATCAAAAGAAAGGGCGGAAACACTGCACAGAAGTAAAAGGACTCACCTCTGGAGACTCAGGGAACAACCATGACGCCATGCAGCCAGAGCTGCACATATTTCTGGTCCTTGCTACCTTTTGCTGCATTATGAACATCAACACCGGTGAAGACAACCACAGTTAGTACTGCCGCCTAGCACACACGGGAGTGGGGGAGGAAAATGAGAGTGACACACACACTGAACACGCAACACCCCCACCCCCAACACCATACATGCAAAAAGATGCACAAACATTACATATTCACCCCGTACCCTCTCAGGAATAATGCAAGAGCAACATAATTTAAAGAAAGTGAGTGTAATATGAGAAAATACAAAGAATAAGTACATCAAAATTCAAACATAGATACATATTTACAAATGTAGGGACACTGCCCAATCCTCAATGTTTATGGGCAACAGGGCCACAACACATAGGCCAAGGTCCCACCTCACACCTGCAACAAGATGGAGAGAACACTGCAGGGGCATCAGGTCAAAAATAGACAGGCACCTCAGGGGGATGGGAAATGGGAGGACACCTCAGCTGGAAGATGGTACAACGCCACTGGTCCTGGAGGGGCCAACATGCCCATTACTCTGTCTTGGGGAGTGCAAGGCCACAGTCTCTCAAATGGGTGGGTTGCCCACTGCTTGGTCCTGGGGAGTGCAAGGCCACAGTCTCTCAAGTGGGTGGTTTGCCCACTGCTTTGTCCTGGGGAGTGCAAGGCCACAGTCTCTCAAGAGGGTGGTTTGCCCACTGCTTGGTCCTGGGGAGTGCAAGGCCACAGTCTCTCAAGTGGATGGCTTCTCCACTGGTTCTGGAGGGGGCCTTGTGCCCAGTGTTCTTCATCCTGGGAAGGATGGCGTGAGTGGATGGCTTCTTCCACTGGTTCTAGAGGTGGCATTGTACCCTGTAATGTAGATCTTGGGGAATGCAAGGTCACAGTCTCCCACCTGGGTGTCAGACCCACAGGATTTGCAGGGGCCAGGACTCACAACAGCCCATGGAGGCAGGACTACACACTGTCCGCCGGCGGTGACGGCTGCTCAGTGGTGGCAGTGGCGGGGAAGGCTCCAGCCCATCCCCTGCAGCCTTAGACAGCTGCCCACTGGGGCTGCTACTGCTGGCAGTGGTGCTGGTGGCGATGTTACCCCCATTTTTCACTGTATATATGTTGTTTTAGTTGTATGTGTCACTGGGACCCTGGTAACCCAGGGCCCCAGTGCTCATAAGTGTGCCTGAATGTGTTACCTGTGTAGTGACTAACTGTCTCACTGAGGCTCTGCTAATCAGAACCTCAGTGGTTATGCTCTCTCATTTCTTTCCAAATTGTCACTAACAGGCTAGTGACCATTTTTACCAATTTACATTGGCTTACTGGAACACCCTTATAATTCCCTAGTATATGGTACTGAGGTACCCAGGGTATTGGGGTTCCAGGAGATCCCTATGGGCTGCAGCATTTCTTTTGCCACCCATAGGGAGCTCTGACAATTCTTACACAGGCCTGCCACTGCAGCCTGAGTGAAATAACGTCCACGTTATTTCACAGCCATTTTACACTGCACTTAAGTAACTTATAAGTCACCTATATGTCTAACCTTTACCTGGTAAAGGTTAGGTGCAAAGTTACTTAGTGTGAGGGCACCCTGGCACTAGCCAAGGTGCCCCCACATTGTTCAGAGCCAATTCCCTGAACTTTGTGAGTGCGGGGACACCATTACACGCGTGCACTACATATAGGTCACTACCTATATGTAGCTTCACAATGGTAACTCCGAATATGGCCATGTAACATGTCTATGATCATGGAATTGCTCCCTCTATGCCATCCTGGCATAGTTGGTACAATCCCATGATCCCAGTGGTCTGTAGCACAGACCCTGGTACTGCCAAACTGCCCTTCCTGGGGTTTCACTGCAGCTGCTGCTGCTGCCAACCCCTCAGACAGGCATCTGCCCTCCTGAGGTCCAGCCAGGCCGGGCCCAGGATGGCAGAACAAAGGACTTCCTCTGAGAGAGGGTGTTACACCCTCTCCCTTTGGAAAATGGTGTGAAGGCAGGGGAGGAGTAGCCTCCCCCAGCCTCTGGAAATGCTTTGTTGGGCACAGATGTGCCCAATTCTGCATAAGCCAGTCTACACCGGTTCAGGGGACCCCTTAGCCCTGCTCTGGCGCGAAACTGGAAAAAGGAAAGGGGAGTGACCACTCCCCTGACCTGCACCTCCCCTGGGAGGTGTCCAGAGCTCCTCCAGTGTGCTCCAGACCTCTGCCATCTTGGAAACAGAGGTGCTGCTGGCACACTGGACTGCTCTGAGTGGCCAGTGCCACCAGGTGACGTCAGAGACTCCTTCTGATAGGCTCCTTCAGGTGTTAGTAGCCTATCCTCTCTCCTAGGTAGCCAAACCCTCTTTTCTGGCTATTTAGGGTCTCTGTCTCTGGGGAAATTTTAGATAACGAATGCAAGAGCTCAGCCGAGTTCCTCTGCATCTCTCTCTTCACCTTCTGATAAGGAATCGACTGCTGACCGCGCTGGAAGCCTGCAAACCTGCAACATAGTAGCAAAGACGACTACTTCAACTCTGTAACGCTGATCCTGCCGCCTTCTCGACTGTTTTCCTGTCTGTGCATGCTGTGGGGGTAGTCTGCCTCCTCTCTGCACCAGAAGCTCCGAAGAAATCTCCCGTGGGTCGACGGAATCTTCCCCCTGCAACCGCAGGCACCAAAAAGCTGCATTACCGGTCCCTTGGGTCTCCTCTCAGCACGACGAGCGAGGTCCCTCGAATCCAGCGACTCTGTCCAAGTGACCCCCACAGTCCAGTGACTCTTCAGTCCAAGTTTGGTGGAGGTAAGTCCTTGCCTCACCTCGCTTGGCTGCATTGCTGGGAACCGCGACTTTTGCAGCTACTCCGGCCCCTGTGCACTTCCGGCGGAAATCCTTTGTGCACAGCCAAGCCTGGGTCCACGGCACTCTAACCTGCATTGCACGACTTTCTAAGTTGGTCTCCGGCGACGTGGGACTCCTTTGTGCGACTTCGGGTGAGCACCATTTCACGCATCCTTGTAGTGCCTGTTTCTGGCACTTCTCCGGGTGCTACCTGCTGCTGAGAGGGCTCCTTGTCTTGCTCGACGTCCCCTCTCTCTCCTGGTCCAATTTGCGACTTCCTGGTCCCTCCAGGGCCACAGTAGCGTCCAAAAACACTAACCGCACGATTTGCAGCTAGCAAGGCTTGTTGGCATTCTTTCGGCGGGAAAGCACTTCTGCACGACTCTCCACGGCGAGCGGGATCCGTCCACCAAAGGGGAAGTCTCTAGCCTATTTCGTTCCTGCAGAAACCTCAGCTTCTTCTGTCCAGTAGAAGCTTCTTTGCACCCGCAGCTGGCATTTCCTGGGCATTTGCCCATCTCCGACTTGCTTGTGACTTTTGGACTTGGTCCCCTTGTTCCACATGTACCCTAGATTGGAAATCCACAGTTGTTGCATTGTTGGTTTGTGTCTTTCCTGCATTATTCCTCTAACACGACTTCTTTGTCCTTAGGGGAACTTTAGTGCACTTTGCACTCACTTTTCAGGGTCTTGGGGAGGGTTATTTTTCTAACTCTCACTATTTTCTAATAGTCCCAGCGACCCTCTACAAGGTCACATAGGTTTGGGGTCCATTCGTGGTTCACATTCCACTTTTGGAGTATATGGTTTGTGTTGCCCCTATCCCTATGTTTCCCCTTTGCATCCTATTGTAACTATACATTGTTTGCACTGTTTTCTAAGACTATACTGCATATTTTTGCTATTGTGTATATATATCTTGTGTATATTTCCTATCCTCTCACTGAGGGTACACTCTAAGATACTTTGGCATATTGTCATAAAAATAAAGTACCTTTATTTTTAGTATTACTGTGTATTGTGTTTTCTTATGATATTGTGCATATGACACTAAGTGGTACTGTAGTAGCTTCACACGTCTCCTAGTTCAGCCTAAGCTGCTCTGCTAAGCTACCATTATCTATCAGCCTAAGCTGCTAGACACCCTATACACTAATAAGGGATAACTGGGCCTGGTGCAAGGTGCAAGTACCCCTTGGTACTCACTACAAGCCAGTCCAGCCTCCTACATTGGTTGTGCAGCGGTGGGATAAGTGCTTTGAGACTACTTACCACTCTTGTCATTGTACTTTTCATAAGAGAAAAATATACAAAACAAGGTCAGTGTATATACACATAGCCAAAAAGTTTTGCATTTCCTCTTTTCACTCTTTTCTAAGTGCTGAAAAGTACTTCTAACTTTCTAAAAAGTTCTAAAAAAGTTTTAAAAGTTTTTTTCTCTGTCTTTCTAAAAGCTCTGACAAACTTTTTATCTTTTTCTATCACTTTAACTCTCTCTAAAAATGTCTGGCACAGGCCAAAATGTTGATCTGTCCAAACTTGCATATGATCACCTTAGCTGGAAAGGAGCAAGGAGTCTCTGCATAGAGAGAGGTTTGAGTGTAGGGAAGAATCCTTCCTTGGAACTGTTACTTAACAGGCTTAGAGAACAGGATAAGGCTAGAAGTGCCCCATCTGTTGAAAAAGTAGCTAATGGTTCTCAATCTGATCCAGGGACTCCCCCAGGAAAAGATTCAGGAAAGAAACTTCCTAGCCTGCCCATTACTAGACAGTCTAGCATAGTTGGTAATGATGATGAGCCACACCATATAAATAGTGTTGTCTCACATCATAGCAAAAGCATTTATTCTCACCATACTGGTAGTGATGTTTCTGTTAGCCAAGCTGTTAGGGTGGCTTCTGTAAGGGACAGGTCTCCTTCTGTCCATTCTCACCATACTTCTGTTTCAAGGCATGTCCCTCCCACCCACCCTAATGACAGATTGTTAGAAAGGGAGCTCAATAGATTTAGAGTGGAACAAACCGGACTGAAGCTCAAGAAGCAACAGCTAGATTTGGATAGACAGACTTTAGAAGTAGAGAAGGAGAGACAGAAACTGGGTTTAGAAACCCATGGTGGCAGAAGCAGTATTCCCCATAGTCATCCTGCAAAAGAGCATGATTCCAGGAATCTGCACAAGATAGTTCCCCCTTATAAGGAGGGGGATGACATTAACAAGTGGTTTGCTGCACTTGAGAGGGCCTGTGTTGTACAGGATGTCCCTCAAAGGCAGTGGGCTGCTATCCTATGGCTATCATTTAGTGGAAAAGGTAGGGATAGGCTCCTTACTGTGAAAGAAAATGATGCTAATAATTTCCAAGTTCTTAAGAATGCACTCCATGATGGTTATGGCTTAACCACTGAACAATACAGGATAAAGTTCAGAGAGACCAAAAAGGAGTCTTCACAAGACTGGGTTGATTTCATTGACCAGGCAGTGAAGGCCTTGGAGGGGTGGTTACATGGCAGTAAAGTTACTGATTATGACAGCCTGTATAACTTAATCCTGAGAGAGCATATTCTTAATAATTGTGTGTCTGATTTGTTGCACCAGTACTTGGTGGACTCTGATCTGACCTCTCCCCAAGAATTGGGAAAGAAGGCAGACAAATGGGTCAGAACAAGGGTGAACAGAAAAGTTCATACAGGGGATGACAAAGATGGCAACAAAAAGAAGGATGGTAAGTCTTCTGACAAGGGTGGGGTCAAATCTAAAAATGAGTCTTCATCAGGCCCACAAAAACACTCTGGTGGGGGTGGTGGGCCCAAATCCTCTTTTAATCAGAACAAGGAAAAGAAACCATGGTGCTATTTATGTAAAATAAAAGGCCATTGGACAACAGATCCCAGTTGTCCAAAGAAAGGCACCAAGCCTCCTGCCACTACAACCCCTACTGCTACACCTAGTGTCCCTACTAATAGCAGTGGTGGTGGGAGCAAACCTACTAATAGCCAATCCAAGGGAGTAGCTGGGCTCACTATTGGTAACTTAGTTGGGGTTGGCCTTGTTAGGGAGGCCACAGAGGCTGTGTTAGTCTCTGAGGGGGCTATTGATTTAGCCACCTTAGTTGCTTGTCCCCTTAATATGGATAAGTACAAGCAACTACCCCTAATAAATGGTGTTGAGGTTCAGGCCTACAGGGACACTGGTGCCAGTGTGACTATGGTCATAGAGAAACTGGTCCACCCTGAACAACACCTACTTGGTCACCAGTACCAAGTAACCGATGCTCACAACAACACACTTAGCCACCCCATGACTGTTGTTAATCTCAACTGGGGGGGGGTTACTGGTCCAAAGAAAGTTGTGGTAGCTTCAGATTTACCTGTAGACTGTCTATTAGGGAATGATTTGGAGACATCAGCTTGGTCAGATGTGGAGTTGGAGGCCCATGCAGCAATGCTGGGCATCCCAGGGCATATTTTTGCTTTGACAAGGGCTCAGGCCAAAAAGCAAAAAGGACAGGGAAGCTTGGATCCTGGAACAATGGACCAAGTGCTCCCTAAAGCTAGGGCTAGTAGAAGCAAACCACTTCCTACTATCCCTCCCTCTACAGTGGATTCAACTTCTGAGGAAGAAGAATTCCCTCCCTGTGCAGAACCTACACCAGAGGAGCTGGAAGCAGACACTGCTGAGCTTTTGGGTGAAGGGGGGCCTGCCAGGGAGGAGCTGAGTGTGGCACAGCAAACCTGTCCCACATTAGAGGGTCTCAGACAGCAAGCTGTCAAACAGGCTAATGGGGATGTCAGTGACTCTCACAGAGTTTACTGGGAGGACAACCTCTTGTACACTGAGCATAGGGATCCTAAACCTGGAGCTGCCAGGAGATTAGTGATTCCTCAGGAGTACAGAAAGTTCCTCCTAACCCTGGCACATGACATTCCCCTAGCTGGGCACCTGGGTCAAATGAAAACTTGGGACAGACTGGTTCCATTGTTTCATTGGCCTAGGATGTCTGAGGACACAAATGAATTTTGTAAGTCCTGTGAAACCTGTCAAGCCAGTGGCAAGACAGGTGGCACCCCAAAGGCACCCCTTATTCCACTGCCTGTGGTTGGGGTTCCCTTTGAAAGGGTAGGGGTTGACATAGTTGGCCCCCTTGACCCTCCTACTGCTTCAGGCAATAGATTTATCTTGGTGGTAGTGGACCATGCCACAAGATATCCTGAAGCTATTCCTTTAAGAAACACTAAAGCACCTGCAGTGGCAAAGGCCCTCCTGGGAATATTTTCCAGGGTGGGCTTCCCAAAGGAAGTAGTATCAGACAGGGGAAGCAATTTCATGTCTGCATACTTAAAGGCCATGTGGAAGGAGTGTGGTGTAACGTACAAGTTCACAACACCCTATCATCCACAAACAAATGGACTGGTGGAGAGATTTAATAAAACTCTCAAAGGCATGATTATGGGTCTCCCTGAAAAACTCCGCAGGAGATGGGATATCCTTCTACCATGCCTCCTTTTTGCCTACAGGGAGGTACCCCAGAAAAGAGTGGGCTTCAGCCCCTTTGAACTTCTTTTTGGACACCCTGTTAGGGGTCCACTCACACTTGTAAAGGAGGGTTGGGAACAACCTTTAAAAGCTCCTAAGCAGGATATTGTGGATTATGTACTTGGCCTCAGATCAAGGATGGCTGAGTACATGAAAAAGGCCAGTAAAAACCTTCAGGCCAGCCAAGAGCTCCAGAAGCAATGGCATGATCAGAAGGCTGTTTTGGTTCAGTACCAACCAGGGCAGAAAGTGTGGGTCTTGGAGCCTGTGGCCCCAAGAGCACTCCAAGATAAATGGAGTGGACCCCACACAATTGTTGAAAAGAAGGGAGAAGTCACCTATTTAGTTGACTTAGGCACTGCCAGGAGTCCCCTTAGGGTGCTCCATGTCAACCGCCTGAAACCCTACTATGACAGGGCTGATCTCACCCTGCTCATGGAAACAGATGAGGGACAGGAAGAAGACAGTGATCCTCTACCTGATCTCTTCTCTTCCACAGAACAAGATGCTCTGGTGGAAGGTGTAGTTTTGGCTGATTGTCTTACTGCTGAGCAGAAAGACAATTGCATAAACCTACTAGATCAATTCTCTGAACTCTTCTCTACTGTGCCAGGTACCACTTCTTGCTGTGAGCACACTATAGATACTGGAGACAGTTTACCTGTCAAAAGTAAGATCTATAGGCAGCCTGACCATGTCAGGGACTGCATAAAGCAAGAGGTCCAGAAAATGTTAGAACTAGGAGTGGTTGAGCACTCTGACAGTCCATGGGCTTCTCCTGTGGTACTGGTACCAAAACCCCATTCCAAAGATGGAAAGAAGGAAATGCGGTTTTGTGTAGACTATAGAGGTCTCAACTTGGTAACCAAAACAGATGCTCACCCTATACCCAGGGCAGATGAGCTCATAGATACACTGGCATCTGCCAAGTATCTAAGCACTTTTGATTTGACTGCAGGGTATTGGCAGATCAAATTGTCAGAAGATGCTAAACCTAAGACTGCATTTTCAACCATTGGAGGACATTACCAGTTTACTGTAATGCCTTTTGGTTTGAAAAATGCACCTGCCACTTTTCAGAGGTTCGTGAACACAGTCCTGCAAGCGCTGAAAGCTTTCAGTGCAGCATATTTGGACGATATAGCTGTCTTTAGCTCCAGCTGGGATGATCACCTGGTCCACCTATGGAAAGTTTTGGAGGCCCTGCAAAAGGCAGGCCTCACTATCAAGGCTTCAAAGTGCCAGATAGGGCAGGGTAAGGTGGTTTATCTGGGACACCTTGTTGGTGGGGAACAGATTGCACCACTTCAGGGGAAAATCCAAACAATTATTGATTGGGTTCCCCCTACCACTCAGACTCAGGTGAGAGCCTTCCTAGGCCTCACTGGGTATTACAGGAGGTTCATTAAGAACTATGGCTCCATTGCAGCCCCTCTTAATGACCTCACATCCAAGAAAATGCCTAAAAAGGTATTATAGACAGCAAACTGTCAGAAAGCTTTTGAGGAGCTGAAGCAGGCCATGTGCTCTGCACCTGTCCTGAAAAGCCCTTGTTACTCTAAAAAATTCTATGTCCAAACTGATGCATCTGAATTAGGAGTAGGGGCAGTCCTATCACAACTTAATTCTGAGGGCCAGGATCAACCTGTTGCTTTTATTAGTAGGAGGTTGACCCCTAGAGAAAAGCGTTGGTCTGCCATTGAGAGGGAGGCCTTTGCTGTGGTCTGGGCACTGAAGAAGTTGAGGCCATACCTGTTTGGCACTCACGTCATTGTTCAGACAGACCACAAACCTCTACTTTGGCTAAAACAAATGAAAGGTGAAAATCCTAAACTGTTGAGGTGGTCCATATCCCTACAGGGAATGGACTATACAGTGGAACATAGACCTGGGAGTAGCCACTCCAATGCAGATGGACTCTCCAGATATTTCCACTTAGACAATGAAGACTCATCAGGTCATGGCTAGTCTTATTGTCCTTCGTTTGGGGGGGGGGTTGTGTAGGAAAGTACCATCTTGCCTGGCATGTTACCCCCATTTTTCACTGTATATATGTTGTTTTAGTTGTATGTGTCATTGGGACCCTGGTAACCCAGGGCCCCAGTGCTCATAAGTGTGCCTGAATGTGTTACCTGTGTAGTGACTAACTGTCTCACTGAGGCTCTGCTAATCAGAACCTCAGTGGTTATGCTCTCTCATTTCTTTCCAAATTGTCACTAACAGGCTAGTGACCATTTTTACCAATTTACATTGGCTTACTGGAACACCCTTATAATTCCCTAGTATATGGTACTGAGGTACCCAGGGTAGTGGGGTTCCGGGAGATCCCTATGGGCTGCAGCATTTCTTTTGCCACCCATAGGGAGCTCTGACAATTCTTACACAGGCCTGCCACTGCAGCCTGAGTGAAATAACGTCCACGTTATTTCACAGCCATTTTACACTGCACTTAAGTAACTTATAAGTCACCTATATGTCTAACCTTTACCTGGTAAAGGTTAGGTGCAAAGTTACTTAGTGTGAGGGCACCCTGGCACTAGCCAAGGTGCCCCCACATTGTTCAGAGCCAATTCCCTGAACTTTGGGAGTGCGGGGACACCATTACACGCGTGCACTACATATAGGTCACTACCTATATGTAGCTTCACAATGGTAACTCCGAATATGGCCATGTAACATGTCTATGATCATGGAATTGCCCCCTCTATGCCATCCTGGCATAGTTGGTACAATCCCATGATCCCAGTGGTCTGTAGCACAGACCCTGGTACTGCCAAACTGCCATTCCTGGGGTTTCACTGCAGCTGCTGCTGCTGCCATCCCCTCAGACAGGCATCTGCCCTCCTGAGGTCCAGCCAGGCCTGGCCCAGGATGGCAGAACAAAGGACTTCCTCTGAGAGAGGGTGTTACACCCTCTCCCTTTGGAAAATGGTGTGAAGGCAGGGGAGGAGTAGCCTCCCCCAGCCTCTGGAAATGCTTTGTTGGGCACAGATGTGCCCAATTCTGCATAAGCCAGTCTACACCGGTTCAGGGGACCCCTTAGCCCTGCTCTGGCGCGAAACTGGACAAAGGAAAGGGGAGTGACCACTCCCCTGACCTGCACCTCCCCTGGGAGGTGTCCAGAGCTCCTCCAGTGTGCTCCAGACCTCTGCCATCTTGGAAACAGAGGTGCTGCTGGCACACTGGACTGCTCTGAGTGGCCAGTGCCACCAGGTGACGTCAGAGACTCCTTCTGATAGGCTCCTTCAGGTGTTAGTAGCCTATCCTCTCTCCTAGGTAGCCAAACCCTCTTTTCTGGCTATTTAGGGTCTCTGTCTCTGGGGAAATTTTAGATAACGAATGCAAGAGCTCAGCCGAGTTCCTCTGCATCTCTCTCTTCACCTTCTGATAAGGAATCGACTGCTGACCGCGCTGGAAGCCTGCAAACCTGCAACATAGTAGCAAAGACGACTACTGCAACTCTGTAACGCTGATCCTGCCGCCTTCTCGACTGTTTTCCTGTCTGTGCATGCTGTGGGGGTAGTCTGCCTCCTCTCTGCACCAGAAGCTCCGAAGAAATCTCCCGTGGGTCGACGGAATCTTCCCCCTGCAACCGCAGGCACCAAAAAGCTGCATTACCGGTCTCTTGGGTCTCCTCTCAGCACGACGAGCGAGGTCCCTCGAATCCAGCGACTCTGTCCAAGTGACCCCCACAGTCCAGTGACTCTTCAGTCCAAGTTTGGTGGAGGTAAGTCCTTGCCTCACCTCACTGGGCTGCATTGCTGGGAACCGCGACTTTTGCAGCTAGTCCAGCCCCTGTGCACTTCCAGCAGAAATCCTTTGTGCAAAGCCAAGCCTGGGTCCACGGCACTCTAACCTGCATTGCACCACTTTCTAAGTTGGTCTCCGGCGACGTGGGACTCCTTTGTGCGACTTCGGGTGAGCACCGTTTCATGCATCCTCGTAGTGCCTGTTTCTGGCACTTATCTGGGTGCTACCTGCTGCTGAGAGGGCTCCTTGTCTTGCTCGACGTCCCCTCTCTCGCCTGGTCCAATTTGCGACCTCCTGGTCCCTCCAGGGCCACAGCAGCGTCCAAAAACGCTAACCGCACAATTTGCAGCTAGCAAGGCTTGTTGGCATTCTTTTGGCGGGAAAATACTTCTACACGACTCTCCACGGCGAGAGGGATCCGTCCACCAAAGGGGAAGTCTCTAGCCCTTTTCGTTCCTGCAGAAACCTCAGCTTCTTCTGTCCAGTAGAAGCTTCTTTGCACCCGCAGCTGGCATTTCCTGGGCATTTGCCCATCTCCGACTTGCTTGTGACTTTTGGACTTGGTCCCCTTGTTCCACAGGTACCCTAGATTGGAAATCCAAAGTTGTTGCATTGTTGGTTTGTGTCTTTCCTGCATTATTCCTCTAACACGACTTCTTTGTCCTTAGGGGAACTTTAGTGCACTTTTTCTAACTCTCACTATTTTCTAATAGTCCCAGCGACCCTCTACAAGGTCACATAGGTTTGGGGTCCATTCGTGGTTCGCATTCCACTTTTGGAGTATATGGTTTGTGTTGCCCCTATCCCTATGTTTCCCCATTGCATCCTATTGTAACTATACATTGTTTGCACTGTTTTCTAAGACTATACTGCATATTTTTGCTGTTGTGTATATATATCTTGTGTATATTTCCTATCCTCTCACTGAGGGTACACTCTAAGATACTTTGGCATATTGTCATAAAAATAAAGTACCTTTATTTTTAGTATAACTGTGTATTGTGTTTTCTTATGATATTGTGCAT
The DNA here is from genome assembly GCF_031143425.1 of Pleurodeles waltl. Taxonomy (NCBI): domain Eukaryota; kingdom Metazoa; phylum Chordata; class Amphibia; order Caudata; family Salamandridae; genus Pleurodeles; species Pleurodeles waltl. Next base: position 1,860,194 of record NW_027150395.1, read on the forward strand.
ATGACACTAAGTGGTACTGTAGTAGCTTCACACGTCTCCTAGTTCAGCCTAAGCTGCTCTGCTAAGCTACCATTATCTATCAGCCTAAGCTGCTAGACACCCTATACACTAATAAGGGATAACTGGACCTGGTGCAAGGTGCAAGTACCCCTTGGTACTCACTACAAGCCAGTCCAGCCTCCTACAATGGCGTGAGTGGATGGCTTCTTCCACTGGTTCTAGAGGTGGCATTGTACCCTGTAATGTAGATCTTGGGGAATGCAAGGTCACAGTCTCCCACCTGGGTGTCAGACCCACAGGATTTGCAGGGGCCAGGACTCACTACAGCCCATGGAGGCAGGACTACACACTGTCCGCCGGCGGTGACGGCTGCTCAGTGGTGGCAGTGGCAGGGAAGGCTCCAGCCCATCCCCTGCAGCCTTAGACAGCTGCCCACTGGGGCTGCTACTGCTGGCAGTGTTGCTGGTGGCGGTGCTGGCAGTGGTGGGGGGAGTCTTCAGCTCATCCACTGCAGCCTCAGATGGCTGCCCACTGGGGCTGCGGCTGCTTGCAGGGGTGTTGGTGGTGGTGCTGGTGGTGGCGGTGGTAGCTGTGGTGGCGGCAGTGCTTGTGTTGGTGCTGGCAGTGGTGGGGGATGCTCCAGCCCATCCCCTGCAGCCTCGGACGGCTGCCCACTGGGGCTGCTGCTGCTGGCAGTGGTGCTGGTGGCGGTGCTGACAGTGGTGGGAGGAGGCTCCATCCCAACCCCTGCAGCCTCAGGTGGTTGCCCACTGGGACTGCTGCTGCTGGCAGTGGTGCTGGTGGCGGTGCTGGCAGTGGTGGGGGGTGGCTCCAGCCCTTCCCCTGCAGCCTCGGACAGCTGAACCACCATGGTTGGTGGTGGGGGCTCTGAATGAGTCCTAGCACCAGGCCTCTGGTCCTTCCTGCCTGCTGGTGCAGGCCCCTTGCCCTTCCTGTCAGCAGCTGGGGATTGCCCCTTGTCCTTCCATTCAGAAGCTGGGGATTGCCCCTTGCCCTTCCCTCCTGCAGCTGGTGGTGCCTCCTTGCCCTTCCTTGACGCAGCTGGTGGTGCCTCCTTGCCCTTCCCTGTTGCAGCTGGTGGTGCCTCCTTGCCTTTCCTTGATGCATCTGGTGCATGCACCCTTTCAGTGTTGCTGCCTGGTGCCCGGGATCCTCTCCCACCTGCAGTAGCTGTCGACACTACTGTGCCCATGGACTGGGTGGCTGAGGTGCTTGCCTGGGTTTTCTTCACCCTGGCCTGACGTGAAGGACAGGGGGATGAGGGGTAGGGAAGAGGTCAATGGTGGAGAGGAAAAGCTTCTTAGTGACATTGGGGCGGGAAGAGGATGAAGGTTTGGGAGTGGAGTAAGAGGAAGTGTTGTAGGAGGTGTCTGTCTGCTCTGTTTAAGTGCAGGTACATAGGCTGGATACTGTTGTGAGGTGGATGGCTTTTGGGTGTCTGAGGCCTTGTGTTTGTGTACTTTGGGAGGAGGGGGCACAGACACAGTGGGAGAGGACACAGGGGACGTGTGCATGAATGTGGGGGTGGTGATTGCCAGTGAGGGGCGTGTAGTGATAGGCGAGATGGTGGTAGTGGATGAGGATGTAGTGCATGCAGGTGTGAGTGTAGACGCTACTGGGAGGAAGGTGGACGATGAGGAGGAGGGGGACAGAGTGGAGGTAGTGGATGTTGGTATTTCTGTATCTGGATGGTGTTTGTGTGAGTGCCTGTGGGATGATGTGTGGTGCTTGTGTTTGCCTGAACCACTCCTGTGTTTTGTCCTGGATGCATGCTGGTCTGACTGTGTGCTTTGGATAGGTTGTGGTTGAGGGGAATGGGATTGGTTAGAGGAAGTTGGAGGGGAGGCTAGAAACAGGGAAAATGGCTGCCATCAGGGAGGAGGCCAGAGCCTGGATTGATCTCTGTTGGGCCACCATGCCAGAGTGAATGCCTTCCAGGAATGCATTTGGTTGTTGAAAGTGGGCTGCCAGCCCCTGGATGGCATTCACAATGTTTCACACTTGTGTCCCACCCTGTCACCTTGTACACCTTGAACTGCCATGGCTCCCCTTCCTATGCTCCCTTGGACAATGCACCTGTGATCCACTTCATCTTCCTCCACTCCCAAACCTTCACCTCTTCCCGCCCCAATGTAGAAGCTAAGAAGCTTTTCATCTGCACCGTTGACCTCTTCCCTACCACTCCCACCGTCCTTCACATCGGGCCAGAGTGGTCAGAACCCAGGTGAGCACCTCAGCCACCCAGTCCACGGCCACAGTATTGTTGACAGCTACTCCAGGTGGGAGAGGATACGGGCACCAAGCAGCCACACTGAAATGGTGCCTGCATCAGATGCTGCAAGGAAGGCTAAGGAGGCACCACCAGCTGCATCAAGGAAGGGCAAGAAGGCACCCCCAGCTACCGTCAAGGAAGGGCAATAAGGCACCCCCATTTACTTCAAAGAAGGGCAAGGAGGCACCACCAGCGGCTTCAGGGAAGGGCAAGGAGCAATCCCCTAGTGCTGACAGGAAGGGCAAGGGGGCTGCACCAGCAGGCAGAAAGGACAAGAGGCCTGGTGCTGGGACTCATTTGGAGCCCCCCTCCAACCATGGTGGTTCAGCCATCGGAGGCTGCAGGGGAAGGGCTAGAGCCTTCCCCCATCACTGCCAGCACCACCACCAGCACTGCCACCAGCACCAGTGCCAGTAGCAGCAGCCACAGTGGGCAGCTGTCCGAGGCTGCAGGGGAAGGGCTGGAGCCTCCCCCCACCACTGCCAGCACTGCCACCAGCACCACTGCCAGCAGCAGCAGCCCCAGTGGGCAGCCATGCAAAGCTGCAGGGGAAGGGCTGGAGCCTCCCCCTACAACTGCCAGCACTGCCACCAGCACCACCACCAGCACTACTGCCAGCAGCAGCAGCCCCAGTGGGCAGCGGTTGAGGTTGCAGGGGAAGGGCTGGATCCTCCCTCCTCCGCCAACAGCACCCCCACCAGCACCACTGGCAGCAGCAGCAGCCTCAGTGGGCAGCCGTCCATGGCTGCAGGGGAAGCGCTGGAGCCTCCCCCCACCACTGCCAGCACCACTGCCACCACTGAGCAGCTGTCACTGCCGGCAGACAGTGTGTAGTCCTGTATCCATGGGCTTTTTTGCGGCCTGGCCCCTGAAAATTCTGTGGGTCTGACACCCAGGTTAGAGACTGTGACCTTGCACTCCCAAAGATCTGCATCACAGGGCACGATGCCCCCTCCAGAACCAGTGGAAGAAGCCACACTCTCACCCCATCCTCCACGGGATGAAGTTCACTGGGCACAATGCCCTATCCAGAACCAGTGGAGGAAGCCATCCACTCACCCCATCTTCCACAGGATGAAGCTCACTGGGCAGAATATCCCCTCCAGAACCAGTGCAGAAGCCATCCACTTACCCCAGCCTCCCCAGGATGAAGCTCACTACGCACAATGCCCCCTCCAGAACTAGTGGAAGAAGCCATCCACTAGAGAGACTGTGGCCTTGCACTCTCCAGGACCAAGCAGTGGGCAAATCACCCACTTGAGAGACTGTGGCCTTGCACTCCCCAGGACCAAGCAGTGGACAAATCACCCACTTGAAAGACCATAGCCTTGCACTACTCAGGACCAAGCGGTGGGCATACCACCCACTTGAGAGACTGTGGCCTGGCACTCCCCAGGACAGCGCACAGGGCATGTTGCCCCCTCCAGGACCAGTGGTGTTGTACCATCTTCTGGCTGAGGTGCACCTCCATTCCCCATGCCCCTGAGCTGCCTGTCTATTCTTGACCTGATACCACTGCATTGTTCCTTCTGTGTTGTTGCAGGAGTGAGGTGGGGCCTAGGCCTATGTGTTGTGGCCTACGGACATTGAGGGCTGGGCAGTGTCCCTTTGTTTGTAAATATGTATATATGTTTGGATATTGATGCACTTATTCATAGTATTTTATCGTATTACACTCACTTTCTTAAAATCATTTTGTCCTTGCATTACTCCTGAGGGATACAGGGTAGATTTGTTATGTTGCTGCTTCTGGTTGTGTGTATGGTGTTGGGGCGGGGGTGTTGCGTGTGTGTGTCACTCTCTTTTTCCTCCGCCCTACCTTGTGTGCTAGGCGGAAGTACTCACCGTGGTCGTCTTCGCCGGCATTGGTGTTTATGATGAAGCAGATGGTAGACGAACATGGGGAAGACTTGCAGCTCGGGCTCCATGGTGTTGTGGTAGTTCCCTGAGTCTCCACAGGTGAGTCCTTTGACTTCTGTGATCTGTTTCCGCCAGGCTTTTGATGTCATTGGTACCACCCCGGAAAAGTTGGCGGATAGGCCGGTCATAATAGAGTGGTCAGTACATTGTCTTTCTCCTGGCTGTTGGCGGTTACTGCCTTGCTGCCTATTGATTTCGCCCTGGCGGTCGGTGTCTTAATGTGGCTGTCTGTCTGAGCGGTTTCCGCCGTAGTCATCATTTCATATTTCTGACCGCCGGCCTGTTGCCGGTATTACTGCCGCTTTATCACCGACCGCCAGGGTTGTAATGAGGGCCAATGTTTTAAACAAAAAAAAACTCTGAAATTCACCAGGTATAGTTAAATCGAGTTACTAAAACATTTGCACTACTCATGCACTGCTTTAGACCTCACACATGACCTCATAAATAGCATAACTCCTGGCATGTTTTATGATATCATTCACAACATTTGAATGACATAATTAATGACATCACTATGCATGGTGAGTGTACAAGTAATAGTTAACTGTTTTAACTATAACTGGTTTGGAGTTAAGAATAATTGGTATACACATTCCTGTATATTGTTAATCTTCACAATCTTATGGTAATCGATATTCTGAACAAAATATTATTGCAGGAGGATATTTAAAACTAGACCATGGGGTGGATACCCCATTTCTGTATGTAAAGCTGTTTGCTTTTTTTTAGTACAGTCCTCAAAATATTGCTATAAATTTGTTTTTATATACTATATCCAGTCGCAGCTCACTTAATGGTGAATGGGCAGCGTGTCGAGGGAGAGATGAAGGGGGGAATTGAATTTTTTAAAAAAATAATAATACTTACCTGGGCCTCCGCTGCAACAACTGCACTGCTCCTCACCTCTTCCTGCAGGCACAGGCTCCCAGCCTGCCCTGCGCTAATCTTGACGCTGCTCAGAGCAGCATAAGGATTGGCTGGGAGCGCCCAGCCAGAGCGCTGTCCAGGCAGACTAGGAGCCTGTTCAGGCTCTCTGCAGCCCAGCAACAGTGTGCTGGACTGGAGAGAGCACTGTGTGCATGTGTGTTTGCTGGCACCAGACGGCTGAGCGCTCCCCCTCATTGCTCGTCACGCCTGTGGCCTTACCCCTTTTCCCCAAAAACGAAAATAAACAAAGTTTATTATCGTTTTTGTGGAAAAGGTCTGCAGCTGTCGCTGCTAGCAGGGTGAGACACTCCCCCGCCCTTATGGAGGAGCCGCCCCTGAATATATATTTGTAAATATGGAGCATTTATTCTCGCTTCCGTTCATCTGACATAGCACAGAGCTTCACGTTCCATTGCTGCACTGCGTGAATAATAGTAAATGTGCCCAAGTGTGAAGCTGTTTATGCAGTGCTGAGAGACAACAAGATGTCTTGATGCTCTACAAATTAAAAAATCATACGCTGAACAAGGCAAACTCTACAAAAAGAGGCACGAGGAATTCTGAAGAACAAATACAGTGCAGCCCATTAACCACCCACAACAAGCAGCAAAGCTTTGCTTGCAGGGCAAGGGTTAAACAGTAAAGCAATTCCATACCAAGGATAAAATTAAAAGAAAATAGCACAAATAGGAAAACAAAAAATAAGAGACATAATTGCTGCAAACACTTCAAGGAAGATGCTTCAACGCCACACTGCCATGCCTGTGGACAGAAGTGTATGAACCTAAGCAGCTGACCCCAAAATGTTACTCCCAATCACAGAGGATGCAAAGGAGAGTTTGGGGCCAAGGTAGAAGAGATGACTCATGTTGTTGGACAAATTCCTTGAAGCAGGAGAGGATTTGCGTGACAAGAAAAAGATGCAGCTTCTACATGATTTAGTTGAGCATTTTAGTCAAGTCTGATCAGGGCAAACAGACGTACGAAAAGCCCACAATTTAACCCTCAAAGGAATATGGATCAAGATTGTTGCATTTTCAGCTCAGCATGCCAGAAGTCAGGTCGAATCTTTACCAGATTGTATTGCAAGGCTTTCGAACGTGGTCCAACATTGCACTTTCAATGCGTTTATGAACAAGGATGCAAATTGAGTTCCAGTCATTAAGGGCTTCCTGTCTCAGCCATCACCAATGTAATATCTTAAAACAAGCGTGGAGAGCAGGGAATGATGCACATTCCAGTAAAGAGAGTCCAAGAGATGGAAAGAGAAGCAATGAGAGCAAGCACTAAAACATCACAGTGTAAGGTGTGGTACAGGAAATCATCATCCAAAGAGACCCAAACTGGAAGAGAAGAGAGAAAGAGAGATTTAGGGCCAGAGGAATGTAGTTTAATGATTGCGATTGTGATTGTGAATCTTAGCGATTTGCTATTAGGAAATCACAAACTGAGATGTATGGCAGCGTGTTTGACAATGTTAGCGATTCACAGTGGATCGCAAATGGACCTGCCTCCTCAATATTCAGGAGGCAGGTCGCAATTTGCAACCCATTGTGAATTGCTACAATCACAGGGATGGTGGCCTGCTGAGGTCAGAAGACCACCATGTCTGTAATTGCTCTTAAATGAAGAAATTTTATTTTTCTTATGCAGACCATTTTCCTTCAAGGAAAACAAAATGCATTACAAAAAGAAATCTGAAACTTTTTCTTTTCATTTTTTAAGAATAGGCAGTGGTCCACAGGACCCCTCCTGTTCTTAAAAAACTGTTTGCACCCCCTCTCCTTGGGTTCCCCTTTGCAAATGGCTTATCACCAACTTAAAGTTGGTGGTAACTGCGTATGTTTTGCATCTGCATTCACTGTCGCAAAACATTCTAACATCCCCCTGCGACTCGCTATTAGAAAGGGACACCGTTGACACGCCCCTTCCTAATAATGATGCGCAAACTCTATTTTGTGAGTCTGTAATAGGTTACCGACTCGCAAAATAGGGATAGTACGTTGCAAAAAGCAGTTTGCTACCGGTAAAAGAGCTTCATACATTTGGCCCTTAGTCATTCAGAAACCAGGCCAGTCAAGGAGGTAGATCAAGGAGCTGCATATTACATGGACTGCCAAGCCTCAAAGCACTTCAGAAGTCGTGTCAAGCGCAGGTGTAGTCCACAAAAGCTACACGAAAATCACTAACCTAGAAAGAGTGAGGAAGAAGCCAGCAGCAGAAGATCTGTTAAGACAACCACATCCTGGAGATCAGATGGCAAACATACCTGAAAGACACACCAGAGGGGGGAGATAACCTCAAAGCAGCAGTCAATCTCAAATTAGAGAGACATCGACATAGCCTACACAACAAAAAGACAGAGAGCAAGCAACACCTATTGTGAACCGACCAAGATCAGAATGAACATTAATCTGCCAGGTCTAACCAAAAGTCATCAGCGCCAAGCATCACATCATGGAGAACAGGAAGTGAGCGAAGTCAAGGTCTGGCAGCTAGAAAACAATATCAACACACCAAGGACATTCAATCTCGTTTTGGTATCAACGCAATTATCAGTCATAACATGGTCAAAAACATTGCTGCAGCCAAAAAACAAAGTCAAGAAAACATCCCTGCAGATAATCACCCAAAATACCTTATATTCAGATGACTTCTTCTAGTCTGAGGACAGCACGCCACCAACTGGTGACTCCACGCAACCACCAGATACAGGCCTCAACGTGGCACATCAGCAGGAGTTACACAAAAGCATGGCAACATGCCGAGGAATTTTCTCTTCAAGTGGGGAGGAAATGCTGTATGGCTTTCTTTAAGAGAAGACATAGGGCCTCATTATGACCCTGGTGGTCATGAGACCACCAGGGTTGCAGTGGAGGTCGAACCACCGCCAAAGCAGTGGTCCGACCTCCACATTATGACCATGTTGGAGACACCATGGTTGACTGCTGATACCACCAAGTTGCCGCCAGGCGACAGCCTGGCAGTCTGAGTGGTTTGGAATCCAGCAGGGTTGTGCTGCATGCAGTACCACCCTGGGGATTACGACTCCCCAATCCACCAGCCTTTTCAAGGTGGTTAAACCGTCATGGAAAGGCTGGCAGAATGGGGGGTCGGGCCCCCTGGGGGCCCTTGCACTGCCTATGTACTTGGCATGGGCCCCATGGACAGCCCTGTCACGCTTTTTACTGCCTGAATTATGGCACTGGAAAGCACGACGAATGCTGCTGCACCTGCCGCACTGCCACATTGCCACTGACTTGATTACGAGCCAATGTCAATGTTAAGCCCTGTTTCCCTCTGGGCTGGTGGGCAGAAACGCTGCTTCCCCTGACTGGCCCAGTGGGAAACTTGTATTAGGGCAGACTGTGTTCTGGCTGCACAGGCAATCAGATGGCAAGGCGAGCTTGGCAGACGGCCGCTGCTGCCTGCCGAACTTGTAATGAGGGCCCTAGTGTCATGCCAGAAATGTATAATTTTACTCTCACAATGGGGCGATGTCATGTTGTGAGTAAGACAAGGTACGGCCGGTGTTCATTACCACCAAATTATGACCATGTTGGTGTTATCTCCGATAGACAGCCAATGTACCACACCGACTGCCAGGGTGGAACCAACAGTCACCATGGTGGTAGCCTCCTACAGCCAGGCGTAAGTCAATGTTCCGCCCACCATATTAAGACCCTGGAACGGCCACCTTTTCTGGGGCGGATACCAACGACATCAAAATTCTGGCGGAAAAACTGCACCGAAGTGAAAGGACTCACCATTGGAGACACAGGGAAGAACCACGGCGCCATGGAGCCCGAGCTGCATGTCTTACCTGTGATTTTCCACGTGCTGCTCCACAACGAACATCAACACCGGCGAAGATGATGGCAGTGAGTACAGCCGCCTAGCATACAAGGGAGGGAGAAAAACGAGAGTGACACAAACACACACGCAACACCCCACCCAACAGCATACAAACAATCAGCTGCATCACAAAAACATTTGTACCCCGTACCTCAGATGAATAATGCTAGGACAAAACGATTTTGAGAAAGTGAACGTAATGAGAGAAACATATCAAGATATGTAAGTGAGGCAGGACGAGAGATATATACATTTGTACACAAAAAGGGACACAGCCCAGTCCACAGGCCAAAGTCCAAGGCCCAACATGGCACCTGCCTCAACACGGAGAGAACACTGTAGGTGCATCTGTTGGTAAATCAGGGGGACATGGGATGGAGGGGCACTTCAACCGGGAGATGGAACAACACCACTGGTTCTGGAGGGGGCAACATGTCCTATGCTTGGTCCTGGGAAGTGAAAGGCCACAGTCTCTTGAGTGGGTGACTTGCCCACTTGTTCTGGAGGTGGCAACATGCCCTTTGCTTGGTCCTGGGGAGTGCAAGGCCACAGTCTCTCGAGTGTGTGACTTGCCCACTGCTTCTGGAAGAGGCATTGTGCCCTGTACTCTTGATCCTGGGGACTCTGGGGTAGGTGGGTGTCTTCCCCACTGGTTCTGGAGGGGGCATCGTGCCCTGTGCTCTTGATCCTGGGGAGGCTGGGGTAGGTGGGTGTCTTACCCACTGATTCTGGAGGGGGATCGTGCCCTGTGCTCTTGATCCCGGGGAAGCTGGGGTAGGTGGGTGTCTTACCCACTGGTTATGGAGGGGGCACTGTGCCCTTTGTTCTTGATCCTGGGGAGTCTGGGGTAGGTGGGTGTCTTACCCACTGGTTCTGGATGGGGCATCGTACTCTGTGCTCTTGATCGTAGGGAGGCTGGGGTAGGTGGGTATCTTACCTACTGGTTCTGGAGGGGGCATCGTGCCCTGTGCTCTTGATCCTGGAAAGTGTAAGGTCACAGTCTCTCAGGTGGGTGTCATACCCACTGGATTTGCAGGAGGCAGGCCGTACAGCAGCCCATGGAGACAGAATTACATAGCGTCCACCGGCGGTGACGGCTGCTCAGTGGTGGTTCTGCTGCCGGTGGGGGAGGTTCCTGCCCATCCCCTGCAAACTCAGACAGCTGCTCACTGGAGGTGGTGGTGGTGGTGCTGCTGGTGGGGGAGGCACCTGCCCATCCCCTGCAGCCTTGGATGGCTGCACAACCATGGTTAGTGGTGAGGGCTCCATTACAGTTCCTGCCCCAGGACCCTTGCTCTTCTTGCCTGCTGGTTCAGACTCCTTTCCCTTCTTGGCAGCAGCTTGGGCAGGTTCCTTTCCCTTCTTGGCAGCAACTTGGGCAGGCTCCTTTCCTTTCTTGGCAGCAGCTTGGGCAGGCTTCTTCACCCTCAGGACATGTGCCCTGGATCCTTTTCCACCAAGAGTGGATGTGGTGACGACTGGGCCCATGGACTGGGTGGCTGAGGTGCTTGGCTGGGTTCTTCCCACCTTGGCCAGACATGCAGGATGGGGGGAGGTGTAGGGAAGAGGTCAGTCGTGGATTGAAACTGTTTTTTAGGGAAACTGGGGCGGGAAGAGGGAGAAGGTTTGGCAGTGGAGGAAGAGGGAGTGGTTGTTGGAGGTGTCTGTTTGCTGTTTTTGGGTGCAGGTGCATGGTCTGGATGCTGTTGTAAAGTGGATGGCTGTTGGGTGTCTGAGTGCTTGCGTTTGTGTACCTTAGGAAGGGGGGGACACACACAGTGGGAGAGGACATAGGGGAGGTGTGCATGGATGTTGTGGAGATGTCTGCCAGTGAGGTGTGTGTTCTGCTTGGTATGGTGGTGATGCTGGTAGTGGATGTTGATGTAGTGCATGCAGGTTTCACTGTGGACGGAACTGCGTGGGAGGTGGAGAAGTTGGAGGAGGAGGAGGAGGAGGGGGAGACAGTGGAAATAGTGGCTGTTGGTAAGTCTGCATCTGGATGGTGTTTGTGTGAGTGCCTGTGGGATGAATTGTGGTGCTTGTATTTGCCTGAACCACTCGTGTGTTGTCTTGTGTGCAGGGTCATCTGGCTATGTGCTTGGGATGGGTTGGGATTGAGGAGAAGGGAACTGGGCAGTGTAAGTTAGAGGGGGGAGGGTAGAAATAGGGACAATGGCTGCCATCAGAGAGGAGGCCAGAGCCTGGATCAATCTCTGTGGGGCCACCAATCCAGTGTGAATGCCCTCCAGGAATACATTAGTCTGTTGAATCTGGGCTGCCAGATCTCAGGAGGTCAATAGCCTCCTCACTCAGGGCAGCAGGGCTAACTGGGGCAGGGCTTGAGCTGCCTGGGGCGAAGGAGATGCACATCCTCCTGGGTGAGTGGGCACAGGCAACTCAATGAGGGGCTGCTGGGAGGGTGGTGCTGGTACGGGGTGGCGGCTGTACCTGTAGCTGGGGTAGTTACAGAGGTGTCCACCATCACCAGGGAGTTTCCATCGGAGGAGGTATCTGTGTCAAAACTGCCCCTCCAGTCTCTGCCGTGGTGCTCCCCTCGCCCACTGTCCCACTGGTGCTCTCAGCGTCGGTGGACTCCGCCTCCTGGGTCCTATGGGGTTCAGCTCCCTCCAACGCACGTATGGACAAAATGACAAAACAATAAGGGGGGAAGAGACAAAGGATATACTTGGTCAATGGCTGCACCAACACCACCGTTGGCGTACACAGCACCCTCACACACAGGGAACAGGCCTACGCAATTTGCCATAGCACTACCAGAGAAAATGTTAGTTTCCAAGGCATGGGGAGGGTCACACACCGCCAAATGCAGCACACCTGACCAGTAGTGGATGCTTACAAGCTAGGTAGTAGGATTATCCCCTCAGAACCCTAGCCACCAGGGGACCTACGCTGCAATGTCAGGCCTTGTCTAGAGGCACCCACTGACAACCACCCCCCACCCGGATACCACGCTACCATGCGTAAGTTGTAATGATGAGCACTGTACTCACCCCTTTGTGGCTGCTGTGATGCCCTCAAGCGCCCATCCAGCTCTGGATAGGCCTCCGCCAGTATGCGGGCCATTAGGGGGGTCAGGGTTCGACGGGCACCCCTTCCTTGTTGGAAGGCCATCCCCAGCTGGGCCTCTGCCGTCTTCCGTGTGCAGCGTCTCAGGTCCTCCCACCGTTTCCGACAGTGGGTGCTCCACCTGCCATAGACCCCTAACATCCGCACGTCCTTGGTGATGGCATGCCATATGCCCTTCTTTTGATGGGAGCTGACCTGCAGAGGCAATACACACAGGGAAAAAACATTAGACAACAATTCCAGCCTGTTACACATATGGCCCATCATACTCGTTTCCATCACCACTGGCACATTCATCGCCCAGCACACAACCTGTACGCCGCCAAGAGGACTTCGACCCACCCCCTTATATGAGGCCTTCACACACACCACTCCATGCATTCATGCCACATGCATCGTGCCCACAGTGTACTCATCTGTTGTCTGGAGGCCATCCACCAGTCTCTCCAACTCCACCAAAGTAAAGGCTGGGGCCCTTAAGCCAGTCACACCGGCCATGGTAGGTTTCAGACACAGGTCACAGCAGCACATGCAGTGTAGGTCCTCTCCTGTGGATGATCAGATAGCGAGTGAGGAATCAGATAGAAAATGGCAGTCACGTCCGCGGCAGTGCATACCATCACCACCGGCATAGATCTCCATTGGTCACTGAACCCGATAGGGCCCAATGGTACCCAATGAGGAGTTGCACAGCGGTTCCCAACCGCCTCCCGCAACGGCACACAACATCAGCGGAACTACCTCACTTCCACCTGTCCCTCTACACAGGACAGGCAGACGTCATTTCAGGGGGGAGGAGGGCAGACCCTAGATATTTGCTGCATCACTGTTGAAAATTGGACATACCATACTAGTAACACTTACCCATTGCAAGTTAACAGCATGCAAAGTTCTTTTGTAGCCCCATTGTTAATTTTGTGACTGGCTCCTCACTCTTTTTCCCCCATAGATTGCTACTGCTGTGGATAAATAGGAGATGGAGACATATCCCCGTGTACAGACCCCTGGTGTACTTTGCAATAATGGAGGACAGGCACATCATCCTCACCTATAGACTTGATAAGGCCACAATCACAGAGCTGTCTGGCCAATTGGAGCCTGACCTGATATCAGCTATCCGTCACCCCACTGGGATTTCACCTCTTGTGCAAGTTCTATCAGTGCTCCATTTCCTGGCATCAGGTTCTTTCCAAGTGACTGTGGGCTTGGCAGCAGGAATGTGTTCCTATTAAAATGAATACATACCTTAAAATTTTGACATAATCCAAAATTCTTTTTTTTTCAAGGGTGTTTATTGAAGTGCTAAAATTTGGAGGGGCAAGTGCAATGGGATCGGGTGATTATGGAGGAAGGTCTAGGGTATAGTTCCAGTCTATTTGCTGCACAGGTGCATTGTCCAAGGGGACACAGAAAGGGGAGCAATGGCAGTTCAGGGTGGACAGGGTAACAGAATGGGATGCAAGGGTGACAATCAGGAGAGTCTCATTTCCTGGCAGGGGTCTTGGCAAGTGTCTCCGGCTTCTGTCTGGATCGCAGGAAACGTTTGTGGAGTGGTTCACCTTCTGCAGGGAGAGGGGTGATGGTGGCCTGTTGATCCTGTGGCACTTGCGGCAGCGGAGGTGGAAGGCTGTTCAGATATCTGTCTAGTGGCAGGGGCCCGCTGGTGTGAGACTGCCTCCCTCATAATGTTGGCCATGTCTGCCAGCACCCCTGCAATGGAGACTAGGGTGTTGTTAATGTCCTGCAAGTCCTCCTTGATCCCTCCTGCAGCTTCCTGTTCTCCTGCACATTGTCCAGGATCTGGCCCATCATGTCCTGGGAATGTTGATATGCTCCCAGGATCTCTGCAAGTGCCTCCTGGAAAGTTGGTTCCCTGGGCCTGTCCTCCCCTTGGCACACAGCACTCCTCCCAGTTTCCCTGTTGGCCTGTGCCTCTGTCCCCTAAACTGTGTGCCCACTGCCACTGACCCCAGGTCCCTGATTGTCATGGATATGAGGGGTGGCCTGGGGTCCCTGTAGCAGTGGACACACTGCTGATTGACGTGTCCTGGGGACAGAGATGTGGGTACACTGGTAGGGTGCTGTTGTGGTGTTTCCTGATAGGGGAGGCTCTGTGGTAGTGTGTGACTGGGCCTGGGTAACCGGCTGTCCAGAGGTCCCTCATGGGCCAGGTTGGTCATCCAGATCCAGAAGATCAGAGTTGCTGTCATCACTGTGAGGCTTGCCCTCTTTGGTTGTATTTGCCCTGTCAGGTTTCACTTGTGTAAGTTGGTATATGGTGGGTTAGCTGATTCTCACTAGTGTGCATGGTTTAGTGATAGGTGTCCATGCAGGTCTGTGAGTGATGTCCATGCATTGGTATGGAATGCAGGGCTTGGCATTGGGATAAGTGAGATGGGGTGGTGGGGTGTGTGAGAAGTGGTGGAGTGATGGGATTGAGGGTGAGGGTGGGGGTATGTATTGGCATGCAGGCAGAGGGGTAGTAGTAGTATGGAGGTGTCTTACCAGAGTCCAGTACTCCTCTTACTCTGGCCAGGCCTTCAGGATGCATTATTGCCAAGACTTGCTCCTCCCATGTTGTTAGTTGTGGGGAAGGAGGTCCGGGTCCATCGCCATTGGTGTCTCGCTGCAATGGAACGTACCTTCCCCCGAAGGTCGTTCCACCTCTTGCTGATGTCATCCCTAGTTCTTGGGTGCTGTCCCACAACTTTGACATTGTCCTCAATTTGCCGCCATAGCTCCATCTTCCGAGCTATTGATATCTGCTGCACTTGTGCTCCAAATAGCTGTGGCTCTACTCTGATGATTTCCTCCACCATGACCCTCAGCTCCACCTCTGTGAATCGGGGGTGTCTTTGTGGTGCCATGGGTGTTGTGTGAGGTGTGTAGGTGAGGGTGTGTAGGGTGATATGTTGGGGTGTGTGATGTGGGGTGCGTGAGTGGTGAATGGGTGTAAGTAGTGTGTGGCTCTGGTTTTGTCTGTGGTCTTGGTGTCTATCTTGTGCCAATGGTTTGTATTTGTAAAGAGTTGTGGGTAATGTGGGTGGGTATTTTATAGTGGTGTGGGTGTGGTGTGTGTATGGCTGTCAGGTGTGTGTTGTTTGAATTGTCCAATGTGGTGTTGTTTTGTATGTGTGTGTGTGTTTTGAGCTC
Source organism: Pleurodeles waltl (assembly GCF_031143425.1). NCBI lineage: Eukaryota > Metazoa > Chordata > Amphibia > Caudata > Salamandridae > Pleurodeles > Pleurodeles waltl. The sequence continues at coordinate 1,875,432 of NW_027150395.1, forward strand.
GACGGTATGTACTGCCAATGGTTTACCGCCATTGAATGTCCGCTGTGGTAATTCATCGGTCATAATGGGGTTGGCGTTGTTCTGTTGGCATAACAGTGTGGGTTTTGATACCACCACTTTATCACTGACCTTTGGACTGGTGGATTTGTGTATGTGGCTGAATAGTGACGGATTGGTGTCTGTGTGTCATAATATGGTGAACGGATATCTGTGGCGGCGGTGGTATGTTGGCGACAGTCAGTGTGGCGGTAAATGGGATTAACGCTAATGTCATAATGAGGGCTAAAACTGTGCACGACATGTTCCTCCTGTGATACTGGACCCAACTTACAGTAGAGGACATTATAAAAGTGAGGCAAGAAAAAATAAGGAGCAGAAAGGGAGTGTCTTGCTTTGTGTTCTTTTACTCCCCATGCCTTCCAGAACATAACACATATTGAGGCCCAGTCCAATTACTTGTAAAGTAGAAAAACTGTTTGGCTGATGAAATGTAGTTGGGATATTTATCTCGGCTTAAAGTTGTGTAAATGATGTAGCAACGCTAACTTTTAATATGTCATTCTTGCAATTTGTGTAGTTTTTTTGTTTGTGGATGTTATTTTGTCTGACTCATCCTGTAGATGCTGTACCTCTGCTCATATGTAGAATGACAATGGCCCTTGTGTGTGATAAAAACTGTTCGATATGTTCCTTACACACGTTATTTGTATATCTACATTGCTGTCAACCTATGTTTTCTTTAGCAAAATAGTGGCCGGAACTTTGCAGAAAAATGCACTATTGGTGAAGTGCCATGCTAGAAAAGGATAGCTGTGCATGGTGTGTTCTGATTAGGGTATGATGCTGTCAAGATGCACATAATAAGAATGTATTGATTGTTTCATACATTTACATTTAGATTAGTATTTGAATTTCCATTTATGGATCCATTTTCGTTATTGGTGTTTCAGGAAAGTAAAGGACAACATGTACAAAGCTTTGATGTCTACAATCCAGTGGCTGGCAGGTATTATTAATCCACTTTAAACTGTACTTTCCTTTTCAGTCCTCTCCCAACCAACCAAATATATGTAAACAACATGAGGACCACTACAGACCTGGTTGTCATTTGGTAACTGCCACTTGTTTGCTAGTCTAATCCCAGTCATGTGGGTCATGGGATAGTTGATTTAACTCTAGATCAACTGAAAACAGGCAAGGTAGTATAACCCTCAGGGCTTTTCTGACTGAATCTGCAAGATATGCAATATGTGAAAATATTGTGGGCATGTCAAATCTATGTCCTCAGAGGAAATGAATTTGTGGTACAGAACCCCCCCATTAGGGCTGGTCATAATTCAAATTAGGGATCCTTTACCCTCTTACATGAGTGCTGCAAAATGTGCCATGCAAATGACACTGGTGACATTTTGTACTTAAAATAAATAGACATAATTTCATTTCCTCCACATGCCTACGTTTTCAGAATTCCAAGTTACATTAAGAAGTCACAGTGAAGGCTCATTTAAGCTTGAAGCATGGTCAGGGATCCAGGAGGCTAGATACATTATATTGAATGCCCCTTTCTATCACTCAGTGTGCATGGATTACAAAAATGGGTAGTGGTCTGGCAAGCCCAGGTTGAGGATCCTAAGCACGTGGTTTCTATGTGCCATGTCACAAAGTACCCGGCATGCAGATCAACAGGCACGCTTGTCAGTGATAAGAAACTCTCACTGGGCCCCGGGTCAGGGCCCCGGCAGGCCCTGTGGTGCAAGATCTTAGGTCTAGGCTCTGTTGTCTGTCTAGTTATGTTTCAAAGTGCCACAGACTAGGGTCCAAAGGCCTGAGGAGGCCTCCCATGGTAGTCTACAATAAGAAACCCCTGGCCCTAGGCTCCCTTCTCCAGCCTGCCGTGTCGCAAAGTGTTTGGGATAATGTCCCACAGGAACAACAGGTTGCCCCTGCTTGTCTGGGTTCTGTGACTCTGACCAGGCCCCAGGTCAGAGCTTTGTGAGGACCCCTCACTGCCCCTTGTCTCATACCCAGCTCAGTCTCTGATAACCTGGACCTCAGATTCCTTTTCTCCTCAAACGTTAATCAGTCCTTTTGTGGAAGTCACTGCATGACATATGGCTGTCCTCCAAGTCCAGGCATATGGTCACTCCAAACCCCGGACATTTGGTCACCCACAATGTGCTTTACTGGCACACCAAGATTGGCGGGCTGGAATGTAAGTTCAAATGAGGAATCACTTGACTCTACAAGCCCAGACAGGGCTCCAGGAGGTCAGGTGCATAATGACTGACAGCCCCTCTTTTACTTAGTGAACAGATTACAAGAAAGAGTATGTGGACATGTTCTGGATTAGTTGAGACAGGCTATCCAGGACCTCCCGGTGGTTCGGTCATTCTCACCTAGGTGACCCCAGGGCTTTGGTGGGGCCTCCAGGTAGCCCATGGGGGCCTAGGTCTGCAGCTGCCTACAGCCCTGTCTGATGGGCCTTTCCTCAAAGCTGTGCTTCTTGAAGAGTAGACAGGGTTGCAAAATAGACTTCCCCATGTGGGGCAGCTTGTTTGAGGGTGTTTTAATCAGCACTGTACTGTGATCGTGAGGGCTAGACTGAGCTGGAAGTTCTGATGACGGCTCATTTGACCCTCCAAACCCAGCAAGGGCTCCACAAGGTCGGATGTGTTTGTTCAGAGGGTTCCCTTTCACTCAGTGTGCATGCAGATGCACTGCTGCGCTGCTGTACCACATAGCTAAAACAAAGATTGACAAAGCTAATACATAGGAGCTTTGCCAGTGCATATTTTAAATATTAGAAGGGAGCATCAGGTGAAATTATGCAACTGAAATTTGGATTAACTGCAGTTGGGAGGTTGTGTGTTAAAATTAGCACAGCAATATTTTTTACACTTTAAGCTATGGTAAAATACATTGAAACACGTAAAATCATATCTATTTTGTGCGATGAGCCAAAGAAAAACAATACAGGGCAATGAGCAGTGTTTTACCAATCTTTTTATAAATATATGAAAATAATATTAGGCGACAATTCTATATCGCGTTAGATTTTAAAGATTGTCAACATTAGTCATAAAACAATACAGGTTTACATATAATCTGGGAAGGGCAAACTCTACAGAACTTGAACAAGCAAAACAATAGAGAAATAACATAGCTTCTCATCTGAAACAACTCATTAAAGTTGATTTGACAATGCATGCTGCCAGAATCTACAGCCAAGGAGGAAGGCGAGTTACAGAGCATAATTAAAGCTGCAGTTTGTAAAAGAAAGTAAAATGTGGCTTCCCCTTCTCTTTTTTTTCTAGATGAACACTGTGAGAAAATACCCATTTTTTCATGGTCATCCCCATTTCCCCTTTATTTTATTGCTGTTTTTCAGACTCTGCACACTAAGCCGCAGCTGTCCAGTGCCTAGGGTTTGTGATCTGACCCCTAAAACTTACAGACTGGTATATTTAACTCTTCTATAGGGCCGTAGCATATGGTGTAAATGGTGCACCCATGGTTTAGAGAGTTAAATCTCACCTATGAACTGCAGCACTTACTGTGCTGTCCTTTAGTGTGACAGAGAAAATATGACTTTAGGCCTACCACTGTAGCCACACTGCTGTAGTTTACACCTGCAGTGTGACCTGTTAAATAACCCTTTTCAGCAGGTAAAATCTAGATTTTAAATATTAGTACGTCACCATTATGCCAGCTTTGTAGCCCACAAGGTGGGGGCATAATATTTAAACGTTGGACATGCAGAAAATACATGTACCTAACGAGCGAAGGCCCTAAAAGCTATTTTCACTGTGGTAGGCCCAGCTGTCCACTGTAGAAAATCTGATTAAGAGAAGTATTCTATATCTCCAGAATGGGACCAGTTAGGAAGATAATTTTACAACTATCTTTAATAATTATTTAAATGTCAATTAATTTAATGGTGCTTGTTTTGGAATACATATTAAATAAAGTAGCTTTTAGAAAGTTATCTTTCACTGTCTGAAGTCCATGGAGGCTAATTTGTCCTAACTCTACAATTTCTCCCACCTAGGAAATGCTTGAATGATGTGTGAAATTCCTCACAGGACCCAAACAATATGTACTTGTGATTGACAGGTCAACCTGAATGAGCCAGAATTACTCCTTTAAGTTCAGCAAAAGTGTGGGGATTTTCCCTTCCTGGTGGCACCACAATGCCAAATCATCCATGATAGGTCTGTCTAAGGCATATATAAAATTGGAATAATAAGGACGCCAGTACAATTCTTCTGCATCCCCTGGCTGATTGCTGAAGGACTGCTATTATCCTTTCAGACTTTAACAGAGGTTCATGGTGGGAATTTGGTGCATTTGCATAGACTAGGGCTGATTTGTATTCAATTACACATAATTTTCCAATGCTTCAAGAGGACCCAGTAAAGTGGTATTATGAAATTAATAAATTGATGAGTATTTCTCTAATTTGGACAGATCTAAACTCATCGTATGATATTGTGATTGTTAGACCTGGCATCCTTGGCGTGGTCTCCCCAGTCTTTTTTTCCTCTGCTTCCTATGTTTTGACTGTGTCCTGGGCTCTATTTTTGCTGTTTCTGGTACTTTGGGCACTTTACCACTGCTGGCTAGTGCTAAAGTGCAAGTGCTCCTTGTGTAACATGCATGTGTAATTGGCTTTTCCATTGCTGGCACATTTGATTTACTAGTAAGTCCCTAGTAAAGTGCACTAGAGGTGCCCAGGGCCTATAAATCAAATGCTGCAGCACTGGTTGTGCCACCCACATGAGTAGCCCTACAAACATGGCCCAGACCTGCCACTGCAGTGTCTGTGTGTGCAGTTTTAACCTGCCAATTCGACCTCGCAAGTGTACCCACTTGCCAGGTCCAAACCTTCTCTTTTATACGCGTAAGGCCCCCTAAAGTAGGCCCTAGGTAGCCCCATGGGCAGGGTGCAGTGTATGTTAAAGGTAGGGCATGTACTGATGTGTTTTACCTGTCCTGACAGTGAAATACACCCAGATTCGGTTTTCACTGTTGTAAGGCCTATCTCTCTCATAGGTTATAGGGGCTGCCTTTAAATATCCTTATAGTGCAGTTTCCCTTTGGGAGCAGATGTAAATTTGGAGTTTGGGGTCTCTGAACTCACAATTAAAAAATACAGATTTTGGTAAAGTTGTTTTTTAAGTTGTCTGTTTGAAAATGCCACTTTTATAAAGTGGGCATTTTCTTGCTTAAACTGTTCTGTGATTCTGTCTGCTTGTGCATTCCCTGTCTGGGTCAGACTGACATTTGGACTGTTTGTGAATCTCCACTAGACAGTGACACAAAGGGAGCTGGAGTGTAGTCTGCTATCCTCAGGAGACACCTAGACCAGAGTGGAGGAAGGAGTGGTCATTTACATTTGAATGGGCTGTGCCTACCCTCACATAATGCAGTCTCCAACCCCCTTGTGGGTATCTGGGGCCAGGCCTGGGCAAGGCAGTATCTTGTGAACAAAAGAGACTTTCCTTTGAAGTTTGCCTACTTCAAAGGCAGCAAGGGGTGGACCCAACACCCCAGATTTTCAGATTACTTCTGGAACCAAGAAGAAACTCTGCCAAGGAGAAGTGCTGAAGAGCTGGAGGAGGAGGACTGCCCCTTTACCTATGACTCTGCTTTGCTAGGTCGGCCTGCAGTGGCTGCTTCTGTATGAAAGAGGGCAAAGACTGGACTTTGTAGTTTATTCCTGCTTGTGAAGAATCTCCTATGGCTTGGACTGAGCTTCCTCTGCCAGCACTTGGACTCTCTACAAAAACTCCTGCCCTGCCAAGTGGTGCCCTTTCCAGTCCCTAGCCCCTTGAAAGGTGAAACTGGTAGAAAAAGGCTGAAATCCGTGCACAAGATGACATGCAGGGAAAATGTCTACGTACCACCTGCATTGCGGCAGCGTGGTTTTTTCATCAACGTGCATCAGTATTTCACATGCATCGTCGCTAAGCGTCAAAGTCATCGTGAACCTGCATGGATTTGAGGTGCCCCATCCGGAAATCAACGCATCACCCTCTTGCAGGAGAGAAAAACAACACATCGCCTATCCGACCAGAGAAGAAACGATGCACAGCCTCACTTGCGAGTAAGGAATCGATGCAGCGCTGACTTTTCTGATGCACGCTAGCCTGTGCAGCTTTATTTTTGTGTAACAACAATGTTTCCATCGTTTTCTTTTTTTTTTCTTTTACAAAACATAATTCACAAATCCTCATGTAGGGATAGGGAAAAAAAGAAAAACAAGAATAACATAAAATACATTCAGCAAAATTAATCTGATACAAACTCTTTTTATCTCATAGACTAATCTCTTCCAACCATTTAATCAGTGGTGCCCAGATTCGTTACCCACTACACCTCTTCTTATAACCTTTAAGTCTATTTAAACTCAATTTAATACTGTGAAACGCTAATAATCTTAACCTCCAAGTTTCGAGGGTCGGGAGTTCTTTTTTAATCCAGTCTGTAGTTATTCACAGCCAAAGTATCGCCATCGCTAAGTACAGAAAATACCTTCTTTTTTTATTACACTCCCCATATTTTACATCGGGTCCATCCAGCTAACAATACTAGAGTTGGTGTAAGTCCTCCAATAATATCACTGAAAAACGTTTCTACTTCACCCAGCAATGGTTTCAACCTAGGGCATGTATAGAACACATGCAATATCGCCGCTACCGTGCCCCCACATTGATTGCACTTCCCATCAGATCCACCCCACTTACTCAATTTTGCTGGTGTATAGTACAAGTCAAATACCGTCTTGTAGTGCTGCGTTTTCAGGCTGGCTGAAAGATAGGTTTTTCCCCCTCACTCTAATGATTCCACCAGCCACCCCCCTCTTTACCCACTCTAATAACCCATCTATCATTCTGTAACATGAAATCAACCTGTTGGGCATCTATTAATATTAATAAGATATATAGGTGGTCATTCCAACCTCGGCGGTAAAATGCGCTTACCGCCAGACAGAAGACCGTCATAACACCGCCGTGGTCGCGGTAAACCGCCACGGTCATTCTGACCCACAACAGGCAAACCGCCAAAATACCAACATCCACAAAAGTCCGCCACACCAAAGGTCAGCAATAAACTGGCGATGACCAAACCTCCACCGTCACACCAACAGAAATACGCCCATGCCATTACGACCCACGAATCCACGCGGCGGTCTTTCAACCGTGGTATTCTATTGGCGGTACACACCGCCGCGGTCGAAATACACATACTCGTACAAAACACTACCACATTGGCCAATTCGAAATACACACACCTGATACACATACACACACCACTCCCACACACCCTATACAATATAAAACACACACCCACATCACCCACAAACTTCCACTCCTAGAGATTCGTGAACACGCACCGAGAAAAGACATCCGAGCACCCAGACGCCCAATTCACTGTCACCCTGCAATATTAGCACGCACTTCACACAACACAACAATACACATCACCACACTTAGCACCACACAATCCACCCCACACATCACCCACACCACCCCATGGCACCTCAAAGACACCCCAGGTTCTCAGATGATGAACTCAGGGTCATGGTGGAGGAAATTGTACGAGTAGAGCCCCAGCTGTTCGGGACACAGGTGCAGCACACCACCATTGCCAGGAAGATGGAGCTATGGAGCAGAATAGTCGACAGAGTCAACGCTGTGGGACAGCACCCAAGAAATAGGGACGACATCAGGAAGAGGTGGAACGACCTACGGGGGAAGGTGCGTTCCATGGTCTCAAGGCACAACATCGCGGTACAGCGGACTGGCGGCGGACCCCCACCTCCTCCCCCAGAATTTACAACATGGGAGGAGCAAGTCTTGAACATCCTGCATCCTGAGGGCCTCGCAGGAGTCGGTGGAGGAATGGACTCTGGTAAGTCTCATCTTCACTACTTCATCCCCCCCACCCCACCCCACCTGCATGCCAACTCATACCCCCACCCTCACCCCACCCCATCACAACTACCCCTTGCAAATGTCTCACCATCACAACCCACCCATCCCAAAACTTAGCCCTGCATGCAGCCCCAAAGCATGGACACCCATCACCAAAGCATGCCCAATGCACATACCCATCACCACCCCCAAACACCGCCCACAATAGCCCCCACAAAGGAATGCCAGCACTGGGGTACACGGGCACCCACCCATTGCACGCCATTGGCACACACAGAAGCAATAACCATACTTTTATACCCCTGCAGGACCCGAACGCCAGGTCACCGTGCAGGAGGGTCCACAAATGTCCACTCCACCCCCAGAAGAGGCCCACAGTGATGACAGCAGCTCTGTCTCCCTGGATCTAGATGACCAGCCAGGTCCATCGGGGACCTCAGGACAGTTGGTTCCCCTCAGACAGTCACAGGCCACAGCAGACCTTCCCCCCTCTGGGAATACCAGCACAGCACCCACCCAGCGGGCCCATACCTCTGTCCCCAGGACACGTCAATCAGCGGTGTGTCCACCACTACAGGGAACCCAGGTTAACCCACCACCCCAACAACAACAGGGACGTGGGGGCAGTGGTAGTGGGCACACGGTCCAGGGGACAGAGGCCCAGGGAAACAGGGGAACTGAGAGGGCTGCTGTGCGACAGGGGGGGGGGACAGGCCAAGGGTACCCACTCTCCACGAGGCCCTCTCCTCCATCATGGGAGCATACCACCGCTCCCAGGAGACGATGGCGACGGTCCTGTCCAGGTTTCAGGTAATCCAGCTTCTGCAGGAGCAACAGTATATGGGGTTCAGGGAGGAACTAAGAAACATCAGTTCCGCCATGGGTACCATCGTAGTGGCCCTGAATGAGTTAATCACCACATTGCGGAACACTGTGGCACCTCAAAGGGCCCCTGTCACTAGCATGGACCAAGAACTGGCTACCACCTCCGCCGGCGCTAGTGGACAGGAGGCCCCGACACAAGACCAACAGGCCACCAGAACCCCACCCCCTGCAGAAGGAGAACCACCCCGCAAGCGGGCCCTGAGATCCAGGAAGAAGACAGAGTAACATGTCAAGACCCCTGCCAGCAAAGGATAACGCCCTGATTGTCATCCCACTGTCCCACATTGTCACCCTGTCCAACTTTAAACTGCCCCTGCTCCACTTTCCACAGGCATTTGGACAATGCACCTGTGATAATGATAGTCTGGACTCTGCCATGGACAATCCTCCACCATCACCCCTCACCGATTTGCAACCACCCATCCAAATTAGAGCACTTGAATAAACACACTTATTGCACATAAACAATCTGCAGTCTGTCTGTGATTTTAACAAATGTATTAGACATGACAGTGACAAAATGTTTATTCACATTGTGATGCCAACAAACCGCTGTCACACAGCTGTAGTCCATGGGGAAACAAAGCAGATGTCACGCAGTGGGGCCCACAGCTCTGAAATTGGAAGGGAAAGTCACAACACTGTTACCATACACTGGGGGAAAAAGTCAGACAGTAGAGAGGTAGGAGTCTTTAGGTAAATGTAATATGCCGGTGTCTACTCTTACCTGTGTGTCATTGAAAATACTGCTCTATTACTGTGTTCCTGTTGTCTATGTCGTCCTCTTCGGCTTCCTCCTCTTCACTCTCCATAGGCTCCACAGCTGCTACAACACCACCATCTGGACCATCCTCCTGCAGAAAAGGCGCCTGGCGTCGCAAAGCCAGTTTGTGAACCATACAGCAGGCCACGATGATCTGGCACACCTTCTTTGGTGAGTACATTAGAGATCCACCTGTCATATGGAGGCACCTGAACCTGGCCTTCAGGAGGACAAAGGTGCGTTCGATCACCCTCCTAGTCCGCCCATGGGCCTCATTGTAGCGTTCCTCTGCCCTGGTCCTGGGATTCCTCACTGGGGTCAGTAGCCAGGACAGGTTGGGGTAACCAGAGTCCCCTAATAGCCACACCCGGTGCCTCTGGAGTTGACCCATCACATACAGGATGCTGCTCTTCCGCAGGATGTAGGCGTCATGCACTGACCCAGGGAACTTGGCATTGACATGGGAGATGTACTGGTCAGCCAAACACACCATCTGTACATTCATGGAATGATAACTTTTCCTGTTCCTTTACACATGTTCACTCGTGCTGGGGGGTACCAAAGCCACATGTGTCCCATCAATGGCACCTATGATGTTGGGGATATGTCCAAGGGCATAGAAATCACCCTTCACTGTAGGCAAATCCTCCACCTCAGGGAACATGATGTAGCTCCGCATGTGTTTGAGCAGGGCAGACAACACTCTGGACAACACTTTGGAAAACATGGGCTGGGACATCCCTGATGCTATGGCCACTGTTGTTTGAAATTACCCACTTGCTAAGAAATGGAGTACTGACAGCACCTGCACTAGAGGGGGGATCCCTGTGGGTTGGTGGATGGGTGACATCAGGTCTGCCTCCAGCTGGGCACACAGTTCATGTATAGTGGCTCGGTCAAGCCTGTATGTCAGAATGACATGTCGTTCCTCCATTGTCGACAGGTCCACCAGCGGTCTGTACACAGGAAGATTCCTCCATCTCCTCGCATGTCCCAGCGGACGGTGCCTAGGAAGGACAACAGCGAGCACAGAGTCAATCAACCCACAGGTACGTTCCCACAGCTTGCACACAACACGATTCACTATGCATTGAATGGTTTGTATGAGTGTTGAGGAAAGGCCTAGGTATGTGTGACGCAGTAGAAATTAAGCCATGTGGGCCCTTGAAATGGCAGCTGCCTGACCTGTGAAGTGTGACAATGGGATATGAGGTCAATGCGCTGGCGTGGCACACCGTGGCGGTAGGCGGTCGAAGACCGCGGCGCAAAGCCGCATTGGTTAACATTGAAACCTATGGGTTTCACAAGCCAATAACGATGTGCGCCGGCGGTCGCGGTACGCACTGCCGCGGTACGCACTGCCGCGGTACGCACCGCCGCGGGCGTGACCGCCATTTTCTAACAGCTTACTCACTCGATACCTGATCTTCCACAGGAGAGGACCTACACTGCAAGTGCTGCTGTGACCTCGGTCTGGAAGAGACAATGGCTGCTGCGACTGGGGAAAGGGCCCCTGCCTTCACTTTTGAAGAATTGGAGAAACTCGCAGATGGGGTCCTCCCCCAGTATGCGCTACTCTACGGTCCTCCAGACCAACAGGTAAGTACACTGGGACCATGCTTTGTGGCCAATGCCTGGGTTGAGTCGGGTGGTTGAAAGATGGTGGGGAGGGGAGCGATTGAGGCATGCATCAGACGACAGATGAAAGCATGTGCCACATGGCAAGGGTGGGGATGGGGGGCCACTCACATCGAGCATGCAGAAGGTGATGACAATTTTTCTCTCCCTGTACATGTCACATAGGTCAGCGCCCACCAGAAAGTCGCGATTTGGCGTGCCATCGCCAAGGACGTCCGGACCCTGGGGGTCCACAACAGACGGGGCACCCACTGCCGGAAGAGGTGGGAGGACATCCGACGCGGGAGCAGGAAGACGGCGGAGGCTCTGCTGGGGATGGCCTCCCAACGTAGGAGGGGTGCCAGTCGTCAATTGACCCCCCTGATGTCCCGGATCCTGGCGGTGGCCTACCCCGATTTGTATGGGCGCGTGAGGACATCACAGCAGACACAAGGGGGTGAGTACAAATACATTCTGCTGACTTTGCGTGCAGTGGAGGTTTCTGGGTGGGGGAGGAGGGCTGTGGGTATCCCTAGGCCAGGGCGATTTCTGTAGGCTAGGCCCCTCCGTAAGGCATGGCCCTGTGCCCCCGCCCCCCACCTCTGTAGGGTGCCAAGTACAGGTATCCATGGCCCTGTGTCATCTATGTGTGCAGTTGTCGTCCATAGGCTTGTAGGCCATGTCCCACGGATTGCGTAGTGGAGCCCAAGAGCGCGGCGTAGTGCAGGGGCCTTCTGTGTCTGTCTTGTCCGCCAACGGTAGCGGTAATCCATGCACTCAACATGTCTTTATTTCTCCTCCCCCCCTTTTTTGTGGTCTTCCTGTTCATGTGTGCATTAGCATCATCAGGCGGAGGAGAAGTGGCATCGGAGCACGAGGGAGCTGCATTTCACATGGCCATGGCGGGCCATGCAACTGACTCGGATTTCACCAGTGAGACGGAGGGCGAGGGGAGCTCCACAGCGGGGACTCGTGCTGATGTCAGTGGCAGCGACTCGTCCTCTGAAGGGAGCTCCCTTGTGGTGGCGGCAACATCCGTGCCACCCGCAACAACAGGTACAGCCGCCACCCAGCGCACCAGCACCGCCCTCCCAGCAGCCCCTCAGCGTTTGCCCCGTGCCCGCTCACCCAGGAAGGGGGGCATCTCCTTCGCCCCAGGCACCTCAGGCCCTGCCCCTGTTACCCCTGCTGCCCTCAGTGAGGAGGTCATTGACCTCCTGAGGACCATCATTGTTGGGCAGTCTACCCTTTTGAATGCCATCCAGGGTGTAGAAAGGGAGGTGCACCGGAGTAATGCATACCTGGAGGGCATTCATTCGGGTCAGGCTGCCCATCAGCGATCGTTCAATGCTCTGGCCTCATCACTGACGGCAGTAATTGTCCCTGTCTCTAGCCTCCCCCCTCCAACTTCCTCCACCCAGACCCAATCCCCTGTACCTCTGCCTATCCCAGACACACCTACAGACCAGCCTGCACACACCTCAACACCCAAGGGAAGCTCATCCAGACATAAGCATCACACATCACACAAGCATTCACACAAGCAACATCCACATGCAGACACAGCAACACCCACTGCCTCCACTGTGTCCCCTCCTCCTTGTCTCCCTCCTCCCTCCCTGTGACGTCTCCACTCACACTTGCATGCACAACATCTTCAGCCACTACGTCCATCACCAGCACACCCACCAGAACACTCCGCACACGTGCAGTCACCACCCCCACTACCATTTACACGTCCCCTGTGTCCTCTCCCAGTGTGTCTGTCACCCCCTCTTCCAAACCACACAAACACAGGCAGCCACCCACCCAACAGCCATCCACCTCACGACAGCCTCCAGCCCAAGCACCTGCACCCAAAGACACCAGACTTCACACTCCTACAACCACATCCTCTTCCTCTTCCTCCACTCCCATACCCACTACACCTAGCCGTCCCTCTCTTTCCAAATTGATTTTCCTTTCCAAACTTGACCTCTTTCCAACAACTCCCCCACCCCTTCAATCTCATAAGACTGCAATCAGCACCTCAGCCACCACCAAACCAGGACTGATCAGGACTGTTGTCCAAGGACTGTGGAGTCCCCCACCCTCAAGGGCAACTAGTTCTGCTAGGAGCCAAGACACGGCCAGCCCACCCCCGGAAAAACACCCAAAAATTACCAGTGCCCGGCGCGAGGGACCAAAACCCCTACGCTGGCTCCGGCTGGAAGTGGGGTGCCACCTGGCACGCCGCCAAAGGTGGGAAAGGGCCACAGACGACCAGGGAAGGGTGGGAAGGGCAGCACGCCCGACAAGTCCGGCAGCAGGCCAGCTGCCCAGGAGGGCCCCACCAGCCCCATCCCAGGTGTGCAGGAGGACACCCAGAGGCCCGGTATGGCAGCCTAGGAGGGCCCCGCCAGCCACAGCCCAGCTGCCCAGGAGGGCCCCGCCAGCCACAGCCCAGCTGGGCAATGAAGGAGCGCCAGCCACAGCCCAGCTGGGCAATGAAGGAGCGCCAACTCAAGCACCGCTGAACATGGCAAGGATTGCCAAGGCAAGCACCGCTGAACAGGGCAAGGACCGCCAAGGCAAGAACCACTGAACATGGCGAGGACCGCCAAGGCAAGCACCGCTGAACAGGGCAAGGACTGCCAAGGCAAGCACCGCTGAACAGGGCAAGCACCGCTGAACAGGGCAAGCACCGCTGAACAGGGCAAGGACCGCCGAGGCAAGGACCGCTGAACACGGCAAGGACCGCCAAGGCAAGCACCGCTGAACAGGGCAAGGACCGCCAAGGCAAGCACCGCTGAACAGGGCAAGCACCGCTGAACAGGGCAAGGAACGCTGAACAGGGCAAGGACCGCCAAGGCAAGCACCGCTGAACATGGCAAGGACCGCCAAGGCAAGCACCGCTGAACAGGGCAAGGACCGCTGAACAGGGCAAGCACCGCTGCACTGGGCCCTTCATCTCAAGCACCACTCCGCTGGGCACCGCCGTCTCAAGAACCGCTGAACTGGGCCCTTCATCTCAAGCACCGCTGCACTGGGCCCTTCATCTCAAGCACCGCTGCACTGGGCCCTTCATCTCAAGCACCGCTCCGCTGGGCACCGCCGTCTCAAGAACCGCTGAACTGGGCCCTTCATCTCAAGCACAGCTGGCCCATTGGCGGAAGAGGCAGTGCTGCATCTGTGTCGGGCAGGGCTGCACGAACCACTCTGGGCACCAGTCCCCCTCCAGAACCAGTGGACACTGTCATCCACTTGAGAGACTGTGGCTTTGCACTCCCCAGGATGTAACAGTGGGCAAACCACCCACTGTATGGACTTGAGAGACTGTGGCTTTGCACTCCCCAGGATTGGACAGTGGGCAAACCACCCACTGTATGGACTTGAGAGACTGTGGCTTTGCACTCCCCAGGATGGGACAGTGGCCATGGAGGCCCCTCGTGGATCTGGCGTCGTGTACTCATGTGGCTGAGGTGCCCCCCCTTCCCTTCCCCTGAGGTGCCTGTAGTTTTTCTATCTGATGCCCCTGCAGTGTTCTCTCCGCTGGTGTCAGGTATCCTGTGTGGGCCTTGCCCATGTGATTTGGGCCCAGTGGTCCACGGACAATGACTGCTAAAAGTATCGGACTTTTAATATTTATGTATATATTAGTTTTAAATGTGTGATATTTTTATATGCCGATAATACAATATATTCGACTGTTTATGATCATTTCATTTTGTCTTTGCATTCTTCCGGGGGGTTTGGGGATTGTAACAGTGATGTATTGCTATGCATTGATGTGTGTGTTGTAGTGGGTGAGGGTGGTGGTGGGTGTGTAGCATATGTGTGCCCGTAATATTTTCTCCTCTCCCCTCCCCTGTGTCGTAGGTGCAGTACTCACCGTAGTCTTCTGCGCCGGCGTTCGTGCTCCTGGTAGAGGAGCAGGAAGACAATAGCTGGTAGGATGTGTAGTTCGGGTTCCATGCTGTCCAGATTCCTCGTGGGGTATATGGAGGTGAGCGTTTTCCGTTTGAAATGTCTGTTTCCACCGTGTTTTTATCGGCGGGGCTACCGCCCCGGAAAAGGTGGCGGATTGGTGGGTTGTGATAGGGTGGGCGGTACATTGACTCCCACCTTTCTGTTGGCGGTGACCGATGCGCTGTTTGTTTGTCCCGCCGTGGCGGTCGGAGTGTTAATGTGGCGGTCTCTGTTGGCGGTTTCCGCCAGGGTCAGAATTCAATTTTTTTAACCGCCAGCCTGTTGGCGGGTTAGCCACCGCCTTAACACCGACCGCCAGGGTTGGAATGACCCCCATAATGTACCTATCTTTTCCCTACAGCATACAGCCTCTAATAATGATATCTTGTTCATTAAAGGCATTTCCTGTCTATAGCAGTGGAGAAAGTCTTGATAAGCCATATTGTATCTGTAGCTCCTGAAAAGACTTACACACTGAATGTGCATATAGATCGCCAATCCTCCATTGTTTTTTTATGGAGTAGGACTCTCTTTACTTTAAAAAGTCATAACTTTACTTGTGTATATTGGATTTTTGTTGTTTTGGTCTTGTTTGATTAAGATAAATATTGGCTATTTTTCTAAACTGGTGTGGTCTGTATTTTGTAGTGTTTTCACTGCATTACTGTGTATTTTGGTACAAATACTTTATACATTGCCTTTGAGATAAGCCTGACCGCTTGTGCCAAGCTGCCAAAGGGGTGAGCAGGGGTTATTTAAGTGTGTATCTCCAGTGCCCTGACTAGAGGGAGCATCCCTGCTTGGACAGAGTACAAACTGACTGCCAACCAGAGACTTCATTCCTAACACTGATTCCATACAATATGTGTGGATAGAGTGCAAAGTTGATGTGGGGTGGCTGACACAAGAGCCGGCGAGGGTTGGACCAAAGAATGCATTAGCTGCAGTAGTAACAGCCAATCATGTCAGTATCCATATATATATATATATATACATATATATATATATATACACTAGGCGGTCACCACTTGGTAGTTATAGTTAGGACCTAGTTTCTTTATAAAAAGTGTTTTTTTACTTGCCTATAATTTTGGCATTGCTTGGCGAATCTTCATGAAGCTTTCCAAAAACATTTGCCAGCCATGTCAGCTGTTGTCTGAAAAGTTTTGGGAGGATCCATCTGGGTGGGGAAACACGTTTTCCCCATTCATTTTTCCACAGGGATTTTGAACGTCGATAGCACCCAAACTACTGGATGGAAGTACACCAAATTTGGTAGAAAGGTAGGCCCTCTTCCAGAAAGTAACCTTTTTTGTTTTGGTATAATTCCATTCAATAGTTTTAGAGAAGTTAAAGAAAATCCAAGTTTGTTTATAGAAGGATTCAACTGATTCCCGACCCTCTCGTGCTGAGATCTGATTGGCTGCTAACACTTTTACAACAGAAGCCGTTGAAGTGTTGTCATCCCTCATGGGACTCGGCTGAAGCCAAGTCCCCCCAAAAAGTAAAAAATATGAACACCCTGACCCCTTAGCTCTGGTGGTGGGGACCCAAAGGAACCCCCCCTCCCCCCCTGGGCTAAAAAGCATTTTTTTATTTTACAGAGTCATTTTGGATCCGCAGATCAGCAGTAAAATATTATAAACTCCCCGGCTGGGCCAAGTCCCAGGGACATTTGTTTACAAATGCGAAGGGGAGGTCCCCCTCCCACTGGCCCGAGGACTACCACCTCCCTGGGATGATCAATGTGTAAAATATAATTGATTTGCAGGGGCCCTCTGCTGCGTTGGGAATCACCACCTCCCAAGGGCAAATATTTAAAAAACTAAAAGGGTCTCCCTTGGGACCCCCAAGACCCAGGGACCACCACCTCCCTGGGGGTGTGTGCACATTGTAGGGGGGCCAAGCGCCCCCCTCATGGGGCCTTTGATGGCTTTGGGTACCACCACCCTCCAGGGTCGGCTTCTGCTTTGTCCTAGGGTGCCCACCCCAGGACATAGCTGTTTGCTGTGGCTTGGCTGAAGCGCTGCAGCCAAGTCAGCAGCTAAGACTTCAGTTTTTGACAGCAGGATCTGCTGTCAAAAACTGAAGCTTTCATCTCTGTTCCCTGTACACGTGCAGCAAACAGAGATGAAATACTTCCGCAAGCACAGAACTGCTGTCAAAGCAGCTCTGTGTTTGCTGAAGCAATGGCACCATGAGGGAAGCCTTAAGGCTTCCTCTGCAATGCAGATAGCCCGTAAGGGCAATCATGTACAATAAAAAAAATAATTAATAAATATGGTGGGACCATGGGGGAACCATAATGGGCTAAAAAAAAAAAATCAATAGCTCAGTGTGAAGGTTGCAATTCTTCACACTGAGCATCCAGGGTTTGAGTTCAGCCAGACTCCCTTCCCTTTATTTTTTAATTTTTTTTAGTTACAAATTGTTTTAATTTCTAAAAATGAGAGATACATTCTTTATTTTAAATTGTACAGGAATATCTCATTCTAAGTAGATCATTCATCAAAACCTAAAACAAATCTCTATCTCTCTCCCTCTTGCTCTTTTACTCTCTCTCTTTCAATCTTTTTCTCCCACTCACAGATGCACTCAGACCCTTACGCACCCACTCACAGACTGACTCAGACACTCATGCACCCACTCACAGACCCACTCAGTCTCTTGTGCACACATACACAGCCCCAGTCAGACCCTCATGCACCCACTCAGAGACTCACTCAGACAGTTATGCACCCACTCCCACTCTCACACTCCCACTCACAGACACACTGACAGCTTCAAGCACCCACTCACCGACCCGCACACACATTAACACCCACTAAAACACTGATGTGCCCACTTTCACACCCAGAAACTCTCAAAACCACTCTCACCCTCAGATACACCATCCATACCTATTCTGACACCCTGGGAGGAGGCACCCAATTTCCACTGCACCTGATCAAAGGGCTGTGCACAGCATGGGGTTTGGTGGTTAAGGGGCTTGGCCGCAGGGCTTGGCTGCAGGTCAGCTCTTGCAGGCATCCTCCGCTGTACACAGGTGAAGGTCATGCATGGTACAAGGATGGGTGCTTATATGGGGTTGGCCTGTGGCAAATCGCTGCTGTGGACTGCCAAAGGCCTGCGCAGCTGTGGCTGGTTTTAACATAGAGTAATGAAAATTACCATACATTTAAAAAAAATAGAAATTCAATGAAAACAAAAGTTACAGGGTCGTTAGGAAATAAAAAAAAATTAAACCGTAGAAATTCACTTGAAAAACCAAAGGATACATGGACTTTATAGTTAGGCTCACATTTTAAACGTATGAAACCAAAGAAGTTCACCCATTATAGTTAGAGTTACCTCTAGTAACTAACTCGTGCCCTAAGGTAACTATACCACTTGCCCTCGCCATGCACTGCTAATTACCCAACAAATTACAGCACTAACAACATCTTTGATAATATCATTGATGATATCAATGTAATATTTGCTGTAAAAACAATTACGAAAAAAACTGTGCATGGCAGGGGCACCAGGACCCAGTGCACTGGGGTCCTGGAGTCCTGGGATCCTAAACAGCAGAACCCCAATGCACTTTCAGTCAAAATTGCATATATTACAAGGTAAAAAGTATGACCATGGCAAAAAGTAGCGCTTTCCTCCATAACCCTCCCCCAAATGAAAGAGAATGAGACTAACCTGTCCAAAGAGAGTCTTCAAGTCAAAGTGAAAAAACCTAGAAGGCCCATCTGCATTGACATGGTCAGTCCCAGGTCCCTGCTCTGCTGTAAAGTCGATTACTTGTAGGGAGATAGGCTACCTCAACAGTTTGGGGTTTTCACCATTCAATTACAACAGCCATCTCAGAGGCATGTGGTCAGTTTGAACAAGGAAGTGAGACTCAAAAAGGTATGGTCTCAGCTTCTTCTTTTTCTTCTTCAGGGACCGCACCACTTAAAAGGTTTCCCTCTCAATGGCACTCCAATGCTGCTCTCTGGGGAGTAACCTCCTGCTAATTAAAGCAACAGGTTGGTTAAGGCCATCATCATTGGTTTGGGAAAGGACCGCTTCTATCCCATGTTCAGAGGCATCTGTCTGCACTATGAACTGCTTGGAGTAATTCGGGGCTTTTAGAAAGGGTGTTGAACACATCGCTTCCCTCAGAGTGTCAAAAGCCTTTTGTCCAGTTTACTTTCTTTTCTTGGAGGTCAATTCTGTGATGAGCACCACAGTGGTACCATAACCCTTCACAAATCTACTATAGTATCCAGTCAAGCCAAAGAATGCCCTGACTTGGGACTGGGTGGTTGGAGCTACCCAGTCCAGAATTTTGTGGATCTTGGGTTGTGGGGGTTGAACTTGGCTTCCACCTACAAGTAACCAACCTTGCCCCGCTCTATATGGCACTTGCTTTGCATGATAGTGAGACCTGCACTTCACAGAGCTTAAGGACTTTGCTAAGGTGGATCAAGTAAAGTGGAGCTATATAATCAAGATATGCTGCACTAAAGGCTTCCAACCCAGCAAGGACTTTATTCTCCAACCTTTGAAAGTGGCAGGGGAATTTTTTAGACCACATGACATAACAGTAAACCAGTAATGCCTATGTGGGGTCAAGAATGCTGCTCTTTCTTTTGCTCCAGGGTCAGATCAATCTGCCAGTATCCGATGCACTGAGAACTTTTGCAGCCCCTAACCTGCCAATACGTTAATCTGCTCTTGCAATAGGGTGTACATTGTCTTGTCGGCAGCACTGAGCCCTCTGTTGTCTACACAAAACAACAGCTCTAGTTTAAAATGTGGTTTGGGGACTAAGACCACTAGGCTGGCCCAGTGCCTGTCAGAGAGCTCAATAACCCCCTAATTCCAGCAACTCTGATGCTATCCTTCACTTAATCAGACTGTCTGTAGATTTTACTCTTGGCAGGCATGTTATCACAGGTTTCCACACCATGAACATACTAGTCAGTCTGACCAGGGATGAGGCAAATGAACTCAGCATACTGCTGTAGGACTTTCCTGCAGTCAGCTTGCTTCTGGGCAGTGAGGGTGTCTGAAAAGACCACTCCATCAATTGACCCATCTTTGGAGTTGTGGGAAGGGAAGTCAGGGAGAGGCTCACACTCTTCTTCCTGACTCTCATCAGTGACCATCAGCATGGCCACATCAGCCCTGTCATGGAAAAGCTTTAGTCGGTTCACATGGATGACCCTGCAAGGGTTCCTGGGAGTGCCTAGGGCAACCAGATAGGTGACCCCACTCTTCATTTGAAGGTTAGAGTAAAGGCCATTCCATTTGTCCTGGAGTGCCCTGGGAGCCACAAGCTCCAGTACCCATACCTTCTGCCCTGATTGGTACTTCACCAGTACAACCATTTGGTCATACCAGAGCTTCTTGCGCTCTTGGCTTGCCTCAATGTTCTTGGATGCTCTTCCCCTGTACTCAGCCATCCTTGAACATAGGCCAAGCACATGTCTTGTTTGGGCTCTTTGAGAGGTCTCTCCCAGCCTCCCTTCACTAGACACAATGGTTGCCTTACAGGATGACCAAACAGAAGTTGAAAGGGAGAAAAACGTAATCCCTTCCGTGGCACTTCTCTGTAAGCAAAAATCAAGCATGGTAATAGGATATGCCATCACCTTCTGAGCTTTTCAGAGAATCCTCCAATCATGTTCTTCATGATTTTGTTGAACCACACAACTAGACCATTCATTTGTGGGTGATATTGTGTGATATTGGGAAGCTCGCCCGCTCCACATTCATTCCACATTGCCTTGAGGTGTGTAGAAATGAAGTTGCTACCATCTGTCTGATACCACCTCCTTGAGGAAGCCCACTCTAGAAAAGGAACTGAGTTGGGTCATAGGGACTGGAGGAGCAGTGGTAGTTCTAAGGGGTATTAGCTTAACGGTCCCTTTTAGCATGAACTACTACCACCTGTTCCCTGATGATGTTGAAGGGTTTAGGGGGCAACAATGTCTTCTCCTACGCTTCCAAAGGGAAACCCAACCACTGGAAGTGGAATTAAGGGGGGGGGCTTTGGATGGCCACCTGTCTTGTCATGCCACTGGCTTGACAGGTATCATAGGAGCTGTAAAACCCCTTCACCTTCTGTGACATTCTTGGCTTGTAGAAGTGAGGGACTAACTGACTCCAAGTTTGGTGTGGCCAAGATACCTACCTGGGGGATGCTAAGGTGAGGAGAAACTCTATATATTTCTGAGGTACTACCTCTTTCATAGAACCACCGGGTTGGGGTGAGCTCCCTATGGGTGGCAAAAGAAATGCTGCAGCCCATAGGGATCTCCTGATACCCCAATACCCTGGGTACCAAGGTACCATATGCTAGGGAATTATAAGGGTGTTCCAGTGTGCCAATTCGAATTGGTAAAAATGGTCACTAGCCTATAGTGACAATTCTAAAGGCAGAGAGAGCATAAGCACTGAGATTCTGGTTAGCAGAGCCTCAGTGACACAGTTAGGCACTACACAGGTATACACATACAGGACACAAACTATGAGCACTGGGGTCCTGGCTAGCAGGATCCCAGTGAGACAGTGAAAACACCCTGACATATACTCACAGACAGGCCAAAAGTGGGGGTAACAATGCTAGAAAGAGGCTACCTTCCTACACTTAGTATATGGTTTGTGTTGCCCATAGACCTATTTTCTCCCACTGTACTCTATAGCATTTTCAATTGTTTGCACAATACTATGACTAATTACTTGTCTAATTTTGATGGCTAGTGTATATATTGTGTATAATACTTACCTCCAGAAGGATTATCGCCTCTAAGATATTTTTGGTACTGTGTCACCCAAATAAACAACCTTTATTTCTGGTAACACTGAGTTTTGTGTTTACTTGGGTACAGGTACTGTGTAACTATAAGTGGTATTGCTTTGCATGTCTCCTAGTTCAGCCTAAGCTGGTCTGTTATAGCTACCTCTATCAGCCTAAGCTGCTAGGACACTATTAATCTACTAATAAGGGATAACTTGACCTGGCACAAGGTGTAAGTACCATCAGGTACCCACTGTTAGCCAGGGCACCCTCGTACACTAAGAAAGTGGAATGCAAATCACAAATTCCCCCCTAGACAAGTGTAGTGTGTGCAGTATCGCTGGGAGAGTAAGAATACAGTAAAGGTAAGTAAATTACCCCACCCCAGAGCCCAGAAAAACAGGAGTAAAGTACTGCAAGTTTTCTTAGGACACACTACACCTCGTGATATGGATTATTGCACTAACCAACCAAGTCTGCAAACAACAACTGCTGGATTCCTGGACCTGAAGACCTGCAAAAGAAGGCAACCAAGTCCAGAAGTCGGAAGAAGTTCCAGGAAGGACAAGAGCTCCTGCCAACCCAGAAGAGGGTGCAAAAGAAGAGTCCCCGGTCACTCGAAGACTGCAGGAATGCACCCTAGGAAGATGCCAGCAGGTTCATGCATGATGCAAAAGATGTCCCATGACATGAAGATGGATGAAGATGTGATTTTGTGTTGGAAGTCACCAACAAGCCTTGGTTACAACAGATATACGTTTTGCATCAAAATGGCACTGACTGGACCCAGGAGGGACCTGGGGCCTCAACTCTGTGTGAGGAGAAAGAGGGGGATCTCAGCACTTTAGAGAGCCCTCATGATGCCAGACAGCACCAGGAGGAGTCCCAGGACATGGGGACAAAGGAGGTGCAAAATGCAGTTGGTGCAGCACAACAAAGGAAGGTCCCACTCAGCCGGAGAACAAATCAGCGAGTTGAGCGTTGCAGGATGGAGTGCTGGGGAACTGGGCCAGGCTGTGCATGAACAAATTTAGCAAATAGTGCACTGAGGCCTCAGGAGGTGAAGAAGACGCAGTACACAGGGGTACCATCACTTTCAAGGGAGGCAAGGACTTACCGCCTCCAAATTGCATCAGCAGGACCTCAGGCCAGTCTATGTCTATGGGGTCCACCCTCTGTGCCCTTAGGAGCACGCTCGTCACTGTGAGAAGAGTCCAAGGGTACCGGTTGTTGTCTTAGAAGGTGCCTGCATGAGCAGGGGAGTGGCTCCCTCACCCCACAGGAGATTTCTTTGGTCTTTCTGGTGCAGGATGAAGACAGGTAGTCCCCAGAGCATGCACACCATGGAAACTGTTGCAGTTGCTGGCTGGAGTTGAAGTTGCAGAAGAAAAGTGTCCCTTGTGGATACATTGTTGCTGTTAAAGCAGTTCTTGGAGCAGGATGCGTTTGATCCAAGGTCAGAGGATGAAGTAGTAGTTGCAGAGGATTCCTAAAGGAAAATTGCAAGCAGAATCTGAAAAGAACCCACAGGAGAGTCCCTAAATAGCCATGAGAGGCAGATTGGCCACCTTATCAGGTATGGACCTATCAGGCGGCGTCTCTGACATCACCTGCTGGCACTAGCCACTCAGAGCCCTCCAGAGTAGAGTGTCCCCACACCTTGCAAAGCAAGATGGCTGAAGTCTGGAACACTCTGGAGGAGCTCTGGGAACCACCCCTGGGGTGGTGATGGACAGGGGAGCGGTCACTCCCCTTTCCTTTGTCCACTTTCACACCAGAGTAGGGAACACCTGAAACGGTGTGGACTGTCTTATGCAAGGAGGGCACCATCGGTGCTCTTAAAAGCATTTTCAGAGGCTGGATGAGGTTACCCCTCCCCAGCCTGTAACACCTATTTGCAAAGGGAGAGGGTGTAGGACCCTGCTCTCAGAGGACATGCTTTGTTCTGCCTTCCTGGGACTGATCTGCTCAGACCCCAGGAGGGGGAACCCTGTCTGTGAGGTGGCAGCAGCTGTAGCTGTTGTGCAAGCCTCAGAGAGCTGGTTTGGCAGTACTGGGGGTTCATGGTGGAGCCCCCAGGATGCATGGAATTGGCTCCCCAAAACCATATTTGGAATGGGGGGACAATTCCATGATCTTAGACATGTTACATGGCCATATTTGGAGTTACCATTGTGAAGCTACATATAGGTATTCACCTAGATGTAGTACACGCGTGTAATAGCATCCCCACACTCACAAAGTCCCGGGAAATGGCCCTGAACTATGTGGGGGCACCTTTGCTAGTGCAAGGGTGCCCTCAAACTTAGTAATTTGGCACCCACCCTTCAGCAAGTGAAGGTTAGACATATAGGTGACTTATAAGTCACTTAAGTGCAGTGCAAATGGCTGTGAAATAACATGTTTCTTATTTCACGCAGATTGCAATAGCAGGCCTATACAAGGGTTTGTCTGAGCTCCCTATGGGTGGCAAAAGAAATACTGCAGCCCATATGGATCTCCTGGAACCCCAATGTTCTGGGTACCTAGGTACCATATACTAGGGACTTATAAGGTTGCCCCAGTGTGCCAAATGAAATTGGCAAATTAAGCACTAGCCTACAGTGACAGATTTAAAAGCAGAGAGAGCATAAGCACTGAGGATCCGATTGGCAGAGCCTCAGTGACACAGTCAAGCACTACTGACAACACACACATTAGGCTACAAACTATGAGCACTGGGGTCCTGGCTAGCAGAATCCCAGCGAGACAATCAAAACACACTGACATTTAGGTTTTCATCTATGAGCACCGGGGTCCTGGCTAGCAGGATCCCAGTGGCACAGTAAAAACACACTGACATACACTCACAAACAGGCCAAAAGTGGGGGTAACCATGCTAGAAAGAGGCTACTTTCTCACAGGTCCCCTTTCCCTT
The DNA here is from genome assembly GCF_031143425.1 of Pleurodeles waltl. Lineage (NCBI taxonomy): Eukaryota > Metazoa > Chordata > Amphibia > Caudata > Salamandridae > Pleurodeles > Pleurodeles waltl. The sequence goes on from NW_027150395.1 coordinate 1,900,277, forward strand.
ACACCGCTCTTCCCCAGATGAGCCTCTTGGGCCCAGGAGCTCTGCCATCTAAAGCCAAAGATGCTGGGGCTCAGTTGCCTCAGGGGCTGACATTCTTTTCCTTGAGGAGAGGAGACCTGAGATTGGGGATGTTGAGAAGCTGGCTTTCCCGACTTCCTACCTTTTCTCTTGGAGGGCTGGGCTATTTTTTCAGATCGCAGCACCTCTTTTTTGCTCTGGGCCTTGATTGTGTTCTGGTTTTCACACACACCCATTCAGGTATACCCAACATAGCTGCATGGGTCTTACCTTTGACCTCACCCCATGCTGAGGACTCCAAATCACATCCTGAAAGGCAGGCTACAGGAATTACAGAGGATACCACCACCTTCTTTTGGCCAATAACCCCTCCTCACTCTAAGGACAACATTGCCATGGGATGGACCTTAGCTTGGTTATCAGCAATGACGACTGTGAAGGTTTCACCAGTCAGATACCGTTCTGGGGATATCACTTTTACAATCACTATGGTGACACTTGCACCTGTATCCCTCAGCGCTTCAACTTTGAACCCATTGATATGTAATTGGTGTCTGTATTTCTCCAGATTACTGGGCTAGACAGCCAGGGCAGCTACATACACCAATCCCTCAGAGACTAAAGTTACTTCTGTGCGTTCTCTGACATGGTCAGGACACAACTGGGATCCCATCAGGGGTCTTACCAATGCAGCAGGAGCTGCAGGGGCAATAGGAGGATTCTTTTTAGGACACACAGGGTCTCAAGTTCGGTGCCCATTGGCTTTACAATTAAAGCACCAAGAGTTCTTAGCTTCTTGGTTTTACCCTGGTACCCACTCTTGTCTTGTCTTGTCTCGGACCTATTTGTTTTTATCCTTAGATTAATTAACACCTTTTCCTTGGGGGGCTTAGCAACCCCTTTCTTTTGGTAAGCCCCACAATTAGTTGTCTTGGATACCCTAGTCTTCACCCAGTGGTCTATCTCTTTTCCCAATTCTTCGGCAGAAATTTAACCTAGGTCTACTAATTGACCAACTGATGGAATTCATCAGAAACACAGTTACTCAGCAGATATTCTTTCAGAATAAGATTATAAAGCCCATCATAGTCCTACACCGGGCTCCCTTTCAACCAGAGGCTAGGCACATATTTATACATTTTTAGCACCACATGTGCGTAGTTTTTTTACACAAAAATGGTGCAAATTAAAAAAATACAGTTGTAAAAAAAAAACGCAAATGCGGCGCTAAAAAAGTATAAATATGAGCCCCAGTCTCTTGGCTGAGAAGTCAACAAAATCTATGTAGGATTGGCTAGAGGTTTTATTATTCTCCCTGAACCTGATTCTGGACTCCTCAGTTGTGAGTTCAAAGTCTTCTATCACAGTATCCTCCATGAGGCCAGAGGGCTCAGCATCTGCCTCATTCAGTGTCAGGAGTCTTTCTCTGCAAATTCCTGAGAACACCTTCCAGAGTAGAGATCCCCAATGCTTCTGTCTGAGTTTCCTCATTTTACACACCCTCTCAAAGGCTGGAAAACATTTGTTGATATCCTCACCCTCTGAATATTTGGGGATAATCCCTTTGAGGAGCTTGGGTTCAAACAATTCTTCTTTCTCCCTATTTAAAATGTTGCTGCTACCAGTTATGGGTACTAGGCCAATTGCAGCTCTTTTGTTTTCTATATCTAAGAGTTTAGCCTCAAATTCTATCTTCTTAGTCAGCTTCTGCAAATCTGCATCCTCACTGTCTTTATCTTCCTGGGTACCTGTTGTGCTACTGTCTGTAAGACTGATGGTAGACTCATCATCCTCCTCAGCATCATCTTTCCCATTGGGGAATTCTTTCTCTGCCATGGCTCTATCATTTTCTGCTAGCAGCTGCTGCAGTTTAGACCCGACGGCAATCTCCCATGCTTGTCAAAGGACCTTAAGTTGAACCAACTTAGGGTTCTTGTATGGATCCTTGTTTAACACCTGGGATTGTCCTGCTGCCTCAGTGATGGTTTCAAAGTAGTTGGGAACTTATTAGAAACTTTTTTTAAAAGTCTACTTCTAAAAAGGCATAACTAACTAAATTATTTACAATTCTAAAATGTTTGAGGGATTTAACATAAGGCCCTACAGCTATTTTTAAACAATTTAGAATAATATAAACATTAGAAAAATGTTTGTAAGCTAAAAGCATTTTTAGATTCCTTTGTGCAATCACTTATTAACCAAGTGTTATAGCAAATGTCTAGCCTTGTATCCCACAGCTGCCACCAATGTAGGAAGCTGGGTCTTTATATAGCATATTAAAATGAGATATATCATGTAAAGAGTCCAGGGGTTCCCTTACTAGTGGACAGGGGCTTGGTCAAACAATCCCAAGGTGCTCTCTTAGGAGGTATTGTAGTCAAGCAGCCTTAGGCTTATCAGAGAGGATTGTGGGACATGTGCCATAAGCACACAGTCAATAAATGAGACAAATGACTCAAGAAGGGGATCCACGCAATTTACAGAAATAGCAAGTATGTTTACATATGTTTTGGCACCAGAGTAAATACAATCAGGTAAGTATATTTTGAAGAAGCAAATCTTACAGTTTTGAAAAGTCAACACAGTGCAGTTTTCTGAAGCTGTAATGTTTACCCGATGGAGGAAATCATGTACAGCAAACAGAGACTAAGCAGTGACTTACAGGACCAACCTTCTGGACTAAAGGTGAGTATGGAGCACGGTCCTAGGCCACACCCACAGGTCACGTTGGACGGCACTGGGGAGGCCAGGTGCAGAAGGTGCAGTTAGCGTTGGGTACCCCGTTTAAGTCAATGGGGATTGGTCCAATCAGTAAGGGACTGCAGGCAGGAACTGGAGAACCAGTTAAGGTGAACCAACAAGAGGGTTCAAATCTTGAGTTGCTCAGGGATGTGGGGACACCTTAATTCCTCTTCTCCTGGGGTCAAGGTGGCCGGATGCAGGGGTGTCACTAAAAGTCAGGTTCTTGTCATGGAACAGTCGTGATAGAGGGGGCCTACAGAAAGAGGCTGCAAGTGTGGACTGGAGGTCCAGTCTGACCAAGCCAACAAGTGGGTTCAGGTCTAACAAGGCTGGGAAACTTGAAGACATCCTTGGTTCTCTTCTCCTCAGTCCAGGGCAGACAGGTGAAGAGGTGTCCTGAGACCTCTAAGTTTTGTCTCCAGGGCACTTGCGGTAGATGGAGGACATGCACAAAGAGGCTGCAGGCATCGTCAGGAAGGTCACGGTGGGAGTCCAAAGGTGTACTTCATCTCTGGAGGGTCTGGGGCTCAGGGGCATAGATGCAGTAGCACTTTCCGTTTGGGTTTTGACAGTCCAGAATCCTCTCAGTTCTTCTTTGGGTGCCTGTCAGACGCAGGGAAGCACCTCAGCAACTCCACTGCAGTTCCTGGTGCTGGGGTGAAAGTTGGCAGTCCTCTAGGTCTTTTGAGGCACAAGCAGCCACAGGAAGAGGGATCTTTGTCATAACTGTTGAAGTCACCAGACAAGCTGGCAAAGTTGGCTCTAAGTCAGTCAATTGTCTTCACGCCTTGCCTTTTGCATCTCTGGATTGTCCTTCTTCTTTCTTCAGGTCAGGAGGATCTGATTTCCTAATGCCAGGGGATCCTCTAAATACTGAATTTAGGGGACCTTGGGAGAGTGTAGGGTAGTAGCCAATGGGCTACTTACTCTTGGGGTCACTACACCCCTATATGACCACTTCCTATGGGAAGTGGGTGTAGGAGGCTGGCCTGGTTAGTAGTGGATAACAAAGGTACTTACACCATATACCAGGTCCAGTTATCCCTTATCAGTGAAATGTAGTCAGTGTTTAGAAGCCAGTCTGTCTAGAGGTAGCTGTAGGCAGAGCAGCCAAGGCTGAACTAGGAGACATGAAAGCTCTTGCAATATCACTGTAGTCACACAGTACTCATACACATGAATGACAATACTAAAGCCTTCATTATGACATTGGCGGTAAGTACAGCATACCACCATGCTGACTGCCGCCAGCATACCACCGCCACGGCTGACCACTGCTACCCTATATTATGACACACACATAGCAAACCGTAACTCTACAGCCACACACACAAGTCCGCCAGCCCAAAGGTCGGTGATAAACTGTCAGTAGCAAAACCCACACCGTTACGCCAACAGACCTAAGCCCACAACATTATGGCCCATGAATCACCACGGCAGACATTCAATGGCGGTAAACCATTGGTGGTACATACCACTGCGCTCAAAATACACACACATATATACAAAACAACACCACATTGGACAATTCAAACTACACACACCTGACACCCATTCACACACCACACCCACACCACTATAAAACACCCACCCACATTACCCACAACCCTTAACGACTACAAACAAGTGCCAAAAGAGAGATAGCAAGACCACAGACAAGACCAAAGCCACACACCACCATCACCTATACACCATCCGCGCACCTTACATCACACACCCCAACACATCACCCTACATACTCTCACCCACACCACTCACACTACACCCATGGCACCACAACAACACCCAGGTTATCAGAGGAGGAGCTAAGGGTCATGGTGGAGGAAATCATTCGGGTATAGCCACAGCTATTCAGATCACAGGTGCAGCAGACATCCACTGCAAGGAAGATGGAGCTAAGGAGTAAAATCGTGGCACAGGGTCAATGCCGTGGGACAGCACCCCAGAACAAGGGATAACATTAGGAAGAGGTGGCACGACCTATGGGGGAAGGTGCGTTCCGTGCAGCAAGGCACCAACTAGCTGTACAGAGGACTGGCGGTGGACCCCTACCTCGTCCCCCACAACTAACAACATGGGAGGAGCAAGTCTTGAAAATCATGCAGCCTGGGGGCCTGGCAGGAGTAGGAGGAGGACTGGACTCTGGTACGTCTATTCTCCATTACTATCACCCCCATACCTGCATGCCATGACATACCCCTACTCTTAACCTCACTTCCATCACTCCACCACCTCCCACACACCCCACCATCACAACCCACCCAACCCAATACCAAGCCCTGCATGCAACACCAATGCATGGGCACCCATCACAGACCTGCATGGACATCTATCACTAAAGCATGCACCCTAGAGGGAAACAGCTAGCCCACCAAATAACAACTCACACAAGGCAAAGCTGCCAGGGCAAAAACAACCATAGAGGGCAACACACCCATGCACAAGATGTCACATGCAGAAACAATAAAACTGCACTTACATCTCGACAGATCGCCCAGCCAACGTCACCGGAGAGAAGGAGCCAGCAACATCCAGTCCCCTCCCCAGAAGAGGCCCACTGTGATGACAGCAGCTCTGGACGCCTGGATCTAGATGACCAACTTGGCCCATCAGGGATATCCAGGCAGTCGGTTACCCAGGCACAGTCCCATACCACCACATAGCCTCCATCCTCAGGAAACACCAGCACAGCACCCACCTAGCGGGCCCATACCTTTGTCCCCAGGGCATGTCAATCAGCAGTGTGTCCACCACTACAGGGACCCCAGGCCACCACACAAAGACAGGACAATCAGGGACCTGGGTTCAGTGGCAGTGGGCACATGGTTCAGGGGACAGAGGCACAGGACAACAAGGAAGTTGGGAGGACTGCTGTGTGACAGGGGGAGGACAGGCCCAGGGAACCAACTCTCCAGGAGGCATTCACCAACATCGTGGGAGCATACCACCATTCCCGGGAGACGATGGGCCAGATACTGGACAAAATGCAGGAGAACCAGCGGCTGCAGGAGGGACAGTACCTGGGGATCAGGGAGGACTTGAAGGACATCAACAGAACCCTGGTCATCATTGCAGGGGTGCTGGCAGACATGGGCAATACAATGAGGGAGGCAGTGGCACACCACCGGGCCCCTATCACTAGTCAAACCGATGAACAGCTCTCCACCTCCGCTGCACCTAGTGGACAGGAGGCCCCACCACAGGACCAACAGGCCCAACCACCCCTCCCCCTACAGAAGGAGAAATACCCCGCAAACGGTCCCTGTGATGCAGGAAGAAGCCAGAGACTATTGCCAAGACCCCCACCAGGAAATAAGACTCTCCTGAATTTACCCTTGTGTCCCACCCTGTCACCCTGTCCACCTTGAACTGCCATTGCTCCCCTTCCTATGCCCCCTTGGACAATGCACCTGTGATCCACATAGACTGGAGTATGTCAAATGATTTAACTATGTATTTGTTTAACAAGGTGTAAACACTACAATACAAATGTACAGTAATGTATACATAGGAATGACCTGTGGTTGAATGCAGTCAACACACCAGGAGCGATAGTGGGACACAAATATCTACAAATAGAGATGCCAAAGGGTACAGTGAGTGGCCAAAGAAGTGGGTAAATCAACCTGCCAGTGACAATGTCAAACACAAAACTGTCAATTAAAAGTGAAGTTACACTGTCTTACCTGTGTGTCATTGGAAGTATTGGCGAATTATTGCACTTCTGTTGTCCTCATCCTCATACTCTGCCTCCTCATCTTCACTATCCACAGGGTCCACTGCTGCCACACGCCCATCTCCACCCTCATCCTCCTGCAGAAAAGGCACCTGGCGACTTAAGGCAAGGTTATGCAACATACAGCATGCCATGATGATCTGGCAGACCTTCTTGGGTGAGTAGCACAGGGAACCACCTGTGAGATGGAGGTAACAAAACCTAGCCTTCAGGAGGCCGAATGTCCTCTCTATAATTCTTCTTGTTCGCCCATGTGCCTCATTGTAATGTTCTTCTGCCCTTGTCCTGGGATTCCTCACAAGGGTCAGTAGCCATGAGATATTGGGATAACCAGAGTCACCTGCAAATATCAAGGGACACCTGTTAGACCCACACTAACCCTTTGGGCCCACACCATATACATACACCAACATCCACTGGGTGAGAACCAGGGCTCACCTAATAGCCACACCCGGTGCCTCTGGAGTTGAGCCATCACATATGGGATGCTGCTATTCCTCAGGATAAAGGCATCATTCACAGACCCAGGATACTTTGCATTGACATGGGAGATGTACTGGTCCACCAGGCACACTATCTGCACGTTCATTGAGTGAAAGCTTTTTCGATTTCTGAACACCTGTTTATTTCTCAGGGGGGGGGGAACAAATGCAATATGTGTACCATCAATTGCCCCAATAATGTTGGGGATTTGGCCCATTGTATAGAAATCAGCTTTCACTGTGGCCAAATCCTCCACCTGGGGGAAAACAATGTAGGTGCGCACGTGTTTAATCAGGGCAGACAACACTGTGGTCAGCATGATTGAGAACATTGGCTATGACATTTCTGCTGCCAAGCCCACTGTCACTTGGAAGGAGCCAGTTGCAAGGAAATGGAGCACTGATTGGACTTGCACAAGAGTGGGGATCCCAGTAGGGTGACGGATAGCAGATATCAGGTCAGGCTCCAATTGGGCAAACAGCTCTGTGATTGTGGCCCTGTCCAGTGTATAGGTGAGGATAATGTGCCTGTCCTCCATTGTTGCCAAGTCCACCAGGGGTCTGTACATCGGGGGGATGTCTCTATCTCCTATTCATCCACAGCGGTTGCAATCTATGGGGCAAAACGGTGAGCCGCTGGTCAGTATCTCATATTTCCAAACACTACACTTCATTGCATGTTGTGATTGTAACAGTATATTGTTGATAGCTCCAAATGGTGCTTATATGTACTGTGATGCAGTTAGGTGTCATGGCCTGCCCCCACCCATGAAATGGCGTCCGCCTGTCCTGTATGGAGGGACATGTGGAAATTAGGTAATTCTGCTGACTTTGTGCGCCGTTGAGGGAGGCGGTCGAGAACCACCCTGCAACTCCTCATTGGTTATCATTGGTCCCTATGGGTTACAGTGGCCAATGGTGATGTACGCCAGGGGTGAGTGTACACACTGCCACAGATGTGACTGCCATTTTCTATCTGTTCACTCACTTGCTACCTGACCTTCAACAGAAGAGGACTTACACTGCATGTGCTGCTGTGACCTGTGTCCGGATTCGACCATGGCTCGTGTCACTGGGGAATGGGCCACTGCCTTCACCCCGGCGGAGTTTAGAGAGACTGGTGGATGGGGTCCTTCCCCAGTACTGAATGCTGCATGGGCCTCCAGGCCAACAGGTGAGTACAGTGTGATCACGATGCATGAATGTATGGAGTGCTGTGTGTGAAGGCCTCGTGTGGGGGAGTTAGTGGAAGGGCCCTGGGCAGCATACTGCATGTATGTTGGGCCATGTCTGTGCGTAAGGGGATGTGAAGGGCTATGGTGGGCCATTAGTGTAACAGGCAGGACGGTCTGACTGATACCTTTATCTATGTGTATTTCTCTGCAGGTCAGCGCCCATCAGAAAAAGGATATATGGCGTGCCATCGCCAAGGATGTGAGGACCCTGGGGGCTCTACGGCAGGCAGAGCACCCACTGTTGGAAATGGTGGGAGGACCAGAGATGCTGGGCACGGAAGATGGTGGAGAACGAGCTGGGGATCGCCTCCCAACGAGGAAGGGGTGCCCGTCAAACCCTGACTCCCCTGATGGGCCGCATACTGGCGGTAGCCTATCTAGAACTGGATGGGAGCTTGGGGTCATCACAGCAGCCACAAGGTGGTGAGTACAGTGCCCCAATATACTATTGGTGCATGGAGGGTGGTATCTGGGTGGGGGATGTGGGTCTGTGGGTGCCCCTAGACCAGGCCGGGCATTGCAGGGTAGGTCCCATGTTGGGCAGGGTCTGATGTAAACTTTCTCCAACCAAGCTAGTAAGCATCCACTACTGGGCAGGGGTCTGTGGGTCTCAAGTATGCTGCAGTTGGCGTTAGCTGTCCATGTCCATGGGCTGGTGACTAGCATTGTGACTGGAACAGCATTGCCTAGTGTTTAGGACTGTTCCCTGTGTGTGTGTGTCATGTACGCCAACTGCAGTGTTGTTGCAGCCATTGACCAAGTGTATCCCTTGTCTCTCCCCCCCTTTTTGCTTTGTCACCCTGTCCTTATATGCCTTAGCATCATCTGGCAGAGGAACAGTGGCACCAGCGATGGAGGGAGCTCCATCCCACAGGACCCAGTAGGCCGAATCCACCGACGGTGAGGGCACCAGTGGGACGGAGGGCGAGGGGAGCACCACGGCGGAGACTGGAGGGGACAGTTCAGACAGTGATACCTCCTCCAATGGAAGCTACCTGGTGGAGGCGGACACCTCTGTGTACACCCCAACTACAGGTACAGCCGCCACCTCCGTACTAGCGCCGCCCTCCCAGCATCCCCTCATAGTGTTTCCATTGCCCGCTCCACTTAGCCCCGCTGCCCTGAGTGAGGAGGCTATTTACCTCCCCCAATCCATTTCTGTTGGGCAGTCAACAATTGTGAATGCCATCCAGGGGCCATCCAGGGGCTGGCAGCCCAAAATGCAATAGACCAATGCATTCCTGGAGGGCATTCACCCTGGCATGGCGGCCCAACAGAGATCAATCCAGGCTCTGGCCTACTCTCTGATGGCAGCCATTGTCCCTGTTTCTAGCCTAAGCCCCTCCAACTTCCTCAACCCAATCCCATTCCCCTCAACCCCAACCTATCCCAAGCACACAGTCAGACCAGCATGCACCCAGGAAAACGCACAGGAGTGGTTCAGGAAAACACATGCACCACACATCATCCCACAGGCACTCACACAAACACCATCCAGATGCAGGCATACCAACATCCACTGCCTCCACTGTGTCCCCTCCTCCTCGTCGGCCACCTCCCTCTCAGTTGCTTCTACACTGCATACACTACATCCTCATCCACTCCCACCATCACCATCACGCCTATCACTACACCCCCTCACTGGCAGTCACCACAACCACATCCATGCACACATCCCCTGTGTCATCTCTCACAGTGTCTGTGCTTCCTTCTCCCAAAGTACACAAACGCAAGCACTCAGACACCCAACAGCCATCCACCTCACATCAGCATCCAGCCCATGCACCTGCACCCAAAATCAGCAGACAGATACCTCATACAACCACTTCCTCCACTCCCAAACCTTCACCCTCTTCCCGCTGCAATGTTCCTAAGAAGCTTTTACTCTCCACCGTTGACCTCTTCCCTACCACTCCCCGCGTCCTTCACCTCGGGCCATGGTGGTCAGAACCCAGGCGAGCACCTTAGACACCCAGTCCACGGCAACAGTAGTGTCGACAGCTACTCCAGGTGGGAGAGGATACCGGGCACCAGGCAGCCACACTGAAAGGTTGCCTGCACCAGGTGCTGCAAGGAAGGCTAAGGAGGCACCACCAGCCGCGTCAAGGAAGGGCAAGAAGGCACCCCCAACTGTGTCAAGGAAGGGCAAGGAGGCACCCCCATCTGCTTCAAGGAAGGCAAGGAGGCACCCCCAGCTGCTTCACGGAAGAGCAAGGAGGCACCCCCAGCTGCTATAGGGAAGGGCAACAAGCAATCCCTGGCTGCTGACAGGAAGGGCAAGGGGCCTGCACCAGAAGCCATCCACTCACCCCATCCTCCCGGGGAAGAAGCTCACTGGGCACAATGCCCCTTCCAAAACCAGTGGAAGAAGCCACTCCCTAGGACCAAGCAGTGGGCAAATCACCCACTTGAGAGACTGTGGCCTTGCACTCCCCAGGACCAAGCACAGGGCAAATCACCCACTTGAGAGACTGTGGCCTTGCACTCCCCAGTACCAAGCAGTGGGCAAACAACCCACTTGAGAGTCTGTGGCCTTGCACTTCCCAGGACCAAGCAGTGGGCAAACCACCCACTTGAGAGACTGTGGACTTACACTCCCCATGACCAAGCAGTGGGCAAACCACCCACTTGAGAGACTGTGGCCTTCCACTCCCCAGGACCAAGCAGTGGACAAATCACCCACTTGAGAGCCTGTTGGCTTGCACTCCCCAGGACCAAGCAGTGGGCAAACCACCCACTTGAGAGATCGTGGCCTTGCACTTCTCAGGACAGCGCACAGGGCATGTTACCCCCTCCAGGACCAGTGGTGTTGTACCATCTTCCAGCTGAGGTGCCCCTCCATTCCCCGTCCCTCTGAGGTGCCTGTCTATTTTTGACCTGATGCGCCTGCAGTGTTCTCTCCATGTTGTTGCTGGAGTGAGGCGGGGCCTTGGCCTATGTGTTGTGGCCCTGTGGCCCACGGACATTGAGGACTGGGCAGTGTCCCTACATTTGTAAATATGTATATACGTTTGGATTTTGATGCACTGATTCATAGTATTTTATCATATTACACTCACTTTCTTCAAATCATTTTGTCCTTGCATTATTCCTGAGAGGTACGGCGTAGATATGTTATGTTGCTGCTTCTGGTTGTGTGTATGGTGTTGGGGGCCGGGGTGTGTGTTGCGTGTGTGTTTCACTCTCTTTTTCCTACCCCCCTCCCTTGTGTGCTAGGCGGAAGTACTCAATGTGGTCATCTTCACTGGGTTTGGTGTTCATAATGAAGCAGAAGGTAGACGAGCATGGGGAAGACTTGCAGCTCGGTCTCCATGGCGTTGTGGTTATTCCCTGAGTCTCCACAGGTGAGTCCTTTGACTTCTGAAATCTGTTTCCACCAGGCTTTTGATGTCGTTGGTACCGCCCCGGAAAAGGTGGCGGATAGGCCGGTCATTATAGAGTGGGCGGTACACTGTCTTCCGTCTGGCTGTTGGCGGTTACCGCCGTGGTGCCTGTTGATTTCACCCTGGCGGTCAGTGTGTTAAAGTGGCTGTCTGTCTGAGCGGTTTCTGCCGTAGTCATAATTTCATATTTCTTACAGCCGACCTGTTGAAGGTATTACCGCCGCTTTATCACTGACCGCCAGGGTTGTAGTGAGGGCCTCAGTGTTACAAAAATAAAGGTACAGTGATATAATAAATTATCACTGCAGGCTAGTGACTAATTTTACCAATTCTGATTGGCACACTGGAACACCCTTATAATTCCCTAGTATATGGTAGCTTGGTACCCAGGGTATTGGGGTTCCAGGAATTCTTACACAGGACTGCCACTGCAGCCTGAGTGAAATAACGTCCACATTATTTCACAGCCATTTTACACTGCACTTAAGTAACTTATAAGTCACCTATATGTCTAACCCTCACTTAGTGAAGGTTAGGTGCAAAGTTACTTAGCGTGTGGGCACCCTGGCACTATCCGAGGTGCCCCCACATTGTTCAGGGCAAATTCGCCGGACTTTGTGAATGCGGGGACACCATTACACATGTGCACTACATATAGGTCAATACCTATCTGTAGCGTCACCATGGTAACTCCGAACATGGCCATGCAACATGTCTAGGATCATGGAATTGTCACCTTAATACCATTCTGGTATTGGGGGACAATTCCATGCATCGCCAGGTCTCCAGCATAGAGCCTGGGTACTGCCAAACTAACTTTCCGGGGTCTCCACTGCAGCTGCTGCTGCTGCCAACCCCTCAGACAGGTTTCTGCCCCCCTGGGGCCTGGGCAGCCTGGTCCCAGGAAGGCAGATCAAAGAATTTCCTCTGAGAGAGGGTGTTACACCCTTTCTCTTTGGAAATAGGTGTTAAAGGCTAGGGAGGGGTAGCCTCTGGAAAGGCTTTGAAGGGCACACATGGTTCCCTCCTTGCATAAGCCAGTCTACACCGGTTCAGGGATCCCCCCAGCCCTACTCTGGCACGAAACTGGACAAAGGAAAGAGGAGTGACCACTCCCCTGACCAGCACCGCCCCAGGGGTGGTGCCCAGAGCTCCTCCAGCGTGTCCCAGACCTCCGCCATCTTGATTCCAGAGGTGTGAGGGCACTCTGGAGGCCTCTGAGTTCCCATTGCCCGCAGGTGATGTCAGAGACCCCTCCTGATAGGTGCATACCTGACTAGGTGGCCAATCCTCCTCTGAGGGCTATTTAGGGTCTCTCCTGTGGGCTTTTCCTCAGATAACGACTTGCAAGAATTCATCAGGGTTCCTCTTCACTTCTCTATTCGACTTCTGCCAAGGATCAAGTGCTGACTGCTCAAGGGCGCCTGCAAAACAGCAGCAAAGTAGGCATAAGACTACCAGCAACATTGTAGCGCCTAATCCTGCTGGCTTTCTCATCTGTTTCCTTGTGGTGCATGGTCTGGGGGCTGCCTGCCTTCACCCTGCACTGGAAGCCACAAAGAAATCTCCTGTGGGTCGATGGAATCTTCCTCCTGCTTCAGCAGGCAGCAAATTTCAGCTTCACTGGTACTCTGGGTCCCCTCTCATATTGACGAGCGTGGCCCCTGGAACACAGGTAGTGGACCCAAGTGACCTAGACTGTCCAGTGGTCCAACTGTCCGAATTTGGAGGAGGTAAGTCCTTGCCTCCCCTCCCCAGACAGTAATCCTGTGCACCGCGTGTTCTGAAGCTACAAGGGCTTCTGTGCACATTTCCAAGAAATTCTGCATGCACAGCTGAGCCTACGTCCCCAGCACTCCGTCCTACGATGCTCAGCTCCCTGAGTTGACCTCCAGTGTCCTGGGACCTCCTTTTACAGTGTTGAGACGACTGCCATGTTCAGTGTTCTCCAACCCATGTTCAAGGACTTCTGCGGGTGCTTCCTGCCTGTGCATGGGCTCTCTATGTTGTTGAGGGCCCCTTCTGTCGCCTCTCACAAGGGGCGATACCCTGGTCCTTCCTCGGCCCAGAAAACACCCTTTTTCTTCAAACTCAAGTCTTCCAGCTACCAAGGCCTGTTTGTGGTATTTTACCAAGGAAACAACTCTGCATCCTCCAGCACACAGTGGGACATCTTCTGCATGAACAAGAACTTCCTACCTCATTTTGTTGTTGTAGAATCTTCAGCTTCTTTCACCCAGAGACAGCCATTTTGCACCTTCATCTGGGGTTTATTGGGCTCCTGCCCCCCTGGACACTTTAGCGACTCTTGGACTTGGTCCCCTTCCTTTACAGGTCTTCAGGTCCAGGAATACATCTTCAGTGCTTTGCAGTCTGTTGTGGTCTTTGCAAAATCCTTTATCTCGACGTTAGTGTGTTTCTGAGAAAATAGTAGTACTTTATTCCTACTTTCCAGGTGTCTTGGGGTGGGGTATATTTTACACCCTTAGGCCCATATTTATACTTTTTGACACACAACTGCTCCAACGCAGTTGTGTGTCAAACATTTTACCGCCGGCTAACGCCATTCCAACGCGCCATGCGGGCGCCTTATTAATGGAATGACGTTAACCGGCGCTGCGGACTGGTGTGCGTAAAAAAAAATGGCCCACACCAGGCAGCGCCGGCGTATGGGAAAATGGGGGTTGTGCGTCAAAAAATGGTGCACGTCAGGTCTGAGGCAAAATTCAGGCCTCAAACCGGATTTGCGCCATTTTGTTTGACGCCTAACCTCCATTGACATGAATCCTGTCTTAGCAAAGACAGGAGTCATGCCCCCTTGCCCAATGGCCATGCCCAGGGGACTTATGTCTCCTGGGCATGGTCATTGGGCATAGTGGCATGTAGGGGGGCCCAAATCAGGCCCCCATGCCACAAAAAAAATCGGGAAAAAATACTTACCAGAGCTTACCTTTACTTCCCTGGGATGGATCCCTCCATCCTTGGGTGTCCTCCTGGGGTGGGCAAGGGTGGCAGGGAGTGTCCGTGGGGGCAGGGGAGGGCACCTCTGGGCTCCTTCTGAGCCCACAGGTCCCTTAACGCCTGCCCTGACCCAGGCGTTAAAAAACGGCGCACATCAGGCTGTGCGCCATTTTTTAAGGCCCACCCCCTCCTGTGCGTCAAAATGACGTCAGAGTATAAATAAGGGGCACAGGCCTTAAAGTCATTTTCTGGAAGGGAACGCCTACCTTGCATATAATTAACGCAAGGCTGGTTCCCCCTTCCAAAAAATGACGCACATGGTGGAATTTTGACGCCCGCGGGGTCGGACATCAAAGTATAAATATGGGTCAGGGTTTGCGCCGATTGTGCGTAAAAAAAATTGACGCGCATTCTGCGCAAACAGAGTATAAATATGCCCCTTAGGCCCATATTTATACTTTTCGACGCACAACTGCGCCAACGCAGTTGTGCGTCAAAAATGTTACCGCCGGCTAACGCCATTCCAACGCGCCATGCGGGCGCCTTATTAATGGAATGACGTTAGCCGGCGCAGCGGACTGGTGTGCGTCAAAAAAAATTACCCACACCAGGCAGCGCCGGCGTATGGGAAAATGGGGGTTGTGCGTCATAAAATGGTACTCGTCAGGTCTGAGGCAAAATTCAGGCCTCTAATCGGATTTGCGCCATTTAATTTTTACACCCAACCTCCATTGACATGACTCCTGTCTTAGCAAAGACAGGAGTCATGCCCCCTTGCCCAATGGCCATACCCAGGGGACTTATGTCCCCTGGGCATGGCCATTAGGCATAGTGGCATGTAGGGGGGCCCAAATCAGGCCCCCCATGCCACAAAAAAATCGGAAAAAAATACTTACCAGAATTTACCTTTACTTCCCTGGGATGGGTCCCTCCATCCTTGGGTGTTCTCCTGGGGTGAGCAAGGGTGGCAGGGGGTGTCCCTGGGGGCAGGGGAGGGCACCTCTGGGCTCCTTCAGAGCCCACAGGTCCCTTAACGCCTGCCCTGACCCAGGTGTTAAAAAACAGCGCACATCAGGCTGTGCGCCGTTTTTTAAGGCCCACCCCCTCCTGTGCGTCAAAATGACGTCAGAGTATAAATAAGGGGCACAGGCCTTAAAGTCATTTTTTGGAAGGGAACGCCTACCTTGCATATAATTAACGCAAGGCTGGTTCCCCCTTCCAAAAAACTGACGCACATGGTGGAATTTTGACGCCCGCAGGGTCGGACGTCAAAGTATAAATATGGGGCAGGGTTTGCGCCGATTGTGCATCAAAAGTTTTGACGCACATTCGGCGCAAACAGAGTATAAATATGCCCCTTAGTGTTTTCTTACACTCCCAGCAACCTTCTACACACTACACTAGTCTTGGGGTCCATTCGTGGTTGGCATTCCACTTTCTTAGTACATGGTTTGTGTTGCCTCTAGACCTATTGCATCCTATTGTATTCTACAGTGTTTGCACTACTTTCTGACTGTTTTACTCACCTGATTTGGTTTGTTGTGTATATTTTGTGTATGTTACTTACCTCCTAAGGGAGTATATCCTCTGAGATATTTTTTGCACATTGTCACTAAAATAAAGTACCTTTATTTTTAGTAACACTGAGGCCCATATTTATACTTTTTGACGCACAACTGCACCAACGCAGTTGTGCGTCAAAAATTTTACCGCCGGCTATCGCCATTCCAAAGCGCCATGCGGGCGCCGTATTTATTGAATGACGTTAGCCTGCGCTGTGGACTGGTGTGCGTCAAAAAAAATGACTCACACCAGGCAACGCCGGCGTAGGGGAAAATGGAGATTGGGCGTCAAAAAATGGGGCAAGTCAGGTCTGAGGCAAAATCTTGGCCTCAACCCGATTTGCGCCATTTTTTTCAACGCCCAACCCCCATTGAAATGACTCCTGTCTTAGCAAAGACAGGAGTCATGCCCCCTTCCCCAATGGCCATGCCCAGGGGATTTATGTCCCCTGGGCATGGTCATTGGGCATAGTGGCATGTAGGGGGGCACAAATCAGGCCCCCCTATGCCACAAAAAAAATACCTACCTGAACTTACCTTTCTTTCCCTGGGATGGATCCCTCCATCCTTGGGTGTCCTCCTGGGGTGGGCAAGGGTGGCAGGGGGTGTCCCTTGGGGCATGGGAGGGCACCTCTGGGCTGCTTCTGAGCCCACAGGTCCCTTAACGCCTGCCCTGACCCAGGCGTTAAAAAACGCGCCCATCAGGCTGGGCGTCGTTTTTTAAGGCCTGCCCCCTCCTGTGCGTCAAAATGACATCACAGTATAAATATGGGGCACAAGCCTTAAAGTCATTTTTGGGAAGGGAACGCCTACCTTGCATATAATTAACGCAAGGCTGGTTCCCCCTTCCAAAAAATGGCGCACATGGTGGAACTTTGACGCCCGCTGCGTCGGACGTCAAAGTATAAATATGGGGCAGGGTTTGCGCCGATTGTGCGTCAAAAATTTTGACGCACATTCGGCGCAAACAGAGTACAAATATGCCCCTGAGTATTGTCTTTTTTATGATATAAGTAATATTGCATGAGCTTTGCATGTCTCCTAGTTCAGCCTTGGCTGCTCTGCTATAGCTTCCTCAATCAGCCTAAGCTGCTAGAACACTATTACACTCTACTAATAAGGGATAACTGGACCTGGCATAAGTTGTAAGTACCATTGGTACCCACTACAAGCTAGGCCAGCCTCCTACAGAGCCTCATTCCAAGGTGGTAGGTAAATAGGTGGTATTACCACATCCAGTAAATACTAATACCATCATGGTATGTAAACTACTTGATGCATTAATCACCATCTATCATACCACTGCAGGTTATCATTAGGTATAATGTAGCATGAAGAAACCATGGACAACCACAAGAAAGTTGATACCACAATAAGATATTTACGAATCCTCAGGAAGTTCAAAGAAGTGCACTTTTGGAAGCAGAACTGGTAAAAATAATGCTAGTTTATTGCTGGCTCGGTGGTAGAATGTTTGACTTTTAAACAAGACCCTTAAGAAAAATGGGAAATCACGAGAGTCAGAGTCTTGTTGTAATAGGCAGAGCCCCAACAATGCAGCAGCATTCTGAAGACTTAGTAGTGGTGTAATCAGATATTTAGATAAGCTAAGGAAAATTGATTAACAATAGCCCATTCCAGAAGTTATTATTGTTGCCGTGGTCACGGTTTTTCTACTGCCAGATGAAAATAGGGAAATCTTTTTTCTCAGGACTTTAAGGCAAACAACATACAGTTGTTATTTATTGATGTGGTTAATGAAGTGAGATATTCAACATGATGATCTACGGCATGATTTGCATGATTTGAAAAATCACAGAGTGTGCAAGCCTAAAACTGCAATTCCTCATGTTTTAGAAATGTTTGTAAATCACAAAAGAAGTTTGCGACTGGTAGACCTGACACGCGTAGGTTGTGGTTCCCCCAAAGATTTTCACATTTCTCTAGGGTGCTTCTGCTGGTCCTGGCAAACAGCCTGCCTGCCTAGGACACTTTCCCACTGGAAGTACAGTGTGAAAGTGTTGGTGCCATCCTTCCATCCACCTGGTAGTATCACTTGCCCATGTGTGCATATTTGCAACCAGGTGGTTTTCCTATATAGGAACTGGAGCTGGCATCACTTGCTGGATGTGCACATTTATGCACGGGTATTCTAGTACAGGAACTGAGCCTGATAGAACAGGCTAATATTGGTGCACTTATACCTTTGTGGTGACTTCTATCTTTTTGGTGGCTTTAACAAAAGTGTCCAACGTACCCCGACAGGCTTGGGTATGCGCCAATGTATATGTGCCCCAAGGAGTGTCTAATACCCATGCGTGTTCGCACTACCTATGAGAGCTGCTCTGCCCAAAAGGTAACACAGGAGAGTCCTATTAAGTCTGGCTGTGATAGTGGATTGCAGGCGAGCAGCATCATGATGTTTAGTATCGTTGGATTCAGAATGACAAACCCCTTCTGATGGTACAGGAGGTTTTGTCATCAATGCCCTAGAAATGTCAGTTCTAGGAAGTGGGCATTTCTAGGTTTTGCAATGGTTCTGGTGTCTTGTAAATTAAGCTTAATTCTATGGGTCAAGAGCACATCTGTGCATTCCCCAGGCAACAGATATAACACGTTGGCATCCAGGACAGATCCCTGCCATTTGGGGCCTGGATAGATAGGTTGGGGAGAGGTTTTGGACACTTGACCTCTTGGAGCCACAGCATGGCCCCACTAAAGATAAAGATCTGCAGTCGAGACCTGCAGGGCGGAAAGGACGAAATGTAGGGGAAGCATCTGTGGTTCAAAGGAGAACCAATTGAACCACCCCCAACTTCAAAGGAACCATCTAGTATAACTCATCGTCTGCAATGCAGAGTACCCTTTATGGTAATGCAGGACCAGTGCTGCTGAACCATGTCGGCACACCACCAAAGAAATCTGCTGTGCCCAGGAGGATAACTGTCCCAGGAGGGGATCCGCGCTCCGTTCCTGCTTAGAGACTGGCCAGGGGCTGATTGCTTCCTGCTGTGTAGCATCCCAAAGAGTAATCTCCAAGGGCAGGTTGGATGCCCACTTTTCTCTGAGTAAGTCTCAGGTACAGCAAAGAGCTCCCAAGATGGACTTACATCAATGACCGATAATATCTGCAGAGCGGTGCCCTCTGCTGCACCTATATTGTATGCTGGACCTCACCTTGCAGCAGCAGCATTAGTGTGTCCAAGTATTGTGTCTGGAGACCAGAATTGCCTGATGCATGGCTTGCCAAGGACTGCCCGCACTTCAGGTGAGTGGCCCTTCATTGCGGTGACTACTACATGCTGAAATATCTTGTTGGTGTGAACAGGATCACCCGGTGCGGGACCCCACAGGCCCATTATTTTTTAGTGTGTCGCATTTCTCTTGCCTGAGCCTTGGCTGCACGCCCATTGCGTGCAATGCCCTGTTTATTGGTTGCAACCCACGGAGGTGGGGGTACAACCTGAGTTGTGCTGTACTCGGCCTTGGATGACCAGCTAAACTTGTGTCAAAGCGAGTGACCAGGAAGTCCGGTGTGACAAATTCATTGTGTACTAGACAGTGTGCGTCATTCCCGAGAGCGGGACCCAAGTCATCACGTGTTAGACATTGTGCCTTCCAGACTGGTGCAGGATCTACATCCGTTGTGGGAGAGTTGGGGATTGTCTGGCTCAGTCAAGTCATCATGCTACAGACTGGTGCCTCTGTCCGAGGAAGCATCACCTTGGGAATAGACTTGGAATTAACTTACGGTCAGGGAGACTCAGATCATCGGACCCCTGATATTGTGTTTCCTTTTTGCCGAGGTATGGCACTGAGCACTTTTCACGTGGGATTGTAACTCTCCGTTATCTCTTGAGTCTTCATGCCCCAGACTCTCCATCTCCTGATACCGGGGGTGCGGGCCTAGTAACTTGGCATGTGCAACAGGAAGTGTTGAGGGTGACTCAAGTCTACAAGCCCCCACATAACCTCTCTGTTACGGAGGTGCTGAAATTGGCAACTATTTGGTAACATTGGACTGTCTGGCTAGGATTGGCACCTCAGTGTCTAACGGGGGCCCCAGTGACCCACCCCGGTGTTTGCAGATCTCTGAGTGAACCTCCAGTGGGGAGCCCAAACGTCTCCTTGCTAATTGTTTACTTGCTGCTGTCTTTCAGTTCCCTCACCTTGACCATGGAACCCTGAGAAGTGTGACTTAGCCATGAGCAATCTTTGCTTTGTGAAGGGCTGCGATAGTCAAAATGGGTTGGTGGTCAGAAGACGGTTTGGAATCCAGGGTATTTGTCAACCCTATACTATCTGGATATCAGGGTACCGCATTAGGGTGCCGAGAGTGAGTGCCCACAAGTGAATGTGTGCACACACCGACTGATATCAGTGGCACTGGACAGCAGTGCAGAGTGGATATGCGGAAGTCAGTACGGGTGAATGCACAGGCAGTACTGTGGTGCTGCTGGTCAGCTTTATTCTGTCAGGGAGTTCTTACAGTTGGCATTATGTCTTACTAGTGTGGCCTCAATTGCAGTGTTCTGTGGAAGTATTCTAAACCTTGTATGTACATTTTGCTGCTAACGTTGGGAACTGGGGTGCACCTTGAATTTATGTGTTACACTGATTGTGGGAAATTCTAGGGTGGGTCTATGCTGACAACGTTTGGCACATTATGTGATGAGGGAAGGGAAGGTACTGTTTTCCACATGTATGCATACAGTAGCTAGTGTCCAACACAGTTGAGCCTCATATTATGACTTATATTGCTACTTGCGAGAGGCTGAGTTCCAGATGAATCCTGTTGTATTGGCAATGTTGTGTTCAATACATTTGTTTTATACATACACTGTGTGTGAAATCTCATTTGTGCTGCACAGCGTGGTTACGACAGGGAAGTGCTGTATCTTTGCTGTACACATTGCCTCTGTGATAAGGCTCACTGCTCTGTACCTGTGCTACCCAGGGGTGAGCACAAGTTATACAGTCAGTGTGATCACCCACCCTTGACGGGAGTGGCGTGTCTGCATGGCTGGGGCCCTGCTTTTGCCAACCAGAATGTGCTGCCTCCAACAGCGACTCATTCCAGGTCTCAATTAGAGGCATGACAAAAATTGGACTTTTCTGCAATGATTTCAGTTACAAACCAGTGTACAGTTACCGACATCTCAAAGGAGGTAATAACTCTTTTGCAAAAGGGGAAATGTCCCCACTGGAAATCTTCCCCTGTAGGAACTGTGTTGGGCAGCTTTGTGGAGAGAAGGCAGTGGTCAGGAGACACATTCCTATGCCCCTCAACGATTGCTGAAAATGGAAAATATGTTTCTAAAAGCGGCACGTTATAAGGTATAAAGACTGCTTTAAAATAAATACCATTTGGGAATGTATACACAGGCATGGTGGACTGCTACTCCTTGCCGGCCACCATCTCTGTATTTGTAGCTAATCACAAGGGTCACAAATATTAAGCTGCCTAATTAATATCCTTTAGGGAAGCCATTCTCAGACCCTCCTGTGACTGCATATTTTGCAATGCAATGTTAATAAATATTGTGCATTGCAAAATGAAAGACAGTTCACAAAACCTCAGTGTGCAAATTGTGCCCACTCGTTGCAAACTTTGGCCAGATTTACTAAGCCCTTATATTGCTCTTATGATGCATGGCAACACAAGGGCTTAAGTAAGATTTACTAAGCTACTCAAATCCACTTTGCATGGCTTTGAATAGCTTAGTAAATCCAGAGTAACGCAAGGTAGTGCAGATCGCTGCCTTATGTTACTCTGCATTGATAAGACTTTCCATCGGTGGAACATGGGCGTTTCACTCATGGATTTCGACGAAATCTCAAATTTACTAAGAGTAGTAAACCTGGGATTGCATCAAAATGTCACATCTTCCCAAAAGATGCACAACAAACAGAAATATCCTAATTTGTCCTTGTTATTTCCTCTTTCTACTTGTGCTGCATTATGTAGCACACATGGAAAAAGGAAAAAGCCTGCCTAAAATACAGGCACCCTTGCACCCTAGCACTATAATGCGCTAGGCAGCACTCATTGCGTCTGAGCTAGGATATAGCAGGAATGCACCATATCTCAGTAGATATGGTGCATTCCTGCTCTATCTCTGTCAAGCAGCAAAGCCACGCAATTTATCTTGCTGTTCTGCTTTGTGTGACATTTTGAGAAATCTGCTGGCTTGTTTTCAACTTGTTCCATGCATTTGAGAACTATCCAACTGTTTTATCAAATAAGTTTCCCATTTGAACGAAGCTGGATACTTCCGAGCCAAAGGGAATAAGGTGGAAACACAGGATTTCTGAATATCCAGAAACAGTGCTTATGCTTCTACCCAATTGGTCTTCCAGTGACAGCAGGGAAAGTCAGTACTGGTGATGGATGAAAGGAGAACCTTTGGTAATAATCACATTGAGGTACACAGGTTCATTAAACCAGAATCTATAATATGTTGGTTTGTTCAGTTAGTTCAGTGTTATTAGAGGCCAATATTGAAGTCATTTTTAAAGTATACCAATCTGGTATTGGGGGGACAATTCCAAGATCCCCCGGGTCTCTAGCACAGAATCCGGGTACTGCCAAACTGCCTTTCCGGGGTCTCCACTGCAGCTATTGCTGCTGCCAACTCCTCAGACAGGTTTCTGCCCTCCTGGGGTCCAGGAAACCCTGGCCCAGGAAGGCAGTACAAAGGATTTCCTCTGAGATAGGATGTTACACCCTCTGCCTTTGGAAGTAGGTGCGAAGGGCTGGGGAGGAGTAGCCTCCCCCAGCCTCTGGAAATGCTTTGATGGGCACAGATGGTGCCCATCTCTGCATAAGGCAGTCTACACTGGTTCAGGGATTCCCCAGCCCTGCTCTGGCGCGAAACTGGACAAAGGAAAGGGGAGTGACCACTCCCCTGACAAGTACCTCCCAGGGGAGGTGCCCAGAGCTCCTCCAGTGTGTCCCAGACCTCTGCCATCTTGGAAACAGAGGTGTTGGGGGCACACTGGACTGCTCTGAGTGGCCAGTGCCAGCAGGTGACGTCAGAGGCTCCTTCTGATAGGCTCTTACCTCTCTTGGTAGCCAAACCTCCTATCTTGGTAGCCAAACCTCCTTTTCTGGCTATTTAGGGTCTCTGCTTTGGGGAATTCTTCAGATAACAAATGCAAGAACTCACCAGAGTTCCTCTGCATCTCCCTCTTCGCCTTCTACCAAGGATCGACCGTTGACTGCTCCAGGACGCCTGCAAAACCGCAACAAAGTAGCAAGACAACTACCAGCAACATTGTAGCACCTAATCCTGCTGGCTTTCTCAACTGTTTCCAGGTGGTGCATGCACTGGGGGTAGCCTGCCTTCACCCTGCACCAGAAGCTCCGAAGAAATCTCCTGGGGTTGATGGAATCTTCCCCCTGCTAACGCGAGCATCAAAAGACTGCATCACTGGTCCTCTGGGTCCCCTCTCATCCTGACGAGCTTTGTCCCTGGAACACAGCAACTCTGTCCAAGTGAATCCCACAGTCCAGTGACTCTTCAGTCCAAGTTTGGTGGAGGTAATTCCTTGCCTCCCGACGCTAGACTGCAAAGCTGTGCACTGCGTGATTTGCAGCTGCTCCGGCTCCTGTGAACTCTTCCAGGATTTCCTTTGTGCACAGCCTGGCCTGGGTCCCCAGCACTCCGTCCTGCAGTGTACAAACCTCTGAGTTTGCCTCAGACGTAGTGGAAACACTTTTGTAACGTCCTAAGGACTCCGGTTCACTATTCTTCTAAGTGCCTGTTGGGGTACTTCTGCGGGTGCTGCCTGCTTCTGTGAGGGCTCTCTGAGTTGCTGGGCGCCCCCTCTGTCTCCTCCTTCAAAAAGTGACATCCTGGTCCTTCCTGGTCCTCAGCAGCACCCAAAACCCTCTACTGCAACCCTTGTAGCTAGCAAGGCTTGTTTGCGGTATTTCTGCATGGGAACACTTCTGCAACCTTCATCGCGACGTGGGACATGTTCCTTCCTAGTCCTCTTCTTTCTTGCAGAAATCCAAGCTTCTTCCATCCGGAGGCAGCTTCCTTGCACCTTCATCTGGCGTTTCCTGGGCTCCTGCCTCCTCTGGACACTGTTGCGACTATTGGACTTGGTCTCCTTGCCTTGCAGGTCCTCAGGTCTGGAAATCTGTTGTCAGTGCACTGCTGGTGTTTGTTGTTCTTGCAGAATCCTCCTATCACGACTATTGTGCTCTTTTTGGGTAGTAGGTGTACTTTACTCCTACTTATCAGGGTCTTGGGGTGGGGTATCTTGGAAACCCTGACTGTTTTCTTACAGCCCCAGCGACTCTCTACAAGCTCACATAGGTCTGGGGTCCATTCGTGATTCGCATTCCACTTTTGGAGTATATGCTTTGTGTTGCCCCTATACCTATGCTTGCCTATTGCAACCTATTGTAATTCGACACTGTTTGCATTACTTTTCTGACTCTTACTTACCTGATTTTGGTTTGTGCACATATAACTTGTGTATATTACTGACCTTCTTACTGAGGGTACTCACTGAGATACTTGTGGCATATTGTCATAAAAATAAAGTACCTTTATTTTTAGTAACTCTGTGTCTTGTGTTTTCTTATGATATTGTGCATACAATATAAGTGGTATAATAGGAGCGTTGCATGTCTCCGAGTTCAGCCTAAGCTGCTTTGTCATAGCTACCTTCTATCAGCCTAGCTGCTAGAAACACCTCTATTCTACTAATAAGGTATAACTGGACCTGGCACAAGGTGTAAGTACCTTTGGTACCCACTACAAGCAAGGCCAGCCTCCTACATTGGTGGTTCAACGGTGGGATAAGTACTTACAACTGCTTTACCACTTTGTCATTTTGTACTTTTCATAGGAGAATCATATACCAAACAGTTCAGTGTATGTACACTTAAACCAAAACGTTTGCTTTCCTTTTCTAAAACTTCTTACAAAGTTCTGAAAAGTTTCTTAAAACTTCTAAAAGTTTTCTAAAAGTTAGAAAAAGTTTTTTCTCTGTACTTTCAAAAGTTCTGAAACTTTTTCTCTCTTCTCCCTATCTCTAAACCTCTTGCTATCATGTCTGTGGTAGATTCCACTCTCAAAACTGTCAATGCTACTTATGACATTTTGAACTACAAGAGCTTAAGGAGTCTCTGCTTAGATAGAGGTTTAGTTATAGGAAAGAACCCTACAAAAGAGTTTCTGTTTAACATGCTTATGGTGGATGACCAGAACCAGTCTGGCCCATCCAATGAGAGGTTAGTAGAAGCTTCCCAGTCTGATTCAGAGGAACCCGTTGAGGAAGCCGGGGAGGGTTCTGATAAGGATCTGCCCCCTAGCAGGGCACCTACTAATGGTGGTAGTAATGGAGGTTCCCATCACAGTAGGGCATCCTTTATTCCTAGAGACCAGGTTACCAGGGTCCAGACAGTTAGGGACAGGTCCCCCTCTGACGTTTCAAATTTGTCATCTATGTCAAAGCATTACCAACCCACCCACCCTGAGGATAACTTGTTAGAAAGAGAACTCAAAAAGTTGAGGGTTGAAGAGACCAGAATGAAGCTTAAACAGCAACACCTGGCCTTAGATAGGGAATCCCTAGACATTGAGAAGGAAAGACAGAGGTTGGGGTTAGGACCCCATGGTGGCAGCAGCAGTATTCCTGATAGTAATCCTGTTAGAGAGCATGATTCCAGGAATCTGCACAAGATAGACCCCCCTTACAAGGAGAGGGATGGCATCAACAAGTGGTTTGCTGCACTTGAGAGGGCCAGTATGGTACAGTTGGTCCCTCAAAGCCAGTGGGCTGCTATTTTGTGGTTATCTTTCAATGGAAAGGGTAGGGATAGGCTCCTTACTGTTAGAGAAAGTGAAGCTAACAACTACACAGTATGGAAGGATGCACTCTTGGATGGATTTGGCTTAACCAATGAACAATACAGGATTAAGTTCAGAGACACCAGAAAAGAGTCGTCTCAAGACTGGACAGATTTTGTGGACTGTTCACTGAAGGCCTTGGAAGGGTGGTTACATAGCAGTAAGGTATCTGACTATGAAAGACTGTATAATCTTATTCTGAGAGAGCATATTCTGAACAACTGTGTGTCTGACTTGTTGCACCAATACCTAGTGGACTCGGATCTGACCTCTCCCCAAGAATTGGGAAAGAAGGCAGACAAGTGGGTCAGTACAAGGGTGAACAGATAAATTCATACAGGGTGTGACAAGGATGGCAAGAAGAAGGATGGTAAGTCTTCTGACAAGGGTGGGGACAAAAGTAAACATACTGAGTCTTCATCAGGCCCACAAAAATCCTCTGGGGGTGGTGGGTCCAAATCCTCTTCCAATAATCAACCTAAAAAGCCTTGGTGTTCTTTGTGTAAAGTCAAAGGCCATTGGGCAACTGATTCCAGTTGTCCAAAGAAAAACACCAAACCTCCCACCACCACAACCCTGCTGCAAATTATAGTGCCCCTAGTAATAGCAGTAGTGGTCAGAAACCTACTAATAGCCAATTCAAGGGTGTAGCTGGGATCACTATTGGCAATGTAGTTGGGGTTGCTCTTGTTAGGGAGACCACAGAGGCTGTTTTAGTCTCTGAAGGTGCCATTGATTTGGCCACCTTGGTTGCTTGTCCCCTTAATATGGATAAGTACAAGCAACTTCCCCTAATAAATGGTGTTGAGGTCCAGGCCTACAGGGACACAGGAGCCAGCGTAACTATGGTGATAGAGAAACTGGTCCACCCTGAACAACACCTACTTGGTCAGCAGTACCAAGTGACAGACGCTCATAACAACACTCTTAGCCACTCCATGGCTGTTGTGAATCTCTACTGGGGGGGTTACTGGTCCAAAGAAAGTTGTGGTTGCCTCAGATTTACCTGTAGACTGTCTACTAGGGATGATTTAGAGACATCAGCTTGGGCAGAAGTGGAGTTGGAGGCTCATGGAGCAATGCTGGGCATTCCTGGTTGGGCATATTTTTGCTTTAACCAGGGCTTAGGCCAAAAAGCAAAAAGGACAGGGTAAACTGGATCCTGGAAGAATGGACCAAGTGCTCCCTAAAGCTAGGGGTAGCAAGGGTAAATCCCTGCCCACTATCCCTCCCTCTACAGATATTTCCCCTTCTGAGGAAGAGGAATTTCCTACCTGTGCAGAACCTTCACCAGATGAGCTGGCAGCAGACACTGTGAGCTTTTGGGCGGAGGGGGGCCTGCTAGGGAAGAGCTGAGTGTGGCACAGCAAACCTGTCCCACATTAGAGGGTCTCAGACAGCAAGCTGTCAAACAGCAAAATGGGGATATCAGTGACAGCCATAGAGTTTACTGGGAGGATAACCTCTTGTACACAGAAGCAAGGGACCCAAAACCTGGAGCAGCCAGGATATTGGTCATTCCCCTGCAGTACAGAGAGTTTCTCCTAACTCTTGCACATGACATTCCTTTGGCTGGGTATTTCGGCCAGATCAAAACTTGGGAAAGACTTGTCCCCTTGGTTCACTGGCCTAGGATGTCAGAGGACACCAAAGATTTGTGCAAGTCTTGTGTGACCTGCCAAGCCAGTGGCAAGACTGGTGGCACTCCAAAGGCCCCTCTAATCCCACTTCCAGTGGTTAGGGTGCCCTTTGAAAGGGTAGGGGTTGACATTGTTGGCCCCCTTGACCCTCCTACTGCTTCAGGCATTAGGGTTATCTTGGTGGTTGTGGACCATGCCACAGGATATCCTGAAGCAATTCCTCTAAGGACCACTACAGCTCCTGCAGTGGCAAAAGCCCTCCTGGGAATCTTTTCCAGTGTGGGTTTTCCTAAAGAGGTAGTATCAGACATGGGTAGCAACTTCATGTCTGCATACTTGAAAGCAATGTGGAAGGAGTGTGGTGTTACCTACAAGTTCACCACTCCTTACCATCCACAGACTAATGGACTGGTAGAGAGGTTCAATAAAACTCTCAAAGGCATGATAATGGGACTCCCTGAAAAACTCAGGAGTAGATGGGATGTCCTTTTACCTTGTCTCCTTTTTGCGTACAGGGAGGTACCCCAGAAAGGAGGGGGCTTCAGCCCCTTTGAACTCCTCTTTGGACACCCTGTAAGAGGTCCACTCACTCTTGTGAAGGGGGGTTGGGAACAACCTTTAAAAGCTCCTAAAGAGGACATAGTGGATTATTTACTTGGCCTGAGGTCTAGAATGGCTGAGTACATGAAAAAGGCCAGTAAAAACCTTCAGGACAGCCAAGAGCTGCAAAAGCAATGGCATGACAGAAGGCTGTTCTGATCTAATCAGGACAGCAGGTGTGGGTATTGGAGCCTGTGGCCCCAAGAGCACTCCAAGACAAATGGAGTGGACCCCATCTAATTGTTGAGAAAAAGGGTGAGGTTACCTATTTGGTAGACCTGGACACTGCCAGGAGTCCACTTAAGGTGATTCATGTCAACCGCCTAAAACCCTACTATGACAGGGCTGATTTCACCCTGCTCATGGCAACAGATGAGGGACAGGAAGAAGAGGGTGACCCTCTCCCTGATTTCTTCTCCACCACTGAAGCAGATGCCTTAGTGGAGGGAGTAGTTTTAGCAGATTGTCTTAAGGCAGAACAGAAAGACAACTGCATCAATCTCCCAGGCCAATTTTCAGACCTCTTTTCAATTGTACCAGGCACAGCATCCTGGTGTGAACACACAATTGATACTGGAGACAGCCTGCCTGTTAAAAGTAAGATTTATATGCAGCCTGACCATGTCAGAGACTGCATTAAACAAGAGGTGCAGAAAATGCTGGATCTGGGAGTGATTGAAACTTCTGAAAGCCCATGGGCTAGCCCAGTGGTGCTTGTACCAAAACCTCACACCAAAGATGGGAAGAGGGAGATGAGATTTTGTGTACGCTACAGAGGCCTCAATCAGTTAACAAAAACTGATGCTCATCCTATACCCAGGGCAGATGAGCTCATTGATACACTGGCATCTGCCAAGTATCTTAGCACTTTTGATTTGACTGCAGGGTATTGGCAGATCAAATTGGCAGAAGATGCTAAACCTAAGACTGCATTTTCTACTGTATAGGGCACTACCAATTCACAGTAATGCCCTTTGGTTTGAAAAATGCACCTGCCATTTTTCAGAGGTTGGTGAACAGTCGTGCAAGGGTTGGAGGCTTTCAGTGCGGCATATCTTGATGATATTGCTGTCTTTAGCTCAACCTGGGATGAACATCTGGTCCACCTTTGGAACGTTTTGGAGGCCCTGCAGAAGGTAGGCCTCACTATCAAGGCCTCAAAGTGCCAGATAGGGCAGGTGAAAGTGGTTTATCTAGGCCACCTGGTAGGTGGAGAACAGATTGCACCACTACAGGGGAAAATCCAGACAATCATGGATTGGGTTCCCCCTACAACTCAGACCCAGGTGAGAGCCTGTTTAGGCCTCACAGGGTATTGCAGGAGATTCATTAAACATTATGGCTCCATAGCAGCCCCTCTTAATGATCTCACAAGTATCCACATATTTCACTGTATCTATGTTGTTTTAGTCCTTGTGTCACTGGGACCCTGCCAGGCAGGGCCCCAGTGCTCATAGTCTGTGCCCTGTATGTGTTCCCTGTGTGGTGCCTAAATGTATCACTGAGGCTCTGCTAACCAGAACCTCAGTGTTTATGCTCTCTCTGCTTTCCAAATTTGTCACTATAGGCTAGTGACTAAATTACCAATTCACATTGGCATACTGGCACACCCATATACTTCCCTTGTATATGGTACTGAGGTACCCAGGGTATTGGGGTTCCAGGAGATCCCTATGGGCTGCAGCATTTCTTTTGCCACCCATAGTGAGCTCTGACAATTCTTACACAGGCCTGCCACTGCAGCCTGCTTGAAATAACCTCCACGTTATTTCAAAGCCATTTACCACTGCACATAAGTAACTTATAAGTCACCTATATGTCTAACCTTCACCTGGTGAAGGTTGGGTGCAAAGTTATTTAGTGTGTGGGCTCCCTGGCACTAGCCAAGGTGCCCCCACAACGTTCAGGGCAAATTCCCTGGACTTTGTGAGTGCGGGACACCATTACACGCGTGCACTATACATAGGTCTCTACCTATGTATAGCTTCACAATGGTAACTCCGACCATGGCCATGTAACATGTCTAAGATCATGGAATTGTCCCCCCAATACCATTCTGGTATTGGGGGGACAATTCCATGATCCCCGGGTCTCTAGCACAGAAACCGGGTACTGCCAAACTGCCTTTACGTGGTCTCCACTGAGGCTGCTGCTGCTGCCAACCCCACAGACAGGTTTCTTCCCTCCTGGGGTCCAGGCAGCCCTGGCCCAGGAAGGCAGAACAAAGGATTTCCTCTGAGAGACGGTGTTACACCCTCTCCCTTTGGAAATAGGTGTGAAGGGCTGGGGAGGAGTAGCCTCCCCCAGCCTCTGGAAATGCTTTGATGGGCACAGATGGTGCCCATCTCTGCATAAGCCAATCTACACCGGTTCAGGGATCCCCCAGCCCTGCTCTGGTGTGAAACTGGACAAAGGAAAGGGGAGTGACCACTCCCCTGACCAGTACCTCCCATTGGAGGTGCCCAGAGCTCCTCCTGTGTGTCCCAGACCTCTGCCATCTTGGAAACAGAGGTGTTGGGGGCACACTGGACTGCTCTGAGTGGCCAGTGCCAGCAGGTGACGTCAGAGGCTCCTTCTGATAGGCTCTTACCTCTCTTGGTAGCCAAACCTCCTATCTTGGAAGCCAAACCTCCTTTTCTGGCTATTTAGGGTCTCTGCATTGTGGAATTCTTCAGATAACGAATACAAGAGCTCAAAGTTCCTCTGCATCTCCCTCTTCGCCTTCTACCAAGGATCGACTGCTGACTGCTCCAGGACGCCTGCAAAACCGCAACAAAGTAGCAAGACGACTACCAGCAACATTGTAGCGCCTAATCCTGCTAGCGACCTCTGACCTGTTTTAGGTCCTGAGCTCGCCCCCCACGTCCGCAGCACCAACCTGCTGTCTCCTGCCTCTGACCTCCGCCCACGCTGTTGCTACTGTGTTCGAGGCTTCACTTGACCCGTGTGCCGTTTTTCCGCCGTCCTGTAAGTGTTTTTCTATTTTCAGCGCCTTGCCTCTTGCGCTTCTGCCCCCGCCGTGCCCCTTCTGATTGTGCCACTTTTCGCCGCCCTGTAGTGCGTTTTTACTGTTTTTCAAGCACCTCGCCTCCTGCGCTTCTGCCCCCGTTGTGCCCCTCTGATTGCTGTTTCCCCGATTGTATACTGTGCCATTAGTGTATTTCTCTGATTGTTTTCATATTGTGACTGTATTTTGCTCGACTTTTTGTGCCTTCCGGTTTTCGCCCCTTGTGCGCTCCCCCTTGCTCTCCGCTCCCTGCCGCTGCCTCCCTGCGGCCCCACCCCCCTCGCGCCCCCATTCGCCGCTCCCTCCCACCTCCCGCCTCCCAGCTGCTCCTCCCTCCCCCCTCCCTTCTTAATGGCTGGTGCAGCGCGTCCGCGCAGCGGCCGCGCCGCTGGCGCACCAGAGGCGCACCAGAGGCAAGCCTGTCTGCGTCCGTCCGCGCCTGGACCGTGCCCAGCGCCACCCCCCCTGGTCCTCACGTCCCCCGCAGCTCCTGCCTCCGATACTCGGCCCGCGAACTCCTCGCCCTTAACCCTGGCCCCTCCACAGAGTGCTTCCTGGCCACCCCGAAGCACACCAAAGGACCTTTTTCCTGCCGCACCTGCAACTTCTCCTGCAACAGAACAACGAAGCCAGCAGCAACCAACACAAACCACCTGCACTGCATCCTCCTCAACACACGCTCCGCACGAAAACACGCCATCGAGCTCTGGGACTTGCTCGACACCACCGCCCCAGACGTGGCCTTCCTGACCGAAACCTGGTGGAACGACTCTTCGGCCCCTGACATCGCCATCGCCATACCTGACGGATACAAGATCACCAGAAGAGATCGCACCAACGGAATCGGCGGAGGGATAGCCATCGCCCACAAATCTACCCTCAAGATCCACACCCACACAGACGACACCCTCAAGACAGCCGAACACCTCCACTTCCAGATTCACACGGACCCCAACACTACCCTCAGAGGAACCCTCATATACCACCCTCCAGGACCAAGAGCCCCCTTCAGCGACACCGTCTCCGACCTCGCAAGCACCCACGCCCTCGCCTCTCCAGACTACATCCTCCTGGGAGATCTAAACTTCCACCTGGAAAACAACAACGACGCCAACACCGCATCACTGACCACCAACCTCCTCAACCTCGGACTCCGTCAACTGGTCAACACCCCCACCCACATCGCCCGACACACGCTTGACCCACTCTTCACCTCAAGCAACCACATCTCTTTTAGCCACACCTCCGAACTCCACTGGACCGACCATCACTGCGTCCACTTCACCTTCAAGAAAAACACCGAACACCACCGCATCCCTCTACCGCCTCACCGCCGCTGGGGAAATGTCACCCAAGACCAACTAACCAGCACACTCGCCAAATACCCACCACCCGAACCCACCGACCCGAGCACCGCCGCCATCAACCTCCATCAATGGATCCTCAACTGCGCCAACACCTTAGCCCCACTCAAGAAACCCACCGCCAACCAAGAAAAGAAAAAACAAGCCTGGTTCACAGACGAACTGACCACCTCCAAACGCACCTGCCAGAAACTCAAGAAGAAATGGATCCTCGAGCGCACACCCGACAACCTTGCTACCCTCAAGGATGCCAACCGTGAACACCACCAACGGATCCGACTCGCCAAGCGCGCCCACTTCACAGAACGCCTCAACAACAACGCCCACGACTGCAAAGAACTCTTCTGCATCGTGAAGGAACTCTCCAACCCTAACGCCAACGTCAACGACGTCCCTCCCTCCCAGAAACTCTGCGACGATCTCTCCACCTTCTTCCACCAGAAAATCGCAGCCATCCACAACAGCTTCAACACCGCACCTCCGCCAGACCCCACCCCCGACGACTCCTCCCACGCCTGCCGCCTCACCACCTGGACCCAAGTGGACGACGCCGAAACCCTAACAACCATGAATTCCATCCACTCAGGCTCTCCCACGGACCCGTGCCCACATCACGTATTCAACAAAGCCGACGCCACCATCGCCCCCAAACTCCGGAAGATCATCAACCTCTCCTTCAACACCGCCACCTTCCCGGACAGCTGGAAGCACGCAGAAATCCAACCCCTCCTCAAGAAACCCAAGGCTGACCCCAACGATCTCAAAAACTTCCGACCGATCTCTCTCCTCCCTTTTCCAGCGAAGGTCATCGAGAAGATCGTCAACGCACAGCTCGCCCACTTCCTAGAAGACAACTCCATCCTACACCCCTCACAATCTGGATTCAGATGAAACCACAGCACTGAGACCGCACTCCTCGCCGCCACAGATGACATCAGACAACAAATGGACAACGGCGAAACCTCAGCCCTCATCCTCCTCGACCTATCAGCCGCTTTCGACACAGTCTGCCACCGCACCCTGCTAACCCGTCTCCACGAAGCCGGCATCCAAGACAAAGCCCTCAACTGGATCTCATCCTTCCTCTCCGACAGAACCCAGAGAGTCCGACTCTCACCCTTCCGCTCCAAAGCCACCAACCTCATCTGCGGTGTCCCCCAAGGCTCCTCTCTTAGCCCAACGTTGTTCAACGTCTACATGGCCCCCCTCGCACAACTGGCCCGTCATCACAACCTCAGCATCATCTCCTACGCCGACGACACCCAGCTCGTCCTCTCCCTGACCAAAGATCCGCTCACCGCCAAAACCAACCTCCACGAGGGACTAAAATCCATCGCCGAGTGGATGAGCAACAGCCGCCTGAAGCTCAACTCCGACAAGACGGAAGTCCTCATCCTCGGACGCACCCCCTCGGCCTGGAACAACTCCTGGTGGCCCACCGCCCTCGGACCCCCACCCACCCCAGCCAGCCACGCACGAAACCTCAGCTTCGTCCTCGACTCTGCACTCACCATGTCCAAACAGATCAACACCGTCTCCTCTTCTTGTTTCAACACCCTCCGCATGCTCCGCAGGATCTTCAAGTGGATTCCAACAGGAACCAGGAAGACGGTGACTCAAGCCCTCGTCAGTAGCAGACTTGACTACGGCAACGCACTCTACACAGGCATCCCAACGAAAGACATCAAACGACTCCAACGCATCCAGAACGCATCAGCCCGCCTGATCCTCGACATACCCCGCCGATGTCACATCTCCCCCCACCTGAAGGACCTCCACTGGCTCCCTGTGGATAAAAGGATCACCTTCAAACTCCTCACCCACACAAGGCATTACACAACACCGGACCCACCTACCTGAACACCAGACTCAACTTCTACGTCCCCACACGTCAACTCTGCTCTGCCAACCTCGCCCTCGCCATCGTCCCCCGAATCCAGCGCAAGACCTCTGGCGGCAGATCCTTCTCCTTCCTCGCCGCCAAGACCTGGAACTCTCTCCCCACCTCACTACGCCAGACCCAGGACCTCCTCACCTTCAGGAGACTCCTCAAGACATGGCTCTTCGAACGCTAGCAGCACCCCCCCCCCCCAGCGCCTCGAAACCCTGTCGGGTACACAGCGCGTTTATAAATTCACTGATTGATTGATTGATTGGCTTTCTCGACTGTTTCCAGGTGGTGCATGGTCTGGGGGTAGCCTGCCTTCACCCTGCTCCAGAAGTTCCAAAGAAATCTCCTGTGAGTTGACGGAATCTTCCCCCTGCTAATGCAGGCAGCAAAAGACTGCATCACTGGTCCTCTGGGTCCCCTCTCATCCAGACGGGCGTGGTCCCTGGAACACAGCAACTCAGTCCAAGTGACTCCCACAGTCCGGTGACTCTTCAGTCCAAGTTTGGTGGAGGTAAGTCCTTGCCTCCCCACCCTAGACCGCAAAGCTGTGTACCACGTGATTTGCAGCTGCTCCGGCTGCTGTGCACTCTTCCAGGATTTTCTTTGTGCACAGCCTAGCCTGGGTCCCCAGCACTCCGTCCTGCAGTGCACAACCCTCTGAGATGGCCTCTTTTGTAACTTCGCATGGACTCCGGTTCACTATTCTTCTAAGTGCCTGTCGTGATACTTCTGCAGATGCTGCCTGCTTTTGTGAGGGCTCTCTGAGTTGCTGGGTGCCCCTTCTGTCACCTCCTCCAAAAGGTGACATCCTGGTCCTTCCTGTTCCTCATCAGCACCCAATAACCTCTACTGTGACCCTTGCAGCTAGCAAGGCTTGTTTGCGGTATTTCCGCATGGGAACACTTTTGCAACCTTCATCGCAATGTGGGACATCTTCCTTCCAAAGGAGAAGTTCCTAGTCCTCTTCTTTCTTGCAGAAATCCAACCTTCTTCCATCCAGAGCAGCTTCCTTGCACCTTCATCCGGGGTTTCCTGGGCTCCTGCCTCCCCTGGACACTGTCGCGACTATTGGACTTGGTCCCCTTGCCTTGCAGGTCCTCAGGTCTGGAAATCCGTTGTCAGTGCACTGCTGGTGTTTGTTGTTCTTGCAGAATCCCCCTATCACCACTATTGTGCTCTTTTGGGGTAGTAGGTGTACTTTACTCCTACTTTTCAGGGTCTTGGAGTGGGGTATCTTGGACACCCTGACTGTTTTCTTACAGTCCCACCGACCCTGTACTGTACAAGCTCACATAGGTCTGGGGTCCATTTGTGATTCGCATTCCACTTTTGGAGTATATGCTTTGTGTTGCCCCTATACCTATGTTTGCCTCTTGCAACCTATTGTAATTCTACACTGTTTGCATTACTTTTATGACTCTTACTTACCTGATTTTGGTTTATGTACATATAACTTGTGTATATTACTTACCTTCTTACTGAGGGTACTCACTGAGATACTTGTGGCATATTGTCATAAAAATAAAGTACCTTTATTTTTAGTAACTCTGTGTATTGTGTTTTATTATGATATTGTGCATATGATATAAGTGGTATAGTAAGAGCTTTGCATGTCTCCTAGTTCAGCCTAAGCTGCTTTGCCATAGCTACCTTCTATCAGCCTAGCTTCTAGAAACACCTCTATTCTACTAATAAGGGATAACTGGACCTGGCATAAGGTGTAATTACCTTTGGTACCCACTACAAGCCAGGCCAGCCTCCTACACATACAGATGTCAAAACAGGTATAACTGTACTCCAGTTCAGCCTTGGAGCAAGTCAAACACCATAAATGGCTAACTACTGGACTTGCAACATACACCTTTAGAAATCAGTGGCGGCAGGGGATCAAAATGACATCCAATATGAACTTACGTTAAATGTATTAAAGTAGTTCCACATTAAAAAATTATGAATGCATTTTTAGTGTTTAAAAATGATTTATACTTGTAGATTTTTCATTCAATAAAACATTAAAACATGTAATTACATTACACTTTTATCCTTTTTGAAAAATGTAAAACTTTTAAATTAGTTTTAAACAGCTTTTAACCAAGTTTACTGAATGATAAACACCTATCAAATGTTAGCATGTATGAATATTTTTTAATTCTTTTTTTTAAACTGCTA
The DNA here is from genome assembly GCF_031143425.1 of Pleurodeles waltl. Taxonomy (NCBI): domain Eukaryota; kingdom Metazoa; phylum Chordata; class Amphibia; order Caudata; family Salamandridae; genus Pleurodeles; species Pleurodeles waltl. The sequence continues at coordinate 1,936,936 of NW_027150395.1, forward strand.
TTTATAAATGTCATTAATATATTTAACTTGTTTTAATATAAAATGTACATTTATTTAAGGAGTTAATGTACCACAAATTCTTATTTTATTATTCCCAGGTAAATATTGAATATTTAAATTCATTTGCATGTATATTGCAGAATAAAATGTCAGTGTTATTTTTTAACTATTAAACTTAAATTAATATATTAGCATTACTTTTCAACCATTATACTTTAGTCAATTTCCTAATTGAAAAGTAAGAAGTGATGGGCATGTCCACTGGGTATGTGAAACATAAAATAAGGTTGTAAAATTACCTGTAGTAACTTTGCAGTTGTATATATGATAATATATTAGTCCACCTCCTCATTAGAGGGGGTGGAGACATGTAAGTCTGCCCCTATGTGTATATTTCTTTTCAGACATGGTGAATAGCATAAATGTGGAGTGCTGTATTCAAATCAGTCTTGACCCTGCTCCAATGGGAACAGGTCAACCTGAAATGACAAGCCAGGTCCTCCCTGAACCGGAACACCAGCTGGGTCCAAACTGAGGTGGCATGGTGGCCAGCCCGAGTAATTACCAAAGACTGAGATTAATTCCAGCATTCTATCCATCACTTTTTGTATAGTGTGCTGCCCAAAGTGAGACTGGTATGTCCAGATGTGGTTCCAGTGCACACTGTGGAACAGATGAGCTAAAAACAAGGGTGAACTCGGGCCTTGGGTTACTTATGTTCCAGTTCAGGGAGGACCTGGCATGGCAGTTCAGGCTGGACTGTTCCCACTGGCGAGGGTCAAGAATGATTTCCATATAGCTGGGTCCAAACTGAGGTGGCATGGTGTGCTAAATAACAATGTATTGAGATGTAGCCTGAGTAATTCCCAGTGGCTGAGAGTTATTCAAACATTACATCCATCACTTTAGTATACGTTAGTGGGTCACCCTAAGTGGGACAGGTATGCCCAGGCGTGGGTCCCGTGCACACTGTCACCAGAACCACAATGTACCCAGCGGATAAATCCACAACAAGGGAAAAACCAGCTCTGGATTACTTGTGTTTCAGTTCAGAGAGGATCTGACTTAGCAGTTCAGGCTGGCATGTTTTCATTGGGCAAGGTGAAGACTAAGTTACACATAGCTGGGTCCAAACTGAGATGGCATGGTGTGCAAAATAATGATGGATTGGGGTGTGACCCAAGTAATTACCAGTGGCTGAGATTAATTTGAGCATTCCATCCATTGTTATTGTTTACTTTAGTGTGCCGCCCTAAATGGCCGGGGTGTGCCAGAAGTGGGTCCTGTACCAACTGTGTTACTGGAACCAAGCTTTACTCGGATGATGGACCCATACCAAGGGTGAAAACAGTCCTGGGCTGCTTGTGTTCCAGTTCAGGAAGGACCTGGATTGGCTGTTCGGGCTGGATTGCTTCAAATGGGGCAAAGTCAAGAATGATTTGCATAAAGCTGGATCCAAACGGAGGAGGAATGGTGTGCAACCAAAAACACAAATCTCATCCTGGAGCTCCCCTCAAGCTGGAGATCATAATAAGAAAAACACTTGTAGAGTCAAGAGATAAAAGACTCAGTACACAGCAAACTTCTACATGGATCCTTATACAGTGATCACTATAAGCCTTGATGGTTGTTGTAGGAAATTGGATTATTATTTGAAATGGGTAACTGCCCACCTCAATGAATAATCACACCCCTTGTCAGGGTAAAACCTCAAAATCACTAATTTAACCGAAGTTCAAACCCATTAGGACGTATTATGTATCAGGCACACTGATCTGGTTTTGCACCACCGTGCACCTTTAAACAGGTGCGTCACACACAAACATGACCAGTGCGCCTAATTACAAAAAATGCACTGCCCTGAGAAAAGCTTCAAACTCGGGGCTGCTTTGGGGTCAGTGCATTTTGTGAATGGAATGGCTGCTTTAAACAGCCACTTCATGTTTCTCTGAGGGAACACATATATCCCTGCAGGCTGGTTCAGTGAGTACTGGCACCCACTTGACAGTGTAGGTGTGGAGAAGTCTCTGGGTCCCCTTTTGTCCCCTCCAGAGAGCTCCCCATTGACAGGTGCTCTCTTTTTGAGGTGCATTGTTGGTGCACTGCTTGAGCACTTCTTTGCCTTTGCATTCACCTCTAAGATACAGTACACCATAGAGGTTCCCTCATTTGCATGGGACCCTGGAACTGCAACAGTTTCCAAGGTGTGCACTCTCTGAGGTCTCCCTGCCTTCACCCTGCACCAGAAGAACCGAAGGAATCTCCAGTGGAGTGACGGAGTCACTTCCCTGCTCCAGAAGGCACCTTCCAAGATGAAGACTGGTTTCCTGGGACTCCTCTCCTGGTGACGAGTGCGCTCCCTGGAACACAGGTGGTGGACCCCTTCAACCCAGACTGTCCTAAGGTGCAGCTGTCCAAATTTGGCAGCGGTAAGCGCTTGCCTTCCAGTTTGCAACAGTACCCCTGTGCACCATATCATCTCTAGCTCCTGGGGCCTCTGTGCACTTTTTGCAAGAATCCTTTATGTACCATATGGCCAAGGTCCCCAGCACTCCATACAACGACGCACAACTCACTGAGTTGTTCTCTGCAGTGTGGGACCTTCTTTTGTTGTGCTGCACCAACCACAATTTGCACCTTGTTTGTCCCCGTGTCCTGGGACTCCTGTGGGTGCTGCCTAGTCATCTGCAGGCTCTCTCCAGTGTTGGGAGCCCCCCTGCCTCCTCAGTCTGAGTTGAGGCCCCCAGGTCCCTCCTGGGTCCAGGCAGCACCATTTTGACACACAACGCGACCTGCTTGAACCAAGGCTTGTTGGACGAATCCAGCGCCGCAAATAGCCTGCATCCAACATCTCAAAATGGGACATCTCGTGCACCACGCAGGAACCCTCAGCCATCTTCTTTGGTGCTGTTCTGTAGACTTCTTCTAACCAGAGAATCCTCTTTTGCACCATCTTCTAGGTTGGCAGGGTCTCCTGTCCTTCCTGGAATCTTCTGCAACTTCTGGACTTGGACTCCTCTCTTGACAGGTCTTTAGGTCCAGGAATCCACCATTTGTTGCTTGCAGTCTTGCTTGGTTCTTTCAGTAACTCTAATCATGACTTGTAGTGTGTCCTGAGGAAACTTGCAGTACTATACTCCTACTTTCCTGGGCTCTGGGGTGGAATATTTTACTTACCTTTAGTGTTTTCTTACACCCATGTGCCTCTCTTCACACTACGCTTGCCTAGGGCTGAATTTGTGGTTTGCATTCCACTTTCTTAGTATATGGTTTGCGTTGCCCCTAGGCCTATTGTATCCTATTGCATTCTATTGTATTTTCTACTGTTTGCTGTTTGCACTATTCTGTGACTATTTACTCACCTGATTTTGGTCTCTAGTGTATATATTGTGTATAATAGTCACTTCCAGAAGGAGTATTGCTCTAAGATATTTTTGGCCTTGTGTCACAAAAATAAGGTACCCTTATTTTTGGTAACCCTGAGTATTGTCTTATATTGTGCAGACGTACTGTGTAACTATAGTGGTATTGCAGGAGCTTTCCATGTGTCCTAGTTCAGCCTTAGCTGCTCTGCTACAGCTACCTCTAGACAGCCTAAGCTGCTAGAACACTGACTACATTTCACTAATAAGGGATAACTGGACCTTGTACAAGGTGTAAGTACCTAGGGTACCTACTACAAAACAGGTCAGCCTCCTACATCTATGTTTGTGCATTGCAAGGGGACCAGTACAGGTAGACTTGTGCTATTTGTTGTGTATGTGATTCAGTACATGTATGTGTGTATTTGTGTGGATTGGCTGGTTGAGGTGGTGTTTGTGATGTGGTTGTGTCTGTACGTGTGCTTCTTCTATGTGACACTGGTGTTGTCTATGTTGTGGTGCCATATGACGCATTCAGGTGAGTGTTGTGTGTTGGACGGTGTTGTGATGTGTGTAATTGTGAGTGTGTCTTTGTGGAGCTGAGTGTGTAGATGTGTTGGTGCATTGTCAATGCTGTGTGTATTGTGTGTCATGGATGTATGTCAATGTGTGGTTTCGGCATGTACAGGTTGTGTTGTGTTGGAATAGTAATTGATGATGGTATGTATATAGTGTGTTATATAGTGTGTAGTGCAGGGAGGCACATATGGCTAAGGAAGAGTGTATGTCTGTCATTTACCTCTCTTTCACAGCTACTGCCATTGTGAGAAGTCCATTGGGTCCTGCCATCGTCTCCCTCCATTAGCAATCCGTCACCAGGCATCCTCTTGCAGAACCGTAACATATAAATGCGGCTGGCAGAATATCCTCAACTTGATAGTCTTCCCGGGTCTGCAGCTAACACGGCTTGGTGGCAACGCTGCCAATATCTAAAGCAGGCCCTAAATTTGCATTTACTTTCCCACTTCTGCCAGCCAGTATTAGCATTTGAATAGGTGTGAAAAGGTGTAAATTACCTCCCATGAACACACAATAGGCTGACCTGAATAGGCAGAGATGACTCCTCTCAGCATCCTAGAATATGCCCGGGTGAGGTCTGTGAACATCCTTTATGAAAGTACATTGTCAAAACTTGTTTGAATGTTAAATCCTGCTTGACAGGTTTGCTGGATTTTCATATGTGGCACTGGGCACTCACAAGAAAAGGAAGGGAAACAGGATGCCAAAGCAATTCTATCCACTGTCTGGTTGCTGTAAGACCTGCTTTGTCGCACCAGATGTCTGTCTCTGGGTTTTTACATATAACAATGTGGCACCATTTAAAAGTAAGGGAACAGGATGGAAAATCAATTCTTGTGTGTCTACTGTCTGGTTGCTGCAAAGCCACCCTACTTTCGGTAGTACCTCTTGTCTGGTGGCTGGAATACTTCTGTCTGTGGGATTATTGTGGGTACAGTGGCTGCCCCAAACTGGATTTTAATGTATGTGGCATAGGAACCATAGTGTAATCCTTAGGCACATTACCAGCCTTCATATCCCAGGTTTAGTGTGGCCAAAGGATTTGGCCATTTATTTAGAAAACTCCCAAAGTGGGTAGGGTTGGCGCGATAACTTTTACCCTCTTGGTTAGGGCTTCCAAAAGCGTCATTCCAGCACACTAACTCATGTAAAGCATAAATGTGGCATCTCCAGGCACCCACTTCAGAACACTCCTATACCCAGGAAGAACATTACAGTGCACATTATGCTGTCTGTGACCTGGGAAGAGCTATGAAGGACTGCACCTGTTCCCTTTTGTACCCAGAACAAAGAAGTGGACTCCAAGGGAGATAAGGCTGACGTCCTATTAAAGCTACAGGGACACAGCAAGTTACAAGAGGCCTTTTCTTAAAACTGCCCTGCTGACCAGTAGCAACTAGACCTGGACTGGACCCTCCTATTGGCTTCTCCCCTGCTACCCCGTGTTTTTATTTCTCGGTGTCTCTCCTGTGGCCCTGCAGGGTGTAGAGGTGTACACCAGATGTGGATCAGGACTTAAAGGACTAAAGTTTGAAAGAAAAAATCTTTGACCAGGGCGAGCCTAGTTGGTATATCTGACCTGCTTTCCATCGCAGTCAGCATCAAACTGCACCTTGGGTTCCGGTCTCCTGCGACAATTGACTATCATTGGCACTTTGTGCTCTTGGTGCTATTCCTACTTACATTTTTTAGTTCAGATCTCTGGTTCCTCCAATTAGATTTTTTTATATTTTCAGTGTCTTTTTGTTTCTTATATTACATTTACTAAATTTTTCTAATTTCGTTCAGAATGTTTTGTTCTTGTTTTGCATTTTGACTTTATTATTGTTTTGATATTGTATAAATACTTCACACCTTGCCTTAAGTTCAGCTGGTCTGCTCTGTGCCAACCACAGCGGTTCCTGGAGCAGTCTGCGGTTGATCCGACGGTCAGAAGCTGAAGTAGAGGTTGCAGAGGATTCCTGGAGGAAACTTACAAGCTGAATCTGAAGAGGAACCCACAGGAGAGACGCTAAATAGCCCTGAGAGGGGGATTGGCTACCTACCCAAGTATGCATCTTTCAGGAGGGGTCTCTGACGTCACATGCTGGCACTGGCCACTCAGCGATCTCCAGAATGTCCCACAATTTTGAAAACAAGATGGCAAACGCCAGGGATACACTGGAGGAGCTCTGGGCACAATCCCTGTGGTGGTGATGGACAGGGGAGTGGTCACTCCCCTTTCCTTTTTCCAGTATTTCCGTGCCAGAGCAGGGATTGGGGGTCCCCGAACTGGTGTAGACTGGCTTATGGAAGGAGGTCACCATCTGTGACCTTCAAAACATTTCCAGAGGCTCTGGAAGGCTACCCCTCCCAAGCCTGTAACACCTATTTCCAAAGGGAGAGGGTGTAACACCCTCCTCCCAAAGGAAATGCTTTGTTCTGCCTTCCTTGATCTGAGCTGCTCAGACCGAAGGAGGGTAGAACCCAGTCTGTGAGGTGGCAGCAGCTGTAGCGGCACTGCAAGCCTCAGGGAGTTGGTTTGGCAGTACTGAGGGTCCATGGTGGAGCTCCCAGGATGCATGGGATTGCCCCCCCCAATACCAGATTTGGAATGGGGGGACAATTCCATGATCTTAGACACCTTACATGGCCATATTCGGAGTTATCATTGTGAAGCTACATATACGTATTGACCTATATGTGGTGCATGCATGTAATAGTATCCCCGCACTCACAAAGTCCGGGGAATTGGCCATGGACAGCATGGGGGCACCTTTGCTAGTGCAGAAGTGCCCTCACATTTAGTAACTTTGCACCTAGCCTTCAATTAATGAAGGTTAGATATATAGGTGACTTATAAGTTACTTAAGTGCAGGGAAAATGGCTGTGAAATAGTGTGTGCACTATTTCACACAGGCTGCAGTGGAAGTCCTGAAGAAGGGTTTGTCTGAGCTCCTTATGGGTGGCAAAAGAATGCTGCATCCCATAAGGATCTCCTGGAACCCGAATGCACTGGGGTCCTAAGTACCACATACTAGGGACGTACAAGGGGGGTCCAGTGTGCCAATTGCAATTGGAATACGAAGTCACTAAACTATAGAGACTAATTTGGAAGCTGCAAGACCATAAGCACTGGAGTTCTGGTGAGCAAAATTTCAGTGACACAGTTAAGCACTACTGACAACACACACATTAGGCCACAACTATGAGCACTGGGTGTAGGAAAGCACCATCTTAACTGGCATGTTACCCCCATTTTTGCTGTGTGTATGTTTGTTTTTGCCTGCTAGTTAGGACCCCAGTGCTCATAAAGTATGCCCTGTATGTGTTCCCTGTGTGGTGCCTAACTGTATCACTGAGGCCCTGCTAACCAGAACCTCAGTGTTCATGCTCTCTCTGCTTTTAAAATTGTCACTGCAGGCTAGTGACTATTTTTTCCAATTCTCATTGGCACACTGGAACACCCTTATAATTCCCTTATATATGGTACCTAGGCACCCAGGGAATTGGGGTTCCAGGAAATCCCTATGGGCTGCAGCATTTCTTTTGCCCTCCATAGGGAGCGCAGACAATTCTTACACAGGACTGCCACTGCAACCTGAGTGAAATAACATCCACATTATTTCACAGCCATGTTACACTGCACTTAAGTAACTTATAAGTCACCTATATGTCTAACCCTCACTTAGTGAAGGTTAGGTGCAAAGTTACTTAGTGTGAGGGCACCCTGGCACTAGCCAAGGTACGCCCACATTGTTCAGGGCAAATTCCCCAGACTTTGTGAGTGCGGGGACACCATTACACGCGTGAACTACATATAGATCAATACCTATGTGTAGCTTCACAATGGTAGCTCTGAACATGGCCATGTAACACGTCTGGGATCATGGAATTGTCCCAAATGATTGGTATTGGGGGACAATTCCATGCATCCCGGGTCTCCAGCATGGAGCCCGGGTACTGCCAAACTAGCTCTCTGGGGTTTTCTCTGCAGCTACCACTGCTGCCAACCCTCAGGCAGGTTTCTGCCCCCCTGGGGCCTGGGCACCCCAGTCCCAGGAAGGCAAAACAAAGGATTTCCTCTAAGAGAGGGTGTTACATCCTCTCCCTTTGGAAATAGGTGTTAAGGGCCTGAGAGGAGTAGCCTCTCCTGGCCTCTGGAAATGCTTTGAAGGGCACAGATGGTGCCCTCCTTGCATAAACCAGTCTACACCGGTTCAGGGATCCCCCAGCTCTGATGCAAAACTGGACAAAGGAAATGGGAGTGACCACTCCCCTGTCCATCACCACCCCAGGGGTGGTACCCAGAGCTCCTCCGGTATGTCCCAGACCTCTGCCATCTTGAATGCACAGGTGTGAGGGCACAATGGAGACCTCTGAGTGGCCAGTGCCAGCAGGTGATGCCAGAGACCCCCTCCTGATAAGCTCTTACCTGGTTAGGTAGCCAATCCTCCTCTGAGGGCTATTTAGGGTCTCTCCAGTGGGTTTATTTTCAGATAACGAATGCAAGAGCTCACCAGAGTTCCTCTGCACTTCTCTCTTCGACTTCTGCCAAGGATCGAGCGCTGACTGCTCCAGGAAGCCTGCAAAACCACAACAAAGTGACAAGAAGACTACCAGCAACATTGTAGCACCTAATCCTACCAGCTTTCTCAACTGTCTCATGGTGGTGCATGCTCTGAGGGCTGTCTGCCTTCACCCTGCACTGGAAGCCAAGAAGAACTCTCTCTTGTGGGTTGATGGAATCTTCCCCCTGCCAATGCAGGCACCAAATTTCTGCATCACCGGTCCTCAGGGTCCCCTCTCACCTTGACGAGCGTGGTCCCTGGAACACAGGACCTGGATCCAAGTGACCCGACAGTCCAGTGGTCCTTCTGTCCAAATTTGGTGGAGGTAAGTCCTTGCATCCCCACGCCAGACAGTAATCCTGTATACTGTGTGAACTGCAGCTGCTAGGGCTCCTGTGCACTTTTGCAAGACTTCCTTCGTGCACAGCACAGCCCAGGTCCTCAGCACTCCTTCCTGCATTTCCCAACTCGCTGAGTTGACTTCTGACTTCGTGGGACCCTCTTTTGTTGTGCTGAGATGACTGCCGTGCTCAGATCTTCTGAATGCCTGTTCAGGTGCTTTTGCAGGTGCTGCCTGCTTCTGCATGGGCTCTGTCTGTTGCTGAGCACCTCCTCTGTCTCTTCCTAAAAGGGGCGACCTTCTGGTCCTTCCTGGGCCCAAGCAGCACTCAAAATCCTTAACCATGACTCCTGCAGCTAGCAAGGCTTGTTTGTGGTCTTTCTGCATGGAACCAACTCTGCATCCTTCAGCACGCTGTGGGACATCTTCTGACCAAAGGAGAAGTTGCTGGAACCTTCCGTTGTTGCAGAATCTTCGGCTTCTTCCACCCAGAGGCAGCCCTTTTGCACTTTCATCCGGGGTTTAGTGGGCTCCTGCCCCCCTGAACACTTGTGTGACTCTTGGACTTGGTCCTCTTCCTTTGCAGGTCCTCAGGTCCAGGAATCCATCTTCAGTGCTTTGCTGAAACTGTTGTTGTCTTTACTGTCTTTCTGGGAAGTAGGGTAACTTTACTCCTACTTTTCAGGATCTCAGGGTGGGGTATCTTGGGCACCCTTAGTGTGTTCTTACACTCCCAGCAACCCTCTACACACTACACTGGGCTTGGGGTCCATTTTTGGTTCGCATTCCACTTTTGGAGTATATGGTTTGTGTTGCCCCTAGGCCTATTGTCTCCTATTGCAGTCTATTGTGTTCTACAGTGTTTGCACTACCTTTCTAACTGTTACTTACCTGATTTTGGTTTGTGTGTATATTTTGTGTATATTACTTACCTCCTAAGGGAGTATATCCTCTGAGATACTTTTGGCATATTGCCACTAACATAAATTACCTTTATTTTAGTAACTCTGAGTATTGTGGTTTCTTGTGATATATAGTGCTATATGATATAAGTGGTATAGTAGGAGCTTTGCATGTCTCCTAGTTCAGCCTAAGCTGCTCTGCTATAGCTACCTCTATCAGCCTAAGCTGCTAGAACACTACTAATCTACAAATAAGGAATAAATGGACCTGGCACAAGGTGTAAGTACCACAAGGTACCCACTGTAAGCCAGGCCAGCCTCCTACACCATCTTCGAGTCCAACAATGGGGAGGGTCTTGTTTTCTCCATGAGTCAGTGACGGCAGGTGTTGTCCAGTCATGTCCAGTCGATTGCAGAAGTGTAATGGGGAGAAAAGGTGAGTTTTCACTACTTCCCCACCCAATCCGCCAACTCAGAAGTGGAGGTCAGACCGCGACTTTTTTCATGGCGGTAAGGTTCATACAAATCGGCACAGCTGGAAGGGTGGATGGGGTCCCGCTGGCATCCACTTTTTCCTCTACCGTTGTCAACCTGAGAGGTGTTTCTTGGTGGAGACTGCGGTTCAAATGTGGGCTTTTGCCTATGGGACCGCCAACATCTAAATACAGTGGGCAGATGGACAGACCATCACAGCGGCAGACGGGTTTTCAGTCAAAAAACATCATCAGGACTGTTACCACACACATCTAAATAAGGCCATTAGTCTCCAGGGACTTCGAACAGGGAAAAGTTAACAGTCTAAAAGTCAACTTTCTTTAATATCTGTTAAACAAAACAACTTATCAATTGAATTACATTTTTGATAATGTTTAGAAATATGTGTTTAAGTGCTTTTTCTCGCTAGCCCATTTCCTGAAATATAGTGTTAGGATTTTATATCTGTACTCTGGTTTTCTACAGAGGATAGCTAGGCCTGCCACAGTGATAAATAGCTTTAGGTGTATCACTGTAAGAACATGCTTACATTAAATTTAAATGTTTACATGTCCTACTAGTAATACTATGCAACCTGCCTTGTGGGTAGCAAGGCCTACAAGGGTTGCCGTAGTAAGATTTAGAAGAGAGGTTTTTACCTGTTAAATGGCCACAATCCGGTTACAAAGGTAGGCCTAAAGCCATGCTTTACATTGTTACAGTAGTGCAAAGGTTCTCAAACTATAGAGTGTTCCCTTTAGGGTGCTCTGTAACTTCTCGTAAATAAAGATGACCTCAAAGCGCAACCTTATTTGTCCCATTTCTAGGCTATCTCTATTTACAGGTGTGGAAGAGCATTAACAAGCATGGGAAACTGGATCCTGAGGGCCACTGGGGCAGAGACAGTGAATGTGGTGGTAGGGTCAAAGAAATGGATTAAAGGAATCAAATATTCAGTAACTATTATGTAGTTCTCTCACATTCAATTTAATACATAAAAAATAAAACACACACTGTCAAGGAAAACAAAATGCAATTTAAACAAATCAGTGGAAAAGCCACTCTTTTACATTATGAAACCTTTATTAGTTAATGAAGCCACCTCAGATGTCTGTGTGTGTGACCAGAAAGCAACAGAACATAAATCTGGTTTGTGCTTTGAGAAATAGTAACCTTTATTTATAATGATACAAGACCCTACCGTTAATATGAGCATTTACATTGTAACTGAAAGCATTGCTATAATGCAAGTCATTATTTAAAATTTAACACAGTATACGATAGACTGTCTCAAAATGATTTAGGGGGTCATTCTGACCCTGGCGGCCGGTGACCGCCAGGGTCACCGACCACGGGAGCACCGCCAACAGGCTGGCGGTGCTCCCGAGGGCATTCTGACCGCGGCGGTTCAGCCGCGGTCAGAAAGGGTAAACCGGCGGTCTCCCGCCGGTTTACCGCTGCCCCATTGAATCCTCCATGGCAGCGGAGCGCGCTCCGCCACCATGGGGATTCAGACACCCCCTACCGCCATCCTGTTCATGGCGGGAAACCCGCCATGAACAGGATGGCGGTAGGGGGTGCCGCGGGGCCCCTGGGGGCCCCTGCAGTGCCCATGCCAATGGCATGGGCACTGCAGGGGCCCCCGTAAGAGGGCCCCGCAAAGTATTTCAGTGTCTGCTTTGCAGACACTGAAATACGCAACGGGTGCAACTGCACCCGTCGCACCCCTGCAACTACGCCGGCTCAATTCTGAGTCGGCGTCCTCGTTGCAGGGGCATTTCTGCTGGGCCGGCGGGCGCTCTTTCGGAGAGCGCCCGCCGGCCCAGCGGAAATGTTTAAATGGCCGCCGCGGTCTTTTGACCGCGGTGCGGTCATTTCACGGCTGTACCTTGGCGGACGGGGTTAAAATCACCCCCTTAGTGTTTAGGACACAAAAAGTGCTTTCAAAATGTATATTTTAGCATTAGGTAATCAGACTCTACATAATGGAAACATTTTTATAAGTGTGAATTAAAACGATACATTACAGACCTCAGCTGCTAACACCCTTACATTATGCATTCCCTCTCCAAAAGAATAAATCTTTGTCACCATGAAGTTTCAAGTGGCTCCATCAATTAAAGTGTATATGGGCTTCCAAGCAGCCTCTCCATTTGGTGATTAGTCCATTGAACAACTTTACATTTCTTTCAGGCAGGAGGTACTCTAATGAGAATGTCTGTTTCTTTACCTCTCCGCCCCTATTTGGCTTTACAGCACAGGAAATACAACACTCTTAATTTTCATCCAGTCACCTGAAGGTGTACACTAACTGTTCAGGTATGGTTGTTTTTTATCAAAATGTTTTTGTAAAATTAAAAAAAGCATGGGCGTTAGACATGCTATCCTTATTACGGTCTAAACTGACTTTTTGCTTTCAGACCTCCTGATTAACTCACCTACTTTTTGTAGGCTTTAGGACTCTGGGCACTTTGCCATTGCTTACCAGTGCTAAACGTCATGTGCTCTCTGCTTAAATCTTGGTAACATTGGTTTAACAATAAATGGCATAATTAACTTACTTATAAGTCCCTAGTAAAGTGTACAACCTGTGACCAGGGTCTGTAAATTAAATTCTACTAGTAGACCTGGAGTACTGATTGTGCCACCCACTCAAAATAGGTATTCAAACATGTCCCAGGCCTCCCGGTATAGAGCCTGTATGCACAGTTTTAAACTGCCATGTTGAACTGGCTAATTAACCATGTTGCCAGGCCCAAACCTTCTCTTTTAATATATATATAGGTCACTCATAAGGAAGGCCCTGAAGATCTCAAGGGCGGGGTGCAATATATTTAAAAAGTAGGGCATGTCCTGTTAGGTTTTACATGTCCTAGTAGTTAAAACTCTTATATTTATGTTTCCCTACTGCAAGGCCCATCTCTCCCATTGGATAACTATGGAATGACCTTATTGCACTTTATAAGTATAATGTCGAAGTGGGAAGAGACAGAACCCACAAGTTTGGTATCTCTGGAATCACAATTTAAAATCACAACTTCTGGTGCAGTCAGATTTTAAATTCTAATTCTGAAAAGGCCTCTTTTAGAAAGTTGGCATTTTCTTACTTTAACCATTTGGTCCCTTCTACCTATCTCTGAATACATATCTGGGCTGGCTGACAGCTAGTCTTTGCACATTCCCTCTAGACATCCACACACAAAGTGAGCTTAGGTGTGACTGGTGGGCCATCCATAGCCTGATGGGCCATCCTCGGCAGGACCGGAGGGAGGAGCAAGTACTTACACCTGAATAGGCTGTGTCCTGTCCCCACACTAATGGCTGCATACCCCCCTGTAGTGAGTCTGGAGCCATGAAAGGAAAGGCAGCGACTCTGTGCACTTCGCATGCCTCTCTTTGAAGTCTCCCCCACTTCAATGGCACAACTGGGTATAAGTGTTGGACCTCAATCAAAACTAACGCAGCACACTTCTGGACCTGTGGATAACCTCTCAAGATGAAGACTGTTGTACTACTACCAGGACTGCCACTTTGCTGGACTGCTACTCTGCAGGACTCCTGTTCTGTAGTGCTGTGCTGACCTGCTGCCTGCTGCTGTCCTTGCCAAGTAGTGGTAAGGACTGGACTTGTATCTCTTCAAACCGGAACCAAATGACTTCAAGGGCTTGCTAGCTTGACGCCTGTTTTCTGAAGTCTCAGGGGCACAAAAGACTTTGGATTGACCTTGGTGCATCCCCTTCGGAACCTGCTGCATGAAAACAATTGACGCATCTTTGCTACAACTTGGGAAAGATGGGTCACTGCAGGATCAATGCTGACACATCACTTGAGCCTATTCAACATGTGTTTTCAACATGACGCAATCAGGATTAAGGTACTTTTGTTCGGTGGGCCTCACTGTGTCCCTGTAGCCCGTCCATGTATCATTTCAGTCGGCCTGAATTTTTGACTTTTGTCCCAGTCTGTTGCAACCAGATGGTGAGATTTAAGTACTTGCTTTTTTTAATGAAAAGTGGAATTATAAACATAAGTGAACCAGATGCAGAGCCACTAAGACCAGGGATGTGAGGGGTCACTGCACCCCATTTATAACTTCTTTTACTACCATAAAAGGGAATTGATGGACATTATTCCTTGCTAGCGTTTGGGCTCAGGTCAACCCTGCTTTGCATGGAACCGGACCAAGCAATCTGGGTGAGATGTGGGGCTTTCTTGCCTTTATATTACACAAAGCCACTGGCAGCCTGTTTTGGACCTCAGGCCTAGAAGTGATGGCCCAGTGGGTGGGCAGCAGAGACTGAACTGTACGTATTATTGGTGCAGAAGGTGAAGTTGTAATGGGGCCCATTGTTATGAGCAAACTAAAACACAAGTATGGTTGTCATTTCTTGCTTATATTAGGGCCTAGGGCACTCTTGCTGTATTTGTGTTCCTTTGGGCCTCAGTGAGATTTGACAAGGGGGACCTAATTGAAACAGAGGAAACATCTTAACTTGGACTCAGTAAGATGGTGGAGAGTGGATGGGGCAAGACGGCAGTCTATGTTTTTAACAAATGGCAGAGACAGCCCACTTTGCAAGGCAGTAGCCATCATTAGTAAAACAGGTGCAATGGTATTTGATCTCAAGGGTGTGAAGGGTCCACTGCCTCACAATATGACTGTTTTGCTTTACATAAGTGCATGGGGGGTCATTAGGACTGAGGGTATTCTTGCTGCACAGAGCGGGCAGCATGTGGGAACCCATTTTTTTCTCAAAAGGACAGAGACTCTCTTTCAAGTTTGGAGTGATGACATGGCACAGTGTGGCAACGGTGAAAAACGCACAGGAGCCACCCCGCTACTCAGAGATGCTGCTTTCATTAGTGTATCAGAAGCAGTTTCATTGAGACCCAAGAGTATGAGAGACCTGTATTACCTCAATATTGCGAGCAGTGTTTTTTTGGCCAGTTTTTGTTTGACACAATTGCTCTTTTATAGGTCTCACACTAAATATGGATTATGAACTGTAGAAAAAGTACTCCTGTAATACTTTAATCTGCCCTATCCCCACACTGAACCCTGACCCTCTCACTACCCCAATCCTTGTCAACAATTGATGTAGGGTGCCCAACTTCAAAACATTTTGCTTAAGTGGGGCATAGAGCAAAAACCTTTGAACACCATTGCTGTTGTGGATAGAACAACAGGTGCTGAAGTCTACTAGTGACATTTAATTTAGGGGCTATGAGTACATTTTTTTACCATATATCAGGGAATTATATGTAAGTTAAATATACCAATTAGGAATATGTCAACTCAACCTTGTTTAAAGGTGAAGAATAGGCACTTTACCGCTGGATAGCAGGGGTAAAGTGCACAGGATTCTAAAACCAGCAAAAACTATAGAGTGACGCAAAATGTGTAAAATCTGGGGTGACCACGCAAAATTCTGTGCACAATTATCTAGATAGGTCATCCAAGACAGGAGAGAGGGTAGACTAATCGTTCCTTTGAAGGACTTCCCTGCTCAAGCAGTAGAACAGGGACACTTTGCTGCATCGGACATGCCACTTTTCTATTGCCCACTGAACCTACCTGTACTCCCCTGTCAACATCAGAGGTCCCCAGCCCCTTGATGAGGTCTATTTGCAGGGACAGAAGACGTTTCTCTCTACCATAGATCCAACTGAAAAGGCACTTTCACAACATTCTTGCATCGAGTGCTTGTAGGAGGCTGGACTGGCTTGTAGTGAGTACTAGAGCTTGATGTATTAGTGGTGGTAGGCTCAGGGGGTTTACCTGGACAGGACTTATCCCCTGGCCTATGGCCTCTGTTTTTACACACAAAGCACCAAGGCTTTTTAATGTGTGCAGGTTGAGAAGAAGAGGAAGAATTTGTTTTATCCCCAGCCCCTGAAGAGTGTTTAAGATTTGAAGTGGGATCTTTGGATTTACCCTTATCCCCATGCTTATCTTGAGATTTCTCACCATCTTTCTTCTTGCCATCCTTGTCACCACCTGTATGAACTTTTCTGTTCACTCTTGTTCTGACCCATTTGTCTGCCTTCTTTCCCAATTCTTGGGGAGAGGTCAGATCTGAGTCCACTAGATACTGGAACAACAAATCAGACACACAATTATTAAGTATATGCTCTCTCAGGATTATGTTATACAGGCTTTCATAATCAGTAACTTTACTGCCATGTAACCACCCCTCCAAGGCCTTCACTGAATGGTCAACAAAGTCTACCCAGTCTTGTGAAGACTCCTTTTTGGTTTCTCTGAACTTCATCCAGTACTGTTCAGTGGTTAAGCCATAACCATCTAGGAGTGCATTCTTAAGAACTGCAAAATTATTGGCATCACTTTATTTTACAGTAAGGAGCCTATCCCGTCGCTGCTTCCAATGTAGGAGACTGGACTGGCTTGTAGTGAGTACCTAGGGGTACTTACACCTTGCACCAGGCCCAGTTATCCCTTATTAGTGTATAGCTATAGGAGGCTGGACTGGCTTGTAGTGAGTACCTAGGGGTACTTACACCTTGCACCAGGCCCAGTTATCCCTTATTAGTGTATAGGGTGTCTAGCAGCTTAGGCTGATAGATAATGGTAGCTTAGCAGAGCAGCTTAGGCTGAACTAGGAGACATGTGAAGCTCATACAGTACCACTAGTGTCATATGCACAATATCATAAGAAAACACAATGCACAGATATACTAAAAATAAAGGTACTTTATTTTTATGACAATATGCCAAAAGTATCTCAGTGAGTACCCTCAGTATGAGGATAGCAAATATACACAAGATATATGTACACAATACCAAAAATATGCAGTATAGTATTAGAAAACAGTGCAAACAATGTACAGGATGCAATGGGGAGTCATAGGGATAGGGGCAACACAAACCATATACTCCAAAAGTGGAATGCGAACCACGAATGGACCCCAAACCTATGTGACCTTGTAGAGGGTCGCTGGGACTGTAAGAAAACAGTGAGGGTTAGAAAAATAGCCCACCCCAAGACCCTGAAAAATGAGTGCAAAGTGCACTAAAGTTCCCCAAAGGACATAGAAGTCGTGATAGGGGAATTCTGCAGGGAAGACACAAACCAGCAATGAAACAACGATGGATTTCCAAACGAGGGTACCTGTGGAGCAAGGGGACCAAGTCCAAAAGTCACAAGCAAGTCGGAGAGGGGCAGATGCCCAGGAAATGCCAGCTGTGGGTGCAAAGAAGCTGCTACTAGGATGTAGAAGCTGAGGATTCTGCAGGAACGACAAGGGCTAGGAACTTCCTCTTTGGAGGACGGATCACTCACGCAGTGGAGAGTCATGCAGAAGTGTTTTCCTGAAGAAAGACCACAAACAAGCCTTGCTAGCTGCAAGTTGTGCGGATAGTGTTTTTGGATACTGCTGTGGCCCAGAAGGGACCAGGATGTCGCCAATTGCATCTGGGGACAGAGGGGGCGTGGAGCAAAACAAGGAGCCCTCTCAGAAGCAGGCAGCACCCACAGAAGTGCCAGAACAGGCACTACAAAGAGGAGTGAAACGGTGCTCACCCGAAGTCGCACAAAGGAGTCCCACATCGCCGGAGGACAACTTAGAAAGTTGTGCAATGCAGGTTAGAGTGCCGTGGTCCCAGGCTTGGCTGTGCACAAAGGATTTCTGCCGGAAGTGCACAGAGGCCGGAGTAGCTGCAAAAGTCACAGTTCCCAGCAATGCAGTCTGGCGTGGGGAGGCAAGGACTTACCTCCACCACACGTGGACTGAAGAGTCACTGGACTGTGGGAGTCACTTGGACAGAGTTGCTGGATTCAAGGGACCTCGCTCGTCGTGCTGAGAGGAGACCCAGGGTACCGGTGATGCAGTTCTTTGGTGCCTGCGGTAGCAGGGGGACGATTCCATCGACCCACAGGAGATTTCTTCGGAGCTTCTAGTGCAGAGAGGAGGCAGACTACCCCCACAGCATGCACCACCAGGAAAGCAGTCGAGAAGGTGGCAGGATCAGCGTTACAGAGTTGCAGTAGTCGTCTTCGCTACTTTGTTGCAGTTTTGCAGGCTTCCAGCGCGGTCAGCAGTCGATTCCTTGGCAGAAGGTGAAGAGAGAGATGCAGAGGAACTCGGATGAGCTCTTGCATTCGTTATCTAAGGAAATCCCCAAAGCAGAGACCCTAAATAGCCAGAAAAGAGGGTTTGGCTACTTAGGAGAGAAGATAGGCTAGCAACACCTGGAGGAGCCTATCAGAAGGAGTCTCTGACGTCACCTGCTGGCCCTGGCCACTCAGAGCAGTCCAGTGTGCCAGCAGCACCTCTGTTTCCAAGATGGCAGAGGTCTGGAGCACACTGGAGGAGCTCTGGGCACCTCCCAGGGGAGGTGCAGGTCAGGGGAGTGGTCACTCCCCTTCCCTTTGTCCAGTTTCGCGTCAGAGCAGGGCTGAGGGGTCCCTGAACCGGTGTAGACTGGCTTATGCAGAAATGGGCACCATGTGTGCCCATGAAAGCATTTCCAGAGGCTGGGGGAGGCTACTCCTCCCCTGCCTTCACACCATTTTCCAAAGGGAGAGGGTGTAACACCCTCTCTCAGAGGAAGTCCTTTGTTCTGCCATCCTGGGCCAAGCCTGGCTGGGCCCCAGGAGGGCAGAAACCTGTCTGAGGGGTTGGCAGCAGCAGCAGCTGCAGTGAAACCCCGGGAAAGGCAGTTTGGCAGTACCAGGGTCTGTGCTAGAGACCCGTGGGATCAAGGGATTGTGCCAACTATGCCAGGATGGCATAGAGGGGGCAATTCCATGATCATAGACATGTTACATGGCCATATTCAGAGTTACCATTGTGAAGCTACACATAGGAAGTGACCTATATGTAGTGCACACGTGTAATGGTGTCCCCGCACTCACAAAGTCCGGGGAATTGGCCCTGAACAATGTGGGGGCACCTTGGCTAGTGCCAGGGTGCCCACACACTAAGTAACTTAGCATCCAATCTTTACCAGGTAAAGGTTAGACATATAGGTGACTTATAAGTTACTTAAGTGCAGTGAAAAATGGCTGTGAAATAACGTGGACGTTATTTCACTCAGGCTGAAGTGGCAGTCCTGTGTAAGAATTGTCAGAGCTCCCTATGGGTGGCAAAAGAAATGCTGCAGCCCATAGGGATCTCCTGGAACCCCAATACCCTGGGTACCTTAGTACCATATACTAGGGAATTATAAGGGCGTTCCAGTAAGCCAATGTAAATTGGTAAAATTGGTCACTAGCCTGTTAGTGACAATTTGTAAAGAGAGAGCATAACCACTGAGGTTCTGGTTAGCAGAGCCTCAGTGAGACAGGTAGGCATCACACAGGGAACACATACCTATAGGTCACAAACTTATGAGCACTGGGGTCCTGACTAGCAGGGTCCCAGTGACACATAACAAACATACTGAAAACGTAGGGTTTTCACTATGAGCACTGGGCCCTGGCTAGCAGGATCCCAGTGAGACAGTGAAAACACCCTGACATACACTCACAAACAGGCCAAAAGTGGGGGTAACAAGGCTAGAAAGAGGCTACTTTCTCACAATAGGGTGTCTAGCAGCTTAGGCTGATAGATAATGGTAGCTTAGCAGAGCAGCTTCGGCTGAACTAGGAGACGAGTGAAGCTCATACAGTACCACTAGTGTCATATGCACAATATCATAAGAAAACACAATACACAGATATACTAAAAATAAAGGTACTTTATTTTTATGACAATATTGTAGGAGGCTGGACTGGCTTGTAGTGGGTACCAAGGGGTACTTGCACCTTGCACCAGGCCCAGTTATCCCTTATTAGTGTATAGGGTGTCTAGCAGCTTAGGCTGATAGATAATGGTAGCTTAGCAAAGCAGCTCAGGCTGAACTAGGAGACGTGTGAAGTTACTACAGTACCACTTAGTGTCATATGCACAATATCATAAGAAAACACAATACACAGTTATACTAAAAATAAAGGTACTTTATTTTTATGACAATATGCCAAAGTATCTTAGAGTGTACCCTCAGTGAGAGGATAGGAAATATACACAAGATATATATACACAATAGCAAAAATATGCAGTATAGTCTTAGAAAACAGTGCAAACAATGTATAGTTACAATAGGATGCAATGGGGAAACATAGGGATAGGGGCAACACAAACCATATACTCTAGAAGTGGAATGCGAACCACGAATGGACCCCAAACCTATGTGACCTTGTAGAGGGTCGCTGGGACTATTAGAAAATAGTGAGAGTTAGCAAAATAACCCTCCCCAAGACCCTGAAAAGTGAGTGCCAAGTGCACTAAAGTTCCCCTAAGGACAAAATAGTCGTGTTAGAGGGAAAATGCAAGGAAAACACAAATCAGCAATGCAACAACGATGGATTCCTGACTGAGGGTACCTGTGGAACAAGGGGACCAAGTCCAAAAGTCACAAGCAGCTCGGAGATGGGCAGATGCCCAAGAAATGCCAGCGGTTGGTGCAAAGAAGCTCTTACTAGGCTGAAGAACTGTGAATACTGCAGGAACGACAAGGGCTAGAGACTTCCCCTTTGGAGGATGGATCCCCCACGCCTTGGAGAGTCGTGCAGAAGTGTTTTCCCGCCGGATGGACGCCAACAAGCCTTGCTACACGCAAATCGTGCGTTTTGCGTTTTTGGACACTGCTGGGGCCCAGGAGGGACCAGGAGGTCGCAAATTGGACCTGAAGAGAGAGGGGACGTCGAGCAAGACAAAGAGCCCTCACTAAAGCAGGTAGCACCCGGAGAAGTGCCAGAAACAGGCACTACAAGGATGCGTGAAACGGTGCTCGCCGAAGTTGCACAAAGGAGTCCCACGTCGCCGGAGACCAACTTAGAAAGTCGTGCAATGCAGGTTAGAGTGCCGTGGACCCAGGCTTGGCTGTGCACACAGGATTTCCGCCGGAAGTGCACAGGGGCCGGAGAAGCTTGCAAAGTCGCGGTTCCCAGCAATGCAGCCCAGCGAGGTGAGGCAAGGACTTACCTCCACCAAACTTGGGCTGAAGAGTCACTGGACTGTGGGGGTCACTTGGACGGTGTCGCTGGATTCGAGGGACCTCGCTCGTCGTGCTGAGAGGAGACCTAAGGGACCGGTAATGCAGCTTTTTGGTGCCTGCGGTTGCAGGGGGAAGATTCCGTCGACCCACGGGAGATTTCTTCGGAGCTTCTGGTGCAGAGAGGAGGCAGACTACCCCCACAGCATGCACAAGCAGGAAAACAGTCGAGAAGGCGGCAGGATCAGCGTTACAGAGTTGCAGTAGTCGTCTTTGCTACTATGTTGCAGGTTTGCAGGCTTCCAGCGCGGTCAGCGGTCGATTCCTTATCAGAAGGTGAAGAGGGAGATGCAGAGGAACTCGGCTGAGCTCGTGCATTCGTTATCTAAAGTTTCCCCAGAGACAGAGACCCTAAATAGCCAGAAAAGAGGGTTTGGCTACCTAGGAGAGAGGAAAGGCTACTAACACCTGAAGGAGCCTATCACAAGGAGTCTCTGACGTCACCTGGTGGCACTGGCCACTCAGAGCAGTCCAGTGTGCCAGCAGCACCTCTGTTTCCAAGATGGCAGAGGTCTGGGGCACACTGGAGGAGCTCTGGACACCTCCCAGGGGAGGTGCAGGTCAGGGGAGTGGTCACTCCCCTTTCCTTTGTCCAGTTTCGCGCCAGAGCAGGGGCTAAGGGGTCCCTGAACCGATGTAGACTGGCTTATGCAGAATTGGGCACATCTGTGCCCAACAAAGCATTTCCAGAGGCTGGGGGAGGCTACTCCTCCCCTGCCTTCACACCATTTTCCAAAGGGAGAGGGTGTCACACCCTCTCTCAGAGGAAGTTCTTTGTTCTGCCATCCTGGGCCAGGCCTGGCTGGACCCCAGGAGGGCAGCTGCCTGTCTGAGGGGTTGGCAGCAGCAGCAGCTGCAGAGAAACCCCAGGAAGGGCAGTATGGCAGTACCAGGGTCTGTGCTACAGACCACTGGGATCATGGAATTGTACCAACAATGCCAGGATGGCATAGAGGGGGCAATTCCATGATCATAGACATGTTACATGGCCATATTCGGAGTTACCATGGTGAAGCTACATATAGGTAGTGACCTATATGTAGTGCACGCGTGTAATGGTGTCCCCGCACTCACAAAGTTCAGTGAATTGGCTCTGAACAATGTGGGGGCACCTTGGCTAGTGCCAGGGTGCCCTCACATTAAGTAACTTTGCACCTAACCTTTACCAGGTAAAGGTTAGACATATAGGTGACTTATAAGTTACTTAAGTGCAGTGTAAAATGGCTGTGAAATAACGTGGACGTTATTTCACTCAGGCTGCAGTGGCAGGCCTGTGTAAGATTTGTCAGAGCTCCCTATGGGTGGCAAAAGAAATGCTGCAGCCCATAGGGATCTCCTGGAACCCCAATACCCTGGGTACCTCAGTACCATATACTAGGGAATTATAAGGGTGTTCCAGTAAGCCAATGTAAATTGGTAAAAATGGTCACTAGCCTGTCAGTGACAATTTGGAAAGAAATGAGAGAGCATAACCACTGAGGTTCTGATTAGCAGAGCCTCAGTGAGACAGTTAGTCACTACACAGGTAACACATTCAGGCACACTTATGAGCACTGGGGCCCTGGGTTACCAGGGTCCCAGTGACACATACAACTAAAACAACATATATACAGTGAAAAATGGGGGTAACATGCCAGGC
Organism: Pleurodeles waltl; assembly: GCF_031143425.1. Taxonomy (NCBI): domain Eukaryota; kingdom Metazoa; phylum Chordata; class Amphibia; order Caudata; family Salamandridae; genus Pleurodeles; species Pleurodeles waltl. The sequence goes on from NW_027150395.1 coordinate 1,959,838, forward strand.
AAGATGGTACTTTCCTACACAACCCCCCCCCAAACGAAGGACAATAAGACTAGCCATTACCTGATGAGTCTTCATTGTCTAAGTGGAAATATCTGGAGAGTCCATCTGCATTGGAGTGGCTACTCCCAGGTCTATGTTCCACTGTATAGTCCATTCCCTGTAGGGATATGGACCACCTCAACAATTTAGGATTTTCACCTTTCATTTGTTTTAGCCAAAGTAGAGGTTTGTGGTCTGTCTGAACAATGAAGTGAGTGCCAAACAGGTATGGCCTCAACTTCTTCAGAGCCCAGACCACAGCAAAGGCCTCCCTCTCAATGGCAGACCAACGCTTTTCTCTAGGGGTCAACCTTCTACTAATAAAAGCAACAGGTTGATCCTGGCCCTCAGAATTAAGTTGTGATAGGACTGCCCCTACTCCTAATTCAGATGCATCAGTTTGGACATAGAATTTTTTAGAGTAACAAGGGCTTTTCAGGACAGGTGCAGAGCACATGGCCTGCTTCAGCTCCTCAAAAGCTTTCTGACAGTTTGCTGTCCATAATACCTTTTTAGGCATTTTCTTGGATGTGAGGTCATTAAGAGGGGCTGCAATGGAGCCATAGTTCTTAATGAACCTCCTGTAATACCCAGTGAGGCCTAGGAAGGCTCTCACCTGAGTCTGAGTGGTAGGGGGAACCCAATCAATAATAGTTTGGATTTTCCCCTGCAGTGGTGCAATCTGTTCCCCACCAACAAGGTGTCCCAGATAAACCACCTTACCCTGCCCTATCTGGCACTTTGAAGCCTTGATAGTGAGGCCTGCCTTTTGCAGAGCCTCCAAAACTTTCCAAAGGTGGACCAGGTGATCATCCCAGCTGGAGCTAAAGACAGCTATATCATCCAAATATGCTGCACTGAAAGCTTCCAGCCCTTGCAGGACTGTGTTCACCAACCTCTGAAAAGTGGCAGGTGCATTTTTCAAACCAAAAGGCATTACAGTAAACTGGTAATGTCCTCCAATGGTAGAAAATGCAGTCTTAGGTTTAGCATCTTCTGACATTTTGATCTGCCAATACCCTGCAGTCAAATCAAAAGTGCTTAGATACTTGGCAGATGCCAGTGTATCTATGAGCTCATCTGCCCTGGGTATAGGGTGAGCATCAGTTTTGGTTACCAAGTTGAGACCTCTATAGTCTACACAAAACCGCATTTCTTTCTTTCCATCTTTAGAATTGGGTTTTGGTACCAGTACCACAGGAGAAGCCCATGGACTGTCAGAGTGCTCAACCACTCCTAGTTCTAACATTTTCTGAACTTCTTGCTTTATGCAGTCCCTGACATGGTCAGGCTGCCTATAGATCTTACTTTTGACAGGTAAACTGTCTCCAGTATCTATAGTGTTCTCACACCAAGAAGTGGTGCCTGGCACAATGGAGAAGAGTTCTGAAAATTGTCCTAGGAGATTTATGCAATTATCTTTCTGCTCAGCAGTAAGACAATCAGCCAAAACTACACCTTCCACAAGAGCATCTTGTTCTGTGGAAGAGAAGAGATCAGGTAGAGGATCACTGTCTTCTTCCTGTCCCTCATCTGTTGCCATGAGCAGGGTGAGATCAGCCCTGTCATAGTAGGGTTTCAGGCGGTTGACATGGAGCACCCTAAGGGGACTCCTGGCAGTGCCTAAGTCAACCAAGTAGGTGACTTCACCCTTCTTTTCAACAATTGTGTGGGGTCCACTCCATTTATCTTGGAGTGCTCTTGGGGCCACAGGCTCCAAGACCCACACTTTCTGCCCTGGTTGGTACTGAACCAAAACAGCCTTCTGATCATGCCATTGCTTCTGGAGCTCTTGGCTGGCCTGAAGGTTTTTACTGGCCTTTTTCATGTACTCAGCCATCCTTGATCTGAGGCCAAGTACATAATCCACAATATCCTGCTTAGGAGCTTTTAAAGGTTGTTCCCAACCCTCCTTTACAAGTGTGAGTGGACCCCTAACAGGGTGTCCAAAAAGAAGTTCAAAGGGGCTGAAGCCCACTCCTTTCTGGGGTACCTCCCTGTAGGCAAAAAGGAGGCATGGTAGAAGGATATCCCATCTCCTGCGGAGTTTTTCAGGGAGTCCCATAATCATGCCTTTGAGAGTTTTATTAAATCTCTCCACCAGTCCATTTGTTTGTGGATGATAGGGTGTTGTGAACTTGTAAGTTACACCACACTCCTTCCACATGGCCTTTAAGTATGCAGACATGAAATTGCTTCCTCTGTCTGATACTACTTCCTTTGGGAAGCCCACCCTGGATAATATTCCCAGGAGGGCCTTTGCCACTGCAGGAGCTGTAGTGGTCCTTAAAGGAATAGCTTCAGGATATCTTGTGGCATGGTCCACTACCACCAAGATAAACCTATTGCCTGAAGCAGTAGGAGGGTCAAGGGGGCCAACTATGTCAACCCCTACCCTTTCAAAGGGAACCCCAACCACAGGCAGTGGGATAAGGGGTGCCTTTGGAGTGCCACCTGTCTTGCCACTGGCTTGACAGGTTTCACAGGACTTGCAAAATTCTTTTGTGTCCTCAGACATCCTAGGCCAATGAAACAATGGTACCAATCTGTCCCAAGTTTTCATTTGACCCAGGTGCCCAGCTAAGGGAATGTCATGTGCCAGTGTTAGGAGGAACTTTCTGTACTCCTGAGGAATCACTAATCTCCTGGCAGCTCCAGGTTTAGGATCCCTATGCTCAGTGTACAAGAGGTTGTCCTCCCAGTAAACTCTGTGTGAGTCACTGACATCCCCATTAGCCTGTTTGACAGCTTGCTGTCTGAGACCCTCTAATGTGGGACAGGTTTGCTGTGCCACACTCAGCTCCTCTCTGGCAGGCCCCCCTTCACCCAAAAGCTCAGCAGTGTCTGCTTCCAGCTCCTCTGGTGTAGGTTCTGCACAGGGAGGGAATTCTTCTTCCTCAGAAGTAGAATCCACTGTAGAGGGAGGGATAGTAGGAAGTGGTTTGCTTCTACTAGCCCTAGCTTTAGGGAGCACTTGGTCCATTGTTCCAGGATCCAAGCTTCCCTGTCCTTTTTGCTTTTTGGCCTGAGCCCTTGTCAAAGCAAAAATATGCCCTGGGATGCCCAGCATTGCTGCATGGGCCTCCAACTCCACATCTGACCAAGCTGATGTCTCCAAATCGTTCCCTAATAGACAGTCTACAGGTAAATCTGAAGCTACCACAACTTTCTTTGGACCAGATACCCCCCCCCCCCCAGTTGAGATTTACAACAGCCATGGGGTGGCTTTGTGTTATGTTGTGAGCATCGGTTACTTGGTACTGGTGTCCAAGTATGTGTTGTTCAGGGTGCACCAGTTTCTCAATCACCATTGTGACACTGGCACCTGTGTCCCTGTAGGCCTGGACCTCAACACCATTTATTAGGGTTAGTTGCTTGTACTTCTCCAAGTTATGGGGGCAAGCAACCAAAGTGGCTAAGTCAATAGCCCCTTCAGAGACTAAAGTAGCCTCTGTGGTCTCCCTAATCAGACCAACCCCAACTAAATTACCAAAAGTGAGCCCAGCTACTCCCTTGGATTGGCTATTAGTAGGTTTGCTCCCACCACCACTGCTATTAGTAGAGACACTAGGTGTAGCAGTAGGGGTTGTAGTGGTAGGAGCTGTGGTGCCTTTCTTTGGACAACTGGGATCTGTTGTCCAATGGCCTTTTATTTTACATATATAGCACCATGGTTTCTTTTCCTTGTTCTGATTAAAGGAGGATTTGGGCCCACCACCCCCACCAGAGTGTTTTTGTGGGCCTGATGAAGACTCATTTTTAGATTTGTCCCCACCCTTGTCAGAAGACTTACCATCCTTCTTTTTGTTGCCATCTTTGTCACCCCCTGTATGAACTTTTCTGTTCACTCTTGTTCTGACCCATTTGTCTGCCTTCTTTCCCAATTCTTGGGGAGAGGTCAGATCAGAGTCCACCAAGTACTGGTGCAACAAATCAGACACACAATTATTAAGAATATGCTCTCTCAGGATCAAGTTATACAGGCTGTCATAATCAGTAACTTTACTGCCATGTAACCACCCCTCCAAGGCCTTCACTGCCTGGTCAATGAAATCAACCCAGTCTTGTGAAGACTCCTTTTTGGTATCTCTGAACTTTATCCTGTACTGTTCAGTGGTTAAGCCATAACCATCCAGGAGTGCATTCTTAAGAACTTGGAAATTGTTAGCATCATTTTCTTTTACAGTAAGGAGCCTATCCCTACCTTTTCCAGTAAATGATAGCCATAGGATAGCAGCCCACTGCTTTTGAGGGACATCCTGTACAACACAGGCCCTCTCAAGTGCAGCAAACCACTTGTTAATGTCATCCCCCTCCTTGTAAGGGGGAACTATCTTATGCAGATTCCTGGAATCATGCTCTTTTGCAGGATGACTATGGGGAATACTGCTGCTGCCACCATGGGTATCTAAACCCATCTTCTGTCTTTCCCTCTCTATTTCTAAAGACTGTCTATCCAAATCCAGCTGTTGCTTCTTGAGCTTCAGTCTGGTTTGCTCCACTCTCAATCTATTGAGCTCCCTTTCTAACAATCTGTCATCAGGGTGGGTGGGAGGGACATTTCTAGATACAGAGGTATGATGGGAATGAACAGAAGGAGACCTGTCCCTTACAGAGGGCACCCTAACAGCTTGGCTACCAGTATAATGTGAGAGCACACCATCAGTATGGTGTGATTCAACCTCTGTACCAACTATGCTAGACTGTCTAGTAATGGGCAGGCTAAGAAGTTTCTTTCCTGAACCTTTTCCTGGGGGAGTCCCTGGATCAGATTGAGAACCATTAGCTACTTTTTCTACAGATTGGGCACTTATGGCCTTATCCTGTACTCTAAGCATATTAATTAACAGTTCTAAGGAAGGATTCTTCCCTACACTCAAACCTCTCTCTATGCAGAGACTCCTTGCTCCTTTCCAGCTAAGGTGATCATATGCAAGTTTGGACAGTTCAACTTTTTGGCCTGTGCCAGACATTTTTTAGAGAGAGTTAAAGTGATAGACAAAGAGAAAAAAGTTTTTCAGAACTTTTTGGAAAGACAGAAAAAAACTTTTTAAACTTTTAAGAACTTTTTGAAAGTTTAGAAGTACTTTTCAGCACTTAGAAAAGAGTGAAAAGAGGAAATGCAAAACTTTTTGGCTATGTGTATATACACTGACCTTGTTTTGTATATTTTTCTCTTATGAAAAGTACAATGACTAGAGTGGTAAGCAGTCTCAAAGCACTTATCCCACCGCTGCACAACCAATGTAGGAGGCTGGACTGGCTTGTAGTGAGTACCAAGGGGTACTTGCACCTTGCACCAGGCCCAGTTATCCCTTATTAGTGTATAGGGTGTCTAGCAGCTTAGGCTGATAGATAATGGTAGCTTAGCAAAGCAGCTCAGGCTGAACTAGGAGACGTGTGAAGCTACTACAGTACCACTTAGTGTCATATGCACAATATCATAAGAAAACACAATACACAGTTATACTAAAAATAAAGGTACTTTATTTTTATGACAATATGCCAAAGTATCTTAGAGTGTACCCTCAGTGAGAGGATAGGAAATATACACAAGATATATATACACAATAGCAAAAATATGCAGTATAGTCTTAGAAAACAGTGCAAACAATGTATAGTTACAATAGGATGCAATGGGGAAACATAGGGATAGGGGCAACACAAACCATATACTCTAGAAGTGGAATGCGAACCACGAATGGACCCCAAACCTATGTGACCTTGTAGAGGGTCGCTGGGACTATTAGAAAATAGTGAGAGTTAGCAAAATAACCCTCCCCAAGACCCTGAAAAGTGAGTGCCAAGTGCACTAAAGTTCCCCTAAGGACAAAATAGTCGTGTTAGAGGGAAAATGCAAGGAAAACACAAATCAGCAATGCAACAACGATGGATTCCTGACTGAGGGTACCTGTGGAACAAGGGGACCAAGTCCAAAAGTCACAAGCAGCTCGGAGATGGGCAGATGCCCAAGAAATGCCAGCGGTTGGTGCAAAGAAGCTCTTACTAGGCTGAAGAACTGTGAATACTGCAGGAACGACAAGGGCTAGAGACTTCCCCTTTGGAGGATGGATCCCCCACGCCTTGGAGAGTCGTGCAGAAATGTTTTCCCGCCGGATGGACGCCAACAAGCCTTGCTACATGCAAATCGTGCGTTTGGCGTTTTTGGACGCTGCTGGGGCCCAGGAGGGACCAGGAGGTCGCAAATTGGACCTGAAGAGAGAGGGGACGTCGAGCAAGACAAAGAGCCGTCACTGAAGCAGGTAGCACCCGGAGAAGTGCCAGAAACAGGCACTACAAGGATGCGTGAAACGGTGCTCGCCGAAGTTGCACAAAGGAGTCCCACGTCGCCGGAGACCAACTTAGAAAGTCGTGCAATGCAGGTTAGAGTGCCGTGGACCCAGGCTTGGCTGTGCACACAGGATTTCCGCCGGAAGTGCACAGGGGCCGGAGAAGCTTGCAAAGTCGCGGTTCCCAGCAATGCAGCCCAGCGAGGTGAGGCAAGGACTTACCTCCACCAAACTTGGGCTGAAGAGTCACTGGACTGTGGGGGTCACTTGGACGGTGTCGCTGGATTCGAGGGACCTCGCTCGTCGTGCTGAGAGGAGACCAAAGGGACAGTTAATGCAGCTTTTTGGTGCCTGCGGTTGCAGGGGGAAGATTCCGTCGACCCACGGGAGATTTCTTCGGAGCTTCTGGTGCAGAGAGGAGGCAGACTACCCCCACAGCATGCACAAGCAGGAAAACAGTCGAGAAGGCGGCAGGATCAGCGTTACAGAGTTGCAGTAGTCGTCTTTGCTACTATGTTGCAGGTTTGCAGGCTTCCAGCGCGGTCAGCGGTCGATTCCTTATCAGAAGGTGAAGAGGGAGATGCAGAGGAACTCGGCTGAGCTCGTGCATTCGTTATCTAAAGTTTCCCCAGAGACAGAGACCCTAAATAGCCAGAAAAGAGGGTTTGGCTACCTAGGAGAGAGGAAAGGCTACTAACACCTGAAGGAGCCTATCACAAGGAGTCTCTGACGTCACCTGGTGGCACTGGCCACTCAGAGCAGTCCAGTGTGCCAGCAGCACCTCTGTTTCCAAGATGGCAGAGGTCTGGGGCACACTGGAGGAGCTCTGGACACCTCCCAGGGGAGGTGCAGGTCAGGGGAGTGGTCACTCCCCTTTCCTTTGTCCAGTTTCACGCCAGAGCAGGGGCTAAGGGGTCCCTGAACCGGTGTAGACTGGCTTATGCAGAATTGGGCACATCTGTGCCCAACAAAGCATTTCCAGAGGCTGGGGGAGGCTACTCCTCCCCTGCCTTCACACCATTTTCCAAAGAGAGAGGGTGTCACACCCTCTCTCAGAGGAAGTTCTTTGTTCTGCCATCCTGGGCCAGGCCTGGCTGGACCCCAGGAGGGCAGCTGCCTGTCTGAGGGGTTGGCAGCAGCAGCAGCTGCAGAGAAACCCCAGGAAGGGCAGTATGGCAGTACCAGGGTCTGTGCTACAGACCACTGGGATCATGGAATTGTACCAACAATGCCAGGATGGCATAGAGGGGGCAATTCCATGATCATAGACATGTTACATGGCCATATTCGGAGTTACCATGGTGAAGCTACATATAGGTAGTGACCTATATGTAGTGCACGCGTGTAATGGTGTCCCCGCACTCACAAAGTTCAGTGAATTGGCTCTGAACAATGTGGGGGCACCTTGGCTAGTGCCAGGGTGCCCTCACATTAAGTAACTTTGCACCTAACCTTTACCAGGTAAAGGTTAGACATATAGGTGACTTATAAGTTACTTAAGTGCAGTGTAAAATGGCTGTGAAATAACGTGGACGTTATTTCACTCAGGCTGCAGTGGCAGGCCTGTGTAAGATTTGTCAGAGCTCCCTATGGGTGGCAAAAGAAATGCTGCAGCCCATAGGGATCTCCTGGAACCCCAATACCCTGGGTACCTCAGTACCATATACTAGGGAATTATAAGGGTGTTCCAGTAAGCCAATGTAAATTGGTAAAAATGGTCACTAGCCTGTCAGTGACAATTTGGAAAGAAATGAGAGAGCATAACCACTGAGGTTCTGATTAGCAGAGCCTCAGTGAGACAGTTAGTCACTACACAGGTAACACATTCAGGCACACTTATGAGCACTGGGGCCCTGGGTTACCAGGGTCCCAGTGACACATACAACTAAAACAACATATATACAGTGAAAAATGGGGGTAACATGCCAGGCAAGATGGTACTTTCCTACAAATATGCCAAAAGTATCTCAGTGAGTACCCTCAGTATGAGGATAGCAAATATACACAAGATATATGTACACAATACCAAAAATATGCAGTATAGTATTAGAAAACAGTGCAAACAATGTATAGTTACAATAGGATGCAATGGGGGGACATAGGGATAGGGGCAACACAAACCATATACTCCAAAAGTGGAATGCGAACCACGAATGGACCCCAAACCTATGTGACCTTGTAGAGGGTCGCTGGGACTGTAAGAAAACAGTGAGGGTTAGAAAAATAGCCCACCCCAAGACCCTGAAAAGTGAGTGCAAAGTGCACTAAAGTTCCCCCAAGAGCACAGAAGTCGTGATAGGGGAATTCTGCAGGAAAGACACAAACCAGCAATGCAACAACGATGGATTTCCAAACGAGGGTACCTGTGGAACAAGGGGACCAAGTCCAAAAGTCACAAGCAAGTCGGAGATGGGCAGATGCCCAGGAAATGCAGCTGTGGGTGCAAAGAAGCTGCTACCAGGACGTAGAAGCTGAGGATTCTGCAGGAACGACAAGGGCTAGAAACTTCCCCTTTGGAAGATGGATGTCCCACGTCGTGAAGAGTCGTGCAGAAGTGCTTTCCCACCGAAAGACCACCAACAAGCCTTGCTAGCTGCAAATCGTGCGGTTAGGGTTTTTGGATGCTGCTGTGGCCCAGGAGGGACCAGTATGTCGCCAATTGCGTCAGATGACAGAGGGGGCGCCCAGCAAGACAAGGAGCCCTCTCAGAAGCAGGCAGCACCTGCAGAAGTGCCAGAACAGGCACTACGAAGAGGAGTGAAACGGTGCTCACCTGAAGTTGCACAAAGGAGTCCCACGCCGCCGGAGGACAACTTAGAAAGTCGTGCAATGCAGGTTAGAGTGCCGTGGACCCAGGCTTGGCTGTGCACAAAGGATTTCTGCCGGAAGTGCACAGAGGCCGGAGTAGCTGCAAAAGACGCGGTTCCCAGCAATGCAGTCTTGCGTGGGGAGGCAAGGACTTACCTCCACCAAACTTGGACTGAAGAGTCACTGGACTGTGGGAGTCACTTGGACAGAGTTGCTGGATTCAAGGGACCTCGCTCGTTGTGCTGAGAGGAGACCCAGGGGACCAGTGAAGCAGTTCTTTGGTGCCTGCGGTAGCAGGGGGACAATTCCGTTGACCCACGGGAGATTTCTTTGGAGCTTCTAGTGCAGAGAGGAGGCAGACTACCCCCACAGCATGCACCACCAGGAAAACAGTCGAGAAGGCGGCAGGATCAGCGTTACAGAGTTGCAGTAGTCGTCTTCGCTACTTTGTTGCAGTTTTGCAGGCTTCCAGCGCGGTCAGCAGTCGATTCCTTGGCAGAAGGTGAAGAGAGAGATGCAGAGGAACTCGGATGAGCTCTTGCATTCGTTATCTAAGGAAATTCCCAAAGCAGAGACCCTAAATAGCCAGAAAAGAGGGTTTGGCTACTTAGGAGAGAAGATAGGCTAGCAACACCTGGAGGAGCCTATCAGAAGGAGTCTCTGACGTCACCTGCTGGCCCTGGCCACTCAGAGCAGTCCAGTGTGCCAGCAGCACCTCTGTTTCCAAGATGGCAGAGGTCTGGAGCACACTGGAGGAGCTCTGGGCACCTCCCAGGGGAGGTGCAGGTCAGGGGAGTGGTCACTCCCCTTCCCTTTGTCCAGTTTCGCGTCAGAGCAGGGCTGAGGGGTCCCTGAACCGGTGTAGACTGCCTTATGCAGAAATGGGCACCATGTGTGCCCATGAAAGCATTTCCAGAGGCTGGGGAGGCTACTCCTCCCCTGCCTTCACACCATTTTCCAAAGGGAGAGGGTGTAACACCCTCTCTCAGAGGAAGCCCTTTGTTCTGCCATCCTGGGCCAAGCCTGGCTCGGCCCCAGGAGGGCAGAAACCTGTCTGAGGGGTTGGCAGCAGCAGCAGCTGCAGTGAAACCCCGGGAAAGGCAGTTTGGCAGTACCAGGGTCTGTGCTAGAGACCCGTGGGATCAAGGGATTGTGCCAACTATGCCAGGATGGCATAGAGGGGGCAATTCCATGACCATAGACATGTTACATGGCCATATTCAGAGTTACCATTGTGAAGCTACACATAGGTAGTGACCTATATGTAGTGCACGTGTGTAATGGTGTCCCCGCACTCACAAAGTCCGGGGAATTGGCCCTGAACAATGTGGGGGTACCTTGGCTAGTGCCAGGGTGCCCACACACTAAGTAACTTAGCACCCAATCTTTACCAGGTAAAGGTTAGACATATAGGTGACTTATAAGTCACTTAAGTGCAGTGAAAAATGGCTGTGAAATAACGTGGACGTTATTTCACTCAGGCTGCAGTGGCAGTCCTGTGTAAGAATTGTCAGAGCTCCCTATGGGTGGCAAAAGAAATGCTGCAGCCCATAGGGATCTCCTGGAACCCCAATACCCTGGGTACCTTAGTACCATATACTAGGGAATTATAAGGGTGTTCCAGTAAGCCAATGTAAATTGGTAAAATTGGTCACTAGCCTGTTAGTGAAAATTTGTAAAGAGAGAGCATAACCACTGAGGTTCTGGTTAGCAGAGCCTCAGTGAGACAGTTAGGCATCACACAGGGAACACATACTTATAGGTCACAAACTTATGAGCACTGGGGTCCTGGCTAGAAGGGTCCCAGTGACACATAACAAACATACTGAAAACATAGGGTTTTCACTAAGAGCACTGGGCCCTGGCTAGCAGGATCCCAGTGAGACAGTGAAAACACCCTGACATACACTCACAAACAGGCCAAAAGTGGGGGTAACAAGGCTAGAAAGAGGCTACTTTCTCACAGTGCTCCCTGACTGTTCACATAAGCTTTTGTTGTAGTATTGTCTTTCCTCAGCAGAACAACTATGCCCTGAACAAACACTGCAAAGGCTTGACAGGATATCATCCATATAGATCTCTGGGACCAAGATCCAATAAACTGCAAGACTTAGGTTAGATTCATTTTCTATTTTACTGAGTTGATCAAGAACCCTAGGTAAATCAGCAACTGGCATAACATTTTACAGCTTCCAATGTTGCGGCCTCAAATGGTAAATAGATTAGCCAGTTATTCAAGTAAGGGTGAAGGGCAATCCCTCTGTTACGCCATTGAAGTAAGAATCTTGGAGAATACTCATGGGGTAGGATAGAATCTAGACGGAAGCATCAAGAACTGGAAACAAGCCTACAGGGAGGAGATCAAATTTCTATGTAGAAATAGCTATCTTTGAGAACAAGACTTGCCAAGAATTCAAGAGAAGGGGAATGATGGCTGTAAAGTAGTCCATTTTGTACAAGATTGTCTGGATAAAACTTTCAGGTTGATGATCAGCATGTATCCTACCTTGGTCTTTCGGACCAAAATTTATAGAGTAATCTTCTAAATCTCATTCTTCAAGGGGAACAGGGGAACGTGCTTTCCTGTTCAGTAAATATTTTATCCTTACCTGGAGGGTCTTCTGTTTGTCTTTGGGGTGGATCCATGGTGCTATGAGGGAACTGGCATAGATGGGCAGAGTGGCAAATTCTCCAACTCACAAGCTTCTGTAATGAACCATGACAAGTGATTGAGGAATCTCTGGATGCAGCCTTCCATTGGATCTGGTTCTGGATACGAGGAATAGTTAGTAGCTAGGAAAGATCTTAGATGGGGGTGTAAAGAAAACTTGGGAACATCAAGGGTAAAAATTCAACCTAGTATCCTTCTGAAACAATCTCCAACTCACAAGCTTCTGTAATCAATTTTGGCAAGTGATTGCAGAGTCTCTGGATGCAGCCTCCCACCTGATCCAGTCCTGGATACTCAAAAAAATAGGTGTTATGTGAGGTCTTGGAAGGATGGTCTCAAGAAACAGTAAAGAAAGACTGGGACCCTAACCTTAGTTCTTACACCTACAATGATCAGCTCTGCTGTATGACATGGTGAACATGGGACAATGTGGACATCTAAAGTAAGCTCTCCTGGAAGATCTGATTGATCCCCTGCCCTTAGAACCCTCAATGATGAAAAGGTGCTGCTTCTTGTTTGTGACTGATTTGAGCTAGAGATCCTCCAACCGGGGTCCAGAAAGACTCTATTCTAAAAATGTAAGCTGCAGAAGAGGGAATTTTGAAGACTCTCTACCTTCCAATCCTGGGCCTAAATTTAACAGTAACCTACAATAACAGCCCTAGAACAAATGGTCATAGTTGTAAGAGTTACAGGATGTATCACCAGGAAACGGTGCTTGTGAATCCATTTTAACAAAGAGCTCAGCAAAATCTTGCCCTGGCAGAATAGCTATAGAGGGAGATTAGAAACCCAGGTTTAAGTGGGGCTAAGCTTTATGTATGGCTGTTAGAAATGGGGTCTTTGGTTGACAGTTAGGTTTCCCCCTGTCCAAGCAAGGACCCTCACTCTAGTCAGGGCAAGTCATGTACAGTCCAAATTATCCTGTGCCCACCATCTGGTAGCTTGGCACTGAGCAGTCAGGCTTAATTTAGAAGGCAATGTGTAAAGTGTTTGTGCAATAAATAATGCAATAACACAGTATAACACCACAAAAATACACCACACAGTGTTTAGAAAAATATATATTTATCTGGATAAATGCAGGTCAAAACGATCAAGAATCAATAAGTATACATTAAAATATTACTGTATCTTTAGTCTTTAAAAAGTAACAAGTGTCTCTTGCAAGCACAAAGTACCTGGTTTGCATTCAAATTCTCTGCAAGGGACCGCAGAGGAGAAGTTGAGTGGAAAATGGGGGGGTTGTGCGTCGTTTTTCTGGTGCACACAGATGATGCGTCTGTGAGTTTTCACGCACGGCAGGCTTTGCGTTGATTTCTGGTGCATAGACTGGATCCTCTTCGGGTTGCGGGGTTTTCGGACACCACGGAGACGCTGTTGTTGAAATCCTGGGTGTGCAGGATGAAGTCACAGGGGCTGTGTCGATCAGGTGGGTGAAGCGTGGAAATTTCTGCCTCACGGCAGGCACTGCATCAATTCTGGTTCAGCTTTGTGTCAATCCAGTGGGCCGTATGTCGAAGTTCCGGTAACAACGCTGGCGCTGCGTCGATCTTCTCTTGCGAAATCGGGCTGCATCGATCTGGTTCGGCGTGCATTGATTTTCTCTCCGCAATACAGGCTGTGATTAGTTTCTTGCATCAAATTTTTGCCACACAAGGAGTTCTTTTGCAGGATAAAGTCTTTTTGGTCTTGGGACTTCAAGGAACAGGAGGCAAGCTCCGTTCAAGGCCTTGGAGAGCACTTCTCAGCACAGCCAGAGAACAGCAAGGCAGCACGCCAACAGCAAGGCAGCAGTCCCTCTCAGAAAAGCAGTCCAGGTTAGTCCTTTAGGCAGCCAGGCAGTTCTTCTTGGAAGATTGCAGGTTCTGGCTCAGGGATTCTTCACCAGTGGTATCTTGTCCAGAAGTGTCTGAGTTGGTAGGGTCAGAGACCCTGCTAAAAATACCCAAATGTGCCTTTGAAGTGGGGAAGACTTAAAGGAGTGGCTTAGAAGTACACAAGCTCCCCTTTCAGTTCCATCTTGTCTGCCAGGGTCCCAGTAGGGGGTGTGGCAGTCCTTTGTGTGAGGGCAGGCTACTGTCCTTTGACATGTAAGTGTCGGGCCCTCCACCCTCCCAGCCCAGGAAGACCCATTCAGTATGCAGATGTGTGCAAGTGTGACTTAGCATCCTGTGTTTGGGGTTGTCTGAGTGAAATGCACAAGGGAACTGTCAACTAAACCTAGCCAGATGTGGATTGTGAGGCACAGAAGGATTTAAGTGTAGAGGAATGCTCACTTTCTAAAAGTGGAAATTCTAAAATAGTAATATTAAATCAAACTTCACCAGTCAGCAGGATTTTGTATTACTGTTCTGGCCATACTAAATATGACCTTATTGGTCCTTTCAGATCAAAATCTACCACTCACACAGTGTATGAGGGTAGCCCTAATGCTATCCTATGACAGGAGCAGGCTTCACAGCAGTGTAAAATAAATTTAGGAGTTTTACACTGCCAGGACATATAGAGCATTCATGTTCATGTCCTACCTCATAGCACCCTGCCCTATGGGCTACTTAGAGCATACCTTCGGGGTGCCTTACATGTAGAAAAAGGGGAGTTTAAGGCTTGGCAATTACTTTTAAATGCCAAGTCGAAGTGGCAGTGAAACTGCACACACCGGCCCTGCAGTGGCAGGCCTGAGACATGGTTAGGGGGCTACTTATGTGGATGGCACAACCAGTGCTGCAACCCATAGTAGCATTTAATTTACAGGCCCTGGGCATATGTAGTGCACTTGACTGGGGACTTACAAGTAAATTAAATAAGCCAATTGGGTATGAGCCAACGTCACCATGTTTTAAGGAAACGGCATATGCACTTTAGCACTGATTAGCAGTGGAAAAGTGCGCAGAGTCCTAAAGCCAGCAAAAATGAGGTCAGAAAAAAAGGAGGAAGGCAAAATGTTTGGGGGTGACCCTGCAGAAAGGCCATTTCCAAAAAGGCCTCAATCCACTTTCTTCTCTACAGATTGGTGGGAGAACTGATATCAGCCGACCAACAAAACTGAAGAGCATGCAACTGGAGATGACTGCAGAAAATCTACGTTGTCCACTATATACATCTTATTCAGGGACAGGTGATGCTTTCAATATACATTCGCTCTTGGAGGATGGCTTATTTTACCACCAGAATGGCAAAAACAATTTTAGTGGTAGGAAGGTGAAACTGTGAATAAAAAGGTAAGTTGGTGCTGGGAGCCTCAATAGGGTCAGCTGGAAATCCTAAATTGTCACCCAAGTATATCAGAACTAGAGCTAAATGCCTTCTTGGATCAGAAACTCCAAAAACATCAGACTCCACCTCACAATCTTGCAATGCCCAGGAGGAAGGAGAAGAGATATAGGAATCCCAAATAACCTGTTCCATGATCTTTCTTTAGCTAATAGCTCTGAGAAGGTCTCAGGGCCTGATTTCAACTTTAGAGGTGGGTGTTAATCCGTCCCAAACGTGACGGATATACCACCCACCATATTACGAGTCCATTATATCTTATGGAACTCGTAATACGGTGGGCAGGATATCCGTCACATTTGGGACGGATTAACATCCTCCTCCAAAGTTGTAATCAGGCCCTCAGTCTTAAAGGTCTGAAACTGGCCTAAAGCAGCCCCACAACCCCTAAAGCACCCTCAGAAGTGAAAGATTCTTCCACAGGAGAAAGCTCTCAGCTCAATATTTCCCCTCAATTGTAAACAAAATAGCTTAGCAGTATTCACAAAAGCTGCAACACCATAGCACAGCCACCTACACATGTGCAGCCTGTTATGAGGAAGAACTCAAACTCCTCCCAATCACTCGCATCATTTGGCCAAAAACTGCATATCATAGGGCATTCCCAAGAATACGGGTCAGTTGTCAAAAATCAACACAGCTGCATTGCATGACAAGCCGAGGTAGAAACCGTGTTGTGATGTGCTGCATCTTGTCATATCATATATCTCCTGTGCTTTTAAGCATCAAGAACTTTCACCTATCTCCAGCCTCAGGCCAGCTTGAACCTGAGCAAGATTTCAGAGGGGTCCTGGAGCCTATCCCTTATCTGGCAGTGCCCACCAACAGAAACATAGGGAAGGGAAAAACAATGCAGAAAAGGATTCTGCTCACCTCTACCAGAGACATATAAGCGTATATCTGAGTGCACTATAGATGTCTTTGCAAGGCTGACATAAAAACAAAAATAGGAATTATAGGTACCGAACCCTTTATGGGTCCTAGCAGGAGAAGGTATTGTAATTTTGCAAAACCTGTAGCTTTGAGGCATGTCCTCTCTTCTAACATGGTGATGCATTTTGAGGCTCTGTACTAGCAATGGATACATGTGCAGGGTGGGGACACCGGCAAGGACAGAGCAACCAGGTCATGCTAAGAACTGCCCAATTGCCATCTGACACCAGTTGAATTTGCACGTTATCAAATATGTTTGATTGATTACCAAATGGTCCATGCTATATAATTGCTGTGACAGCAGTGCTAGGATGAGGACTTGAATGAGGAAGTAAATTGAGGAGATACTTTGAATTTTAGATCCTTCTGCAATATTATCTGTCTCTGTGATGAACTTGGCTCTTGCTGTCCATGCCACAGCTGGGGCTCACACATTTGATCAACCAATGGAACCACAAGCTAGACTGAAATATGGAGGAAGATACATAGTATTCAAACTCTAAAATTGCTAGGATGTACTTAACAATGGGTTCTGGAAACTCTTGGAAACAGAACTAGTCAACCTGCTTTACATTGACCGCCACACTCAACATGGGTTATGACTGAAGAATGTTCCCACAAACAACTAAAATCTAACCTCTCATCTCGTACCTTGAACACAATTTTTTCATGTTAGCAATCTGAAGAGATTTAAAGGAGAAGCATAGCATGAAACCAGTACAGGTCCCAACTACAGTTCCGCAGAGCAGTACACTGCTCCACCCAATTATGAAAATCCGGTGCTGATACACCCACATATTACTACAATAACAGTGTAGGAGGCTGGCCTGGCTTATAGTGGGTACCTGATGGTACTTACACCTTGTGCCAGGTCCAGTTATCCCTTATTAGTAGATTAGAAGTGTTCTAGCAGCTTAGGCTGATAGAGGTAGCTATAGCAGAGCAGCTTAGGCTGAACTAGGAGACATGCAAAGCTCCTACTATACCACTTATATCATATAGCACTATATCATAAGAAACACAATACTCATAGTTAATAAAAAAATAAAGGTACTTTATTTTAGTAACAATATGCCAAAAGTATCTCAGAGGATATACTCCCTTAGGAGGTAAGTAAAATACACAATATATACACCCAAACCAAAATCAGGTAAGTAAACAGTTAGAAAAGTGGTGCAAACACTGTAGATCACAATAGAATGCAATAGGAGACAATGGGGGTCATTCTAACCCTGGCGGTCGTCGACCGCCAGGGCTAAAATGACGGGGGCACCGCCAACAGGCTGGCGGTGCCCCGCATGGCATTCTGACCGCGTCGGTTCGGCCGCGGTCAGAAGTGGAAAACCGGCGGTCTCCCGCCGGTTTTCCGCTGCCCTTCTGAATCCTCCATGGAGGCGCAGCTCGCTGCGCCGCCATGGGGATTCAGACACCCCATACCGGCATCCTGTTCCTGGCGGTTCGCCCGCCAGGAACAGGATGGCGGTATGGGGTGTCGTGGGGCCCCTGGGGGCCCCTGCAGTGCCCATGCCAATGGCATGGGCACTGCAGGGGCCCCCGTAAGAGGGCCCCACAATGAATTTCACTGTCTGCATTGCAGACAGTGAAATTCGCGACGGGTGCCACTGCACCCGTCGCAGCTTCCCACTCCGCCGGCTCCATTCGGAGCCGGCGTCCTCGTGGGAAGGTTGTTTTACACTGGGCTGGCGGGCGGCCTTTTGGCGGTCGCCCGCCAGCCCAGTGTAAAACCCAGAATACCCGCAGCGGTCTAATGACCGCGGTGCGGTATTCTGGAGGGGGGAACTCTGGCGGGTGGCCTCCGCCGCCCGCCAGGGTGAGAATCACCCCCAATATGCCTAGGGGCAACACAAACCATATACTCCAAAAGTGGAATGAGAACCACAAATGGACCAAAGGCCTAGTGTAGTGTGTAGAGGGTCCTGGGAGTGTAAGAAAACAATAAGGGTGTCCAAGATACCCCACCCCAAGACCCTGAAAAGTAGGAGTAAAGTTACCCTACTACTCTAGAAAGACAGTAAAGTTGAGATAGGGGATTCTGCAAAGGCAACAACTGACTGTAAAGCACTGAAGACGGATTCCTGGACCTCAGGACCTGCAAACGAAGGGGACTAAGTCCAAGAGTCACGCAAGTGTCTAGGGGGGGCAGGAGCCCACTAAACCCCAGATGAAGGTGCAAAAGGGCTGCCTCCGGGTGGAAAAAAGATTCTGCAACAACAGAAGATGCCAGGAACTTCTCCTTTGGTCAGAAGATGTTCCATGGCGTTCTGGAGGATGCAGAGTTGTTTCCACGCAGAAAGACGGCAAACAAGCCTTGCTAGCTGCAAGAGTCATGGTTGAAGGTTTTGGGTGCTGCCAGGGTCCTCCAAGGACCAGGAGGTCGCTCCTTGGAGGAGGACACAAAGGGGATGCTCAGCAAGAGAGAGAGCCCATGCAGAAGCAGGCAGCACTCGCAGAAGCACCCGAACAGGTGTTCAGAAGATCTGAGCACAGCAGTTGTCTCAGCACAACAAAAGAGGGTCCCACGAAGTAGGAGGTCAACTCACCGAGTTGGGCAATGCAGGACGGAGTGCTGGGGAGCTGGGCTGTGCTGTGCATGGCCAAAGTCTTCCAAAAGTGCACAGAAGCCCTAGCAACTGCAGATCACGCAGAACACAGGATTACTTTCTGGCATGGGGAGACAAGGACTTACCGCCACCAAATTTGGACAGAAGGACCACTGGACTATCGGGGTCACTTGGATCCAGGTCCTGTGTTCCAGGGACCACGCTCATCAAGATGAGAGGGGACCCAGAGGACCGGTGATACAGACGTTTGGTGCCTGCGTTAGCAGGGGGAAGATTCCATTGACCCACAGGAGATTTCTTCTTGGCTTCTAGTGCAGGGTGAAGGCAGACAGCCCTCAGAGCATGCACCTCCAGGAAATAGTTGAGAAAACCAGCAGGATGAGGTGCTACAATGTTGCTGGTAGTCTTCTTGATACTTTGTTCTTGTTTTGCAGGCGTCCTGGAGCAGATAGCGGTCGATCCTTGGCAGAAGTCGAAGAGAGAATTGCAGAGGAACTCTGGTGAGCTCTTGCATTCGTTATCTGAAGAGAAACCCACAGGAGAGACCCCAAATAGCCCTCAAGGGAGGACTAGCTACCTAACCAGGTAAGAGCCTATCAGGAGGGGTCTCTGACGTCACCTGTTGCCACTGGCCACTCAGAGGTCTCCATTGCGCCCTCACACCTCTGCATCCAAGATGGCAGAGGTCTGGGACACACTAGAAGAGCTCTGGGCACCACCCCTGGGGTGGTGATGGACAGGGGAGTGGTCACTCCCACTTTCTTTGTCCAGTTTCATGCCAGAGCAGGGGCTGGGGGATCCCTGAACTGGTGTAGACTGGTTTATGCAAGGAGGGCACCACCTGTGACCTTCAAAACATTTCCAGAGGCCAGGAGAGGCTACTCCTCTCAGGGCCTTAAGACCTATTTCCAAAGGGAGAGGGTGTAACACCCTCTCTCAGAGTAAATCCTTTGTTCTTCCTTCCTGGGACTGGGCTGCCCAGACCCCAGGGGGGTAGAAGCCTGTCTGAGGGTTGGCTGGAGCCCCGGTGATACATGGACTTGTCACCCCAATACCAGAATGGTATTGGGGTGACAATTCCATGATCCTAGACATGTTACATGGACATGTTCGGAGTTACCATTGTACGGGAAAGTCCGGGAAATTTGCCCTGAACAATGTGGGGGTAGCTTGGCTAGTGCCAGAGTGCCAGCACACTAAGTAACTTTGCACCTAACCTTCCCTAAGTGAGGGTTAGACATATAGGTGACTTAGAAGTTACTTAAGTGAAGTGTAAAATGGCTGTGAAATAACCTGGACGTTATTTCACTGAAGTTGCAGTGGCAGTCCTGTGTAAGAATTGTCTGAGCTCCCTGTGGGTGGCAAAAGAAATGCTGCAGCCCATAGGGATTTCCTTGAACCCTAATACCCTGGGTACCTAGGTACCTCATACTAGGGGATTATAAGGGTGTCCCAGTGTGCCAATCAGAATTGGTAAAATTAGTCACTAGCCTGCAGTGATAATTTTAAAAGCCTCAGTGATACAGTTAGGCACCACACAGGGAACACATATAGGCCACAAACTTATGACCACGGGGGTCCTGGCTAGCAGGATCCCAGTGACATATATCAAACACACTGACAACATAGGGTTTCCACTATGAGCACTGGGCCCCTGGCTAGCAGGATCCCAGTGAGACAGTAAAAACACCTTGACATATACTTATAAACAGGTCAAAAGTGGGGGTAACAAGGCTAGAAAGAGGCTACCTTCCTACAAACAGAGGCTCTTATTATACTTTATTTTCTTGCTGTGATAAACACAGCTGCCAAAAAAACTTAATTACCCAGAAAAACCCTAGGAAAAAACGATTACATTACATCAGAATACTATAAACAATAGGATGCTGAACACAATAATAGGTATCCTGAATGAGAGCTACAAGCCCTTTTTTCTTGCTTCTGGCACTTCAAGATAAGTACTCTACTTGCAAATTGTGCAGTTAATTATGTATGCATTATATGAAATGTTACTATTGTATTGCTATTCAAATGTACATACTGATCTGTTGCTTGCGCGTTCATTCCGTTGTTCAGCGCTCGCTTGGAATGGCATGCACACTCCATTCCCTCAGCCCGGATTTCCGCTCTTTATCCCTCTGGGAGTTCCTTTTTACAGCATGTTGTTTACGGCGGTGCTAGTCTCAGCTTGGGCCCACAGGGATTTCCCTGTTTGCATAGCTGCTTTGGAGCACCTTGGTCCTTTCAGTTCTGATCACTTCCACCTGTGAGGCTTCCCCTTCCAGTGACATACCTCTATAGATTCCCCTGCTTCTAGTAGGCCTTTCCCATTCAATAGTAGGTTATTTCACCCTTCAACTTCCTTATTTTGGATACTTTAACACTTGGGACATAAATTTCAGTGTTTTCGCTACTTTAAACTTATTTTGAATTATTTTTCTCCAATATAATGTCTAAAGATGAAGAATCTTAGACCATGAAAGTATAATTGAAATCCTTCATTAAGGATTCAGTACAACAGACTGTTTCTGTATCCATGTTTGATGTTTCAAAAAGTTTGGAGGCTTCTATTTCTGAAATGTTGCATAGTCCTACTGAAATTCCTTCTAAAAAAGGAAAGAAAGGTTCTGCACCTCAAAGTGTACTTTCAAAAGTCGTTTCTAACAAAGTTTTTTCCTCCCTCCATCCCCCCCTTCACATTACTAGTTTACAAGACACTGATAATGATGATGATGGTGTCTTGGATGACAATGAGGCTAATTTTAATGTCATCGCTGACTTTTCTGATAATGGGCCTCTGGGGAACCTATGTTTGATCCTGTTTTAATTAACCACCCAAATTGCACAAAATGGTTCCCTTTGGACCACGTATCAGATTATGTTTCCTTTTATTTAAAACAAATCTTTAATAGGTCTTCCAGAAATAAATTAGTCATACTGCCCTAGCCCGTCCCTTCTCAATAAAGTGGTTGATACCCCTGTTATTGACCCTAATATGGCGTTATTTTTTACCAAATTTGGGAAAGACCCTAAAAAGAGGTTGGATAGAGCTTAGTCTAACTTCCAGGACAGTATTTTGGACCTTGTGGGTGCACCAAACAGAATTCTGGATTTAGCTGGAAAAAATGGCGGGTGAATTAGTAGACCCTGTTACCCTAGGTAATTGGGAACAGTATGCCATATGTATGCTGGGCAATACATTTCACAGGAAAGACGCAAAAGCCTTTTGTGAAAAATAGAACCTAACTTGAGTAGCCTGGCAACTAAAGAATAGGGACCTTTGACTAATGGCCTTTTGTTTGGAGATTCCTTCATAAGAGAAATGGGCAAATATGTTTCAAATGTTTCTACCTTTGCTACGATAAAGCCCAGTTTCCTATGAAAAAAAAATTCCCCTCCGAGGTTTTTGGCAGGGCCGGCAAAGGAAGGAGTCACTTTGCCAGCTGTTACCCTTTCAGGGGTCAATCCCTTCACAGAGTCTCCTACAATCAAGGCTCCCAACAAGTGTATTATTGTATTATCAGGACTACAAACCTCATGTCTACCACCGCTGTTCCAGAGGATTCTAGATCAGGGGATACAGAGTCAAAAGAGATCAATTCTCTGGTAAGAATTTCCAGTTTTAACCCTCCTTCCGTAGGAGGCAGGTTGGCTCTTAGTCTAGCTACTTGATTGTCTCTCATGTCAGATCCTTGGGTGATTCAGACTACTCAGAGGCATCCAGAGTGCCCCACACCTTGCAAAGCAAGATGGCGGAAGTCTGAGACACACTGGAGGAGCTCTGGGCACCACCCCTGGAGTGGTGATGGACAGGGGAGTGGTCACTCCCTTTTCCTTTGTCCAGTTTTGTGCCAGAGTAGGGTCAAGGCCCAGACCACAGCAAAGACCTCCCTCTTTATGGCAGAGCAGCGCTTTTCTCGGGGGGTCAACCTCCTGCTGATAAAAGCAACAGGTTGATCCTGGCCCTCTGAGGTAAGTTGTGATAGTACAGACCCTACCCCTAATTCAAAAGCATCTGTTTGGACAATTAATTTTTGGGAGTAGTTCGGGCTCTTCAAGACAGGTGCAGAGCACATTGCCTGCTTAAGCTCCTCAAAAGCTTCCTGACAGCTACCTGTCCGAAATACCTTTTTAGGTATCTTCTTACTGGGGAGGTCTTTAAGAGGGGCAGCAATGGAGCTATAATTCTTACTAAACCTCCTGTAATACCCAGTGAGGCCTAAGAGGACTATGACCTCGGTCTGTGTAGTAGGGGGAGCCCAGTGCATAATGGTTTGAATCTTCCCCTGTAGTGGTTCAATCTGTTCTCCACCCACAAGGTGGCCCAGATAAACCACTTTCCCCTGCCCTATCTGGCACTTTGAAGTCTTGATATTTATGCCTGCCTTTTGCAGGGCCTCAAAAACTTTCCAGAGGTGGACCTAAGGTGGAGTTAAATACAGCAATATAATCTAAGTATGCTGCACTGAAAGCTGCCAACCCTTGGAGGACTGTATTCACTAGCCTCTGAAAAGGGGCAGATGCATTTTTCAAACCAAAGGGCATAACAGTGAATTGATAATGCCCCCCATAGGTTCAAAATGCAGGTTTTAGCTTAGCATCCTCTGCCAATTTGATCTGCCAATACCCTGCATTCAAATCAAAGGTGCTTAGATACTTGGCAGATGGCAATGTATCTATTTGCTCATCTGCCCAGGGTATAGGCTGAGCATCAGTTTTGGTTACAGTATTAAGACCCCTATAGTCCACAGAAAAACGCATTTCTCTCTTTCCATCTTTGCTATGTGGTTTGGGGACAAGCACCACTGGGCTGAAGCAGAAGCCACAATAACTCCTAGATCTAGCATTTTCTGGACCTTAGTTTTTATGCAATCTCTGACATGGTCAGGCTGCCTTTAAATTTTACTTTTGACAGCTAAACTGTCTCCAGTATCATTTGTTTGTTCACACCAGGTAGTTGTACCAGGTATGAGAGAGAAGAGGTCAGAAAACTGTCCTAGGAGATTTTTGGAGTCTTCCTTCTGCTCAGCAGTAAGACACTCTGCCAGAACCACTCCTTCCACCAAGCCATCAGTTTCTGTGTTGGAGAAGAGGTCAAGGAGAGGGTCACTCTCTTACTTCTGCCCCTCATCTGTGGCCATGAGCAGGTTTAAGTCAGCCCTGTCATAGTAAGGTTTCAGGTGATTGACATGAAGCACCCTAAGGGGGCTTCTGGCAGTGCCCAGGTCTACCAGATAGGTGACCTCACCTTTCTTTTCCACAAAGAGATGTGGTCCACTCCATTTGTCCTGGAGTACACTTGGGGCCACAGGCTCCAATACTCACACCTTCTGTCCTGGGTGGTACTCTGTCAGGTCAACCTTCTGGACATGCCATTGCTTTTGGAGCTAGCTCTTGGCTGGCCTGAAGGTTGTTAGTGGTCTTTTTTATGTACTCAATCATTCTAGATCTTAGGCCAAGCACATAGCCCACAATGTCTTGCTTTGGAGGTTTTAAAGGTTCTTCCCAACCCTCCTTAACAAGAGCAAGGGGACCCCTAACAAGGTGACAAAATAGGAGTTCAAAGGGGCTGTAGCCCACTCCTTTTTGGGGTACCTCCCTTCAGGCAAAAAAGAGCCACAGTAAGAGGACATCACATCTCCTTCTGAGTTTTTCAGAGAGTCTCATGATCATGCCTTTGAGATTTTATTAAACCTCAAAACCAATCCATTAGTTTGTGGATCATAAGAGGTGGTGAACTTGTAGGTAACACAACACTCCTTCCACATTGCCTCGAGGTATGCAGACATGTAGTTACTACCTCTGTCTGTTACAACTACCTTAGGGAAACCCACCCTGGAAAAGATTCTTAGGAGGGCTTTTGCCACTGCAGGTGCTGTAGTGGTCCTTAAGGGGATAGCTTCTGGATACCTTGTGGCATGGTCCACCACCGCAAGGGTGAATCTATTGCCAGAAGATTTTGGATGGTCGAGGGGGCCAACAATATCAACTCCTACCCTTTCAAAGGGAATCCCAACCACTGTCAGTGGGATTAAGGGGGCCTTTGGGGTGCCACAAGTCTTGCCACTGGCTTGGCAGGTGACACAGGAGCGACAAAACTCCTTTGTGTCTTCCGACATATGGGGCCAGTAAAAATGTGGAGCAAGTCTATCCCATGTTTTACTCTGGCCTAAATGCCCAGCCAAGGGAATCTCATGAGCAGGAGTTAGGAGGAATTCCCTGTACTGAAGGGGGATGACCAGTCTGCTGGTGGCATCAGGATTAGGGTCCCTTGATTCAGGATAGAGGAGATTATGCTCCAAGTAAACTCTGTGGCTGTCATTGACATCCCCATTCTGCTGCTTAACAGCTTGCTGTCTGAGACCCTCCAGTGTGGGACAGGTTTGCTGTGCTACATTTAGCTCTTCCCTGGCAAGCCCCCCTGCACCGGAAAGCTCAGCTGTATCAGCGTCCAGCTCCTCTGGTGTAGGTTCTGCACAGGGAGAGAATTCCTCTTCCTCAAAAGGGGAATCATCTGTGGAGGGAGAGATAGTGGACAAGGGTTTGCCCTTGTTACCCCTAGATTTTGGGAGCACTTGGTCCATTATTCTAGGATCCAAGTTTCCTTGTCCTCTTTGCTTCTTGGCCAGAGCCCTGGTAAGAGCAAAGATATGCCCAGGAATGCCCAGCATTGCTGTATGGGCCTCCAACTCCACTTCAGCCCAAGCTGAAGTCTCCAACTCATTGCCTAGCAGACATTCTACAGGTAAATCAGTGGCTACAACAACTTTCTTTGGACCGGTAACCCCCCCCCTCCAGTTGAGATTCACAACAGCCATGGGGTGGCTAACAGTGTTGCTATGGGCGTCTCTCACTTGGTACTGATGACAAAGTAGGTGCTGCTCAGGGGCAACCAGTTTCTCCATCACCATTGTGACACTGGCATCTGTGTTCCTGTAGGCCTCAACCTGAACACCATTAATCAGGGGTAGCTGCTTGTACTTAGCCATATTAAGGGGACAAGCAGCTAAAGTGGCGAGGTCAATGCCACCATCAGAGACTAAAACAGCCTCAGTGATATCCCTACCTAGACCAACCCCAACTACATTACCAATAATTGAGCCCAGCTATACCCTTTGCTTGGCTATTAGTAGTGCTCTTCCCATCACCACTGCTATTACTTGGGGCACTAGTGGTTGCAGTAGGGGTTGTGGTGGTGGGAGGTTTGGTGCTTCTTTTTGGACAAGTGGGGGGACTTTAAGGGGGAGGCTAGTGTGCCAATTGAAATTGGTAAATGAAGTCACTAGCCAATTGAAATTGGTAAATGAAGTCACTAGCCTATAGTGACAAATTTAAAAGCAGAGAAAGCATAAACACCGAGGTTTTGATTAGCAGAGCCTCAGTGACACAGTTAAGCACTATCCACAACACAGGCATTAGGCCACAAACTATGAGCACTGGGGTCCTGGCCAGCAGGATCCCAGTGAGACAGGCAAAAACATACTGATATACAGGTAAAAATGGGGGTAACATGCCAAAAAAGATGGTACTTTCCTACAGAATCTCAGCAGTTAGAACAAATATTGATACATTAACTAAATTTGAAACATGGTTTTCTCCTGGAATACAGTAGAACATTCAACATTATTTTTGCTGCCTAAAAAGAATTCATGTTAAAGGGGAAAATTAGACCAACATTTTTCCATTGCTGCTTGCAAAATGAAGTTTCAGGCCCAGTCATGTTAAGAAATCCTTAATGCAAATTAATACAATTAATAGATTTACAAACCTGTTCAAATCAAATATGCAAATCAAATTATTTTATTAAATATTATTAATATTATGTCAAAACAGTTTAAACATGTACTTATTTTTCTAGAGACATATTCATAATGAAATCAATTTATTTATTCAAAATGCATTTTATTTCTACTGTTTTACCCAAAATAATATTCATGTTAATATTTATTATTAATTCACACATATATGAATGCAAAATGTTTTCATGTTAAACGTAGAGTGTCAGAAATACGAAAGGTAGGCACAAATGTCTACCACAATTTAAACTATGTACATTTTCATTTCTACATTATTTTTCTCTTTCAAACTGCAGATTTATTAGCTGCCATGTGCTACTTCAATGCCACTAATTAATTATCAAAAAGTTGCTCTCTCTCAAAAGCTATCCCCTCATCTAAATTTCCCTATCTTGTAGTTGGGCAATTAATAGATAAATAAGCAAGTGTAACTCTGTAGTGGTAAATTCTTGATAAGTCCCAAAAAGAAGCTGAGAAAGAGTCAGCTAGTGTTATGGTTCAGTTGCATCGTTTCCTGTCAATTTTTCAAGGTCTGTCTACTATGTAACCTAAAAACATTAATTAGTCTGCATCTGAAGAAATCTGAACTTTCTGTGTGGCAATTTACTACTTTCAAGAACTCATGAAAATGTTCAGAAGTAAGCCTGGGCACCTGCACAAGTAGCTGGTTTGTGTGCATGTTCTGAAAAGCTTATGCATTTCAATTAGCAAATCAACAAAAATACATGTTCATATTTGTTTATGCAAAATGTCCAGAGAAAGTATGTCTGTTAAAAAATGTTCTTTCTATTTTTTCTTGATGGTGTAATTGGTTATACTACATCCCCACCAATATCTCGGGTGTTATGATCCCCATACCACCCACAAAAGACATTTACTTCAGGACTCAAGGTCTCATTTACAATATTTTGGCACAGGGGAGGGTTGCAAAGCTTTTTGCAGAGCTACCATATGTTATAAGAAAAGGGCAGGAATGGGATGTATCTGTGAGATGTAGCACATTCCTGTCCTCTTCCACTGCACTGGCGCACAATGGGCTGCCATGCCCCAGAGCAGGCACACTTGCACCATGATGCAAGGGTGTCTGCATTGTATTGTTTTTGTGCAGGAAGGAATACCTTCCTGCACAAAAACAATCAATTTAGGTGTTTTCCTTCTATGTTTGCTGCAAAGGAAAAACTACAAGAAATGAAGGTATTTCTACTTCTCATGCCTCCCCTGGGAGGCGTAGGCTTTCGATGCATTCCCAGGTTTTTCAAATCCTTGTAAATCTGGTAAAGCATCAAAATCCATTGGAGTTGCGTGGGAACACCTACTGCAACACCCATGGAACGCCTTTTTGATGCAAAATAAGGTAACGCAGCGACTTGTGCTGCATTACCTTACTCCATATCTACAAGGCCATGAAAAGCCACGCAAAGTGGCTTTGCAAGGCCTTGTAGATATAGGTCTAAAGCCTATGCCGCCGGTGCATCAAAAAATATTACACACCGACAGCACAAGTTTCTTGTAAATAACCCCCTAAATGTACAACATTATCTTTGGTAGAAATTGGAAGGAGTTAGTGAAAGCAATCACATTTTGAGGGTGTGCGCCAACTCATACTGTAGGTCATTCGTGTCTTGGAATGCTCACTGCACACAAGTAGATTTACTTCCACAAAGTATTGTTTATGTGATTATATGCTGTAATGTAAAGAAATAAGCAGCGTCTGTGAATTTCATGAGTGGGTTTTCAGTTGAAAAAAGGGGTATTTGAATGTGTAAGCGACACATGTAAAAATAGGTGTGTCAATCGAACCCTTCGGATTTTAGGGCAGCAGGGGATTCCTTATACTGTCATTGAATACAATCCTGAATCCTTATAAAGTTTGACTCTCGTCCCAAAAATATTTTGGGGCACATGGAGTATCAGTCAGATGTCTAAGAAGTCCATGATTTGTGGCATCCAATTTCCCTTCCTTCATCCTAACGCCATCCTGCGTTCTCTTAACAAAAATAAGTTAATCATGATAGTGGTTACTCTTTTCACACTCTGCATTACCTTTAAGAATGATGCAGCACAGACATGAGCACCCATTCACGGAAACTCTCTGGCAGGGAACCGGAAGTGTGATTTCTGCTGTTGCTATTCATGAATGATGGTGTTTAATAACGTGACCTAATTCACATCTTAGGCGTGGGGGAAATGCCACGTTGTGGTACAAGTGGCAAATTCTTATGTGGAGATTTTCTACATAAAATTCTCCACTATTGAATTTTACCAAGTAGAATCTTCCATTACTGTGGATTTTCCTGCAGTAGAAAGTGGTGGATTACATGTGAGAGGATACCAATGTTCCCACGAGAGATGCAAAAGTGATGCCATGGTGATAGGTTAATATTCCTGGTGGAGAAAAATTAAGAAGTGAAACATATTGATGCGCATTTTTGCCACAGCATCTCATGCAGATTTCCCACCACATAGGCAATCCGAAGTTATAAGTGTACAGCAGTCAGAGTACACATAGATATTTATGTGCCGGCAGTGAATTACTGTTGTAGTTCTCCTGAAATCCAGGAGTAAGTCAAGAGTAAACCAAGATTATTGCTGTCTAACTTCTGAAATCCATGCATCATCCAAGAGCAAGAGTATCACAACAGTAAATCACACTTACTCTTAAACCAGTCTTTGTGTTTCTATGATTCACATTCATGTCTTTGTCTACTCGTGGGGATTCTTGTAAATCAACTAAATTTACACATCCACTGAAAATCAGCGAGCAAATCCTACCATGAGCAGTTTCCCAATTAATAAAAATATGGGTTGAAATCGAGCCCCGTTTCGTTACAGAACACCACTTTAAAATTCGAACCCGGGTTTGGATTTTAGAACCGCGTTTGTACATGCCCAGATCTGCCCTGGAGTTCTTACTCATGTGAGGACAGTAGCTTGGCAAGGGTCCTGTGAGCCCTAGCGCAAGCCAAAAAAATCCTCTTGAGTAGTAGAAGATAGCAATAGGTGGGGTTTAGGAGGCTCTTTCCCTCCGTCTTATTTGGTGCCACGTCACCTTCTGCACTACACACAGTGCTTTATTTGTGCTTGTTGTTTCCGGTGCTGAGCACCGGCACTTATTTCTGAGTTCCGGCGCTCAGTTTTGTGTCTCAAGCATTTACTGTGAGAAAAAGACATGATAGCGCGTCCAGTTCTTATAAATTACTTATACTTGGACACGCCGGAGGTTGGTGAACCTTTTGACTGGGTTGAGCTCTCCTCATCCAAAGAATTGTCGGATCCCTCAAATCAATAATCAATAATCATTTATAATCAATAACCAATACTCAATTAGTGATCAATCAACAAATTAGTTAAACAGAAAATCAATAATTAGACACACCATGACCTTTCAGTCATGAATAACCACACCCGTTTATTAAAAGTTAATGAGTTTATTTCCCTATATTAACAAAGCTAACACAATGTAAGTAAGTCTCAAAATCAAATGATAAACATATACGAACATTACTGGCTGTCCATAGCGACGGAAGAAACGCAATATACGCAAAACGTGGATTATAATGCACTCAGCTATAGCAATGCAAATCACTAATAAAAGCAACTGAATTTGACTAATTGCATACATCGGTCAGCATAACAAGATTTTAATTCAGCACAGTGCATCAAATGAATACCTCAACTAATCTCTGATTAGCATTGGCATGTGGTGCTTCATGCAAAATGAATTTAACCAACACAAATTTAGGAAACTTCTAGCTTAGGCTCTGTCAAAATAAGCAGTTGGTACCTAAGAAGGAAAATACAACGAATAATACATTTATCCTTTTATAATTACCAAATACAATCAGTATTCAAGATAAGTCTTCGTCCTTCAGGTACCGGTTCGGTCAGCATGGGGCAGACTTCAAAGGGGCAAAGTTTAAGGCAAGTTTTCCTTGCAGCAGCAAGGAAAATGAGGGGGGGGGGGAAGTTATTATATGGGCAAGGCAAAGTGAAGTTAAAGTTAAAGTCTCTAGGATGAGAATTCTTTAAAGTCTCTCTTTCTGAGATAGAGAAAAAGCATCAGAGTGTCACCAAAGTGGCTTCTCGAATCTGGCTTCAAAATGGCATCAAAGAAAAATGGCTGGCTTCTCATCATCCGGTGGGATTAAATAAGAAACGTTCCAAATTCTTCAGGTTCTTCCATTGGAGGGTCCATGGGGTGGTTTCTCTTTAACCAATGAATAGTATCTTTTCTCTTAATGCTCATCTACACATAAGGTGTCCTTGGAGTTTTGGAACACAAGTAGCAACAAAGTTGCCAATTAATTCTGCATCAGTGTCCTCATTGTCTGCACCTGCAGAAACTGGCCTTGCTTCAAAGGGGATGAAAGTTGCCTAGCACGAAACTTTAAGATAAGTGCATTAGTCATTCTACTGGAAAAATACAGCTTTTAAAGTTTAAAAACACATCTTTGTTAATACAAATGAAAACTACGCAGTTATAATTGAGACCAGGCGACTAGGCCAAAGCCTCTGCTAAATTTAAGCCAAGCATATAATGGTTTAACGAGAAAATCATAGAATATAGCTTCAATTATGACACATTCATATATTTGTCGATTTTCATGATTAATTAAGCTTGTTTATACTGATGGCGAACTACTTTGTGGGCACATTTTTCTACATACTTTATTTTTCTTTGCTAAAATCACATTGTCTTATACGATTTTGTTACATGATATATGAATGTTTGTTAGTCTTTCTTTTTCTGCTTCATCAGACACGAGGGAAAAACGGAGGAAGAGAAAAAAGAAGAAGCGTCAGAAAGGGGAAAAGCAGGAAGCTGCAAGAGTGAGCTGAAGGGGCGGGGAGTGGCTGTTAATGGATTGAAGAGGCCCAAGGTGGCTTCAGGATTACTCTGCCTCAGTATTATGTGCTCGCACTATTAATTGCAGCAGCCCGTGTTTAAGAGGAGAGCTTTTAGCACCGGCACCTTTTTATATACAAATTAAGCACTGACTACACACCTCGGAGAGGAATTCTGACCAGTGCCTTCCTATCTGGAATTCAAAGGGTACCATACAATTGTTCGTATTTCTCTACCAATCTGTCAAAAAACATCGCTCAGAGTTTTTCCTGATTTTCCTGTCAATACTAACTTTGAAAAGAGCTGCAGCTTCATTAAAAGAGCGACAGCGGGCGAAAATAAATAAAAAAGAGAGCCCGGGCCAAAGTCTTATTTATCTATATTGATTAACTTCTTCTGGTGAATAAGGTATTACAAGTCTTCCTGCGCTATTCATTACCAATGTCAAATGAAATGTAATTTTTCTGTGAAGTGTGCTGCACGAAAATCCCTTGTAAGTGAATTATACTTTAACTCAATTCCGTACTGTTTTCTTCATTTTATTGTCTGCATGTCGAGTGAAGGCAATTGCAAGTTATTATGGAAGTCGAAAGAAGCAAGCACAAATAAAAATCAGTTTTGCTAAATGTGCATTATGTGCAATAGTAGCCTGAGGACATTGGCATTAAAAACACAGTCTGAAAGGCTCAGTTTTATGTATTTTCTGAAGTAATGTGGATTTTTTTTTAGTCATGCTCCTCTCACCAGGTCTGCAAATGTCATGATAACATTAATAATTCTACAAAAGAGGAAAACATATTTTACCTCCATGCCGTTTTGGACCTTTAAGCAAGAACCTTATATTTGATTGGGAAAAGACTCAGTAAAACAGCCTTGTACTACATTAGAGACATGTAAATGTGATGGTATATAAATTAAACAGAGCTCCCACTATAGAGAGGCATTTAGCACTCCATGAGAATGAGAGCTTATTCTGAAATATATATTTATTTACATTGAGCTGCACACCAAATACAACCCGTTGCCAGCGATTAATTTGTAAAAAAATAAATAAATAAGGGCCAGGTCCCTCGCCAGGAGCCTACCACAGCTTCCACCACATATTGTCACTTCCAGCGCTGCCAATGGCTGTACTTACACAACTCCTAACCATCGCACTGCTACAAGTGTCAGAATACATACTGCTAGAGCCCCCCAAAGCTATAAGAACGGCTTGGGTGACAGGTATTAATTGTATAAAACATTTGTAAACAACTGTTGTTCTGCTCGTCATTAAATTATAAAAAACAGCGCCACCATGTGGAAGGTGTCAAGTGCCAGTGTTGCCAATTAAGTGTCAGTGTCAAGCAACGGAAACAACCAGCTCAAATTAAGCACTGCCTATAGTCATCAAAACCTGGGTGCTCTTCACAGTCCGAATAAATATCCATTGCTCATCTTGTGTGTTTTTTATTGCCTGACCCTAAAATGGCCAACCTTCTTTATCCTCACCCTTACTGGCTGACCATTAACAAAAGAAGCAATCAAATGAGAAGGGTTAAAACTGTAATCTATGTATCCCAGGGTGTCAAGTGTAGGTGGATGAGGTAAAGAATGACACCCATTAGTGAGAATCTTTATTGGCTCTGTTCAGCCCCTTTTAGTCAGTTGACCAGAATCACTCTTCCACCACACTATAATCAGGTAAAGGTTTATGTCCACCATCAACAACACATTGTCCTCACACTTCTACACTCACATATGCACCCCCCACACCGACACACACACACCCACACACACACACATAGATACTGCACACACAAACACCTTTGCAAAACTCCTTTTCATACAGTAGCTGATTTACATCAAGTTGAGCGGTATGTCCACCTTACACAACAAAGCTTTCTCGACAATCCCCATTTCACTCATCCTTGTCAATGCATGCACAAGGACATGCACCTGACATTGCAATCTTCAGGGCCCACAAAGATCTTGATAATCTCCTCAACACAACAACCTGGGTGAGCCCATTATCTTACTCAGATGTTGATGAAACCATTCATTATGGCTACACAATCACCTCTCAACTACTCTTTTAAAATAGGTGGTGATTATCACGGTTAGAAATGTGGTCTCTGGTTGATGGTCAATTTGCGCTCTGTCCAAGCAGTGACGCTCACTCTAGTCAGGGCCTTGCAATAGTGAAAAACGGATTTGGCAGTATTTCACTGTTAGGACATGGAAAACACATCAGTACATGTCCCACCTTTAACATACACTGCACCCTGCCTACTCGGCTACCTAGGGTCTACCTTAGGAGTGCCTTTCATGTATAAAAAGGGATGGTTTGTTCCTGGCAAGTGGGTACACTTGCCAGATTGAATTGCCAGGCTAAAACTGCACACACAGACACTGCAGTGGCAGGTCTGAGCCATGTTTACAGGGCTAATCATGTGGGTGGGACAATCAGTTCTGCAGACCCACTAGCAGCATTTGATTTACACGCCCTTGGTACCTCTAGTGCCCTTTACTAGGAACTTACTAATAAATCAAATATGCCCATCAGGCAAAAAGTTTGGGGATGACTCTGCAAAAAGAGCCAAGTCCAACACCCCCCTACCAACCTTAAGCCAGGGGAGACTAATCAATACTTTGATGGACTTCCCTGATTGAGGCGATAGAACATGGACCCTGGCCTGCAACAGCAGGGGCATGTTCTAGTTCTACGCCTTCCTGGACCCAGTTGGATCCCTCTGCCTATACTCTCAGGGCCCACTAAGCTAACCCATAGGGATCCCTTCTCCTCTCCTGCAGATACCATCTGTGCAGCATCTAACCTTACTTTGCTCACAGATGTATCCCAGTGGGCAGAGAGTACCACCATGGCTAAGACAGTGGTGTGGCCCACTTCACCCCTGGGATGTGACTCCTGCCAGGCTCCAACCACTGTGACTTTGGAGAGTGGGGGGCAGTGGCCCCAAGTGCCTGGCACCCTTTGTTCACTTTCCCTTCCACCAGGTCAGGGATGGCAGTCTGACACTGGCCCTCCCCTCTGCAGCTCTGTACCCCTATCCCCCCCCCATTGGAGAGGTCCCCCCAGAATCATCAGGGTGCTTGTGGAATCAGTCCGGCACAATTCTCTCAACAGAACACTAGAACTGGTGGGATGCTGGCAACAGCTGCCCCCCCCCAGTTCTCCTGACACTGTGGGATGCCCCTATGGTACAGGCTAGACTCTCCTCCTGTCATTCACTCTTTTAGCCCCCCAGGCTCTGGGACTGGATCTCGGGCATCCTGGGACTCCGCCCACCACCATTACCTCTCCTCTGACACCAGACATTGGATCCCTCACCCATCCCACTACACGACGACCTACCTGGGACACTGCAAGCCTTTCCCACCTCACCTGGTTGGGAAATACCTAGACCACTCCCTTCAGGAGCACCTCCCAGTGCTTCTTCAGACCTTCTGGTACTCACCCAGAGACCTGCCTCCAGTGCAGGTTCCCTGAGGTAAGAGAACTCACACTCCACCTGGTGTTGGCGTAGCTCTGGAAAACAAGGACTGGACACATGCTCTCCAGCAATCACACAGCCCCTCACATGGGTTAATCAAACTACCCTTCACCCAACCATCCAGTGCCTCAGCCTTGAAAGAGTACTCCACATCACCCTCCTGAGACTGGTGAGACAGTACCTGACTGTCCCTCTCACTCAACCCACACTCTTCTGGGGTGTCTCCATACTCCACAGCCAGGAACTTTACCTGGAGGGACCCCTCCCCCTGTCACTCTCACCTAGAGTCTGTAGAGTATCCCTCCCACCACAAGGAATATGACTCCCCATGCCAGTTCCCCAATCCACCTCAGGGATCCTGCACACCACTGGAGCTACCTCATACCCCTGAACCTCCTGGTGTAAGTCATCCCCCTTCTCCGAGTTGGGAACCAAGTCTCTGGGTATGTGCACTTCTTCCATAGTGGACATAAAACCTGCCACCATCTGAACTGGACTCAGCCCTCATGGCTTCCAGCTTTCCAAACTTTAGCTCATGAGCCAAGAACATCTTTTTCTCCTCTAAGGCCAGCCTTCTCTGCTCCATCTTCATCTCTGTCTTAAGCTTCTCTAGCTAAAACTTCTACACCCTCTCTGCCTGTCTGTCCTGCAACTCCTCAGGAGTCAGACCCTTTGATGATACACTGCTACCTGCCCTGGAGACCCTACCCCCAGGCAGAACAGGTACATCCACTACACCACCTGGATTACTCTGCACCTCCCCACCCTCATCCTCCTCCTCTGTGTACCTCCAAGCCTCCTTGGCTGCCACCCTGACCCTCAATGCCTTTTGCAGCTCCCCCTTCCTGGTAGAGCTCTTGATTGAGCAGGCAAGATCCTTATAAAACTGTTTCAGTTGAGCCTCTGTATACTCCTCCATCTTCTCCAACTCAAAAATAGCCTTTGTAGCCACAGCTGGTGCATCCCCAGATTGAGACATGTTGGCGAGTACTCAAAAATGCACAGTTCCAAAAGTAGTTCAGAGAGTTTCCAAAAGAAGTTAAAAAAATCACAAAAAATATGAAAGCAGGAAAAGTCCAAAAAGACAAACAAGTAGTATGTGGTCACCTAATGGTCTGCTCTAAAATAGTAGTGTGCAATTAATCACTGTGCGTCAAGTACAAATACAAGCTCTATCCTTACCGCTGATCACCAATGTTAGATACGGGGTCTCTGGTTGGCAGTCAGCTTGTACTCTGTCCAAACAGGGACCCTCAGTATGGTCAGGGCAATGGGGATACACACTTTAGACAACCCCTGCTCACTCCCTTGGTAGCTTAGCACAAGCAGTCAGCTTTTCTCAAAGGCAATGTGTAAAGTATTTGTAGCAACACACCCAATAATACAGTGAAAACACTACAAAATGGACACCGCACCAGTTTAGAAAAAGGCAATATTTATCTAAATCAAACAAGACAAAAACAACAAAAATCAAACATTCACAAGTCAAGATATGAATTTTTAAAAGAGTCTTACTCCATAGAAAACAATGAAAACTTTGGTGGTCATTACAACCCTGGCGGACGGTGTTAAAGCGGTGGTAAGACCGGCAAGATGCCGGTGGTAAAAATTTTGCAATTACGACCGTGGCGGAAACCGCCAACAAAGACAGCCACTTTAACACTCTGACCGCCACGGCGGTACAAACAAACAGTGCGGCGGTCACCGCCAACAGACAGGCGGGAGACAAAGTACTGCCCACAGTATCACAACCTACCAATCCGCCACCTTTTCCGGGGCGGATTCACCGCGGATAAAAACACGTCAGAAACAGGATTCTGAAGGGAAATCGTTCACCTCTACATACCCCACGAGGAACGACAACACCATGGATCCGGAACTCCAAATTCTCCCTGCGATAGTCTTCCTGCTCCTCTACCAGAAGCATGAACGCCGGTGGCGAAGAGCATGGTGAGTACTGCACCTACGACACAGGGGAGGGGGGGAGGCAAAAAACAGGGACACACACACGAAACACCGCCACCCCCACCCTCACTCTCGAAAAACACACACACTAATACATATTGATTCATCACAGTAACACCCTCCAACCCCCCCCGGAAGAATGCAAAGACCAAAGGAAATGAGTGTAACCATTGTAATATATTAAAAGCAAGTACGCAAAAATATATATATATACACCATTAACAAAATATACACCAAGCATAGTAGTCCAGCTAGTGCTCCAATTAAGTCCGTGGAACACTGGGCCCACATGGTATGGGCGAGGCCCACTCAAGATCCCCGACATGACGGAGAGAACACTGCAGGGGCATCAGCGAGCAAGAAAACAGGCACCTCAGGGGGAGGGAAAGGGGGGGCACCTCAGCCGGTTGAGTGCATGATGCCAAATCCATGACGGGGCCACATGCCCACTGTTCCATCGTGAGGAGTGCAAAGCCACAGTCTCTCAAGTCTCTACAGTGGGTGGGTTGCTCACTGTTCCATCCTGGGGAGTGCAAAGCCACAGTCTCTCAAGTCTATACAGTGGGTGGGTTGCCCACTTTGCCATCCTGTTTGGGGAGTGCAAAGCCACAGTCTCTCAAGTCTATACAGTGGGTGGGTTGCCCACTGTGCCATCCTGGGGAGTGCAAAGCCACAGTCTCTCAAGTCTATACAGTGGGTGGGTTGCCCACTGTTCCATCCTGGGGAGTGAAAAGCCGCAGTCTCTCAAGTCTATACAGTGGGTGTGTTGCCCACTGTTCCATCCTGGGGAGTGCAAAGCCACAGTCTCTCAAGTGGATAACAGTCTCCACTGGTTCTGGAGGGGGCATGGCGCCCAGAGTGCTTCATCCTGCTAAGGACAGAGGTAGTGGATGGATCTCTGCACTGGTTCTAGAGGGGTCATGGTGCCTAGAGTGATTCATCCTGCCCGTGATGGACTCAGTAGCATCAGTGCCCTTGGCGCTCATGGGCCAGCGGTGCTTGAGACGGCAGTGCCCTATTCAGCGGTGCTTGAGACGGAGGTGCCCTGTTCAGCAGTGCTTGAGACGGCGGTGCCCAGTTCAGCAGTGCTTGAGACGGCGGTGCCCTGTTCAGCGGTGCTTGAGACGGCGGTGCCCTGTTCAGTGGTGCTTGAGACAGCGGTGCCCAGTTCAGCGGTGCTTGAGATGGCAATGCCCTGTTCAGCGGTGCTTGATACGGCGGGCTCCTTTGCAGTGACTCAGCTGCTGGCGGTCCTTTATGGCCCAGCAGGGCTTGTGCTGGCGGTCCTTCATGGCCCAGCGGGAATTGTGCAGGCGGTCCTTCATGGCCCAGTGGGGCTTGTGCTGGCGGTCCTTCATGGCCCAGCGGGGCTTGTGCTGGCTGTCCATCATGGCCCAGCGGGGATGATGGCTGTCGCCTCCTGGGCAGCTGGGCTGGTGCTGGTGGTGGCCTCCTGGGCAGCTGGACTGGTGCTGGTGGTGGCCTCCTGGGCAGCAGGGCTGGTGGTGGCGGTGGCCTCCTGGGCAGCAGGGTTGGTGCTGGTGGTGGCCTCCTGGGCAGCAGGGCTGGTGGCGGTGGCCTCCTGTGCAGCTGGGCTGGCGCTGGCGGTGGCCTCCTGGGCAGCAGGGCTGGTTTCAGTGGCCTCCTGGGCAGCAGGGCTGGTTTCAGTGGCCTCCTGGGCAGCAGGGCTGGTGCTGGCGGTGGCCACCTGGGCAGCAGGGCTGGTGGCGGTGGGCTCCTGGGCAGTGGGGATGATGGCGGTCTTCTCCGCCATGCTGCTCTTTCCAGACTTGCTGAGTTTCTTGTGCCCCTTCCCCACCTTGGAAGGTGTCGCAGCTGACTCCACATTCCCACCTGGACCCCTGAGAGCAGCTTTGGTGTCTGGAGTCTTCCCCCTCTCCCGCCAGGCACTGGCCAACTTCTGATGCTTCACAGGTGGGGGACTGTCTGTGCTGTGGCTCCGTATCACACTGGCTGCCCTGGTGGCCGGTGCACTCCAGATTCCAGTGACTACAGGCACCACTGGTCCCGGAGATGTTGTGGCTGAGGTGCTAGTTCGGGACCTAGGAGACGGACGGGGTGGGAGAGGTGTGGGAAAGAGGTCAAGGTTGGACAGGAAAAGTTTTTGGGAGACACTGGGACGGGTAGCTGGAGTGGGTTTGGGAGTGGAGGACGAGTTTGTGGTTGTAGAAGGTGTTTGTTTGCTCACTTTGGGTGAAGGTGCAAGCGCTGGAGGCTGTTGTGAGGTGGATGGCTGTTGGGTGGGTGTGTGTCTGCGTTTGTGTATCTTGGGAGGGGGTGTCACAGACACACTGGGAGAGGACACAGGGGACGTGTCAATGGTAGTGGCGGTGGTGACTGCACGTGAGCGGGGTGTGGTGGTGGGTGTGCTGGTGATGGACGTAGTGGCTGTAGAGGTAGTGAATGCAGGTGTGAGTGTAGACGAGACTGGGAGGGAGGAGGGAGACGAGGAGGAGGGGGACACAGTGGAGGCAGTGGATGTTGGTGTGTCTTCATGTGTGTGATGCTTGCGTGAGTGCCTGTGGGATGTGTGGTGCTTATGTTTGCCAGAGCTTCCCTTGTGTGTTGACGTGTGTGCATGCTGGTCTAGAGGTGTGCTTGGGATAGGCTGGGGTACAGGGGATTGGGTCTGGGTAGAGGAAGTTGGAGGAGGGAGGCTAGACACAGGGACAATGGCTGCCATCAGTGCTGAGGCCAGAGTCTGAAAAGCTCGCTGAAGGGCCGCCTGACCAGAATGAATGCCCTCCAGGAATGTATTGGTTTGTTGCAACTGTCTTTCAACACCCTGGACGGCATTCAAAATGGTAGACTGCCCAACAGTGAGGGACCTGAGGATGTCAATGACCTCCTCACTGAGGGCAGCAGGGGTGACTGGGGCAGGCCCTGAGGTGCCTGGGGTGAAGGTGATGCCCACCCGCCTGGGTGAGCGGGCATGGGGCAAAGGCTGAGGGTCTGCTGGGAGGGCGGTGCTGGAAAGGGGGGTGGTGGCTGTACCTGTAGATGGGGGGGCACAGATGTTGCCGCCACCACAAGGGAGCTCCCATCAGAGGACGAGTCCGTGTCACTGGTCTTAGCTCCTGTCCCCGCCGTGGAGCTCCCCTCACCCTCTGTCTCACTGGTGAAGTCCGATTCCGTAGTGTGGCTCTCCATGGCCATGTGGGATGCAGCCCCCTCCTGCTCCTCCACCTGATGATGCTAATGCACACAAGAACAGGGAGACCACAAAAAGGGGTACGACGACAGAAGAAAGACATGTTGAGTGCATGCATTACCGCTACCGTTGGCGGACACAACAGACACACAAGCCCCCTGCACTACGTCGCGCTCTTGGGCTCCACTGTTCAATTCCTGGGAAATGGCCTACTAGGCTATGGACGACATCTGCACACATGGATGACACAGGGGCATGACAAGGTGTACTTGGCACTCTACAGAAGTGCGGTGGGGTGCCACATGGACTGCCTTACGGAGGGACCTTGCCTACGGAACTCGTCCTGGCCTAGGGAAACCCACAGCCCACCTCCCCAACCAAGACCCCTCCACTGCGCGCAAAATCAGCAGAATGAGAGTGTACTCACCCCCTTGTGGCTGCTGTGATGCTCTCAACCGCCCATCCAACTCCAGGTACACCACCGCCAGGATCCTGAACATCAGGGGGGTCATGGTGCGATGGGCACCACTCCCACGTTGGGAGGTCATCCCCAGCTGAGCCTCCGCCGTCTTCTTGCTCCAGCGGCGAATGTCCTCCCATCTTTTCCGGCAGTGGGTGCTCCGTCTGTGGTAGACCCCCAGGGTCCGGACGTCCTTGGCGATGGCACGCCAAATAGCTTTTTTCTGGTGGGCGCTGACCTACATGAGTTGTAAAGGGGGAAGAGAAACTTATTACCAGCTGCACCGTCAAAGTGATTGGCCCCCATCCGAACCATTCCCATGTGGCACATGCACTCACCGTCGTTACATGCACGCCGCACTTTCCCCCATTCCTTCTTTCATCCACCCCTCTCCACACAGGCATAGCCCATACAGCATGCTCCCAGTGTACTTACCTGTTTGTCTGGAGGACCGCAGAGTGGCATGTACTGGGGGAGGACCCCATCCACGAGTTTCCCGCACTCCTCCATGCTGAAGGCAGGGGCCCTTTCCCCAGTTTGCACGAGCCATTGTCTCTTCCAGTCCGAGGTCACAGCAGCACTTGCAGTGTAGGTCCTCTCCTGTCGAAGATCAGGTATCGAGTGATTGAACAAATAGAAAATGGCGGTCACGTCCGCGGCGTTGAGTACCGTCACCGCCGGCGTACATCGTCATTGGCTCCTGGGACCCATAGGGTCCAATGTTAACCAATGCAGCATTGCGCCGCAGTCTTTGACCGCCTACCGCGACGGTGTACAACGCCAGCGCAGTTGCCTTACATCCCATTGTCCCACTTTACAGGTCAGGCAGCCGCCATTTCAGGGGCCCACATGGCTTCATTTTCAACTGCATCACACATACCTAGGCCTAGACTCAAGACGCATACAGGCCACTTTTTAGATTATGATTGCTGTTCTGTGTAAGCTGTGGGTACGTACCTCTGAGTTGTTTGACTCTGTGCTCACTGTTGTCCTTCATAGGCACCGTCCGCTGGGACATGTGAGGAGATGGCGGCATCCTCCGGTGTATCGACCGTTGGTGGACCTGTCGACAATGGAGGAAAGACATATGATAATCACATACAGGCTTGACCGTGCCACAATCTAGGAACTGTGTACCCAGCAGGAGCCAGACCTGATGTCAGCTATCCGCCATCCCACAGGAATCCCCCCTCAAGTGCAGGTGCTGTCAGTACTTCATTTGCTTGCAAGTGGGTCATTTCAAACAACAGTGGCCATAGCATCAGGGATGTCCCAGCCCATGTTTTCAAACGTGTTGTCCAGAGTGTTGTCTGCCCTGCTGAAACACATGCGGAGCTACATCGTTTTCCCTCAGGTGGAGGATTTGCCTACAGTGAAAGGCTATTTCTATGCCCTGGGACATATCCCCAACATCATAGGTGCCATTGATGGGACACATGTGGCTTTGGTCCCCCCCCCACAGGAGTGAACAGGTGTACAGAAACCGGAAGAGTTATCATTCGATGAATGTACAGAAGGTATGTTTGGCCGACCAGTACATCTCCCATGTGAATGCCAAGTTCCCTGGCTCAGTGCAGGACGCCTACATCCTGCAGTATAGCAGCATCCCTTACATGATGGGCCAACTCCAGAGGCACTGTGTTTGGCTATTAGGTGAGCACATGGAAGCTAGTCAGTGGGAATGGTTGTCTGGGTCTGGGGATGTCCCTCCAGGTTAGTGTGTGTCTAACAGTTGTCCTTCGCCATTTGCAGGTGACTCTGGTTACTCCAACCTGTCATGGCTACTGACCCCAGTGAGGAAACCCAGGACAAGGGCAGAAGAACGCTACAATGAGGCCCTTGGGCGAACTAGGAGGGTGATCGAGCGGACCTTTGGCCTCCTGAAGGCCAGGTTTAGTGCCTCCATATGACAGGTGGATCCCTATTCTACTCACCAAAGAAGGTGTGCCAGATCATCGTGGCCTGCTGTATGCTTCACAACTTGGTTTTGCGACGACAGGTGCATTTTCTGCAGTAGGATGGTCCAGATGGCGGTGTTGTTGCAGCTGTGGAGCCTGTGGACAGTGAAGACGAGGAAGCAGAAGAAGAAGACATGGACAACAGGGACTCAGTGATCCAGCAATATTTCCAGTGAGACACAGGTAAGAATACAAACCTGTCTACTACATGTACTTAAACACTACTACCTCTCTACTGTCTGTCGTTTTCACCCAGTGTATGGTCACTGAGTTGTCACTTTCCCTTACGATTTCACAGATCTGGGTCCCACAGTATGACATCTGCTTTGATTCCTCATGGACTAGAGCTGTGTGACATAGGTATGTTGACATTACAAGTAAAATAGCTTTTTGCCACAGTAATTGCTAATACAGTATTCCGAAATCACAGACTGACTCCAGATTGTTTTGTGCTTTAAGGGTGTTTATTTTAGTGCTCAAGATTGGAGGGGGTAGCAAAATGGTGAGGGGTGATGGCGGAGGAATGTCCATGGCAGAGTCCAGTCTATTAGTCTCACAGGTGCATTGCCCAAATGGGCATAGGAAATAGAGCTGGGGCAGTTTAAGTATGGACAGAGTGACAAAGTGGGGCAGTAGGAAGACAATCAGGGTGGTCTCATTTTTTGGCGGGGGTCTTGGCATCGTTCTCTGTCTTGTTCCTGGATCTCAGGGGGTAGGGTGCTGGTGTGGTGGTCCTGTGGCGGTTCCTCCTGTCCACTAGCGCTGGCGGAGGTGGTGGGCAGTTCATCGTCCAGGCTAGTGTCAGGGGTCCCTTGTAGTGCCACAGTGTCCCTCCTGGTATTAACGAGTTCCTTCAGCACCCCTACGATGGTGCCCAGGGTGGAATTGATGGTTCTGAGTTCCTCCCTGAAGCCCAAATAATGATGGAGGAGAGGGCTTTGTGGAGAGTGGGTTCCCTTGGCCTGTCCTCCACCTATCGCAAAGCAGCCCTCCCAGTTCCCCTGTGTTCCTGGGCCTCCGTCCCCTGGACCGTGTGCCCACTACCACTGCCCCCAGGTCCCTGTTGTTGTTGGGGTGGTGGGTTATCCTGTGTTCCCTGTAGTGGTGGACACACTGCTGATTGAACTGTCCTGGGGATGGAGGTATGGGCCCGCTGGGCTGGTGTTTCTAGAGGGGGGAAGCTCTGTGGTGGCCTGTAACTGGGTGTGGGGAACCGACTGTCCAGAGGTCCCTGATGGTCTGGGCGGGTCATCTATATCCAGTTGTACAGAGGTGCTGTCATCACTGTTGGCCTCTTCTGTTGGGGGTGTGGACATGTGTGGACCCTCCTGTCCGGTGACGTTGGGTAGGGGTCCTGCAGGGGTATGAAAGGATGTTTATTACATCTGTGTGTGGCATGGTGTGCAATGGGTGGGTGACCCTGTACCCCAGTGCTTGCATTCTTGTGTGGGACCTTGTGTGATGATGATTTAGGGGGGTGTATGGGTATGTGCAGTGGCCATGCTTTAGTGCTGTGTGTCCATGCGTTGTTGTTGCATGCAGGGCTTGGTGTTGGGATGGGTGTGTTGTGATAGTGGGACATTTGTGAGGAGTAGGAGTGATGGGGTGGGGGTGAGGGAGGGGGTATGTGCTGGCATGCAGGTAGGATG
Source organism: Pleurodeles waltl (assembly GCF_031143425.1). Taxonomy (NCBI): domain Eukaryota; kingdom Metazoa; phylum Chordata; class Amphibia; order Caudata; family Salamandridae; genus Pleurodeles; species Pleurodeles waltl. The sequence continues at coordinate 2,003,777 of NW_027150395.1, forward strand.
GGGGATGTAATAGTTAAGATTTGACTTACCAAAGTCCATTCCTCCAGTAACTCCTGCAAGGCCCTCAGGATGCAGAATCGCCAAGACCTGCTCCTCCCATGTTGTTAGTTGCGGGGGAGTAGGTGGGGGTCCGCCGCCAGTCCGCTGAACCGCCAGGTGGTGTCCTTAGACCACGGAACGCACCTTCCCCCGTAGGTTGTTCGATCTCTTCCTGATGTCCTCCTGATTTCTTGGGTGCTGTCCCACTTGCTGACCCTGTCCACTATTCTTCGCCATAGCTCCATCTTCCTTGCAATTGAGGTGTGCTGCACCTTTGATCCGAATAGCTGTGGCTCCACCCGGACAATTTCCTCCACCATGACCCTGAGCTCCTCCTCAGAGAACCTGGGGTGTCTTTGCCGTGCCATGGGGTGGTGTAGGTGATGTGTGGGGTGGGGTGTGGGGTGATAAGTGTGCTGATATGTAGTGGTGTGTAGTGTGAGGTGCGTGGAAGTTATGTGGGTGATTGTGTTGTGTGCCTGTGGATGCTTGTTAGTTGTTTCTGGTGCCTCTCTCTGGCCTTCGTTCGTGAATTTTGGTTGTAGGGGTTTGTGGGTGATGTGGGTGTTTGTTATATATTGTATTGGGTGTGTGGGAGTGGTGTGTGTATGTGTATCAGGTGTGTGTATTTTGAATTGTCCAATGTGGCTGTGTTTTGTAGATGTGTGTGTATTTGGAGCGCGGCGGTGTATACCCCCAATGGAATACCGCGGTTGAAAGACCGCCGCGTGGATTCGTGTGGGCGTATTTCTGTTGGTGTGACGGTGGAGGTTTTGTTTTCGCCAGTTTATCACTGACCTTTGGTGTGGCGGACTTGTGTGGGTGTCTGAATTTTGGCGGTTTCCGTGCTGTGGGTCATAATAGCTGTGGCGGTTTTCCGCAGGCGCGGCGGTGTGTTGGCGGTCTTCTGCACGGCGGTAAGCGGCTTTTACCACCAATGTTGTAATGACCGCCTTTGTTTTTACACAAAGCACCTGGTTTTCATCAAAAATAAAGCCGCACAGGTGAGTGTGTGTTGGAAAAGTCAGCGATGTGTCGATTGCTTACTCGCAAGTGAGACCGTGCGTCGTTTCTTCTCCAATCGGGTAGCTAATGCGTCATTTTTCTCCCCAGCAAGAGGGCGTTGATTTCTGGACAGGGCACCTCAGATCTGCCATTGACAATCTGTGAGAAATCTGGTCGCAAGGTGTTGGAAAACCGCACTACATGGGGTTTGCATAATTTTGAGCAGCCCCCAGTGGGTGTTGCTTTGTTTCTCTAGCCGCAATGCAGTTGATGTGTTGATTTCCCAGCCGCGATGCAGGTGGTGCATTGTTTTTACAGTCGCGTTGCATTAGGTGGTGCATCAAAATTTTCCCTGCATGGCTTCCTGTGTGGGTTTCAGTCCTTGTTCTACCAGCTTCACCTTTCAAGGGCCCATGGACTTAATAGGGTACCACTTGACAGGGTAGGACTCTCAGGAGAGAGTCCAGGTGCTGGCAGGGGAGGTCTTTGATGGCCCTGAGACTTCAACACAGGAGGCAAGCTCAATGCAAGCCCCTGTGGATTGTTCACAAGCAGGAATATACCACAAAGTCCAGTCTCTGTCCTCTTTCAGGCAGCAGCAGCAACTGCAGGCCAACCCAGCAAAGCACAGTCAAAGGCAAAGGGGCAGTACTCCTCCTCTAGCTCTTCAGCTCTTCTCCCTGGCAGAGGTTCCTCTTGAGTCCAGCAATAATCTGAAAATCTGTGGTTTTGGGTGCACTACTTATACCCCTTTCTGCCTTTGAAGTAGCCAACCTTCAAAGTAAAGTCTCTGTTGTTCACAAGTTCCTGCCTTGCCCAAGTCAGGCTCCAGCCTCACACCAGAGGGTTGGAGACTGGATTGTGTGAGGGAAGACACAGCCCATTCAGGCATAAGTGATCACTCCTCCCTCCACTCTAGCCCAGATAGTCCTTAAGGATATGCAGGCTACACCCCATCTCCCTTCGTGTCACTGTCTAGAGGGGATTCACAAACAGCCCAAATGTCAATCTGACCCAGACAGGGAATACACAAGCAGGCAGAGTAACAAAATGGTTTAAGCAAGAAAATGCCCACTTTCTAAAAGTGGAATTTCCAAACTGACAATTTAAAAAACAACTTTACCAAAAGATGTATTTTTGAGTTGTGAGCTTGAAGACCCCAAACTCCATATCTCCATCTTCTCCCAAAGGGAAACTACACTTACAAGTTATTTAAAAGCAGCCCCCATGTTAACTTATTAGAGAGATAGGCCTTGCAAAAGTGAAAAACAAATGTGGCAGTATTTCACTGTTAGGACATGTTAAACACATCAGTACATGTTCCACCTATAACATACACTGCACCCTGCCCATGTGCTACTTAGGGCCTACCTTAGGGGTGCCTTACATGTATTAAAAAGGAAGGTTTGGGTCTGGCAAGTGGGTGCTAGGTCAAATTGGCAGGTTAAAACTGCACACACAGACACTGCAGTGGCAGGTCTGAGCCATGTTTACAGGTCTACTCAAGTGGGTGGCACAACCAGTGCTTCAGGTCCCCCTAGTAGCATTTGATTTACAGGTCCTGGGCTCCTCTGGTGTCCTTTACTAGGGACTTACTAGTAAATACAATATGCCAATCAGGGATAAACCAATCACCAGTACAATTTACACAGAGAGCATAAACACGTTAGTACTGTTTAGCAGTGGTAGAGTGGCCAGAGTCCTAAAGCCAAAAAAATGTTTGGGGATGACCTAGCAAAAAGGACCAGGTCCAGCAATCACTCAATTCAATTTCAATTTTATTTTATTTATGATTTGGAACTCAACTGAGGTCCACATATAAAAAAAAAGAACAACAAAAAAGAAGAATTTATATTACAACCAAACAAAAAATCATATTTACTCTTTACATCTAGCTAAAAACCATATAAAAGTTTATAGTATAGATAAAAAGAGAATCAGAATTACTATTTATACTTTACATCCAATAGAGTACAAAGAATTAGAATTAAATGATAAATACAATAAAATATTACATCGAAATCCTATTTCATTTCATTTTCATCCTATTTTCAGGTACCGGCTTTGTATGAACACACTCAATAAAGCACCAATTCGAAAGAGGTAGGAATACCGGACTGTCGGAAGACAGAAATGCGTTAACGATAGTATTGGTGGTATGTACCTGTGAAAAAACAGCATTTTCACGATCCAATCTTGCGCTCTATCAAAAGGGGCCTGCTTTCTTCAGTCCCACATTTTAGGTCATAGTAATATTATTATTATTATGGACAAGTTAAAAACAATGAGCTTATTATTTAACCAAGCCACCTGACTTGCCACACGGCAAGAATTTCTTAAAATAAGTTTAAAATACATTTGAAAAAATTTAATATTTTAAAACAGAACCTTTCATTCGGAGGATCATACAGGGCTTGGAGAAACTCAGGCACTGACAGCAAAGAGAGCTGAAGACAGATTGGCTTTAACCATTTACGCCGAAATGGGACAAGAGAAGGGCAGACGTAAGTCTTGAGATTCTGATGGACAAAAGGTGAACTCCTTTGCGATACCATACCATTTTGCTAATGGAGTGTTCAAAGGGAGCAATCCCAGTCGAAGCAGCGTCCAAAAGCACCTAACGCTATGAGGGATGTTCCAAATGAGATACGGTTGTGTTTTTTTTTATTACTAGAGTGCTAACTATATTCGCAAAGGAGCTTCTTTTTTTACAGCTATCCAAGTCTTGGCGGAAGCTCAGGGTCCACATTGCATTCTTCAAAATCGCCCTCTAATGCGATGGTGAAAATTCTAAAACTTGACTACAATCCAGCTCCAACTTTTCAAGAGCAATGGAAAAATTCATACAAAAGACAAACGTTGGTCTTGCTGTTATCTAAAAAGAGCTCTTTCTTTAATAGTGATCTTATAGTGTTTTCTTCACTCTTTAAAATTGAGGAGGCCAATTGTATAACCCCCGCTAATCCTTGAGCATATGCGCTTCTAAGCCCCATTTCCAGCCTCAGAGCCTCCACTGAGACTGCTGTGTTAACAGATAATAATTTTCTGAGAATTTTAACCTCTGCTTGACTTAGGAACCCCCATTTGGAGATGTATATGAGTTCCATCTCATATAACAGGGATGTAGGAATTTTCACTCGATACGCTGATAAAAGGTAAGGGAAGTGCCTTCTCCCTGTGGCTGTATATAGAGCCCCCAGACCTCTTGCCTGGCCTTCGACCTTTGCTTTATTAGAGGCGATGTGGGCAACATTGCTAAAGTTCCCACTCACGATTTTCCCTAAAAAGGGATAAGATTTCACGATTTCAAGATTTTGGTTGCCCAATATCCAACGATAATTGGGGAAAGTCGTCTCTTTTTCCCCAAGAGACAGAGAACCTTACTTTTGGATACATTGATCTTCAGATAATATGAGTCAGAATATTTTGAGAAACGCTGCAAACGATTCTGAAGGCCTTTAGGGGTTAAATAAAAAATTAAGATGTTGTCAGTGTATAACAGGCAGCAAGTTGGGCGCCCACCCACTAGCGGGGGAAAACCCTTACCCTTAGACAAGAGGAGGGGAGATCAGAGATTTAGAGGGAAAAGAGAAGGGGAGCCAGTAGACAACCCTGTTTTAACCTGTTAGATGTAAAAATCTAGTGGGATAAACCTCTATCACCCCCCAGGAGGATTCTACACTAGGTATTGGAGTGGAAAGCTATTATTAACTCCATGAGGGGTAAAGGTATCCCCAGGCTGCATACTTAGCCCATAAAAGATCTCTATCTACTTTATCGAAGGACGTTGAGAAGTCTATGAAGTCGGCACAAACAACCCCACCTCTCAGTTTTACATATTTTTCCGTAATAGTTTGGAGCACCATGATGTTATCTAGGGTACTATGATTGCTCCTGAATCCAGAATGCTCCAAGGGGATGATGTTATTCTCCTCTGCCCAAGACATTAGTCTAGAGAGCAGACATTTGGTAAATAATTTTCCCACTGCATCAAGGAGGGCAATCTGACGATAATTACCAGGACAGGATCAGTCACCCTTTTTATATAAGGGTACAATTATGCTACCAACCCACCAGGGAGGAATACATCTAGATAGGAAACATCTTCTAAAGACCACATATAAGATCTTAGACCAAGAACTCCTGTCCTGTTTTATAACTGATAAAGGAAGTTCATCTGGCCCCATTGCAGCAGAAGAGCGCATCTCACCAATAGCACAGTCAATCTCTTTTATTGACGGGGAAAAGAGACTGAAAATTCCAGAAATTTCTGGGAGCCGGAAGGATGCAACCCCATTAGAGGCATACAGGGAGGAGATCGATTCTGTCCAGCGGGCTTCGGTAATTGCAGCGGGGGTGGATTCTTAACCCACAACCTTCACCCACTAATGCCCAAAAATGCCTTGCCTGGCCGTTTATTGCAGCTTCCTGGAGCTGGATCCAGAGCCTGTCCCTCGCGTCTTTTGCAAGTCGAGTCTTCAGCCACTTCTTTCTCCTTTTTAATATAACAACCCTGATCTTCCTTTCCTCTGAGAAAACTAAATACTGGGCCCTAACCAAGTTATTTATTTCTCTATTTAAGTCAAGCAAAACGCGGGGATAGTTTTCTGGGCTACTTTATGCCCCCCAGACAAGTTGTTGGTCACCAATTGCTTCAGGAGATCAGAAAAGTTGTGCAACTCCATTCCCTCCCAACTAATAAGATTAGCAACCACGGGTGCTAAAATGGCAGAAACACCAACAATCTTCTTAAAATTCCACTGGGTCCTCCCAGTCTTATTAGAAAAACTCTGGGTGAACCCACCGGATTTCCAAGAGTCTAACGACAATATGGAGGTTTCTAAGGTGATAAAAAGCAAGTTATGGTCGCTATAGGGGGTACCTATTATCCTAAGATCTTCCAATAGACCGAATGAGGAGTAACCAAGTACTAAATAGTCTAAATAGCCATTCCCCCTGGAGAAATATGCGTAAAAGAGGCGGGGGAATCCGAAGTGGACCTGCGATTAGCAATAATACAGTCATTTTTTTAAAGAAGATTAAGGAGAAGTTTACCCCTTTTGTTTGTTTTAATTGGAGGGGGAAAAACGCATTCTGGAATACGCAGCGCTGTTTCTCTCTCTGCATAGCGCATTTGACTTAGGGCAAAGTTGGACATTTTGCAATTTAGATCTCCCATTAGCGCTATCAGTGGAGGGAACTCGGTATCTAAGGCGTCCTCTATAAAGGAAAAGACCCTTTCTAACAGAGAATCGTACACGGCCTCTGGGGGCACATACGCATTAATTAATGGCAGAGAAGTAGAACCTCGCGAGGTATTATGCAATCGAATCGTAAGAGCCAAGAAGAGATTGCTGGGGTCTTCATAGCAGGAATAATCCCATTTGAGAGAGTTGGACAATAAACAAGCTACCCCCCCTTTAGCATGTCCCCTTCGAGACGAAGAGGCTTTGCAGTCAACTACAAAATAATTATCCCACAATAAGTCTGTGTCTACTCAAGTCTCCTGAAGACAAATTAGATCTGGTTTGAGTGTGCTGAGGTAAGATAGCTTTTCCCTGCTAAATTTTACCCCGGCTACATTCCGGGAAATTATTTTTAAACCTCTATTAGGAAGAAGGCTGGAGTTGGTTCCTGGGTCCCCGTTCAAGCGCAAGGGCTCCCGGGAGCCAACCCCAATCTTCCAGGGCAGAGGTGGCTAGAAGATTCGTAGCGTGTCGTGTCTCCCGCAGTAACACCTGCCTATCCTTCCCTATTAAGGACACTTTGAGAGCCTGTAGATCTACTCTAGATCTATATATGGTAGATTCAGTGTCTATAAAGTGACCCTGGGGATGGGGCCTATCGGAGCTCTTAGTTACAAACTTTTCCCCTCCGAGAGCAGTGTGGGACGAGAGTGGAAATACATCAATCCCCCGACACAGCAGAAGGTCAGCGTGAGAGAGAACCAGGTTCGCCGAGCGCAAAGATCGGAAGGCAAACCTAGCCCTGAAACCACCGCCGACCATCCGTAGGGAGACAAGATCAATATCATTGGTGGAGATGTGATTCAAATAACTAGATTCAGAAAAGCATCTTAACAAGGTAGACCTATTTGAAATTAAATCAGGATCAAAAATGGGGAAACAATCAATAATCTGAGAATCCGTATTGTAGCCTGTTGAAGGAGCTCCTTCCCTGGGAAAAAAAATAGAGGATTCAATAGAAATGGTCTCCCGTCCAGGGGGCTGAAATGGAGCGGCGGTTAGATTTAAAGCTGAAATGGTAGAGAGATCAGTTAAGTGCATGCTTACAGTTCCCCTTTTAGTAAAATTGGGCCTACACGGAGAGGGCATACTAGTCTGCTTCGTGTGTGGCTCTATAGGAGTGTGAGGAGAGATGTCCCATCAATTATTGCTTCAGGGAACAGTACTTTCCTTCTTTTTTTCCTGCTGATTCATCGATTTGGTTTCTTCAATCTCTTCAGCTTTTTCCCACCTTTGACAATAGTTCCCCTCTTAGGATCTTCTACTGGGGTAGTCTGAATACGGTCAGGAGATACAGCCTCCTTTTTATCTTTAGTCATCGCCGCTAAAATTGCAGTTACGAAGTCGAGGATACATTCTGAGCCCCCTACGAATTTCTCCAAAAGCATTAAGATGGAAGAAAAGAGGTTTTCTAAATTGAACAAAGAAGCTGAGAGCCCGACCTCAGATTCCAAAGGTGTAATGGGCTAGATTCCACTGACATATAAGGCTGGCGTCACAGACTAATGAGATTGGATGTATAATGAGTCTTGTAATGATGAAGTACTATTAAACAGCTCCAAATCTGTCGGAGTCGGAAGGCCCTTGGGCCTAGGGATCACAGATGGAGGTGAAGGGTCTTTTGCCTGGGGGACGTATCTCTGGAATAAAACTGGGTCCAAGTCTGGCAGTGTAAAGTCACTGGGTCCGATAGCAGTAGATGCTGCAGAGATAACAGCGGCACTTTCCAGAGAGCTGACTGGCCAGGCAGGTGAAGAGGAGGAACAATGCAGTGGCCCCGGCTGGCTCTAAGCGGGCCGAACAGACACAACAGATTCGACAAGGGGGGCAATAGGGCCCCCTTCCAAGACCCTGTCTCCTTTTTCGTGACTTGCTTCTGCCTGGAATGACTCACTTAATAGCTCTCCTGTGGGCTCCCTAGGAGGGCCTCCAGGTGGCTCTGAATCCTGGGGTGCAGGAGAGATGACTTCACCTTTTGTTTCCTGAAGTGGGGAATTCTCTTTACCCCAAAAGGAGAAAAGATGCTTCTGCGATTGTCCCTTCAGCAAAAGTGCTGAATTGGCCTTGTTCCATATAGGGTTGAAAGTAGACGACCTGAGTGGAGCTTCTTCTTGGTCATAATAGAGAGTACCCGCCCTAGGGGCACAAGGAGGCTAATACAGCTGACATGCAATTTGGGGCACGAAAGGACAAACTCGCTCTTTACAAATTTCAACTGCTTATTCTCCAGCAGACTCAAACAAGGCTGGCTTAATGGGCTTAATGGACATCCAGCGCCAACCAGCTGCCTGTTGTTCCTTGGTGCACTATGTACCTCAGCTCACCACTGTGTTGGCCACGTCCGTGAAGAGCAATGCCTACTAGGCTCCGGCCCAACCCACCACGCAGTATCGTTGGCAAGAGCGGGAGCGTCAGGAAGAGAGTCTATGGGGGTCATTACAACATTGGCGGTAAAAGCCGCTTACCGCCGTGCAGAAGACCGCCAATACACCGCCGCGGAAATCTGCCACAGCTATTATGACCCACACCTCGGAATCCGCCAATATTCAGACACCCACACAAGTCCGCCACACCAAAGGTCAGTGATAAACTGGCAAAAACAAAACCTCCACCATCACGTCAACAGAAACACGCCCATACTATCACGACCCACGAATCCATGCGGTGGTCTTTCAACCGCGGTATTCCATTGGCGGTACACACCGCCGCGCTCAAAATACGCACACATCTCCAAAACACAGCCACATTGGACAATTCGAAATACACACACCTGATACACATACAAACACCACTCCCACACACCCAACACAATATAAAACACACATCCACATTACCCAGAAACCCCTACGACCAAAAATTATTGACGAAGGCCAGCGAGAGAGCACAGCATAGACAACCCCACCACACAGAGGCACACGACACCATCACCCACACAACATCCACGCACAAAACACCCCACACCACTACACATCACCACACTCATCACCTCATACACCACCCCACACATCACCTACACCACCCCATGGCATGGCAAAGACACCCCAGGTTCTCCGAGGAGGAGCTCAGGGTCTTGGTGGAGGAAATCGTACGGGTAGAGCCACAGCTATTTGGATCACAGGTGCAGCATACCTCCATAGCTAGGAAGATGGAGCTATGGCGAAGAATCGTGGACAGGGTCAACGCAGTGGGACAGCACCCAAGAAATTGGGAGGACATCAGGAAGAGGTGGAACGACCTACGGGGGAAGGTGCGTTCCGTGGTCTCCAGGCACAACATCGCGGTTCAGCGGACTGGCGGCGGACCCCCACCTCCTCCCCCACAACTAACAACATGGGAGGAGCAGGTCTTGACCATTATACATCCTGAGGGCCTCGGAGGAGTCAGTGCAGGAATGGAAACTGGTAAGTCAAATCATAACTATCATATCCCCCACTCTACCTGTATGCTATCACACCCCCCCAACCTCATCCCCTCCCCTATCATCCCAACTCCTCATTAATGTACTAATAACACAAACCACCCATCCCAACACCAAGCCCTGCATGACACAACAAAGCATGGTCACCCCTCACTAAAGCATGCCCACTGCACACACCCATAACACCCCCAAACCATCATCACACAAGCCCCTACACAGAAATGCTAGCACTTGGGTACACGCTCACCCACCCATTGCACAACATGATACACACAGATGCAATAATCATGCTTTTACACCCTTGCAGGGCCACTACCTAACGTCACCAGAAAGGAGGGTCCAGACATCTCTACCCCACCCACAGAAGAGGCCCACAGTGATGACAGCAGCTCTGGCCAACTGGATCCAGATGACCAGCCCGGACCATAGCGGGCCTCGGGACAGTTGGTTCCCCTCGCACAGGCACAGCCCAACACTGACCTTCTACCCTCTGGAAACACCAGCACAGCACCCACCCAGCGGGCCCATACCTCCGTTCCCAGGACACGCCAATCAGCTGTGTGTCCAGCACTACAGGGAACCCAGGATAACCAACCACCCCAACAACAACAGGGACCTGGGGGCAGTGGTAGTGGGCACACGGTCCAGGGGACAGAGGGTCAAGAACACAGGGGAACTGGGGGGGCTGCTGTGCGACAGCGGGCGGACAGGCCTAGGGAACCCACTCTCCACGAGACCCTCTCCTTCATCATGGGAGCATACCACCCCTCCCAGGAGACGATGGCTACGGTCCTGGCCAAGTTTCAGGAGACCCAGCGCCTGCAGGAGGAACAGTATTTGGGGTTCAGGGAGGAACTTGGAACCATCAGCTCCACCCTGGGCCCCATCGTGGGGGTGCTGAAGGACATACAGAACACCATGAGGGATACCGTGGCACTCCAAGGGGCCCCTGACACTAGCATGGACGATGAACTGCCCACCACCTCCGCCGGCGCTAGTGGACTGGACGCCCCGCCACAGGACCACCACACCAGCACCCCACCCCCTGCAGACGGAGAACCATCCAGCAAACGGTCCCTGAGATCCAGGAACATGACAGAGCACAATGGCAAGACCCCCGCCAAGAAATGAGACCACCCTGATTCTCATCCCACTGTCCCACTTTGTAACCCTGTCCATATTGGAACTGCCCCAGCTCCACTTCCTATGCCCATATGGGAAGTGCACCTGTGAGACTAATAGACTGGACTCTGCCATGGACATTCCTCCACCATCACCCATCACCATTTTACCACCCCCTCCAATAATTAGCACTTCAATAAACACCCTTGAAGCACAAAAAAATCTGGAGTCAGTCTGTGATTTAGAAAATGTGTATTAGCAATGACAGTGACAAAATGCGTTTTCAAATGTAATGTCAACATACCTATGTCACACATCACAAGTCCATGAAGGATGCAAGCAGATGACACACGTTGGTAACCACACCTGTGAAACCGTAATGGATATGTACAACTCTGTTACCAAATACTGCTTGAAATAGACAGACAGGATAAAGGTAGAAGTGTGAAAGTACTTGTAGTAGGCAAGAAAGTGTTCTCACCTGTGTGTCACTGGAAATATTGCTGGATGACTGAGTCCCTGTTGTCAATGTCTTCTTCCTCTGCTTCCTCCTCATCACTGTCGACAGGCTCCACAGCTGCCACAACACCGTCATCTGGACCATCGTCCTGCAGAAAAGGCACCTGGCCTCGCAAAGCAAGATTGTGAAGCATACAGCAGGCAATAATGATCTGGCACACCTTCCTTGGTGAGTAGAATAGGGAACCACCTGTCATATGGAGGCACCTGAACCTGGCCTTCAGGAGGCCGAAGGTGCGTTAGATCACCCTCCTAGTCCGCCCATGGGCCTCATTGTAGCGTTCCTCTGCCCTGGTCCTGGGATTCCTCACTGGGGTTAGTAGCCATGACAGGTTGGGGTAACCAGAGTCCCCTAATAGCCACACCCGGTGCCTCTGGAGTTGACCCATCACATAAGGGATGCTGCTATTCTGCAGGATGTAGCTGTCATGCACAGAGCCAGGGAACATAGCATTTACCTGGGAGATGTACTGGTCTGCCAAACATACCATCTGTACATTCATGGAATGATAACTCTTCCGGTTCCTGTACACCTGTTCACTCCTATGGGGGGACCAGAGCTACATGGGTCCCATCAATGGCACCTATGATGTTGGGGATATGTCCAAGGGCATAGAAGTCACCTTTAACAGTAGTCAAATCCTCCATCTGAAGGAAAACGATGTAGCTCCTCATGTGCTTCAGCAGGTCAGACAACACTCTGGCCAACACGTTGGAAAACATAGGCTGGGACATGCCTGATGCCATGGCCACTGTTGTTTGAAATGACCCACTTGCAAGGAAATGGAGCACTGACAGCACCTGCACTTGAGGGGGATTGCTGTGGGATGGCGGATTGCTGACATCAGGTCAGGCTCCAACTGGGTACACAGTTCCTGGATTGTGGCACGGTCAAATCTGTAGGTGATGATTAAATGTTGCTCCTCCATTGTCAACAGGTCCACCAGCGGTCGGTACACCGGAGGATTCCGCCATCTCCTCACATGTCCCAGCTGACGCGGCCTAGGAAGGACAACAGCGACCACATAGTCAAGCAACTCAGAGATATGTACACACAGCTACACAGAACACGAAACATAATCAAAAAGTTGTCTGTAAGTGTGTTGAGTCCAGGCCTAGGTATGTGTGACGCAGTTGAAAATGAAGCCATGTGGGCCCCTGAAATGGCGGCTGCCTGACCTCTAAAGTGGGACAATGGGATGTGAGGTAACTGCGCTGGCATTGTACACCGTCGCGGTAGGCGCTCGAAGACCGCTGCGCAATGCTGCAGTGGTTAACATTGGACCCTATGAGTCCCAGGAGCCAATGACTAAGTGTGCCGGCGGTGATGATACGCACCGCCGCGAATGTCACCGCCGCGGACATGACTGCCATTTTCTATCTGTTGAATCACTCAATACCTGATCTTCGACAGGAGAGGACCTATACTGCAAGTGCTGCTGTGACCTCGGTCTGGAAGAGACAATGGCTCGTGCGTCTGGGGAAAGGGCCCCTGCCTTCACTGCACAGGAATTGGAGAAGCTCGTGGACGGGTTCCTCCCCCAGTACACGCTACACTACGGTCCTCCAGACCAACAGGTGAGTACATAGGGTGCAAGTTGTATGGGCTATGCCTGGGTGGAGATGGCTGGTTGAAAGAAGGAAGGGGGCAGAGTTCTGCGAGCATGAAGGACTGTGAATGCATGTGCCACATGGCAAGGGCAGGGATGTGGGCCACTCACTTCGACGGTGCAGTTGGTAATGACTTCTCTTCTTCCCCTGTACATGTCATGTAGGTCAGCGCCCACCAGAAGAAGGCTATTTGGCAAAAGGTGGGGAAGGGGCAGAAGAAAGCGCCAAAGTCTGGGAAGAGCAGCACGGCGGAGAAGCCCGCCATCATCCCCGCTGCCCAGGACGCCACCACCAGAGTTAGTGCCCAGGAGGGCAGTCCCATCGTCACTGGTCAGGAGACCACCACCAGAGTCAGTACCCAGGAGGGCAGTCCCATCGTCACTGGTCAGGAGACCACCGCCAGAGTCAGTGTCCAGGAGGGCCCCGGCAGCAACAGCCCCGCTGGGCAATGAGGGACCGCCATAGCAAACACCGCTGCACAGGTCAGAGACATCAAAGTCAAGCACCGCTGAACAGGGCAAGCACCGCTGAACAGGGCAAAGACCGCCATGGCAAGCACCGCTGAACAGGGCATAGACCGCCATGGCAAGCACCGCTGAACAGGTCAGAAACTGCAAAGTCCAGCACCGCTGAACAGGGCAAAGACCACCATGGCAAGCACCGCTGAACAGGGCAAGCACCGCTGAACAGGGCAAAGACCGCCATGACAAGCACCGCTGAACAGGTCAGAGACAGCAAAGTCAAGCACCGCTGAACAGGGCAAGCACCGCTGAACAGGGCAAAGACCGCCATTGCAAGCACCACTGAACAGGGCAAGCACCGCTGAACAGGGCAAAGACCGCCATGGCAAGTACCACTGAACAGGTCAGAGACAGCAAAGTCAAGCACCGCTGAACAGGTCAGAGACAGCAAAGTCAAGCACCGCTGAACAGGGCAAGCACCGCTGAACAGGGCAAAGACCGCCATGGCAAGCACCGCTGAACAGGTCAGAGACAGCAAAGTCAAGCACCGCTGAACAGGGCAAGCACCGCCAACTCAAGCACCGCAAGCCCATGTACGGCAGGGGCAGTGACGGAACTGGGACCGTCATGGGGAGAGTGATGCACTCTGGGCACCAGTCCCCCTCCAGAACCAGTGGAGAACAGCATCCACTACCTCAGTCCTTAACAGGATGAAGCACTCTGGGTACCAGTCCCCCTCCAGAACCAGTGGAGAACAGCATCCACTACCTCAGTCCTTAACAGGATGAAGAACTCTGGGCACCAGTCCCCCTCCAGAACCAATGGAGAACAGCATCCACTACCTCAGACCTTAACAGGATGAAGCACTCTGGGCACCAGTCCCCGTCCAGAACCAGTGGAGAACAGCATCCACTACCTCGGTCCTTAACAGGATGAAGCACTCTGGGCACCAGACCCCCTCCAGATCCAATGGAGTCTGTCATCCACTTGAGAGACTGTGGCTTTGCACTCCCCAGGATGGTACAGTGGGCAAACCACCCACTGTAGAGACTTGAGAGACTGTGGCTTTGCACTCCCCAGGATTGAACAGTGGGCACACCACCCACTGTAGAGACTTGAGAGACTGTGGCTTTGCACTCCCCAGGATGGTCCAGTGGGCAACCTACCCACTGTAGAGACTTGAGAGACTGTGGCTTTGCACTCCCCAGGATGGTACAGTGGGCAACCCACCCACTGGAAAGACTTGAGAGACTGGCTTTGCACTCCCCAGGATACATCAATGGGCATGGAGCCCCCTCGTGGATCTGGCGTGGTGCTGTCATCTGGCTGAGGTGCCCCCCCGTCCCTTCCCCCTGAGGTGCCTGTTGTATTTCTATCTGATGCCCCTGCAGTGTTCTCTCCGTTTTGCTCAGGTATCGTGTGTGGGCCTTGCCCATGCATTTTGGGCCCAGTGGTCCACGGACATTGAATGGTGCATACCTGCACTACTAATCGTGATGTATATTTTGTTGAATGTGTATATATATCTGTATATATTAGCTTACTGTATTTTGATACATTACAATGGTTGCACTCATTTTGTTTTGTCTTTGCATTCTTCCGGGGGCTTTTGGGGTTGTTACTGTTATGTTTGGATATGCATTGGTGTGTGTGTTGTAGTGGGTGAGGGTCGGGGTGGGGGTGTTGCGTGTGTGTGTTCCTGACTTTTGCCTTCCCCCTCCCCTATGTCGTAGGTGCAGTACTCACCGTTGTCTTCGGCGCCGGCGTTGATGATGATCGTACAGAAGAAGGAAGACTATCGCAGGGAGTATTTGGAGTTCCGGCTCCATGGTGCCCTCCTTCCTCGTGGAGTGTGTAGAGGTGAGCGTTTTCCCTTTGAAATGGCTGTTTCCGTCGTGTTTTTATCCACGGTGAATCCGCCCCGGAAAAGGTGGCGGATTGGTAGGTTGTGATACTGTGGGCAGTACTTTGTCTCCCGCCTGTCTGTTGGTGGTGACCGCTGCGCTGCTTGTCTGTACCGCCGTGGCGGACGGAGTGTTAAAGTGGCTGTCTTTGTTGGCAGTTTCCGCCACGGTCATAATTCCCTTTTTTTCCACCGGCCTGTTTGCGGTCTTACCGCTGCTTTAACACCGTCTGCCAGGGTTGTAATGACCCCCTATGTCTTGAAAGCAAGGGCTACTTATGCAAAAGCAGACTGAATTCTCCCTCGCACCCCCTTCAAGCCGCACCTGGATGGGCCGCTTTGGCGATGGTCCATGAGAGAGGCCACGGGGAAGGTAACTCCTCAAGAAGGCGCAGGCGGAGAGGGAGCGCAACTAGCTGCCACGACGGAAAGGCTCCCAGGTCCCCAGGCCCACCCAATGCAGACCCGGAGTGCTATCCCAGCAGAGTCCCAGTCCGCCTCCCAATAATGCGGGCGTGAGCGGACGTGCCGCTGTGGGAGTCCGAGCCCCGTGGGAATAAGTCCTGCTGCTGGAAATACAGGGGTGCTGGGCTCGCCCCCGCAAGCCGCACCCAATCGTGTCTCCTCAGTGGCAGGCAGACAAACAAACAAACGAGCAAAACCATGGGGAGAGCCGCTCACCTGGGCAGGCAGGCAGGCACGATGCCCTACTTGCAGTGACTGGAAAACAGATGAGCGATGTGCTGGAGGAAGCTCTTCCCAGCCAGCTCACGCCCCTGCTTCCAGTCCTCTCGTACTCCTCTCCTCTCTCACCGACCGGGCCCTGCTCAGCTGCGAGCCGGTACTCTGACGTCCGGCGTCCGATGTCCCAGCAATGCTTCCACTCTCCGCTCCGTAACTCCGATAGTTCAGTCAAAAAAGATACTCGCATTTTCAGCCAGGGGAAGACCGACCTCGGTGAAGCAGAGCCAGAGGCTGTGGAGGATCCGATTATCCGATGATTAAGCAGACGAAGAGCTCACCAGCCAAGCGGAGAAAAGGCTTTGGCTGTAATTACAGTGAAATCAGTGAGCTACAGACTTGTTCTATTCTCTGTCCCAGGCAACAAGGAACTCTTGTGACACAGCTGCCAAAAATCTTTCACTTCCAAGTTTCTTTACTCTGAAGCCCCGCAGACATTCTCCTCTCTGTTTCCGTGAATCGAGTCAGTTTGTCCCTCTGCTTGCCTGTGCATGTTGCTTCCTGCTCACTGCTATCCGCACTTCCACTCCTTCTTAGCTATGTGGCGGGGTCCTTTTTCTCACCGATTCCTGGTGTGCCACTGGACCCACTCCTTTCGTTCAGCGGCTGCACCTGAGGCCGAACTTCTCTCCCTGCTCCGGGATTCACCTGACCGTTTGTCCTCTGCTTCTCCGATGTCTGTGGTGGAGGTCACTGCCGTGACCCCGTCCTTCACTCAACCGTAAGGGCTGGCTGCTTTCTCCCTGAAAATTCCTCTGACTTCAGTCGCGATTGCACGGTCCACTGATTAGTGGTAAACTGTACCCGTTCCGGGTCAGCAATCACTCCCTACCTCAGTGATCAAAACTCTACACCACAATGTATTGAAACCTACCCTGCACATAATTAACACATCCCTTCTGACAGGTGTCTTCTATCCTCCAGAAAAACAGAAATGATTCAAACTCTCCACTATAAATCGAGTCTCAGTCCTAATGAGCTTTCAGCAGTGCGTAGCGTGGGTTGTCAGCACCCGGGGCAAGGGAAGTAATTTGCGCCCCCTAACCCTTGGATTTAGTCTCTTCCAAGATGTTGCGCCCGGCCCCCCCTGCACCCCCCACGCTACGCCACTGGGTTTCAGACTATTATTCCAATTACTCACTTTCATTACTTGGGAAAATCCTCCAGAAGGAAATGACCAATCAAATCCAGAAAGTGTTTCATCATCACCTATTTTTCAAATACACTTGTTGGTTGTTCATACCACTGAAACTGCCATCTTCCAGGTGGAAGACGATGTTCTAATAATCTTTGACAGTGTTACTATTCTCTTCTGGTGCTCCTTGACCTTCCAGTGACCTTCAAAATCAGACATTCTTGAGACCCCCAATCACAAATGACCGTCACATATATTTCCTTATACAGTTATCATAACATGTCTATCTCAGAAAATAATTTGTTCAACTAGACATATCAGGAGTCCTCCCACTATCTATCACATGGCCTGCTTGCAGGTAGCCCCTGTGCCTTGCAATCTATGACTATGTGAAGCCCTCGAGGGCTAGGTGGTCAAAATATCCCTACCCTGTCCCCTTAAATTTTTTATATTTGTTTTTCAGGAATCGGGGACTGTGGGTGTCCTGTTGGCCACTAATCACATTGCTCAGCCCCACAGGATTCTCACAGGACCAGCAAATAAGAACCCTTTTTTTTTTCTTTTTTTTCACTGGAGTCCCACAGCAACAGATATTGTTATTTTTAAAACCTTTATTTCTCTATAGAAAACTGAACAGATTTACAACAAATCACAAAAAGCAAGCTTTTGGATAAATATTTAGCCTTCTGCCAATTTTGGCTTAATTGTATTTCAGCTGTTTCCTTTGTATTGCTGTTCATTTTCCCCAAGGAAATTTGCCTATGGAAAAAGTGTTTCAGGATGCCACCTTTTTCTTGGACCCCAGTTGATGGATCCCCCTGAAAAATTCCAGGAAGGAACTGAGTTATAAGAACTTTGTTTTTGGATACAGAACCAAGGTTATTAGCAAAACAAAACACACCCTTCCTCTGGCAACTCTGACTCACATATAACTACACAGCGGCTGCCACTACTGTGTGATAGATAGATAGATAGATAGATAGATAGATAGATAGATAGATAGATAGATAGATAGATAGATAGATAGATAGATAGATAGATAGATAGATAGATAGATAGATAGATAGATAGATACCAAGTGGTTTATCAATGTTACCTAAACCTGTAAATGACAATGTGGGAACATATTATACATTGTGCATTACTTTTTTTGTATTATATTAATTGTTTTTTTCCCGTTTAGAACAATTTGGAGCATATGCATGTCATTCTTTTAGTATTCATTGTTCGCCTGAGACAGCATATATGTGTAGGAAAGTACCATCTTTCTTGGCATGTTACCCCCAATTTTACATGTATGTCAGTATGTTTTTGCCTGTCTCACTGGGACCCTGCTAGCCAGGACCCCAGTGCTCATAGTTTGTTCCCTGAATGTGTATACCTGTGTAGTGCCTAACTGTGTCCCTAAGGTTCTGCTAATCAGAACCTCAGTGCTCATGCTCTCTCTGCCTTTAAAATTGTCACTATAGGCTAGTGAGCAGTTTTACCAATTACAGTTGGCATATTGGAACACCCTTATGATTCCCTAGTACATGGTACCTACGTACCCAGGGTATTGGGGTTCCAGGAGATCCCAATGGGCTGCAGCATTTCTTTTGCCACCCATAGGGAGCTCAGACAAACCTTTACACAGGACTACCATTACAGCCTGAGCGAAATAATGCACCAGTTTTTTCACAGCCATTTTCACTGAACTTAAGTAACTTATAAGTCACCTATATGTCTAAACTTCACTCGCTTAAGGTTAGGTGCAAAGTTACTAAGTGTGAGGGCACCCTTGCACTAGGAAAGGGGCCCCCACAGAGTTCAGAGCCATTTCCCAAGACTTTGTGAGAGCAGCGACACCATTACATGCGTGCACTACATATAGGTCAATACCTATATGTAGCTTCACAATGGTAACTCCGAATATGGCCATGTAACATGTCTAAGATCATGGAATTGTCCCCCCATTCCAAATTTGGTATTGGGGAATCAATTCCATGCATCCTGGGGACTCCACTATGGACCCACAGTACTGCCAAACCAGCACTCTGGGGTTTTCTCTGCAGCTACAGCTGCTGCCAACCCACAGACAGGGTTCTGCCCTCCTGGGGCCTGGGTAGCCCAGTCCCAGGAAGTCAGAACAAAGAATTTCCTTTGAGAGAGGAAGTTACACCCTCTCCCTTTGGAAATAGGTGTGAAAGGCTGGGGAGGGGTGGCCTCTCACAGCCTATGGAAATGCTTTGAAGGGCACAGAAGGTGCCCTCCTTGCATAAGCCAGTCTACTCCAGTTAAGGGAACCCCAGCTCCTGCTCTGGCATGAAACTGGACAAAGGAAAGGGGAGTGACCACTCCCCTGTCCATCAACACCCCAGGGGTGGTGCCCAGAGCTCCTCCAGTGTGTCACAGACCTCTGCCATCTGGCCCCTGGAACACAGGTGGTGGACCCAAGTGACAAAGACCGTCCAGTGGTCCAACTGTCCAAATTTGGAGGAGGTAAGTCCTTGCCTCCCCTCTCCACACAGTAATCCTGTGCACTGAATGATCTGCAACTTCAAGAGCTTCTGTGCACATTTCCAAGAAATCCTGCATGCACAGCTGAGCCTAGTTCCCAGCACTCTGTCCTGCAATGCTCAGCTCCCTGAGTTGATCTCCGGTGTCATGGGACCTCCCTTTGTAGTGTTGAAATGACTGTCATGTTCAGTCTTCTTGAACCCATGTTCAAGAACTTCTGTTGGTGCTTCCTTCTTGTGCATGGGCTCTCTACATTGCTGAGGGCCCCCTCTGCCTTCTCTCCCAAGTGGCGACATCCTGGTCCTTCCTGGGCCCGGGCAGCACCATTTTTCAATTGCAACTCTTGCAGTTAGCAAGGCTTGTTTGTGGTATTTTGCCAAGCAAACAACTCTGCATCGTCCAGCACACCATGCGACATCTTCTGCATGAAGAAAAACTTCCTACCTCCTTTCGTTGTTGCAAAACCTGCAGCTTCTTCCAAAGGGAGGCAGCCCTTTTGCACCTTCATCCAGGGTTTAGTGGGCTCCTGACCCCTCTGGACACTTTAGCGACTCTTGGACTTGGTCTCCTTACTCTTCAGGTCCAGGAATCCATCTTCAGTGCTTTGCAGTCTGTGGTGGTCCTTGCAAAATCCTTTATCACGACTTTAGTGTGTTTCTGGGGAAAGAGTATTACTGAACTCCTAATTTACAGGGTCTTGGAGTGGGGTACCTTTGACACCCTTAGTGTTTTCTTATACTCCCAGCGACCCTCTACACACCTAGGGGTCCATTTCTGGTTCGCATTCCATTTTCTTAGTATATGGTTTGTGATGCCCCTAAGCCTATTGCATCCTATTGTATTCTACAGTGTTTGCACTACGTTTTGACTGTTTTACTTACCTGATTTAGTTTGTTGTGTATATTTTGTGTATGTTACTTACCTCCTAAGGGAGTATATCCTCGGAGATATTTTTGGCACATTGTCACTAAAATGAAGCACCTTTTTTTTTTAGTAACTATGAGTACTGTCTTTCTTATGATATAAGTGGTATTGTATGAGCTTTGCATGTCTCCTAGTTCAGCCTTGGCTGCTCTGCTATAGCTACCTCTATCAGCCTAACCTGCTAGAGCACTACTACACTCTACTAATAAGGGATATGTGGACCTGGCACAAGGTGTAAGTACCACTGGTACCTACTATAAGCCAGGCCAACCTCCTACATTGGAGGTGCAGCGGTGGGATAAGTACTTGTAACTGCTTTACCACTTTGTCATTGGTGCTTTTCATAAGGAAACCATATTCTAAATACTTAGAAACATACAGAAGTAACCTTAACATTCTTACTTTCACTCTAAAAACTTTCTAAAAAGTTTGAAAAAGTTTTTCTCTTTTCTTTAAAAGTTTTCTAAACTTTTTCTCTTACCCCTAACCTCTTTATTTTCACCATGTCTGTGGAAGAGTCCACTCCCAAAGTTGAGAAGACAACTTAAGATAATTTAAACTTTAAA
Source organism: Pleurodeles waltl (assembly GCF_031143425.1). NCBI lineage: Eukaryota > Metazoa > Chordata > Amphibia > Caudata > Salamandridae > Pleurodeles > Pleurodeles waltl. The sequence continues at coordinate 2,024,963 of NW_027150395.1, forward strand.
AGTTTGAGGGGTCTCTGTATAGAAAGAAGTTTGGGGATTGGTAAGAAATCTACTAAGGATCTCTTTCTTAGCCTTCTCCTTGAAAGTGACCACAGCCAGACTGGTCAAACCCAGGATCAGGAGGTAGAGGAGAGGGGTACCCAGATAGATTCAGCGGAGGGTCCTGAGAACTCTGGAGAGGGTACTTCCAAAGACCTTTCACTTATCAGGCCACCTAGTGAAGCTGGTAGTGGGAGGGGGTCACACAACAGTAGGGCACCTTTCATTCCAAAAGGCCAGGTCACTAGGGTTCAGGTAGTTAGAGAAAGGTCCACTTCTGCCCATTCTCACATTACATCTGTGTCAGAGAATTCCCAATCCTCCCACCCTGAGGATAACACCCTAGACAGGGAACTCAGAAAGCTCATGTTGGAAGAGACTAGACTGAGGCTAAGACATTAGCAGTTGGCCTTAGATAGGGAATCCTTAGATGTAGAGAGAGAAAGACAGAAGTTGGGGTTAGTTCCCCATGGTGGCAGCAACAGCAGCAATCTTGATAGTCATCCTGTTAGAGAAACCAATTCAAGAAACCTACATAAGATTGTCCTTACAAGGATGGCAATGCCATAAACAAGTGTTTTTCTGCACTTGAGAGGGCCTGTATGGTGCTGTTGGTCCCTCAAAAGCAGTGGGCTGCTATATTGAGGCTATCTTTCAATGGCAAAGGTTGGGACAGACTCTTTACTGCCAGGGAGAGTCATGCCAAAAATTACAAAGTTTTGAAAGATGCACTCTTAGATCAATACAGGATAAAGTTCAGAGATACCAGAAAGGAGTCCTCGCAAGGCTGGACAGACTTTGTAGACTGTTCAGTGATGGCCTTGGAGGGATTATTACATGGCAGTAAGGTGACTGACTATGAGAGCCTATATAATCTAATTTTGAGAGAGCATATTTTAAATAACTGTGTGCCTCTCTTCTTGCATCAGGAATTGGTAGACTCAGATCTGACCTCTCCCCAAGAATTGGGAAAGAAGGCAGACAAATGTCTCAGAACAAGAGTGAGCAGAAAAGCTCATACAGGAGTTGACAAGGATGGCAAGAAGAAGGATGGTAAGTCTCATGACAAGGTTGGGGACAAAGACAAAAAGAATTCTGAGTCTTCGTCAGGCCCACATAAATCCTATGGGGGAGGTGGGTCCAAATCCTCTTCACACAAAAGAAGCCATGGTGTTAATTATGTAAAAGTAAAGTCCTTTGGGCAAGTGATCCCACTTGTCCAAAGAAAAAAACCAAGGCCCATATTTATACTTTTTGACGCTAAACTGCCAGGTGCAGTTTTGCATAAAAAATATCACCGCCGGCTAACGCCATTTCTGTGCGCCATGCAGGCGTAAAATTTATACTTTGACGCACGGCGGCGCAAACCACAGGTGTAAGTAAAAAACAATTACGCACACCGCAGCGTCAAGTCGTAAAGCAAAACAAAGTTAATGCGGCAGAAATTACTGTGGGTTGATTTACGACACTGCACACCGGATATGGAGTGTTTTTTGACGCAATAGCTTCAAAATTCCCCACGAACACAGCCATTTCAGCAGAGGAGAGCCAAAATGGATTCCAGATGCCTGTACAGACCCCAGGAAGATGACAACAGACCAGGAACCAGTCAGGAGGACTCACACAAGAACCAGGACAGTTTGAAGAAGAAAAGAAAGTGTCGCTTCAGTGCAGCGGAACAGGAAATTCTGGTTAAACAGGTGACGGAACACCAGCACCAACTGTTTGTCACCTCAAAGTTGCCAATCAGTAGGAGAGAGGCAACAAGGCCACAAATTGTTGACAAGATTAACAGTGTGGCAGGAGTACGCAGAACATTCATCGAGTGCAAGAAACGCTGGAATGACTGCAAGTGCAGGACAAATGAAAAGATGGCCAGGAACAGGAAAGCAGCACTTCAAACTGGAGGTGGGAGTCCAGCACACCAGGATGTTCACAGCCGTCTTCCCTTAGGAGATCGTCACAGGGATTCAAGGACAAGACAGCGCAGACTACCAGGAGACAACGCACATGCAGGGTAAGTCGCATGGGGGATTAAATTGCACAAATGTTAACTGTAAGCGGGGGGGATACGGACCACAAAATCATGGAAGTTATCATATACATGGAGTGGCATGGGTACAGGGGTATGGCATGGGGGCATGGCCTGCACAAAGAGAAGATGGGGCACACTATTACACAACACCAACAACAGTCCCATGGGGGCATGCTGCCATGCCAAGGATCTGCCATGCCAAGGATGGAGCAAAGGTAAAGCCACGCCAGGGGGGAAGGGCACAACGTCAAACTGACATCCCGGCACACGTCAGCCACTATACCCCCTACAATAACTAGGGCCCAATTAACAACCTCTAGTCATACTGACAACTGGAATGCAATAGTGACAACAGTTGCCACTACCACCTCCGCTCTGTGTGCAGCTCAAGTAGCCAATGGCAGTAACATCCCCATGGATCATACACACCTAAATTAGTGGGTTGAGGATGACAACTTCAACAATCCCCTGAAACAAGACAAATGTTCCAATCCTGTCAATTGTGAATACCCATAGTTGTCACTAACATCAGCCAATGTCATCAACATTAGGAGCTACACAGCACTAAGGACACACCCATCCTGCATATGTCAGGGTCCATCCTGTGCCTGGGTCACACTGCAACATCCCAAATATCATACTGCTCAGACAACAGCATTGAGGGGGAGGACACATGTAACTGGTCACTGACATACACCTGCACAGTCAGAGGAGGAAATAGGACACTGCTACGACAATCAGGGCAATCCAATCTCCAAACATTCCCCAACATCAGCTGTACACATTACCAATGCTAACATCCATATCATGCCATAAAAATGCTATGCCTAGGATACGCTACATGTCAATTACATATAAGTGGATGTGAAAGATCAGAGACTGGGGCAGGTCCAGATTGTAAGTGTGCTGCTAGTGCCATCAGAACACCCACAGACAGTGAAAGGTCTCACCATGAGAATGGATGTAGACGGAGGCATGGGTAGGACAAGAAGGTGGCCATTTATTATTTGGCCTAAAACAACACTAAAGGAGATGATGCTGACAAGTCTAATAACTTAATACAATACATGTGACATGCAGGTGGGTCATAGGCCTGGGAGAATGCCCATCTGAAAGACTGGATCAATGAATAGGAAACAAGATCACAATTTAAATTCATCACAAGGCAGGCATGTCACATCACAAATGCCACAACAAAGACACACTAATTGTACCCTATTTCATTGCAGAGGAAGATGGATCTCCTGCAGATATGCCTGTCCAGGAATACCCTGATGACATGGATGACGAGCTGACAAACATGCCCCAGCAGACCATCCAATATGTCCTTGGAACCCTCCAGACCCCACCTTCAGTCACAAGGAGGAGCACAGAACAAGCAGCCATCGCAGAGGATCCACCCACCACCCCAATTGTAAGGCCTGCCAGCTCCAATACAGCTGAGGACTCAGACGGCACCAGCTTTGAGAGAGCTGTAGTTGCAGTACAGCCGGAGCTGGCCAATGAGGTGTTTGTGGGGATGCAAACTATGGCAGCCAACCTATAGGGGGTGCGTTCGTGCATGATGAAAACTGAAGAACAGGCAGCAGCAATGCAAGGGCGAACAACTATCCTGCAGGAAGTAGAAAAAAGGCTAAAGGAAATCAGCACAGCTGTAATACAGTTGACTCAGCACCTACAGCAGCAATCCTGTCAACGCAACCCCTCAGGGCCGACCTGGCTGCCTACCATAATGATGTGGCTGCTATTCTTAAGAATCAGCAGATCCTCCTTGCAGCAGTACTGCCCTTAAGACCTTCACAGGTAGCAGCGACCAGGATGTCTGACTCCACGTCTTCTAATACTGAGGTGTGTGTTGCCCCTTCACAACCACCACCACCAAGAACAGAGGAGGCAACACACACATCAGAAGAAGAAGACATGGAACAGAGCACCTTCACACAGAAAAGTACCCGGAAGCACTAGTCCCTGCCACATGGCCAACTATTACCAAGGTCCAGCGCTTTGTAACATGCCAGTCTTACAACAACTGTATTCAACGACTGATCTGCAAACCACTGTTAATCTTGTTATCCTGCACAGTGATTGTCTCTCACTTACTCATTGGCAAATCCTGTCCCTCTGCACTGTCTGACACATCACCCCAGCATGTCAAAAGCATTTTCGTTTACCACTTGTGTAGGATCACAATGGAAGATGTCACTATAATGGACTCACAATCATGCACAATGTACATATAGCACTACAGCACTTTTCAATAAATAGCACTTACACAACAAATTTGTCTCTGTGTAATGTGACGCATCAACTGTGCAGTAGATAACTGAAATGTGACTCCTGTCAAATTACGTAGCTTGTCAATACAACTGTCCTGAAAGTATGTAATCAGATAACTTTGCACAGTGGCCAGGATTGCATCATACTCTGCCCTTTCTGAGGGTAATATCTGATGAATTGAGAAAACATACACCATCATGCTGTGTTGGACAGGATAATGCTTCCTCAAGGTATAGCTAAGTCATGAAATAGTGGCAGCAAAATGTTGTCACCATGCAATACTAACACATATAACAGTGCCCACAAACCTAAGCAAACACTCCAAAAAATGCATGAATGAAGGTGTCTGAGTTTCCATCCAAATAAGTAATCATGCTGAACAGTGTCACAAATGATGTCTGTGAGTCATGAAGACGATACTACAAGAGTGCTTATGACCACTCACCTTATAAGGGTGTCCTTGAACATCACACTGCAGTCAGACCTAAAACAGTTCCCCCAATACCAAATCTGGAAGCACGGTTTGTGACTTTGAAAACATACTTATGGACAAAAACATGTTGGGGTCCATATTAACTGTGATTGGTGGTTGCAATGAATGGTGGAGTCTTTACAAGGTAGCTCTGGGGTAGCTGCCAATCTTACAGCTCAGTTGGGATTTGTTCGTATCATAGGACACAAATGTAATAGAACAAAATTCATGTACACTTATGCCAAGGCCCTGATCAACAAGCATTTAACGCATACTGTAAAGGGTTCACTATATATTTATTAAACGGTAATAACAGAAGAGGAAACTCGGGGAAAAGTCTTACCTACCCTAATCTACCCTAACTACTCATTACCCACAACTGTCCCTAACTAACCTAAGCTAAACTTACTTATCACATGTAACGAAACATTCGAAACATCAACCCCACACCCCACTAATGAGATGAGACACATGGAGGACAACAGATACTAACCTAAACACATACTATCCTATACAAAACAAAAATATTTTTTTTTGAATTTTTTGATTTTTTTTGTAAACACACAAGAACTCCAACATAGCCCCACACTCACCCTCCCACACACTCAAAAAAAAAAAAGATCCATTAGTAACAATTCTGGTCCTGTCCAAATCATTAATATGTTGTCGATATATCTTCCCCAAAAGAAGATATATTCGATTAAATTTGGAGGACCATTCACCCAAATATGTGTCTTCTCATATTGGCCCATATATAAGTTGGCATACGATGGTGAGAATCGTGAGCCCATGGCTACTCCTTGTGCCTGTTTGAACCTAGTTCCCTCATGGATAAATACGTTGTTTTCTAATACACTATATAACTTCTATATAAACTAATATAAAGAAAAAATAGAAATAATCAGGACCCTCCCACCCCCCCACCCACTAACACTAACTAAACTAACAGCCTATACTAACCTAACACTAAGGGGGTCATTCTGACCGCGGCGGACGGCGGTCGCCGCCCGCCACGCGGTTACCGCCGAAAGACCGCTCCGCGGTCAAAAGACCGCAGCGGTCATTCTGGCTTTCCCACTGGGCTGGCGGGCGACCGCCGAAAGTCCGCCCGCCAGCCCAGCGGGAAACACCCTTCCCACGAGGACGCCGGCTCAGAATTGAGCCGGCGGTGTGGGAAGGTGCGACGGGTGCAGTTGCACCCGTCGCAAATTTCAGTGTCTGCTAGGCAGACACTGAAATTCTTTTTGGGGCCCTCTTACGGGGGCCCCTGCAGTGCCCATGCCATTGGCCGCCAGGAACTGGATGGCGGTAGGGGGTGTCAGAATCCCCATGGCGGCGGAGCGCGCTCCGCCGCCATGGAGGATTCTCAAGGGCAGCGGAAAGTCGGCGGGACACCGCCGACTTTCCGTTTCTGGCCGCGGCTGAACCGCCGCGGTCAGAATGCCCAGCGGTGCACCGCCAGCCTGTTGGCGGTGCTACCGCCGACCTCCGCCATGGCGGTAATTACCGCCAGGGTCAGAATGACCCCCTAAGCCCCCTAAGCCCACCAAGTTTAAGAACAAGGAAAGAGGAGGGAGGGGAGAGAATCATGTCCATTTTAAAAGTCAAGAGGTTGGACCGCACACGCCTGTTCATATCGCGAACATCCCGCTGCAGGTGACTAATTTTCCATAGGACACAGTCCATGTTTCTTTCCATTGCCTGAAAAGCTGCAGGGTCAACTGTAGCAGCTGGGGCAGCCTGTGTACCAGATGAGGATGTGTGTGGGCATGTAGAGTCTATGCCTGTGGGCTGCCCTGAAGGTGTTCCACTGCTAGGGCCTGGAGCAACTGCAGACGTTGGGACAACAGTCCCAGCTGTGGGTGGTGCCACGTGGGTGGAAGTGGTGGTTGTGCTGGTGGTGGCTGTGGTGGGCAAAGTAGGGCCACCCTGTGGGAAAGCCCTCCATGCTCCGGAGGCCCGTTCATTCCGGTATCTTCGGGCCATCCGTCTGAACCCTGACTCTACCAGCAGAATATGCTGGTACCCCATTGCCCGATCTGGAACTCACGGACCTGGATGGGTGTCATGTTTGCATCTGTGAAGACAAAGGCAAACGATTTACATTAGGAACTGCATAGTGTGAAATGGCACAAGAAGTAAATCAGACAGTACATCTACTGTACTTGTAACAGCTCCTATCATCATACAGATCATTGAATGTCCCTGAGGAAGTACATGGCTGGGCAGCCTACAAAGGCCATATCACACATAGCACATCCAAACCCTACAAGGTTAACAACTGGCATTAATTTGGCATCAGAGTTCTGCCAGTTGTCAGCTAACAATCATGCTGCACATCCTCCGCTAATGCCAGGGCTACATATGTCAGTGTACGTGATGGAAATCTGAAGCCACATGATCTGCAAGTGGTAAATGGACTTGCTAGTATAGTACTCATGTGCTATACCTGAGTGTGTATACTAGGTTCCGACCAAAGATTCACTGATTTACATGTCTGTGTAACATACTGGTAGCATCAGTCCTAGGTACACTATTCACAAACCCACGCCTGTGTATGAGGGTGGGGGGGGTGGAGAAACAACTAACAATTCCAAACAACATGGACAACCAGGAGTCTATAGAAAGTTGGACATGTGTTTGCCTCTACACACACACCACAGGTAAGGTCTATCAACAAATAGGAGACAGCAAACCCTTGACCAATCCTAGCACCACACATGTCAGGAAATGAAGACCTTTGTCCACATCATATACTTCCAGTAAGGCATGACTTACAACAGACACAGAGTTGCAAAAACACCCATGATCATGATTTGCATGCACACCTAGGCCATTGCACTCAAGTTCCACATACTTGTAGCACTACATGTGGAGCTACATGCTGCTGGGAAGTTCAACCTACAGTTTAATAAGTACTTTGGTGAATAGGGAAGCAGAAGTCTGTGGGTAAGCATTTTGCAGTCCCAATTTGGGAGAATGTGGGTCTGACAGGCAGACTAAATCTGAGATGAGTTCCAGTGCGACACTTGTTGATACAAGTGTTATCCACATGACTCACCCCAGTTCTCATTGCGGGGCCTACAGGAATGACCTACAATCCCTAGATAATACAATAGGATAAGCATTGGCCAACTCAAAAATGATGAGAAAATGAAATCCCACTCATGGAACAAGACAAATGATGGGCCAGCGCTTCAACCCTTGCTATGTGTTCAACACACAGGAGTCCATCACACATCACCAGAAAACACAACACATAACAGACATATCAACACTTACTGGAGTTGTCGGGCCCTCAAATGAAGCCACCTCTCCCACAGTGTAGGGTGCCGGTCCACCTGTAAGGCATGGAAGGAAGAAATGTGCTCAAAATCTGTGCACTGACCAACAATTCCAAAGACAAAAACTATGTGTAAGATGACATAAGTAATTAAAGCCATTCAGACATGATGATACTGCATCCGATATAGCACGGCTAACATGTACGCAGCATGGGTCTCCTGTGACAATTACACACAAATCTGCACACATGCAGTGGCCCTAACTATCATGTGGTGGCAATCATGTTCCTTCATTAGTGAGCAGAAATAATAATGGAGTGTAATCGTCTCATCATGTGCATCCAAGAGAGACATCCAAAGCCTGGTTACTTGAGGACTGCATTACCAGTCAAACAGCCTATGTGGCCATGACATATTTATGACACATAGGTACAATGTACAGAGGGGCAGGGACTTTTGTAAGCCCTCATGTTTTTACAGTTTCTTCATTTGACGTGGCCCAGCTATGGTGATTTGCACCAAAGATAGAGGTATGAACCCATGTGCATACCTTTGGACTGCCATCCCTAATTGGAATGTGGCACTACAAACTCCAAATACCAGGGTAAGATGTTAGCTGAGGGCACCTTACACCTCTTCCCGATGTTTTCAAATCCAGATCTGACATGTATCCAAAATGACGAAGGACCACAATAATCCCTAGCATTCATAGAACTTCCAAAAACGCTTTCCTTACACACTCACCAGACAAACATGAGACATATGTCTGGCACACATTGCTATCTTCGATTGACATGAAGCCAGCACTCTTTTTCTGCATCATGTAGTGTTTCTAAAGTCAGTCTAGCTATTGTGTCAACAAAGGTTGCCAACATTTTAGTAAATCCATACTTCACTGGCAAATGTGACCTATATAGACATGATTGGCTTCTATTTTGTGTTGCTGTCTGACACAAAGGCGGCACCAAATTACATTAAGCAAAAGTATTCTGTAAGTTTGCAGAGCATGTGCTTCCTGACAGCTAGCAATTGTGGTCCTTCACATAGTCCATCAATGAGCCTGTATGTTTCCGCAGCATTCCACACAGTCAGCAATTTAGCCGGCAGATATTGTACAAATCATCTGATGTCACTACAGAGCTTTTAATTGTGCAGATTTACATGATTTGTACTCACCAACAGGGCCACCAATCACTATTCCCAGGTGGTCCAGCAGATCTTGCTCCCTGGTGATGAGGTCAGCTCAGCAGTGCTTCAGCTGGTGGTCATTCCTCTGCCTCCCATACACGCGCTGCAAGTGATGCAGCACCTTTCCCCACCGGATTCGTCGCACCTCAGTGTGATACCCCTTTATCACTCTGCCCTCTGCCTCGATCATCAGTGGGAGGAAATGGCACACCAGCCATATAAACCCCCCAAGCTCCTCCTCACCCATCCTGCCAAGACGTGGCCTACCCAACATCTCAGCACCGAAAAGGGGAATAGGGGATAAAGAAGAAGAAAGGAGAAAAGGGGGAAAGTAGAAGTACAAAAAATAAGTAAACTTAACAACTAAAACTATCCCCAAACTAGCACTATCCACAATAGACTCCCACAAACAACAAATACAATACAATGCCGGACAATTGTAAACAAAACACACTCAGAGAGTATACAACAGCAATATTTATTTCACAAAGTAACAAGTAATGTAGCACACAGGACACAAAAGCACAAAATCACTGGACAACACTATGAACACACCCACACAGTCTAGAAGAATCACAGACTGCAAAGTGAAAGTGAAAGTACACCCACTGTACATAATCTGTTAACAGGATATCCTATTACATCACTTCCTGCATAAAATGGCTGCCGTTTTTATCGTTATGCGTCATATTTTTTCACGCATACATAGTGAAAATTAGGCCGCATCGAAATAATTGTAAATAGTCTTTACAATTATTTGGATGCAGCCTAATTTTCACTCCTGTGCATCAAAAAATATGATGCACATACTGTATGAGTGAAAAAATATGACGCATAACGCTAAAAACGTCATAATTTCAGGGCATGAACTGGTTTGGGGCATTTTTTCAATTTTAATGTAATGTTACATTTGGGACACAACTGAGATAGGTTGATTGCACCCACTTTGGTGTTGATGGTGTATGTTCACATGTGAGACATCATATTGCAGCGGACCATGACCCGCTACTTCCTTAACAGGATTTTTACGCTTGGCTGATGCACTAGATGGCCATATGTGTGGCCTACATATATGTATTGCACAATTTGGGCATGTTTGGCATTAGGAGAGGATAGCAAGGTGACTCACATGAGTACAATACCTTAATGCCTATGGCTCAATGTGTGTGCAGTGGCTACTAATGTAGTTGTCGACCCAGTGTGTGTGCATCACAAGATGCATTTATTGCAAATATGCATGTATGAAGGTGAAATCAATGTGTCCAAACCTTAGATGCAAGCCATTGTGGAAATGAGAGAGGACATGTGCTAATCATACATGTAGCAACATCTGTTGTGTGAACTTCCAAGATTTTGGGTAACGTAGACAAAGCATGCACCAGATAGATGGCAGAACGCTTGTTCAGGTCAATGGTCCACAAGTTGCCCATCCCATGACCTAGATTTTTGGTAACTGCTTCCTAGGCACTGCTTCCTAGGCACTTGTTGGTGAACCCACAGTGAGTCAGGCACATGCATAGACGAAGTGGGTACCATGTCATTGGCCCAGACAGCCAAAGGTGAACCACAAATGTAATATGACGCCACAGTTGTGGTCATATGACGGAGCCACAACTCTCCAGTGGCAGTGGTGGACCAGCAGACGAGGCAGCACGTGTCCACATTTTTCCAGTGATCAATTGCACAGAGGTGTCTTGTTCATGTGTGTGGTCCAATGTTGATCCTGTATATTTTTTAGGGGTGTATGTTGTCACAGTTAAGTCCAGGTTTCATCATGAGTCAGTGGCAGCTATTCCTGTCCCTCCTAAGTATCCTTCGGAGATCAATGTGAGTAAAGTCGATAAGGACATGAAAACCTACATGGGGATGGTCCCACCCTGTCACAGAAGATGTGTTATGAGACTGTCAACAGGGCAACCTTGGTGTGTTGAGTGAGATAATGTCTCAGGTCTCATGTTCCGGCAGGTGTCATTACAACATTTGAACACAGGTTGGCCTCTAAAATTCCCACTGCATCTGGGAACATCATAGCCTCTGTGCTGATTATTCTCGCAGCTATTCACTGCGCTCGGCCCATCAATATGTTGTGAGCAATGTGATTCAGCGTGTGAACTGTCAGGGTCCTAACATGTGTGGACATTTCATGGACATTATCAGAGGTAGATGGTTCTGCTGGACGCACCGTACCCAATCCCTGCATACGGCCCTGGTACACTGTCACACTTTGTCGTTCATGTATAATGAGACCCAGAAAAAGGAATGGGCCATGGTTGTGGTATTCAAAGACAATTTAAAAATATGGTACAATTAAAATGCAGATGATGCTATACAATGTATTTGGGTATGCATTGATGAAGCACATGACAAAATACCCTCTGAGGAATGTGAGGTTTGTTAAAGCAAGTGTGGTACATATGTAGCCACAAGGAATCTTTCGGGTAACGCACAGACAGGTGCCAGTCAGGCTGACAGGATGCAGGGTATATCTGGATCCAGCAATTTCACAAGTTACATAATCAGTGTTCTGACTAAGACTGGTCGGAGGAAGAACAAGACAGTTGACATGGAAAACTGTGTATGTCCTGTGTTTTTGAATGTGACACATGAACCCAAGGGCTGTGTTACACGGCTTAATTACTAGCAATGCATAACTGTGTATTTGACAAAATGTCAACTTCTATGCTGTTCCAGGCATCAGAAGGGGCAGTGAATGTTCAGATGGGTGGTGTGCATGGAGGTGATCACAGGTGTGTGCTGCATCTGTTTCTCATAAGTCCTGTTTGTGAGTATTGAATTCAAATGGCCAACAGTACATTTCACATGAGAAGCAATCTACAGGTGCTAACAGGGCTTAGAAACTACAAGCCAGTGTATTAATTGACCTAACGTCCATGCAGTCAGATGTACTATGACAATGGCATAACATTGGAAAGGGTGCAGCACACAGGATAACTATTGTTAGTCTGTGTGTGTAGAGGAGGGAATATCAGGGTACACATATTAATATTCCAGGGACCTCTTCAGACAGGTGGGTTGTGACCAGGAGCATGGGCGTGTCAGGAGTTAGGAAATGGGCTGACATGTACATGGAATGTCATGTGTGCAATGCTTGTCATAGGTATGGCACTTGTGCTCTCTATGTTCTGCTTATATGGAACTCTAGTCACAGATAGTCCTTGCAAAGATCGGTGCAGTTGGACTTACTGCTGTCAAGGGTCTGGTCATACATTCCTGTTACCAATGCGATAGCACACCAACTGCCTCATGTATGAGGCTTGTTTTCTCCTTATTGAGTGATGGTGCCTTAGCTGTGTGCCATATGCTGCGATGAACCATGTTTCCAACATGTATGTGTGAAATAGGTGTGGTCCTCTGCTATTGCCCTTCAAAGGTGAAATGTACAGGATATATGTAATTTACAGTGTTTGTGTATGTGACTGTTGTATGATACGCATCACAATTGCTCTGTGATTTTCTGTGTCCTGATCGGTATATCAGCTATGCTCCATGAGGCTACACTCTTATTCTGATAGTTAGAGATAAAGGTGAGCAAAAATGATTAGCCAGACCATGATATGGTGATTATTATCGGTGTTTATTTACATTAGCTAATACAGTGGTGATAGTGATTATTTTTCAAAGAAATTGTTCACAATATGTTGGTGCCTACGCAATCCAGCAGCTTTGTTTTGTTGTTCCCCCTCATGTTGCAGGCCACCATCCTCCTCTTCCTCCTCTTCAGGCATGTGTGGCTCTGGTTCCAAGAGGGGAATGTTCCTTCTTATGCAAATGTTGTGCAGGATGGCACATGTTAGAATGATCTTACAGACCATTTCAGGGGAATATAGGAGGCTACCACCAGTGATGTCGAGGCACCTGAATCTCAACTTGAGGATGCCGAAGGTCCTCTCAGCTATGCTGTGTGTTCTCCTATGTGCGTCATTGTAGGCACGCTCTGCTGCAGTGCTTGGGTTGCCAAATGGTGTCATTATCCATGGCTGGATCCCATACCCCTGATCAGCTGAAAGAGAAAATGATTGAGATCATGTTGATGTAGCTTGCCCCATTAATATCACCTTGCATGGCAGTAGTTGTCTTGTGTTGTCTGTGACTCTTTTGTGTTATTGTGTTGCTTCATAGGCTTCTAGGATGAACCATCTGCATTGTGTTGTTTCCTTGGCTGAACAAGTGTTTGGCTGCTGACCGGTTGTCAGCAGTATGTTTTGGGATTTGCAGTACAGTGTGCACTCCCTAGCATTGTGACTTGTGATACAGGTGTCTCTGTGTCTTCACTGGGGGTGAGATGATAGTTCCATACACAGATTAATTTTGACAGTGTTGTTAACACATTCACATCTATGTACCCTGGACATCCCATACCTTAAGACTTATGCAATGGATTAATTTAAACATAATTGAGACGCTTACATTTTGCAAGTTGACAACTAGGCAAACCACTCCAAACGTTGTGATCATTGACGTCTTAACATTGGACTGTACACTAATTTCAGATGTGTAACAGGTTCAATGCAGAACTATGAAACATGGCTAGCGATGTCACGACCTCAGTGTGTTCCTGTTGACATGTTGCTGTTGTGGTGCATGTGTTGTGTGTCATAGAGGGTTGCTGTGCAGTGTGTATATAAGTAGGTTTCTGTACTTACCACCAAATAGTCAATTGCCATACCGTCCATCCTGGAAGTGTTGATTCATGGTAGAGTGACGGAAGATGAATGAGTCATGGACACTCCCAGGATATTTTGCCACGATGTTGGTGATCAATCCTTGGTGATCGACAATGGCCTGCACATTGATGGAATGTGTGTGCTTCCTGTTGTGGTAGAGGTGTTCAGTTGCAGCAGGTGGCACAAGGTGTACATGTGTGCAGTCGATTGCACCAAGAACATGTGGGAAGCCACTAATAAGGTAAAACCCCTGTTTTCTTTCCTGCTGATTCTGCAGTGTGTTAGGAAAGCAGATGTGGCGGGATGTGAGTCCAACAATGGCATCCAGTACTTTGGGCAAAAAGGCAGAGAATTATGGCTGTGATATTCCGGCAACCAGGTCACCAGTTGTTTGAAAAGAGACACGCCAGCATGTGAAGTACAGCTAGCAGCTTTGTTTCTGTTGGGATGGTGCCGGGTGTCAGCAAGGTGGGTGCCAACTGTGGCTCAATGTTTCGCAGCAGCTGCTGAATGGCCTGCCAGTTCAACCTGTACCTCTGGATGATGTCATGTTCCCTGAGGCCATGAAGGGTTGTTCTGGTGTGGAATATCCTCTCCTGCCTTTTACGCTGCTTTTGGGGTCCTTGCTGGTGTTGTGGTAGCTGCTGTTGTTGTTGCTGCACTCTGCGTCTGTGTGCACGCTGGATGAGAAGCACCTCCATGTCTCCCTTTTGCTTCTCTGCTGCTGTACTGTTGCTTCTGTGTGTTCTGATTAAATACAGGTGTGTTTGCCCCATTTTAACGCCTGCCCTGACCCAGGTGTTAATTTTTTATGCAAATCAGGCTGTGCGTCATTTTCCGGCTCCGCCTCCCTGCTGTGTGGCATTTTTGCCCGAAAGCATAAATATGGCGCACGGTCATTTAAGTCATTTTTTGGACGGGAACGCCTACCTTGCATATGATTAACGCAAGGCGGGTCGCCGCATTCCAAAACATTATGCACAGGGCGGGATTTTGATGTCCGCGGGCATCAAAGTTTAAATATGAGGCAAGGTTTGCGCTGAATGTGCGTCAACATTTTTGACACATATTCGGCACAGACAGAGTATAAATATGACCCCCAAGGTTCCCACCACCACAACCCCAACAGTGTCCACTAGTGCCCCTAGTAATAGCAGTGGTGGTGGGAAGAACAGTACAAATATCAAGTCAAAGGGTGCAGCTGGGCTCACCATTGGCAATGTAGTGGGGTTGGTGTAGTTAGGGAGACCACAGAGGCTGTTTTAGTCTCTGAGGGTGGTACTGATTTTTCCACCTTGGTTCCTTGCCCCCTTATATGGGTAAGTACAAGCAACTACCCTAATAAATGGTGTTTAGGTTAAGGGATACAGGGACACAGGAGCCAGAGTCACAATGGTGATAGAGAAACTGGTTTCCCCTGAACAACACCTACTTGGTCAGCAATACCAAGTGCCTGATGCTCATAACAACACTCTTAGCCACCCCATGGCTGTTGTTAATCTCAACTGATGGGGGGAGTTTACTGGTCCAAAGAAAGTTGTGGTAGCCACTGATTTACCTATAGACTGCTTACTAGGAAATTATTTGGACACATCAGCTTGGGCTGAAGTGGAGTTGGAGGCTCATGCAACAATGCTGGGCATTCCAGGGCATATCTTTGCTCTCACAAGGGCTCAGGCCCAGAAGCAAGGAGGACAGGGAAACTTGGATCCTGGAAAAATGGACTAAGTGCTCTCAAAAGCTAGGGGTAAAAAGGGTAAATCCTTGCCCACTGTCCCTCCCTCTACAGAAGATTCCCCTTTTGAGGAAGAGGAATCCTCTCCCTGTGCAGATGAGCTGGCAGAAGGCACTGCTGAGCTTTTGGGTGTAGGAGCCCGGCCAGGGAAGAGCTGAGTGTGGCCCAGCAACCTGTCCCACACTAGAGGGTTTAAGACAGCAAGCTGTCAAACAGCAAAATGAGGATGTCACTGATACCCACAAAGTCTATTGGGAAGATAACCTTCTCTATACTGAGTCAAGGGACCCTACACCTGGACTGGAGCTGCCAGGAGATTGGTCATCCCTTTGCAATATGGGGAGTTTCTTCTGACTTTGGCTCATGACATTCCTTTGGCTGGGCATTTGGGCCAAAGTAAAACATGGAATAGACTTGTTCCATTGTTTCACTGGCCTCATATGTCAGAGGACACCAAGGAGTTCTGTCGCTCCTGTGTGACCTGCAAGCCAGTGGCAAGACTGGTGGCAAACCTAAGGCCCCCTTAATTCCACTTCCAGTGGTTGGGGTGCCCTTTGATAAGGTAGGGGTTGACATTGTTGGCCCCCTTGACCCTCCAACAGCTTCAGGAAACAGATCTATCCTAGTAGTAGTGGACCATGACACTAGGTATCCCGAAGCTATACCCTTAAGGACCACTACAGCTCCTACAGTGCCAAAAGCCCGCCTGGGAATCTTTTCAGAGTGGGTTTCCATAAGGAAGTGGTGTCAGACAGAGGTAGTAACTTCATGTCTGCATATCTCAAGGCAATGTGGAAGGAGTGTGGTGTTACATACAAGTTCACCACTCCTTATCACCCACAGACAAATGAATTGGTTGAGAGGTTTAATAAGACTCCCAAAGGCATGATCATGGGACTCCCTGAAAAACTCACGAGGAGATGGGATGTCCTGTTGCCATGTCTCCTTTTTGCTTATTGGGAGGTACCCCAGAAAGGAGTGGGCTTCAGCCCCTTTGAACTCCTCTTTGGACACCCTGTAAGAGGTCCCCTTGCTGTTGTGAAGGAAGGATGGGAGCAACCTTTAAAAGCTCCCAAACAAGACTTTGTGGACTTTGTGCTTGGCCTCAGATCAAGGAAGGCTGAGTACATGAAAAAGTCCAGTAAAAAACTTCAGGCCAGCCAAGAGCTCCAAAAGCAATGGCATGACCAGAAGGCTGTCCAGAATCAGTACCACCCAGGACAATAGGTGTTAGTATTGGAGACTGTGGCACCAAGAGCACTCCAGGACAAATGGAGTAGACCCCATCTCCCTGTGTAGAAGAAAGGTGAGGTCACCTATTTCGTGGACCTGGGCACTGCCAGAAGCCCCCTTAGGGTGCTTCATGTCAATCGCCTTAAACCTTACTATGACAGGGCTGACTTAACCCTGCTCATGGCCACAGATTAAGGGCAGGAAGAAGAGAGTGATCCTCTCCCCTACCTCTTCTCCACCACTGAAGCTGATGGCTTAGTGGAGGGAGTTATATTGGCAGATTGCCTTACTGCTGAGCAGAAGGACAGCTGCATAAATCTCCTTGATCAGTTCTCTGACCTCTTCTCACTAATTCCAGGTACAACTACCTGGTGTGAGCACACAATTGACACTGGAGAGAGTTTACCTGCCAAAAGTAAAATTCATAGAAAGCCTGACCATGTCAGAGACTGTATCAAACAAGAGGTACAGAAAATGTTGGATCTTGGAGTGATCAAACCCTGTGAAAGTCCCTGGGCCAGCTCAGTGGTGCTTGTCCCCAAACCTCATAGTAAAGATGACTATAGGGGTCTCAATCAAGTAACAAAAACTGATGCTCACCCTATACCCAGGGCAGATGAGCTGATAGATACACTGGCTTTTGCCAAGTATCTAAGGGCTTTTGATTTAACTGCAGGGTATTGGCAGATTAAGGCCCGTATTTATATTTTTTTACCGCCAAATTTGCGCCGCTTTTTGACACAAAAGCGGCTCAAATTTACAAAATACAATTGTATTGTGCAAGTTTGCACCGCTTTTGCATAAAAAAATGACACAAATGCGGTGCTAAAAAAGTGTAAATATGGGCCTAAATTATCAGAAGATGCTAAACCAAAAACAACATTTTCAACCATTGGAGGGTACTATCAGTTCACAGTTATGCCCTTTGGATTAAAAAATGCACCTACCACTTTTCAGAGGTTGGTGAATGTAGTCCTCCAAGGATTGAAATCCTTTAGTGCAGCATATCTAGACGATATTGATGTCTTTAGCTCCACCTGGGATGATCACTTGGTCCACCTGTGGAAAGTTCTGGAGGCCCTGCAAAAGGCAGTCCTCTCTATCAAGGACTCAAACTGCCATATAGGGCAGGGGAAAGTAGTTTATCTGGGCTACCTGGTAGGTGGGGAACCGCTTGCACCATTGCAGGGGAAGATCCAAACCATTATGGAATAGGCTCCCCCTACAACTCAAACCCAAGTGAGAGCCTTCCTAAGCCTCACTGGGTACTACAGGAGGTTCATCAAGAATTATGGCACTATAGCTGCCCCTCTTAATGACCTCACATCAAAGAAGATGCCTAAAAAGGTATTATGGACATCTAGCTGTCAAAAGGCTTTTGATGAGCTCAAACAGGCCATGTGCTCTGCACCTGTCCTAAAAAGCCCTTGTTACTCAAAACAAATCATAGTTCAAACTGATGCTTCTAAATTAGGGGTTGGGCAGTTCTATCACAGCTAAACACTGAGGGCCAGGATCAAACTGTTGCTCTTATCAGCAGGAGGTTGGCCCCTAGAGAAAAGCATTGGTCTGCCATAGAGAGGGAGGCCTTTGCTGTGGTCTAGGCCTTGAAAAAGTTGAGACCATACCTCTTTGGTACTCACTTTATTGTTCAAACAGACCACAAACCTCTATTATGGCTTAAACAAATGAAGGGTGAAAACCCTAAATTGTTGAGGTGTTCCATCTCCCTACAGGGAATGGACTATACAGTGGAACATAGACCTGGGAGTACCCACTCTAATGCAGATGGGCTCTCCAGATATTTCCACTTAGACAATGAAGACTCATCTGTGCAAGGTTAGCCTTATTGTCCCTCGATTGGGGGGGGGGGTTATGTAGGTAAGTACGATCTTTCTTGGCATGCTACCCCCAATTTTACATGTATGTGAGCATGTTTTTTCTGGTCTCACTGGGACCCTGCTAGCCAGGACCCCAGTGCTCATATTTTGTGGCCTGAATGTGTATACCTGTGTAGTGCCTAACTGTGTCCCAGAGGCTCTGCTATTCAGAACCTCAGTTCTAATGCTCTCACTGCCTTTAAAATTGTCACTATAGGCTATGACCTCTTTTACCAATTTCAATTGGCATACTGGAACACCCTTATAATTCCCTATTATATGGTACCTAGGTACCTATGGTATTGGGGTTCCAAGAGATCCCTGTGGGTTGCAGCATTTCTTTTGCCACCCATAGGGAGCTCACACAAACCTTTACACAGGACTGCCATTGCAGCCTGAATGAAATAATGCACACGTTATTTCACAGACATTTTCACTGCACTTAAGTAACTTATAAGTCACCTATATGTCTAACCTTCACTTGCTGAAGGTTGGGTGCAAAGTTACAAAGTGTGAGGGCACCCTTGCATTAGCAAAGGTTCCCCCACAGAGTTCAGGGCCATTTCCCCAGACTTTGTGAGTGAGGGACACCATTACACGCATGCACTACATATAGGTCAAAACTTATATGTAGCTTCACAATGGGAACTCCGAATATGGCCATGTCACATGTTTAAGATCATGGAATTGTCCCCCATTCCAAATCTGGTATTGGGGAGTCAATTCCATGCATCCTGGGGGCTCCATAATGGACCACCAGTACTGCCAAACCAGCTCTCTGGGGTTTTCTTTGCAGCTGCAGCTGCTGCCAACCCACAGACAGGGTTCTGCCCTCCTGGGGTCTAGACAGCCCAGTCCCAGGAAGGCAGAACAAAGAATTTCCTCTGAGAGAGGGTTTTACACCCTCTCCCTTTGGAAATAGGTGTTAAAGGCTGGGGAGGGGTAGCTTCTCCCAGCCTCTGGAAATGCTTTGAAGGGCACAGATGGTGGCCTTTTTGCATAAGCCAGTCTACACCGGTTTAGGGAACCCCCAGTCCCTGTTCTGGCATGAAACTGGAAAAAGGAAAGGAGAGTGACCACTCCCCTGTCCATCACCACCCCAGGGGTGGTGCCCAGAGCTCCTCCAGTGTCCCAGACCTCTGCCATCTTGTTTCCAGAGGTGTGAGGGCACTCTAGAGGCCTCTGAGTGGCCAGTGCAGCAGGTGGCGTCAGAGACCCCTCCTGATAGGTGCTTACCTGACTAGGTGGCCAATCCTCCTCTGAGGGCTATTTTAGGGTCTCTCCAGTGGGTTTTTCCTCAGATAACGACTTGCAAGTATCCAGCAGGACTCCTCTGCACTTCTCTCTTTGACTTCTGCCAAGGGTCGACGGCTGACTGCTCCAGGACGCCTCCAAAACTGCCGGCTTTCTCGACTGTTTCCTGGTGGTGCATGCTCTGGGGACTGCCTGCCTTCACACTGCACTGGAAGCCACGAAGAAATCTCCAGTGGGTCGATGGAATCTTCCCCCTGCTCAAGCAGGCACAAACTTCAGCATCACCGGTACTCTGGATCCCCTCTCATCCTGACGAGCGTGGTCCCAGGAACTCAGGTTTGTGGACCCAAGTGACCAAGACTAGCCAGTAGTCCAACTGTCCAAATTTGGAGGAGGAAAGTCCTTGCCTCCCCTCTCCAGACAGTAATCCTGTGCACCGCATGATCTGCAGCTACAAGGGCTTCTGTACATATTTCCAAGAAATCCTGCATTCACAGCTGATCCTAGGTCCCCAGCACTCCGTCCTGTGATGCTCAGCTACCTGAGTTGATCTTGGGTGTCGTGGGACCTCCCTTTGCTGTGTTGAGACGACTGCTGTGTTCAGTCTTCTTGAACCCATGTTCAAGGACTTCTGCGGGTGCTTCCTTCTTGTGCATGGGCTCTCTAAGTTGCTGAGGGCCCCTTCTGTCACCTCTCCCAAGTGGCGACATCCTGGTCTTTCCTGGGCCCGGGCAGCACCATTTTTCTTCAATCTTGACTCTTGCAGTTACCAAGGCTTGTTTGAAGTATTTTGCTAAGGAAACAACTCTGCATCCTCCAGCGCGCCGTGGGACATCTTCTGCAGAAAGAAGAACTTCCTTCCTCCTTTCGTTGTTGCAAAACCTGCAGCTTTTTCCAACCGGAGGCAGCTATTTTGCACCTTCATCCGGGGTTTATTTGGCTCCTGCTCCCCTGGATACTTTTGCGACTCTTGGACTTCCTCTGCAGGTCTTCAGGTCCAGGAATCCATCTTCAGTGATTTGCAGTCTGTTGTGGTCCTTGCAAAATACTTTATCACGACTTTAGTGTGTTTCTGGGGAAATATTAGTACTTTACTCCTACTTTCCAGGGTCTTGGGGTGGGATATCTTTGACACCCTTAGTGTTTTCTTACACTCACAGCGACCCTCTACACACTACACTAGCCTAGGGGTCCATTCATGGTTCGCATTCCACTTTCTTAGTATATGGTTTGTGTTGCCCCTAGGCCTATTGTATCATATTTTATTCTACAGTGTTTGCACTACTTTCTGACTGTTTTACTTACCTGATTTGGTTTGTTGTGTATATTTTGTGTACGTTACTTACCTCCTAAGGGACCATATTCTCTGAGATATTTTTTGCACATTGTCACTAAAATAAAGTACCTTTATTTTTAGTAACTATGAATATTGTCTTTCTTATGATATAGTACCTATATTGTGTAAGTGGTGTCGCATGAGCTTTGCATGTCTCCTAGTTCAGCCTTGGCTGCACTGCTATAGCTACCTTTATCAGCCTAAGCTGCTAGAACCCTACTACACTCTACTAATAAGGGATAAGTTGACCTGGCACAAGGTGTAATTACCACTGGTACCCACTATAAGCCAAGCCAGCCTCCTACAATATGTGTCAATGTATTGAGAAATATTGTATTTTGTTAGGAGTGATGTGCCACTATTTAAAATGTGTTTTAGTCTACAATATGTAGTGTAAGTCACATTTTAAATGCATTGTAAAAAAGTACAAATGTGTATAAAAGTATTCCACAATGTGCTTTCTCATTGACACTGTAAGGAAAGTTTAACAAGACATATATAAAGAAATTTAAAAAGTGAAATTTGTGAATGTGTAACTTTTTGCTGACAAGGTTCTGCATTTACAATGTTTATTTTCGCAAACTGGTTAAGAATCCTTTGCAGATGCTTGCATCAAGGATGGGTTTGTAAATGTGAGATTGACAGGTGTGGTGATTAATAGTGTCGCAGCACTGTCATAGTGAAACCATTTATTTTTACCAACACTGAAAGAAAGAAGAAATGCTGTGTTAACCATTCATTTTAGTGTTTTTGGTTTACTGAAGTGAAATATCCTACAG
The DNA here is from genome assembly GCF_031143425.1 of Pleurodeles waltl. Lineage (NCBI taxonomy): Eukaryota > Metazoa > Chordata > Amphibia > Caudata > Salamandridae > Pleurodeles > Pleurodeles waltl. The sequence continues at coordinate 2,047,160 of NW_027150395.1, forward strand.
ATTAAATCAGCACTAGGAAGTACAGGAAATAATTTTCAGTTAAGGCCATTTTCTGTGAAATGTGTTTTGAAGCAACTGGTGAACTGGTAAACATTAAACATAATATATTACCTACTGGTGGTTGCCAGTAGGCAGTTATAGTTAGGACCCATTTTCCATAGGAAAAGCATTTTTTGTTTTGCCAATAACTTTTGCGCTGTTTGATGAATATTCCCAAAATGTTCAAAACTATTATATCACTCACTTCAGCTGCCATTTTAAAAGTTTTGGGGTGATTTGTAAAGCAGAGGCAGAGAAAAAGGAGTTCCCAAAACGTTTGTTCCCATGCAATTGCTATAGGGATTTGTTGACAAGACTATAGCCTGAACTGCAGGATGGAATTACACCAAATTTGACAAAAAGCTAGTTCTTGGTCCAGAAAGTGCCCTTCTTTTATTTGGCATAAATCAGTTCAGTAGTTTTGGAGATATTTAAAGTGAATAAATATAGATATTTAGGGATGCAGATCCTCCACAGACCCAGCAGTGCCTGTGCTGATATCTGATTGGATTTCAACCAGGAAGCGTTGGCAGCCCTTTTGGGACTCAGAATCAGTTGAGTCCCAAAAAAATTACAAAACAGAAAGAAAAGAGGGCAGGTTACGAATACCCTGACCTCCTAGGCCTGGTGCTGGGGTCCCCCAGGGACCCAGCCTTGGCAAAAAATATTTTTTTAAATCTTTTTCCAGCAACATTTGTGAAGGATTCATGAATATCTACCAATTTTTTTAAAAAACCATTGAAGTACTGGGTGTCCGTTTTGATGGGGTGGGGGCAGTTTTGACCTTTGACATTCGGAGGCTGTCAGTAGCTGTGCTCATCTTAGTGTGGTTTTGCCTCACTGTGTGCACCAGGCAGGTTGTACCTAGGCCTGCGGCAACAGAGTTGCTTCTAATGCCAAGCAAATGCAGAAATTCCCCAGTAAAACATTAAACAACAAAACCTCCTGTACTGTCTTCAGATATTCAGGACGTAATGTGGTCAATTTGTTCCAGGCACACATACTACATTTTGTAAAGTAAAATTGGATTTATATAAGGGCTTCCCCCAGAGGTTTATAGTTTTGAAGCACTAGAAACAGAAGGTGCTATTACTATCCCCATCTAAATTGTGCCCCTTTTAGTATCCTCTGGGAGCGTAAAAGGCGATATGGGCACAATTGAATTTTAAATCCGACCAGTACATAGATCTATCTTTATTTTCAGGGAAAACATTGAAAAAGGTCTTTTTATTTCCAGTGGACAATCAAGCTGCAGTAACATCCATCTCTTCTCCCCTCTTAGAACAAAAATGTTTGCAAGTAATTATTGTAACAGTGGAGGGTGACTTGACTATAGAATGTTATTTGAAATTCTGGCAGATCGGTGGCTTTAATGCTTCTAAGGCAGGGTCAGTTTTACATTAAGCTGCCTTATGTGTGACTGTTTCTGCTCCAAATCTACCAGTCTATCACTATTGCTGCCCCAGCTCTATCGAAGTGCCAGGAAACTTTTGTTTCCGACTAAAGGTCTGTTGGCCCATCAGACTAGGGAGTGAAGGGTTTTCTATTTGAGTGTGCTAAGGGCCATCTTACCTGGGGGACAGTCAGCCTCTTCTCCAGGGAGTTCTGGATCACCAGGTCAATCATGGTCAGGTAGTATTAGGGGGGCTTGGCATGGCACCGGGAGTTCTTCTTCCGCTTGGCTCACCCTTGTGGACATCTTCTCTTGGGTACACGTCTCCCTTTACCTTTTTGGGCCCAGAACCTCCTTCTTGAACAGGACTATATTTCTTTCTATGCTGCTGGGAGGAGAGCCCAGTGGAGGTACCGCACCTAGACGTGACGAGGACTGGCCTGTGGAAGTGGCAGAAGCTCAGCTCCAAGAGGGTCCTGTGACCTCAGTGGTGGCCACTGCTTCTCCTGGGTGAACCTGGTAGACGGGCTTCAAGACTGCGCCCTGGGAGGACTAGGTAGGCCTGTCGATCGAGTGGTAGGTGGGCTCCAGAAAAGAGCCCAGGAGTACAGGCTTTCAGAAATAGACACCAGGCTGCCCGAGGAGGCATCTGGTCACTTAGCCCTGGGTAGACCTGCCTCTGAAGTTGAACTCAGAGCTCCCAGCACGGGAGACCCAGGGATGCGTTCTACTGACGTTGACCTCCAAGGCACTTTGCCATGCTGATCTAACTGGAACAGGACAAATGGAAGGACAAACTGCTGGTACCAGAGCATAGGGGTCTAGTGGAGGAGGGGACAGACAGAGAACATAAATTAGCAGTTTTGGGTTAATCTCACTCATTTAGGGGGAGAGGGGAGGACAGCTGATTGCTAGGAGAGGAACTGATCTGATGACGTGAGAATGGGGTGGTAAGGATGGGTGGGGCTCATGGCTGGGCTGACTGAGTGAAGGTTAGAGCTAAGGAAAGGGAGCAGTGGCATAAAGAAAATTGAGGGTACCCCCTGAAAAGTACTTTGATGGGGCCCCCTCTCCCTGGACCCAATCAGGGGCTCTGAAGCCCTCCCGCACCATGGGGGCTGTGAGTGCCTTTGTTACACCAATGAAAGGGGGTGTAGCCAGAGCCCCCATTAAGTGAAAACTTAACTGCCCCGATGAGTGACAAAGGGGTCTTGATAACTGCCAGACCACCAGATCTCGATGAGTGCCCTTTCATTGGAGAAGGGTAGGGTGCTCTGAGCAGAGAGCAGGTAACCCCCCCATCCCATGGATCTCTAATCAAAGGGCAAACAGGCCTTCCATTCAGTAAACTCATTACCCAACCCTCACTTACACATTGTAGCAGTGCCACCCACTGCAGGGCCTGAGTGAATTCCTCTATTCATTTCTTCATTTTTTTAATTGATTTATCCATTGATTCAAATCGTGGATTCTTTAACACACTTCCTCATTCATTTTCATAGTTTGAATCTCATGTGTTCATTTCCATTTTTATATTTATTCTCTCATGCTCTTCATTTGTTTGTTTGCTTTTTACTTTCTTTCCCTCTTTTTGTTTATCGATCCATTTGTTTGTATGTTAATTCGTACATCATCCATAACTTGTCATTCACTCATTCATCCATTTGCTGGTTAATGCCTTCAGTTGTGCGTTCGGGTGTTCTTTATTTAGACTCGCCCCCTATTCTCTTCATATTGCTTGCTCATCTAGTGAATCTTTCACAAACTATTATTCTCACATAGCTCTTACTCAAATAGTCTGGTATGCAGTCAATCTATATATTTATTCTGTAGCTGAGACTGTTCCATCAAATTTCTGCTTCATTCACACATCCATTCATCCATTCACTCATTTGTATATATTGTCCGTATAACTCTTTATTTATGAGTTGTTAGGCTGGCCCTCCCTTCCACGCACTGCTTGTCTGCCCTTTTATTCATCGATTCATCCACCAGGCATCTGTCCATCCAGTGCAACTGCCTTTCACTGCCAGTCAAGGCTTTATGTAGTTATTGTTGTTTGTAAACATTTACCGGCCTCCTCCTGCGCTCTGGAGGGTCCAGCTCCCCCTTGTGAGTGCAGTGAGTGCACTTCAAGCCCGACTTTCACCCACCGAAGTAAGGTGATTGAAGTCTGTGGAGAATAAGGTAGCCCCGATGCCCCACAGTGGAACATTTACAGATCTCTAAATACTAACCATGTGGCAGAGAAGGGGTCCCATACACCAGGGGTTGCCATAGCCCTACCCAGACAGAGTGGGGGTGCAGACTCCGGCTACTAAAAGAGAGTGAACACAAAACCATGTATAAAAGATAAAAGAGCCCCCTGAGGCCTGGCGAGAGAAAACGAAATTGCAGCTTATTAAAGCTGAGCCTTAAAGACCCTGTAGCTGGGAGAAGGAGCAGGATGTGGTGAGATCTGAGCAGTGGCAGCTCTTCCATGAGGGCGGAGGAGCATCACTGTCCGCCAGCAGCGGCAGCTGCAAACCTTTTACCAAAAAACAATCATAAACTGTGTGTATTGTCGTTTTATGGCAAAAGGGGTGGGGCCACAGGCTGTGAAGACCACTGAGCGGGAGTCCATATGTATATTTGGCCGGCCGTCTCGGGGCAACCAATCACACATGCGCAGTAGGCTGCCTGCAGCCAGAAGAGGAGCAAATGGAGTGAAGCGGTGCAGCAATGGAGGTAAGTGTTATTTTTTTATTTTAATTTTTATTTCCCCCACCCAATACCCCCACGCATGCAGCCCCACCCCTTCTGCTTGCCGCAAGCTGCAACTGGATATGAGCAGATTAAATACCAGAGTGGGTGGTTGTACAGAAATAACAGACTCTGTAGCACACTCCACAAGCCAATGCGTCACCGACACTCGAACAAACAGGCAAAGGGAACTTACTTTTGCAACCTTGCAAAGATGAGCGATCAAGTCAGCCCTTCCATGATCTGTATTGCCCACTCACCTGCCTTTTACGAGATGGCCTAAAGTTGGTATATGAAAGGCTGAGTCAGCCCTACCAAGATTTGGATCTGTATTGTCCCTCACCTGCCTTATGTGATGTCTTAAAGTTGGTAGATGAAAGGCCAAGTCAGCCCTGCCATGCTTTGGATCTGTAGTGCCCTCTCATGCGCGTCCCTGATATGCACAGTTTTTTCATGAAAAAACTGACTGCAAATATTACATTGACATTAACAATTATTTTATCAAGATGTCAAGAGTGCTGTTATTTGTGGGATAATTAGCAGGGCATGGTGAGGGCGCAAGTTATAGTTACCTTAGGGCTTGAGTTATAGTTACTTGGGATAACTATAACAGGTGAATTTCTATCGTTTTTCTACGTTTAAAATGTGAGCCTAACTATAACGTCCCCTTAACTTTAGTTTTTTTACGTGAATTTCTATGTTTAAAAAAAATTCTATTTCCTAACTATAACATCACTGTTACCTTTGTTTTTTCAGTGAATTACATTTTTTTTTCAAAGTAAAGTAATTTTAAATACCATAATTTAATTCAACCACCCCTACACATGGCTGTGTGCAGCGGTAGTTGGCTGAAGGACACTGACTCCTGCGGGAGCCGGCATTGATCCCGCAAGCAGGGAACTGCTTGAAATAGTAGTTTAGTGCTTGGGGTGGCAATGTTTTCATCTGTTACCCTGCATGCAAGGAAAGAGATGAAAACTCCCGCTTGCAGAAAGCAGAGTAATTGTTTACTTTTGCTTGGTGGGAGCTGTCAGGTCCCACCAAGCAAAAGCAAACAGCTACCTCCCAAGGGTGGGCACCAAGGGAGATAGAAGGAGCCAGCCCTGGGGGATTGTTCGGCTCCCCTCCATTGTAGAACATAGTCCAGGGGAGATGGTGGTTCACTTACATTAATTTATTTCATTAAATCGGAGGTGGCAGTCCTTTGGGGCTGCGGGGGGCCACACTTTAAATTCAATAAATTGTCTTGGGGAGGTGTTGTCCCCGGGAGTGCAAAGGGGCCGCATGGGCCCCCTGCATTAATAGAACATGTTTTTGCCATGGAGAGGTGGCCATCACCGGATCTGCGGGGAGGGGTTATGCCGGCCCCTGCAGGAGGCTGGCATGGTTTATAGTGGGTACTTAAGGTACTTACACCTTACACCGTATACCAGATCCAGTTATCCCTTATTCGTGAAATGTAGTTGGTGTCTAGAAACCAGGCTCTCTAGGGGTAGTGTGGATGAGCAGCCAAGGCCTAACTAGAAGACATGTAAAGCTCATGCAATGCCACTGCAGTCACACAGTACTCACACACATGAAAGAAAATACTGAGGGGCATATTTATACTCTGTTTGTGCCGAATGTGTGTAAAAAGGTTTTACGCACATTCAGCGCAAACCGTGCCCCATATTTAAACTCTGATGTCTGACCCCGCGGACGTCAAAATTCCAGCGTGTGCGTCATTTTTTGGAGGCGGGAAACTGCCTTGCATTAATGATATGCAAGGTAGGCGTTCACGCCCCAAAAATTACTTTAAGGCCTGTGCCGTTTTTTTACGCCTGGGTCAGGGCAGGCATTAAGGGACCTAGGGGCTCTGAAGGAGTCCAGAGGTGCCCTCCCCTGCCCCCAGGGACCCCCCCTGCTACCCGCATCCACGCCTGGAGGACACCCATGGATGGGGGTACCCATCCCAGGTAAGTGCAGGTAAGTTAAGGTAAGTATATTTTTCTATTTTTTTAAAGTGGCATGGGGGGCCTAATTTGGGCCCCCCTACATGCCACTGTGCCCAATGTCCATGCCCAGGGGACAGAAGTCCCCTGGGCATGGCCATTGGGCAAGGGGGCATGACTTCTGTCTTTGCTAAGACAGGAGTCATTTCAAAGGGGGTTGTGCGTCAAAAAATGGCACAGGTCAGGTTTGAGGCATGATTTTTGCCTCAGACCTGACTTCCACCATTTTTTTACGCACAACCCCCATTTTCCCCTACGCCAGCCTGGTGTGAGTCTTTTTTTTTTTACTCAGACCAGTCCGCAGCGTCGGCTAACGTCATTCCTTAAATAAGGCGCCCGCATGGCGCGTAGGAATGCCGTTAGCCGGCGGTAACATTTTTGACTCACAAATGCGTCTGCGCAGTTGTGCGTCAAAAAGTATAAATATGGCCCTCAGTGTTACAAAAGTAAAGGTACTTTATTTTAGTGACACAAATGCCAAAAATACCATAGAGACTTTACTCCCTTGGGAGGTATTAAAGAAATTATATACACTTGTATGCAGAAATACCTGTAAAAACAGTTAGAAAACAGTGCAAATAGTGAAAATCACAATAGTTAGAAATGGGCCTGGGGGAACACAAACCATATAATAAGAAAGTGGAATATGAAAGCCGGTTTTCCACCTAGGAAAGTGTAGTGTGTAGAGGGGTACTCAGAGTATTAGAAAACACCAAAGGTAAGTAATAGAAACCACCCCAGAGCCCAGTAAAGCAGGAATAAACTACAATAATTTTCCAAGAACACGAGAAAGAAGATATTGCAAGAACCAGAAGAGACTACAAGACACCAGTGATGGATTCCTGGACCTGAAGACCTGTTGAAGAAGGGGACCAAGCCCAAGAAGCACTGAAGTGTCCAGGGAGAACAGGAGCCCCTGTTAACCCGGATGAAGGTGCAAAAGAAGAACCACCGGTGATGAAAAACAGTCAGTACTGCACCCAAGAAGATGGATGCAGGTTCCTGGTTGGTGCAGATGATGTCCCACACAGGATGGATGATTGCAGTCTTATATGCATCGCTGGATTCCGCCAACAAGCCTTGGCAAACACAAAGCTCATAGTTAGCAGAAAATGGCACTGCCCGGGGCCAGGAGGAACCTGGTGGACTCTACCCAGGACAGGGAGACAGAGGGGGCTCTCAGCAACTCAAAGAGCCCTCAGAAGACCAAGCAGTGCACACAGGAGTACCATAGCATGGGGACAAAGAATGTGCAAAAAGAGGCCCATGTAGGACTACACAAAGGGACCCCACGCCACCAGAGAACCACGCAGGAGGCTGTGCGTCACAGGAAGGAGTGCTGAGTTGCACGGTGCATGAAGAAGTTTGTGGAAAGATGCCAACAAGCCTTAGCAACCGCAAAACACACAGAACATGGTGATACTGCCTTGCGTAGGGAGTCAAGCTCTTACCTCAACCAAAGTTGGATAGTTGGACGTCAGGACTGTCTGGACCACTTCAGTCCACCACTGTGATGCTGGATACAGGAGTGGACCCAAGCCACCAGTCGTTGCTGCAGTGGGGTGCCTGCTGAAGTAGGAAGTGACTCCTTTACTTCAAGGGAGATTCCTTCGTTCTTCTGGTGCAAGCTGAAGACTGGCTGTCTTCCGAGGATGCACGACCGTTGCAGTTGCTGGCAGGAGCTGAGGATACAATGTTGCAGAAGTTGTATTTTCTTCTTTGTTGCAGTTTATAGAGTTCCTAGAGGATTCAGCTGTAGTTCCGTCAGTAGAAGATGAGCTAAAGGATGCAGAGGATTCCTACTGGAGTCTTGCAGTCAGAATCTGAATAACCACCCAAGAGAAAGACCCTAAATAGCCCTGAAAGGGGGATTGGTCAGCTACACAGGTAAGCACCTATCAGGGGAGGGCTCTGATGTCACTGCTGGCACTGGACACTCAGATGCTCCCAGAGTCCCTTGCCACCTTGGAATCCAAGATGGCAAAACACAGGGATCCTCTGGAGAAGCTCCGAGCACCACCCCTGTGGTGGTGATGGACAGGTGAGTAGCCACTCCCCATTCCTTTGTCCAGTTTTGCACCAGAGCAGGGACTCGGGGTCCCTGAACTGGTGTAGACTGGATTATGCAAGGAGGGCAGCATCTGTGCCCTTCAGAGCATTTTCAGAGGCTCTGTGAGGCTTCCTCTTCCATGCCTATAACACCTATTTCCGAGAGGAGAGGGTGTATAACCCTTCTTCCAAAGGTTATCCTTTGTTCTGCCTTCCTGGGTTTGAGCTACACAAGGAACAGGGGGAGAAACCTGTCTGTGAGGTGGCAGCAGCTGGGTCTGTCTGGAAAACTTCAGAAGGCTGTAATGGCAACACTGGGGGTCCTCTAAGGAGTCCCGAGAGTGCATGGAATCATGCAAACAATGCTTGCAAAAGCCTTAGGGTCTGATTCGAACATGTTTGATTCCAAACATGGCCATATTGAGAGTTACCATTGTGAAGCTGGACATAGGTGATGACCCATGTCCAATGCATGTGTAAAACGGTATCCCTGAACTCACAAAGGCCAGGAAAACAGTCCTGGAAGTCATGGGGGCACCTCTGCTAGTGCAAGGGTGCACTCTCACACCAGGTACTCTGCATCCAGCCTGCAGGGCTGGAAGGCCTGCAATAAGGGTGACTCATAAGTGGCCTGGTGCAGTGTAAATGGCAGTAAAAGGGTGCATGCACCTTTTCATACAGGCTGTAATGGCAGTCCTGTAGAAGCCTTTGCATGGGCTCCCTATGGGTGGCAAAAGAAATGATGCAGCCCCTAGGGATTCCCTGGAACCCCAATGCCCTGGGTACCTAGGTACCATATACTAGGGACTTATAAGGGGTGGACAGTATGCCAATTTGGTATGAAATACTGGATTACCACTATGCAGTGACAACATTTAGAGGAGAGAGAGCATAAGCATAAGCATTGAGGTCCTCTTTAGCAGGAACCCTAAACACAGTCAAACACACTGACAAACAGGCCAAATGTGGAGGTAGCCATGCTGGAAAAAGGCTACTTTCCTACAGCCCCCACATCAATTTAAGATGATTTGCTCCAGGGAGGTGGTGGTCCTGGGGCCAGGGCGGGCCCAGCGGACCTCCTGTATACATATTTTTAAGAGTCCCTGGGAGGTGGCGATCTCTAGGCCTGCAGGACCCGAATGAGCCCCCAACATTAATTTCTAAAGATTTGCACTGGGGAGGGGGCAGACCCCGGGCACGAAAAGGACTTCTAATGCAAGCAGGCACCCCCTGCATACTTTAGAAGCAGCCCTCCAGGGAGGTAGTGTTCCAGGGGTTTTCATAAGCCCTAGGATGAGGGCCCGTGTGCCCCCCTCCTATTTTTATGCCATGCCCTCAGAGCCTTGCCCACAGAAAAAGTACAAGCTGCTTCTATTTTTTTTAAATCACAGCGAAGTTCATGGATATTTCTGCAATTTTCACTGTGATTTAAAAAATAAAAACTTTTAAGACTTGAGGGGGGCTCTGGGGGACCCCTGCACCAAGGTTAGAGGGGTAGGGTAGCCTAGTCTCATGAAGGATGGCAACACTTCCTGGTTAAAGTGTTGGCAGACAATCAGATCTCTGCATGAGATCAGGAGTATTCACAAGCCTTCTCGCTTCCAGATAAACAAATTTGGTTTTCTTTTAATATTTAAAAAAGTGACAAACAGATTTACACCAAATAACAAAAGCACTCCTTCTGAACTTGTGCCCTAAGGTAATTAGAACTCAGGCACTAGCAATTCGCCACTAATTACCCCAGATATTACATCACTCATGACATCCTCTATGATATCATTGATAATATCACTGTAACATTTGCAGTAAAATTATTGATGAGAAAACTGTGCAAGGCGAGGGCGCGAGTTATAGTTACATTAGGGCACACATCATAGTTTCTTTAAATAATTATAACTATAACAGCTGTATTTATATGTTTTTGTGCGTGTAAAATCTGAACCCAACTCTAACGTTCCTGTAGCTTTTGTTTTTTTAGTGAAAATATAGATAGATAGATAGATAGATAGATAGATAGATAGATAGATAGATAGATAGATAGATAGACAGATCTATATGTATATATATATATATATATATATTTTGTTATTTATAATGTTTTATAATGTTTTAATAACATTTAAATACTTGTTTTCTTATACATTTAATTAAATATTAATAAATACATTTATTTAAAGTAAGGAAATTCCTCCTTTTGTATGTTCACCCCCACATTTTTGGACAGATGCTGCTGGTTTTTCGACTCTGAGAGTGCACTGAGGTTGCTAACCTGATCTCTGTGTCATGTTTTGTGACTCTGTACAAATTGCATGTTGAGTTGGATACACCCAATTGGCAAGGACTGACTTACTTATAAGTCCCTAGTTTACGTCACCCAGATTACTCAGAGTATGTAAGGCACAGTGTCTGCTCTGGGCTGTAGCACTGTTTATGCCACCCCTTGTGTGACAAATTACAAAATGGCTCTCTGCCTGCCACTGCAGACTGAAAGGACAGCGTTTAGACTTCCAGCTCGACTTTGCCATTCAAAGCAACGGCAAAGCCACCCTTTCCCTTAACAATGTATATAAGACTCCCTTATAGAAGGCTAGTAGAGCCTAGGGAGAGAGCTGTGTTTTTTTAAGTAGGACAAATAGTTTTCATATCGCTTAACAGCAACACTTCCAAATAATCATTTTGCTGTGGATAAGTTACTAGCCCTATTGGCTAACACAGTGTTACTGGTTTGCCCACCAGACTAGCTAACTTTTGAATCAGACTACCTAATGGGGTCATGTAAGGTATTAAAATAATTCTGGCATTTAACCCTACCTGATGCCCCTGTTGCACTTAAGGGACAAAGGCAGTTGCTGCAGAGTGAGGTGTTACCTCCTCTCCCAGGAAGGCCACTCATAGTGTTAACCCAAAAAGGGAGCTTCAAAGGGGAAGCTGAATTTTTGAAGGGAGTATCGATAACACCCCTGAGCAGGATGCTTCTTGTTCCTGCAGGTTTTTCTACTGGTGTGTAGCCCACTGGAATCACACCTCTAGGATGGGCTACTAAGCTCCTGGCTACTGAAGAAGGGTTGTGCTATCTTGAAAGGGGCAAGAATGTTACACGCTGGGATAGTCAGATGCCACACATCAAGGACATTTGTCACTATTTAGTAGGGGCCCAAGTATCCCATTAGCTAGTGACCACATGGTCCCCTCAGTTCTTTTTCCTAGGATAAATGTGGCACACCAGTAACCCTGTGAGAGGATCAAAAAATGACTGCCAAGCTGTCCTGGGAATTACACAAAGAGAGGCTGCACCATCAGAAGGACTGCACCTGCTGCACTTTGGGCTAGCGAAGATTGGACTGTGCCTGCCGCTCCTGGCTCAAGGAAAAGTTGATTCCTGGCCCCAGTTCAAAGCAGTGACTCCAAGGATCAGTCAGCTGAACTCCTGGAACCAGCACCAGGGACATAAGGGCTGAATAAGCCCAAACTGACAAGTTGGTAATCACCACAGACGTTTTGCTGCTACCAGTCAACCGGCACCCAAGAGGACAAGCAACTCAGCATCAGCTGGCCTGCTACTGCAATGTGGAGCACTTTGAGGGACCCTGATCTCTGCATCTCTCGTCACCCAACTTCAATCGTGGACTGGGAAGCACCCACAAAGACACCCACACCATAACTGGAGCATCCTTTGAGCATCTTTTGCCTGTATTCTTAGTATCAGAACTACTCCATTGATATCTAAGGCAGTCGCCCTGTAAAGTTTGAAACTTGCCTTAAAATGCTCTGGTGGCCAGGTGCGTGTCCAAAGTGCCCACTCTGGCCTCCTAGACCACTCTCCAGTCAAAATGGGTTGCCCAACCCAGGACAAACTAGTCAAAGTAACTTCTCCAAACTTTTCAAAAGCTTACAAACTTTTTGCTGACCAATGCTTGTTTGCAGTTGCATTTAAAAGTGATAATATCTTCTAAAATACGTATCTCCTGAACCCTCTGGTGGAATTGGTTCATTAAAGTCTGTAAAAATTAATAAATATACTATCTATTTTTGAAAATTGGTGTCCAATGTCTTTCATGTTCTATAGCTTTCTTATTTCGTTGTGTGGTGCTGGTAAATGCTTTATACTAAGGCCTATATTTATACTTTTTTTGCGCCGCATTTGCGTCATTTTTTTACGCAAAAGTGGCACAAACTTACAAAATAAAATTTTATTTTGTAAGTTTGTGCTCCTTTTGTGTATAAAAAATGACGCAAATGTGACGCTAAAAAATTATAAATATGGGCCCAAGTTCCTTTGCCAAGCTATTAGATCTGTTATCCTTAGGGAAGTCTTCCCCCAAAAGTTTTGCCTCATATTTTTGCTGAATATTTTTGTAGGCCTTAGGACTCTGAGCACTTTATCACTGCTCACCAGTACTGAAGCTGTTAGAGAGGAAATAAAATGTGAAGCAGTTGCATCACAGATATTAATAGAAGGTGTTACAGGGTTCTATGTGGTGAAAGAACACTGCAGGTCTAAATTCCACAATGATGCAAGGCAAGTGAATCATTCACTTGAAAATAGAGATCAGCAAGATCTTAGATAAAGGAAAACCTGAGTTTGCAAGCTTAAAGGAAGTCATGGTCAAAGCACACAAGCATGTATTCTTTGTTCTAGGTAAATTAAAAATGTGACTGAAAGAATGTGAGCAGGAGATAGAGATAGTCAAGTACACACAGAATCTGATAAGAAGTCGTGGGAGCAATGGCAACAAAACACACAAATACACACAAAAGAAGAAAATAATGCTTTGTTGAACTTTGTTAGAATTACAATGAAGAATGTGTAGAGAAAAGGTTAGGAGTTTGAGGACACAGGTGATATGGTACTTATTGAGTGACCTACTATTTGACCTGTTGTAAAAAAACATTGCTCATGTAACTATGTGAGGGGCCGTCTGTGAACAGCCATTAGAGACCAGTTGTATACTTGTGTGGGGTAGCTACTCTCCCTGCCACAACAGTAAACCTGCTTTCGCCTTGCCAAGAGGAGTCCTGTTTTAAATGTTTCAGTTTCCCTACAACAGTTGGCAAGACAGATAGAAGTCTTGTTTATCTTCAACCAACTGCTGCTTCCGGAATACATTGTTACACATCTCAAGTAAATATGCAGGAGTTAAATTATGAAGCGAGAAGTCACCTTAGCCTTATGGTGTGCCTTTTGTTAGAAGTCTAAGATCTCCTCAAATGTCGACACATCTGGTACCCGGTCTGCTCCCACACCTCCACATGACTCTGCAAATATTTCTCCAAAGGTACCTTGTATTTATCAGCTACAGTAAGCCGCAGTGGGATTTGAGAATCTTGAAATTGAGATCTCTTCACAATCTCTGAAGGTATCCACTGGTGTTGCCCCACAGATGTCAAAACTGAAATGCACGAGTACTCCTAGACAACAAATAAGGGTGGGTGACTCTCAAGGGAAGCAAGGAAAGAAGGATTTTGTGATAATTTGCCAGGACAGATGCAGGGAAGTTTTGAGAAGATGGTAAATAGAGTAAAGCCAATACACAGGTGTGTAGACAACATTTGTGAAATACTCTGATTTCTAGAGGCCAGGCACCCTTTTTATGACATTAGCACTCAAGAAAGGCCCCTTGTTAAATTTGACCTTCCGAATGAAGTTACAAGATTGCCTAATAGCACCAACATTAGAAAAAGACAGTAGGATGTGTACTCTAAAAATAGAAAACCCCAAGCAACAAAACTCAAGTGGTTGCAATTTCAGGGAACACATGGTCAACCAGATCCCAGTATGGATCTTATGAAGCTATAGGAGGATTGACACTCCATGATAGACCAGAGCAGCAAATGACTGTTCAATCAGTTCTACACAGCACTAATCTCACCCCTAGTGACATAGTTGCGAAAGGGGAAAATAGTTGGTACAGTATTGTACCCTACATGGATAATTTTGCAGGATAGACTGAAGGTTTAGCCGCGCAGATGAGTCCATGGCCGCGGAAAGGGTCTTTTGATCCACATGACATGGCAAATGCTAAGGATAACATTACTTATGGTGAGGGAGATCCAGATTGGAACTATCCCCATATATTCAGAAATGTTTGCATGTGTGGCAAAAATATGCCAGGCAGCACAACCCCCAACATTCTGTTACTCTCATATATCAGATGCCCCTGAAACATAAGGGATCTGGGGCACCCCATTATGATTCTTGGCCACAAATTGACAAGGAGAATCTTAACAAGTTGTTACCCTTACTTACAGAGAGAGCAAGGAAATTAATTAGGTACTTTGAAAAACAAACTGCAGGCATCATCCGAGCAGTAGGGGACATAATGAGTTTACTTAGGTCTCTTAAAGGGGAGGAGACAGATATTATTTTCCATAAGGCTGGAGCCAGAAATGTTATCCTCACTGAGATCAGGTACGATGGTTCCCCAATTCAGTTTAGTTCGGACAGTAGTCTGAGATCAGCTGCGGAAGATGTATCCTGATAGACCAAATATCAGGGCTCTCATTGCTCAATCAATGAAGTCAAATGACGACCCCTCTTAGTTTCTCAGTAGGATGAAAGAAACATCTATTCAAAAAGTAGGTCAGGGTTGGGAAGTAACAGGGGGGAATGCTGTATTTTTTTATAATGTGGTGAAGAAGGGTTTACTCTTTGATGGGCAGGATAATCTTGATAATATAGTGGTGTTGGATGCCAAACCTTGTACAGAGATACAGACATATATAATAAATTTTTGTAAAAAAGAAACAGGAACAAGAGAAAAACAAGCAGGAGGTGACAGAGAAGGCAGCAGCCAAGTTGGTGCAGCAAAAGTTGGCAAACAAGAGCAATGGAAGTGACTGTAATAGCAGCCACCACTCAGATGACTACAGTGCCTGTGGGATTGGTCCTAGGGTCTGCCCAACAACAATGCCCACAACAGGAAGATAGTATAATGGTACAAGGAAGTAGCAGAGGAGAATGAGGAGGTATTCGAAGGGGCAGGATAGGTCCCAAGAGGATGGATCAAACATGTCATTATTTTAGTAGATATAGACATTTCATTAATAATTGAAGGACTAAGAGATGGGGTTACCAAAATGGAAGGAGAGGGAATTACAGACAGTCAGGGAATACAGTAGTGGAGCCACAGTCAAACCTGCAAACAATATATGTACCTCAAACACCACCACAAAATACGCAGCAACCAGTAATGGGTCAAGTACAAAAAATGCAGCCATGACAAAGTTGCCAATTACCCCCAGTGTTAGCTCTACCTCAAAGTGGACAGGCAGGTATGATTATAAGGGGAGGACATTCTTTCAAACAAATTATGTGGGAGGATATACACAATGAAGGTCCTCACAGAGTAGCCTTGTGTGTCCAGTATTGTCAATGATGCATAGGCCAGGTGAGGAACTCACTGTGATGGTAGCTCTCAATAAGAAGTATGAATTCTTCATAGACACAGGAGCAACCCAACCTTGTATTTGAGAGGGAGACCTTCCAATTTCAAATAAGTCAATGGACAAACATGGATTCTCTGGGGTGGTCACTGGTAAAAAGGGCTCCTTTTACTAAAGAAGTGGAAATTGAAATAGGAAGGAGGTACATTGACAGCTGTTAATTATTCTCTTCAGTCGCCCCAGATAATCTATTGGGGAGAAATCTTATGGCAAAATTCAACATGACCATTCATTTTGAGACTCATGGTACTATGATTTGTTCTACTCCTAGAGTCCTTCCAGGATCCTGGCTGCAACAGTAGATTCTTCTACTGGAGATCATGGGCCAGATGTAGGTAGTTAAAAATTAGCGACTCGCAAATTGCGATTATTTGCGACTCGCAATTTCCGACTCGCTAACTGCAATGCAGGTAGAAAGTGTGAGGACAATTTGCGACTCGCACACGGAGTCGCACCGCAGATAGTGAGTCTGCTGTTTGCGAGGTCGCTTTTTGCGACCGCGCAAAAAACGGACTCGCAATTTGCGAGTGGGTGTCGCAAATAGCGACTGTGCTGAAAATTGAATGCAGGTGCTGCAGAACACTCTGGAAAACACTTCAGAACACTCTAGAAAACACTTCCTGGCACATGATGATGACATCACAGCCAGGAAGTTTACAAATACACCTAGGAGGAGGGAGGACAACACCCATTTCAACTTCAGCACAGCAAACAAACAGAGCTCCAGCAACCATGGCTGAAAATCCAAGGAAGAGGAAACTTAAGTTTGCTGAAAAGGAGTTGGAGGTGCTGACTGATGAGTGCTGTCAGCACCATGACGAGCTGTTTGGCAGGTCAGCCCTCACCGTGCCAGAGACAGAGAAGAGAAGACTCTGGCAGGAGATCCAGGACAAAGTCAACTCCCTGGGGGTCAGCCACCGGAGTGTGGAAGAATTGAAGAAAAGGTGGTATGACCTTCGCTCCCGGACCAAGGAGAGGGTGGCAGAGCGTCTCAGGGAGATGAGAGGCACAGGAGGGGGACCATCAAGAGTACCACCACCCACACCCTTGGAGGAAAGGGTAGAAGAGATCCTAGAGCCTGAGGCTGTAAGCGGGATGGGAGATCTGGACACCTCTGAACCAGGACTATCAACCGGTGAGTACCATGTGACATGCATGTACCCTCATCAATGCCATACCCCCACCCACCTTGTACACAGGAGCATGCACAACCAAGATAGCTCCATTTCAGAGTAGCAAACACCAGACTGATGCATTATGGGCAATGTAGTCAAGTAGGCAGTTCATAGGCAATAGTTTATTAGGAAGTTGATAACAGATAGTAGACACTGACAGTGTGTTTCCTATGTCCCACAGGTCTTCCACAAGACACCCCCACCAGCCCAAGCAGCCTAGGGCCACTGGTCAGCCAGCACACACAGGAGAGAACAGGACCAGCCACCACTGCTACCTGCACCACCGACACCATGTCCCCTCAGGAAACACCTGTTGCAGTAGTGGTGTGTGAGCCTGCACCAGGTACGAGCCAGAGTGCCATTGGAGACAACACAGGGCCTCCACCGCTTCGCAGGCGACGTGGAACATCAACAGCAGAGCGGCAGGCAGAGTCAGGGTATGCCTCCACATCACCAACCGAGGCCGCACTCCTATAAGGTCAGCGCCTGCAAACCCAAGAATTAAGGAGGATTAGTGGGGTATTGCGGTGCTTTGAACGCAATCATGCTAACAGTATGCAGCAGGTACAATCGGAGTTGCAGGTGATCAGTACCAACACGGGTGACTTTGCACACTCTATGCGCCAACTAGTGGCAGGACTGCTAACGCAGACTGACAGTGCACGGCGCAGGGATCGCCTGCTGCTGAAACGCCTGGACAGGATGTCCTACTCTATAGTAAGGCTGGCTGTGAACACAACAGGGCAGTCTAGGCGCACAGTCAGCCTCCAGGTGGACATGGGCCACTATGCTGGTGACGTGGCACGGGGACCGTCTCAGCCATGCAATAGACCTCATGGAGGCACGGCAGGTGGCCAGGGGCACAGGCAACACGCCACAGGACAGTGAGGAGGGCTCCACTGTCAGCAGTGTCTCTGCCGGTGACACCAGGGTGCTTCGCAGTGGAAGCACAAGGCAGAGCACTGCTGACCCCCTAGTACCAGCCAGGCTGGCCGAGCCCGCTGCAGGGTGTAGGCTCCACACTGTCCTTGGGGTTGGGGCACATGACGTCAATGTGTCCCATGCCAGGTGGACTATTGAAGCCCCTGAACTGTTCCAATTGTACATAGTTTGGTTATTTGCACTTATTAAATCACTTGTTCTTTCCACTTAACACATGGACTCTTTGTTTGTTACATTGGTGAGTATGGTAAAAGTTGGCACGTACCTTCCAAAGTATTGGCTTGCAATGTGTTCCCGTCTCAGTCTGCCTTGATTTGTGATGCTCCTATCCCCATGATGGCGATGTGGTTGCTCTTGCTCTTCATCCTCCGAATCAGGGTCTTCAGGGGTGAGAGGTAGCCCAAGTCTGGTGGCAATGTTGTGCAGTATAGTGCATGCAACAACTATTTTAAAAGCTGTTATTGGGGTATACTGGAGGGCACCTCCACTTCGGTGGAGGCATCTGAACCTTGCTTTCAGCAGTCCAAAGGTACGTTCAATAACGTTCCTGGTCCTCTTATGTGCACTGTTGTATCGCCTCTCTGTCTCATTGCTGGGTGTTAAGTAGGAAGTTAGTATCCATGGACGTAGTGCATATGCACTGTCACCTGTTTGGCACAAAAAAGTCCAATGTTAGCTGGGCATGGATGGTTTGCACATTGACCTGTGTGCATGTCTTCAAGGTGTATTCAGCTCTACCTAGGAGGTATCCGTCTCCAAACTCCCCACGTTCCAGGCGTTGGTGTATCCCACTGTGCCTAAAAATGTAGGAGTCATGAGTACTGCCTGGAAATTTGGCAATCATGTCAGTGATGACATAATGGGCGTCACATACCACCTGTATGTTGAGTGAGTGGGTACACTTCCTATTGCGGAACAGATATTCCAAGTTTGCAGGAGGGCATATTTTTATATATGTCCCATCTACACTCCCTATGACATGGGGGAAGTTGGCAATCCTGTAAAATTCCAACTTGGTGCTGTTGATTTCTGCCTCATTCCTGGGTAGGTATATGAATCGGGACATGTGTGTGAGGAAGGTGTCTAGGAATGCCCTAAATAACCGTGATAGTGCACTTTGGGATACCCCACCTGCCACAGCAATGACCCCCTGATAGCTACCCGAGGCCAAGAGGTGCAGTGAGCATAGCACTTGCACATGCATAGGGATTGCACAGCCGCGCACAGTCTGGCGTTCTAGCTGTGGTTTGACTAATTCTATTAAATCTAGTATAGCTGCGCTGCTAAGTCTATATTTATCATATATTTCCTCCTCAGTTTGCTGGAAGAGTGTCTGCCTTGTTCTGTATATATTCTCCTGTCTCTGGCTCCTCCTCCTCCTCTGCTGGGTGGCGTGGGCTCTCCTCCTCACTGCTATCAGGTATATCTCCACCATCTTGAGTAACCCAGATGCCTTCTGGGTCCCCTTTTATACTTTGGTAACGGTTACCACCTGCTCTGAGTTAGTGGTAAATTGGAAGTGCAAAATGGGCTTTTTGCGACTAGTCGCAATTTGCGAGTTGCTATTGCATATGGATTGCGACTCGCAAATTGCGACTTCCTATTTGCGGGTCGCAAAATGGGGTCGCAAATTTTGTGAGTCGGTATGGCTCGTGTCGCATTTTGCGAGTCAGAAATGGGATTATTACATCCCATTTCCGATTTTGCAGGGTCGCAAATTGCGAATCGGGCTATTTGCGACTCGCTAAAGTTTGCTACATCTGGCCCCAAGTTAGACCTTAACTCATTGTTGTAGAAGCAGTTACCACTGCGGTATACATAAGGATAGCAGAAATGCCATGGGAACCTATCCACGCACAAGGGACAACATTAGAAAGAGGTGGAATGACCTACGGGGCAAGGTGCGTACAATGGTATCTAGGCACCACATTGCCGTAATGAAGACTGGCAGTGGACCCCCACCTCCTCTCTCACAGTTGACAATGGGAGGAGAAAGTCTTGGCTATCCTGCATGCTGAGGGCCTCACTGGAATCACTGAAGGGATGGACACTGGTAAGTCACCATTACTTCTCCACCACCACGTACACCTGCATGGCATATCTCCTCGTCACCCTATCTACCTTCAACCCACTCTATCCCAAACTGAGAACCACCCTCGACAATTTTCCCCTGCATGCCCTACCCACTCCAAGCACACCTCTCCAAGGTGATCATTCATACACATGAGTAATGCATGGTAAGCATTAAGCACTACCAATCCCACAACGCATCACCATAGACAAACTAAAGGTGGAAAAACCACACTCGTCCCATAGGTAAACCCATAAATATTGAATATGAATCTGAGAATGAAAGTAACAAATGTCATACATGTCCACAGATACCCAGCCAATGTCAGCTGGCAGCATATGCCACGTCAACTCAGTCCTCTACCAGAAGAAGGCCCGAATGATGGCAGAAACTCTGGATGTCTGGATCTGGAAGATCTCCTTGGCCCATCTGATGCCACTGGTCAGTCAGACACCACAGGCAATACCCAGTCCACCCCAGAGCACTACACATCAGACTCCACTACCCCAGCAGACACCCAACATCCCCAAACCTCGGTCCCCAGGACACGTCAATCAACAGTGTGCCCACCTGTACAGGGACCTGAGTCAACACCTCATAGGCAAGATTAAGAAGGTCCTGGTGTCAATGGGAGAGGGCATACAGTTCAGGAGACAGGCACAGGGGGCCAAGGTCAGCAGGAGGATATCTGTGCGCCAAAGGGTGGGCCAACCCAGGAAACCGACTGCCCAGGGGGCACTGTCACATGTCCTGGAAGAATACCAGAAATCCCAGGACAGGCTGGGCCAGGTACTTACCATCTTGCAGGAGAACCTGAGGTTGCAGGGGGAACACCACCAGGCGGTCATGCAGCAGTTGCAGGCCTTCAATGCCACCATGGCCTCCATTGTAGGGGTGCTCAGTGATATGGCTACCATCATGTGTGAGTACACAACACATCAGCAGGCCCCTTCCACTATCCAGTGTAGTGACCAGCCCTCCACATCTGATGCAGATAGTGGGCTGAAGGACCTTCCACAGGACTCACAGGCCACCAGCACCCCTCCCTCTGCAGCAGAAGAACCACCCCACAAACATTTCCTGCGAGCCATACATCCACCAGAGACTCTAGTCAAGACCCAAGAAAGTGAACCTATCCTACGTTTCCCTTGTGTGCTACTGAGACACCTTGTTGACTTTGGACTGCCATTGCTCCTTTTTCCTACGGCCCTATGGATACTGGACCTGTGCTACGAACTAACTGGGCCACTACACTGAAGATTTCACCCCTTTTCACCTCACTCTATTGCACTATCCCTTCCCTTTTGTCATTTCAATAAACACACTTAAACACAACTGAAGGATTTGTGCTTTTACTTCATCAATATGCAATGACTTGACCTTTATTATCCTGTGCAAATGTAATGTAAAGTGTGAATCCATCCAATGTACAGTCTGCTTGGGATACACAGTACCAGTGTAAGAGCATGCCACAAGTCACCATCCAACAAACTGTGTGAAAGCAGTCTGTAGGCATTACATGAGTTCACAGTAGTGACTATACCAACAACTATATAAAAGGAAAACCATTAGTGACATTCAAATGAGAAGTTAAAGGAAGTTAAAGGAAGTAAAGCAACATCCGACCCTGTAACATAACAGCCTACATTCATCTGGTCACATGAACTCAAACTTTTGCACTGAAATTAACTACAAACACCAAAGGTGAAGAGAAACAACTTATGTAAGGGCCTCAGACAAGATACCACAGTTTTAGCCATGATTTTGTCTGTATACCAATCCCTCATCTGGACCACCTAGTCCAGGCCAAACCTTCAGGGAAATGAAATCTCAGAGCAGTTGTGTAATCACATTGTAACTCACACAACATTCCCAGCAACAAATGCTAAGTACTGTATGGAATGAGAACACAATTTGATGTGGGCATGTATTTGGTATTGCAAACAGCTGATACACTGCAAAATAATCTTATTCACAATCATCATACCACTGATACAACTGACCACAGATGGAACTGTGTCAGGTTACAGAAGGCACACATTTGTGCTTGGTACATCATAGCTGCCACACAGCTCTCATTGAAATGGTGGTGTGAACAGAACTACAGTCTTACCTGAGTGATATTGGAAGTACTGCTGTATCAGATGTGTCCTGTTGTTCACATTCTCCTCCTCCCCATCTTCATCACTGTCTTGAGTGTCATCTGCTGCCTCAGGTCCATTGTCTCCCTTCTCCTCCTGCAGTAGTGGCACATGCCGTCTGAGGGCCAAATTGTGAAGCATGCAGCACCACTATCTGGCAGGCCTTTCCAGGGGAGTAGAGTACGGATCCACCAGAAATATGGAGGCACCTGAACCTGACCTTCAGTAGCCCAAATTTTCTTTCGATGATTCTTCTGGTCCGTCCATGTGCCTCATTGTATCAATTCTCTGCCCCATCCTCGGATTCCTAAATGATGTCAACAGCCAGCATAGGTTTGGGTAGCCAGAGCCACCTGGAAGTAGTGAGAAATACACATTACTTGTGTACAGTAGCATAGAGGACAACTCCAGGTGACATACGGTGACAATCACATGTGGAATGTGTCCCATTGTGTAGAAAGCAGCCTTAACAGTGGGCAAATCATCACCTTGGGGGAATGAGATATAGCTGCTCATGTGTTTCAGCAAAGCAGTCAAAACTCTACTTGCATACCTGCAGCCAAACCCACAGTCACCTGAAATGATCCACTGGCCAGGAAGTGGGGCACTGTCAGCACCTGTACTGTAGGAGGTAAGCAGTCGGACTACGAAGAGCAGGAATGAGATCCGGCTCCAATTGTGCACACAGTTCAATGATTGTGGCTGTGTCCAGATGATAGGTGAGAATTATATGGTGTTCCCCCAGTGCAGCCAAGTGGACGAGGAGTCTGTTCTAGGGTACATTCCTCCTCCTCCTCCACAGTGGTTGGTACCTAAACAAACTGGAGGGGTGTCCGTTGGTCCCTGACCCCCATAATGGCCCACATACTGGCAGTGGCCAACCCAGAGTTGGATGGGCGCTTGAAGGCAGTACAGCAGCCACAAAGGGGTGAGTACGCACTGTGTACATTTCATTCCTGATGCATGGCATGGCCTTTCGATGCAAGGTAATGGTCAGTGTATGCCTCAGTATGCCCCTGTAGGTTATGTTGTCAAGTTCTGCATAGCTATGGTGAGTGGTATGCACAATTGGTATTGGTCATTTGCTGGTATTCCAGCTTCAGTAAGGGCCTACATCTTGACTCACCAGTGTTGGAGTGAGGCTCTGGTGTCCACTGCCTAGGTGGTGTGACCTGGAAATTGCACATTGTGCAGTCACTTTGTCAGAGTAGTGTATCTGTGCCCTTGTCAACAGGAAGACATGGATTACTGAGTCTGAGTAGGTGAGCATATGGTTGTGACTGTAGAGTTCATTTCAGCTGTTGTTCCCAGGCAATGGTGTGGTATTGTGGGTGTTACTGCATAGTGTAATTACCAGTGAGTCATTGTGTTGTGTGTGCCATATGTGCTGGTATTGCTGTTATTGACCCTGTGCTCCCTTTCTTTCTTATCCTCCCTCCCTCCTTTTCTTCTCCTGTCCTTTTGTGCACTAGCATCATCTGGAGAAGGAGCAGGGGCACCGGTGAGTGAGGGAGCCAGTGTCCACCGATGCTGAGGACACCAGTGGGTTGGAGGGCAAGGGGAGCACCATGGGGGAGACAGGAGCTACAACAACTGACTCTAATTTCTCCTCTGATGGGAGCTCCTTGGTGGTGGCGGACCCCTCTGGGACCACCCCAGCATCATCATCTTCCGCCACCCCTGTTCCAGCACTTTCTTCCCAAAAGCCCCTCACCCAGTTGACCATTCCCACTCACCCATGAAGGTGGGTGCCTCTGCTGCAGGCACCTCAACCCCTGCCCCAGTCAGCCCTGCTGCCCTCACTGAGTAGGTTATTGACCTCCTGAGATCCTTCTCTGTGAGGCAGTCAGCCATAGTGAATTCCATCCAGAGGCTTGCATCCCAGATGCAGCAATGCAATGCCTACCTGGAGGGCATTCACTGTGGCTTTGCTGGCCTACAGAGATCGTTCCAGGTTCTGGCCTCCTCTTTGACGGCAGCCAGTGCCCCTAGTTCTTCTGTTCCCTCCACCAACTACCTGTACCCAGTCCCAGAGCCCTCACCCATCCCAAGCACACAATCAGACAAGCATGCACCCAAGACAACAGACAGGACTCTCAAAGACAAGCACAACCACCACAGATCACACTACAAGCATACACACAGCCAACACACAGAAGCACCCACAACAGCCACCGCCTCCTCTGTCTCCCTCTCTACCTCCTGCCTCACAGTCACATCAGTACACATACCTGCAAACACTGCTTTCTCAGTCTCAGATCCTGCCACCTGTTCAGCCTTGCCCACAGTCACCACAACAGCAGACACCCAGATTAGCACCCCATTCACCACGTACACAGTCACCACCACCACCATCACAACAACATGCAGCACACCCACCTCACTTGCAGACACCAACCTAACATAAATGCACATAAACAGGTTCCTTCTCTGCCCCCACTCCTCCCAAAACACATAAACGCTCCCACTCAGACACTCAACAATCATCCACCTCATGGTCCCGCCCCAGAAATCCTAGCGGTCTGCCATGTCGTAATATGGTGAGTGGTAAATGGTGTTCCTCCAGGCTGAAGATAGCGACCACCGTGGTCAGTGGCCTGGCCACACTGGCAGTTCAGGGGGTGCATTAGCTGTATATGGGAGAGATCACTGCCTTGGTCATAACATGGCGGTCTTCGCCAACAGCCTGGCGGCGGTACTATCGCCACTGTGGCGGTCAGCTGACCCCCAAAGTCATAAAGTGGGGCTATATCTCTTTGGTTACACACTGAGAGGATACTAACAAAGTTCAGTATTGTCTGGAGGAGGTCCATTACTTAAGACAGTTAGGCCCTCATTATGACTTTGGCGGTCTTCCTTGATGACCACCAACGCCACAGGTGCCAGGAGACCACCAGTGCTGGCGGTCTCCCACCCGTCATATCACGTGTACTTCTGGATTTCCACCACACTTTGGGCAGAAATCCAGCAGTAATCATGCTGCGGAGGCGCTCTGGCAGTTCCATCACCGCCCCGCCAGTAGGACACCACCCACCATATTATGGGCCATAATATGGCCTAGCGTGTCCTGCTGTTGGGGCGCTGCCGGCAGTGGAAGTGCCACATCCCGTTCCCTGCTGGGTGACCTTCTCCCTGGACAAGGTAAGGGGATCATCTGACAGGGGAGGGGGGTGGTAAGGTGGGGGGTGTTGTGAGTGTGCGTGTATGAGCGTGTGGGGTCTGCGTGTGTGCATGAATGTGTGTGTGTGCGTAGTTGTATGCTTGTCTGCATGTCAGTGTGTATGCGTGTGGGTATGCGTGTTTGGATGGGTATGAGTAGGCATGTTTGGATGGGTGTGAGTATGCATGCATGAATGCATGTATGAATTGAGTTGTGAATGGGTGCATGGATGCGTGTGAGTGGATGTGTGTGTGCAATTGTAGGTGAATGGGTGTATGCGTGGTGTGTGTGGGTGTCTGTGTGCATGTATGCAGAGAGGGGGCACTATGTCAGAAGGGGGTAGGGGAGGGGGTGCTATGTCATAATGGGGGTGGGGGAGGGGGCACTATGTCAGAAGGGGGTTGGGAGAGAGGTGCATTATATCAGAAGGGGGCGCTTTGTCAGAAGGTGGGTGGGGAGGGGGCCGCTGTGGCTAGAGGGGGGGTCTAGTGCTTGCCAGGGGGTGGGGAACTGTCTACCGGTGACAGGTAAGATATTCCCTGTCACTGGTAGCCCTTCCGCCATGGTTTTCGTGGCAGTACTATCACTGTGGAAACCATGTCTGAAGGCTGGCTCCTAATACTGCTGGCAGTCTTCTGTGGACTGCCAGGTCAAAGATGATCATCTCCGGCCCATTGGTTCAGACCGCCTTGGTGGTATGAGTGGAAATGTGGCAGGTTGGCAGAGGCCAACTCGCCACACTCATATTGTGGTGGCCTGCAGTGCCAGCCTGTTGGCGGTAGGACCACCACATTTACCCTGACAGTCGGAAGACCGAGCCAGAACCTGTTAAGGGACTGCAGATGTTTCTCAGTTTCTATAATTATGTGAGACAATGGGTCTTTGATTGCAGCACTTTCATAGCACCCTTGTTGACTTCTATTGAAGCGGTGAAAGACAGAAATGATTAGATAACATAGACACCAGAAATGAGGGAGACTTTTCAAAATTTTTAAACTGATATAACAAGTGCCACAGTTTTGGGAACTCCTGATTACACTAAGGAGTTTTATCTTTTTCGTCATTGCAATGGTCAAGTGATGACAGCTGTCCTTATGCAAAACTATCCCCTAGGAAGTAAACCCATTGCATAATTTAGAGAACAGTTGGATGCAGTGATAAGAGGACATTATCCTTGTAGGCAAGCTCTCACCACTGCAGCCTTTGCATTACAGAAGAGTGCCCCCATTATTACAGGGCCACCTGTGAGAAAGGGCCTCTTTTGACATGGTAGCTCCAATTTGTGCCTGGAAAACTGTAAGTGCCCTGGGCTCCTGCTAAACAGGTTCTCAAGGCCAGATCTCTTTCCACAAAGCTGTACTATGCTTGGCACTTCAGCCACCTTTTGTAAGTCCCTAGTACATAGTACTCTGTGTAACTAGGGCATGGGTACTGAAGAGGGTCCCCCAGAAGCCCCACCCCAGCCTCATGCAGACTACTAGTGCAAATGCATGACAAGGTGTCTACAAAGTTGCAAACTCAACGTGGCACCCACAAAGAATGTCTTGTCCACTATCACTGAATGGAATATAGGTAAGTCACTCCTCTGGCAGGCCTTACAGCCCTAAGGTATGGTGACCTACAATGCATGTGAGGGCATATGTGTGCATGAGAAAATATGCCCCTACTGTGTCTTTGCTAAACGTTCAGACACAGTAAGTGTACATAAGCCATAGCAAATACATGTGCTGGTCATTACGAGTTTCCCAGCTACATGGTGGACTCTCTGAACACTGGGTTGTCTGGTATAAAAAAATCTGAATAACAAACCCACACTGATGCAGTGTTGGATTTATTATAAAATGTACTTAAAGGGCACCTTAGAGGTGCCTCCTGCAAAACCTAACAGGCCTGGTATAGTTGCTGACTGCTCCCAATTAGCCTTCCACCAACAGACGTGATTTTGACTCCCGGGGGGAGAGCCTTTTGCTCTCAGGAACCAAAACACAAAGTCATTCCTGGGAGGAGGAGTTATACCTCATCCCCCAGACAGGCGCCGTGCATCAGTGGTCAGCTTCAAAGGCTTTACCACCTTTGAAATCTGACCTCCGCCTCTGCTTCTAGCAGCAAATAGCCACCCAATGGTTTTGCCCCCACTTCAGGTGGGAAAACGGTGGGAAAACTAGCAAGGATAGGAGGAGTGACCAACCCCAGCCTCCACGACCCCTCAGTTGCAGCAGTTGAGGTGACTACTCCATTTCACACTCCTCCATCTTGGATGGCAGGAAAATAATCAATCAGGGTTAGGGATGTGACCCCTTCCCACAGATAGTGGTCACATGGTGGATGTAGCCACCTTAAGGTAGGCAGCAAATTGGCCTCTACGAAGCACTTCCCTAACACCCTCTAATGCAGTATTAAGTGGGAATCCCTTGACCAACAAATCATATTTGATGGACACAAGAAGTCAAGTAACGAAGAAGACCCGAGGCATGAGAACAGAACTCCTGCTGCATAAAGAAAAAGGCGCCAAACCCTGCCTGCTGCTCCAAGGACTCGTCAATCGCTGATGCGGTATCGCCTGGAAACCAGAAGGACTCTACATAACCCCAGAGCACCTCCAGCCATCTGGAAATCATCAAGAACCTCCCTCAGAGTGAAGGTATCATTCTCCTGCACCCCACAGGCAAGAAACCAGTGAAGTCCATTTCACTGACTGGTTACTGGCAAATGAACTGGACATAGTAGCCTGACCAAAATCCACATGATGGTCCCAAAGGGAAGAAACTACCAGTGTGCCAAGTTTGGTGGCACTGGGAATTTCAGGGCCTAAGAAGTACCATTACCTGTGGTACAGGACTTCCAACATGGGAAATCCAGAAACAAAGTCTACTCCGGACTCCCAAAAGCCCAGAAGCAAGCACCAGTCAAGGGACTTCAGGACACCCAAGAACCACCCCCAGGATGACCCTGCTGATCTGCAATCTACCCTCCAAGTGACCTGTTCCTGGCTCCAAGGACTCCAAGACACATCACTCCTGGCTGACCTCTATGCACGCCACACGTCCTCTCTGGCCCCTGCATTGACAAACCAGCTGTGCTCTAGGGTTCCCTTGCAACCTCCTCCTTCCAGGGGAATCCACTGGGCTTACCTATAGGTCCACCCATGCAGTGTGTTTCTAAGTGGCCCCCTCTCCATTGTGCACCAGCTTCAAGACTTTCAGCCACTGATCCAGCTTGAACCAGCAACTGCCAAAACTTCTCCAGCTGGCCCACAGGACATTTTAGTGAGCTTGAACTAAAAATAGAAGGTGACACTTCTAAAGGCATTGCCTGATTTTTAATGCATTTTTTAAAATGTTACCATTTATTTCTATAGTGCGCACAAAAAGAGAACATTTTAAAAACTTTGAAAAATCATAACTTAAAAAAATACTCACTGTATATTAATGATCTTGAGCTTAAAAATGTTTATCAAAATCTGAAGTATTTTTGTAAATTGGTCTTGAGTTATTCTTCTTAGTGTGTGTGTTTAGCACATTTCCAAGATAAGCCTTGTAAAGTCATTGCCTGATTTTAGATGCATTTTTAAAGATTTTCCCATTCATTCCTATGGTACGTAACTATGCTCAAAAAGAGAACATTTTTTTAATTTGAAAAATCATAACTAAAAAAATGACTTACCATATATTGATGATCTTGGTATTAAAAATGTTATAACAATCTGAAATATTTTTATAAATTGGTTTTGAGTTAGTCTTCCAAGTGTGTGTGTCCACATTTATTGATACTTTGAGTACAACAAATGCTTAGCACATCTCCTAGATAAGCCTAACTGCTCACCCATACTACCACAAAAACAGGCTATTAAGTGGTCTGCTTGGATACCAAAGTGGGGTTGCTTGGACTCTCTGCACAGTGCATGACATTTTCGTACACTCTATAGAGAGCCACCCTCCTACACCACCTTTGTTGCTCTATGCAGAACATGTAGTGTTTGCTATCATTTATAGGGCGAAGACAATATCGTGTCACACTAAGGCTACTTTAACTACAGGAAGTATCAGGATACAAAGTGATACTGTCACTATCATTTTTGAAGACTTTTTTTTAAGTGTCATATGGTAAAACCTGCAACCTTTTTTGCTTATCCTATATTAGATTCTGAGGATGATATGCATGATTGTGTAACATTTATTTTTAATAAATCTAGTCAAGCAACAGAGGATCCTATTTCCAATATGTCAGCTACTGCCCAATCGCAGGGAGAACAAAATCCCAATATGTCCCTATTCTACCCTGCAGGATAAATATCATCCCTTTAAGGAAAGCTTACATTCCAAAGAGGTGGAGCCAGGAGAGAATAGTGCAGAGCGATGGGAAGAAGAACAGACACTCAGACATCTTCAGGGGTCGACTGAAGTTGAAGAATACAATGGGAACTGCCCCCTTTGCTGTGACTCAGAGCAGGAAGCATCCCGAGGCAAACCAGGAGATGACTCAGGAGACCGTTTGCTGTGGAGATGCATCTTCCCGCCACGCTTCAGGAGAAGCATGGCTTTGTCAGGTATGTGGCCAGGTGCAGGGACTGGGAAAGATGCTTGTGGCTATTCGACCACCCCAGTAGTTCTAACTAAGAGGAATCATGAGGTGGAGGCTCTGTCTTGCATGTTGGGGAAGGGGCTGAGTATAAGCCTTACTACCCTATTGGGGCAACATATACTTTCCTTTATATTCTTCTTTTTCCTCCCATACCTAAAAGGGAAAGAAACCTTTCTTTCCCCCCATTCCACCTCTTTGAGTTTCAGTGCACATTCACAGTGTTTACAATGATGGTATCAAACTAAGAAGGAGAATCAAATATTCATTAATACTTACTATGCTTTTCTTGAGTGAACGTCGTACGGACCTCCTCCTTGGAACCTAGAAGAGAGAAGAAAAAGAATAAGCATTAATCTTCATCTGGTGTTTATGTTGAAATATCTTGAGAAGAATAAATATGAAAAGTGAAATCTCTAATCAGAGTGTAACTAATTCCTAAGAAGCACTGCCAAAGTATCACACAGTAGTATTGTATATTTTGTTGATGGTTCCTCTACTATTGATCAGGATACATGAGTCAGACACACAAGGGCAACAGTAGTCAGGGCACAATAGCATGATTCTTCAGACACACTCTGTATAGTGGAGCAGATAACACTACCAGCACATTATTCTGCATAAGTCGCAGAATTGATGGCCCTAATAGCAAGGATTGAGAAAAGTCATGACAATCTATTCATATTCAGCCTATGTAAATATCACTGTACATTCCAGCATTATGTATTGGAGTAGGAGAGGCTTCCTGAAGTCAGATGGAAGTCCTGTTATGTATAGGACTCTCTTAGAGGCTTTAATAGAGGCACTTGCTTTACCATAGCCGGTTGTAGTTGTGAAATGTGAGGCACATACAAACGGACAGGATTTTTGTGCCAAAGGGAAATACATTAGCAGACTGGGCAGATAAAGGTGCAGTAAAGCACCGACCCCTTCTGTGCCATCAGGTTCACATTATCTCCCTGTTTTAGTGGCCCAGACTGCCTCACCATCCAAGTCTGAATCAAACACTACCACAGATAACGTTACACCTCATTATGTTGAGACAGTGCATTCACATCATCGAGAGTTACAGGAAGCTGCTCTATCGCATGGCATACAGGTATGGGAGACTATAGGATGATCCCAGTCCAGACACAATCTAATCTGTAGACAAGTATCTACAGGTAAGCCAGTGATGCTTCAGACTTTACTTACAATAGCTCTTGATCAATTGCAATTACCAGTCCATATCTCGAGAGATCATTGCCCATGCAAATACAAGATTAGTTTGTCCCCAACATGTATGATATGCTTACCATGTACATTCATAACTATACTGTTTGCCAACAATTCTCTCCAAATCCCACATTGAAGGTAATCATGTTACTGTACCATGACCACAAGGTCCTTTTAAGGCTCTCCATCTCGACTTTGTGGACTTTACAAACAGGTGCAACAGCTATCAGTATCTCATACTTGTGGTTTGTCCTTTTTCTCGATGAATCAAATCAATACTGTGCGTCCACTGTGATGCTAAGTCAGCTGCTATGTTTCTGATTTGTGAGGTTATCCTGTTGAAGTCTCCTTCAGAGCAGGAACAAAACCAGAGGCCAGCCAGTCTTAGGGTATAAAGAAAGACAATTTAATGTGTGTACAGGAACTGATGGCTTGAGAAGCCATCCAAATTGCGGAACTCCAATACAATCTTTTTTGCATGCAGACCACAAAAATGTGGAAATACATCATCCAATTAGAACAACAGAGGTAATTTCTTCATCAAGTACATGGTGTGATGTTGATCAGGTGATGCATGGTGTTACACATATATTAGGCATCTATCTAATCATAGTAGAACAACATTTCATGATGGCAGCATTATACAAGATGTTCTCAAGAGTGACCTGAACATTTCTCAAGCAGTTGGGACTTTCCAAGCATCACCAAACCAGTTTCTTCATAACCCAATCCTCAGACCTATGTGGACATTCAGATGTCTGTCTGTTGCTCGGTGAATGAAGCAATGCATCTTGCGTGAGGTGTCTCTTTGAAGTAAGCCTTACATTACAAGCTGTCTGTCAGAGTTAATAAAGTAAAGGTCATCCAACCTTTTGCATGTGTTTTTCAGGCCTGTTCAGCACTGAGTATCACAGGATGACGCCAGGCCTGGAGAAAAAATAAAATTGATTCATTAGCCAGTTTCCACAATCCCCTGCTAGGGAATTCCAGAAGGAATAACATCTGATAACAGCACACAATTTGTTAATGTGATTTTCACACATCTCACAACACTTTTAGGGATTAAGCATATACTATATTCTGTTTATTATCCCCAGAGCAATATTATTGTTGAGCGCCTAAGTGGTTTACTGAAGAATAAGCTCAGCAAGCTATGCTACACATTGCATAATAAATAGTTGTATTGCCTACCATTAGTACTATTCTGCCTTAGGAGCACACCTAGGTCTGATCATCACCTGACAACCCATCAGATAGTAACAGGAAGAGTTCTGAATACATAAAACAATGACACTGGAAGTAAGATACTGGGAGAAAGTGCAGCTGAAATTTTGAATGATGAAATGCATGTTTATCTCAGTGAGCTATTGAAAGCTGTAAAGTTAACTTCTAAACAGGAAACCAAAGGAAAGAAAAAGCATGTGCACATAGGCGATAAAGTGTAGGTGAGGAACTTTGTCTAGAAAAGAAAGATCTGAAATTTGACAGTCCTTTCATCATAATGATGGTCACTCCAACTTCCCTCAAGGTACATGGCAGGAAAACATGAATCCATTTATTGGATGTTCAGATGAATCCTGCATCATGCCAAGCATTGTCAGCAATGTAAATGGAACAAGCGGGGGTAAGAAGAATTTGACTACAAAAACACCCCCTCCACCTCTGCATATGGACAATGTTTTGAACCAATAAAATAAAGGTTAAGTATTTTTGTTTTCTTTTTCCTTTTTTGTCTTTTTCCGTATTATTTCTACTGTTGTTCCTTTACAGTAATGTATATTTTTGTTTTAATATCACACACATGTGAAGAGAATTGTCTAATGTGTCTCATAGTATTCATACTAGGTTATTGGATAACATATGGTACCAACACACGTCAGATTAGAATTAAAAAATGTTTAGAAAGTAGCAATGAAGTGTGTTTTGGGTGCTCATTATTCCTCATGCCACAGGATCAGATAGTTTACATTTTACTAAAGAAGTACCCTTAGACACAGCAATATGTCTTTTACATCTGTACCTGTGTAGGGTTAAGGCCCAAATACAGCCAACACATGTTAGCGTAGTAAAATTTCTAGTTAATGCACAAAATATAACACTTTCACAGATGCTTTATATACCCTTACAGACAGGAGAGTCACTAAGGATGAGATAGCACAAATTAAGAAAACAGGTCATCGTAACATTGTAGAATGGATACAAATGGTTTTAGGTAGAGGGCTTTTAAGAGTAACACCCCCACCCACCAAGTGTAATAGGTATTTGCTAAATCAGTTACCCCCAGATTATATTTGTAGCCAGGATTCAGAGTTACTGGTTCAGTGTATGCCCATGATCAATGGCATTTTGACATTAAATTTACCTGTAGGGCCATGTCTTTATGGAATAGTATTGATATTAGTAAGGATGCGGTGAAAAAGTGCGCACGTAAATGGGATGATAATGTTGTATGATACACTTGGATGGACACTACAGTAAGTCCCCAGACATTCGTGAGAATAATGTCTGATTCTTTATGTTTCAGAGGAAACGGCACTGTTAATAGAGGACAGAATATCAACTGCAGAGCCACAATAAGTAACGACAACATGCAGGGGGGCACCTGGAGCCTCATGTATTAATACCAACAGTGTGGACAACTATTGTATGTTCAGGTACCGACAAACTAGAGAGGGCCCCTGCTCTTTAGTGACTTGGCATGCCCCTGTCTTGGTATTTTCGGGATCAACTTTTCTAGGCTAAATGAACACCTCATGAGTTGTTCAATAATTTTGTTACATCATCACCAAAGGAGAAGAGATGCAGAATATTAGGGCACTACCACATGGAAGGATGCTCCCCAAGAGTACAGGTTGTTAAATGATGCTCAGTTCTTCCTTGGAAATATTTTGCCATTTGTTTGGGCAAATGCAACAGCCCTGTGGCTACAAATATCTAGATGGGAACTTCTGAAGACAAACAATGCTACAAACGATGGATTTAATGCCATAAAGGATGAGCTTGTGCAATAAAAATGATGCTTATGCACCATCGTTATATACTTGACCTTATGACGGCCATGGAAGGAGGGTATGTGACAAGATAGGAACTACTTGTTGTACCTATGTCCTAGCAAATGACACGTATAATGGAACTTTGACAGAGTCAATACAAACTTTGCTTAATCTACAGAAGAAAATGGTAGATGAAGGAGGTGCACTAGATAATTGGTTCAGCAGGTAGTCTGCTTTACTACCATCCTGAATGTCGGGCCTGTCAAAAGATTTATTACTATCCCTTGTGACACTGTTATTGATATGTTGTGGTATTTAATTAATTATGGCATGTTGTAGAAGGATTAGTACAAAGGCTGGAGGGAAGTTTTCAGTTGGGACAACTACACGAGTAGTAGTTGCTCAGAGCAATGCATATCATCTAGTGTTAAGTGGAGACTTAGGATTAGAGCCAGTAGTTGAAATATCAACTAGAAGGGGATTGTTAGAAACAAAATGTGAAGAAGTTGCATTAGAGACATTAACAGAGAGTGTTACAGAGTTACACATGGTGAAAGAACAGTGTACGCCTGAGTTCCACAGTGATGCAAGACAGGTGAAGAATTAACTGGAAATAAAGTGCATGATCGGCAAGGTTTATTTAAAGGAAAACCTGTATTTGCAAGCTTGGATGAATTTATGGTCACAGCACACAAGCACATATTGTTTGTTCTTGGTAAATTGAAAATGTGACTAAAAGAATGCGAGCAGGGGATATGGTTAGCCAAGTGCCTACAGGATCGGATAAGAAGTCTTGGGAGCAGAGGAATAAAACCTATACGCAAATACATGCATACAAAAGAAACAAATACATGGTTTGTTAAGCATTGTTAAAATTGCAATGGTGAATGTATACAGAAAAGGTTAAGAGTTTGAAGACACAGTGATGTGATGCTTTTGTAATCAATATGCACTTAATGAGTAACCTATAATTTGACCTTTTGTAAAAAAGAAATTGTTCATGTAACTATATAAGATGCTGTCTGTGAACAGCCATTTGAGACCAGCTGTTTACCTGTGTGGGGTTAGCTACTGGTGCAACAGTAAACCTTCTTTTGCCTTGTCAAGAGGAGAACTGTTTTTATTTATTACAGTTTCCCTGCAACAGAGTTCATGTGCCTCTCCTCTAAACATGTTAACATTGGTGCATACACAATTGCCATATTGCATTTACTTGTAAGTTACTTATAAAGTGGTATACCATATACCCAGGGACTGAAAATCAAATCCATCTAGTGGGCTTGCAGTACTAATTGTGCCACCTGCTAAAGCAGTCCTTTAAACATTTCTCAGGCCTGCCACTGCAGAGCCTGTGTTTGCAGTTTGACTGCTACTTTGAATTGGCATTCAAAACCCGTTGCCAAGCCTGAAACATCCCTTTGATTACATATGAGTCACACCTAAAGTAAGCCTTATGTAGCCCATAGGGCAGGATGCTATGTAACTAAAAGGAGGGACATGTACTTTTAAGTTTTACATGTCTTGGTAGAGGAAAACTCCCAAAGTTGTTTGTCATTACTATGAGGCCTACTCCTCTCATAGGTTAACACTGGGAATTCCTTAACACACTTTTAAGTTGTATTTCCTTATCAGAAAGCATTACCTATGTCATGTTTCGTATCTTTGGTAAAGTCGGATTTAACATTACTATTTTAGAAATGCTACTTTTAGAAAGTGGCCATTTCTCTGCTCTTACAGCTCTGTGTGTCTGCAGCCTGTCTCCAATACAGGTCTTGGGTGGGTGGCAGCTACAGTTTGTGCATTTTCTCCAGACAGCCGCAAAAATAGGAATGCTAGGTGCGTCTGAGTGCTCATATGCATTAATCTGCATTCTGGTTGCTCTTCCTGGGCAGGAAGGGCAGTGGGGGATGACCCTTATACCTTAATAAGCAGTGCCTGTCCCACACAAAGGGCTGATAACAGCTACTGGAGCCAGGCGTGAGAATGAAAAGACCTCTGTGCACTTCAAAGACTCATTTGATTGTAAGTACTGGGTCAGACACTTCTGAACCTGCAACTGGACTCAGTCAGAAGAACTGCAGAGCTGCATCAAGGACTGTCACTCATCTGAAATGCTGACCGGGAAGGACTGCTTTTCTACTGTGCTGCGCTGCTGCCTTCAGGCCTCTGACTTTGCTGAGGGAGAGCTGGACTCTGCCTTGTACCCAAGTGATCTCCAGGGTCTTGTTGGCTTGCCTCCGGTTGCCAGAGACTCAGGTATGTCAAATCTCTACCCCTGCACCTGTGCCTGGTTCACTGGAAATGGACCCAGATACTTGAACCAGTGAAATCTACACATCTCCTACCGGTTGAAAGTGGCCAATGACGTATCAACCTTCTTGCGGGAGCAGAACCGGCACATTGCATTCGGAACCAGTGCTTCACCATTACATCTTCACTACATCGGCACCACCACATCGCCAGCACTGCTGAAGGAAGATGGACACAACTCTTTACTGCATGGAGAAACCCGGGGCAGCAGCTTCTGAACCAACACATCAACCCAGAACTATCATATCATCGCCACTCCTGAGGGAAGAGCGACACATCCCTCAAGTGCGCGGAGAAACCGGATGCATCGGATTTAGAATCATCGCAGCACTGACGCTTTGCCTTCAGAAACAATGCATCTCCTGCACTGCAGGGGGAAATTCAATGCATTTCATGTTTGCAACCAGGATCAAAGTGCTATGTTTGGATCACAGATATAATATTGAATACAGAAATATTGTGACACACAAATATTGTGTTAAAAAATCGTTGACACAAATATCGTTTTCCTATCTTTATACTGGTAAGCATAGAAACATCAAAAATAAAATATTGGTTCACAGTAATATCATAAACATAACACAAAAGTACTGATGGCTTGAAGAGCTGCATCAAGGACTGTCACTCATTTGAACTGCTGACCTGGAAGGACTGTTTTTCTACTGTGCTGCCCGGCTGCCTTCAGGCCTCTGACTTTGCTGAGGGAGAGCAGGACTCTGCCTTGTTCCCAAGTGATCTCCAATGGCTTGTTGACTTGCCTCCTGTTGCCAGAAACTGAGGTATATCAAATCTCTTACCCTGCTCCTGTGCCTGGTTCACTGGAAGTGACCTAGATACTTGCACCAGCAAAATCTTTACATCTCCAACCTGTTGAAAGCAGCAAACAACTTGTCAACCTTGTTGCAGGAGCAGAACCCATGTATTGCATTTGGAACCAGCGCTTCCCCATAGCATTGGCACTGCACCAGAACCACCGCACCATCGGCACTGGTGCAGGAAGATGGGTGCATCCCTTGACTGCATGGAGAAACCCGGCACATCAGCTTCTGACCCAATGCATCAACATTGCATTGGAACCACTGCATCGCCACCACTCCTGAAGGAAGATCGATGCATCCCTTCAGTGCACAGCGAAACCTAGTGCATTGGATTTGGAACCAATGCAGCACAGCACTGGCACTGTACCTTTCAGAACCGACACATCGTCAGCACTGCATGAGGAAAAGTGACGGATTTTGGCCCATATTTATACTTTTTGATGCAAAACTGCACAAATGCAGTTTTGTGCCAAAAAGTATAGAGCTGGTTTGTGCCATTCCAGAGTGCCAGCCGGGCTTCAAATTTATGAAATGTCTCAAGCTGGTGCAAAAAGTGGGCTAGCATAAAAAAATGACTATAGCCATGTGGTGGTGATGGTATGGGAGAAGGAGGTTTTGCACCAATGAGATGCCCCTAACCAGCCTAGCGTCATTTTCCAATGCAAAATCATCCATACCACATGACTCCTGACTTAGAAAAGACAGGAGTCAAGCTTACCACCCCAATGGCCAGCACAGATGATAGGTGTCCCCTGGGCATGGCCATTGCACCCTCTGCCATGGATGGGGCCCCAAGTTGGGCCCACGAAGACACTTTAATTAAAAATAAATACTTACCTATACTCACCCTACTTACATGGGATGGGGGGCCCCCATCCTCTGGTGTCCCTCTGGTGTGGCTAGGGGTGTTCATGGGGCTTGAGGAGGGCACCTCTGGACCCATTCCATGGTGTTCAACCATGGAAATGGGTCCACATGTCACCTAATGCCTGGTCTGACCCATCCATTAAATAATGGTGCAAGGCAAGCTTTGCACCATTATTTAGCCCCTTCTCCCACCCGTGCATCATTTTAGCATGGGGGGATAAATATGGGCTATGGGGTTAGAACCATGTTTTAGATAGGAACGCCTACCTTGCATCTTATTGATGCAAGGTAGGTTCACGCATCTAAAAAATGGTGCAAACTATAATATTTTGATGTTAGACACTATTCTCACTCCAGTCTGTAGGGAAAATGATGGACTCAGGAGGGATAAAATGTACTATTCCCACTCCAGTCTGGTCAACAGTAAGGAAACCTTTGGACTCTGGCGCTGTCAAACTTATTATTCTTCTCTAAACTGTGCAACAGTAATAAAAGAGTAAAATTTACTACTCCAATTCCAGTCTATGCAACAGTTGGAAAGAATTGGGCTCCAAAGGGGTAAAATTGACTATTTCTACTCCAGTCTGTGCAACAGTATAGAAAACATTGGACTCCAGAGGGTTAAT
Source organism: Pleurodeles waltl (assembly GCF_031143425.1). NCBI lineage: Eukaryota > Metazoa > Chordata > Amphibia > Caudata > Salamandridae > Pleurodeles > Pleurodeles waltl. Next base: position 2,085,713 of record NW_027150395.1, read on the forward strand.
ATTTACTATCACCACTCCACTCTGTGCAACGGTAAAGAAAGAAGTATCAAACATAAACATATTTTAAGAACTCCATTATTTCACCAAAACTATAAAACTGTTACAATAAAAATGATCCATATCAATTAAAATTCATATATACATAATTAATACAAATTATTATGAAATAATACGAGTGTTGTTAAATGATTATTCAATTAAATTCCTATACTCAATTCCGGCAAACCTAGCAGTCCAGAAATACAATTAAATTAAAATTACAAATATAACAAAATTGACATAATAAATAATGAACAAAACTTTTAATAAATAATTAACGAAATATTACTTTGAAAACTTTCCACCTTATTTCAAACACAAACACAAACAGCCTGCAACTTATTTATAACAATAAACATATAATTATTAAACATTTTACATAATTATAAATCAATGTAATATGTTAATAAAAATTAGAATTAATTGATAAATAATTAATTAAATAATTAACTTCCTATAATGTACCCCTACAAACCCAAGAACCCACACCTAAAATATAACTTATAAAAAAAAATAATGACATGATTTACATAATTAATTATCAATTAAAAAATAACGATACATTCATAATATTTTAATAATTCGTTATTAATCAATTAATAATTAATTAACTTAACACCCTAAGCCTCTATAAACTCAAAAACCTATTCCTAAAATATACCTTACAAACATAATAATTGCACATTTTATGTAATTATCTATTGATTAAATAATTGAGAATAAATTAATAATGAATTAATCATCAAATACTAATCAATTAAAAATTAATGTTCCACCATATACCCCTACAAAAACAACACCGCAAAATTAAAATATAATTAAAAAATAATAATTACACAATTTACATATGTAATTATCAATTAAACAAGTAATATTAATTAAAAAATATTTAGAAATTAATTAGACTTGATTAACTTCCCATCCAGTACCTCTGCAAATGTCACAACATCCTATGACACAATAAATTACTATTAACAATTAATTCAAAAATTATAAATAACCCAAAATTACAAAGTTATTTAAAATTAACAACAATTACAAAAACAATAAATAACATATGCAATTAAAATATGAACTGAAAACATAAAGATAATGAAAAATCAATATTATTTACAACTATTTTATTGAAAATGATATTAACAACACAGATATTATTGAAAATGATATTACTTACCTAAAAATGAATATGCTTGTTAACAAAATTTCTGCATCACAATATTTCTGTGTCACCATATGAAAAACTCAATATTTATGTAGCTCAATATTTATGTACCGATATTTTGTCCAGTTGCCACTCTGTTCCCCAGGCCTGCCTGGCTCCTGTATCCAGCCTGTGCTCCATTGTGGTCACCTTGATCTGTTGACTTTGGCCTAGTCCAACATGACCTCAGGAAAACCCGTAAAGCGCTTTTTGCTTCCAAGCATGAGAACTCTTTTGGTCTTTAAAAATTCATATCTTGATTTCTACTCATTGGATTTTTGCTTTTTTGGTCTTGATTTATTCATTCAATTACCATATATTTTTCTAAACTTGTGTGGAGTCTTTTGTGGTGTTTTCATTGTGTTACTGTGTGTGTATTGCATAAATACTTTACTCATTGACTTTTTAGGTAAGCATAAATGCTCTGTTCAAAGCTACCAGAGGGTGTGCACATGCTATCTTTTAGTGTGTGTCTGACTTACCCTGACTAGAGTGGGGATCCCTACTTGGACTGGGTGGTTAGCCCTGCCAAATAGAGACCCCATTTCTAATATTGGTGATCAGCTGTGCGGATAGTCCTTGTGTTTGTGCAATGCCATAAAGTAACTCATTGGTCACTACAATTCTGTACTATGACCAATTTGAGCCTTTTTTCATTTCACCCTAATTGGTTTTTTGTTCTAAACCATGACTCTCTGTGGAGAAGCCACTCCTGCATCTGCACCTGAAGCCATTGATTTTGAGCTGGCCAAGTTGAAGTCCTATACTGTGGCCCGCTCAAAGATTTTTGCAAGGAATTTCGTGTGTCCATGAGAAGCTTCTCCCTGAAGGTGGAGCTGCAGAAAAGCTCCGAGAGCCTTGGCAGAGGCCCAGAATGCAGGGACTGAGGTCCCAGAGGAGGTAGAGCCAAAAATTACAGAGGAGGTGGATGAGATGGTCCTAAATTCTCAATATGGATTCGGGACTGCCTGTGGATCGGGCTGTCAACTTGCTAGAAGCTGTAGTGAGTCTGAGTGGGGAGGAGCATCTCATCAAGGGAACTGTCTCCAGGGGAGATGGCAGACAGGGGGGAGGAAAGAAAGCTGAAGCTAGAGCTTGCCAAAATGAAATTGGAGTAGGAGCAAGCTCTAGAGGAAAAGAGACTGTCTCTAGAGAAGAGGAACCTAGCCAATAAGCTCAGACTCAGAGAGCTGGATATCAAAGCCCTACAAGTGGGTTTCAGTAAAAGTAATGGTGAGATATGGTGCCCAGGTATGTGTTGGGGATGACATAGACAAATGGTTTGAAGCATACAATGTGGCTCTAACAGTGTGCAAGGTTCCAGAGGAATCCTAGGGTGGTAGTTTATGGAGATGCATGCCCACAGTGGGGAGGGATACACTTATCACACTAGAGGTGGGGTGCCAGACATATTACACTGCTATGAAGCCCATACTAGCCAACACATTTGGACTAACACCTGAGAAATACCGACAGAGGGTCTGGCCAGTCACAAAATTGCATCAAGAGCAGAGTGGAATGCTTAGACTTTGATTGCAAAGCATTGAAGGGCTGGGAGAGTGGCAGCAAAGCAGAAGATTAAACCGGGATGTAGAGCTTGATTTTGAAGAGGCATATGCTTGATCTTTGTTTTACAACGCTGTGCCAACACCTGGTGGATAGTAAGCTTTCTGACCCCAAGAAGCGTACTGAGGAGGCAGAGTGTCCAAAGAGGTATCTGGGGGACTCCCAAAAGGTGGTCAGAGTTTTCACCAGAAGAAGAGGGGAGATGAAAAGACAGAGGGCCAGAGGTAGAGTTTGGCAGATGGGGTTACTCTATCAAAAACTTGACAGATGTCCTGTATTACAATTCCATTATTTCCTATGGAAATTGTAATACGGCTGATGGGATATCTGTAATGTTTGTGATGGAGTAACCCATCCACCAAACTCTAAATCAGGCCCAGAGTCCTCTAAAGGCCCTCAAAACAACTCACAGGGAAATGGTCTGGTTCTCATTCCCAATCTGGCCACCAGACGAAAAGCTACCATGGCAAAAGTCAGCAGCCCAAAACTACCAAATGCTATGAGTGTGTTGAGTACAGACACTACAAAGTGGATACCAAGTGTCCAAAAAGAGCACCACCTCCCTCTGAAGGAAAGATACTGGGGGCGGAAAGTGTAGTACTGAGGGAGGAGTTTTTCCCAGTTAATAGAGGGGGGGGTGTTAGTGAGGTTATCTTAGTGTCTGTGGGTGACAGTGAGATGGTTCCTAAGATCCATGTGTCCTCTAATAAGTATATGTAATGGGTCACCATCAATGGGCAGTGGGTTGAGGCTCTGAGGGACACAGGTGCCAGCATGACTATGGTAAGGAGTTAGCCGGTGTCTCCAGAGTAGGTGATACCAAATCCATTCCACCAAGTTGTGGTGGCTGACAACAAAGAAAGTCACTATCCAGTGGCTGTTGTTCCAATTGAGTGGGGGAGTTCAGGTCGTCTGAAAGTTGCAGTAAACCCTGTCATGCCTGTTGACTGTTTGCTTTGTACTGACCTTGAGAGCACTACCTGGAAAGACATGGAGCTCAAAACTCATGTGAAAATTTTGGGGTTACCTGAATAGATTTGTGCCACGACAAGGTCCACGGCTGCCCTGGATGGGAGTAAAACAGGGCTGGAGTCTGCAAAAAAGGCCCAGCCAACTGATAAGGAGAAATAAGGCAGAGGGTGAGGGAAACCCACCCCTGAATGCTCTCCCAGTGAGGTGGATTGGTGTAGTAGTCTGGCCTGGCTTGTAATGGGTACCAATGGTACTTACACCTTATACCAGGTCCAGTTATCCCTTATTAGTAGAATGTAGTAGTGTTCTAGCACCTTAGGCTGATAGAGGTAGCTATAGCAGAGCAGCCAAGGCTGAAATAGGATACATGCAAAGCTCATGCAATACCACTTATATCATATAGCACTATATCATAAGAATCACAACACTCCGAGTTATTAAAAATAAAGGTACTTTATTTTAGTGACAATGTGCCAAAAATATCTCAGAGGATATACTCCATATAGGAGGCTGGCCTGGCTTATAGTGGGTACCTTGTGGTACTTACACCTTGTGCCAGGTCCTTTTATCCCTTATTATTAGATTAGAAGTGTTCTAGCAGCTTAGGCTGATAGAGGTAGCTATAGCAGAGCAGCTTAGGCTGAACTAGGAGACATGCAAAACTCCTACTATACCACTTATATCATATAGCACTATATCATCAGAAACACACTACTCAGAGTTACTAGAAATAAAGGTACTTTATTTTAGTGACAATATACCAAAAGTATCTCAGAGGATATACTCCCTTAGGAGGTGAGTAAAATGCACAAAATATACACACAAACCAAAATCAGGAAAGGAAAACACTTAGAAAAGTAGTGCAAACACGATAGAACATAATAGAATACAATAGGAGAAAATAGGCCTACGGGCAACACAAACCATATACTCCAAAAGTGGAATGCAAACCACGAATGGACCACAGGCCTAGTGTAGTGTGTAGAGGGTCGTTGGGAGTGTAAGAAAACACTAAGGGTTTCCAAGATACCCCACACCAAGACCCTGAAAAGTAGGAGTAAAGTTACCCTACTACCCAAGAAAGACAGCAAAGTCGAGATACGAGATTCCTCAAAGACAACAACTGACTGCAAAGCACTGAAGACGGATTCCTAGACCTGAGGACCTGCAAAGGAAGGGGACCAAGTCCAAGAGTCACGCAAGTGTCCGGGGGGGCAGGAGCCCATTAAACCCCGGATGAAGGTGCAAAAGGGCTCCCTCTGGGTGGAAGAAGCCAAAGATTCTGCAACAACGAAAGGTGCCAGGAACTTCTCCTTTGGTCAGAAGATGTCCACGACGTGCTAGAGGATGCAGAGTTGTTTCCATGCAGAAAGACCGCAAACAAGCCTTTCTAGCTGCAAGAGTCACAGTTGAAGGTTTTGGGTGCTGCCAGGGCCCAGGAAGGACCAGGAGGTCGCCCCTTGGAGGAGGAGGCAGAGGGGGCACTCAGCAACAGAGAAAGCCCATGCAGAAGCAGGCAGCACCCGCAGAAGCACCTGAACAAGTGTTCAGAAGATCTGAGCATGGCGGTCATCTCAGCACAACAAAAGAGGGTCCCACGAAGTCGGAGGTCAACTCAGGGAGTTGTTCACTGCAGGACGGAGTGCTGGGGACCTGGGCTAGACTGTGCACAAAGGAATCCTTGCAAAAGTGCACAGAAGCCCTAGCAGCTGCAGTTCACACAGTACACAGGATTACTGTCTGGCGTGGGGAGGCAACGACTTACCTCCACCAAATTTGGACAAAAGGACCACTGGACTGTCAGGGTCACTGGGATCCAGCTCCTGTGCTCCAGGGACCATGCTTGTCAAGATGAGAGGGGACCAAGAGGACCGGTGATGCAGAAGTTTGGTGCCTGCGGTAGCAGGGGGAAGATTCCGTCGACCCACTGAAGATTTCTTCTTGGCTTCCAGTGCAGTGTGAAGGCAGACAGCCCTCAGAGCATCCACCACCAGGAAACAGTCGAGAAAGCCGGCAGGATTAGGCGCTACAATGTTGCTGGTAGTCATCTTGCTACTTTGTTGCGGTTTTGCAGGCACCCTGGAGCAGTCAGCGGTCGATCCTTGGCAGAAGTCAAAGAGAGAAGGGCAGAGGAGCTCTGGTGAGCTCTTGCATTCGTTATCTGAAGAGAAACCCACAGGAGAGACCCTAAATAGCCCTCAGAGGAGGATTGGCTACCTAACCAGTTAAGGGCATATCGGGAGGGGTCTCTGATGTCACCTGCTGGCACTGGCCACTCAGAGGTCTCCATTGTGTCCTCACACCTCGGCATTCAAGATGGTAGAGGTCTGGGACACACTGTAGGAGCTCTGTTCACCACCTCTGGGGTGGTGATGGACAGGGGAGTGGTCACTCCCCTTTCCTTTGTCCAGTTTCACGCCAGAGCAGGGGCTGGGGGATCCCTGAACTGGTGTAGACTGGTTTATGCAAGGAGGGCACCATCTGTGCCTTTCAAAGCATTTCCAGAGGCCAGGAGAGGCTACTCCTCTCAGGCCCATAACACCTATTTCCAAAGGGAGAGGGTGTAGCACCCTCTCTCAGAGGAAATCCTTTCCTCTGCCTTCCTGGGACTGAGCTGCCCAGGCCCCAGGGGGAAAGAAACCTGTCTGAGTTTGGCAGAAGCGGTAGCTACAGAGAAAAACCCCAGAGAGCTAGTTTGGCAGTACTCGAGTCCATGCTGGAGCCGCTGGGATGCATGGAATTGTCCCCCCAATACCAGAATGGTATTGGGGGGACAATTCCATGATCTTAGACATGTTACGTGGCCATATTCGGAGTTACCATTGTGAAGTTGCACATAGGTATTGATCTATATGTAGTTCACGTGTGTAATGGTGTCCCTGCACTCAAAAAGTCTGGGGAAATTGCCCTGAACAATGTGGGGGCACCTTGGCTAGTGCCAGTGTGCCCTCACAATTAGGGGCATATTTATACTCTGTTTGAGCTGAATGTGTGTCTAAAAAGTTTGATGTACATTTGGCGCAAACCATGCACCATATTTAAACTTTGACGCCCGAGGCCACGAACGCCAAAATCCCGCCTTGTGTGTCACTTTCTGGATGCGGGAAACCGCCTTGCATTAATGACATGCAAGGTAGGCGTTTCCATCCCAAAAATTACTTAAACACCTGTGCGCCTTATTTATGTTACTGCGCAAAAATGACTCACGGCCGGGAGGCGGAGGCAGGAAATGACGCACAACCCGATTTGCGTCAAAAAATACCCCTGGGTCAGGTCAGGTCAGGCGTTCAAATGTGGCAAACACACCTGTATTTAATGAAACCACACAGAAGCAACAGCAGAGCTCCAAAAGGAAGACATGGAGGTGCTTTTCATCCAGCATGCACGCAGACGCAGAGCACAGGAACAACAACAGCAGCTTCTACAACACCAGCAGGGACCCCAAAGGCAACACAGAAGGCAGGAGAGGATATTCTGCACCAGGACAACCCTTATGGGACTCCGCCACCAAAACATCATTCAGAGGTACAGCTGAACTGGCAAGCCATTCAGCAGCTGCTGCGCCACATTGAGCCACATTTGGCACCCAGCTTGCAGACACCCCACACCATTCCACCAGAAACCAAGCTGCCAGCTGTACTACACATGTTGGCAAGTGGCTCCTTTCAAACCACTGGCGCCCTGGTTGCTGGGATCTCACAGCCATCATTCTCCGCCTTCCTCCCCAAGGTACTGAATGCCATCATCTCACTCACACCCGCCACATCTGCTTCCCCAACACATACCTAAAGCAGCTGGAGACAAAACAGGGGTTTTACCTAATTAATGGCTTCCCACATGTCCTTGGTGCCATTAACTGCACACATGTACGCATTGTGCCACCTACTGCAACCAAACATCTATACTGAAACAGGAAGCACACACACTCCATCAATATGCAGGCCATTGTCGATCACCAGGGATTGATCATCAACATCGTGGCAAAGTATCTTGGGAGTGTACATGATTCATTCATCTTCCGTCACTGCACCATCAACTAACACTTCCAGGATGGACGATATGGAAATGGACTACTTGTTGGTAAGTACAGAAACTTATTTATATACACACTGCACAGCAACCCTCTAGGACACACAACACAGACACCACAACACCGACATGTGGACAGGAACACACTGAGGTTGTGACACCGCTAGGCATGTTTCATATCTTCACCCAATGGGAGACACACCTAGGGACAAATGACTGTTCCAAATAACAACTGATGCCACTCCACATACACAAGGGAACATTTAAAAAACAACACAATGACAAACACATGGCCCCAACTGGCAGTACATCTGGGAAGAAGAAACTTTTAATATCACTTCAATAACACTCAATCCAACACCTTTCAAATCAATACGTACTGTGTAAGGGGTGTGTAATGTTTTTAGCTGCAGGTCAAACACCCTGACACACATAGCATGATGAGGAGTACAATGAAGGTCACGTGTAATCATTGAGGCCGTTCCAATATCTCACATCACTCCTGCTCTCACATTGCCCACTACCAAGAAGCAAGTGGACTATGCAAAGAACACATCTGGATGGGACAATATTGAAAGTGCACATTCCTACACATACGCATTGCGACAAATTAACACACACACACAAGAGCTGTACTGCCATACGGACCTTCTGAAACTCTGAATGACAACCTCACAACCAAGTTAGCCATCAGAACCTGCACATGTTCAGTAGTATAGGAACACATAACAATCTGAGTCAATTTGGCAAGGGCAGAGAAATAGGTCTGCAGTGAACTTGTCACACATGTGAAACCAGTGTATAGTCAATTGTTAACACATCAGTGCTCACAACGTAGGGAGATGTTTTGCACAATGTCACCTTGCCAAATCAAAGGGTCTCACAGATGCTTAAATTAATCTATTGAATATGTTAAATTGTATGGGATGTCCAGGGTATATAGATGCAACCATGTTACCACCACTGTCGAATTGATTCTGTGTATGCAACTATCATCTCACCCCCATTTAAGACACAGGAACACCTGTATCACAAGTCACAATGCAAGGGAGTACACACTGTACTGCAACTCTCCAAAAATACTGCTGACATCCGGTCAACAGCCAAACACCCGTTCAGATAAGGAAACAACCCAATGCTGATGGTACATTCTAGAAGCCTAGCAATCGACACAATAACACAAACACCAGTGAGCCACAGACAACACAAGAGACCTACTGCCATGCAAGGTGATATTTATGGAGCATGCTACATCAACATGTTCTCACTCATTTTCTCTTTCAGCTGATCAGGGATATGGGATCCAGCCATGGATTATGACACCATTTGGCAACCCAAGCACTGCATCAGAGCTTGCCTATAATGAGGCACATAGGAGGACATGCACCATAGTCAAGAGGACCTTTGGCATCCTGAAGTCAAGATTCAGGTGCCTCGATATCACCGGAGGCAGCCTCCTATAATCACCAGAAATGGTGTGCACAATCATTTTGACCTGTGCCATCCTGCACAACATATGTGTAAGAAGGAACATTCCCCTATAGGAACCCGACCCACAAATGTATGAAGAGGAGGAAGAGGAGGATGCTGACCATCAACATGAGGGGGACAAATCCAAACATAGCAGCAGGATTGCGTCAGAGACAACAGATTGCACAACATTTCTTTTGACCCTACTCACCCATCACCACTGTCTAACCATATTTAAATAAGCACCTATACTATTCACCATATCAATGTCTGGAAAATCATTTTTGCGTAACATTATCTCTAACTATCAGATTCAGAGTGTAGCCTCATGGAGCATTGCTGAAATACCGATTAGGACACAGAACTTTGCGAAACTAGTTAGATGCATATGAATGTACAGCCACATTCACTTACACTGTAAATGACATATATCCTGTACATGTCACATTTGAAGGGCAATAGCAGAGGACCACACCAGTTTCACACATACATGTTGGCAACATGGTTCATTGCAGCATATGGCACACAACTAAGACACCATCAGTCAATAATGGAAAAAAAATCATCATACATGAGACAGTGGATGTGCTATTGCATTAGTAACAGGAATGTATGACCAGACCCTTGACAGCAATAACTGTTACATCACCTATCTTTGCAAGGACTATGGTGACTAGATTTCCATATAAGCAGCAAAGTCATAGCACAAGTGCCCCAGGTATGACAAACATTGCTCACATGACATCCCCTGCACATGTCAGCCCATGTCCTAAGTCCTGACACACCCATGTTCCCGGTCTCACCCCACCCATCTTCAGAGGTCCCTGGAATGGTAATATGTGTACCCAGATAATCCCTCTTCTACACACTCCCAGACTCACAATCTAAACCCAGTGTGCTTCACCCTTTAGTATGGTATGCCATAGTCATTGCACTTCTATCTGCATGGACGTCACGTTAAATAATGCACTGGCTTGTAGTTTCTAAGACCTGTTATCACTTGTACAGTGATTCCCATGTGAAAGGTACTGTTGGCCCTTTGAACTTGAAACTCACATACAGGACTTGTGAGAGAATGATGCTGCACACACCTGTGAGCACATCCATGGAGACCAGCAATTTGAACATGCACCGCCCTTGCTGATGCTTGGAACAGCATAGAAGCTGCCATTTTATCTATAACACTGTTATGCCTTGCCGTATAAATCAGCTGTGTAACACAGCCCTTGGGTTAATGTCTTACCTACCAAAACACACGACAAACACAGTTTTCCATTTCAACTGTCTTGTTCCTCCTTTGACCAGTCTCAGTCTGACCCCTGTGTATTTACCTTGTGAACTGTCTGGATCCTGATTGACCCTGCATCCTGTTAGCCTGACTGGCTCCTGTCTTTGCGTTACCCTAAAGGTTCCTTGTGGCTACATTTGTATCATAGTTGCTTTCCCAAACCTCATATTCCTCCTGGGGTATTGTGTCAGGTGGGTCTACAATGCATACTCAAAATAATGTATAGCATAATCAGTTTATTTATCGTACCATGGGTGAGAACTTGTCTCCAAATACCCGAATCATGAACTATCCCTTGTCTGGGTCTCATGTATGCATGAGTGATAAATTGTGACAGTGTACCATGGCTGTATGCAGGGAGTGGGTATGGTGCCTCCAGCACAACAAACAACATCAGATAATGTGCATGAAATGTCTACACATGTTAGGACCCTGACAGTCCACACGCTGATTCACATTGCTCCCAACATATTGATGGGGCGTGCATGGTGAATGGCCGTGAGATTAATCAGCACAGAGGCAATTATGTTCCCAGATGCAGTGGGAATTTTAGAGGCCAACCTGTGTACAAATGTTGTGATGACACCTGCTGGTACAATAATCCTGAGATATTAACTGTATCAGCACACCAAGGTGGCCCTGTTGACAGTCTCATAACATGTCTGCAGTGACAGGGTTGGACCATCCCCATGTGTGTTTTCAAATCTTCATTGGCTTTACTTCTATAGATTTGCAAAGGATACTTCATAGATACAGGAAATGGCACCACAGACTCATGACTAGACCTGCACGTAACTGTGACAACATAGATCCCAATAATTATAAAGGCGAAACATTGCCCCACACACATGAACAAGACACCTCTGTGCATTTGACCACTGGAAATATGTGAACACGTGCTGCTTGGTCTACTGGTCCTCCACTGCCACAGGAGAGACATGGCTCAGTTATATGACCTCAACTGTGGTGTAACAATTCAAATGTGGGTTATCTTTGGGTCTCCGTGTCACTAACACAGTACCCACATAGTATGTACCCATGCCTGACTCATGGTGGCTCAACAAACAAGTGCCTAGGAAGTAGCATCCAACATTCCAGGACATGTGATGGCCAAGTTTTGGACCATTGACATGAACAACCGTCTGCTATCTATCCAGTGCATGCTTTGTCATTTGTGGTGTTTATGTTACAAAAAAACTATAAAGTGCACACAGGAGTTGTTGCTCCATGTATGACTAACACATGTCCTCTCTCATTTCCACACTGACTTGCATCTGAGGGTTGGACACAATGACCCCACATGCATACAAGCATATTTGCTACAATGCATCTTGTGACGGTCACACAGTGGGTCAACAACAATAGTAGTAGCCAAATCACACACATTGACCCATAGGCATTGACTTATTGTACTTATGTGTGTTGCCTTGCTATCCTCTCTTGACGCCAAACATGCCCAAATTGGGTAATACATATTTATAGGCCACATGGCTGGCCATCTATTGAGTCAGTGAAGAGTGAAAATCCTGTACACCAATTAGCGGATCATGGTCCGCAGTAGTATGATCTGTCACATGTGCCCATACACCGTGATGCCCAAAGTGGGTGCAATCAGCCTATCTCTGTATTGTCACAACTGTCATGTACCATTTAAATGGGAAAATGACCCAAACCCAGATTATGTCAGAAATTTTGACGCATATGCCTCAAAAAATGCCACACATGCGTCTAAAAATTACGCTTATGCTTAGAAATATGACGCACAATGCCCTGAAACATCCATTGGCCCTGAGCGGTATTTCCCACACTGTACCCCCGGAAATTGGTTAAGTTGGAAACATTTTTGAACCACATGGATGCGGGGTTCAATCTACTCATGTGCGTAAAAAAAAAAATGACACACAGACTGTAAGCGTCATAATATTTTGACGCATAACAATAAAAACGCAACGCATTTGAGGCAGGAAGTGATGTAATAGGATATCCTGTTTACAGAATTGATACAGTGGGTGTACTTTCACTTTCAGTTTGCAGTCTGTGATATTTCCTGACTGTGTGGCTGTGTCTAGAATTGTCTCTCTGTTCATTTTGTGATTTTGTCTCCAGTGTGGTCTTTAAATTGTCTTTATGTGTTTCATAACTGTCTGTGGTATCCTGTCTGAGTGTTTTTGTGGTCATTTGTGTTGTCAACATTTGTCTTTGTTGTGTTGGGAGTCTGTTGTGGGTAGTGGTAGTTTGGGTATAGGTGGGCTGTATTTGTTGTTTTTTCTGCATTTTTCCTGTCCTATTTTCTCTCTATTCTCCTTTTTTCCCATTTATTCCCTCTTTATTTTTTCTCACATAATGTAGGGTAGGCCTCGTCTGGGCAGGATGAGAGAGGAGGAGCTGGGTGGGTTCATTTGGCTGGTGTGCCATTTCCTACCCCAGATGATTGAGGCAGGTGGTTGTGTGATCCAAGGTTATCACACAGAGGCAAGGAGGCTCCGGTGGGCAAAGGTGTTGCACCATCTCCAGAAGATATATAACACACCACAAAATGACCACCAGCTGAAGCACCGCTGGGCTGACCTTGTATCCAGGGAGCAAGATCTGCTGGACCACCTGGACATTGTGATTGGTGGCCCTATTGGTGAGTACAAATCAGGGTAATGTGCACGTTTAAATGCTCTGTAGTGACAGTAGCTGATTTTTTCATAATCTGCCGGCAATGTTTTTGAACATGTGGAATGCTAGTGAAACATACAGGGCCATATTTCTACTTTGTTAGCACCGCAATTGTGAGATGTTTTGAAGCAAGAGCGGCGCAAACTTACTAAATATAATTGTATGTAGTAAGTTTGTGCTGCATTTGTGTCAAACAGCAACACAAATGTGGTGCAAAATATGTTTAGATATGGGCCACAGTTGTCTGTGAGGTGTAGAAATTTCTGACACATTACCGTCATTTGTTGACGCAACAGCTACACTAACTTTATAAACACAACAGTAACCAGACTATTAGTGCAGCCTTCACGTTAATTGATGATGGGAATGTGGCACAAACATATGTTTCACGTGTGGTCGGTGAGTGTGTCAGGAACCAGATCATGGAAATCCCAAAAAATGTCATAAATATTGTGTCCCTCCATTTTGTTCGGATACATGTCTGAACAAGTTATAGCTGCGCTCAGCTAACATCTTAGACTGATATTTGGAGTTTGTAGTGCCACATTTCAATTAGGATGGCTGGCAAAAGGTAGGCACATGGGTTCATATCTCTCTGGTTGGTGCAACTCACCATAGCTGTGGCACATCAATTGAAGAAAACGATCCAAATTGAGGGGTAACAACTGTCCCTGGCCCTCTGTACATTGTACCTGTGCATCTAAAATTGGTCTTAGTCACAATGTCTGGGTGACTGATATTGCAGTCCTCATGGAAAGTGACTTTGTATGTCTCTCATGTATACACATGATGAGAGGAATGCACTCCATGATTTTGTCTGCTCACTAATGAAAGAGCATGTTTGCCACAACATGATAGTTAGGGCCACTGCATGTGTGCAGATATGTGTGTATCTCTCACTGGAGTCCCCGGATCTGTACATGTTTGCTGTGGTATGTAGGATGCAGTATCATCATGTCTGAGAGGCTTTACTTTCTGAGTTCACATTACACATAGTATTTGTTTTTTTAACTACCTTCCATGCCTTACAGGTGGACCGGCATCCTACACTATTGGAGAGGTGGCTCAATTTGCGGACCCAGACATCTCTACTAAGTGTTGATAGTTTCTGTGTTGTGTTAGCTGATGATGTGTGATTGACTCCTGTGTGTTGGACCCATAGCAAGGTGTGATGCGCTGGTCAATCATTTGTTTTGTTCCATGAGTGGAAGATCATTTTATCACCATGTTTGAGTTGACCGATCCTTATCGTATTGTCATAATTTGGGATTCTAGGTCAGTCCTGTAAGCACGGCAATGTGAATAGGGATGAGTCATGTGGATAAAACTTGAATCTGAAAAAGTGGCAGTTGCCTATCTTAGTGAATTAGTCAGCCAGTCAGACCCTGATTCTCCCAGAATAGGGATGCCAAAGTGTTAACCACAGACTTCAGCTTCCCTATTCACTAATGGACATGTTTGACTGTATGTTAAACTTCCTAGCTGCATGTAGCTCCACATGTAGTGCTACGAGCATGAGGCACTTGAGTACAATGGCCTAGGTGTGTATGAAGCTCATGGCCAGAGGTGTGCTTGCATCTATCTGTTTGTTGTAAGTCGTGGCTTAATGGTAGTAACTGATGTGGACAAAGGTATGCATTTCCAAAGATAAGTGTTGATGGGATTGTCCAAGGTTTGTGTGTATCCTATTTGGAGTTCCTCCTTACCTGTGGTGTGCTGGCCAAACCCATGTACAGCTTTCCATAGCTTCCTGGGTGTCCTTGTTGTTAGAAATTATTAGTTGATTGTCTACCCCCCCTCAGGCACAGGCGTAGAGTTGGGAATAGTGTACCTAGGACTGATGATCCAAGTTTGGTACACAGACATGTAAATCAGTAAATCACTTGTCCAATCCTAGGTACCCACTCATGATTAGCACATGCTTTCTATACTGGCAAGTCCATTTACAACTCACAGATCTTGTGGCCCTAGATTGCCATCCAGTACATAGAAATGTGTTGGCCTGGCAGTGGTGGAGGATATGCAGCATGATTTTTACCTGACAACTGGCAGAACTGTGATGCCAAATTAATTCCAGTTGTCACCCATCTTGTAGGGTTTGGATGTGCTACTTGATGATAGGACATTTGCAGACTGGCTTGCCATGTACTTCCTCAGGGACTGTCAGTGATCTGTATGATGATATTGGCTGTTACAGATACATTAGATGTAATGTCTGATTTACTTCTTGAGCCATTTCACACAATGCAGTACCTAATGTTTGGGTTTCTATTTGAACCCACAGCTGCAAATATGACTCCCATCCAGTTTCAGGAGTTTCAAGGCCGGGCAATGTAATACCGCCACATTCTTGATGTTGAGTCTGGGTACCGCAACATGGCAAGAAGATATCGCCATGAAAGAGCCTCCGGAGCATGGTGGGCATTTGCACAAGGGGGACCCCCCATGTCTAACACAGCCACCACCACCAGCACCACCACTACCAGCCAGGTGGCACCAACAGCAGCTGGGACCTTTGCGGGACCATCAACTGCAACAGCTCCAGGAGCAGTCGCAGCACCACCTGCACCGACAAGGGCCCATACTTCCTCGGCTGGCACCCAGACCACTCCTGCTGCATCCAGAGACCCTGCAGCTTTTGCAGAGATGCAAAGGAAAATGGACCGTGTCCTACGAAAGATGACCAGACGGCAGCAGGAGGTGGCACAGGTCAACCCTGAGGAGGGCCAACCTGTAGGCATGAACGCGGACATGATTCCCTCCCCTCCCTCCTCTTTCCTGGTTCTTAAACTTAGTGGGTTTAGTGTTAGGTTAGTATAGGCTGTTACTTTAGTTAGTAGTGGTGGGTGGGGGGTGGGGATTTCGGAATATTTCTACAGTTTTTTATTATGTGTGTTGGCAATGTTGGGGTTTTGGTGTTAAAAATAAATAAAAAAATAACTAAAAAAACATTTTATTTTTTTTACAAGAAAAATATATATTTGTTTAGTATAGGATAGTATGTGTTTAGGTTAGTATCTTTTGTCCTCCATGTGTCCCATCTTATAAAGGAGTTGGGGGGTTGATGTTTAGATCGTTTCAGTAAATGTAATAAGTAAGTTTAGCTTAGGTTAGTTAGGGACCGTTGTGGGTAATGTGTAGTTAGAGTAGATTAGGTTATGTAAGGTGTTTCCCCTAGTTTTAACTTCTGTTTTTACTCTTTAATAAATATGTAGGTAACCCTTTACAGTATGTGTCAAATGCTTGTAGATCAGGGCCTTGCCATGAGTGAACAGTGTCTCTTTTGTATTAGCTTTTGTGTCCCATGCTGCAACCAGATCCCAACTGAGCTGATACATTGGCAGCTACCCCACAGCTACTTAGCTAAGATTCAGCCATTCATTGCACCCACCACTCACGGTTACTATGGATCCCAAAGTGTACTTATTTTGTGATGTATGTTTTCAACGTCACATAGTGTGCTACCAGAATTGGTATTGGGAACACTGTGTTAAGTCTGCCTGCAGCCGGATGTCTAGGCAATTCCTTATAAGGTGAGTGGTAGTATGCTCTCTTGTAGTGTAGTGTACATAACTCACACATATCAATTGTTACAATGTGGAGAATGGTTACTTATTTGTATGGAAACTCATACACATCCCTTCATGCAGGTTGGTGTGTGTTAGGTTTAAATTTGGGCAAATGTCACATACAAATGTTTTCACTTTCAGCAACAATTGAAGGCAGTATTTTCTGGCTTAGACATCCCTTGAGGAAGCATTATTCTGTCCAACACAGCATTATACTGTATACTTTCTATTTCCCTCAGAATTAACCCTTAGGAAGGTCAGATGATGGTACAATACAGGCCACTGTGTATAGTTATCAGCCAACATTATTTCAGGGCAATTGTATTGACAATCTATAATTATTGACAGGAGGCAAACATCATTGATCTACCACACGGTTGATGTGTCACATTACACAGAGACAAAGTGGTTGTGTAAGTGCTATTCATTTTAAAAGTGCTGTAGTGCTATATGTACATTGTCCATGATTGTGAGTCCATTATTGTGACATCTTCCTTTGTGATCAGACACATGTGCAAAAGGGCATGTCATTGGACATGCTGGGGTGAAGTGTCAGACAGTGCAGAGGTACAGGATTTGACAATGAGTTAGTGAGAGACAATCACCTAGCAGGGTGACAAGATAAACAGTGGGTTGCAGAATAGTGCTTGAGTACAGTTGTTGCAAGACTAGCATGTTACAAAGCACAGGACCTTAGTAATATGTGGCCATGTGGCAGGGACTAGTGCTACCAAGTACTCTTACGTGTGAAGGTGATCTGTTCCACATCTTCATCTTCTGATGTGTGTGTAGTCTCGTCTGCCCTTGGTGGTGGTGGTTGTGAAGGGGCAACACACACGTCAGTGTTTTAAGACATGTAGTCAGACATCCCGGTAGCTGCTACCTGTCGGGGTCTTAAGGGCAGTACTGCAGCAAGGAGGATCTGCTGGTTCTTAAGAATAGCAGCCACATTACGGTGGTAGGCAGCCAGGTCGGCCCTGAGGGGTTCAATGTTGCATTCGTGCACGCGTTGACAGGATTGCTGTTGTAGGTGTTGAGTCAACTGTATTACGGCTGTGCTGATTTCCTTCAACCTTTTTTCTACTTCCTGCAAGATAGTTGTTCGCTCTTGCATAGCTGCTGCCTGTTCTTCAGTTACCATCATGCACGAACCCACCCCCTCTAGGCTGGCTGCCATATTTTCCATCCCCACCCGCACCTCCTTGGCCAGCTCCCGCTGTACTCCAACTACAGTTCTCTCTAAGCTGGTGCCAGTGTCCTCAGAGTCCTCAGCTGTGTTGGAGCTGGCAGGTCATACAATTGCTGTTGTGGGTGGGTCCTCTGTGATGGCTGCTAGTTCTGTGCTCCTCCTTGTGACTGAAGGTGGGGTCTGGAGGGTTCCAAGGACCTCTTGGAGGGTCTGCTGGCTGATGTTTGTCAGCTAGTCATCCATGTCATCAGGGTAATCCTGGACAGGCATATCCACAGGAGATCCATCGTCCTCTGCAGTGAGATATGGTACAATTAGTGTGTCAGTGTTGTGGGCTTTGTAATGTGACATGCCTGCCTTCCGATTATATTCACATTGTGATCTTGGTTCGTGTTCATTGTTCCTGTCTTTCAGATTGGCATTCTCCCAGGCCTATGCCCCACCTGCATGTCACATGTATTGTGGTCAGTTAGTGGACTTGTCAGCATCATATCCTCTAGGTGTTGGTTCTGGCCAAATAGTGAATTGCCACCTTCTTGTCCTACTCAACCCTCCGTCTACTTCCATTCTCATGGTGAGACATTTCACTGGCTGTGGGTGCTCTGATGGCACTAGCGCCACACATAACAATCTGGACCTGCCCC
Organism: Pleurodeles waltl; assembly: GCF_031143425.1. Classification (NCBI taxonomy): domain Eukaryota; kingdom Metazoa; phylum Chordata; class Amphibia; order Caudata; family Salamandridae; genus Pleurodeles; species Pleurodeles waltl. The sequence continues at coordinate 2,104,344 of NW_027150395.1, forward strand.
AGTCTCTGATCTTTCACATCCACCTATATGTAGTTGAGATGTAGCATTTACTATGTATAGCATTGTTATAGCACAATATGGATGCAGCATTGGTAATGTGTACTGCTGATGTTGGGGAAAGTGTGGTACATTGGATTGCACTGATAGTCGTAGCAGTGTCCTATTTCATCCTCTGACTGTGCTGGTCTATTTCTGTGAACAGTTACATGTGTCCTCCCCCTCAATGCTGTTGTCTGAGCAGTATGACATTTGGGATGTTGCATGGTGTCATTGGAGCTATAGTGACCCAGGCACAGGGTGGGCACTGACATATGCAGCATGGGTATGACATTAGTGCTGTGTACCTCCTAATGTTCATGACAATGGGTGTAGTTTGTGGCAACTTTTGGCAATCACATTTGACATGATTGGAACATTTGTCTTGATTTCAGGGGATTGATAACATTGTCATCCTGAACCCTCTAATTTGGGTGTGTTTGATCCATGGGGACGTTAATGCCATTAGCTACTTGACCTGTACACACAGCAGAGGTGGTAGTTGCAACTGTTGTCAATGTTACATTCCACTTGCAGGTATGGCCAGAGGTTGTTAATTGGGCCCTAGTTAATGTAGGGAGTATACTGGCTGACGCGTGTCGGGCTGCCAGTTTTATGTTGTACCCTGCCCTCCTGGCCTGGCTTAACCTTTGCAACATCCTTGGTATGGCAGCATACCCCCATGCAAAGGTTTTTGGTTTTGTGTAGTGGTGTGCCCCAAGTTTCCACAGTACGGGCCATGCCCCTGTGCCATGCCACTTTACCCATTCCACTCCCTGAATATCATGGCTGACATGCATTGTGTAGTAGATATGTCCACCCCCCCGGTTGCAGTTAAAATTAGTGCATTTTTATTCCCCATGCAACTTACCCTGCATGTGCGTTGTCTCCTGGTAGTCTGCGCTGTCCTGTCCTTGAATCCCTGTGACGATCTCCTCAGGGATGACGGCTGCAACCATCTCCTCCATGTGGTCCAGGGACTCCTGTGGTGCTGCACTCCCACCTCTAGTCTGCAGTGCTGCCTTCCTAATCCTGGCCATCTTTTCGTTGGTCCTGCGCTTGCAGTCATGCCAGCGTTTCTTGCACTTGATGACTGTTTTCCTAACTTCTGCCACACTGTTAATCTTATCAACAATTTGTTGCCATATTGCCTCTCTCCTACTGATTGGCAACTTTGAGGTGACAAACAGTTGGTGCTGGTGTTCCGTCACCTCTTTCGCCAGAATTTCCTGTTCTTCTGCACTGAAACAACACTTTCTTTTCTTTTTCTCCCTGTCCTGGGTCTTTTGTGGGTCCTCCTGGCTGGTTCCTGGTCTGTTGTGATCTTCCTGGGGTCTGTGCAAGCATCTGGGATCCATTTTGGCTCTACTCTGCACAAATTGCTGTGTTTGTGGCGAATTTTGATGCTATTGCATCAAAAAACGCTGCATATCCAGTTTGCGGTGTCGTAAAGTGTCTCACAGGCATTTCCGCTGCGTTAACGTCGTTTTCCTTTATGACATGACGCAGTGATTTCAGTAAAAAAAAACACTCACACCTGTGGTTTGCGCCGCCGTGCGTCAAAGTATAAATTTGACACCTGCACGGAGCTAAGAAATGGCGTTAGCCGGCGGTAATATTTTTGACGCAAAACTGTGTTGGCGCAGTTTTGCGCCAAAAAGTATAAACATGGGCCTTAGTGAGTGTTAGACATATAGGTGACTTATAAGTTACTTAAGTGCAGTGTAAAATGGCTGTGAAATAACGTGAACGTTATTTCACTCAGGCTGCAGTGGCAGTCCTGTGTAAGAATTGTCTGAGCTCCCTATGGGTGGCAAAAGAAATTTTGCAGCCCATAGGGATCTCCTGGAACCCCAATACCCTGGGTACCTAGGTACCATATGCTAGGGAATTATAAGGGTGTTCCAGTGTGCCAATCAGAATTGGTAAAATTAGTCACTAGCCTGCAGTGACAATTTTAAAAGCAGAGAGAGCATAAACACTGAGGTTCTGGTTAGCAGAGCCTCAGTGGTACAGTTAGGCCCCACACAGGGAACACATGCAGGACACACTTTATGAGCACTGGGGTCCTGGCTAGCAGGATCCCAGTGACACAGGCAAAAACAAACATACATATAAGTAAAAATGGGGGTAACATGCCAGGCAAGATGGTACTTTCCTACACTCGCTTAGGAGGTAAGTAAAATACACAAAATATACACAACTAACCAAATCAGGTAAGTAAAATAGTCAGAAAGTAGTGCAAACACTGTAAAACACAATAGGATGCAATAGGCCTAGGGGTAACACAAACCATATACTAAGTAAGTGGAATGCGAACAACAAATGCACCTCTAGGCAAGTGTAGTGTGTAGAGGGTCGCTGGGAGTGTGAGAAAACACTAACGGTGTAAGGGAGACCCCAATCCAGGACCCAGGTAAGCAGGAGTAAAGTACTACTATTTCCCCCAAAACACACTAATGTCGTGATAAAGGATTTTGCAAGGACCCAGCAGACTGCAAAGCACTGAAGGCGGATTCCTGGACCTGAAGACCTGCAAAGAAAGGGGACCGAATCCAAGAGTCGCTAAAGTGTCCATGGGGGAGCAGGAGCCCACTAAACCCCGTATGAAGGTGCAAAAAGCTGCCTCCGGTTGGAAGAAGCTACAGGTTTTCCAACAACGAAAGGAGGTAGGAGGTTCTGCTTTGTGCAGAAGATGTCCCATGGCATGCTGGAGGATAAAGAGTTGTTTCCTCGGCAAAATACTATAAACAAGCCTTGCTACCTGTAAGAGTCAAGGTTAGAGAAAAAGGGTGCTGCCCGGGCCTAGGAAGGACCAGGATGTCGCCATTCAGGTGAGGGGACAGAAGGGGCCCTCAGCAACGAGAGAGCCCATGGACAGGACGGAGGCACCCGCAGAAGTCCTTGAACACAGGTTCAAGAAGACTGAACACATCAGTCATCTCAACACTGTGAAGAGAGGTCCCACAACACCAGAGGTCAACTCAGGGAACTGAACATCGCAGGCCGGAGTGCTGGGGACTTAGGCTCAGCTGTGCATGCAGGATTTCTTGAAAATGTACACAGAAGCCCTTGTAGCTGCAGATCACATGGTGCACAGGATTACTGTCTGGAGAGGGGAGGCAAGGACTTACTTCCTCCAAATCCTGACTGTTGGACCACTGGACAGTCTGGGTTACTTGGGTCCACCATCTGTGTTCCAGGACCCACGCTCGTCAGGATGAGAGGGGACCCAGAGTACCGGTGAAGCTGAAGTTTGGTGCCTGCTGGAGCAGAGGGAAGATTCCGTTGACCCACGGGAGATTTCTTCATAGCTTCCAGTGCAGGATGAGGGCAGGCAGCCCCCAGAGCATGCACCACCAGGAAACAGTCAAGAAAGCCAGCAGGATTAGGCGCTACAATGTTTCTGGTAATCTTCTGGCTATTTTGTTGCAGTTTTGCAGGCATCCTGGAGCAGTCAGCAGTCGATCCTTGGCAGATGTCGAAGAGAGAAGTGAAGAGGAACCCTGATGAATTCTTGCAAGTCGTAATCTGAGGAAAAGCCCACTGGAGAGACCCTAAATAGCCCTCAGAGGAGGAATGGCAACCTAGTCAGGTATGCACCTACCAGGGGGGTCTCTGATGTCACCTGCTGGCACTGGCCCCACCCCTGGGGTGGTGATAGACATTGGAGTGGTCACTCCCCTTTCCTTTGTCCAGTTTCACACCAGAGCAGGGACTGGGGGGTTCCCTAAACTGGTGTAGACTGGCTTATGCAAGGAGGGCACCATATGTGCCCTTCAAAGCATTTCCAGAGGCTGGGGGAGGCTACCCCTCCCCAACCTTTAACACCTATTTCCAAAGGGAGACGGTGTAACACCCTGTTCCCAAAGGAAATGCTTTGTTCTGCCTTCCTTGGACTGGGCTGCCCAGACCCCAGGATGGCAGAACCCTGTCTGTGGGGTGGCAGCAACTGTAGCTGCAGAGAAAACCCCAGAAGGCTGGTTTGGCAGTACTGGTGGTCCATAGTGGAGCACCCAGGATGCATGGACTTGGCTCCCCAATATAAGATTTGGAATGGGGGGAAAATTCCATGACCTATATTTAGTGTGCGTGTGTAATGGTGTACCTGCACTCAAAAATCCAGGGAAATGGCCCTGAACAATTTGCTAGTGCAAGGGTGCCCTCACACTTAGTTACTTTGCACCTAACCTTCAGCAAGTGAAGGTTAGACATATAGGTGACTTATAAGTTACTTAAGTGCAGTGAAAATGGCTGTGAAATAACATGTGCGTTATTTCACTCAGGCTGCAATGGCAGTCCTGTGTAAGGGTTTGTCTGAGATCCCTATGGTCCGCAAAAGAAATGATTCAGCCCATATGGATCTCCTGGAACCCTAATACCCTGGGTACCTAGGTACCATATACTAGGGAATAATAAGGGTGTTCCAGTATGCCAATTGAAATTGGTATATGTGGTCACTAGCCTATAGTGACAAATTTAAAGGCAGAGAGAGCATGAGCACTCAGGATCTGATTAGCAGAGCCTAAGTGACACAGTTAGGCACTACACAGACATACACATTTAGGCCACAAACTATGAGCACTTGGGTCCTAGCTAGCAGGATCCTAGTGAGACAGGCAAAAACATACTGACATACATGTACAATTGGGGGTAACATGCCAAGAAAGATGGTACTTTCTTACAATTGGGCACCTGTGGTGGCTGCCCCAAAGCCCACTGAGAAGGACATTGCTCCCCTTGATGACCTGCTAGAGCTTACTAGATGGCATGTGGAAGGAGGACCCACCTAGAAGAGGTTCTGTAGGGCACAGAGGGAGTACCCAACCCTTGATGGAATGAAGCAACAGACTGAAGCCCAAGCAGCAGGTGATGCCTCTGGTAGTTATCAAATTTACTGGGAGAACAATCTCCTTTTCAGTGAGCCTAAGGCTCCTGTGCATGGGAAAAAAGGGCCCTGGTGGTCCCCAGTGCTATAGGGCATTACAATTGGAGATGGACTATGAAATTCACCTTGCAGGGTACCTGGACTAAGACAAGACCTTTGCAAGACTTGTCCCCCAGTTTTATCTGCCCAGGATCAAAAATGACTACGATGCATTCTTTAAGACATGTGTGACCTACCAGACCATGGGAAGACAGGACCGAGGCTTAAAGTCCCCCTTAATCATTTGCCTGTTATTAGCACACCCTTTGATCAGGTCGGCATCACCATTGTTGGTCCTATGGACCCCCAGACTGCTTCAGGCAATAGATTTATCCTGGTCCTGGTGGATCATGCCACTAGGCACCCAGTGTCAGGAACACTTACCTGAAAAGCAGGATGTCTGCATGAGAGATGAAGTCATCCTTGGTTACAGACGTACATGAGACCTACCCCTTACCTACTAGAACACCTCTTGATACTACTGGAGAGTCACAGAGGCCTAAGAAGGTACTCAGGAAGGGAACTGGGAGGTGAGGAGAAAAAACAACACTGGCACGTCCCCACTGCCTGGTCCACTCAGGCAACCTTTCTTGGGAGTGTAGGGGTGTGGTCAATGTTTTATCTGGGATGGTGTCTTCAAGAAGAGAAGTAATGCACATGATTAGTATTGCACTTACTGGGAACCCCTTGAGCTAAGAGAAGGTTAAAACACAAGTAGGTAGCCTATGAGTTAAATCACCTTGACTGACAGGACACCACAGAATCTACTCTTCTTTTGTCAGTTCTCATGTACGTCTGTGACTAAGGATGACTCACAGCTTACATCACTAGAACTCACAGTTGACAGCCCTAGTACATTCATCACACACAGAGGGAATTAATATTACAGAATGGTACATACAATACAAGCTCAATGCGCCTTAAATGTAACATAACAAGGACTATTGGTGAAAGTTCAAGCACAGAAGGTTTCAAAGGGCACAAATGCTCTGTTCTCATGTTCCACAGTACCAGGGAATCTAATGAAAGATTAGCATAGTGATAAGCACTTCAATCAGTTTCAAACAAGTGTTTATGCCATTTAGCAGCGCACGCCAAATCCTCAAAATGAACTAGGGCACAGTGTGCTCCAGTTGGAGCTTCACAGAAATTCTCAGCGAGTGCAACAACCTAGCTGGATGGAGTGGAGTCCATCTTTAATGTTGAGCTGGCAGACATCTTCCAAGAGGCAGCCGAGTCCCGGAGCCTTCTGGAATCCGATGAGTCACCACATTCCACCAAACAGCTGAGCAGAGGAGTTCAGGAACTGGAGACAAAGCCAGGCACTGGAGAGAAATCGGTGTGGCTATTAATAGTAGCAGCCTGCTAGCAGTCAAGCACATTGCCTCCTGACTCAGTTGGGTGCATGAGCCACAACAATTGATTCTAAATGTCATCAAACAAGCATTGGCAAAAAATAGGCAACAAACAAGCATTGGCACTATGTCAACAAGTAAACAGATGATGATGCCAAAAAACAGTGGTATAGACAACAGCAGAGTGCACACTAGGTATTTGACTCATGAACCCAACAAGCACTGGTATGGGCAACAAGTACATGGTAAATCTAATTTCATGAATTCAATTTCTAAAAGTTTATCTAACTACTCTCTAAGATAAAGATATTCATATTCTGTGAGGTCAGATATGTAGGAGGGTGGCTCAGTTTATGGTGTACACCTATGGTGTGGCACCCTATACTGAGTCCAGGCAACCTATAGTGATAGTGTTTAGGTGTCCAGATAGCAAAAGCTCTCCAGAGGTAGCTGTGGTGAGCAGCTAAAGCTTATCCAGGAGGCGTGTAAAGCACTTCCAATACCATACTAGTCAGTCTGTAACTGTTGAACAAGACACACCACACCAAGGCCCATATTTATACTTTTTGACGCTGAACTGCGCTAACGCAGTTCAGCGTAAAAAGGTTTACCCCCGGCTAGCGCCATACCAAGACGCTGGCCGGGTGTCATAAGTTTGGAATGAAACTAGCCAGCGTTGAGGCCCGGCTAGCATCCTAGAAAAGGTCAGAGGATAATGCTAGTATGGGCAGAGGCAAAGAAAATGCCTCTGCCTAGACTAGCATCATTTATTTTATGTTAAAACCTCATGGACGTGACTTCTGTCTCAGTTAAGACAGGAGTCATGCCCCCCAGCCCAATGGCCATGCCCAGGGGACTTTTGTCCCCTGGGCATGGCCATTGGGCCCAGTGCCATGTAGAGGGGCCTAAGTTAGGCCCCCCTATGGCCCTTCGACAAAACAAATATATATACTTACCCATTCCTACCTCTACCTACCTGGGATGGAGTCCCCCCATCCTTAGGTGTCTTCCTGGTGTGGGTGGGGGTGGGTGAGGGTGTCCCTGGGACCAGGGAAGGGCACCTGTGGGCTCTTTCCATGATCTCTGACCATGGAAAAAGGCCCACAGGTCCTCTAACGCCTGGCCTGACCCAGGCGTTAAATATTGGCGCTAAGCAAGCGTAGCGTCATTATTTAAGACACCCATCCCCTGTGCTAGAATTTAGCACAGGGGATAAATATGGAGCAAGGGCCATACCATTATTTCTGGATGGGAACACCTACCTTGAATCCCATTGATGCAAGGTAGATTTTCACATCCCGAAAATGGCGTTAACTCCATAACTTTGGCGCTGGACGTGTCTAGCACCAAAGTATAAATATGGAGTTAAGTTTGCATTGAATTAGCATTAAAAATAATTACGCCTATTCAGCGCAAACAGAGTATAAATATGGGCCCAAGTGTTGCAAAATAAAGTATTCTTTATTACAACACTAGGACTATACTAACATTGGTAAAGCTCCACTTGGATATCAATACACACAATATACATTTAGCAACAAGTATACATTTAGCAACAAGCAGGAAAAACATAGAAATACATGCAACCCTATGGGCAGGGAACCATATACTAAGAAAGTGGTATAAGAATGGATTTGCCCAACCAATGTAACTATGTTACAATCCCATGGGTTGGGGGAGTAAGAAATTGCCCAAGGTAAATACCAGAAATCCCACAGACACCTGGGTGCAGAGTTGGTATCAAGCCAGATGTGCCATAGGGTAACACAGGTTGGATTTTTATGGATTCAAGACCCTTCCCAGTGGACCCCAAAGGAAACCGGTTGCCACAAAAAGGGTCAGAGAGTGTACCCACCATGGACTCCCAGAAGGCTGGAGTACTTACACCTTGGAGCCCAGGTGCATAGGGGTGAAGAGGCATCAGAAACCCTTGTTCAAGTCTCCATTGTCCAGCTGCTATTGCGACCCATGGACTAGGTCTGTGGAATCCAAGGGTGGATTCCAGATGAGAAGAACCTGAAAAAGAAGGGGACAGTGTCTAGACCTCCCGGAGATGGCAGGTGGTGAAGGTAAGCAATGCCCATCCTCTTGGAAGTGAAGTTCCTCTTGGACAGTGAAGTAAGAAATCAAGCTGCAGAGTACAGGGGATACAGGAGATCCTTGGAGTCACCCATGAGCTGTCCCACATCCGTCGCCGGATTGCTGGAGGATCAAGCCTTGGCAAATGAAAATAGCTGACGCAAAGAAAGTTGTAGGTTTTTGGGGACCAGCAAGGTCCTAGAGATTCAACCACTGACAGCAGGCAGAGGAAGTTGCAGGTAGGCCTCAGCAGCACAACAACACAGGAGTTCCATATTGCAGGAGCTGCAGAGTGGAAGCTGATCTTTGAGTTGCAGAGTGCTGGAGGCTGGGGCTTCTTGGAGCCTGACAATCTCCTGGAGGAAAAGTCAACAAGCCTTGAGAAGAGCAACAGTTGCGGTGCACAGAGGTTCCATTCCAGTGGCTGCAGCAAGGAACCATCAACTCCCAAGTTAGTCAGAAGTCAAGAGAGACCCAGAGAGGACAACAAAACCACCACCTGTGAGCAGAGACTTTTTGTTGTCTGTGGTACATCAGGATCCACCAGCCAGTCGTTGTCATCTTGAGGTGCCTGCAGAGGAAGGGGAGTGACCCCTTCACTCCAAGGGAGTTTACTTCTTGCTTCTTGGATGCAAACATATTTCTTGTGACCCTGTAGGATGCACAGCCACTGATGCTGCAGAAATCTTTCAGCAACTGGATAAACAATGTTGCAGTGGGAGCCTTCCCAACTGGATACAGTCTTGTTTCAGTTCCAAAAGTAGATCAGCAGCGGTTCCGGAGGCCAGGAGCAGAAAATGACTTGCAGAGAGTTCCTTGAAGAGCCTTGATCAATAACTCTGAGTACCTACCCTCGGGGAGCACTTAAGTAACCCTAAAAGGGGGTTGGTCACTCTCTGTAGTGACCCACCTATCAGAGGGAGTCAGGGACGTCATTTACCCAGCCTAACCAGTCAAATGCTCTCAGGGACCTATGCCTGCCTTGTTTCCAAGATGGCAGAATCAACCAGCACCTGGCAGAGCTCTGTGTACCTCCCTTTGGGGGAAACTAGACAGGGGGATGGTCACTTCACTGTCCTCTGCGTGGTTCCATGCCAGAGGGTGAACCCCAGCCCAGAGACACCTATTTCAAAGGTAGAGGTGGTCACACCTCTCCTTTGTTCTACCTTCCCCTGCTTGAGTTAGGCTCATCTGCAAGAGAGCAGAACAGTGTCTGGGGTTGGCAGCAGCATGGGCTGGCACCAGACCCCGTAAGGCTGCACAGGCAGAACTGGGGGATCCTCTAAAGAACCACCAGAGTACATGGGATCATGCAACTAGCACTGGAATTGGGGTAGTTGCATGATTTCAACATGTTTGATATCAAACATGCCTAGGTTTGAAAAAGCCAATATGTAGTTGAAGCACTCATGTTGACCAGTGTCCACTAAATACCTTAAGGTGGCTTCCCCATACTTACAAAGTCCAGGGAGTGGTGTCGGGGTTGTAGGGGTACCCTGCTCATGCAGGAGTACCCTCACACTTGGGCACATGCACCCGCACTGGGGTTGAAGGGCCTACGGGGAGGTGACTTACAGTGTCCAAGTGCAGTGACCGTGATATAAGGCAAGCCATTATATATGAAGTAAAAGGTGCATGCACCATTTCACACATGCTGCAATGTCAGGCATTTAGACACATTTTGCATGGGCTCCCATAGGTGGCATAATACATGCTGCAGCCCATGCGAGACCCGTGGTATACCAATGCCCTGGGTACCTAAGTTCCATTAGCTAGGGACTTTCTTGGGTACACCAGTGTCAGAAAACAGGGCTGATTGCAGAGCCCCCCTAAACCTTTGCCCCCATTTTTCACTTTTTGCTGGTGTTTTCCTGACTCTGGTGGTGCCCTGGGTACTGCTAACCAGTCCTAGGGCCTGTGCTCTGTATAAAATAGGTATGCAAATTAGGCTGATTATAATTGGCTATGTCAACCTACCTATACATCCCTAATATATGGTAGGGCATGTAGGTTCGGGAACCCCAGCATAGACAGTGCACCCATATGTGCACTGCTGAGGTGCCCAGGGTCATTTTAAAGGCAGACCTGCCTTGCTGGCTGATTTTAAATTAAAGTTTTATGCAAATTCGACTTTGGAATCAAAAGTACTCCCAAAGTCTTAAACTACCTTATTTTTTCATTTAAGTCACCCCTAAGATGTGCCCTATGTGCCCCTAGGGATAAGTGTCATGCAACTATAAGCAGGGACCTTATAAAATAGTTTTATAAGCCCTGGTGAGGTAAAACAGCCAAATGTGTTTTCCCCTCACTGTAGTGAATGGCCTCCATAGGCTAGAATGGGGAGACTTAATTTTAATTTACAAAGTCCCCTTAAGTGTCAGATACTTGGTATGAAAGTAATTGTTGTAATAAATCCCACAAATTACAATTGTTGGATTTAATATAACTTGTTCAGGTAAAGAGTTTTAAACTCACTCTACCTAAAACGTTGCCATCTTGAGCCCTGTCCTGTAGTGCTCTGCTTTGAGTGACCAGCCTCTGGAGGCTGGCCAGGCTGCCTTGATGAGGTATGAATTAGGCTGGGTTGAACACAAAGGAATATGCCTGAGGGGGGAGAAATTCCCACAGCAGATGGAGAATAAGGAAGGGGGAGGGCTACCAAACTGGTCTCCAAAGGTAGGAAAGGACCTTTGGAGTAGCCCAGCACCTCCCTCATATCCTGCAACCCCAGACAATTAGGTGCCCCCCGATTAGATTAGGGGAGGGCAGGAGAGGGGTGTTCTTAAGATTTTTAGCCACTCTAGTGGGTGGGCTCAGCCAGATGTAACCTCCAAAAATTACTTTCAGCCATGATGGATTTTTGAAGAATGTTGCTCCATGGGACTGATTTTGCCTCACTTCCCAGGATGTGGTCATCACAAGGGAAAGGGCCCTGCATCTGATGGGAGAACCAGGACCCCCCTGTTTTTCACCCAGAAGCAAAGATAAAATTGGTAGAGCTGCCCCCAGACCTCAGTTCCCTACCAGATCCCAACAAGGAAGAACATCAGAAGAAGAAGGACTGCCCTGCTGGACCCCTCACCTGCACCTGTACACTGACTCTGAAGGACTGCACTACCTGCACACTTGGGCTCCACCACACGAAGAACTTGGCCTGGATTCAACTGGTTCAAGGAGGGACTCCCTTTTTGCTACAGGTACAAATGAGCTGCCTAGAGTCCCCTGCATCAACTCCTGCAAGCAGAGCCCAGCTGACCAGCGTCCAGTGGCCATTTGAGGATTCTGGCATGGTGCATTCTGGGAATTGTAGTCCCAACTCCCAAGGAGCAACTCAGAGCTTCTGGAACCTTGGATCAAGTTGTGGACACTTCAATGACCCAAAAAGGACCTCTGGAAGAAGATCCAGAAGTTTAGAGATGTTTGGAACAACTCCATAAGTTGAAGAGGTGCATTGTAGGAGTTGTAGTCCCAGACCTCAAGAGGCAAACCAGAGCCTCTGAACCCTTGGCTGCTGCTGTGGACCACTTTCCTGAATCACTAAACACTTTGGAAAATAAGTGTGACAGTGCTACCTCGTGGGTGGCCTGAACTCTGGACTTTGTTCCTTTCCAGTGTAACCTTTTTTTATCCCTTTGAGCGTGATTTGCTTCTATGCGCTAGAAAGCAGTAATTCTTTAAAAGTTCATATCTCTGGTTCCCGTTATGCGATTTTAATCATTTTGGTGTCATTTAAAAGATAGACATTTAATCTATTATTATAAATTAGTGTTGGATTTTTATTTTGTTTTGTGTTTTACTTGTTTACTGTTTTGTGATTTTTAAATGCTTTATCCAGTTATCTCCTAAGTTAAGCCTTGTCGCTCGTTGCCAAGCTACCAAAGGTTGAGCTGGGTTTAATTTATTGAAACCTAACTGGAACTAAGTGAAGGTTAGTGGCCTATTGCTAAGTGTAGGTACTTACCTGCCCTTACCAATAATACATTTTCCAACAATCAGTATACCACTTGTTGGGTGTAAAAGTTTGCCAGCAAAAAAAATTAGAGTAGAGACCGCAGACACTGGGGTCCATATTTATACTTTTTTAGCGCCGCGTTTGCTTCATTTTCTTTATGCAAAAACGGCACAAACTTGCAAAATACAATTGTAATTTATAAGTTTGCGCCATTTTTGAGTCAAAAGCGGCGCAAACGCGGCGCTAAAAAAGTATAAATATGGGCCCGGGTTTCTAATTAGCAGGATCCCATTGTACTACAGTTTAAGCACACTGAAGGGTAAATCTGCAAACCATGAAGGTTTATTGACAAATTAGTGAAGTTAAAATCTAAAGTTCACTCAATTAAGCATAATCAATAGTCACCTTTATTCTGCAGGTATGAATAAAATTAAGGCAAATGCAAATCCACAAACACATGTACATGTAATTAAAGGCAGCTTATGCAAATTAGGATAAATTCTGTTCCTGTAAACTCCATACTCCTGAGCTAAGAAGATATGTAAGTTGGAAGATTTGTAGCAGCTGGTGTCAGTATATATAGCATAAAAAGTAGAACCAAATGAAGGTTCCATTCAAGAAAATGAGAAATGTACTTGCTCTAGAAAGTAAGTCTATAAGCAGAAATATAAGGAGCATTGGGGCTAGAGAAACAGCGAGAATGTCCGCCTGCAAAGGTGTATAGGGCAAGTCTTTCCAACAACAAACTCAGGCCCATATTTATACTTTTTAGCGCTGCGTCATTTTATGTCGCAAAAGCGGTGAAAACTTTCAAAATATAATTGCATTTTGTAAGTTTGCACCGCTTTTGCGTAAAAAACTGACACAAATGCAGTGCAAAAAAAGTATAAATATGGGCATCAGTTTCACAAAGTTAAAACAGGAACTTAAGTAAAAGTGATGCATTGCATAGGTTCCCATCTAGTCAAAACAATCCAAAATCTTTGTTCCTGCTGTACTTGGTGCCAGTACCCTTCTCACAGATAATACAATGCCAGATTATTCCATTATTGCAGCCTTCATGATATCTCACACAGGAGTATTCACTTCCTTTGCCTCCCATCCCATGCAGGGACTGAGAATCATCATGAAACAAGTTATATGTGACAAACATGGCCGTCAAAAACATTAAGCTAACAGAAAGAGATACATTTGAGGAGTACAGTGACTCTGGTGCATAAAATGTAAAGAGAGTTATGCATAGCAAACAGATATGCCACATTTACTTATGAAGATGGAGTCTGGCACCTAGGCCCACTCATGTCAGTATTAAAATGTACAATTTCTATCTGTAGTAAATAGAAAACATAGAAATCGCTTCTTTCACTAAATCAAATGTACAGAATGCCACAAGCCAGCACTAAGCTTGGGCTAAGCTTGGGCTAGCAACAGAAAAAATGACATTAGCCGGATGGGGGTGACAGTACGGGTGAAGGGGATTTTGCCTCAAAAAACTGACGCTAGACTGGTAAAAGTGGAAAAATGTTGTTAACCAGCCTAGCGTAATTTCCTGACGCACAACCATCCATAACACATGACTCCTGTCTTATAAAAAACAGGAGTCATGCCCACCACCCCAATGGCCAACACAGGGGACCAGTGTCCCCTGGGCATGGACATTGCACCAAGTGCTTTACAGGGGGACCCATGTCAGGGCCCCGATTAGCACTTAAATATTTTTTTTTAAATACGTACCTATACTTACCCTACTTACCTGGGATGGGATCCCCCATCCTCTGGTGTCCCTCTGGTGTGGGTTGGGGGGTTCCTGGGGCTTGGGGTGGGCACTTGTGGGCCCATTCCATGGTGTTTGACCATAGAAATGGGTCCACAGGTACCCTAATGCCTGGTCTGAGCCAGGCATTAAATAATGACTCTAAGCAGGCTTAGCGCCATTATTTAGGCCCACCACCCACCTGTGCACCATTTTTGCACAGGAGGATAAATAAGGCGCTACGGGCTCAGAGTCATTTATTGGACGGGAACACCTACCTTGCATCTCATTGACGCAAGTTGGGTTAGTGCATAGAAACAATTATGTTCACTCCTATATTTTAATGCTAGACGGGTCTAGCGTCAAAATATAAATATGGAGTTAAGTTTGCACTCAATTTGATACAGAAAATGATGCACATTTGGTGCATACAGAGTATAAATATGCTCCTCAGTCCTTTAAAAATAGATACCCTATGTATGGGTTTGTCAACATTCAAATATTGATAACCTAAACTACCTTGTTCATAAAACAAACAAGTGATAATGCTACAAATTAGAGGATAAGTAGTTGGAATGTGGTGTTTATATCACTAGCAACAGAGCTTGGTTTATATCACTTGGCACAGAGCTTGGTGAGTAAGTAAACACATAACACCCTTTAGCATATATTAGATGTGAGTAACCAGGCTACAGGTTGAAGAAATAAATATTTTAGAAATTACCCTCAAACGTTTTGCAGAAGGGCTAAATTAAACTTTTGCTGCCCATCAGCAATATATAAATTGGGTTCCTGTGTGAAGGTTCCCTTAGAACTATCTTTATGTAAAATTGGCACATCAAAACTAGGCCGCTCTTCTGCAGGGGTAGATTCAGTTTCCGGAATAAATGGCTTTACAGTGGAACTGAAAGTTATTAATAGGCAGATCATTAGAACAGTAGAGATCAGTGATACTATGACCACTATTCCTCTACACTGGTTCAGCGGGAGGCTCACAAAGATTTCTAATGAATCGAAAAGAAAAAGGCATAAACTCAAAAATAACACAACATGAACACTTCTACTTGTTGTCTTGCGTACATCTGCAAATTATTGATAAATTCAAGATAAATGTTAAGTTCAGATGCTTCAAAGCCAATCCCTATCCCTATGTCAATCTTCTTTTAAAATGACATCCTTACTCTTCTACTGATTCATATGACCTAACAGTCACCACAACGATTAATGCAAAAGTTTATTTGTCTAGAAGTGTCAGTTGACTCTAGTTCAGTCAAAATCAAAGCGTGGCTGAGTTGATCATGAAGGTTTCTCAAAAGGAGTCTGTGAGTCATCAATCTCATGTATACTTGTAACCGGACGCCTCCCGACGCCGGTTTACAGGAAGATGCGGCAACTGCGGAGGAATACCCCGGGGGCACCCGAGAAGCTCTCGAAGTCATGACGTCGGCCGCCATGTACATCAAGAAAAAAATTGAAAACAAAAACGGCGCCGAGGACGAGGAGACGGAGAGGGAGAGAAACGCTCGGGGAGCACGAAGAGGAGAAGACAAACGGCAAAACGCGTGCACCGACAACGAGGGTCCCATAGCAGGAGAGGAGCGACTCCGAGGAGGAGAGATACTCAGGGAACCTCCCGCCCCTGCCCCAGTGAAGTCGGGAGATCGCCAGAAAGCCGGCCGCGTCCCTGGAGGGGCGTGGCCACCACAGGTACGATCGTACCGCAACTGGGAGTGGGGCTCAGGGTGGTTACTGGGATTAAGGGGGACTAAGGGGAAAGAATTGAGGTCCTATAAGGAAGGGGAGACGGTATAAAGGGAACCATTAAAACCCTCTAACCTCACGGAAACCCAACCCTAAAAAAAATAACTGCTGTCAAAGAAAGGGGGATTTAGACGAACGCACAGGGGGAGAAACACCAGACAAAAGTAATCCCTCACCTACCTGCACTCCTACCTATTCCCCACCACCCTACTAAACCTAAATAACTATAGATAATTACTTGGTTCCCACTTACCAGTTTTTTTTTTTTTCTTCTTTATTCTGGGGAACCTGGGCCGCTGACATATGGGAAGACCAGAACCTTCTCAAAGTTGGACCAGACCACACCAGGAACCTTACCCGAACCCTGAAAGAAAGAGAAAAGGGATTTTATTATTTTCGTTGAGGGACCAAACCATCACTGACATTGTGAGAAGATGATAACTTCATCTTAAAAACGAACAGAAATAAATTAGTTAACCCCTTGAGTACGCGTCTGTCGCCTTCTTCCAATATCTCTTCAACCCGGGATAAAGAACCCGTCACAGTGGTGTCAGAAGTGGGATATTGGACCAGGCGACAGGTAATCCAAGACCATGGAGGATAAACCCACGATATCCGATATGATGCAGCAGTTGGCCGAGGGACAGAGGCACCTGCAAATAGTGTGGGAAGAGCAACAGAAGGAGGCTAAAGTGGAAAGGGAGGCCCTACAAAGCGCTCTTAAAAGTCAGGCCACTATCATGGCCAACAATCAATTGGTTCATGAGACTGCCATCAAAAATCTCACGGATACAATTGCAGCCACCCGGGTCCATCCGAATGTGCCTAGTTCGGTCCTACAGCGGTATCAGGAAGGCGAAGACCCAGATGCCTTTTTTACCAATTTTGAGCGAGTTGCCACTTCCGCTACCTGGCCCCCGGAGCGATGGGGCCAATATATCGCTCCATTATTAACAGGAACCCTCCAAGCGGCTTATCAAGCGGTGAACCCAGGCGGAACAACTCCCTATCAGGACATTAAAAAGAGCATCCTGGAACGGGTAGGTTTCGATTCAGAACATTACCGAGTCCGGTTTAGAAAAGCCAAGTGGGGACCCTCTGAGAATCCCCGGCCCTATACTTCCGGATCAAAGATTTGGGTCTCAAATGGTTAGGCCCCATTGGGACTAATAGGGAAGATATCATTGAGATCGTCCTCTTGGAACAATATCTAGATGCCCTACCTCCCAACACGCGTCACTGGATCAAACAACACCCAAACCCAGATACTAACACCACCATCGAGTTAGCCTGTGCCTTTCACCGCTCCCTCGCGTTCAAGGTCCCCCCCCCTTCGGTCAACGCCTAGCCACATTCGACAGAGCCCCGGATCATCCTCATCAGTGGGGCGACGAACCAACGAGGACACAGGAAAAACGCGAGGACTTGAAAGACCGTATATACAACAACCACAGTGTTTTAGCTGTGGTGAATGGGGACATATAGCCCGGGTTTGCCCCCTAAAAACAGAAAAACCAGAACCAATGGAAATAGGAATTACTAGGGGAAGAGTCTTTTATACCGGGGGAAAAGAAACCCCATATAAGAAGAGACTTGTTATCAATGGAAGAACCACAGTGGCCCTCATTGACTCAGGGTGCAGTCAGTCCGTAATCCGGGCTGATTTACTCGATAACCCTACCTTTACTTCAGGACTTACTGTATCCATCTGTTGTATTCATGGGGAAACAAGAGAATATCCCCTAATCTGGACAACCCTATCATGGGAAGGAAAAGAAACCCCCATAAGGATGGGGGTAGTGGAACGACTAGTTGAAGAAGCTATTATAGGAACGGACTTTACTGAATTTTCGGAGCTTCTGGATAGTACAAAATATTCTGAAGAAATGAGTACCTGGTGGAAAAATGCTCCCTTCTCTAACATACCTATACCTCCTCCGATAGTCCGATATCAACCCTCCCGAAATGAAAAAAGAGAAACCAGAAAAGCCTACGCAAAAGAAAACTCGAGCCCCGAGAGGGTAATTACACAGGTTCTTACCCTTGCTAACCTTCCCCCCTTCCGGAGCTGTCAAAGAGAAAATCCAAGTTTGGTTCATGCCTGGAAAAGTGCACGACCCCGGACCCTCCAAGATAAGGGCCCATCGTTCACAATAGTTAAAAATCTATTATATCGAGTCACTAGCAATGACCGAGAAGAAAAGAAGCAGTTGATAGTCCCCGAACGCTATAGACAACAAGTCCTACACCTAGCCCACAGCCAGCCAGGGGGTGGCCACTATGGGAGGGAGAAAACGGAGGAGTATCTCTTGAGGAAGTTCTATTGGCCGGGTGTCTTTTCACAGATTAGGAACTTCTGTCAGCAGTGTCCTAAATGCCAAATGATTGATCCTGGTGCAAGGAGAAGAGCCCCTTTACAACCTCTTCCCATCATAGATATTCCTTTCTCACGAATAGGAATGGACATTGTTGGTCCTCTCCTACCCTCTTCCAGAGGCTACCGTTACATATTAGTGTTGGTGTATTACGCCACAAGATACCCCAAGGCCATCCCTCTCAGTAGTATTAACACCAAGAGTGTTGCCCACGCCATGATAGGGTTCTTCTCCCGAATTGGCTTTCCCCGAGAAATCTTAACAGACCAAGGTACCCAATTCATGTCCACCTTGATGACACAAATATGTCAACTTCTGGGGATCAAACAATTGCGGACGTCGGTTTATCATCCACAGACTGATGGCCTGGTGGAACGGTATAACCGGACTCTGAAAAATCTTCTAAAGAAATCGATCTCCGAGACAGGTAAAGACTGGGATAGGAAACTCCCCTTAGTATTATACGCTATCAGGACCCATGAACAAGCTTCTACGGGCCATAGTCCGTTTGAACTGTTGTTCGGAAGACAGCCCAGGACCTTATTAGACATGGCAGCAGAGTTATGGGAGGAGGAAGATGGGGAAAAGACCCTTCTGAAATATACCCGTTAATTAAAAACCCACCTACACACAGTGTGGGAAAATGTAAGGGAACACATGGAGAAGGCTCAAGAGAAACAGAAAAGGAATTATGATAGGAATACCCAATTGAGGTCTTTTTCCGTAGGGGATAAGGTGTTAGTGCTTCTCCCCAGTTCAGACAACAAACTGTTAGCAAAGTGGCAGGGACCATATAAGGTGACAGGAATAGTAACACCCGTGACCTATAAAATTCAGCTCACTGATAGTCCCAATAGGTCACAGATCTTTCACGTTAATTTACTAAAAAAATGGGAAGAACCTCTGACCGGCCAGAACCGAGGATGTCTAGTTAACACCGTTAAGGAATTAGAGATAGGGTGGTGCCCCACTTATCGCCCTAGCGGAAGCGAGGTGCCTGTCATAAATACAGACATCTCGATTCAACAGAGTAAGCAGTTAAACAAACTCTTCGATGAACATACCCAGATGTTCTCCTTGATGCCCAGTAGAACCAAGTTGGTAAATCATCAGATCATAACCCCACCTGGTAAGATAGTACGGTTACGCCCTTATCGTATCCCCGAAGCTAGGAAGGTTCTGGTAGAAAGTGAAATAGAGAAAATGTTAGACCTAGACATTATAGAACCTTCCCAAAGTCCCTGGTGCTCGCCTGTGGTATTGGTGCCCAAGCCGGATGGGTCTATATGTTTTTGTATTGACTTTAGACGAGTCAATTCTATATCCCAGTTTGACACGTATCCCCTTCCAAGGGTAGACGAACTCTTAGAAAAATTGGGAAAAGCTAAATACATGTCTACTCTCGACTTGACAAAAGGCTACTGGCAGATCCCGTTGGCCCCAGAAGACAAAGAAAAAACGGCCTTCTCTACTCCCTCCGGACTATATCATTTTAATGTTCTCCCTTTCGGGTTACATGGGGCACCCGCCACCTTCCAACGTCTCATTGACACCATTCTACGACCTCATACCAGATACGCTGCCGCATATCTGGATGATATCGTTATATTTAGTGAGACTTGGGAAGACCATTTAACGCATATAGACAAAATCTTTACAGCATTACGAAGGGCTGGACTGACAGCCAACCCTTCCAAGAGCCGACTGGCCTTTAATGATATCTCTTACCTGGGCTATCACATAGGAAAAGGTATACTTAGACCCCAAATGAATAAAATTGAAGCCATCCTACGCATTAATGCTCCCACATCGAAAAAGGAGGTCCGTTCTTTTTTAGGCCTAGTAGGATACTATCGACGCTTTATACCACATTATTCCACCTTGGCCGCCCCCCTGACCGACCTTCTGAGGTAAGGACAACCCAAAAACATTACGAAATTAAACCCGGCTCAAAATCATAGCTACCGTACCTTACAAAGATGTCTCACTACTCAACCAGTTTTAAAATGCCCTGAGTTTAATAAACCCTTCCATCTTCAAACGGATGCCTCCGACGTAGGATTGGGAGACGTGCTTTTTCAGAAAGATGAAAACGAAATAAGCCATCCCGTGGTCTTTATTAGTCGTAAACTGTTTCCCAGGGAACAGAAATTTCCCATTATAGAGCGGGAATGTCTTGCCATTAAGTGGGCAATCGAAAGCCTCCAATATTACCTTTTGGGAAGGTCCTTCCTATTGTATACAGATCACGCTCCCCTTACCTGGCTCTCGAGATATAAAGATACCAACAATCGTATCCTGAGGTGGTTTATCGAGCTTCAACCTTTCTCCTTTCAGGTTTGCCACCTCCCTGGTGACCTTATGGGTCAGGCAGACTATTTATCCCGGTTTCCGGGACCTGTGGGACTCAAACAGCCCCATTCAAGTGAGGGGATGTGTAACCGGACGCCTCCCGACGCAGGTTTACAGGAAGATGCGGCAACTGCGGAGGAATACCCCGGGGGCACCCGAGAAGCTCTCGACGTCATGACGTCGGACGTCATGTACGTCAAGAAAAAAATTGAAAACAAAAACGGCGCCGAGGACGAGGAGACGGAGAGGGAGAGAAACGCTCGGGGAGCACGAAGAGGAGAAGACAAACGGCAAAACGCGCACACCGACAACGAGGGTCCCATAGCAGGAGAGGAGCGACTCCGAGGAGGAGAGATACTCAGGGAACCTCCCGCCCCTGCCCCAGTGAAGTCGGGAGATCACCAGAAAGCCGGCCGCGTCCCTGGAGGGGCGTGGCCACCACAGGTACGATCGTACCGCAACTGGGAGTGGGGCTCAGGGTGGTTACTGGGATTAAGGGGGACTAAGGGGAAAGAATTGAGGTCCTATAAGGAAGGGGAGACGGTATAAAGGGAACCATTAAAACCCTCTAACCTCACAGAAACCCAACCCTAAAAAAAAATAACTGCTGCCAAAGAAAGGGGGATTTAGACGAACGCACAGGGGGAGAAACACCAGACAAAAGTAATCCCTCACCTACCTGCACTCCTACCTATTCCCCACCACCCTACTAAACCTAAATAACTATAGATAATTACTTGGTTCCCACTTACCTGTTTTTTTTTTTTTTCTTCTTTATTCTGGGGAACCTGGGCCGCTGACATATGGGAAGACCAGAACCTTCTCAAAGTTGGACCAGACCACACCAGGAACCTTACCCGAACCCTGAAAGAAAGAGAAAAGGGATTTTATTATTTTCGTTGAGGGACCAAACCATCACTGACATTGTGAGAAGATGATAACTTCATCTTAAAAACGAACAGAAATAAATTAGTTAACCCCTTGAGTACGCGTCTGTCGCCTTCTTCCAATATCTCTTCAACCCGGGATAAAGAACCCGTCACAATACTCACTGTCACATTGTCCACTGGTCTCTGTCTTGTTGTTGTTGATGTCTGAAATTCATACTTCAGGAACAAAAACCCTCCATCTTTCTTATCTCTTTGACCACCTTTCATTTTAGGCCCGCCTCTGGCCACAATGCCTGCCCCTTTTCAAGGCTCAGAGTCTGTGATTACAGCTTCTTCAGATTGCGCCACCTTGGCTACACTTAGGGGCATATTTATACTCTGAATCATTTCTTTTAAAGCAAATTTAGTATAAACTTAACTCCATATTTATATTTTGACACTAGACCGGTCTAGTGTCAAAATATAGGAGTTAACATCATTTTTGGGATGCGTGAAACCACCTTGAGTCAATGAGGTACAAGGTAGGCGTTCCCATCCAAAAAATTACTCTAAGACCGTAGCGCCAAATGTTGCCTCCAGTGCAAAAAAAGGTGCACAGGTGGGAGGCATGCCTAAATAACGGCACTAAGCCTGCTTATTTAATGCCTGGGTCAGACCAAGCTTTAGGGGACCTTTGGAACCTTTTCCATGGCCAAACACAGGTGCCCACCCCAAGTCAGAGGAACATCCCCACTCCCGCCCACACCAGATGGACACCAGAGGATGGGGGACCCCATCCCAGGAAAGTATGGTAAGTATAGGTAAGTATTTTTAAAAACAAATGTAAGTGCCATTGGGGGCCCTGTAATGGGCCCTCCTGCATGGCACTGGGAGCAATGGCCATGCCTAGGGGACACTGGTCCCCTGTGCTGGCCATTGGGGTGGTGGCCATGACTCCTGTCTTTGATAAGACAGGAGTCATGTGGTATGGATGGTTTAGCATCAGGAAATGAGGCTCGGCTGGTGAACAGCATTTTGTTTGCCTCTAACCAGCATAACATAATCTTTTTAAGCAAAACCCCCTTCACCAGTACTGCCACCCACACCGGGCTGGTGTCATTTTGTTCTGACGCTGGCCCAACCTGAGTGCCGGCTTGCAACATTCCATAAATTTGGTGCTTGGCTGGCGCTTTGGAATGATGCAAGCCTGTGCTACACTTTTTGCCGCAAAACTGCGTTTGCGCAGTTTTGTAGCAAAAAGTATAAATATGGGCCTTAGATCATTCACACCAGGCCCTGCACATGTCTTCAGTTGAATTTGAGATACTTAAGCACTCTCTCTTTCTTTTCTCTCTGAGCTCTCTGGTTGCACCGAATTTGACCATTGCAACTCAGTAGTAGCTCTCACCACTTCCTCTCCAGTTTGTTTCACTCTTCGCTAGTGTGAGGTATGAATCCAGCATTGAAGGCCTCAATATTTAATATCAGTGTTCGTGACCAGGATGTCTGATAACCAAGAACCATATCATCTGTAATATTCACAAGCAGGAAGTCTCCTGGCTCTGACCATGAGAATTACATCTGAGAACACGCTTATCCTTCAATCCAGAATGCTTCCTAGATGCCTCAGTACCAATGGAATGGCATCTGGCCACTACAGAGTTGTGAAAGCACACACTTTAGCAAAACAAATTTTCAAAGTCCCATTAATCTGATCCACGATGTCTGGAGCCTCAAGCCTTTAGCTAAAGTGATACCTCTTATCTACCTGTAAAGCTGTACACAAACGTTTCATCACCTGATACATGAAGTACTTGCCACAATCTGATTCCAGATAAAACAGGATTCCAAAGCAGGTGATGAACTCCCTCAGCAATAGTTTGGTCATAGTAAGACTGTCATTTCTCCTTGTGGTGTATGCCTCCATCCATTGAGAATGGAGCCCATTACAAACGGGCCTATCAACAAAGTCAAGCTGCATAAGATTGAAGGGACAACCTGATCTTCCTATGTGACTAGTAAGGACTGGAGTTCTCCTGCCTGCGTTCAGCCATTGGCAAGTGGCACATAATTCTGTTTTAACCACTTGGAACCTGGGACTGTACCAACATGTGCAAAACAGACAAACCATAGCATCTCAGGCTATGTGGGTAACACCAAGAAAAGAATGTGTCATGGGAGATTTTACCTTCATTCTTAGTACACCCCGCTTTAACCTATGTCTCCTGTTCACCTTCTGGTGCCTCTCCCAGCAATCTCTTCATATATATCAGCAACAGACAACAAAAGGCTCATTGACTTGCCGTGGTCAGATTCATTAAAAAAATCTCCATAAAATGTGCTAGACCCAAGAGTGAAATATCTGGCTAACTCATCCGCATAGCAATTGCCAACAATTACAAAACCAGTTCACTCCTGTGTGCTGCACACTTTACAACAGCCACTTCAGCTGGCATCTGCAAAGCATCAAGAAGTTCCATAATTCCTTATTTCTGATAGGGAAGCCAGATGAGGTCATGAAACATCGCTTGGGCCACAACTGCCCAAAATTGTGGCTCACACCTGTGAGGAATTATGTATTATAAGTATGGTTGTGCGACCCCAATGTGGAACACACTCACAAAACAATCTTGGGTCCAGCCAGGATCATATGCTAAACCTTAGGCCAGGGGAAGCTGTGGCATTGAGCAGTCAGGCTTAAACAAAGGGATAAGGGTAAAGCATTTCGAAGTACCGACTCAACAAAATAAGACAATCACACAACATGAATAAAAAGTTACACCAATTTATTAAAATAGATCTTATTCTTTATTAATTTTAAAAACCAAAACAAACAACATCCATTGGAGGGTTGCAGAGATATGAACTTTTAAGTAAATCATAAATCCCAGCTTTCACTTAAAAACATGAACAAGAAGTGGTAACCGCAAAGTTTGAAAACTTTGTGAAATTTTTAAAGAGTTGTATTCAGCTACTCTGGCCCATGCTGGGTGACCAGCCCCAACAGGGGGAAGTTCAGAGGGCCACTAAGTAGTAGTAGGATAATTACCTTGTCACAAAAGCAGTCTCCAGGTCAGATCCCAGTGCTATGGGCAAATCGCCATAGATTTTATTGTTGTGGTCTTGATGCAAGGGATACAGGATGCAGTAAGATGCTGAGGATGCTGTGAAGTCCTCAGGGGTCTTCCTGGGGCTACTCTTTGTTCCACAGTCTAGGTGGGGTGACTTTAGATACAGGGTTGATGTCCCTCGATGTCCTCTTTGTTCCAGCAAAAGTCCAGTTGCTGTGAATAGACCCTGGGAAATAGGCAACAGACTGGCAACTTCCTAAGGTTGCATTTACTTAAAACCTGCTTTAAATTCAACTTTGGCATTAAGTCAGATTTAATGTGATGGTTAATTTCATACCTTGAAGCACCAACTTCAGTAGTCCCATTCTGACATTAGCACGGCTGAGTGGTCAGCATGTAATGGCGCACTCGCCATGGAAGCTACAGGCCTTTCCACAGTAAAAAATGACAATTTGGGGTTTTTATACTTTTAATACGCTCAGTACAAAACCATTAAAGTACAATACAGGACAGTTAAAACTTCTCTTCATATATCTGCTGCAAAGTACAGATTAAAATAAATGCAAACAATGCAGTCTCCAACCCCCTGGTGTGTGCCTGGGGCCTGGCCTGGGCAAGGCAGGATCTTGAAAACAACAGAGATTTCTCTTTGAAATAGGCCTACTTCAAAGGCAGAAAGGGGTATAAGAAGAGCACCAAAAAACCCTGAAAATCAGATGTCTTCTGGAACCAAGAGGAACCTCTGTACAGGAGAAGAGCTGGAGAAGCTGGAGGAGGAGTACTGCCCCTTTTCCTGTGGCTGTGCTTTGCTGTGTTGGCCTGCAGTAGCTGCTTCTGCCTGAGAGAGGACAAAGACTGACTTTTGTGTGACTTCCCACTGGTGAAGAATCTCCAAGGGCTTGAACTGAGCTTGCCTCCTGTTGTTGAAGTCTCAGGGACAATGAAGACTTCTCTTTGCCACCACCTGGGCTTTCTGATGAGAGTCCTGCCTGACAAGTGGTGCCCTAACCTGTCTCTAGGCCCTTGAAAGATGCAGCTGGTGGAAAGGGGCAGAAATCCATGCAAAGACCGCCGTGCAGGGAAACTTTCAATGCACCACCCACCCCGTGACTGATAAACGATGCGCGCTGGCCTTGTGGCTAAAACCAATGCTCCACCTGCATCGCGGCTGAGAGATCGATGCAACTCAGCTGGAGAAATGATGTGCAATGTCAACACCAGGGCAGTGCACGCTCTATTGGCGACTAGAATGCAAAAACCGAGCACTCTCAAAACAATGTAATTTATGCATTGTGCTGATATGTTGTTGTTTAACCTTTTGCATTGCAGAGTTTAATCCTGAAGACTTATTTTTAATGTGTTTACAAATACTGTTCATTTGCAATGTATTGCTGCAGGCTTTCAGAGTGTGTTAGGGTTTGGTCCCTTTCCAGGGCCTTCCAGAGACTTTCCCTGCAGCATGCCTGGGTGTGGTTGTGGGCTGGGCCAAGACTCTATAAAAGGGAGCCAGCCCAGCTCCAAGTGCTCACTATTCAGAGGTCCCGGTGCAGAGCAGCAGCTACTTCCTGAGCTCCTGTCACTGTGGCCTATTTGATCTTCCAGGCCTCTGCCATTCATTCTTCATTGGTGATCCTTGACTGGGCGGTAAGACATTGGTTGGGCTGACCTCCCGACGCCGTTATCGAGAACTTTCATATTCTTGCCCTGATTCTTTAATGATTAACAGATTACTTTGCGCGCTACCATTTCTTGACATTTGCATGGTGGCTTGCGAATCAGCAAGACGCGCGATTCGTTTCATGCTGATTTGATCTTGTTATTCATTGCGCACTGCCATTTCTTGACATTTACATGGTGGCTTAAGAATCAGCAAAAGACGTGCGATTCGTTTCATGATGATTTGACTTTGTTATTCATTGCACGCTACCATTTCTTGACATTTACATGGTGGCTTAAGAATCGGCAAAAGACGCGCAATTTGTTTCATGGCGCTTTAATCTTGTTATTCATTGCGTGCTGTTATTTTTTGGCATTTACATTGTGGCTTACGAATCAGCAAGACGCGCGATTCGTTTAATGGTGATTTAACCTTGATATTCATTGCGTGCTACCATTTCTTGACATTTTACATGGTGACACTCGAATCGGCAAGACGCACGATTCTCTCTTCGAGCTTAATTCATGTTGTTCATTGTATGCCATTTATTCTAACTCATTTATTAGGTAATATTCAAGTTGACAAGTTGTGTGATTTGTTTCCTCAATCCCTATTGTGTTATTCATAGTGCACAATCCTTTTATGGTGTTTACTATATATATGAAAATCTGCAATGTGTGCAATTCGTGTTGAAACATTTCAAGAGAACACAGAAGACCAGAGTTTCTAGATGTAATATTGCATGGTCCTAGTATGCATTCTCAAAAAACGGATTCATATGAATGGTTTAGAACTTATTCAGAATGCTTTCCTGATTCTCATGTAAAGGAAATACTTGAATTTGAAAGGTTCATTTAATCCATCTTGATTCCCTTACAGGTATCCGGCCATCTTGAAACTTAGTCATTTTAAGTCTAATTCTTAGGTTGTTCATGTTTTCAGAATGACTATGCTTAGAGTCATAGTCTACTATTGATTTCATGAGATGTAATTTTCATATTGTGTGTTTTAACCTTTTTCTTACTACAGGTCTCCTTCTCAGCTGTTCCCTTCCTAATCCCCTCTTGAACTTTCTTAGCCTCTGTGTTTTATCTATTAGAGTCTTGGAGCTGTTCAGTGGTGGACATGTTGGAAACATGCGCAGACCCTGAGGATCTGGTGACTCTGACACGCAACACCCCCAGCGGCTGCTGTTACTGACGCAAGCCCCCATGCAGCGTGGTTTCTTTGCACCGTGCGACTGGATATCAATGCAACATTGCTGGGTGCGGAAAATCAATGCAAGGCCTGCCCGGACCCGAGGTCCCCGTCCGGAATCGATGCATTGCTGTCTTGCAGGAGAGAAGAAACGACGTATGCTGACCCGACCAGAGGAGGAACGATGCACGGTCTTGTTGCAAGTGAGAATTCAATGCATCTCTGGACTTTCACAACACACACTCGCCCGTGTGGCTTTATTTTGATGCTACCCAGGTACTTTTGTGCCATAACAGTGTTCTCACTGTTTTCTAAGGATCAAGACTCTTATTCTATTTGAAATTGATAACTTGACTTGTGTATGTTGGATTTTCATCATTTTGGTCTTGTTTTGAATAGATAATAATAGTACCTATTTTTCTAAACTTGTGTTGTGTCATTTTGAGGTGGGTTCATTGGGTTACTGTGTGTTGGTACAAGTACTTTACACATTGGTTCTAAAGCTAAGCCTTCCTGCTCTTGCCAATCTATCAAGGGGGTGAGCAGGGGTTAACTTAGGGTGATTCCCCTTTACCCTGACTAGAGTGAGGGTCCTTGCTTGGAAAGGGGGTAACCTGACTGCCAACCAAAGACCCCAGACCCAGGGTCCGCATGTCCTTGGCGATGGCATGCCATAACCCTTTCTTCTGATGAGTGCTGACCTGCTTAGGGAACACAGATGAAAGGATACCATGAACTCCACACTACATTCTGTTACAGCAATGGCTTACATACTGCATAAATCCCACATCAACCTCACACATTACTCGTACCTCTGCGTACACATTGCTGCAAAAATACACCCCCCAAATGACACACTGCCAGCACACACATACATCTACATACAGCCATGTTGCATCCAAGTTACCGAAAGGGGGGGGCTTGCCTGTTGATCTGGAAGCCCATATAACTGTGCATACAAGGGTAGGACCCCATCCACAAGCCTCTGGAGTTCCTCTATGTGAATGCTGGGGGCCTATTCCCTGTAGCAACAGCCATTGTGAGTTCCAGACACAGGACACAGCAGCACAAGCAGTGGAGGTGTTGATGTGTTGAGAGTCAGGAATCAAGTGAAGTGTGGATAGAGAAAATGGCAGTGACGTCCGTATGGGAGAACACCGTCACCGCCGGAGGTGATCATCATTGGTTCCTGTGCTCCATAGACTTCCATGTTAACCAATGAGGAGTTGCATGGCTGTGTAGACCGCCTTCTGCCATGACACCAAACACCGGCAGAGTAAGGTCACTTCCACCTGTCACTGCATACAGGACAGGCAGTTGTCATTTCCTGCTGCTGATACTCATGGCAGTCAATTTAATGTGCTTCATAGGTAGACACCAAGGCACTTCCAGTCAGCCACATACTTTGGTTTGGTTTTAGACTCTGGCACTCAATTTAAATCTCATACTAGAACACTGCTTGCAGATGAGTAGTTGACAGTACATTTCACTTTTGGAGATTTCACCATCCTTGATGGAAACAAATGGATGTTTACCTGTAGAAGGTGCACCTTATTTGAGGTGCACGTCTCCACCCCCTATTATCATTCCTTCTTCAAATAGGTTTTCGGTTTTGTTCTCTAATTCTGTAAGTCCTGGACATTCACAAACCTTACTTGTAGAAGGAACTGGCAAAGACTCTCTGGGTGGAAAGATGGGCAACAACAAAGCTTCTCAGTTGGCTATCATTTCTCAGAAATTAGATGACGTTAAGTTTCTGTTGGTATCTTTGATGAACAAAATCACTGGACTCCATGATCAAAAGTCTGGTTGTAATTGCATTGTGCCATATGAGTTTGTTCCTTCCTCTGATTTATTGATGGAAACTAAAAAACCTAGTCCTCTTACCGTAGGTGATAAATTGACATCTTCTTCTACACATAACATCGCTAGGGGAAGTAACTGCAGCTCTCCAAGGCATGGTAGGTCTGCCTGTCAGACCATGTCTTCCACCCATGAGCGAGTTCCAAAATTAGGTGTAAACAAGTGTGGATCCATCTTTGGACGGGGGGACAAAGGTACTCCTCGCCCAAAAAACCCTCAGTTAAACCTAGGAGGAACGCCCTCTGCAGCAAGTTGTTGTGTTAGTTCCCGTTCAGCCACTCACCCTGATTATTTGACACTCTCGCAGACCTGTGACCTTAAGGGAAGGTTCAGAAGGAGGAGGGAAGACGCCACCATATATTTGACTAGGGTGCCAAAGCTACCTCAGGGCAATAGAGAGTCGAGTGACTCTCTAATTAACAAAGTCATTCATTGGATACGCTCCCAGAGGAACTGTCTCTCTGTTATCCGGTCTGATATATGTGAGGCTCACAGATATAATCAGTTAGGGTCGGAATTTGATTATATTTCGATTCTTTTTAATGATAGTAGTTTAGTTAATGATCTCCTGGCCTTTGATACACAGACAGGTACATTATGTACAGGTAGGGAATCGAATCTTAGACTTAGTAGTCAGCCGCCTGGGGCCCCGCTATGTAGAGGATGTTGTACATCTGGAACATCTGGAACTATTGCAGCCGGGGTTATTTCTTCTTCAGATAATTCTGCAACATCTAAATCTGAGAACCCTTCCCCCTTACTTTCTGAATTAGACTGACTGATTGCCCTCTGCATAGTACTTCCTAAAATAGTAAATGATGAGTGTCAACTTATAGGGACTCCATCTCCCACCTCCCTAATGAGAACTAAGTCAATATCTACGCCTCCCAAAATCAATATTATATCTTGGAATGTTGCAGGAATTAAGTCAAAGTTGGATGACCCGGAATGGGTAAGCCTTGTTAATAAACAAGATATCTGTCTTTTTCAGGAAACCTGGACTGCAGAACAGTTATCCATACAAGGCTTTACAACCTATTTTTCTGCTGCCCAACCTGCCTCTGGTGGCTTTGGAAGACAGATAGGAGGGTTAATGATTTTATTGAACAATAAGCTAGAATGTGAGCACTCCATGATAAAGTTTGATTCCTATGATCTGCTGGGTGTGCAACTCATATTCCGACCTGGATTCAGGATGATAGTTCTGAATACCTATGCAAGATCCGTTCCCCGTGGGTCAGAATCAATTGTTCTCACCCAGCTGATGGATTATATAGAGCTTCTGGACCCTTCAGATCTTCTGATTATAGCAGGTGATTTTAATTGTTCCTTTGTGTTGGACAACACCATCAGCAATCTGACTACTGAGAAGGACGAATATTGGGGTATTCCCCAATCTAAGGAAATGGCGTTTTTGCCCGTTTCCTGTGTTGCATCCCAGTTGTCTTCCCTTTGTCTGAAATATGGCCTGAGAGAATGTAACGGCCACACTAAATCTGATTCAGAGCGAGCTATCACTTTCAAGCGAGGGCTTTCCTTTAGTACTATTGATTATATTCTGGTGGACATTAGGCTATGGTCAAATTCACTGGACATGGAAATTTTACCTCGCTTGGATAGCGATCATAATCCTCAGTGCCTTGTACTGGCCAACCATGCATTTTTAAGAGTCCAGCACACAACGATCACTAACGTCCCACTCCCTTACCTGAATCATAGACGTTCTCGGGTCTGCTGGCCAAAGGATGAATCCAACCCGTACTTGATTGGGGAAATATATTCATCTTTTTTAAAACTCTTTGTAGATTATGAGGAACAAGAAGCCTCTGATATTCCCATTATGGCTATCCACATTAAATTGGTGGATTACCTACAGGGTATCTTCTATAGGGAAATCCCTTCCAAACCGAGACCTGCTGACACCCCTCGTAGGGATTGGTATAATCAGGATTGTGTGCGAGCAAGATCTAATTTAAACGAGGCTGTAAAAAACTCTACCCAAGTGGCTATTAAAGAGGCCCGACATAGGTATGCTAATGCCCTGAAACAAGCAAAAAAAGACTGGGATAATGAGATATGGCAGAAGCTGCTTGCAGCAGTCAAATACAAAGATGATAGTTCCTTTTGGCGGCTGTTGACCTCTAGTTCGAAAAGGGGCAATGATGACATTGGTATGTACATACAGCCCGAAAGATGGGTGTCCTATTTTTCTGGAATTTATGCTCTGCCTGCACCGCAAGCTCTAGAGGACCCTGGATATGATGAGTGTTGGGCTGTTAACAAGACTTCAACTGAGAGCATTGTTTTTACCTCAGCCGAAACAACAGCTGCAATCAATTCCCTGAGGCCAGCCAAAGCCCCTGGTCCAGATAAGATCCCAGGGGACCTGTTTAAATCAGAACCAAAGATATGGGCATGGTACATCAATTTATTGTCTAATGCCATAGCAGCTGGTAGCCCTATTCCAGATTCTTGGCGTGGCGCTGAAATAATACAGATTCACAAAAAGGGTGATGCAGGTTCACCTGTAAATTATCGACCAATCAGCCTTATCAATATTCTTCAGAAGACGTTTGCTAAGCAAATCTTAGATAGGCTTACCGATTGGATCCAAGACAACCAAATTTTATCCCCCTTACAGGCCGGTTTTCGGCCTAAAACTAACACCATGGACCAAGTCTTCAGGCTGTCATTACTGTTTTGGAAGTATGTCACCCTATCCAAGCAAAAACTTTATGTTGCTTTTGTAGATCTAAGATCTGCATTCGATTTTGTCCCAAGAGAGAAACTATGGGGAGTATTAAACAAAATCGGTATCCCAGGAAACTTAGTGCATTTAATTCAAAGATTACATGAAAAAACCTTTGCACAAGTCAGATGGGGTAATCAGGGGGAACTCACCGACAAAATAGATATTAGGAGAGGAGTGCGCCAGGGCTGTGTTCTTGCCCCAACGCTATTTACATTGTTTATCAATGAGGTGGTGCAAGTTGTTACCAACTGCCAAAATGATGCTCCATCCCTGAATAACCATAAAATTCAAATTTTGCTATTTGCTGATGATTCCCTCCTGATCTCCAGAACTCCTATGGGTCTCCAGGTACTTGTGGATAAGTTTAGTTTGTTTTGTGGTGACTATGGACTTGAACTCAACCATAGCAAAACTAAACTTATGACCCTGGGCTGTGGCCCCACTAAGAGATACTCAATTTTCTATAATGGAACCCCTCTAGGTATGGTAAGCTCCATAGATTATTTGGGGGTGAGAATTAGCAACAATCTGTATTGGGGGGCCCAAATCGATAAAAGCTTAGCTCTTCTGGCACAGAGATCTGGGGCCATTTTACGCTTCCACAAATCTACCTCTGAGAGAGTGATTACTCCAACTATTAAAATTTACCGAGCAAAGGCACAGAGCGCTGCGGTCTATGGGGCAGAAATTTGGGGGTCCTCGAACACTGGCAAGCTTGCAGTGGGGGAAAACAACTTTGTAAGGTCAACTTTGGCCTGTCCTCGCAGTACCCCACTGCTGCCAATGTTCTGGGACCTTCGCCTTTCACGCATCTCAGATGTAATTGCGCTACGACCATTGCTTTGCTGGGTCCGTGTATGGACCACCCCTGAGCTATCCACATACAAGGAGTCTATTCAAGACATTCTAGATAGACCAAATGTACTTACCATTTCCTGGTTCAACCACATTTCAAAATGGTTTCATAGATTGGGTCTTAGTGAGTTTTGGAGTCATCCAGAAAGTATAAGGAAGGATCAGAAGAATCATTTGAAAACTGTTTACTGGATATATGTCAGGGAAAACTACCTGCTGTGCTCAACACATGGGAGAGAGACTTCACAATTTTTTGATTTTAAATGGTACCCATATCTGGAACCATTTATGGATACAATTCTTGACCCATTAAGTAAGAGTCTATATATTCAGTTCAGATATGGTTGTCTGCCTCTTAAATCCTATAGCAGTATGTGGAGTGCGACTCCAAGACCTGATCTTTGTCCGAGTTGTAATCACATTTCAGAATCTATTGTACATTTTATGTTTATATACCCTGCTTATTTGACTGCGCGACAGAAGTGGTTACGACCTGTGTGCAGGAATATGGGGGCAAGACACTGTATTGTTGCCTTAAGGATCATGATGAGGGAAACTTCTCTCCCCCTATCCTGTGCGGTTAGCAAGTATATTGTAGCTGCTTGGCATATACGTATAACATTTCTGGGGAAAAATGTTGATGAGGAACAAATGTAAAAAAAAAAAAAAAAAAAAATGTTTTAGCTGCTAAATTTTAACTATACACCTAGACTGAAATAAAGCCCCATGTTTAATTTAAATGATAGGTATTAGGGGGTTAGGTGCATTTTTAAGGAAAGTAATTTTATGTGTTTTAAGGCTGAAACATATGTTTTTTTACTTTTCTTATCCTTTTTTAACTTAAATCCTATTTTCTTTTCATTCAATTGTTGGTTGTTTTTTCTTTTATGGTTGAAAGTAACCGAATAAAGCTATGTGATGATAAAAAAAAAATACATTTCAAATGGGATGCTACTAATCACAACACACAACTCTGACTACATCTGTGAGACACAATAGCCAATGAAAAGTGTTGGTATTTTTTAGGAAGTCTGTTTGCATGTTGAGGACACCAGTGCAAATTCCAGTCATTGCGTGAATTGGATATTTCTGCTCTGTGTACTCTGATATTGTGTGTCCATCTATCCAGTAGTCACACACTTCTAATGTCTGGTTTACCTCGAGACCAACCACTGTGGAGGAGGAGGAGGAGGCAAACACCTGTGTACAAACACCTAGTCAACTTGGCTACACTGGAGGAACGGCACATTATAATGATTTATCTCCTAGACAGGGCACCAATTACTGAACTGTGTGAACAATTGGGACCAGATTAGATTCCTGCTATTCGTAGCACTACAGCAATGCCCCCTGCAGTAAAGGTACTGTCAGTGCTCCATTTACTGGCCAGTGGTTCTTTCCAGGTGACTGTGGGGTTAGCTGCAGGAATGTCACAGCCAATGTTTTCACATGTGCTGAGTAGAGTTTTGGCTGACTTGCTGAACATAGGAGCAGCTAAATCGCATTCCTCCACAGTGATGATTTGCTCACTGTGAAGGCTGCATTCTACACCATAGCACACATACCATATGTGATTGGGGCCATTGACAAGACCCATATTGCCTTTGTTCTTCCCAGGACAAATGATCAGGTCTACAGAAATAGGAAGAGTTACCATTCAATAAAAGTTCAGATGGTGTGCCTTCCAGATCAATACATCTCCCATGTTACTGCAAGTTTCTTGGATCTGTGCGTGATGCCTATGTATTGAGGAATAGCAGCACCCCACAGGTGATGGTACGACCACAGAGAGAGTGTGGCTCAC
The DNA here is from genome assembly GCF_031143425.1 of Pleurodeles waltl. Taxonomy (NCBI): domain Eukaryota; kingdom Metazoa; phylum Chordata; class Amphibia; order Caudata; family Salamandridae; genus Pleurodeles; species Pleurodeles waltl. The sequence goes on from NW_027150395.1 coordinate 2,139,002, forward strand.
AGGTAAGCTTGAGGTTTCACCCAATGTATGTCACTCTATGCCACCTGAAGTTGTGCTCTGTGCTACTGTACATGAGTAATGTGTGTCTCTCACTACTTCCAGGTGACTCTGGCTACCCAAACCTATCCTGTCTGCTGATACCAGTGAGGAATCCAAGGATAGGGCCAGAAAATCGGTACAATTAAGCACATGGTTGTACCAGAAGGGTAATTGAAAGGACTTTTGGGCTACTGAAAGCCAGGTTCCGGTGCCTCCATGTATCTGGTGGATCTCTACTCTACGCCCCTGGGAAGGTCTGCCAGATAGTGGTTTCCTGTTGCATTCTGCACAATTTGGCCCACAGACACCAAGTGCCATTCCTGCAGGAGGAGAGGGGAGACAATGCACCTGTGGCAGCAGAGGACACTGAAGACAGTGATGAGAATGGGGAGGAGGAGGATGTTAACAGGACACATTTGATACAGCAGTACTTCCAATGACACTCAGGTAAGACTGTATGTTTGTTCAAACCTCCATTACAATTAAGTGTTGTGTGGCTGCTGTGTTGTGCCAATCACAAATGTGTGCATTAGGTGACCTGCCACTGTTCCATCTGTGGTCAGTCGTGCCAGTGTTATGGTGAGAATTGTACAAGCTTATTCAGTCCATGAAATGTGCCAGTAGTTTAGCTTTCTTGAATATATGCCCACTGCAAACTGTTTCCTCATCCCTTACAGTACGTAGTGTCAACACGAGGACAGTGCGCCCTCTATGGGCAACGTAAATGCAAAATCCCAGTCCTTATGCAGAGGCATATTTCATGCATTATGTTTCTATGCAGCATGTTAAACTTTTGCATTGCAGAACTTTTACCTTGAAAAGTCATTAATGCTGTTTGTAATTCATTGTTCATTTGCATGGCTTGTTTGCAGGTCTACAGGGTGTGGTCCTTTATTCTAAGACTTTCTAGAAGCCTTTCTTGCAGCATGGTTGGGTGTGGCTCATGGGCGGGGCTTGGCTCTATATAAGGGAGCCAGCCCAGCTCCACATGCTCACTATTCAGAGGTCCCGGTGCAGAGCAGCAGCATTTTCCAGAGCTCCTGTCCCAGAGGCCTAACCAGTCATTTCCAGGCCTGCTCGTGCTTATTTGGTGATCTTCTGGCAGGGCAATAAGGCGGAGGTCAGGTTAGGCCCCTGACTCTGTTTTCCAGTAACATTCGAGTTTTGGGCCTAAACTTGAAATCGCGTGTACGTGATCATTTCATGGCATTTGCATTGTGAATTCCGAATCGGCAACAGTGTGCGCGATTCTTGCCAGGCATTTATTTCTTGGCATTCAAATCGGCAGGGTGCACGATCATTTCATAGCATTGGCATTGTGAATTCCGAATCGGCAACCGTGTGTGCGATTCTTTCCAGGCATTTATTTCTTGTCATTCCGATCGGTAGTGTGCGCGATAATTTCATGGCATTGGCATAGTGAATTCCGAATCGGCAACAGTGTGAGCGTTTCTTTCCAGGCATTTATTTCTTGGCCTCCAGATCGGCAGTGTGCTCGATCATTTCATGGTTTTTGAATCGTGAATCCCGAATTGGCAACAGTGTGCGCGATTCCTTTCAGGCATTTACTTCTTGGCATTCAGATCGGCAGTGTGTGCGATCATTTCATGGCATTTACATTGTGAATTCCGAATCGGCAACAGTGTGCATGATTCCTTCCAGACATTTGTTTCTTGGCATTCAGAGTGGCAGTGCGTGCGATCATTTCATGGTATTTACATTGTGAATTCCGAATCTGCAACAGTGTGTGCGATTCCTTCCAGGCATTTACTTCTTGACATTCAGATCGGCAGTGCGTGCGATCATTTCATGGCATTTACATTGTGAATTCTGAATCGGCAACAGTGTGCGCGATTCCTTCCAGGCATTTACTTTGTGGCATTCAGATCGGCAGTGTGCACGATCATTTCATGACATTTGTATTGTGAATTCTGAATCGGCATCAGAGTGCGCGGTTCTTTTCCCTGCATTTAAATCTTGAATCATAGATTGGCACTGTGCGCGATAATTTCATTGCATGATAATCTAGATATTCGAATCGGCAACAGAGTGCGCAATGCTTTCCTGATGTTTAACTTTTGAAATACAGATCGGCGCAGTGCGCGATCATTTCTAGACATTGAAACTTGCTGGCTGGGGCTGGGAGGAGACCCCTTCCTGTTTCCTGCACGCGCGCCCGTGAGAGCGGGTCGCGCTTGCCTGGCTGACACCGTGGGAGGCTCCTATAAAGGAAGGGAGCACTCCCGCTTCGCGGGATGGACTTCGCTGCTGCCTGGGGCTGGGAGGAGCCCCCTTCCGGTTTCCTGCATGCGCGCCCGTGAGAGCGGGTCTCGCTTGCCTGGCTGACACCGCGGGAGGCTCCCATAAAGGAAGGGAGCACTCCCGCTTTGCGGGACGTGCGCAGGCAGCGCCCGGGCGAAGGACGGGCCAAGGGCTGGCCTGTCCTTCCCCCATCATCGGCAGGAGGAGGCTGGGCTGGGCCCCCCCTCTTTCATCTGCCACTGAGGATCCCCCAGCCATAAAGGAGAAGAGAAACATTATTTTAATCTGACAAGTTAAAAGAACTACTGCCTATCTTGGGCCGGATGGTGGCCTCCTTGGGAAGCTTTGGAACCTGCTTCTACCGCTGGCGGGATTTAGCCTCAGGAATACCCTAGGATCTACCACACAGTGGATACCCAAGTGACAATTTTCTTTTTTCTCTTTTATCATTTATCTTTCATATTCTGACCCTATATTCGAGTAGATTGCTACTTGTTGGTAAAGTGCTTTCTTTTTGTACCTCACCTTGGCTAGCCATTTAATTAATCTAATTGGGGTGGTGCTATTATGGCGCAGGTAACATAATCAACTAGCACATCTTATACATCCTCATCCCCCTATATTGTACTTAGAGCAACACCATATTAAATATGGGGAAAAGGAAGCATTCAACATTGAGCCACCCCCGAAATTTAAAAGATAGTACTTCCATACTAAAGTACATCTCTGGGGCTTCTGGAAAATAATAAACACACCTGTTCTAGGTAACAGTGATACTCCCAGAATGGAAATTGCAATCTCGGAGGAGGACTGGATTACGTACTTTTCCAAGATATACTGCCAATCTAACGACAGAGCCCCCCTGGACCCTTTAAAGGCCTCTGACTCCCTGGAAGTCCTACACCCAGCAGTATCACCTCAGTTTACTTTAGAGGAGGTAGTGGAAGCCATAAATATAAGCAAAGCTGGGAAAGCGCTGGGGTCCGATGGCGTCCCAATTGACTTATACAAAGCTAACATTCACTTATAGGGCCCTCTATTGACGCAGGTATTGAGGGCTTTCTGTTCACAAGGCCTTCCATCGACCTGGCGCGACTCTATTATTATACCCATATATAAAAAAAGAGATCGCCTCAATCCAGCCTGTTATAGGCCTATTTCTCTCCTTGATACATCAGAAAAATTAGCGGGGAGAATAATTTTAAACAGACTCCAAACATGGGCGGAAGAAAACAATATTTTATCCCCAGTGCAGTACGGATTCCGTACAGGACTAGGCACAGTTGAACAGGCTCTGAATTTAACCATTTTAGAGGGGAAGTATACGAAGATCAGAGAGGGTAATTTGCACCTGGCCTTTATAGATCTATCATCAGCATTTGACTGCATCCTGCACGAGAAGTTATGGGACATTCTAACAAGAATGGGGGTCGAACCAACAATAGTTCATTTTATAAGGGATTTGTATACAGGGTGTAGAGCAAGAGTAAGGTACGGGACGAGAGGGGAATGTACCAGGTCCTTTGGAATATACAGAGGGGCACGTCAAGGTTACGTTATTGCTCCACTTCTATTCTCATTATACATAAATAATTTAGAAAGAGAACTGACAGGTAAATGCAAAGACCTTCCACAAATAGGTAATCGCCCCGTCCCCACAATTCTTTATGCAGATGATGCAGTACTCATGGCCAGGACACCGCTAGCCCTCCAGAAACTTTTAACCACTTGCATAAATCACATGACAGACCTGGGACTCACAGTCAACCGCTCAAAAACCTTTATAATGAACTGTGGCAAGAAACTGAGTAAGTCCTATAATATTACTATTCACGAGGATAAGGTGAAGATAGCCCCTACCTTTTCATATCTGGGCATAATGTTTGACAAACAGGCCACTTGGGCACACTATGTGAAAATAAAAAAGATCAGCTTATTAAAACAACGGTGGCCTTGAAGATCTTCTCTAAAAAGATAGTGGGGATTACCCTGACAAATATGGTAAAGATCTACAAGGCCAAGTGTATCCCGGCAGCCACTTACGGAGCATGAATTTGGGGGTATACCAACTGCAAAACGATTCATACAGTGGAAAACGATTTCATTAGACACTTGCTAATGATACCAAATAGCACATCATCATACGTTAGTCATGCAGAACTTGGGGTCCACTATGTAATTGATCTGATGAAAATCCAGCCATTATTATTATGGCACAAGGTGTGGACCACTGAGCATACTGGACTAAACAAGGCCATTCTATCTGATTGCACAAGGCTAACACACTCGCTAAGAGTTCCTTGGCTGAGCTACATCATGACTTTTTTTTTTTTAATGGGTTGCAAAGATTATTACTTAAATCCACAATCACTGGAAAAAATAACCAGGAGAGAACTGAGGGCCTTGTCATTGAAGCATTTGCAAGAACAGAGATGGGAAGAGGAATCAAAAAAATTCACCGTAATGTCTAATCAACTAATTTTGTCTACGGACGCCACCCAGCCTTACCTAGTAGGCGTGGCAAACCCTAGACATCAATTTGGTCTTACAAGACTCCGTTTAGATATATTCCATCGACTAGTAACTTTTCCGACCATGAATAATTGGAGTATAATTTTAAGAGTTTGTCCTTGTGATGCGAAGGCTCCCCAATCCACAATGCATGTGGTCCTTTTCTGCAAATTTTATAACTCACAAAGAAAATGGCTTTTACTGCCTTTTTTAAGGTTGATTAATTTGCGTTGGTGCCGTGACGCGTATTTTAGCTTACAGCTTTTATCCTCAATTAAAATGTGTGGAATTTTAGCAAACTTCTTATGCTCAGTACTGACTGTAAGGAAGTCTATGGGAGTTCTGGACTAATTTCATTGGATTGTTTGCAATTTTTTACCTTATGGAAAACACAAAAGAGAAAAAAAAACCTTGAAGGATACTTGATTTGGTATTGGTGTAAATCTATTAGGGGTTTATATACCTGTATTGAATGAATTTAGAATGTGTTTTATTACTTCCCCTCCTTTTACTACTTACTTCTTTTATATATATTTACTTATTACTAAACGTGTTATTACCTGATACTTTTATGGCCAGTTGAAAGCCGAATAAAGTCTGTTTGATGATGATGACATTGAAACTTAGATGAGAGGTTTGATTAAAGATAATAATATTCCCTGAACATTTAAGTCTTGAAATCCTTAATCTGAAAGTGACGTAGAAGTGTTATTCATGGTATTTGTACAGTTCATTCATGTAGAGAAAAAAACATGTGCTCTCTGATTCTTGCTACAATACAGAGAGTTTTCTAAGCAGTATTTTGGAGAGAGTTTATTGTTGAAAACATAATATGCTAATTCTAGAATGTTCATGTGAAAACCTTGCATAACCTTTTCTTGATTTCCAGGTACTTAGATTCTTGAGGCCTAGTTATAGTGAAGCCTTAGGCCATTCATGTTTTCAGCATAAGTGTTTTATTTGGAACAAAACCTATTGAAAGTCATTGTGATTAATCTTGCAATTGTGTTGTTTAACTTTTGCTTCCACAGGTCTCCTTCCTGGCTGTTCCCAACCCAAAACCCATTCCCCCACTTGGCCATTCTTTAATTCTGTGCTACATAACTAGTGGAGTTTGGAGCTGCCAAGAGGTGGACATGTTGGGAACATGCGCAAGCCCTGAGGTTCTGGTCTCCTTGACAGAATAGTGAGCCCACTAATTTTTAATCATCCTGGTTTGCGCTAGGTTCTCAATATCGCCACATTGGATGAGTTAGTTAAAGTTATCACGCAGCTCCAATCAGACGTGGTAGCATCCAAAGATATAGCAACCAGTTTAGCTGAAAGAGTGAGTCAGTTACAAGAACGAGTAGAAAAGAAAGAACAAGGTCCTCTGGATGCAGGTTGGTTTGGCACTCCTCCTCAAGGTTCAGGAGGTAATCCTCCAACTAACATTTCCCTCAACGTTCTCTCAGCCATTCCTCTGGCTCCTCCAGAACGGTTTTCAGGTGATCCTCTGCAAGCGCAATCTTTTTTGACTCAAGTAGAATTGCATTTTACCTGTTGACCACACACTTTCCCTGACGCCCAATCCAGAATGGCCTTCCTGTTATCTTACCTGACTGGAGACGCAGCCACTTGGGCAATTCCTCTTGTGCGCAAAGACAGTCCCCTGCTTTACAATTAGAGAAACTTTGTCTGTGAATTTGAAAGAGTATTTGATCGAAGAACAGTGACTCTATCAGCAGACCGAGAACTGTTAGAATTGCGACAAGGCAATAAAGATTTAGTTACCTGCTTGGCTAGTTTTAATCGGCTGATAGCAGAGACATCCTGGCCTGAAGAAAAGCAAGCAGCCGTGTTCTACCAAGGACTCAGAGATGAGCTAAAAGACATTCTTGCCCAGATTGATCCTCAACCTACAGATTGTCAAGACCTGATAAACCTTGTTTTGAGAATAGACCATCTTCTTTCAGAACGACAAGGAACATGCAAAATGACTGAGAAATATTCCTGGCCTGTCCACGGACGTAGAGAATCAAGAACCCTGAAAGAGAGTAGTCATGAACCAATAGAAATTAGAACTATCAGGCGACCTTTGACAAAAGACGAAAAAGACCTACATAGAAAGAACGGACAATGTCTTTACTGTGGGTGCAAGGGCCACTTCGCCAAAGAGTGTCCAATAAAACCGAAGAGCAAACAAGGTCCAATCAACAAAATAGCTACAAATGCACAAACCGAGCAGGAAAACTAGATCACCCAAGATGTAAAGAACGGTTGCTCTTGGGTGTCACCATGGACCCTTCACATTCAAGGCATCTAAAGTTAGACATCGAAGTACAAGTAAAGAAGAAGAAATATCTTAAGAAAGCCTTAGTGGATTCTGGGGCTACTGGTAACTTTGTGGATGCACAATTGGTCCAAACAATGGGGATCCCATGCACCACAAAGAAAACCCCAGAAATCATACAAGCCGTAGATGGAAAACCTTTAACTGGAGGTCCAGTAACTCTACAGACTGTCCCCTTGTCGGTGACCTGTAATGGGGGAGATCAGAATATCAAACATGAAGAGAAAATCATCTTTGACGTCATCCATGCTCCTCAGTATGGAGTCATTCTTGGTCTGCCATGGTTAGGCTATCATAACCCTGAAATCCACTGGTTAGAGTGGAAAATCGTATTCTCCTCCATCTCTTGTAATGGAAAATGTCTCCAGACATCAAGAGTCTCAAAACCTTGCAAAGCTCACATAGCAACAGCTGCTAAAAAAGATGTAACGCTACCTTGGCAGTATTCGTCCTATCTAGACGTTTTTGATGAAAGAGAAGCAGAAACCTTGCCACCTCACAGAACATATGACTGTCAAATTGATCTAACTCCTGGTGGTATACTCCCAAGTTGTGTAGTACGCCTTGTCAGAAAACGAAAATCAACACCTAAGAAAATACTTGGATCAATTTCTAGCTAATGGCTTTATTCGTCCTTCCAAATCTCCTGCAGCGCCTCCTCTTTTTTTGTGCCCAAGGCTAATGGGGAACTTTGAGCTTGCATAGACTATAGAGGTTTGAACAAGATCACAGTCAAGAACAAGTACCCATTACCGCTGGTTCCTGTCTTGTAGGATCAAGTTAAAAAAAGCAAAAATCTACACTAAGTTAGACTTAAGAGGTGCTTACCATTTGGTCAGAATGAGAGGTGGTGATGAATGGAAAACTGCCTTTAAAACCCAATATGGTCTGTTTGAATACACAGTCATGCCCTTTGGGCTTTGTGACGCTCCAGCAGCATTTCAATTCTTTCTGAATGACGTCCTTAGAGAGTATCTAGATCTATTTGCAATAGTCTACATCAACAATATCTTAATCTATTCAGACAATGAAGTTGAACATGTACAACATGTCAAGAAGATTCTCACAGCCCTTCGAAAGCATAATCTGTATTGCAAATTAACCAAATGTGAATTCCATGTTACCACCGTTGAGTTCTTAGTAGTCATCCTTCCTCCTCAAGGTATGGTCATGGCAGAAAGAAAAGTACAAGCAGTAACTGATTGGTCCACTCCAAAGACTGTTCGAGATGTTCAGTGCTTCCTAGGTTTTGCAAACTTTTATCGCAGGTTCATAAATCATTTCTCGCAGACAGTGGCACCCATCACCAAGTTGTTGAGAAAGAAAGAACCATTTGTGTGGTCCCCTGAAGCTGACAGAGCCTTTTCTACCTTAAAAGAAGCTTTCTCCACTGCCCCAGTCTTGACTCATCCGGACGTTGAGCGTCCCTTTATAGTAGAAGCAGATGCTTCAGATGTAGCTATTGGTGCAGTGTTATCACAATGCAGTAAAGATACTGGTCAACTACATCCTGTAGCCTACATGTTCCAAAAGCTGAATGAAGCAGAACGAAATTATGTTATTGCTGAGAAAGACCTTCTGGCAATCTGTGATGCCTTCAAACAATGGAGACACCGTTTTCTAGGCGCCAAATACACTATCACAGTATATACAGATCACCGCAATCTCCAGTTCAGGAGTTCAGCTAGACTTTTGACTCCTCAGCAACTTCGATGGATACTGTTTTTTGCCGAGTATGATTTTGTGGTAACATTCCACCCTGGAAAGGATAATCACAAAGCGGATGCTTTGTCCCGTCAAGATTCCACTATGCTACCCGCAATTCAGTTTCCTAGCTCTATCATTGCTCCAGATAAATTTCTTTGCATCATAAAAACTAAATACTTTTTTGAAGAAATACGTAATTCCTTCACCATTGAGAAATGGCAGAAATGGGCTCAAGAAGATCCCAAAAGATCAGTCAAACAAGGACTACCATGAATCCCGTTTATTTGTTCCAACTAACAAGTTGCGTAAGTTGGTATTTCATTGGTTGCATGTTATACCTACGGCAGGTCTTCCAGGTATTCCTAAAACTCTTGAATTAGTTCAATGTTACTTTTGGTGGTCTACTTTGATAAAAGACATCAAACAGATGTTAGCTAACTGTGAAGTTTGTGCTCGCATCAAGTCAAGTCATTCCAAGCCAAGAGGTTTGTCACATCCTCTCCCAACTCCACTGCGACCTTGGGAGCACATCTCATTAGACTTTATTACTGGTCTACCCATGGTTCAACATCACTCAGTAATCCTTGTGGTGGTAGATAGTCTCATGAAATATGCACATTTCATTGCTTGCAAGAAATTGCCCACCTCCATTGAACTGGCAACAATCATTTTAAATCGAGTGGTCTGATATCACGGATTACCAAAAATGATTCTCTCCGATAGAGGATCACAATTTGCCTCTAACTTCTGAAAGACGTGGTGCAAAACCCTTCAAATCACTTCTACACTGTCTACCAATCATTATCCTCAAAAGGATGGCCAAACGAAGTGATTAAATCAGACTTTGAAACAATACCTACGTGCCCATGCGGAAAAAACACTTCATTCTTGGACATCAATGCTTTGGTTAACTGAACTAGCCTATAGTAACTCATATCATACTTCCATTGGTGTCACCCCCTTTTTTGGTCTGTTTGGCTATCATCCCATTTGCTACTCTGCCAATCACGATTCCACAAGAAGGTACACTTACACCAGCCGTATCAGAAGTGATTCAACAACTCCATCAAGCACAGAAACAAATCCAGCAACACCTAGATAAAGCTAAACAACCGTATAAAAGACACTATGACAAGAAACATTGTGAAGGACCCCAAGATAAGCCAGGTGATAGAGTGTGGCTTTCCACACGTCATATTTACTTCAGGAAAAAGCATATGTTAAATCCCAAGTTCATATGTCCTTACACGATTCTTCAACAAAATAATCCAGTGACCTACAAACTGCAGTTATCAAGGTCACTACGTATTCATCCAGTATTTCATACTTCACTCCTGAAAAGAGCTGTCCAAAAAGTCTGCTCCCAACCAGCTCCAGTTCTAGTACAGGGAGAATTGGAATACAAAGTTAAACAGGTGCTGGATTCAAAATTTAGAGGTCGTAACCTCTGGTACCTAATATCCTGGAAAGGTTACGGTCCCAAGAGCAACTCATGGGCCTCTGCATCTGACATTCATGATCCACGACTAGTGAGGCATTTTCATCACCTACATCCAGGCAAACCAGGCCCTGGAGTGCGTTTTGGAGGGGGGAGTACTGTCAACATCAGGACAGTGCGCGCTCTACGGGCGACGTAAATGCAAAAACTATGCAGTATGTTAACCTTTTGCATTGCAGAACTTTCACCTTGAAAAGTCATTAATGCTGTTTTTAATTCATTGTTCCTTTGCAAGGCTTGTTTGCAGGACTACAGGGTGTGGTCCTTTATTCTAAGACTTTCTAGAAGCCTTTCTTGCAGCATGGTTGGGTGTGGCTAGTGGGCGGGGCTTGGATCTATATAAGGGAGCCAGCCCAGCTCCACGTGCTCACTATTCAGAGGTCCCAGTGCAGAGCAGCAGCATTTTCCAGAGCTCCTGTCCCGGAGGCCTAACCAGTCATTTCCAGGCCTGCTCTTCCTTATTTGGTGATCTTCAGGCAGGGTGGTCAGGTGGAGGTTGGGTTAGGCCCCCAACTCCTTTTTCCAGTAACATTCGAGTTTTGGGCCGAAACTTGAAATCGCGTGTACGCGATCATTTCATGGCATTTGCATTGTAAATTCTGAATCGGCAACAGTGTGTGCGATTCTTTCCAGGCATTTATTTTTTGGCATTCAGATCTGCAGTGTGCGTGATCATTTCATAGCATTGGCATTGTAAATTCCGAATCGGCAACAGTGTGCGCGATTCTTTCCAGGCATTTATTTCTTACATTCAGATCGGCAGTGTGTGCGATCATTTCATGGCATTGGCATTGTGAATTCTGAATCGGCAACAGTGTGCGCAATTCTTTCCAGGCATTAATTTCTTGGCCTTCAGATCAGCAGTGTGCACGATCATTTCATGGTTTTTGAATCGTGAATTCCGAGTCGACAACAGTGTGCGCGATTCCTTTCAGGCATTTACTTCTTGGCATTCAGATCGGCAGTGTGTGTGATCATTTCATGGCATTTACATTGTGAATTCCGAATTAGCAACAGTGTGTGCGATTCCTTCCTGACATTTGTTTCTTGGCATTCAGAGCGGCAGTGCGCACGATCATTTCATGGCATTTACATTGTGAATTCCGAATCGGCAACAGTGTGCGCGATTCCTTCCAGGCATTTACTTCGTGGCATTCAGATCAGCAGTGTGTACGATCATTTCATGACATTTGTATCATGAATTCTGAATTGGCATCAGAGTGCGCGGTTCCTTTCCCTGCATTTAAATCTTGAATCATAGATCGGCGTTGTGCGCGATCACTTCATTGCATAATAATCTAGATGTTCGAATCGGCAACAGAGTGCGCAATGCTTTCCTGTTGTTTAACTTTTTAAATACAGATCAGCGGAGTGCGCGATCATTGCTAGACATTGAAACTTAGATGAGCGGTTTGATTAAAGAGAATAATATTCCCTGAACATTTAAGTCTTGAAACTCTTAATCAGAAAGTGACGTAGAAGTGTTATTCATGGAATTTGTACAGTTCATTCATGTAGAGAAAAAAACATGTGCTATTTGATTCTTGCTACAATGCAGAGAATGTTCTAAGCAGTATTTTGGAGAGAGTTTATTGTTCAAAACATAATATGCTAATTCTAGAATGTTCATGTGAAAACCTTGCATAACCTTTTCTTGATTTCCAGGTACCTAGATTCTTGAGGCCTAGTTATAGTGAAGCCCTAGGCCATTCATGTTTTCAGCATAAGTGTTTTATTTGGAACTAATCTTATTGAAAGTAATTGTGATTAACCTTGCAATTGTGTTGTTTAATTCTTACTTCCACAGATCTCCTTCCCCACTTTTCCCAACCCAAAACCCATTCCCCCTCTTGGTCATTCTTTAACTCTGTGCTGTATAACTAGTGGAGTTTTGAGCTGACAAGAGGTGGACATGTTGGGAACATGCGCTAGCCCCGAGGATCTGGTCTCCTTGACACGTAGCATATGTTGCTAGGAATGTCATGTGATTTACAATGTGCTTACACAACTTATCTGTGACATCTATTTCCCTAACAGTATGGCCCAGACTAGGTGGTCCAGAGGAGGGACTGGCATGCTGACAACATGGCATAGCTAATACTGTGGTATCTTGTGTGAGGGCCTGAAATGAGTTGTTTCTACTCCCTATGGTGTCATGAGTCAATTACTGTGCAAATTACTGAGTAGAAGTGACCAGCTGAACGTAGGCTGTTATGTTACAGGGGATCATGTTGCTATACTTCCTTTACTTCTCAATTGACTGTCACTAATTGTTTGCCTTTTTGCAGATGTTGGTGTGGTCACAAATGTCAACTAATGTGATGACTGCAGATTGCTTTCACACCGTTTGCTGGATGGTGACTTGCGGCATGCTCACACACTGGTTATGTGTACCTCAAACTGACTGTCCATTGGATGGATTCACACTTTACATGACATTTGCACTGAATAATACAGGTCAAGACATTGCATATTGTTGTACTTAAAGCACAAAAACTTCAGCTGTGTTCAAGTGTGTTTATTGAAGTGACAAAAAGGAAGGGATAGTGCAATAGAGTGGGGTGATGGTGGATGAAAACTTCAGTGTTGTGGCCCAGTTGGTTTGTAGTACAGGTCCAGTATCCACGGGGCCATGGGAAAAGGAGCAATTGCTGTCCAAAGTGAACAAGGTGTCCCAGTGGCACACAAGGGAGACATTCAGGAGGGGCTTATTTACTGACGGTGGTTTGGGTCTTGGCTACAGTCTCTGGTGTCTGTCTGAGTCACAGGGAATGTTTTCAGGGTGGTTCTTCTGCTGCAGAGGGAGGGGCGCTGGTGGCCTGTGAGATCTGTGGCAGGACCTTCCGTCCACTATCTACAGCAGATATGGAAGGCTAGTGAGTACACTAGCTAGTAGAAGGGGCCCGCTGGTATGTTGTGTAGTCACGCGTGATGTTTGCCATGTTACCCATCACCACTGAAATGGAGGCAATTTAATCCCTGCAACTGATACATGACCTCCTGTTGGTGTTCCCCCTGCAGCCACTGGTTCTCCTGCAAGATGGTTATCACCTGGCCCATCTTGTCATGGGATTTCTGGTAGGCTCCCAGGATGTGTGTGAGTGCCTCCTGTGCAGTCTGTTCCCTGGGTTGGGCCTCCCCTCGGTGCTCAGCTAACCTCCCACTGGCTCTGGTCCCCTGTGCCTGTGTCCCCTGAACTGTGTGCCCACTCCCACTGACACAGGGACCTTCATCATCTTGCTTGTGTGCTGTGGACTTGGGACTCTGTACAGGTGGGCACACTGTTGATTGTTATGTCCTGGAGACAGAGATTTGAGAACGTCGGGTGGCTGCTGTGGTATTGGAGTCTGATGGGGGGGCCTGTGGTGGACTGGGTGTTGGCTGGGGTGTCCGACTGACCAGTGGTCCCAGATGGGCCAGGGAGATCATCCAAATCAAGACATCCAGAGTTGATATCATCACTAAGGGCGTGTTGTGGTGGAGGACTGGGTTACCGTGGCACATGCTCGCCTCTGACATTGGCTGGGGTACGTATGTAAATGTTTATGATTTGTTACAGTCATTGTCAGTTACATATTTAGCATTTCTGGCTTTCCCTATGGGATGGGTGTTGTCCTTTCACCTTTGGTTAGTGTATGGTAACTGAGGGGGTCATTACAACCCTGGCGGACAGTGTTAAAGCAGCGGAAATACCGCAAACAGGCCGGCGGACAAAAAAAGGGAATTATGACCCTGGTGGAAACCACCAACAAAGACAGCCACTTTAACACATCGCCCGCCACGGCGGTACAGACAAGCAGCGCGGCGGTCACCGCCAACAGACAGGCGGAAGACAATGTACCGCCCACACTATTACAACCCGCCAATCCGCCACCTTTTCCGGGGCGGATTCACTGTGGATAAAAACATGGCGGAAACAGCTTTTGCTATGGGAAAACGCTCACCTGAACATATCCCACGAGGAATCCATGTAGCCGGAACTCCAAATACTCCCTGCCCTTGTGTTTCTGCTCTTCTACGACCAACAGCTACGTAGGCACCGCAGACAACGGTGAGTACTGCACCTACGACATGGGGGTGGGGGGAGGCAAAAGTTAGGGGGACACCCACCAAACACCCCCACCCCCACCCTCGCATATTACAACATACACACCAATGCATTCACAAAAATCACAGTAACAACCCACAATCCCCCCGGAAGAATGAATACACAAAGCGACAATCGGTCAAACAATGTAATGTGCCAATATACATGTCATACAAAAATATACAGATATATATTTGAAAATCAGTCATAATTATATACAATACGAGAAGTAGTGCAGATATGTACATAACAATGTCCATGCACCATCAGTCCAAAAATACATGGGCGAGGCCCACATACGATACCTGACCACAATCGGAGAGAACACTGCGGGGCATCAGATAGAAATACTACAGGCACCTCAGGGGGAAGGGAAAGGGGGGCACCTCAGCCGGAAGACTGCAAAGCCAGATCCACGACGGGGCTCCATGCCCATTGATGTATCCTGGGGAGTGCACAGCCACAGTCTCTCAAGTCTCTACAGTGGGTGGCTTGCCCACTGTGCCATCCTGGGGAGTGCAAAGCCACAGTCTCTCAAGTTGATGCAGGTCTCTACTGGTACTGGGGGGGACAGGTGCCCATACTGGATGAGTCTCCCCATGAAAGGTGGTGTCCTGTCACTGTCCCAGCTGCACATGGGATAAGGATGCATGATGTGGCGGGCCATTCATTCCTACCCGGTGCATTGCCCTGCTCAGCGGTGATTTGCCATGGCCGCCATTGCCCTGTTCAGCGGTGCTTTGCCATGGCGGTCTTTGTCCTGTTCAGCTGTGCTTTGCCATGGCGGTTCAGGACTGTTCAGCGGTGCTTTGGCATGGCGGTCTCTGGACTGTTCAGCGGTGCTTTGCCATGGCGGTCATTGCCCTGTTCAGCGGTGCTTTGCCATGGCGGTCTTTGCCCTGTTCAGCGGTGCTTTGCCATAGCGGTCTTTGCCCTGTTCAGCGGTGCTTTGCCATGGCGGTTCAGGACTGTTCAGCAGTGCTTTACCATGGCGGTCTCTGGACTGTTCAGTGGTGCTTTGCCATGGCGGTCTCTGGACTGTTCAGCTGTGCTTTGCCATGGCGGTCTTTGCCCTGTTCAGCGGTGCTTTGCCATGGCGCTCTTTGCTCTGTTCAGCAGTGCTTTGCCATGGCGGTCTCTGGACTGTTCAGCGGTGCTTTGCCATGGCGGTCTCTGGACTGTTCAGCGGTGCTTTGCCATGGTGGTCTTTGCCCTGTTCAGCGGTGCTTTGCCATGGCGGTCTCTGGACAGTTCAGCGGTGCTTTGCCATGGCGGTCTCTGGACTGTTCAGCGGTGCTTTGCCATGTCGGTCTTTGCCCTGTTCAGGGGTGCTTTGCCATGGCGGTCTTTGCCCTGTTCAGCGGTGCTTTGCCATGGCGGTTCAGGACTGTTCAGCGGTGCTTTGCCATGGCGGTCTCTGGACTGTTCAGCGGTGCTTTGCCATGGCGGTCGCTGGACTGTTCAGCGGTGCTTTGCCATGGTGGTCCTTGCCCTGTTCAGCGGTGCTTTGCCATGGCGGTCTTTGCCCTGTTCAGCGGTGTTTTGCCATGGCGGTCTCTGGACTGTTCAGCAGTGCTTTTCCATGGTGGTCTCTGGACTGTTCAGCTGTGCTTTGCCATGGCGGTTCAGGACTGTTCAGCGGTGCTTTGCCATGGCGGTCTTTGCCCTGTTCAGCGGTGCGCTGCCATGGCGGTCTTTGCCCTGTTCAGCGGTGCTTTGCCATGGCGGTTCAGGACTGTTCAGCGGTGCTTTGCCATGGCAGTCTCTGGACTGTTCAGTGGTGCTTTTCCATGGCGGTCTTTGCCCTGTTCAGCGGTGCTTTGCCATGGCGGTCTCTGGACTGTTCAGCGGTGCTTTGACATGGCGGTCTTTGCCCTGTTCAGCGGTGCTTTGCCATGGCGGTCTCTGGACTGTTCAGTGGTGCTTTGCCATGGCGGTTCACGACTGTTCAGCGGTGCTTTGCCATGGCGGTCTCTGGACTGTTCAGCGGTGCTTTGACATGGCGGTCTTTGCCCTGTTCAGCGGTGCTTTGCCATGGCGGTCTCTGACCAGTGACGATAGTGGGGCCCTCCTGGGCACTGACTCCGGCGGTGGTCTCCTGACCAGTGACGATAGTGGGGCCCTCCTGGGCTGTGACTCTGGCGGTGGTCTCCTGACCAGTGACGATAGTGGGGCCCTCCTGGGCACTGACTCCGGCGGTGGCGGTGGTCTCCTGACCAGTGACGATAGTGGGGCCCTCCTGGGCTGTGACTCTGGTGGTGGTCTCCTGACCAGTGACGATAGTGGGGCCCTCCTGGGCTGTGACTCTGGCGGTGGTCTCCTGGCCAGTGACGATAGTGGGGCCCTCCTGGGCACTGACTCCGGCGGTGGTCTCCTGACCAGTGACAATAGTGGGGCCCTCCTGGGCTGTGACTATGGCTGTGGTCTCTGGACCAGTAACGACGGTGCTGGCGGTTGTGCCTCGACCGCCGGAAATGATGGCGCACTTCTCCGCCGTGACACTCACAAGTGCCTGGGCAGACTTCCTCTGGCCCTTCTCCACCTTTGGTGGAGTCACAGCTGACTCTCCAATCCCCTTGGAACCCATGTTAGTTGTTTTCCCACCAGGAGTCTTAACACGGTCCCGTCGTCCACTTTCCAATTTTGGAGCCTTTACAGGGGGTGGGCTGCCAGTGCCTTGGCTCTGGATCCTACTGCCTGCCCTGGTGGCCGGTGCACTCCAAAAACCTTGAACAGGCACCACTGGTATTGGAGGCTTTTTGGCTGAGGCGCTACAATGGGACTGATGATTTGGAGGGGGGTGGGGGCAAAAAAGTCAACTTTACAGAGGGACAGTTTCTGATGAACACTGGGATGGGTAGCTGGAGGGGGTCTGGGAGTGGAGGAAGAGGAGGTGGTTGTCGGAGGTGTAGCATTAGGTGTTTTGGGTGCAGGTGCAGGTACTGGAGGCTGTCGTGAGGTGAATGGATGTTGGGTGAGTGATTGCCGGCGTTTGTGTACTTTGGGAGGGGGCGTCACAGACACACTGGGGGAGGACACAGGGGACGTGTAAATGGCAGTGGAGTTGGTGAGTGCAGGTGAGCGGCTTGTGGTGCTGGGTGTCCTGGTGCGATTCATGGTGCCTGTAGATGTGGTGCATGCAGGTGTGTGTGTAGATGACACTGGGAGGGAGGAGGGAGAAGAGGAGGAGGGGAACACAGTGGAGGCAGTGGATGTTGTTGTGTCTGTATGTGGCTGAGGCTTGCGTGAGTGCTTGTTGTGTGTGTGGTGCCTATGTTTGCTTGAGCTACTAGTGTGTGTTGACTTGTGTGCATGCTGGTCTGTAGGTGTGCTTGGGATGGGCTGGGGTACAGGAGATTGGGTCTGGGTGGAGGAAGTTGGAGGGGGGAGGCTAGACACAGGGACAATTGCTGCCATCAGTGCTGAGGCCAAAGATTGCAGGGTTCGCTGAAGGACAGCCTGACCAGAATGAATGCCCTCCAGGAATGCATTACCGTGTTGCAACTCTCGTTCTACACCCTGGATGGCATTCACAATGATAGACTGCCCAACAGTCAGTGACCTGAGGAGGTCAATGGCCTCCTCACTGAGGGCAGCAGGGGTGACTGGGGCAGGGCCTGAGGTGCCTGGGGCGAAGGTGAAGCCCACCCTCCTGGGTGAGCGGGCACGGGGCAAATGCTGAGGGGCTGCTGGGAGGGCGGTGCTGGTAGGGGAGGTGGTGGCTGTACCTGTAGAGGTGGGGGGCACAGATGGTGCCGCCACCACAAGGGAGCCCACATCGTCGAACGAGTCTGTGTCGCTGCTTGGTGATCCGGTGGCCGACGTGAAGCTCCCCTCACCCTCCGTCCCACTGGTGCATTCAGAGTCCGTGGTGTGGCCCTCCATGGCCATGTGGGATGCAGCTCCCTCGTGCTCCGGTGCCACTCTACCTCCGCCTGTTGATGCTGATGTACAAAAGGACAGGGAGAGCAGACAAAGGTGGGGGAGACAGAAGAAAGAGGGTTTTAGTGCATGGCATACCGCTACCGTTGGCGGACAAGACAAACGCAGATACCCCCTGCATTACGCCGTGCTCCTGCCCTCTGCACATGCAATTTCTGGGATATGGCCTATATGGCAATGGTGGACATCGGCGCACATGGATGCCACAGGGGCAACTATACCTCGACTTGGCACTCTGCTGAGGTGGGGTAGAGTGCCACATGGCCTACATTACGGAGGGGCCTTGCCTACCGAACTCGCCCTGGCCTAGGGACACCCACAGCCCACCTCCACCACCCAGACACCTCCACTGCACGCAAAGTCCGCAGAATGAGGTTGTACTCACCCCCTTGTGTCTGCTGTGATGCCCTCAAGCGCCCATCCAACTCCGGGTAGGCCACCGCCAGGATCCGGAAAATCAGGGGGGTCATGGTGTGACGGGCACCCCTCCCACGTTGGGAGGCCATCCCCAGCTGAGCCTCCGCCGTCTTCTTGCTGCAGCGGCGACTGTCCTCCCATCTCTTATGGCAGTGGGTGCCCCGTCTCTGGTGGGCCACCACGGTCCAGACCTCCTTGGCGATGGCACACCAAATGTCCCTCTTCTGGTGGGCGCTGACCTACATGACATGCATAAGGAAAGAGGAACAGTCATTACCAACTGCACCGTCGTTGTGAGTGGCCCCCTCCCTACTCTGGCCATGTGGCCCATACATTCCCATGCATTAATGTTCTATGGACTCTGCCCCCTTCCCTCTTCCAACGAGCCCTCTCCACCCAGGCCTAGCCATCCAACGTGCTCCCTGTGTACTAAC
The DNA here is from genome assembly GCF_031143425.1 of Pleurodeles waltl. Lineage (NCBI taxonomy): Eukaryota > Metazoa > Chordata > Amphibia > Caudata > Salamandridae > Pleurodeles > Pleurodeles waltl. The sequence goes on from NW_027150395.1 coordinate 2,158,231, forward strand.
CTGTTGGTCTGGAGGACCGTAGAGTAGCGTGTACTGGGGGAGGTACCCGTCTACCAGTTTCTTCAACTCCTGTGCAGTGAAGGCAGGGGCCCTTTCCCCAGACGCAGCACCCATTGTTGCTTCCAGACTGAGGTCACAGCAGCACTTGCAGTGTAGGTCCTCTCCTGTTGAAGGTCAGATATCTAGTGATTGAACAGATAGAGAATGGCGGTGACGTTCGCGGCGGTGACGTCCGCGGCGGTGACGTCCGTGGCGGTGACGTCTGCGGCGGGGACGTCCGTGGCGGTGACGTCTGCGGCAGGGTCGTCCGTGGCGGTGCGCATCATCACCGCCAGCGCACCTGTTCATTGGCTCCTGGGACCCATAGGGTCCAATGTTAACCAATGCAGCATTGCGCCGCGTTCTACGACCGCCTAACGCAACGGTGTGTGACGCCAGCGCTGTTACCCCACAATCCCATTGTCCCACTTTAGAGGTCAGGCAGCCGCCATTTCTGGGGCCCACATGGCTCCATTTACTTCTGCGTCACACATAGCTAGGCCTACACTCAACACACATACAGGAAGGGTTTTGTGAGTGGTGTAGTCTTGTGTTTGACTGTGGGTACATACCTGGATGAATAATGACTGGTTCTTCGCTGTTGTCCTTCGTAGGCACCGTCTGCTGGGACATATGAGAAGATGGTGGAATCCTCCGGTGTACCATCCGCTGGTGGACCTGTTGACAATGGAAGAGCGACATGTCATCGTAACCTACCGGTTTGACCGTGCCACAATCCAGGAACTATGTACCCAGTTGGAGCCAGACCTGATGTCACCAATCCGCCATCCGACTGGAATCCCCCCTGACGTGCAGGTGCTGTCAGTGCTCCATTTCCCTGCAAGTGGGTCTTTTCAGACAACTGTGGCCATGGCATCAGGGATGTCCCAGCCTATGTTTTCCAACGTGTTGTCCAGAGTGTTGTCTGCCCTGCTGAAACACGTAAGGAGAGACACCATTTTCCCTGAGGTGGAGGATTTGCCTACAGTGAAAGGTGACTTCTATGCCCTTGGACATATCCCCAACGTCATAGGTGCTATTGATGGTACCCATGTAGCTCTGGTACCCCCCCACAGGAGTGAACAGGTGTACAGGAACAGGAAGAGTTATCATTCCATGAATGTCCAGATGGTCTGTTTGGCAGACCAGTACATCTCGCAGGTGAATGCTATGTTCCTTGGCTCAGTGCATGATGCCTACATCCTGCGGAATAGCAGCATCCCTGATATGATGGGTCAACTCCGGAGGCACCGTGTATGGCTATTGGGGGACTCTTGTTACCCCAACCTTTCGTGGCTATTGACTCCAGTGAGGAATACCAGGACCAGGGCAGAGGAACGGTACAATGAGGCCCATGGGCGGACTAGGAGGGTGATCGAACGCACCTTCGGCATCCTGAAGGCCAGGTTCAGGTGCCTCCATATGACAGGTGGATCCCTATTCTACTCACCGAAGAAGGTGTGCGACATCATCATCGCCTGCTCCATGCTCCATAATTTGGCTTTGCGATGCCAGGTGCCTTTTCTGCAGGAGGATGATCCAGATGCTGGTGTTGTAGCAGCTGTGGAGCCTGTGGAGCCTGTGGAGCCTGTGGACAGTGATGAGGATGAAGCTGATGAAGAAGACAACAGGGAGTCAGTCATACAGCAATATTTCCAATGAGACACAGGTGAGAACATTTTCATTTTTAGCATTACATTAACTTTCACACGTCTACCTCTATCCTGTTTTTCGATTTGAGTCAACATTTGGTAACTGAGTTGTACCCTTCCATTACGGTTTCACAGGTGTGGTTACCTACGTGTCAACTGCTTGCATCCTTCAAGGGCTGGTGATGTGTGACATAGGTATGTTAGCTTTAGAATGGTACACCCATTATGACACTGTCATTGATAATACATTTTTACTGACTCCAGATTGTTTTGTGTTTCAAGGGTGTTTATTGAACTGCTCAGAAATGGGAGGGGGTTGGAAAATGAGGATGGGTGATGGTGGAGGAATGTCCATGGCAGAGTCCAGTCTATTAGTCTCACAGGTGCACTGCCCATCTGGGTATAGGAAGTGGAGCTGGGGCAGTTAAAGTATGGACAGGGCAACAAAGTGGGACGGTGGGGGGACAATCATGCGTGGTCTCTTTTCCTGGCGGGGGTCTTGCCATCTTGCTCTGTCCTGTTCCTGGATCTCAGGGACCGCTTGCGTGGTGGTTGTCCGTCTGCAGGGGGTGGGGTGCTGGTGTGTTGGTCCTGTGGCGGGGCGTCCTGTCCACTAGCGCCGGCGGAGGTGGTGGGCATTTCATCGTCCTGGCTAGTGTCTGGGACCCCTTGGAGTGCCACAGTGTCCCTCAAGGTCGTCTGTATGTCCTTCAGCACCCCTTCGATGGTGCCCAGGGCGGAGCTGATGGTCCTGAGCTCCTCCTTGAAACCCAAATACAGTTCGTCCTGCAGGCGCAGGGTCTCCTGCAACTTGTCCAGAACCGTCGCCATCGTCTCCTGGGAGTGGTGGTATGCTCCCATGATCGAGGAGAGGGCCTCGTGGAGAGTGGGTTCCCTTGGCCTGTCCGCCCCCTGTCGCACAGCAGCCCTCCCAGTTCCCCTGTGTTCCTGTGCCTCCGTCCCCTGGACCGTGTGCCCACTACCACTGCCCCAGGTCCCTGTTGTTGTTGGGGTGGTGGGTTACCCTGGGTGCCCTGTAGTGGTGGACACACCGCTGATTGACCTGTCCTGTGTAGGGAGGTTTGGGCCCGCTGGGTGGATGCTGTGCTGGTGTTACCAGAGGGTGGAAGGTCGGTGTTGGGCTGTGCCTGTGAAATGGGAACCGACTGTCCCGAGGCCCACGATGGTCCGGGCTGGTCATCAGGATCCAGTAGGGCAGAGCTGTTCTTGTCACTGTGGGCCTCTTCTGGGGGTGGAGTGGTGTTGTCTGGACCCTCTGGTGTGGTGACGTTCCTTCGGGTTCCTGCAGGGGCATAAGAGCATGATTATTGCATGTGTGCGTGTAATGGTGTGCAATGGGTGGGTGTTTGTGTACCCCAGTGCAAGCATTCCGGTGTGTGGGTTTGTGTGGTGATGGTTGGGGGGGTGTACTGGGTATGTGCAGTGGGTATGCTTTAGTGAGGGGTGTCCATGCTTAGTTGTGTCATGCAGGGCTTGGTGTTGGGATGGGTGGTTTGTGTCACAAGTACATTAGTGAGGAGTTGTAGTGATAGGGGAGGGGGTGAGGGAGGGGGTGTGTGATAGCATGCAGGCAGGGTGGGGGATATGATAGTTACGAATTGACTTACCAGTGTCCCTTCCTCCACCGACTCCTGCGAGGCCCTCAGGATGCAAGATGGTCAAGACTTGCTCCTCCCATGTTGTTAGTTGTGGGGGAGGAGGTGGGGGTCCGCCGCCAGTCCGCTGTACTGCGATGTTGTGCCTGGAGACCGTTGAACGCACCTTCCCCCGTAGGTCGTTCCACCTCTTCCTGATGTCCTCCCTATTTCTTGGGTGCTGTCGCACGGCGTTCACCCTGTCCACTATTCTGCGCCATAACTCCATCTTCCTGGCTATTGATGTGTGCTGTACCTGTGAGCCAAATAGCTGTGGCTCTACCCAGACGATTTCCTCCACCATGACCCTGAGCTCCTCCTCGGAGAAGCGGGGGTGTCTTTGGCGTGAGATTGGGTGGTGTGTGTGATGTGTAGGGTGGTGTATGTGGTGATGGTTGTGGTGAGTGTAGTGATGTGTGGTGTTTTGTGCGTGGATGTTGTGTGGGTGATGGTGTTGTGTGCCTCTGTGTAGTGGGGTTGTCTATTCTGTGCTCTCTCTCTGTCGCCTTTGTGTCTAATTTTTGGTCGTAGGGGTTTGTGGGGATGTGGGTGTGTGTTTTATATTGTATTGGGTGTGTGGGAGTGTTGTTTGTATGTGTATCAGGTGTGTGTATTTGTAATTATCCAATGTGGCGGTGTTTTTTAGAAGTGTGTGTATTTTGAGCACGGCGGTGTGTACCGCGAATGGAATACCGCGGTTGAAAGACCGCCGCGTGGATTTGTGGCTTGTAATAGCATGGGCGTGTTTCTGTTGGCGTGGAGGTGGAGGTTTTGTTTCCGCCAGTTTATCACTGACCTTTGGTGTGGCGGTGTTGTGTGGGTGTCTGAATTTCGGCAGATTCCAAGATGTGGGTCATAATAGCTGTGGCGGAATGCCGCCGCGGCGGCGGTGTATTGGCGGTCTTCTGCACGGAGGTAAGCGCCTTTTACTGCCAATGTTGTAATGACCCCCAGAGTCTGGGATTGGTAGTGCTACATGCTGCCCATGCATTACTGTTGTGTATGCATGTAGAGCTGGGAGGGGTGTGCTTGCAGTGGGTAGAGCATGCAGAGGTACACAGTTGAGGGTGGTTATGGGGGTGGTTCTCTGTATGGGATGGAGTGGGGTGAACGGTGTCAGGGTGAGGGGGTGACATGCCATGCAGGCATCAGTGGTGTTGAGGTGGTAATGGTGACTTACCAGTGTCCAGCCATCCAGTGATTCCAGTGAGGCCCTCTGGATGCAGGATAGCCAAGACTTTCTTCTCAATGCTGTCGAGTGTGGAGGAGGAGGTGGAGGTCCTCCGGCAGTCTTCAGTATGGCAACATGGTGCCTGGAGGCACTGCACGCACCTTCTGCCGTAAGTCGTTCCACCTCTTTCGAATATCCTCGGTGTTCACCTTGTCCATGATTCTCTGCCATAGCTCCATCTTACTGGCAATGGATATCTGCTGGACCTGTGCACCGAACAGCTGTGTCTCTACCCTGACGATTTCTTCCACCATCACCCGCAACTCCTCATCAGTGAAACAGGGGTTCTTTTGTGGGAAGAAGCCTATTGTGTATTGTGTGTTGTGCAGAGGGTGTTAGGTGTTGAGGTATGGTGTATGGTGTGTGATGCGTGACGTGTGTATTGGTGGTTGTGGTGTGTGTGTGTAGTTCTGTCAATGTATGTGCTGGCAACGTGTAGCAGAATTGTCAAGATTGCAAGGACTTGTGGGTTGTGTGGGGGTGTGTTTTATAGTGCTGTTGGTGGCTGTGTATGATGTGTGTACATGTGCCAGATGTAGATTTTTCAATCTGGTCAATGTTGGTTTCTGTTGGTGTGGAGTGGCCAAATTGACTGCGGCGGTCCGCACCACCTATAGCTGACTGCCATTGAGTGTCCGCTGTGGTGATTCATGGTTCAGAATTTGGAGGGCGGTGTGTTGCAGGCGTAGCGCGGAGGGTGGTGAGTCCGATTGTTTTTTGCCTCCGTTGGGTCTGGTGGAATTGTTGTTGTGGCTCATTTCTGTCGGTTTTCTGTTTGTGCGTCATAATCTGGCGGGCAGATTGCCGTCTCCGCAGTGGTCTGTTTTCGGCCGTCACCACAGTGGTCTTTGGAAAAGACCACCAATGTCATAATGAGGGCCTATGTAATTGCAACACATTCTCAATTACATATCAGATGGATTTTGGGTGCTCTATAAGTTTTCGCCCTGTCTAGTGATGTTAAACTATACTTATTCAAGTAGAATTTGGCCATCTTTTCCTTGTAATAAATTTACGATATAAGTACAGATTATATTATCCTTAAATGGGTACCAGCCACAACATTAGGAAAGATATTGGTGTGAGAAAGTAGCCTCTTTCTAGCATAGTTGCCCCCACTTTTGGCCTGTTTGTGAGTGTGTGTCAATGTGTTTTTATTGTGTAACTTGGATCGTGCTAGCCAGGACCCCAGTGCTCATAGCTAAAAACCCATATGTCAGTATGTTTTTCCTGTCTCACTGGGATCCTGCAAACCAGGACCCCAGTGTTCATAGACTGTGGCCTAATGAGTGTGTTGTCAGTAGTGCTTAACTGTGACACTGAGGCTCTGCTAATCAGAACCTCAGTGCTTATGCTCTCTCTGCTTTTAAATTTGTCACTATAGGCTAGTGACTTCATTTATCAATTTCAATTGGCACACTGGACCCCCATTTTAAGTCCCTAGTATATCATACCTAGGTCCTATGGGCAGTGGGGATCCAGGAGATCCTTATCTGATACAGCATTTCTTTTGCCACCCATAAGGAGCTCACACAAACCTTTTCACAGGACTGCCACTGCAGCCTGCGTGAAATAGTGCACACATTATTTCACAGCCATTTTCACTGCACTTAAGCAAACTATAAGTCACCTATATGTCTAACCTTCATTTAATGAAGGCTAGCTGCAAAGTTACTATGTGGGAGGGTACCCTTGCATTAGCAAAGGTGCCCCCACATAGTTCAGGGCCAATTCCCAGGACTTTGTGAGTGTGGGGACACCATTACACGGGTGCACTACATATAGGTCAATACCTATATGTTGCTTCACAATGTTAACTCCGAATATGGCCATGTAAGGTGTCTAAGACCATGGAATTGTCCACCCATTCCACATAAGGTATTGGGGACCTAATTCCATGCATCCTCGGGGCTCCACCATGGACCCCCAGTACTGCCAAACCAGCTCTCTGAGGCTTGTAATGCAGCTACACCTGCTGCCACCTCACAGACAGGGTTCTGTCCTCCTGGGGTCTGAGCAGCTCAGTCCCAGGAAGGTAGACCAAAGCATTTTCTTTGGGAGAGGGGTGTTACACCCTCTCCCTTTGGAAATAGGTGTTACAGGCATGGGAGGGGTATCCTCCCAGAGCATCTGGAAATGCCTTGATGGGCACAGATGGTGCCCTCCTTGCATAATCCAGTCTCCACTTGTTAAAAGGACCGCCAGTCCCTGTTCCGGCATGAAACTGGACAAAGGAAAGGGGAGTGACCACTCCCCTGTCCATCACCCCCAGGGGTGGTGCCTAGAGCTCCTCCAGAGTGTCCCTGGGTTTTCTCATCTTGGAGCATCTGAGTGACCAGTGCCAGCAGGTGACATCAGAGACCCCTCCTGATAGGTGCTTACCTGGTTAGGTTACCAATTCCCCTCTCAGGGCTACTTAGGGTCTCTCCTCTGGGTGTTTCTTCAGATTCGGATTACAAGACTCCAGCAGGAATCCTCTGCATTCTTTACTTCATCTTCTACCAACAGATCAACCGCTGACTGCTCCAGGAACTCTACAAAACTGCAACAAAGAAGCAAAGATGACTTCTGCAACATTGTAACTTCAGCCCCTGCCAGCAATGCAACAGTTTCCAGGCCGTGCATCCTACGAGGGCTGCCTGTCTTCAGCCTGCACCAGAAGAACCAAAGGAATCCCCAGTGTAGTGAGGGAGTCACTTCCCTGCTTCAGCAGGCACCTTTTTGCAGCAATGATCGGTGGCTGGGGTCCCCTCTCCAGATGACAGAGGTTGATCCAGCAACATGGGTGGTGGACTAAAGTGACTTCGGCAGTTCCAACGTCCAGCTGCCCAACTTTGGTGGAGGTAAGAGCTTGCCTCCCCACGCAAGACAGTACCCCTGTGCACCGCGTGACTTGCAGTTGCCAAGGCTTGTGTATGACCTTCCAAGAAGTTCTTGCACAGCACAGCTTAAGCCCCCAGCACTCCATCCTGTGATGCACAGCTTCCTGAGTGGTTCTCCGGCAGCGTGGGAATCCTTTGTGTTGTGCTTCATGGCCTCATTTGCACCTGTTTTGCCCCCGGGTTGTGGGACTCCTGTGCACACTGTCTGGCCTTCTGAGGGCTCTCTGAGTTACTGAGACCCCCCCTCCTTGGCAGCATCCTACAACAAAGCAAAATATGATGCAGAAACTTGTTACCAAACCGAGAATTGATTTTGCAATTCACTATTTGGAAAGAGCACGTTTAGGGCATGCCTTCAAATACTGAATCGGTATGGTATGTATTACTGTTTTGTGACTGAATTCTGGCCACAAAACAGTTAAAATTACAACCAGTTTCAAACTGGTGATAACCCATTCGCAAAGGAGAAGTGGACCCTTTCCCCTTTGAGAATGTAAATGATAATAAATAATAATATTTTTTAAGAGCAGTTAGTGTTCCCAGGGACCACTGCCTACTCTTAATAAATGAAACTTCAAAGTTGAATTCTTCTCTTTTTAAATGCATCCCATTTTCCTTTAAGGAAAATAGGCTGCGCTGAAAAATGCTTTATTTAAAAGCAAGCACAGACATGGTGGTCTTCTGACCCAACTGCACACCATCCCTGTAATGACTGCGATTCATAATGGGTCGTAAATTGAGACCTACCTCATTAATATTCAGGAGGTAGGTCGCTTTGGGACCCACACAGAATCTCAAATGAAACTCAAAAGAGTTTTATATATTAGTAACCCCGATTTCCTAATTACGATTCAGAAATAACCTTAATTAGGAAATCGTTATTTCTAATGTTAGTACATCTAGCCCTTAGACTGTAAGGTGGATAAGTTAGTCAGGTTTCCTAAAGCATGCATACCTGATACCTGATACTGATCCATGTGTTCAAGCCAATTGGGGTCCCTGAAGCTCATTTCTAAGGTTGGCCACATTCCAGGAAATTAGATGAAAGGGAATGTCATCCAATTATCTACTTGTCCTGGAGGTGTTACAGTGTTGTTACCTTTGGCAAGCTCAATAATTTTACCTTAGTGTCCTCATTGGTTTTATGACTAGATAGGTCAGGAGTTGGCTGGTGGGGGGCAATTGATGGGATTGGTGTAGGTTCTGCATGTTCAAATTAGTCTGTATGTGGCTATGGGAGTCTGTCAATCTACGCTCATCTGGTTAATAGATAAAGGGCTAAGGCTGGTGGTGGGACGTTAGACTTCAAGCACCTTCTGGTGATCTTTGAATCATTGGTGGTCTCTGTTTTTAAAGGTCATTATTTTGTCTAATTTTGTTGGAGCCCTCTGACTTGGATCAAAAGCAATTATTGGTACAGTCAGCTTGAAGTGTATACATGATCCATGAAGTGGAAATGTACATGGGCCCAAAGAGGCCAGGCCATCCACTAATTTTTGGTCTTTTAAGGGTTATTTGATGGTATCATATTTTTCAGGATTTCTAGCTATTTGTTGGGTAGTCACAATATCCGAGCGTACTAAAGAGAGACACTGATGTTCGTGCTTATGAAATACATGGCTGTTTATTATGGATTTTCTATCCTCCCTTGTTCTTCCTATAAATTTGGGGATATTAGACATGTAAACTATTTCTCCCATATCATTATTAGTTCTCAAATTAGAAGCTTTGCTAAAATTTGAATGTTGTCTATAATAAAGATCCATTAATGCCTGTGTTTTTTGAGACTAAGCTCTCTCAGAAACCGCTCTATCAAGATGTCTAGATGAAAAAAGCTGTGGTGGAAAGGGAGCAGTGTTCATTGCCTATTGGCACCTGCAGGGCTCCCTTTGTTGCTATGAGTAAAAGTACTATTGATGGTGTTTGGACTGCCCTGGTAAACAAAGTTGTGCTCTCTGCATGTGAGCTGCATAGAAGGTATTGAGCCAGCCTGGTGGTCAGTAATGAAACAGCTCCCATTGTTCTCTGTTCAATATCTGTAGTTTTGGTTGGTTGTGCTCTAAAAGTTTTCTAAATGTCACATTCCCCTCCCCTCAGTAACTCCCCCAGTTCCTAAGTTTAAGTGTTTACTGTTAGTATGCTAGCCAGGAAGGTCTTCTCCCTACCTCGGGTTCAGAAACAACATGCATGCTAGTGAGACACCATCACCATTCTCACCAATAAGGGGTCGACTGGATCTTTGGATGTGGTGAAGAGTGTAGTAGTCAGATTCATTCAATCTCACATCAATGACACAAAACCATCAACAGTGATAGACTCCATGAACAATTTAGCCCTAAATTAAACTGAAAACTGAATAAAGTTTCAAGGCTTTATTACAATCCCAAAATCAAAGTAACATATGTGATGTGCAAAACTAAGTTATAAACATACATGAAAATCATAGGCTCAACAAACCATCTAAATAGATTTAACCTACTAAACATCAAAACTGTTAAACACTCCGAAAGAATAATATAGATTTGCAACAACACAATATGCACATTATTATCAGATTTCAAAGCAGATGATGGTGACATCAATATATCATCAAAATACAATTTTACCATTCAGATTTCAGGGCTGAACCATTCCTAACACATGGGGTCAAAAGTAAAGAAGAGACAAAATAAACTGGAAAAATCATCTAGCTGCGTTACTCTCTATAAAATTATGCTGGTGTAATTATATAAACTGAAAAGGTCAATAAGAAACGACATTTAGCTATACCTCTCCTCATGGGACAGCCATGCTTCCTCAGCTAGAACGTTCACTTTCTTCCAACGTCAGTTGACAGCAGTATCAAGACAGTGCACAACACGGGCTGCACACAGGACAAGTCAGCAGTTCATAATTAGTTTGGCATATCAGTACTGAACAGCATGATGGGGCAATTAAGACTAAGAGGAAACTCATCAGGCTACTTGGAGAAGACAGAGGGTGACAGCAGCAGACTTAAGACAGGAGTAGACTAACTCGAACCAACTCCAACATGAACTCTTCATATTTTCAAAGTTCCTCACTAATTAGAAATATTCCTGGTCTGTTGATTGGTCCTTCAGGTGGGGTCATCGTTCACGCAAGATTCTGGGGGTCATTTTGACCTTGGCGGACGGCGGAGGCCGTCCGCCAAGGTACCGCCGCTGAATGACCGCACCGCGGTCAAAAGACCGCGGCGGCCATTCAGACATTTCCTCTGGGCCGGCGGGCGCTCTCCAAAAGAGCGCCCGCCGGCCCAGAGGAAATGCCCCTGCAACGAGGACGCCGGCTCAGAATTGAGCCGGCGTAGTTGCAGGGGTGCGACGGGTGCATTTGCACCCGTCGCGTATTTCAGTGTCTGCTTAGCAGACACTGAAATACTTTGCGGGGCCCTCTTACGGGGGCCCCTGCAGTGCCCATGCCATGGGCATGGGCAATGCAGGGGCCCCCAGGGGCCCTGCGGCACCCCCTACCGCGGTACATGGCGGTAGGGGGTGTCAGAATCCCCATGGCTGCGGAGCGCGCTCCACAGCCATGGAGGATTCACAAGGGCAGTGGTAAACCGGCGGGAGACCGCCGGTTTACCCTTTCTGGCCGCGGCTGAACCGCCGCGGTCAGAATGCCCTCGGGAGCACCGCCAGCCTGTTGGCGGTGCTCCCGTGGTCGGTGACCCTGGCGGTCACCGGCCGCCAGGGTCAGAATGACCCCCTCAATGTCCAATGGCTGCTGGTGGCACCATAAAGTTTGCAACTAATCAGGATTTTCTCAGCAAAAGTGCCTTGTCATTTCAATCATTTCTCACAGTCCTGACAAAATTTTTCATTTTCTAGTTTGTTTGCAACATCAGGATTTTCTTTCATTGTACACAAATAAGCTAATACAGTTCACATGAGAAGCATGAATTTCCTATCTTGTTCGACAGCTAGAACAAATATTGCTACATAATTAATACTGAAACATGTTCTTAGCCTTCAATACAATAGGACATTCAACATCACATCAGCAACCTAGGAAAATAATTCAGGTCAGATAGAACAGAATAAGCAAGTAATTTTCTTCCGTTGCTGCAAAATGAATCTTTCAGGTACAGTCAAGCTAAGAAAACTTAATACACAATAATATAATCAATACATTAAGAAAACAATGTTTCGTGCCTCACAAATCAATTCAAATATGCAAAGCAAATTATTTAATTAGAAACATTATTTACGGCAACTATTTTAAACGTGCGTTTATTTTTCAGCACACATGTAATTCACGTTATTAAAATCCATTAAAATCAATGTAAGTTTGAATAATTCATATTCATTTAATACTTTAATTCTAATATCCATCTTACGACGATCACTCTTTACATTACCTCATATTAGTACTTATTTTAACCGGTTCTGTGCCGACGACATAACCATTACGTCCTCGGCACTGAGCTCAGGGGGAGCGCTAGCGCTCCCTCTGTGGGCTTCCCTCCCACCCCCCAAGGCAGGGATGGAAGTGGAAGCCCTTCCCCTTCCACCCCCGATCCCCTCTGACCCCCCCCCAGTGACATCTGATGACGTCAGTGCGCAAATACGCGCTGACCTCATCAGAGGCCACTGCCCCATTGCGATCGGAAGAGAAATGCAAAACATTTCTCTTCCGATCAGGTGATGGGGGCCTGAGAGGCTTCAAAGGGAAGGAAAGGAATTTCCTTCCCTTTGAAGTCTCTCAGAGCATTTCAAAAGCCAGATTGTAAAGCAATCCGGCTTTTGAAATGCCCACTAGACACCAGGGATGTATTTTTCAAGGGAAACTGGCATGAGGGGAGCGACCCCTTGGGCAAGGGTTGCTCCCCAGGGGGGGCAATATTTTTCAAGGCCTTTTCTCCCCCCAGGGGGGGCAGAATCCACTAGGCGCCAGGGATCCTTTTTTTTTTGTGTTTCTTTTCTTGTGTTTTTTAGTTGGGGAGCGACCCCTTAGGCAAGGGTCGCTCCCTAGGGGGCAAATTATATTTAGGCCATTTCTGCCCCCCTTGGGTGCAGATTGGCCTATTTGTATGAGGCCAGTCTGCCCCCAAGGGGGGCAGAAACCATTAGACACCAGGGAGTTTTTTTTTACGCCAAATTCACGGAAGGGGAGCGACCCTTTAGGCAAGGGTCGCTCCCCGGGGGAGCCCATTTATTTTAGGCCATTTCTGCCCCCCCGGGGGCAGATCGGCCTATTGTTATGAGGCCAGTCTGCCCCCAAGGGGGGCAGAAACCACTAGACACCAGGGAGGTTTTTTTTTACGCCCAATTCACGGAAGGGGAGCCCATTTATTTTAGGCTATATCTGCCCCCCCGGGGGCAGATCGGCCTATTGTTATGCCGATCTGCCCCCGGGGGGGGGGGGCAGAATCCACTAGGCGCCAGGGATCTTTTTTTTTTTTTGTGTGGTTCTTTTGTTTTTGTTTTTAGTTGGGGAGCGACCCCTTAGACAAGGGTCGCTCCCTAGGGGTCACATTATATTTAGGCCATTTCTGCCCCCCTTGGAGGCTGATTGGCCTATTTGTATAAGGCCAGTCTGCCCCCAAGGGGGGGCAGAAACCATTAGACACCAGGGAGTTTTTTTTTACGCCAAATTCACGGAAGGGGAGCGACCCTTTAGGCAAGGGTCGCTCCCCGGGGGAGCCCATTTATTTTAGGCCATTTCTGCCCCCCCGGGGGCAGATCGGCCTATTGTTATGAGGCCAGTCTGCCCCCAAGGGGGGCAGAAACCACTAGACACCAGGGAGGTTTTTTTTTACGCCCAATTCACGGAAGGGGAGCCCATTTATTTTAGGCTATATCTGCCCCCCGGGGGGCAGATCGGCCTATTGTTATGCCGATCTGCCCCCGGGGGGGGGGCAGAATCCACTAGGCGCCAGGGATCTTTTTTTTTTTTTGTGTGGTTCTTTTGTTTTTGTTTTTAGTTGGGGAGCGACCCCTTAGACAAGGGTCGCTCCCTAGGGGTCACATTATATTTAGGCCATTTCTGCCCCCCTTGGAGGCTGATTGGCCTATTTTTATGAGGCCAGTCTGCCCCCAAGGTGGGCAGAAACCACTAGACACCAGGGAGCTTTTTTTTTTTTTACGCCAACTTCACGGAAGGGGAGCGACCCATTAGGCAAGGGTCGCTCCCCGGGGCCACATTTATTTTAGGCCATTTATGCCCCCATGGGGGGCAGAAGCCTCTAGGCACCAGGGAGACAATTTACTTTTTTTTTTTAGAGGTGGGGAGTGACCCCTAAGCCAAGGGTCGCTCCCTTGGGTGGTGGGGGAGCAAATGTATTTTAGGCCATTTCTGCACCCCCTGGGGGCAGATCGGCCTATTGTTATTAGGCCGATCTGCCCCCAGGTGTGACCGAAACCTCTAGGCTGTTGTTTGTTTTGTTTTTAGAGGTGAGGAGCGACCCCTTAGTCAAGGGTCGCTCCCCTGGGGGGCAAATTGTATTTAGACCATTTCTGCCCTCCTTCGGCTCAGAACGGCTGATTTTTGTTAGGCCAATCTGCCCCCATGGGGGCAGAAACCATTTAGGCACCAGGGATTGGTGTGTGTGTATGCATGTGTTTTCTTTGGGGGGCAGCCCCTTGGGTAAGGGTCGCTTCCCATGGGTGCCCATTGCTGTTGGCCATATCTGCCCCCCATTGGGGCAGATGGGCCTATTTTTGGAAGGCCCATCTGCCCCCAAGGGGGTGCAGAATGCCTCCCAGAGGCCAGTTTTTTTTCAAAAATAAGAGGGTGGGGGTATAGCCATACCCCCACCCCAAATAAATGGGGCCAAATTTGTTCTGCCCACCAGTGGGCAGATGGGACAATTACCCCTGATCCACACCCCGGGGGGCAGAAGTCTACTAGATGCCAGGGAGTTTTAAAAAAACAAGAAATATTGGGGTGGTGGCTACCAACCAGTATGGGCCTGGTTACGCCCCCACCTCAACTGAAGTGGGTAACAGTATTTCAGCTCTCCCCGCACTCTAAACATCTTATCCCACAGCAAGCAAGAAGACATTTGATTATTTTGGGTTTTAGTTTTACATTTGGGCCATGAGACCTTGGCTTACTCTCAAAATCGTTCCACTTGGAATAGTGAGGGCTGCACTTTATGGACTTTGGGACGCTGCCATGTAGACAAATCCACAAGACCTAGACACATCTGAAAACTAAACATCTGGGTGATTCCAGGGTGGTGTCTTTCACATGCACCCCGCACCATTTTTTACCCACAATCCCCTGCAAACCTCCAACTTTGCTGGAAATGAAACATTTTTCCCACGTTTTTGTGATGGAACCTTCCGGAATCCACAAAATTCCTACCACCCAGCATCGTCTCATCTATACAGATAAACATTCTGCTGCACTTGTCAGCCTAAAAATGTTTTTTTGCAAACTGCCCTTTTGGACCTCCTTTGGTTCCCCCTCAATATCGACATGTTTGTGGCTCTTCCCCTTCACAAGCACTTGGCCCACCTACACAAATGAGGTATCATTTTTACCGGGAGACTGAGGGGAACATTGGGTGGTATGAAATGTGTCCCAGTGTGGTGATCCCACGCAGAAATGTGGGGAAAATTTGATTTTGGGGGATCCACGCAAGTCACACCTCACTGGACTCCCTCGGGTGTCTAGCTTTCAGAAATGTCTGGGTTTGGTAGGTTTCCCTAGAAGGCTGCTGAGCCCAGGACCCCCTGCAAAAACAGGTCATTTTGTATTTGATAATTTTGATGTGTCCAGATAGTGTTTTGGGGCATTTCCTTTCCGGGGCAGTAGGCCCACCAACAAAGTGAGGTACTATTTTTATCGGGAGACATGGGGGAACGTTGGGTGGAAGGAAATTTGTGGCTCTTCTCTGATTCCAGAACTTTCTGTCACCGAAATGAGAGGAAAAAGTGTTTTTTTGGCCAAATGTTGAGGTTTGCAAAGGATTCTGGGTAACAGAACCTGGTCAGAACCCTACAAGTCACCCCATCTTGGATTCCCCTAGGTGTCTAGTTTTCAAAACTGCGCAGGTTTGCTAGGTTTTCCTAGGTGCCGGCTGAGCTAGAGGCCAAAATCCACATCTAGGCACTTTGCAAAAAACAGCTCTTTTTTCTTTGGGAAAATGTGATGTGTCCACATTGTGTTTTGAGGCTTTCCCTGTTGCGGGCGTTAGACCTACCCCCTCAAGTGAGGTACCATTTTTATTGGGAGACTTGGGGGAATGCTGGGTGGAAGGAAATTTGTGGCTCCTCTCTGATTCCAGAACTTTATGTCACCGAAATGAGAGGTAAGAGTGTTTTTTTGGCCAAATTGTGAGGTTTGCAAAGGATTCTGGGTAACAGAATCTGCTCAGAGCCCCACAAGTCACCCCATCTTGGATTCCCCTAGGTGTCTAGTTTTCAAAACTGCGCAGGATTGCTAGGTTTCCCTAGGTGCCAGCGAGCTAGAGGCCAAAATCCACAGCTAGGTACTTTGCAAAAAACAGCTCTGTTTTCTTTGTGAAAATTTGATGTGTCCACGTTGTGTTTTGGGGCTTTTCCTGTCGCGGGCACTAGGCCTACCCCCACAAGTGAGGTACCATTTTTATCAGCAGACATGGGGAACACTGGGTGGAAGGACATTTGTGGATCTTCTCTGATTCCAGAACTTTCTGTCACCGAAATGAGAGGAAAAAGTGTTTTTTTGGCCTAATGTTGAGGTTTGCAAAGGATTCTGGGTAACAGATCCTGGTCAGAACCCCACAAGTCACCCCATCTTGGATTCCCCTATGTGTCTAGTTTTCAAAACTGCGCAGGTTTGCTAGGTTTCCCTAGGTGCCAGCGAGCTAGAGGCCAAAATCCACAGCTAGGCACTT
This sequence comes from Pleurodeles waltl, assembly GCF_031143425.1. Taxonomy (NCBI): domain Eukaryota; kingdom Metazoa; phylum Chordata; class Amphibia; order Caudata; family Salamandridae; genus Pleurodeles; species Pleurodeles waltl. The sequence goes on from NW_027150395.1 coordinate 2,174,535, forward strand.
TGCAAAAAAACATCTCTGTTTTCTTTGTGAAAATGTGATGTGTCCACGTTGTGTTTTGAGGCTTTCCCTGTTGCAGGCGCTATACCTACCCCCACAAGTGAGGTACTATTTTTATTGTGAGACTTGGGGGAACGCTGGGTGGAAGGACATTTGTGGCTCCTCTCTGATTCCAGAACTTTCTGTCACTGAAATGAGAGGTAAAAGTGTTTTTTTGGCCAACTTTTGAGGTTTGCAAAGGATTCTAGGTAACAGAATCTGGTCAGAGCCCCACAAGTCACCCCATCTTGGATTCCCCTAGGTGTCTAGTTTTCAAAACTGCACAGGTTTGCTAGGTTTCCCTAGGTGCCAGCGAGCTAGAGGCCAAAATCCACAGCTAGGTGCTTTGCAAAAAACAGCTCTGTTTTCTTTGTGAAAATGTGATGTGTCCACAATGTGTTTTGGGGCTTTTCCTGTCGCAGACGCTAGGCCTACCCCCACAAGTAAGGTACCATTTTTATCGGGAGACATGGGGGAACTTTGGGTGGAAGGAAATTTGTGGCTCTTCTCTGATTCCAGAACTTTCTGTCACCGAAATGAGAGGAAAAAGTGTTTTTTTGGCCAAATGTTGAGGTTTGCAAAGGATTCTGGGTAACAGAACCTGGTCAGAACCCTACAAGTCACCCCATCTTGGATTCCCCTAGGTGTCTAGTTTTCAAAACTGCGCAGGTTTGCTAGGTTTTCCTAGGTGCCGGCTGAGCTAGAGGCCAAAATCCACATCTAGGCACTTTGCAAAAAACAGCTCTTTTTTCTTTGGGAAAATGTGATGTGTCCACATTGTGTTTTGAGGCTTTCCCTGTTGCGGGCGTTAGACCTACCCCCTCAAGTGAGGTACCATTTTTATTGGGAGACTTGGGGGAATGCTGGGTGGAAGGAAATTTGTGGCTCCTCTCTGATTCCAGAACTTTATGTCACCGAAATGAGAGGTCAAAGTGTTTTTTGGCCAAATTTTGAGGTTTGCAAGGGATTCTGGGTAACAGAATCTGGTCAGAGCCCCCCAAGGCACCCTATCTTGGATTCCCCTAGGTGTCTAGTTTTTAAAACTGCGCAGGTTTACTAGGTTTCCCTAGGTGCCGGCTGAGCTAGAGGCCAAAATCCACAGCTAGGCACTTTGCAAAAAACAGCTGTTTTCTTTGTGAAAATGTGATGTGTCCACGTTATGTTTTGGGGCTTTTCCTGTCGCGGGCGCTAGGCCTACCCCCACAAGTGAGGTACCATTTTTATCGGGAGACTTGGGGAAACGCTGGGTGGAAGGAAATCTGTGGCTCCTTGTAGGAAAGTACCATCTTGCCTGGCATGTTACCCCCATATTTCACTGTATATATGTTGTTTTAGTTGCATGTGTCACTGGGACCCTGCCAGCCAGGGCCCCAGTGCTCATAAGTGTGCCCTGTATGTGTTACCTGTGTTATGACTAACTGTCTCACTGAGGCTCTGCTAATCAGAACCTCAGTGGTTATGCTCTCTCATTTCTTTCCAAAATTGTCACTAACAGGCTAGTGACCAATTTTACCAATTTACATTGGCATACTGGAACACCCTTATAATTCCCTAGTATATGGTACTGAGGTACCCAGGGTATTGGGGTTCCAGGAGATCCCTATGGGCTGCAGCATTTCTTTTGCCACCCATAGGGAGCTCTGACAATTCTTACACAGGCCTGCCACTGCAGCCTGAGTGAAATAACGTCCACCTTATTTCACAGCCATTTTACACTGCACTTAAGTAACTTATAACTCACCTGTATGTCTAACCTTTACCTGGTAAAGGTTGGGTGCTAAGTTACTTAGTGTGTGGGCACTAGCCAAGGTGCCCCCACATTGTTCAGGGCCAATTACCCGGACTTTGTGAGTGCGGGGACACCATTTCACAGGTGCACTATACATAGGTCACTACCTATGTATAGCTTCACAATGGTAACTCCGAATATGGCCATCTAACATGTCTAAGATCATGGAATTGCCCCACCAATGCCATCCTGGTATTGGGGAGACAATCCCATGATTCCCCGGGTCTCTAGCACAGACCCGGGTACTGCCAAACTGCCTTTCCCGGGGTTTCACTGCAGCTGCTGCCAACCCCTCAGACAGGTTTCTGCCCTCCTGGGGTACAGCCAGGCTTGGCCCAGGAAGGCAGAACAAAGGACTTCCTCAGAGAGAGGGTGTTACACCCTCTCCCTTTGGAATAAGGTGTTAGGGCTGGGGAGAAGTAGCCTCCCCCAGCCTCTGGAAATGCTTTGATGGGCACAGATGGTGCCAATCTCTGCATAAGCCAGTCTACACCGGTTCAGGGATCCCTCAGCCCTGCTCTGGCGCGAAAACTGGACAAAGGAAAGTGGAGTGACCACTCCCCTGACCTGCACCTCCCCTGGGAGGTGCCCAGAGCTCCTCCAGTGTGCTCCAGACCTCTGCCATCTTGGAAACAGAGGTGCTGCTGGCACACTGGACTGCTCTGAGTGGCCAGGGCCAGCAGGTGACGTCAGAGACTCCTTCTGATAGGCTCCTTCAGGTGTTGCTAGCCTATCCTCTCTCCTAGGTAGCCAAACCTCCTTTTCTGGCTATTTAGGGTCTCTGCTTTGGGGAATTCCTTAGATAACGAATGCAAGAGCTCATCAGAGTTCCTCTGCATCTCTCTCTTCACCTTCTGCCAAGGAATCGACTGCTGACCGCGCTGGAAGCCTGCAAAACTGCAACAAAGTAGCAAAGACGACTACTGCGACCTTGTAACGCTGATCCTGCTGCCTTCTCAACTGTTTTCCTAGTGGTGCATGCTGTGGGGGTAGTCTGCCTCCTCTCTGCACTAGAAGCTCAGAAGAAATCTCCTGTGGGTCGACGGAATCTTCCCCCTGCAACCGCAGGCACCAAAGAACTGCATCACCGGTCCTCTGGGTCTCCTCTCAGCACAACGAGCTAGGTCCCTTGAACTCAGCAACTCTGTCCAAGTGACTCCCACAGTCCGGTGACTCTTCAGTCCAAGTTTGGTGGAGGTAAGTCCTTGCCTCCCCACGCTAGACTGCATTGCTGGAAACCGCATGTTTTGCAGCTACTCCGGCTCCTGTGCACTCACCAAGGATTTCCTTCGTGCACAGCCAAGCCTGGGTCCCCGGCACTCTAGCCTGCTTTGCACGACCTTCTGAGTTGTCCTCCGGCGGCGTGGGACTCTCTTGTGCAACTTTGGGTGAGCACTGATTCACTCCACTTCGTAGTGCCTGTTCCGGCACTTCTGCGGGTGCTGCTTGCTTCTGAGTGGGCTTGCTGGACACCCCCTCTGTCTCCTCACACAATTGGTGACATCCTGGTCCCTCCTGGGCTACAGCAGCATCCAAAAATCCTAACCGCAACCCTTGCAGCTAGCAAGGCTTGTTTGCGGTCTTTCTGCATGAAAACACTTCTGCATGACTCTTCACGACGTGTGACATCCATTCCCCAAAGGGGAAGTTTCTAGCCCTTGTCGTTCCTGCAGTATCCTCAGCTTCTACCATCCAGTGGCAGCTTCTTTGCACCCACAGCTGGCATTTCCTGGGCATCTGCCCACTCCCGACTTGATCGTGACTTTTGGACTTGGTCCCCTTATTCCACAGGTACTCTCGTCTGGAAATCCATCGTTGTTGCATTGCTGGTGTTGGTCTTTCCTGCAGAATTCCCCTATCACGACTTCTGTGCTCTTTGGGGAACTTAGGTGCACTTTGCACCCACTCTTCAGGGTCTTGGGGTGGGCTATTTTTCTAACCCTCACTGTTTTCTTACAGTCCAGCGACCCTCTACGAGGTCACATAGGTTTGGGGTTAATTCGTGGTTCGCATTCCACTTCTAGAGTATATGGTTTGTGTTGCCCCTATCCCTATGTGCCCCCATTGCATTCTATTGTGACTATACATTGTTTGCACTGTTTTCTATTGCTATTACTGCATATTTTAGTATTGTGTACATATATCTTGTGTATATTTTCTATCCTCATACTGAGGGTACTCACTGAGATACTTTTGGCATATTGTCATAAAAATAAAGTACCTTTCTTTTTAGTATATCTGTGTATTGTGTTTTCTTATGATATTGTGCATATGACACTAGTGGTACTGTAGGAGCTTCACTCGTCTCCTAGTTCAGCCTAAGCTGCTCTGCTAAGCTACCTTTTCTATCAGCCTAAGCTGCTAGACACCCCTCTACACTAATAAGGGATACCTGGGCCAGGTGCAAGGTGTAAGTACCCCTTGATACTCACTACAAGCCAGTCCAGCCTCCTACACTCCTCTCAGATCTGTCACCGAAATGAGAGGTAAAAGTGTTTTTTTGGCCAACTTTTGAGATTTGCAAAGGATTCTGGATAGCAGAATCTGGTCAGAGCCCCACAAGTCACCCCATCGTGGATTCCCCTAGGTGTCTAGTTTTCAGAACTGCGCAGGTTTGCTAGGTTTCCCTAGGTGCCGGCTGAGCTAGAGGCCAAAATCCACAGCTAGGCACTTTGCAAAAAAACAGCTCTGTTTTCTTTGTGAAAATGTGATGTGTCCACGTTGTGTTTTGGGGCTTTTCCTGTCGCAGGCGCTAGGCCTGCCCCCACAAGTGAGGTACCATTTTTATCGGGAGACCTGGGGGAACGCTGGGTGGAAGGAAATTTGCGGCTCCTCTCTGATTACAGAACGTTCTGTCACCCAAATGAGAGGTAAAAGTGTTTTTAGGCCAAATTCTGAGGTTTGCCAAGGATTCTGGATAACAGAATCTGCTCAGAACCCCACAAGTCAACCCATCTTGGATTCCCCTAGGTGTCTAGTTTTCAAAACTGCGCAGGTTTGCTAGGTTTCCCTAGGTGCCGGCTGAGCTAGAGGCCAAAATCCACAGCTAGGTGCTTTGCAAAAAACAGCTCTGTTTTCTTTGTGAAAATGTGATGTGTCCACGTTGTGTTTTGGGGCTTTTCCCGTCGCGGGCGCTAAGCCTACCCCCTTAAGTGAGGTACCATTTTTATCGGCAGACATGGGGAACACAGAATAGCAAAACAAGTGTTATTGCCTCTTGTGTTTCTCTACACTGTTTCATTCAAATGTAAGACAGTGTGTAAAAAAGACGTCTATTTGAGAAATGCCCTGTAATTCACGTGCTAGTATGGGCACCCCGGAATTCAGAGATGTGCAAATAACCACTACTTCTCATTGCCTTATCCTGCGGCCATTTTGGAAATACTAAGGTTTTCTTGATACCTATTTTTCATTTTTTATATTTCAGCAAATTAATTGCTGTATATCCAGTAGAGAATGAAAACCCATTGCAAGGTGCAGCTCATTTATTGTATCTGGGTACCTAGGGTTCTTGATGAACCTACAAGCCCTATATATCCTCGCAACCACAAGAGTCCAGCTGACGTAACGGTATATTGCTTTAAAAAATCTGACATCGCAGGAAAAGGTTACAGAGTAAAATGTGGAGAAAAATGGCTGTTTTTTTCACCTCAATTTCAATATTCTTTTATTTCAGCTGTTATTTTCTGTAGGAAACACTTGTAGGATCTACTCAAATGACCCCTTGCTGAATTCAGAATTTTGTCTACTATTCAGAAATGTTTAGCTTTCTGGGATCCAGCATTGGTTTCTGACCCATTTCTGTCACTAACTGGAAGGAGCAAAAATGGGGTATTTCCAGGTAAAATGTCAAAATTGTGTTGAAAAATTGGGTTTTCTAATTCAAGTCTTCCTGTTCCTGAAAGCTGGGAAGATGGTGATTTTACCATCACAAACCCTTTGTTGCTGCCATTTTCAGGGAAAAAACCACGAGCCTTCTTCTGCAGCCCTTTTTTCCCATTTTTAAAAAACAAAATTAAAGTTTTGCTGTATTTTGGCTAATTTCTTGGTCTCCTTCAGGGGAACCCACAAAGTCTGGGTACCTCTAGAATCTCTAGGATGTTGGAAAAAAAGGACACAAATTTGGCGTGGGTAGCTTATGTGAACAAAAAGTTATGAGGGCCCAAGCACAAACTGCCCCAAATAGCCAAAAAAAGACTCGGCACAGGAGGGGAAAAGGCCTGGCAGCGAAGGGGTTAATAAAAATGGAAAATGTCTCATGTTAACCGGAATGTCTAATATGAATGGCAGCCACATTGTCCACCATATTGTAACATGCACATTTTACATTTCTGCATTATTTTCTCTGTTAGGCCTTTAAATTTAAATTAATTAGTCACCATATGCTTACTTCTATGCCACACATATATAACACTAAAATGTGATCTCTCTCATTACCAACCCTTTCACTTATTTAAGTTCTTTGCATATTTTTTATTCTGGAGAGTTATCTGCTTTTGTAGGAGGGATCTTGTTTATTCTTCTTGTGTGCTTTATATAAAACTGAGTTATTGGAGCTGTAGATTTGTGATTGCAACCAAACTTGCTTCCTTCACCTAACATCATCTCCATCTCTTTTATTAAATTGTCTGCTTCAGAGTGCAGTCACCCCATCTATTCCTTGAAGTCTTTGAGGTCTTGCCTATTCCTGGTTGTGGCTCAGCTTTCTGCCTAACCATTCTCACTGATGGTCAAAGGTGGTGTTGGAAATGGCCCACACTGCAGGGTCACCCTCTAAACTTTTTGCCTTCCTCCTCCTCTTTTTCGGCCGTTCTTTTTGTTGATGTTATGACTCTGAGTAGTTTACCACTGCTGACCAGTGCTAATGTGCATATACCTCTCCCCTAAAACATGGTAATATTGGGGTATACACAATTGTCATGTTCAATTTCTCCATAAGCTCCTTGTAAAGTGGTATACCATATACCCAGAACTTGTAAATTAAATGTGACCAGGGACCTGCAGGTCTGATTGTGACATCCACTTCAAGTAACCCTTAAACATGTCTCAGGCCTGCCATTGCAGAGCCTGTGTCTGCTGTTTCACTGCCACTTCAACTTGCCATTTAAAACCTCTTGCCAACCCTTAAAATCCCCTTTTATTGAAAATGTCACCACTAAGGTAGGCCCTCGGTAGGCCATAGAGCAGAGTGCTATGTAAGTAAAAGACAGGACATGTACTTTTAAGTTTTACATGTCCTGACAACAAAAAAGTCTCATAGTTGTTTTTCATTTCTGTCAGGCCTACTTCACTCATAGGCCAGCATTAGGAATTCCTGAGTATACTTTTAAGCTGTAATTCCTGATCAGAAAGGAGTAGCTACATCATGTTTCATATAATTGGAATGGTAACGACAAATCCTCTTTGCTGGGGTCGGATTGATTATTACTATTTTAGAAATGCCACCTTTAGAAAGTGAGCATTTCTCTGGTCTCACTGCTCTGTGTGCCCTGACAGCCTGTCTCCAATATACGTCTGGGCTGGGTGACAGCTACATTTGTGCATTCTCTCCAGACAGCCACAACACAGGACACTCAACTGGATCTGCACCCGTCTGCATACTGATGGGTCTTCCTGGGCAGGACGGATGGAAGGGGTTAACACTTACACTTCAAAGGGTATTGGGGTGACCCCACACACAGGGCTGATTACTCCCATTTGATAGGTTGGAGCCAGGGCTGGGATGAAAGGGGTACCTGTGCACTTCAAGGAGCTGCTTTGAAGTCACTCCCACTTCAAAGGCACTTTTGGGTATAAGTACAGGGGCTCTAACCCTATCAGATCAGATTACTGCTAGACTTGAGAAGAGCTCTGCTGGAGTAAAGACTGCTGTGCTGTAAGGACTACCACTCTGCCTGAACTGACTGTTCCAAGGAACTGCTTCTCTGCTGTGCTGTGCTGCCCTACTGCCTGCTGATCTCAGCCGTGCTAAGGACAAGGACTGGATGCATCCTGCTGATCCAGAGTGACTCCAAGAGCTTGCTGGCTTGCTCCCTGTTCTCCTGTAGCCTTAAGGACATCAAAGACTGTCTGCAGCTCTCCTGGTGCTGCTGAACACTGCCATATGTGAGTGCTACCCTTGCCTGAGGTGCCCTACCTCCAGTCCTGTGCCTCAGAAGTGGGTTCTGCTGCTGATTCCTGCAAAAACCGACGTATCGCCTCAAAGGCATGTACAATTTTGCCGCAATACCCTTCAAGGCCGAATCAGAGGCTTCTCGATGACAACAGATCCGCAGCCTGCGTGGCCCGACAATGGGGCTTGGCGCAGCTCAATTACGAATCATTGCATTGACTTAAATGGAGCTCTATGACGATGTGGGACCTCCGATTGCGAGGCAGTAGATTATTGATGGTGACCAAAGCTCCATCTAAAGTACTTTGGGGCATTTTTATACCCAATTTTGGTTCATTTGTTATGCAAATTCAGCACAAACCTAACTCAAAATTTATACTTTGGCGCTAGACCTGTTTAGCTCCAAAGTTTTGGAGTTAAAGTCACTTTTTGCTAGTGGGAAACTACCTTGTGTCAATGAGATGCAAGGTAGGAGTTCCCAGGCAACAACTGACGATATGGCCATAGCGCCGTATCTATCACCCCATGCTAAAATCAACAACAGGGGGAAGGGAGACTTGAATGACGGCTCTAGGCTTGCTTAGCGCCATCATTTAACACCTGGATCAGGGCACGCGTGAGGGGACTTGTAGCCCTATTTCCATGGTCAGCGATACCCCATCCCACTTCTAAGCACTATTTCATGTTGAGTCTTCATAAATTATTATCTTGACTTCTACTGATTGGATTTTCAGTGTTTTTTTCATGTTTTTCTCAGATAAATATTCTCTACTGTTCTAACCTGTTGTGGAGTCCTTTTTGTGGTGTTTTCATTGTGTTACTCTGTCTGTGTTGCACAAATACTTTACACATTGCCTCTTAAGTTACGCCTGCCAACCTACCAGAGGATGAGCACAGGTTAATTTAGGGTGTGTAACTGACTTACCCTGCATGGGATTGTGGTCCCTACTGGGACAGGGTGCATGCCTCTACCAACTAGAGACCCAATTTCTAACAAGTTGGTATTATATTTATTGTACTTGGACATGTCAATGTGCAATAAACAGGGTGGCAGTTGATATGTATGACACTACATCCGATTGGAGCAGCTCAATTTAGGCCTCATCCTTTACATTTCATCATTGCGCAAATACATTTTTATTTGACATTATGGGGTTCATTTTGACCCTGGCAGTAAAAACCGCCTACTGCAGCGGCAGCGGGCGCCAAAAGACCGTCGCCACGGCTACCAGACGTCCACCCAATTATGACCACAGCCGGATTTCAGCCAGAAGGATGGCGGAAATCCAGCTGTGGCCATACTGGTGGATGGCGGTAAGGGGGAGCTGCTGCCAGCAGCAGCGCCACACCAGTAGACCGCCGCAGACCGTATCATAACTGACAATAGGACCTGGCGGTGTTCTACTGGCATACGCTGCTGCTGGCAGCAGTGCCTGTACCGTCTTCTGCCGGAGGACCCCCTCACAACAGGTAAATCAGCAGGGGAGAGGGGTGTTGTGTGTGGGGGTGTGTGCATATGTCTGTGCATGTGTGAATGTGGGTGTGTGTTGCATGTTGTATGTGTGTCCATATATGGATGTGTGAGTGCATGTATGTTGTATTGTGTGAATGCATGTGTGCTTGTATGTATATAAGTGTGTGTGGATGTGTGTGTGTGCATGGATGTCTGCATGCATGCATGAATGTGGGAATGAGAGTGTGAATGTGTGTGTGCGCGTGTACATGAAGTTACATGTATGAAGGGGGTCTGGAGAAGGGGGGTAGTGGGGAAACCTGCGGTGGGCTTGTGGGGCGGGAAAGACCCCTCTCAGTGACAGGGAAGGAATTCCCTTTCACTAATAATGCCTACCGCCATGGTTTTCGTGGCAGTACGGTTGCCACGAAAATCATGGTAGTAGGCGGGGTCATAATCCTGCTGTGGTTGTTACCGCTGTGGCAGGCGGAGTGGTACATTGACGGTTTGGCTTGAGCCAAACCGCCAATGTCTTAATATGGAGAGAAGTACCGCCAGCCTGTTGGCAGTACTTTCCTCCATATTAACGCTGTCCGCCGGAGTCATAATGACCCCCTATATTTACTATGTGCCTTAATAATAGTAACATGTGTGAACACTAAAATGCATTAATGAAATGTTGCCATTGAAAGACTGAAGCCTTATAGACATACACATTAATGTTCATTTAAAATGCTTAGCTGTATTAATGTATTATTTATATTTACATACTAAGCTGTATTTGTAGAAGTAAACCTAATTTTCACTTATTTTCAGCTTTTATATTGATGTATGTGTATGCATATATAATCGTGCATTCGAAATGCACGTTCATTGTTGATTGAATTTAGCCTGGTTAAATGCCTTAATTTTAAAATGTATTTTGCTTGGATAGTGTGCTCTTTCTTTTGCAGGTGTGTTTCAAGGCTTCATTAGTTAGAGAACAAGAGTATTGTTATATGTATTTGTTTTGCTGATAGTAAAGCCTGAGAAGAGAAATGTTGGCAAGAGACATGAAGACATATGAGCAGCTGAAGTCTCCTTTTCATTGCGTTCCAGGAACGAGGAATGTTCAATGTTGCATTACCTGTCCAACTTCTGTGGGATGAGAAATTCAGAGTTTCAGGTAATGCTGCAAATGCACACTGCAGACAAAAAGCTGATTGGTTTCTGGTGAGGAGGGAAGAGATACTTTTGATCTTGGAAGTTTTGTTCAATTTCATGAATGCTTTCACTGTTAGAAGTTAATGCAAATTCCTTAGACTTCAAGGGATACAGACCTGTCTGCTTTCTTTATTCTTGCAAGTATGAAGTTTTATGCTAAACACTTGTCCCTTTTCCGGAAGTCTTCTGCTGAAGCCTCCTTTATGAAGACACCATCTTGCATCTCCAAATTTCCCCAAGGTTTCATTTGAACTATCCTCATTCCCTAATTAGGATTCTGATTAGATGATTGTAGAATAATTTTCATGCTTAGGAGAGAGAGCAGAGGTTTATTTATGCAACACTTATTTCTAATTTCAGTTCCTGCATTGCTGTGCATGGTTTTGCCTCGTATCTTAATCTGATGAGGTTGAACCAACTGTTCAACTGTGTTGGACGCGCTAAACACTTTGAGGGAGACTACGTGTTCCAGACTGTACTCTGGGCCCAGGGTTTGGCCATTTTCCGCAACAGCTGCTCCCACTCATAGGCCTCGCTGGTGTTATTCTTTTATTTTTACATTCCCGGGTGTCTGTAATTTAGCCTGTGCTTCTGTTCCTACTCAACCCAATTAGGTTGAGTAATCATTTGAGGATCCCAGGACTGCTTAAGGGCTGAATAATGGTGAAGCGGAAGGCAAAAGACAGCCCTCAGGGAACAGTGGGCACCACAAAGAAGATTTTGAGACATTCAGCAGAGAACTGTATATTAGCAGAAATTGATAAACTAATAGAGGAAGTTGAAGGGTTGCTTGTATATACAGACAAATGCCCAGATAGGGCGATCAAAGGTCCGGCACAGAAAAAGACAGTAAAATAACACATCTATGAGGGCATTAGACCGTACCTTAAACAATTTAACAATGAAAGCCCTTCATCCACTAAGATCAAATGTAGCAAAACTACTTCCCAGCCCCGCCCTGCACTTAAAATAATACCTATGGAACAACCTGAAATAGCCCAAAATATTCCCATTGAGGAGAAAGAATATTAATAACTTCATCTATACCGAGTATAGATTGTTCAAATAGATATGAGATACTGGGCACACCAGTGATAGAACCCACTTGCTCAGGGACTCCAGATATATCTAACGCTCTGTCTACCGTAGGTAGTAACATCATAGGCGAACAACTACATTCCCTCAAGGGTGAAATAGTAAGCCTCCAAGATGTATTGGTCAACAAGCAAAAGACTTACACACTAAATTGGATTAGCTCAATGCACTGGCAGGGGTAATAAATAATCCACTAGAAGAATTACATAAAAGATAAGACCCAGGTGGGGGGCAACAGCATATTGCCCCAAGACTATCTTCCCTTGTGACTGCAATCAACAGTACTTACAAACCTAGTCAGAAAAGAGTAGGCACGCTACCCCCTAGCTCCATGACTCAGAAGGAAAGTCGATATCAAGACCATTGTGTAAATTTAGTGCCTAAGTCACACTCAAATACCTTGAAAATTCATAGAGCAGGATCTCCAAGCAGCCAAGTTGACACAAATGGTGGTAGAGGCCCAAACGCTACACATGGGAAGACACATGACATCTTTATGGTTAATGTCCCCAAACGAACAACTGATAAAAGGGAAACACAAGAAATGCTTATTAACAAAGCAATGCATTGGATAAGGCACACGAAAGGCTGTAGGTTGGTAATTAGAGAAGACATTGTTCTTGCCAATCGCCTTAATAGTAAGAACAACTGTGACACATTAAGACTGGGGTTAAGGTCAAAACATCTAGTGGAAGGCTTAATAGCTCTTGACCAAAGATATGGACCCACAATACCCTCCCAAATAACCCGTAAACTATATGACCCAAATAACAACAGCCCACCATCTAAGGTTATAAATTGTGTGCTCGCATCTTCCCACTGGATAAATCCCCCTTGGTCGGGCCAGGAAACGGACCTGAACAATATTGAATGACTAAAGGGAAATGGAAGGAAGATAGTGCCCCTCAACAGGAGAATAGATGAGAAACGGGACCGCGTAGAGGGGACAACTCTGATAGGGTTAACTGACACTCCAAATAACATCATGTGGAAACCCCAACTTTGTTGGGGGGGCATAACTAGGGAAGAGCAGGCCACTGAGGATCTAATACAAAGACCAGAGAACGATTTGCCATGGGGTGATCAAATAATACTACTGTTATGGAATATAGCTGGACTAAGAGCTAAACTCTTAGACCCAGAATAGGGATAAACTCTTAGACCCAGAATAGGGATGCTTTATAGATCACAACCACATAATACTCCTGCAGGAGACCTGGGCAACAGATCCAGTACATAGATCTGGGTTTATAACATAGAGAGTAGAAGCCACTCCCTCTTCTTCGGGGAGGACTTCGGGAGGTCTATTGGGCTGGTTCCGTTTGGACCTGTTCCCTGCCGTCAAAGTAATTCCATCTGAGAGCAGAGATTTATTAGGCCTTGAAATCAGAAATTCCATCTATTGTGAAACAAAAGCTGTAGCTATTGTAAACATATATCTAAGATTTATACCACCCACCAGCTTTTCTCCCGTGGTGGATCAACTTTTGAATTTATTAGATAAATTCCACTGGAATGCACTGAAAATGATAGCAGGGGATTGCAACACCACAATAACAAAGAAGATGGAATTGGAAAGAAGGGAGATCTAATCATCCTATATATCGGCAAGACCTAGTCCCCCTAAGGTTAAGGGGAAAAGCCATCATACATTGCCCTACAAATGGCTGATCTGATTTTGACTCATGGCTTGAGTATAGTAAACGGCAATATCAAATCTGATTTCCCCCAACGCCCAACCTTTCAAAGGGGTCTAACAAAAAGTAACATAGAATACTTTTTCTTAGATTAGTTCCTTTGCCCTTTCCTAATAGATATGGAAATTGTGTTAAGAATGGACAGTGACCACCAAGCTCTAAGTGTCAGGATGAGCCTGACCCCCTTTGAGAATCAAGATTTAAACCCAGCAGCAAAAGTCGATATGCTTCAGACCTCCAATAACTTGAGGAACATAAAATGGCCAGCGATAATGAATGATAAAATGGCTTTAACACGTATTTATAACATCTTTGAGAATATATCAACCAAGGCAATCACTGAGGGAATCTTCCCCAATCTCCATACACATCTGATGGATCAACTCAGCAGGTTCTTTGTAAAAGAAGTCAAAAGAGTCGATAGCAAGGGAAAACAACTACCTGCCTGGTACACTAAGGAATCCAGACTTGCCAAAGGCAGCTTACTGAGTACTCTTAAGGAGGAAGGCCAGGAGCAAATAAGAAATACTAGAAAGAACTACAAAACTGTTCTGCTAAAAGCTAGAAAAGCTTGGGCAATCGAGAAGTGGGCAGAAATAGCAGATGCTCAGCACTGAGGGGATGAGAAAGCCTTTTGGAAATTAGTTTCACTGGGAACTCGTACTGTTGATAATCACACAGAATTGACTGTCCCACCTGAGAAATGGGTCGCCCATTTTGAGAGTTTATACGCAGCTAAGGAGAAGGGATCAATGGAAACTGCTGTGACATGTGATAAAAGCTTGGCTGACTGTAGAAATGACATAGCCCTATGTGATAGTATACTGGAGGGTATTGGAAGAGAGGTATTGAGCTTTACTCTAGCTGAAACACATAATGCTTTGAGACTAGTCAAAAGGGAAAAGGCTCCTGGGTTAGATGGTATCCCAGGTGACCTTTGTATCTCCCAACTTGAGGTCTGGGCTCAGTTCCTTAACGCACTGAGGAACGCCATAGTGAAAGGGGAGAGGATTCTGCCATCTTGGCAAGGAGCTGCCATAATCCCCATATACAAAAAGGGGAATAGAGACAAACCATCTAATTATAGACCCATAAGCCTAATGGACACAAGCCAGAAAATATTCTGTAGGTAGATGTTGATGAGGCTCCAGTCTTGGCATAATGATAATGCAGTTCTTGAAGATGCCCAGGCGGGCTTCAGGACAGGTGTCAGTACAGTGGACCAGGTCTTCTGCTTTATGACATTATGTTGGAAATATATTACATCTATTTATAACCTTTTTAGATCTCCAACCAGCTTTTGACTTGGTTCCAAGGGACAAACTCTGGGAGGTCCTAGAATCATACAGGACACCCAAAGATCTTGTATGGTTACTGAGAATATTAGATAAGGATACTTACACCAGGGTTAGATGGAACTTGGGGGTGACCTTGCGCCTAAAATCCCCAATATTAGGGGAGTTAGACAAGTATGTGCCCTTGCCCCAACCTTGTTTAGTCTCTATAGAAATGGAGCAGTGAACTGGCTATCAAAATGCAGGCATGATGCACCTAAACTTGCCGGAGTACTCGTCCCAATTCTTATGTTTCCAGATGATACTCTCCTTATATCAAGAACACCAACGGGCCTCCAGCATGTTCTGGACTCCTTTACGGATTTCTGGATAGAAAGAGGCCTAGAGCTCAAACCGTCAAAGTTCATGGCTCTAAACCTACACCGATCCTTTAAAGCCAATATAAAATTAGGCAAGGACAGGTTGGAACAAGTCAAAAAATTGACTACATAGGAGTATGGCTCTCTGAAAAAAATGAGATGGAAGCCCCAACTGGAGAAATGTAAGACCACACTCTATGGCAGATCAATGGCCATAGCTAGAAGATATAAGGCATTAGCTGGGGGTCCGGTTTCGCCAGCATTAAAAGTATACAAAGCAGCAGCTGCGACCGCCTCCATTTATGGGGCGGAAATATGGGGATATTCGAATACCAACGTACTGCAGCAAATAGAGAACACATTTTTAGGGCCCTCTTTAACCTCCCACAAAGTGTACCCCTTCTTCCTCTGAGATATGAATTAGGCCTCAATAGTATACCACAAATTCCCTCCTTGAAACCCCTTCTATACTGGATCAGGGTTTGGTCATCAGAGGATCTTTCCCCTTATAGGCTTCCCTTGCAGAATTAGTAGCTCTTGACCCCCAAATGCGAACGCCTTGGTTAAAACATGTTAGAAACCTTAGTTAACTATTTAATATGGGTGAATTGTGGGAAGACACTGGTTCAATCAGAAGTGTTAGCCAGAAACTGAATGAAGATTACTGGCAGCACATAACTGTAGGGTCCTGGAGTAATCAAAAGGAAGGGAGTACATCAGCTGTTTTTTTACTATACAAATGCATACCACACTTTGAACGCTACCTGGACAGAATATTTCCTTCACAGGCAAAGCAGCTATATGTCCTATTCAGATGTGGGGTGCTGCCACTGAGATCCTATACCTTAAAGTGGGATAAGGCCACAAACATGTCTGCTCAGTGCTCCTATTGTTCCTATAAAAATGAGACTGAAGCATACTTTTTCTTCTTTTGTCCACTGTATGAGTGACCCCGGAAAACATGGATGCTGTCCTTATATAGAGCTATGGGTGCAAAACATCACTGGGAGATTATAGGGTCATGAAAACTGAAACCCAAGATGTAATTCCATTTGCGTTTTCCAGGTTCATGTATTGGGCATGGAAACTTAGATTAAAAATGGAGACCTCATCCTGCTCTCTGCAGAAGTGAACCCTGTAAGGCCCAGGGGTGTAGCTATCTAGATCATTATACACACTTTGAAACCTATTGATATGTTTTAAAATATATGGGCTCAAATGAACCTCATGATACTTTAGCACTTTAAGATCTACTAATCTTTGAGCCTAGGCGTACAGAAGAGTGTGAACTCCTATACCTGCAGGGTCTAGAGAGCTGTGGAATTGGAAGGTTTTATGAGAATGATTTTAGATCATTTTAATTGTCAAACCTATTGATGCGTTTTAAAATGTAAGGGATTGTATGTACTGTATTGTACTATAGCACTTTACGATCTAATGCCCTTGACTCCAGTAGACTAGCAGAGATTGAACTTGATACTTACAAATAGGGGCTGGGAACCGGAAGGCATTGTGGGAATGCCCTAAAAGCATAACTATTTAGATCATTGCCCAAATTATGAAAACTATAATCATTTTTATCTGTGAAATCTATTGATGTGTTTTAAAAATGCATGGGACCATATGAATTTTATTATTCAGCACTTTTAAGATTTTTTGTCACTCAAGCCTATGAGTACAGTAGAGAAAGCCTACATAACTGTAAAGAATAAAGGGCCACGGAATTAGAAGGCATTGTGAGAAAGATTTAAGAGTGTATCTATTAAGATTATTGCACAAATTGCAAAAAATGCTGATGTGCTTTAAAAGTGTATGGGATCATATGAATTCTGCTACTCCACAGTACCCTAAAATCTATTGTTCCTTGTTCCTAGGAGTATAGTAGAGAGAGAACACAAATACCTGTAATGTACCGAGGGCCCTGGAATTAGAAGGTTTTATGTGCTATGAGCTATACAAATCACTTTCTTTAATTGTTATTATATTGATGTTTTATAATTTATTGCTTTTATGGCCTATGACCGACATAAAGTATTTATTGATTGATTGATTGAACCAACTCTGATTTTTCAGCTTGCCAGCTGTGATCCTGCATCATTTTAACATTTGAATGACATGCATACATGTTACATTGATAACTGATTGGAAATAAAACTACTGAAATTAAATTATTGATTCTTGGTCCTCATTGTGTGGCCAAATGGACTTCACAGAAATTTAAATTGTTGATTATGGTGAACTCTCTCAATGTCTCAGTTAACTTAAAAAGATCCATCAGATAAGAAATTTTAAATCATGCTTCTGTACGGTCTCAAATGGGAGCATGGTGGATGGTTCAGTTATTGACACATAAGGAGGTCTTGTATCCGTGTGAGAGCCCAGTCTTGCCCAATCCCAATCCTAAAGCCCATGTCAAGATTCTGAGGAGCAGTGTTATTCCAGAAATTTGGAATAAAGGTATAACAGAAGAGGAGTGAGTAGCCATAGGGCCGCACATTACAATTGCTTATGTAGAGCAAGCAGCGCTTTGCTGAGATTGTGTGATGTGATGCAGGATTATTTTAAATTGTTGTGTGGATGGGGAAGCACTTAATGCAAGAAGTTGAAGTGGTCATCGGGCTCAATGTAACCTAAGATTCCAGCATAGTAATAAGTTATTAGTGTAGAAGACACTGTGTTGTAATTGTCTGCTAAGTCTTTTGGTGCTAGCCCTCAGCTACACAATTGTGATAGGGACAAAAATCTTTGTGTGAGAGTAAGGTGTGGTTAGTATCATGGATTCTTTTGCACAGGGGTGAAGCTACACTAATCCAAGTGATTCCCTGCTGGTTGAGGTTTCACTCAAGCATGAGTTGGAGTAGGCTGGAAATGTCACTCTGGACAATTTCTTGTGTGACTAAATACTGCTGATTCTTCAGTGGAGCAGACAAGGTTGTTGAAATATGCTTGCCTTTGTTATTGTGCTTGTATTTCAATGTTCAAAAAGAATTTTAAAGAAGGGTGAGAAGGATGTCAGTATACCGTGCTGAGATTGAATGGCTGGGTTGGTGCACACAGTTATTGGTTGACTATGTCATAGAGTACTGTGCTGTTATTGGGTGTTCACAACGGATGAAATTTGTGAGCAAAAATAATGTATTCCTTGTTTGAAATTGTATCCTATTTGTAATTATTGACATTATTGTTGAAAAATGAAATTCTTTAAGGCTATACAGAATATGATTAGGAGAGATATGAGAATACCTGTTCAGGAGGGAGAAGAAGCCCCCAACCGCAGATAGGTCATTATAGAGTAATAAATGGAGGGATTCACACATGTATTTGGCACAGTCAATGGCATAACATCACAGAGAATCATTGGAAACTTGAGAAGGGTATTGTACAAAATGAAGCCACATCCTAGTCCTGTACTTGATGCTAATATTAAAGGGAAGGGAAAAATATCAAGGGAGAGTTTGAAAGGCAGTGCATAGCTGTGCCAATACTAGAAGGGATGTAGAACAATGGTGGTGGAGGACTGAAATGATAGAGGGAACTAGATTGTACCCTGCATTGACGAGTGAAGAGTCTGAGAAAACGAAAGAAAAGAAAGTTAAGAAGTGGGGAAAGACAGGAAAGCCAGAGAGCTCAGGCAAAGACAGAGATAGTGATTCTAGCGATGATCTTCTAGATATGCTGTTATCATCATGCCCACTTCCATATAATGTGGCCCAAAAGGAAGGATTGAATGGTGTAGACACAGGAATAGCTACCAAACCAGTAAATATGAGTCAGAACCTGATGGGAGAGAGTTCAGGGATTAGTGCCCCTATTAACTCCATTGGTCCCAATGCACTAGATGCAATTGCTGTTCCGGTCACTATTGGTCCGGCAGTTCCTTGGTATAAACATGATTCAGCAGGAACCATTACACATACTTTGCCAGTCCCTACCGGTGGGGATATGTCAGCTAATACTCCTGTAATCTCAAGAATGGGAGGAACCTCTTTAGTTCCAACTCAGGTGAATGCCCCTTATGTTGCCTCTCCTGCATCAGCCATGAATTAGTCAGGACTTATTCTCACTGGAGTTTCCTCTCCAATTTTGAAAAATTCTAACATGTCTATTTAGAATTTACCTCAGAGTGTTACCGATAATACTGCCAGAGAAAGGATAGAGTTCACTACTTCTATAGTACAGAATAATATGAATTCCCAAGCACTAGATAATTGATTGGATTCTACAATGGGTCCCTGAGAGAAACTGAAGGTTCAGGTTCAGGCAGTGAAAAAGTTAGTCCCTTGTGAGGGAAAATGCAGTGGATGTGGTCAAGCTAAAGCGAGAATTGGATGATATGATACATGGAAACCTTGATCATTCCTGATTAGATACCTATCAAGAGAACAAACTTGTATTCTTACCTAAAGATGTTACTAAACATGCAGAACAAGCTCATGATAAATTGTCTGAAATCGCCCGAACGTATGAGGTAGATTTTTACTGAACAAAGTAATTGAAGAAAAGCTATTGTGTGTAATTTGATGAGAATGCCATTTTCAAGTATGAGAACGTCAGGCTAGTAGCATACGAAAATGGAGTGAGATGGATAAGTGGGAAAGCAGATGTAAGAAAAACAGAAGCCAAAGAAAGAGCTACCTCCATCTTTAAAGGTTGGAGAGGGTTCAACAAATTTCCCATTGAGGGAAGTGCCTGGTGGAGATTATGCCCATGTGCCTTGGAGTATGAGTGATCTTGCGTCATTGACTAATGATTTTCCAAAATTAAGAGAAACACCAGTCCAATGGTATAAACAGGTGAAGCAGTTTGTGAAGATTTGACAAATCTTGTAGGTGGATTTGAATACCATCTTCAACATTGTGGTACCAAGTGACTTGTGGGCAGATTGTAAGGTGTCCGTGGAGTGTCAAGAAGAGGAACCTCAGAGAAATCTGACAACAAATACCCCTTCACCATTAGTGATGAAAAAGTATCAATAGGTTATGACATGTTTGAAAGAGAAAATACCAGCTAAAGGCATTGATTGGGTTAAGATTGACAGGACAATTCAAGAGTCCAAAGCGTTGGCGCATGCTTACTATGAGGGATTGTTATAGGTGTTTAAGCAGCACAGTGGAATGGAGATTCTTGTAACTAAAGACATGGGACATTTTATGTCCCAGTACATGACGGGATTGAGACCTGAGATTCGTGTGATGATTCAACAGCATTTGATGTGTTGGCAGAATAATTCAGTTGATGAGATCCTGACACATGCAAAATATTGTAATAATTAATTGGAAATGAAGCATAAGCGGTTAGAGAAATTGATGGTGGCACAGGTAAAAGCAGCACAGAGAGGAAGTCAGGGTCAACCTTTTATACAGCATGCTGATTCTATTCAAGGCGTACATCAACAGGGAACTCCTGTGATGCAAGGTGGAAATGGGTTCCTGCAACAAGGTAAAGGTTGTGGTATTCTGATTGACCCGAGAGCTGGGATTGATGTGACAACTTTGAAGTAATTAAATCCTTGTCATCAATGCAACAAGTTAGGCCATTGGAATCGCGATTGTTGTTTTAATTCCAACAGAATGATAAATGAAAATCAGGTCAGAATTAATGGTTTACCCAGGCCCAGAGTAATAACCTCGTGTAGTCACAAAATGTACAGAGACTGAGAATGCAAAATTCTAATGTATTTCATGCTCCAGTGATGCAAGTTCCATAAGCCCCGATGCCGCAGCAAAATGCAAATGGTCTTCAGTTTAATTCAAATCAAGTCAAAAATTTAAATAAAAATTATTTCCAAAATCGAGATCCGTTTCAGCAGTTTCCTGTGTTTGATGCCTCTAAGGGCTACATATCTACCAGTTACAATGACGGTCCATGGAGGGGGGATTGCGCACTTAACACAGTCTTAGAGGTGGACTAGAGTGGTCCATTCATAGAAGGGGAGGTGAATGGCTACCTCGTACCCACTCTACTGTTAAAACAGTGGAGGTTTCAAATCTAGTCATCGCAGGAAAAAAGAATTCAAGTTGTAGGAGTCACTAACGAAAGACAATGCCTGTAACAGAAGAAATACCGGTTTAAATAGGCTCCTTTGAGGAGAATCACCAGTTTGTGGTGTGTGCTTCTAGTCCTGTGAGTTTACAAGGATGTGATTTATTGTACAAGTTAAATTGCACTATCTATTGCGCTCGAAGGGTGTCAAATTCAAGGTCCATAATGAGGACTTAGGCTATAAATTGATGAGTGAAGGGACAGAGACTGAGTTGCATCCTGTAATAATTTACCAACGGATCTTAGAGTAAGGTGAAACCAGAGCTCTGAGACTTTTCAGGAAAATACATTGGTCTCACAAAAGAAGTTGACCCTGTCTGCATTTAAGTAAAATCCAATGTTGAGTATCCAAGAACCCCACAATACAATCTGAATTTAGCATCTTCACAGAAAATCCAAAAGCCCAGGATAAATGTGTGCACTTCAACAAACACACACATCAAAGTTTTAATTGCCATGAAATGATCGCACACACTATTGCTGATCTGAACATCAAGTTTTACATGCTGGAAATGAATTGCGCACACTGTCGATTCTAACAAGAATATGCAAATGCCATAAAATGATTGTGCACACTGTTGCCGATCTGAACATCAAGTTTTACATGTGGGAAATGAATCGTGCACACTGCCAATTCAAACAAGAATATGCAAATGCCATCAAATGACTGCGCAAGCTGTTGCCAATCTGAACACCAAGTTTTACATGCGGGAAATGAATCGCGCACACTGCCGATTCGAACAAGAAAATGCAAATGCCATGAAATGATCACGCAAGCTGTTGCCGATCTGAACACCAAGTTTTACATGCGGGAAATGAATCGCAGTGTCGCAAGCTGTTGCCGATCTGAACACCAAGTTTTACATGTGGGAAATGAATCGCGCACACTGCCGATTCGAACAAGAATATGCAAATACCATGAAATGATCGCGCAAGCTCTTGCCAATCTGAACATCAAGTTTTAAATGCGAGAAATGAATTGCGCACACTGCCGATTCAAACAAGAATATGCAAATGCCATGAAATGATCGCGCAAGCTCTTGCCGATCTGAACCCAAGGTTTACATGAAAGCAATGCATCGCGCACTCTGAAAGTTTCATAAGTAGGCCCAAAACTCGAGAGTCTTTGAGAACGGGGTTGGGGGCCCAGCCCAACCTCAGCCTTACCGCCCTGCTCAAGGATCACCAATATAATGCGGGACAGGCCTGGAACATCAAGGTAGGCTTCCAGAACAGGAGCTCAGGAAGTTGCTGCTGCTGTGCACTGGGACCTCTGAATAGTGAGCACGTGGAGCTGGACTTGCTCCCTTATATAGAGTCTGGCCCATCCCACAAACCACACCCAGTCATGCTGTAGGGAAAGCTTCTCGAAAGTCTAGAAAGGGACCACACCCTAACACACTCAGTAAGCCTGCAGCAATACCTTGCAAATGAACATTATTTGCAAACATCATTTATAGTGGTATCAAGGTAAAACTCTGCAATGCAAAAGGTTAACAAACTGCATATAAACACAATGTATGAATTATGGTTTTGCATAACAAATGTTTTTTGCATTTTAGTTGCCCGTGGACCGTGCACTGTCATGATGTTGACATTTGCGAAGTTTTGCAGCAAAAAGTGTAAATCTGGCCCTCACTGTCTTACTTCATGGAAAACAATGGAAACGTTGATTTTACAAAAAGTACCTAGTTGGCGTCAAAGGTAAAGCTGCACAGATGAGTGTATGTAAAAAAAGTCAGCAATGTGTTGATTCCTTACTTACAAGTGAGGCACTGCGTAGTTTCTTCTCCGGTCGGGTCGGTGATGCCTCGTTTTTCTCTCCCACAAGAAAGCAATGCGTCGATTTACAGATGGGCACCTCGGATTTGCGCAGGCCTGCGTTGATTTTTGACACCCAGTGAGGATGCATGAGAAATTCGGTCGCATGGTGTTGGAAAACCACGCTGCATGGGGTGTGAGTCATTATCAGTAGCCTACAGCGGGTGTTGCGTAGTTTCTTCAGCTGGGAAGTGGTGATCTCCCAGCCGCGATGCATGTGAAGCATCGATTTTAGCCACGAAGAAAGTGGCACATTGGTGTTTCAGCCATGTTGCAGGAATATGTCAAAATTTTCCCCACACAGTGTTCTGTGGGTGGATTTTAGTCCTTTTACTGCCTAGTTCACCTCTCAATGGCCCAGGGACTGGATAGGGCACCACTTGGCAGGGCAGGAGTCTCTGCAGAGAGTCCAGGTGTTGGCAGAGGAAGTCCTTGATGGCCCAGAGACTCCAAAACAGGAGGCAAGCTCAGTCCAAGCCCTTGGAGATTCTTCACAAGCAGGAAAATACCACAAAGCCCAGTCTTTGTCCTCTCTCAGGCAGAAGCAACAACTGCAGGTCAACCCAGCAAAGCACAGCACAGTCACAGGCAAAGGGGCAGTACTCCTCTTCCTCCAGCTCTTCTCCTTGGCAGAGGTTCCTCTTGGTTTCAGAAGTAATCTAAGAAATTGGGGAGGGCAGGCATAGCCCATTCAGATGTAAGTGACCACTCCTCTCTCTGGACTAGCTCAGATGGCCCATCAGGATATGGAGGCTACACCCAGCTCCCTTTGTGTCACTGTCTAGAGAGGACTCATAAACAGCCCAACTGTCTCACCCAGACAGGGAATAAATAAGCAGACAGAGTCACAGAATGGTTTAAGCAAGAAAATCCCCATTTTAAAAAAAGTGCAAAATCAACAGATGATGGACAGAATACAGAAAAAATCAAACACTCACGCCCAGTCACAGATCTGGATTTAACCCATCCGTTTTTTGCCTGCCTTGCCATTCCAGTTTGAACCCAGCCATATGCAAATCAGTCTTGAAGCTGTTCCCGATGGGAACAGTCCAGCCCGAACTGCCAGGCCAGGTCCTTCCTGAACCAGTAACAAACATCTTAGGATCAGTTTCACTGTATCACCCTTCATCAACCAGGCTACCTTGAATCTGCTGGCATAGCAAGCACTGGACCCACTTCTGGGCATACCCTTCCCACTTGGGGTGACAAATGCAAAAACTACAGATGATGGACGGAATGCAGAACAAATCAAACATTACCCCCAGTAACAGATCTGGGTTTAAAGCATCAGTTTTCATGCCTGCCATGTCACTCCAGTTTGGACCCAGCCAAATGCAAATCAGTCTTGACCCTGTTCCCCATGGGAACAGTCCATCCTGAGCTGCCAGGCCAGGTCCTCCCTGGACCAGAAACAAGCCTCATGGGAACTGTTTCAGGGTCTTACCCGTCATCTTCCAGGCTAGCTTGAATCTGGTGGCATGCAAGCACAGGACCCATGTCTGGGCATATCCTTCCCATTTGGGGCTACAAATGCAAAAACAACAGATGATGGGTATAATGCAGAACAAATCAAACATTCACCCCAGTCACAGATCTGAGTTTAAGCCATTAGTTGTTTTGCCTGCTACGCCATTTTAGTTTAGACCCAGCCATATGCAAATCAGTTTTGGCTCTGTACCCCATGGAAACAGTCCAGCCTGAACAGCCAAACCTGGTCCTCCATGTGCTACTGGATTCAAACTAGCCTGGCTAGGTCTAACATTTGTCCCCCCAGCTGAAAGTGGGGCAAACTACCCAACCTCCTGGGAGTACTCATCACTAAGGGCAGAAGAATCTGGACAGACTATCAGCACTGGCGTGTTCTGTTCCAGGGCGTGTTCTACCATAAAGTCCATTCCCTGTAAGGAGATGGACCACCTCAACAGATGTGGGTTCTCACCCCTCATCTGCATGAGCCATCGTATGGGTCTGTGGTCTGTCTGAACCTGGAAGTGAATCCCAAACAAGTAGGGTCTTAGCTTCCTCAGTACCCTGACAACAGCAAAAGTTTCACGCTAAATTGCACTCCACCTACGTTCTTTGGGAAGTAACCTCCTAGTAATGAAGGATACAGGCTTCTCCAGGTCTTCTTCATTTTGCTGTGACAACACTTCTCCCACACCATGCTCTGAAGCATCAGTCTGCACGACAAATTCTTTAGAGGAGTCAGGTGCCTTCAGCATGGGTGCCGTGCACATGGCTGCCTTCAGGGCATCAAAAACTGTCTCCCAAGCCTGAGTCCAAATCAGCTTTCTGGATTGCTTTTTGGAGGTTAACTCAGGTGAGGGAGCAACAATAGTGCCATATCCCTTGACAAAACTCCTATAGTGACCTATGAGACATAAAAATGCTCTCTCCTCAGTCTGGGTTTAGAGTGGCACCCTAGCCAGAATAGTGTCAATCTTTGGTTGTAGGGGTGCCACCTGGCCACTACCTACCTGATGCCACAAGTACACTACAGAGCCCTGCCCTATTTGTCACTTGCTAGCCTTAATAGTGAGGCCTGCCTTCTTCAGGCCTCTAACACTTTGCAGAGGTGCTGCAAATGTTCCCCCCAAATGGAGATGAGCATAGTAATGTCATCCAGGTATGAAAACATCTAATCCAGCCAAAACCTGGTTAACCAGCCTCTGAAAGGTGGCAGGGGCATTTTTCATCCCAAAGGGCATCGTCCTAAACTGGTAGTCCACATCTGGGGTAGAAAATGGAGACATTTCCTTGCCCCCCTCAGTCAGACCAATCTGCCAATATCCAGACCTTAAGTCAAACATGTTGAGATATTTGGCAGCCCCTATCTGATCAATGAGCTCATCAGCTCAGGGATGGGGGGGGGCGTTTGGCAGTCTTAGTGACCACATTGAGTCCCCAGTAGTCCACACAGAACTGGAGTTCTGGAGTAGCACCAGGAGCAGCAGATTTTGGGACCAAAACCACAGGACTGGCCCAAGGGCTACTGGAGAACTCAATAACCCCTAATGCTAACATTTTGGAAACCTCACCCTTAATGTTAGCCCTGACCTTGTCAGTCACCCTTAAATCTTGTGTTTTACAGATGGACTGTCACCAGTGTCCACATCATGTGCACTCAAATGAGTGACCCCTGGGATTAAGGAAAATAATGAGGCAAATTGTCCCAACACCTGGAGACAGTCCCTCTGTTGCTATGGGGTAAGGGAGGGGGAGAAGTTCATACCCTCCTCAGACCCTTCTTTCGCCTTAGCAGGCAGGAGGTAAGGAAAAGGCTCACTCTCTTCCTCCACCCCATCATCTATTGCTAAGAGCATTGTCATCTCTGTTCTCTCAAAGTGAGGTTTGAGGTGGTTCACATGAAGGTCCCTCAAAGGGTTTCTATGAGTCCGCAAGTTCACCAGATAGGTGATATCTCTCTGACATTCCATCACCTCAAAAGTCCCAGTCCACTTATCCTGGAGAGCCCTAGGCTCCACTGGGGCGGTCACCCACACTTTCTGGCCAGGCTGAAACTCAACCAGAGTGGCATTCTGGTCATACCACCATTTCATGTCTTCCTGGCTTGCTTCTAGGTTCTCCTGAGCGATCATACTATCTGGTTTCTAAAAGCCAGCATGTATCTGAATACATCCTAGGGTAGCCTACTGGAGGCCTTCTCCAAGCCTTCCCTAACCAGACTCAAAGGTCCCCAGACAGGGTAGCCATACAACAACTCAAAAGAGCTAAATCCAAGACCCTTTTGTGGCACATCCCTGTAGGCGAGTACAGAAGACATGGCAAGAGAATGTCCCACCTTCGCCTCAAGGTCTCCAACAGGCCCATGATCATGCCTTTCAAGGTGTGGTTGAATCTCTCAACCAGACTGTTCCCCTTGGGGTGGTAAGGAGTGGTAAACTTGTAGGTTACTCCACACTCTTTCCACAGAGACTTCACATAGGTAGAAATTAAGTTGGTACCCCTCTCAGAGACCACTTCCTTGGAGAACCCCATGCGGGTAAAAACCCCCATCAGTGCACATCCCACCACAGGTGAGGTGATTGATCTCAAAGGAATGACTTCTGGGTACCCGTTGGTATGGTCCCCCAAGACCAGGATAAACCTGTTGCCCATGGCTGTCTTGGGGTCCAGAGGCCCCACAATGTCTATACCAACCCTTTCAAAGAGGGTGCTTATACTGAGTCAGCTCAGGGACCTCCCCTAGCTCAGCCACCTGCTCCCCTGTAGGCTCCAGGGCATCCCCCTCAGGTTCAGCCTCCTCCCGGACGGTGGGAACTTCTGGGGTCGGTTTCCCATGCCCCTTGCCTTTCCTCCTTCTGACAGACACCTGTGGCCACTCCTTCAGGCTCCAGGGTCTCCTGATCACACTGACGGGCTGCCATTGACCGGGTGGGCACACACACCCACCCTGGCAAACCCAATATCTCCAAGTGAGACCTGTGTTCCACCTCCTTACAAAGGGAATCATCCAGGTCATTGGCAAGCAGACAATCTACAGGCATGGTTGTGCTCACAGCTACTCTCAAGGAACCTGAGACTCCCTCCCATTCAAAGGGAACCTACACTACTCTGCAGAAGCGTTCTGAGATGTCTACCACAACTACTAGTTGAAGTACATAGGGAACTACCTGCTCTTCAGACACCAGGTGACTTATCACAGTACTCACACTGGTTCCTGTCTCTCTCAGAACCTCCATCCCCTCTCTATTGATGGTCACCCATTGCCTGTACTTTTTAGTGTTCTCAGGCACAAGGGTCCTCTGGACCATCTCACTATCCACTAGTGAGACAAGGGCCATCTCTGTTGGTTCCCACCCACCAGGGATCAACTCCTCCCTAAGAGCTACACTGGCCTAGCCCTGTGTCTGAGCACCAGTGGATGCCTGTGTCCTTGGGACATTTGGGATCCCCCCATGTGACCCACCTGATCACATGCAAAGCACTTGCAGGGACCCCTCTCTGCAGGTTTCCCTGTAGAGGCCCATGGGTTCTTTTAAACTGGGGGCTGGGAATCATTACCCTAGGAAGTAGGTTAGGGCCCTTTAGAGAGCTCCCCTGTTTACCCTTACTCCCCCACTTGTTCTGATGAGGACCCTGCCCACCCTTGGCATGGTCTCCCCCATACCTCTTCTGGACCATGGTGCTCTCCCACATTTCCGCTTCCTGCGCAAGCTTTCTGGGCTCAGTCAGCTTGTTGTAAATTAGGTGCTGGTGCTGGTGCAGCTCTGGAAAAGAAAAACTATACAAATGCTCCTAACCAATCAAATTGTACAGCCCCTCAAATGTTGTTGCATTACTGCCCTTCACTCAACCATCTAGTGACCTGAAACAAGAGTCTACACACTCCAACCAAGTGTGGGAATCCTCCTTATAGGACCCAAACTTTTCCTTGTACTGCTCAGGGGTGAGACCATATCTTGTGAGTAGGGCATCCTTCATAATAGAGTAGGTGAGTCCCTGAGGATTCCCTAAGGATGTCACAGTGTTCTTCCCCTCTACCTCAAAGTGCTTCCAGAGACCCACCCACCAATGTGCTTAAGGGGCCATGTTCATGTGTAGATCTGACTCATACCCCTTAGACCACAGATGAATATTATCCTCCCTCTTGTAATCTTGTACTAAGTCCTATGGAATGCGTGACCTCTTCTCAGGCTGCACAGAGGTACTGCTGCTGCCGTCTCTGCTAGACTGGCTCCTCTGATCCAGCTCCCTTAAACTGAGCTCATGAGCCAGGCGCATCTTTTCTCCACTACGACCAACCTTCTCTTTTCTATCTCCATTTTATGTGCCTCTAACTCCAACTGGTGAACCCTCTCTGCCTGTCTGTCCTGCAACTCCTCAGGAGTCAGACCCTTGGATGACACACTGCTACCTGCCCTGGAAACCCTACCCCAGGCATAACAGGTACATCCACTACCACATTATGAGCACTTTGCACCTCCTCACCTTCATCCCCCTCCTCTGTGTGCCCCCCAGCCTCCTTAGCTGCTACCCAGGCCCTCAATGCCTTTTGCAGCTCCTCCTTCCTGGAGGAGCTCTTGTTTGGGCAGGCAAGATCCTTGCAAATTTGCTTAAGTTGAGCCACTGTGTATTCTTCCAGTTTCTCCAAATCGAAAACAGCCAATGTAGACACAGCTGGTGCATCCCCAGATTGAGATATGTTGGTAAGGTTCACTCAAAAGTGCAAAGTTTCGAAAAGAACAGAGAGTTCCCAAGAGTTCCCAAGAGTTCCCAAGAGAAGTTAAAAAAATCACAAAAATGTAGAAGCAGGAGAAAGTCCAAAAAGTGGAAAAGCAAAACCAAGTAGTATGTAGTCACGTAATGGTCTGCACTGAAAATAGTAGTGTACACTTAATAACTCTGGGCCTCATTACGACCCTGGCGGCCGGCGGTAAGCTGGCGGTAACACCGTCAACAGGCTGGTGGTGTTCCGCCAGCTATTATGACCGTGGTGCAATAGCCACAGCTGTACCGCCGGCACCTCCAACATACCTCCAGGCATAATCCCCAGGCCAGCGGTGCAAGCACCGCTGCCCTGGGGATTATGAGTCCCCGACAGCCAGCCTGGCCACGGCGGTAAACACCGCCATGGAAATACTGGTGGTAAGGGGGACTTGGGTGCCCCTGGGGGCCCCTGCACTGCCCATGCATTTGGCATGGGCAGTGCAGGGGCCCCCAGGCACAGCCCCATCGCGCATTTCACTGCCTGAATTTCGGGCAGTGAAATGCACGGTGGGTGTTACTGCACCCGCTGCACATCAGTATTGCCGCCAGCTCTATTATGAGCCAGCAGCAATGTTGATGTGACTTTTCCGCTGGTCCACCGGATGGTAACACTGTTACCGTCCGCTGGCCCGGTGGAAAAGTCGTAATAGGGAGCTAGATATACCACCAGCACTGGCGGTGTACTGGCGCCCGCAGCTTCGGCGGTCTTTGACAAGGACTACCGAAGTTGTAATGAGGCCTGTATGTCAAGTACAAAAACAAATTCAATCCCCACCACTGATCCCCAATGTTAAAAAATTGGATCTCTTGTTGACAGTAAGTTTACACTCTGTCTAAGCAGGGACCCTCACTCTAATCAAGGCAATGGAGATACACACTTAAATAACCTGTGTCACCCCATTGGTAGCTTGGTACAAGCAGGCAGGCTTATCTCAAAGGCAATGTGTAAAGTATTTGCACCAACATACACAGTAATACAGTGAAAACACTATAAAATGGACACCACACCAGTTCAAAAATAGAGAATATTTATCTAAATCAAACAAGACCAAAACAACAAAAATCGAACATACACAAGTCAAGATATGAATTTCCAAAAGAATGAAAGTTTTAGGGCTAGATGTATAAAGATTTCAGTTTGCGATTTCCAAATTGCGATTTTTAAGAAATCGCAATTTTAGAAATGCAAAACGCGATGTATCAAATTGGAAAATCGCAAATAGCGATTTCTTAAAATTCGCAAACGCTATTTGCGAGATACAAATAGCGAATAGCAAAAAAAATTGCGATTCGGTATTTGAAATTTGCAAATAGCCAAAACAGCAAACCGGAACAGCCTGATGACATCACAACCAGGAAGTGAGTCAGCCCATGCTGTTTCCAGGAGCCACACCCAAAGGAGCAGTGAGAGAGACACAGCCCTGCACCAGGAAGTCAGCATTGTGAGGAAGCCAGGATCAAACTGCAACATGGCCAATGCTGACAATTGGAAGGAGAAGGGAGACAGGAAGAGGAAGCTGAAATTGAGTGAGAAAGAATTGGAGGTGCTCATTGAGGAGATTGTTTTGAACCATGACAGACTCTTTGGCAAGAGCTCACTCCAAGTACATGATAGTGCGAAGCGAAAACTCTGGTCTGACATACAGACAAAAATATTTGCAGTGTGTGTTGCGCAGCGCTCTGTGGAGGGGATACGCAAGCGATGGTATGACTTGCGGTCCTGTGCCAAGGAGAGGGTGGCCAGCAGGCTTAGGTAGGCAAGGAGCAGTGGAGGTGGACTATCCACCCACACGCCGTCCACCCCTATGGAAGACCTGGTGGAGTCCACATTGCTGCCAGAAGCTGTCAGTGGTGCAAATGACATTGACAGGGACACCCAGCACCAGCAAAGGTAAGGCCAGTGATCATGTGTATCCCCATGGGTGCATGTACACATGCCCCTTAGGAAATAGAACATAGCTTGATGCACAATGAAAAGTAGTCCATGTCACATCTTACATACAACACAACAGTGCCTTGTGGGAGTGGTAGTACACAACCCTAAGGTGAATACACAACATAAATAGCAAGATAGTGGGCAGCCACAAAGAGAAACACCACAAATGACTCAGGGTGACACAATTTAATTGTACATATAAAGCAACACTGTGTAAATCTGGGACAAATGCTAGAACTGACATGCTGCACATTATCCTTGCAGATAACTTGGTCCCTGCTGCTGCAGGATCAGAAAAAGTAGGGGGAAGCAGAAACACAGCCACAGTCAGAATCAATTACAAGTGAGTCCTACAGTATTTTTCCGACTAGACGCAGGGCAAGGGTGTTACCACTGCCAGAGTACAACCTGGACTCAGATGAGATGCCCGAACATGAACCCACGCCACCACCAGAGCCGAATCCCACAAAAAGAGAGCAGTCCCTGCACCAGCGCCAGCACCAGTCAACTCCCCTCAGGAGGCACCACGATGCAGACAGACAGGGCACAGAAGAAGGAGTGGGCCCATCAATCTTTGGCGGCCTGGAAGCTTCCATGCTGAAGGTACAGCACCTGCAATGCAAACATCTGAAGTCATTGCACAGACAGTTTGTGTCTCACAATAGCAATTTGGGGTTACAAAACAAGCACTTGGAGACCCTGATTGAGGGACAGCAAAGAGTTTCTGAGAACACCAAGGAGCTGACAAAGGCCATTGGGGAACTATGCACAGAGATGAGATACGGCAGGAGCACGCCAGCAAGCACAGGCGCTATCACCAATATTTGGCTACGTTTGACAGCTTCTGTAGATCAGTCAATCAGCTTGCAAGTTCAACAGCCCAGATATCACGGTGTGCCGTTACCACACAGGTGGAGATGGCACATTGCAGTAGGGACATTGCACAGGGACTGGTGCAAATTACCAACGTAGTGGATGCCATGCAAACAGCACACAGTGCCACAACCAGCGAACTGGGTGTTGGTGACAGTGAGGAGTCCTCTAGCCTCAGCAGTCTGACAGTCCCTGTGATTGATCCGAGGCGTCGCAGTGCCAGACACAGCGCTGCAGGTGAACCTGCTACTAGAGGTGCCAGCGAGGGCACTGAGCACTCAAGTGGCTAATAGTGTGACACTGTTAATAGATCATGTCTGCCCATTGTGAATAGCTATGTCCTACTGACACAATGTTTACCTGAAGTCAAGGTAATAAAGATGGTAACTACTGAAAAACATAATATTGAAGTGGATATGTCATTACTTACATCAAAAATGGTTGTGCGTGATGTCAGCACGTCTTTGCCTGCCTTGTGCTGCACTGGTCCTGTCTGCTGGTAGAAGGGGTGGTAAGGGATCATCATCCTCATCTGAGTCTGGCTCAGTGAGTTCCACTGGTATGCCCCTGGTGGTTGCTATGTTGTGCAGGATAGCACATGTAGCCCCAGTTTTGCGTGTTGTCTCTGGGCTGTACTGTAGTGCACCTCCACTCCTATGGATGCACCTGAAATGGCTCTTCAGCAGCCCAAAAGTGCGCTCCACCACATTGCGGGTAGCCCTATGTGCAGCATTGTACCTCTTCTCTACTGGGGTGGCAGGGCTCAGGTAGGGCGTTAGCATATAGGTGTGTACTGCGTAGGCACTGTCTCCTGAATGCACAGAGAGTACAATGAGTACATTTGCTGTCTGAGGTCATGCTTACATCAATGCATCATTGTGAACTATCAAATTACCTAGTAGATATCCTTGCCCAAACTCCCCAGCTAGCAGTCTTGTGTGTATCCCGCTGTGGCAAAAGATGTAGGAGTCATGTGTGCTCCCTGGGTATCTGGCCACGAGATCGGTAATGATGTAGGAGGCATTGCATATCACCTGTATGTTCATGGAATGATGGTTTTTACGGTTGCGATACACATACTCGGTGGCCGATGCTGGACAGATTGCTACATATGTCACATCAATGGCACCTAGCACATGAGGGAACTGTGCTATCTGGTCAAAATTAACTTTGGTTTGTTGTACTGCCTGTGGGGTGTTAGGGAATCTGATGTACAGTTGTATTCTTCTCAGCATGGCATTGAGGAATGCGTTGACAAATCTAGAGAGGGCACTCTGTGAGACCCCTCCAGCTGTTGCTATGACCCCTTGATAGCTCCCTGAGGCTAGTAGGTGCAGGGAGCATAATACCTGCACATGGGTGGGTATGCAATTGGCCCTGCGTGTTGTGCGCTGCAGCATGGGTTGTAGCTCAGCTATCAGGTCAAGTATCATGACTGAGCTTAACCTGTACTTATCATAAATTTCCTCCTCAGTCTGGTCAAAAAGGGTTATGCGCACTCTGAAAATGCACTCCTGTCTCCTCCTCTTTCTCCTCAAACTGCCAAGATCCTCATTCTCCTTGCCATGACGTAGAGTGCAGCCATTGTTAAAGAGGAGCTGAGGCATTCTGGGCCTCTTTATATAGGTTGCACCTGGTTGCCACCTGGTTTCAGTTTGTGGTAAATTGCATGTGCAAACGACCATTCTGCGAATAATTGTAAATTGCAATTTTTTGCTACATCGCATTGCAAATCCATTTTTGCGTGTCGCAATTTGCATCTCCCAAATAGTGGCACAATTTAGGAAATCACTATCTTCGATTCGCTATTCTGTATCACAATTAGCGTTTCTCTAACAGCGATTCGGTAAATCATGTTGCTATTTGCGATACTCTGCTTGCAACTCGCAAATTCGTCTCTCATCTGCAAAAATTCAAAATTTTAGCAATTTCTTATTTTCCCACTCCGAATGCGTTTCATACATCGTGAAACGCATTTTTGCATTCGCAAACGGACATTCGCACTGTTTGCGAATGCAAACACGCTTGATACATCTGGCCCTTACTCCATAGAAAACAATGGAAACGTTGATTTTACACAAAGTACCTGGTTTGCATAAAAAATAAAGCCGCACGGCCCTGCATTGTTGTTTCTCCGGTCAGGTCGGCAATGGGTTGTTTTCCTCTCCCACAAGAGAGTGGTGCGTCGATTTTCAGAAAAGTATCTCAGATCCGCGCAGGCCTGCTTTGATTTTTAACACCCAGTAATGATGCTTGAGAAATCCAGTCGCACGGTGTTGGAAAACCACGGTGTGAGGGGTTTACCTCATTATCAGCAGCCACAAGCGATTGTTGCATAGTTTGTCCCACTGCGATGTGTCGATCTCCCAGCCACGATGCAGGTGGCTTGTCATTTTTCAGCCGCGTTGCAGGTGGTGTTTTGAAATTTTCTCTGCACGGTGTTCTGTGCATGGATTTTAGTCCTTGTTCAGCCAAGTTTACCTCTCAAGAGCCCACAGACTGGATAGGGCACCACTTAGCAGGGCAGGCGTCTCAGCAGAGAGTCCAGGTGCTGGCAGAGGAAGTCTCTGATGGCCCTGAGACTTCAAAACAGGAGGCAAGCTAATTCCAAGTCCTTGGAGATTCTTCACAAACAGGAATATACCACAAAGGCCAGTATTTGTCCTCTATCAGGCTGAAGCAACAACTGCAGGCAAACCCGGCAAAGCACAGTCACAAACAAAGGGGCAGTACTCCTCCTCTAGCTCTTCAGCTCTTCTCCTTGACAGAGGTTCCTCTTGGTTCCAGGAGTAATCTAAAAATCAAGAGTTTTGGGTCCACTACTTATACCCCTTTCTGCCTTTGAAGTAGGAAAACTTCAAAGGAAAGTCTCTGTTGTTCACAAGATCCCGCCTTGCCCAGGCCTGGCTCCAAACTCACACAAAGGGGTTGGAGACTGCATTGTGTTAGGGCAAGCACAGCCCATTCAGGTGTAAGTGACCACTCCTCCCTCCACTCTAGCTCAGATGGCCCATCAGAATATGCAGGCTATGCCCCAGCTCCCTTTGTGTCAATGTTTAGAGGGGATTCACAAACAGCCCAACTGTCAGTCTGATCCAGATAGGGAATACACAAGCAGAGAGAGTCACAGAATGGTTTAAGGAAGAAAATGCCCACATTCTAAATAGTGCATTTTCAAACTGACAATTTAAAAACCAACTTTACCAAAAGATATATTTTTAAATTTTGAGTTCAGAGATCCCAAACTTCAGATCACTATCTGCTCTCAAAGGTACACTAAACTTTAAGGATATTTAAAAGCAGCCCCCAGGTTAACCTATGAGAGAGATAGACCTTGCAACAGTTAAAACCGAATTTGGCAGTATTTCACTGTTAGGACATGTAAAACACATCACTACATGTCCCACCTTTAACATACACTGCACTCTTCCCATGGGGCTACCTAGGGCCTGCTTTAGGGGTGCCTTACATGTATAAAAAGTGAAGGTTTGGGCCGTGCAAGTGGGTACACTTGCCAGGTCGAATTGGCAGGTTACAACTGCACACACAGACACTGTAGTGGCAGGTTTGAGCCATGTTTCCAGGGCTACTCATGTGGGTGGCACAACCAGTGCTACATGACCATGAGTAGAATTTGATTTGCATGTCCTGGGCACCTCTAGTTCTCTTTACAAGGGACTTGCTAGTAAATCAAATGTTCCAATCATGGAAAAACCAATTACACATACACTTTAAAGAGGGAGCACTGGTCAGTAGTGGTAAAGTGCCCAGAACACCCAAAACAGCAAAAACAGAGTCCAGAACACAGTCAATACATGGGAAGCAGAGGGGAGACCATACCAAGGATTCCAGCAGTGTTAGCACTTCTGTCCATCCTGGTCTATGTAAGGTGCCAAACCCCATACTTAAAAGAGGTCAAGTGTTTGCTTCTTGTTCTGCTAGCAGTCCTCACAGTTGGCTCCAAATGTCAACAAAGTGGCGCACAGCATAAGATGGCTAGGTGGAATGCCCTCTCTGCCCTTCTGCAGCCTTTGTGGTA
Source organism: Pleurodeles waltl (assembly GCF_031143425.1). NCBI lineage: Eukaryota > Metazoa > Chordata > Amphibia > Caudata > Salamandridae > Pleurodeles > Pleurodeles waltl. The sequence goes on from NW_027150395.1 coordinate 2,210,516, forward strand.
TTTATATAACAAAACTTGCTGGGTTCTGAGAACAGGACTGATGTGATAGTATGTTTGTGGTTAGAAGGTTGACTCCGTAGCTCTTGGATCTGCAATACTAGGTAAACTATCATGTATAAACATGACAGCCTTGAGCAGAGCACATAGAGAAATGTGTGCAAGGGACAGATAAATGTAGAACACAAACAAATGTTTTCTAAAAAAGGCAGCTGATAAAATAGAAAACAACAAGCTAAAAGTGAGCTGTGCTAAAATATAATAAAATGAATCAAAGCAAATAAAATGTATTTGCTTCTTAAAGGCACAGACTGTGGGCCTAAAGGCTCAAATATGGGTGACAAAGCTAGGCGCTAAAAGGAACCCACAACACAATATGAAGAGATTATACTTACAGCTGACAATGTCGCCCTTAAGAGGTGTGTTACTTTGAATCCTGCCACCCTCATGCCTGTCCCGGAGAATTAAAATGATGATTGGAAAATGGCCAGTGCTGGGCGTGATGGGAGATGAGGGGTGGCCCAGACATTTGAAGATCTGGTTACAATTGGCAGCTGGCGTGGCTAAGCGAAATATAGCACGGGGAAGGGGGGCGAGGGACCCTCCGTGGCCCGAGAATTAGGAGAGAGACTTAGACAAGTGCCAAAGGGCGGAACAAGTAATATACAAAAGCAGGGGATATGAGAAGAAATATGGAAAAATATGGTCAAAATGGGTTACATGCAGAGACACATCAGAATAGCCTGTAAGGAGTGGTCATAGCTTGGACCCCTGGGAGGGATGGGGAAGTAGAAGTGGTAGGCCAGGGAATAAGAGATGGTCTAGGTACAGTGGTTATGCAATGTGGGTCGATTGCTGGATAATATTGTGTGACTTGTCTGAGCTACTATTACTCTGTAATTGATATGGGTTCCACTTTTATGCTGAGCTCTGTTTGCAATAAAAAGATTTGAAAAAAAAAAGAAAAATGATGATGGGTTGAGCATGATTGTCTCACTATGCACCAAGCCAAGACAGGATATACAAGATAAGCCACTGGATACTGTTTGTGGATGGGTCTTGTCTGAGAGGCAATAAAGAAAACCTGAGAGCTGCTTATGCAGTCTGTACAGTCTCAGGATTAGTTGATGCTTCCTGGCTTTGAGGGGAATTTTCTACTCAAGTGGCTGAACTGCTAGCTCTTACTAGAGCTTGCTGTGTCTCGGACCAGTTGAGAGTGACTATTTTTACAGATAGTCAGTATGGCTTTGGTGTCGTTCATGACTTTGGACAATTCTAGTCACAAAGAGGATTTATGACATCATCTGGATACCCGATCCACAACAGGGAACTCATGAGATAGCTTGAAGCACTGCTGCTGCCTGCATGAATTGCAGTTGTGAAGTGCTTTCCTTACTGCAGTGGTGATGATTATGTGACTGTGGGCAACTGTTATTCTGATGAGGTTGCCCGATATTGTGCATACGGGTCACAAACCTTCAAGATGAGTATATGAATTAATCCAAAGGTGATACTTACTATAACCTTTTGTGGTCAACAACTGATATCTGGGAAAATAAAAGATTTCAATGAGTAAGTGTCAGAGGTAAAACAGCAGGGTCAGATCTGACCAGGATGTTTGAAGACAGATGATGAAAAATGGGTTGCTGTAGATGGCAGATTGGTGTTGCCTGACAGCATGCTATCCTCAATGGCAAGACATTTCCATGGACACTCACATAATGGGAGAGGTGTCATGGTCAGGTAATTCAAACAATATCAACTTAACCCTAAATTTAGAATGGTGATTGAGGAATTGTGTCACAGATGTGTTGTGTCAACTGAGGAACGAAGGGAAAATAACTCCTGTAACTTTGAGCCAGATCAGGAGGGCCGTTCAACAGAATGCAGATGGACTTCATCAAAATGCCTCTGTCCAGCTGGCTGAGATGTGTTCTGTGACTGTGTCCATCTTCTAGCATTGGGTAGAGGTCTTTCCAATCAGGAGAAATGACAGTCTCACAGTAGCCAAATTGTTGCTGAGGGAGTTGATACCTAGATGTGGTTTCCAGACTTAGCTGGAGTCAGACTGAGGGACTCATTTCAATAATGAGGTCCTAAGAATATTTTGTGCAGCAATACAAGTGGAGCAAAGGCTACATTAGAGTCATCATGGAACAGGTAAATGGTACAGTGAAAGCCAGATTGGCCAAAGTGTGTGCCTCAACATCTCTGAAGTAGCCAGATGCTTTGCCTCTTGTACAAATGAGTCTTCGTAGAGTTTCTGCCAGAAAAGAGGAATTGTCCCCTCATTAAATAATCATAGTGAGAGCCATGAGACTGCCTACAGTGTCTGTAAATGTGCTTGAGAACATGGCGGATAACATGTTTTTGGACTATTGCAAAGGACTAGCTTAAGTGGTTTATTCTGTGTTCTGCCAGGTTGAAGCTGTTACAGTCTCTCCACTTCTGAAGCAGTGCCATGACCGCCATCCTGGTGACTGGGTTTTGGTTATTTGTTGGGAAATTGTGTCTGGACCCTAGGTGACAGGGACGGTACCAGTTTAGCCTAGTGACGAACAATATTGTTAAGTGTCATGGTCGTCCCAACTGGATTCATGTGTCCCACACCTGAAGAGTGTAGTGTCTTCTTGATGATGTGACAGTACCTCTTTCAGAAGTGCAACCCATAACTGGGAGACAGCATGAAGAGGGTGCATAGAGTACAGAGACTCAGCAAGAACCTGTGACAGCACATCTCCACCCTGAGGGGAGTCTTGATGAACTGACTTTTGAGGAGGCTTAGCCTGAACCACTACCCTAGCCAGACTCAGGCCCTGATGAAGGGCCTAGTGCTGTATCTCGCTAAATAGGGACTGATGACTGTTGACTGAGATGGCAAGAAAGAGAGAGATTAAGATTGTCTATGAAATGAGGACACAGTACTGTCCCAGAGAATACTGAGGATTCTGACCTGAGTGACTGTCGAATTGAACAACCAGTACTTAAGAGGTCAAAAAGAGTGTTAGAAATGGGGTTTTTGGTTGGCAGTTAGGTTGCCCTCTGTCCAAGCAAGAACCCTCACTCTAGTCAGGGTAAGTCACACACAATCCAAAATCAGCCTGTGCTCACCCTCCGGTAGCTTGGCACGAGCAGTAAGGCTTAACTTAGAAGGCAATGTGTAAAGCATTTGTGCAATAAATCATACAACACCATAGCATAACACCACAAAAATACACCACACAGTATTTAGAAAAATATATAATATTTATCTGGGTATCTTCAAGTCAAAACGATCAAAGTTGCAATATGAATTTGTAAAGATATCACTGAAAAGTGATATAAAGTGTCTTAAGTCTTTAGAAAGTAAACAGAGTCTCTTTCAAACACAAAGTACCTGGTTTCTGGTGGAAAATCTCCTCAGAGGGCCACAAAGGAAGAGGTGCGTGGAAAAAGGGTGTGTGCGTCGATTTCTCCCCAGCACACACAGACTTGCGTCGTTATTTTCCACGCGGGGAAGTCGGGCGTCGTTTTCTGGCGCGCGGACAGTCTCTTTCTGTGGGTCGCGGGGATTACCAGATGTCCCGGGTCTGTGCGTGGATTTTCCTGCTTGTTTTCCGGCTGCGCGTCGTTCTGCGGGGCTGCGCGTCAAAGTTTCAATCTCAAGGCAGGCGTCGCGTCGATTTCTCCTGCGGAGTCGGGCGGCGTTGTCCTTGCGAGGCCGTGCGTCAAAGTTTTGATCTCACGGCAGGCGTTGCGTCGATTTCTCCTGCGGAGTCGGGCGGCGTTGTCCTTGCGAGGCCGTGCGTCAAAGTTTTGATCTCACAGCAGGCGTCGCGTCGATTTCTCCCGGGAAGTCGGGCGGCGTTGTCCTTGTGAGGCCGTGCGTCAAAGTTTTGGTCGTCCCGAAGGCGTCGCGTTGATCAGCGTCGGTGTGCGGCGTTTTTCTTGCCGCGGAACAAGCTGTGCGTCGAAAAGTTCGGCGCACGGAGCGTCCAAGAGGAAGAGTGAAGTCTTTTTGGTCCTGAGACTTCAGGGAACAGGAGGCAAGCTCTATCCAAGCCCTTGGAGAGCACTTTTACAGCCAGGCAAGAGTTCAGCAAGGCAGCAGGCCAACAGCAAGGCAGCAGTCCTTTGTAGAAAAGCAGACAGGTGAGTCCTTTGAGCAGCCAGGCAGTTCTTCTTGGCAGGATGTAGTTTCTGGTTCAGGTTTCTTCTCCAGCAAGTGTCTGATGAGGTAGGGCAGAGGCCCTGTTTTATACTAAGTTGTGCCTTTGAAGTGGGGGTGACTTCAAAGAGTCTCTAAGAAATGCACCAAGTTCCCTTTCAGCTCAATCCTGTCTGCCAGAGTCCCAGTAGGGGGTGTGGCAGTCCTTTGTGTGAGGGCAGGCCCTCCACCCTCCCAGCCCAGAAAGACCCATTCAAAATGCAGATGTATGCAAGTGAGGCTGAGTACCCTGTGTTTGGGGTGTGTCTGAGTGAATGCACAAGGAGCTGTCAACTAAACCTAGCCAGACGTGGATTGAAGGGCACAACAAGATTTTAGTGCAAAGAAATGCTCACTTTCTAAAAGTGGCATTTCTAGAATAGTAATATTAAATCCGACTTCACCAGTCAGCAGGATTTTGTATTACCATTCTGGCCATACTAAATATGACCTTCCTGCTCCTTTCAGATCAGCAGCTGCCACTTCAACAGTGTATGAGGGCAGCCCCAATGTTAGCCTATGAAAGGAGCAGGCCTCACAGTAGTGTAAAAACAAATTTAGGAGTTTCACACTACCAGGACATATAACTACACAGGTACATGTCCTGCCTTTTACCTACACCGCACCCTGCTCTAGGGGTTACCTAGGGCACACATTAGGGATGACTTATATGTAGTAAAAGGGGAATTCTAGGCTTGGCAAGTACTTTTAAATGCCAAGTCGAAGTGGCAGTGAAACTGCACACACAGGCCTTGCAATGGCAGGCCTGAGACAGGGTTAAGGGGCTACTGAGGTGGGTGGCACAACCAGTGCTGCAGGCCCACTAGTAGCATTTAATCTACCTGCCCTAGGCACATCTAGTGCACTCTACCAGGGACTTACAAGTAAATTAAATAGTCAATCATGGATAAACCAATCAGTAGTACAATTTACCCAGAGAGCATATGCACTTTAGCACTGGTTAGCAGTGGTGAAGTGCCCAGAGGTCAAAAGCCAACAACAACAGGTCAGAAAAAATAGGAGGAAGGAGGCAAAAAGTTTGGGGATGTCCCTGTCAAAAAGCCAGGTCCAACATGGCCCCCTACCAGCCTAAATCCAGGGGAGAACAATCACTATCCTGATGTACTTCCCTGTTTGAGGCGACAGAACAAGGACCCAGGCCCACAACAGCATGGGCATGCTCCAGTTCTTCGCCTTCCTGACTCCAATTGGATCACTCTGTCCATACTCTCAGGGCCCACTAAGCCAACCCATGGGGAACCTTTCTCCTTACCTGCGGATCCCATCTGTGCAGCACCTAACCTTACTTTGCTCACAGATGTATCCCAGGAGCAGGATAGTACCACCATGACCAACACAGTGGTGTTCCCCACTCTACCCCTGGGGTGTGACACTTGTCCCCTCCCCAGGGATAACTCTGTCCACCCGGACAGCAAGCCACAGTGATTACTGACAGCTGCCAGGGATGAGAGCCAGGCCCCAGGCCTCTCAAAGCTCTCCAACCACTGTGGCTGTGGAGAGTGGGGGGCGGTAGCCCCAGGTGCTGGGCACCCTTTAACCACTCTCCCTTCCACCAGGTCAGGGATGACAGCCTGAACCTGGTCCTCCCCTCCGGGGCTTTGTACCCTCCCTCCTGGAGCGGTACCCCCAGAGTCCAACATGGTCAGGGTGCTTACAGAAGTCACCCTGTACCATTCCTCCACCAGTGCAGGGCTGTTAACCTGCAACTGGCCCTCCAACCTGGGGCCTGTACCTTCAGGTTGGACTAGGGCCCGGGGTGAGGCTTCCCTCCCCCTGCCCTCCCTTCTGGGGTCCAGCACCCTCCAACTAGGAGTGGCCTCCTCAGAAGACAACATGGTAGGGGCACTGTTATCAGTAGCCCCTCCCTCCAGGTCCGGGGGGACACCCTGAACCTGGTCTTCCAGCCCAGGGTCTGTACCCTCAGACTGGATCACTGCCTGGCAAACCAGGACTTCCTGGGAGGCACACCTACCCCCCACCAGGTCAGAGTTTAACCTCTGCACCTGCCCATTCAACTCAGAGTCACCACCCTGAAGTTGAACAATTGCCTGGCACGCCAGGACTTCCTGGAGGGCACACTGACCCTCCACCAGGTCAGAGTTTAACCTCTGCACCTGACCATTCAACTCAGAGTCACCACCCTGAAGTTGAACAATTGCCTGGCACGCCAGGACTTCCTGCAGGGCACACTGACCCTCCACCAGGTCAGAGTTTAACCTCTGAACTTGGCCATTCAACTCAGAGTCATCACCCTGAAGTTGAACAATTGCCTGGCACACCAGGACTTCCTGGAGGGCACACTGACCCTCCACCAGGTCAGAGTTTAACCTCTGAACTGGGCCATTCAACTCAGAGTCACCACCCTGAAGTTGAACAATTGCCTGGCGCACCAGGACTTTCTGGGAGGCACACCTACCTCCCACCAGGTCAGAGTTTAACCTCTGAGCCTGGTTCTCCAACCCAGGGTCACCACCCGGAGGTTGGGCAATTGCCTGGCACGCCAGGACTTTCTGGGGGGCACACCTACCCCCCACCAGGTCAGAGTTTAACCTCTGAACCTGGTCATCCAACCCAGAGTCAACACCCTGAGGTTGGACAATTGCCTGGCACAGCAGAGCTTCTTGGGAGGCACACCTACCTCCCACCAGGTCAGAGTTTAACCTCTGAACCTGGGTATCCAACCCAGAGTCACCACCCTGAGGTTGAACAATTGCCTGGCATGCCAGGACTTTCTGGGGGGCACACCTACCCCCCACCAGGTCAGAGTTTAACCTCTGAACCCGGTTATCCAACCCAGAGTCAGCACTCTGAGGTTGGACCACTGCCTGGTACACCAGGACTTTCTGGGGGGCACGCCTACCCCCCAACAGGTCAGAGCTTATCCCCTGAACCTGGTTAGCCAACCCAGAGTCACCACCCTGAGGTTGAACCATTGCCTGGCAGGCCAGGACTTCCAGGGAGGCACACCTACCTCCCACCAGGTCAGAGTTTAACCTCTGAGCCTGGTTCCCCAACCCAGGGTCACCACCCTGAGGTTGGGCAATTGCCTGGCACGCCAGGACTTTCTGGGGGGCACACCTACCCCCCACCAGGTCAGAGTTTAACCTCTGAACCTGGTCATCCAATCCAGAGTCAACACCCTGAGGTTGGACAATTGCCTGGCACAGCAGGACTTCTTGGGAGGCACATCTACCTCCCACCAGGTCAGAGTTTAACCTCTGAACCTGGGTATCCAACCCAGAGTCACCACCCTGAGGTTGAATCTTTGCCTGGCATGCCAGGACTTCCTGGGGGCACTCTCACCCCCCACAAGGGACACACCGTCCCCAAGGGCCACACAAGAGTCTGGTTGGCGCAGGTCTCCCGACCTCTGCCCATCCGGCAGAGTCTGGGTTTCCCCCAAACCAGAAACGGTTTCACCTGGGTCATTCCTGGGGGGCTCTGCTCTCAGAGCTGTCCCCTGACTCTCAAGGTCCTCCACTGGGGTCTGCAACCCCCTCTCAACCCTATGTCTGGACTTCTGCACCCCCTCACTAGGAGGGGTACTGCCAGACACCAGAACTGTTGGGATGCTGGCTACAGTCACCCCCCCAAGTTCTTCTGACACTGCGGGGCTTCCCTCAAAAGGTGGCCCTACGGTACAGGCTAGGCTTCCCTCCTGGTGTTCCCTCATGGAACCCTCTAGGACCTGGGACCTACCTGGGACACTACAATCCTCTCCCACCACACTCGGTTGGGAACCACCTAGACCACTCCCTTCAGGAGCACCCCCAAATGCCTCTTCAGACTCTCTGGTACTCACCCAGAAGTCTGCCTCCATTGTAAGTTCCCTGGGGTCAGAGAACTCACACTCCACCTGGTGTTGGCGTAGCTCTGGAAAATAAGGACCAGACATATGCTCTCCAGCAATTACATCACTCTGCCCTTCACATGTATTAACCACAGTACCCTTCACCCAACCACCCAGTAACTCAACCTTGGAAAAGCACTCTACTTCACCCTCCTGAGACTGGTGAGACAGTATCTGTCTGTCCCTGACACTCAACCCAAACTCTTCTGGGATGTCTCTACACTCTATATCCAGGACGTCCACCAGGGGGGAACCCTTTTCTCTGTCACTCTCTGCTAGAGTCAGTAAAGTGTCCCTCCCCCCAGTAGGAATATGACTCCCTGTGCCAGTTCCCCAATCCTTCTCAGGGACCCTGTGCATAACGGGAACCACCTCATACACTTGAACTGCCTGGGGTGTGTCAACTCCCTTCTTCAAGTTGGGCACCACATCTCTGGGCTTGTGCCCTTCTTCAGCAGTACTAGATGCAAGATTTTTGCTGCCACCATCTGAACTGGACTCAGCCCTTCCGGCCTCCAGTTTCAGCTCTTTACAGCTCAGCTCTTGAGCTGCAATCTTTTCTTCTTCCAGGGCTAAGAGTCTTTTTGCCTCAACCTCTGCAAGATACTCCTCTAATTGTTGCTCCTGTCGCCTTTGACTTCGGAGCCATTCATCTATTTCTGGGTCACTGTCCAACTCTGAGTAGTCTTCCTCCTCATCTGAGTAGTCTTCCTCCTCATGTGCGTAGTCCTCCTCCTCATCTGAGGGGTACTTAGTCATTTGGTTTCTTGCTGCCTCTCTCTCTGCCCATCTTTCCTCCCCCCAGACTATGTAGTGATGGAGCATCTCCGCTTTAGTAGATCTCCTTGCTACAGGAAGGCCCCATTGTCTGCAAAGCTTCCTTAGGTCAGCCTTAGTGAGGTGGTCAGTACGAACAAAGGATGAGTAGGTACACAATCCCATTTTGATAAGATCTTATCAGCAAAAAACAAAATCCAAAGTCCAAAATATCAATAGTATATCCAGGAGAACATCAGAGAACCAAGAGCCAAAAAAGATGAAAAATCAAGTTGACCTTCAACTGTGGGTAGGTAGTGAAATACTTAGCTACTGTATGTCACTGCACAAACACAAGTCCTATCCTCACCGCTGATCACCAATGTTAGAAATGGGGTTTTTGGTTGGCAGTTAGGTTGCCCTCTGTCCAAGCAAGAACCCTCACTCTAGTCAGGGTAAGTCACACACAATCCAAAATCAGCCTGTGCTCACCCTCCGGTAGCTTGGCACGAGCAGTCAGGCTTAACTTAGAAGGCAATGTGTAAAGCATTTGTGCAATAAATCATACAACACAATAGCATAACACCACAAAAATACACCACACAGTATTTAGAAAAATATATAATATTTATCTGGGTATCTTCAGGTCAAAACGATCAAAGTTGCAATATGAATTTGTAAAGATATCACTGAAAAGTGATATAAAGTGTCTTAAGTCTTTAGAAAGTAAACAGAGTCTCTTTCAAACACAAAGTACCTGGTTTCTGGTGGAAAATCTCCTCAGAGGGCCACAAAGGAAGAGGTGCGTGGAAAAAGGGTGTGTGCGTCGATTTCTCCCCAGCACACACGGACTTGCGTCGTTATTTTCCACGCGGGGAAGTCGGGCGTCGTTTTCTGGCGCGCGGACAGTCTCTTTCTGTGGGTCGCGGGGATTACCAGATGTCCCGGGTCTGTGCGTGGATTTTCCTTCTTGTTTTCCGGCTGCGCGTCGTTCTGCGGGGCTGCGCGTCGAAGTTTCGATCTCACGGCAGGCGTCGCGTCGATTTCTCCTGCGGAGTCGGGCGGCGTTGTCCTTGCGAGGCCGTGCGTCAAAGTTTTGATCTCACGGCAGGCGTCGCGTCGATTTCTCCTGCGGAGTCGGGCGGCGTTGTCCTTGCGAGGCCGTGCATCAAAGTTTTGATCTCACGGCAGGCGTCGTGTCGATTTCTCCTGCGGAGTCGGGCGGCGTTGTCCTTGCGAGGCCGTGCGTCAAAGTTTTGATCTCACGGCAGGCGTCGCGTCGATTTCTCCCGGGAAGTCGGGCGGCGTTGTCCTTGCGAGGCCGTGCGTCAAAGTTTCGGTCGTCCCGAAGGCGTCGCGTTGATCAGCGTCGGTGTGCGGCGTTTTTCTTGCCACGGAACAAGCTGTGCGTTGAAAAGTTCGGCGCACGGAGCGTCCAAGAGGAAGAGTGAAGTCTTTTTGGTCCTGAGACTTCAGGGAACAGGAGGCAAGCTCTATCCAAGCCCTTGGAGAGCACTTTTACAGCCAGGCAAGAGTTCAGCAAGGCAGCAGGCCAACAGCAAGGCAGCAGTCCTTTGTAGAAAAGCAGACAGGTGAGTCCTTTGAGCAGCCAGGCAGTTCTTCTTGGCAGGATGTAGTTTCTGGTTCAGGTTTCTTCTCCAGCAAGTGTCTGATGAGGTAGGGCAGAGGCCCTGTTTTATACTAAGTTGTGCCTTTGAAGTGGGGGTGACTTCAAAGAGTCTCTAAGAAATGCACCAAGTTCCCTTTCAGCTCAATCCTGTCTGCCAGAGTCCCAGTAGGGGGTGTGGCAGTCCTTTGTGTGAGGGCAGGCCCTCCACCCTCCCAGCCCAGGAAGACCCATTCAAAATGCAGATGTATGCAAGTGAGGCTGAGTACCCTGTGTTTGGGGTGTGTCTGAGTGAATGCACAAGGAGCTGTCAACTAAACCTAGCCAGACGTGGATTGAAGGGCACAACAAGATTTTAGTGCAAAGAAATGCTCACTTTCTAAAAGTGGCATTTCTAGAATAGTAATATTAAATCCGACTTCACCAGTCAGCAGGATTTTGTATTACCATTCTGGCCATACTAAATATGACCTTCCTGCTCCTTTCAGATCAGCAGCTGCCACTTCAACAGTGTATGAGGGCAGCCCCAATGTTAGCCTATGAAAGGAGCAGGCCTCACAGTAGTGTAAAAACAAATTTAGGAGTTTCACACTACCAGGACATATAACTACACAGGTACATGTCCTGCCTTTTACCTACACCGCACCCTGCTCTAGGGGTTACCTAGGGCACACATTAGGGATGACTTATATGTAGTAAAAGGGGAGTTCTAGGCTTGGCAAGTACTTTTAAATGCCAAGTCGAAGTGGCAGTGAAACTGCACACACAGGCCTTGCAATGGCAGGCCTGAGACAGGGTTAAGGGGCTACTGAGGTGGGTGGCACAACCAGTGCTGCAGGCCCACTAGTAGCATTTAATCTACCTGCCCTAGGCACACGTAGTGCACTCTACCAGGGACTTACAAGTAAATTAAATAGTCAATCATGGATAAACCAATCAGTAGTACAATTTACCCAGAGAGCATATGCACTTTAGCACTGGTTAGCAGTGGTGAAGTGCCCAGAGGTCAAAAGCCAACAACAACAGGTCAGAAAAAATAGGAGGAAGGAGGCAAAAAGTTTGGGGATGTCCCTGTCAAAAAGCCAGGTCCAACAAAGAGCTTGAGTGTCATGTCACAGGTACTCATTTCCTGAATGGACATATTTTGCTGATGACGATCATGAGGGAAAACTTGTGATTTGAAAGACAAAGGTGAGCTCCCAGTTGAGCAAATTGATTTGGAAGACCAGTGACATGATCGTCGAAACTGAACTTTGATTTGAAAATAATAATAATAAAAAAGGGCTTTGTTAAAAAGAATTAAGAAGAGTCCCCAGGCCTGAGGCAACAGAAGGAGCATAAGTGTATCATTTAGAAATCTCACGTAGATTTTGTACATAATTTTATTGCACATCGTTTAAACTTTGTTTTGCTTTTTGCACAAGTAGAAAACGTACAGAGATGACTGTTTGTTGGTGATTTCTGCTCAACGGTCTGACTCTAGAGAAGGCATAGAAACAAAAAACACAAATAGACAAAGATGTATATTAGTGGGGTGTTATTTGTCATTGTTGTAGTATTGATCATTCTTCTTGTAGGATTATCTTTACCTAACATTTCACAGTAGCTGAGATTAAGGCTAGTGTTACCCCTAAAACCCTGAGTCCAATAGGTAATGTCTTTCACACACTAGATTATAAAGCCTTGCATGCAGATGCATCTAGAGGATATTATTCTTCGAATCCCTATTTTAAATTGCTTTATGAGTATGTTGACTCCAAGGATGCAAAGAACTATTATGTCTGTACACAGTTACCTGTGTCAGCCTCAAAGGGAATTACCTATCACCATATTCCTCTTACGTATGGTGTTACGTGCAGCCTTCTGTTAGGTCTGTTTTATGGAGAGGGGCATTTCCAATATTATTATTTGAATTATGATTTGGCATTTTCTGAAGTTCCCATGCTGAAGAGCTTGAATCACCACTTCCATGCTAAGACAATGGAGACGGTTGGCATTTTCCTTAAATCGATCCCAACAGATAGAAACAATTTGACATGTTCTTTAACTGAGGTTGAGAAGACATTTTTAGATTCAATAGAACACAGAAAGAGAGCAATGGATGAAAGGGGAAGTACAGGAAGGGACAAGATATATAAGGGACAATGGAATGAGGAAGAAGCAATACATCGAGATTTAGGAGTTATGACAGCACTATTTTAGATTGGGAACACAAGGGAAAATTGAGTGAGGGTAGCAATAAATCTTCTCTTATGGTTAAAAGTGATTGTGACCATATTTTGTACTAGGGAGATACTTGGCATCTGTTCTTGGGAGGACAAGATCCTGTTGTTCTTGGAGTTTATTTTGTTTGTGGAGATCATGGATATTTTAAACTACCCACAGGATGATATGTATATGTTATTCAAGTGTGGTTTTCCAAAGATTTATCATGTGGAATATTTGAATGACGTTTGGAAAACGAAACTTAGAACTAAATGAGGTGTTAGTAGAGCTGAAATTGTGGGAGACATTTTTGGTGCAGTGATTCCAGATGTTGGTGTAATCTTGAAAGATCTCAAGATTAGAAAACTGTCTACCATAGTGTATAAACTTCCCACAAGTATGGAAGATCTTTATTGGCTGTAAATACTGAAATGATAGCTGTGAGACCCATGGTTTTGCAGAACCGTCTTATGCTAGATATCCTTTTTGCAAAGAGAGGGCGGAGCCTGAAAAAATGTTAATGGTACAGCAATTCTGCACCTAACTCCCTGACACGTGTGAGGACTGATTAAAAACATTACAGACCTCAAAGGATATTTTCTGTGATTGATAGATGGTTTGGAAACCTGGGAGGTGGACTAGTGGGTTCTGTCTTGAGACCTCTTTTTGTTATTGCCATCTGTGTGATATGTTTGTTCATCATTTTCCATAGATGTAAATATGTAAAGGGAAGGAAGGAAAAGCAACATTCAAAGGGACTGAAAAGAACTAGAATTGATATGGAAATGGAGGAAAGTTGTTGAAAGGCTTTGACTTGATATCCCCTGATATGGCTGAACATGTGTTACAGTTATGGCTAACATCGCCATTAGAGGGGGGATTGAGGCAGCACAGTTTAGGCTCCATCCTTTACACATCATTACACATCATTATTCCACAAATAGGCATTTACATTCAAAAATATATTTACCGTGTGCCTTAACCCGTTCTGTGCCCAGGACGTAATGGTTACGTTCTGAGGCACAGTGCTGCTGTGCCCAGGACATAACCATTACGTCCTGGTCACAAAGCCCAGAGGGAGCGCTTGCGCTCCCTCTGTGGGGTTCCTCCAAACCCCCCAAGTCAGAGATGGAAGGGGAAGCCCTTCCCCTTCCACCCCGACCCCCCCCCCACCCTCCCTGTGACGTCAGCGCGCGAGCGCGCGCTGATTAGTCACAGGGTCTCCCCCATAGCGCGATTGAAAGAGAAATGCTCAGCATTTCTCTTTCAATCCCCTGGTGGAGGCCCGGAGAGGCTTCAAAGGGAAGGAAATGTATTTCCTTCCCTTTTAAGTCTCTCCCAGGGTTTCAAAAGCCGGATTGCTTAGAAATCCGGCTTTTGAAACCCCACTAGACACCAGGGATTTTTTATTTTTTGTTGAAATGGACATAAGGAAGCGACCCCTTGGGCAACGGTCGCTGCCAGGGGGGGCATATTTGTTTGGAAAGGCCTTTTCTGCCCCCCCTGGGGGCAGTTCTGCCTATTATTAGGCCGATCTGCCCCCAGGGGAGGCAGAAACCTCTAGGGCACCAGGGATAAAAAAAAATGTTTTCTTTTTGTTATGTTTTTTTTTTTTTTAGGTGGGGAGGCAAGGGTCGCTGCCCTAGGGGGCAAATTATATTTAGGCCATTTCTGCCCCCTTTGGGGGCAGATTGGCCTATTTTAATGAGGCCAATCTGCCCCCAAGGGGGGTAGAAACCACTAGACACCAGGGAGTTTTTTTTTCGTGAATTTCACGCAAGGGGAGTGACCCCTTAGGCAAGGGTCGCTCCCTGGGGGGGGGAATTATTTTAGGCCATTTCTGCCCCTCTGGGGGGTAGATCAGCCTATTTTGATTAGGCTGATCTTCCCCCAAGGGGGGCAGAAACCACTAGGCACCAGGGATTTTTTGTTTTACAGATGGGGGGCGACCCCTTGGACAAGGGTCGCTCCCCTGGAGGGGCAAATTGTATTTAGGCCATTTCTGCCCCCCCGGGGGCAGATCGGCCTATTGGTATTAGGCCGATCTGCCCCCGGGGGGGCAGAAACCTCTAGGTGCCAGAGCAACTTTTTTTTAGTGTTTTTTTTTTTTGTTTGTTTGTTTTTTTAGAGATGGGGAGCGACCCATTAGGCAAGGGTCGCTCCCCTGGGGGGCAAATTGTATTTAGAGCATTTCTGCCCCGCTTGGGGGCAGATTGGCCGATTTTAGGTCAATCTGCCCCCAAGGGGGCAGAAACCACCAGGCACCGGAGATTATTTTTTTGGCCGCCAATGTCACGCAGGGGGAGCGACCCCATAGGCAAGGGTCCCTACCAGGGGGGAGTTGGGGGGGGTGGGGGACAAATTTATTTTAGGCTATTTCTGCCCCCTGGGGGCAGATCGGCGTATTATTATTAGGCCAATCTGCCCCCAGGGGGAGCAGAAACCTCTAGGCGCCAGGGCAAATTGTTTTCTTGTGTTTTTGTTTTTGTTTGTTTGTTTTTTTAGAGATGGGGAGAGACCCATTAGGCAAGGGTCGCTTGACTGGGGGGCAAATTGTATTTAGACCATTTCTGCCCCCCTTGGGGGCAGATTGGCCAATTTTAGGTCAATCTGCCCCCAAGGGGGCAGAAACCACTAGGCACTGGGGATTTTTTTTTTTGCCACCAATGTCACGAAGGGGGAGTGACCCCGTAGGCAAGGGTGGCTCCCGACAGGGGTTTGGGGGGTTGCTCGACAAATTTATTTTAGGCCATTTCTGCCCCCCCTGGGGCCGGCTGAGCTAGAGGCCAAAATCCGCAGGTAGGCACTGTTTTCTATGAAAAAATGTGATGTGTCCACTTTGTGTTTTGGGCCATTTCCTGTTGCTGGCGCTAGGCCTTCCCACACAAGTGAGGTATCATTTTTATCGGGAGACTTGGGGGAACGCTGGGTCAAAGGAAATTTGTGGCTCCTCTCAGATATTAGAACTTTCTGTCACCGAAATGTGAGGAAAACGTGTTTTTTTTTAGCCAAATTTTGAGGTTTGCAGAGGATTCTGGGTAACAGAACATGGTCAGAGCCCCACAAGTCACCCCATCTTAGATTCCCCTGGATTTCTAGTTTTCAAAAATGTGCTGGTTTGCTAGGTTTCCCCATGTGCCAGCTGAGCTAGAGGCCAAAATCCACAGGTAGGCACTGTTTTCTGTGAAAAAATGTGATGTGTCCACGTTGTGTTTTGGAGCATTTCCTGTCACGGGCGCTAGGCCTACCCACACAAGTGAGGTATCATTTTTATCGGGAGACTTGGAGGAACGCTGGCGTGAAGGTAATTTGTGGCTCCTCTCAGATTCCAGAACTTTCTGTCACCAAAATGTGAGGAAAACATGTTTTTTTAGCCAAATTTTGAGGTTTGCAAAGGATTCTGGGTAACAGAACCTGGTCAGAGCCCCACAAGTCACCCCATCTTGGATTCCCCTAGGTCTCTAGTTTTCAAAAATGCACAGGTTTGGTAGGCTTCCCTAGGTGCCGGCTGAGCTACAGGCCAAAATCTACAGGTAGGCACTTTGCACATAACACCTCTGTTTTTTTTAAAAAAATGTGATGTGCCAATGTTGTGTTTTGGGGCGTTTCCTGTCACGGGCGCTAGGCCTACCCACACAAGTGAGGTATCATTTTTATCGGGAGACTTGAGGGAATGCTGGGTGGAAGGAAATTTGTGGCTCCACTCAGATTCCAGAACTTTCCGTCACCGAAATGTGGGGAAAACTTGTTTATTTAGCCAAATTTTGAGCTTTGCAAAGGATTCTGGGTAACAGAACCTGGCCAGAGACCCACAAGTCACCCCATCATGGATTCCCCTAGGTCTCTAGTTTTAAAAAATGCACAGGTTTGGTAGGTTTCCCTAGGTGCCGGCTGAGCTAGAGGCCAAAATCTACAGGTAGGCACTTTGCAAAAAACACCTCTGTTTTCTTTAAAAAAATGTGATGGGTCCATGTTGTGTTTTGGGGCATTTCCTGTCATGGGCGCTATGCCTACCCACACAAGTGAGGTATCATTTTTATCGGGAGACTTGGGGGAACCCTGGGTGGAAGGAAATATGTGGCTCCTCTCAGATTCCAGAACTTTCTGTCACCGAAATGTGAGGAAAACGTGTTTTTTTAGCCAAATTTTGAGGTTTGCAAAGGATTCTGGGTAACAGAACCTGGTCAGAGCCCCACAAGTCACCCCATCTTGGATTCCCCGAGGTCTCTAGTTTTCAGAAATGCACAGGTTTGGTAGGTTTCCCTAGGTGCCGGCTGAGCTAGAGGCCAAAATCTAAAGGTAGGCACTTGCAAAAAACACCTCTGTTTACTTTTAAAAAATGTGATGTGTCCATGTTGCGTTTTGGAGCATTTCCTGTCGCGGGCGCTAGGGCTACCCATACAAGTGAGATATCATTTTTATCGGGAGACTTGGGGGAACACTGGGTGGAAGGAAATTTGTGGCTCCTCTCAGATTCCAGAACTTTCTGTCACCAAAATGTGAGGAAAACGTGTTTTTTTAGCCAAATTTTGAGGTTTGCAAAGGATTCTGGGTAACAGAACCTGGTCAGAGCCCCACAAGTCACCCCATCTTAGATTCCCCTAGGTCTCTAGTTTTCATAAATGCACAGGTTTGGTAAGTTTCCCTAGGTGCCGGCTGAGCTAGAGGCCAAAATCTAAAGGTAGGCACTTTGCAAAAAACACTTCTGTTTTCCCTCAAAAAATGTGATGTGTCCACGTTGAGTTTTAGAGCATTTCCTGTCGTGGGCGCTAGGCCTACCCACACAAGTGAGGTATCATTTTTATCGGGAGACTTGGGGGAACACTGGGTGGAAGGAAATTTGTGGCTCCTCTCAGATTCCAGAACTTTCTGTCACCAAAATTTGAGGAAAATGTGTTTTTTTAGCCAAAGTTTGAGGTTTGCAAAGGATTCTGGGTAACAGAACCTGGTCAGAGCCCCACAAGTCACCCCATCTTGGGTTCCCCTACGTCTCTAGTTTTCAAAAATTCACAGGTTTACTAGGTTTCCCTATGTGCCGGCTGAGCTAGAGGCCAAAATCTACAGGTAGGCACTTTGCAAAAAACACTTCTGTTTTACCTCAAAAAATGTGATGTGTCCATGGTTCGTTTTGGAGCATTTCCTGTCGCGTGCGCTAGGCCTACCCACACAAGTGAGGTATCATTTTTATCGGGAGACTTGGGGGAACACTGAGTGGAAGGAAATTTGTGGCTCCTCTCAGATTCCAGAACTTTCTGTCACCAAAATTTGAGGAAAATGTGTTTTTTTAGCCAAAGTTTGAGGTTTGCAAAGGATTCTGGTTAACAGAACCTGGTCAGAGCCCCACAAGTCACCCCATCTTGGATTCCCCTAGGTCTATAGTTTTCAAAAATGCGCAGCTTTGGTAGGTTTCCCTAGGTGCCGGCTGAGCTAGAGGCCAAAATCTAAAGGTAGGCACTTTGCAAAAAACACCTCTGTTTACTTTCCAAAAATGTGATGTGTCCATGTTGCGTTTTGGAGCATTTCCTGTCGCGGGCACTAGGCCTACCCACACAAGTGAGGTATCATTTTTATCGGGAGACTTGGAGGAACGCTGGGTGGAAGGAAATGTGTGGCTCCTCTCAGATTCCACACCTTTCTGTCACCAAAATTTGAGGAAAATTTGTTTTTTTGGCCAAAGTTTGAGGTTTGCAAAGGATTCTGGGTAACAGAACCTGGTCAGAGCCCCACAAGTCACCCCATCTTGGATTCCCCCAGGTCTATAGTTTTCAAAAATGCGCAGCTTTGGTAGGTTTCCCTAGGTGCCGGCTGAGCTAGAGGCCAAAATCTAAAGGTAGGCACTTTGCAAAAAACACCTCTGTTTTCTTTAAAAAAATGTGATGTGTCTACGTTGCGTTTTGGAGCATTTCCTGTCGCGGGCGCTAGGCCTACCCACGCAAGTGAGGTATCATTTTTATCGGGAGACTTGGGGGAACCCTGGGTGGAAGAAAATGTGTGGCTCCTCTCAGATTCCAGAACTTTCTGTCACCAAAATGTGGGGAAAACTTGTTTATTTAGCCAAATTTTGAGCTTTGCAAAGGATTCTGGGTAACAGAACCTGGCCAGAGACCCACAAGTCACCCCATCATGGATTCCCCTAGGTCTCTAGTTGTAAAAAATGCACAGGTTTGGTAGGTTTCCCTAGGTGCCGGCTGAGCTAGAGGCCAAAATCTACAGGTAGCCACTTTGCAAAAAACACCTCTGTTTTCTTTAAAAAAAATGTGATGGGTCCACGTTGTGTTTTGGGGCATTTCCTGTCATGGGCGCTATGCCTACCCACACAAGTGATGTATCATTTTTATCGGGAGAAATGGGGGAACCCTGGGTGGAAGGAAATATGTGGCTCCTCTCAGATTCCAGAACTTTCTGTCACCAAAATTTGAGGAAAATTTGTTTTTTTAGCCAAAGTTTGAGATTTGCAAAGGATTCTGGGTAACAGAACCTGGTCAGAGCCCCACAAATCACCCCATCTTGGATTCCCCTAGGTCTCTAGTTTTCAGAAATGCACAGGTTTGGTAGGTTTCCCTAGGTGCCGGCTGAGCTAGAGGCCAAAATCTAAAGGTAGGCACTTGCAAAAAACACCTCTGTTTACTTTTAAAAAATGTGATGTGTCCATGTTGCGTTTTGGAGCATTTCCTGTCGCGGGCGCTAGGGCTACCCACACAAGTGAGGTATCATTTTTATCGGGAGACTTGGGGGAACACTGGGTGGAAGGAAATTTGTGGCTCCTCTCAGATTCCAGAACTTTCTGTCACCAAAATGTGAGGAAAACGTGTTTTTTTAGCCAAATTTTGAGGTTTGCAAAGGATTCTGGGTAACAGAACCTGGTCAGAGCCCCACAAGTCACCCCATCTTAGATTCCCCTAGGTCTCTAGTTTTCATAAATGCACAGGTTTGGTAAGTTTCCCTAGGTGCCGGCTGAGCTAGAGGCCAAAATCTAAAGGTAGGCACTTTGCAAAAAACACTTCTGTTTTACCTCAAAAAATGTGATGTGTCCACGTTGAGTTTTGGAGCATTTCCTGTCGCGGGCACTAGGCCTACCCACACAAGTGAGGTATCATTTTTATCGGGAGACTTGGAGGAACGCTGGGTGGAAGGAAATGTGTGGCTCCTCGCAGATTCCACACCTTTCTGTCACCAAAATTTGAGGAAAATTTGTTTTTTTGGCCAAAGTTTGAGGTTTGCAAAGGATTCTGGGTAACAGAACCTGGTCAGAGCCCCACAAGTCACCCCATCTTGGATTCCCCTAGGTCTATAGTTTTCAAAAATGCGCAGCTTTGGTAGGTTTCCCTAGGTGCCGGCTGAGCTAGAAGCCAAAATCTAAAGGTAGGCAATTTGCAAAAAACACCTCTGTTTTCTTTCAAAAAATGTGATGTGTCTATGTTGCGTTTTGGAGCATTTCCTGTCGCGGGCGTTAGGCCAACCCACACAAGTGAGGTATCATTTTTATCGGGAGACTTGGGGGAACCCTGGGTGGAAGAAAATGTGTGGCTCCTCTCAGATTCCAGAACTTTCTGTCACCAAAATGTGAGGAAAACATGTTTTTTTAGCCAAAGTTTGAGGTTTGCAAAGGATTCTGGGTAACAGAACCTGGTCAGAGCCCCACAAGTCACCCCATCTTGGATTCCCCTAGGTCTCTAGTTTTCAAAAATGCACAAGTTTGGTAGGTTTCCCTAGGTGCCTGCTGAGCTAGAGGCCAAAATCTAAAGGTAGGCACTTTGCAAAAAACACCTCTGTTTACTTTCCAAAAATGTGATGTGTCCATGTTGCGTTTTGGAGCATTTCCTGTCGCGGGCACTAGGCCTACCCACACAAGTGAGGTATCATTTTTATCGGGAGACTTGGAGGAACGCTGGGTGGAAGGAAATGTGTGGCTCCTCGCAGATTCCACACCTTTCTGTCACCAAAATTTGAGGAAAATTTGTTTTTTTGGCCAAAGTTTGAGGTTTGCAAAGGATTCTGGGTAACAGAACCTGGTCAGAGCCCCACAAGTCACCCCATCTTGGATTCCCCTAGGTCTATAGATTTCAAAAATGCGCAGCTTTGGTAGGTTTCCCTAGGTGCCGGCTGAGCTAGAAGCCAAAATCTAAAGGTAGGCAATTTGCAAAAAACACCTCTGTTTTCTTTCAAAAAATGTGATGTGTCTATGTTGCGTTTTGGAGCATTTCCTGTCGCGGGCGTTAGGCCTACCCACACAAGTGAGGTATCATTTTTATCGGGAGACTTGGGGGAACCCTGGGTGGAAGAAAATGTGTGGCTCCTCTCAGATTCCAGAACTTTCTGTCACTAAAATGTGAGGAAAATGTGTTTTTTTAGCCACATTTTGAGGTTTGCAAAGGATTCTGGGTAACAGAACCTGGTCAGAGCCCGACAAGTCACCCCATCTTGGATTCCCCTGGATTTCTAGTTTTCAAAAATGTGCTGGTTTGCTAGGTTTCCCCATGTGCCAGCTGAGCTAGAGGCCAAAATCCACAAGTAGGCACTGTTTTCTGTGAAAAAATGTGATGTGTCCACGTTGTGTTTTGGAGCATTTCCTGTCACTTGCGCTAGGCCTACCCACACAAGTGAGGTATCATTTTTATCGGGAGACTTGGAGGAACGCTGGCGTGAAGGTAATTTGTGGCTCCTCTCAGATTCCAGAACTTTCTGTCACCAAAATGTGAGGAAAACATGTTTTTTTAGCCAAATTTTGAGGTTTGCAAAGGATTCTGGGTAACAGAACCTGGTCAGAGCCCCACAAGTCACCCCATCTTGGATTCCCCTAGGTCTCTAGTTTTCAAAAATGCACAGGTTTGGTAGGCTTCCCTAGGTGCCGGCTGAGCTACAGGCCAAAATCTACAGGTAGGCACTTTGCACATACCACCTCTGTTTTAAAAAAAAAATGTGATATGCCAATGTTGTGTTTTGGGGCGTTTCCTGTCACGGGCGCTAGGCCTACCCACACAAGTGAGGTATCATTTTTATTGGGAGACTTGAGGGAACGCTGGGTGGAAGGAAATTTGTGGCTCCACTCAGCTTCCAGAACTTTCTGTCACCGAAATGTGGGGAAAACTTGTTTATTTAGCCAAATTTTGAGCTTTGCAAAGGATTCTGGGTAACAGAACCTGGCCAGAGACCCACAAGTCACCCCATCATGGATTCCCCTAGGTCTCTAGTTGTAAAAAATGCACAGGTTTGGTAGGTTTCCCTAGGTGCCGGCTGAGCTAGAGGCCAAAATCTACAGGTAGCCACTTTGCAAAAAACACCTCTGTTTTCTTTAAAAAAAATGTGATGGGTCCACGTTGTGTTTTGGGGCATTTCCTGTCATGGGCGCTATGCCTACCCACACAAGTGATGTATCATTTTTATCGGGAGAAATGGGGGAACCCTGGGTGGAAGGAAATATGTGGCTCCTCTCAGATTCCAGAACTTTCTGTCACCAAAATTTGAGGAAAATTTGTTTTTTTAGCCAAAGTTTGAGATTTGCAAAGGATTCTGGGTAACAGAACCTGGTCAGAGCCCCACAAATCACCCCATCTTGGATTCCCCTAGGTCTCTAGTTTTCAGAAATGCACAGGTTTGGTAGGTTTCCCTAGGTGCCGGCTGAGCTAGAGGCCAAAATCTAAAGGTAGGCACTTGCAAAAAACACCTCTGTTTACTTTTAAAAAATGTGATGTGTCCATGTTGCGTTTTGGAGCATTTCCTGTCGCGGGCGCTAGGGCTACCCACACAAGTGAGGTATCATTTTTATCGGGAGACTTGGGGGAACCCTGGGTGGAAGGAAATATGTGGCTCCTCTCAGATTCCAGAACTTTCTGTCACCAAAATGTGAGGAAAACGTGTTTTTTTAGCCAAATTTTGAGGTTTGCAAAGGATTCTGGGTAACAGAACCTGGTCAGAGCCCCACAAGTCACCCCATCTTAGATTCCCCTAGGTCTCTAGTTTTCATAAATGCACAGGTTTGGTAAGTTTCCCTAGGTGCCGGCTGAGCTAGAGGCCAAAATCTAAAGGTAGGCACTTTGCAAAAAACACTTCTGTTTTACCTCAAAAAATGTGATGTGTCCACGTTGAGTTTTGGAGCATTTCCTGTCGCGGGCACTAGGCCTACCCACACAAGTGAGGTATCATTTTTATCGGGAGACTTGGAGGAACGCTGGGTGGAAGGAAATGTGTGGCTCCTCGCAGATTCCACACCTTTCTGTCACCAAAATTTGAGGAAAATTTGTTTTTTTGGCCAAAGTTTGAGGTTTGCAAAGGATTCTGGGTAACAGAACCTGGTCAGAGCCCCACAAGTCACCCCATCTTGGATTCCCCTAGGTCTATAGTTTTCAAAAATGCGCAGCTTTGGTAGGTTTCCCTAGGTGCCGGCTGAGCTAGAAGCCAAAATCTAAAGGTAGGCAATTTGCAAAAAACACCTCTGTTTTCTTTCAAAAAATGTGATGTGTCTATGTTGCATTTTGGAGCATTTCCTGTCGCGGGCGTTAGGCCAACCCACACAAGTGAGGTATCATTTTTATCGGGAGACTTGGGGGAACCCTGGGTGGAAGAAAATGTGTGGCTCCTCTCAGATTCCAGAACTTTCTGTCACCAAAATGTGAGGAAAACATGTTTTTTTAGCCAAAGTTTGAGGTTTGCAAAGGATTCTGGGTAACAGAACCTGGTCAGAGCCCCACAAGTCACCCCATCTTGGATTCCCCTAGGTCTCTAGTTTTCAAAAATGCACAAGTTTGGTAGGTTTCCCTAGGTGCCTGCTGAGCTAGAGGCCAAAATCTAAAGGTAGGCACTTTGCAAAAAACACCTCTGTTTACTTTCCAAAAATGTGATGTGTCCATGTTGCGTTTTGGAGCATTTCCTGTCGCGGGCACTAGGCCTACCCACACAAGTGAGGTATCATTTTTATCGGGAGACTTGGAGGAACGCTGGGTGGAAGGAAATGTGTGGCTCCTCGCAGATTCCACACCTTTCTGTCACCAAAATTTGAGGAAAATTTGTTTTTTTGGCCAAAGTTTGAGGTTTGCAAAGGATTCTGGGTAACAGAACCTGGTCAGAGCCCCACAAGTCACCCCATCTTGGATTCCCCTAGGTCTATAGTTTTCAAAAATGCGCAGCTTTGGTAGGTTTCCCTAGGTGCCGGCTGAGCTAGAAGCCAAAATCTAAAGGTAGGCAATTTGCAAAAAACACCTCTGTTTTCTTTCAAAAAATGTGATGTGTCTATGTTGCGTTTTGGAGCATTTCCTGTCGCGGGCGTTAGGCCTACCCACACAAGTGAGGTATCATTTTTATCGGGAGACTTGGGGGAACCCTGGGTGGAAGAAAATGTGTGGCTCCTCTCAGATTCCAGAACTTTCTGTCACCAAAATGTGAGGAAAATGTGTTTTTTTAGCCACATTTTGAGGTTTGCAAAGGATTCTGGGTAACAGAACCTGGTCAGAGCCCCACAAGTCACCCCATCTTGGATTCCCCTAGGTCTCTAGTTTTCAAAAATGCACAGGTTTGTTAGGTTTCCCTAGGTGCCGGCTGAGCTAGAGGCCAAAATCTAAAGGTAGGCACTTTGCAAAAAACACCTCTGTTTTCTTTAAAAAAATATGATGTGTCCACGTTGCGTTTTGGAGCATTTCCTGTCCCGGGCGCTATGCCTACCCACACAAGTGAGGTATCATTTTTATCGGGAGACTTGGGGGAACCCTGGGTGGAAGGAAATATGTGGCTCCTCTCAGATTCCAGAACTTTCTGTCTCCGAAATGTGAGGAAAACGTGTTTTTTTGGCCAAATTTTGAGGTTTGCATAGGATTCTGGGTAACAGAACCTGGTCAGAGCCCCACAAGTCACCCAATCTTGGATTCCCCTAGGTCTCTAGTTTTCAAAAATGCACAGCTTTGGTAGGTTTCCCTAGGTGCCGGCTGAGCTAGAGGCAAAAATCTAAAGGTAGGCACTTTGCAAAAAGCACCTCTGTTTACTTTAAAAAAATGTGATGTGTCCATGTTGCGTTTTGGAGCATTTCCTGTCGCGGGCGCTAGGCCTACCCACACAAGTGAGGTATCATTTTTATCGGGAGACTTGGGGGAACGCTGGGTGGAAGGAAATGTGTGGCTCCTCTCAGATTCCAGAACATTCTGTCACCAAAATTTGAGGAAAATGTGTTTTTTTAGCCAAAGTTTGAGATTTGCAAAGGATTCTGGGTAACAGAACCTGGTCAGAGCCCCACAAATCACCCCATCTTGGATTCCCCTAGGACTCTAGTTTTAAAAAATGCACAGGTTTGGTAGGTTTCCCTAGGTGCCGGCTGAGCTAGAGGCCAAAATCTAAAGGTAGACACATTGCAAAAAACACCTCTGTTTTCTTTCAAAAAATTTGATGTGTCCATGTTGCGTTTTGGAGCATTTCCTTTCGCGGGCGCTAGGCCTACCCACACAAGTGAGGTATCATTTTTATCGGGAGACTTGGGGGAACCCTGGGTGGAAGGAAATATGTGGCTCCTCTCAGATTCCAGAACTTTCTGTCAACGAAATGTGAGGAAAATGTGTTTTTTTTGCCAAATTTTGAGGTTTGCATAGGATTCTAGGTAACAGAACCTGGTCAGAGCCCCACAAGTCACCCCATCTTGGATTCCCCTAGGTCTCTAGTTTTCAAAGATGCACAGCTTTGGTAGGTTTCCCTAGGTGCCGGCTGAGTTAGAGGCCAAAATCTACAGGTAGGCACTTTGCAAAAAACACTTCTGTTTTACCTCAAAAAATGTGATGTGTCCACGTTGTGTTTTGGGCCATTTCCTGTTGCTGGCGCTAGGCCTACCCACACAAGTGAGGTATCATTTTTATCGGGAGACTTGGGGGAACGCTGGGTCGAAGGAAATTTGTGGCTCCTGTCAGATATTAGAACTTTCTGTCACCGAAATGTGAGGAAAACGTGTTTTTTTTTAGCCAAAGTTTGAGGTTTGCAGAGGATTCTGGGTAACAGGACCTGGTCAGAGCCCGACAAGTCACCCCATCTTGGATTCCCCTGGATTTCTAGTTTTCAAAAATGTGCTGGTTTGCTAGGTTTCCCCTTGTGCCAGCTGAGCTAGAGGCCAAAATCCACAAGTAGGCACTGTTTTCTGTGAAAAAATGTGATGTGTCCACGTTGTGTTTTGGAGCATTTCCTGTCACTTGCGCTAGGCCTACCCACACAAGTGAGGTATCATTTTTATCGGGAGACTTGGAGGAACGCTGGCGTGAAGGTAATTTGTGGCTCCTCTCAGATTCCAGAACTTTCTGTCACCAAAATGTGAGGAAAACATGTTTTTTTAGCCAAATTTTGAGGTTTGCAAAGGATTCTGGGTAACAGAACCTGGTCAGAGCCCCACAAGTCACCCCATCTTGGATTCCCCTAGGTAACCTAGTTTTCAAAAATGCACAGGTTTGGTAGGCTTCCCTAGGTGCCGGCTGAGCTACAGACCAAAATCTACAGGTAGGCACTTTGCACATACCACCTCTGTTTTAAAAAAAAAAATGTGATGTGCCAATGTTGTGTTTTGGGGCGTTTCCTGTCACGGGCGCTAGGCCTACCCACACAAGTGAGGTATCATTTTTATCGGGAGACTTGAGGGAACGCTGGGTGGAAGGAAATTTGTGGCTCCACTCAGCTTCCAGAACTTTCTGTCACCGAAATGTGGGGAAAACTTGTTTATTTAGCCAAATTTTGAGCTTTGCAAAGGATTCTGGGTAACAGAACCTGGCCAGAGACCCACAAGTCACCCCATCATGGATTCCCCTAGGTCTCTAGTTGTAAAAAATGCACAGGTTTGGTAGGTTTCCCTAGGTGCCAGCTGAGCTAGAGGCCAAAATCTACAGGTAGCCACTTTGCAAAAAACACCTCTGTTTTCTTTAAAAAAAATGTGATGGGTCCACGTTGTGTTTTGGGGCATTTCCTGTCATGGGCGCTATGCCTACCCACACAAGTGAGGTATCATTTTTATCGGGAGACATGGGGGAACCCTGGGTGGAAGGAAATATGTGGCTCCTCTCAGATTCCAGAACTTTCTGTCACCAAAATTTGAGGAAAATTTGTTTTTTTAGCCAAAGTTTGAGATTTGCAAAGGATTCTGGGTAACAGAACCTGGTCAGAGCCCCACAAATCACCCCATCTTGGATTCCCCTAGGTCTCTAGTTTTCAGAAATGCACAGGTTTGGTAGGTTTCCCTAGGTGCCGGCTGAGCTAGAGGCCAAAATCTAAAGGTAGGCACTTGCAAAAAACACCTCTGTTTACTTTTAAAAAATGTGATGTGTCCATGTTGGTTTTGGAGCATTTCCTGTCGCGGGCGCTAGGGCTACCCACACAAGTGAGGTATCATTTTTATCGGGAGACTTGGGGGAACACTGGGTGGAAGGAAATTTGTGTCTCCTCTCAGATTCCAGAACTTTCTGTCACCAAAATGTGAGGAAAACGTGTTTTTTTAGCCAAATTTTGAGGTTTGCAAAGGATTCTGGGTAACAGAACCTGGTCAGAGCCCCACAAGTCACCCCATCTTAGATTCCCCTAGGTCTCTAGTTTTCATAAATGCACAGGTTTGGTAAGTTTCCCTAGGTGCCGGCTGAGCTAGAGGCCAAAATCTAAAGGTAGGCACTTTGCAAAAAACACTTCTGTTTTACCTCAAAAAATGTGATGTGTCCACGTTGAGTTTTGGAGCATTTCCTGTCGCGGGCGCTAGGCCCACCCACACAAGTGAGGTATCATTTTTATCGGGAGACTTGGGGGAACACTGGTTGGAAGGAAATTTGTGGCTCCTCTCAGATTCCAGAACTTTCTGTCACCAAAATTTGAGGAAAATGTGTTTTTTTAGCCAAAGTTTGAGGTTTGCAAAGGATTCTGGGTAACAGAACCTGGTCAGAGCCCCACAAGTCACCCCATCTTGGATTCCCCTAGGTCTCTAGTTTTCAAAAATGCACAAGTTTGGTAGGTTTCCCTAGGTGCCTGCTGAGCTAGAGGCCAAAATCTAAAGGTAGGCACTTTGCAAAAAACACCTCTGTTTACTTTCCAAAAATGTGATGTGTCCATGTTGCGTTTTGGAGCATTTCCTGTCGCGGGCACTAGGCCTGCCCACACAAGTGAGGTATCATTTTTATCGGGAGACTTGGAGGAACGCTGGGTGGAAGGAAATGTGTGGCTCCTCGCAGATTCCACACCTTTCTGTCACCAAAATTTGAGGAAAATTTGTTTTTTTGGCCAAAGTTTGAGGTTTGCAAAGGATTCTGGGTAACAGAACCTGGTCAGAGCCCCACAAGTCACCCCATCTTGGATTCCCCTAGGTCTATAGTTTTCAAAAATGCGCAGCTTTGGTAGGTTTCCCTAGGTGCCGGCTGAGCTAGAAGCCAAAATCTAAAGGTAGGCAATTTGCAAAAAACACCTCTGTTTTCTTTCAAAAAATGTGATGTGTCTATGTTGCGTTTTGGAGCATTTCCTGTCGCGGGCGTTAGGCCTACCCACACAAGTGAGGTATCATTTTTATCGGGAGACTTGGGGGAACCCTGGGTGGAAGAAAATGTGTGGCTCCTCTCAGATTCCAGAACTTTCTGTCACCAAAATGTGAGGAAAATGTGTTTTTTTAGCCACATTTTGAGGTTTGCAAAGGATTCTGGGTAACAGAACCTGGTCAGAGCCCCACAAGTCACCCCATCTTGGATTCCCCTAGGTCTCTAGTTTTCAAAAATGCACAAGTTTGGTAGGTTTCCCTAGGTGCCTGCTGAGCTAGAGGCCAAAATCTAAACGTAAGCACTTTGCAAAAAACACCTCTGTTTACTTTCCAAAAATGTGATGTGTCCATGTTGCGTTTTGGAGCATTTCCTGTCGCGGGCACTAGGCCTACCCACACAAGTGAGGTATCATTTTTATCGGGAGACTTGGAGGAACGCTGGGTGGAAGGAAATGTGTGGCTCCTCGCAGATTCCACACCTTTCTGTCACCCAAATTTGAGGAAAATGTGTTTTTTTAGCCAAAGTTTGAGGTTTGCAAAGCATTCTGGGTAACAGAACCTGGTCAGAGCCCCACAAGTCACCCCATCTTGGATTCCCCTAGGTCTCTAGTTTTAAAAAATGCACAGGTTTGGTAGGTTTCCCTAGGTGCCGGCTGAGCTAGAGGCCAAAATCTAAAGGTAGACACCTTGCAAAAAACACCTCTGTTTTCTTTCAAAAAATTTGATGTGTCCACGTTGCGTTTTGGAGCATTTCCTGTCGCGGGCGCTAGGCCTACCCACACAAGTGAGGTATCATTTTTATCAGGAGACTTGGGGGAACGCTGGGTGGAAGAAAATGTGTGGCTCCTCTCAGATTCCAGAACTTTCTGTCACCAAAATGTAAAGAAAACGTGTTTTTTTAGCCAAATTTTGAGGTTTGCAAAGGATTCTGGGTAACAGAACCTGGTCAGAGCCCCACAAGTCACCCCATCTTGGATTCCCCTAGGTCTCTAGTTTTCAAAAATGCACAGGTTTTGTAGGTTTCCCTAGGTGCCGACTGAGCTAGAGGCCAAAATCTAAAGGTAGGCACTTTGCAAAAAACACCTCTGTTTTCTTTAAAAAAATATGATGTGTCCACGTTGCGTTTTGGAGCATTTCCTGTCCCGGGCGCTATGCCTACCTACACAAGTGAGGTATCATTTTTATCGGGAGACTTGGGGGAACGCTGGGTGGAAGAAAATGTGTGGCTCCTCTCAGATTCCAGAACTTTCTGTCACCAAAATGTGAGGAAAACGTGTTTTTTTAGCCAAAGTTTGAGGTTTGCAAAGGATTCTGGGTAAAAGAACCTGGTCAGAGCCCCACAAGTCACCCCATCTTGGATTCCCCTAGGTCTCTAGTTTTAAAAAATGCACAGGTTTGGTAGGTTTCCCTAGGTGCCGGCTGAGCCAGAGGCCAAAATCTAAAGGTAGGCACTTTGCAAAAAACACCTCTGTTTTCTTTAAAAAAATGTGATGGGTCCATGTTGTGTTTTGGGGCATTTCCTGTGATGGGCGCTATGCCTACCCACACAAGTGAGGTATCATTTTTATCGGGAGACTTGGGGGAACCCTGGGTGGAAGGAAATATGTGGCTCCTCTCAGATTCCAGAACTTTCTGTCACCAAAATGTGAGGAAAACGTGTTTTTTTCGCCAAATTTTGAGGTTTGCAAAGGATTCTGGGTAACAGAACCTGGTCAGAGCCCCACAAGTCACCCCATCTTGGATTCCCCTAGGTCTCTAGTTTTAAAAAATGCACAGGTTTGGTAGGCTTCCCTAGGTGCCGGCTGAGCTAGAGGCCAAAATCTACAGGTAGGCACTTTGCAAAAAACACCTCTTTTTTCTTTAAAAAAATGCGATGTGTCCACGTTGCGTTTTGGAGCATTTCCTGTCGCGGGCGCTAGGCCTACCCACACAAGTGAGGTATCATTTTTATCGGGATACTTGGGGGAACACTGGGTGGAAGGAAATGTGTGGCTCCTCTCAGATTCCAGAACTTTCTGTCACCAAAATTTGAGGAAAACGTGTTTTTTTAGCCAAAGTTTGAGGTTTGCAAAGGATTCTGGGTAAAAGAACCTGGTCAGAGCCCCACAAGTCACCCCATCTTGGATTCCCCTAGGTCTCTAGTTTTCAAAAATGCACAGGTTTGGTAGCTTTCCCTAGGTGCCGGCTGAGCCAGAGGCCAAAATCTAAAGGTAGGCACTTTACAAAAAACACCTCTGTGTTCCTTAAAAAAATGTGATGGGTCCATGTTGTGTTTTGGGGCATTTCCTGTCATGGGTGCTATGCCTACCCACACAATTGAGGTATCATTTTTATCGGGAGACTTGGGGGAACCCTGGGTGGAAGGAAATATGTGGCTCCTCTCAGATTCCAGAACTTTCTGTCTCCGAAATGTGAGGAAAATGTGTTTTTTTGGCCAAATTTTGAGGTTTGCATAGGATTCTGGGTAACAGAACCTGGTCAGAGCCCCACAAGTCACCCAATCTTGGATTCCCCTAGGTCTCTAGTTTTCAAAAATGCACAGCTTTGGTAGGTTTCCCTAGGTGCCGGCTGAGCTAGAGGCAAAAATCTAAAGGTAGGCACTTTGCAAAAAGCACCTCTGTTTACTTTCAAAAAATGTGATGTGTCTATGTTGCGTTTTGGAGCATTTCCTGTCGCGGGCGCTAGGCCTACCCACACAAGTGAGGTATCATTTTTATCGGGAGACTTGGGAGAACGCTGGGTGGAAGGAAATGTGTGGCTCCTCTCAGATTCCAGAACATTCTGTCACCAAAATTTGAGGAAAATGTGTTTTTTTAGCCAAAGTTTGAGATTTGCAAAGGATTCTGGGTAACAGAACCTGGTCAGAGCCCCACAAATCACCCCATCTTGGATTCCCCTAGGACTCTAGTTTTCAAAAATGCACAGGTTTGGTAGGTTTCCCTAGGTGCCGGCTGAGCTAGAGGCCAAAATCTAAAGGTAGACACATTGCAAAAAACACCTCTGTTTTCTTTCAAAAAATTTGATGTGTCCATGTTGCGTTTTGGAGCATTTCCTGTCGCGGGCGCTAGGCCTACCCACACAAGTGAGGTATCATTTTTATCGGGAGACTTGGGGGAACCCTGGGTGGAAGGAAATATGTGGCTCCTCTCAGATTCCAGAATTTTCTGTCAACGAAATGTGAGGAAAATGTGTTTTTTTTTGCCAAATTTTGAGGTTTGCATAGGATTCTAGGTAACAGAACCTGGTCAGAGCCCCACAAGTCACCCCATCTTGGATTCCCGTAGGTCTCTAGTTTTCAAAGATGCACAGCTTTGGTAGGTTTCCCTAGGTGCCGGCTGAGTTAGAGGCCAAAATCTACAGGTAGGCACTTTGCAAAAAACACTTCTGTTTTACCTCAAAAAATGTGATGTGTCCACGTTGTGTTTTGGGCCATTTCCTGTTGCTGGCGCTAGGCCTACCCACACAAGTGAGGTATCATTTTTATCGGGAGACTTGGGGGAACGCTGGGTCGAAGGAAATTTGTGGCTCCTCTCAGATATTAGAACTTTCTGTCACCGAAATGTGAGGAAAACGTGTTTTTTTTTAGCCAAATTTTGAGGTTTGCAGAGGATTCTGGGTAACAGGACCTGGTCAGAGCCCGACAAGTCACCCCATCTTGGATTCCCCTGGATTTCTAGTTTTCAAAAATGTGCTGGTTTGCTAGGTTTCCCCATGTGCCAGCTGAGCTAGAGGCCAAAATCCACAAGTAGGCACTGTTTTCTGTGAAAAAATGTGATGTGTCCACGTTGTGTTTTGGAGCATTTCCTGTCACTTGCGCTAGGCCTACCCACACAAGTGAGGTATCATTTTTATCGGGAGACTTGGGGGAACCCTGGGTGGAAGAAAATGTGTGGCTCCTCTCAGATTCCAGAACTTTCTGTCACCAAAATGTGAGGAAAACATGTTTTTTTAGCCAAAGTTTGAGGTTTGCAAAGGATTCTGGGTAACAGAACCTGGTCAGAGCCCCACAAGTCACCCCATCTTGGATTCCCCTAGGTCTCTAGTTTTCAAAAATGCACAAGTTTGGTAGGTTTCCCTAGGTGCCTGCTGAGCTAGAGGCCAAAATCTAAAGGAAGGCACTTTGCAAAAAACACCTCTGTTTACTTTCCAAAAATGTGATGTGTCCATGTTGCGTTTTGGAGCATTTCCTGTCGCGGGCACTAGGCCTACCCACACAAGTGAGGTATCATTTTTATCGGGAGACTTGGAGGAACGCTGGGTGGAAGGAAATGTGTGGCTCCTCGCAGATTCCACACCTTTCTGTCACCAAAATTTGAGGAAAATTTGTTTTTTTGGCCAAAGTTTGAGGTTTGCAAAGGATTCTGGGTAACAGAACCTGGTCAGAGCCCCACAAGTCACCCCATCTTGGATTCCCCTAGGTCTATAGTTTTCAAAAATGCGCAGCTTTGGTAGGTTTCCCTAGGTGCCGGCTGAGCTAGAAGCCAAAATCTAAAGGTAGGCAATTTGCAAAAAACACCTCTGTTTTCTTTCAAAAAATGTGATGTGTCTATGTTGCGTTTTGGAGCATTTCCTGTCGCGGGCGTTAGGCCTACCCACACAAGTGAGGTATCATTTTTATCGGGAGACTTGGGGGAACCCTGGGTGGAAGAAAATGTGTGGCTCCTCTCAGATTCCAGAACTTTCTGTCACCAAAATGTGAGGAAAATGTGTTTTTTTAGCCACATTTTGATTTTGCAAAGGATTCTGGGTAACAGAACCTGGTCAGAGCCCCACAAGTCACCCCATCTTGGATTCCCCTAGGTCTCTAGTTTTCAAAAATGCACAGGTTTGGTAGGTTTCCCTAGGTGCCGGCTGAGCTAGAGGCCAAAATCTAAAGGTAGGCACTTTGCAAAAAACACCTCTGTTTTCTTTAAAAAAATATGATGTGTCCACGTTGCGTTTTGGAGCATTTCCTGTCCCGGGCGCTATGCCTACCCACACAAGTGAGGTATCATTTTTATCGGGAGACTTGGGGGAACCCTGGGTGGAAGGAAATATGTGGCTCCTCTCAGATTCCAGAACTTTCTGTCTCCGAAATGTGAGGAAAACGTGTTTTTTTGGCCAAATTTTGAGGTTTGCATAGGATTCTGGGTAACAGAACCTGGTCAGAGCCCCACAAGTCACCCAACCTTGGATTCCCCTAGGTCTCTAGTTTTCAAAAATGCACAGCTTTGGTAGGTTTCCCTAGGTGCCGGCTGAGCTAGAGGCAAAAATCTAAAGGTAGGCACTTTGAAAAAAGCACCTCTGTTTACTTTCAAAAAATGTGATGTGTCCATGTTGCGTTTTGGAGCATTTCCTGTCGCGGGCGCTAGGCCTACCCACACAAGTGAGGTATCATTTTTATCGGGAGACTTGGGGGAACGCTGGGTGGAAGGAAATGTGTGGCTCCTCTCAGATTCCAGAACATTCTGTCACCAAAATTTGAGGAAAATGTGTTTTTTTAGCCAAAGTTTGAGATTTGCAAAGGATTCTGGGTAACAGAACCTGGTCAGAGCCCCACAAATCACCCCATCTTGGATTCCCCTAGGACTCTAGTTTTAAAAAATGCACAGGTTTGGTAGGTTTCCCTAGGTGCCGGCTGAGCTAGAGGCCAAAATCTAAAGGTAGACACATTGCAAAAAACACCTCTGTTTTCTTTCAAAAAATTTGATGTGTCCATGTTGCGTTTTGGAGCATTTCCTGTCGCGGGCGCTAGGCCTACCCACACAAGTGAGGTATCATTTTTATCGGGAGACTTGGGGGAACCCTGGGTGGAAGGAAATATGTGGCTCCTCTCAGATTCCAGAACTTTCTGTCAACGAAATGTGAGGAAAATGTGTTTTTTTTGCCAAATTTTGAGGTTTGCATAGGATTCTAGGTAACAGAACCTGGTCAGAGCCCCACAAGTCACCCCATCTTGGATTCCCCTAGGTCTCTAGTTTTCAAAGATGCACAGCTTTGGTAGGTTTCCCTAGGTGCCGGCTGAGTTAGAGGCCAAAATCTACAGGTAGGCACTTTGCAAAAAACACTTCTGTTTTACCTCAAAAAATGTGATGTGTCCACGTTGTGTTTTGGGCCATTTCCTGTTGCTGGCGCTAGGCCTACCCACACAAGTGAGGTATCATTTTTATCGGGAGACTTAGGGGAACGCTGGGTCGAAGGAAATTTGTGGCTCCTCTCAGATATTAGAACTTTCTGTCACCGAAATGTGAGTCAAACGTGTTTTTTTTTAGCCAAATTTTGAGGTTTGCAGAGGATTCTGGGTAACAGGACCTGGTCAGAGCCCGACAAGTCACCCCATCTTGGATTCCCCTGGATTTCTAGTTTTCAAAAATGTGCTGGTTTGCTGGGTTTCCCCTTGTGCCAGCTGAGCTAGAGGCCAAAATCCACAAGTAGGCACTGTTTTCTGTGAAAAAATGTGATGTGTCCACGTTGTGTTTTGGAGCATTTCCTGTCACTTGCGCTAGGCCTACCCACACAAGTGAGGTATCATTTTTATCGGGAGACTTGGAGGAACGCTGGCGTGAAGGTAATTTGTGGCTCCTCTCAGATTCCAGAACTTTCTGTCACCAAAATGTGAGGAAAACATGTTTTTTTAGCCAAATTTTGAGGTTTGCAAAGGATTCTGGGTAACAGAACCTGGTCAGAGCCCCACAAGTCACCCCATCTTGGATTCCCCTAGGTCCCTAGTTTTCAAAAATGCACAGGTTTGGTAGGCTTCCCTAGGTGCCGGCTGAGCTACAGGCCAAAATCTACAGGTAGGCACTTTGCACATACCACCTCTGTTTTAAAAAAAAAAATGTGATGTGCCAATGTTGTGTTTTGGGGCGTTTCCTGTCACGGGCGCTAGGCCTACCCACACAAGTGAGGTATCATTTTTATCGGGAGACTTGAGGGAACGCTGGGTGGAAGGAAATTTGTGGCTCCACTCAGCTTCCAGAACTTTCTGTCACCGAAATGTGGGGAAAACTTGTTTATTTAGCCAAATTTTGAGCTTTGCAAAGGATTCTGGGTAACAGAACCTGGCCAGAGACCCACAAGTCACCCCATCATGGATTCCCCTAGGTCTCTAGTTGTAAAAAATGCACAGGTTTGGTAGGTTTCCCTAGGTGCCGGCTGAGCTAGAGGCCAAAATCTACAGGTAGCCACTTTGCAAAAAACACCTCTGTTTTCTTTAAAAAAAATGTGATGGGTCCACGTTGTGTTTTGGGGCATTTCCTGTCATGGGCGCTATGCCTACCCACACAAGTGATGTATCATTTTTATCGGAAGACATGGGGGAACCCTGGGTGGAAGGAAATATGTGGCTCCTCTCAGATTCCAGAACTTTCTGTCACCAAAATTTGAGGAAAATTTGTTTTTTTAGCCAAAGTTTGAGATTTGCAAAGGATTCTGGGTAACAGAACCTGGTCAGAGCCCCACAAATCACCCCATCTTGGATTCCCCTAGGTCTCTAGTTTTCAGAAATGCACAGGTTTGGTAGGTTTCCCTAGGTGCCGGCTGAGCTAGAGGCCAAAATCTAAAGGTAGGCACTTGCAAAAAACACCTCTGTTTACTTTTAAAAAATGTGATGTGTCCATGTTGCGTTTTGGAGCATTTCCTGTCGCGGGCGCTAGGGCTACCCACACAAGTGAGGTATCATTTTTATCGGGAGACTTGGGGGAACACTGGGTGGAAGGAAATTTGTGGCTCCTCTCAGATTCCAGAACTTTCTGTCACCAAAATGTGAGGAAAACGTGTTTTTTTAGCCAAATTTTGAGGTTTGCAAAGGATTCTGGGTAACAGAACCTGGTCAGAGCCCCACAAGTCACCCCATCTTAGATTCCCCTAGGTCTCTAGTTTTCATAAATGCACAGGTTTGGTAAGTTTCCCTAGGTGCCGGCTGAGCTAGAGGCCAAAATCTAAAGGTAGGCACTTTGCAAAAAACACTTCTGTTTTACCTCAAAAAATGTGATGTGTCCACGTTGAGTTTTGGAGCATTTCCTGTCGCGGGCACTAGGCCTACCCACACAAGTGAGGTATCATTTTTATCGGGAGACTTGGAGGAACGCTGGGTGGAAGGAAATGTGTGGCTCCTCGCAGATTCCACACCTTTCTGTCACCAAAATTTGAGGAAAATTTGTTTTTTTGGCCAAAGTTTGAGGTTTGCAAAGGATTCTGGGTAACAGAACCTGGTCAGAGCCCCACAAGTCACCCCATCTTGGATTCCCCTAGGTCTATAGTTTTCAAAAATGCGCAGCTTTGGTAGGTTTCCCTAGGTGCCGGCTGAGCTAGAAGCCAAAATCTAAAGGTAGGCAATTTGCAAAAAACACCTCTGTTTTCTTTCAAAAAATGTGATGTGTCTATGTTGCGTTTTGGAGCATTTCCTGTCGTGGGCGTTAGGCCTACCCACACAAGTGAGGTATCATTTTTATCGGGAGACTTGGGGGAACCCTGGGTGGAAGAAAATGTGTGGCTCCTCTCAGATTCCAGAACTTTCTGTCACCAAAATGTGAGGAAAATGTGTTTTTTTAGCCACATTTTGAGGTTTGCAAAGGATTCTGGGTAACAGAACCTGGTTAGAGCCCCACAAGTCACCCCATCTTGGATTCCCCTAGGTCTCTAGTTTTCAAAAATGCACAGGTTTGGTAGGTTTCCCTAGGTGCCGGCTGAGCTAGAGGCCAAAATCTAAAGGTAGGCACTTTGCAAAAAACACCTCTGTTTTCTTTAAAAAAATATGATGTGTCCACGTTGCGTTTTGGAGCATTTCCTGTCCCGGGCGCTATGCCTACCCACACAAGTGAGGTATCATTTTTATCGGGAGACTTGGGGGAACCCTGGGTGGAAGGAAATATGTGGCTCCTCTCAGATTCCAGAACTTTCTGTCTCCGAAATGTGAGGAAAACGTGTTTTTTTGGCCAAATTTTGAGGTTTGCATAGGATTCTGGGTAACAGAACCTGGTCAGAGCCCCACAAGTCACCCAATCTTGGATTCCCCTAGGTCTCTAGTTTTCAAAAATGCACAGCTTTGGTAGGTTTCCCTAGGTGCCGGCTGAGCTAGAGGCAAAAATCTAAAGGTAGGCACTTTGCAAAAAGTACCTCTGTTTACTTTCAAAAAATGTGATGTGTCCATGTTGCGTTTTGGAGCATTTCCTGTCGCGGGCGCTAGGCCTACCCACACAAGTGAGGTATCATTGTTATCGGGAGACTTGGGGGAACGCTGGGTGGAAGGAAATGTGTGGCTCCTCTCAGATTCCAGAACATTCTGTCACCAAAATTTGAGGAAAATGTGTTTTTTTAGCCAAAGTTTGAGATTTGCAAAGGATTCTGGGTAACAGAACCTGGTCAGAGCCCCACAAATCACCCCATCTTGGATTCCCCTAGGACTCTAGTTTTAAAAAATGCACAGGTTTGGTAGGTTTCCCTAGGTGCCGGCTGAGCTAGAGGCCAAAATCTAAAGGTAGACACATTGCAAAAAACACCTCTGTTTTCTTTCAAAAAATTTGATGTGTCCATGTTGCGTTTTGGAGCATTTCCTGTCGCGGGCGCTAGGCCTACCCACACAAGTGAGGTATCATTTTTATCGGGAGACTTGGGGGAACCCTGGGTGGAAGGAAATATGTGGCTCCTCTCAGATTCCAGAACTTTCTGTCAACGAAATGTGAGGAAAATGTGTTTTTTTTGCCAAATTTTGAGGTTTGCATAGGATTCTAGGTAACAGAACCTGGTCAGAGCCCCACAAGTCACCCCATCTTGGATTCCCCTAGGTCTCTAGTTTTCAAAGATGCACAGCTTTGGTAGGTTTCCCTAGGTGCCGGCTGAGTTAGAGGCCAAAATCTACAGGTAGGCACTTTGCAAAAAACACTTCTGTTTTACCTCAAAAAATGTGATGTGTCCACGTTGTGTTTTGGGCCATTTCCTGTTGCTGGCGCTAGGCCTACCCACACAAGTGAGGTATCATTTTTATCGGGAGACTTGGGGGAACGCTGGGTCGAAGGAAATTTGTGGCTCCTCTCAGATATTAGAACTTTCTGTCACCGAAATGTGAGGAAAACGTGTTTTTTTTTAGCCAAATTTTGAGGTTTGCAGAGGATTCTGGGTAACAGGACCTGGTCAGAGCCCGACAAGTCACCCCATCTTGGATTCCCCTGGATTTCTAGTTTTCAAAAATGTGCTGGTTTGCTAGGTTTCCCCTTGTGACAGCTGAGCTAGAGGCCAAAATCCACAAGTAGGCACTGTTTTCTGTGAAAAAATGTGATGTGTCCACGTTGTGTTTTGGAGCATTTCCTGTCACTTGCGCTAGGCCTACCCACACAAGTGAGGTATCATTTTTATCGGGAGACTTGGAGGAACGCTGGCGTGAAGGTAATTTGTGGCTCCTCTCAGATTCCAGAACTTTCTGTCACCAAAATGTGAGGAAAACATGTTTTTTTAGCCAAATTTTGAGGTTTGCAAAGGATTCTGGGTAACAGAACCTGGTCAGAGCCCCACAAGTCACCCCATCTTGGATTCCCCTAGGTCCCTAGTTTTCAAAAATGCACAGGTTTGGTAGGCTTCCCTAGGTGCCGGCTGAGCTACAGGCCAAAATCTACAGGTAGGCACTTTGCACATACCACCTCTGTTTAAAAAAAAAAAATGTGATGTGCCAATGTTGTGTTTTGGGGCGTTTCCTGTCACGGGCGCTAGGCCTACCCACACAAGTGAGGTATCATTTTTATCGGGAGACTTGAGGGAACGCTGGGTGGAAGGAAATTTGTGGCTTCACTCAGCTTCCAGAACTTTCTGTCACCGAAATGTGGGGAAAACTTGTTTATTTAGCCAAATTTTGAGCTTTGCAAAGGATTCTGGGTAACAGAACCTGGCCAGAGACCCACAAGTCACCCCATCATGGATTCCCCTAGGTCTGTAGTTGTAAAAAATGCACAGGTTTGGTAGGTTTCCCTAGGAGCCGGCTGAGCTAGAGGCCAAAATCTACAGGTAGCCACTTTGCAAAAAACACCTCTGTTTTCTTTAAAAAAAATGTGATGGGTCCACGTTGTGTTTTGGGGCATTTCCTGTCATGGGCGCTATGCCTACCCACACAAGTGAGGTATCATTTTTATCGGGAGACATGGGGGAACCCTGGGTGGAAGGAAATATGTGGCTCCTTTCAGATTCCAGAACTTTCTGTCACCAAAATTTGAGGAAAATTTGTTTTTGTAGCCAAAGTTTGAGATTTGCAAAGGATTCTGGGTAACAGAACCTGGTCAGAGCCCCACAAATCACCCCATCTTGGATTCCCTTAGGTCTCTAGTTTTCAGAAATGCACAGGTTTGGTAGGTTTCCCTAGGTGCCGGCTGAGCTAGAGGCCAAAATCTAAAGGTAGGCACTTGCAAAAAACACCTCTGTTTACTTTTAAAAAATGTGATGTGTCCATGTTGCGTTTTGGAGCATTTCCTGTCGCGGGCACTAGGGCTACCCACACAAGTGAGGTATCATTTTTATCGGGAGACTTGGGGGAACACTGGGTGGAAGGAAATTTGTGGCTCCTCTCAGATTCCAGAACTTTCTGTCACCAAAATGTGAGGAAAACGTGTTTTTTTTGCCAAATTTTGAGGTTTGCAAAGGATTCTGGGTAAAAGAACCTGGTCAGAGCCCCACAAGTCACCCCATCTTAGATTCCCCTAGGTCTCTAGTTTTCATAAATGCACAGGTTTGGTAAGTTTCCCTAGGTGCCGGCTGAGCTAGAGGCCAAAATCTAAAGGTAGGCACTTTGCAAAAAACACTTCTGTTTTACCTCAAAAAATGTGATGTGTCCACGTTGAGTTTTGGAGCATTTCCTGTCGCGGGCGCTAGGCCCACCCACACAAGTGAGGTATCATTTTTATCGGGAGACTTGGGGGAACACTGGGTGGAAGGAAATTTGTGGCTCCTCTCAGATTCCAGAACTTTCTGTCACCAAAATTTGAGGAAAATTTGTTTTTTTAGCCAAAGTTTGAGGTTTGCAAAGGATTCTGGGTAACAGAACCTGGTCAGAGCCCCACAAGTCACCCCATCTTGGATTCCCCTAGGTCTCTAGTTTTCAAAAATGCACAAGTTTGGTAGGTTTCCCTAGGTGCCTGCTGAGCTAGAGGCCAAAATCTAAAGGTAGGCACTTTGCAAAAAACACCTCTGTTTACTTTCCAAAAATGTGATGTGTCCATGTTGCGTTTTGGAGCATTTCCTGTCGCGGGCACTAGGCCTACCCACACAAGTGAGGTATAATTTTTATCGGGAGACTTGGAGGAACGCTGGGTGGAAGGAAATGTGTGGCTCCTCGCAGATTCCACACCTTTCTGTCACCAAAATTTGAGGAAAATTTGTTTTTTTGGCCAAAGTTTGAGGTTTGCAAAGGATTCTGGGTAACAGAACCTGGTCAGAGCCCCACAAGTCACCCCATCTTGGATTCCCCTAGGTCTCTAGTTTTCAAAAATGCACAGGTTTGGTAGGCTTCCCTAGGTGCCGGCTGAGCTAGAGGCCAAAATCTACAGGTAGGCACTTTGCAAAAAACACCTCTGTTTTCTTTAAAAAAATATGATGGGTCCACGTTGCGTTTTGGAGCATTTCCTGTCGCGGGCGCTAGGCCTACCCACACAAGTGAGGTATCATTTTTATCGGGAGACTTGGGGGAACGCTGGGTGGAAGGAAATGTGTGGCTCCTCTCAGATTCCAGAACTTTCTGTCACCAAAATTTGAGGAAAACGTGTTTTTTTAGCCAAAGTTTGAGGTTTGCAAAGGATTCTGGGTAAAAGAACCTGGTCAGAACCCCACAAGTCACCCCATCTTGGATTCCCTAGGTCTCTAGTTTTCAAAAATGCACAGGTTTGGTAGGTTTCCCTAGGTGCCGGCTGAGCCAGAGGCCAAAATCTAAAGGTAGGCACTTTGCAAAAAACACCTCTGTGTTCCTTAAAAAAATTTGATGGGTCCATGTTGTGTTTTGGGGCATTTCCTGTCATGGGTGCTATGCCTACCCACACAAGTGAGGTATCATTTTTATCGGGAGACTTGGGGGAACCCTGGGTGGAAGGAAATATGTGGCTCCTCTCAGATTCCAGAACTTTCTGTCACCGAAATGTGAGGAAAACGTGTTTTTTTTGCTAAATTTTGAGGTTTGCATAGGATTCTGGGTAACAGAACCTGGTCAGAGCCCCACAAGTCACCCCATCCTGGATTCCCCTAGGTCTCTAGTTTTCAAAAATGCACAGCTTTGGTAGGTTTCCCTAGGTGCCAGCTGAGCTAGAGGCCAAAATCTACAGGTAGGCACTTTGCAAAAAACACTTCTGTTTTACCTCAAAAAATGTGATGTGTCCATGTTGCGTTTTGGAGCATTTCCTGTCGCGGGTGCTAGGCCTACCCACACAAGTGAGGTATCATTTTTATCGGGAGACTTGGGGGAACACTGGGTGGAAGGACATTTGTGGCTCCTCTCAGATTCCAGAACTTTCTGTCACCTAAAATTGAGGAAAATGTGTTTTTTTAGCCAAAGTTTGAGGTTTGCAAAGGATTCTGGGTAACAGAACCTGGTCAGAGCCCCACAAGTCACCCCATCTTGGATTCCCCTAGGTCTCTAGTTTTCAAAAATGCACAGGTTTGGTAGGTTTCCCTAGGTGCCGGCTGAGCTAGAGGCCAAAATCTAAAGGTAGGCACTTTGCAAAAAACACCTCTGTTTACTTTCTAAAAATGTGATGTGTCCATGTTGCGTTTTGGAGCATTTCCTGTCGCGGGCGCTAGGCCTACCCACACAAGTGAGGTATCATTTTTATCGGGAGACTTGGGGGAACGCTGGGTGGAAGGAAATGTGTGGCTCCTCTCAGTTCCAGAACTTTCTGTCACCAAAATTTGAGGAAAATGTGTTTTTTTAGCCAAAGTTTGAGGTTTGCAAAGGATTCTGGGTAACAGAACCTGGTCAGAGCCCCACAAGTCACCCCATCTTGGATTCCCCTAGGTCTCTAGTTTTAAAAAATGCACAGGTTTGGTAGGTTTCCCTAGGTGCCGGCTGAGCTAGAGGCCAAAATCTAAAGGTAGACACCTTGCAAAAAACACCTCTGTTTTCTTTCAAAAAATTTGATGTGTCCACGTTGCGTTTTGGAGCATTTCCTGTCGCGGGCGCTAGGCCTACCCACACAAGTGAGGTATCATTTTTATCAGGAGACTTGGGGGAACGCTGGTGGAAGGAAATGTGTGGCTCCTCGCAGATTCCACACCTTTCTGTCACCAAAATTTGAGGAAAATTTGTTTTTTTGGCCAAAGTTTGAGGTTTGCAAAGGATTCTGGGTAACAGAACCTGGTCAGAGCCCCACAAGTCACCCCATCTTGGATTCCCCTAGGTCTATATTTTTCAAAAATGCGCAGCTTTGGTAGGTTTCCCTAGGTGCCGGCTGAGCTAGAAGCCAAAATCTAAAGGTAGGCAATTTGCAAAAAACACCTCTGTTTTCTTTCAAAAAATGTGATGTGTCTATGTTGCGTTTTGGAGCATTTCCTGTCGCGGGCGTTAGGCCTACCCACACAAGTGAGGTATCATTTTTATCGGGAGACTTGGGGGAACCCTGGGTGGAAGAAAATGTGTGGCTCCTCTCAGATTCCAGAACTTTCTGTCACCAAAATGTGAGGAAAATGTGTTTTTTTAGCCACATTTTGAGGTTTGCAAAGGATTCTGGGTAACAGAACCTGGTCAGAGCCCCACAAGTCACCCCTTCTTGGATTCCCCTAGGTCTCTAGTTTTCAAAAATGCACAGGTTTGGTAGGCTTCCCTAGGTGCCGGCTGAGCTAGAGGCCAAAATCTACAGGTAGGCACTTTGCAAAAAACACCTCTGTTTTCTTTCAAAAAATATGATGGGTCCACGTTGCGTTTTGGAGCATTTCCTGTCGCGGGCGCTAGGCCTACCCACACAAGTGAGGTATCATTTTTATCGGGAGACTTGGGGGAACGCTGGGTGGAAGGAAATGTGTGGCTCCTCTCAGATTCCAGAACTTTCTGTCACCAAAATTTGAGGAAAACGTGTTTTTTTAGCCAAAGTTTGAGGTTTGCAAAGGATTCTGGGTAAAAGAACCTGGTCAGAACCCCACAAGTCACCCCATCTTGGATTCCCTTTGTCTCTAGTTTTCAAAAATGCACAGGTTTGGTAGGTTTCCCTAGGTGCCGGCTGAGCCAGAGGCCAAAATCTAAAGGTAGGCACTTTGCAAAAAACACCTCTGTGTTCCTTAAAAAAATTCGATGCGTCCATGTTGTGTTTTGGGGCATTTCCTGTCATGGGTGCTATGCCTACCCACACAAGTGAGGTATCATTTTTATCGGGAGACTTGGGGGAACCCTGGGTGGAAGGAAATATGTGGCTCCTCTCAGATTCCAGAACTTTCTGTCACCGAAATGTGAGGAAAATGTGTTTTTTTAAGCCAAAGTTTGAGGTTTGCAAAGGATTCTGGGTAACAGAACCTGGTCAGAGCCCCACAAGTCACCCCATCTTGGATTCCCCTAGGTCTCTAGTTTTCAAAAATGCACAGGTTTGGTAGGTTTCCCTAGGTGCCGGCTGAGCTAGAGGCCAAAATCTAAAGGTAGGCACTTTGCAAAAAACACCTCTGTTTACTTTCTAAAAATGTGA
Organism: Pleurodeles waltl; assembly: GCF_031143425.1. Classification (NCBI taxonomy): domain Eukaryota; kingdom Metazoa; phylum Chordata; class Amphibia; order Caudata; family Salamandridae; genus Pleurodeles; species Pleurodeles waltl. The sequence goes on from NW_027150395.1 coordinate 2,254,232, forward strand.
TGTGTCCATGTTGCGTTTTGGAGCATTTCCTGTCGCGGGCGCTAGGCCTACCCACACAAGTGAGGTATCATTTTTATCGGGAGACTTGGGGGAACGCTGGGTGGAAGGAAATGTGTGGCTCCTCTCAGATTCCAGAACTTTCTGTCACCAAAATTTGAGGAAAATGTGTTTTTTTAGCCAAAGTTTGAGGTTTGCAAAGGATTCTGGGTAACAGAACCTGGTCAGAGCCCCACAAGTCACCCCATCTTGGATTCCCCTAGGTCTCTAGTTTAAAAAAATGCACAGGTTTGGTAGGTTTCCCTAGGTGCCGGCTGAGCTAGAGGCCAAAATCTAAAGGTAGACACCTTGCAAAAAACACCTCTGTTTTCTTTCAAAAAATTTGATGTGTCCACGTTGCGTTTTGGAGCATTTCCTGTCGCGGGCGCTAGGCCTACCCACACAAGTGAGGTATCATTTTTATCAGGAGACTTGGGGGAACGCTGGTGGAAGAAAATGTGTGGCTCCTCTCAGATTCCCTAACTTTCTGTCACCAAAATGTGAGGAAAACATGTTTTTTTAGCCAAATTTTGAGGTTTGCAAAGGATTCTGGGTAACAGAACCTGGTCAGAGCCCCACAAGTCACCCCATCTTGGATTCCCATAGGTCTCTAGTTTTCAAAAATGCACAGGTTTTGTAGGTTTCCCTAGGTGCCGGCTGAGCTAGAGGCCAAAATCTAAAGGTAGGCACTTTGCAAAAAACACCTCTGTTTTCTTTAAAAAAATATGATGTGTCCACGTTGCGTTTTGGAGCATTTCCTGTCCCGGGCGCTATGCCTACCTACACAAGTGAGGTATCATTTTTATCGGGATACTTGGGGGAACGCTGACTGGAAGAAAATGTGTGGCTCCTCGCAGATTCGAGAACTTTCTGTCACCAAAATGTGAGGAAAACGTGTTTTTTAAGCCAAAGTTTTTGGTTTGCAAAGGATTCTGGGTAAAAGAACCTGGTCAGAACCCCACAAGTCACCCCATCTTGGATTCCCCTAGGTCTCTAGTTTTTAAAAATGCACAGGTTTGGTGGGTTTCCCTAGGTGCCGGCTGAGCCAGAGGCCAAAATCTAAAGGTAGGCACTTTGCAAAAAACACCTCTGTTTTCTTTAAAAAAATGTGATGGGTCCATGTTGTGTTTTGGGGCATTTCCTGTGATGGGCGCTATGCCTACCCACACAAGTGAGGTATCATTTTTATCGGGAGACTTGGGGGAACCCTGGGTGGAAGGAAATATGTGGCTCCTCTCAGATTCCAGAACTTTCTGTCACCAAAATGTGAGGAAAACATGTTTTTTTCGCCAAATTTTGAGGTTTGCAAAGGATTCTGGGTAACAGAACCTGGTCAGAGCCCCACAAGTCACCCCATCTTGGATTCCCCTAGGTCTCTAGTTTTCAAAAATGCACAGGTTTGGTAGGCTTCCCTAGGTGCCGGCTGAGCTAGAGGCCAAAATCTACAGGTAGGCACTTTGCAAAAAACACCTCTTTTTTCTTTAAAAAAATGTGATGTGTCCACGTTGTGTTTTGGAGCATTTCCTGTCGCGGGCGCTAGGCCTACCCACACAAGTGAGGTATCATTTTTATCGGGAGACTTGGGGGAAAGCTGGGTGGAAGGAAATCTGTGGCTCCTCTCAGATTCCAGAACTTTCTGTCACCAAAATTTGAGGAAAACGTGTTTTTTTAGCCAAAGTTTGAGGTTTGCAAAGGATTCTGGGTAAAAGAACCTGGTCAGAGCCCCACAAGTCACCCCATCTTGGATTCCCCTAGGTCTCTAGTTTTCAAAAATGCACAGCTTTGGTAGGTTTCCCTAGGTGCCGGCTGAGCTAGAGGCCAAAATCTAAAGGTAGGCACTTTGCAAAAAACACCTCTGTTGTCTTTAAAAAAATTTGATGTGTCCACGTTGCGTTTTGGAGCATTTCCTGTCGCGGGCGCTAGGCCAACCCACACAAGTGAGGTATCATTTTTATCGGGAGACTTGGGGAAACGCTGGGTGGAAGAAAATGTGTGGCTCCTCTCAGATTCCAGAACTTTCTGTCACCAAAATGTGAGGAAAACGTGTTTTTTTAAGCTCATTTTGAGGTTTGCAAAGGATTCTGGGTAACAGAACCTGGTCAGAGCCCCACAAGTCACCCTATCTTGGATTCCCCTAGGTCTCTAGTTTTCAAAAAATGCACAGGTTTGGTAGGTTTCCCTAGGTGCCGGCTGAGCCAGAGGCCAAAATCTAAAGGTAGGCACTTTGCAAAAAACACCTCTGTGTTCCTTAAAAAAATGTGATGGGTCCATGTTGTGTTTTGGGGCATTTCCTGTCATGGGTGCTATGCCTACCCACACAAGTGAGGTATCATTTTTATCGGGAGACTTGGGGGAACCCTGGGTGGAAGGAAATATGTGGCTCCTCTCAGATTCCAGAACTTTCTGTCTCCGAAATGTGAGGAAAACGTGTTTTTTTGGCCAAATTTTGAGGTTTGCATAGGATTCTGGGTAACAGAACCTGGTCAGAGCCCCACAAGTCACCCAATCTTGGATTCCCCTAGGTCTCTAGTTTTCAAAAATGCACAGATTTGGTACGTTTCCCTAGGTGCCGGCTGAGCTAGAGGCCAAAATCTACAGGTAGGAACTTTGCAAAAAACACTTCTGTTTTACCTCAAAAAATGTGATGTGTCCACGTTGCGTTTTGGAGCATTTCCTGTCGCGGGCGCTAGTCCTACCCACACAAGTGAGGTATCATTTTTATCGGGAGACTTGGGGAACACTGGGTGGAAGGAAATTTGTGGCTCCTCTCAGATTCCAGAACTTTCTGTCACCAAAAATTGAGGAAAATGTGTTTTTTTAGCCAAAGTTTGAGGTTTGCAAAGGATTCTGGGTAACAGAACCTGGTCAGAGCCCCACAAGTCACCCCATCTTGGATTCCCCTAGGTCTCTAGTTTTCAAAAATGCACATGTTTGGTAGGTTTCCCTAGGTGCCGGCGGAGCTAGAGGCCAAAATCTAAAGGTAGGCACTTTGCAAAAAGCACCTCTGTTTACTTTAAAAAAATGTGATGTGTCCATGTTGCGTTTTGGAGCATTTCCTGTCGCGGGCGCTAGGCCTACCCACACAAGTGAGGTATCATTGTTATCGGGAGACTTGGGGGAACGCTGGGTGGAAGGAAATGTGTGGCTCCTCTCAGATTCCAGAACATTCTGTCACCAAAATTTGAGGAAAATGTGTTTTTTTAGCCAAAGTTTGAGATTTGCAAAGGATTCTGGGTAACAGAACCTGGTCAGAGCCCCACAAATCACCCCATCTTGGATTCCCCTAGGACTCTAGTTTTAAAAAATGCACAGGTTTGGTAGGTTTCCCTAGGTGCCGGCTGAGCTAGAGGCCAAAATCTAAAGGTAGACACATTGCAAAAAACACCTCTGTTTTCTTTCAAAAAATTTGATGTGTCCATGTTGCGTTTTGGAGCATTTCCTGTCGCGGGCGCTAGGCCTACCCACACAAGTGAGGTATCATTTTTATCGGGAGACTTGGGGGAACCCTGGGTGGAAGGAAATATGTGGCTCCTCTCAGATTCCAGAACTTTCTGTCAACGAAATGTGAGGAAAATGTGTTTTTTTTGCCAAATTTTGAGGTTTGCATAGGATTCTAGGTAACAGAACCTGGTCAGAGCCCCACAAGTCACCCCATCTTGGATTCCCCTAGGTCTCTAGTTTTCAAAGATGCACAGCTTTGGTAGGTTTCCCTAGGTGCCGGCTGAGTTAGAGGCCAAAATCTACAGGTAGGCACTTTGCAAAAAACACTTCTGTTTTACCTCAAAAAATGTGATGTGTCCACGTTGTGTTTTGGGCCATTTCCTGTTGCTGGCGCTAGGCCTACCCACACAAGTGAGGTATCATTTTTATCGGGAGACTTGGGGGAACGCTGGGTCGAAGGAAATTTGTGGCTCCTCTCAGATATTAGAACTTTCTGTCACCGAAATGTGAGGAAAACGTGTTTTTTTTTAGCCAAATTTTGAGGTTTGCAGAGGATTCTGGGTAACAGGACCTGGTCAGAGCCCGACAAGTCACCCCATCTTGGATTCCCCTGGATTTCTAGTTTTCAAAAATGTGCTGGTTTGCTAGGTTTCCCCTTGTGACAGCTGAGCTAGAGGCCAAAATCCACAAGTAGGCACTGTTTTCTGTGAAAAAATGTGATGTGTCCACGTTGTGTTTTGGAGCATTTCCTGTCACTTGCGCTAGGCCTACCCACACAAGTGAGGTATCATTTTTATCGGGAGACTTGGAGGAACGCTGGCGTGAAGGTAATTTGTGGCTCCTCTCAGATTCCAGAACTTTCTGTCACCAAAATGTGAGGAAAACATGTTTTTTTAGCCAAATTTTGAGGTTTGCAAAGGATTCTGGGTAACAGAACCTGGTCAGAGCCCCACAAGTCACCCCATCTTGGATTCCCCTAGGTCCCTAGTTTTCAAAAATGCACAGGTTTGGTAGGCTTCCCTAGGTGCCGGCTGAGCTACAGGCCAAAATCTACAGGTAGGCACTTTGCACATACCACCTCTGTTTAAAAAAAAAAAATGTGATGTGCCAATGTTGTGTTTTGGGGCGTTTCCTGTCACGGGCGCTAGGCCTACCCACACAAGTGAGGTATCATTTTTATCGGGAGACTTGAGGGAACGCTGGGTGGAAGGAAATTTGTGGCTTCACTCAGCTTCCAGAACTTTCTGTCACCGAAATGTGGGGAAAACTTGTTTATTTAGCCAAATTTTGAGCTTTGCAAAGGATTCTGGGTAACAGAACCTGGCCAGAGACCCACAAGTCACCCATCATGGATTCCCCTGGGTCTGTAGTTGTAAAAAATGCACAGGTTTGGTAGGTTTCCCTAGGAGCCGGCTGAGCTAGAGGCCAAAATCTACAGGTAGCCACTTTGCAAAAAACACCTCTGTTTTCTTTAAAAAAAATGTGATGGGTCCACGTTGTGTTTTGGGGCATTTCCTGTCATGGGCGCTATGCCTACCCACACAAGTGAGGTATCATTTTTATCGGGAGACATGGGGGAACCCTGGGTGGAAGGAAATATGTGGCTCCTCTCAGATTCCAGAACTTTCTGTCACCAAAATTTGAGGAAAATTTGTTTTTTTAGCCAAAGTTTGAGATTTGCAAAGGATTCTGGGTAACAGAACCTGGTCAGAGCCCCACAAATCACCCCATCTTGGATTCCCCTAGGTCTCTAGTTTTCAGAAATGCACAGGTTTGGTAGGTTTCCCTAGGTGCCGGCTGAGCTAGAGGCCAAAATCTAAAGGTAGGCACTTGCAAAAAACACCTCTGTTTACTTTTAAAAAATGTGATGTGTCCATGTTGCGTTTTGGAGCATTTCCTGTCGCGGGCACTAGGGCTACCCACACAAGTGAGGTATCATTTTTATCGGGAGACTTGGGGGAACACTGGGTGGAAGGAAATTTGTGGCTCCTCTCAGATTCCAGAACTTTCTGTCACCAAAATGTGAGGAAAACGTGTTTTTTTAGCCAAATTTTGAGGTTTGCAAAGGATTCTGGGTAAAAGAACCTGGTCAGAGCCCCACAAGTCACCCCATCTTAGATTCCCCTAGGTCTCTAGTTTTCATAAATGCACAGGTTTGGTAAGTTTCCCTAGGTGCCGGCTGAGCTAGAGGCCAAAATCTAAAGGTAGGCACTTTGCAAAAAACACTTCTGTTTTACCTCAAAAAATGTGATGTGTCCACGTTGAGTTTTGGAGCATTTCCTGTCGCGGGCGCTAGGCCCACCCACACAAGTGAGGTATCATTTTTATCGGGAGACTTGGGGGAACACTGGGTGGAAGGAAATTTGTGGCTCCTCTCAGATTCCAGAACTTTCTGTCACCAAAATTTGAGGAAAATTTGTTTTTTTAGCCAAAGTTTGAGGTTTGCAAAGGATTCTGGGTAACAGAACCTGGTCAGAGCCCCACAAGTCACCCCATCTTGGATTCCCCTAGGTCTCTAGTTTTCAAAAATGCACAAGTTTGGTAGGTTTCCCTAGGTGCCTGCTGAGCTAGAGGCCAAAATCTAAAGGTAGGCACTTTGCAAAAAACACCTCTGTTTACTTTCCAAAAATGTGATGTGTCCATGTTGCGTTTTGGAGCATTTCCTGTCGCGGGCACTAGGCCTACCCACACAAGTGAGGTATAATTTTTATCGGGAGACTTGGAGGAACGCTGGGTGGAAGGAAATGTGTGGCTCCTCGCAGATTCCACACCTTTCTGTCACCAAAATTTGAGGAAAATTTGTTTTTTTGGCCAAAGTTTGAGGTTTGCAAAGGATTCTGGGTAACAGAACCTGGTCAGAGCCCCACAAGTCACCCCATCTTGGATTCCCCTAGGTCTCTAGTTTTCAAAAATGCACAGGTTTGGTAGGCTTCCCTAGGTGCCGGCTGAGCTAGAGGCCAAAATCTACAGGTAGGCACTTTGCAAAAAACACCTCTGTTTTCTTTAAAAAAATATGATGGGTCCACGTTGCGTTTTGGAGCATTTCCTGTCGCGGGCGCTAGGCCTACCCACACAAGTGAGGTATAATTTTTATCGGGAGACTTGGGGGAACGCTGGGTGGAAGGAAATGTGTGGCTCCTCTCAGATTCCAGAACTTTCTGTCACCAAAATTTGAGGAAAACGTGTTTTTTTAGCCAAAGTTTGAGGTTTGCAAAGGATTCTGGGTAAAAGAACCTGGTCAGAACCCCACAAGTCACCCCATCTTGGATTCCCTAGGTCTCTAGTTTTCAAAAATGCACAGGTTTGGTAGGTTTCCCTAGGTGCCGGCTGAGCCAGAGGCCAAAATCTAAAGGTAGGCACTTTGCAAAAAACACCTCTGTGTTCCTTAAAAAAATTTGATGGGTCCATGTTGTGTTTTGGGGCATTTCCTGTCATGGGTGCTATGCCTACCCACACAAGTGAGGTATCATTTTTATCGGGAGACTTGGGGGAACCCTGGGTGGAAGGAAATATGTGGCTCCTCTCAGATTCCAGAACTTTCTGTCACCGAAATGTGAGGAAAACGTGTTTTTTTTGCTAAATTTTGAGGTTTGCATAGGATTCTGGGTAACAGAACCTGGTCAGAGCCCCACAAGTCACCCCATCCTGGATTCCCCTAGGTCTCTAGTTTTCAAAAATGCACAGCTTTGGTAGGTTTCCCTAGGTGCCAGCTGAGCTAGAGGCCAAAATCTACAGGTAGGCACTTTGCAAAAAACACTTCTGTTTTACCTCAAAAAATGTGATGTGTCCATGTTGCGTTTTGGAGCATTTCCTGTCGCGGGTGCTAGGCCTACCCACACAAGTGAGGTATCATTTTTATCGGGAGACTTGGGGGAACACTGGGTGGAAGGACATTTGTGGCTCCTCTCAGATTCCAGAACTTTCTGTCACCTAAAATTGAGGAAAATGTGTTTTTTTAGCCAAAGTTTGAGGTTTGCAAAGGATTCTGGGTAACAGAACCTGGTCAGAGCCCCACAAGTCACCCCATCTTGGATTCCCCTAGGTCTCTAGTTTTCAAAAATGCACAGGTTTGGTAGGTTTCCCTAGGTGCCGGCTGAGCTAGAGGCCAAAATCTAAAGGTAGGCACTTTGCAAAAAACACCTCTGTTTACTTTCTAAAAATGTGATGTGTCCATGTTGCGTTTTGGAGCATTTCCTGTCGCGGGCGCTAGGCCTACCCACACAAGTGAGGTATCATTTTTATCGGGAGACTTGGGGGAACGCTGGGTGGAAGGAAATGTGTGGCTCCTCTCAGATTCCAGAACTTTCTGTCACCAAAATTTGAGGAAAATGTGTTTTTTTAGCCAAAGTTTGAGGTTTGCAAAGGATTCTGGGTAACAGAACCTGGTCAGAGCCCCACAAGTCACCCCATCTTGGATTCCCCTAGGTCTCTAGTTTTAAAAAATGCACAGGTTTGGTAGGTTTCCCTAGGTGCCGGCTGAGCTAGAGGCCAAAATCTAAAGGTAGACACCTTGCAAAAAACACCTCTGTTTTCTTTCCAAAAATTTGATGTGTCCACGTTGCGCTATGGAGCATTTCCTGTCGCGGGCGCTAGGCCTACCCACACAAGTGAGGTATCATTTTTATCAGGAGACTTGGGGGAACGCTGGTGGAAGGAAATGTGTGGCTCCTCGCAGATTCCACACCTTTCTGTCACCAAAATTTGAGGAAAATTTGTTTTTTTGGCCAAAGTTTGAGGTTTGCAAAGGATTCTGGGTAACAGAACCTGGTCAGAGCCCCACAAGTCACCCCATCTTGGATTCCCCTAGGTCTATATTTTTCAAAAATGCGCAGCTTTGGTAGGTTTCCCTAGGTGCCGGCTGAGCTAGAAGCCAAAATCTAAAGGTAGGCAATTTGCAAAAAACACCTCTGTTTTCTTTCAAAAAATGTGATGTGTGTATGTTGCGTTTTGGAGCATTTCCTGTCGCGGGCGTTAGGCCTACCCACACAAGTGAGGTATCATTTTTATCGGGAGACTTGGGGGAACCCTGGGTGGAAGAAAATGTGTGGCTCCTCTCAGATTCCAGAACTTTCTGTCACCAAAATGTGAGGAAAATGTGTTTTTTTAGCCACATTTTGAGGTTTGCAAAGGATTCTGGGTAACAGAACCTGGTCAGAGCCCCACAAGTCACCACTTCTTGGATTCCCCTAGGTCTCTAGTTTTCAAAAATGCACAGGTTTGGTAGGCTTCCCTAGGTGCCGGCTGAGCTAGAGGCCAAAATCTACAGGTAGGCACTTTGCAAAAAACACCTCTGTTTTCTTTCAAAAAATATGATGGGTCCACGTTGCGTTTTGGAGCATTTCCTGTCGCGGGCGCTAGGCCTACCCACACAAGTGAGGTATCATTTTTATCGGGAGACTTGGGGGAACGCTGGGTGGAAGGAAATGTGTGGCTCCTCTCAGATTCCAGAACTTTCTGTCACCAAAATTTGAGGAAAACGTGTTTTTTTAGCCAAAGTTTGAGGTTTGCAAAGGATACTGGGTAAAAGAACCTGGTCAGAACCCCACAAGTCACCCCATCTTGGATTCCCTTTGTCTCTAGTTTTCAAAAATGCACAGGTTTGGTAGGTTTCCATAGGTGCCGGCTGAGCCAGAGGCCAAAATCTAAAGGTAGGCACTTTGCAAAAAACACCTCTGTGTTCCTTAAAAAAATTCGATGGGTCCATGTTGTGTTTTGGGGCATTTCCTGTCATGGGTGCTATGCCTACCCACACAAGTGAGGTATCATTTTTATCGGGAGACTTGGGGGAACCCTGGGTGGAAGGAAATATGTGGCTCCTCTCAGATTCCAGAACTTTCTGTCACCGAAATGTGAGGAAAATGTGTTTTTTTAGCCAAAGTTTGAGGTTTGCAAAGGATTCTGGGTAACAGAACCTGGTCAGAGCCCCACAAGTCACCCCATCTTGGATTCCCCTAGGTCTCTAGTTTTCAAAAATGCACAGGTTTGGTAGGTTTCCCTAGGTGCCGGCTGAGCTAGAGGCCAAAATCTAAATGTAGGCACTTTGCAAAAAACACCTCTGTTTACTTTCTAAAAATGTGATGTGTCCATGTTGCGTTTTGGAGCATTTCCTGTCGCGGGCGCTAGGCCTACCCACACAAGTGAGGTATCATTTTTATCGGGAGACTTGGGGGAACGCTGGGTGGAAGGAAATGTGTGGCTCCTCTCAGATTCCAGAACTTTCTGTCACCAAAATTTGAGGAAAATGTGTTTTTTTAGCCAAAGTTTGAGGTTTGCAAAGGATTCTGGGTAACAGAACCTGGTCAGAGCCCCACAAGTCACCCCATCTTGGATTCCCCTAGGTCTCTAGTTTTAAAAAATGCACAGGTTTGGTAGGTTTCCCTAGGTGCCGGCTGAGCTAGAGGCCAAAATCTAAAGGTAGACACCTTGCAAAAAACACCTCTGTTTTCTTTCAAAAAATTTGATGTGTCCACGTTGCGTTTTGGAGCATTTCCTGTCGCGGGCGCTAGGCCTACCCACACAAGTGAGGTATCATTTTTATCAGGAGACTTGGGGGAACGCTGGTGGAAGAAAATGTGTGGCTCCTCTCAGATTCCCTAACTTTCTGTCACCAAAATGTGAGGAAAACATGTTTTTTTAGCCAAATTTTGAGGTTTGCAAAGGATTCTGGGTAACAGAACCTGGTCAGAGCCCCACAAGTCACCCCATCTTGGATTCCCATAGGTCTCTAGTTTTCAAAAATGCACAGGTTTTGTAGGTTTCCCTAGGTGCCTGCTGAGCTAGAGGCCAAAATCTAAAGGTAGGCACTTTGCAAAAAACACCTCTGTTTTCTTTAAAAAAATATGATGTGTCCACGTTGCGTTTTGGAGCATTTCCTGTCCCGGGCGCTATGCCTACCTACACAAGTGAGGTATCATTTTTATCGGGATACTTGGGGGAACGCTGACTGGAAGAAAATGTGTGGCTCCTCGCAGATTCGAGAACTTTCTGTCACCAAAATGTGAGGAAAACGTGTTTTTTAAGCCAAAGTTTTTGGTTTGCAAAGGATTCTGGGTAAAAGAACCTGGTCAGAACCCCACAAGTCACCCCATCTTGGATTCCCCTAGGTCTCTAGTTTTTAAAAATGCACAGGTTTGGTGGGTTTCCCTAGGTGCCGGCTGAGCCAGAGGCCAAAATCTAAAGGTAGGCACTTTGCAAAAAACACCTCTGTTTTCTTTAAAAAAATGTGATGGGTCCATGTTGTGTTTTGGGGCATTTCCTGTGATGGGCGCTATGCCTACCCACACAAGTGAGGTATCATTTTTATCGGGAGACTTGGGGGAACCCTGGGTGGAAGGAAATATGTGGCTCCTCTCAGATTCCAGAACTTTCTGTCACCAAAATGTGAGGAAAACATGTTTTTTTCGCCAAATTTTGAGGTTTGCAAAGGATTCTGGGTAACAGAACTTGGTCAGAGCCCCACAAGTCACCCCATCTTGGATTCCCCTAGGTCTCTAGTTTTCAAAAATGCACAGGTTTGGTAGGCTTCCCTAGGTGCCGGCTGAGCTAGAGGCCAAAATCTACAGGTAGGCACTTTGCAAAAAACACCTCTTTTTTCTTTAAAAAAATGTGATGTGTCCACGTTGTGTTTTGGAGCATTTCCTGTCGCGGGCGCTAGGCCTACCCACACAAGTGAGGTATCATTTTTATCGGGAGACTTGGGGGAAAGCTGGGTGGAAGGAAATCTGTGGCTCCTCTCAGATTCCAGAACTTTCTGTCACCAAAATTTGAGGAAAACGTGTTTTTTTAGCCAAAGTTTGAGGTTTGCAAAGGATTCTGGGTAAAAGAACCTGGTCAGAGCCCCACAAGTCACCCCATCTTGGATTCCCCTAGGTCTCTAGTTTTCAAAAATGCACAGCTTTGGTAGGTTTCCCTAGGTGCCGGCTGAGCTAGAGGCCAAAATCTAAAGGTAGGCACTTTGCAAAAAACACCTCTGTTGTCTTTAAAAAAATTTGATGTGTCCACGTTGCGTTTTGGAGCATTTCCTGTCGCGGGCGCTAGGCCAACCCACACAAGTGAGGTATCATTTTTATCGGGAGACTTGGGGAAACGCTGGGTGGAAGAAAATGTGTGGCTCCTCTCAGATTCCAGAACTTTCTGTCACCAAAATGTGAGGAAAACGTGTTTTTTTAAGCTCATTTTGAGGTTTGCAAAGGATTCTGGGTAACAGAACCTGGTCAGAGCCCCACAAGTCACCCTATCTTGGATTCCCCTAGGTCTCTAGTTTTCAAAAAATGCACAGGTTTGGTAGGTTTCCCTAGGTGCCGGCTGAGCTAGAGGCCAAAATCTAAAGGTAGGCACTTTGCAAAAAACACCTCTGTTTTCTTTAAAAAAATATGATGTGTCCACGTTGCGTTTTGGAGCATTTCCTGTCCCGGGCGCTATGCCTACCTACACAAGTGAGGTATCATTTTTATCGGGATACTTGGGGGAACGCTGACTGGAAGAAAATGTGTGGCTCCTCACAGATTCGAGAACTTTCTGTCACCAAAATGTGAGGAAAACGTGTTTTTTAAGCCAAAGTTTTTGGTTTGCAAAGGATTCTGGGTAAAAGAACCTGGTCAGAACCCCACAAGTCACCCCATCTTGGATTCCCCTAGGTCTCTAGTTTTTAAAAATGCACAGGTTTGGTGGGTTTCCCTAGGTGCCGGCTGAGCCAGAGGCCAAAATCTAAAGGTAGGCACTTTGCAAAAAACACCTCTGTTTTCTTTAAAAAAATGTGATGGGTCCATGTTGTGTTTTGGGGCATTTCCTGTGATGGGCGCTATGCCTACCCACACAAGTGAGGTATCATTTTTATCGGGAGACTTGGGGGAACCCTGGGTGGAAGGAAATATGTGGCTCCTCTCAGATTCCAGAACTTTCTGTCACCAAAATGTGAGGAAAACATGTTTTTTTCGCCAAATTTTGAGGTTTGCAAAGGATTCTGGGTAACAGAACTTGGTCAGAGCCCCACAAGTCACCCCATCTTGGATTCCCCTAGGTCTCTAGTTTTCAAAAATGCACAGGTTTGGTAGGCTTCCCTAGGTGCCGGCTGAGCTAGAGGCCAAAATCTACAGGTAGGCACTTTGCAAAAAACACCTCTTTTTTCTTTAAAAAAATGTGATGTGTCCACGTTGTGTTTTGGAGCATTTCCTGTCGCGGGCGCTAGGCCTACCCACACAAGTGAGGTATCATTTTTATCGGGAGACTTGGGGGAAAGCTGGGTGGAAGGAAATCTGTGGCTCCTCTCAGATTCCAGAACTTTCTGTCACCAAAATTTGAGGAAAACGTGTTTTTTTAGCCAAAGTTTGAGGTTTGCAAAGGATTCTGGGTAAAAGAACCTGGTCAGAGCCCCACAAGTCACCCCATCTTGGATTCCCCTAGGTCTCTAGTTTTCAAAAATGCACAGCTTTGGTAGGTTTCCCTAGGTGCCGGCTGAGCTAGAGGCCAAAATCTAAAGGTAGGCACTTTGCAAAAAACACCTCTGTTGTCTTTAAAAAAATTTGATGTGTCCACGTTGCGTTTTGGAGCATTTCCTGTCGCGGGCGCTAGGCCAACCCACACAAGTGAGGTATCATTTTTATCGGGAGACTTGGGGAAACGCTGGGTGGAAGAAAATGTGTGGCTCCTCTCAGATTCCAGAACTTTCTGTCACCAAAATGTGAGGAAAACGTGTTTTTTTAAGCTCATTTTGAGGTTTGCGAAGGATTCTGGGTAACAGAACCTGGTCAGAGCCCCACAAGTCACCCTATCTTGGATTCCCCTAGGTCTCTAGTTTTCAAAAAATGCACAGGTTTGGTAGGTTTCCCTAGGTGCCGGCTGAGCCAGAGGCCAAAATCTAAAGGTAGGCACTTTGCAAAAAACACCTCTGTGTTCCTTAAAAAAATGTGATGGGTCCATGTTGTGTTTTGGGGCATTTCCTGTCATGGGTGCTATGTCTACCCACACAAGTGAGGTATCATTTTTATCGGGAGACTTGGGGGAACCCTGGGTGGAAGGAAATATGTGGCTCCTCTCAGATTCCAGAACTTTCTGTCACCGAAATGTGAGGAAAACGTGTTTTTTTGGCCAAATTTTGAGGTTTGCATAGGATTCTGGGTAACAGAACCTGGTCAGAGCCCCACAAGTCACCCAATCTTGGATTCCCCTAGGTCTCTAGTTTTCAAAAATGCACAGATTTGGTACGTTTCCCTAGGTGCCGGCTGAGCTAGAGGCCAAAATCTACAGGTAGGAACTTTGCAAAAAACACTTCTGTTTTACCTCAAAAAATGTGATGTGTCCACGTTGCGTTTTGGAGCATTTCCTGTCGCGGGCGCTAGTCCTACCCACACAAGTGAGGTATCATTTTTATCGGGAGACTTGGGGAACACTGGGTGGAAGGAAATTTGTGGCTCCTCTCAGATTCCAGAACTTTCTGTCACCAAAAATTGAGGAAAATGTGTTTTTTTAGCCAAAGTTTGAGGTTTGCAAAGGATTCTGGGTAACAGAACCTGGTCAGAGCCCCACAAGTCACCCCATCTTGGATTCCCCTAGGTCTCTAGTTTTCAAAAATGCACATGTTTGGTAGGTTTCCCTAGGTGCCGGCTGAGCTAGAGGCCAAAATCTAAAGGTAGGCACTTTGCAAAAAGCACCTCTGTTTACTTTAAAAAAATGTGATGTGTCCATGTTGCGTTTTGGAGCATTTCCTGTCGCGGGCGCTAGGCCTACCCACACAAGTGAGGTATCATTTTTATCGGGAGACTTGGGGGAACACTGGGTGGAAGGAAATTTGTGGCTCCTCTCAGATTCCAGAACTTTCTGTCACCTAAAATTGAGGAAAATGTGTTTTTTTAGCCAAAGTTTGAGGTTTGCAAAGGATTCTGGGTAACAGAACCTGGTCAGAGCACCACAATTCACCCCATCTTGGATTCCCCTAGGTCTCTAGTTTTCAAAAATGCACAGGTTTGGTAGGTTTCCCTAGGTGCCGGGTGAGCTAGAGGCCAAAATCTAAAGGTAGGCACTTTGCAAAAAACACCTCTGTTTACTTAAAAAAAATGTGATGTGTCCATGTTGCGTTTTGGAGCATTTCCTGTCGCGGGCGCTAGGCCTACCCACACAAGTGAGGTATCATTTTTATCGGGAGACTTGGGGGAACGCTGGGTGGAAGGAAATGTGTGGCTCCTCTCAGATTCCAGAACTTTCTGTCACCAAAATTTGAGGAAAATGTGTTTTTTTAGCCAAATTTTGAGGTTTGCAAAGGATTCTGGGTAACAGAATCTGGTCAGAGCCCCACAAGTCACCCCATCTTGGATTCCCCTAGGTCTCTAGTTTTAAAAAATGCACAGGTTTGGTAGGTTTCCCTAGGAGCCGGCTGAGCTAGAGGCCAAAATCTAAAGGTAGACACCTTGCAAAAAACACCTCTGTTTTCTTTCAAAAAATTTGATGTGTCCACGTTGCGTTTTGGAGCATTTCCTGTCGCGGGCGCTAGGCCTACCCACACAAGTGAGGTATCATTTTTATCAGGAGACTTGGGGGAACGCTGGGTGGAAGAAAATGTGTGGCTCCTCTCAGATTCCAGAACTTTCTGTCACCAAAATGTGAGGAAAACGTGTTTTTTTAGCCAAATTTTTAGGTTTGCAAAGGATTCTGGGTAACAGAACCTGGTCAGAGCCCCACAAGTCACCCCATCTTGGATTCCCATAGGTCTCTAGTTTTCAAAAATGCACAGGTTTGGTAGGCTTCCCTAGGTGCCGGCTGAGCTAGAGGCCAAAATCTACAGGTAGGCACTTTGCAAAAAACACCTCTTTTTTCTTTAAAAAAATGTGATGTGTCCACGTTGCGTTTTGGAGCATTTCCTGTTGCGGGCGCTAGGTCTACCCACAGAAGTGAGGTATCATTTTTATCGGGAGACTTGGGGGAACGCTGGGTGGAAGGAAATGTGTGGCTCCTCTCAGATTCCAGAACTTTCTGTCACCAAAATTTGAGGAAAACGTGTTTTTTTAGCCAAAGTTTGAGGTTTGCAAAGGATTCTGGGTAAAAGAACCTGGTCAGAGCCCCACAAGTCACCCCATCTTGGATTCCCCTAGGTCTCTAGTTTTCAAAAATGCACAGGTTTGGTAGGTTTCCCTAGGTGCCGGCTGAGCCAGAGGCCAAAATCTAAAGGTAGGCACTTTGCAAAAAACACCTCTGTGTTCCTTAAAAAAATTTGATGGGTCCATGTTGTGTTTTGGGGCATTTCCTGTCATGGGTGCTATGCCTACCCACACAAGTGAGGTATCATTTTTATCGGGAGACTTGGGGGAACCCTGGGTGGAAGGAAATATGTGGCTCCTCTCAGATTCCAGAACTTTCTGTCACCGAAATGTGAGGAAAAGGTGTTTTTTTGGCCAAATTTTGAGGTTTGCATAGGATTCTGGGTAACAGAACCTGGTCAGAGCCCCACAAGTCACCCAATCTTGGATTCCCCTAGGTCTCTAGTTTTCAAAAATGCACAGCTTTGGTAGGCTTCCCTAGGTGCCGGCTGAGCTAGAGGCCAAAATCTACAGGTAGGCACTTTGCAAAAAACACCTCTTTTTTCTTTAAAAAAATGTGATGTGTCCACGTTGCGTTTTGGAGCATTTCCTGTCGCGGGCGCTAGGCCTACCCACACAAGTGAGGAATCATTTTTATCGGGAGACTTGGGGGAACGCTGGGTGGAAGGAAATGTGTGGCTCCTCTCAGATTCCAGAACTTTCTGTCACCAAAATTTGAGGAAAACGTGTTTTTTTAGCCAAAGTTTGAGGTTTGCAAAGGATTCTGGGTAAAAGAACCTGGTCAGAGCCCCACAAGTCACCCCATCTTGGATTCCCCTAGGTCTCTAGTTTTCAAAAATGCACAGGTTTGGTAGGTTTCCCTAGGTGCCGGCTGAGCCAGAGGCCAAAATCTAAAGGTAGGCACTTTGCAAAAAACACCTCTGTGTTCCTTAAAAAAATGTGATGGGTCCATGTTGTGTTTTGGGGCATTTCCTGTCATGGGTGCTATGCCTACCCACACAAGTGAGGTATCATTTTTATCGGGAGACTTGGGGGAACCCTGGGTGGAAGGAAATATGTGGCTCCTCTCAGATTCCAGAACTTTCTGTCACCGAAATGTGAGGAAAAGGTGTTTTTTTGGCCAAATTTTGAGGTTTGCATAGGATTCTGGGTAACAGAACCTGGTCAGAGCCCCACAAGTCACCCAATCTTGGATTCCCCTAGGTCTCTAGTTTTCAAAAATGCACAGCTTTGGTAGGTTTCCCTAGGTGCCGGCTGAGCTAGAGGCCAAAATCTACAGGTAGGCACTTTGCAAAAAACACTTCTATTTTACCTCAAAAAATGTGATGTGTCCACGTTGCGTTTTGGAGCATTTCCTGTCGCGGGCGCTAGTCCTACCCACACAAGTGAGGTATCATTTTTATCGGGAGACTTGGGGAACACTGGGTGGAAGGAAATTTGTGGCTCCTCTCAGATTCCAGAACTTTCTGTCACCAAAAATTGAGGAAAATGTGTTTTTTTAGCCAAAGTTTGAGGTTTGCAAAGGATTCTGGGTAACAGAACGTGGTCAGAGCCCCACAAGTCACCCCATCTTGGATTCCCCTAGGTCTCTAGTTTTCAAAAATGCACAGGTTTGGTAGGTTTCCCTAGGTGCCAGCTGAGCTAGAGGCCAAAATCTAAAGGTAGGCACTTTGCAAAACGCACCTCTGTTTACTTTCAAAAAATGTGATGTGTCCATGTTGCGTTTTGGAGCATTTCCTGTCGCGGGCGCTAGGCCTACCCACACAAGTGAGGTATCATTTTCATCCGGAGACTTGGGGGAACGCTGGGTGGAAGGAAATGTGTGGCTCCTCTCAGATTCCAGAACATTCTGTCACCAAAATTTGAGGAAAATGTGTTTTTTTAGCCAAAGTTTGAGGTTTGCAAAGGATTCTGGGTAACAGAACCTGGTCAGAGCCCCACAAATCACCCCATCTTGGATTCCCCTAGGACTCTAGTTTTCAAAAATACACAGGTTTGGTAGGTTTCCCTAGGTGCCGGCTGAGCTAGAGGCCAAAATCTAAAGGTAGACACTTTGCAAAAAACACCTCTGTTTTCTTTCAAAAAATTTGATGTGTCCATGTTGCGTTTTGGAGCATTTCTTGTCGCGGGCGCTAGGCCTACCCACACAAGTGAGGTATCATTTTTATCGGGAGACTTGGGGGAACCCTGGGTGGAAGGAAATATGTGGCTCCTCTCAGATTCCAGAACTTTCTGTCAACGAAATGTGAGGAAAACGTGTTTTTTTTGCCAAATTTTGAGGTTTGCATAGGATTCTAGGTAACAGAACCTGGTCAGAGCCCCACAAGTCACCCCATCTTGGATTCCCCTAGGTCTCTAGTTTTCAAAGATGCACAGCTTTGGTAGGTTTCCCTAGGTGCCGGCTGAGCTAGAGGCCAAAATCTACAGGTAGGCACTTTGCAAAAAACACTTCTGTTTTACCTCAAAAAAGGTGATGTGTCCACGTTGCGTTTTGGAGCATTTCCTGTCGCGGGCGCTAGGCCTACCCACACAAGTGAGGTATCATTTTTATCGGGTGACTTGGGGGAACGCTGGGTGGAAGGAAATGTGTGGCTCCTCTCAGATTCCAGAACATTCTGTCACCAAAATTTGAGGAAAATGTGTTTTTTTAGCCAAAGTTTGAGGTTTGCAAAGGATTCTGGGTAACAGAACCTGGTCAGAGCCCCACAAATCACCCCATCTTGGATTCCCCTAGGACTCTAGTTTATAAAAATGCACAGGTTTGGTAGGTTTCCCTAGGTGCCGGCTGAGCTAGAGGCCAAAATCTAAAGGTAGACACTTTGCAAAAAACACCTCTGTTTTCTTTAAAAAAAATTGATGTGTCCACGTTGCGTTTTGGAGCATTTCCTGTCGCGGGCGCTAGGCCCACCCACACAAGTGAGGTATCATTTTTATCGGGAGACTTGGGGGAACGCTGGGTGGAAGGAAATGTGTGGCTCCTCTCAGATTCCAGAACTTTCTGCCACCAAAATTTGAGGAAAATGTGTTTTTTAAGCCAAAGTTTGAGGTTTGCAAAGGATTCTGGGTAACAGAACTTGGTCAGAGCCCCACAAGTCACCCCATCTTGGATTCCCCTAGGTCTCTAGTTTTCAAAAATGCACAGGTTTGGTAGGTTTCCATAGGTGCCGGCTGAGCTAGAACCCAAAATCTAAAGGTAGGCACTTTGCAAAAAACACCTCTGTTTACTTTCAAAAAATGTGATGTGTCCATGTTGCATTTTGGAGCATTTCCTGTCGCGGGCGCTAGGCCTACCCACACAAGTGAGGTATCATTTTTATCGGGAGACTTGGGGGAACGCTGGGTGGAAGGAAATGTGTGGCTCCTCTCAGATTCCAGAACTTTCTGCCACCAAAATTTGAGGAAAATGTGTTTTTTTAGCCAAAGTTTGAGGTTTGCAAAGGATTCTGGGTAACAGAACTTGTTCAGAGCCCTACAAGTCACCCCATCTTGGATTCCCCTAGGTCTCTAGTTTTCAAAAATGCACAGCTTTGGTAGGTTTCCCTAGGTGCCGGCTGAGCTAGAGGCCAAAATCTAAAGGTAGGCACTTTGCAAAAAACACCTCTGTTGTCTTTAAAAAAATTTGATGTGTCCACGTTGCGTTTTGGAGCATTTCCTGTCGCGGGCGCTAGGCCTACCCACACAAGTGAGGTATCATTTTTATCGGGAGACTTGGGGGAACGCTGGGTGGAAGGAAATGTGTGGCTCCTCTCAGATTCCAGAACTTTCTGCCACCAAAATTTGAGGAAAATGTGTTTTTTTTAGCCAAAGTTTGAGGTTTGCAAAGGATTCTGGGTAACAGAACC
This sequence comes from Pleurodeles waltl, assembly GCF_031143425.1. NCBI lineage: Eukaryota > Metazoa > Chordata > Amphibia > Caudata > Salamandridae > Pleurodeles > Pleurodeles waltl. The sequence goes on from NW_027150395.1 coordinate 2,273,580, forward strand.
TGGTCAGAGCCCCACAAGTCACCCTATCTTGGATTCCCCTAGGTCTCTAGTTTTCAAAAAATGCACAGGTTTGGTAGGCTTCCCTAGGTGCCGGCTGAGCTAGAGGCCAAAATCTACAGGTAGGCACTTTGCAAAAAACACCTCTGTTTTCTTTAAAAAAATTTGATGTGTCCACGTTGCGTTTTGGAGCATTTCCTTTCGCGGGCGCTAGGCCTACCCACACAAGTGAGGTATCATTTTTATCGGGAGACTTGGGGGAACGCTGGGTGGAAGGAAATGTGTGGCTCCTCTCAGATTCCAGAACTTTCTGTCACCAAAATTTGAGGAAAACGTGTTTTTTTAGCCAAAGTTTGAGGTTTGCAAAGGTTTCTGGGTAAAAGAACCTGGTCAGAGCCCCACAAGTCACCCCATCTTGGATTCCCCTAGGTCTCTAGTTTTCAAAAATGCACAGGTTTGGTAGGTTTCCCTAGTTGCCGGCTGAGCCAGAGGCCAAAATCTAAAGGTAGGCACTTTGCAAAAAACACCTCTGTGTTCCTTAAAAAAATGTAATGGGTCCATGTTGTGTTTTGGGGCATTTCCTGTTATGGGTGCTATGCCTACCCACACAAGTGAGGTATCATTTTTATTGGGAGACTTGGGGGAACCCTGGGTGGAAGGAAATATGTGGCTCCTCTCAGATTCCAGAACTTTCTGTCACCGAAATGTGAGGAAAACGTGTTTTTTTTGCCAAATATTGAGGTTTGCATAGGATTCTGGGTAACAGAACCTGGTCAGATCCCCACAAGTCACCCCATCTTGGATTCCCCTAGGTCTCTAGTTTTCAAAAATGCACAGCTTTGGTAGGTTTCCCTAGGTGCCGGCTGAGCTAGAAGCCAAAATCTACAGGTAGGCACTTTGCAAAAAAAACTTCTGTTTTACCTCAAAAAATGTTATGTGTCCACGTTGCGTTTTGGAGCATTTCCTGTCGCGGGCGCTAGGCCTACCCACACAAGTGAGGTATCATTTTTATCGGGAGACTTGGGGGAACACTGGGTGGAAGGAAATTTGTGACTCCTTTCAGATTCCAGAACTTTCTGTCACCAAAAATTGAGGAAAATGTGTTTTTTTAGCCAAAGTTTGAGGTTTGCAAAGGATTCTGGGTAACAGAACCTGGTCAGAGCCCCACAAGTCACCCCATCTTGGATTCCCCTAGGTCTCTAGTTTTAAAAAATGCAAAGGTTTGGTAGGTTTCCCTAGGTGCCGGCTGAGCTAGAGGCCAAAATCTAAAGGTAGGCACTTTGCCAAAAACACCTCTGTTTACTTTCAAAAAATGTGATGTGTCCATGTTGCGTTTTTGAGCATTTCCTGTGATGGGCGCTAGGCCTACCCACACAAGTGAGGTATCATTTTTATCCGGAGACTTGGGGGAACCCTGGGTGGAAGAAAATGTGTGGCTCCTCTCAGATTCCAGAACTTTCTGTCACCAAAATGTGAGGAAAACGTGTTTTTTTAGCCAAATTTTGAGGTTTGCAAAGGATTCTGGGTAACAGAACCTGGTCAGAGCCCCACAAGTCACCCCATCTTGGATTTCCCTAGGTCTCTAGTTTTCAAAAATGCACAGGTTTTGTAGGTTTCCCTAGGTGCCGGCTGAGCTAGAGTCCAAAATCTAAAGGTAGGCACTTTGCAAAAAACACCTCTGTTTTCTTTAAAAAAATATGATGTGTCCACGTTGCGTTTTGTAGCATTTCCTGTCCCGGGCGCTATGTCTACCCACACAAGTGAGGTATCATTTTTATCGGGAGACTTGGGGGAACGCTGGGTGGAAGAAAATGTGTGGCTCCTCTCAGATTCCAGAACTTTCTGTCACCAAAAGGTGAGGAAAACGTGTTTTTTTAGCCAAAGTTTGATGTTTGCAAAGGATTCTGGGTAAAAGAACCTGGTCAGAGCCCCACAAGTCACCGCATCTTGGATTCCCTTAGGTCTCTAGTTTTCAAAAATGCACAGGTTTGGTAGGTTTCCCTAGGTGCCGGCTGAGCTAGAGGCCAAAATCTAAAGGTAGACACTTTGCAAAAAACACCTCTGTTTTCTTTCAAAAAATTTGATGTGTCCACGTTGCGTTTTGGAGCATTTCCTGTCGCGGGCGCTAGGCCTACCCACACAAGTGAGGTATCATTTTTATCCGGAGACTTGGGGGAACCCTGGGTGGAAGAAAATGTGTGGCTCCTCTCAGATTCCAGAACTTTCTGTCACCAAAAGTTGAGGAAAACGTGTTTTTTTAGCCAAATTTTGAGGTTTGCAAAGGATTCTGGGTAACAGAAGCTGGTCAGAGCCCCACAAGTCACCCCATCTTGGATTCCCCTAGGTCTCTAGTTTTCAAAAATGCACAGGTTTTGTAGGTTTCCCTAGGTGCCGGCTGAGCTAGAGGCCAAAATCTAAAGGTGGGCACTTTGCAAAAAACACCTCTGTTTTCTTTAAAAAAATATGATGTGTCCACGTTGCGTTTTGGAGCATTTCCTGTCCAGGCGCTATGCCTACCCACACAAGTGAGGTATCATTTTTATCGGGAGACTTGGGGGAACGCTGGGTGGAAGAAAATGTGTGGCTCCTCTCAGATTCCAGAACTTTCTGTCACCAAAATGTGAGGAAAACTTGTTTTTTTAGCCAAATTTTGAGGTTTGCAAAGGATTCTGGGTAACAGAACCTGGTCAGAGCCCCACAAGTCACCCCATCTTGGATTCCCCTAGGTCTCTAGTTTTAAAAAATGCACAGGTTTGGTAGGTTTCCCTAGGTGCCGGCTGAGCTAGAGGCCAAAATCTACAGGTAGGCACTTTGCAAAAAACACTTCTGTTTTACCTCATAAAATGTGATGTGTCCACGTTGCGTTTTGGAGCATTTCCTGTCGCGGGCGCTAGGCCTACCCACACAAGTGAGGTATCATTTTTATCGGTAGACTTGGGGGAACACTGGGTGGAAGGAAATTTGTGGCTCCTCTCAGATTCCAGAACTTTCTGTCACCAAAATTTGAGGAAAATTTGTTTTTTTAGCCAAAGTTTGAGGTTTGCAAAGGATTCTGGGTAACAGAACCTAGTCAGAGCCCCACAAGTCACCCCATCTTGGATTCCCCTAGGTCTCTAGTTTTAAAAAATGCACAGGTTTGGTAGGTTTCCCTAGGTGCCGGCTGAGCTAGAAGCCAAAATCTAAAGGTAGGCACTTTGCAAAAAACACCTCTGTTTACTTTCAAAAAATGTGATGTGTCCATGTTGCGTTTTGGAGCATTTCCTGTCGCGGGCGCTAGGCCTACCCACACAAGTGAGGTATCATTTTAATCGGGAGACTTGGGGGAACGCTGGGTGGAAGGAAATGTGTGGCTCCTCTCAGATTCCAGAACTTTCTGTCACCAAAATTTGAGGAAAATGTGTTTTTTTAGCCAAAGTTTGAGGTTTGCAAAGGATTCTGGGTAACAGAACCTGGTCGGAGCCCCACAAGTCACCCCATCTTGGATTCCCCTAGGTCTCTAGTTTTAAAAAATGCACAGGTTTGGTAGGCTTCCCTAGGTGCCGGCTGAGCTAGAGGCCAAAATCTAAAGGTAGGCACTTTGCAAAAAACACCTCTGTTTTCTTTCAAAAAATGTGATGTGTCCACGTTGCGTTTTGGAGCATTTCCTGTCGCGGGCGCTAGGCCTACCCACACAAGTGAGGTATCATTTTTATCGGAAGATTGGGGAACGCTGGGTGGAAGAAAATGTTTGGCTCCTCTCAGATTCCAGAACTTTCTGTCACCAAAATGTGAGGAAAACTAGATTTTTTAGCCAAATTTTGAGGTTTGCAAAGGATTCTGGGTAACAGAACCTGGCCAGAGCCCCACAAGTCACCCCATCTTGGATTCCCCTAGGTCTCTAGTTTTCAAAAATGCACATGTTTGGTAGGTTTCCCTAGGTGCCGGCTGAGCTAGAGGCCAAAATCTACAGGTAGGCACTTTGCCAAAAACACTTCTGTTTTACCTCATAAAATGTGATGTGTCCACGTTGCGTTTTGGAGCATTTCCTGTCGCGGGCGCTAGGCCTACCCACACAAGTGAGGTATCATTTTTATCGGTAGACTTGGGGGAACACTGGGTGGAAGGAAAATTGTGGCTCCTCTCAGATTCCAGAACTTTCTGTCACCAAAATTTGAGGAAAATGTGTTTTTTTAGCCAAAGTTTGAGGTTTGCAAAGGATTCTGGGTAACAGAACCTAGTCAGAGCCCCACAAGTCACCCCATCTTGGATTCCCCTAGGTCTCTAGTTTTAAAAAATGCACAGGTTTGGTAGGTTTCCCTAGGTGCCGGCTGAGCTAGAGGCCAAAATCTAAAGGTAGGCACTTTGCAAAAAACACCTCTGTTTACTTTCAAAAAATGTGATGTGTCCATGTTGCGTTTTGGAGCATTTCCTGTCGCGGGCGCTAGGCCTACCCACACAAGTGAGGTATCATTTTAATCGGGAGACTTGGGGGAACGCTGGGTGGAAGGAAATGTGTGGCTCCTCTCAGATTCCAGAACTTTCTGTCACCAAAATTTGAGGAAAATGTGTTTTTTTAGCCAAAGTTTGAGGTTTGCAAAGGATTCTGGGTAACAGAACCTGGTCAGAGCCCCACAAGTCACCCCATCTTGGATTCCACTAGGTCTCTAGTTTTAAAAAATGCACAGGTTTGGTAGGCTTCCCTAGGTGCCGGCTGAGCTAGAGGCCAAAATCTAAAGGTAGGCACTTTGCAAAAAACACCTCTGTTTTCTTTCAAAAAATGTGATGTGTCCACGTTGCGTTTTGGAGCATTTCCTGTCGCGGGCGCTAGGCCTACCCACACAAGTGAGGTATCATTTTTATCGGAAGATTGGGGAACGCTGGGTGGAAGAAAATGTTTGGCTCCTCTCAGATTCCAGAACTTTCTGTCACCAAAATGTGAGGAAAACTTGATTTTTTAGCCAAATTTTGAGGTTTGCAAAGGATTCGGGTAACAGAACCTGGTCAGAGCCCCACAAGTCACCCCATCTTGGATTCCCCTAGGTCTCTAGTTTTCAAAAATGCACAGGTTTGGTAGGTTTCCCTAGGTGCCGGCTGAGCTAGAGGCCAAAATCTAAAGGTAGGCACTTTGCAAAAAACACCTCTGTTTACTTTCAAAAAATGTGATGTGTCCATGTTGCGTTTTGGAGCATTTCCTGTCGCGGGCGCTAGGCCTACCCACACAAGTGAGGTATCATTTTAATCGGGAGACTTGGGGGAACGCTGGGTGGAAGGAAATGTGTGGCTCCTCTCAGATTCCAGAACTTTCTGTCACCAAAATTTGAGGAAAATGTGTTTTTTTAGCCAAAGTTTGAGGTTTGCAAAGGATTCTGGGTAACAGAACCTGGTCAGAGCCCCACAAGTCACCCCATCTTGGATTCCCCTAGGTCTCTAGTTTTAAAAAATGCACAGGTTTGGTAGGCTTCCCTAGGTGCCGGCTGAGCTAGAGGCCAAAATCTAAAGGTAGGCACTTTGCAAAAAACACCTCTGTTTTCTTTCAAAAAATGTGATGTGTCCACGTTGCGTTTTGGAGCATTTCCTGTCGCGGGCGCTAGGCCTACCCACACAAGTGAGGTATCATTTTTATCGGAAGATTGGGGAACGCTGGGTGGAAGAAAATGTTTGGCTCCTCTCAGATTCCAGAACTTTCTGTCACCAAAATGTGAGGAAAACTAGATTTTTTAGCCAAATTTTGAGGTTTGCAAAGGATTCTGGGTAACAGAACCTGGTCAGAGCCCCACAAGTCACCCCATCTTGGATTCCCCTAGGTCTCTAGTTTTCAAAAATGCACAGGTTTGGTAGGTTTCCCTAGGTGCCGGCTGAGCTAGAGGCCAAAATCTACAGGTAGGCACTTTGCCAAAAACACTTCTGTTTTACCTCATAAAATGTGATGTGTCCACGTTGCGTTTTGGAGCATTTCCTGTCGCGGGCGCTAGGCCTACCCACACAAGTGAGGTATCATTTTTATCGGTAGACTTGGGGGAACACTGGGTGGAAGGAAAATTGTGGCTCCTCTCAGATTCCAGAACTTTCTGTCACCAAAATTTGAGGAAAATGTGTTTTTTTAGCCAAAGTTTGAGGTTTGCAAAGGATTCTGGGTAACAGAACCTAGTCAGAGCCCCACAAGTCACCCCATCTTGGATTCCCCTAGGTCTCTAGTTTTAAAAAATGCACTGGTTTGGTAGGTTTCCCTAGGTGCCGGCTGAGCTAGAGGCCAAAATCTAAAGGTAGGCACTTTGCAAAAAACTCCTCTGTTTACTTTCAAAAAATGTGATGTGTCCATGTTGCGTTTTGGAGCATTTCCTGTCGCGGGCGCTAGGCCTACCCACACAAGTGAGGTATCATTTTAATCGGGAGACTTGGGGGAACGCTGGGTGGAAGGAAATGTGTGGCTCCTCTCAGATTCCAGAACTTTCTGTCACCAAAATTTGAGGAAAATGTGTTTTTTTAGCCAAAGTTTGAGGTTTGCAAAGGATTCTGGGTAACAGAACCTGGTCAGAGCCCCACAAGTCACCCCATCTTGGATTCCACTAGGTCTCTAGTTTTAAAAAATGCACAGGTTTGGTAGGCTTCCCTAGGTGCCGGCTGAGCTAGAGGCCAAAATCTAAAGGTAGGCACTTTGCAAAAAACACCTCTGTTTTCTTTCAAAAAATGTGATGTGTCCACGTTGCGTTTTGGAGCATTTCCTGTCGCGGGCGCTAGGCCTACCCACACAAGTGAGGTATCATTTTTATCGGAAGATTGGGGAACGCTGGGTGGAAGAAAATGTTTGGCTCCTCTCAGATTCCAGAACTTTCTGTCACCAAAATGTGAGGAAAACTTGATTTTTTAGCCAAATTTTGAGGTTTGCAAAGGATTCGGGTAACAGAACCTGGTCAGAGCCCCACAAGTCACCCCATCTTGGATTCCCCTAGGTCTCTAGTTTTCAAAAATGCACAGGTTTGGTAGGTTTCCCTAGGTGCCGGCTGAGCTAGAGGCCAAAATCTAAAGGTAGGCACTTTGCAAAAAACACCTCTGTTTTCTTTAAAAAAATATGATGTGTCCACGTTGCGTTTTGGAGCATTTCCTGTCCCGGGCGCTATGCCTACCCACACAAGTGAGGTATCATTTTTATCGGGAGACTTGGGGGAACGCTGGGTGGAAGAAAATGTGTGGCTCCTCTCAGATTCCAGAACTTTCTGTCACCAAAATGTGAGGAAAACGTGTTTTTTTAGCCAAATTTTGAGGTTTGCAAAGGATTCTGGGTAACAGAACCTGGTCAGAGCCCCACAAGTCACCCCATCTTGGATTCCCCTAGGTCTCTAGTTTTCAAAAATGCACAGGTTTGGTAGGCTTCCCTAGGTGCCGGCTGAGCTACAGGCCAAAATCTACAGGTAGGCACTTTGCACATACCACCTCTGTTTTAAAAAAAAAAATGTGATGTGCCAATGTTGTGTTTTGGGGCGTTTCCTGTCACGGGCGCTAGGCCTACCCACACAAGTGAGGTATCATTTTTATCGGGAGACTTGAGGGAACGCTGGGTGGAAGGAAATTTGTGGCTCCACTCAGCTTCCAGAACTTTCTGTCACCGAAATGTGGGGAAAACTTGTTTATTTAGCCAAATTTTGAGCTTTGCAAAGGATTCTGGGTAACAGAACCTGGCCAGAGACCCACAAGTCACCCCATCATGGATTCCCCTAGGTCTCTAGTTGTAAAAAATGCACAGGTTTGGTAGGTTTCCCTAGGTGCCGGCTGAGCTAGAGGCCAAAATCTACAGGTAGCCACTTTGCAAAAAACACCTCTGTTTTCTTTAAAAAAAATGTGATGGGTCCATGTTGTGTTTTGGGGCATTTCCTGTCATGGGCGCTATGCCTACCCACACAAGTGAGGTATCATTTTTATCGGGAGACATGGGGGAAACCTGGGTGGAAGGAAATATGTGGCTCCTCTCAGATTCCAGAACTTTCTGTCACCAAAATTTGAGGAAAATTTGTTTTTTTAGCCAAAGTTTGAGATTTGCAAAGGATTCTGGGTAACAGAACCTGGTCAGAGCCCCACAAATCACCCCATCTTGGATTCCCCTAGGTCTCTAGTTTTCAGAAATGCACAGGTTTGGTAGGTTTCCCTAGGTGCCGGCTGAGCTAGAGGCCAAAATCTAAAGGTAGGCACTTGCAAAAAACACCTCTGTTTACTTTTAAAAAATGTGATGTGTCCATGTTGCGTTTTGGAGCATTTCCTGTCGCGGGCGCTAGGGCTACCCACACAAGTGAGGTATCATTTTTATCGGGAGACTTGGGGGAACACTGGGTGGAAGGAAATTTGTGGCTCCTCTCAGATTCCAGAACTTTCTGTCACCAAAATGTGAGGAAAACGTGTTTTTTTAGCCACATTTTGAGGTTTGCAAAGGATTCTGGGTAACAGAACCTGGTCAGAGCCCCACAAGTCACCCCATCTTAGATTCCCCTAGGTCTCTAGTTTTCATAAATGCACAGGTTTGGTAAGTTTCCCTAGGTGCCGGCTGAGCTAGAGGCCAAAATCTAAAGGTAGGCACTTTGCAAAAAACACTTCTGTTTTACCTCAAAAAATGTGATGTGTCCACGTTGAGTTTTGGAGCATTTCCTGTCGCGGGCGCTAGGCCTACCCACACAAGTGAGGTATCATTTTAATCGGGAGACTTGGGGGAACGCTGGGTGGAAGGAAATGTGTGGCTCCTCTCAGATTCCAGAACTTTCTGTCACCAAAATTTGAGGAAAATGTGTTTTTTTAGCCAAAGTTTGAGGTTTGCAAAGGATTCTGGGTAACAGAACCTGGTCAGAGCCCCACAAGTCACCCCATCTTGGATTCCCCTAGGTCTCTAGTTTTAAAAAATGCACAGGTTTGGTAGGCTTCCCTAGGTGCCGGCTGAGCTAGAGGCCAAAATCTAAAGGTAGGCACTTTGCAAAAAACACCTCTGTTTTCTTTCAAAAAATGTGATGTGTCCACGTTGCGTTTTGGAGCATTTCCTGTCGCGGGCGTTAGGCCTACCCACACAAGTGAGGTATCATTTTTATCGGGAGACTTGGGGGAACCCTGGGTGGAAGAAAATGTGTGGCTCCTCTCAGATTCCAGAACTTTCTGTCACCAAAATGTGAGGAAAATGTGTTTTTTTAGCCACATTTTGAGGTTTGCCAAGGATTCTGGGTAACAGAACCTGGTCAGAGCCCCACAAGTCACCCCATCTTGGATTCCCCTAGGTCTCTAGTTTTCAAAAATGCACAGGTTTGGTAGGCTTCCCTAGGTGCCGGCTGAGCTAGAGGCCAAAATCTACAGGTAGGCACTTTGCAAAAAACACCTCTGTTTTCTTTCAAAAAATATGATGGGTCCACGTTGCGTTTTGGAGCATTTCCTGTCGCGGGCGCTAGGCCTACCCACACAAGTGAGGTATCATTTTTATCGGGAGACTTGGGGGAACGCTGGGTGGAAGGAAATGTGTGGCTCCTCTCAGATTCCAGAACTTTCTGTCACCAAAATTTGAGGAAAACGTGTTTTTTTAGCCAAAGTTTGAGGTTTGCAAAGGATTCTGGGTAAAAGAACATGGTCAGAATCCCACAAGTCACCCCATCTTGGATTCCCTAGGTCTCTAGTTTTCAAAAATGCACAGGTTTGGTAGGTTTCCCTAGGTGCCGGCTGAGCCAGAGGCCAAAATCTAAAGGTAGGCACTTTGCAAAAAACACCTCTGTGTTCCTTAAAAAAATTTGATGGGTCCATGTTGTGTTTTGGGGCATTTCCTGTCATGGGTGCTATGCCTACCCACACAAGTGAGGTATCATTTTTATCGGGAGACTTGGGGGAACCCTGGGTGGAAGGAAATATGTGGCTCCTCTCAGATTCCAGAACTTTCTGTCACCAAAATTTGAGGAAAATGTGTTTTTTTAGCCAAAGTTTGAGGTTTGCAAAGGATTCTGGGTAACAGAACCTGGTCAGAGCCCCACAAGTCACCCCATCTTGGATTCCACTAGGTCTCTAGTTTTAAAAAATGCACAGGTTTGGTAGGCTTCCCTAGGTGCCGGCTGAGCTAGAGGCCAAAACCTAAAGGTAGGCACTTTGCAAAAAACACCTCTGTTTTCTTTCAAAAAATGTGATGTGTCCACGTTGCGTTTTGGAGCATTTCCTGTCGCGGGCGCTAGGCCTACCCACACAAGTGAGGTATCATTTTTATCGGAAGATTGGGGAACGCTGGGTGGAAGAAAATGTTTGGCTCCTCTCAGATTCCAGAACTTTCTGTCACCAAAATGTGAGGAAAACTTGATTTTTTAGCCAAATTTTGAGGTTTGCAAAGGATTCGGGTAACAGAACCTGGTCAGAGCCCCACAAGTCACCCCATCTTGGATTCCCCTAGGTCTCTAGTTTTCAAAAATGCACAGGTTTGGTAGGTTTCCCTAGGTGCCGGCTGAGCTAGAGGCCAAAATCTAAAGGTAGGCACTTTGCAAAAAACACCTCTGTTTTCTTTAAAAAAATATAATGTGTCCACGTTGCGTTTTGGAGCATTTCCTGTCCCGGGCGCTATGCCTACCCACACAAGTGAGGTATCATTTTTATCGGGAGACTTGGGGGAACGCTGGGTGGAAGAAAATGTGTGGCTCCTCTCAGATTCCAGAACTTTCTGTCACCAAAATGTGAGGAAAACGTGTTTTTTTAGCCAAATTTTGAGGTTTGCAAAGGATTCTGGGTAACAGAACCTGGTCAGAGCCCCACAAGTCACCCCATCTTGGATTCCCCTAGGTCTCTAGTTTTCAAAAATGCACAGGTTTGGTAGGCTTCCCTAGGTGCCGGCTGAGCTACAGGCCAAAATCTACAGGTAGGCACTTTGCACATACCACCTCTGTTTTAAAAAAAAAAATGTGATGTGCCAATGTTGTGTTTTGGGGCGTTTCCTGTCACGGGCGCTAGGCCTACCCACACAAGTGAGGTATCATTTTTATCGGGAGACTTGAGGGAACGCTGGGTGGAAGGAAATTTGTGGCTCCACTCAGCTTCCAGAACTTTCTGTCACCGAAATGTGGGGAAAACTTGTTTATTTAGCCAAATTTTGAGCTTTGCAAAGGATTCTGGGTAACAGAACCTGGCCAGAGACCCACAAGTCACCCCATCATGGATTCCCCTAGGTCTCTAGTTGTAAAAAATGCACAGGTTTGGTAGGTTTCCCTAGGTGCCGGCTGAGCTAGAGGCCAAAATCTACAGGTAGCCACTTTGCAAAAAACACCTCTGTTTTCTTTAAAAAAAATGTGATGGGTCCATGTTGTGTTTTGGGGCATTTCCTGTCATGGGCGCTATGCCTACCCACACAAGTGAGGTATCATTTTTATCGGGAGACATGGGGGAAACCTGGGTGGAAGGAAATATGTGGCTCCTCTCAGATTCCAGAACTTTCTGTCACCAAAATTTGAGGAAAATTTGTTTTTTTAGCCAAAGTTTGAGATTTGCAAAGGATTCTGGGTAACAGAACCTGGTCAGAGCCCCACAAATCACCCCATCTTGGATTCCCCTAGGTCTCTAGTTTTCAGAAATGCACAGGTTTGGTAGGTTTCCCTAGGTGCCGGCTGAGCTAGAGGCCAAAATCTAAAGGTAGGCACTTGCAAAAAACACCTCTGTTTACTTTTAAAAAATGTGATGTGTCCATGTTGCGTTTTGGAGCATTTCCTGTCGCGGGCGCTAGGGCTACCCACACAAGTGAGGTATCATTTTTATCGGGAGACTTGGGGGTACACTGGGTGGAAGGAAATTTGTGGCTCCTCTCAGATTCCAGAACTTTCTGTCACCAAAATGTGAGGAAAACGTGTTTTTTTAGCCAAATTTTGAGGTTTGCAAAGGATTCTGGGTAACAGAACCTGGTCAGAGCCCCACAAGTCACCCCATCTTAGATTCCCCTAGGTCTCTAGTTTTCATAAATGCACAGGTTTGGTAAGTTTCCCTAGGTGCCGGCTGAGCTAGAGGCCAAAATCTAAAGGTAGGCACTTTGCAAAAAACACTTCTGTTTTACCTCAAAAAATGTGATGTGTCCACGTTGAGTTTTGGAGCATTTCCTGTCGCGGGCGCTAGGCCTACCCACACAAGTGAGGTATCATTTTTATCGGGAGACTTGGGGGAACACTGGGTGGAAGGAAATTTGTGGCTCCTCTCAGATTCCAGAACTTTCTGTCACCAAAATTTGAGGAAAATGTGTTTTTTTAGCCAAAGTTTGAGGTTTGCAAACGATTCTGGGTAACAGAACCTGGTCAGAGCCCCACAAGTCACCCCATCTTGGATTCCCCTAGGTCTCTAGTTTTCAAAAATGCACAAGTTTGGTAGGTTTCCCTAGGTGCCTGCTGAGCTAGAGGCCAAAATCTAAAGGTAGGCACTTTGCAAAAAACACCTCTGTTTACTTTCCAAAAATGTGATGTGTCCATGTTGCGTTTTGGAGCATTTCCTGTCGCGGGCACTAGGCCTACCCACACAAGTGAGGTATCATTTTTATCGGGAGACTTGGAGGAACGCTGGGTGGAAGGAAATGTGTGGCTCCTCTCAGATTCCACACCTTTCTGTCACCAAAATTTGAGGAAAATTTGTTTTTTTGTTTAAAGTTTGAGGTTTGCAAAGGATTCTGGGTAACAGAACGTGGTCAGAGCCCCACAAGTCACCCCATCTTGGATTCCCCTAGGTCTATAGTTTTAAAAAATGCGCAGCTTTGGTAGGTTTCCCTAGGTGCCGGCTGAGCTAGAAGCCAAAATCTAAAGGTAGGCACTTTGCAAAAAACACCTCTGTTTTCTTTCAAAAAATGTGATGTGTCTACGTTGCGTTTTGGAGCATTTCCTGTCGCGGGCGTTAGGCCTACCCACACAAGTGAGGTATCATTTTTATCGGGAGACTTGGGGGAACCCTGGGTGGAAGAAAATGTGTGGCTCCTCTCAGATTCCAGAACTTTCTGTCACCAAAATGTGAGGAAAATGTGTTTTTTTAGCCACATTTTGAGGTTTGCAAAGGATTCTGGGTAACAGAACCTGGTCAGAGCCCCACAAGTCACCCCATCTTGGATTCCCCTAGGTCTCTAGTTTTCAAAAATGCACAGGTTTGGTAGGCTTCCCTAGGTGCCGGCTGAGCTAGAGGCCAAAATCTACAGGTAGGCACTTTGCAAAAAACACCTCTGTTTTCTTTCAAAAAATATGATGGGTCCACGTTGCGTTTTGGAGCATTTCCTGTCGCGGGCGCTAGGCCTACCCACACAAGTGAGGTATCATTTTTATCGGGAGACTTGGGGGAACGCTGGGTGGAAGGAAATGTGTGGCTCCTCTCAGATTCCAGAACTTTCTGTCACCAAAATTTGAGGAAAACGTGTTTTTTTAGCCAAAGTTTGAGGTTTGCAAAGGATTCTGGGTAAAAGAACCTGGTCAGAATCCCACAAGTCACCCCATCTTGGATTCCCTAGGTCTCTAGTTTTCAAAAATGCACAGGTTTGGTAGGTTTCCCTAGGTGCCGGCTGAGCCAGAGGCCAAAATCTAAAGGTAGGCACTTTGCAAAAAACACCTCTGTGTTCCTTAAAAAAATTTGATGGGTCCATGTTGTGTTTTGGGGCATTTCCTGTCATGGGTGCTATGCCTACCCACACAAGTGAGGTATCATTTTTATCGGGAGACTTGGGGGAACCCTGGGTGGAAGGAAATATGTGGCTCCTCTCAGATTCCAGAACTTTCTGTCACCGAAATGTGAGGAAAACGTGTTTTTTTTGCTAAATTTTGAGGTTTGCATAGGATTCTGGGTAACAGAACCTGGTCAGAGCCCCACAAGTCACCCCATCCTGGATTCCCCTAGGTCTCTAGTTTTCAAAAATGCACAGCTTTGGTAGGTTTCCCTAGGTGCCGGCTGAGCTAGAGGCCAAAATCTACAGGTAGGCACTTTGCAAAAAACACTTCTGTTTTACCTCAAAAAATGTGATGTGTCCATGTTGCGTTTTGGAGCATTTCCTGTCGCGGGTGGTAGGCCTACCCACACAAGTGAGGTATCATTTTTATCGGGAGACTTGGGGGAACACTGGGTGGAAGGACATTTGTGGCTCCTCTCAGATTCCAGAACTTTCTGTCACCTAAAATTGAGGAAAATGTGTTTTTTTAGCCAAAGTTTGAGGTTTGCAAAGGATTCTGGGTAACAGAACCTGGTCAGAGCCCCACAAGTCACCCCATCTTGGATTCCCCTAGGTCTCTAGTTTTCAAAAATGCACAGGTTTGGTAGGTTTCCCTAGGTGCCGGCTGAGCTAGAGGCCAAAATCTAAAGGTAGGCACTTTGCAAAAAACACCTCTGTTTACTTTCTAAAAATGTGATGTGTCCATGTTGCGTTTTGGAGCATTTCCTGTCGCGGGCGCTAGGCCTACCCACACAAGTGAGGTATCATTTTTATCGGGAGACTTGGGGGAACGCTGGGTGGAAGGAAATGTGTGGCTCCTCTCAGATTCCAGAACTTTCTGTCACCAAAATTTGAGGAAAATGTGTTTTTTTAGCCAAAGTTTGAGGTTTGCAAAGGATTCTGGGTAACAGAACCTGGTCAGAGCCCCACAAGTCACCCCATCTTGGATTCCCCTAGGTCTCTAGTTTTAAAAAATGCACAGGTTTGGTAGGTTTCCCTAGGTGCCGGCTGAGCTAGAGGCCAAAATCTAAAGGTAGACACATTGCAAAAAACACCTCTGTTTTCTTTCAAAAAATTTGATGTGTCCACGTTGCGTTTTGGAGCATTTCCTGTCGCGGGCGCTAGGCCTACCCACACAAGTGAGGTATCATTTTTATCAGGAGACTTGGGGGAACGCTGGTGGAAGAAAATGTGTGGCTCCTCTCAGATTCCCTAACTTTCTGTCACCAAAATGTGAGGAAAACGTGTTTTTTTACCCAAATTTTGAGGTTTGCAAAGGATTCTGGGTAACAGAACCTGGTCAGAGCCCCACAAGTCACCCCATCTTGGATTCCCATAGGTCTCTAGTTTTCAAAAATGCACAGGTTTTGTAGGTTTCCCTAGGTGCCGGCTGAGCTAGAGGCCAAAATCTAAAGGTAGGCACTTTGCAAAAAACACCTCTGTTTTCTTTAAAAAAATATGATGTGTCCACGTTGCGTTTTGGAGCATTTCCTGTCCCGGGCGCTATGCCTACCTACACAAGTGAGGTATCATTTTTATCGGGAGACTTGGGGGAACGCTGGGTGGAAGAAAATGTGTGGCTCCTCGCAGATTCCAGAACTTTCTGTCACCAAAATGTGAGGAAAACGTGTTTTTATAGCCAAAGTTTGAGGTTTGCAAAGGATTCTGGGTAAAAGAACCTGATCAGAGCCACACAAGTCACCCCATCTTGGATTCCCCTAGGTCTCTAGTTTTCAAATATGCACAGGTTTGGTAGGTTTCCCTAGGTGCCGGCTGAGCCAGAGGCCAAAATCTAAAGGTAGGCACTTTGCAAAAAACACCTCTGTGTTCCTTAAAAAAATGTGATGGGTCCATGTTGTGTTTTGGGGAATTTCCTGTCATGGGTGCTATGCCTACCCACACAAGTGAGGTATCATTTTTATCGGGAGACTTGGGGGAACCCTGGGTGGAAGGAAATATGTGGCTCCTCTCAGATTCCAGAACTTTCTGTCACCGAAATGTGAGGAAAAGGTGTTTTTTTGGCCACATTTTGAGGTTTGCATAGGATTCTGGGTAACAGAACCTGGTCAGAGCCCCACAAGTCACCCAATCTTGGATTCCCCTAGGTCTCTAGTTTTCAAAAATGCACAGCTTTGGTAGGTTTCCCTAGGTGCCGGCTGAGCTAGAGGCCAAAATCTACAGGTAGGCACTTTGCAAAAAACACTTCTGTTTTACCTCAAAAAATGTGATGTGTCCACGTTGCGTTTTGGAGCATTTCCTGTCGCGGGCGCTAGTCCTACCCACACAAGTGAGGTATCATTTTTATCGGGAGACTTGGGGAACACTGGGTGGAAGGAAATTTGTGGCTCCTCTCAGATTCCAGAACTTTCTGTCACCAAAATTGAGGAAAATGTGTTTTTTTAGCCAAAGTTTGAGGTTTGCAAAGGATTCTGGGTAACAGAACCTGGTCAGAGCCCCACAAGTCACCCCATCTTGGATTCCCCTAGGTCTCTAGTTTTCAAAAATGCACAGGTTTGGTTGGTTTCCCTAGGTGCCGGCTGAGCTAGAGGCCAAAATCTAAAGGTAGGCACTTTGCAAAACGCACCTCTGTTTACTTTCAAAAAATGTGATGTGTCCATGTTGCGTTTTGGAGCATTTCCTGTCGCGGGCGCTAGGCCTACCCACACAAGTGAGGTATCATTTTTATCCGGAGACTTGGGGGAACGCTGGGTGGAAGGAAATGTGTGGCTCCTCTCAGATTCCAGAACATTCTGTCACCAAAATTTGAGGAAAATGTGTTTTTTTAGCCAAAGTTTGAGGTTTGCAAAGGATTCTGGGTAACAGAACCTGGTCAGAGCCCCACAAATCACCCCATCTTGGATTCCCCTAGGACTCTAGTTTTCAAAAATACACAGGTTTGGTAGGTTTCCCTAGGTGCCGGCTGAGCTAGAGGCCAAAATCTAAAGGTAGACACTTTGCAAAAAACACCTCTGTTTTCTTTCAAAAAATTTGATGTGTCCATGTTGCGTTTTGGAGCATTTCTTGTCGCGGGCGCTAGACCTACCCACACAAGTGAGGTATCATTTTTATCGGGAGACTTGGGGGAACCCTGGGTGGAAGGAAATATGTGGCTCCTCTCAGATTCCAGAACTTTCTGTCAACGAAATGTGAGGAAAACGTGTTTTTTTTGCCAAATTTTGAGGTTTGCATAGGATTCTAGGTAACAGAACCTGGTCAGAGCCCCACAAGTCACCCCATCTTGGATTCCCCTAGGTCTCTAGTTTTCAAAGATGCACAGCTTTGGTAGGTTTCCCTAGGTGCCGGCTGAGCTAGAGGCCAAAATCTACAGGTAGGCACTTTGCAAAAAACACTTCTGTTTTACCTCAAAAAAGGTGATGTGTCCACGTTGCGTTTTGGAGCATTTCCTGTCGCGGGCGCTAGGCCTACCCACACAAGTGAGGTATCATTTTTATCGGTAGACTTGGGGGAACACTGGGTGGAAGGAAATTTGTGGCTCCTCTCAGATTCCAGAACTTTCTGTCACCAAAATTTGAGGAAAATGTGTTTTTTTAGCCAAAGTTTGAGGTTTGCAAAGGATTCTGGGTAACAGAACCTAGTCAGAGCCCCACAAGTCACCCCATCTTGGATTCCCCTAGGTCTCTAGTTTTAAAAAATGCACAGGTTTGGTAGGTTTCCCTAGGTGCCGGCTGAGCTAGAGGCCAAAATCTAAAGGTAGGCACTTTGCAAAAAACACCTCTGTTTACTTTCAAAAAATGTGATGTGTCCATGTTGCGTTTTGGAGCATTTCCTGTCGCGGGCGCTAGGCCTACCCACACAAGTGAGGTATCATTTTAATCGGGAGACTTGGGGGAACGCTGGGTGGAAGGAAATGTGTGGCTCCTCTCAGATTCCAGAACTTTCTGTCACCAAAATTTGAGGAAAATGTGTTTTTTTAGCCAAAGTTTGAGGTTTGCAAAGGATTCTGGGTAACAGAACCTGGTCAGAGCCCCACAAGTCACCCCATCTTGGATTCCCCTAGGTCTCTAGTTTTAAAAAATGCACAGGTTTGGTAGGCTTCCCTAGGTGCCGGCTGAGCTAGAGGCCAAAATCTAAAGGTAGGCACTTTGCAAAAAAACACCTCTGTTTTCTTTCAAAAAATGTGATGTGTCCACGTTGCGTTTTGGAGCATTTCCTGTCGTGGGCGCTAGGCCTACCCACACAAGTGAGGTATCATTTTTATCGGAAGATTGGGGAACGCTGGGTGGAAGAAAATGTTTGGCTCCTCTCAGATTCCAGAACTTTCTGTCACCAAAATGTGAGGAAAACTTGATTTTTTAGCTAAATTTTGAGGTTTGCAAAGGATTCGGGTAACAGAACCTGGTCAGAGCCCCACAAGTCACCCCATCTTGGATTCCCCTAGGTCTCTAGTTTTCAAAAATGCACAGGTTTGGTAGGTTTCCCTAGGTGCCGGCTGAGCTAGAGGCCAAAATCTAAAGGTAGGCACTTTGCAAAAAACACCTCTGTTTTCTTTAAAAAAATATGATGTGTCCACGTTGCGTTTTGGAGCATTTCCTGTCCCGGGCGCTATGCCTACCCACACAAGTGAGGTATCATTTTTATCGGGAGACTTGGGGGAACGCTGGGTGGAAGAAAATGTGTGGCTCCTCTCAGATTCCAGAACTTTCTGTCACCAAAATGTGAGGAAAACGTGTTTTTTTAGCCAAATTTTGAGGTTTGCAAAGGATTCTGGGTAACAGAACCTGGTCAGAGCCCCACAAGTCACCCCATCTTGGATTCCCCTAGGTCTCTAGTTTTCAAAAATGCACAGGTTTGGTAGGCTTCCCTAGGTGCCGGCTGAGCTACAGGCCAAAATCTACAGGTAGGCACTTTGCACATACCACCTCTGTTTTAAAAAAAAAAATGTGATGTGCCAATGTTGTGTTTTGGGGCGTTTCCTGTCACGGGCGCTAGGCCTACCCACACAAGTGAGGTATCATTTTTATCGGGAGACTTGAGGGAACGCTGGGTGGAAGGAAATTTGTGGCTCCACTCAGCTTCCAGAACTTTCTGTCACCGAAATGTGGGGAAAACTTGTTTATTTAGCCAAATTTTGAGCTTTGCAAAGGATTCTGGGTAACAGAACCTGGCCAGAGACCCACAAGTCACCCCATCATGGATTCCCCTAGGTCTCTAGTTGTAAAAAATGCACAGGTTTGGTAGGTTTCCCTAGGTGCCGGCTGAGCTAGAGGCCAAAATCTACAGGTAGGCACTTTGCAAAAAACACCTCTGTTTTCTTTAAAAAAAATGTGATGGGTCCATGTTGTGTTTTGGGGCATTTCCTGTCATGGGCGCTATGCCTACCCACACAAGTGAGGTATCATTTTTATCGGGAGACATGGGGGAAACCTGGGTGGAAGGAAATATGTGGCTCCTCTCAGATTCCAGAACTTTCTGTCACCAAAATTTGAGGAAAATTTGTTTTTTTAGCCAAAGTTTGAGATTTGCAAAGGATTCTGGGTAACAGAACCTGGTCAGAGCCCCACAAATCACCCCATCTTGGATTCCCCTAGGTCTCTAGTTTTCAGAAATGCACAGGTTTGGTAGGTTTCCATAGGTGCCGGCTGAGCTAGAGGCCAAAATCTAAAGGTAGGCACTTGCAAAAAACACCTCTGTTTACTTTTAAAAAATGTGATGTGTCCATGTTGCGTTTTGGAGCATTTCCTGTCGCGGGCGCTAGGGCTACCCACACAAGTGAGGTATCATTTTTATCGGGAGACTTGGGGGAACACTGGGTGGAAGGAAATTTGTGGCTCCTCTCAGATTCCAGAACTTTCTGTCACCAAAATGTGAGGAAAACGTGTTTTTTTAGCCAAATTTTGAGGTTTGCAAAGGATTCTGGGTAACAGAACCTGGTCAGAGCCCCACAAGTCACCCCATCTTAGATTCCCCTAGGTCTCTAGTTTTCATAAATGCACAGGTTTGGTAAGTTTCCCTAGGTGCCGGCTGAGCTAGAGGCCAAAATCTAAAGGTAGGCACTTTGCAAAAAACACTTCTGTTTTACCTCAAAAAATGTGATGTGTCCACGTTGAGTTTTGGAGCATTTCCTGTCGCGGGCGCTAGGCCTACCCACACAAGTGAGGTATCATTTTTATCGGGAGACTTGGGGGAACACTGGGTGGAAGGAAATTTGTGGCTCCTCTCAGATTCCAGAACTTTCTGTCACCAAAATTTGAGGAAAATGTGTTTTTTTAGCCAAAGTTTGAGGTTTGCAAAGGATTCTGGGTAACAGAACCTGGTCAGAGCCCCACAAGTCACCCCATCTTGGATTCCCCTAGGTCTCTAGTTTTCAAAAATGCACAAGTTTGGTAGGTTTCCCTAGGTGCCTGCTGAGCTAGAGGCCAAAATCTAAAGGTAGGCACTTTGCAAAAAACACCTCTGTTTACTTTCCAAAAATGTGATGTGTTCATGTTGCGTTTTGGAGCATTTCCTGTCGCGGGCACTAGGCCTACCCACACAAGTGAGGTATCATTTTTATCGGGAGACTTGGAGGAACGCTGGGTGGAAGGAAATGTGTGGCTCCTCTCAGATTCCACACCTTTCTGTCACCAAAATTTGAGGAAAATTTGTTTTTTTGGCCAAAGTTTGAGGTTTGCAAAGGATTCTGGGTAACAGAACCTGGTCAGAGCCCCACAAGTCACCCCATCTTGGATTCCCCTAGGTCTATAGTTTTAAAAAATGCGCAGCTTTGGTAGGTTTCCCTAGGTGCCGGCTGAGCCAGAAGCCAAAATCTAAAGGTAGGCACTTTGCAAAAAACACCTCTGTTTTCTTTCAAAAAATGTGATGTGTCTACGTTGCGTTTTGGAGCATTTCCTGTCGCGGGCGTTAGGCCTACCCACACAAGTGAGGTATCATTTTTATCGGGAGACTTGGGGGAACCCTAGGTGGAAGAAAATGTGTGGCTCCTCTCAGATTCCAGAACTTTCTGTCACCAAAATGTGAGGAAAATGTGTTTTTTTAGCCACATTTTGAGGTTTGCAAAGGATTCTGGGTAAAAGAACCTGGTCAGAATCCCACAAGTCACCCCATCTTGGATTCCCTAGGTCTCTAGTTTTCAAAAATGCACAGGTTTGGTAGGTTTCCCTAGGTGCCGGCTGAGCCAGAGGCCAAAATCTAAAGGTAGGCACTTTGCAAAAAACACCTCTGTGTTCCTTAAAAAAATTTGATGGGTCCATGTTGTGTTTTGGGGCATTTCCTGTCATGGGTGCTATGCCTACCCACACAAGTGAGTTATCATTTTTATCGGGAGACTTGGGGGAACCCTGGGTGGAAGGAAATATGTGGCTCCTCTCAGATTCCAGAACTTTCTGTCACCGAAATGTGAGGAAAACGTGTTTTTTTTGCTTAATTTTGAGGTTTGCATAGGATTCTGGGTAACAGAACCTGGTCAGAGCCCCACAAGTCACCCCATCCTGGATTCCCCTAGGTCTCTAGTTTTCAAAAATGCACAGCTTTGGTAGGTTTCCCTAGGTGCCGGCTGAGCTAGAGGCCAAAATCTACAGGTAGGCACTTTGCAAAAAACACTTCTGTTTTACCTCAAAAAATGTGATGTGTCCATGTTGCGTTTTGGAGCATTTCCTGTCGCGGGTGCTAGGCCTACCCACACAAGTGAGGTATCATTTTTATCGGGAGACTTGGGGGAACACTGGGTGGAAGGACATTTGTGGCTCCTCTCAGATTCCAGAACTTTCTGTCACCTAAAATTGAGGAAAATGTGTTTTTTTAGCCAAAGTTTGAGGTTTGCAAAGGATTCTGGGTAACAGAACCTGGTCAGAGCCCCACAAGTCACCCCATCTTGGATTCCCCTAGGTCTCTAGTTTTCAAAAATGCACAGGTTTGGTAGGTTTCCCTAGGTGCCGGCTGAGCTAGAGGCCAAAATCTAAAGGTAGGCACTTTGCAAAAAACACCTCTGTTTACTTTCTAAAAATGTGATGTGTCCATGTTGCGTTTTGGAGCATTTCCTGTCGCGGGCGCTAGGCCTACCCACACAAGTGAGGTATCATTTTTATCGGGAGACTTGGGGGAACGCTGGGTGGAAGGAAATGTGTGGCTCCTCTCAGATTCCAGAACTTTCTGTCACCAAAATTTGAGGAAAATGTGTTTTTTTAGCCAAAGTTTGAGGTTTGCAAAGGATTCTGGGTAACAGAACCTGGTCAGAGCCCCACAAGTCACCCCATCTTGGATTCCCCTAGGTCTCTAGTTTTAAAAAATGCACAGGTTTGGTAGGTTTCCCTAGGTGCCGGCTGAGCTAGAGGCCAAAATCTAAAGGTAGACACATTGCAAAAAACACCTCTGTTTTCTTTCAAAAAATTTGATGTGTCCACGTTGCGTTTTGGAGCATTTCCTGTCGCGGGCGCTAGGCCTACCCACACAAGTGAGGTATCATTTTTATCAGGAGACTTGGGGGAACGCTGGTGGAAGAAAATGTGTGGCTCCTCTCAGATTCCCTAACTTTCTGTCACCAAAATGTGAGGAAAACGTGTTTTTTTAGCCAAATTTTGAGGTTTGCAAAGGATTCTGGGTAACAGAACCTGGTCAGAGCCCCACAAGTCACCCCATCTTGGATTCCCATAGGTCTCTAGTTTTCAAAAATGCACAGGTTTTGTAGGTTTCCCTAGGTGCCGGCTGAGCTAGAGGCCAAAATCTAAAGGTAGGCACTTTGCAAAAAACACCTCTGTTTTCTTTAAAAAAATATGATGTGTCCACGTTGCGTTTTGGAGCATTTCCTGTCCCGGGCGCTATGCCTACCTACACAAGTGAGGTATCATTTTTATCGGGAGACTTGGGGGAACGCTGGGTGGAAGAAAATGTGTGGCTCCTCGCAGATTCCAGAACTTTCTGTCACCAAAATGTGAGGAAAACGTGTTTTTTTAGCCAAAGTTTGAGGTTTGCAAAGGATTCTGGGTAAAATAACCTGGTCAGAGCCCCACAAGTCACCCCATCTTGGATTCCCCTAGGTCTCTAGTTTTCAAAAATGCACAGGTTTGGTAGGTTTCCCTAGGTGCCGGCTGAGCCAGAGGCCAAAATCTAAAGGTAGGCACTTTGTAAAAAACACCTCTGTTTTCTTTAAAAAAATGTGATGGGTCCATGTTGTGTTTTGGGGCATTTCCTGTGATGGGCGCTATGCCTACCCACACAAGTGAGGTATCATTTTTATCGGGAGACTTGGGGGAACCCTGGGTGGAAGGAAATATGTGGCTCCTCTCAGATTCCAGAACTTTCTGTCACCAAAATGTGAGGAAAACGTGTTTTTTTCGCCAAATTTTGAGGTTTGCAAAGGATTCTGGGTAACAGAACCTGGTCAGAGCCCCACAAGTCACCCCATCTTGGATTCCCCTAGGTCTCTAGTTTTCAAATATGCACAGGTTTGGTAGGTTTCCCTAGGTGCCGGCTGAGCCAGAGGCCAAAATCTAAAGGTAGGCACTGTGCAAAAAACACCTCTGTTTTCTTTGAAAAAATGTGATGGGTCCATGTTGTCTTTTGGGGTATTTCCTGTGATGGGCGCTATGCCTACCCACACAAGTGAGGTATCATTTTTATCGGGAGACTTGGGGGAACCCTGGGTGGAAGGAAATATGTGGCTCCTCTCAGATTCCAGAACTTTCTGTCACCGAAATGTGAGGAAAACGTCTTTTATTTGCCAAATTTTTAGATTTGCAAAGGATTCTGGGTAACAGAACCTGGTCAAAGCCCCACAAGTCACCCCATCTTGGATTCCCCTAGGTCTCTAGTTTTCAAAAACACACAGCTTTGGTAGGTTTCCGTAGGGGCCGGCTGAGCTAGAGGCCAAAATCTACAGGTAGGCACTTTGCAAAAAACACTTCTGTTTTACCTCAAAAAATGTGATGTGTCCACGTTGCGTTTTGGAGCATTTCCTGTCGCGGGCGCTAGGCCTACCCACACAAGTGAGGTATCATTTTTATCGGGAGGCTTGGGGGAACACTGGGTGGAAGGAAATTTGTGGCTCCTCTCAGATTCCAGAACTTTCTGTCACCAAAATTTGAGGAAAACGAGTTTTTTTAGCCAAAGTTTGAGGTTTGCAAAGGATTCTGGGTAAAAGAACCTGGTCAGAGCCCCACAAGTCACCCCATCTTGGATTCCCCTAGGTCTCTAGTTTTCAAATATGCACAGGTTTGGTAGGTTTCCCTAGGTGCCGGCTGAGCCAGAGGCCAAAATCTAAAGGTAGGCACTTTGCAAAAAACACCTCTGTGTTCCTTAAAAAAATGTGATGGGTCCATGTTGTGTTTTGGGGAATTTCCTGTCATGGGTGCTATGCCTACCCACACAAGTGAGGTATCATTTTTATCGGGAGACTTGGGGGAACCCTGGGTGGAAGGAAATATGTGGCTCCTCTCAGATTCCAGAACTTTCTGTCACCGAAATGTGAGGAAAAGGTGTTTTTTTGGCCACATTTTGAGGTTTGCATAGGATTCTGGGTAACAGAACCTGGTCAGAGCCCCACAAGTCACCCAATCTTGGATTCCCCTAGGTCTCTAGTTTTCAAAAATGCACAGCTTTGGTAGGTTTCCCTAGGTGCCGGCTGAGCTAGAGGCCAAAATCTACAGGTAGGCACTTTGCAAAAAACACTTCTGTTTTACCTCAAAATATGTGATGTGTCCACGTTGCGTTTTGGAGCATTTCCTGTCGCGGGCGCTAGTCCTACCCACACAAGTGAGGTATCATTTTTATCGGGAGACTTGGGGAACACTGGGTGGAAGGAAATTTGTGGCTCCTCTCAGATTCCAGAACTTTCTGTCACCAAAATTGAGGAAAATGTGTTTTTTTAGCCAAAGTTTGAGGTTTGCAAAGGATTCTGGGTAACAGAACCTGGTCAGAGCCCCACAAGTCACCCCATCTTGGATTCCCCTAGGTCTCTAGTTTTCAAAAATGCACAGGTTTGGTTGGTTTCCCTAGGTGCCGGCTGAGCTAGAGGCCAAAATCTAAAGGTAGGCACTTTGCAAAACGCACCTCTGTTTACTTTAAAAAAATGTGATGTGTCCATGTTGCGTTTTGGAGCATTTCCTGTCGCGGGCGCTAGGCCTACCCACACAAGTGAGGTATCATTTTTATCCGGAGACTTGGGGGAACGCTGGGTGGAAGGAAATGTGTGGCTCCTCTCAGATTCCAGAACATTCTGTCACCAAAATTTGAGGAAAATGTGTTTTTTTAGCCAAAGTTTGAGGTTTGCAAAGGATTCTGGGTAACAGAACCTGGTCAGAGCCCCACAAATCACCCCATCTTGGATTCCCCTAGGACTCTAGTTTTCAAAAATACACAGGTTTGGTAGGTTTCCCTAGGTGCCGGCTGAGCTAGAGGCCAAAATCTAAAGGTAGACACTTTGCAAAAAACACCTCTGTTTTCTTTCAAAAAATTTGATGTGTCCATGTTGCGTTTTGGAGCATTTCTTGTCGCGGGCGCTAGGCCTACCCACACAAGTGAGGTATCATTTTTATCGGGAGACTTGGGGGAACCCTGGGTGGAAGGAAATATGTGGCTCCTCTCAGATTCCAGAACTTTCTGTCAACGAAATGTGAGGAAAACGTGTTTTTTTTGCCAAATTTTGAGGTTTGCATAGGATTCTAGGTAACAGAACCTGGTCAGAGCCCCACAAGTCACCCCATCTTGGATTCCCCTAGGTCTCTAGTTTTCAAAGATGCACAGCTTTGGTAGGTTTCCCTAGGTGCCGGCTGAGCTAGAGGCCAAAATCTACAGGTAGGCACTTTGCAAAAAACACTTCTGTTTTACCTCAAAAAAGGTGATGTGTCCACGTTGCGTTTTGGAGCATTTCCTGTCGCGGGCGCTAGGCCTACCCACACAAGTGAGGTATCATTTTTATCGGGTGACTTGGGGGAACGCTGGGTGGAAGGAAATGTGTGGCTCCTCTCAGATTCCAGAACATTCTGTCACCAAAATTTGAGGAAAATGTGTTTTTTTAGCCAAAGTTTGAGGTTTGCAAAGGATTCTGGGTAACAGAACCTGGTCAGAGCCCCACAAATCACCCCATCTTGGATTCCCCTAGGACTCTAGTTTATAAAAATGCACAGGTTTGGTAGGTTTCCCTAGGTGCCGGCTGAGCTAGAGGCCAAAATCTAAAGGTAGACACTTTGCAAAAAACACCTCTGTTTTCTTTCAAAAAATTTGATGTGTCCACGTTGCGTTTTGGAGCATTTCCTGTCGCGGGCGCTAGGCCCACCCACACAAGTGAGGTATCATTTTTATCGGGAGACTTGGGGGAACGCTGGGTGGAAGGAAATGTGTGGCTCCTCTCAGATTCCAGAACTTTCTGCCACCAAAATTTGAGGAAAATGTGTTTTTTAAGCCAAAGTTTGAGGTTTGCAAAGGATTCTGGGTAACAGAACTTGGTCAGAGCCCCACAAGTTACCCCATCTTGGATTCCCCTAGGTCTCTAGTTTTCAAAAATGCACAGGTTTGGTAGGTTTCCATAGGTGCCGGCTGAGCTAGAACCCAAAATCTAAAGGTAGGCACTTTGCAAAAAACACCTCTGTTTACTTTCAAAAAATGTGATGTGTCCATGTTGCATTTTGGAGCATTTCCTGTTGCGGGCGCTAGGCCTACCCACACAAGTGAGGTATCATTTTTATCGGGAGACTTGGGGGAACGCTGGGTGGAAGGAAATGTGTGGCTCCTCTCAGATTCCAGAACTTTCTGCCACCAAAATTTGAGGAAAATGTGTTTTTTTAGCCAAAGTTTGAGGTTTGCAAAGGATTCTGGGTAACAGAACTTGTTCAGAGCCCCACAAGTCACCCCATCTTGGATTCCCCTAGGTCTCTAGTTTTAAAAAATGCACAGCTTTGGTAGGTTTCCCTAGGTGCCGGCTGAGCTAGAGGCCAAAATCTAAAGGTAGGCACTTTGCAAAAAACACCTCTGTTGTCTTTAAAAAAATTTGATGTGTCCACGTTGCGTTTTGGAGCATTTCCTGTCGCGGGCGCTAGGCCAACCCACACAAGTGAGGTATGATTTTTATCGGGAGACTTGGGGAAACGCTGGGTGGAAGAAAATGTGTGGCTCCTCTCAGATTCCAGAACTTTCTGTCACCAAAATGTGAGGAAAACGTGTTTTTTTTAGCTCATTTTGAGGTTTGCAAAGGATTCTGGGTAACAGAACCTGGTCAGAGCCCCACAAGTCACCCTATCTTGGATTCCCCTAGGTCTCTAGTTTTCAAAAAATGCACAGGTTTGGTAGGCTTCCCTAGGTGCCGGCTGAGCTAGAGGCCAAAATCTACAGGTAGGCACTTTGCAAAAAACACCTCTGTTTTCTTTCAAAAAATTTGATGTGTCCACGTTGCGTTTTGGAGCATTTCCTTTCGCGGGCGCTAGGCCTACCCACACAAGTGAGGTATAATTTTTATCGGGAGACTTGGGGGAACGCTGGGTGGAAGGAAATGTGTGGCTCCTCTCAGATTCCAGAACTTTCTGTCACCAAAATTTGAGGAAAACGTGTTTTTTTAGCCAAAGTTTGAGGTTTGCAAAGGTTTCTGGGTAAAAGAACCTGGTCAGAGCCCCACAAGTCACCCCATCTTGGATTCCCCTAGGTCTCTAGTTTTCAAAAATGCACAGGTTTGGTAGGTTTCCCTAGTTGCCGGCTGAGCCAGAGGCCAAAATCTAAAGGTAGGCACTTTGCAAAAAACACCTCTGTGTTCCTTAAAAAAATGTAATGGGTCCATGTTGTGTTTTGGGGCATTTCCTGTCATGGGTGCTATGCCTACCCACACAAGTGAGGTATCATTTTTATTGGGAGACTTGGGGGAACCCTGGGTGGAAGGAAATATGTGGCTCCTCTCAGATTCCAGAACTTTCTGTCACCGAAATGTGAGGAAAACGTGTTTGTTTTGCCAAATATTGAGGTTTGCATAGGATTCTGGGTAACAGAACCTGGTCAGATCCCCACAAGTCACCCCATCTTGGATTCCCCTAGGTCTCTAGTTTTCGAAAATGCACAGCTTTGGTAGGTTTCCCTAGGTGCCGGCTGAGCTAGAAGCCAAAATCTACAGGTAGGCACTTTGCAAAAAAAACTTCTGTTTTACCTCAAAAAATGTTATGTGTCCACGTTGCGTTTTGGAGCAGTTCCTGTCGCGGGCGCTAGGCCTACCCACACAAGTGAGGTATCATTTTTATCGGGAGACTTGGGGGAACACTGGGTGGAAGGAAATTTGTGACTCCTCTCAGATTCCAGAACTTTCTGTCACCAAAAATTGAGGAAAATGTGTTTTTTTAGCCAAAGTTTGAGGTTTGCAAAGGATTCTGGGTAACAGAACGTGGTCAGAGCCCCACAAGTCACCCCATCTTGGATTCCCCTAGGTCTCTAGTTTTAAAAAATGCAAAGGTTTGGTAGGTTTCCCTAGGTGCCGGCTGAGCTAGAGGCCAAAATCTAAAGGTAGGCACTTTGCCAAAAACACCTCTGTTTACTTTCAAAAAATGTGATGTGTCCATGTTGCGTTTTTGAGCATTTCCTGTGATGGGCGCTAGGCCTACCCACACAAGTGAGGTATCATTTTTATCCGGAGACTTGGGGGAACCCTGGGTGGAAGAAAATGTGTGGCTCCTCTCAGATTCCAGAACTTTCTGTCACCAAAATGTGAGGAAAACGTGTTTTTTTAGCCAAATTTTGAGGTTTGCAAAGGATTCTGGGTAACAGAACCTGGTCAGAGCCCCACAAGTCACCCCATCTTGGATTTCCCTAGGTCTCTAGTTTTCAAAAATGCACAGGTTTTGTAGGTTTCCCTAGGTGCCGGCTGAGCTAGAGTCCAAAATCTAAAGGTAGGCACTTTGCAAAAAACACCTCTGTTTTCTTAAAAAAAATATGATGTGTCCACGTTGCGTTTTGTAGCATTTCCTGTCCCGGGCGCTATGCCTACCCACACAAGTGAGGTATCATTTTTATCGGGAGACTTGGGGGAACGCTGGGTGGAAGAAAATGTGTGGCTCCTCTCAGATTCCAGAACTTTCTGTCACCAAAAGGTGAGGAAAACGTGTTTTTTTAGCCAAAGTTTGAGGTTTGCAAAGGATTCTGGGTAAAAGAACCTGGTCAGAGCCCCACAAGTCACCGCATCTTGGATTCCCCTAGGTCTCTAGTTTTCAAAAATGCACAGGTTTGGTAGGTTTCCCTAGGTGCCGGCTGAGCTAGAGGCCAAAATCTAAAGGTAGACACTTTTAAAAAAACACCTCTATTTTCTTTCAAAAAATTTGATGTGTCCACGTTGCGTTTTGGAGCATTTCCTGTCGCGGGCGCTAGGCCTACCCACACAAGTGAGGTATCATTTTTATCCGGAGACTTGGGGGAACCCTGGGTGGAAGAAAATGTGTGGCTCCTCTCAGATTCCAGAACTTTCTGTCACCAAAAGTTGAGGAAAACGTGTTTTTTTAGCCAAATTTTGAGGTTTGCAAAGGATTCTGGGTAACAGAACCTGGTCAGAGCCCCACAAGTCACCCCATCTTGGATTCCCCTAGGTCTCTAGTTTTCAAAAATGCACAGGTTTTGTAGGTTTCCCTAGGTGCCGGCTGAGCTAGAGGCCAAAATCTAAAGGTGGGCACTTTGCAAAAAACACCTCTGTTTTCTTTAAAAAAATATGATGTGTCCACGTTGCGTTTTGGAGCATTTCCTGTCCCGGGCGCTATGCCTACCCACACAAGTGAGGTATCATTTTTATCGGGAGACTTGGGGGAACGCTGGGTGGAAGAAAATGTGTGGCTCCTCTCAGATTCCAGAACTTTCTGTCACCAAAATATGAGGAAAACGTGTTTTTTTAGCCAAATTTTGAGGTTTGCAAAGGATTCTGGGTAACAGAACCTGGTCAGAGCCCCACAAGTCACCCCATCTTGGATTCCCCTAGGTCTCTAGTTTTCAAAAATGCACAGGTTTGGTAGGTTTCCCTAGGTGCCGGCTGAGCTAGAGGCCAAAATCTACAGGTAGGCACTTTGCAAAAAACACTTCTGTTTTACCTCATAAAATGTGATGTGTCCACGTTGCGTTTTGGAGCATTTCCTGTCGCGGGCGCTAGGCCTACCCACACAAGTGAGGTATCATTTTTATCGGGAGACTTGGGGAACACTGGGTGGAAGGAAATTTGTGGCTCCTCTCAGATTCCAGAACTTTCTGTCACCAAAATTTGTGGAAAATGTGTTTTTTTAGCCAAAGTTTGAGGTTTGCAAAGGATTCTGGGTAACAGAACCTAGTCAGAGCCCCACAAGTCACCCCATCTTGGATTCCCCTAGGTCTCTAGTTTTAAAAAATGCACAGGTTTGGTAGGTTTCCCTAGGTGCCGGCTGAGCTAGAGGCCAAAATCTAAAGGTAGGCACTTTGCAAAAAACACCTCTGTTTACTTTCAAAAAATGTGATGTGTCCATGTTGCGTTTTGGAGCATTTCCTGTTGCGGACGCTAGGCCTACCCACACAAGTGAGGTATCATTTTAATCGGGAGACTTGGGGGAACGCTGGGTGGAAGGAAATGTGTGGCTCCTCTCAGATTCCAGAACTTTCTGTCACCAAAATTTGAGGAAAATGTGTTTTTTTAGCCAAAGTTTGAGGTTTGCAAAGGATTCTGGGTAACAGAACCTGGTCAGAGCCCCACAAGTCACCCCATCTTCGATTCCCCTAGGTCTCTAGTTTTAAAAAATGCACAGGTTTGGTAGGCTTCCCTAGGTGCCGGCTGAGCTAGAGGCCAAAATCTAAAGGTAGGCACTTTGCAAAAAACACCTCTGTTTTCTTTCAAAAAATGTGATGTGTCCACGTTGCGTTTTGGAGCATTTCCTGTCGCGGGCGCTAGGCCTACTCACACAAGTGAGGTATCATTTTTATCGGAAGATTGAGGAACGCTGGGTGGAAGAAAATGTTTGGCTCCTCTCAGATTCCAGAACTCTCTGTCACCAAAATGTGAGGAAAACTTGATTTTTTAGCCAAATTTTGAGGTTTGCAAAGGATTCGGGTAACAGAACCTGGTCAGAGCCCCACAAGTCACCCCATCTTGGATTCCCCTAGGTCTCTAGTTTTCAAAAATGCACAGGTTTGGTAGGTTTCCCTAGGTGCCGGCTGAGCTAGAGGCCAAAATCTAAAGGTAGGCACTTTGCAAAAAACACCTCTGTTTTCTTTAAAAAAATATGATGTGTCCACGTTGCGTTTTGGAGCATTTCCTGTCCCGGGCGCTATGCCTACCCACACAAGTGAGGTATCATTTTTATCGGGAGACTTGGGGGAACGCTGGGTGGAAGAAAATGTGTGGCTCCTCTCAGATTCCAGAACTTTCTGTCACCAAAATGTGAGGAAAACGTGTTTTTTTGGCCAAAGTTTGAGGTTTGCAAAGGATTCTGGGTAAAAGAACCTGGTCAGAGCCCCACAAGTCACCCCATCTTGGATTCCCCTAGGTCTCTAGTTTTCAAAAATGCACAGGTTTGGTAGGTTTCCCTAGGTGCCGGCTGAGCCAGAGGCCAAAATCTAAAGGTAGGCACTGTGCAAAAAACACCTCTGTTTTCTTTGAAAAAATGTGATGGGTCCATGTTGTCTTTTGGGGTATTTCCTGTGATGGGCGCTATGCCTACCCACACAAGTGAGGTATCATTTTTATCGGGAGACTTGGGGGAACCCTGGGTGGAAGGAAATATGTGGCTCCTCTCAGATTCCAGAACTTTCTGTCACCGAAATGTGAGGAAAACGTCTTTTATTTGCCAAATTTTTAGATTTGCAAAGGATTCTGGGTAACAGAACCTGGTCAAAGCCCCACAAGTCACCCCATCTTGGATTCCCCTAGGTCTCTAGTTTTCAAAAACACACAGCTTTGGTAGGTTTCCGTAGGGGCCGGCTGAGCTAGAGGCCAAAATCTACAGGTAGGCACTTTGCAAAAAACACTTCTGTTTTACCTCAAAAAATGTGATGTGTCCACGTTGCGTTTTGGAGCATTTCCTGTCGCGGGCGCTAGGCCTACCCACACAAGTGAGGTATCATTTTTATCGGGAGGCTTGGGGGAACACTGGGTGGAAGGAAATTTGTGGCTCCTCTCAGATTCCAGAACTTTCTGTCACCAAAATTTGAGGAAAATGTGTTTTTTTAGCCAAAGTTTGAGGTTTGCAAAGGATTCTGGGTAACAGAACCTGGTCAGAGCCCCACAAAGTCACCCCATCTTGGATTCCCCTAGGTCTCTAGTTTTCAAGAATGCACAGGTTTGGTAGGTTTCCCTAGGTGCCGGCTGAGCTAGAGGCCAAAATCTAAAGGTAGGCACTTTGCAAAAAACACCTCTATTTACTTTAAAAAAAATTGATGTGTCCATGTTGCGTTTTGGAGCATTTCCTGTCGCGGGCGCTAGGCATACCCACACAAGTGAGGTATCATTTTTATCGGGAGACTTGGGGGAACGCTGGGTGGAAGGAAAAGTGTGGCTCCTCTCTGATTCCAGAACTTTCTGTCACCAAATTTGAGGAAAATTTGTTTTTTTAGCCAAAGTTTGAGGTTTGCAAAGGATTCTGGGTAACAGAACCTGGTCAGAGCCCCACAAGTCACCCCATCTTGGATTCCCCTAGGTCTCTAGTTTTCAAAAATGCACAGCTTTGGTAGGTTTCCATAGGTGCCGGCTGAGCTAGAGGCCAAAATCTAAAGGTAGACACTTTGCAAAAAACACCTCTGTTTTCTTTCAAAAAATTTGATGTGTCCACGTTGCGTTTTGGAGCATTTCCTGTCACGGGCGCTAGGCCTACCCACACAAGTGAGGTATCATTTTTATCGGGAGACTTGGGGGAACGCTGGGTGGAAGGAAATGTGTGGCTCCTCTCAGATTCCAGAACTTTCTGTCACCAAAATTTGAGGAAAATTTGTTTTTTTAGCCAAAGTTTGAGGTTTGCAAAGGATTCTGGGTAACAGAACCTGGTCAGAGCCCCACAAGTCACCCCATCTTGGGTTCCTCTACGTCTCTAGTTTTAAAAAATGCACAGGTTTAGTAGGTTTCCCTAGGTGCCGGATGAGCTAGAGGCCAAAATCTACAGGTAGGCACTTTGCAAAAAACACTTCTGTTTTACCTCAAAAAATGTGATGTGTCCACGTTGCGTTTTGGAGCATTTCCTGTCGCGGGCGCTAGGCCTACCCACACAAGTGAGGTATCATTTTTATCGGGAGACTTGGGGGAACACTGGGTGGAAGGAAATTTTTGGCTCATCTCAGATTCCAGAACTTTCTGTCACCAAAATTTGAGGAAAATGTGTTTTTTTAGCCAAAGTTTGAGGTTTGCAAAGGATTCTGGGTAACAGAACCTGGTCAGAGCCCCATAAGTCACCCCATCTTGGATTCCTCTAGGTCTCTAGTTTTCAAAAATGCAAAGGTTTGGTAGGTTTCCCTAGGTGCCGGCTGAGCTAGAGATCAAAATCTAAAGGTAGACACTTTGCAAAAAACACCTCTGTTTTCTTTCAAACAATTTGATGTGTCCACGTTGCGTTTTGGAGTATTTCCTGTTGCGGGCGTTAGGCCTACCCACACAAGTGAGGTATAATTTTAATCAGGAGAGTTGGGGGAACCCTGGGTGGAAGAAAATGTGTGGCTCCTCTCAGATTCCAGAACGTTCTGTCACCAAAATGTGAAGAAAACTTGATTTTTTTAGCCAAATTTTGAGGTTTGCAAAGGATTCGGGTAACAGAACCTGGTCAGAGCCCCACAAGTCACCCCATCTTGGATTCCCCTAGGTCTCTAGTTTTCAAGAATGCACAGGTTTGGTAGGTTTCCCTAGGTGCCGGCTGAGCTAGAGGCCAAAATCTAAAGGTAGGCACTTTGCAAAAAACACCTCTATTTACTTTAAAAAAAATTGATGTGTCCATGTTGCGTTTTGGAGCATTTCCTGTCGCGGGCGCTAGGCATACCCACACAAGTGAGGTATCATTTTTATCGGGAGACTTGGGGGAACGCTGGGTGGAAGGAAAAGTGTGGCTCCTCTCAGATTCCAGAACTTTCTGTCACCAAATTTGAGGAAAATGTGTTTTTTTAGCCAAAGTTTGAGGTTTGCAAAGGATTCTGGGTAACAGAACCTGGTCAGAGCCCCACAAGTCACCCCATCTTGGATTCCCCTAGGTCTCTAGTTTTAAAAAATGCACAGGTTTGGTAGTTTTCCCTAGGTGCCGGCTGAGCTAGAGGCCAAAATCTACAGGTAGGCACTTTGCAAAAAACACTTCTGTTTTACCTCAAAAAATGTGATGTGTCCACGTTGTGTTTTGGAGCATTTCCTGTCTCGGGCGCTATGCCTACCCACACAAGTGAGGTATCATTTTTATCGGGAGACTTGGGGGAACACTGGGTGGAAGGAAATTTGTGGCTCCTCTCAGATTCCAGAACTTTCTGTCACCATAATTTGAGGAAAATGTGTTTTTTAGCCAAAGTTTGAGGTTTGCAAAGGATTCTGGGTAACAGAACCTGGTCAGAGCCCCACAAATCACCCCATCTTGGATTCCCCTAGGACTCTAGTTTTCAAAAATACACAGGTTTGGTAGGTTTCCCTAGGTGCCGGCTGAGCTAGAGGCCAAAATCTAAAGGTAGACACTTTGCAAAAAACACCTCTGTTTTCTTTCAAAAAATTTGATGTGTCCATGTTGCGTTTTGGAGCATTTCTTGTCGCGGGCGCTAGGCCTACCCACACAAGTGAGGTATCATTTTTATCGGGAGACTTGGGGGAACCCTGGGTGGAAGGAAATATGTGGCTCCTCTCAGATTCCAGAACTTTCTGTCAACGAAATGTAAGGAAATCGTGTTTTTTTTGCCAAATTTTGAGGTTTGCATAGGATTCTAGGTAACAGAACCTGGTCAGAGCCCCACAAGTCACCCCATCTTGGATTCCCCTAGGTCTCTAGTTTATAAAAATGCACAGGTTTGGTAGGTTTCCCTAGGTGCTGGCTGAGCTAGAGGCCAAAATCTAAAGGTAGGCACTTTGCAAAAAACACCTCTGTTGTCTTTAAAAAAATTTGATGTGTCCACGTTGCGTTTTGGAGCATTTCCTGTCGCGGGCGCTAGGCCAACCCACACAAGTGAGGTATCATTTTTATCGGGAGACTTGGGGAAACGCTGGGTGGAAGAAAATGTGTGGCTCCTCTCAGATTCCAGAACTTTCTGTCACCAAAATGTGAGGAAAACGTGTTTTTTTTAGCTCATTTTGAGGTTTGCAAAGGATTCTGGGTAACAGAACCTGGTCAGAGCCCCACAAGTCACCCTATCTTGGATTCCCCTAGGTCTCTAGTTTTCAAAAAATGCACAGGTTTGGTAGGCTTCCCTAGGTGCCGGCTGAGCTAGAGGCCAAAATCTACAGGTAGGCACTTTGCAAAAAACACCTCTGTTTTCTTTCAAAAAATTTGATGTGTCCACGTTGCGTTTTGGAGCATTTCCTTTCGCGGGCGCTAGGCCTACCCACACAAGTGAGGTATCATTTTTATCGGGAGACTTGGGGGAACGCTGGGTGGAAGGAAATGTGTGGCTCCTCTCAGATTCCAGAACTTTCTGTCACCAAAATTTGAGGAAAACGTGTTTTTTTAGCCAAAGTTTGAGGTTTGCAAAGGTTTCTGGGTAAAGGAACCTGGTCAGAGCCCCACAAGTCACCCCATCTTGGATTCCCCTAGGTCTCTAGTTTTCAAAAATGCACAGGTTTGGTAGGTTTCCCTAGTTGCCGGCTGAGCCAGAGGCCAAAATCTAAAGGTAGGCACTTTGCAAAAAACACCTCTGTGTTCCTTAAAAAAATGTAATGGGTCCATGTTGTGTTTTGGGGCATTTCCTGTCATGGGTGCTATGCCTACCCACACAAGTGAGGTATCATTTTTATTGGGAGACTTGGGGGAACCCTGGGTGGAAGGAAATATGTGGCTCCTCTCAGATTCCAGAACTTTCTGTCACCGAAATGTGAGGAAAACGTGTTTTTTTTGCCAAATATTGAGGTTTGCATAGGATTCTGGGTAACAGAACCTGGTCAGATCCCCACAAGTCACCCCATCTTGGATTCCCCTAGGTCTCTAGTTTTCAAAAATGCACAGCTTTGGTAGGTTTCCCTAGGTGCCGGCTGAGCTAGAAGCCAAAATCTACAGGTAGGCACTTTGCAAAAAAAACTTCTGTTTTACCTCAAAAAATGTTATGTGTCCACGTTGCGTTTTGGAGCAGTTCCTGTCGCGGGCGCTAGGCCTACCCACACAAGTGAGGTATCATTTTTATCGGGAGACTTGGGGGAACACTGGGTGGAAGGAAATTTGTGACTCCTCTCAGATTCCAGAACTTTCTGTCACCAAAAATTGAGGAAAATGTGTTTTTTTAGCCAAAGTTTGAGGTTTGCAAAGGATTCTGGGTAACAGAACCTGGTCAGAGCCCCACAAGTCACCCCATCTTGGATTCCCCTAGGTCTCTAGTTTTAAAAAATGCAAAGGTTTGGTAGGTTTCCCTAGGTGCCGGCTGAGCTAGAGGCCAAAATCTAAAGGTAGGCACTTTGCCAAAAACACCTCTGTTTACTTTAAAAAAATGTGATGTGTCCATGTTGCGTTTTTGAGCATTTCCTGTGATGGGCGCTATGCCTACCCACACAAGTGAGGTATCATTTTTATCCGGAGACTTGGGGGAACCCTGGGTGGAAGAAAATGTGTGGCTCCTCTCAGATTCCAGAACTTTCTGTCACCAAAATGTGAGGAAAACGTGTTTTTTTAGCCAAATTTTGAGGTTTGCAAAGGATTCTGGGTAACAGAACCTGGTCAGAGCCCCACAAGTCACCCCATCTTGGATTTCCCTAGGTCTCTAGTTTTCAAAAATGCACAGGTTTTGTAGGTTTCCCTAGGTGCCGGCTGAGCTAGAGTCCAAAATCTAAAGGTAGGCACTTTGCAAAAAACACCTCTGTTTTCTTAAAAAAATATGATGTGTCCACGTTGCGTTTTGTAGCATTTCCTGTCCCGGGCGCTATGCCTACCCACACAAGTGAGGTATCATTTTTATCGGGAGACTTGGGGGAACGCTGGGTGGAAGAAAATGTGTGGCTCCTCTCAGATTCCAGAACTTTCTGTCACCAAAATGTGAGGAAAACGTGTTTTTTTGGCCAAAGTTTGAGGTTTGCAAAGGATTCTGGGTAAAAGAACCTGGTCAGAGCCCCACAAGTCACCCCATCTTGGATTCCCCTAGGTCTCTAGTTTTCAAAAATGCACAGGTTTGGTAGGTTTCCCTAGGTGCCGGCTGAGCCAGAGGCCAAAATCTAAAGGTAGGCACTGTGCAAAAAACACCTCTGTTTTCTTTGAAAAAATGTGATGGGTCCATGTTGTCTTTTGGGGTATTTCCTGTGATGGGCGCTATGCCTACCCACACAAGTGAGGTATCATTTTTATCGGGAGACTTGGGGGAACCCTGGGTGGAAGAAAATGTGTGGCTCCTCTCAGATTCCAGAACTTTCTGTCACCAAAATGTGAGGAAAATGTGTTTTTTTAGCCAAAGTTTGAGGTTTGCAAAGGATTCTGGGTAACAGAACCTAGTCAGAGCCCCACAAGTCACCCCATCTTGGATTCCCCTAGGTCTCTAGTTTTAAAAAATGCACAGGTTTGGTAGGTTTCCCTAGGTGCCGGCTGAGCTAGAGGCCAAAATCTAAAGGTAGGCACTTTGCAAAAAACACCTCTGTTTACTTTCAAAAAATGTGATGTGTCCATGTTGCGTTTTGGAGCATTTCCTGTTGCGGACGCTAGGCCTACCCACACAAGTGAGGTATCATTTTAATCGGGAGACTTGGGGGAACGCTGGGTGGAAGGAAATGTGTGGCTCCTCTCAGATTCCAGAACTTTCTGTCACCAAAATTTGAGGAAAATGTGTTTTTTTAGCCAAAGTTTGAGGTTTGCAAAGGATTCTGGGTAACAGAACCTGGTCAGAGCCCCACAAGTCACCCCATCTTCGATTCCCCTAGGTCTCTAGTTTTAAAAAATGCACAGGTTTGGTAGGCTTCCCTAGGTGCCGGCTGAGCTAGAGGCCAAAATCTAAAGGTAGGCACTTTGCAAAAAACACCTCTGTTTTCTTTCAAAAAATGTGATGTGTCCACGTTGCGTTTTGGAGCATTTCCTGTCGCGGGCGCTAGGCCTACTCACACAAGTGAGGTATCATTTTTATCGGAAGATTGAGGAACGCTGGGTGGAAGAAAATGTTTGGCTCCTCTCAGATTCCAGAACTCTCTGTCACCAAAATGTGAGGAAAACTTGATTTTTTAGCCAAATTTTGAGGTTTGCAAAGGATTCGGGTAACAGAACCTGGTCAGAGCCCCACAAGTCACCCCATCTTGGATTCCCCTAGGTCTCTAGTTTTCAAAAATGCACAGGTTTGGTAGGTTTCCCTAGGTGCCGGCTGAGCTAGAGGCCAAAATCTAAAGGTAGGCACTTTGCAAAAAACACCTCTGTTTTCTTTAAAAAAATATGATGTGTCCACGTTGCGTTTTGGAGCATTTCCTGTCCCGGGCGCTATGCCTACCCACACAAGTGAGGTATCATTTTTATCGGGAGACTTGGGGGAACGCTGGGTGGAAGAAAATGTGTGGCTCCTCTCAGATTCCAGAACTTTCTGTCACCAAAATGTGAGGAAAACGTGTTTTTTTGGCCAAAGTTTGAGGTTTGCAAAGGATTCTGGGTAAAAGAACCTGGTCAGAGCCCCACAAGTCACCCCATCTTGGATTCCCCTAGGTCTCTAGTTTTCAAAAATGCACAGGTTTGGTAGGTTTCCCTAGGTGCCGGCTGAGCCAGAGGCCAAAATCTAAAGGTAGGCACTGTGCAAAAAACACCTCTGTTTTCTTTGAAAAAATGTGATGGGTCCATGTTGTCTTTTGGGGTATTTCCTGTGATGGGCGCTATGCCTACCCACACAAGTGAGGTATCATTTTTATCGGGAGACTTGGGGGAACCCTGGGTGGAAGGAAATATGTGGCTCCTCTCAGATTCCAGAACTTTCTGTCACCGAAATGTGAGGAAAACGTCTTTTATTTGCCAAATTTTTAGATTTGCAAAGGATTCTGGGTAACAGAACCTGGTCAAAGCCCCACAAGTCACCCCATCTTGGATTCCCCTAGGTCTCTAGTTTTCAAAAACACACAGCTTTGGTAGGTTTCCGTAGGGGCCGGCTGAGCTAGAGGCCAAAATCTACAGGTAGGCACTTTGCAAAAAACACTTCTGTTTTACCTCAAAAAATGTGATGTGTCCACGTTGCGTTTTGGAGCATTTCCTGTCGCGGGCGCTAGGCCTACCCACACAAGTGAGGTATCATTTTTATCGGGAGGCTTGGGGGAACACTGGGTGGAAGGAAATTTGTGGCTCCTCTCAGATTCCAGAACTTTCTGTCACCAAAATTTGAGGAAAATGTGTTTTTTTAGCCAAAGTTTGAGGTTTGCAAAGGATTCTGGGTAACAGAACCTGGTCAGAGCCCCACAAAGTCACCCCATCTTGGATTCCCCTAGGTCTCTAGTTTTCAAGAATGCACAGGTTTGGTAGGTTTCCCTAGGTGCCGGCTGAGCTAGAGGCCAAAATCTAAAGGTAGGCACTTTGCAAAAAACACCTCTATTTACTTTAAAAAAAATTGATGTGTCCATGTTGCGTTTTGGAGCATTTCCTGTCGCGGGCGCTAGGCATACCCACACAAGTGAGGTATCATTTTTATCGGGAGACTTGGGGGAACGCTGGGTGGAAGGAAAAGTGTGGCTCCTCTCTGATTCCAGAACTTTCTGTCACCAAATTTGAGGAAAATTTGTTTTTTTAGCCAAAGTTTGAGGTTTGCAAAGGATTCTGGGTAACAGAACCTGGTCAGAGCCCCACAAGTCACCCCATCTTGGATTCCCCTAGGTCTCTAGTTTTCAAAAATGCA
Organism: Pleurodeles waltl; assembly: GCF_031143425.1. Lineage (NCBI taxonomy): Eukaryota > Metazoa > Chordata > Amphibia > Caudata > Salamandridae > Pleurodeles > Pleurodeles waltl. The sequence continues at coordinate 2,313,061 of NW_027150395.1, forward strand.
CAGCTTTGGTAGGTTTCCATAGGTGCCGGCTGAGCTAGAGGCCAAAATCTAAAGGTAGACACTTTGCAAAAAACACCTCTGTTTTCTTTCAAAAAATTTGATGTGTCCACGTTGCGTTTTGGAGCATTTCCTGTCACGGGCGCTAGGCCTACCCACACAAGTGAGGTATCATTTTTATCGGGAGACTTGGGGGAACGCTGGGTGGAAGGAAATGTGTGGCTCCTCTCAGATTCCAGAACTTTCTGTCACCAAAATTTGAGGAAAATTTGTTTTTTTAGCCAAAGTTTGAGGTTTGCAAAGGATTCTGGGTAACAGAACCTGGTCAGAGCCCCACAAGTCACCCCATCTTGGGTTCCTCTACGTCTCTAGTTTTAAAAAATGCACAGGTTTAGTAGGTTTCCCTAGGTGCCGGATGAGCTAGAGGCCAAAATCTACAGGTAGGCACTTTGCAAAAAACACTTCTGTTTTACCTCAAAAAATGTGATGTGTCCACGTTGCGTTTTGGAGCATTTCCTGTCGCGGGCGCTAGGCCTACCCACACAAGTGAGGTATCATTTTTATCGGGAGACTTGGGGGAACACTGGGTGGAAGGAAATTTTTGGCTCATCTCAGATTCCAGAACTTTCTGTCACCAAAATTTGAGGAAAATGTGTTTTTTTAGCCAAAGTTTGAGGTTTGCAAAGGATTCTGGGTAACAGAACCTGGTCAGAGCCCCATAAGTCACCCCATCTTGGATTCCTCTAGGTCTCTAGTTTTCAAAAATGCAAAGGTTTGGTAGGTTTCCCTAGGTGCCGGCTGAGCTAGAGATCAAAATCTAAAGGTAGACACTTTGCAAAAAACACCTCTGTTTTCTTTCAAACAATTTGATGTGTCCACGTTGCGTTTTGGAGTATTTCCTGTTGCGGGCGTTAGGCCTACCCACACAAGTGAGGTATAATTTTAATCAGGAGAGTTGGGGGAACCCTGGGTGGAAGAAAATGTGTGGCTCCTCTCAGATTCCAGAACGTTCTGTCACCAAAATGTGAAGAAAACTTGATTTTTTTAGCCAAATTTTGAGGTTTGCAAAGGATTCGGGTAACAGAACCTGGTCAGAGCCCCACAAGTCACCCCATCTTGGATTCCCCTAGGTCTCTAGTTTTCAAGAATGCACAGGTTTGGTAGGTTTCCCTAGGTGCCGGCTGAGCTAGAGGCCAAAATCTAAAGGTAGGCACTTTGCAAAAAACACCTCTATTTACTTTAAAAAAAATTGATGTGTCCATGTTGCGTTTTGGAGCATTTCCTGTCGCGGGCGCTAGGCATACCCACACAAGTGAGGTATCATTTTTATCGGGAGACTTGGGGGAACGCTGGGTGGAAGGAAAAGTGTGGCTCCTCTCAGATTCCAGAACTTTCTGTCACCAAATTTGAGGAAAATGTGTTTTTTTAGCCAAAGTTTGAGGTTTGCAAAGGATTCTGGGTAACAGAACCTGGTCAGAGCCCCACAAGTCACCCCATCTTGGATTCCCCTAGGTCTCTAGTTTTAAAAAATGCACAGGTTTGGTAGTTTTCCCTAGGTGCCGGCTGAGCTAGAGGCCAAAATCTACAGGTAGGCACTTTGCAAAAAACACTTCTGTTTTACCTCAAAAAATGTGATGTGTCCACGTTGTGTTTTGGAGCATTTCCTGTCTCGGGCGCTATGCCTACCCACACAAGTGAGGTATCATTTTTATCGGGAGACTTGGGGGAACACTGGGTGGAAGGAAATTTGTGGCTCCTCTCAGATTCCAGAACTTTCTGTCACCATAATTTGAGGAAAATGTGTTTTTTAGCCAAAGTTTGAGGTTTGCAAAGGATTCTGGGTAACAGAACCTGGTCAGAGCCCCACAAATCACCCCATCTTGGATTCCCCTAGGACTCTAGTTTTCAAAAATACACAGGTTTGGTAGGTTTCCCTAGGTGCCGGCTGAGCTAGAGGCCAAAATCTAAAGGTAGACACTTTGCAAAAAACACCTCTGTTTTCTTTCAAAAAATTTGATGTGTCCATGTTGCGTTTTGGAGCATTTCTTGTCGCGGGCGCTAGGCCTACCCACACAAGTGAGGTATCATTTTTATCGGGAGACTTGGGGGAACCCTGGGTGGAAGGAAATATGTGGCTCCTCTCAGATTCCAGAACTTTCTGTCAACGAAATGTAAGGAAATCGTGTTTTTTTTGCCAAATTTTGAGGTTTGCATAGGATTCTAGGTAACAGAACCTGGTCAGAGCCCCACAAGTCACCCCATCTTGGATTCCCCTAGGTCTCTAGTTTATAAAAATGCACAGGTTTGGTAGGTTTCCCTAGGTGCTGGCTGAGCTAGAGGCCAAAATCTAAAGGTAGGCACTTTGCAAAAAACACCTCTGTTGTCTTTAAAAAAATTTGATGTGTCCACGTTGCGTTTTGGAGCATTTCCTGTCGCGGGCGCTAGGCCAACCCACACAAGTGAGGTATCATTTTTATCGGGAGACTTGGGGAAACGCTGGGTGGAAGAAAATGTGTGGCTCCTCTCAGATTCCAGAACTTTCTGTCACCAAAATGTGAGGAAAACGTGTTTTTTTTAGCTCATTTTGAGGTTTGCAAAGGATTCTGGGTAACAGAACCTGGTCAGAGCCCCACAAGTCACCCTATCTTGGATTCCCCTAGGTCTCTAGTTTTCAAAAAATGCACAGGTTTGGTAGGCTTCCCTAGGTGCCGGCTGAGCTAGAGGCCAAAATCTACAGGTAGGCACTTTGCAAAAAACACCTCTGTTTTCTTTCAAAAAATTTGATGTGTCCACGTTGCGTTTTGGAGCATTTCCTTTCGCGGGCGCTAGGCCTACCCACACAAGTGAGGTATCATTTTTATCGGGAGACTTGGGGGAACGCTGGGTGGAAGGAAATGTGTGGCTCCTCTCAGATTCCAGAACTTTCTGTCACCAAAATTTGAGGAAAACGTGTTTTTTTAGCCAAAGTTTGAGGTTTGCAAAGGTTTCTGGGTAAAGGAACCTGGTCAGAGCCCCACAAGTCACCCCATCTTGGATTCCCCTAGGTCTCTAGTTTTCAAAAATGCACAGGTTTGGTAGGTTTCCCTAGTTGCCGGCTGAGCCAGAGGCCAAAATCTAAAGGTAGGCACTTTGCAAAAAACACCTCTGTGTTCCTTAAAAAAATGTAATGGGTCCATGTTGTGTTTTGGGGCATTTCCTGTCATGGGTGCTATGCCTACCCACACAAGTGAGGTATCATTTTTATTGGGAGACTTGGGGGAACCCTGGGTGGAAGGAAATATGTGGCTCCTCTCAGATTCCAGAACTTTCTGTCACCGAAATGTGAGGAAAACGTGTTTTTTTTGCCAAATATTGAGGTTTGCATAGGATTCTGGGTAACAGAACCTGGTCAGATCCCCACAAGTCACCCCATCTTGGATTCCCCTAGGTCTCTAGTTTTCAAAAATGCACAGCTTTGGTAGGTTTCCCTAGGTGCCGGCTGAGCTAGAAGCCAAAATCTACAGGTAGGCACTTTGCAAAAAAAACTTCTGTTTTACCTCAAAAAATGTTATGTGTCCACGTTGCGTTTTGGAGCAGTTCCTGTCGCGGGCGCTAGGCCTACCCACACAAGTGAGGTATCATTTTTATCGGGAGACTTGGGGGAACACTGGGTGGAAGGAAATTTGTGACTCCTCTCAGATTCCAGAACTTTCTGTCACCAAAAATTGAGGAAAATGTGTTTTTTTAGCCAAAGTTTGAGGTTTGCAAAGGATTCTGGGTAACAGAACCTGGTCAGAGCCCCACAAGTCACCCCATCTTGGATTCCCCTAGGTCTCTAGTTTTAAAAAATGCAAAGGTTTGGTAGGTTTCCCTAGGTGCCGGCTGAGCTAGAGGCCAAAATCTAAAGGTAGGCACTTTGCCAAAAACACCTCTGTTTACTTTAAAAAAATGTGATGTGTCCATGTTGCGTTTTTGAGCATTTCCTGTGATGGGCGCTATGCCTACCCACACAAGTGAGGTATCATTTTTATCCGGAGACTTGGGGGAACCCTGGGTGGAAGAAAATGTGTGGCTCCTCTCAGATTCCAGAACTTTCTGTCACCAAAATGTGAGGAAAACGTGTTTTTTTAGCCAAATTTTGAGGTTTGCAAAGGATTCTGGGTAACAGAACCTGGTCAGAGCCCCACAAGTCACCCCATCTTGGATTTCCCTAGGTCTCTAGTTTTCAAAAATGCACAGGTTTTGTAGGTTTCCCTAGGTGCCGGCTGAGCTAGAGTCCAAAATCTAAAGGTAGGCACTTTGCAAAAAACACCTCTGTTTTCTTAAAAAAATATGATGTGTCCACGTTGCGTTTTGTAGCATTTCCTGTCCCGGGCGCTATGCCTACCCACACAAGTGAGGTATCATTTTTATCGGGAGACTTGGGGGAACGCTGGGTGGAAGACAATGTGTGGCTCCTCTCAGATTCCAGAACTTTCTGTCACCAAAAGGTGAGGAAAACGTGTTTTTTTAGCCAAAGTTTGAGGTTTGCAAAGGATTCTGGGTAAAAGAACCTGGTCAGAGCCCCACAAGTCACCGCATCTTGGATTCCCCTAGGTCTCTAGTTTTCAAAAATGCACAGGTTTGGTAGGTTTCCCTAGGTGCCGGCTGAGCTAGAGGCCAAAATCTAAAGGTAGACACTTTTCAAAAAACACCTCTATTTTCTTTCAAAAAATTTGATGTGTCCACGTTGCGTTTTGGAGCATTTCCTGTCGCGGGCGCTAGGCCTACCCACACAAGTGAGGTATCATTTTTATCCGGAGACTTGGGGGAACCCTGGGTGGAAGAAAATGTGTGGCTCCTCTCAGATTCCAGAACTTTCTGTCACCAAAAGTTGAGGAAAACGTGTTTTTTTAGCCAAATTTTGAGGTTTGCAAAGGATTCTGGGTAACAGAACCTGGTCAGAGCCCCACAAGTCACCCCATCTTGGATTCCCCTAGGTCTCTAGTTTTCAAAAATGCACAGGTTTTGTAGGTTTCCCTAGGTGCCGGCTGAGCTAGAGGCCAAAATCTAAAGGTGGGCACTTTGCAAAAAACACCTCTGTTTTCTTTAAAAAAATATGATGTGTCCACGTTGCGTTTTGGAGCATTTCCTGTCCCGGGCTCTATGCCTACCCACACAAGTGAGGTATCATTTTTATCGGGAGACTTGGGGGAACGCTGGGTGGAAGAAAATGTGTGGCTCCTCTCAGATTCCAGAACTTTCTGTCACCAAAATATGAGGAAAACGTGTTTTTTTAGCCAAATTTTGAGGTTTGCAAAGGATTCTGGGTAACAGAACCTGGTCAGAGCCCCACAAGTCACCCCATCTTGGATTCCCCTAGGTCTCTAGTTTTCAAAAATGCACAGGTTTGGTAGGTTTCCCTAGGTGCCGGCTGAGCTAGAGGCCAAAATCTACAGGTAGGCACTTTGCAAAAAACACTTCTGTTTTACCTCATAAAATGTGATGTGTCCACGTTGCGTTTTGGAGCATTTCCTGTCGCGGGCGCTAGGCCTACCCACACAAGTGAGGTATCATTTTTATCGGGAGACTTGGGGGAACACTGGGTGGAAGGAAATTTGTGGCTCCTCTCAGATTCCAGAACTTTCTGTCACCAAAATTTGAGGAAAATGTGTTTTTTTAGCCAAAGTTTGAGGTTTGCAAAGGATTCTGGGTAACAGAACCTAGTCAGAGCCCCACAAGTCACCCCATCTTGGATTCCCCTAGGTCTCTAGTTTTAAAAAATGCACAGGTTTGGTAGGTTTCCCTAGGTGCCGGCTGAGCTAGAGGCCAAAATCTAAAGGTAGGCACTTTGCAAAAAACACCTCTGGTTACTTTCAAAAAATGTGATGTGTCCATGTTGCGTTTTGGAGCATTTCCTGTTGCGGACGCTAGGCCTACCCACACAAGTGAGGTATCATTTTAATCGGGAGACTTGGGGGAACGCTGGGTGGAAGGAAATGTGTGGCTCCTCTCAGATTCCAGAACTTTCTGTCACCAAAATTTGAGGAAAATGTGTTTTTTTAGCCAAAGTTTGAGGTTTGCAAAGGATTCTGGGTAACAGAACCTGGTCAGAGCCCCACAAGTCACCCCATCTTCGATTCCCCTAGGTCTCTAGTTTTAAAAAATGCACAGGTTTGGTAGGCTTCCCTAGGTGCCGGCTGAGCTAGAGGCCAAAATCTAAAGGTAGGCACTTTGCAAAAAACACCTCTGTTTTCTTTCAAAAAATGTGATGTGTCCACGTTGCGTTTTGGAGCATTTCCTGTCGCGGGCGCTAGGCCTACCCACACAAGTGAGGTATCATTTTTATCGGAAGATTGAGGAACGCTGGGTGGAAGAAAATGTTTGGCTCCTCTCAGATTCCAGAACTCTCTGTCACCAAAATGTGAGGAAAACTTGATTTTTTAGCCAAATTTTGAGGTTTGCAAAGGATTCGGGTAACAGAACCTGGTCAGAGCCCCACAAGTCACCCCATCTTGGATTCCCCTAGGTCTCTAGTTTTCAAAAATGCACAGGTTTGGTAGGTTTCCCTAGGTGCCGGCTGAGCTAGAGGCCAAAATCTAAAGGTAGGCACTTTGCAAAAAACACCTCTGTTTTCTTTAAAAAAATATGATGTGTCCACGTTGCGTTTTGGAGCATTTCCTGTCCCGGGCGCTATGCCTACCCACACAAGTGAGGTATCATTTTTATCGGGAGACTTGGGGGAACGCTGGGTGGAAGAAAATGTGTGGCTCCTCTCAGATTCCAGAACTTTCTGTCACCAAAATGTGAGGAAAACGTGTTTTTTTGGCCAAAGTTTGAGGTTTGCAAAGGATTCTGGGTAAAAGAACCTGGTCAGAGCCCCACAAGTCACCCCATCTTGGATTCCCCTAGGTCTCTAGTTTTCAAAAATGCACAGGTTTGGTAGGTTTCCCTAGGTGCCGGCTGAGCCAGAGGCCAAAATCTAAAGGTAGGCACTGTGCAAAAAACACCTCTGTTTTCTTTGAAAAAATGTGATGGGTCCATGTTGTCTTTTGGGGTATTTCCTGTGATGGGCGCTATGCCTACCCACACAAGTGAGGTATCATTTTTATCGGGAGACTTGGGGGAACCCTGGGTGGAAGGAAATATATGGCTCCTCTCAGATTCCAGAACTTTCTGTCACCGAAATGTGAGGAAAACGTCTTTTATTTGCCAAATTTTTAGATTTGCAAAGGATTCTGGGTAACAGAACCTGGTCAAAGCCCCACAAGTCACCCCATCTTGGATTCCCCTAGGTCTCTAGTTTTCAAAAACACACAGCTTTGGTAGGTTTCCGTAGGGGCCGGCTCAGCTAGAGGCCAAAATCTACAGGTAGGCACTTTGCAAAAAACACTTCTGTTTTACCTCAAAAAATGTGATGTGTCCACGTTGCGTTTTGGAGCATTTCCTGTCGCGGGTGCTAGGCCTACCCACAGAAGTGAGGTATCATTTTTATCGGGAGGCTTGGGGGAACACTGGGTGGAAGGAAATTTGTGGCTCCTCTCAGATTCCAGAACTTTCTGTCACCAAAATTTGAGGAAAATGTGTTTTTTTAGCCAAAGTTTGAGGTTTGCAAAGGATTCTGGGTAACAGAACCTGGTCAGAGCCCCACAAAGTCACCCCATCTTGGATTCCCCTAGGTCTCTAGTTTTCAAGAATGCACAGGTTTGGTAGGTTTCCCTAGGTGCCGGCTGAGCTAGAGGCCAAAATCTAAAGGTAGGCACTTTGCAAAAAACACTTCTGTTTTACCTCAAAAAATGTGATGTGTCCACGTTGCGTTTTGGAGCATTTCCTGTCGCGGGCGCTAGGCCTACCCACACAAGTGAGGTATCATTTTTATCGGGACACTTGGGGGAACACAGGGTGGAAGGAAATTCGTGGCTCCTCTCAGATTCCAGAACTTTCTGTCAACAAAATGTGAGGAAAACTTGTTTTTTTAGCCACATTTTGAGGTTTGCAAAGGATTCTGGGTAACAGAACCTGGTCAGAGCCTCACAAGTCACCCCATCTTGTATTCCCCTCGGTCTCTAGTTTTAAAAAATGCACAGGTTTGGTAGGTTTCCCTAGGTGCCGGCTGAGCTAGAGGCCAAAATCTAAAGGTAGGCACTTTGCAAAAAACACCTCTGTTTACTTTCAAAAAATGTGATGTGTCCATGTTGCGTTTTGGAGCATTTCCTGTTGCGGACGCTAGGCCTACCCACACAAGTCAGGTATCATTTTAATCGGGAGACTTGGGGGAACGCTGGGTGGAAGGAAATGTGTGGCTCCTCTCAGATTCCAGAACTTTCTGTCACCAAAATTTGAGGAAAATGTGTTTTTTTAGCCAAAGTTTGAGGTTTGCAAAGGATTCTGGGTAACAGAACCTGGTCAGAGCCCCACAAGTCACCCCATCTTCGATTCCCCTAGGTCTCTAGTTTTAAAAAATGCACAGGTTTGGTAGGCTTCCCTAGGTGCCGGCTGAGCTAGAGGCCAAAATCTAAAGGTAGGCACTTTGCAAAAAACACCTCTGTTTTCTTTCAAAAAATGTGATGTGTCCACGTTGCGTTTTGGAGCATTTCCTGTCGCGGGCGCTAGGCCTACCCACACAAGTGAGGTATCATTTTTATCGGAAGATTGAGGAACGCTGGGTGGAAGAAAATGTTTGGCTCCTCTCAGATTCCAGAACTCTCTGTCACCAAAATGTGAGGAAAACTTGATTTTTTAGCCAAATTTTGAGGTTTGCAAAGGATTCGGGTAACAGAACCTGGTCAGAGCCCCACAAGTCACCCCATCTTGGATTCCCCTAGGTCTCTAGTTTTCAAAAATGCACAGGTTTGGTAGGTTTCCCTAGGTGCCGGCTGAGCTAGAGGCCAAAATCTAAAGGTAGGCACTTTGCAAAAAACACCTCTGTTTTCTTTAAAAAAATATGATGTGTCCACGTTGCGTTTTGGAGCATTTCCTGTCCCGGGCGCTATGCCTACCCACACAAGTGAGGTATCATTTTTATCGGGAGACTTGGGGGAACGCTGGGTGGAAGAAAATGTGTGGCTCCTCTCAGATTCCAGAACATTCTGTCACCAAAATGTGAGGAAAACGTGTTTTTTTGGCCAAAGTTTGAGGTTTGCAAAGGATTCTGGGTAAAAGAACCTGGTCAGAGCCCCACAAGTCACCCCATCTTGGATTCCCCTAGGTCTCTAGTTTTCAAAAATGCACAGGTTTGGTAGGTTTCCCTAGGTGCCGGCTGACCCAGAGGCCAAAATCTAAAGGTAGGCACTGTGCAAAAAACACCTCTGTTTTCTTTGAAAAAATGTGATGGGTCCATGTTGTGTTTTGGGGTATTTCCTGTGATGGGCGCTATGCCTACCCACACAAGTGAGGTATCATTTTTATCGGGAGACTTGGGGGAACCCTGGGTGGAAGGAAATATGTGGCTCCTCTCAGATTCCAGAACTTTCTGTCACCGAAATGTGAGGAAAACGTCTTTTATTTGCCAAATTGTTAGATTTGCAAAGGATTCTGGGTAACAGAACCTGGTCAAAGCCCCACAAGTCACCCCATCTTGGATTCCCCTAGGTCTCTAGTTTTCAAAAACACACAGCTTTGGTAGGTTTCCGTAGGGGCCGGCTGAGCTAGAGGCCAAAATCTACAGGTAGGCACTTTGCAAAAAACACTTCTGTTTTACCTCAAAAAATGTGATGTGTCCACGTTGCGTTTTGGAGCATTTCCTGTCGCGGGCGCTAGGCCTACCCACACAAGTGAGGTATCATTTTTATCGGGAGGCTTGGGGGAACACTGGGTGGAAGGAAATTTGTGGCTCCTCTCAGATTCCAGAACTTTCTGTCACCAAAATTTGAGGAAAATGTGTTTTTTTAGCCAAAGTTTGAGGTTTGCAAAGGATTCTGGGTAACAGAACCTGGTCAGAGCCCCACAAAGTCACACCATCTTGGATTCCCCTAGGTCTCTAGTTTTCAAGAATGCACAGGTTTGGTAGGTTTCCCTAGGTGCCGGCTGAGCTAGAGGCCAAAATCTAAAGGTAGGCACTTTGCAAAAAACACCTCTATTTACTTTAAAAAAAATTGATGTGTCCATGTTGCGTTTTGGAGCATTTCCTGTCGCGGGCGCTAGGCATACCCACACAAGTGAGGTATCATTTTTATCGGGAGACTTGGGGGAACGCTGGGTGGAAGGAAAAGTGTGGCTCCTCTCAGATTCCAGAACTTTCTGTCACCAAATTTGAGGAAAATGTGTTTTTTTAGCCAAAGTTTGAGGTTTGCAAAGGATTCTGGGTAACAGAACCTGGTCAGAGCCCCACAAGTCGCCCCATCTTGGATTACCCTAGGTCTCTAGTTTTCAAAAATGCACAGCTTTGGTAGGTTTCCATAGGTGCCGGCTGAGCTAGAGGCCAAAATCTAAAGGTAGACACTTTGCAAAAAACACCTCTGTTTTCTTTCAAAAAATTTGATGTGTCCACGTTGCGTTTTGGAGCATTTCCTGTCACGGGCGCTAGGCCTACCCACACAAGTGAGGTATCATTTTTATCGGGAGACTTGGGGGAACGCTGGGTGGAAGGAAATGTGTGGCTCCTCTCAGATTCCAGAACTTTCTGTCACCAAAATTTGAGGAAAATTTGTTTTTTTAGCCAAAGTTTGAGGTTTGCAAAGGATTCTGGGTAACAGAACCTGGTCAGAGCCCCACAAGTCGCCCCATTTTGGATTCCCCCAGGTCTCTAGTTTTCAAAAATGCACAGGTTTGGTAGGTTTCCCTAGGTGCCGGCTGAGCTAGAGGCCAAAATCTAAAGGTAGGCACTTTGCAAAAAACACCTCTGTTTTCTTTAAAAAAATATGATGTGTCCACGTTGCGTTTTGGAGCATTTCCTGTCCCGGGCGCTATGCCTACCCACACAAGTGAGGTATCATTTTTATCGGGAGACTTGGGGGAACGCTGGGTGGAAGAAAATGTGTGGCTCCTCTCAGATTCCAGAACATTCTGTCACCAAAATGTGAGGAAAACGTGTTTTTTTGGCCAAAGTTTGAGGTTTGCAAAGGATTCTGGGTAAAAGAACCTGGTCAGAGCCCCACAAGTCACCCCATCTTGGATTCCCCTAGGTCTCTAGTTTTCAAAAATGCACAGGTTTGGTAGGTTTCCCTAGGTGCCGGCTGAGCCAGAGGCCAAAATCTAAAGGTAGGCACTGTGCAAAAAACACCTCTGTTTTCTTTGAAAAAATGTGATGGGTCCATGTTGTGTTTTGGGGTATTTCCTGTGATGGGCGCTATGCCTACCCACACAAGTGAGGTATCATTTTTATCGGGAGACTTGGGGGAACCCTGGGTGGAAGGAAATATGTGGCTCCTCTCAGATTCCAGAACTTTCTGTCACCGAAATGTGAGGAAAACGTCTTTTATTTGCCAAATTGTTAGATTTGCAAAGGATTCTGGGTAACAGAACCTGGTCAAAGCCCCACAAGTCACCCCATCTTGGATTCCCCTAGGTCTCTAGTTTTCAAAAACACACAGCTTTGGTAGGTTTCCGTAGGGGCCGGCTGAGCTAGAGGCCAAAATCTACAGGTAGGCACTTTGCAAAAAACACTTCTGTTTTACCTCAAAAAATGTGATGTGTCCACGTTGCGTTTTGGAGCATTTCCTGTCGCGGGCGCTAGGCCTACCCACACAAGTGAGGTATCATTTTTATCGGGAGGCTTGGGGGAACACTGGGTGGAAGGAAATTTGTGGCTCCTCTCAGATTCCAGAACTTTCTGTCACCAAAATTTGAGGAAAATGTGTTTTTTTAGCCAAAGTTTGAGGTTTGCAAAGGATTCTGGGTAACAGAACCTGGTCAGAGCCCCACAAAGTCACCCCATCTTGGATTCCCCTAGGTCTCTAGTTTTCAAGAATGCACAGGTTTGGTAGGTTTCCCTAGGTGCCGGCTGAGCTAGAGGCCAAAATCTAAAGGTAGGCACTTTGCAAAAAACACCTCTATTTACTTAAAAAAAAATTGATGTGTCCATGTTGCGTTTTGGAGCATTTCCTGTCGCGGGCGCTAGGCATACCCACACAAGTGAGGTATCATTTTTATCGGGAGACTTGGGGGAACGCTGGGTGGAAGGAAAAGTGTGGCTCCTCTCAGATTCCAGAACTTTCTGTCACCAAATTTGAGGAAAATGTGTTTTTTTAGCCAAAGTTTGAGGTTTGCAAAGGATTCTGGGTAACAGAACCTGGTCAGAGCCCCACAAGTCGCCCCATCTTGGATTCCCCTAGGTCTCTAGTTTTCAAAAATGCACAGCTTTGGTAGGTTTCCATAGGTGCCGGCTGAGCTAGAGGCCAAAATCTAAAGGTAGACACTTTGCAAAAAACACCTCTGTTTTCTTTCAAAAAATTTGATGTGTCCACGTTGCGTTTTGGAGCATTTCCTGTCACGGGCGCTAGGCCTACCCACACAAGTGAGGTATCATTTTTATCGGGAGACTTGGGGGAACGCTGGGTGGAAGGAAATGTGTGGCTCCTCTCAGATTCCAGAACTTTCTGTCACCAAAATTTGAGGAAAATTTGTTTTTTTAGCCAAAGTTTGAGGTTTGCAAAGGATTCTGGGTAACAGAACCTGGTCAGAGCCCCACAAGTCACCCCATCTTGGGTTCCTCTACGTCTCTAGTTTTCAAAAATGCACAGGTTTAGTAGGTTTCCCTAGGTGCCGGATGAGCTAGAGGCCAAAATCTACAGGTAGGCACTTTGCAAAAAACACTTCTGTTTTACCTCAAAAAATGTGATGTGTCCACGTTGCGTTTTGGAGCATTTCCTGTCGCGGGCGCTAGGCCTACCCACACAAGTGAGGTATCATTTTTATCGGGAGACTTGGGGGAACGCTGGGTGGAAGGAAATTTTTGGCTCATCTCAGATTCCAGAACTTTCTGTCACCAAAATTTGAGGAAAATGTGTTTTTTTAGCCAAAGTTTGAGGTTTGCAAAGGATTCTGGGTAACAGAACCTGGTCAGAGCCCCATAAGTCACCCCATCTTGGATTCCTCTAGGTCTCTAGTTTTCAAAAATGCAAAGGTTTGGTAGGTTTCCCTAGGTGCCGGCTGAGCTAGAGGCCAAAATCTAAAGGTAGACACTTTGCAAAAAACACCTCTGTTTTCTTTCAAACAATTTGATGTGTCCACGTTGCGTTTTGGAGCATTTCCTGTTGCGGGCGTTAGGCCTACCCACACAAGTGAGGTATAATTTTAATCAGGAGAGTTGGGGGAACCCTGGGTGGAAGAAAATGTGTGGCTCCTCTCAGATTCCAGAACTTTCTGTCACCAAAATGTGAGGAAAACTTGATTTTTTTAGCCAAATTTTGAGGTTTGCAAAGGATTCGGGTAACAGAACCTGGTCAGAGCCCCACAAGTCACCCAATCTTGGATTCCCCTAGGTCTCTAGTTTTCAAAAATGCACAGGTTTGGTAGGTTTCACTAGGTGCCGGCTGAGCCAGAGGCCAAAATCTAAAGGTAGGCACTGTGCAAAAAACACCTCTGTTTTCTTTGAAAAAATGTGATGGGTCCATGTTGTGTTTTGGGGTATTTCCTGTGATGGGCGCTATGCCTACCCACACAAGTGAGGTATCATTTTTATCGGGAGACTTGGGGGATCCCTGGGTGGAAGGAAATATGTGGCTCTTCTCAGATTTCAGAACTTTCTGTCACCGAAATGTGAGGAAAACGTGTTTTATTTGCCAAATTTTTAGATTTGCAAAGGATTCTGGGTAACAGAACCTGGTCAAAGCCCCACAAGTCACCCCATCTTGGATTCCCCTAGGTCTCTAGTTTTCAAAAACAGACAGCTTTGGTAGGTTTCCGTAGGGGCCGGCTGAGCTAGAGGCCAAAATCTACAGGTAGGCACTTTGCAAAAAACACTTCTGTTTTACCTCAAAAAATGTGATGTGTCCACGTTGCGTTTTGGAGCATTTCCTGTCGCGGCCGCTAGGCCTACCCACACAAGTGAGGTATCATTTTTATCGGGACACTTGGGGGAACACAGGGTGGAAGGAAATTTGTGGCTCCTCTCAGATTCCAGAACTTTCTGTCAACAAAATGTGAGGAAAATCTTGTTTTTTTAGCCACATTTTGAGGTTTGCAAAGGATTCTGGGTAACAGAACCTGGTCAGAGCCTCACAAGTCACCCCATCTTGTATTCCCCTCGGTCTCTAGTTTTCAAAAAAGCACAGGTTTGGTAGGTTTCCCTAGGTGCCGGCTGAGCTAGAGGCCAAAATCTAAAGGTAGGCACTTTGCAAAAAACACCTCTGTTTTCGTTAAAAAAAATATGATGTGTCCACGTTGCGTTTTGGAGCATTTCCTGTCCCGGGCGCTAGGCCTACCCACACAAGTGAGGTATCATTTTTATCGGGAGACTTGAGGGAACACTGGGTGGAAGGAAATTTGTGGCTCCTCTCAGATTCCAGAACTTTCTGTCACCAAAATTTGAGGAAAATGTGTTTTTTTAGCCAAAGTTTGAGGTTTGCAAAGGATTCTGGGTAACAGAACCTGGTCAGAGCCCCACAAAGTCACCCCATCTTGGATTTCCCTAGGTCTCTAGTTTTCAAGAATGCACAGGTTTGGTAGGTTTCCCTAGGTGCCGGCTGAGCTAGAGGCCAAAATCTAAAGGAGGCACTTTGCAAAAAACACCTCTATTTACTTTAAAAAAAATTGATGTGTCCATGTTGCGTTTTGGAGCATTTCCTGTCGCGGGCGCTAGGCATACCCACACAAGTGAGGTATCATTTTTATCGGGAGACTTGGGGGAACGCTGGGTGGAAGGAAAAGTGTGGCTCCTCTCAGATTCCAGAACTTTCTGTCACCAAATTTGAGGAAAATGTGTTTTTTTAGCCAAAGTTTGAGGTTTGCAAAGGATTCTGGGTAACAGAACCTGGTCAGAGCCCCACAAGTCACCCCATCTTGGATTCCCCTAGGTCTCTAGTTTTCAAAAATGCACAGGTTTGGTAGTTTTCCCTAGGTGCCGGCTGAGCTAGAGGCCAAAATCTACAGGTAGGCACTTTGCAAAAAACACTTCTGTTTTACCTCAAAAAATGTGATGTGTCCACGTTGTGTTTTGGAGCATTTCCTGTCTCGGGCGCTATGCCTACCCACACAAGTGAGGTATCATTTTTATCGGGAGACTTGGGGGAACACTGGGTGGAAGGAAATTTGTGGCTCCTCTCAGATTCCAGAACTTTCTGTCACCATAATTTGAGGAAAATGTGTTTTTTAGCCAAAGTTTGAGGTTTGCAAAGGATTCTGGGTAACAGAACCTGGTCAGAGCCCCACAAGTCACCCCATCTTGGATTCCCCTAGGTCTCTAGTTTTCAAAAATGCACAGGTTTGGTAGGTTTCCCTAAGTGCCGGCTGAGCTAGAGGCCAAAATCTAAAGGTAGGCACTTGCAAAAAAACACCTCTATTTACTTTAAAAAAAATTGATGTGTCCATGTTGCGTTTTGGAGCATTTCCTGTCGCGGGCGCTAGGCATACCCACACAAGTGAGGTATCATTTTTATCGGGAGACTTGGGGGAACGCTGGGTGGAAGGAAAAGTGTGGCTCCTCTCAGATTCCAGAACTTTCTGTCACCAAATTTGAGGAAAATGTTTTTTTAGCCAAAGTTTGAGGTTTGCAAAGGATTCTGGGTAACAGAACCTGGTCAGAGCCCCACAAGTCGCCCCATCTTGGATTCCCCTAGGTCTCTAGTTTTCAAAAATGCACAGCTTTGGTAGGTTTCCATAGGTGCCGGCTGAGCTAGAGGCCAAAATCTAAAGGTAGACACTTTGCAAAAAACACCTCTGTTTTCTTTCAAAAAATTTGATGTGTCCACGTTGCGTTTTGGAGCATTTCCTGTCACGGGCGCTAGGCCTACCCACACAAGTGAGGTATCATTTTTATCGGGAGACTTGGGGGAACGCTGGGTGGAAGGAAATGTGTGGCTCCTCTCAGATTCCAAAACTTTCTGTCACCAAAATTTGAGGAAAATTTGTTTTTTTAGCCAAAGTTTGAGGTTTGCAAAGGATTCTGGGTAACAGAACCTGGTCAGAGCCCCACAAGTCACCCCATCTTGGGTTCCTCTACGTCTCTAGTTTTAAAAAATGCACAGGTTTAGTAGGTTTCCCTAGGTGCCGGATGAGCTAGAGGCCAAAATCTACAGGTAGGCACTTTGCAAAAAACACTTCTGTTTTACCTCAAAAAATGTGATGTGTCCACGTTGCGTTTTGGAGCATTTCCTGTCGCGGGCGCTAGGCCTACCCACACAAGTGAGGTATCATTTTTATCGGAAGACTTGGGGGAACACTGGGTGGAAGGAAATTTTTGGCTCATCTCAGATTCCAGAACTTTCTGTCACCAAAATTTGAGGAAAATTAGTTTTTTTAGCCAAAGTTTGAGGTTTGCAAAGGATTCTGGGTAACAGAACCTGGTCAGAGCCCCATAAGTCACCCCATCTTGGATTCCTCTAGGTCTCTAGTTTTCAAAAATGCAAAGGTTTGGTAGGTTTCCCTAGGTGCCGGCTGAGCTAGAGGCCAAAATCTAAAGGTAGACACTTTGCAAAAAACACCTCTGTTTTCTTTCAAACAATTTGATGTGTCCACGTTGCGTTTTGGAGCATTTCCTGTTGCGGGCGTTAGGCCTACCCACACAAGTGAGGTATCATTTTAATCAGGAGAGTTGGGGGGAACCCTGTGTGGAAGAAAATGTGTGGCTCCTCTCAGATTCCAGAACTTTCTGTCACCAAAATGTGAGGAAAACTTGATTTTTTTAGCCAAATTTTGAGGTTTGCAAAGGATTCGGGTAACAGAACCTGGTCAGAGCCCCACAAGTCACCCCATCTTGGATTTCCCTAGGTCTCTAGTTTTAAAAAATGCACAGGTTTGGTAGGTTTCACTAGGTGCCGGCTGAGCCAGAGGCCAAAATCTAAAGGTAGGCACTGTGCAAAAAACACCTCTGTTTTCTTTGAAAAAATGTGATGGGTCCATGTTGTGTTTTGGGGTATTTCCTGTGATGGGCGCTATGCCTACCCACACAAGTGAGGTATCATTTTTATCGGGAGACTTGGGGGATCCCTGGGTGGAAGGAAATATGTGGCTCTTCTCAGATTCCAGATCTTTCTGTCACCGAAATGTGAGGAAAACGTGTTTTATTTGCCAAATTTTTAGATTTGCAAAGGATTCTTGGTAACAGAACCTGGTCAAAGCCCACAAGTCACCCCATCTTGGATTCCCCTAGGTCTCTAGTTTTCAAAAACAGACAGCTTTGGTAGGTTTCCGTAGGGGCCGGCTGAGCTAGAGGCCAAAATCTACAGGTAGGCACTTTGCAAAAAACACTTCTGTTTTCCTCAAAAAATGTGATGTGTCCACGTTGCGTTTTGGAGCATTTCCTGTCGCGGGCGCTAGGCCTACCCACACAAGTGAGGTATCATTTTTATCGGGACACTTGGGGGAACACAGGGTGGAAGGAAATTTGTGGCTCCTCTCAGATTCCAGAACTTTCTGTCACCAAAATGTGAGGAAAACTTGTTTTTTTAGCCACATTTTGAGGTTTGCAAAGGATTCTGGGTAACAGAACCTGGTCAGAGCCTCACAAGTCACCCCATCTTGTATTCCCCTCGGTCTCTAGTTTTCAAAAATGCACAGGTTTGGTAGGTTTCCCTAGGTGCCGGCTGAGCTAGAGGCCAAAATCTAAAGGTAGGCACTTTGCAAAAAACACCTCTGTTTTCTTTAAAAAAAATATGATGTGTCCACGTTGCGTTTTGGAGCATTTCCTGTCCCGGGCGCTAGGCCTACCCACACAAGTGAGGTATCATTTTTATCGGGAGACTTGAGGGAACACTGGGTGGAAGGAAATTTGTGGCTCCTCTCAGATTCCAGAACTTTCTGTCACCAAAATTTGAGGAAAATGTGTTTTTTTAGCCAAAGTTTGAGGTTTGCAAAGGATTCTGGGTAACAGAACCTGGTCAGAGCCCCACAAAGTCACCCCATCTTGGATTCCCCTAGGTCTCTAGTTTTCAAGAATGCACAGGTTTGGTAGGTTTCCCTAGGTGCCGGCTGAGCTAGAGGCCAAAATCTAAAGGTAGGCACTTTGCAAAAAACACCTCTATTTACTTTAAAAAAAATTGATGTGTCCATGTTGCGTTTTGGAGCATTTCCTGTCGCGGGCGCTAGGCATACCCACACAAGTGAGGTATCATTTTTATCGGGAGACTTGGGGGAACGCTGGGTGGAAGGAAAAGTGTGGCTCCTCTCAGATTCCAGAACTTTCTGTCACCAAATTTGAGGAAAATGTGTTTTTTTAGCCAAAGTTTGAGGTTTGCAAAGGATTCTGGGTAACAGAACCTGGTCAGAGCCCCACAAGTCACCCCATCTTGGATTCCCTTAGGTCTCTAGTTTTAAAAAATGCACAGGTTTGGTAGTTTTCCCTAGGTGCCGGCTGAGCTAGAGGCCAAAATCTACAGGTAGGCACTTTGCAAAAAACACTTCTGTTTTACCTCAAAAAATGTGATGTGTCCACGTTGTGTTTTGGAGCATTTCCTGTCTCGGGCGCTATGCCTACCCACACAAGTGAGGTATCATTTTTATCGGGAGACTTGGGGGAACACTGGGTGGAAGGAAATTTGTGGCTCCTCTCAGATTCCAGAACTTTCTGTCACCATAATTTGAGGAAAATGTGTTTTTTAGCCAAAGTTTGAGGTTTGCAAAGGATTCTGGGTAACAGAACCTGGTTAGAGCCCCACAAGTCACCCCATCTTGGATTCCCCTAGGTCTCTAGTTTTCAAAAATGCACAGGTTTGGTAGGTTTCCCTAGGTGCCGGGTGAGCTAGAGGCCAAAATCTAAAGGTAGGCACTTTGCAAAAAACACCTCTGTTTTCTTGAAAAAAATATGATGTTTCCACGTTTCGTTTTGGAGCATTTGCTGTCCCGGGCGCTATGCCTACCCACACAAGTGAGGTATCATTTTTATCGGGAGACTTGGGGGAACGCTGGGTGGAAGAAAATGTGTGGCTCCTCTCAGATTCCAGAACTTTTTGTCACCAAAATGTGAGGAAAACGTGTTTTTTTAGCCAAATTTTGAGGTTTGCAAAGGATTCTGGGTAACAGAACCTGGTCAGAGCCCCACAAGTCACCCCATCTTGGATTCCCCTAGGTCTCTAGTTTTCAGAAATGCACAGGTTTGGTAGGTTTCCCTAGGTGCCGGCTGAGCTAGAGGCCAAAATCTAAAGGTAGGCACTTTGCAAAAAACACCTCTGTTTTCTTTAAAAAAATATGATGTTTCCACGTTGCGTTTTGGAGCATTTCCTGTCCCGGTCGCTATGCCTACCCACACAAGTGAGGTATCATTTTTATCGGGAGACTTGGGGGAACCCTGGGTGGAAGGAAATATGTGGCTCCTCTCAGATTCCAGAACTTTCTGTCACCGAAATGTGAGGAAAACGTGTTTTATTTGCCAAATTTTTTGATTTGCAAAGGATTCTGGCTAACAGAACCTGGTCAAATCCCCACAAGTCACCCCATCTTGGATTCCCCTAGGTCTCTAGTTTTCAAAAACGCACAGCTTTGGTAGGTTTCCGTAGGGGCCGGCTGAGCTAGAGGCCAAAATCTACAGGTAGGCACTTTGCAAAAAACACTTCTGTTTTACCTCAAAAAATGTGATGTGTCCACGTTGCGTTTTGGAGCATTTCCTGTCGCGGGCGCTAGGCCTACCCACACAAGTGAGGTATCATTTTTATCGGGAGACTTGGGGGAACACTGGGTGGAAGGAAATGTGTGGCTTTTCTCAGATTCCAGAACTTTCTGTCACCAAAATTTGAGGAAAATGTGTTTTTTTAGCCAAAGTTTGAGGTTTGCAAAGGATTCTGGGTAACAGAACCTGGTCAGAGCCCCACAAAGTCACCCCATCTTGGATTCCCCTAGGTCTCAAGTTTTAAAAAATGCACAGGTTTGTAGGTTTCCCTAGGTGCCGGCTGAGCTAGAGGCCAAAATCTAAAGGTAGGCACTTTGCAAAAAACACCTCTGTTTACTTTCAAAAAATTTGATGTGTCCATGTTGCGTTTTGGAGCATTTCCTGTCGCGGGCGCTAGGCCTACCCACACAAGTGAAGTATCATTTTTATCGGGAGACTTGGGGGAACGCTGGGTGGAAGGAAATGTGTGGCTCCTCTCAGATTCCAGAACTTTCTGTCACCAAAATTTTAGGAAAATGTGTTTTTTTAGCCAAAGTTTGAGGTTTGCAAAGGATTCTGGGTAACAGAACCTGGTCAGAGCCCCACAAAGTCACCCCATCGTGGATTCCCCTAGGTCTCTAGTTTTCAAAAATGCACAGGTTTGGTAGGTTTCCCTAGGTGCCGGCTGAGCTAGAGGCCAAAATCTAAAGGTAGGCACTTTGTAAAAAACACCTCTTTTTTCTTTAAAAAAATGTGATGTGTCCACGTTGCGTTTTGGAGCATTTCCTGTCGCGGGCGCTAGGCCTACCCACACAAGTGAGGTATCATTTTTATCGGAAGACTTGGGGGAACGCTGGGTGGAAGAAAATGTGTGGCTCCTCTCAGATTCCAGAACTTTCTGTCACCAAAATTTGAGGAAAATGTGTTTTTTTAGCCAAAGTTTGAGGTTTGCAAAGGATTCTGGGTAACAGAACCTGGTCAGAGTCCCACAAGTCACCCCATCTTGGATTCCCCTAGGTCTCTAGTTTTAAAAAATGCACAGGTTTGGTAGGTTTCCCTAGGTGCCGGCTGAGCTAGAGGCCAAAATCTACAGTTAGGCACTTTGCAAAAAACACTTCTGTTTTACCTCAAAAAATGTGATGTGTCCACGTTGCGTTTTGGAGCATTTCCTGTCGCGGGCACTATGCCTACCCACACAAGTGAGGTATCATTTTTATCGGGAGACTTGGGGGAACACTGGGTGGAAGGAAATTTTTGGCTCATCTCAGATTCCAGAACTTTCTGTCACCAAAATTTGAGGAAAATGTGTTTTTTTAGCCAAAGTTTGAGGTTTGCAAAGGATTCTGGGTAACAGAACCTGGTCAGAGCCCCATAAGTCACCCCATCTTGGATTCCTCTAGGTCTCTAGTTTTCAAAAATGCAAAGGTTTGGTAGGTTTCCCTAGGTGCCGGCTGAGCTAGAGGCCAAAATCTAAAGGTAGACACTTTGCAAAAAACACCTCTGTTTTCTTTCATACAATTTGATGTGTCCACGTTGCGTTTTGGAGCATTTCCTGTTGCGGGCGTTAGGCCTACCCACACAAGTGAGGTATCATTTTAATCAGGAGAGTTGGGGGAACCCTGGGTGGAAGAAAATGTGTGGCTCCTCTCAGATTCCAGAACTTTCTGTCACCAAAATGTGAGGAAAACTTGATTTTTTTAGCCAAATTTTGAGGTTTGCAAAGGATTCGGGTAACAGAACCTGGTCAGAGCCCCACAAGTCACCCCATCTTGGATTCCCCTAGGTCTCTAGTTTTCAAAAATGCACAGGTTTGG
The DNA here is from genome assembly GCF_031143425.1 of Pleurodeles waltl. Taxonomy (NCBI): domain Eukaryota; kingdom Metazoa; phylum Chordata; class Amphibia; order Caudata; family Salamandridae; genus Pleurodeles; species Pleurodeles waltl. The sequence continues at coordinate 2,334,508 of NW_027150395.1, forward strand.
TAGGTTTCACTAGGTGCCGGCTGAGCCAGAGGCCAAAATCTAAAGGTAGGCACTGTGCAAAAAGCACCTCTGTTTTCTTTGAAAAAATGTGATGGGTCCATGTTGTGTTTTGGGGTATTTCCTGTGATGGGCGCTATGCCCACCCACACAAGTGAGGTATCATTTTTATCGGGAGACTTGGGGGATCCCTGGGTGGAAGGAAATATGTGGCTCTTCTCAGATTCCAGATCTTTCTGTCACCGAAATGTGAGGAAAACGTGTTTTATTTGCCAAATTTTTAGATTTGCAAAGGATTCTTGGTAACAGAACCTGGTCAAAGCCCCACAAGTCACCCCATCTTGGATTCCCCTAGGTCTCTAGTTTTCAAAAACAGACAGCTTTGGTAGGTTTCCGTAGGGGCCGGCTGAGCTAGAGGCCAAAATCTACAGGTAGGCACTTTGCAAAAAACACTTCTGTTTTACCTCAAAAAATGTGATGTGTCCACGTTGCGTTTTGGAGCATTTCCTGTCGCGGGCGTTAGGCCTACCCACACAAGTGAGGTATCATTTTTATCGGGACACTTGGGGGAACACAGGGTGGAAGGAAATTTGTGGCTCCTCTCAGATTCCAGAACTTTCTGTCACCAAAATGTGAGGAAAACTTGTTTTTTTAGCCACATTTTGAGGTTTGCAAAGGATTCTGGGTAACAGAACCTGGTCAGAGCCTCACAAGTCACCCCATCTTGTATTCCCCTCGGTCTCTAGTTTTCAAAAATGCACAGGTTTGGTAGGTTTCCCTAGGTGCCGGCTGAGCTAGAGGCCAAAATCTAAAGGTAGGCACTTTGCAAAAAACACCTCTGTTTTCTTTAAAAAAAATATGATGTGTCCACGTTGCGTTTTGGAGCATTTCCTGTCCCGGGCGCTAGGCCTACCCACACAAGTGAGGTATCATTTTTATCGGGAGACTTGAGGGAACACTGGGTGGAAGGAAATTTGTGGCTCCTCTCAGATTCCAGAACTTTCTGTCACCAAAATTTGAGGAAAATGTGTTTTTTTAGCCAAAGTTTGAGGTTTGCAAAGGATTCTGGGTAACAGAACCTGGTCAGAGCCCCACAAAGTCACCCCATCTTGGATTCCCCTAGGTCTCTAGTTTTCAAGAATGCACAGGTTTGGTAGGTTTCCCTAGGTGCCGGCTGAGCTAGAGGCCAAAATCTAAAGGTAGGCACTTTGCAAAAAACACCTCTATTTACTTTAAAAAAAATTGATGTGTCCATGTTGCGTTTTGGAGCATTTCCTGTCGCGGGCGCTAGGCATACCCACACAAGTGAGGTATCATTTTTATCGGGAGACTTGGGGGAACGCTGGGTGGAAGGAAAAGTGTGGCTCCTCTCAGATTCCAGAACTTTCTGTCACCAAATTTGAGGAAATGTGTTTTTTTAGCCAAAGTTTGAGGTTTGCAAAGGATTCTGGGTAACAGAACCTGGTCAGAGCCCCACAAGTCACCCCATCTTGGATTCCCCTAGGTCTCTAGTTTTAAAAAATGCACAGGTTTGGTAGTTTTCCCTAGGTGCTGGCTGAGCTAGAGGCCAAAATCTACAGGTAGGCACTTTGCAAAAAACACTTCTGTTTTACCTCAAAAAATGTGATGTGTCCACGTTGTGTTTTGGAGCATTTCCTGTCTCGGGCGCTATGCCTACCCACACAAGTGAGGTATCATTTTTATCGGGAGACTTGGGGGAACACTGGGTGGAAGGAAATTTTTGGCTCATCTCAGATTCCAGAACTTTCTGTCACCAAAATTTGAGGAAAATGTGTTTTTTTAGCCAAAGTTTGAGGTTTGCAAAGGATTCTGGGTAACAGAACCTGGTCAGAGCCCCATAAGTCACCCCATCTTGGATTCCTCTAGGTCTCTAGTTTTCAAAAATGCAAAGGTTTGGTAGGTTTCCCTAGGTGCCGGCTGAGCTAGAGGCCAAAATCTAAAGGTAGACACTTTGCAAAAAACACCTCTGTTTTCTTTCATACAATTTGATGTGTCCACGTTGCGTTTTGGAGCATTTCCTGTTGCGGGCGTTAGGCCTACCCACACAAGTGAGGTATCATTTTAATCAGGAGAGTTGGGGGAACCCTGGGTGGAAGAAAATGTGTGGCTCCTCTCAGATTCCAGAACTTTCTGTCACCAAAATGTGAGGAAAACTTGATTTTTTTAGCCAAATTTTGAGGTTTGCAAAGGATTCGGGTAACAGAACCTGGTCAGAGCCCCACAAGTCACCCCATCTTGGATTCCCCTAGGTCTCTAGTTTTCAAAAATGCACAGGTTTGGTAGGTTTCACTAGGTGCCGGCTGAGCCAGAGGCCAAAATCTAAAGGTAGGCACTGTGCAAAAAACACCTCTGTTTTCTTTGAAAAAATGTGATGGGTCCATGTTGTGTTTTGGGGTATTTCCTGTGATGGGCGCTATGCCTACCCACACAAGTGAGGTATCATTTTTATCGGGAGACTTGGGGGATCCCTGGGTGGAAGGAAATATGTGGCTCTTCTCAGATTCCAGATCTTTCTGTCACCGAAATGTGAGGAAAACGTGTTTTATTTGCCAAATTTTTAGATTTGCAAAGGATTCTTGGTAACAGAACCTGGTCAAAGCCCCACAAGTCACCCCATCTTGGATTCCCCTAGGTCTCTAGTTTTCAAAAACAGACAGCTTTGGTAGGTTTCCGTAGGGGCCGGCTGAGCTAGAGGCCAAAATCTACAGGTAGGCACTTTGCAAAAAACACTTCTGTTTTACCTCAAAAAATGTGATGTGTCCACGTTGCGTTTTGGAGCATTTCCTGTCGCGGGCGTTAGGCCTACCCACACAAGTGAGGTATCATTTTTATCGGGACACTTGGGGGAACACAGGGTGGAAGGAAATTTGTGGCTCCTCTCAGATTCCAGAACTTTCTGTCACCAAAATGTGAGGAAAACTTGTTTTTTTAGCCACATTTTGAGGTTTGCAAAGGATTCTGGGTAACAGAACCTGGTCAGAGCCTCACAAGTCACCCCATCTTGTATTCCCCTCGGTCTCTAGTTTTCAAAAATGCACAGGTTTGGTAGGTTTCCCTAGGTGCCGGCTGAGCTAGAGGCCAAAATCTAAAGGTAGGCACTTTGCAAAAAACACCTCTATTTACTTTAAAAAAAATTGATGTGTCCATGTTGCGTTTTGGAGCATTTCCTGTCGCGGGCGCTAGGCATACCCACACAAGTGAGGTATCATTTTTATCGGGAGACTTGGGGGAACGCTGGGTGGAAGGAAAAGTGTGGCTCCTCTCAGATTCCAGAACTTTCTGTCACCAAATTTGAGGAAATGTGTTTTTTTAGCCAAAGTTTGAGGTTTGCAAAGGATTCTGGGTAACAGAACCTGGTCAGAGCCCCACAAGTCACCCCATCTTGGATTCCCCTAGGTCTCTAGTTTTAAAAAATGCACAGGTTTGGTAGTTTTCCCTAGGTGCTGGCTGAGCTAGAGGCCAAAATCTACAGGTAGGCACTTTGCAAAAAACACTTCTGTTTTACCTCAAAAAATGTGATGTGTCCACGTTGTGTTTTGGAGCATTTCCTGTCTCGGGCGCTATGCCTACCCACACAAGTGAGGTATCATTTTTATCGGGAGACTTGGGGGAACACTGGGTGGAAGGAAATTTGTGGCTCCTCTCAGATTCCAGAACTTTCTGTCACCATAATTTGAGGAAAATGTGTTTTTTAGCCAAAGTTTGAGGTTTGCAAAGGATTCTGGGTAACAGAACCTGGTCAGAGCCCCACAAGTCACCCCATCTTGGATTCCCCTAGGTCTCTAGATTTCAAAAATGCACAGGTTTGGTAGGTTTCCCTAGGTGCCGGCTGAGCTAGAGGCCAAAATCTAAAGGTAGGAACTTTGCAAAAAACACCTCTGTTTTCTTTAAAAAAATATGATGTTTCCACGTTTCGTTTTGGAGCATTTGCTGTCCCGGGCGCTATGCCTACCCACACAAGTGAGGTATCATTTTTATCGGGAGACTTGGGGGAACGCTGGGTGGAAGAAAATGTGTGGCTCCTCTCAGATTCCAGAGCTTTCTGTCACCAAAATGTGAGGAAAACGTGTTTTTTTAGCCAAATTTTGAGGTTTGCAAAGGATTCTGGGTAACAGAACCTGGTCAGAGCCCCACAAGTCACCCCATCTTGGATTCCCCTAGGTCTCTAGTTTTCAGAAATGCACAGGTTTGGTAGGTTTCCCTAGGTGCCGGCTGAGCTAGAGGCCAAAATCTAAAGGTAGGCACTTTGCAAAAAACACCTCTGTTTTCTTAAAACAAATATGATGTTTCCACGTTGCGTTTTGGAGCATTTCCTGTCCCGGGCGCTATGCCTACCCACACAAGTGAGGTATCATTTTTATCGGGAGACTTGGGGGAACCCTGGGTGGAAGGAAATATGTGACCCCTCTCAGATTCCAGAACTTTCTGTCACCGAAATGTGAGGAAAACGTGTTTTATTTGCCAAATTCTTTGATTTGCAAAGGATTCTGGCTAACAGAACCTGGTCAAAGCCCCACAAGTCACCCCATCTTGGATTCCCCTAGGTCTCTAGTTTTCAAAAACGCACAGGTTTGGTAGGTTTCCGTAGGGGCCGGCTGAGCTAGAGGCCAAAATCTACAGGTAGGCACTTTGCAAAAAACACTTCTGTTTTACCTCAAAAAATGTGATGTGTCCACGTTGCGTTTTGGAGCATTTCCTGTCGCGGGCGCTAGGCCTACCCACACAAGTGAGGTATCATTTTTATCGGGAGACTTGGGGGAACACTGGGTGGAAGGAAATTTGTGGCTTTTCTCAGATTCCAGAACTTTCTTTCACCAAAATTTGAGGAAAATGTGTTTTTTTAGCCAAAGTTTGAGGTTTGCAAAGGATTCTGGGTAACAGAACCTGGTCAGAGCCCCACAAAGTCACCCCATCTTGGATTCCCCTAGGTCTCTAGTTTTAAAAAATGCACAGGTTTGGTAGGTTTCCCTAGGTGCCGGCTGAGCTAGAGGCCAAAATCTAAAGGTAGGCACTTTGCAAAAAACACCTCTGTTTACTTTCAAAAAATTTGATGTGTCCATGTTGCGTTTTGGAGCATTTCCTGTCGCGGGCGCTAGGCCTACCCACACAAGTGAAGTATCATTTATATCGGGAGACTTGGGGGAACGCTGGGTGGAAGGAAATGTGTGGCTCCTCTCAGATTCCAGAACTTTCTGTCACCAAAATTTGAGGATAATGTGTTTTTTTAGCCAAAGTTTGAGGTTTGCAAAGGATTCTGGGTAACAGAACCTGGTCAGAGCCCCACAAAGTCACCCCATCTTGGATTCCCCTAGGTCTCTAGTTTTCAAAAATGCACAGGTTTGGTAGGTTTCTCTAGGTGCCGGCTGAGCTAGAGGCCAAAATCTAAAGGCAGGCACTTTGCAAAAAACACCTCTTTTTTCTTTAAAAAAATGTGATGTGTCCACGTTGCGTTATGGAGCATTTCCTGTCGCGGGCGCTAGGCCTACCCACACAAGTGAGGTATCATTTTTATCGGAAGACTTGGGGGAACGCTGGGTGGAAGAAAATGTGTGGCTCCTCTCAGATTCCAGAACTTTCTGTCACCAAAATTTGAGGAAAATGTATTTTTTTAGCCAAAGTTTGAGGTTTGCAAAGGATTCTGGGTAACAGAACCTGGTCAGAGCCCCACAAGTCACCCCATCTTGGATTCCCCTAGGTCTCTAGTTTTAAAAAATGCACAGGTTTGGTAGTTTTCCCTAGGTGCCGGCTGAGCTAGAGGCCAAAATCTACAGGTAGGCACTTTGCAAAAAACACTTCTGTTTTACCTCAAAAAATGTGATGTGTCCACGTTGTGTTTTGGAGCATTTCCTGTCTCGGGCGCTATGCCTACCCACACAAGTGAGGTATCATTTTTATCGGGAGACTTGGGGGAACACTGGGTGGAAGGAAATTTGTGGCTCCTCTCAGATTCCAGAACTTTCTGTCACCATAATTTGAGGAAAATGTGTTTTTTAGCCAAAGTTTGAGGTTTGCAAAGGATTCTGGGTAACAGAACCTGGTCAGAGCCCCACAAGTCACCCCATCTTGGATTCCCCTAGGTCTCTAGTTTTCAAAAATGCACAGGTTTGGTAGGTTTCCCTAGGTGCCGGCTGAGCTAGAGGCCAAAATCTAAAGGTAGGCACTTTGCAAAAAACACCTCTGTTTTCTTGAAAAAAATATGATGTTTCCACGTTTCGTTTTGGAGCATTTGCTGTCCCGGGCGCTATGCCTACCCACACAAGTGAGGTATCATTTTTATCGGGAGACTTGGGGGAACGCTGGGTGGAAGAAAATGTGTGGCTCCTCTCAGATTCCAGAACTTTCTGTCACCAAAATGTGAGGAAAACGTGTTTTTTTAGCCAAATTTTGAGGTTTGCAAAGGATTCTGGGTAACAGAACCTGGTCAGAGCCCCACAAGTCACCCCATCTTGGATTCCCCTAGGTCTCTAGTTTTCAGAAATGCACAGGTTTGGTAGGTTTCCCTAGGTGCCGGCTGAGCTAGAGGCCAAAATCTAAAGGTAGGCACTTTGCAAAAAACACCTCTGTTTTCTTTAAAAAAATATGATGTTTCCACGTTGCGTTTTGGAGCATTTCCTGTCCCGGTCGCTATGCCTACCCACACAAGTGAGGTATCATTTTTATCGGGAGACTTGGGGGAACCCTGGGTGGAAGGAAATATGTGGCTCCTCTCAGATTCCAGAACTTTCTGTCACCGAAATGTGAGGAAAACGTGTTTTATTTGCCAAATTTTTTGATTTGCAAAGGATTCTGGCTAACAGAACCTGGTCAAATCCCCACAAGTCACCCCATCTTGGATTCCCCTAGGTCTCTAGTTTTCAAAAACGCACAGCTTTGGTAGGTTTCCGTAGGGGCCGGCTGAGCTAGAGGCCAAAATCTACAGGTAGGCACTTTGCAAAAAACACTTCTGTTTTACCTCAAAAAATGTGATGTGTCCACGTTGCGTTTTGGAGCATTTCCTGTCGCGGGAGCTAGGCCTACACACACAAGTGAGGTATCATTTTTATCGGGAGACTTGGGGGAACACTGGGTGGAAGGAAATTTGTGGCTTTTCTCAGATTCCAGAACTTTCTTTCACCAAAATTTGAGGAAAATGTGTTTTTTTAGCCAAAGTTTGAGGTTTGCAAAGGATTCTGGGTAACAGAACCTGGTCAGAGCCCCACAAAGTCACCCCATCTTGGATTCCCCTAGGTCTCTAGTTTTCAAAAATGCACAGGTTTGGTAGGTTTCCCTAGGTCCCGGCTGAGCTAGAGGCCAAAATCTAAAGGTAGGCACTTTGTAAAAAACACCTCTTTTTTCTTTAAAAAAATGTGATGTGTCCACGTTGCGTTTTGGAGCATTTCCTGTCGCGGGCGCTAGGCCTACCCACACAAGTGAGGTATCATTTTTATCGGAAGACTTGGGGGAACGCTGGGTGGAAGAAAATGTGTGGCTCCTCTCAGATTCCAGAACTTTCTGTCACCAAAATTTGAGGAAAATGTGTTTTTTTAGCCAAAGTTTGAGGTTTGCAAAGGATTCTGGGTAACAGAACCTGGTCAGAGTCCCACAAGTCACCCCATCTTGGATTCCCCTAGGTCTCTAGTTTTAAAAAATGCACAGGTTTGGTAGGTTTCCCTAGGTGCCGGCTGAGCTAGAGGCCAAAATCTACAGGTAGGCACTTTGCAAAAAACACTTCTGTTTTACCTCAAAAAATGTGATGTGTCCACGTTGTGTTTTGGAGCATTTCCTGTCTCGGGCGCTATGCCTACCCACACAAGTGAGGTATCATTTTTATCGGGAGACTTGGGGGAACACTGGGTGGAAGGAAATTTGTGGCTCCTCTCAGATTCCAGAACTTTCTGTCACCAAAATTTGAGGAAAATGTGTTTTTTAGCCAAAGTTTGAGGTTTGCAAAGGATTCTGGGTAACATAACCTGGTCAGAGCCCCACAAGTCACCCCATCTTGGATTCCCCTAGGTCTCTAGTTTTAAAAAATGCACAGGTTTGGTAGGTTTCCCTAGGTGCCGGCTGAGCTAGAGGCCAAAATCTAAAGGTAGGCACTTTGCAAAAAACACCTCTGTTTACTTTCAAAAAATGTGATGTGTCCATGTTGCGTTTTGGAGCATTTCCTGTCGCGGGCGCTAGGCCTACCCACACAAGTGAGGTATCATTTTAATCGGGAGACTTGGGGGAACGCTGGGTGGAAGAAAATGTGTGGCTCCTCTCAGATTCCAGAACTTTCTGTCACCAAAATGTGAGGAAAACTTGATTTTTTAGCCAAATTTTGAGGTTTGCAAAGGATTCGGGTAACAGAACCTGGTCAGAGCCCCACAAGTCACCCCATCTTGGATTCCCGTAGGTCTCTAGTTTTAAAAAATGCACAGGTTTGGTAGGTTTCACTAGGTGCCGGCTGAGCTAGAGGCCAAAATCTAAAGGTAGGCACTTTGCAAAAAACACCTCTGTTTTCTTTAAAAAAATATGATGTGTCCACGTTGCTTTTTGGAGCATTTCCTGTCCCGGGCGCTATGCCTACCCACACAAGTGAGGTATCATTTTTATCGGGAGACTTGGGGGAACGCTGGGTGGAAGAAAATGTGTGGCTCCTCTCAGATTCCAGAACTTTCTGTCACCAAAATGTTAGGAAAACGTGTTTTTTTAGCCAAAGTTTGAGGTTTGCAAAGGATTCTGGGTAAAAGAACCTGGTCAGAGCCCCACAAGTCACCACATCTTGGATTCCCCTAGGTCTCTAGTTTTCAAAAATGCACAGGTTTGGTAGGTTTCCCTAGGTGCCGGGTGAGCTAGAGGCCAAAATCTAAAGGTAGGCACTTTGCAAAAAACACCTCTGTTTACTTTCAAAAAATTTGATGTGTCCATGTTGCGTTTTGGAGCATTTCCTGTCGCGGGCACTAGGCCTACCCACACAAGTGAGGTATCATTTTTATCGGGAGACTTGGGGGAACGCTGGGTGGAAGGAAATGTGTGGCTCCTCTCAGATTCCAGAACTTTCTGTCACCAAAATTTGAGGAAAATGTGTTTTTTTAGCCAAAGTTTGAGGTTTGCAAAGGATTCTGGGTAACAGAACCTGGTCAGAGCCCCACAAGTCACCCCATCTTGGATTCCCCTAGGTCTCTAGTTTTCAAAAATGCACAGCTTTGGTAGGTTTCCGTAGGTGCCGGCTGAGCTAGAGGCCAAAATCTAAAGGTAGACACTTTGCAAAAAACACCTCTGTTTTCTTTTAAAAAATTTGATGTGTCCACGTTGCGTTTTGGAGCATTTCCTGTCGCGGGCGCTAGGCCTACCCACACAAGTGAGGTATCATTTTTATCAGGAGACTTGGGGGAACGCTGGGTGGAAGAAAATGTGTGGCTCCTCTCAGATTCCAGAACTTTCTGTCACCAAAATGTGAGGAAAACGTGTTTTTTTAGCCAAATTTTGAGGTTTGCAAAGGATTCTGGGTAACAGAACCTGGTCAGAGCCCCACAAGTCACCCCATCTTGGATTCCCCTAGGTCTCTAGTTTTCAAAAATGCACAGGTTTGGTAGGTTTCCCTAGGTGCCGGCTGAGCTTGAGGCCAAAATCTAAAGGTAGGCACTTTGCAAAAAACACCTCTGTTTTCTTTAAAAAAATATGATGTGTCCACGTTGCGTTTTGGAGCATTTCCTGTCCCGGGCGCTATGCCTACCCACACAAGTGAGGTATCATTTTTATCGGGAGACTTGGGGGAACCCTGGGTGGAAGGAAATATGTGCTCCCCTCAGATTCCAGAACTTTCTGTCTCCGAAATGTGAGGAAAACGTGTTTTTTTTGCAAATTTTGAGGTTTGCAAAGGATTCTGGGTAACAGAACCTGGTCAGAGCCCCACAAGTCACCCCATCTTAGATTCCCCTAGGTCTCTAGTTTTAAAAAATGCACAGTTTTGGTAGGTTTCCCTAGGTGCCGGCTGAGCTAGAGGCCAAAATCTACAGGTAGGTACTTTGGAAAAAACACTTCTGTTTTACCTCAAAAAATGTGATGTGTCCACGTTGCGTATTGGAGCATTTCCTGTCCCGGGCGCTAGGCCTACCAACACAAGTGAGGTTTCATTTTTATCGGGAGACTTGGGGGAACACTGGGTGGAAGGAAATTTGTGGCTCCTCTCAGATTCCAGAACTTTCTGTCACCAAAATTTGAGGAAAATGTGTTTTTTTAGCCAAAGTTTGAGGTTTGCAAAGGATTCTGGGTAACAGAACCTGGTCAGAGCCCCACAAGTCACCCCATCTTGGATTCCCCTAGGTCTCTAGTTTTTAAAAATGCACAGGTTTGGTAGGTTTCCCTAGGTGCCGGCTGAGCTAGAGGCCAAAATCTACAGGTAGGCACTTTGCAAAAAACACTTCTGTTTTACCTCAAAAAATGTGATGTGTCCACGTTGCGTTTTGGAGCATTTCCTGTCTCGGGCGCTATGCCTACCCACACAAGTGAGGTATCATTTTTATCGGGAGACTTGGGGGAACACTGGGTGGAAGGAAATTTGTGGCTCCTCTTAGATTCCAGAACTTTCTGTCACCAAAATTTGAGGAAAATGTGTTTTTTTAGCCAAAGTTTGAGGTTTGCAAAGGATTCTGGGTAACAGAACCTGGTCAGAGCCCCACAAAATCACCCCATCTTGGATTCCCCTAGGTCTCTAGTTTTCAAAAATGCACAGGTTTGGTAGGTTTCCCTAGGTGCCGGCTGAGCTAGAGGCCAAAATCTAAAGGTAGGCACTTTGCAAAAAACACCTCTGTTTACTTTCAAAAAATTTGATGTGTCCATGTTGCGTTTTGGAGCATTTCCTGTCGCGGGCGCTAGGCCTACCCACACAAGTGAGGTATCATTTTTATCGGGAGACTTGGGGGAACGCTGGGTGGAAGGAAATGTGTGGCTCCTCTCAGATTCCAGAACTTTCTGTCACCAAAATTTGCGGAAAATGTGTTTTTTTAGCCAAAGTTTGAGGTTTGCAAAGGATTCTGGGTAACAGAACCTGGTCAGAGCCCCACAAGTCGCCCCATCTTGGATTCCCCTAGGTCTCTAGTTTTCAAAAATACACAGCTTTGGTAGGTTTCCCTAGGTGCCGGCTGAGCTAGAGGCCAAAATCTAAAGGTAGGCACTTTGCAAAAAACACCTCTGTTTACTTTCAAAAAATTTGATGTGTCCATGTTGGGTTTTGGAGCATTTCCTGTCGCGGGCGCTAGGCCTACCCACACAAGTGAGGTATCATTTTTATCGGGAGACTTGGGGGAACGCTGGGTGGAAGGAAATGTGTGGCTCCTCTCAGATTCCATAACTTTCTGTCACCAAAATTTGAGGAAAATGTGTTTTTTTAGCCAAAGTTTGAGGTTTGCAAAGGATTCTGGGTAACAGAACCTGGTCAGAGCCCCACACGTCACCCCATCTTGGATTCCCCTAGGTCTCTAGTTTTAAAAAATGCACAGGTTTGGTAGGTTTCCCTAGGTGCCGGCTGAGCTAGAGGACAAAATCTATAGGTAGGCACTTTGGAAAAAACACTTCTGTTTTACCTCAAAAAATGTGATGTGTCCACGTTGCGTTTTGGAGCATTTCCTGTCTCGGGCTCTATGCCTACCCACACAAGTGAGGTATCATTTTTATCGGGAGACTTGGGGGAACACTGGGTGGAAGGAAATTTGTGGCTCCTCTCAGATTCCAGAACTTTCTGTCACCAAAATTTGAGGAAAATGTGTTTTTTTAGCCAAAGTTTGAGGTTTGCAAAGGATTCTGGGTAACAGAACCTGGTCAGAGCCCCACAAAGTCACCCCATCTTGGATTCCCCTAGGTCATTAGTTTTCAAAAATGCACAGGTTTGGTAGGTTTCCCTAGCTGCCGGCTGAGCTAGAGGCCAAAATCTAAAGGTAGGCACTTTGCAAAAAACACCTCTGTTTACTTTCAAAAAATTTGATGTGTCCATGTTGCGTTTTGGAGCATTTCCTGTCGCGGGCGCTAGGCCTACCCACACAAGTGAAGTATCATTTTTATCTGGAGACTTGGGGGAACGCTGGGTGGAAGGAAATGTGAGGCTCCTCTCAGATTCCAGAACTTTCTGTCACCAAAATTTGAGGAAAATGTGTTTTTTTAGCCAAAGTTTGAGGTTTGCAAAGGATTCTGGGTAACAGAACCTGGTCAGAGCCCCACAAAGTCACCCCATCTTGGATTCCCCTAGGTCTCTAGTTTTCAAAAATGCACAGGTTTGGTAGGTTTCCCTAGGTGTCGGCTGATCTAGAGGCCAAAATCTAAAGGTAGGCACTTTGCAAAAAACACCTCTGTTTTCTTTTAAAAAATGTGATGTGTCCACGTTGCGTTTTGGAGCATTTCCTGTCGCGGGCGCTAGGCCTACCCACACAAGTGAGGTATCATTTTTATCGGAAGACTTGGGGGAACGTTGGGTGGAAGAAAATGTGTGGCTCCTCTCAGATTCCAGAACTTTCTGTCACCAAAATTTGAGGAAAATGTGTTTTTTTAGCCAAAGTTTGAGGTTTGCAAAGGATTCTGGGTAACAGAACCTGGTCAGAGCCCCACAAGTCACCCCATCTTGGATTCCCCTAGGTCTCTAGTTTTAAAAAATGCACAGGTTTGGTAGTTTTCCCTAGGTGCCGGCTGAGCTAGAGGCCAAAATCTACAGGTAGGCACTTTGCAAAAAACACTTCTGTTTTACCTCAAAAAATGTGATGTGTCCACGTTGTGTTTTGGAGCATTTCCTGTCTCGGGCGCTATGCCTACCCACACAAGTGAGGTATCATTTTTATCGGGAGACTTGGGGGAACACTGGGTGGAAGGAAATTTGTGGCTCCTCTCAGATTCCAGAACTTTCTGTCACCAAAATTTGAGGAAAATGTGTTTTTTAGCCAAAGTTTGAGGTTTGCAAAGAATTCTGGGTAACAGAACCTGGTCAGAGCCCCACAAGTCACCCCATCTTGGATTCCCCTAGGTCTCTAGTTTTAAAAAATGCACAGGTTTGGTAGGTTTCCCTAGGTGCCGGCTGAGCTAGAGGCCAAAATCTAAAGGTAGGCACTTTGCAAAAAACACCTCTGTTTTCTTTAAAAAAATATGATGTTTCCACGTTTCGTTTTGGAGCATTTCCTGTCCCGGGCGCTATGCCTACCCACACAAGTGAGGTATCATTTTTATCGGGAGACTTGGGGGAACGCTGGGTGGAAGAAAATGTGTGGCTCCTCTCAGATTCCAGAACTTTCTGTCACCAAAATGTGAGGAAAACGTGTTTTTTTAGCCAAATTTTGAGGTTTGCAAAGGATTCTGGGTAACAGAACCTGGTCAGAGCCCCACAAGTCACCCCATCTTGGATTCCCCTAGGTCTCTAGTTTTCAGAAATGCACAGGTTTGGTAGGTTTCCCTAGGTGCCGGCTGAGCTAGAGGCCAAAATCTAAATGTAGGCACTTTGCAAAAAACACCTCTGTTTTCTTTAAAAAAATATGATGTTTCCACGTTGCGTTTTGGAGCATTTCCTGTCCCGGGCGCTATGCCTACCCACACAAGTGAGGTATCATTTTTATCGGGAGACTTGGTGGAACCCTGGGTGGAAGGAAATATGTGGCTCCTCTCAGATTCCAGAACTTTCTGTCACCGAAATGTGAGGAAAACGTGTTTTATTTGCCAAATTTTTTGATTTGCAAAGGATTCTGGCTAACAGAACCTGGTCAAAGCCCCACAAGTCACCCCATCTTGGATTCCCCTAGGTCTCTAGTTTTCAAAAACGCACAGCTTTGGAAGGTTTCCGTAGGGGCCGGCTGAGCTAGAGGCCAAAATCTAAAGGTAGGCACTTTGCAAAAAACACTTCTGTTTTACCTCAAAAAATGTGATGTGTCCACGTTGCGTTTTGGAGCATTTAATGTCACGGGCGCTAGGCCTACCCACACAAGTGAGGTATCATTTTTATCGGGAGACTTGGGGGAACACTGGGTGGAAGGAAATTTGTGGCTTTTCTCAGATTCCAGAACTTTCTTTCACCAAAATTTGAGGAAAATGTGTTTTTTTAGCTAAAGTTTGAGGTTTGCAAAGGATTCTGGGTAACAGAACCTGGTCAGAGCCCCACAAAGTCACCGCATCTTGGATTCCCCTAGGTCTCTAGTTTTAAAAAATGCACAGGTTTGGTAGGTTTCCCTAGGTGCCGGCTGAGCTAGAGGCCAAAATCTAAAGGTAGGCACTTTGCAAAAAACACCTCTGTTTACTTTCAAAAAATTTGATGTGTCCATGTTGCGTTTTGGAGCATTTCCTGTCGCGGGCGCTAGGCCTACCCACACAAGTGAAGTATCATTTTTATCGGGAGACTTGGGGGAACGCTGGGTGGAAGGAAATGTGTGGCTCCTCTCAGATTCCATAACTTTCTGTCACCAAAATTTGAGGAAAATGTGTTTTTTTAGCCAAAGTTTGAGGTTTGCAAAGGATTCTGGGTAACAGAACCTGGCCAGAGCCCCACAAAGTCACCCCATCTTGGATTCCCCTAGGTCTCTAGTTTTCAAAAATGCACAGGTTTGGTAGGTTTCCCTAGGTGCCGGCTGATCTAGAGGCCAAAATCTAAAGGTAGGCACTTTGCAAAAAACACCTCTTTTTTCTTTAAAAAAATGTGATGTGTCCACGTTGCGTTTTGGAGCATTTCCTGTCGCGGGCGCTAGGCCTACCCACACAAGTGAGGTATCATTTTTATCGGAAGACTTGGGGGAACGCTGGGTGGAAGAAAATGTGTGGCTCCTCTCAGATTCCAGAACTTTCTGTCACCAAAATTTGAGGAAAATGTGTTTTTTTAGCCAAAGTTTGAGGTTTGCAAAGGATTCTGGGTAACAGAACCTGGTCAGAGCCCCACAAGTCACCCCATCTTGGATTCCCCTAGGTCTCTAGTTTTAAAAAATGCACAGGTTTGGTAGTTTTCCCTAGGTGCCGGCTGAGCTAGAGGCCAAAATCTACAGGTAGGCACTTTGCAAAAAACACTTCTGTTTTACCTCAAAAAATGTGATGTGTCCACGTTGTGTTTTGGAGCATTTCCTGTCTCGGGCGCTATGCCTACCCACACAAGTGAGGTATCATTTTTATCGGGAGACTTGGGGGAACACTGGGTGGAAGGAAATTTGTGGCTCCTCTCAGATTCCAGAACTTTCTGTCACCAAAATTTGAGGAAAATGTGTTTTTTAGCCAAAGTTTGAGGTTTGCAAAGGATTCTGGGTAACAGAACCTGGTCAGAGCCCCACAAGTCACCCCATCTTGGATTCCCATAGGTCTCTAGTTTTCAAAAATGCACAGGTTTGGTAGGTTTCCCTAGGTGCCGGCTGAGCTAGAGGCCAAAATCTAAAGATAGGCACTTTGCAAAAAACACCTCTGTTTTCTTTAAAAAAATATGATGTTTCCACGTTTCGTTTTGGAGCATTTGCTGTCCCGGGCGCTATGCCTACCCACACAAGTGAGGTATCATTTTTATCGGGAGACTTGGGGGAACGCTGGGTGGAAGAAAATGTGTGGCTCCTCTCAGATTCCAGAACTTTCTGTCACCAAAATGTGAGGAAAACGTGTTTTTTTAGCCAAATTTTGAGGTTTGCAAAGGATTCTGGGTAACAGAACCTGGTCAGAGCCCCACAAGTCACCCCATCTTGGATTCCCCTAGGTCTCTAGTTTTCAGAAATGCACAGGTTTGGTAGGTTTCCCTAGGTGCCGGCTGAGCTAGAGGCCAAAATCTAAAGGTAGGCACTTTGCAAAAAACACCTCTGTTTTCTTTAAAAAAATATGATGTTTCCACGTTGCGTTTTGGAGCATTTCCTGTCCCGGTCGCTATGCCTACCCACACAAGTGAGGTATCATTTTTATTGGGAGACTTGGGGGAACCCTGGGTGGAAGGAAATATGTGGCTCCTCTCAGATTCCAGAACTTTCTGTCACCGAAATGTGAGGAAAACGTGTTTTATTTGCCAAATTTTTTGATTTGCAAAGGATTCTGGCTAACAGAACCTGGTCAAATCCCCACAAGTCACCCCATCTTGGATTCCCCTAGGTCTCTAGTTTTCAAAAACGCACAGCTTTGGTAGGTTTCCGTAGGGGCCGGCTGAGCTAGAGGCCAAAATCTACAGGTAGGCACTTTGCAAAAAACACTTCTGTTTTACCTCAAAAAATGTGATGTGTCCAAGTTGCGTTTTGGAGCATTTCCTGTCGCGGGCGCTAGGCCTACCCACACAAGTGAGGTATCATTTTTATCGGGAGACTTGGGGGAACACTGGGTGGAAGGAAATTTGTGGCTTTTCTCAGATTCCAGAACTTTCTTTCACCAAAATTTGAGGAAAATGTGTTTTTTTAGCCAAAGTTTGAGGTTTGCAAAGGATTCTGGGTAACAGAACCTGGTCAGAGCCCCACAAAGTCACCCCATCTTGGATTCCCCTAGGTCTCAAGTTTTAAAAAATGCACAGGTTTGGTAGGTTTCCCTAGGTGCCGGCTGAGCTAGAGGCCAAAATCTAAAGGTAGGCACTTTGCAAAAAACACCTCTATTTACTTTCAAAAAATTTGATGTGTCCATGTTACGTTTTGGAGCATTTCCTGTCGCGGGCGCTAGGCCTACCCACACAAGTGAAGTATCATTTTTATCGGGAGACTTGGGGGAACGCTGGGTGGAAGGAAATGTGTGGCTCCTCTCAGATTCCAGAACTTTCTGTCACCAAAATTTGAGGAAAATGTGTTTTTTTAGCCAAAGTTTGAGGTTTGCAAAGGATTCTGGGTAACAGAACCTGGTCAGAGCCCCACAAAGTCACCCCATCTTGGATTCCCCTAGGTCTCTAGTTTTCAAAAATGCACAGGTTTGGTAGGTTTCCCTAGGTGCCGGCTGAGCTAGAGGCCAAAATCTAAAGGTAGGCACTTTGTAAAAAACACCTCATTTTTCTTTAAAAAAATGTGATGTGTCCACGTTGCGTTTTGGAGCATTTCCTGTCGCGGGCGCTAGGCCTACCCACACAAGTGAGGTATCATTTTTATCGGAAGACTTGGGGGAACGCTGGGTGGAAGAAAATGTGTGGCTCCTCTCAGATTCCAGAACTTTCTGTCACCAAAATTTGAGGAAAATGTGTTTTTTTAGCCAAAGTTTGAGGTATGCAAAGGATTCTGGGTAACAGAACCTGGTCAGATTCCCACAAGTCACCCCATCTTGGATTCCCCTAGGTCTCTAGTTTTAAAAAATGCACAGGTTTGGTAGGTTTCCCTAGGTGCCGGCTGAGCTAGAGGCCAAAATCTACAGGTAGGCACTTTGCAAAAAACACTTCTGTTTTACCTCAAAAAATGTGATGTGTCCACGTTGTGTTTTGGAGCATTTCCTGTCTCGGGCGCTATGCCTACCCACACAAGTGAGGTATCATTTTTATCGGGAGACTTGGGGGAACACTGGGTGGAAGGAAATTTGTGGCTCCTCTCAGATTCCAGAACTTTCTGTCACCAAAATTTGAGGAAAATGTGTTTTTTAGCCAAAGTTTGAGGTTTGCAAAGGATTCTGGGTAACAGAACCTGGTCAGAGCCCCACAAGTCACCCCATCTTGGATTCCCCTAGGTCTCTAGTTTTTAAAAATGCACAGGTTTGGTAGGTTTCCCTAGGTGCCGGCTGAGCTAGAGGCCAAAATCTAAAGGTAGGCACTTTGCAAAAAACACCTCTGTTTTCTTTAAAAAAATATGATGTTTCCACGTTTCGTTTTGGAGCATTTGCTGTCCCGGGCGCTATGCCTACCCACACAAGTGAGGTATCATTTTTATCGTGAGACTTGGGGGAACGCTGGGTGGAAGAAAATATGTGGCTCCTCTCAGATTCCAGAACTTTCTGTCACCAAAATGTGAGGAAAATGTGTTTTTTTAGCCAAATTTTGAGGTTTGCAAAGGATTCTGGGTAACAGAACCTGGTCAGAGCCCCACAAGTCACCCCATCTTGGATTCCCCTAGGTCTCTAGTTTTCAGAAATGCACAGGTTTGGTAGGTTTCCCTAGGTGCCGGCTGATCTAGAGGCCAAAATCTAAAGGTAGGCACTTTGCAAAAAACACCTCTGTTTTCTTTAAAAAAATATGATGTTTTCATGTTGCGTTTTGGAGCATTTCCTGTCCCGGGCGCTATGCCTACCCACACAAGTGAGGTATCATTTTTATCGGGAGACTTGGGGGAACCCTGGGTGGAAGGAAATATGTGGCTCCTCTCAGATTCCAGAACTTTCTGTCACCGAAATGTGAGGAAAACGTGTTTTATTTGCCAAATTTTTTGATTTGCAAAGGATTCTGGGTAACAGAACCTGGTCAAAGCCCCACAAGTCACCCCATCTTGGATTCCCCTAGGTCTCTAGTTTTCAAAAACACACAGCTTTGGTAGGTTTCCGTAGGGGCCGGCTGAGCTACAGGCCAAAATCTACAGGTAGGCACTTTGCAAAAAACACTTCTGTTTTACCTCAAAAAATGTGATGTGTACACGTTGCGTTTTGGAGCATTTCCTGTCGCGGGCGCTAGGCCTACCCACACAAGTGAGGTATCATTTTTATCGGGAGACTTGGGGGAATACTGGGTGGAAGGAAATTTGTGGCTCCTCTCAGATTCCAGAACTTTCTGTCACCAAAATTTGAGGAAAATGTGTTTTTTTAGCCAAAGTTTGAGGTTTGCAAAGGATTCTGGGTAACAGAACCTGGTCAGAGCCCCACAAGTCACCCCATCTTGGATTCCCCTAGGTCTCTAGTTTTCAGAAATGCACAGGTTTGGTAGGTTTCCCTAGGTGCCGGCTGAGCTAGAGGCCAAAATCTAAAGGTAGGCACTTTGCAAAAAACACCTCTGTTTTTTTTAAAAAAATATGATGTTTCCACGTTTCGTTTTGGAGCATTTGCTGTCCCGGGCGCTATGCCTACCCACACAAGTGAGGTATCATTTTTATCGGGAGACTTGGGGGAACGCTGGGTGGAAGAAAATGTGTGGCTCCTCTCAGATTCCAGAACTTTCTGTCACCAAAATGTGAGGAAAACGTGTTTTTTTAGCCAAATTTTGAGGTTTGCAAAGGATTCTGGGTAACAGAACCTGGTCAGAGCCCCATAAGTCACCCCATCTTGGATTCCCCTAGGTCTCTAGTTTTCAGAAATGCACAGGTTTGGTAGGTTTCCCTAGGTGCCGGCTGAGCTAGAGGCCAAAATCTAAAGGTAGGCACTTTGCAAAAAACACCTCTGTTTTCTTTAAAAAAATATGATGTTTCCACGTTGCGTTTTGGAGCATTTCCTGTCCCGGGCGCTATGCCTACCCACACAAGTGAGGTATCATTTTTATCGGGAGACTTGGGGGAACACTGGGTGGAAGGAAATTTGTGGCTCCTCTCAGATTCCAGAACTTTCTGTCACCAAAATTTGAGGAAAATGTGTTTTTTAGCCAAAGTTTGAGGTTTGCAAAGGATTCTGGGTAACAGAACCTGGTCAGAGCCCCACAAGTCACCCCATCTTGGATTCCCATAGGTCTCTAGTTTTCAAAAATGCACAGGTTTGGTAGGTTTCCCTAGGTGCCGGCTGAGCTAGAGGCCAAAATCTAAAGATAGGCACTTTGCAAAAAACACCTCTGTTTTCTTTAAAAAAATATGATGTTTCCACGTTTCGTTTTGGAGCATTTGCTGTCCCGGGCGCTATGCCTACCCACACAAGTGAGGTATCATTTTTATCGGGAGACTTGGGGGAACCCTGGGTGGAAGGAAATATGTGGCTCCTCTCAGATTCCAGAACTTTCTGTCACCGAAATGTGAGGAAAACGTGTTTTATTTGCCAAATTTTTTGATTTGCAAAGGATTCTGGCTAACAGAACCTGGTCAAAGCCCCACAAGTCACCCCATCTTGGATTCCCCTAGGTCTCTAGTTTTCAAAAACGCACAGCTTTGGTAGGTTTCCATAGGGGCCGGCTGAGCTAGAGGCCAAAATCTACAGGTAGGCACTTTGCAAAAAACACTTCTGTTTTACCTCAAAAAATGTGATGTGTCCACGTTGCGTTTTGGAGCATTTCCTGTCGCGGGCGCTAGGCCTACCCACACAAGTGAGGTATCATTTTTATCGGGAAACTTGGGGGAACACTGGGTGGAAGGAAATTTGTGGCTTTTCTCAGATTCCAGAACTTTCTTTCACCAAAATTTGAGGAAAATGTGTTTTTTTACCCAAAGTTTGAGGTTTGCAAAGGATTCTGGGTAACAGAACCTGGTCAGAGCCCCACAAAGTCACCCCATCTTGGATTCCCCTAGGTCTCTAGTTTTAAAAAATGCACAGGTTTGGTAGGTTTCCCTAGGTGCCGGCTGAGCTAGAGGCCAAAATCTACAGGTAGGCACTTTGCAAAAAACACCTCTGTTTACTTTCAAAAAATTTGATGTGTCCATGTTGCGTTTTGGAGCATTTCCTGTCGCGGGCGCTAGGCCTACCCACACAAGTGAAGTATCATTTTTATCGGGAGACTTGGGGGAACGCTGGGTGGAAGGAAATGTGTGGCTCCTCTCAGATTCCAGAACTTTCTGTCACCAAAATTTGAGGAAAATTTGTTTTTTTAGCCAAAGTTTGAGGTTTGCAAAGGATTCTGGGTAACAGAACCTGGTCAGAGCCCCACAAAGTCACCCCATCTTGGATTCCCCTAGGTCTCTAGTTTTCAAAAATGCACAGGTTTGGTAGGTTTCCCTAGGTGCCGGCTGAGCTAGAGGCCAAAATCTAAAGGTAGGCACTTTGCAAAAAACACCTCTTTTTTCTTTAAAAAAATGTGATGTGTCCACATTGCGTTTTGGAGCATTTCCTGTCGCGGGCGCTAGGCCTACCCACACAAGTGAGGTATCATTTTTATCGGAAGACTTGGGGGAACGCTGGGTGGAAGAAAATGTGTGGCTCCTCTCAGATTCCAGAACTTTCTGTCACCAAAATTTGAGGAAAATGTGTTTTTTTAGCCAAAGTTTGAGGTTTGCAAAGGATTCTGGGTAACAGAACCTGGTCAGAGCCCCACAAGTCACCCCATCTTGGATTCCCCTAGGTCTCTAGTTTTCAGAAATGCACAGGTTTGGTAGGTTTCCCTAGGTGCCGGCTGAGCTAGAGGCCAAAATCTAAAGGTAGGCACTTTGCAAAAAACACCTCTGTTTTCTTTAAAAAAATATGATGTTTCCACGTTTCGTTTTGGAGCATTTGCTGTCCCGGGCGCTATGCCTACCCACACAAGTGAGGTATCATTTTTATCGGGAGACTTGGGGGAACGCTGGGTGGAAGAAAATGTGTGGCTCCTCTCAGATTCCAGAACTTTCTGTCACCAAAATGTGAGGAAAACGTGTTTTTTTAGCCAAATTTTGAGGTTTGCAAATGATTCTGGGTAACAGAACCTGGTCAGAGCCCCACAAGTCACCCCATCTTGGATTCCCCTAGGTCTCTAGTTTTCAGAAATGCACAGGTTTGGTAGGTTTCCCTAGGTGCCGGCTGATCTAGAGGCCAAAATCTAAAGGTAGGCACTTTGCAAAAAAACACCTCTGTTTTCCTTAAAAAAATATGATGTTTCCATGTTGCGTTTTGGAGCATTTCCTGTCCCGGGCGCTATGCCTACCCACACAAGTGAGGTATCATTTTTATCGGGAGACTTGGGGGAACGCTGGGTGGAAGAAAATGTGTGGCTCCTCTCAGATTCCAGAACTTTCTGTCACCAAAATGTGAGGAAAACGTGTTTTTTTAGCCAAATTTTGAGGTTTGCAAATGATTCTGGGTAACAGAACCTGGTCAGAGCCCCACAAGTCACCCCATCTTGGATTCCCCTAGGTCTCTAGTTTTCAGAAATGCACAGGTTTGGTAGGTTTCCCTAGGTGCCGGCTGATCTAGAGGCCAAAATCTAAAGGTAGGCACTTTGCAAAAAAACACCTCTGTTTTCCTTAAAAAAATATGATGTTTCCATGTTGCGTTTTGGAGCATTTCCTGTCCCGGGCGCTATGCCTACCCACACAAGTGAGGTATCATTTTTATCGGGAGACTTGGGGAAACCCTGGGTGGAAGGAAATATGTGGCTCCTCTCAGATTCCAGAACTTTCTGTCACCGAAATGTGAGGAAAACGTGTTTTATTTGCCAAATTTTTTGATTTGCAAAGGATTCTGGCTAACAGAACCTGGTCAAAGCCCCACAAGTCACCCCATCTTGGATTCCCCTAGGTCTCTAGTTTTCAAAAACGCACAGCTTTGGTAGGTTTCCGTAGGGGCCGGCTGAGCTACAGGCCAAAATCTACAGGTAGGCACTTTGCAAAAAACACTTCTGTTTTACCTCAAAAAATGTGATGTGTCCACGTTGCGTTTTGGAGCATTTCCTGTCGCGGGCGCTAGGCCTACCCACACAAGTGAGGTATCATTTTTATCGGGAGACTTGGGGGAATACTGGGTGGAAGGAAATTTGTGGCTCCTCTCAGATTCCAGAACTTTGTGTCACCAAAATTTGAGGAAAATGTGTTTTTTTAGCCAAAGTTTGAGGTTTGCAAAGGATTCTGGGTAACAGAACCTGGTCAGAGCCCCACAAAGTCACCCCATCTTGGATTCCCCTAGGTCTCTAGTTTTAAAAAATGCACAGGTTTGGTAGGTTTCCCTAGGTGCCGGCTGAGCTAGAGGCCAAAATCTAAAGGTAGGCACTTTGCAAAAAACACCTCTGTTTACTTTCAAAAAATTTGATGTGTCCATGTTGCGTTTTGGAGGATTTCCTGTCGCGGGCGCTAGGCCTACCCACACAAGTGAAGTATCATTTTTATCGGGAGACTTGGGGGAACGCTGGGTGGAAGGAAATGTGTGGCTCCTCTCAGATTCCAGAACTTTCTGTCACCAAAATTTGAGGAAAATGTGTTTTTTTAGCCAAAGTTTGAGGTTTGCAAAGGATTCTGGGTAACAGAACCTGGTCAGAGCCCCACAAAGTCACCCCATCTTGGATTCCCCTAGGTCTCTAGTTTTCAAAAATGCACAGGTTTGGTAGGTTTCCCAGGTGCCGGCTGAGCTAGAGGCCAAAATCTACAGGTAGGCACTTTGCAAAAAACACCTCTGTTTTCTTTCAAAAAATTTGATGTGTCCACGTTGTGTTTTGGAGCATTTCCTGTCGCGGGCGCTAGGCCTACCCACACAAGTGAGGTATCATTTTTATCGGGAGACTTAGGGGAACGCTGGGCGGAAGGAAATGTGTGGCTCCTCTCAGATTCCAGAACTTTCTGTCACCAAAATTTGAGTAAAACGTGTTTTTTTAGCCAAAGTTTGAGGTTTGCAAAGGATTCTGGGTAAAAGAACCTGGTCAGAGCCCCACAAGTCACCCCATCTTGGATTCCCCTAGGTCTCTAGTTTTCAAAAATGCACAGGTTTGGTAGGTTTTCCTAGGTGCTGGCTGAGCCAGA
This sequence comes from Pleurodeles waltl, assembly GCF_031143425.1. Taxonomy (NCBI): domain Eukaryota; kingdom Metazoa; phylum Chordata; class Amphibia; order Caudata; family Salamandridae; genus Pleurodeles; species Pleurodeles waltl. The sequence goes on from NW_027150395.1 coordinate 2,357,904, forward strand.
GGCCAAAATCTAAAGGTAGGCACTTTGCAAAAAAGACCTCTGTGTTCCTTAAACAAAATTGATGGGTCCATGTTGTGTTTTGGGGCATTTCCTGTCATGGGTGCTATGCCTACCCACACAAGGGAGGTATCATTTTTATCAGGAGACTTGGGGGAACCCTGGGTGGAAGGAAATATGTGGCTCCTCTCAGATTCCAGAACTTTCTGTCACCAAAATGTGAGGAAAACGTGTTTTTTTTGCCAAATGTTGAGGTTTGCATAGGATTCTGGGTAACAGAACCTGGTCAGAGCCCCACAAGTCACCCCATGTTGGATTCCCTTAGGTCTCTAGTTTTCAAAAATGCACAGGTTTGATAGGTTTCCCTAGGTGCCGGCTGAGCTACAGGCCAAAATCTAAAGGTAGGCACTTTGCAAAAAACACCTCCGTTTACTTTCAAAAAATTTGATGTGTCCATGTTGGGTTTTGGAGCATTTCCTGTCGCGGGCGCTAGGCCTACCCACACAAGTGAGGTATCATTTTTATCGGGAGACTTGGGGGAACACTGGGTGGAAGGAAATTTGTGGCTCCTCTCAGATTCCAGAACTTTCTGTCACCAAAATTTGAGGAAAATGTGTTTTTTTAGCCAAAGTTTGAGGTTTGCAAAGGATTCTGGGTAACAGAACCTGGTCAGAGCCCCCACAAAGTCACCCCATTTGGATTCCCATAGGTCTCTAGTTTTCAAAAATGCACAGGTTTGGTAGGTTTCCCTAGGTGCCGGCTGAGCTAGAGGCCAAAATCTAAAGGTAGGCACTTTGCAAAAAACACCTCTTTTTTCTTTAAAAAAATGTGATGTGTCCACGTTGCGTTTTGGAGCATTTCCTGTCGCGGGCGCTAGGCCTACCCACACAAGTGAGGTATCATTTTTATCGGAAGACTTGGTGGAACGCTGGGTGGAAGAAAATGTGTGGCTCCTCTCAGATTCCAGAACTTTCTGTCACCAAAATTTGAGGAAAATGTGTTTTTTTAGCCAAAGTTTGAGGTTTGCAAAGGATTCTGGGTAACAGAACCTGGTCAGAGCCCCACAAGTCACCCCATCTTGGATTCCCCTAGGTCTCTAGTTTTAAAAAATGCACAGGTTTGGTAGTTTTCCCTAGGTGCCGGCTGAGCTAGAGGCCAAAATCTACAGGTAGGCACTTTGCAAAAAACACTTCTGTTTTACCTCAAAAAATGTGATGTGTCCACGTTGTGTTTTGGAGCATTTCCTGTCTCGGGCGCTATGCCTACCCAGACAAGTGAGGTATCATTTTTATCGGGAGACTTGGGGGAACACTGGGTGGAAGGAAATTTGTGGCTCCTCTCAGATTCCAGAACTTTCTGTCACCAAAATTTGAGGAAAATGTGTTTTTTAGCCAAAGTTTGAGGTTTGCAAAGGATTCTGGGTAACAGAACCTGGTCAGAGCCCCACAAGTCACCCCATCTTGGATTCCCATAGGTCTCTAGTTTTCAAAAATGCACAGGTTTGGTAGGTTTCCCTAGGTGCCGGCTGAGCTAGAGGCCAAAATCTAAAGGTAGGCACTTTGCAAAAAACACCTCTGTTTTCTTTAAAAAAATATGATGTTTCCACGTTTCGTTTTGGAGCATTTGCTGTCCCGGGCGCTATGCCTACCCACAAAAGTGAGGTATCATTTTTATCGGGAGACTTGGGGGAACGCTGGGTGGAAGAAAATGTGTGGCTCCTCTCAGATTCCAGAACTTTCTGTCACCAAAATGTGAGGAAAACGTGTTTTTTTAGCCAAATTTTGAGGTTTGCAAAGGATTCTGGGTAACAGAACCTGGTCAGAGCCCCACAAGTCACCCCATCTTGGATTCCCCTAGGTCTCTAGTTTTCAGAAATGCACAGGTTTGGTAGGTTTCCCTAGGTGCCGGCTGAGCTAGAGGCCAAAATCTAAAGGTAGGCACTTTGCAAAAAACACCTCTGTTTTCTTTAAAAAAATATGATGTTTCCACGTTGCGTTTTGGAGCATTTCCTGTCCCGGTCGCTATGCCTACCCACACAAGTGAGGTATCATTTTTATCGGGAGACTTGGGGGAACCCTGGGTGGAAGGAAATATGTGGCTCCTCTCAGATTCCAGAACTTTCTGTCACCGAAATGTGAGGAAAACGTGTTTTATTTGCCAAATTTTTTGATTTGCAAAGGATTCTGGCTAACAGAACCTGGTCAAATCCCCACAAGTCACCCCATCTTGGATTCCCCTAGGTCTCTAGTTTTCAAAAACGCACAGCTTTGGTAGGTTTCCGTAGGGGCCGGCTGAGCTAGAGGCCAAAATCTACAGGTAGGCACTTTGCAAAAAACACTTCTGTTTTACCTCAAAAAATGTGATGTGTCCAAGTTGCGTTTTGGAGCATTTCCTGTCGCGGCGCTAGGCCTACCCACACAAGTGAGATATCATTTTTATCGGGAGACTTGGGGGAACACTGGGTGGAAGGAAATTTGTGGCTTTTCTCAGATTCCAGATCTTTCTTTCACCAAAATTTGAGGAAAATGTGTTTTTTTAGCCAAAGTTTGAGGTTTGCAAAGGATTCTGGGTAACAGAACCTGGTCAGAGCCCCACAAAGTCACCCCATCTTGGATTCCCCTAGGTCTCAAGTTTTAAAAAATGCACAGGTTTGGTAGGTTTCCCTAGGTGCCGGCTGAGCTAGAGGCCAAAATCTAAAGGTAGGCACTTTGCAAAAAACACCTCTATTTACTTTCAAAAAATTTGATGTGTCCATGTTGCGTTTTGGAGCATTTCCTGTCGCGGGCGCTAGGCCTACCCACACAAGTGAAGTATCATTTTTATCGGGAGACTTGGGGGAACGCTGGGTGGAAGAAAATGTGTGGCTCCTCTCAGATTCCAGAACTTTCTGTCACCAAAATGTGAGGAAAACGTGTTTTTTTAGCCAAATTTTGAGGTTTGCAAAGGATTCTGGGTAACAGAACCTGGTCAGAGCCCCACAAGTCACCCCATCTTGGATTCCCCTATGTCTCTAGTTTACAGAAATGCACAGGTTTGGTAGGTTTCCCTAGGTGCCGGCTGAGCTAGAGGCCAAAATCTAAAGGTAGGCACTTTGCAAAAAACACCTCTGTTTTCTTTAAAAAAATATGATGTTTCCACGTTGCGTTTTGGAGCATTTCCTGTCCCGGGCGCTATGCCTACCCACACAAGTGAGGTATCATATTTATCGGGAGACTTGGGGGAACCCTGGTTGGAAGGAAATATGTGGCTCCTCTCAGATTCCAGAACTTTCTGTCACCGAAATGTGAGGAAAACGTGTTTTATTTGCCAAATTTTTTGATTTGCAAAGGATTCTGGCTAACAGAACCTGGTCAAAGCCCCACAAGTCACCCAATCTTGGATTCCCCTAGGTCTCTAGTTTTCAAAAACGCACAGCTTTGGTAGGTTTCCGTAGGGGCCGGCTGAGCTACAGGCCAAAATCTACAGGTAGGCACTTTGCAAAAAACACTTCTGTTTTACCTCAAAAAATGTGATGTGTCCACGTTGCGTTTTGGAGCATTTCCTGTCGCGGGCGCTAGGCCTACCCACACAAGTGAGGTATCATTTTTATCGGGAGACTTGGGGGAATACTGGGTGGAAGGAAATTTGTGGCTCCTCTCAGATTCCAGAACTTTCTGTCACCAAAATTTGAGGAAAATGTGTTTTTTTAGCCAAAGTTTGAGGTTTGCAAAGGATTCTGGGTAACAGAACCTGGTCAGAGCCCCACAAAGTCACCCCATCTTGGATTCCCCTAGGTCTCTAGTTTTCAAAAATGCACAGGTTTGGTAGGTTTCCCAGGTGCCGGCTGAGCTAGAGGCCAAAATCTACAGGTAGGCACTTTGCAAAAAACACCTCTGTTTTCTTTCAAAAAATTTGATGTGTCCACTTTGTGTTTTGGAGCATTTCCTGTCGCAGGCGCTAGGCCTACCCACACAAGTGAGGTATCATTTTTATCGGGAGACTTAGGGGAACGCTGGGCGGAAGGAAATGTGTGGCTCCTCTCAGATTCCAGAACTTTCTGTCACCAAAATTTGAGTAAAACGTGTTTTTTTAGCCAAAGTTTGAGGTTTGCAAAGGATTCTAGGTAAAAGAACCTGGTCAGAGCCCCACAAGTCACCCCATCTTGGATTCCCCTAGGTCTCTAGTTTTCAAAAATGCACAGGTTTGGTAGGTTTCCCTAGGTGCCGGCTGAGCTAGAGTCCAAAATATAAAGGTAGGCACTTTGCAAAAAACACCTCTGTTTTCTTTAAAAAAATATGATGTTTCCACGTTTCGTTTTGGAGCATTTGCTGTCCCGGGCGCTATGCCTACCCACACAAGTGAGGTATCATTTTTATCGGGAGACTTGGGGGAACGCTGGGTGGAAGAAAATGTGTGGCTCCTCTCAGATTCCAGAACTTTCTGTCACCAAAATGTGAGGAAAACGTGTTTTTTTAGCCAAATTTTGAGGTTTGCAAAGGATTCTGGGTAACAGAACCTGGTCAGAGCCCCAAAAGTCACCCCATCTTGGATTCCCCTAGGTCTCTAGTTTTCAGAAATGCACAGGTTTGGTAGGTTTCCCTAGGTGCCGGCTGAGCTAGAGGCCAAAATCTAAAGGTAGGCACTTTGCAAAAAACACCTCTGTTTTCTTTAAAAAAATATGATGTTTCCACGTTGCGTTATGGAGCATTTCCTGTCCCGGACGCTATGCCTACCCACACAAGTGAGGTATCATTTTTATCGGGAGACTTGGGGGAACGCTGGGTGGAAGGAAATGTGTGGCTCCTCTCAGATTCCAGAACTTTCTGTAACCAAAATTTGAGGAAAATTGGTTTTTTAGCCAAAGTTTGAGGTTTGCAAAGGATTCTGGGTAACAGAACCTGGTCAGAGCCCCACAAGTCACCCCATCTTGGATTCCCCTAGGTCTCTAGTTTTCAAAAATGCACAGGTTTGGTAGGTTTCCCTAGGTGCCGGCTGAGCTAGAGGCCAAAATCTAAAGGTAGGCACTTTGCAAAAAAACACCTCTGTTTTCTTTAAAAAAATATGATGTTTCCACGTTTCGTTTTGGAGCATTTGCTGTCCCGGGCGCTATGCCTACCCACACAAGTGAGGTATCATTTTTATCGGGAGACTTGGGGGAACGCTGGGTGGAAGAAAATGTGTGGCTCCTCTCAGATTCCAGAACTTTCTGTCACCAAAATGTGAGGAAAACGTGTTTTTTTAGCCAAATTTTGAGGTTTGCAAAGGATTCTGGGTAACAGAACCTGGTCAGAGCCCCACAAGTCACCCCATCTTGGATTCCCCTAGGTCTCTAGTTTTCAGAAATGCACAGGTTTGGTAGGTTTCCCTAGGTGCCGGCTGAGCTAGAGGCCAAAATCTAAAGGTAGGCACTTTGCAAAAAACACCTCCGTTTACTTTAAAAAAATTTGATGTGTCCATGTTGCGTTTTGGAGCATTTCCTGTCGCGGGCGCTAGGCCTACCCACACAAGTGAGGTATCATATTTATCGGGAGACTTGGGGGAACCCTGGTTGGAAGGAAATATGTGGCTCCTCTCAGATTCCAGAACTTTCTGTCTCCGAAATGTGAGGAAAATGTGTTTTATTTGCCAAATTTTTTGATTTGCAAAGGATTCTGGCTAACAGAACCTGGTCAAAGCCCCACAAGTCACCCAATCTTGGATTCCCCTAGGTCTCTAGTTTTCAAAAACGCACAGCTTTGGTAGGTTTCCGTAGGGGCCGGCTGAGCTACAGGCCAAAATCTACAGGTAGGCACTTTGCAAAAAACACTTCTGTTTTACCTCAAAAAATGTGATGTGTCCACGTTGCGTTTTGGAGCATTTCCTGTCGCGGGCGCTAGGCCTACCCACACAAGTGAGGTATCATTTTTATCGGGAGACTTGGGGGAATACTGGGTGGAAGGAAATTTGTGGCTCCTCTCAGATTCCAGAACTTTCTGTCACCAAAATTTGAGGAAAATGTGTTTTTTTAGCCAAAGTTTGAGGTTTGCAAAGGATTCTGGGTAACAGAACCTGGTCAGAGCCCCACAAAGTCACCCCATCTTGGATTCCCCTAGGTCTCTAGTTTTCAAAAATGCACAGGTTTGGTAGGTTTCCCAGGTTCCGGCTGAGCTAGAGGCCAAAATCTACAGGTAGGCACTTTGCAAAAAACACCTCTGTTTTCTTTCAAAAAATTTGATGTGTCCACGTTGTGTTTTGGAGCATTTCCTGTCGCGGGCGCTAGGCCTACCCACACAAGTGAGGTATCATTTTTATCGGGAGACTTAGGGGAACGCTGGGCGGAAGGAAATGTGTGGCTCCTCTCAGATTCCAGAACTTTCTGTCACCAAAATTTGAGTAAAACGTGTTTTTTTAGCCAAAGTTTGAGGTTTGCAAAGGATTCTGGGTAACAGAACCTGGTCAGAGCCCCACAAAGTCACCCCATCTTGGATTCCCCTAGGTCTCTAGTTTTCAAAAATGCACAGGTTTGGTAGGTTTCCCAGGTTCCGGCTGAGCTAGAGGCCAAAATCTACAGGTAGGCACTTTGCAAAAAACACCTCTGTTTTCTTTCAAAAAATTTGATGTGTCCACGTTGTGTTTTGGAGCATTTCCTGTCGCGGGCGCTAGGCCTACCCACACAAGTGAGGTATCATTTTTATCGGGAGACTTAGGGGAACGCTGGGCGGAAGGAAATGTGTGGCTCCTCTCAGATTCCAGAACTTTCTGTCACCAAAATTTGAGTAAAACGTGTTTTTTTAGCCAAAGTTTGAGGTTTGCAAAGGATTCTGGGTAAAAGAACCTGGTCAGAGCCCCACAAGTCACCCCATCTTGGATTCCCCTAGGTCTCTAGTTTTCAAAAATGCACAGGTTTGGTAGGTTTCCCTAGGTGCCGGCTGAGCTAGAGGCCAAAATCTAAAGGTAGGCACTTTGCAAAAAACACCTCTGTTTTCTTTAAAAAAATATGATGTTTCCACGTTTCGTTTTGGAGCATTTGCTGTCCCGGGCGCTATGCCTACCCACACAAGTGAGGTATCATTTTTATCGGGAGACTTGGGGGAACGCTGGGTGGAAGAAAATGTGTGGCTCCTCTCAGATTCCAGAACTTTCTGTCACCAAAATGTGAGGAAAACGTGTTTTTTTAGCCAAATTTTGAGGTTTGCAAAGGATTCTGGGTAACAGAACCTGGTCAGAGCCCCACAAGTCACCCCATCTTGGATTTCCCTAGGTCTCTAGTTTTCAGAAATGCACAGGTTTGGTAGGTTTCCCTAGGGGCCGGCTGAGCTACAGGCCAAAATCTACAGGTAGGCACTTTGCAAAAAACACCTCTGTTTACTTTAAAAAAAATTGTTGTGTCCATGTTGCGTTTTGGAGCATTTCCTGTCGCGGGCGCTAGGCCTACCCACACAAGTGAGGTATCATATTTATCGGGAGACTTGGGGGAACCCTGGTTGGAAGGAAATATGTGGCTCCTCTCAGATTCCAGAACTTTCTGTCACCAAAATTTGAGGAAAATGTGTTTTTTTAGCCAAAGTTTGAGGTTTGCAAAGGATTCTGGGTAACAGAACCTGGTCAGAGCCCCACAAAGTCACCCCATCTTGGATTCCCCTAGGTCTCTAGTTTTCAAAAATGCACAGGTTTGGTAGGTTTCCCAGGTTCCGGCTGAGCTAGAGGCCAAAATCTACAGGTAGGCACTTTGCAAAAAACACCTCTGTTTTCTTTCAAAAAATTTGATGTGTCCACGTTGTGTTTTGGAGCATTTCCTGTCGCGGGCGCTAGGCCTACCCACACAAGTGAGGTATCATTTTTATCGGGAGACTTAGGGGAACGCTGGGCGGAAGGAAATGTGTGGCTCCTCTCAGATTCCAGAACTTTCTGTCACCAAAATTTGAGTAAAACGTGTTTTTTTAGCCAAATTTTTTGATTTGCAAAGGATTCTGGCTAACAGAACCTGGTCAAAGCCCCACAAGTCACCCAATCTTGGATTCCCCTAGGTCTCTAGTTTTCAAAAACGCACAGCTTTGGTAGGTTTCCGTAGGGGCCGGCTGAGCTACAGGCCAAAATCTACAGGTAGGCACTTTGCAAAAAACACTTCTGTTTTACCTCAAAAAATGTGATGTGTCCACGTTGCGTTTTGGAGCATTTCCTGTCGCGGGCGCTAGGCCTACCCACACAAGTGAGGTATCATTTTTATCGGGAGACTTGGGGGAATACTGGGTGGAAGGAAATTTGTGGCTCCTCTCAGATTCCAGAACTTTCTGTCACCAAAATTTGAGGAAAATGTGTTTTTTTAGCCAAAGTTTGAGGTTTGCAAAGGATTCTGGGTAACAGAACCTGGTCAGAGCCCCACAAAGTCACCCCATCTTGGATTCCCCTAGGTCTCTAGTTTTCAAAAATGCACAGGTTTGGTAGGTTTCCCAGGTTCCGGCTGAGCTAGAGGCCAAAATCTACAGGTAGGCACTTTGCAAAAAACACCTCTGTTTTCTTTCAAAAAATTTGATGTGTCCACGTTGTGTTTTGGAGCATTTCCTGTCGCGGGCGCTAGGCCTACCCACACAAGTGAGGTATCATTTTTATCGGGAGACTTAGGGGAACGCTGGGCGGAAGGAAATGTGTGGCTCCTCTCAGATTCCAGAACTTTCTGTCACCAAAATTTGAGTAAAACGTGTTTTTTTAGCCAAAGTTTGAGGTTTGCAAAGGATTCTGGGTAAAAGAACCTGGTCAGAGCCCCACAAGTCACCCCATCTTGGATTCCCCTAGGTCTCTAGTTTTCAAAAATGCACAGGTTTGGTAGGTTTCCCTAGGTGCCGGCTGAGCTAGAGGCCAAAATCTAAAGGTAGGCACTTTGCAAAAAACACCTCTGTTTTCTTTAAAAAAATATGATGTTTCCACGTTTCGTTTTGGAGCATTTGCTGTCCCGGGCGCTATGCCTACCCACACAAGTGAGGTATCATTTTTATCGGGAGACTTGGGGGAACGCTGGGTGGAAGAAAATGTGTGGCTCCTCTCAGATTCCAGAACTTTCTGTCACCAAAATGTGAGGAAAACGTGTTTTTTTAGCCAAATTTTGAGGTTTGCAAAGGATTCTGGGTAACAGAACCTGGTCAGAGCCCCACAAGTCACCCCATCTTGGATTTCCCTAGGTCTCTAGTTTTCAGAAATGCACAGGTTTGGTAGGTTTCCCTAGGGGCCGTCTGAGGTACAGGCCAAAATCTACAGGTAGGCACTTTGCAAAAAACACCTCTGTTTACTTTAAAAAAAATTGTTGTGTCCATGTTGCGTTTTGGAGCATTTCCTGTCGCGGGCGCTAGGCCTACCCACACAAGTGAGGTATCATATTTATCGGGAGACTTGGGGGAACCCTGGTTGGAAGGAAATATGTGGCTCCTCTCAGATTCCAGAACTTTCTGTCACCGAAATGTGAGGAAAACGTGTTTTATTTGCCAAATTTTTTGATTTGCAAAGGATTCTGGCTAACAGAACCTGGTCAAAGCCCCACAAGTCACCCAATCTTGGATTCCCCTAGGTCTCTAGTTTTCAAAAACGCACAGCTTTGGTAGGTTTCCGTAGGGGCCGGCTGAGCTACAGGCCAAAATCTACAGGTAGGCACTTTGCAAAAAACACTTCTGTTTTACCTCAAAAAATGTGATGTGTCCACGTTGCGTTTTGGAGCATTTCCTGTCGCGGGCGCTAGGCCTACCCACACAAGTGAGGTATCATTTTTATCGGGAGACTTGGGGGAATACTGGGTGGAAGGAAATTTGTGGCTCCTCTCAGATTCCAGAACTTTCTGTCACCAAAATTTGAGGAAAATGTGTTTTTTTAGCCAAAGTTTGAGGTTTGCAAAGGATTCTGGGTAACAGAACCTGGTCAGAGCCCCACAAAGTCACCCCATCTTGGATTCCCCTAGGTCTCTAGTTTTCAAAAATGCACAGGTTTGGTAGGTTTCCCAGGTGCCGGCTGAGCTAGAGGCCAAAATCTACAGGTAGGCACTTTGCAAAAAACACCTCTGTTTTCTTTCAAAAAATTTGATGTGTCCACGTTGTGTTTTGGAGCATTTCCTGTCGCAGGCGCTAGGCCTACCCACACAAGTGAGGTATCATTTTTATCGGGAGACTTAGGGGAACGCTGGGCGGAAGGAAATGTGTGGCTCCTCTCAGATTCCAGAACTTTCTGTCACCAAAATTTGAGTAAAACGTGTTTTTTTAGCCAAAGTTTGAGGTTTGCAAAGGATTCTAGGTAAAAGAACCTGGTCAGAGCCCCACAAGTCACCCCATCTTGGATTCCCCTAGGTCTCTAGTTTTCAAAAATGCACAGGTTTGGTAGGTTTCCCTAGGTGCCGGCTGAGCTAGAGGCCAAAATATAAAGGTAGGCACTTTGCAAAAAACACCTCTGTTTTCTTTAAAAAAATATGATGTTTCCACGTTTCGTTTTGGAGCATTTGCTGTCCCGGGCGCTATGCCTACCCACACAAGTGAGGTATCATTTTTATCGGGAGACTTGGGGGAACGCTGGGTGGAAGAAAATGTGTGGCTCCTCTCAGATTCCAGAACTTTCTGTCACCAAAATGTGAGGAAAACGTGTTTTTTTAGCCAAATTTTGAGGTTTGCAAAGGATTCTGGGTAACAGAACCTGGTCAGAGCCCCAAAAGTCACCCCATCTTGGATTCCCCTAGGTCTCTAGTTTTCAGAAATGCACAGGTTTGGTAGGTTTCCCTAGGTGCCGGCTGAGCTAGAGGCCAAAATCTAAAGGTAGGCACTTTGCAAAAAACACCTCTGTTTTCTTTAAAAAAATATGATGTTTCCACGTTGCGTTTTGGAGCATTTCCTGTCCCGGACGCTATGCCTACCCACACAAGTGAGGTATCATTTTTATCGGGAGACTTGGGGGAACGCTGGGTGGAAGGAAATGTGTGGCTCCTCTCAGATTCCAGAACTTTCTGTAACCAAAATTTGAGGAAAATTGGTTTTTTAGCCAAAGTTTGAGGTTTGCAAAGGATTCTGGGTAACAGAACCTGGTCAGAGCCCCACAAGTCACCCCATCTTGGATTCCCCTAGGTCTCTAGTTTTCAAAAATGCACAGGTTTGGTAGGTTTCCCTAGGTGCCGGCTGAGCTAGAGGCCAAAATCTAAAGGTAGGCACTTTGCAAAAAACACCTCTGTTTTCTTTAAAAAAATATGATGTTTCCACGTTTCGTTTTGGAGCATTTGCTGTCCCGGGCGCTATGCCTACCCACACAAGTGAGGTATCATTTTTATCGGGAGACTTGGGGGAACGCTGGGTGGAAGAAAATGTGTGGCTCCTCTCAGATTCCAGAACTTTCTGTCACCAAAATGTGAGGAAAACGTGTTTTTTTAGCCAAATTTTGAGGTTTGCAAAGGATTCTGGGTAACAGAACCTGGTCAGAGCCCCACAAGTCACCCCATCTTGGATTCCCCTAGGTCTCTAGTTTTCAGAAATGCACAGGTTTGGTAGGTTTCCCTAGGTGCCGGCTGAGCTAGAGGCCAAAATCTAAAGGTAGGCACTTTGCAAAAAACACCTCCGTTTACTTTAAAAAAATTTGATGTGTCCATGTTGCGTTTTGGAGCATTTCCTGTCGCGGGCGCTAGGCCTACCCACACAAGTGAGGTATCATATTTATCGGGAGACTTGGGGGAACCCTGGTTGGAAGGAAATATGTGGCTCCTCTCAGATTCCAGAACTTTCTGTCTCCGAAATGTGAGGAAAATGTGTTTTATTTGCCAAATTTTTTGGTTTGCAAAGGATTCTGGCTAACAGAACCTGGTCAAAGCCCCACAAGTCACCCAATCTTGGATTCCCCTAGGTCTCTAGTTTTCAAAAACGCACAGCTTTGGTAGGTTTCCGTAGGGGCCGGCTGAGCTACAGGCCAAAATCTACAGGTAGGCACTTTGCAAAAAACACTTCTGTTTTACCTCAAAAAATGTGATGTGTCCACGTTGCGTTTTGGAGCATTTCCTGTCGCGGGCGCTAGGCCTACCCACACAAGTGAGGTATCATTTTTATCGGGAGACTTGGGGGAATACTGGGTGGAAGGAAATTTGTGGCTCCTCTCAGATTCCAGAACTTTCTGTCACCAAAATTTGAGGAAAATGTGTTTTTTTAGCCAAAGTTTGAGGTTTGCAAAGGATTCTGGGTAACAGAACCTGGTCAGAGCCCCACAAAGTCACCCCATCTTGGATTCCCCTAGGTCTCTAGTTTTCAAAAATGCACAGGTTTGGTAGGTTTCCCAGGTGCCGGCTGAGCTAGAGGCCAAAATCTACAGGTAGGCACTTTGCAAAAAACACCTCTGTTTTCTTTCAAAAAATTTGATGTGTCCACGTTGTGTTTTGGAGCATTTCCTGTCGCGGGCGCTAGGCCTACCCACACAAGTGAGGTATCATTTTTATCGGGAGACTTAGGGGAACGCTGGGCGGAAGGAAATGTGTGGCTCCTCTCAGATTCCAGAACTTTCTGTCACCAAAATTTGAGTAAAACGTGTTTTTTTAGCCAAAGTTTGAGGTTTGCAAAGGATTCTGGGTAAAAGAACCTGGTCAGAGCCCCACAAGTCACCCCATCTTGGATTCCCCTAGGTCTCTAGTTTTCAAAAATGCACAGGTTTGGTAGGTTTCCCTAGGTGCCGGCTGAGCTAGAGGCCAAAATCTAAAGGTAGGCACTTTGCAAAAAACACCTCTGTTTTCTTTAAAAAAATATGATGTTTCCACGTTTCGTTTTGGAGCATTTGCTGTCCCGGGCGCTATGCCTACCCACACAAGTGAGGTATCATTTTTATCGGGAGACTTGGGGGAACGCTGGGTGGAAGAAAATGTGTGGCTCCTCTCAGATTCCAGAACTTTCTGTCACCAAAATGTGAGGAAAACGTGTTTTTTTAGCCAAATTTTGAGGTTTGCAAAGGATTCTGGGTAACAGAACCTGGTCAGAGCCCCACAAGTCACCCCATCTTGGATTTCCCTAGGTCTCTAGTTTTCAGAAATGCACAGGTTTGGTAGGTTTCCCTAGGGGCCGGCTGAGCTACAGGCCAAAATCTACAGGTAGGCACTTTGCAAAAAACACCTCTGTTTACTTTAAAAAAAATTGTTGTGTCCATGTTGCGTTTTGGAGCATTTCCTGTCGCGGGCGCTAGGCCTACCCACACAAGTGAGGAACCATATTTATCGGGAGACTTGGGGGAACCCTGGTTGGAAGGAAATATGTGGCTCCTCTCAGATTCCAGAACTTTCTGTCACCAAAATTTGAGGAAAATGTGTTTTTTTAGCCAAAGTTTGAGGTTTGCAAAGGATTCTGGGTAACAGAACCTGGTCAGAGCCCCACAAAGTCACCCCATCTTGGATTCCCCTAGGTCTCTAGTTTTCAAAAATGCACAGGTTTGGTAGGTTTCCCAGGTGCCGGCTGAGCTAGAGGCCAAAATCTACAGGTAGGCACTTTGCAAAAAACACCTCTGTTTTCTTTCAAAAAATTTGATGTGTCCACGTTGTGTTTTGGAGCATTTCCTGTCGCGGGCGCTAGGCCTACCCACACAAGTGAGGTATCATTTTTATCGGGAGACTTAGGGGAACGCTGGGCGGAAGGAAATGTGTGGCTCCTCTCAGATTCCAGAACTTTCTGTCACCAAAATTTGAGTAAAACGTGTTTTTTTAGCCAAAGTTTGAGGTTTGCAAAGGATTCTGGGTAAAAGAACCTGGTCAGAGCCCCACAAGTCACCCCATCTTCGATTCCCCTAGGTCTCTAGTTTTCAAAAATGCACAGGTTTGGTAGGTTTTCCTAGGTGCTGGCTGAGCCAGAGGCCAAAATCTAAAGGTAGGCACTTTGCAAAAAAGACCTCTGTGTTCCTTAAAAAAAATTGATGGGTCCATGTTGTGTTTTGGGGCATTTCCTGTCATGGGTGCTATGCCTACCCACACAAGTGAGGTATCATTTTTATCAGGAGACTTGGGGGAACCCTGGGTGGAAGGAAATATGTGGCTCCTCTCAGATTCCAGAACTTTCTGTCACCAAAATGTGAGGAAAACGTGTTTTTTTTGCCAAATGTTGAGGTTTGCATAGGATTCTGGGTAACAGAACCTGGTCAGAGCCCCACAAGTCACCCCATGTTGGATTCCCCTAGGTCTCTAGTTTTCAAAAATGCACAGGTTTGGTAGGTTTCCCTAGGTGCCGGCTGAGCTAGAGGCCAAAATCTAAAGGTAGGCACTTTGCAAAAAACACCTCCGTTTACTTTCAAAAAATTTGATGTGTCCATGTTGGGTTTTGGAGCATTTCCTGTCGCGGGCGCTAGGCCTACCCACACAAGTGAGGTATCATTTTTATCGGGAGACTTGGGGGAACACTGGGTGGAAGGAAATTTGTGGCTCCTCTCAGATTCCAGAACTTTCTGTCACCAAAATTTGAGGAAAATGTGTTTTTTTAGCCAAAGTTTGAGGTTTGCAAAGGATTCTGGGTAACAGAACCTGGTCAGAGCCCCACAAAGTCACCCCATCTTGGATTCCCATAGGTCTCTAGTTTTCAAAAATGCACAGGTTTGGTAGGTTTCCCTAGGTGCCGGCTGAGCTAGAGGCCAAAATCTAAAGGTAGGCACTTTGCAAAAAACACCTCTGTTTACTTTAAAAAAAATTGATGTGTCCATGTTGCGTTTTGGAGCATTTCCTGTCGCGGGCGTTAGGCCTACCCACACAAGTGAGGTATCATTTTTATCGGGAGACTTGGGGGAACGCTGGGTGGAAGGAAATGTGTGGCTCCTCTCAGATTCCAGAACTTTCTGTCACCAAAATTTGAGGAAAATGTGTTTTTTTAGCCAAAGTTTGAGGTTTGCAAAGGATTCTGGGTAACAGAACCTGGTCAGAGCCCCACAAGTCGCCCCATCTTGGATTCCCCTAGGTCTCTAGTTTTCAAAAATGCACAGCTTTGGTAGGTTTCCCTAGGTGCCGGCTGAGCTAGAGGCCAAAATCTAAAGGTAGGCACTTTGCAAAAAACACCTCTTTTTTCTTTAAAAAAATGTGATGTGTCCACGTTGCGTTTTGGAGCATTTCCTGTCGCGGGCGCTAGGCCTACCCACACAAGTGAGGTATCATTTTTATCGGAAGACTTGGGGGAACGCTGGGTGGAAGAAAATGTGTGGCTCCTCTCAGATTCCAGAACTTTCTGTCACCAAAATTTGAGGAAAATGTGTTTTTTTAGCCAAAGTTTGAGGTTTGCAAAGGATTCTGGGTAACAGAACCTGGTCAGAGCCCCACAAGTCACCCCATCTTGGATTCCCCTAGGTCTCTAGTTTTAAAAAATGCACAGGTTTGGTAGTTTTCCCTAGGTGCCGGCTGATCTAGAGGCCAAAATCTACAGGTAGGCACTTTGCAAAAAACACTTCTGTTTTACCTCAAAAAATGTGATGTGTCCACGTTGTGTTTTGGAGCATTTCCTGTCTCGGGCGCTATGCCTACCCAGACAAGTGAGGTATCATTTTTATCGGGAGACTTGGGGGAACACTGGGTGGAAGGAAATTTGTGGCTCCTCTCAGATTCCAGAACTTTCTGTCACCAAAATTTGAGGAAAATGTGTTTTTTAGCCAAAGTTTGAGGTTTGCAAAGGATTCTGGGTAACAGAACCTGGTCAGAGCCCCACAAGTCACCCCATCTTGGATTCCCATAGGTCTCTAGTTTTCAAAAATGCACAGGTTTGGTAGGTTTCCCTAGGTGCCGGCTGAGCTAGAGGCCAAAATCTAAAGGTAGGCACTTTGCAAAAAACACCTCTGTTTTCTTTAAAAAAATATGATGTTTCCACGTTTCGTTTTGGAGCATTTGCTGTCCCGGGCGCTATGCCTACCCACACAAGTGAGGTATCATTTTTATCGGGAGACTTGGGGGAACGCTGGGTGGAAGAAAATGTGTGGCTCCTCTCAGATTCCAGAACTTTCTGTCACCAAAATGTGAGGAAAACGTGTTTTTTTAGCCAAATTTTGAGGTTTGCAAAGGATTCTGGGTAACAGAACCTGGTCAGAGCCCCACAAGTCACCCCACCTTGGATTCCCCTAGGTCTCTAGTTTTCAGAAATGCACAGGTTTGGTAGGTTTCCCTAGGTGCCGGCTGAGCTAGAGGCCAAAATCTAAAGGTAGGCACTTTGCAAAAAACACCTCTGTTTTCTTTAAAAAAATATGATGTTTCCACGTTGCGTTTTGGAGCATTTCCTGTCCCGGTTGCTATGCCTACCCACACAAGTGAGGTATCATTTTTATCGGGAGACTTGGGGGAACCCTGGGTGGAAGGAAATATGTGGCTCCTCTCAGATTCCAGAACTTTCTGTCACCGAAATGTGAGGAAAACGTGTTTTATTTGCCAAATTTTTTGATTTGCAAAGGATTCTGGCTAACAGAACCTGGTCAAATCCCCACAAGTCACCCCATCTTGGATTCCCCTAGGTCTCTAGTTTTCAAAAACGCACAGCTTTGGTAGGTTTCCGTAGGGGCCGGCTGAGCTAGAGGCCAAAATCTACAGGTAGGCACTTTGCAAAAAACACTTCTGTTTTACCTCAAAAAATGTGATGTGTCCAAGTTG
This sequence comes from Pleurodeles waltl, assembly GCF_031143425.1. Lineage (NCBI taxonomy): Eukaryota > Metazoa > Chordata > Amphibia > Caudata > Salamandridae > Pleurodeles > Pleurodeles waltl. The sequence continues at coordinate 2,374,447 of NW_027150395.1, forward strand.
CGTTTTGGAGCATTTCCTGTCGCGGCGCTAGGCCTACCCACACAAGTGAGGTATCATTTTTATCGGGAGACTTGGAGGAACACTGGGTGGAAGGAAATTTGTGGCTTTTCTCAGATTCCAGAACTTTCTTTCACCAAAATTTGAGGAAAATGTGTTTTTTTAGCCAAAGTTTGAGGTTTGCAAAGGATTCTGGGTAACAGAACCTGGTCAGAGCCCCACAAAGTCACCCCATCTTGGATTCCCCTAGGTCTCAAGTTTTCAAAAATGCACAGGTTTGGTAGGTTTCCCTAGGTGCCGGCTGAGTTAGAGGCCAAAATCTAAAGGTAGGCACTTTGCAAAAAACACCTCTGTTTACTTTCAAAAAATTTGATGTGTCCATGTTGCGTTTTGGAGCATTTCCTGTCGCGGGCGCTAGGCCTACCCACACAAGTGAAGTATCATTTTTATCGGGAGACTTGGGGGAACGCTGGGTGGAAGGAAATGTGTGGCTCCTCTCAGATTCCAGAACTTTCTGTCACCAAAATTTGAGGAAAATGTGTTTTTTTAGCCAAAGTTTGAGGTTTGCAAAGGATTCTGGGTAACAGAACCTGGTCAGAGCCCCACAAAGTCACCCCATCTTGGATTCCCCTAGGTCTCTAGTTTTCAAAAATGCACAGGTTTGGTAGGTTTCCCTAGGTGCCGGCTGAGCTAGAGGCCAAAATCTAAAGGTAGGCACTTTGTAAAAAACACCTCATTTTTCTTTAAAAAAATGTGATGTGTCCACGTTGCGTTTTGGAGCATTTCCTGTCGCGGGCGCTAGGCCTACCCACACAAGTGAGGTATCATTTTTATCGGAAGACTTGGGGGAACGCTGGGTGGAAGAAAATGTGTGGCTCCTCTCAGATTCCAGAACTTTCTGTCAGCAAAATTTGAGGAAAATGTGTTTTTTTAGCCAAAGTTTGAGGTATGCAAAGGATTCTGGGTAACAGAACCTGGTCAGAGTCCCACAAGTCACCCCATCTTGGATTCCCCTAGGTCTCTAGTTTTAAAAAATGCACAGGTTTGGTAGGTTTCCCTAGGTGCCGGCTGAGCTAGAGGCCAAAATCTACAGGTAGGCACTTTGCAAAAAACACTTCTGTTTTACCTCAAAAAATGAGATGTGTCCACGTTGTGTTTTGGAGCATTTCCTGTCTCGGGCGCTATGCCTACCCACACAAGTGAGGTATCATTTTTATCGGGAGACTTGGGGGAACACTGGGTGGAAGGAAATTTGTGGCTCCTCTCAGATTCCAGAACTTTCTGTCACCAAAATTTGAGGAAAATGTGTTTTTTAGCCAAAGTTTGAGGTTTGCAAAGGATTCTGGGTAACAGAACCTGGTCAGAGCCCCACAAGTCACCCCATCTTGGATTCCCCTAGGTCTCTAGTTTTTAAAAATGCACAGGTTTGGTAAGTTTCCCTAGGTGCCGGCTGAGCTAGAGGCCAAAATCTAAAGGTAGGCACTTTGCAAAAAACACCTCTGTTTTCTTTAAAAAAATATGATGTTTCCACGTTTCGTTTTGGAGCATTTGCTGTCCCGGGCGCTATGCCTACCCACACAAGTGAGGTATCATTTTTATCGGGAGACTTGGGGGAACGCTGGGTGGAAGAAAATGTGTGGCTCCTCTCAGATTCCAGAACTTTCTGTCACCAAAATGTGAGGAAAACGTGTTTTTTTAGCCAAATTTTGAGGTTTGCAAAGGATTCTGGGTAACAGAACCTGGTCAGAGCCCCACAAGTCACCCCATCTTGGATTCCCCTAGGTCTCTAGTTTTCAGAAATGCACAGGTTTGGTAGGTTTCCCTAGGTGCCGGCTGAGCTAGAGGCCAAAATCTAAAGGTAGGCACTTTGCAAAAAACACCTCTGTTTTCTTTAAAAAAATATGATGTTTCCACGTTGCGTTTTGGAGCATTTCCTGTCCCGGGCGCTATGCCTACCCACACAAGTGAGGTATCATTTTTATCGGGAGACTTGGGGGAACCCTGGGTGGAAGGAAATATGTGGCTCCTCTCAGATTCCAGAACTTTCTGTCACCGAAATGTGAGGAAAACGTGTTTTATTTGCCAAATTTTTTGATTTGCAAAGGATTCTGGCTAACAGAACCTGGTCAAAGCCCCACAAGTCACCCCATCTTGGATTCCCCTAGGTCTCTAGTTTTCAAAAACGCACAGCTTTGGTAGGTTTCCATAGGGGCCGGCTGAGCTAGAGGCCAAAATCTACAGGTAGGCACTTTGCAAAAAACACTTCTGTTTTACCTCAAAAAATGTGATGTGTCCACGTTGCGTTTTGGAGCATTTCCTGTCGCGGGCGCTAGGCCTACCCACACAAGTGAGGTATCATTTTTATCGGGAGACTTGGGGGAACACTGGGTGGAAGGAAATTTGTGGCTTTTCTCAGATTCCAGAACTTTCTTTCACCAAAATTTGAGGAAAATGTGTTTTTTTAGCCAAAGTTTGAGGTTTGCAAAGGATTCTGGGTAACAGAACCTGGTCAGAGCCCCACAAAGTCACCCCATCTTGGATTCCCCTAGGTCTCTAGTTTTAAAAAATGCACAGGTTTGGTAGGTTTCCCTAGGTGCCGGCTGAGCTAGAGGCCAAAATCTAGAGGTAGGCACTTTGCAAAAAACACCTCTGTTTTCTTTAAAAAAATATGATGTTTCCACGTTTCGTTTTGGAGCATTTGCTGTCCCGGGCGCTATGCCTACCCACACAAGTGAGGTATCATTTTTATCGGGAGACTTGGGGGAACGCTGGGTGGAAGAAAATGTGTGGCTCCTCTCAGATTCCAGAACTTTCTGTCACCAAAATGTGAGGAAAACTTGTTTTTTTAGCCAAATTTTGAGGTTTGCAAAGGATTCTGGGTAACAGAACCTGGTCAGAGCCCCACAAGTCACCCCATCTTGGATTCCCCTAGGTCTCTAGTTTTCAGAAATGCACAGGTTTGGTAGGTTTCCCTAGGTGCCGGCTGAGCTAGAGGCCAAAATCTAAAGGTAGGCACTTTGCAAAAAACACCTCTGTTTTCTTTAAAAAAATATGATGTTTCCACGTTGCGTTTTGGAGCATTTCCTGTCCCGGGCGCTATGCTTACCCACACAAGTGAGGTATCATATTTATCGGGAGACTTGGGGGAACCCTGGTTGGAAGGAAATATGTGGCTCCTCTCAGATTCCAGAACTTTCTGTCACCGAAATGTGAGGAAAACGTGTTTTATTTGCCAAATTTTTTGATTTGCAAAGGATTCTGGCTAACAGAACCTGGTCAAAGCCCCACAAGTCACCCAATCTTGGATTCCCCTAGGTCTCTAGTTTTCAAAAACGCACAGCTTTGGTAGGTTTCCGTAGGGGCCGGCTGAGCTACAGGCCAAAATCTACAGGTAGGCACTTTGCAAAAAACACTTCTGTTTTACCTCAAAAAATGTGATGTGTCCACGTTGCGTTTTGGAGCATTTCCTGTCGCGGGCGCTAGGCCTACCCACACAAGTGAGGTATCATTTTTATCGGGAGACTTGGGGGAATACTGGGTGGAAGGAAATTTGTGGCTCCTCTCAGATTCCAGAACTTTCTGTCACCAAAATTTGAGGAAAATGTGTTTTTTTAGCCAAAGTTTGAGGTTTGCAAAGGATTCTGGGTAACAGAACCTGGTCAGAGCCCCACAAAGTCACCCCATCTTGGATTCCCCTAGGTCTCTAGTTTTCAAAAATGCACAGGTTTGGTAGGTTTCCCAGGTGCCGGCTGAGCTAGAGGCCAAAATCTACAGGTAGGCACTTTGCAAAAAACACCTCTGTTTTCTTTCAAAAAATTTGATGTGTCCACGTTGTGTTTTGGAGCATTTCCTGTCGCGGGCGCTAGGCCTACCCACACAAGTGAGGTATCATTTTTATCGGGAGACTTAGGGGAACGCTGGGCGGAAGGAAATGTGTGGCTCCTCTCAGATTCCAGAACTTTCTGTCACCAAAATTTGAGTAAAACGTGTTTTTTTAGCCAAAGTTTGAGGTTTGCAAAGGATTCTGGGTAAAAGAACCTGGTCAGAGCCCCACAAGTCACCCCATCTTGGATTCCCCTAGGTCTCTAGTTTTCAAAAATGCACAGGTTTGGTAGGTTTCCCTAGGTGCCGGCTGAGCTAGAGGCCAAAATCTAAAGGTAGGCACTTTGCAAAAAACACCTCTGTTTTCTTTAAAAAAATATGATGTTTCCACGTTTCGTTTTGGAGCATTTGCTGTCCCGGGCGCTATGCCTACCCACACAAGTGAGGTATCATTTTTATCGGGAGACTTGGGGGAACGCTGGGTGGAAGAAAATGTGTGGCTCCTCTCAGATTCCAGAACTTTCTGTCACCAAAATGTGAGGAAAACGTGTTTTTTTAGCCAAATTTTGAGGTTTGCAAAGGATTCTGGGTAACAGAACCTGGTCAGAGCCCCACAAGTCACCCCATCTTGGATTCCCCTAGGTCTCTAGTTTTCAGAAATGCACAGGTTTGGTAGGTTTCCCTAGGTGCCGGCTGAGCTAGAGGCCAAAATCTAAAGGTAGGCACTTTGCAAAAAACACCTCCGTTTACTTTCAAAAAATTTGATGTGTCCATGTTGGGTTTTGGAGCATTTCCTGTAGCGGGCGCTAGGCCTACCCACACAAGTGAGGTATCATTTTTATCGGGAGACTTGGGGGAACACTGGGTGGAAGGAAATTTGTGGCTCCTCTCAGATTCCAGAACTTTCTGTCACCAGAATTTGAGGAAAATGTGTTTTTTTAGCCAAAGTTTGAGGTTTGCAAAGGATTCTGGGTAACAGAACCTGGTCAGAGCCCCACAAAGTCACCCCATCTTGGATTCCCATAGGTCTCTAGTTTTCAAAAATGCACAGGTTTGGTAGGTTTCCCTAGGTGCCGGCTGAGCTAGAGGCCAAAATCTAAAGGTAGGCACTTTGCAAAAAACACTTCTGTTTTACCTCAAAAAATGTGATGTGTACATGTTGCGTTTTGGAGCATTTCCTGTCGCGGGCGCTAGGCCTACCCACACAAGTGAGGTATCATTTTTATCGGGAGACTTGGGGGAATACTGGGTGGAAGGAAATTTGTGGCTCCTCTCAGATTCCAGAACTTTCTGTCACCAAAATTTGAGGAAAATGTGTTTTTTTAGCCAAAGTTTGAGGTTTGCAAAGGATTCTGGGTAACAGAACCTGGTCAGAGCCCCACAAAGTCACCCCATCTTGGATTCCCCTAGGTCTCTAGTTTTAAAAAATGCACAGGTTGGGTAGGTTTCCCTAGGTGCCGGCTGAGCTAGAGGCCAAAATCTAAAGGTAGGCACTTTGCAAAAAACACCTCTGTTTTCTTTAAAAAAATATGATGTTTCCACGTTGCGTTTTGGAGCATTTCCTGTCGCGGGCGCTAGGCCTACCCACACAAGTGAGGTATCATTTTTATCGGGAGACTTGGGGGAACACTGGGTGGAAGGAAATATGTGGCTCCTCTCAGATTCCAGAACTTTCTGTCACCAAAATTTGAGGAAAATTTGTTTTTTTAGCCAAATTTTTTGATTTGCAAAGGATTCTGGCTAACAGAACCTGGTCAAAGCCCCACAAGTCACCCCATCTTGGATTCCCCTAGGTCTCTAGTTTTCAAAAACGCACAGCTTTGGTAGGTTTCCGTAGGGGCCGGCTGAGCTACAGGCCAAAATCTACAGGTAGGCACTTTGCAAAAAACACCTCTGTTTACTTTAAAAAAAATTGATGTGTCCATGTTGCGTTTTGGAGCATTTCCTGTCGCGGGCGCTAGGCCTACCCACACAAGTGAGGTATCATATTTATCGGGAGACTTGGGGGAACCCTGGTTGGAAGGAAATATGTGGCTCCTCTCAGATTCCAGAACTTTCTGTCACCGAAATGTGAGGAAAACGTGTTTTATTTGCCAAATTTTTTGATTTGCAAAGGATTCTGGCTAACAGAACCTGGTCAAAGCCCCACAAGTCACCCAATCTTGGATTCCCCTAGGTCTCTAGTTTTCAAAAACGCACAGCTTTGGTAGGTTTCCGTAGGGGCCGGCTGAGCTACAGGCCAAAATCTACAGGTAGGCACTTTGCAAAAAACACTTCTGTTTTACCTCAAAAAATGTGATGTGTCCACGTTGCGTTTTGGAGCATTTCCTGTCGCGGGCGCTAGGCCTACCCACACAAGTGAGGTATCATTTTTATCGGGAGACTTGGGGGAATACTGGGTGGAAGGAAATTTGTGGCTCCTCTCAGATTCCAGAACTTTCTGTAACCAAAATTTGAGGAAAATGTGTTTTTTTAGCCAAAGTTTGAGGTTTGCAAAGGATTCTGGGTAACAGAACCTGGTCAGAGCCCCACAAAGTCACCCCATCTTGGATTCCCCTAGGTCTCTAGTTTTCAAAAATGCACAGGTTTGGTAGGTTTCCCAGGTGCCGGCTGAGCTAGAGGCCAAAATCTACAGGTAGGCACTTTGCAAAAAACACCTCTGTTTTCTTTCAAAAAATTTGATGTGTCCACGTTGTGTTTTGGAGCATTTCCTGTCGCGGGCGCTAGGCCTACCCACACAAGTGAGGTATCATTTTTATCGGGAGACTTAGGGGAACGCTGGGCGGAAGGAAATGTGTGGCTCCTCTCAGATTCCAGAACTTTCTGTCACCAAAATTTGAGTAAAACGTGTTTTTTTAGCCAAAGTTTGAGGTTTGCAAAGGATTCTGGGTAAAAGAACCTGGTCAGAGCCCCACAAGTCACCCCATCTTGGATTCCCCTAGGTCTCTAGTTTTCAAAAATGCACAGGTTTGGTAGGTTTCCCTAGGTGCCGGCTGAGCTAGAGGCCAAAATCTAAAGGTAGGCACTTTGCAAAAAACACCTCTGTTTTCTTTAAAAAAATATGATGTTTCCACGTTGCGTTTTGGAGCATTTCCTGTCGCGGGCGCTAGGCCTACCCACACAAGTGAGGTATCATTTTTATCGGGAGACTTGGGGGAACACTGGGTGGAAGGAAATATGTGGCTCCTCTCAGATTCCAGAACTTTCTGTCACCAAAATTTGAGGAAAATTTGTTTTTTTAGCCAAATTTTTTGATTTGCAAAGGATTCTGGCTAACAGAACCTGGTCAAAGCCCCACAAGTCACCCCATCTTGGATTCCCCTAGGTCTCTAGTTTTCAAAAACGCACAGCTTTGGTAGGTTTCCGTAGGGGCCGGCTGAGCTACAGGCCAAAATCTACAGGTAGGCACTTTGCAAAAAACACCTCTGTTTACTTTAAAAAAAATTGATGTGTCCATGTTGCGTTTTGGAGCATTTCCTGTCGCGGGCGCTAGGCCTACCCACACAAGTGAGGTATCATATTTATCGGGAGACTTGGGGGAACCCTGGTTGGAAGGAAATATGTGGCTCCTCTCAGATTCCAGAACTTTCTGTCACCGAAATGTGAGGAAAACGTGTTTTATTTGCCAAATTTTTTGATTTGCAAAGGATTCTGGCTAACAGAACCTGGTCAAAGCCCCACAAGTCACCCAATCTTGGATTCCCCTAGGTCTCTAGTTTTCAAAAACGCACAGCTTTGGTAGGTTTCCGTAGGGGCCGGCTGAGCTACAGGCCAAAATCTACAGGTAGGCACTTTGCAAAAAACACTTCTGTTTTACCTCAAAAAATGTGATGTGTCCACGTTGCGTTTTGGAGCATTTCCTGTCGCGGGCGCTAGGCCTACCCACACAAGTGAGGTATCATTTTTATCGGGAGACTTGGGGGAATACTGGGTGGAAGGAAATTTGTGGCTCCTCTCAGATTCCAGAACTTTCTGTAACCAAAATTTGAGGAAAATGTGTTTTTTTAGCCAAAGTTTGAGGTTTGCAAAGGATTCTGGGTAACAGAACCTGGTCAGAGCCCCACAAAGTCACCGCATCTTGGATTCCCCTAGGTCTCTAGTTTTCAAAAATGCACAGGTTTGGTAGGTTTCCCAGGTGCCGGCTGAGCTAGAGGCCAAAATCTACAGGTAGGCACTTTGCAAAAAACACCTCTGTTTTCTTTCAAAAAATTTGATGTGTCCACGTTGTGTTTTGGAGCATTTCCTGTCGCGGGCGCTAGGCCTACCCACACAAGTGAGGTATCATTTTTATCGGGAGACTTAGGGGAACGCTGGGCGGAAGGAAATGTGTGGCTCCTCTCAGATTCCAGAACTTTCTGTCACCAAAATTTGAGTAAAACGTGTTTTTTTAGCCAAAGTTTGAGGTTTGCAAAGGATTCTGGGTAAAAGAACCTGGTCAGAGCCCCACAAGTCACCCCATCTTGGATTCCCCTAGGTCTCTAGTTTTCAAAAATGCACAGGTTTGGTAGGTTTCCCTAGGTGCCGGCTGAGCTAGAGGCCAAAATCTAAAGGTAGGCACTTTGCAAAAAACACCTCTGTTTTCTTTAAAAAAATATGATGTTTCCACGTTTCGTTTTGGAGCATTTGCTGTCCCGGGCGCTATGCCTACCCACACAAGTGAGGTATCATTTTTATCGGGAGACTTGGGGGAACGCTGGGTGGAAGAAAATGTGTGCCTCCTCTCAGATTCCAGAACTTTCTGTCACCAAAATGTGAGGAAAACATGTTTTTTTAGCCAAATTTTGAGGTTTGCAAAGGATTCTGGGTAACAGAACCTGGTCAGAGCCCCACAAGTCACCCCATCTTGGATTCCCCTAGGTCTCTAGTTTTCAGAAATGCACAGGTTTGGTAGGTTTCCCTAGGGGCCGGCTGAGCTACAGGCCAAAATCTACAGGTAGGCACTTTGCAAAAAACACCTCTGTTTACTTTAAAAAAAATTGATGTGTCCATGTTGCGTTTTGGAGCATTTCCTGTCGCGGGCGCTAGGCCTACCCACACAAGTGAGGTACCATATTTATCGGGAGACTTGGGGGAACCCTGGTTGGAAGGAAATATGTGGCTCCTCTCAGATTCCAGAACTTTCTGTCACCGAAATTTGAGGAAAACGTGTTTTATTTGCCAAATTTTTTGATTTGCAAAGGATTCTGGCTAACAGAACCTGGTCAAAGCCCCACAAGTCACCCAATCTTGGATTCCCCTAGGTCTCTAGTTTTCAAAAACGCACAGCTTTGGTAGGTTTCCGTAGGGGCCGGCTGAGCTACAGGCCAAAATCTACAGGTAGGCACTTTGCAAAAAACACTTCTGTTTTACCTCAAAAAATGTGATGTGTCCACGTTGCGTTTTGGAGCATTTCCTGTCGCGGGCGCTAGGCCTACCCACACAAGTGAGGTATCATTTTTATCGGGAGACTTGGGGGAATACTGGGTGGAAGGAAATTTGTGGCTCCTCTCAGATTCCAGAACTTTCTGTCACCAAAATTTGAGGAAAATGTGTTTTTTTAGCCAAAGTTTGAGGTTTGCAAAGGATTCTGGGTAACAGAACCTGGTCAGAGCCCCACAAAGTCACCCCATCTTGGATTCCCCTAGGTCTCTAGTTTTCAAAAATGCACAGGTTTGGTAGGTTTCCCAGGTGCCGGCTGAGCTAGAGGCCAAAATCTACAGGTAGGCACTTTGCAAAAAACACCTCTGTTTTCTTTCAAAAAATTTGATGTGTCCACGTTGTGTTTTGGAGCATTTCCTGTCGCGGGCGCTAGGCCTACCCACACAAGTGAGGTATCATTTTTATCGGGAGACTTAGGGGAACGCTGGGCGGAAGGAAATGTGTGGCTCCTCTCAGATTCCAGAACTTTCTGTCACCAAAATTTGAGTAAAACGTGTTTTTTTAGCCAAAGTTTGAGGTTTGCAAAGGATTCTGGGTAAAAGAACCTGGTCAGAGCCCCACAAGTCACCCCATCTTGGATTCCCCTAGGTCTCTAGTTTTCAAAAATGCACAGGTTTGGTAGGTTTTCCTAGGTGCTGGCTGAGCCAGAGGCCAAAATCTAAAGGTAGGCACTTTGCAAAAAAGACCTCTGTGTTCCTTAAAAAAAATTGATGGGTCCATGTTGTGTTTTGGGGCATTTCCTGTCATGGGTGCTATGCCTACCCACACAAGTGAGGTATCATTTTTATCAGGAGACTTGGGGGAACCCTGGGTGGAAGGAAATATGTGGCTCCTCTCAGATTCCAGAACTTTCTGTCACCAAAATGTGAGGAAAACATGTTTTTTTTGCCAAATGTTGAGGTTTGCATAGGATTCTGGGTAACAGAACCTGGTCAGAGCCCCACAAGTCACCCCATGTTGGATTCCCCTAGGTCTCTAGTTTTCAAAAATGCACAGGTTTGGTAGGTTTCCCTAGGTGCCGGCTGAGCTAGAGGCCAAAATCTAAAGGTAGGCACTTTGCAAAAAACACCTCCGTTTACTTTCAAAAAATTTGATGTGTCCATGTTGGGTTTTGGAGCATTTCCTGTCGCGGGCGCTAGGCCTACCCACACAAGTGAGGTATCATTTTTATCGGGAGACTTGGGGGAACACTGGGTGGAAGGAAATTTGTGGCTCCTCTCAGATTCCAGAACTTTCTGTCACCAAAATTTGAGGAAAATGTGTTTTTTTAGCCAAAGTTTGAGGTTTGCAAAGGATTCTGGGTAACAGAACCTGGTCAGAGCCCCACAAAGTCACCCCATCTTGGATTCCCATAGGTCTCTAGTTTTCAAAAATGCACAGGTTTGGTAGGTTTCCCTAGGTGCCGGCTGAGCTAGAGGCCAAAATCTAAAGGTAGGCACTTTGCAAAAAACACCTCTGTTTACTTTAAAAAAAATTGATGTGTCCATGTTGCGTTTTGGAGCATTTCCTGTCGCGGGCGTTAGGCCTACCCACACAAGTGAGGTATCATTTTTATCGGGAGACTTGGGGGAACGCTGGGTGGAAGGAAATGTGTGGCTCCTCTCAGATTCCAGAACTTTCTGTCACCAAAATTTGAGGAAAATGTGTTTTTTTAGCCAAAGTTTGAGGTTTGCAAAGGATTCTGGGTAACAGAACCTGGTCAGAGCCCCACAAGTCACCCCATCTTGGATTCCCCTAGGTCTCTAGTTTTAAAAAATGCACAGGTTTGGTAGGTTTCCCTAGGTGCCGGCTGAGCTAGAGGCCAAAATCTACAGGTAGGCACTTTGCAAAAAACACTTCTGTTTTACCTCAAAAAATGTGATGTGTCCACGTAGCGTTTTGGAGCATTTCCTGTCCCGGACGCTATGCCTACCCACACAAGTGAGGTATCATTTTTATCGGGAGACTTGGGGGAACACTGGGTGGAAGGAAATTTGTGGCTCCTCTCAGATTCCAGAACTTTCTGTCACCAAAATTTGAGGAAAATGTGTTTTTTAGCCAAAGTTTGAGGTTTGCAAAGGATTCTGAGTAACAGAACCTGGTCAGAGCCCCACAAGTCACCCCATCTTGGATTCCCCTAGGTCTCTAGTTTTCAAAAATGCACAGGTTTGGTAGGTTTCCCTAGGTGCCGGCTGAGCTAGAGGCCAAAATCTAAAGGTAGGCACTTTGCAAAAAACACCTCTGTTTTCTTTAAAAAAATATGATGTTTCCACGTTTCGTTTTGGAGCATTTGCTGTCCCGGGCGCTATGCCTACCCACACAAGTGAGGTATCATTTTTATCGGGAGACTTGGGGGAACGCTGGGTGGAAGAAAATGTGTGGCTCCTCTCAGATTCCAGAACTTTCTGTCACCAAAATGTGAGAAAAACGTGTTTTTTTAGCCAAATTTTGAGGTTTGCAAAGGATTCTGGGTAACAGAACCTGGTCAGAGCCCCACAAGTCACCCCATCTTGGATTCCCCTAGGTCTCTAGTTTTCAGAAATGCACAGGTTTGGTAGGTTTCCCTAGGTGCCGGCTGAGCTAGAGGCCAAAATCTAAAGGTAGGCACTTTGCAAAAAACACCTCTGTTTTCTTAAAAAAAATATGATGTTTCCACGTTGCGTTTTGGAGCATTTCCTGTCCCGTGCGCTATGCCTACCCACACAAGTGAGGTATCATTTTTATCGGGAGACTTGGGGGAACCCTGGGTGGAAGGAAATATGTGGCTCCTCTCAGATTCCAGAACTTTCTGTCACCGAAATGTGAGGAAAACGTGTTTTATTTGCCAAATTTTTTGATTTGCAAAGGATTCTGGCTAACAGAACCTGGTCAAATCCCCACAAGTCACCCCATCTTGGATTCCCCTAGGTCTCTAGTTTTCAAAAACGCACAGCTTTGGTAGGTTTCCGTAGGGGCCGGCTGAGCTAGAGGCCAAAATCTACAGGTAGGCACTTTGCAAAAAACACTTCTGTTTTACCTCAAAAAATGTGATGTGTCCACGTTGCGTTTTGGAGCATTTCCTGTCGCGGGCGCTAGGCCTACCCACACAAGTGAGGTATCATTTTTATCGGGAGACTTGGGGGAACCCTGGGTGGAAGGAAATATGTGGCTCCTCTCAGATTCCAGAACTTTCTGTCACCAAAATGTGAGGAAAACGTGTTTTTTTTGCCAAATGTTGAGGTTTGCATAGGATTCTGGGTAACAGAACCTGGTCAGAGCCCCACAAGTCACCCCATCTTGGATTCCCCTAGGTCTCTAGTTTTCAAAAATGCACAGGTTTTGGTAGGTTTCCCTAGGTGCCGGCTGAGCTAGAGGCCAAAATCTAAAGGTAGGCACTTTTCAAAAAACACCTCCGTTTACTTTCAAAAAATTTGATGTGTCCATGTTGGGTTTTGGAGCATTTCCTGTCGCGGGCGCTAGGCCTACCCACACAAGTGAGGTATCATTTTTATCGGGAGACTTGGGGGAACACTGGGTGGAAGGAAATTTGTGGCTCCTCTCAGATTCCAGAACTTTCTGTCACCAAAATTTGAGGAAAATGTGTTTTTTTAGCCAAAGTTTGAGGTTTGCAAAGGATTCTGGGTAACAGAACCTGGTCAGAGCCCCACAAAGTCACCCCATCTTGGATTCCCATAGGTCTCTAGTTTTCAAAAATGCACAGGTTTGAAAGGTTTCCCTAGGTGCCGGCTGAGCTAGAGGCCAAAATCTAAAGGTAGGCACTTTGCAAAAAACACCTCTGTTTACTTTAAAAAAAATTGATGTGTCCATGTTGCGTTTTGGAGCATTTCCTGTCGCGGGCGCTAGGCCTACCCACACAAGTGAGGTATCATTTTTATCGGGAGACTTGGGGGAACGCTGGGTAGAAGGAAATGTGTGGCTCCTCTCAGATTCCAGAACTTTCTGTCACCAAAATTTGAGGAAAATGTGTTTTTTTAGCCAAAGTTTGAGGTTTGCAAAGGATTCTGGGTAACAGAACCTGGTCAGAGCCCCACAAGTCGCCCCATCTTGGATTCCCCTAGGTCTCTAGTTTTCAAAAATGCACAGCTTTGGTAGGTTTCCCTAGGTGCCGGCTGAGCTAGAGGCCAAAATCTAAAGGTAGGCACTTTGCAAAAAACACCTCTGTTTACTTTCAAAAAATTTGATGTGTCCATGTTGGGTTTTGGAGCATTTCCTGTCGCGGGCGCTAGACCTACCCACACAAGTGAGGTATCATTTTTATCGGGAGACTTGGGGGAACGCTGGGTTGAAGGAAATGTGTGGCTCCTCTCAGATTCCAGAACTTTCTGTCACCAAAATTTGAGGAAAATGTGTTTTTTTAGCCAAAGTTTGAGGTGTGCAAAGGATTCTGGGTAACAGAACCTGGTCAGAGCCCCACAAGTCACCCCATCTTGGATTCCCCTAGGTCTCTAGTTTTAAAAAATGCACAGGTTTGGTAGGTTTCCCTAGGTGCCGGCTGAGCTAGAGGCCAAAATCTACAGGTAGGCACTTTGCAAAAAACACTTCTGTTTTACCTCAAAAAATGTGATGTGTCCACGTAGCGTTTTGGAGCATTTCCTGTCTCGGACGCTATGCCTACCCACACAAGTGAGGTATCATTTTTATCGGGAGACTTGGGGGAACGCTGGGTGGAAGGAAATGTGTGGCTCCTCTCAGATTCCAGAACTTTCTGTCACCAAAATTTGAGGAAAATGTGTTTTTTTAGCCAAAGTTTGAGGTTTGCAAAGGATTCTGGGTAACAGAACCTGGTCAGAGCCCCACAAGTCACCCCATCTTGGATTCCCCTAGGTCTCTAGTTTTAAAAAATGCACAGGTTTGGTAGGTTTCCCTAGGTGCCGGCTGAGCTAGAGGCCAAAATCTACAGGTAGGCACTTTGCAAAAAACACTTCTGTTTTACCTCAAAAAATGTGATGTGTCCACGTAGCGTTTTGGAGCATTTCCTGTCTCGGACGCTATGCCTACCCACACAAGTGAGGTATCATTTTTATCGGGAGACTTGGGGGAACACTGGGTGGAAGGAAATTTGTGGCTCCTCTCAGATTCCAGAACTTTCTGTCACCAAAATTTGAGGAAAATGTGTTTTTTAGCCAAAGTTTGAGGTTTGCAAAGGATTCTGGGTAACAGAACCTGGTCAGAGCCCCACAAGTCACCCCATCTTGGATTCCCCTAGGTCTCTAGTTTTCAAAAATGCACAGGTTTGGTAGGTTTCCCTAGGTGCCGGCTGAGCTAGAGGCCAAAATCTAAAGGTAGGCACTTTGCAAAAAACACCTCTGTTTTCTTTAAAAAAATATGATGTTTCCACGTTTCGTTTTGGAGCATTTGCTGTCCCGGGCGCTATGCCTACCCACACAAGTGAGGTATCATTTTTATCGGGAGACTTGGGGGAACGCTGGGTGGAAGAAAATGTGTGGCTCCTCTCAGATTCCAGAACTTTCTGTCACCAAAATGTGAGGAAAACGTGTTTTTTTAGCCAAATTTTGAGGTTTGCAAAGGATTCTGGGTAACAGAACCTGGTCAGAGCCCCACAAGTCACCCCATCTTGGATTCCCCTAGGTCTCTAGTTTTCAGAAATGCACAGGTTTGGTAGGTTTCCCTAGGTGCCGGCTGAGCTAGAGGCCAAAATCTAAAGGTAGGCACTTTGCAAAAAACACCTCTGTTTTCTTTAAAAAAATATGGTGTTTCCACGTTGCGTTTTGGAGCATTTCCTGTCCCGGGCGCTATGCCTACCCACTCAAGTGAGGTATCATTTTTATCGGGAGACTTGGGGGAACCCTGGGTGGAAGGAAATATGTGGCTCCTCTCAGATTCCAGAACTTTCTGTCACCGAAATGTGAGGAAAACGTGTTTTATTTGCCAAATTTTTTGATTTGCAAAGGATTCTGGCTAACAGAACCTGGTCAAAGCCCCACAAGTCACCCCATCTTGGATTCCCCTAGGTCTCTAGTTTTCAAAAACGCACAGCTTTGGTAGGTTTCCGTAGGGGCCGGCTGAGCTAGAGGCCAAAATCTACAGGTAGGCACTTTGCAAAAAACACTTCTGTTTTACCTCAAAAAATGTGATGTGTCCACGTTGCGTTTTGGAGCATTTCCTGTCGCGGGCGCTAGGCCTACCCACACAAGTGAGGTATCATTTTTATCGGGAGACTTGGGGGAACCCTGGGTGGAAGGAAATATGTGGCTCCTCTCAGATTCCAGAACTTTCTGTCACCAAAATGTGAGGAAAACGTGTTTTTTTTGCCAAATGTTGAGGTTTGCATAGGATTCTGGGTAACAGAACCTGGTCAGAGCCCCACAAGTCACCCCATCTTGGATTCCCCTAGGTCTCTAGTTTTCAAAAATGCACAGGTTTGGTAGGTTTCCCTAGGTGCCGGCTGAGCTAGAGGCCAAAATCTAAAGGTAGGCACTTTGCAAAAAACACCTCCGTTTACTTTCAAAAAATTTGATGTGTCAATGTTGGGTTTTGGAGCATTTCCTGTCACGGGCGCTAGGCCTACCCACACAAGTGAGGTATCATTTTTATCGGGAGACTTGGGGGAACACTGGGTGGAAGGAAATTTGTGGCGCCTCTCAGATTCCAGAACTTTCTGTCACCAAAATTTGAGGAAAATGTGTTTTTTTAGCCAAAGTTTGAGGTTTGCAAAGGATTCTGGGTAACAGAACCTGGTCAGAGCCCCACAAAGTCACCCCATCTTGGATTCCCATAGTATCTAGTTTTCAAAAATGCACAGGTTTGGTAGGTTTCCCTAGGTGCCGGCTGAGCTAGAGGCCAAAATCTAAAGGTAGGCACTTTGCAAAAAACACCTCTGTTTACTTTAAAAAAAATTGATGTGTCCATGTTGCGTTTTGGAGCATTTCCTGTCGCGGGCGCTAGGCCTACCCACACAAGTGAGGTATCATTTTTATCGGGAGACTTGGGGGAACGCTGGGTGGAAGGAAATGTGTGGCTCCTCTCAGATTCCAGAACTTTCTGTCACCAAAATTTGAGGAAAATGTGTTTTTTTAGCCAAAGTTTGAGGTTTGCAAAGGATTCTGGGTAACAGAACCTGGTCAGAGCCCCACAAGTCGCCCCATCTTGGATTCCCCTAGGTCTCTAGTTTTCAAAAATGCACAGCTTTGGTAGGTTTCCCTAGGTGCCGGCTGAGCTAGAGGCCAAAATCTAAAGGTAGGCACTTTGCAAAAAACACCTCTGTTTACTTTCAAAAAATTTGATGTGTCCATGTTGGGTTTTGGAGCATTTCCTGTCGCGGGCGCTAGACCTACCCACACAAGTGAGGTATCATTTTTATCGGGAGACTTGGGGGAACGCTGGGTTGAAGGAAATGTGTGGCTCCTCTCAGATTCCAGAACTTTCTGTCACCAAAATTTGAGGAAAATGTGTTTTTTTAGCCAAGGTTTGAGGTGTGCAAAGGATTCTGGGTAACAGAACCTGGTCAGAGCCCCACAAGTCACCCCATCTTGGATTCCCCTAGGTCTCTAGTTTTAAAAAATGCACAGGTTTGGTAGGTTTCCCTAGGTGCCGGCTGAGCTAGAGGCCAAAATCTACAGGTAGGCACTTTGCAAAAAACACTTCTGTTTTACCTCAAAAAATGTGATGTCTCCACGTAGCGTTTTGGAGCATTTCCTGTCTCGGACGCTATGCCTACCCACACAAGTGAGGTATCATTTTTATCGGGAGACTTGGGGGAACGCTGGGTGGAAGGAAATGTGTGGCTCCTCTCAGATTCCAGAACTTTCTGTCACCTAAATTTGAGGAAAATGTGTTTTTTTAGCCAAAGTTTGAGGTTTGCAAAGGATTCTGGGTAACAGAACCTGGTCAGAGCCCCACAATTCACCCCATCTTGGATTCCCCTAGGTCTCTAGTTTTAAAAAATGCATAGGTTTGGTAGGTTTCCCTAGGTGCCGGCTGAGCTAGAGGCCAAAATCTACAGGTAGGCACTTTGCAAAAAACACTTCTGTTTTACCTCAAAAAATGTGATGTGTCCACGTAGCGTTTTGGAGCATTTCCTGTCTCGGACGCTATGCCTACCCACACAAGTGAGGTATCATTTTTATCGGGAGACTTGGGGGAACACTGGGTGGAAGGAAATTTGTGGCTCCTCTCAGATTCCAGAACTTTCTGTCACCAAAATTTGAGGAAAATGTGTTTTTTAGCCAAAGTTTGAGGTTTGCAAAGGATTCTGGGTAACAGAACCTGGTCAGAGCCCCACAAGTCACCCCATCTTGGATTCCCCTAGGTCTCTAGTTTTCAAAAATGCACAGGTTTGGTAGGTTTCCCTAGGTGCCGGCTGAGCTAGAGGCCAAAATCTAAAGGTAGGCACTTTGCAAAAAACACCTCTGTTTTCTTTAAAAAAATATGATGTTTCCACGTTTCGTTTTGGAGCATTTGCTGTCCCGGGCGCTATGCCTACCCACACAAGTGAGGTATCATTTTTATCGGGAGACTTGGGGGAACGCTGGGTGGAAGAAAATGTGTGGCTCCTCTCAGATTCCAGAACTTTCTGTCACCAAAATGTGAGGAAAACGTGTTTTTTTAGCCAAATTTTGAGGTTTGCAAAGGATTCTGGGTAACAGAACCTGGTCAGAGCCCCACAAGTCACCCCATCTTGGATTCCCCTAGGTCTCTAGTTTTCAGAAATGCACAGGTTTGGTAGGTTTCCCTAGGTGCCGGCTGAGCTAGAGGCCAAAATCTAAAGGTAGGCACTTTGCAAAAAACACCTCTGTTTTCTTTAAAAAAATATGGTGTTTCCACGTTGCGTTTTGGAGCATTTCCTGTCCCGGGCGCTATGCCTACCCACTCAAGTGAGGTATCATTTTTATCGGGAGACTTGGGGGAACCCTGGGTGGAAGGAAATATGTGGCTCCTCTCAGATTCCAGAACTTTCTGTCACCGAAATGTGAGGAAAACGTGTTTTATTTGCCAAATTTTTTGATTTGCAAAGGATTCTGGCTAACAGAACCTGGTCAAAGCCCCACAAGTCACCCCATCTTGGATTCCCCTAGGTCTCTAGTTTTCAAAAACGCACAGCTTTGGTAGGTTTCCGTAGGGGCCGGCTGAGCTAGAGGCCAAAATCTACAGGTAGGCACTTTGCAAAAAACACTTCTGTTTTACCTCAAAAAATGTGATGTGTCCACGTTGCGTTTTGGAGCATTTCCTGTCGCGGGCGCTAGGCCTACCCACACAAGTGAGGTATCATTTTTATCGGGAGACTTGGGGGAACCCTGGGTGGAAGGAAATATGTGGCTCCTCTCAGATTCTAGAACTTTCTGTCACCAAAATGTGAGGAAAACGTGTTTTTTTTGCCAAATGTTGAGGTTTGCATAGGATTCTGGGTAACAGAACCTGGTCAGAGCCCCACAAGTCACCCCATCTTGGATTCCCCTAGGTCTCTAGTTTTCAAAAATGCACAGGTTTGGTAGGTTTCCCTAGGTGCCGGCTGAGCTAGAGGCCAAAATCTAAAGGTAGGCACTTTGCAAAAAACACCTCCGTTTACTTTCAAAAAATTTGATGTGTCAATGTTGGGTTTTGGAGCATTTCCTGTCACGGGCGCTAGGCCTACCCACACAAGTGAGGTATCATTTTTATCGGGAGACTTGGGGGAACACTGGGTGGAAGGAAATTTGTGGCGCCTCTCAGATTCCAGAACTTTCTGTCACCAAAATTTGAGGAAAATGTGTTTTTTTAGCCAAAGTTTGAGGTTTGCAAAGGATTCTGGGTAACAGAACCTGGTCAGAGCCCCACAAAGTCACCCCATCTTGGATTCCCATAGTATCTAGTTTTCAAAAATGCACAGGTTTGGTAGGTTTCCCTAGGTGCCGGCTGAGCTAGAGGCCAAAATCTAAAGGTAGGCACTTTGCAAAAAACACCTCTGTTTACTTTAAAAAAAATTGATGTGTCCATGTTGCGTTTTGGAGCATTTCCTGTCGCGGGCGCTAGGCCTACCCACACAAGTGAGGTATCATTTTTATCGGGAGACTTGGGGGAACGCTGGGTGGAAGGAAATGTGTGGCTCCTCTCAGATTCCAGAACTTTCTGTCACCAAAATTTGAGGAAAATGTGTTTTTTTAGCCAAAGTTTGAGGTTTGCAAAGGATTCTGGGTAACAGAACCTGGTCAGAGCCCCACAAGTCGCCCCATCTTGGATTCCCCTAGGTCTCTAGTTTTCAAAAATGCACAGCTTTGGTAGGTTTCCCTAGGTGCCGGCTGAGCTAGAGGCCAAAATCTAAAGGTAGGCACTTTGCAAAAAACACCTCTGTTTACTTTCAAAAAATTTGATGTGTCCATGTTGGGTTTTGGAGCATTTCCTGTCGCGGGCGCTAGACCTACCCACACAAGTGAGGTATCATTTTTATCGGGAGACTTGGGGGAACGCTGGGTTGAAGGAAATGTGTGGCTCCTCTCAGATTCCAGAACTTTCTGTCACCAAAATTTGAGGAAAATGTGTTTTTTTAGCCAAAGTTTGAGGTGTGCAAAGGATTCTGGGTAACAGAACCTGGTCAGAGCCCCACAAGTCACCCCATCTTGGATTCCCCTAGGTCTCTAGTTTTAAAAAATGCACAGGTTTGGTAGGTTTCCCTAGGTGCCGGCTGAGCTAGAGGCCAAAATCTACAGGTAGGCACTTTGCAAAAAACACTTCTGTTTTACCTCAAAAAATGTGATGTGTCCACGTAGCGTTTTGGAGTATTTCCTGTCTCGGACGCTATGCCTACCCACACAAGTGAGGTATCATTTTTATCGGGAGACTTGGGGGAACGCTGGGTGGAAGGAAATGTGTGGCTCCTCTCAGATTCCAGAACTTTCTGTCACCAAAATTTGAGGAAAATGTGTTTTTTTAGCCAAAGTTTGAGGTTTGCAAAGGATTCTGGGTAACAGAACCTGGTCAGAGCCCCACAAGTCACCCCATCTTGGATTCCCCTAGGTCTCTAGTTTTCAAAAATGCACAGGTTTGGTAGGTTTCCCTAGGTGCCGGCTGAGCTAGAGGCCAAAATCTAAAGGTAGGCACTTTGCAAAAAACACCTCCGTTTACTTTCAAAAAATTTGATGTGTCAATGTTGGGTTTTGGAGCATTTCCTGTCACGGGCGCTAGGCCTACCCACACAAGTGAGGTATCATTTTTATCGGGAGACTTGGGGGAACACTGGGTGGAAGGAAATTTGTGGCGCCTCTCAGATTCCAGAACTTTCTGTCACCAAAATTTGAGGAAAATGTGTTTTTTTAGCCAAAGTTTGAGGTTTGCAAAGGATTCTGGGTAACAGAACCTGGTCAGAGCCCCACAAAGTCACCCCATCTTGGATTCCCATAGTATCTAGTTTTCAAAAATGCACAGGTTTGGTAGGTTTCCCTAGGTGCCAGCTGAGCTAGAGGCCAAAATCTAAAGGTAGGCACTTTGCAAAAAACACCTCTGTTTACTTTAAAAAAAATTGATGTGTCCATGTTGCGTTTTGGAGCATTTCCTGTCGCGGGCGCTAGGCCTACCCACACAAGTGAGGTATCATTTTTATCGGGAGACTTGGGGGAACGCTGGGTGGAAGGAAATGTGTGGCTCCTCTCAGATTCCAGAACTTTCTGTCACCAAAATTTGAGGAAAATGTGTTTTTTTAGCCAAAGTTTGAGGTGTGCAAAGGATTCTGGGTAACAGAACCTGGTCAGAGCCCCACAAGTCACCCCATCTTGGATTCCCCTAGGTCTCTAGTTTTAAAAAATGCACAGGTTTGGTAGGTTTCCCTAGGTGCCGGCTGAGCTAGAGGCCAAAATCTACAGGTAGGCACTTTGCAAAAAACACTTCTGTTTTACCTCAAAAAATGTGATGTGTCCAAGTAGCGTTTTGGAGCATTTCCTGTCTCGGACGCTATGCCTACCCACACAAGTGAGGAATCATTTTTATCGGGAGACTTGGGGGAACGCTGGGTGGAAGGAAATGTGTGGCTCCTCTCAGATTCCAGAACTTTCTGTCACCAAAATTTGAGGAAAATGTGTTTTTTTAGCCAAAGTTTGAGGTTTGCAAAGGATTCTGGGTAACAGAACCTGGTCAGAGCCCCACAAGTCACCCCATCTAGGATTCCCCTAGGTCTCTAGTTTTAAAAAATGTACAGGTTTGGTAGGTTTCCCTAGGTGCCGGCTGAGCTAGAGGCCAAAATCTACAGGTAGGCACTTTGCAAAAAACACTTCTGTTTTACCTCAAAAAATGTGATGTGTCCACGTAGCGTTTTGGAGCATTTCCTGTCTCGGACGCTATGCCTACCCACACAAGTGAGGTATCATTTTTATCGGGAGACTTGGGGGAACACTGGGTGGAAGGAAATTTGTGGCTCCTCTCAGATTCCAGAACTTTCTGTCACCAAAATTTGAGGAAAATGTGTTTTTTAGCCAAAGTTTGAGGTTTGCAAAGGATTCTGGGTAACAGAACCTGGTCAGAGCCCCACAAGTCACCCCATCTTGGATTCCCCTAGGTCTCTAGTTTTCAAACATGCACAGGTTTGGTAGGTTTCCCTAGGTGCCGGCTGAGCTAGAGGCCAAAATCTAAAGGTAGGCACTTTGCAAAAAACACCTCTGTTTTCTTTAAAAAAATATGATGTTTCCACGTTTCGTTTTGGAGCATTTGCTGTCCCGGGCGCTATGCCTACCCACACAAGTGAGGTATCATTTTTATTGGGAGACTTGGGGGAACGCTGGGTGGAAGAAAATGTGTGGCTCCTCTCAGATTCCAGAACTTTCTGTCACCAAAATGTGAGGAAAACGTGTTTTTTTAGCCAAATTTTGAGGTTTGCAAAGGATTCTGGGTAACAGAACCTGGTCAGAGCCCCACAAGTCACCCCATCTTGGATTCCCCTAGGTCTCTAGTTTTCAGAAATGCACAGGTTTGGTAGGTTTCCCTAGGTGCCGGCTGAGCTAGAGGCCAAAATCTAAAGGTAGGCACTTTGCAAAAAACACCTCTGTTTTCTTTAAAAAAATATGATGTTTCCACGTTGCGTTTTGGAGCATTTCCTGTCCCGGGCGCTATGCCTACCCACACAAGTGAGGTATCATTTTTATCGGGAGACTTGGGGGAACCCTGGGTGGAAGGAAATATGTGGCTCCTCTCAGATTCCAGAACTTTCTGTCACCGAAATGTGAGGAAAACGTGTTTTATTTGGCAAATTTTTTGATTTGCAAAGGATTCTGGCTAACAGAACCTGGTCAAAGCCCCACAAGTCACCCCATCTTGGATTCCCCTAGGTCTCAAGTTTTCAAAAACGCACAGCTTTGGTAGGTTTCCGTAGGGGCCGGCTGAGCTAGAGGCCAAAATATACAGGTAGGCACTTTGCAAAAAACACTTCTGTTTTACCTCAAAAAATGTGATGTGTCCACGTTGCGTTTTGGAGCATTTCCTGTCGCGGGCGCTAGGCCTACCCACACAAGTGAGGTATCATTTTTATCGGGAGACTTGGGGGAACACTGGGTGGAAGGAAATTTGTGGCGCCTCTCAGATTCCAAAACTTTCTGTCACCAAAATTTGAGGAAAATGTGTTTTTTTAGCCAAAGTTTGAGGTTTGCAAAGGATTCTGGGTAACAGAACCTGGTCAGAGCCCCACAAAGTCACCCCATCTTGGATTCCCATAGTATCTAGTTTTAAAAAATGCACAGGTTTGGTAGGTTTCCCTAGGTGCCGGCTGAGCTAGAGGCCAAAATCTAAAGGTAGGCACTTTGCAAAAAACACCTCTGTTTACTTTTAAAAAAATTGATGTGTCCATGTTGCGTTTTGGAGCATTTCCTGTCGCGGGCGCTAGGCCTACCCACACAAGTGAGGTATAATTTTTATCCGGAGACTTGGGGGAACGCTGGGTGGAAGGAAATGTGTGGCTCCTCTCAGATTCCAGAACTTTCTGTCACCAAAATTTGAGGAAAATGTGTTTTTTTAGCCAAAGTTTGAGGTTTGCAAAGGATTCTGGGTAACAGAACCTGGTCAGAGCCCCACAAGTCGCCCCATCTTGGATTCCCCTAGGTCTCTAGTTTTCAAAAATGCACAGCTTTGGTAGGTTTCCCTAGGTGCCGGCTGAGCTAGAGGCCAAAATCTAAAGGTAGGCACTTTGCAAAAAACACCTCTGTTTACTTTCAAAAAATTTGATGTGTCCATGTTGGGTTTTGGAGCATTTCCTGTCGCGGGCGCTAGGCCTACCCACACAAGTGAGAGATCATTTTTATCGGGAGACTTGGGGGAACGCTGGGTGGAAGGAAATGTGTGGCTCCTCTCAGATTCCAGAACTTTCTGTCACCAAAATTTGAGGAAAATGTGTTTTTTTAGCCAAAGTTTGAGGTTTGCAAAGGATTCTGGGTAACAGAACCTGGTCAGAGCCCCACAAGTCACCCCATCTTGGATTCCCCTAGGTCTCTAGTTTTAAAAAATGCACAGGTTTGGTAGGTTTCCCTAGGTGCCGGCTGAGCTAGAGGCCAAAATCTACAGGTAGGCACTTTGCAAAAAACACTTCTGTTTTACCTCAAAAAATGTGATGTGTCCACGTAGCGTTTTGGAGCATTTCCTGTCTCGGGCGCTATGCCTACCCACACAAGTGAGGTATCATTTTTATCGGGAGACTTGGGGGAACACTGGGTGGAAGGAAATTTGTGGCTCCTCTCAGATTCCAGAACTTTCTGTCACCAAAATTTGAGGAAAATGTGTTTTTGTAGCCAAAGTTTGAGGTTTGCAAAGGATTCTGGGTAACAGAACCTGGTCAGAGCCCCACAAGTCACCCCATCTTGGATTCCCCTAGGTCTCTAGTTTTCAAAAATGCACAGGTTTGGTAGGTTTCCCTAGGTGCCGGCTGAGCTAGAGGTCAAAATCTAAAGGTAGGCACTTTGCAAAAAACACCTCTGTTTTCTTTAAAAAAATATGATGTGTCCACGTTGCGTTTTGGAGCATTTCCTGTCCCGGGCGCTATGCCTACCCACACAAGTGAGGTATCATTTTTATCGGGAGACTTGAGGGAACACTGGGTGGAAGGAAATTTGTGGCTCCTCTCAGATTCCAGAACTTTCTGTCACCAAAAATTGAGGAAAATGTGTTTTTTTAGCCAAAGTTTGAGGTTTGCAAAGGATTCTGGGTAAGAGAACCTGGTCAGAGCCCCACAAAGTCACCCCATCTTGGATTCCCCTAGGTCTCTAGTTTTCAAAAATGCACAGGTTTGGTAGGTTTCCCTAGGTGCCGGCTGAGCTAGAGGCCAAAATCTAAAGGTAGGCACTTTGCAAAAAACACCTCTGTTTTCTTTAAAAAAATGTGATGTGTCCACGTTGCGTTTTGGAGCATTTCCTGTCGCGGGCGCTAGGCCTACCCACACAAGTGAGGTATCATTTTTATCAGAAGACTTGGGGGAACGCTGGGTGGAAGAAAATGTGTGGCTCCTCTCAGATTCCAGAACTTTCTGTCACCAAAATTTGAGGAAAATGTGTTTTTTTAGCCAAAGTTTGAGGTTTGCAAAGGATTCTGGGTAACAGAACCTGGTCAGAGCCCCACAAGTCACCCCATCTTGGATTCCCCTAGGTCTCTAGTTTTAAAAAATGCACAGGTTTGGTAGGTTTCCCTAGGTGCCGGCTGAGCTAGATGCCAAAATCTACAGGTAGGCACTTTGCAAAAAACACTTCTGTTTTACCTCAAAAAATGTGATGTGTCCACGTTGTGTTTTGGAGCATTTCCTGTCTCGGGCACTATGCCTACCCACACAAGTGAGGTATCATTTTTATCGGGAGACTTGGGGGAACACTGGGTGGAAGGAAATTTGTGGCTCCTCTCAGATTCCAGAACTTTCTGTCACCAAAATTTGAGGAAAATGTGTTTTTTAGCCAAAGTTTGAGGTTTGCAAAGGATTCTGGGTAACAGAACCTGGTCAGAGCCCCACAAGTCACCCCATCTTGGATTCCCCTAGGTCTCTAGTTTTCAAAAATGCACAGGTTTGGTAGGTTTCCCTAGGTGCCGGCTGAGCTAGAGGCCAAAATCTAAAGGTAGGCACTTTGCAAAAAACACCTCTGTTTTCTTTAAAAAAATATGATGTTTCCACGTTTCGTTTTGGAGCATTTGCTGTCCCGGGCGCTATGCCTACCCACACAAGTGAGGTATCATTTTTATCGGGAGACTTGGGGGAACGCTGGGTGGAAGAAAATGTGTGGCTCCTCTCAGATTCCAGAACTTTCTGTCACCAAAATGTGAGGAAAACGTGTTTTTTTAGCCAAATTTTGAGGTTTGCAAAGGATTCTGGGTAACAGAACCTGGTCAGAGCCCCACAAGTCACCCCATCTTGGATTCCCCTAGGTCTCTAGTTTTCAGAAATGCACAGGTTTGGTAGGTTTCCCTAGGTGCCGGCTGAGCTAGAGGCCAAAATCTAAAGGTAGGCACTTTGCAAAAAACACCTCTGTTTTCTTTAAAAAAATATGATGTTTCCACGTTGCGTTTTGGAGCATTTCCTGTCCCGGGCGCTATGCCTACCCACACAAGTGAGGTATCATTTTTATCGGGAGACTTGGGGGAACCCTGGGTGGAAGGAAATATGTGGCTCCTCTCAGATTCCACAACTTTCTGTCACCGAAATGTGAGGAAAACGTGTTTTATTTGCCAAATTTTTTGATTTGCAAAGGATTCTGGCTAACAGAACCTGGTCAAATCCCCACAAGTCACCCCATCTTGGATTCCCCTAGGTCTCTAGTTTTCAAAAACGCACAGCTTTGGTAGGTTTCCGTAGGGGCCGGCTGAGCTAGAGGCCAAAATCTACAGGTAGGCACTTTGCAAAAAACACTTCTGTTTTACCTCAAAAAATGTGATGTGTCCACGTTGCGTTTTGGAGCATTTCCTGTCGCGGGCGCTAGGCCTACCCACACAAGTGAGGTATCATTTTTATCGGGAGACTTGGGGGAACACTGGGTGGAAGGACATTTGTGGCTTTTCTCAGATTCCAGAACTTTCTTTCACCAAAATTTGAGGAAAATGTGTTTTTTTAGCCAAAGTTTGAGGTTTGCAAAGGATTCTGGGTAACAGAACCTGGTCAGAGCCCCACAAAGTCACCCCATCTTGGATTCCCCTAGGTCTCTAGTTTTAAAAAATGCACAGGTTTGGTAGGTTTCCCTAGGTGCCGGCTGAGCTAGAGGCCAAAATCTAAAGGTAGGCACTTTGCAAAAAACACCTCTGTTTACTTTCAAAAAATTTGATGTGTCCATGTTGCGTTTTGGAGCATTTCCTGTCGCGGGCGCTAGGCCTACCCACACAAGTGAAGTATCATTTTTATCGGGAGACTTGGGGGAACGCTGGGTGGAAGGAAATGTGTGGCTCCTCTCATATTCCAGAACTTTCTGTCACCAAAATTTGAGGAAAATGTGTTTTTTTAGCCAAAGTTTGAGGTTTGCAAAGGATTCTGGGTAACAGAACCTGGTCAGAGCCCCACAAAGTCACCCCATCTTGGATTCCCCTAGGTCTCTAGTTTTCAAAAATGCACAGGTTTGGTAGGTTTCCCTAGGTGCCGGCTGAGCTAGAGGCCAAAATCTAAAGGTAGGCACTTTGCAAAAAACACCTCTTTTTTCTTTAAAAAAATGTGATGTGTCCACGTTGCGTTTTGGAGCATTTCCTGTCGCGGGCGCTAGGCCTACCCACACAAGTGAGGTATCATTTTTATCGGAAGACTTGGGGGAACGCTGGGTGGAAGAAAATGTGTGGCTCCTCTCAGATTCCAGAACTTTCTGTCACCAAAATTTGAGGAAAATGTGTTTTTTTAGCCAAAGTTTGAGGTTTGCAAAGGATTCTGGGTAACAGAACCTGGTCAGAGTCCCACAAGTCACCCCATCTTGGATTCCCCTAGGTCTCTAGTTTTAAAAAATGCACAGGTTTGGTAGGTTTCCCTAGGTGCCGGCTGAGCTAGAGGCCAAAATCTACAGGTAGGCACTTTGCAAAAAACACTTCTGTTTTACCTCAAAAAATGTCATGTGTCCACGTTGTGTTTTGGAGCATTTCCTGTCTCGGGCGCTATGCCTACCCACACAAGTGAGGTATAATTTTTATCGGGAGACTTGGGGGAACACTGGGTGGAAGGAAATTTGTGGCTCCTCTCAGATTCCAGAACTTTCTGTCACCAAAATTTGAGGAAAATTTGTTTTTTAGCCAAAGTTTGAGGTTTGCAAAGGATTCTGGGTAACAGAACCTGGTCAGAGCCCCACAAGTCACCCCATCTTGGATTCCCCTAGGTCTCTAGTTTTAAAAAATGCACAGGTTTGGTAGGTTTCCCTAGGTGCCGGCTGAGCTAGAGGCCAAAATCTAAAGGTAGGCACTTTGCAAAAAACACCTCTGTTTTCTTTAAAAAAATATGATGTTTCCACGTTTCGTTTTGGAGCATTTGCTGTCCCGGGCGCTATGCCTACCCACACAAGTGAGGTATCATTTTTATCGGGAGACTTGGGGGAACGCTGGGTGGAAGAAAATGTGTGGCTCCTCTCAGATTCCAGAACTTTCTGTCACCAAAATGTGAGGAAAATGTGTTTTTTTAGCCAAATTTTGAGGTTTGCAAAGGATTCTGGGTAACAGAACCTGGTCAGAGCCCCACAAGTCACCCCATCTTGGATTCCCCTAGGTCTCTAGTTTTCAGAAATGCACAGGTTTGGTAGGTTTCCCTAGATGCCGGCTGAGCTAGAGGCCAAAATCTAAAGGTAGGCACTTTGCAAAAAACACCTCTGTTTTCTTTAAAAAAATATGATGTTTCCACGTTGCGTTTTGGAGCATTTCCTGTCCCGGGCGCTATGCCTTCCCACACAAGTGAGGTATCATTTTTATCGGGAGACTTGGGGGAACCCTGGGTGGAAGGAAATATGTGGCTCCTCTCAGATTCCAGAACTTTCTGTCACCGAAATGTGAGGAAAATATGTTTTATTTGCCAAATTTTTTAATTTGCAAAGGATTCTGGCTAACAGAACCTGGTCAAATCCCCACAAGTCACCCCATCTTGGATTCCCCTAGGTCTCTAGTTTTCAAAAACGCACAGCTTTGGTAGGTTTCCGTAGGGGCCGGCTGAGCTAGAGGCCAAAATCTACAGGTAGGCACTTTGCAAAAAACACTTCTGTTTTACCTCAAAAAATGTGATGTGTCCACGTTGCGTTTTGGAGCATTTCCTGTCGCGGGCGCTAGGCCTACCCACACAAGTGAGGTATCATTTTTATCGGGAGACTTGGGGGAACACTGGGTGGAAGGACATTTGTGGCTTTTCTCAGATTCCAGAACTTTCTTTCACCAAAATTTGAGGAAAATGTGTTTTTTTAGCCAAAGTTTGAGGTTTGCAAAGGATTCTGGGTAACAGAACCTGGTCAGAGCCCCACAAAGTCACCCCATCTTGGATTCCCCTAGGTCTCTAGTTTAAAAAAATGCACAAGTTTGGTAGGTTTCCCTAGGTGCCGGCTGAGCTAGAGGCCAAAATCTAAAGGTAGGCACTTTGCAAAAAACACCTCTGTTTACTTTCAAAAAATTTGATGTGTCCATGTTGCGTTTTGGAGCATTTCCTGTCGCGGGCGCTAGGCCTACCCACACAAGTGAAGTATCATTTTTATCGGGAGACTTGGGGGAACGCTGGGTGGAAGGAAATGTGTGGCTCCTCTCAGATTCCAGAACTTTCTGTCACCAAAATTTGAGGAAAATGTGTTTTTTAGCCAAAGTTTGAGGTTTGCAAAGGATTCTGGGTAACAGAACCTGGTCAGAGCCCCACAAAGTCACCCCATCTTGGATTCCCCTAGGTCTCTAGTTTTCAAAAATGCACAGGTTTGGTAGGTTTCCCTAGGTGCCGGCTGAGCTAGAGGCCAAAATCTAAAGGTAGGCACTTTGCAAAAAACACCTCTTTTTTCTTTAAAAAAATGTGATGTGTCCACGTTGCGTTTTGGAGCATTTCCTGTCGCGGGCGCTAGGCCTACCCACACAAGTGAGGTATCATTTTAATCAGGAGAGTTGGGGGAACCCTGGGTGGAAGAAAATGTGTGGCTCCTCTCAGATTCCAGAACTTTCTGTCACCAAAATGTGAGGAAAACTTGATTTTTTAGCCAAATTTTGAGGTTTGCAAAGGATTCGGGTAACAGAACCTGATCAGAGCCCCACAAGTCACCCCATCTTGGATTCCCCTAGGTCTCTAGTTTTAAAAAATGCACAGGTTTGGTAGGTTTCCCTAGGTGCCGGCTGAGCTAGAGGCCAAAATCTACAGGTAGGCACTTTGCAAAAAACACTTCTGTTTTACCTCAAAAAATGTCATGTGTCCACGTTGTGTTTTGGAGCATTTCCTGTCTCGGGCGCTATGCCTACCCACACAAGTGAGGTATCATTTTTATCGGGAGACTTGGGGGAACACTGGGTGGAAGGAAATTTGTGGCTCCTCTCAGATTCCAGAACTTTCTGTCACCAAAATTTGAGGAAAATGTGTTTTTTAGCCAAAGTTTGAGGTTTGCAAAGGATTCTGGGTAACAGAACCTGGTCAGAGCCCCACAAGTCACCCCATCTTGGATTCCCCTAGGTCTCTAGTTTTCAAAAATGCACAGGTTTGGTAGGTTTCCCTAGGTGCCGGCTGAGCTAGAGGCCAAAATCTAAAGGTAGGCACTTTGCAAAAAACACCTCTGTTTTCTTTAAAAAAATATGATGTTTCCACGTTTCGTTTTGGAGCATTTGCTGTCCCGGGCGCTATGCCTACCCACACAAGTGAGGTATCATTTTTATCGGGAGACTTGGGGGAACGCTGGGTGGAAGAAAATGTGTGGCTCCTCTCAGATTCCAGAACTTTCTGTCACCAAAATGTGAGGAAAACGTGTTTTTTTAGCCAAATTTTGAGGTTTGCAAAGGATTCTGGGTAACAGAACCTGGTCAGAGCCCCACAAGTCACCCCATCTTGGATTCCCCTAGGTCTCTAGTTTTCAGAAATGCACAGGTTTGGTAGGTTTCCCTAGGTGCCGGCTGAGCTAGAGGCCAAAATCTAAAGGTAGGCACTTTGCAAAAGACACTTCTGTTTTACCTCAAAAAATGTGATGTGTCCACGTTGCGTTTTGGAGCATTTCCTGTCGCGGGCGCTAGGCCTACCCACACAAGTGAGGTATCATTTTTATCGGGAGACTTGGGGGAATACTGGGTGGAAGGAAATTTGTGGCTCCTCTCAGATTCCAGAACTTTCTGTCACCAAAATTTGAGGAAAATGTGTTTTTTTAGCCAAAGTTTGAGGTTTGCAAAGGATTCTGGGTAACAGAACCTGGTCAGAGCCCCACAAAGTCACCCCATCTTGGATTCCCCTAGGTCTCTAGTTTTCAAAAATGCACAGGTTTGGTAGGTTTCCCAGGTGCCGGCTGAGCTAGAGGCCAAAATCTACAGGTAGGCACTTTGCAAAAAACACCTCTGTTTTCTTTCAAAATATTTGATGTGTCCACGTTGTGTTTTGGAGCATTTCCTGTCGCGGGCGCTAGGCCTACCCACACAAGTGAGGTATAATTTTTATCGGGAGACTTGGGGGAACGCTGGGCGGAAGGAAATGTGTGGCTCCTCTCAGATTCCAGAACTTTCTGTCACCAAAATTTGAGTAAAACGTGTTTTTTTAGCCAAAGTTTGAGGTTTGCAAAGGATTCTGGGTAAAAGAACCTGGTCAGAGCCCCACAAGTCACCCCATCTTCGATTCCCCTAGGTCTCTAGTTTTCAAAAATGCACAGGTTTGGTAGGTTTTCCTAGGTGCCGGATGAGCAAGAGGCCAAAATCTAAAGGTAGGCACTTTGCAAAAAAGACCTCTGTGTTCCTTAAAACAATTTGATGGGTCCATGTTGTGTTTTGGGGCATTTCCTGTCATGGGTGCTATGCCTACCCAAACAAGTGAGGTATCATTTTTATCAGGAGACTTGGGGGAACCCTGGGTGGAAGGAAATATGTGGCTCCTCTCAGATTCCAGAACTTTCTGTCACCAAAATGTGAGGAAAACGTGTTTTTTTTGCCAAATGTTGAGGTTTGCATAGGATTCTGGGTAACAGAACCTGGTCAGAGCCCCACAAGTCACCCCATCTTGGATTCCCCTAGGTCTCTAGTTTTCAAAAATGCACAGGTTTGGTCGGTTTCCCTAGGTGCCGGCTGAGCTAGACGCCAAAATCTAAAGGTAGGCACTTTGCAAAAAACACCTCTGTTTACTTTCAAAAAATTTGATGTGTCCATGTTGGGTTTTGGAGCATTTCCTGTCGCGGGCGCTAGGCCTACCCACACAAGTGAGGTATCATTTTTATCGGGAGACTTGGGGGAACGCTGGGTGGAAGGAAATGTGTGGCTCCTCTCAGATTCCAGAACTTTCTGTCACCAAAATTTGAGGAAAATGTGTTTTTTTAGCCAAAGTTTGAGGTTTGCAAAAGATTCTGGGTAACAGAACCTGGTCAGAGCCCCACAAGTCACCCCATCTTGGATTCCCCTAGGTCTCTAGTTTTAAAAAATGCACAGGTTTGGTAGGTTTCCCTAGGTGCCGGCTGAGCTAGAGGCCAAAATCTACAGGTAGGCACTTTGCAAAAAACACTTCTGTTTTACCTCAAAAAATGTGATGTGTCCACGTTGCGTTTTGGAGCATTTCCTGTCTCGGGCTCTATGCCTACCCACACAAGTGAGGTATCATTTTTATCGGGAGACTTGGAGGAACACTGGGTGGAAGGAAATTTGTGGCTCCTCTCAGATTCCAGAACTTTCTGTCACCAAAATTTGAGGAAAATGTGTTTTTTTAGCCAAAGTTTGAGGTTTGCAAAGGATTCTGGGTAACAGAACCTGGTCAGAGCCCCACAAAGTCACCCCATCTTGGATTCCCATAGGTCTCTAGTTTTCAAAAATGCACAGGTTTGGTAGGTTTCCCTAGGTGCCGGCTGAGCTAGAGGCCAAAATCTAAAGGTAGGCACTTTGCAAAAAACACCTCTGTTTACTTTAAAAAAAAATGATGTGTCCATCTTGCGTTTTGGAGCATTTCCTGTCGCGGGCGCTAGGCCTACCCACACAAGTGAGGTATCATTTTTATCAGGAAACTTGGGGGAACGCTGGGTGGAAGGAAATGTGTGGCTCCTCTCTGATTCCAGAACTTTCTGTCACCAAAATTTGAGGAAAATGTGTTTTTTTAGCCAAAGTTTTAGGTTTGCAAAGGATTCTGGGTAACAGAACCTGGTCAGAGCCCCACAAGTCGCCCCATCTTGAATTTCCCTAGGTCTCTAGTTTTCAAAAATGCACAGCTTTGGTAGGTTTCCCTAGGTGCCGGCTGAGCTAGAGGCCAAAATCTAAAGGTAGGCACTTTGCAAAAAACACCTCTGTTTACTTTCAAAAAATTTGTTGTGTCCATGTTGGGTTTTGGAGGATTTCCTGTCCCGGGCGCTAGGCCTACCCACACAAGTGAGGTATCATTTTTATCGGGAGACTTGGGGGAACGCTGGGTGGAAGGAAATGTGTGGCTCCTCTCAGATTCCAGAACTTTCTGTCACCAAAATTTGAGGAAAATGTGTTTTTTTAGCCAAAGTTTGAGGTTTGCAAAGGATTCTGGGTAACAGAACCTGGTCAGAGCCCCACAAGTCACCCCATCTTGGATTCCCCTAGGTCTCTAGTTTTAAAAAATGCACAGGTTTGGTAGGTTTCCCTAGGTGCCGGCTGAGCTAGAGGCCAAAATCTACAGGTAGGCACTTTGCAAAAAACACTTCTGTTTTACCTCAAAAAATGTGATGTGTCCACGTAGCGTTTTGGAGCATTTCCTGTCTCGGGCGCTATGCCTACCCACACAAGTGAGGTATCATTTTTATCGGGAGACTTGGGGGAACACTGGGTGGAAGGAAATTTGTGGCTCCTCTCAGATTCCAGAACTTTCTGTCACCAAAATTTGAGGAAAATGTGTTTTTTTAGCCAAAGTTTGAGGTTTGCAAAGGATTCTGGGTAACAGAACCTGGTCAGAGCCCCACAAGTCACCCCATCTTGGATTCCCCTAGGTCTCTAGTTTTCAAAAATGCACAGGTTTGGTAGGTTTCCCTAGGTGCCGGCTGAGCTAGAGGTCAAAATCTAAAGGTAGGCACTTTGCAAAAAACACCTCTGTTTTCTTAAAAAAAATATGATGTGTCCACGTTGCGTTTTGGAGCATTTCCTGTCCCGGGCGCTATGCCTACCCACACAAGTGAGGTATCATTTTTATCGGGAGACTTGAGGGAACACTGGGTGGAAGGAAATTTGTGGCTCCTCTCAGATTCCAGAACTTTCTGTCACCAAAAATTGAGGAAAATGTGTTTTTTTAGCCAAAGTTTGAGGTTTGCAAAGGATTCTGGGTAACAGAACCTGGTCAGAGCCCCACAAGTCACCCCATCTTGGATTCCCCTAGGTCTCTAGTTTTCAAAAATGCACAGGTTTGGTAGGTTTCCCTAGGTGCCGGCTGAGCTAGAGGCCAAAATCTAAAGGTAGGCACTTTGCAAAAAACACCTCTGTTTACTTTCAAAAAATTTGATGTGTCCATGTTGCGTTTTGGAGCATTTCCTGTCGCGGGCGCTAGGCCTACCCACACAAGTGAGGTATCATTTTTATCGGGAGACTTGGGGGAACGCTGGGTGGAAGGAAATGTGTGGCTCCTCTCAGATTCCAGAACTTTCTGTCACCAAAATGTGAGGAAAATGTGTTTTTTTAGCCAAAGTTTGAGGTTTGCAAAGGATTCTGGGTAAGAGAACCTGGTCAGAGCCCCACAAAGTCACCCCATCTTGGATTCCCCTAGGTCTCTAGTTTTCAAAAATGCACAGGTTTGGTAGGTTTCCCTAGGTGCTGGCTGAGCTAGAGACCAAAATCTAAAGGTAGGCACTTTGCAAAAAACACCTCTGTTTTACCTCAAAAAATGTGATGTGTCCACGTTGTGTTTTGGAGCATTTCCTGTCTCGGGCACTATGCCTACCCACACAAGTGAGGTATCATTTTTATCGGGAGACTTGGGGGAACCCTGGGTGGAAGGAAATATGTGGCTCCTCTCAGATTCCACAACTTTCTGTCACCGAAATGTGAGGAAAACGTGTTTGATTTGCCAAATTTTTTGATTTGCAAAGGATTCTGGCTAACAGAACCTGGTCAAATCCCCACAAGTCACCCCATCTTGGATTCCCCTAGGTCTCTAGTTTTCAAAAACGCACAGCTTTGGTAGGTTTCCGTAGGGGCCGGCTGAGCTAGAGGCCAAAATCTACAGGTAGGCACTTTGCAAAAAACACTTCTGTTTTACCTCAAAAAATGTGATGTGTCCACGTTGCGTTTTGGAGCATTTCCTGTCGCGGGCGCTAGGCCTACCCACACAAGTGAGGTATCATTTTTATCGGGAGACTTGGGGGAACACTGGGTGGAAGGACATTTGTGGCTTTTCTCAGATTCCAGAACTTTCTTTCACCAAAATTTGAGGAAAATGTGTTTTTTTAGCCAAAGTTTGAGGTTTGCAAAGGATTCTGGGTAACAGAACCTGGTCAGAGCCCCACAAAGTCACCCCATCTTGGATTCCCCTAGGTCTCTAGTTTTAAAAAATGCACAGGTTTGGTAGGTTTCCCTAGGTGCCGGCTGAGCTAGAGGCCAAAATCTAAAGGTAGGCACTTTGCAAAAAACACCTCTGTTTACTTTCAAAAAATTTGATGTGTCCATGTTGCGTTTTGGAGCATTTCCTGTCGCGGGCGCTAGGCCTACCCACACAAGTGAAGTATCATTTTTATCGGGAGACTTGGGGGAACGCTGGGTGGAAGGAAATGTGTGGCTCCTCTCAGATTCCAGAACTTTCTGTCACCAAAATTTGAGGAAAATGTGTTTTTTTAGCCAAAGTTTGAGGTTTGCAAAGGATTCTGGGTAACAGAACCTGGTCAGAGCCCCACAAGTCACCCCATCTTGGATTCCCCTAGGTCTCTAGTTTTCAAAAATGCACAGGTTTGGTACGTTTCCCTAGGTGCCGGCTGAGCTAGAGGCCAAAATCTAAAGGTAGGCACTTTGCAAAAAACACCTCTGTTTACTTTAAAAAAATTTGATGTGTCCATGTTGCGTTTAGGAGCGTTTCCTGTCGCAGGCGCTAGGCCTACCCACACAAGTGAGGTATCATTTTTATCGGGAGACTTGGGGAACGCTGGGTGGAAGGAAATGTGTGGCTCCTCTCAGATTCCAGAACTTTCTGTCACCAAAATTTGAGGAAAATGTGTTTTTTTAGCCAAAGTTTGAGGTTTGCAAAGGATTCTGGGTAACAGAACCTGGTCAGAGCCCCACAAAGTCACCCCATCTTGGATTCCCCTAGGTCTCTAGTTTTCAAAAATGCACAGGTTTGGTAGGTTTCCCTAGGTGCCGGCTGAGCTAGAGGCCAAAATCTAAAGGTAGGCACTTTGCAAAAAACACCTCTGTTTTCTTTAAAAAAATGTGATGTGTCCACGTTGCGTTTTGGAGCATTTCCTGTCGCGGGCGCTAGGCCTACCCACACAAGTGAGGTATCATTTTTATCGGAAGACTTGGGGGAAGGCTGGGTGGAAGAAAATGTGTGGCTCCTCTCAGATTCCAGAACTTTCTGTCACCAAAATTTGAGGAAAATTTGTTTTTTTTAGCCAAAGTTTGAGGTTTGCAAAGGATTCTGGGTAACAGAACCTGGTCAGAGCCCCACAAGTCACCCCATCTTGGATTCCCCTAGGTCTCTAGTTTTAAAAAATGCACAGGTTTGGTAGGTTTCCCTAGGTGCCGGCTGAGCTAGATGCCAAAATCTACAGGTAGGCACTTTGCAAAAAACACTTCTGTTTTACCTCAAAAAATGTGATGTGTCCACGTTGTGTTTTGGAGCATTTCCTGTCTCGGGCGCTATGCCTACCCACACAAGTGAGGTATCATTTTTATCGGGAGACTTGGGGGAACACTGGGTGGAAGGAAATTTGTGGCTCCTCTCAGATTCCAGAACTTTCTGTCACCAAAATTTGAGGAAAATGTGTTTTTTAGCCAAAGTTTGAGGTTTGCAAAGGATTCTGGGTAACAGAACCTGGTCAGAGCCCCACAAGTCACCCCATCTTGGATTCCCCTAGGTCTCTAGTTTTCAAAAATGCACAGGTTTGGTAGGTTTCCCTAGGTGCCGGCTGAGCTAGAGGCCAAAATCTAAAGGTAGGCACTTTGCAAAAAACACCTCTGTTTTCTTTAAAAAAATATGATGTTTCCACGTTTCGTTTTGGAGCATTTGCTGTCCCGGGCGCTATGCCTACCCACACAAGTGAGGTATCATTTATATCGGGAGACTTGGGGGAACGCTGGGTGGAAGAAAATGTGTGGCTCCTCTCAGATTCCAGAACTTTCTGTCACCAAAATGTGAGGAAAACATGTTTTTTTAGCCACATTTTGAGGTTTGCAAAGGATTCTGGGTAACAGAACCTGGTCAGAGCCCCACAAGTCACCCCATCTTGGATTCCCCTAGGTCTCTAGTTTTCAGAAATGCACAGGTTTGGTACGTTTCCCTAGGTGCCGGCTGAGCTAGAGGCCAAAATCTAAAGGTAGGCACTTTGCAAAAAACACCTCTGTTTTCTTTAAAAAAATATGATGTGTCCACGTTGCGTTTTGGAGCATTTCCTGTCCCGGGCGCTATGCCTACCCACACAAGTGAGGTATCATTTTTATCGGGAGACTTGAGGGAACACTGGGTGGAAGGAAATTTGTGGCTCCTCTCTTATTCCAGAACTTTCTGTCACCAAAAATTGAGGAAAATGTGTTTTTTTAGCCAAAGTTTGAGGTTTGCAAAGGATTCTGGGTAACAGAACCTGGTCAGAGCCCCCGAAGTCACCCCATCTTGGATTCCCCTAGGTCTCTAGTTTTAAAAAATGCACAGGTTTGGTAGGTTTCCCTAGGTGCCGGCTGAGCTAGAGGCCAAAATCTACAGGTAGGCACTTTGCAAAAAACACTTCTGTTTTACCTCAAAAAATGTCATGTGTCCACGTTGTGTTTTGGAGCATTTCCTGTCTCGGGCGCTATGCCTACCCACACAAGTGAGGTATAATTTTTATCGGGAGACTTGGGGGAACACTGGGTGGAAGGAAATGTGTGGCTCCTCTCAGATTCCAGAACTTTCTGTCACAAAATTTGAGGAAAATTTGTTTTTTAGCCAAAGTTTGAGGTTTGCAAAGGATTCTGGGTAACAGAACCTGGTCAGAGCCCCACAAGTCACCCCATCTTGGATTCCCCTAGGTCTCTAGTTTTCAAAAATGCACAGGTTTGGTAGGTTTCCCTAGGTGCCGGCTGAGCTAGAGGCCAAAATCTAAAGGTAGGCACTTTGCAAAAAACACCTCTGTTTTCTTTAAAAAAATATGATGTTTCCACGTTTCGTTTTGGAGCATTTGCTGTCCCGGGCGCTATGCCTACCCACACAAGTGAGGTATCATTTTTATCGGGAGACTTGGGGGAACGCTGGGTGGAAGAAAATGTGTGGCTCCTCTCAGATTCCAGAACTTTCTGTCACCAAAATGTGAGGAAAATGTGTTTTTTTAGCCAAATTTTGAGGTTTGCAAAGGATTCTGGGTAACAGAACCTGGTCAGAGCCCCACAAGTCACCCCATCTTGGATTCCCCTAGGTCTCTAGTTTTCAGAAATGCACAGGTTTGGTAGGTTTCCCTAGATGCCGGCTGAGCTAGAGGCCAAAATCTAAAGGTAGGCACTTTGCAAAAAACACCTCTGTTTTCTTTAAAAAAATATGATGTTTCCACGTTGCGTTTTGGAGCATTTCCTGTCCCGGGCGCTATGCCTTCCCACACAAGTGAGGTATCATTTTTATCGGGAGACTTGGGGGAACCCTGGGTGGAAGGAAATATGTGGCTCCTCTCAGATTCCAGAACTTTCTGTCACCGAAATGTGAGGAAAATATGTTTTATTTGCCAAATTTTTTGATTTGCAAAGGATTCTGGCTAACAGAACCTGGTCAAATCCCCACAAGTCACCCCATCTTGGATTCCCCTAGGTCTCTAGTTTTCAAAAACGCACAGCTTTGGTAGGTTTCCGTAGGGGCCGGCTGAGCTAGAGGCCAAAATCTACAGGTAGGCACTTTGCAAAAAACACTTCTGTTTTACCTCAAAAAATGTGATGTGTCCACGTTGCGTTTTGGAGCATTTCCTGTCGCGAGCGCTAGGCCTACCCACACAAGTGAGGTATCATTTTTATCGGGAGACTTGGGGGAACACTGGGTGGAAGGACATTTGTGGCTTTTCTCAGAGTCCAGAACTTTCTTTCACCAAAATTTGAGGAAAATGTGTTTTTTTAGCCAAAGTTTGAGGTTTGCAAAGGATTCTGGGTAACAGAACCTGGTCAGAGCCCCACAAAGTCACCCCATCTTGGATTCCCCTAGGTCTCTAGTTTAAAAAAATGCACAAGTTTGGTAGGTTTCCCTAGGTGCCGGCTGAGCTAGAGGCCAAAATCTAAAGGTAGGCACTTTGCAAAAAACACCTCTGTTTACTTTCAAAAAATTTGATGTGTCCATGTTGCGTTTTGGAGCATTTCCTGTCGCGGGCGCTAGGCCTACCCACACAAGTGAAGTATCATTTTTATTGGGAGACTTGGGGGAACGCTGGGTGGAAGGAAATGTGTGGCTCCTCTCAGATTCCAGAACTTTCTGTCACCAAAATTTGAGGAAAATGTGTTTTTTTAGCCAAAGTTTGAGGTTTGCAAAGGATTCTGGGTAACAGAACCTGGTCAGAGCCCCACAAAGTCACCCCATCTTGGATTCCCCTAGGTCTCTAGTTTTCAAAAATGCACAGGTTTGGTAGGTTTCCCTAGGTGCCGGCTGAGCTAGAGGCCAAAATCTAAAGGTAGGCACTTTGCAAAAAACACCTCTGTTTTCTTTTAAAAAATGTGATGTGTCCACGTTGCGTTTTGGAGCATTTCCTGTCGCGGGCGCTAGGCCTACCCAC
This sequence comes from Pleurodeles waltl, assembly GCF_031143425.1. Classification (NCBI taxonomy): domain Eukaryota; kingdom Metazoa; phylum Chordata; class Amphibia; order Caudata; family Salamandridae; genus Pleurodeles; species Pleurodeles waltl. The sequence continues at coordinate 2,413,560 of NW_027150395.1, forward strand.
ACAAGTGAGGTATCATTTTTATCGGAAGACTTGGGGGAAGGCTGGGTGGAAGAAAATGTGTGGCTCCTCTCAGATTCCAGAACTTTCTGTCACCAAAATTTGAGGAAAATTTGTTTTTTTTAGCCAAAGTTTGAGGTTTGCAAAGGATTCTGGGTAACAGAACCTGGTCAGAGCCCCACAAGTCACCCCATCTTGGATTCCCCTAGGTCTCTAGTTTTAAAAAATGCACAGGTTTGGTAGGTTTCCCTAGGTGCCGGCTGAGCTAGATGCCAAAATCTACAGGTAGGCACTTTGCAAAAAACACTTCTGTTTTACCTCAAAAAATGTGATGTGTCCACGTTGTGTTTTGGAGCATTTCCTGTCTCGGGCGCTATGCCTACCCACACAAGTGAGGTATCATTTTTATCGGGAGACTTGGGGGAACACTGGGTGGAAGGAAATTTGTGGCTCCTCTCAGATTCCAGAACTTTCTGTCACCAAAATTTGAGGAAAATGTGTTTTTTAGCCAAAGTTTGAGGTTTGCAAAGGATTCTGGGTAACAGAACCTGGTCAGAGCCCCACAAGTCACCCCATCTTGGATTCCCCTAGGTCTCTAGTTTTCAAAAATGCACAGGTTTGGTAGGTTTCCCTAGGTGCCGGCTGAGCTAGAGGCCAAAATCTAAAGGTAGGCACTTTGCAAAAAACACCTCTGTTTTCTTTAAAAAAATATGATGTTTCCACGTTTCGTTTTGGAGCATTTGCTGTCCCGGGCGCTATGCCTACCCACACAAGTGAGGTATCATTTATATCGGGAGACTTGGGGGAACGCTGGGTGGAAGAAAATGTGTGGCTCCTCTCAGATTCCAGAACTTTCTGTCACCAAAATGTGAGGAAAACATGTTTTTTTAGCCAAATTTTGAGGTTTGCAAAGGATTCTGGGTAACAGAACCTGGTCAGAGCCCCACAAGTCACCCCATCTTGGATTCCCCTAGGTCTCTAGTTTTCAGAAATGCACAGGTTTGGTACGTTTCCCTAGGTGCCGACTGAGCTAGAGGCCAAAATCTAAAGGTAGGCACTTTGCAAAAAACACCTCTGTTTTCTTTAAAAAAATATGATGTGTCCACGTTGCGTTTTGGAGCATTTCCTGTCCCGGGCGCTATGCCTACCCACACAAGTGAGGTATCATTTTTATCGGGAGACTTGAGGGAACACTGGGTGGAAGGAAATTTGTGGCTCCTCTCTTATTCCAGAACTTTCTGTCACCAAAAATTGAGGAAAATGTGTTTTTTTAGCCAAAGTTTGAGGTTTGCAAAGGATTCTGGCTAACAGAACCTGGTCAAATCCCCACAAGTCACCCCATCTTGGATTCCCCTAGGTCTCTAGTTTTCAAAAACGCACAGCTTTGGTAGGTTTCCGTAGGGGCCGGCTGAGCTAGAGGCCAAAATCTACAGGTAGGCACTTTGCAAAAAACACTTCTGTTTTACCTCAAAAAATGTGATGTGTCCACGTTGCGTTTTGGAGCATTTCCTGTCGCGAGCGCTAGGCCTACCCACACAAGTGAGGTATCATTTTTATCGGGAGACTTGGGGGAACACTGGGTGGAAGGACATTTGTGGCTTTTCTCAGAGTCCAGAACTTTCTTTCACCAAAATTTGAGGAAAATGTGTTTTTTTAGCCAAAGTTTGAGGTTTGCAAAGGATTCTGGGTAACAGAACCTGGTCAGAGCCCCACAAAGTCACCCCATCTTGGATTCCCCTAGGTCTCTAGTTTAAAAAAATGCACAAGTTTGGTAGGTTTCCCTAGGTGCCGGCTGAGCTAGAGGCCAAAATCTAAAGGTAGGCACTTTGCAAAAAACACCTCTGTTTACTTTCAAAAAATTTGATGTGTCCATGTTGCGTTTTGGAGCATTTCCTGTCGCGGGCGCTAGGCCTACCCACACAAGTGAAGTATCATTTTTATTGGGAGACTTGGGGGAACGCTGGGTGGAAGGAAATGTGTGGCTCCTCTCAGATTCCAGAACTTTCTGTCACCAAAATTTGAGGAAAATGTGTTTTTTTAGCCAAAGTTTGAGGTTTGCAAAGGATTCTGGGTAACAGAACCTGGTCAGAGCCCCACAAAGTCACCCCATCTTGGATTCCCCTAGGTCTCTAGTTTTCAAAAATGCACAGGTTTGGTAGGTTTCCCTAGGTGCCGGCTGAGCTAGAGGCCAAAATCTAAAGGTAGGCACTTTGCAAAAAACACCTCTGTTTTCTTTTAAAAAATGTGATGTGTCCACGTTGCGTTTTGGAGCATTTCCTGTCGCGGGCGCTAGGCCTACCCACACAAGTGAGGTATCATTTTTATCGGAAGACTTGGGGGAAGGCTGGGTGGAAGAAAATGTGTGGCTCCTCTCAGATTCCAGAACTTTCTGTCACCAAAATTTGAGGAAAATTTGTTTTTTTTAGCCAAAGTTTGAGGTTTGCAAAGGATTCTGGGTAACAGAACCTGGTCAGAGCCCCACAAGTCACCCCATCTTGGATTCCCCTAGGTCTCTAGTTTTAAAAAATGCACAGGTTTGGTAGGTTTCCCTAGGTGCCGGCTGAGCTAGATGCCAAAATCTACAGGTAGGCACTTTGCAAAAAACACTTCTGTTTTACCTCAAAAAATGTGATGTGTCCACGTTGTGTTTTGGAGCATTTCCTGTCTCGGGCGCTATGCCTACCCACACAAGTGAGGTATCATTTTTATCGGGAGACTTGGGGGAACACTGGGTGGAAGGAAATTTGTGGCTCCTCTCAGATTCCAGAACTTTCTGTCACCAAAATTTGAGGAAAATGTGTTTTTTAGCCAAAGTTTGAGGTTTGCAAAGGATTCTGGGTAACAGAACCTGGTCAGAGCCCCACAAGTCACCCCATCTTGGATTCCCCTAGGTCTCTAGTTTTCAAAAATGCACAGGTTTGGTAGGTTTCCCTAGGTGCCGGCTGAGCTAGAGGCCAAAATCTAAAGGTAGGCACTTTGCAAAAAACACCTCTGTTTTCTTTAAAAAAATATGATGTTTCCACGTTTCGTTTTGGAGCATTTGCTGTCCCGGGCGCTATGCCTACCCACACAAGTGAGGTATCATTTATATCGGGAGACTTGGGGGAACGCTGGGTGGAAGAAAATGTGTGGCTCCTCTCAGATTCCAGAACTTTCTGTCACCAAAATGTGAGGAAAACATGTTTTTTTAGCCAAATTTTGAGGTTTGCAAAGGATTCTGGGTAACAGAACCTGGTCAGAGCCCCACAAGTCACCCCATCTTGGATTCCCCTAGGTCTCTAGTTTTCAGAAATGCACAGGTTTGGTACGTTTCCCTAGGTGCCGACTGAGCTAGAGGCCAAAATCTAAAGGTAGGCACTTTGCAAAAAACACCTCTGTTTTCTTTAAAAAAATATGATGTGTCCACGTTGCGTTTTGGAGCATTTCCTGTCCCGGGCGCTATGCCTACCCACACAAGTGAGGTATCATTTTTATCGGGAGACTTGAGGGAACACTGGGTGGAAGGAAATTTGTGGCTCCTCTCTTATTCCAGAACTTTCTGTCACCAAAAATTGAGGAAAATGTGTTTTTTTAGCCAAAGTTTGAGGTTTGCAAAGGATTCTGGGTAACAGAACCTGGTCAGAGCCCCACAAGTCACCCCATCTTGGATTCCCCTAGGTCTCTAGTTTTAAAAAATGCACAGGTTTGGTAGGTTTCCCTAGGTGCCGGCTGAGCTAGAGGCCAAAATCTACAGGTAGGCACTTTGCAAAAAACACTTCTGTTTTACCTCAAAAAATGTCATGTGTCCACGTTGTGTTTTGGAGCATTTCCTGTCTCGGGCGCTATGCCTACCCACACAAGTGAGGTATAATTTTTATCGGGAGACTTGGGGGAACACTGGGTGGAAGGAAATTTGTGGCTCCTCTCAGATTCCAGAACTTTCTGTCACCAAAATTTGAGGAAAATTTGTTTTTTAGCCAAAGTTTGAGGTTTGCAAAGGATTCTGGGTAACAGAACCTGGTCAGAGCCCCACAAGTCACCCCATCTTGGATTCCCCTAGGTCTCTAGTTTTCAAAAATGCACAGGTTTGGTAGGTTTCCCTAGGTGCCGGCTGAGCTAGAGGCCAAAATCTAAAGGTAGGCACTTTGCAAAAAACACCTCTGTTTTCTTTAAAAAAATATGATGTTTCCACGTTTCGTTTTGGAGCATTTGCTGTCCCGGGCGCTATGCCTACCCACACAAGTGAGGTATCATTTTTATCGGGAGACTTGGGGGAACGCTGGGTGGAAGAAAATGTGTGGCTCCTCTCAGATTCCAGAACTTTCTGTCACCAAAATGTGAGGAAAATGTGTTTTTTTAGCCAAATTTTGAGGTTTGCAAAGGATTCTGGGTAACAGAACCTGGTCAGAGCCCCACAAGTCACCCCATCTTGGATTCCCCTAGGTCTCTAGTTTTCAGAAATGCACAGGTTTGGTAGGTTTCCCTAGATGCCGGCTGAGCTAGAGGCCAAAATCTAAAGGTAGGCACTTTGCAAAAAACACCTCTGTTTTCTTTAAAAAAATATGATGTTTCCACGTTGCGTTTTGGAGCATTTCCTGTCCCGGGCGCTATGCCTTCCCACACAAGTGAGGTATCATTTTTATCGGGAGACTTGGGGGAACCCTGGGTGGAAGGAAATATGTGGCTCCTCTCAGATTCCAGAACTTTCTGTCACCGAAATGTGAGGAAAATATGTTTTATTTGCCAAATTTTTTGATTTGCAAAGGATTCTGGCTAACAGAACCTGGTCAAATCCCCACAAGTCACCCCATCTTGGATTCCCCTAGGTCTCTAGTTTTCAAAAACGCACAGCTTTGGTAGGTTTCCGTAGGGGCCGGCTGAGCTAGAGGCCAAAATCTACAGGTAGGCACTTTGCAAAAAACACTTCTGTTTTACCTCAAAAAATGTGATGTGTCCACGTTGCGTTTTGGAGCATTTCCTGTCGCGGGCGCTAGGCCTACCCACACAAGTGAGGTATCATTTTTATCGGGAGACTTGGGGGAACACTGGGTGGAAGGACATTTGTGGCTTTTCTCAGATTCCAGAACTTTCTTTCACCAAAATTTGAGGAAAATGTGTTTTTTTAGCCAAAGTTTGAGGTTTGCAAAGGATTCTGGGTAACAGAACCTGGTCAGAGCCCCACAAAGTCACCCCATCTTGGATTCCCCTAGGTCTCTAGTTTAAAAAAATGCACAAGTTTGGTAGGTTTCCCTAGGTGCCGGCTGAGCTAGAGGCCAAAATCTAAAGGTAGGCACTTTGCAAAAAACACCTCTGTTTACTTTCAAAAAATTTGATGTGTCCATGTTGCGTTTTGGAGCATTTCCTGTCGCGGGCGCTAGGCCTACCCACACAAGTGAAGTATCATTTTTATCGGGAGACTTGGGGGAACGCTGGGTGGAAGGAAATGTGTGGCTCCTCTCAGATTCCAGAACTTTCTGTCACCAAAATTTGAGGAAAATGTGTTTTTTTAGCCAAAGTTTGAGGTTTGCAAAGGATTCTGGGTAACAGAACCTGGTCAGAGCCCCACAAAGTCACCCCATCTTGGATTCCCCTAGGTCTCTAGTTTTCAAAAATGCACAGGTTTGGTAGGTTTCCCTAGGTGCCGGCTGAGCTAGAGGCCAAAATCTAAAGGTAGGCACTTTGCAAAAAACACCTCTTTTTTCTTTAAAAAAATGTGATGTGTCCACGTTGCGTTTTGGAGCATTTCCTGTCGCGGGCGCTAGGCCTACCCACACAAGTGAGGTATCATTTTTATCGGAAGACTTGGGGGAACGCTGGGTGGAAGAAAATGTGTGGCTCCTCTCAGATTCCAGAACTTTCTGTCACCAAAATTTGAGGAAAATGTGTTTTTTTAGCCAAAGTTTGAGGTTTGCAAAGGATTCTGGGTAACAGAACCTGGTCAGAGTCCCACAAGTCACCCCATCTTGGATTCCCCTAGGTCTCTAGTTTTAAAAAATGCACAGGTTTGGTAGGTTTCCCTAGGTGCCGGCTGAGCTAGAGGCCAAAATCTACAGGTAGGCACTTTGCAAAAAACACTTCTGTTTTACCTCAAAAAATGTCATGTGTCCACGTTGTGTTTTGGAGCATTTCCTGTCTCGGGCGCTATGCCTACCCACACAAGTGAGGTATCATTTTTATCGGGAGACTTGGGGGAACACTGGGTGGAAGGAAATTTGTGGCTCCTCTCAGATTCCAGAACTTTCTGTCACCAAAATTTGAGGAAAATGTGTTTTTTAGCCAAAGTTTGAGGTTTGCAAAGGATTCTGGGTAACAGAACCTGGTCAGAGCCCCACAAGTCACCCCATCTTGGATTCCCCTAGGTCTCTAGTTTTCAAAAATGCACAGGTTTGGTAGGTTTCCCTAGGTGCCGGCTGAGCTAGAGGCCAAAATCTAAATGTAGGCACTTTGCAAAAAACACCTCTGTTTTCTTTAAAAAAATATGATGTTTCCACGTTTCGTTTTGGAGCATTTGCTGTCCCGGGCACTATGCCTACCCACACAAGTGAGGTATCATTTTTATCGGGAGACTTGGGGGAACGCTGGGTGGAAGAAAATGTGTGGCTCCTCTCAGATTCCAGAACTTTCTGTCACCAAAATGTGAGGAAAACGTGTTTTTTTAGCCAAATTTTGAGGTTTGCAAAGGATTCTGGGTAACAGAACCTGGTCAGAGCCCCACAAGTCACCCCATCTTGGATTCCCCTAGGTCTCTAGTTTTCAGAAATGCACAGGTTTGGTAGGTTTCCCTAGGTGCCGGCTGAGCTAGAGGCCAAAATCTAAAGGTAGGCACTTTGCAAAAGACACTTCTGTTTTACCTCAAAAAATGTGATGTGTCCACGTTGCGTTTTGGAGCATTTCCTGTCGCGGGCGCTAGGCCTACCCACACAAGTGAGGTATCATTTTTATCGGGAGACTTGGGGGAATACTGGGTGGAAGGAAATTTGTGGCTCCTCTCAGATTCCAGAACTTTCTGTCACCAAAATTTGAGGAAAATGTGTTTTTTTAGCCAAAGTTTGAGGTTTGCAAAGGATTCTGGGTAACAGAACCTGGTCAGAGCCCCACAAAGTCACCCCATCTTGGATTCCCCTAGGTCTCTAGTTTTCAAAAATGCACAGGTTTGGTAGGTTTCCCAGGTGCCGGATGAGCCAGAGGCCAAAATCTAAAGGTAGGCACTTTGCAAAAAAGACCTCTGTGTTCCTTAAAAAAATTTGATGGGTCCATGTTGTGTTTTGGGGCATTTCCTGTCATGGGTGCTATGCCTACCCACACAAGTGAGGTATCATTTTTATCAGGAGACTTGGGGGAACCCTGGGTGGAAGGAAATATGTGGCTCCTCTCAGATTCCAGAACTTTCTGTCACCAAAATGTGAGGAAAACGTGTTTTTTTTTGCCAAATGTTGAGGTTTGCATAGGATTCTGGGTAACAGAACCTGGTCAGAGCCCCACAAGTCACCCCATCTTGGATTCCCCTAGGTCTCTAGTTTTCAAAAATGCACAGGTTTGGTAGGTTTCCCTAGGTGCCGGCTGAGCTAGAGGCCAAAATCTAAAGGTAGGCACTTTGCAAAAAACACCTCTGTTTACTTTCAAAAAATTTGATGTGTCCATGTTGGGTTTTGGAGCATTTCCTGTCGCGGGCGCTAGGCCTACCCACACAAGTGAGGTATCATTTTTATCGGGAGACTTGGGGGAACGCTGGGTGGAAGAAAATGTGTGGCTCCTCTCAGATTCCAGAACTTTCTGTCACCAAAATTTGAGGAAAATGTGTTTTTTTAGCCAAAGTTTGAGGTTTGCATAGGATTCTGGGTAACAGAACCTGGTCAGAGCCCCACAAGTCACCCCATCTTGGATTCCCCTAGGTCTCTAGTTTTAAAAAATGCACAGGTTTGGTAGGTTTCCCTAGGTGCCGGCTGAGCTAGAGGCCAAAATCTACAGGTAGGCACTTTGCAAAAAACACTTCTGTTTTACCTCAAAAAATGTGATGTGTCCACGTTGCGTTTTGGAGCATTTCCTGTCTCGGGCTCTATGCCTACCCACACAAGTGAGGTATCATTTTTATCGGGAGACTTGGAGGAACACTGGGTGGAAGGAAATTTGTGGCTCCTCTCAGATTCCAGAACTTTCTGTCACCAAAATTTGAGGAAAATGTGTTTTTTTAGCCAAAGTTTGAGGTTTGCAAAGGATTCTGGGTAACAGAACCTGGTCAGAGCCCCACAAAGTCACCCCATCTTGGATTCCCATAGGTCTCTAGTTTTCAAAAATGCACAGGTTTGGTAGGTTTCCCTAGGTGCCGGCTGAGCTAGAGGCCAAAATCTAAAGGTAGGCACTTTGCAAAAAACACCTCTGTTTACTTTAAAAAAAAATGATGTGTCCATCTTGCGTTTTGGAGCATTTCCTGTCGCGGGCGCTATGCCTACCCACACAAGTGAGGTATCATTTTTATCGGGAAACTTGGGGGAACGCTGGGTGGAAGGAAATGTGTGGCTCCTCTCTGATTCCAGAACTTTCTGTCACCAAAATTTGAGGAAAATTTGTTTTTTTAGCCAAAGTTTTAGGTTTGCAAAGGATTCTGGGTAACAGAACCTGGTCAGAGCCCAACAAGTCGCCCCATCTTGAATTTCCCTAGGTCTCTAGTTTTCAAAAATGCACAGGTTTGGTAGGTTTCCCTAGGTGCCGGCTGAGCTAGAGGCCAAAATCTAAAGGTAGGCACTTTGCAAAAAACACCTCTGTTTACTTTCAAAAAATTTGATGTGTCCATGTTGGGTTTTGGAGCATTTCCTGTCGCGGGCGCTAGGCCTACCCACACAAGTGAGGTATCATTTTTATCGGGAGACTTGGGGGAACGCTGGGTGGAAGGAAATGTGTGGCTCCTCTCAGATTCCAGAACTTTCTGTCACCAAAATTTGAGGAAAATGTGTTTTTTTAGCCAAAGTTTGAGGTTTGCAAAGGATTCTGGGTAACAGAACCTGGTCAGAGCCCCACAAGTCACCCCATCTTGGATTCCCCTAGGTCTCTAGTTTTAAAAAATGCACAGGTTTGGTAGGTTTCCCTAGTTGCCGGCTGAGCTAGAGGCCAAAATCTACAGGTAGGCACTTTGCAAAAAACACTTCTGTTTTACCTCAAAAAATGTGATGTGTCCACGAAGCGTTTTGGAGCATTTCCTGTCTCGGGCGCTATGCCTACCCACACAAGTGAGGTATCATTTTTATCGGGAGACTTGGGGGAACACTGGGTGGAAGGAAATTTGTGGCTCCTCTCAGATTCCAGAACTTTCTGTCACCAAAATTTGAGGAAAATGTGTTTTTTTAGCCAAAGTTTGAGGTTTGCAAAGGATTCTGGGTAACAGAACCTGGTCAGAGCCCCACAAGTCACCCCATCTTGGATTCCCCTAGGTCTCTAGTTTTCAAAAATGCACAGGTTTGGTAGGTTTCCCTAGGTGCCGGCTGAGCTAGAGGTCAAAATCTAAAGGTAGGCACTTTGCAAAAAACACCTCTGTTTTCTTAAAAAAAATATGATGTGTCCACGTTGCGTTTTGGAGCATTTCCTGTCCCGGGCGCTATGCCTACCCACACAAGTGAGGTATCATTTTTATCGGGAGACTTGAGGGAACACTGGGTGGAAGGAAATTTGTGGCTCCTCTCAGATTCCAGAACTTTCTGTCACCAAAAATTGAGGAAAATGTGTTTTTTTAGCCAAAGTTTGAGGTTTGCAAAGGATTCTGGGTAACAGAACCTGGTCAGAGCCCCACAAGTCACCCCATCTTGGATTCCCCTAGGTCTCTAGTTTTCAAAAATGCACAGGTTTGGTAGGTTTCCCTAGGTGCCGGCTGAGCTAGAGGCCAAAATCTAAAGGTAGGCACTTTGCAAAAAACACCTCTGTTTACTTTCAAAAAATTTGATGTGTCCATGTTGCGTTTTGGAGCATTTCCTGTCGCGGGCGCTAGGCCTACCCACACAAGTGAGGTATCATTTTTATCGGGAGACTTGGGGGAACGCTGGGTGGAAGGAAATGTGTGGCTCCTCTCAGATTCCAGAACTTTCTGTCACCAAAATTTGAGGAAAATGTGTTTTTTTAGCCAAAGTTTGAGGTTTGCAAAGGATTCTGGGTAAGAGAACCTGGTCAGAGCCCCACAAAGTCACCCCATCTTGGATTCCCCTAGGTCTCTAGTTTTCAAAAATGCACAGGTTTGGTAGGTTTCCCTAGGTGCTGGCTGAGCTAGAGACCAAAATCTAAAGGTAGGCACTTTGCAAAAAACACCTCTGTTTTCTTTAAAAAAATGTGATGTGTCCACGTTGCGTTTTGGAGCATTTCCTGTCGCGGGCGCTAGGCCTACCCACACAAGTTAGGTATCATTTTTATCGGAAGACTTGGGGGAACGCTGGGTGGAAGAAAATGTGTGGCTCCTCTCAGATTCCAGAACTTTCTGTCACCAAAATTTGAGGAAAATGTGTTTTTTTAGCCAAAGTTTGAGGTTTGCAAAGGATTCTGGGTAACAGAACCTGGTCAGAGCCCCACAAGTCACCCCATCTTGGATTCCCCTAGGTCTCTAGTTTTAAAAAATGCACAGGTTTGGTAGGTTTCCCTAGGTGCCGGCTGAGCTAGATGCCAAAATCTACAGGTAGGCACTTTGCAAAACACACTTCTGTTTTACCTCAAAAAATGTGATGTGTCCACGTTGTGTTTTGGAGCATTTCCTGTCTCGGGCACTATGCCTACCCACACAAGTGAGGTATCATTTTTATCGGGAGACTTGGGGGAACCCTGGGTGGAAGGAAATATGTGGCTCCTCTCAGATTCCACAACTTTCTGTCACCGAAATGTGAGGAAAACGTGTTTTATTTGCCAAATTTTTTGATTTGCAAAGGATTCTGGCTAACAGAACCTGGTCAAATCCCCACAAGTCACCCCATCTTGGATTCCCCTAGGTCTCTAGTTTTCAAAAACGCACAGCTTTGGTAGGTTTCCGTAGGGGCCGGCTGAGCTAGAGGCCAAAATCTACAGGTAGGCACTTTGCAAAAAACACTTCTGTTTTACCTCAAAAAATGTGATGTGTCCACGTTGCGTTTTGGAGCATTTCCTGTCGCGGGCGCTAGGCCTACCCACACAAGTGAGGTATCATTTTTATCGGGAGACTTGGGGGAACGCTGGGTGGAAGGACATTTGTGGCTTTTCTCAGATTCCAGAACTTTCTTTCACCAAAATTTGAGGAAAATGTGTTTTTTTAGCCAAAGTTTGAGGTTTGCAAAGGATTCTGGGTAACAGAACCTGGTCAGAGCCCCACAAAGTCACCCCATCTTGGATTCCCCTAGGTCTCTAGTTTTAAAAAATGCACAGGTTTGGTAGGTTTCCCTAGGTGCCGGCTGAGCTAGAGGCCAAAATCTAAAGGTAGGTACTTTGCAAAAAACACCTCTGTTTACTTTCAAAAAATTTGATGTGTCCATGTTGCGTTTTGGAGCATTTCCTGTCGCGGGCGCTAGGCCTACCCACACAAGTGAAGTATCATTTTTATCGGGAGACTTGGGGGAACGCTGGGTGGAAGGAAATGTGTGGCTCCTCTCAGATTCCAGAACTTTCTGTCACCAAAATTTGAGGAAAATGTGTTTTTTTAGCCAAAGTTTGAGGTTTGCAAAGGATTCTGGGTAACAGAACCAGGTCAGAGCCCCACAAGTCACCCCATCTTGGATTCCCCTAGGTCTCTAGTTTTCAAAAATGCACAGGTTTGGTACGTTTCCCTAGGTGCCGGCTGAGCTAGAGGCCAAAATCTAAAGGTAGGCACTTTGCAAAAAACACCTCTGTTTACTTTAAAAAAATTTGATGTGTCCATGTTGTGTTTAGGAGCGTTTCCTGTCGCAGGCGCTAGGCCTACCCACACAAGTGAGGTATCATTTTTATCGGGAGACTCGGGGGAACGCTGGGTGGAAGGAAATGTGTGGCTCCTCTCAGATTCCAGAACTTTCTGTCACCAAAATTTGAGGAAAATGTGTTTTTTTAGCCAAAGTTTGAGGTTTGCAAAGGATTCTGGGTAACAGAACCTGGTCAGAGCCCCACAAAGTCACCCCATCTTGGATTCCCCTAGGTCTCTAGTTTTAAAAAATGCACAGGTTTGGTAGGTTTCCCTAGGTGCCGGCTGAGCTAGAGGCCAAAATCTAAAGGTAGGCACTTTTCAAAAAACACCTCTGTTTTCTTTAAAAAAATGTGATGTGTCCACGTTGCGTTTTGGAGCATTTCCTGTCGCGGGCGCTAGGCCTACTCACACAAGTGAGGTATCATTTTTATCGGAAGATTGAGGAACGCTGGGTGGAAGAAAATGTTTGGCTCCTCTCAGATTCCAGAACTCTCTGTCACCAAAATGTGAGGAAAACTTGATTTTTTAGCCAAATTTTGAGGTTTGCAAAGGATTCGGGTAACAGAACCTGGTCAGAGCCCCACAAGTCACCCCATCTTGGATTCCCCTAGGTCTCTAGTTTTCAAAAATGCACAGGTTTGGTAGGTTTCCCTAGGTGCCGGCTGAGCTAGAGGCCAAAATCTAAAGGTAGGCACTTTGCAAAAAACACCTCTGTTTTCTTTAAAAAAATATGATGTGTCCACGTTGCGTTTTGGAGCATTTCCTGTCCCGGGCGCTATGCCTACCCACACAAGTGAGGTATCATTTTTATCGGGAGACTTGGGGGAACGCTGGGTGGAAGAAAATGTGTGGCTCCTCTCAGATTCCAGAACTTTCTGTCACCAAAATGTGAGGAAAATTTGTTTTTTTTAGCCAAAGTTTGAGGTTTGCAAAGGATTCTGGGTAACAGAACCTAGTCAGAGCCCCACAAGTCACCCCATCTTGGATTCCCCTAGGTCTCTAGTTTTAAAAAATGCACAGGTTTGGTAGGTTTCCCTAGGTGCCGGCTGAGCTAGATGCCAAAATCTACAGGTAGGCACTTTGCAAAAAACACTTCTGTTTTACCTCAAAAAATGTGATGTGTCCACGTTGTGTTTTGGAGCATTTCCTGTCTCGGGCGCTATGCCTACCCACACAAGTGAGGTATCATTTTTATCGGGAGACTTGGGGGAACACTGGGTGGAAGGAAATTTGTGGCTCCTCTCAGATTCCAGAACTTTCTGTCACCAAAATTTGAGGAAAATGTGTTTTTTAGCCAAAGTTTGAGGTTTGCAAAGGATTCTGGGTAACAGAACCTGGTCAGAGCCCCACAAGTCACCCCATCTTGGATTCCCCTAGGTCTCTAGTTTTCAAAAATGCACAGGTTTGGTAGGTTTCCCTAGGTGCCGGCTGAGCTAGAGGCCAAAATCTAAAGGTAGGCACTTTGCAAAAAACACCTCTGTTTTCTTAAAAAAAATATGATGTTTCCACGTTTCGTTTTGGAGCATTTGCTATCCCGGGCGCTATGCCTACCCACACAAGTGAGGTATCATTTATATCGGGAGACTTGGGGGAACGCTGGGTGGAAGAAAATGTGTGGCTCCTCTCAGATTCCAGAACTTTCTGTCACCAAAATGTGAGGAAAACATGTTTTTTTAGCCAAATTTTGAGGTTTGCAAAGGATTCTGGGTAACAGAACCTGGTCAGAGCCCCACAAGTCACCCCATCTTGGATTCCCCTAGGTCTCTAGTTTTCAGAAATGCACAGGTTTGGTACGTTTCCCTAGGTGCCGGCTGAGCTAGAGGCCAAAATCTAAAGGTAGGCACTTTGCAAAAAACACCTCTGTTTTCTTTAAAAAAATATGATGTGTCCACGTTGCGTTTTGGAGCATTTCCTGTCCCGGGCGCTATGCCTACCCACACAAGTGAGGTATCATTTTTATCGGGAGACTTGAGGGAACACTGGGTGGAAGGAAATTTGTGGCTCCTCTCTTATTCCAGAACTTTCTGTCACCAAAAATTGAGGAAAATGTGTTTTTTTAGCCAAAGTTTGAGGTTTGCAAAGGATTCTGGGTAACAGAACCTGGTCAGAGCCCCACAAGTCACCCCATCTTGGATTCCCCTAGGTCTCTAGTTTTCAAAAATGCACAGGTTTGGTAGGTTTCCCTAGGTGCCGGCTGAGCTAGAGGCCAAAATCTAAAGGTAGGCACTTTGCAAAAAACACCTCTGTGTTCCTTAAAAAAATGTGATGGGTCCATGTTGTGTCTTGGGGCATTTCCTGTCATGGGTGCTATGTCTACCCACACAAGTGAGGTATCATTTTTATTGGGAGACTTGGGGGAACCCTGGGTGGAAGGAAATATGTGGCTCCTCTCAGATTCCAGAACTTTCTGTCACCGAAATATGAGGAAAACGTGTTTTTTTTGCCAAATATTGAGGTTTGCATAGGATTCTGGGTAACAGAACCTGGTCAGATCCCCACAAGTCACCCAATCTTGGATTCCCCTAGGTCTCTAGTTTTCAAAAATGCACAGGTTTGGTAGGTTTCCCTAGGTGCCGCCTGAGCTAGAGGCCAAAATATAAAGGTAGGCACTTTGGAAAAACACCTCTGTTTACTTTAAAAAAATTTGATGTGTCCATGTTGCGTTTTGGAGCATTTCGTGTCGCGGGCGCTAGGCCTACCCACACAAGTGAGGTATCATTTTTATCGGGAGACTTGGGGGAACGCTGGGTGGAAGGAAATGTGTGGCTCCTCTCAGATTCCAGAACTTTATGTAACCAAAATTTGAGGAAAATGTGTTTTTTTAGCCAAAGTTTGAGGTTTGCAAAGGATTCTGGGTAACAGAACCTGGTCAGAGCCCCACAAGTCACCCCATCTTGGATTCCCCTAGGTCTCTAGTTTTCAGAAATGCACAGGTTTGGTAGGTTTCCATAGGTGCCGGCTGAGCTAGATGCCAAAATCTACAGGTAGGCACTTTGCAAAAAACACTTCTGTTTTACCTCAAAAAATGTGATGTGTCCACGTTGTGTTTTGGAGCATTTCCTGTCTCGGGCGCTATGCCTACCCACACAAGTGAGGTATCATTTTTATCGGGAGACTTGGGGGAACACTGGGTGGAAGGAAATTTGTGGCTCCTCTCAGATTCCAGAACTTTCTGTCACCAAAATTTGAGGAAAATTTGTTTTTTAGCCAAAGTTTGAGGTTTGCAAAGGATTCTGGGTAACAGAACCTGGTCAGAGCCCCACAAGTCACCCCATCTTGGATTCCCCTAGGTCTCTAGTTTTCAAAAATGCACAGGTTTGGTAGGTTTCCCTAGGTGCCGGCTGAGCTAGAGGCCAAAATCTAAAGGTAGGCACTTTGCAAAAAACACCTCTGTTTTCTTTAAAAAAATATGATGTTTCCACGTTTCGTTTTGGAGCATTTGCTGTCCCGGGCGCTATGCCTACCCACACAAGTGAGGTATCATTTATATCGGGAGACTTGGGGGAACGCTGGGTGGAAGAAAATGTGTGGCTCCTCTCAGATTCCAGAACTTTCTGTCACCAAAATGTGAGGAAAACATGTTTTTTTAGCCAAATTTTGAGGTTTGCAAAGGATTCTGGGTAACAGAACCTGGTCAGAGCCCCACAAGTCACCCCATCTTGGATTCCCCTAGGTCTCTAGTTTTCAGAAATGCACAGGTTTGGTACTTTTCCCTAGGTGCCGGCTGAGCTAGAGGCCAAAATCTAAAGGTAGGCACTTTGCAAAAAACACCTCTGTTTTCTTTAAAAAAATATGATGTGTCCACGTTGCGTTTTGGAGCATTTCCTGTCCCGGGCGCTATGCCTACCCACACAAGTGAGGTATCATTTTTATCGGGAGACTTGAGGGAACATTGGGTGGAAGGAAATGTGTGGCTCCTCTCAGATTCCAGAACTTTATGTAACCAAAATTTGAGGAAAATGTGTTTTTTTAGCCAAAGTTTGAGGTTTGCAAAGGATTCTGGGTAACAGAACCTGGTCAGAGCCCCACAAGTCACCCAATCTTGGATTCCCCTAGGTCTCTAGTTTTAAAAAATGCACAGGTTTGGTAGGTTTCCCTAGGTGCCGGCTGAGCTAGAGGCCAAAATCTAAAGGTAGGCACTTTGCAAAAAACACCTCTGTGTTCCTTAAAAAAATGTGATGGGTCCATGTTGTGTTTTGGGGCATTTCCTGTCATGGGTGCTATGCCTACCCACACAAGTGAGGTATCATTTTTATCGGGAGACTTGGGGGAACCCTGGGTGGAAGGAAATGTGTGGCTCCTCTCAGATTCCAGAACTTTATGTAACCAAAATTTGAGGAAAATGTGTTTTTTTAGCCAAAGTTTGAGGTTTGCAAAGGATTCTGGGTAACAGAACCTGGTCAGAGCCCCACAAGTCACCCCATCTTGGATTCCCCTAGGTCTCTAGTTTTCAAAAATGCACAGGTTTGGTAGGTTTCCCTAAGTGCCGGCTGAGCTAGAGGCCAAAATCTACAGGTAGGCACTTTGCAAAAAACACTTCTGTTTTACCTCAAAAAATGTGATGTGTCCACGTTGCGGTTTGGAGCATTTCCTGTCGCGGGCGCTAGGCCTACCCACACAAGTGAGGTATAATTTTTATCGGGAGACTTGGGGGAACACTGGGTGGAAGGAAATTTGTGGCTCCTCTCAGATTCCAGAACTTTCTGTCACCAAAATTTGAGGAAAATGTGTTTTTTTAGCCAAAGTTTGAGGTTTGCAAAGGATTCTGGGTAACAGAACCTGGTCAGAGCCCCACAAGTCACCCCATCTTGGATTCCCCTAGGTCTCTAGTTTTCAAAAATGCACAGGTTTGGTAGGTTTCCCTAGGTGCCGGCTGAGCTAGAGGTCAAAATCTAAAGGTAGGCACTTTGCAAAAAACACCTCTGTTTTCTTTAAAAAAATATGATGTGTCCACGTTGCGTTTTGGAGCATTTCCTGTCCCGGGCGCTATGCCTACCCACACAAGTGAGGTATAATTTTTATCGGGAGACTTGAGGGAACACTCGGGGGAAGGAAATTTGTGGCTCCTCTCACATTCCAGAACTTTCTGTCACCAAAAATTGAGGAAAATGTGTTTTTTTAGCCAAAGTTTGAGGTTTGCAAAGGATTCTGGGTAACAGAACCTGGTCAGAGCCCCATAAGTCACCCCATCTTGTATTCCCCTAGGTCTCTAGTTTTAAAAAATGCACAGGTTTGGTAGGTTTCCCTAAGTGCCGGCTGAGCTAGAGGCCAAAATCTACAGGTAGGCACTTTGCAAAAAACACCTCTGTTTACTTTAAAAAAAATTGATGTGTCCATGTTGCGTTTTGGAGCATTTCCTGTCACGGGCGCTAGGCCTACCCACACAAGTGAGGTATCATTTTTATCGGGAGACTTGGGGGAACGCTGGGTGGAAGGAAATGTGTCACTCCTCTCAGATTCCAGAACTTTCTGTCACCAAAATTTGAGGAAAATGTGTTTTTTTAGCCAAAGTTTGAGGTTTGCAAAGGATTCTGGGTAACAGAACCTGGTCAGAGCCCCACAAGTCACCCCGTCTTGGATTCCTCTAGGTCTCTAGTTTTCAAAAATGCAATGGTTTGGTAGGTTTCCCTAGGTGCCGGCTTAGCTAGAGGCCAAAATCTAAAGGTAGACACTTTGCAAAAAACACCTCTGTTTTCTTTCAAACAATTTGATGTGTCCACGTTGCGTTTTGGAGCATTTCCTGTCGCGGGCGCTAGGCCTACCCACACAAGTGAGGTATCATTTTAATCAGGAGAGTTGGGGGAACCCTGGGTGGAAGAAAATGTGTGGCTCCTCTCAGATTCCAGAACTTTCTGTCACCAAAATGTGAGGAAAACTTGATTTTTTAGCCAAATTTTGAGGTTTGCAAAGGATTCGGGTAACAGAACCTGGTCAGAGCCCCACAAGTCACCCCATCTTGGATTCCCCTAGGTCTCTAGTTTTCAAAAATGCACAGGTTTGGTAGGTTTCCCTAGGTGCCGGCTGAGCTAGAGGCCAAAATCTAAAGGTAGGCACTTTGCAAAAAACACCTCTGTTTTCTTTAAAAAAATATGATGTGTCCACGTTGCGTTTTGGAGCATTTCCTGTCCCGGGCGCTATGCCTACCCACACAAGTGAGGTATCATTTTTATCGGGAGACTTGGGGGAACGCTGGGTGGAAGAAAATGTGTTGCTCCTCTCAGATTCCAGAACTTTCTGTCACCAAAATGTGAGGAAAACGTGTTTTTTTAGCCAAAGTTTGAGGTTTGCAAAGGATTCTGGGTAAAAGAACCTGGTCAGAGCCCCACAAGTCACCCCATCTTGGATTCCCCTAGGTCTCTAGTTTTCAAAAATGCACAGGTTTGGTAGGTTTCCCTAGGTGCCGGCTGTGCCAGAGGCCAAAATCTAAAGGTAGGCACTGTGCAAAAAACACCTCTGTTTTCTTTGAAAAAATGTGATGGGTCCATGTTGTGTTTTGGGGTATTTCCTGTGATGGGCGCTATGCCTACCCACACAAGTGATGTATCATTTTTATCGGGAGACTTGGGGGAACCCTGGGTGGAAGGAAATATGTGGCTCCTCTCAGATTCCAGAACTTTCTGTCACCGAAATGTGAGGAAAACGTGTTTTATTTGCCAAATTTTTAGATTTGCAAAGGATTCTGGGTAACAGAACCTGGTCAAAGCCCCACAAGTCACCCCATCTTGGATTCCCCTAGGTCTCTAGTTTTCAAAAACACACAGCTTTGGTAGGTTTCCGTAGGGGCCGGCTGAGCTAGAGGCCAAAATCTACAGGTAGGCACTTTGCAAAAAACACTTCTGTTTTACCTCAAAAAATGTGATGTGTCCACGTTGCGTTTTGGAGCATTTCCTGTCGCGGGCGCTAGGCCTACCCACACAAGTGAGGTATCATTTTTATCGGGAGACTTGGGGGAACACTGGGTGGAACGAAATTTGTGGCTCCTCTCAGATTCCAGAACTTTCTGTCACCAAAATTTGAGGAAAATGTGTTTTTTTAGCCAAAGTTTGAGGTTTGCAAAGGATTCTGGGTAACAGAACCTGGTCAGAGCCCCACAAAGTCACCCCATCTTGGATTCCCCTAGGTCTCTAGTTTTAAAAAATGCACAGGTTTGGTAGGTTTCCCTAGGTGCCGGCTGAGCTAGAGGCCAAAATCTAAAGGTAGGCACTTTGCAAAAAACACCTCTGTTTTCTTTAAAAAAATATGATGTTTCCACGTTTCGTTTTGGAGCATTTGCTGTCCCGGGCGCTATGCCTACCCACACAAGTGAGGTATCATTTATATCGGGAGACTTGGGGGAACGCTGGGTGGAAGAAAATGTGTGGCTCCTCTCAGATTCCAGAACTTTCTGTCACCAAAATGTGAGGAAAACATGTTTTTTTAGCCAAATTTTGAGGTTTGCAAAGGATTCTGGGTAACAGAACCTGGTCAGAGCCCCACAAGTCACCCCATCTTGGATTCCCCTAGGTCTCTAGTTTTCAGAAATGCACAGGTTTGGTACGTTTCCCTAGGTGCCGGCTGAGCTAGAGGCCAAAATCTAAAGGTAGGCACTTTGCAAAAAACACCTCTGTTTTCTTTAAAAAAATATGATGTGTCCACGTTGCGTTTTGGAGCATTTCCTGTCCCGGGCACTATGCCTACCCACACAAGTGAGGTATCATTTTTATCGGGAGACTTGAGGGAACACTGGGTGGAAGGAAATTTGTGGCTCCTCTCTTATTCCAGAACTTTCTGTCACCAAAAATTGAGGAAAATGTGTTTTTTTAGCCAAAGTTTGAGGTTTGCAAAGGATTCTGGGTAACAGAACCTGGTCAGAGCCCCACAAGTCACCCCATCTTGGATTCCCCTAGGTCTCTAGTTTTCAAAAATGCACAGGTTTGGTAGGTTTCCCTAGGTGCCGGCTGAGCTAGAGGCCAAAATCTAAAGGTAGGCACTTTGCAAAAAACACCTCTGTGTTCCTTAAAAAAATGTGATGGGTCCATGTTGTGTTTTGGGCCATTTCCTGTCATGGGTGCTATGCCTACCCACACAAGTGAGGTATCATTTTTATTGGGAGACTTGGGGGAACCCTGGGTGGAAGGAAACATGTGGCTCCTCTCAGATTCCAGAACTTTCTGTCACCGAAATATGAGGAAAACGTGTTTTTTTTGCCAAATATTGAGGTTTGCATAGGATTCTGGGTAACAGAACCTGGTCAGATCCCCACAAGTCACCCAATCTTGGATTCCCCTAGGTCTCAAGTTTTCAAAAATGCACAGGTTTGGTAGGTTTCCCTAGGTGCCGCCTGAGCTAGAGGCCAAAATATAAAGGTAGGCACTTTGGAAAAACACCTCTGTTTACTTTAAAAAAATTTGATGTGTCCATGTTGCGTTTTGGAGCATTTCGTGTCGCGGGCGCTAGGCCTACCCACACAAGTGAGGTATCATTTTTATCGGGAGACTTGGGGGAACGCTCGGTGGAAGGAAATGTGTGGCTCCTCTGAGATTCCAGAACTTTATGTAACCAAAATTTGAGGAAAATGTGTTTTTTTAGCCAAAGTTTGAGGTTTGCAAAGGATTCTGGGTAACAGAACCTGGTCAGAGCCCCACAAGTCACCCCATCTTGGATTCCCCTAGGTCTCTAGTTTTCAGAAATGCACAGGTTTGGTAGGTTTCCCTAGGTGCCGGCTGAGCTAGATGCCAAAATCTACAGGTAGGCACTTTGCAAAAAACACTTCTGTTTTACCTCAAAAAATGTGATGTGTCCACGTTGTGTTTTGGAGCATTTCCTGTCTCGGGCGCTATGCCTACCCACACAAGTGAGGTATCATTTTTATCGGGAGACTTGGGGGAACACTGGGTGGAAGGAAATTTGTGGCTCCTCTCAGATTCCAGAACTTTCTGTCACCAAAATTTGAGGAAAATGTGTTTTTTAGCCAAAGTTTGAGGTTTGCAAAGGATTCTGGGTAACAGAACCTGGTCAGAGCCCCACAAGTCACCCCATCTTGGATTCCCCTAGGTCTCTAGTTTTCAAAAATGCACAGGTTTGGTAGGTTTCCCTAGGTGCCGGCTGAGCTAGAGGCCAAAATCTAAAGGTAGGCACTTTGCAAAAAACACCTCTGTTTTCTTTAAAAAAATATGATGTTTCCACGTTTCGTTTTGGAGCATTTGCTGTCCCGGGCGCTATGCCTACCCACACAAGTGAGGTATCATTTATATCGGGAGACTTGGGGGAACGCTGGGTGGAAGAAAATGTGTGGCTCCTCTCAGATTCCAGAACTTTCTGTCACCAAAATGTGAGGAAAACATGTTTTTTTAGCCAAATTTTGAGGTTTGCAAAGGATTCTGGGTAACAGAACCTGGTCAGAGCCCCACAAGTCACCCCATCTTGGATTCCCCTAGGTCTCTAGTTTTCAGAAATGCACAGGTTTGGTACGTTTCCCTAGGTGCCGGCTGAGCTAGAGGCCAAAATCTAAAGGTAGGCACTTTGCAAAAAACACCTCTGTTTTCTTTAAAAAAATATGATGTGTCCACGTTGCGTTTTGGAGCATTTCCTGTCCCGGGCGCTATGCCTACCCACACAAGTGAGGTATCATTTTTATCGGGAGACTTGAGGGAACACTGGGTGGAAGGAAATTTGTGGCTCCTCTCAGATTCCAGAACTTTCTGTCACCAAAAATTGAGGAAAATGTGTTTTTTTAGCCAAAGTTTGAGGTTTGCAAAGGATTCTGGGTAACAGAACCTGGTTAGAGCCCCACAAGTCACCCCATCTTGGATTCCCCTAGGTCTCTAGTTTTCAAAAATGCACAGTTTTGGTAGGTTTCCCTAGGTGCCGGCTGAGCTAGAGGCCAAAATCTAAAGGTAGGCACTTTGCAAAAAACACCTCTGTGTTCCTTAAAAAAATGTGATGGGTCCATGTTGTGTTTTGGGGCATTTCCTGTCATGGGTGCTATGCCTACCCACACAAGTGAGGTATCATTTTTATCGGGAGACTTGGGGGAACCCTGGGTGGAAGGAAATATGTGGCTCCTCTCAGATTCCAGAACTTTCTGTCACCGAAATATGAGGAAAACGTGTTTTTTTTGCCAAATATTGAGGTTTGCATAGGATTCTGGGTAACAGAACCTGGTCAGATCCCCACAAGTCACCCAATCTTGGATTCCCCTAGGTCTCTAGTTTTCAAAAATGCACAGGTTTGGTAGGTTTCCCTAGGTGTCGGCTGAGCTAGAGGCCAAAATATAAAGGTAGGCACTTTGGAAAAACACCTCTGTTTACTTTAAAAAAAATTGATGTGTCCATGTTGCGTTTTGGAGCATTTCGTGTCGCGGGCGCTAGGCCTACCCACACATGTGAGGTATCATTTTTATCGGGAGACTTGGGGGAACGCTGGGTGGAAGGAAATGTGTGGCTCCTCTCAGATTCCAGAACTTTATGTAACCAAAATTTGAGGAAAATGTGTTTTTTTAGCCAAAGTTTGAGGTTTGCAAAGGATTCTGGGTAACAGAACCTGGTCAGAGCCCCACAAGTCACCCCATCTTGGATTCCCCTAGGTCTCTAGTTTTCAAAAATGCACAGGTTTGGTAGGTTTCCCTAGGTGCCGGCTGAGCTAGAGGCCAAAATCTACAGGTAGGCACTTTGCAAAAAACACTTCTGTTTTACCTCAAAAAATGTGATGTGTCCACGTTGCGGTTTGGAGCATTTCCTGTCGCGGGCGCTAGGCCTACCCACACAAGTGAGGTATAATTTTTATCGGGAGACTTGGGGGAACACTGGGTGGAAGGAAATTTGTGGCTCCTCTCAGATTCCAGAACTTTCTGTCACCAAAATTTGAGGAAAATGTGTTTTTTTAGCCAAAGTTTGAGGTTTGCAAAGGATTCTTGGTAACAGAACCTGGTCAGAGCCCCACAAGTCACCCCATCTTGGATTCCCCTAGGTCTCTAGTTTTCAAAAATGCACAGGTTTGGTAGGTTTCCCTAGGTGCCGGCTGAGCTAGAGGTCAAAATCTAAAGGTAGGCACTTTGCAAAAAACACCTCTGTTTTCTTAAAAAAAATATGATGTGTCCACGTTGCGTTTTGGAGCATTTCCTGTCCCGGGCGCTATGCCTACCCACACAAGTGAGGTATAATTTTTATCGGGAGACTTGAGGGAACACTGGGGGGAAGGAAATTTGTGGCTCCTCTCACATTCCAGAACTTTCTGTCACCAAAAATTGAGGAAAATGTGTTTTTTTAGCCAAAGTTTGAGGTTTGCAAAGGATTCTGGGTAACAGAACCTGGTCAGAGCCCCATAAGTCACCCCATCTTGTATTCCCCTAGGTCTCTAGTTTTAAAAAATGCACAGGTTTGGTAGGTTTCCCTAAGTGCCGGCTGAGCTAGAGGCCAAAATCTACAGGTAGGCACTTTGCAAAAAACACCTCTGTTTACTTAAAAAAAAATTGATGTGTCCATGTTGCGTTTTGGAGCATTTCCTGTCACGGGCGCTAGGCCTACCCACACAAGTGAGGTATCATTTTTATCGGGAGACTTGGGGGAACGCTGGGTGGAAGGAAATGTGTCGCTCCTCTCAGATTCCAGAACTTTCTGTCACCAAAATTTGAGGAAAATGTGTTTTTTTAGCCAAAGTTTGAGGTTTGCAAAGGATTCTGGGTAACAGAACCTGGTCAGAGCCCCACAAGTCACCCCGTCTTGGATTCCTCTAGGTCTCTAGTTTTCAAAAATGCAATGGTTTGGTAGGTTTCCCTAGGTGCCGGCTTAGCTAGAGGCCAAAATCTAAAGGTAGACACTTTGCAAAAAACACCTCTGTTTTCTTTCAAACAATTTGATGTGTCCACGTTGCGTTTTGGAGCATTTCCTGTCGCGGGCGCTAGGCCTACCCACACAAGTGAGGTATCATTTTAATCAGGAGAGTTGGGGGAACCCTGGGTGGAAGAAAATGTGTGGCTCCTCTCAGATTCCAGAACTTTCTGTCACCAAAATGTGAGGAAAACTTGATTTTTTAGCCAAATTTTGAGGTTTGCAAAGGATTCGGGTAACAGAACCTGGTCAGAGCCCCACAAGTCACCCCATCTTGGATTCCCCTAGGTCTCTAGTTTTCAAAAATGCACAGGTTTGGTAGGTTTCCCTAGGTGCCGGCTGAGCTAGAGGCCAAAATCTAAAGGTAGGCACTTTGCAAAAAACACCTCTGTTTTCTTTAAAAAAATATGATGTGTCCACGTTGCGTTTTGGAGCATTTCCTGTCCCGGGCGCTATGCCTACCCACACAAGTGAGGTATCATTTTTATCGGGAGACTTGGGGGAACGCTGGGTGGAAGAAAATGTGTTGCTCCTCTCAGATTCCAGAACTTTCTGTCACCAAAATGTGAGGAAAACGTGTTTTTTTAGCCAAAGTTTGAGGTTTGCAAAGGATTCTGGGTAAAAGAACCTGGTCAGAGCCCCACAAGTCACCCCATCTTGGATTCCCCTAGGTCTCTAGTTTTCAAAAATGCACAGGTTTGGTAGGTTTCCCTAGGTGCCGGCTGTGCCAGAGGCCAAAATCTAAAGGTAGGCACTGTGCAAAAAACACCTCTGTTTTCTTTGAAAAAATGTGATGGGTCCATGTTGTGTTTTGGGGTATTTCCTGTGATGGGCGCTATGCCTACCCACACAAGTGAGGTATCATTTTTATCGGGAGACTTGGGGGAACCCTGGGTGGAAGGAAATATGTGGCTCCTCTCAGATTCCAGAACTTTCTGTCACCGAAATGTGAGGAAAACGTGTTTTATTTGCCAAATTTTTAGATTTGCAAAGGATTCTGGGTAACAGAACCTGGTCAAAGCCCCACAAGTCACCCCATCTTGGATTCCCCTAGGTCTCTAGTTTTCAAAAACACACAGCTTTGGTAGGTTTCCGTAGGGGCCGGCTGAGCTAGAGGCCAAAATCTACAGGTAGGCACTTTGCAAAAAACACTTCTGTTTTACCTCAAAAAATGTGATGTGTCCACGTTGCGTTTTGGAGCATTTCCTGTCGCGGGCGCTAGGCCTACCCACACAAGTGAGGTATCATTTTTATCGGGAGACTTGGGGGAACACTGGGTGGAAGGAAATTTGTGGCTCCTCTCAGATTCCAGAACTTTCTGTCACCAAAATTTGAGGAAAATGTGTTTTTTTAGCCAAAGTTTGAGGTTTGCAAAGGATTCTGGGTAACAGAACCTGGTCAGAGCCCCACAAAGTCACCCCATCTTGGATTCCCCTAGGTCTCTAGTTATCAAAAATGCACAGGTTTGGTAGGTTTCCCTAGGTGCCGGCTGAGCTAGAGGCCAAAATCTAAAGGTAGGCACTTTGCAAAAAACACCTCTGTTTACTTTCAGAAAATTTGATGTGTCCATGTTGCGTTTTGGAGCATTTCCTGTCGCGGGCGCTAGGCCTACCCACACAAGTGAGGTATCATTTTTATCGGGAGACTTGGAGAACGGTGGGTGGAAGGAAATGTGTGGCTCCTCTCAGATTCCAGAACTTTCTGTCACCAAATTTGAGGAAAATGTGTTTTTTTAGCCAAAGTTTGAGGTTTGCAAAGGATTCTGGGTAACAGAACCTGGTCAGAGCCCCACAAGTCGCCCCATCTTGGATTCCCCTAGGTCTCTAGTTTTTAAAAATGCACAGCTTTGGTAGGTTTCCATAGGTGCCGGCTGAGCTAGAGGCCAAAATCTAAAGGTAGACACTTTGCAAAAAACACCTCTGTTTTCTTTCAAAAAATTTGATGTGTCCACGTTGCGTTTTGGAGCATTTCCTGTCACGGGCGCTAGGCCTACCCACACAAGTGAGGTATCATTTTTATCGGGAGACTTGGGGGAACGCTGGGTGGAAGGAAATGTGTGGCTCCTCTCAGATTCCAGAACTTTCTGTCACCAAAATTTGAGGAAAATGTGTTTTTTTAGCCAAAGTTTGAGGTTTGCAAAGGATTCTGGGTAACAGAACCTGGTCAGATCCCCACAAGTCACCCCATCTTGGATTCCCCTAGGTCTCTAGTTTTAAAAAATGCACAGGTTTGGTAGGTTTCCCTAGGTGCCGGCTGAACTAGAGGCAAAAATCTATAGGTAGGCACTTTGCAAAAAACACTTCTGTTTTACCTCAAAAAATGTGATGTGTCCACGTTGCGTTTTGGAGCATTTCCTGTCGCGGGCGCTAGGCCTACCCACACAAGTGAGGTATCATTTTTATCGGGAGACTTGGGGGAACACTGGGTGGAAGGAAATTTGTGGCTCCTCTCAGATTCCAGAACTTTCTGTCACCAAAATTTGAGGAAAATGTGTTTTTTTAGCCAAAGTTTGAGGTTTGCAAAGGATTCTGGGTAACAGAACCTGGTCAGAGCCCCACAAGTCACCCCATCTTGGATTCCCCTAGGTCTCTAGTTTTCAAAAATGCACAGGTTTGGTAGGTTTCCCTAGGTGCCGGCTGAGCTAGAGGTCAAAATCTAAAGGTAAGCACTTTGCAAAAAACACCTCTGTTTTCTTTAAAAAAATATGATGTGTCCACGTAGCGTTTTGGAGCATTTCCTGTCCCGGGCGCTATGCCTACCCACACAAGTGAGGTATCATTTTTATCGGGAGACTTGAGGGAACACTGGGTGGAAGGAAATTTGTGGCTCCTCTCAGATTCCAGAACTTTCTGTCACCAAAAATTGAGGAAAATGTGTTTTTTTAGCCAAAGTTTGAGGTTTGCAAAGGATTCTGGGTAACAGAACCTGGTCAGAGCCCCACAAGTCACCCCATCTTGGATTCCCCTAGGTCTCTAGTTTTCAAAAATGCACAGGTTTGGTAGGTTTCCCTAGGTGCCGGCTGAGCTAGAGGCCACAATCTAAAGGTAGGCACTTTGCAAAAAACACCTCTGTGTTCCTTAAAAAAATGTGATGGGTCCATGTTGTGTTTTGGGGCATTTCCTGTCATGGGTGCTATGCCTACCCACACAAGTGAGGTATCATTTTTATCGGGAGACTTGGGGGAACCACGGGTGGAAGGAAATATGTGGCTCCTCTCAGATTCCAGAACTTTCTGTCACCGAAATATGAGGAAAACGTGTTTTTTTTGCCAAATATTGAGGTTTGCATAGGATTCTGGGTAACAGAACCTGGTCAGATCCCCACAAGTCACCCCATCTTGGATTCCCCTAGGTCTCTAGTTTTCAAAAATGCACAGGTTTGGTAGGTTTCCCTAGGTGCCGGCTGAGCTAGAGGCCAAAATATAAAGGTAGGCACTTTGCAAAAAACACCTCTGTTTACTTTAAAAAAAATTGATGTGTCCATGTTGCGTTTTGGAGCATTTCGTGTCGCGGGCGCTAGGCCTACCCACACAAGTGAGGTATCATTTTTATCGGGAGACTTGGGGGAACGGTGGGTGGAAGGAAATGTGTGGCTCCTCTCAGATTCCAGAACTTTATGTAACCAAAATTTGAGGAAAATGTGTTTTTTTAGCCAAAGTTTGAGGTTTGCAAAGGATTCTGGGTAATAGAACCTGGTCAGAGCCCCACAAGTCACCCCATCTTGGATTCCCCTAGGTCTCTAGTTTTCAAAAATGCACAGGTTTGGTAGGTTTCCCTAAGTGCCGGCTGAGCTAGAGGCCAAAATCTAAAGGTAGACACTTTGCAAAAAACACCTCTGTTTTCTTTCAAACAATTTGATGTGTCCACGTTGCGTTTTGGAGCATTTCCTGTCGCGGGCGCTAGGCCTACCCACACAAGTGAGGTATCATTTTAATCAGGAGAGTTGGGGGAACCCTGGGTGGAAGAAAATGTGTGCCTCCTCTCAGATTCCAGAACTTTCTGTCACCAAAATGCGAGGAAAACTTGATTTTTTAGCCAAATTTTGAGGTTTGCAAAGGATTCGGGTAACAGAACCTGGTCAGAGCCCCACAAGTCACCCCATCTTGGATTCCCCTAGGTCTCTAGTTTTAAAAAATGCACAGGTTTGGTAGGTTTCCCTAGGTGCCGGCTGAGCTAGAGGCCAAAATCTAAAGGTAGGCACTTTGCAAAAAACACCTCTGTTTTCTTTAAAAAAATATGATGTGTCCACGTTGCGTTTTGGAGCATTTCCTGTCCCGGGCGCTATGCCTACCCACACAAGTGAGGTATCATTTTTATCGGGAGACTTGGGGGAACGCTGGGTGGAAGAAAATGTGTTGCTCCTCTCAGATTCCAGAACTTTCTGTCACCAAAATGTGAGGAAAACGTGTTTTTTTAGCCAAAGTTTGAGGTTTGCAAAGGATTCTGGGTAAAAGAACCTGGTCAGAGCCCCACAAGTCACCCAATCTTCGATTCCCCTAGGTCTCTAGTTTTCAAAAATGCACAGGTTTGGTAGGTTTCCCTAGGTGCCGGCTGAGCCAGAGGCCAAAATCTAAAGGTAGGCACTGTGCAAAAAACACCTCTGTTTTCTTTGAAAAAATGTGATGGGTCCATGTTGTGTTTTGGGGTATTTCCTGTGATGGGCGCTATGCCTACCCACACAAGTGAGGTATCATTTTTATCGGGAGACTTGGGGGAACCCTGGGTGGAAGGAAATATGTGGCTCCTCTCAGATTCCAGAACTTTCTGTCACCGAAATGTGAGGAAAACGTGTTTTTTTTGCCAAATATTGAGGTTTGCATAGGATTCTGGGTAACAGAACCTGGTCAGATCCCCACAAGTCACCCCATCTTGGATTCCCCTAGGTCTCTAGTTTTCAAAAATGCACAGGTTTGGTAGGTTTCCCTAGGTGCCGGCTGAGCTAGAGGCCAAAATCTACAGGTAGGCACTTTGCAAAAAACACTTCTGTTTTACCTCAAAAAATGTGATGTGTCCACGTTGCGTTTTGGAGCATTTCCTGTCGCGGGCGCTAGGCCTACCCACACAAGTGAGGTATAATTTTTATCGGGAGACTTGGGGGAACACTGGGTGGAAGGAAATTTGTGGCTCCTCTCAGATTCCAGAACTTTCTGTCACCAAAATTTGAGGAAAATGTGTTTTTTTAGCCAAAGTTTGAGGTTTGCAAAGGATTCTGGGTAACAGAACCTGGTCAGAGCCCCACAAGTCACCCCATCTTGGATTCCCCTAGGTCTCTAGTTTTCAAAAATGCACAGGTTTGGTAGGTTTCCCTAGGTGCCGGCTGAGCTAGAGGTCAAAATCTAAAGGTAGGCACTTTGCAAAAAACACCTCTGTTTTCTTTAAAAAAATATGATGTGTCCACGTTGCGTTTTGGAGCATTTCCTGTCCCGGGCGCTATGCCTACCCACACAAGTGAGGTATCATTTTTATCGGGAGACTTGAGGGAACACTGGGTGGAAGGAAATTTGTGGCTCCTCTCAGATTCCAGAACTTTCTGTCACCAAAAATTGAGGAAAATGTGTTTTTTTAGCCAAAGTTTGAGGTTTGCAAAGGATTCTGGGTAACATAACCTGGTCAGAGCCCCACAAGTCACCCCATCTTGGATTCCCCTAGGTCTTTAGTTTTCAAAAATGCACAGGTTTGGTAGGTTTCCCTAGGTGCCGGCTGAGCTAGAGGCCAAAATCTAAAGGTAGGCACTTTGCAAAAAACACCTCTGTGTTCCTTAAAAAAATGTGATGGGTCCATGTTGTGTTTTGGGGCATTTCCTGTCATGGGTGCTATGCCTACCCACACAAGTGAGGTATCATTTTTATCGGGAGACTTGGGGGAACCCTGGGTGGAAGGAAATATGTGGCTCCTCTCAGATTCCAGAACTTTCTGTCACCGAAATATGAGGAAAACGTGTTTTTGTTTGCCAAATATTGAGGTTTGCATAGGATTCTGGGTAACAGAACCTGGTCAGATCCCCACAAGTCACCCAATCTTGGATTCCCCTAGGTCTCTAGTTTTCAAAAATGCACAGGTTTGGTAGGTTTCCCTAGGTGCCGGCTGAGCTAGAGGCCAAAATATAAAGGTAGGCACTTTGGAAAAACACCTCTGTTTACTTTAAAAAAATTTGATGTGTCCATGTTGCATTTTGGAGCATTTCGTGTCGCGGGCGCTAGGCCTACCCACACAAGTGAGGTATCTTTTTTATCTGGAGACTTGGGGGAACGCTGGGTGGAAGGAAATGTGTGGCTCCTCTCAGATTCCAGAACTTTATGTAACCAAAATTTGAGGAAAATGTGTTTTTTTAGCCAAAGTTTGAGGTTTGCAAAGGATTCTGGGTAACAGAACCTGGTCAGAGCCCCACAAGTCACCCCATCTTGGATTCCCCTAGGTCTCTAGTTTTAAAAAATGCACAGGTTTGGTAGGTTTCCCTAGGTGCCGGCTGAGCTAGAGGCCAAAATCTAAAGGTAGGCACTTTGCAAAAAACACCTCTGTGTTCCTTAAAAAAATGTGATGGGTCCATGTTGTGTTTTGGGGCATTTCCTGTCATGGGTGCTATGCCTACCCACACAAGTGAGGTATCATTTTTATCGGGAGACTTGGGGGAACCACGGGTGGAAGGAAATATGTGGCTCCTCTCAGATTCCAGAACTTTCTGTCACCGAAATATGAGGAAAACGTGTTTTTTTTGCCAAATATTGAGGTTTGCATAGGATTCTGGGTAACAGAACCTGGTCAGATCCCCACAAGTCACCCCATCTTGGATTCCCCTAGGTCTCTAGTTTTCAAAAATGCACAGGTTTGGTAGGTTTCCCTAGGTGCCGGCTGAGCTAGAGGCCAAAATATAAAGGTAGGCACTTTGCAAAAAACACCTCTGTTTACTTTAAAAAAAATTGATGTGTCCATGTTGCGTTTTGGAGCATTTCGTGTCGCGGGCGCTAGGCCTACCCACACAAGTGAGGTATCATTTTTATCGGGAGACTTGGGGGAACGGTGGGTGGAAGGAAATGTGTGGCTCCTCTCAGATTCCAGAACTTTATGTAACCAAAATTTGAGGAAAATGTGTTTTTTTAGCCAAAGTTTGAGGTTTGCAAAGGATTCTGGGTAATAGAACCTGGTCAGAGCCCCACAAGTCACCCCATCTTGGATTCCCCTAGGTCTCTAGTATTCAAAAATGCACAGGTTTGGTAGGTTTCCCTAAGTGCCGGCTGAGCTAGAGGCCAAAATCTAAAGGTAGACACTTTGCAAAAAACACCTCTGTTTTCTTTCAAACAATTTGATGTGTCCACGTTGCGTTTTGGAGCATTTCCTGTCGCGGGCGCTAGGCCTACCCACACAAGTGAGGTATCATTTTAATCAGGAGAGTTGGGGGAACGCTGGGTGGAAGAAAATGTGTGCCTCCTCTCAGATTCCAGAACTTTCTGTCACCAAAATGCGAGGAAAACTTGATTTTTTAGCCAAATTTTGAGGTTTGCAAAGGATTCGGGTAACAGAACCTGGTCAGAGCCCCACAAGTCACCCCATCTTGGATTCCCCTAGGTCTCTAGTTTTAAAAAATGCACAGGTTTGGTAGGTTTCCCTAGGTGCCGGCTGAGCTAGAGGCCAAAATCTAAAGGTAGGCACTTTGCAAAAAACACCTCTGTTTTCTTTAAAAAAATATGATGTGTCCACGTTGCGTTTTGGAGCATTTCCTGTCCCGGGCGCTATGCCTACCCACACAAGTGAGGTATCATTTTTATCGGGAGACTTGGGGGAACGCTGGGTGGAAGAAAATGTGTTGCTCCTCTCAGATTCCAGAACTTTCTGTCACCAAAATGTGAGGAAAACGTGTTTTTTTAGCCAAAGTTTGAGGTTTGCAAAGGATTCTGGGTAAAAGAACCTGGTCAGAGCCCCACAAGTCACCCAATCTTCGATTCCCCTAGGTCTCTAGTTTTCAAAAATGCACAGGTTTGGTAGGTTTCCCTAGGTGCCGGCTGAGCTAGAGGCCAAAATCTAAAGGTAGGCACTGTGCAAAAAACACCTCTGTTTTCTTTGAAAAAATGTGATGGGTCCATGTTGTGTTTTGGGGTATTTCCTGTGATGGGCGCTATGCCTACCCACACAAGTGAGGTATCATTTTTATCGGGAGACTTGGGGGAACCCTGGGTGGAAGGAAATATGTGGCTCCTCTCAGATTCCAGAACTTTCTGTCACCGAAATGTGAGGAAAACGTGTTTTTTTTGCCAAATATTGAGGTTTGCATAGGATTCTGGGTAACAGAACCTGGTCAGATCCCCACAAGTCACCCCATCTTGGATTCCCCTAGGTCTCTAGTTTTCAAAAATGCACAGGTTTGGTAGGTTTCCCTAGGTGCCGGCTGAGCTAGAGGCCAAAATCTACAGGTAGGCACTTTGCAAAAAACACTTCTGTTTTACCTCAAAAAATGTGATGTGTCCACGTTGCGTTTTGGAGCATTTCCTGTCGCGGGCGCTAGGCCTACCCACACAAGTGAGGTATAATTTTTATCGGGAGACTTGGGGGAACACTGGGTGGAAGGAAATTTGTGGCTCCTCTCAGATTCCAGAACTTTCTGTCACCAAAATTTGAGGAAAATGTGTTTTTTTAGCCAAAGTTTGAGGTTTGCAAAGGATTCTGGGTAACAGAACCTGGTCAGAGCCCCACAAGTCACCCCATCTTGGATTCCCCTAGGTCTCTAGTTTTCAAAAATGCACAGGTTTGGTAGGTTTCCCTAGGTGCCGGCTGAGCTAGAGGTCAAAATCTAAAGGTAGGCACTTTGCAAAAAACACCTCTGTTTTCTTTAAAAAAATATGATGTGTCCACGTTGCGTTTTGGAGCATTTCCTGTCCCGGGCGCTATGCCTACCCACACAAGTGAGGTATCATTTTTATCGGGAGACTTGAGGGAACACTGGGTGGAAGGAAATTTGTGGCTCCTCTCAGATTCCAGAACTTTCTGTCACCAAAAATTGAGGAAAATGTGTTTTTTTAGCCAAAGTTTGAGGTTTGCAAAGGATTCTGGGTAACATAACCTGGTCAGAGCCCCACAAGTCACCCCATCTTGGATTCCCCTAGGTCTTTAGTTTTCAAAAATGCACAGGTTTGGTAGGTTTCCCTAGGTGCCGGCTGAGCTAGAGGCCAAAATCTAAAGGTAGGCACTTTGCAAAAAACACCTCTGTGTTCCTTAAAAAAATGTGATGGGTCCATGTTGTGTTTTGGGGCATTTCCTGTCATGGGTGCTATGCCTACCCACACAAGTGAGGTATCATTTTTATCGGGAGACTTGGGGGAACCCTGGGTGGAAGGAAATATGTGGCTCCTCTCAGATTCCAGAACTTTCTGTCACCGAAATATGAGGAAAACGTGTTTTTGTTTGCCAAATATTGAGGTTTGCATAGGATTCTGGGTAACAGAACCTGGTCAGATCCCCACAAGTCACCCAATCTTGGATTCCCCTAGGTCTCTAGTTTTCAAAAATGCACAGGTTTGGTAGGTTTCCCTAGGTGCCGGCTGAGCTAGAGGCCAAAATATAAAGGTAGGCACTTTGGAAAAACACCTCTGTTTACTTTAAAAAAATTTGATGTGTCCATGTTGCATTTTGGAGCATTTCGTGTCGCGGGCGCTAGGCCTACCCACACAAGTGAGGTATCATTTTTATCGGGAGACTTGGGGGAACGCTGGGTGGAAGGAAATGTGTGGCTCCTCTCAGATTCCAGAACTTTATGTAACCAAAATTTGAGGAAAATGTGTTTTTTTAGCCAAAGTTTGAGGTTTGCAAAGGATTCTGGGTAACAGAACCTGGTCAGAGCCCCACAAGTCACCCCATCTTGGATTCCCCTAGGTCTCTAGTTTTCAAAAATGCACAGGTTTGGTAGGTTTCCCTAGGTGCCGGCTGAGCTAGAGGCCAAAATCTACAGGTAGGCACTTTGCAAAAAACACTTCTGTTTTACCTAAAAAAATGTGATGTGTCCACGTTGCGGTTTGGAGCATTTCCTGTCGCGGGCGCTAGGCCTACCCACACAAGTGAGGTATAATTTTTATCGGGAGACTTGGGGGAACACTGGGTGGAAGGAAATTTGTGGCTCCTCTCAGATTCCAGAACTTTCTGTCACCAAAATTTGAGGAAAATGTGTTTTTTTAGCCAAAGTTTGAGGTTTGCAAAGGATTCTGGGTAACAGAACCTGGTCAGAGCCCCACAAGTCACCCCATCTTGGATTCCCCTAGGTCTCTAGTTTTCAAAAATGCACAGGTTTGGTAGATTTCCCTAGGTGCCGGCTGAGCTAGAGGTCAAAATCTAAAGGTAGGCACTTTGCAAAAAACACCTCTGTTTTCTTTAAAAAAATATGATGTGTCCACGTTGCGTTTTGGAGCATTTCCTGTCCCGGGCGCTATGCCTACCCACACAAGTGAGGTATCATTTTTATCGGGAGACTTGAGGGAACACTGGGTGGAAGGAAATTTGTGGCTCCTCTCAGATTCCAGAACTTTCTGTCACCAAAAATTGAGGAAAATGTGTTTTTTTAGCCAAAGTTTGAGGTTTGCAAAGGATTCTGGGTAACAGAACCTGGTCAGAGCCCCATAAGTCACCCCATCTTGTATTCCCCTAGGTCTCTAGTTTTAAAAAATGCACAGGTTTGGTAGGTTTCCCTAAGTGCCGGCTGAGCTAGAGGCCAAAATCTACAGGTAGGCACTTTGCAAAAAACACCTCTGTTTACTTTAAAAAAAATTGATGTGTCCATGTTGCGTTTTGGAGCATTTCCTGTCTCGGGCGCTAGGCCTACCCACACAAGTGAGGTATCATTTTTATCGGGAGACTTGGGGGAACGCTGGGTGGAAGGAAATGTGTCGCTCCTCTCAGATTCCAGAAATTTCTGTCACCAAAATTTGAGGAAAATGTGTTTTTTTAGCCAAAGTTTGAGGTTTGCAAAGGATTCTGGGTAACAGAACCTGGTCAGAGCCCCACAAGTCACCCCGTCTTGGATTCCTCTAGGTCTCTAGTTTTAAAAAATGCAATGGTTTGGTAGGTTTCCCTAGGTGCCGGCTGAGCTAGAGGCCAAAATCTAAAGGTAGACACTTTGCAAAAAACACCTCTGTTTTCTTTCAAACAATTTGATGTGTCCACATTGCGTTTTGGAGCATTTCCTGTCGCGGGCGCTAGGCCTACCCACACAAGTGAGGTATCATTTTAATCAGGAGAGTTGGGGGAACCCTGGGTGGAAGAAAATGTGTGGCTCCTCTCAGATTCCAGAACTTTCTGTCACCAAAATGTGAGGAAAACTTGATTTTTTAGCCAAATTTTGAGGTTTGCAAAGGATTCGGGTAACAGAACCTGGTCAGAGCCCCACAAGTCACCCCATCTTGGATTCCCCTAGGTCTCTAGTTTTCAAAAATGCACAGGTTTGGTAGGTTTCCCTAGGTGCCGGCTGAGCTAGAGGCCAAAATATAAAGGTAGGCACTTTGGAAAAACACCTCTGTTTACTTTAAAAAAATTTGATGTGTCCATGTTGCATTTTGGAGCATTTCGTGTCGCGGGCGCTAGGCCTACCCACACAAGTGAGGTATCATTTTTATCGGGAGACTTGGGGGAACGCTGGGTGGAAGGAAATGTGTGGCTCCTCTCAGATTCCAGAACTTTATGTAACCAAAATTTGAGGAAAATGTGTTTTTTTAGCCAAAGTTTGAGGTTTGCAAAGGATTCTGGGTAACAGAACCTGGTCAGAGCCCCACAAGTCACCCCATCTTGGATTCCCCTAGGTCTCTAGTTTTCAAAAATGCACAGGTTTGGTAGGTTTCCCTAGGTGCCGGCTGAGCTAGAGGCCAAAATCTACAGGTAGGCACTTTGCAAAAAACACTTCTGTTTTACCTCAAAAAATGTGATGTGTCCACGTTGCGGTTTGGAGCATTTCCTGTCGCGGGCGCTAGGCCTACCCACACAAGTGAGGTATAATTTTTATCGGGAGACTTGGGGGAACACTGGGTGGAAGGAAATTTGTGGCTCCTCTCAGATTCCAGAACTTTCTGTCACCAAAATTTGAGGAAAATGTGTTTTTTTAGCCAAAGTTTGAGGTTTGCAAAGGATTCTGGGTAACAGAACCTGGTCAGAGCCCCACAAGTCACCCCATCTTGGATTCCCCTAGGTCTCTAGTTTTCAAAAATGCACAGGTTTGGTAGATTTCCCTAGGTGCCGGCTGAGCTAGAGGTCAAAATCTAAAGGTAGGCACTTTGCAAAAAACACCTCTGTTTTCTTTAAAAAAATATGATGTGTCCACGTTGCGTTTTGGAGCATTTCCTGTCCCGGGCGCTATGCCTACCCACACAAGTGAGGTATCATTTTTATCGGGAGACTTGAGGGAACACTGGGTGGAAGGAAATTTGTGGCTCCTCTCAGATTCCAGAACTTTCTGTCACCAAAAATTGAGGAAAATGTGTTTTTTTAGCCAAAGTTTGAGGTTTGCAAAGGATTCTGGGTAACAGAACCTGGTCAGAGCCCCATAAGTCACCCCATCTTGTATTCCCCTAGGTCTCTAGTTTTAAAAAATGCACAGGTTTGGTAGGTTTCCCTAAGTGCCGGCTGAGCTAGAGGCCAAAATCTACAGGTAGGCACTTTGCAAAAAACACCTCTGTTTACTTTAAAAAAAATTGATGTGTCCATGTTGCGTTTTGGAGCATTTCCTGTCTCGGGCGCTAGGCCTACCCACACAAGTGAGGTATCATTTTTATCGGGAGACTTGGGGGAACGCTGGGTGGAAGGAAATGTGTCGCTCCTCTCAGATTCCAGAAATTTCTGTCACCAAAATTTGAGGAAAATGTGTTTTTTTAGCCAAAGTTTGAGGTTTGCAAAGGATTCTGGGTAACAGAACCTGGTCAGAGCCCCACAAGTCACCCCGTCTTGGATTCCTCTAGGTCTCTAGTTTTCAAAAATGCAATGGTTTGGTAGGTTTCCCTAGGTGCCGGCTGAGCTAGAGGCCAAAATCTAAAGGTAGACACTTTGCAAAAAACACCTCTGTTTTCTTTCAAACAATTTGATGTGTCCACGTTGCGTTTTGGAGCATTTCCTGTCGCGGGCGCTAGGCCTACCCACACAAGTGAGGTATCATTTTAATCAGGAGAGTTGGGGGAACCCTGGGTGGAAGAAAATGTGTGGCTCCTCTCAGATTCCAGAACTTTCTGTCACCAAAATGTGAGGAAAACTTGATTTTTTAGCCAAATTTTGAGGTTTGCAAAGGATTCGGGTAACAGAACCTGGTCAGAGCCCCACAAGTCACCCCATCTTGGATTCCCCTAGGTCTCTAGTTTTAAAAAATGCACAGGTTTGGTAGGTTTCCCTAGGTGCCGGCTGAGCTAGAGGCCAAAATCTAAAGGTAGGCACTTTGCAAAAA
This sequence comes from Pleurodeles waltl, assembly GCF_031143425.1. Lineage (NCBI taxonomy): Eukaryota > Metazoa > Chordata > Amphibia > Caudata > Salamandridae > Pleurodeles > Pleurodeles waltl. Next base: position 2,450,619 of record NW_027150395.1, read on the forward strand.
ACACCTCTGTTTTCTTTAAAAAAATATGATGTGTCCACGTTGCGTTTTGGAGCATTTCCTGTCCCGGGCGCTATGCCTACCCACACAAGTGAGGTATCATTTTTATCGGGAGACTTGGGGGAACGCTGGGTGGAAGAAAATGTGTTGCTCCTCTCAGATTCCAGAACTTTCTGTCACCAAAATGTGAGGAAAACGTGTTTTTTTAGCCAAAGTTTGAGGTTTGCAAAGGATTCTGGGTAAAAGAACCTGGTCAGAGCCCCACAAGTCACCCCATCTTGGATTCCCCTAGGTCTCTAGTTTTCAAAAATGCACAGGTTTGGTAGGTTTCCCTAGGTGCCGGCTGAGCCAGAGGCCAAAATCTAAAGGTAGGCACTGTGCAAAAAACACCTCTGTTTTCTTTGAAAAAATGTGATGGGTCCATGTTGTGTTTTGGGGTATTTCCTGTGATGGGCGCTATGCCTACCCACACAAGTGAGGTATCATTTTTATCAGGAGACTTGGGGGAACCCTGGGTGGAAGGAAATATGTGGCTCCTCTCAGATTCCAGAACTTTCTGTCACCGAAATGTGAGGAAAACGTGTTTTATTTGCCAAATTTTTAGATTTGCAAAGGATTCTGGGTAACAGAACCTGGTCAAAGCCCCACAAGTCACCCCATCTTGGATTCCCCTAGGTCTCTAGTTTTCAAAAACACACAGCTTTGGTAGGTTTCCGTAGGGGCCGGCTGAGCTAGAGGCCAAAATCTACAGGTAAGCACTTTGCAAAAAACACTTCTGTTTTACCTCAAAAAATGTGATGTGTCCACGTTGCGTTTTGGAGCATTTCCTGTCGCGGGCGCTAGGCCTACCCACACAAGTGAGGTATCATTTTTATCGGGAGACTTGGGGGAACACTGGGTGGAAGGAAATTTGTGGCTCCTCTCAGATTCCAGAACTTTCTGTCACCAAAATTTGAGGAAAATGTGTTTTTTTAGCCAAAGTTTGAGGTTTGCAAAGGATTCTGGGTAACAGAACCTGGTCAGAGCCCCACAAAGTCACCCCATCTTGGATTCCCCTAGGTCTCTAGTTATCAAAAATGCACAGGTTTGGTAGGTTTCCCTAGGTGCCGGCTGAGCTAGAGGCCAAAATCTAAAGGTAGGCACTTTGCAAAAAACACCTCTGTTTACTTTCAGAAAATTTGATGTGTCCATGTTGCGTTTTGGAGCATTTCCTGTCGCGGGCGCTAGGCCTACCCACACAAGTGAGGTATCATTTTTATCGGGAGACTTGGGGGAACGCTGGGTGGAAGGAAATGTGTGGCTCCTCTCAGATTCCAGAACTTTCTGTCACCAAATTTGAGGAAAATGTGTTTTTTTAGCCAAAGTTTGAGGTTTGCAAAGGATTCTGGGTAACAGAACCTGGTCAGAGCCCCACAAGTCGCCCCATCTTGGATTCCCCTAGGTCTCTAGTTTTTAAAAATGCACAGCTTTGGTAGGTTTCCATAGGTGCCGGCTGAGCTAGAGGCCAAAATCTAAAGGTAGATACTTTGCAAAAAACACCTCTGTTTTCTTTCAAAAAATTTGATGTGTCCACGTTGCGTTTTGGAGCATTTCCTGTCACGGGCGCTAGGCCTACCCACACAAGTGAGGTATCATTTTTATCAGGAGACTTGGGGGAACGCTGGGTGGAAGGAAATGTGTGGCTCCTCTCAGATTCCAGAACTTTCTGTCACCAAAATTTGAGGAAAATGTGTTTTTTTAGCCAAAGTTTGAGGTTTGCAAAGGATTCTGGGTAACAGAACCTGGTCAGATCCCCACAAGTCACACCATCTTGGATTCCCCTAGGTCTCTAGTTTTCAAAAATGCACAGGTTTGGTAGGTTTCCCTAGGTGCCGGCTGAACTAGAGGCCAAAATCTACAGGTAGGCACTTTGCAAAAAACACTTCTGTTTTACCTCAAAAAATGTGATGTGTCCACGTTGCGTTTTGGAGCATTTCCTGTCGCGGGCGCTAGGCCTACCCACACAAGTGAGGTATAATTTTTATCGGGAGACTTGGGGGAACACTGGGTGGAAGGAAATTTGTGGCTCCTCTCAGATTCCAGAACTTTCTGTCACCAAAATTTGAGGAAAATGTGTTTTTTTAGCCAAAGTTTGAGGTTTGCAAAGGATTCTGGGTAACAGAACCTGGTCAGAGCCCCACAAGTCACCCCATCTTGGATTCCCCTACGTCTCTAGTTTTCAAAAATGCACAGGTTTGGTAGGTTTCCCTAGGTGCCGGCTGAGCTAGAGGTCAAAATCTAAAGGTAGGCACTTTGCAAAAAACACCTCTGTTTTCTTTAAAAAAATATGATGTGTCCACGTTGCGTTTTGGAGCATTTCCTGTCCCGGGCGCTATGCCTACCCACACAAGTGAGGTATCATTTTTATCGGGAGACTTGAGGGAACGCTGGGTGGAAGAAAATGTGTTGCTCCTCTCAGATTCCAGAACTTTCTGTCACCAAAATGTGAGGAAAACGTGTTTTTTTAGCCAAAGTTTGAGGTTTGCAAAGGATTCTGGGTAAAAGAACCTGGTCAGAGCCCCACAAGTCACCCCATCTTCGATTCCCCTAGGTCTCTAGTTTTAAAAAATGCACAGGTTTGGTAGGTTTCCCTAGGTGCCGGCTGAGCCAGAGGCCAAAATCTAAAGGTAGGCACTGTGCAAAAAACACCTCTGTTTTCTTTGAAAAAATGTGATGGGTCCATGTTGTGTTTTGGGGTATTTCCTGTGATGGGCGCTATGCCTACCCACACAAGTGAGGTATCATTTTTATCGGGAGACTTGGGGGAACCCTGGGTGGAAGGAAATATGTGGCTCCTCTCAGATTCCAGAACTTTCTGTCACCGAAATGTGAGGAAAACGTGTTTTTTTTGCCAAATATTGAGGTTTGCATAGGATTCTGGGTAACAGAACCTGGTCAGATCCCCACAAGTCACCCCATCTTGGATTCCCCTAGGTCTCTAGTTTTCAAAAATGCACAGGTTTGGTAGGTTTCCCTAGGTGCCGGCTGAGCTAGAGGCCAAAATCTACAGGTAGGCACTTTGCAAAAAACACTTCTGTTTTACCTCAAAAAATGTGATGTGTCCACGTTGCGTTTTGGAGCATTTCCTGTCGCGGGCGCTAGGCCTACCCACACAAGTGACGTATAATTTTTATCGGGAGACTTGGGGGAACACTGGGTGGAAGGAAATTTGTGGCTCCTCTCAGATTCCAGAACTTTCTGTCACCAAAATTTGAGGAAAATGTGTTTTTTTAGCCAAAGTTTGAGGTTTGCAAAGGATTCTGGGTAACAGAACCTGGTCAGAGCCCCACAAGTCACCCCATCTTGGATTCCCCTAGGTCTCTAGTTTTCAAAAATGCACAGGTTTGGTAGGTTTCCCTAGGTGCCGGCTGAGCTAGAGGTCAAAATCTAAAGGTAGGCACTTTGCAAAAAACACCTCTGTTTTCTTTAAAAAAATATGATGTGTCCACGTTGCGTTTTGGAGCATTTCCTGTCCTGGGCGCTATGCCTACCCACACAAGTGAGGTATCATTTTTATCGGGAGACTTGAGGGAACACTGGGTGGAAGGAAATTTGTGGCTCCTCTCAGATTCCAGAACTTTCTGTCACCAAAAATTGAGGAAAATGTGTTTTTTTTAGCCAAAGTTTGAGGTTTGCAAAGGATTCTGGGTAACAGAACCTGGTCAGAGCCCCACAAGTCACCCCATCTTGGATTCCCCTAGGTCTCTAGTTTTCAAAAATGCACAGGTTTGGTAGGTTTCCCTAGGTGCCGGCTGAGCTAGAGGCCAAAATCTAAAGGTAGGCACTTTGCAAAAAACACCTCTGTGTTCCTTAAAAAAATGTGATGGGTCCATGTTGTGTTTTGGGGCATTTCCTGTCATGGGTGCTATGCCTACCCACACAAGTGAGGTATCATTTTTATCGGGAGACTTGGGGGAACCCTGGGTGGAAGGAAATATGTGGCTCCTCTCAGATTCCAGAACTTTCTGTCACCGAAATATGAGGAAAACGTGTTTTTGTTTGCCAAATATTGAGGTTTGCATAGGATTCTGGGTAACAGAACCTGGTCAGATCCCCACAAGTCACCCAATCTTGGATTCCCCTAGGTCTCTAGTTTTCAAAAATGCACAGGTTTGGTAGGTTTCCCTAGGTGCCGGCTGAGCTAGAGGCCAAAATATAAAGGTAGGCACTTTGGAAAAACACCTCTGTTTACTTTAAAAAAATTTGATGTGTCCATGTTGCGTTTTGGAGCATTTCGTGTCGCGGGCGCTAGGCCTACCCACACAAGTGAGGTATCATTTTTATCGGGAGACTTGGGGGAACGCTGGGTGGAAGGAAATGTGTGGCTCCTCTCAGATTCCAGAACTTTATGTAACCAAAATTTGAGGAAAATGTGTTTTTTTAGCCAAAGTTTGAGGTTTGCAAAGGATTCTGGGTAACAGAACCTGGTCAGAGCCCCACAAGTCACCACATCTTGGATTCCCCTAGGTCTCTAGTTTTCAAAAATGCACAGGTTTGGTAGGTTTCCCTAGGTGCCGGCTGAGCTAGAGGCCAAAATCTACAGGTAGGCACTTTGCAAAAAACACTTCTGTTTTACCTCAAAAAATGTGATGTGTCCACGTTGCGGTTTGGAGCATTTCCTGTCGCGGGCGCTAGGCCTACCCACACAAGTGAGGTATAATTTTTATCGGGAGACTTGGGGGAACACTGGGTGGAAGGAAATTTGTGGCTCCTCTCAGATTCCAGAACTTTCTGTCACCAAAATTTGAGGAAAATGTGTTTTTTTAGCCAAAGTTTGAGGTTTGCAAAGGATTCTGGGTAACAGAACCTGGTCAGAGCCCCACAAGTCACCCCATCTTGGATTCCCCTAGGTCTCTAGTTTTCAAAAATGCACAGGTTTGGTAGATTTCCCTAGGTGCCGGCTGAGCTAGAGGTCAAAATCTAAAGGTAGGCACTTTGCAAAAAACACCTCTGTTTTCTTTAAAAAAATATGATGTGTCCACGTTGCGTTTTGGAGCATTTCCTGTCCCGGGCGCTATGCCTACCCACACAAGTGAGGTATCATTTTTATCGGGAGACTTGAGGGAACACTGGGTGGAAGGAAATTTGTGGCTCCTCTCAGATTCCAGAACTTTCTGTCACCAAAAATTGAGGAAAATGTGTTTTTTTAGCCAAAGTTTGAGGTTTGCAAAGGATTCTGGGTAACAGAACCTGGTCAGAGCCCCATAAGTCACCCCATCTTGTATTCCCCTAGGTCTCTAGTTTTAAAAAATGCACAGGTTTGGTAGGTTTCCCTAAGTGCCGGCTGAGCTAGAGGCCAAAATCTACAGGTAGGCACTTTGCAAAAAACACCTCTGTTTACTTTAAAAAAAATTGATGTGTCCATGTTGCGTTTTGGAGCATTTCCTGTCTCGGGCGCTAGGCCTACCCACACAAGTGAGGTATCATTTTTATCGGGAGACTTGGGGGAACGCTGGGTAGAAGGAAATGTGTCGCTCCTCTCAGATTCCAGAAATTTCTGTCACCAAAATTTGAGGAAAATGTATTTTTTTAGCCAAAGTTTGAGGTTTGCAAAGGATTCTGGGTAACAGAACCTGGTCAGAGCCCCACAAGTCACCCCGTCTTGGATTCCTCTAGGTCTCTAGTTTTCAAAAATGCAATGGTTTGGTAGGTTTCCCTAGGTGCCGGCTGAGCTAGAGGCCAAAATCTAAAGGTAGACACTTTGCAAAAAACACCTCTGTTTTCTTTCAAACAATTTGATGTGTCCACGTTGCGTTTTGGAGCATTTCCTGTCGCGGGCGCTAGGCCTACCCACACAAGTGAGGTATCATTTTAATCAGGAGAGTTGGGGGAACCCTGGGTGGAAGAAAATGTGTGGCTCCTCTCAGATTCCAGAACTTTCTGTCACCAAAATGTGAGGAAAACTTGATTTTTTAGCCAAATTTTGAGGTTTGCAAAGGATTCGGGTAACAGAACCTGGTCAGAGCCCCACAAGTCACCCCATCTTGGATTCCCCTAGGTCTCTAGTTTTCAAAAATGCACAGGTTTGGTAGGTTTCCCTAGGTGCCGGCTGAGCTAGAGGCCAAAATCTAAAGGTAGGCACTTTGCAAAAAACACCTCTGTTTTCTTTAAAAAAATATGATGTGTCCACGTTGCGTTTTGGAGCATTTCCTGTCCCGGGCGCTATGCCTACCCACACAAGTGAGGTATCATTTTTATCGGGAGACTTGGGGGAACGCTGGGAGGAAGAAAATGTGTTGCTCCTCTCAGATTCCAGAACTTTCTGTCACCAAAATGTGAGGAAAACGTGTTTTTTTAGCCAAAGTTTGAGGTTTGCAAAGGATTCTGGGTAAAAGAACCTGGTCAGAGCCCCACAAGTCACCCCATCTTGGATTCCCCTAGGTCTCTAGTTTTCAAAAATGCACAGGTTTGGTAGGTTTCCCTAGGTGCCGGCTGAGCCAGAGGCCAAAATCTAAAGGTAGGCACTGTGCAAAAAACACCTCTGTTTTCTTTGAAAAAATGTGATGGGTCCATGTTGTGTTTTGGGGTATTTCCTGTGATGGGCGCTATGCCTACCCACACAAGTGAGGTATCATTTTTATCGGGAGACTTGGGGGAACCCTGGGTGGAAGGAAATATGTGGCTCCTCTCAGATTCCAGAACTTTCTGTCACCGAAATGTGAGGAAAACGTGTTTTATTTGCCAAATTTTTAGATTTGCAAAGGATTCTGGGTAACAGAACCTGGTCAAAGCCCCACAAGTCACCCCATCTTGGATTCCCCTAGGTCTCTAGTTTTCAAAAACACACAGCTTTGGTAGGTTTCCGTAGGGGCCGGCTGAGCTAGAGGCCAAAATCTACAGGTAAGCACTTTGCAAAAAACACTTCTGTTTTACCTCAAAAAATGTGATGTGTCCACGTTGCGTTTTGGAGCATTTCCTGTCGCGGGCGCTAGGCCTACCCACACAAGTGAGGTATCATTTTTATCGGGAGACTTGGGGGAACACTGGGAGGAAGGAAATTTGTGGCTCCTCTCAGATTCCAGAACTTTCTGTCACCAAAATTTGAGGAAAATGTGTTTTTTTAGCCAAAGTTTGAGGTTTGCAAAGGATTCTGGGTAACAGAACCTGGTCAGAGCCCCACAAAGTCACCCCATCTTGGATTCCCCTAGGTCTCTAGTTATCAAAAATGCACAGGTTTGGTAGGTTTCCCTAGGTGCCGGCTGAGCTAGAGGCCAAAATCTAAAGGTAGGCACTTTGCAAAAAACACCTCTGTTTACTTTCAGAAAATTTGATGTGTCCATGTTGCGTTTTGGAGCATTTCCTGTCGCGGGCGCTAGGCCTACCCACACAAGTGAGGTATCATTTTTATCGGGAGACTTGGGGGAACGCTGGGTGGAAGGAAATGTGTGGCTCCTCTCAGATTCCACAACTTTCTGTCACCAAATTTGAGGAAAATGTGTTTTTTTAGCCAAAGTTTGAGGTTTGCAAAGGATTCTGGGTAACAGAACCTGGTCAGAGCCCCACAAGTCGCCCCATCTTGGATTCCCCTAGGTCTCTAGTTTTTAAAAATGCACAGCTTTGGTAGGTTTCCATAGGTGCCGGCTGAGCTAGAGGCCAAAATCTAAATTTAGACACTTTGCAAAAAACACCTCTGTTTTCTTTCAAAAAATTTGATGTGTCCACGTTGCGTTTTGGAGCATTTCCTGTCACGGGCGCTAGGCCTACCCACACAAGTGAGGTATCATTTTTATCAGGAGACTTGGGGGAACGCTGGGTGGAAGGAAATGTGTGGCTCCTCTCAGATTCCAGAACTTTCTGTCACCAAAATTTGAGGAAAATGTGTTTTTTTAGCCAAAGTTTGAGGTTTGCAAAGGATTCTGGGTAACAGAACCTGGTCAGATCCCCACAAGTCACACCATCTTGGATTCCCCTAGGTCTCTAGTTTTAAAAAATGCACAGGTTTGGTAGGTTTCCCTAGGTGCCGGCTGAACTAGAGGCCAAAATCTACAGGTAGGCACTTTGCAAAAAACACTTCTGTTTTACCTCAAAAAATGTGATGTGTCCACGTTGCGTTTTGGAGCATTTCCTGTCGCGGGCGCTAGGCCTACCCACACAAGTGAGGTATAATTGTTATCGGGAGACTTGGGGGAACACTGGGTGGAAGGAAATTTGTGGCTCCTCTCAGATTCCAGAACTTTCTGTCACCAAAATTTGAGGAAAATGTGTTTTTGTAGCCAAAGTTTGAGGTTTGCAAAGGATTCTGGGTAACAGAACCTGGTCAGAGCCCCACAAGTCACCCCATCTTGGATTCCCCTAGGTCTCTAGTTTTCAAAAATGCACAGGTTTGGTAGGTTTCCCTAGGTGCCGGCTGAGCTAGAGGTCAAAATCTAAAGGTAGGCACTTTGCAAAAAACACCTCTGTTTTCTTTAAAAAAATATGATGTGTCCACGTTGTGTTTTGGAGCATTTCCTGTCCCGGGCGCTATGCCTACCCACACAAGTGAGGTATCATTTTTATCGGGAGACTTGAGGGAACACTGGGTGGAAGGAAATTTGTGGCTCCTCTCAGATTCCAGAACTTTCTGTCACCAAAAATTGAGGAAAATGTGTTTTTTTAGCCAAAGTTTGAGGTTTGCAAAGGATTCTGGGTAACAGAACCTGGTCAGAGCCCCACAAGTCACCCCATCTTGGATTCCCCTAGGTCTCTAGTTTTCAAAAATGCACAGGTTTGGTAGGTTTCCCTAGGTGCCGGCTGAGCTAGAGGCCAAAATCTAAAGGTAGGCACTTTGCAAAAAACACCTCTGTGTTCCTTAAAAAAATGTGATGGGTCCATGTTGTGTTTTGGGGCATTTCCTGTCATGGGTGCTATGCCTACCCACACAAGTGAGGTATCATTTTTATCGGGAGACTTGGGGGAACCACGGGTGGAAGGAAATATGTGGCTCCTCTCAGATTCCAGAACTTTCTGTCACCGAAATATGAGGAAAACGTGTTTTTTTTGCCAAATATTGAGGTTTGCATAGGATTCTGGGTAACAGAACCTGGTCAGATCCCCACAAGTCACCCCATCTTGGATTCCCCTAGGTCTCTAGTTTTCAAAAATGCACAGGTTTGGTAGGTTTCCCTAGGTGCCGGCTGAGCTAGAGGCCAAAATATAAAGGTAGGCACATTGCAAAAAACACCTCTGTTTACTTTAAAAAAAATTGATGTGTCCATGTTGCGTTTTGGAGCATTTCGTGTCGCGGGCGCTAGGCCTACCCACACAAGTGAGGTATCATTTTTATCGGGAGACTTGGGGGAACGCTGGGTGGAAGGAAATGTGTGGCTCCTCTCAGATTCCAGAACTTTATGTAACCAAAATTTGAGGAAAATGTGTTTTTTTAGCCAAAGTTTGAGGTTTGCAAAGGATTCTGGGTAATAGAACCTGGTCAGAGCCCCACAAGTCACCCCATCTTGGATTCCCCTAGGTCTCTAGTTTTCAAAAATGCACAGGTTTGGTAGGTTTCCCTAAGTGCCGGCTGAGCTAGAGGCCAAAATCTAAAGGTAGACACTTTGCAAAAAACACCTCTGTTTTCTTTCAAACAATTTGATGTGTCCACGTTGCGTTTTGGAGCATTTCCTGTCGCGGGCGCTAGGCCTACCCACACAAGTGAGGTATCATTTTAATCAGGAGAGTTGGGGGAACCCTGGGTGGAAGAAAATGTGTGGCTCCTCTCAGATTCCAGAACTTTCTGTCACCAAAATGTGAGGAAAACTTGATTTTTTAGCCAAATTTTGAGGTTTGCAAAGGATTCGGGTAACAGAACCTGATCAGAGCCCCACAAGTCACCCCATCTTGGATTCCCCTAGGTCTCTAGTTTTAAAAAATGCACAGGTTTGGTAGGTTTCCCTAGGTGCCGGCTGAGCTAGAGGCCAAAATCTAAAGGTAGGCACTTTGCAAAAAACACCTCTGTTTTCTTTAAAAAAATATGATGTGTCCACGTTGCGTTTTGGAGCATTTCCTGTCCCGGGCGCTATGCCTACCCACACAAGTGAGGTATCATTTTTATCGGGAGACTTGAGGGAACACTGGGTGGAAGGAAATTTGTGGCTCCTCTCAGATTCCAGAACTTTCTGTCACCAAAAATTGAGGAAAATGTGTTTTTTTAGCCAAAGTTTGAGGTTTGCAAAGGATTCTGGGTAACAGAACCTGGTCAGAGCCCCATAAGTCACCCCATCTTGTATTCCCCTAGGTCTCTAGTTTTAAAAAATGCACAGGTTTGGTAGGTTTCCCTAAGTGCCGGCTGAGCTAGAGGCCAAAATCTACAGGTAGGCACTTTGCAAAAAACACCTCTGTTTACTTTAAAAAAAATTGATGTGTCCATGTTGCGTTTTGGAGCATTTCCTGTCTCGGGCGCTAGGCCTACCCACACAAGTGAGGTATCATTTTTATCGGGAGACTTGGGGGAACGCTGGGTAGAAGGAAATGTGTCGCTCCTCTCAGATTCCAGAAATTTCTGTCACCAAAATTTGAGGAAAATGTGTTTTTTTAGCCAAAGTTTGAGGTTTGCAAAGGATTCTGGGTAACAGAACCTGGTCAGAGCCCCACAAGTCACCCCGTCTTGGATTCCTCTAGGTCTCTAGTTTTCAAAAATGCAATGGTTTGGTAGGTTTCCCTAGGTGCCGGCTGAGCTAGAGGCCAAAATCTAAAGGTAGACACTTTGCAAAAAACACCTCTGTTTTCTTTCAAACAATTTGATGTGTCCACGTTGCGTTTTGGAGCATTTCCTGTCGCGGGCGCTAGGCCTACCCACACAAGTGAGGTATCATTTTAATCAGGAGAGTTGGGGGAACCCTGGGTGGAAGAAAATGTGTGGCTCCTCTCAGATTCCAGAACTTTCTGTCACCAAAATGTGAGGAAAACTTGATTTTTTAGCCAAATTTTGAGGTTTGCAAAGGATTCGGGTAACAGAACCTGGTCAGAGCCCCACAAGTCACCCCATCTTGGATTCCCCTAGGTCTCTAGTTTTCAAAAATGCACAGGTTTGGTAGGTTTCCCTAGGTGCCGGCTGAGCTAGAGGCCAAAATCTAAAGGTAGGCACTTTGCAAAAAACACCTCTGTTTTCTTTAAAAAAATATGATGTGTCCACGTTGGGTTTTGGAGCATTTCCTGTCCCGGGCGCTATGCCTACCCACACAAGTGAGGTATCATTTTTATCGGGAGACTTGGGGGAACGCTGGGTGGAAGAAAATGTGTTGCTCCTCTCAGATTCCAGAACTTTCTGTCACCAAAATGTGAGGAAAACGTGTTTTTTTAGCCAAAGTTTGAGGTTTGCAAAGGATTCTGGGTAAAAGAACCTGGTCAGAGCCCCACAAGTCACCCCATCTTGGATTCCCCTAGGTCTCTAGTTTTCAAAAATGCACAGGTTTGGTAGGTTTCCCTAGGTGCCGGCTGAGCCAGAGGCCAAAATCTAAAGGTAGGCACTGTGCAAAAAACACCTCTGTTTTCTTTGAAAAAATGTGATGGGTCCATGTTATGTTTTGGGGTATTTCCTGTGATGGGCGCTATGCCTACCCACACAAGTGAGGTATCATTTTTATCGGGAGACTTGGGGGAACCCTGGGTGGAAGGAAATATGTGGCTCCTCTCAGATTCCAGAACTTTCTGTCACCGAAATGTGAGGAAAACGTGTTTTATTTGCCAAATTTTTAGATTTGCAAAGGATTCTGGGTAACAGAACCTGGTCAAAGCCCCACAAGTCACCCCATCTTGGATTCCCCTAGGTCTCTAGTTTTCAAAAACACACAGCTTTGGTAGGTTTCCGTAGGGGCCGGCTGAGCTAGAGGCCAAAATCTACAGGTAAGCACTTTGCAAAAAACACTTCTGTTTTACCTCAAAAAATGTGATGTGTCCACGTTGCGTTTTGGAGCATTTCCTGTCGCGGGCGCTAGGCCTACCCACACAAGTGAGGTATCATTTTTATCGGGAGACTTGGGGGAACACTGGGAGGAAGGAAATTTGTGGCTCCTCTCAGATTCCAGAACTTTCTGTCACCAAAATTTGAGGAAAATGTGTTTTTTTAGCCAAAGTTTGAGGTTTGCAAAGGATTCTGGGTAACAGAACCTGGTCAGAGCCCCACAAAGTCACCCCATCTTGGATTCCCCTAGGTCTCTAGTTATCAAAAATGCACAGGTTTGGTAGGTTTCCCTAGGTGCCGGCTGAGCTAGAGGCCAAAATCTAAAGGTAGGCACTTTGCAAAAAACACCTCTGTTTACTTTCAGAAAATTTGATGTGTCCATGTTGCGTTTTGGAGCATTTCCTGTCGCGGGCGCTAGGCCTACCCACACAAGTGAGGTATCATTTTTATCGGGAGACTTGGGGGAACGCTGGGTGGAAGGAAATGTGTGGCTCCTCTCAGATTCCAGAACTTTCTGTCACCAAATTTGAGGAAAATGTGTTTTTTTAGCCAAAGTTTGAGGTTTGCAAAGGATTCTGGGTAACAGAACCTGGTCAGAGCCCCACAAGTCGCCCCATCTTGGATTCCCCTAGGTCTCTAGTTTTTAAAAATGCACAGCTTTGGTAGGTTTCCATAGGTGCCGGCTGAGCTAGAGGCCAAAATCTAAAGGTAGACACTTTGCAAAAAACACCTCTGTTTTCTTTCAAAAAAATTGATGTGTCCACGTTGCGTTTTGGAGCATTTCCTGTCACGGGCGCTAGGCCTACCCACACAAGTGAGGTATCATTTTTATCAGGAGACTTGGGGGAACGCTGGGTGGAAGGAAATGTGTGGCTCCTCTCAGATTCCAGAACTTTCTGTCACCAAAATTTGAGGAAAATGTGTTTTTTTAGCCAAAGTTTGAGGTTTGCAAAGGATTCTGGGTAACAGAACCTGGTCAGATCCCCACAAGTCACACCATCTTGGATTCCCCTAGGTCTCTAGTTTTAAAAAATGCACAGGTTTGGTAGGTTTCCCTAGGTGCCGGCTGAACTAGAGGCCAAAATCTACAGGTAGGCACTTTGCAAAAAACACTTCTGTTTTACCTCAAAAAATGTGATGTGTCCACGTTGCGTTTTGGAGCATTTCCTGTCGCGGGCGCTAGGCCTACCCACACAAGTGAGGTATAATTGTTATCGGGAGACTTGGGGGAACACTGGGTGGAAGGAAATTTGTGGCTCCTCTCAGATTCCAGAACTTTCTGTCACCAAAATTTGAGGAAAATGTGTTTTTTTAGCCAAAGTTTGAGGTTTGCAAAGGATTCTGGGTAACAGAACCTGGTCAGAGCCCCACAAGTCACCCCATCTTGGATTCCCCTAGGTCTCTAGTTTTCAAAAATGCACAGGTTTGGTAGGTTTCCCTAGGTGCCGGCTGAGCTAGAGGTCAAAATCTAAAGGTAGGCACTTTGCAAAAAACACCTCTGTTTTCTTTAAAAAAATATGATGTGTCCACGTTGCGTTTTGGAGCATTTCCTGTCCCGGGCGCTATGCCTACCCACACAAGTGAGGTATCATTTTTATCGGGAGACTTGAGGGAACACTGGGTGGAAGGAAATTTGTGGCTCCTCTCAGATTCCAGAACTTTCTGTCACCAAAAATTGAGGAAAATGTGTTTTTTTAGCCAAAGTTTGAGGTTTGCAAAGGATTCTGGGTAACAGAACCTGGTCAGAGCCCCACAAGTCACCCCATCTTGGATTCCCCTAGGTCTCTAGTTTTCAAAAATGCACAGGTTTGGTAGGTTTCCCTAGGTGCCGGCTGAGCTAGAGGCCAAAATCTAAAGGTAGGCACTTTGCAAAAAACACCTCTGTGTTCCTTAAAAAAATGTGATGGGTCCATGTTGTGTTTTGGGGCATTTCCTGTCATGGGTGCTATGCCTACCCACACAAGTGAGGTATCATTTTTATCGGGAGACTTGGGGGAACCACGGGTGGAAGGAAATATGTGGCTCCTCTCAGATTCCAGAACTTTCTGTCACCGAAATATCAGGAAAACGTGTTTTTTTTGCCAAATATTGAGGTTTGCATAGGATTCTGGGTAACAGAACCTGGTCAGATCCCCACAAGTCACCCCATCTTGGATTCCCCTAGGTCTCTAGTTTTCAAAAATGCACAGGTTTGGTAGGTTTCCCTAGGTGCCGGCTGAGCTAGAGGCCAAAATATAAAGGTAGGCACATTGCAAAAAACACCTCTGTTTACTTTAAAAAAAATTGATGTGTCCATGTTGCGTTTTGGAGCATTTCGTGTTGCGGGCGCTAGGCCTACCCACACAAGTGAGGTATCATTTTTATCGGGAGACTTGGGGGAACGCTGGGTGGAAGGAAATGTGTGGCTCCTCTCAGATTCCAGAACTTTATGTAACCAAAATTTGAGGAAAATGTGTTTTTTTAGCCAAAGTTTGAGGTTTGCAAAGGATTCTGGGTAATAGAACCTGGTCAGAGCCCCACAAGTCACCCCATCTTGGATTCCCCTAGGTCTCTAGTTTTCAAAAATGCACAGGTTTGGTAGGTTTCCCTAAGTGCCGGCTGAGCTAGAGGCCAAAATCTAAAGGTAGACACTTTGCAAAAAACACCTCTGTTTTCTTTCAAACAATTTGATGTGTCCACGTTGCGTTTTGGAGCATTTCCTGTCGCGGGCGCTAGGCCTACCCACACAAGTGAGGTATCATTTTAATCAGGAGAGTTGGGGGAACCCTGGGTGGAAGAAAATGTGTGGCTCCTCTCAGATTCCAGAACTTTCTGTCACCAAAATGTGAGGAAAACTTGATTTTTTAGCCAAATTTTGAGGTTTGCAAAGGATTCGGGTAACAGAACCTGATCAGAGCCCCACAAGTCACCCCATCTTGGATTCCCCTAGGTCTCTAGTTTTAAAAAATGCACAGGTTTGGTAGGTTTCCCTAGGTGCCGGCTGAGCTAGAGGCCAAAATCTAAAGGTAGGCACTTTGCAAAAAACACCTCTGTTTTCTTTAAAAAAATATGATGTGTCCACGTTGCGTTTTGGAGCATTTCCTGTCCCGGGCGCTATGCCTACCCACACAATTGAGGTATCATTTTTATCGGGAGACTTGGGGGAACGCTGGGTGGAAGAAAATGTGTTGCTCCTCTCAGATTCCAGAACTTTCTGTCACCAAAATGTGAGGAAAACGTGTTTTTTTAGCCAAAGTTTGAGGTTTGCAAAGGATTCTGGGTAAAAGAACCTGGTCAGAGCCCCACAAGTCACCCCATCTTCGATTCCCCTAGGTCTCTAGTTTTCAAAAATGCACAGGTTTGGTAGGTTTCCCTAGGTGCCGGCTGAGCCAGAGGCCAAAATCTAAAGGTAGGCACTGTGCAAAAAACACCTCTGTTTTCTTTGAAAAAATGTGATGGGTCCATGTTGTGTTTTGGGGTATTTCCTGTAATGGGCGCTATGCCTACCCACACAAGTGAGGTATCATTTTTATCGGGAGACTTGGGGGAACCCTGGGTGGAAGGAAATATGTGGCTCCTCTCAGATTCCAGAACTTTCTGTCACTGAAATGTGAGGAAAACGTGTTTTATTTGCCAAATTTTTAGATTTGCAAAGGATTCTGGGTAACAGAACCTGGTCAAAGCCCCACAAGTCACCCCATCTTGGATTCCCCTAGGTCTCTAGTTTTCAAAAACACACAGCTTTGGTAGGTTTCCGTAGGGGTCGGCTGAGCTAGAGGCCAAAATCTACAGGTAGGCACTTTGCAAAAAACACTTCTGTTTTACCTCAAAAAATGTGATGTGTCCACGTTGCGTTTTGGAGCATTTCCTGTCGCGGGCGCTAGGCCTACCCACACAAGTGAGGTATCATTTTTATCGGGAGACTTGGGGGAACACTGGGTGGAAGGAAATTTGTGGCTCCTCTCAGATTCCAGAACTTTCTGTCACCAAAATTTGAGGAAAATGTGTTTTTTTAGCCAAAGTTTGAGGTTTGCAAAGGATTCTGGGTAACAGAACCTGGTCAGAGCCCCACAAAGTCACCCCATCTTGGATTCCCCTAGGTCTCTAGTTATCAAAAATGCACAGGTTTGGTAGGTTTCCCTAGGTGCCGGCTGAGCTAGAGGCCAAAATCTAAAGGTAGGCACTTTGCAAAAAACACCTCTGTTTACTTTAAAAAAATTTGATGTGTCCATGTTGCGTTTTGGAGCATTTCCTGTCGCGGGCGCTAGGCCTACCCACACAAGTGAGGTATCATTTTTATCGGGAGACTTGGGGGAACGCTGGGTGGAAGGAAATGTGTGGCTCCTCTCAGATTCCAGAACTTTCTGTCACCAAATTTGAGAAAAATTTGTTTTTTTAGCCAAAGTTTGAGGTTTGCAAAGGATTCTGGGTAACAGAACCTGGTCAGAGCCCCACAAGTCGCCTCATCTTGGATTCCCCTAGGTCTCTAGTTTTTAAAAATGCACAGCTTTGGTAGGTTCCCATAGGTGCCGGCTGAGCTAGAGGCCAAAATCTAAAGGTAGACACTTTGCAAAAAACACCTCTGGTTTCTTTCAAAAAATTTGATGTGTCCACGTTGCGTTTTGGAGCATTTCCTGTCACGGGCGCTAGGCCTACCCACACAAGTGAGGTATCATTTTTATCGGGAGACTTGGGGGAACGCTGGGTGGAAGGAAATGTGTGCCTCCTCTCAGATTCCAGAACTTTCTGTCACCAAAATTTGAGGAAAATGTGTTTTTTTAGCCAAAGTTTGAGGTTTGCAAAGGATTCTGGGTAACAGAACCTGGTCAGAGCCCCACAAGTCACCCCATCTTGGGTTCCCCTACGTCTCTAGTTTTAAAAAATGCACAGGTTTAGTAGGTTTCCCTAGGTGCCGGCTGAGCTAGAGGCCAAAATATAAAGGTAGGCACTTTGCAAAAAACACCTCTGTTTACTTTAAAAAAAATTGATGTGTCCATGTTGCGTTTTGGAGCATTTCGTGTCGCGGGCGCTAGGCCTACCCACACAAGTGAGGTATCATTTTTATCGGGAGACTTGGGGGAACACTGGGTGGAAGGAAATTTGTGGCTCCTCTCAGATTCCAGAACTTTCTGTCACCAAAATTTGAGGAAAATGTGTTTTTTTAGCCAAAGTTTGAGGTTTGCAAAGGATTCTGGGTAACAGAACCTGGTCAGAGCCCCACAAAGTCACCCCATCTTGGATTCCCCTAGGTCTCTAGTTATCAAAAATGCACAGGTTTGGTAGGTTTCCCTAGGTGCCGGCTGAGCTAGAGGCCAAAATCTAAAGGTAGGCACTTTGCAAAAAACACCTCTGTTTACTTTAAAAAAATTTGATGTGTCCATGTTGCGTTTTGGAGCATTTCCTGTCGCGGGCGCTAGGCCTACCCACACAAGTGAGGTATCATTTTTATCGGGAGACTTGGGGGAACGCTGGGTGGAAGGAAATGTGTGGCTCCTCTCAGATTCCAGAACTTTCTGTCACCAAATTTGAGAAAAATGTGTTTTTTTAGCCAAAGTTTGAGGTTTGCAAAGGATTCTGGGTAACAGAACCTGGTCAGAGCCCCACAAGTCACCCCATCTTGGGTTCCCCTACGTCTCTAGTTTTCAAAAATGCAGAGGTTTAGTAGGTTTCCCTAGGTGCCGGCTGAGCTAGAGGCCAAAATCTACAGGTAGGCACTTTGCAAAAAACACTTCTGTTTTACCTCAAAAAATGTGATGTGTCCACGTTGCGTTTTGGAGCATTTCCTGTCGCGGGCGCTAGGCCTACCCACACAAATGAGGTATCATTTTTATCGGGAGACTTGGGGGAACACTGGGTGGAAGGAAATTTTTGGCTCATCTCAGATTCCAGAACTTTCTGTCACCAAAATTTGAGGAAAATGTGTTTTTTTAGCCAAAGTTTGAGGTTTGCAAAGGATTCTGGGTAACAGAACCTGGTCAGAGCCCCACAAGTCACCCCATCTTGGATTCCCCTAGGTCTCTAGTTTTAAAAAATGCACAGCTTTGGTAGGTTTCCGTAGGTGCCGGCTGAGCTAGAGGCCAAAATCTAAAGGTAGACACTTTGCAAAAAACACCTCTGTTTTCTTTCAAAAAATTTGATGTGTCCACGTTGCGTTTTGGAGCATTTCCTGTCGCGGGCGCTAGGCCTACCCACACAAGTGAGGTATCATTTTTATCGGGAGACTTGGGGGAACGCTGGGTGGAAGGAAATGTGTGGCTCCTCTCAGATTCCAGAACTTTCTGTCACCAAAATTTGAGGAAAATGTGTTTTTTTAGCCAAAGTTTGAGGTTTGCAAAGGATTCTGGGTAACAGAACCTGGTCAGAGCCCCACAAGTCACCCCATCTTGGGTTCCCCTACGTCTCTAGTTTTAAAAAATGCACAGGTTTAGTAGGTTTCCCTAAGTGCCGGCTGAGCTAGAGGCCAAAATCTACAGGTAGGCACTTTGCAAAAAACACTTCTGTTTTACCTCAAAAAATGTGATGTGTCCACATTGCGTTTTGGAGCATTTCCTGTCGCGGGCGCTAGGCCTACCCACACAAGTGAGGTATCATTTTTATCGGGAGACTTGGGGGAACACTGGGTGGAAGGAAATGTGTGGCTCCTCTCAGATTCCAGAACTTTCTGTCACCAAATTTGAGAAAAATGTGTTTTTTTAGCCAAAGTTTGAGGTTTGCAAAGGATTCTGGGTAACAGAACCTGGTCAGAGCCCCACAAGTCGCCTCATCTTGGATTCCCCTAGGTCTCTAGTTTTTAAAAATGCACAGCTTTGGTAGGTTCCCATAGGTGCCGGCTGAGCTAGAGGCCAAAATCTAAAGGTAGACACTTTGCAAAAAACACCTCTGGTTTCTTTCAAAAAATTTGATGTGTCCACGTTGCGTTTTGGAGCATTTCCTGTCACGGGCGCTAGGCCTACCCACACAAGTGAGGTATCATTTTTATCGGGAGACTTGGGGGAACGCTGGGTGGAAGGAAATGTGTGCCTCCTCTCAGATTCCAGAACTTTCTGTCACCAAAATTTGAGGAAAATGTGTTTTTTTAGCCAAAGTTTGAGGTTTGCAAAGGATTCTGGGTAACAGAACCTGGTCAGAGCCCCACAAGTCACCCCATCTTGGGTTCCCCTACGTCTCTAGTTTTCAAAAATGCACAGGTTTAGTAGGTTTCCCTAGGTGCCGGCTGAGCTAGAGGCCAAAATCTACAGGTAGGCACTTTGCAAAAAACACTTCTGTTTTACCTCAAAAAATGTGATGTGTCCACGTTGCGTTTTGGAGCATTTCCTGTCGCGGGCGCTAGGCCTACCCACACAAATGAGGTATCATTTTTATCGGGAGACTTGGGGGAACACTGGGTGGAAGGAAATTTTTGGCTCATCTCAGATTCCAGAACTTTCTGTCACCAAAATTTGAGGAAAATGTGTTTTTTTAGCCAAAGTTTGAGGTTTGCAAAGGATTCTGGGTAACAGAACCTGGTCAGAGCCCCACAAGTCACCCCATCTTGGATTCCCCTAGGTCTCTAGTTTTCAAAAATGCACAGCTTTGGTAGGTTTCCGTAGGTGCCGGCTGAGCTAGAGGCCAAAATCTAAAGGTAGACACTTTGCAAAAAACACCTCTGTTTTCTTTCAAAAAATTTGATGTGTCCACGTTGCGTTTTGGAGCATTTCCTGTCGCGGGCGCTAGGCCTACCCACACAAGTGAGGTATCATTTTTATCGGGAGACTTGGGGGAACGCTGGGTGGAAGGAAATGTGTGGCTCCTCTCAGATTCCAGAACTTTCTGTCACCAAAATTTGAGGAAAATGTGTTTTTTTAGCCAAAGTTTGAGGTTTGCAAAGGATTCTGGGTAACAGAACCTGGTCAGAGCCCCACAAGTCACCCCATCTTGGGTTCCCCTACGTCTCTAGTTTTCAAAAATGCACAGGTTTAGTAGGTTCCCCTAAGTGCCGGCTGAGCTAGAGGCCAAAATCTACAGGTAGGCACTTTGCAAAAAACACTTCTGTTTTACCTCAAAAAATGTGATGTGTCCACATTGCGTTTTGGAGCATTTCCTGTCGCGGGCGCTAGGCCTACCCACACAAGTGAGGTATCATTTTTATCGGGAGACTTGGGGGAACACTGGGTGGAAGGAAATTTGCGGCTCCTCTCAGATTCCAGAACTTTCTGTTACCAAAATTTGAGGAAAATGTGTTTTTTTTAGCCAAAGTTTGAGGTTTGCAAAGGATTCTGGGTAACATAACCTGGTCAGAGCCCCACAAGTCACCCCATCTTGGATTCCCCTAGGTCTCTAGTTTTCAAAAATGCACAGGTTTGGTAGGTTTCCCTAGGTGCCGGCTGAGCTAGAGACCAAAATCTAAAGGTAGGCACTTTGCAAAAAACACCTCTGTTTTCTTTAAAAAAATATGATGTGTCCACGTTGCGTTTTGGAGCATTTCCTGTCCCGGGCGCTATGCCTACCCACACAAGTGAGGTATCATTTTTATCGGGAGACTTGAGGGAACACTGGGTGGAAGGAAATTTGTGGCTCCTCTCAGATTCCAAAACTTTCTGTCACCAAAAACTGAGGAAAATGTGTTTTTTTAGCCAAAGTTTGAGGTTTGCAAAGGATTCTGGGTAAAAGAAACTGGTCATAGCCCCACAAGTCACCCCATCTTGGATTCCCCTAGGTCTTTAGTTTTCAAAAATGCACAGGTTTGGTAGGTTTCCCTAGGTGCCGGCTGAGCTAGAGGCCAAAATCTAAAGGTAGGCACTTTGCAAAAAACACCTCTGTTTACTTTCAAAAAATTTGATGTGTCCATGTTGCGTTTTGGAGCATTTCCTGTCGCGGGCGCTAGGCCTACCCACACAAGTGAGGTATCATTTTTATCGGGAGACTTGGGGGAACGCTGGGTGGAAGGAAATGTGTGGCTCCTCTCAGATTCCAGAACTTTCTGTCACCAAAATTTGAGGAAAATGTGTTTTTTTAGCCAAAGTTTGAGGTTTGCAAAGGATTCTGGGTAACAGAACCTGGTCAGAGCCCCACAAGTCACCCCATCTTGGGTTCCCCTACGTCTCTAGTTTTCAAAAATGCACAGGTTTGGTAGGTTTCCCTAGGTGCCGGCTGAGCTAGAGGCCAAAATCTAAAGGTAGGCACTTTGCAAAAAACACCTCTGTTTACTTTCAAAAAATTTGATGTGTCCATGTTGCGTTTTGGAGCATTTCCTGTCGCGGGCGCTAGGCCTACCCACACAAGTGAGGTATCATTTTTATCGGGAGACTTGGGGGAACGCTGGGTGGAAGGAAATGTGTGGCTCCTCTCAGATTCCTGAACTTTCTGTCACCAAAATTTGAGGAAAATTTGTTTTTTTAGCCAAAGTTTGAGGTTTGCAAAGGATTCTGGGTAACAGAACCTGGTCAGAGCCCCACAAGTCACCCCATCTTGGATTCCCATAGGTCTCTAGTTTTCAAAAATGCACAAGTTTGGTAGGTTTCCCTAGGTGCCGGCTGAGCTAGAGGCCAAAATCTAAAGGTAGGCACTTTGCAAAAAACACCTCTGTTTTCTTTAAAAAAATATGATGTGTCCACGTTGCGTTTTGGAGCATTTCCTGTCCCGGGCGCTATGCCTACCCACACAAGTGAGGTATCATTTTTATCGGGAGACGTGAGGGAACACTGGGTGGAAGGAAATTTGTGGCTCCTCTCAGATTCCAAAACTTTCTGTCACCAAAAAATGAGGAAAATGTGTTTTTTTAGCCAAAGTTTGAGGTTTGCAAAGGATTCTGGGTAAAAGAACCTGGTCAGAGCCCCACAAGTCACCCCATCTTGGATTCCCCTAGGTCTTTAGTTTTCAAAAATGCACAGGTTTGGTAGGTTTCCCTAGGTGCCGGCTGAGCTAGAGGCCAAAATCTAAAGGTAGGCACTTTGCAAAAAACACCTCTGTTTACTTTCAAAAAATTTGATGTGTCCATGTTGCGTTTTGGAGCATTTCCTGTCGTGGGCGCTAGGCCTACCCACACAAGTGAGGTATCATTTTTATCGGGAGACTTGGGGGAACGCTGGGTGGAAGGAAATGTGTGGCTCCTCTCAGATTCCAGAACTTTCTGTCACCAAAATTTGAGGAAAATGTGTTTTTTTAGCCAAAGTTTGAGGTTTGCAAAGGATTCTGGGTAACAGAACCTGGTCAGAGCCCCACAAGTCACCCCATCTTGGGTTCCCCTACGTCTCTAGTTTTCAAAAATGCACAGGTTTAGTAGGTTTCCCTAGGTGCCGGCTGAGCTAGAGGCCAAAATCTACAGGTAGGCACTTTGCAAAAAACACTTCTGTTTTACCTCAAAAAATGTGATGTGTCCACATTGCGTTTTGGAGTATTTCCTGTCGCGGGCGCTCGGCCTACCCACACAAGTGAGGTATCATTTTTATCGGGAGACTTGGGGGAACACTAGGTGGAAGGAAATTTGCGGCTCCTCTCAGATTCCAGAACTTTCTGTCACCAAAATTTGAGGAAAATGTGTTTTTTTAGCCAAAGTTTGAGGTTTGCAAACGATTCTGGGTAACAGAACCTGGTCAGAGCCCCACAAGTCACCCCATCTTGGATTCCCCTAGGTCTCTAGTTTTAAAAAATGCACAAGTTTGGAAGGTTTCCCTAGGTGCCGGCTGAGCTAGAGACCAAAATCTAAAGGTAGGCACTTTGCAAAAAACACCTCTGTTTTCTTTAAAAAAATATGATGTGTCCACGTTGCGTTTTGGAGCATTTCCTGTCCCGGGCGCTATGCCTACCCACACAAGTGAGGTATCATTTTTATCGGGAGACTTGAGGGAACACTGGGTGGAAGGAAATTTGTGGCTCCTCTCAGATTCCAAAACTTTCTGTCACCAAAAATTGAGGAAAATGTGTTTTTTTAGCCAAAGTTTGAGGTTTGCAAAGGATTCTGGGTAAAAGAACCTGGTCAGAGCCCCACAAGTCACCCCATCTTGGATTCCCCTAGGTCTTTAGTTTTCAAAAATGCACAGGTTTGGTAGGTTTCCCTAGGTGCCGGCTGAGCTAGAGGCCAAAATCTAAAGGTAGGCACTTTGCAAAAAACACCTCTGTTTACTTTCAAAAAATTTGATGTGTCCATGTTGCGTTTTGGAGCATTTCCTGTCGCGGGCGCTAGGCCTACCCACACAAGTGAGGTATCATTTTTATCAGGAGACTTGGGGGAACGCTGGGTGGAAGGAAATGTGTGGCTCCTCTCAGATTCCTGAACTTTCTGTCACCAAAATTTGAGGAAAATGTGTTTTTTTAACCAAAGTTTGAGGTTTGCAAAGGATTCTGGGTAACAGAACCTGGTCAGAGCACCACAAGTCACCCCATCTTGGATTCCCCTAGGTCTCTAGTTTTCAAAAATGCACAGGTTTGGTAGGTTTCCCTAGGTGCCGGCTGAGCTAGAGGCCAAAATCTAAAGGTAGGCACTTTGCAAAAAACACCTCTATTTTCTTTCAAAAAATGTGATGTGTCCACGTTGCGTTTTGGAGCATTTCCTGTCCCGGGCGCTATGCCTACCCACACAAGTGAGGTATCATTTTTATCGGGAGACTTGGGGGAACGCTGGGTGGAAGAAAATGTGTGGCTCCTCTCAGATTCCAGAACTTTCTGTCACCAAAATGTGAGGAAAACTTTTTTTTTGTTGCCAAAGTTTGAGGTTTACAAAGGATTCTGGGTAAAAGAACCTGGTCAGAGCCCCACAAGTCACCCCATCTTGGATATCCCTAGGTCTCTAGTTTTCAAAAATGCACAGGTTTGGTAGGTTTCCCTAGGTGCCGGCTGAGCCAGAGGCCAAAATCTAAAGGTAGGCACTTTGCAAAAAACACCTCTGTTTTCTTTGAAAAAATGTGATGGGTCCATGTTGTGTTTTGGGGCATTTCCTGTGATGGGCGCTATGCCTACCCACACAAGTGAGGTATCATTTTTATCGGGAGACTTGGGGGAACCCTGGGTGGAAGGAAATATGTGGCTCCTCTCAGATTCCAGAACTTTCTGTCACCGAAATGTGAGGAAAACGTGTTTTATTTGCCAAATTTTGAGATTTGCAAAGGATTCTGGGTAACAGAACCTGGTCAAAGCCCCACAAGTCACCCCATCTTGGATTCCCCTAGGTATCTAGTTTTCACAAATGCACAGCTTTGGTAGGTTTCGCTAGGGGCCGGCTGAGCTAGAGGCCAAAATCTACAGGTAGGCACTCTACAAAAAACACTTCTGTTTTACCTCAAAAAATGTGATGTGTCCACGTTGCGTTTTGGAGCATTTCCTGTCGCGGGCGCTAGGCCTACCCACATAAGTGAGGTATCATTTTTATCGGGAGACTTGGGGGAACACTGGGTGGAAGGAAATGTGTGGCTCCTCTCAGAACCCAGAACTTTCTGTCACCAAAATTTGAGGAAAATTTGTTTTTTTAGCCAAAGTTTGAGGTTTGCAAAGGATTCTGGGTAACAGAACCTGGTCAGAGCCCCACAAGTCACCCCATCTTGGATTCCCCTAGGTCTCTAGTTTTCAAAAATGCACAGGTTGGGTAGGTTTCCCTAGGTGCCGGCTGAGCTACAGGCCAAAATCTAAAGGTAGGCACTTTGCAAAAAATACCTCTGTGTTCCTTAAAAAAATGTGATGGGTCCATGTTGTGTTTTGGGGCATTTCCTGTCATGGGTGCTATGCCTACCCACACAAGTGAGGTATCATTTTTATCGAGAGACTTGGGGGAACCCTGGGTGGAAGGAAATATGTGGCTCCTCTCAGATTCCAGAACTTTCTGTCACCGAAATGTGAGGAAAACGTGTTATGTTTGCCAAATTTTGAGGTTTGCAAAGGATTCTGGGTAACAGAACCTGGTCAGAGCCCCACAAGTCACCCCATCTTGGATTCCCCTAGGTCTCTAGTTTTCAAAAATGTACAGCTTTGGTAGGTTTCCCTAGGTGCCAGCTGAGCTAGAGGCCAAAATCTAAAGGTAGACACTTTGCAAAAAACACCTCTGTTTTCTTTAAAAAAATTTGATGTGTCCACGTTGCGTTTTGGAGCATTTCCTGTCACGGGCGCTAGGCCTACCCACACAAGTGAGGTATCATTTTTATCGGGAGACTTGGGGGAACGCTGGGTGGAAGGAAATGTGTGGCTCCTCTCAGATTCCAGAACTTTCTGTCACCAAAATGTGAGGAAAATGTGTTTTTTTTGCCAAAGTTTGAGGTTTGCAAAGGATTCTGGGTACCAGAACCTGGTCAGAGCCCCACAAGTCACCCCATCTTGGGTTCCCCTACGTCTCTAGTTTTCAAAAATGCACAGGTTTAGTAGGTTTCCCTAGGTGCAGGCTGAGCTAGAGGCCAAAATCTACAGGTAGGCACTTTGCATAAAACACTTCTGTTTTACCTCAAAAAATGTGATGTGTCCACGTTGCGTTTTGGAGCATTTCCTGTCGCGGGCGCTAGGCCTACCCACACAAGTGAGGTATCATTTTTATCGGGAGACTTGGGGGAACACTGGGCGGAAGGAAATGTGTGGCTCCTCCCAGATTCCAGAACTTTATGTAACCAAAATTTGAGGAAAATGTGTTTTTTTAGCCAAAGTTTGAGGTTTGCAAAGGATTCTGGGTAACAGAACCTGGTCAGAGCCCCACAAGTCACCACATCTTGGATTCCCCTAGGTCTCTAGTTTTCAAAAATGCACAGGTTTGGTAGGTTTCCCTAAGTGCCGGCTGAGCTAGAGGCCAAAATCTATAGGTAGGCACTTTGCAAAAAACACTTCTGTTTTACCTCAAAAAATGTGATGTGTCCACGTTGCGTTTTGGAGCATTTCCTGTCGCGGGCGCTAGGCCTACCCACACAAGTGAGGTATCATTTTTATCGGGAGACTTGGGGGAACACTGGGTGGAAGGAAATTTGTGGCTCCTCTCAGATTCCAGAACTTTCTGTCACCAAAAATTGAGGAAAATGTGTTTTTTTAGCCAAAGTTTGAGGTTTGCAAAGGATTCTGGGTAACAGAACCTGGTCACAGCCTCACAAGTCACCCCATCTTGTATTCCGCTAGGTCTCTAGTTTTCAAAAATGCACAGGTTTGGTAGGTTTCCCTAGGTGCCGGCTGAGCTAGAGGCCAAAATCTAAAGGTAGGCACTTTGCAAAAAACACCTCTGTTTACTTTCAAAAAATTTGATGTGTCCATGTTGCGTTTTGGAGCATTTCCTGTCGCGGGCGCTAGGCCTACCCACACAAGTGAGGTATCATTTTTATCGGGAGACTTGGGAGAACGCTGGGTGGAAGGAAATGTGTGGCTCCTCTCAGATTCCAGAACTTTCTGTCACCAAAATTTGAGGAAAATTTGTTTTTTTAGCCAAAGTTTGAGGTTTGCAAAGGATTCTGGGTAACAGAACCTGGTCAGAGCCCCACAAGTCACCCCATCTTGGGTTCCCCTACGTCTCTAGTTTTCAAAAATTCACAGGTTTAGTAGGTTTCCCTATGTGCCGGCTGAGCTAGAGGCCAAAATCTACAGGTAGGCACTTTGCAAAAAACACTTCTGTTTTACCTAAAAAAATGTGATGTGTCCACGGTTCGTTTTGGAGCATTTCCTGTCGCGGGCGCTAGGCCTACCCACACAAGTGAGGTATCATTTTTATCGGGAGACTTGGGGGAACACTGGGTGGAAGGAAATTTGTGGCTCCTCTCAGATTCCAGAACTTTCTGTCACCAAAATTTGAGGAAAATGTGTTTTTTTAGCCAAAGTTTGAGGTTTGCAAAGGATTCTGGGTAACAGAACCTGGTCAGAGCCCCACAATTCACCCCATCTTGGGTTCCCCTACGTCTCTAGTTTTAAAAAATGCACAGGTTTAGTAGGTTTCCCTAGGTGCCGGCTGAGCTAGAGGCCAAAATCTACAGGTAGGCACTTTGCAAAAAACAATTCTGTTTTACCTCAAAAAATGTGATGTGTCCACATTGCGTTTTGGAGCATTTCCTGTCGCGGGCGCTAGGCCTACCCACACAAGTGAGGTATCATTTTTATCGGGAGACTTGGGGGAACACTAGGTGGAAGGAAATTTGCGGCTCCTCTCAGATTCCAGAACTTTCAGTCACCAAAATTTGAGGAAAATGTGTTTTTTTAGCCAAAGTTTGAGGTTTGCAAAGGATTCTGGGTAACAGAACCTGGTCAGAGCCCCACAAGTCACCCCATCTTGGATTCCCCTAGGTCTCTAGTTTTCAAAAATGCACAAGTTTGGTAGGTTTCCCTAGGTGCCGGCTGAGCTAGAGGCCAAAACCTAAAGGTAGGCACTTTGCAAAAAACACCTCTGTTTTCTTTAAAAAAATATGATGTGTCCACGTTGCGTTTTGGAGCATTTCCTGTCCCGGGCGCTAGGCCTACCCACACAAGTGAGGTATCATTTTTATCGGGAGACCTGAGGGAACACTGGGTGGAAGGTAATTTGTGGCTCCTCTCAGATTCCAAAACTTTCTGTCACCAAAAATTGAGGAAAATGTGTTTTTTTAGCCAAAGTTTGAGGTTTGCAAAGGATTCTGGGTAAAAGAACCTGGTCAGAGCCCCACAAGTCACCCCATCTTGGATTCCCCTAGGTCTTTAGTTTTAAAAAATGCACAGGTTTGGTAGGTTTCCCTAGGTGCCGGCTGAGCTAGAGGCCAAAATCTAAAGGTAGGCACTTTGCAAAAAACACCTCTGTTTACTTTCAAAAAATTTGATGTGTCCATGTTGCGTTTTGGAGCATTTCCTGTCGCGGGCGCTAGGCCTACCCACACAAGTGAGGTATCATTTTTATCGGGAGACTTGGGGGAACGCTGGGTGGAAGGAAATGTGTGGCTCCTCTCAGATTCCTGAACTTTCTGTCACCAAAATTTGAGGAAAATGTGTTTTTTTAGCCAAAGTTTGAGGTTTGCAAAGGATTCTGGGTAACAGAACCTGGTCAGAGCACCACAAGTCACCCCATCTTGGATTCCCCTAGGTCTCTAGTTTTAAAAAATGCACAAGTTTGGAAGGTTTCCCTAGGTGCCGGCTGAGCTAGAGACCAAAATCTAAAGGTAGGCACTTTGCAAAAAACACCTCTGTTTTCTTTAAAAAAATATGATGTGTCCACGTTGCGTTTTGGAGCATTTCCTGTCCCGGGCGCTATGCCTACCCACACAAGTGAGGTATCATTTTTATCGGGAGACTTGAGGGAACACTGGGTGGAAGGAAATTTGTGGCTCCTCTCAGATTCCAAAACTTTCTGTCACCAAAAATTGAGGAAAATGTGTTTTTTTAGCCAAAGTTTGAGGTTTGCAAAGGATTCTGGGTAAAAGAACCTGGTCAGAGCCCCACAAGTCACCCCATCTTGGATTCCCCTAGGTCTTTAGTTTTCAAAAATGCACAGGTTTGGTAGGTTTCCCTAGGTGCCGGCTGAGCTAGAGGCCAAAATCTAAAGGTAGGCACTTTGCAAAAAACACCTCTGTTTACTTTCAAAAAATTTGATGTGTCCATGTTGCGTTTTGGAGCATTTCCTGTCGCGGGCGCTAGGCCTACCCACACAAGTGAGGTATCATTTTTATCAGGAGACTTGGGGGAACGCTGGGTGGAAGGAAATGTGTGGCTCCTCTCAGATTCCTGAACTTTCTGTCACCAAAATTTGAGGAAAATGTGTTTTTTTAACCAAAGTTTGAGGTTTGCAAAGGATTCTGGGTAACAGAACCTGGTCAGAGCACCACAAGTCACCCCATCTTGGATTCCCCTAGGTCTCTAGTTTTCAAAAATGCACAGGTTTGGTAGGTTTCCCTAGGTGCCGGCTGAGCTAGAGGCCAAAATCTAAAGGTAGGCACTTTGCAAAAAACACCTCTATTTTCTTTCAAAAAATGTGATGTGTCCACGTTGCGTTTTGGAGCATTTCCTGTCCCGGGCGCTATGCCTACCCACACAAGTGAGGTATCATTTTTATCGGGAGACTTGGGGGAACGCTGGGTGGAAGAAAATGTGTGGCTCCTCTCAGATTCCAGAACTTTCTGTCACCAAAATGTGAGGAAAACTTTTTTTTTGTTGCCAAAGTTTGAGGTTTACAAAGGATTCTGGGTAAAAGAACCTGGTCAGAGCCCCACAAGTCACCCCATCTTGGATATCCCTAGGTCTCTAGTTTTCAAAAATGCACAGGTTTGGTAGGTTTCCCTAGGTGCCGGCTGAGCCAGAGGCCAAAATCTAAAGGTAGGCACTTTGCAAAAAACACCTCTGTTTTCTTTGAAAAAATGTGATGGGTCCATGTTGTGTTTTGGGGCATTTCCTGTGATGGGCGCTATGCCTACCCACACAAGTGAGGTATCATTTTTATCGGGAGACTTGGGGGAACCCTGGGTGGAAGGAAATATGTGGCTCCTCTCAGATTCCAGAACTTTCTGTCACCGAAATGTGAGGAAAACGTGTTTTATTTGCCAAATTTTGAGATTTGCAAAGGATTCTGGGTAACAGAACCTGGTCAAAGCCCCACAAGTCACCCCATCTTGGATTCCCCTAGGTATCTAGTTTTCACAAATGCACAGCTTTGGTAGGTTTCGCTAGGGGCCGGCTGAGCTAGAGGCCAAAATCTACAGGTAGGCACTTTGCATAAAACACTTCTGTTTTACCTCAAAAAATGTGATGTGTCCACGTTGCGTTTTGGAGCATTTCCTGTCGCGGGCGCTAGGCCTACCCACACAAGTGAGGTATCATTTTTATCGGGAGACTTGGGGGAACACTGGGCGGAAGGAAATGTGTGGCTCCTCCCAGATTCCAGAACTTTATGTAACCAAAATTTGAGGAAAATGTGTTTTTTTAGCCAAAGTTTGAGGTTTGCAAAGGATTCTGGGTAACAGAACCTGGTCAGAGCCCCACAAGTCACCACATCTTGGATTCCCCTAGGTCTCTAGTTTTCAAAAATGCACAGGTTTGGTAGGTTTCCCTAAGTGCCGGCTGAGCTAGAGGCCAAAATCTATAGGTAGGCACTTTGCAAAAAACACTTCTGTTTTACCTCAAAAAATGTGATGTGTCCACGTTGCGTTTTGGAGCA
Source organism: Pleurodeles waltl (assembly GCF_031143425.1). Classification (NCBI taxonomy): domain Eukaryota; kingdom Metazoa; phylum Chordata; class Amphibia; order Caudata; family Salamandridae; genus Pleurodeles; species Pleurodeles waltl. Next base: position 2,480,546 of record NW_027150395.1, read on the forward strand.
TTTCCTGTCGCGGGCGCTAGGCCTACCCACACAAGTGAGGTATCATTTTTATCGGGAGACTTGGGGGAACACTGGGTGGAAGGAAATTTGTGGCTCCTCTCAGATTCCAGAACTTTCTGTCACCAAAAATTGAGGAAAATGTGTTTTTTTAGCCAAAGTTTGAGGTTTGCAAAGGATTCTGGGTAACAGAACCTGGTCACAGCCTCACAAGTCACCCCATCTTGTATTCCGCTAGGTCTCTAGTTTTCAAAAATGCACAGGTTTGGTAGGTTTCCCTAGGTGCCGGCTGAGCTAGAGGCCAAAATCTAAAGGTAGGCACTTTGCAAAAAACACCTCTGTTTACTTTCAAAAAATTTGATGTGTCCATGTTGCGTTTTGGAGCATTTCCTGTCGCGGGCGCTAGGCCTACCCACACAAGTGAGGTATCATTTTTATCGGGAGACTTGGGAGAACGCTGGGTGGAAGGAAATGTGTGGCTCCTCTCAGATTCCAGAACTTTCTGTCACCAAAATTTGAGGAAAATTTGTTTTTTTAGCCAAAGTTTGAGGTTTGCAAAGGATTCTGGGTAACAGAACCTGGTCAGAGCCCCACAAGTCACCCCATCTTGGGTTCCCCTACGTCTCTAGTTTTCAAAAATTCACAGGTTTAGTAGGTTTCCCTATGTGCCGGCTGAGCTAGAGGCCAAAATCTACAGGTAGGCACTTTGCAAAAAACACTTCTGTTTTACCTAAAAAAATGTGATGTGTCCACGGTTCGTTTTGGAGCATTTCCTGTCGCGGGCGCTAGGCCTACCCACACAAGTGAGGTATCATTTTTATCGGGAGACTTGGGGGAACACTGGGTGGAAGGAAATTTGTGGCTCCTCTCAGATTCCAGAACTTTCTGTCACCAAAATTTGAGGAAAATGTGTTTTTTTAGCCAAAGTTTGAGGTTTGCAAAGGATTCTGGGTAACAGAACCTGGTCAGAGCCCCACAAGTCACCCCATCTTGGGTTCCCCTACGTCTCTAGTTTTAAAAAATGCACAGGTTTAGTAGGTTTCCCTAGGTGCCGGCTGAGCTAGAGGCCAAAATCTACAGGTAGGCACTTTGCAAAAAACAATTCTGTTTTACCTCAAAAAATGTGATGTGTCCACATTGCGTTTTGGAGCATTTCCTGTCGCGGGCGCTAGGCCTACCCACACAAGTGAGGTATCATTTTTATCGGGAGACTTGGGGGAACACTAGGTGGAAGGAAATTTGCGGCTCCTCTCAGATTCCAGAACTTTCAGTCACCAAAATTTGAGGAAAATGTGTTTTTTTAGCCAAAGTTTGAGGTTTGCAAAGGATTCTGGGTAACAGAACCTGGTCAGAGCCCCACAAGTCACCCCATCTTGGATTCCCCTAGGTCTCTAGTTTTCAAAAATGCACAAGTTTGGTAGGTTTCCCTAGGTGCCGGCTGAGCTAGAGGCCAAAACCTAAAGGTAGGCACTTTGCAAAAAACACCTCTGTTTTCTTTAAAAAAATATGATGTGTCCACGTTGCGTTTTGGAGCATTTCCTGTCCCGGGCGCTAGGCCTACCCACACAAGTGAGGTATCATTTTTATCGGGAGACCTGAGGGAACACTGGGTGGAAGGTAATTTGTGGCTCCTCTCAGATTCCAAAACTTTCTGTCACCAAAAATTGAGGAAAATGTGTTTTTTTAGCCAAAGTTTGAGGTTTGCAAAGGATTCTGGGTAAAAGAACCTGGTCAGAGCCCCACAAGTCACCCCATCTTGGATTCCCCTAGGTCTTTAGTTTTAAAAAATGCACAGGTTTGGTAGGTTTCCCTAGGTGCCGGCTGAGCTAGAGGCCAAAATCTAAAGGTAGGCACTTTGCAAAAAACACCTCTGTTTACTTTCAAAAAATTTGATGTGTCCATGTTGCGTTTTGGAGCATTTCCTGTCGCGGGCGCTAGGCCTACCCACACAAGTGAGGTATCATTTTTATCGGGAGACTTGGGGGAACGCTGGGTGGAAGGAAATGTGTGGCTCCTCTCAGATTCCTGAACTTTCTGTCACCAAAATTTGAGGAAAATGTGTTTTTTTAGCCAAAGTTTGAGGTTTGCAAAGGATTCTGGGTAACAGAACCTGGTCAGAGCACCACAAGTCACCCCATCTTGGATTCCCCTAGGTCTCTAGTTTTAAAAAATGCACAAGTTTGGAAGGTTTCCCTAGGTGCCGGCTGAGCTAGAGACCAAAATCTAAAGGTAGGCACTTTGCAAAAAACACCTCTGTTTTCTTTAAAAAAATATGATGTGTCCACGTTGCGTTTTGGAGCATTTCCTGTCCCGGGCGCTATGCCTACCCACACAAGTGAGGTATCATTTTTATCGGGAGACTTGAGGGAACACTGGGTGGAAGGAAATTTGTGGCTCCTCTCAGATTCCAAAACTTTCTGTCACCAAAAATTGAGGAAAATGTGTTTTTTTAGCCAAAGTTTGAGGTTTGCAAAGGATTCTGGGTAAAAGAACCTGGTCAGAGCCCCACAAGTCACCCCATCTTGGATTCCCCTAGGTCTTTAGTTTTCAAAAATGCACAGGTTTGGTAGGTTTCCCTAGGTGCCGGCTGAGCTAGAGGCCAAAATCTAAAGGTAGGCACTTTGCAAAAAACACCTCTGTTTACTTTCAAAAAATTTGATGTGTCCATGTTGCGTTTTGGAGCATTTCCTGTCGCGGGCGCTAGGCCTACCCACACAAGTGAGGTATCATTTTTATCAGGAGACTTGGGGGAACGCTGGGTGGAAGGAAATGTGTGGCTCCTCTCAGATTCCTGAACTTTCTGTCACCAAAATTTGAGGAAAATGTGTTTTTTTAACCAAAGTTTGAGGTTTGCAAAGGATTCTGGGTAACAGAACCTGGTCAGAGCACCACAAGTCACCCCATCTTGGATTCCCCTAGGTCTCTAGTTTTCAAAAATGCACAGGTTTGGTAGGTTTCCCTAGGTGCCGGCTGAGCTAGAGGCCAAAATCTAAAGGTAGGCACTTTGCAAAAAACACCTCTATTTTCTTTCAAAAAATGTGATGTGTCCACGTTGCGTTTTGGAGCATTTCCTGTCCCGGGCGCTATGCCTACCCACACAAGTGAGGTATCATTTTTATCGGGAGACTTGGGGGAACGCTGGGTGGAAGAAAATGTGTGGCTCCTCTCAGATTCCAGAACTTTCTGTCACCAAAATGTGAGGAAAACTTTTTTTTTGTTGCCAAAGTTTGAGGTTTACAAAGGATTCTGGGTAAAAGAACCTGGTCAGAGCCCCACAAGTCACCCCATCTTGGATATCCCTAGGTCTCTAGTTTTCAAAAATGCACAGGTTTGGTAGGTTTCCCTAGGTGCCGGCTGAGCCAGAGGCCAAAATCTAAAGGTAGGCACTTTGCAAAAAACACCTCTGTTTTCTTTGAAAAAATGTGATGGGTCCATGTTGTGTTTTGGGGCATTTCCTGTGATGGGCGCTATGCCTACCCACACAAGTGAGGTATCATTTTTATCGGGAGACTTGGGGGAACCCTGGGTGGAAGGAAATATGTGGCTCCTCTCAGATTCCAGAACTTTCTGTCACCGAAATGTGAGGAAAACGTGTTTTATTTGCCAAATTTTGAGATTTGCAAAGGATTCTGGGTAACAGAACCTGGTCAAAGCCCCACAAGTCACCCCATCTTGGATTCCCCTAGGTATCTAGTTTTCACAAATGCACAGCTTTGGTAGGTTTCGCTAGGGGCCGGCTGAGCTAGAGGCCAAAATCTACAGGTAGGCACTCTACAAAAAACACTTCTGTTTTACCTCAAAAAATGTGATGTGTCCACGTTGCGTTTTGGAGCATTTCCTGTCGCGGGCGCTAGGCCTACCCACATAAGTGAGGTATCATTTTTATCGGGAGACTTGGGGGAACACTGGGTGGAAGGAAATGTGTGGCTCCTCTCAGAACCCAGAACTTTCTGTCACCAAAATTTGAGGAAAATTTGTTTTTTTAGCCAAAGTTTGAGGTTTGCAAAGGATTCTGGGTAACAGAACCTGGTCAGAGCCCCACAAGTCACCCCATCTTGGATTCCCCTAGGTCTCTAGTTTTCAAAAATGCACAGGTTGGGTAGGTTTCCCTAGGTGCCGGCTGAGCTACAGGCCAAAATCTAAAGGTAGGCACTTTGCAAAAAATACCTCTGTGTTCCTTAAAAAAATGTGATGGGTCCATGTTGTGTTTTGGGGCATTTCCTGTCATGGGTGCTATGCCTACCCACACAAGTGAGGTATCATTTTTATCGAGAGACTTGGGGGAACCCTGGGTGGAAGGAAATATGTGGCTCCTCTCAGATTCCAGAACTTTCTGTCACCGAAATGTGAGGAAAACGTGTTATGTTTGCCAAATTTTGAGGTTTGCAAAGGATTCTGGGTAACAGAACCTGGTCAGAGCCCCACAAGTCACCCCATCTTGGATTCCCCTAGGTCTCTAGTTTTCAAAAATGTACAGCTTTGGTAGGTTTCCCTAGGTGCCAGCTGAGCTAGAGGCCAAAATCTAAAGGTAGACACTTTGCAAAAAACACCTCTGTTTTCTTTAAAAAAATTTGATGTGTCCACGTTGCGTTTTGGAGCATTTCCTGTCACGGGCGCTAGGCCTACCCACACAAGTGAGGTATCATTTTTATCGGGAGACTTGGGGGAACGCTGGGTGGAAGGAAATGTGTGGCTCCTCTCAGATTCCAGAACTTTCTGTCACCAAAATGTGAGGAAAATGTGTTTTTTTTGCCAAAGTTTGAGGTTTGCAAAGGATTCTGGGTACCAGAACCTGGTCAGAGCCCCACAAGTCACCCCATCTTGGGTTCCCCTACGTCTCTAGTTTTCAAAAATGCACAGGTTTAGTAGGTTTCCCTAGGTGCAGGCTGAGCTAGAGGCCAAAATCTACAGGTAGGCACTTTGCATAAAACACTTCTGTTTTACCTCAAAAAATGTGATGTGTCCACGTTGCGTTTTGGAGCATTTCCTGTCGCGGGCGCTAGGCCTACCCACACAAGTGAGGTATCATTTTTATCGGGAGACTTGGGGGAACACTGGGCGGAAGGAAATGTGTGGCTCCTCCCAGATTCCAGAACTTTATGTAACCAAAATTTGAGGAAAATGTGTTTTTTTAGCCAAAGTTTGAGGTTTGCAAAGGATTCTGGGTAACAGAACCTGGTCAGAGCCCCACAAGTCACCACATCTTGGATTCCCCTAGGTCTCTAGTTTTCAAAAATGCACAGGTTTGGTAGGTTTCCCTAAGTGCCGGCTGAGCTAGAGGCCAAAATCTATAGGTAGGCACTTTGCAAAAAACACTTCTGTTTTACCTCAAAAAATGTGATGTGTCCACGTTGCGTTTTGGAGCATTTCCTGTCGCGGGCGCTAGGCCTACCCACACAAGTGAGGTATCATTTTTATCGGGAGACTTGGGGGAACACTGGGTGGAAGGAAATTTGTGGCTCCTCTCAGATTCCAGAACTTTCTGTCACCAAAAATTGAGGAAAATGTGTTTTTTTAGCCAAAGTTTGAGGTTTGCAAAGGATTCTGGGTAACAGAACCTGGTCACAGCCTCACAAGTCACCCCATCTTGTATTCCGCTAGGTCTCTAGTTTTCAAAAATGCACAGGTTTGGTAGGTTTCCCTAGGTGCCGGCTGAGCTAGAGGCCAAAATCTAAAGGTAGGCACTTTGCAAAAAACACCTCTGTTTACTTTCAAAAAATTTGATGTGTCCATGTTGCGTTTTGGAGCATTTCCTGTCGCGGGCGCTAGGCCTACCCACACAAGTGAGGTATCATTTTTATCGGGAGACTTGGGAGAACGCTGGGTGGAAGGAAATGTGTGGCTCCTCTCAGATTCCAGAACTTTCTGTCACCAAAATTTGAGGAAAATTTGTTTTTTTAGCCAAAGTTTGAGGTTTGCAAAGGATTCTGGGTAACAGAACCTGGTCAGAGCCCCACAAGTCACCCCATCTTGGGTTCCCCTACGTCTCTAGTTTTCAAAAATTCACAGGTTTAGTAGGTTTCCCTATGTGCCGGCTGAGCTAGAGGCCAAAATCTACAGGTAGGCACTTTGCAAAAAACACTTCTGTTTTACCTAAAAAAATGTGATGTGTCCACGGTTCGTTTTGGAGCATTTCCTGTCGCGGGCGCTAGGCCTACCCACACAAGTGAGGTATCATTTTTATCGGGAGACTTGGTGGAACACTGGGTGGAAGGAAATTTGTGGCTCCTCTCAGATTCCAGAACTTTCTGTCACCAAAATTTGAGGAAAATTTGTTTTTTTAGCCAAAGTTTGAGGTTTGCAAAGGATTCTGGGTAACAGAACCTGGTCAGAGCCCCACAAGTCACCCCATCTTGGGTTCCCCTACGTCTCTAGTTTTAAAAAATGCACAGGTTTAGTAGGTTTCCCTAGGTGCCGGCTGAGCTAGAGGCCAAAATCTACAGGTAGGCACTTTGCAAAAAACAATTCTGTTTTACCTCAAAAAATGTGATGTGTCCACATTGCGTTTTGGAGCATTTCCTGTCGCGGGCGCTAGGCCTACCCACACAAGTGAGGTATCATTTTTATCGGGAGACTTGGGGGAACACTAGGTGGAAGGAAATTTGCGGCTCCTCTCAGATTCCAGAACTTTCAGTCACCAAAATTTGAGGAAAATGTGTTTTTTTAGCCAAAGTTTGAGGTTTGCAAAGGATTCTGGGTAACAGAACCTGGTCAGAGCCCCACAAGTCACCCCATCTTGGATTCCCCTAGGTCTCTAGTTTTCAAAAATGCACAAGTTTGGTAGGTTTCCCTAGGTGCCGGCTGAGCTAGAGGCCAAAACCTAAAGGTAGGCACTTTGCAAAAAACACCTCTGTTTTCTTTAAAAAAATATGATGTGTCCACGTTGCGTTTTGGAGCATTTCCTGTCCCGGGCGCTAGGCCTACCCACACAAGTGAGGTATCATTTTTATCGGGAGACCTGAGGGAACACTGGGTGGAAGGTAATTTGTGGCTCCTCTCAGATTCCAAAACTTTCTGTCACCAAAAATTGAGGAAAATGTGTTTTTTTAGCCAAAGTTTGAGGTTTGCAAAGGATTCTGGGTAAAAGAACCTGGTCAGAGCCCCACAAGTCACCCCATCTTGGATTCCCCTAGGTCTTTAGTTTTAAAAAATGCACAGGTTTGGTAGGTTTCCCTAGGTGCCGGCTGAGCTAGAGGCCAAAATCTAAAGGTAGGCACTTTGCAAAAAACACCTCTGTTTACTTTCAAAAAATTTGATGTGTCCATGTTGCGTTTTGGAGCATTTCCTGTCGCGGGCGCTAGGCCTACCCACACAAGTGAGGTATCATTTTTATCGGGAGACTTGGGGGAACGCTGGGTGGAAGGAAATGTGTGGCTCCTCTCAGATTCCTGAACTTTCTGTCACCAAAATTTGAGGAAAATGTGTTTTTTTAGCCAAAGTTTGAGGTTTGCAAAGGATTCTGGGTAACAGAACCTGGTCAGAGCACCACAAGTCACCCCATGTTGGATTCCCCTAGGTCTCTAGTTTTCAAAAATGCACAGGTTTGGTAGGTTTCCCTAGGTGCCGGCTGAGCTAGAGGCCAAAATCTAAAGGTTGGCACTTTGCAAAAAACACCTCTATTTTCTTTCAAAAAATGTGATGTGTCCACGTTGCGTTTTGGAGCATTTCCTGTCCCGGGCGCTATGCCTACCCACACAAGTGAGGTATCATTTTTATCGGGAGACTTGGGGGAACGCTGGGTGGAAGAAAATGTGTGGCTCCTCTCAGATTCCAGAACTTTCTGTCACCAAAATGTGAGGAAAACTTTTTTTTTTTGCCAAAGTTTGAGGTTTACAAAGGATTCTGGGTAAAAGAACCTGGTCAGAGCCCCACAAGTCACCCCATCTTGGATATCCCTAGGTCTCTAGTTTTCAAAAATGCACAGGTTTGGTAGGTTTCCCTAGGTGCCGGCTGAGCCAGAGGCCAAAATCTAAAGGTAGGCACTTTGCAAAAAACACCTCTGTTTTCTTTGAAAAAATTTGATGGGTCCATGTTGTGTTTTTGGCATTTCCTGTGATGGGCGCTATGCCTACCCACACAAGTGAGGTATCATTTTTATCGGGAGACTTGGGGGAACCCTGGGTGGAAGGAAATATGTGGCTCCTCTCAGATTCCAGAACTTTCTGTCACCGAAATGTGAGGAAAACGTGTTTTATTTGCCAAATTTTGAGATTTGCAAAGGATTCTGGGTAACAGAACCTGGTCAAAGCCCCACAAGTCACCCCATCTTGGATTCCCCTAGGTCTCTAGTTTTCACAAATGCACAGCTTTGGTAGGTTTCGCTAGGGGCCGGCTGAGCTAGAGGCCAAAATCTACAGGTAGGCACTCTACAATAAACACTTCTGTTTTACCTAAAAAAATGTGATGTGTCCACGTTGCGTTTTGGAGCATTTCCTGTCGCGGGCGCTAGGCCTACACACATAAGTGAGGTATCATTTTTATTGGGAGACTTGGGGGAACACTGGGTGGAAGGAAATGTGTGGCTCCTCTCAGAACCCAGAACTTTCTGTCACCAAAATTTGAGGAAAATTTGTTTTTTTAGCCAAAGTTTGAGGTTTGCAAAGGATTCTGGGTAACAGAACCTGGTCAGAGCCCCACAAGTCACCCCATCTTGGATTCCCCTAGGTCTCTAGTTTTCAAAAATGCACAGGTTTGGTAGGTTTCCCTAGGTGCCGGCTGAGCTACAGGCCAAAATCTAAAGGTAGGCACTTTGCAAAAAATACCTCTGTGTTCCTTAAAAAAATGTGATGGGTCCATGTTGTGTTTTGGGGCATTTCCTGTCATGGGTGCTATGCCTACCCACACAAGTGAGGTATCATTTTTATCGGGAGACTTGGGGGAACCCTGGGTGGAAGGAAATATGTGGCTCCTCTCAGATTCCAGAACTTTCTGTCACCGAAATGTGAGGAAAACGTGTTTTGTTTGCCAAATTTTGAGGTTTGCAAAGGATTCTGGGTAACAGAACCTGGTCAGAGCCCCACAAGTCACCCCATCTTGGATTCCCCTAGGTCTCTAGTTTTCAAAAATGCACAGCTTTGGTAGGTTTCCCTAGGTGCCAGCTGAGCTAGAGGCCAAAATCTAAAGGTAGACACTTTGCAAAAAAAACCTCTGTTTTCTTTCAAAAAATTTGATGTGTCCACGTTGCGTTTTGGAGCATTTCCTGTCACGGGCGCTAGGCCTACCCACACAAGTGAGGTATCATTTTTATCGGGAGACTTGGGGGAACGCTGGGTGGAAGGAAATGTGTGGCTCCTCTCAGATTCCAGAACTTTCTGTCACCAAAATTTGAGGAAAATGTGTTTTTTTAGCCAAAGTTTGAGGTTTGCAAAGGATTCTGGGTACCAGAACCTGGTCAGAGCCCCACAAGTCTCCCCCTTCTTGGGTTCCCCTACGTCTCTAGTTTTAAAAAATGCACAGGTTTAGTAGGTTTCCCTAGGTGCCGGCTGAGCTAGAGGCCAAAATCTACAGGTAGGCACTTTGCAAAAAACACTTCTGTTTTACCTCAAAAAATGTGATGTGTCCACGTTGCGTTTTGGAGCATTTCCTGTCGCGGGCGCTAGGCCTACCCACACAAGTGAGGTATCATTTTTATCGGGAGACTTGGGGGAACACTGGGTGGAAGGAAATTTGTGGCTCCTCTCAGATTCCAGAACTTTCTGTCACCAAAAATTGAGGAAAATGTGTTTTTTTAGCCAAAGTTTGAGGTTTGCAAAGGATTCTGGGTAACAGAACCTGGTCAGAGCCCCACAAGTCACCACATCTTGGATTCCCCTAGGTCTTTAGTTTTCAAAAATGCACAGGTTTGGTAGGTTTCCCTAAGTGCCGGCTGAGCTAGAGGCCAAAATCTATAGGTAGGCACTTTGCAAAAAACACTTCTGTTTTACCTCAAAAAATGTGATGTGTCCACGTTGCGTTTTGGAGCATTTCCTGTCGCGGGCGATAGGCCTACCCACACAAGTGAGGTATCATTTTTATCGGGAGACTTGGGGGAACACTGGGTGGAAGGAAATTTGTGGCTCCTCTCAGATTCCAGAACTTTCTGTCACCAAAAATTTAGGAAAATGTGTTTTTTTAGCCAAAGTTTGAGGTTTGCAAAGGATACTGGGTAACAGAACCTGGTCAGAGCCTCACAAGTCACCCCATCTTGTATTCCGCTAGGTCTCTAGTTTTAAAAAATGCACAGGTTTGGTAGGTTTCCCTAGGTGCCGGCTGAGCTAGAGGCCAAAATCTAAAGGTAGGCACTTTGCAAAAAACACCTCTGTTTACTTTCAAAAAATTTGATGTGTCCATGTTGCGTTTTGGAGCATTTCCTGTCGCGGGCGCTAGGCCTACCCACACAAGTGAGGTATAATTTTTATCGGGAGACTTGGGAGAACGCTGGGTGGAAGGAAATGTTGCTCCTCTCAGATTCCAGAACTTTCTGTCACCAAAATTTGAGGAAAATTTGTTTTTTTAGCCAAAGTTTGAGGTTTGCAAAGGATTCTGGGTAACAGAACCTGGTCAGAGCCCCACAAGTCACCCCATCTTGGGTTCCCCTACGTCTCTAGTTTTTAAAAATTCACAGGTTTAGTAGGTTTCCCTATGTGCCGGCTGAGCTAGAGGCCAAAATCTTCAGGTAGGCACTTTGCAAAAAACACTTCTGTTTTACCTAAAAAAATGTGATGTGTCCACGGTTCGTTTTGGAGCATTTCCTGTCGTGGGCGCTAGGCCTACCCACACAAGTGAGGTATCATTTTAATCAGGAGAGTTGGGGGAACCCTGGGTGAAAGAAAATGTGTGGCTCCTCTCAGATTCCAGCACTTTCTGTCACCAAAATGTGAGGAAAACTTTATTTTTTAGCCAAATTTTGAGGTTTGCAAAGGATTCGGGTAACAGAACCTGGTCAGAGCCCCACAAGTCACCCCATCTTAGATTCCCCTAGGTCTCTAGTTTTTAAAAATGCACAGGTTTGGTAGGTTTCCCTAGGTGCCGGCTGAGCTAGAGGCCAAAATCTAAAGGTAGGCACTTTGCAAAAAACACCTCTGTTTTCTTTAAAAAAATATGATGTGTCCACGTTGCGTTTTGGAGCATTTCCTGTCCCGGGCGCTATGCCTACCCACACAAGTGAGGTATCATTTTTATCGGGAGACTTGGGGGAACGCTGGGTGGAAGAAAATGTGTGGCTCCTCTCAGATTCCAGAACTTTCTGTCACCAAAATGTGAGGAAAACGTGTTTTTTTAGCCAAAGTTTGAGGTTTGCAAAGGATTCTGGGTAAAAGAACCTGGTCAGAGCCCCACAAGTCACCCCATCTTGGATTCCCCTAGGTCTCTAGTTTTCAAAAATGCACAGGTTTGGTAGGTTTCCCTAGGTGCCGGCTGAGCCAGCGGCCAAAATCTAAAGGTAGGCACTGTGCAAAAAACACCTCTGTTTTCTTTGAAAAAATGTGATGGGTCCATGTTGTGTTTTGGGGTATTTCCTTTGATGGGCGCTATGCCTACCCACACAAGTGAGGTATCATTTTTATCGGAAGACTTGGGGGAACCCTGGGTGGAAGGAAATATGTGGCTCCTCTCAGATTCCAGAACTTTCTGTCACCGAAATGTGAGGAAAACGTGTTTTATTTGCCAAATTTTTAGATTTGCAAAGGATTCTGGGTAACAGAACCTGGTCAAAGCCCCACAAGTCACCCCATCTTGGATTCCCCTAGGTCTCTAGTTTTCAAAAACACACAGCTTTGGTAGGTTTCCGTAGGGGCCGGCTGAGCTAGAGGCCAAAATCTACAGGTAGGCACTTTGCAAAAAACACTTCTGTTTTACCTCAAAAAATGTGATGTGTCCACGTTGCGTTTTGGAGCATTTCCTGTCGCGGGCGCAGGCCTACCCACACAAGTGAGGTATCATTTTTATCGGGAGACTTGGGGGAACACTGGGTGGAAGGAAATTTGTGGCTCCTCTCAGATTCCAGAACTTTCTGTCACCAAAATTTGAGGAAAATGTGTTTTTTTAGCCAAAGTTTGAGGTTTGCAAAGGATTCTGGGTAACAGAACCTGGTCAGAGCCCCACAAAGTCACCCCATCTTGGATTCCCCTAGGTCTCTAGTTTTCAAAAATGCACAGGTTTGGTAGGTTTCCCTAGGTGCCGGCTGAGCTAGAGGCCAAAATCTAAAGGTAGGCACTTTGCAAAAAACACCTCTCTTTACTTTCAAAAAATTTGATGTGTCCATGTTGCGTTTTGGAGCATTTCCTGTCGCGGGCGCTAGGCCTACCCACACAAGTGAGGTATAATTTTTATCAGGAGACTTGGGGGAACGCTGGGTGGAAGGAAATGTGTGGCTCCTCTCAGATTCCAGAACTTTCTGTCACCAAATTTGAGGAAAATGTGTTTTTTTAGCCAAAGTTTGAGGTTTGCAAAGGATTCTGGGTAACAGAACCTGGTCAGAGCCCCTCAAAGTCACCCCATCTTGGGTTCCCCTACGTCTCTAGTTTTCAAAAATTCACAGGTTTAGTAGGTTTCCCTATGTGCCGGCTGAGCTAGAGGCCAAAATCTTCAGGTAGGCACTTTGCAAAAAACACCTCTGTTTTCTTTCAAAAAATTTGATGTGTCCACGTTGCGTTTTGGAGCATTTCCTGTCACGGGCGCTAGGCCTACCCACACAAGTGAGGTATCATTTTTATCGGGAGACTTGGGGGAACGCTGGGTGGAAGGAAATGTGTGGCTCCTCTCAGATTCCAGAACTTTCTGTCACCAAAATTTGAGGAAAATGTGTTTTTTTAGCCAAAGTTTGAGGTTTGCAAAGGATTCTGGGTACCAGAACCTGGTCAGAGCCCCACAAGTCACCCCATCTTGGGTTCCCCTACGTCTCTAGTTTTCAAAAATGCACAGGTTTAGTAGGTTTCCCTAGGTGCCGGCTGAGCTAGAGGCCAAAATCTACAGGTAGGCACTTTGCAAAAAACACTTCTGTTTTACCTCAAAAAATGTGATGTGTCCACGTTGCGTTTTGGAGCATTTCCTGTCGCGCGCGCTAGGCCTACCCACACAAGTGAGGTATCATTTTTATCGGGAGACTTTGAGTAACACTGGGTGGAAGGAAATTTTTGGCTCATCTCAGATTCCAGAACTTTCTGTCACCAAAAGTTGAGGAAAATGTGTTTTTTTAGCCAAAGTTTGAGGTTTGCAAAGGATTCTGGGTAACAGAACCTGGTCAGAGCCCCACAAGTCACCCCATCTTGGATTCCCCTAGGTCTCTAGTTTTCAAAAATGCACAGCTTTGGTAGGTTTCCGTAGGTGCCGGCTGAGCTAGAGGCCAAAATCTAAAGGTAGACACTTTGCAAAAAACACCTCTGTTTTCTTTCAAAAAATTTGATGTGTCCACGTTGCGTTTTGGAGCATTTCCTGTCGCGGGCGCTAGGCCTACCCACACAAGTGAGGTATCATTTTTATCAGGAGACTTGGGGGAACGCTGGGTGGAAGAAAATGTGTGGCTCCTCTCAGATTCCAGAACTTTCTGTCACCAAAATGTGAGGAAAACGTGTTTTTTTAGCCATATTTTGAGGTTTGCAAAGGATTCTGGGTAACAGAACCTGGTCAGAGCCCCACAAGTCACCCCATCCTGGATTCCCCTAGGTCTCTAGTTTTCAAAAATGCACAGGTTTGGTAAGTTTCCCTAGGTGCCGGCTGAGCTAGAGGCCAAAATCTACAGGTAGGCACTTTGCAAAAAACACCTCTGTTTTCTTTCAAAAAATTTGATGTGTCCACGTTGTGTTTTGGAGCATTTCCTGTCGCGGGCGCTAGGCCTACCCACACAAGTGAGGTATCATTTTTATCGGGAGACTTGGGGGAACGCTGGGTGGAAGGAAATGTGTGGCTCCTCTCAGATTCCAGAACTTTCTGTCACCAAAATTTGAGTAAAACGTGTTTTTTTAGCCAAAGTTTGAGGTTTGCAAAGGATTCTGGGTAAAAGAACCTGGTCAGAGCCCCACAAGTCACCCCATTTTGGATTCCCCTAGGTCTCTAGTTTTCAAAAATGCACAGGTTTGGTAGGTTTCCCTAGGTGCCGGCTGAGCCAGAGGCCAAAATCTAAAGGTAGGCACTTTAAAAAAAAAGACCTCTGTGTTCCTTAAAAAAATGTGATGTGTCCATGTTGTGTTTTGGGGCATTTCCTGTCATGGGTGCTATGCCTACCCACACAAGTGAGGTATCATTTTTATCGGGAGACTTGGGGGAACCCTGGGTGGAAGGAAATATGTGGCTCCTCTCAGATTCCAGAACTTTCTGTCACCAAAATGTGAGGAAAACGTGTTTTTTTTGCCAAATTTTGAGGTTTGCATAGGATTCTGGGTAACAGAACCTGGTCAGAGCCCCACAAGTCACCCCATCTTGGATTCCCCTAGGTCTCTAGTTTTCAAAAATGCACAGGTTTGGTAGGTTTCCCTAGGTGCCGGCTGAGCTAGAGGCCAAAATCTAAAGGTAGGCACTTTGCAAAAAACACCTCTGTTTACTTTCAAAAAATTTGATGTGTCTATGTTGGGTTTTGGAGCATTTCCTGTCGCGGGCGCTAGGCCTACCCACACAAGTGAGGTATCATTTTTATCGGGAGACTTGGGGGAACACTGGGTGTAAGGAAATTTGTGGCTCCTCTCAGATTCCAGAACTTTCTGTCACCAAAATTTGAGGAAAATGTGTTTTTTAGCCAAAGTTTGAGGTTTGCAAAGGATTCTGGGTAACAGAACCTGGTCAGAGCCCCACAAGTCACCCCATCTTGGATTCCCCTAGGTCTCTAGTTTTCAAAAATGCACAGGTTTGGTAGGTTTCCCTAGGTGCCGGCTGAGCTAGAGGCCAAAATCAAAAGGTAGGCACTTTGCAAAAAACACCTCTGTTTTCTTTAAAAAAATATGATGTTTCCACGTTGCGTTTTGGAGCATTTGCTGTCCCGGGCGCTATGCCTACCCACACAAGTGAGGTATCATTTTTATCGGGAGACTTGGGGGAACGCTGGGTGGAAGAAAATGTGTGGCTCCTCTCAGATTCCAGAACTTTCTGTCACCAAAATGTGAGGAAAACATGTTTTTTTAGCCAAATTTTGAGGTTTGCAAAGGATTCTGGGTAACAGAACCTGGTCAGAGCCCCACAAGTCACCCCTTCTTGGATTCCCCTAGGTCTCTAGTTTTCAGAAATGCACAGGTTTGGTAGGTTTCCGTAGGGGCCGGCTGAGCTAGAGGCCAAAATCTAAAGGTAGGCACTTTGCAAAAAACACCTCTGTTTTCTTTAAAAAAATATGATGTTTCCACGTTGCGTTTTGGAGCATTTCCTGTCCCGGGCGCTATGCCTACCCACACAAGTGAGGTATCATTTTTATCGGGAGACTTGGGGGAACCCTGAGTGGAAGGAAATATGTGGCTCCTCCCAGATTCCAGAACTTTCTGTCACCGAAATGTGAGGAAAACGTGTTTTATTTGCCAAATTTTTAGATTTGCAAAGGATTCTGGGTAACAGAACCTGGTCAGAGCCCCACAAGTCACCCCATCTTGGATTCCCCTAGGTCTCTAGTTTTCAAAAATGCACAGCTTTGGTAGGTTTCCGTAGGGGCCGGCTGAGCTAGAGGCCAAAATATACAGGTAGGCACTTTGCAAAAAACACTTCTGTTTTACCTCAAAAAATGTGATGTGTCCACGTTGCGTTTTGGAGCATTTCCTGTCGCGGGCGCTAGGCCTACCCACACAAGTGAGGTATCATTTTTATCGGGAGACTTGGGGGAACACTGGGTGGAAGGAAATTTGTGGCTCCTCTCAGATTCCAGAACTTTCTGTCACCAAAATTTGAGGAAAATGTGTTTTTTTAGCCAAAGTTTGAGGTTTGCAAAGGATTCTGGGTAACAGAACCTGGTCAGAGCCCCTCAAAGTCACCCCATCTTGGGTTCCCCTACGTCTCTAGTTTTCAAAAATTCACAGGTTTAGTAGGTTTCCCTATGTGCCGGCTGAGCTAGAGGCCAAAATCTTCAGGTAGGCACTTTGCAAAAAACACTTCTGTTTTACCTAAAAAAATGTGATGTGTCCACGGTTCGTTTTGGAGCATTTCCTGTCGTGGGCGCTAGGCCTACCCACACAAGTGAGGTATCATTTTAATCAGGAGAGTTGGGGGAACCCTGGGTGGAAGAAAATGTGTGGCTCCTCTCAGATTCCAGCACTTTCTGTCACCAAAATGTGAGGAAAATGTGTTTTTTTAGCCAAAGTTTGAGGTTTGCAAAGGATTCTGGGTAACAGAACCTGGTCAGAGCCCCACAAGTCACCCCATCTTGGATTCCTCTAGGTCTCTAGTTTTCAAAAATGCAAAGGTTTGGTAGGTTTCCCTAGCTGCCGGCTGAGCAAGAGGCCAAAATCTAAAGGTAGACACTTTGCAAAAAACACCTCTGTTTTCTTTCAAACAATTTGATGTGTCCACGTTGCGTTTTGGAGCATTTCCTGTCGCGGGCGCTAGGCCTACCCACACAAGTGAGGTATCATTTTAATCAGGAGAGTTGGGGGAACCCTGGGTGAAAGAAAATGTGTGGCTCCTCTCAGATTCCAGCACTTTCTGTCACCAAAATGTGAGGAAAACTTTATTTTTTAGCCAAATTTTGAGGTTTGCAAAGGATTCGGGTAACAGAACCTGGTCAGAGCCCCACAAGTCACCCCATCTTAGATTCCCCTAGGTCTCTAGTTTTTAAAAATGCACAGGTTTGGTAGGTTTCCCTAGGTGCCGGCTGAGCTAGAGGCCAAAATCTAAAGGTAGGCACTTTGCAAAAAACACCTCTGTTTTCTTTAAAAAAATATGATGTGTCCACGTTGCGTTTTGGAGCATTTCCTGTCCCGGGCGCTATGCCTACCCACACAAGTGAGGTATCATTTTTATCGGGAGACTTGGGGAAACGCTGGGTGGAAGAAAATGTGTGGCTCCTCTCAGATTCCAAAACTTTCTGTCACCAAAATGTGAGGAAAACGTGTTTTTTTAGCCAAAGTTTGAGGTTTGCAAAGGATTCTGGGTAAAAGAACCTGGTCAGAGCCCCACAAGTCACCCCATCTTGGATTCCCCTAGGTCTCTAGTTTTCAAAAATGCACAGGTTTGGTAGGTTTCCCTAGGTGCCGGCTGAGCCAGAGGCCAAAATCTAAAGGTAGGCACTGTGCAAAAAACACCTCTGTTTTCTTTGAAAAAATGTGATGGGTCCATGTTGTGTTTTGGGGTATTTCCTTTGATGGGCGCTATGCCTACCCACACAAGTGAGGTATCATTTTTATCGGAAGACTTGGGGGAACCCTGGGTGGAAGGAAATATGTGGCTCCTCTCAGATTCCAGAACTTTCTGTCACCGAAATGTGAGGAAAACGTGTTTTATTTGCCAAATTTTTAGATTTGCAAAGGATTCTGGGTAACAGAACCTGGTCAAAGCCCCACAAGTCACCCCATCTTGGATTCCCCTAGGTCTCTAGTTTTCAAAAACACACAGCTTTGGTAGGTTTCCGTAGGGGCCGGCTGAGCTAGAGGCCAAAATCTACAGGTAGGCACTTTGCAAAAAACACTTCTGTTTTACCTCAAAAAATGTGATGTGTCCACGTTGCGTTTTGGAGCATTTCCTGTCGCGGGCGCAGGCCTACCCACACAAGTGAGGTATCATTTTTATCGGGAGACTTGGGGGAACACTGGGTGGAAGGAAATTCGTGGCTCCTCTCAGATTCCAGAACTTTCTGTCACCAAAATTTGAGGAAAATGTGTTTTTTTAGCCAAAGTTTGAGGTTTGCAAAGGATTCTGGGTAACAGAACCTGGTCAGAGCCCCACAAAGTCACCCCATCTTGGATTCCCCTAGGTCTCTAGTTTTCAAAAATGCACAGGTTTGGTAGGTTTCCCTAGGTGCCGGCTGAGCTAGAGGCCAAAATCTAAAGGTAGGCACTTTGCAAAAAACACCTCTCTTTACTTTCAAAAAATTTGATGTGTCCATGTTGCGTTTTGGAGCATTTCCTGTCGCGGGCGCTAGGCCTACCCACACAAGTGAGGTATAATTTTTATCAGGAGACTTGGGGGAACGCTGGGTGGAAGGAAATGTGTGGCTCCTCTCAGATTCCAGAACTTTCTGTCACCAAATTTGAGGAAAATGTGTTTTTTTAGCCAAAGTTTGAGGTTTGCAAAGGATTCTGGGTAACAGAACCTGGTCAGAGCCCCACAAGTCGCCCCATCTTGGATTCCCCTAGGTCTCTAGTTTTCAAAAATGCACAGCTTTGGTAGGTTTCCATAGGTGCCGGCTGAGCTAGAGGCCAAAATCTAAAGGTAGACACTTTGCAAAAAACACCTCTGTTTTCTTTCAAAAAATTTGATGTGTCCACGTTGCGTTTTGGAGCATTTCCTGTCACGGGCGCTAGGCCTACCCACACAAGTGAGGTATCATTTTTATCGGGAGACTTGGGGGAACGCTGGGTGGAAGGAAATGTGTGGCTCCTCTCAGATTCCAGAACTTTCTGTCACCAAAATTTGAGGAAAATGTGTTTTTTTAGCCAAAGTTTGAGGTTTGCAAAGGATTCTGGGTACCAGAACCTGGTCAGAGCCCCACAAGTCACCCCATCTTGGGTTCCCCTACGTCTCTAGTTTTCAAAAATGCACAGGTTTAGTAGGTTTCCCTAGGTGCCGGCTGAGCTAGAGGCCAAAATCTACAGGTAGGCACTTTGCAAAAAACACTTCTGTTTTACCTCAAAAAATGTGATGTGTCCACGTTGCGTTTTGGAGCATTTCCTGTCGCGCGCGCTAGGCCTACCCACACAAGTGAGGTATCATTTTTATCGGGAGACTTTGAGTAACACTGGGTGGAAGGAAATTTTTGGCTCATCTCAGATTCCAGAACTTTCTGTCACCAAAAGTTGAGGAAAATGTGTTTTTTTAGCCAAAGTTTGAGGTTTGCAAAGGATTCTGGGTAACAGAACCTGGTCAGAGCCCCACAAGTCACCCCATCTTGGATTCCCCTAGGTCTCTAGTTTTCAAAAATGCACAGCTTTGGTAGGTTTCCGTAGGTGCCGGCTGAGCTAGAGGCCAAAATCTAAAGGTAGACACTTTGCAAAAAACACCTCTGTTTTCTTTCAAAAAATTTGATGTGTCCACGTTGCGTTTTGGAGCATTTCCTGTCGCGGGCGCTAGGCCTACCCACACAAGTGAGGTATCATTTTTATCAGGAGACTTGGGGGAACGCTGGGTGGAAGAAAATGTGTGGCTCCTCTCAGATTCCAGAACTTTCTGTCACCAAAATGTGAGGAAAACGTGTTTTTTTAGCCATATTTTGAGGTTTGCAAAGGATTCTGGGTAACAGAACCTGGTCAGAGCCCCACAAGTCACCCCATCCTGGATTCCCCTAGGTCTCTAGTTTTCAAAAATGCACAGGTTTGGTAAGTTTCCCTAGGTGCCGGCTGAGCTAGAGGCCAAAATCTACAGGTAGGCACTTTGCAAAAAGCACCTCTGTTTTCTTTCAAAAAATTTGATGTGTCCACGTTGTGTTTTGGAGCATTTCCTGTCGCGGGCGCTAGGCCTACCCACACAAGTGAGGTATCATTTTTATCGGGAGACTTGGGGGAACGCTGGGTGGAAGGAAATGTGTGGCTCCTCTCAGATTCCAGAACTTTCTGTCACCAAAATTTGAGTAAAACGTGTTTTTTTAGCCAAAGTTTGAGGTTTGCAAAGGATTCTGGGTAAAAGAACCTGGTCAGAGCCCCACAAGTCACCCCATTTTGGATTCCCCTAGGTCTCTAGTTTTCAAAAATGCACAGGTTTGGTAGGTTTCCCTAGGTGCCGGCTGAGCCAGAGGCCAAAATCTAAAGGTAGGCACTTTAAAAAAAAAGACCTCTGTGTTCCTTAAAAAAATGTGATGGGTCCATGTTGTGTTTTGGGGCATTTCCTGTCATGGGTGCTATGCCTACCCACACAAGTGAGGTATCATTTTTATCGGGAGACTTGGGGGAACCCTGGGTGGAAGGAAATATGTGGCTCCTCTCAGATTCCAGAACTTTCTGTCACCAAAATGTGAGGAAAACGTGTTTTTTTTGCCAAATTTTGAGGTTTGCATAGGATTCTGGGTAACAGAACCTGGTCAGAGCCCCACAAGTCACCCCATCTTGGATTCCCCTAGGTCTCTAGTTTTCAAAAATGCACAGGTTTGGTAGGTTTCCCTAGGTGCCGGCTGAGCTAGAGGCCAAAATCTAAAGGTAGGCACTTTGCAAAAAACACCTCTGTTCACTTTCAAAAAATTTGATGTGTCTATGTTGGGTTTTGGAGCATTTCCTGTCGCGGGCGCTAGGCCTACCCACACAAGTGAGGTATCATTTTTATCGGGAGACTTGGGGGAACACTGGGTGGAAGGAAATTTGTGGCTCCTCTCAGATTCCAGAACTTTCTGTCACCAAAATTTGAGGAAAATGTGTTTTTTAGCCAAAGTTTGAGGTTTGCAAAGGATTCTGGGTAACAGAACCTGGTCAGAGCCCCACAAGTCACCCCATCTTGGATTCCCCTAGGTCTCTAGTTTTCAAAAATGCACAGGTTTGGTAGGTTTCCCTAGGTGCCGGCTGAGCTAGAGGCCAAAATCAAAAGGTAGGCACTTTGCAAAAAACACCTCTGTTTTCTTTAAAAAAATATGATGTTTCCACGTTGCGTTTTGGAGCATTTGCTGTCCCGGGCGCTATGCCTACCCACACAAGTGAGGTATCATTTTTATCGGGAGACTTGGGGGAACGCTGGGTGGAAGAAAATGTGTGGCTCCTCTCAGATTCCAGAACTTTCTGTCACCAAAATGTGAGGAAAACATGTTTTTTTAGCCAAATTTTGAGGTTTGCAAAGGATTCTGGGTAACAGAACCTGGTCAGAGCCCCACAAGTCACCCCTTCTTGGATTCCCCTAGGTCTCTAGTTTTCAGAAATGCACAGGTTTGGTAGGTTTCCGTAGGGGCCGGCTGAGCTAGAGGCCAAAATCTAAAGGTAGGCACTTTGCAAAAAACACCTCTGTTTTCTTTAAAAAAATATGATGTGTCCACGTTGCGTTTTAGAGCATTTCCTGTCGCGGGCGCTAGGCCTACCCACACAAGTGAAGTATCATTTTTATCGGGAGACTTGGGGGAACACTGGGTGGAAGGAAATTTGTGGCTCCTCTCAGATTCCAGAACTTTCTGTCACCGAAATTTGAGGAAAATGTGTTTTTTTAGCCAAAGTTTGAGGTTTGCAAAGGATTCTGGGTAACAGAACCTGGTCAGAGCCCCTCAAAGTCACCCCATCTTGGATTCCCCTAGGTCTCTAGTTTTCAAAAATGCCCAGGTTTGGTAGGTTTCCCTAGGTGCCGGCTGAGCTAGAGGACAAAATCTAAAGGTAGGCACTTTGCAAAAAACACCTCTGTTTACTTTCAAAAAATTTGATGTGTCCATGTTGCGTTTTGGAGCATTTGCTGTCGCGGGCGCTAGGCCTACCCACACAAGTGAGGTATCATTTTTATCGGGAGACTTGGGGGAACGCTGGGTGGAAGGAAATGTGTGGCTCCTCTCAGATTCCAGAACTTTCTGTCACCAAAATGTGAGGAAAATGTGTTTTTTTAGCCAAAGTTTGAGGTTTGCAAAGGATTCTGGGTAACAGAACCTGGTCAGAGCCCCACACGTCACCCCATCTTAGATTCCCCTAGGTCTCTAGTTTTCAAAAATGCACAGGTTTGGTAGGTTTCCCTAGGTGCCGGCTGAGCTAGAGGCCAAAATCTAAAGGTAGGCACTTTGCAAAAAACACCTCTGTTTACTTTCAAAAAATTTGATGTGTCTATGTTGTGTTTTGGAGCATTTCCTGTCGCGGGCGCTAGGCATACCCACACAAGTGAGGTATCATTTTTATCGGGAGACTTGGGGGAACGCTGGGTGGAAGGAAATGTGTGGCTCCTCTCAGATTCCAGATCTTTCTGTCACCAAAATTTGAGGAAAATGTGTTTTTTTAGCCAAAGTTTGAGGTTTGCAAAGGATTCTGGGTAACAGAACCTGGTCAGAGCCCCACAAGTCACCCCATCTTGGATTCCCCTAGGTCTCTAGTTTTAAAAAATGCACAGGTTTGGTAGGTTTCCCTAGGTGCCGGCTGAGCTAGAGGCCAAAATCTACAGGTAGGCACTTTGCAAAAAAGACTTCTGTTTTACCTAAAAAAATGTGATGTGTCCACGTTGCGTTTTGGAGCATTTCCTGTCTCGGGCGCTATGCCTACCCACACAAGTGAGGTATCATTTTTATCGGGAGACTTGGGGGAACACTGGCTGGAAGGAAATTTGTGGCTCCTCTCAGATTCCAGAACTTTCTGTCACCAAAATTTGAGGAAAATGTGTTTTTTAGCCAAAGTTTGAGGTTTGCAAATGATTCTGGGTAACAGAACCTGGTCAGAGCCCCACAAGTCACCCCATCTTGGATTCCCCTAGGTCTCTAGTTTTCAAAAATGCACAGGTTTGGTAGGTTTCCCTAGGTGCTGGCTGAGCTAGAGGCCAAAATCAAAAGGTAGGCACTTTGCAAAAAACACCTCTGTTTTCTTTAAAAAAATATGATGTTTCCACGTTGCGTTTTGGAGCATTTGCTGTCCCGGGCGCTATGCCTACCCACACAAGTGAGGTATCATTTTTATCGGGAGACTTGGGGGAACGCTGGGTGGAAGAAAATGTGTGGCTCCTCTCAGATTCCAGAACTTTCTGTCACCAAAATGTGAGGAAAACGTGTTTTTTTAGCCAAATTTTGAGGTTTGCAAAGGATTCTGGGTAACAGAACCTGGTCAGAGCCCCACAAGTCACCCCTTCTTGGATTCCCCTAGGTCTCTAGTTTTCAGAAATGCACAGGTTTGGTAGGTTTCCCTAGGTGCCGGCTGAGCTAGAGGCCAAAATCTAAAGGTAGGCACTTTGCAAAAAACACCTCTGTTTTCTTTGAAAAAATATGATGTTTCCACATTGCGTTTTGGAGCATTTCCTGTCCCGGGCGCTATGCCTACCCACACAAGTGAGGTATCATTTTTATCGGGAGACTTGGGGGAACCCTGGGTGGAAGGAAATATGTGGCTCCTCTCAGATTCCAGAACTTTCTGTCACCGAAATGTGAGGAAAACGTGTTTTATTTGCCAAATTTTTAGATTTGCAAAGGATTCTGGGTAACAGAACCTGGTCAGAGCCCCACAAGTCACCCCATCTTGGATTCCCCTAGGTCTCTAGTTTTCAAAAATGCACAGCTTTGGTAGGTTTCCGTAGGGGCCGGCTGAGCTAGAGGCCAAAATCTACAGGTAGGCACTTTGCAAAAAACACTTCTGTTTTACCTCAAAAAATGTGATGTGTCCACGTTGCGTTTTGGAGCATTTCCTGTCGCGGGCGCTAGGCCTACCCACACAAGTGAGGTATCATTTTTATCGGGAGACTTGGGGGAACGCTGGGTGGAAGGAAATGTGTGGCTCCTCTCAGATTCCAGAACTTTCTGTCACCAAAATGTGAGGAAAATTTGTTTTTTCAGCCAAAGTTTGAGGTTTGCAAAGGATTCTGGGTAACAGAACCTGGTCAGAGCCCCACACGTCACCCCATCTTACATTCCCCTAGGTCTCTAGTTTTCAAAAATGCACAGGTTTGGTAGGTTTCCCTAGGTTCCGGCTGAGCTAGAGGCCAAAATCTAAAGGTAGGCACTTTGCAAAAAACACCTATGTTTACTTTCAAAAAATTTGATGTGTCTATGTTGGGTTTTGGAGCATTTCCTGTCGCGGGCGCTAGGCCTACCCACACAAGTGAGGTATCATTTTTATCGGGAGACTTGGGGGAACACTGGGTGGAAGGAAATTTGTGGCTCCTCTCAGATTCCAGAACTTTCTGTCACCAAAATGTGAGGAAAACGTGTTTTTTTAGCCATATTTTGAGGTTTGCAAAGGATTCTGGGTAACAGAACCTGGTCAGAGCCCCACAAGTCACCCCATCCTGGATTCCCCTAGGTCTCTAGTTTTCAAAAATGCACAGGTTTGGTAGGTTTCCCTAGGTGCCGGCTGAGCTAGAGGCCAAAATCTACAGGTAGGCACTTTGCAAAAAACACCTCTGTTTTCTTTCAAAAAATTTGATGTGTCCACGTTGTGTTTTGGAGCATTTCCTGTCGCGGGCGCTAGGCCTACCCACACAAGTGAGGTATCATTTTTATCGGGAGACTTGGGGGAACGCTGGGTGGAAGGAAATGTGTGGCTCCTCTCAGATTCCAGAACTTTCTGTCACCAAAATTTGAGTAAAACGTGTTTTTTTAGCCAAAGTTTGAGGTTTGCAAAGGATTCTGGGTAAAAGAACCTGGTCAGAGCCCCACAAGTCACCCCATTTTGGATTCCCCTAGGTCTCTAGTTTTCAAAAATGCACAGGTTTGGTAGGTTTCCCTAGGTGCCGGCTGAGCCAGAGGCCAAAATCTAAAGGTAGGCACTTTAAAAAAAAAGACCTCTGTGTTCCTTAAAAAAATTTGATGGGTCCATGTTGTGTTTTGGGGCATTTCCTGTCATGGGTGCTATGCCTACCCACACAAGTGAGGTATCATTTTTATCGGGAGACTTGGGGGAACCCTGGGTGGAAGGAAATATGTGGCTCCTCTCAGATTCCAGAACTTTCTGTCACCAAAATGTGAGGAAAACGTGTTTTTTTTGCCAAATTTTGAGGTTTGCATAGGATTCTGGGTAACAGAACCTGGTCAGAGCCCCACAAGTCACCCCATCTTGGATTCCCCTAGGTCTCTAGTTTTCAAAAATGCACAGGTTTGGTAGGTTTCCCTAGGTGCCGGCTGAGCTAGAGGCCAAAATCTAAAGGTAGGCACTTTGCAAAAAACACCTCTGTTTACTTTCAAAAAATTTGATGTGTCTATGTTGGGTTTTGGAGCATTTCCTGTCGCGGGCGCTAGGCCTACCCACACAAGTGAGGTATCATTTTTATCGGGAGACTTGGGGGAACACTGGGTGGAAGGAAATTTGTGGCTCCTCTCAGATTCCAGAACTTTCTGTCACCAAAATTTGAGGAAAATGTGTTTTTTAGCCAAAGTTTGAGGTTTGCAAATGATTCTGGGTAACAGAACCTGGTCAGAGCCCCACAAGTCACCCCATCTTGGATTCCCCTAGGTCTCTAGTTTTCAAAAATGCACAGGTTTGGTAGGTTTCCCTAGGTGCTGGCTGAGCTAGAGGCCAAAATCAAAAGGTAGGCACTTTGCAAAAAACACCTCTGTTTTCTTTAAAAAAATATGATGTTTCCACGTTGCGTTTTGGAGCATTTGCTGTCCCGGGCGCTATGCCTACCCACACAAGTGAGGTATCATTTTTATCGGGAGACTTGGGGGAACGCTGGGTGGAAGAAAATGTGTGGCTCCTCTCAGATTCCAGAACTTTCTGTCACCAAAATGTGAGGAAAACGTGTTTTTTTAGCCAAATTTTGAGGTTTGCAAAGGATTCTGGGTAACAGAACCTGGTCAGAGCCCCACAAGTCACCCCTTCTTGGATTCCCCTAGGTCTCTAGTTTTCAGAAATGCACAGCTTTGGTAGGTTTCCGTAGGGGCCGGCTGAGCTAGAGGCCAAAATCTACAGGTAGGCACTTTGCAAAAAACACTTCTGTTTTACCTCAAAAAATGTGATGTGTCCACGTTGCGTTTTGGAGCATTTCCTGTCGCGGGCGCTAGGCCTACCCACACAAGTGAGGTATCATTTTTATCGGGAGACTTGGGGGAACACTGGGTGGAAGGAAATTTGTGGCTCCTCTCAGATTCCAGAACTTTCTGTCACCAAAATTTGAGGAAAATGTGTTTTTTTAGCCAAAGTTTGAGGTTTGCAAAGGATTCTGGGTAACAGAACCTGGTCAGAGCCCCTCAAAGTCACCCCATCTTGGATTCCCCTAGGTCTCTAGTTTTCAAAAATGCCCAGGTTTGGTAGGTTTCCCTAGGTGCCGGCTGAGCTAGAGGCCAAAATCTAAAGGTAGGCACTTTGCAAAAAACACCTCTGTTTACTTTCAAAAAATTTGATGTGTCCATGTTGCGTTTTGGAGCATTTCCTGTCGCGGGCGCTAGGCCTACCCACACAAGTGAGGTATCATTTTTATCGGGAGACTTGGGGGAACACTGGGTGGAAGGAAATGTGTGGCTCCTCTCAGATTCCAGAACTTTCTGTCACCAAAATTTGAGGAAAATGTGTTTTTTTAGCCAAAGTTTGAGGTTTGCAAAGGATTCTGGGTAACAGAACCTGGTCAGAGCCCCTCAAAGTCACCCCATCTTGGATTCCCCTAGGTCTCTAGTTTTCAAAAATGCCCAGGTTTGGTAGGTTTCCCTAGGTGCCGGCTGAGCTAGAGGCCAAAATCTAAAGGTAGGCACTTTGCAAAAAACACCTCTGTTTACTTTCAAAAAATTTGATGTGTCCATGTTGCGTTTTGGAGCATTTGCTGTCGCGGGCACTAGGCCTACCCACACAAGTGAGGTATCATTTTTATCGGGAGACTTGGGGGAACGCTGGGTGGAAGGAAATGTGTGGCTCCTCTCAGATTCCAGAACTTTCTGTCACCAAAATTTGAGGAAAATGTGTTTTTTTAGCCAAAGTTTGAGGTTTGCAAAGGATTCTGGGTAACAGAACCTGGTCAGAGCCCCACAAGTCACCCCATCTTGGATTCCCCTAGGTCTCTAGTTTTAAAAAATGCACAGGTTTGGTAGGTTTCCCTAGGTGCCGGCTGAGCTAGAGGCCAAAATCTACAGGTAGGCACTTTGCAAAAAAGACTTCTGTTTTACCTAAAAAAATGTGATGTGTCCACGTTGCGTTTTGGAGCATTTGCTGTCCCGGGCGCTATGCCTACCCACACAAGTGAGGTATCATTTTTATCGGGAGACTTGGGGGAACGCTGGGTGGAAGAAAATTTGTGGCTCCTCTCAGATTCCAGAAATTTCTGTCACCAAAATGTGAGGAAAATGTGTTTTTTTAGCCAAATTTTGAGGTTTGCAAATGATTCTGGGTAACAGAACCTGGTCAGAGCCCCACAAGTCACCCCTTCTTGGATTCCCCTAGGTCTCTAGTTTTCAGAAATGCACAGGTTTGGTAGGTTTCCCTAGGTGCTGGCTGAGCTAGAGGCCAAAATCAAAAGGTAGGCACTTTGCAAAAAACACCTCTGTTTTCTTTAAAAAAATATGATGTTTCCACGTTGCGTTTTGGAGCATTTGCTGTCCCGGGCGCTATGCCTACCCACACAAGTGAGGTATCATTTTTATCGGGAGACTTGGGGGAACCCTGAGTGGAAGGAAATATGTGGCTCCTCCCAGATTCCAGAACTTTCTGTCACCGAAATGTGAGGAAAACGTGTTTTATTTGCCAAATTTTTAGATTTGCAAAGGATTCTGGGTAACAGAACCTGGTCAGAGCCCCACAAGTCACCCCATCTTGGATTCCCCTAGGTCTCTAGTTTTCAAAAATGCACAGCTTTGGTAGGTTTCCGTAGGGGCCGGCTGAGCTAGAGGCCAAAATATACAGGTAGGCACTTTGCAAAAAACACTTCTGTTTTACCTCAAAAAATGTGATGTGTCCACGTTCCGTTTTGGAGCATTTCCTGTCGCGGGCGCTAGGCCTACCCACACAAGTGAGGTATCATTTTTATCGGGAGACTTGGGGGAACACTGGGTGGAAGGAAATTTGTGGCTCCTCTCAGATTCCAGAACTTTCTGTCACCAAAATTTGAGGAAAATGTGTTTTTTTAGCCAAAGTTTGAGGTTTGCAAAGGATTCTGGGTAACAGAACCTGGTCAGAGCCCCTCAAAGTCACCCCATCTTGGATTCCCCTAGGTCTCTAGTTTTCAAAAATGCCCAGGTTTGGTAGGTTTCCCTAGGTGCCGGCTGAGCTAGAGGCCAAAATCTAAAGGTAGGCACTTTGCAAAAAACACCTCTGTTTACTTTCAAAAAATTTGATGTGTCCATGTTGCGTTTTGGAGCATTTGCTGTCGCGGGCGCTAGGCCTACCCACACAAGTGAGGTATCATTTTTATCGGGAGACTTGGGGGAACGCTGGGTGGAAGGAAATGTGTGGCTCCTCTCAGATTCCAGAACTTTCTGTCACCAAAATTTGAGGAAAATGTGTTTTTTTAGCCAAAGTTTGAGGTTTGCAAAGGATTCTGGGTAACAGAACCTGGTCAGAGCCCCACAAGTCACCCCATCTTGGATTCCCCTAGGTCTCTAGTTTTAAAAAATGCACAGGTTTGGTAGGTTTCCCTAGGTGCCGGCTGAGCTAGAGGCCAAAATCTACAGGTAGGCACTTTGCAAAAAAGACTTCTGTTTTACCTAAAAAAATGTGATGTGTCCACGTTGCGTTTTGGAGCATTTCCTGTCTCGGGCGCTATGCCTACCCACACAAGTGAGGTATCATTTTTATCGGGAGACTTGGGGGAACACTGGGTGGAAGGAAATTTGTGGCTCCTCTCAGATTCCAGAAATTTCTGTCACCAAAATTTGAGGAAAATGTGTTTTTTAGCCAAAGTTTGAGGTTTGCAAATGATTCTGGGTAACAGAACCTGGTCAGAGCCCCACAAGTCACCCCATCTTGGATTCCCCTAGGTCTCTAGTTTTCAAAAATGCACAGGTTTGGTAGGTTTCCCTAGGTGCTGGCTGAGCTAGAGGCCAAAATCAAAAGGTAGGCACTTTGCAAAAAACACCTCTGTTTTCTTTAAAAAAATATGATGTTTCCACGTTGCGTTTTGGAGCATTTGCTGTCCCGGGCGCTATTCCTACCCACACAAGTGAGGTATCATTTTTATCGGGAGACTTGGGGGAACGCTGGGTGGAAGAAAATGTGTGGCTCCTCTCAGATTCCAGAACTTTCTGTCACCAAAATGTGAGGAAAACGTGTTTTTTTAGCCAGATTTTGAGGTTTGCAAAGGATTCTGGGTAACAGAACCTGGTCAGAGCCCCACAAGTCACCCCTTCTTGGATTCCCCTAGGTCTCTAGTTTTCAGAAATGCACAGGTTTGGTAGGTTTCCCTAGGTGCCGGCTGAGCTAGAGGCCAAAATCTAAAGGTAGGCACTTTGCAAAAAACACCTCTGTTTTCTTTAAAAAAATATGATGTTTCCACGTTGCGTTTTGGAGCATTTCCTGTCCCGGGCGCTATGCCTACCCACACAAGTGAGGTATCATTTTTATCGGGAGACTTGGGGGAACCCTGGGTGGAAGGAAATATGTGGCTCCTCTCAGATTCCAGAACTTTCTGTCACCGAAATGTGAGGAAAACGTGTTTTATTTGCCAAATTTTTAGATTTGCAAAGGATTCTGGGTAACAGAACCTGGTCAGAGCCCCACAAGTCACCCCATCTTGGATTCCCCTAGGTCTCTAGTTTTCAAAAATGCACAGCTTTGGTAGGTTTCCGTAGGGGCCGGCTGAGCTAGAGGCCAAAATCTACAGGTAGGCACTTTGCAAAAAACACTTCTGTTTTACCTCAAAAAATGTGATGTGTCCACGTTGCATTTTGGAGCATTTCCTGTCGCGGGCGCTAGGCCTACCCACACAAGTGAGGTATCATTTTTATCGGGAGACTTGGGGGAACACTGGGTGGAAGGAAATTTGTGGCTCCTCTCAGATTCCAGAACTTTCTGTCACCAAAATTTGAGGAAAATGTGTTTTTTTAGCCAAAGTTTGAGGTTTGCAAAGGATTCTGGGTAACAGAACCTGGTCAGAGCCCCTCAAAGTCACCCCATCTTGGATTCCCCTAGGTCTCTAGTTTTCAAAAATGCCCAGGTTTGGTAGGTTTCCCTAGGTGCCGGCTGAGCTAGAGGCCAAAATCTAAAGGTAGGCACTTTGCAAAAAACACCTCTGTTTACTTTCAAAAAATTTGATGTGTCCATGTTGCGTTTTGGAGCATTTCCTGTCGCGGGCGCTAGGCCTACCCACACAAGTGAGGTATCATTTTTATCGGGAGACTTGGGGGAACGCTGGGTGGAAGGAAATGTGTGGCTCCTCTCAGATTCCAGAACTTTCTGTCACCAAAATGTGAGGAAAATTTGTTTTTTCAGCCAAAGTTTGAGGTTTGCAAAGGATTCTGGGTAACAGAACCTGGTCAGAGCCCCACACGTCACCCCATCTTACATTCCCCTAGGTCTCTAGTTTTCAAAAATGCACAGGTTTGGTAGGTTTCCCTAGGTTCCGGCTGAGCTAGAGGCCAAAATCTAAAGGTAGGCACTTTGCAAAAAACACCTATGTTTACTTTCAAAAAATTTGATGTGTCTATGTTGGGTTTTGGAGCATTTCCTGTCGCGGGCGCTAGGCCTACCCAGACAAGTGAGGTATCATTTTTATCGGGAGACTTGGGGGAACGCTGGGTGGAAGGAAATGTGTGGCTCCTCTCAGATTCCAGAACTTTCTGTCACCAAAATTTGAGGAAAATGTGTTTTTTTAGCCAAAGTTTGAGGTTTGCAAAGGATTCTGGGTAACAGAACCTGGTCAGAGCCCCACAAGTCACCCCATCTTGGATTCCCCTAGGTCTCTAGTTTTAAAAAATGCACAGGTTTGGTAGGTTTCCCTAGGTGCCGGCTGAGCTAGAGGCCAAAATCTACAGGTAGGCACTTTGCAAAAAAGACTTCTGTTTTACCTCAAAAAATGTGATGTGTCCACGTTGCGTTTTGGAGCATTTCCTGTCTCGGGCGCTATGCCTACCCACACAAGTGAGGTATCATTTTTATCGGGAGACTTGGGGGAACACTGGGTGGAAGGAAATTTGTGGCTCCTCTCAGATTCCAGAACTTTCTGTCACCAAAATTTGAGGAAAATGTGTTTTTTAGCCAAAGTTTGAGGTTTGCAAAGGATTCTGGGTAACAGAACCTGGTCAGAGCCCCACAAGTCACCCCATCTTGGATTCCCCTAGGTCTCTAGTTTTAAAAAATGCACAGGTTTTGTAGGTTTCCCTAGGTGCCGGCTGAGCTAGAGGCCAAAATCAAAAGGTAGGCACTTTGCAAAAAACACCTCTGTTTTCTTTAAAAAAATATGATGTTTCCACGTTGCGTTTTGGAGCATTTGCTGTCCCGGGCGCTATGCCTACCCACACAAGTGAGGTATCATTTTTATCGGGAGACTTGGGGGAACGCTGGGTGGAAGAAAATGTGTGGCTCCTCTCAGATTCCAGAACTTTCTGTCACCAAAATGTGAGGAAAACGTGTTTTTTTAGCCAAATTTTGAGGTTTGCAAAGGATTCTGGGTAACAGAACCTGGTCAGAGCCCCACAAGTCACCCCTTCTTGGATTCCCCTAGGTCTCTAGTTTTCAGAAATGCACAGGTTTGGTAGGTTTCCCTAGGTGCCGGCTGAGCTAGAGGCCAAAATCTAAAGGTAGGCACTTTGCAAAAAACACCTCTGTTTTCTTTAAAAAAATATGATGTTTCCACGTTGCGTTTTGGAGCATTTCCTGTCCCGGGCGCTATGCCTACCCACACAAGTGAGGTATCATTTTTATCGGGAGACTTGGGGGAACCCTGGGTGGAAGGAAATATGTGGCTCCTCTCAGATTCCAGAACTTTCTGTCACCGAAATGTGAGGAAAACGTGTTTTATTTGCCAAATTTTTAGATTTGCAAAGGATTCTGGGTAACAGAACCTGGTCAAAGCCCCACAAGTCACCCCATCTTGGATTCCCCTAGGTCTCTAGTTTTAAAAAATGCACAGCTTTGGTAGGTTTCCGTAGGGGCCGGCTGAGCTAGAGGCCAAAATCTACAGGTAGGCACTTTGCAAAAAACACTTCTGTTTTACCTCAAAAAATGTGATGTGTCCACGTTGCGTTTTGGAGCATTTCCTGTCACGGGCGCTAGGCCTACCCACACAAGTGAGGTATCATTTTTATCGGGAGACTTGGGGGAACACTGGGTGGAAGGAAATTTGTGGCTCCTCTCAGATTCCAGAACTTTCTGTCACCAAAATTTGAGGAAAATGTGTTTTTTTAGCCAAAGTTTGAGGTTTGCAAAGGATTCTGGGTAACAGAACCTGGTCAGAGCCCCACAAAGTCACCCCATCTTGGATTCCCCTAGGTCTCTAGTTTTCAAAAATGCACAGGTTTGGTAGGTTTCCCTAGGTGCCGGCTGAGCTAGAGGCCAAAATCTAAAGGTAGGCACTTTGCAAAAAACACCTCTGTTTACTTTAAAAAAATTTGATGTGTCCATGTTGCGTTTTGGAGCATTTCCTGTCGCGGGCGCTAGGCCTACCCACACAAGTGAGGTATCACTTTTATCGGGAGACTTGGGGGAACGCTGGGTGGAAGGAAATGTGTGGCTCCTCTCAGATTCCAGAACTTTCTGTCACCAAAATTTGAGGAAAATGTGTTTTTTTAGCCAAAGTTTGAGGTTTGCAAAGGATTCTGGGTAACAGAACCTGGTCAGAGCCCCACAAGTCACCCCATCTTGGGTTCCCCTACGTCTCTAGTTTTAAAAAATGCACAGGTTTAGTAGGTTTCCCTAGGTGCCGGCTGAGCTAGAGGCCAAAATCTACAGGTAGGCACTTTGCAAAAAACACTTCTGTTTTACCTAAAAAAATGTGATGTGTCCACATTGCGTTTTGGAGCATTTCCTGTCGCGGGCGCTAGGCCTACCCACACAAGTGAGGTATCATTTTTATCGGGAGACTTGGGGGAACACTGGGTGGAAGGAAATTTGCGGCTCCTCTCAGATTCCAGAACTTTCTGTCACCAAAATTTGAGGAAAATGTGTTTTTTTAGCCAAAGTTTGAGGTTTGCAAAGGATTCTGGGTAACAGAACCTGGTCAGAGCCCCACAAGTCACCCCATCTTGGATTCCCCTAGGTCTCTAGTTTTCAAAAATGCACAAGTTTGGTAGGTTTCCCTAGGTGCCGGCTGAGCTAGAGGCCAAAATCTAAAGGTAGGCACTTTGCAAAAAACACCTCTGTTTTCTTTAAAAAAATATGATGTGTCCACGTTGCGTTTTGGAGCATTTCCTGTCCCGGGCGCTATGCCTACCCACACAAGTGAGGTATCATTTTTATCGGGAGACTTGAGGGAACACTGGGTGGAAGGAAATTTGTGGCTCCTCTCAGATTCCAAAACTTTCTGTCACCAAAAATTGAGGAAAATGTGTTTTTTTAGCCAAAGTTTGAGGTTTGCAAAGGATTCTGGGTAAAAGAACCTGGTCAGAGCCCCACAAGTCACCCCATCTTGGATTCCCCTAGGTCTTTAGTTTTCAAAAATGCACAGGTTTGGTAGGTTTCCCTAGGTGCCGGCTGAGCTAGAGGCCAAAATCTAAAGGTAGGCACTTTGCAAAAAACACCTCTGTTTACTTTCAAAAAATTTGATGTGTCCATGTTGCGTTTTGGAGCATTTCCTGTCGCGGGCGCTAGGCCTACCCACACAAGTGAGGTATCATTTTTATCGGGAGACTTGGGGGAACGCTGGGTGGAAGGAAATGTGTGGCTCCTCTCAGATTCCAGAACTTTCTGTCACCAAAATTTGAGGAAAATGTCTTTTTTTAGCCAAAGTTTGAGGTTTGCAAAGGATTCTGGGTACCAGAACCTGGTCAGAGCCCCACAAGTCACCCCATCTTGGGTTCCCCTACGTCTCTAGTTTTCAAAAATGCACAGGTTTAGTAGGTTTCCCTAGGTGCCGGCTGAGCTAGAGGCCAAAATCTACAGGTAGGCACTTTGCAAAAAACACTTCTGTTTTACCTCAAAAAATGTGATGTGTCCACGTTGCGTTTTGGAGCATTTCCTGTCGCGGGCGCTAGGCCTACCCACACAAGTGAGGTATCATTTTTATCGGGAGACTTGGGGGAACACTGGGTGAAGGAAATTTGTGGCTCCTCTCACATTCCAGAACTTTCTGTCACCAAAAATTGAGGAAAATGTGTTTTTTTAGCCAAAGTTTGAGGTTTGCAAAGGATTCTGGGTAACAGAACCTGGTCAGAGCCCCACAAGTCACCACATCTTGGATTCCCCTAGGTCTCTAGTTTTAAAAAATGCACAGGTTTGGTAGGTTTCCCTAAGTGCCGGCTGAGCTAGAGGCCAAAATCTATAGGTAGGCACTTTGCAAAAAACACTTCTGTTTTACCTCAAAAAATGTGATGTGTCCACGTTGCGTTTTGGAGCATTTCCTGTCGCGGGCGCTAGGCCTACCCACACAAGTGAGGTATCATTTTTATCGGGAGACTTGGGGGAACACTGGGTGGAAGGAAATTTGTGGCTCCTCTCAGATTCCAGAACTTTCTGTCACCAAAAATTGAGGAAAATGTGTTTTTTTAGCCAAAGTTTGAGGTTTGCAAAGGATTCTGGGTAACAGAACCTGGTCAGAGCCTCACAAGTCACCCCATCTTGTATTCCGCTAGGTCTCTAGTTTTCAAAAATGCACAGGTTTGGTAGATTTCCCTAGGTGCCGGCTGAGCTAGAGGCCAAAATCTAAAGGTAGGCACTTTGCAAAAAACACCTCTGTTTACTTTCAAAAAATTTGATGTGTCCATGTTGCGTTTTGGAGCATTTCCTGTCGCGGGCGCTAGGCCTACCCACACAAGTGAGGTATAATTTTTATCGGGAGACTTGGGAGAACGCTGGGTGGAAGGAAATGTGTGGCTCCTCTCAGATTCCAGAACTTTCTGTCACCAAAATTTGAGGAAAATTTGTTTTTTTAGCCAAAGTTTGAGGTTTGCAAAGGATTCTGGGTAACAGAACCTGGTCAGAGCCCCACAAGTCACCCCATCTTGGGTTCCCCTACGTCTCTAGTTTTAAAAAATTCACAGGTTTAGTAGGTTTCCCTATGTGCCGGCTGAGCTAGAGGCCAAAATCTACAGGTAGGCACTTTGCAAAAAACACTTCTGTTTTACCTAAAAAAATGTGATGTGTCCACAGTTCGTTTTGGAGCATTTCCTGTCGTGGGCGCTAGGCCTACCCACACAAGTGAGGTATCATTTTAATCAGGAGAGTTGGGGGAACCCTGGGTGGAAGAAAATGTGTGGCTCCTCTCAGATTCCAGCACTTTCTGTCACCAAAATGTGAGGAAAACGTGTTTTTTTAGCCAAAGTTTGAGGTTTGCAAAGGATTCTGGGTAAAAGAACCTGGTCAGAGCCCCACAAGTCACCCCATCTTGGATTCCCCTAGGTCTCTAGTTTTCAAAAATGCACAGGTTTGGTAGGTTTCCCTAGGTGCCGGCTGAGCCAGAGGCCAAAATCTAAAGGTAGGCACTGTGCAAAAAACACCTCTGTTTTCTTTGAAAAAATGTGATGGGTCCATGTTGTGTTTTGGGGTATTTCCTGTGATGGGCACTATGCCTACCCACACAAGTGAGGTATCATTTTTATCTGAAGACTTGGGGGAACGCTGGGTGGAAGGAAATGTGTGGCTCCTCTCAGATTCCAGAACTTTCTGTCACCAAAATTTTAGGAAAATGTCTTTTTTTAGCCAAAGTTTGAGGTTTGCAAAGGATTCTGGGTACCAGAACCTGGTCAGAGCCCCACAAGTCACCCCATCTTGGGTTCCCCTACGTCTCTAGTTTTCAAAAATGCACAGGTTTAGTAGGTTTCCCTAGGTGCCGGCTGAGCTAGAGGCCAAAATCTACAGGTAGGCACTTTGCAAAAAACACTTCTGTTTTACCTCAAAAAATGTGATGTGTCCACGTTGCGTTTTGGAGCATTTCCTGTCGCGGGCGCTAGGCCTACCCACACAAGTGAGGTATCATTTTTATCGGGAGACTTGGGGGAACACTGGGTGGAAGGAAATTTGTGGCTCCTCTCAGATTCCAGAACTTTCTGTCACCAAAAATTGAGGAAAATGTGTTTTTTTAGGCAAAGTTTGAGGTTTGCAAAGGATTCTGGGTAAAAGAACCTGGTCAGAGCCCCACAAGTCACCCCATCTTGGGTTCCCCTACGTCTCTAGTTTTAAAAAATTCACAGGTTTAGTAGGTTTCCCTATGTGCCGGCTGAGCTAGAGGCCAAAATCTACAGGTAGGCACTTTGCAAAAAACACTTCTGTTTTACCTAAAAAAATGTGATGTGTCCACAGTTCGTTTTGGAGCATTTCCTGTCGCGGGCGCTAGGCCTACCCACACAAGTGAGGTATCATTTTAATCAGGAGAGTTGGGGGAACCCTGGGTGGAAGAAAATGTGTGGCTCCTCTCAGATTCCAGCACTTTCTGTCACCAAAATGTGAGGAAAACGTGTTTTTTTAGCCAAAGTTTGAGGTTTGCAAAGGATTCTGGGTAAAAGAACCTGGTCAGAGCCCCACAAGTCACCCCATCTTGGATTCCCCTAGGTCTCTAGTTTTCAAAAATGCACAGGTTTGGTAGGTTTCCCTAGGTGCCGGCTGAGCCAGAGGCCAAAATCTAAAGGTAGGCACTGTGCAAAAAACACCTCTGTTTTCTTTGAAAAAATGTGATGGGTCCATGTTGTGTTTTGGGGTATTTCCTGTGATGGGCGCTATGCCTACCCACACAAGTGAGGTATCATTATTATCTGAAGACTTGGGGGAACGCTGGGTGGAAGGAAATGTGTGGCTCCTCTCAGATTCCAGAACTTTCTGTCACCAAAATTTGAGGAAAATGTCTTTTTTTAGCCAAAGTTTGAGGTTTGCAAAGGATTCTGGGTACCAGAACCTGGTCAGAGCCCCACAAGTCACCCCATCTTGGGTTCCCCTACGTCTCTAGTTTTCAAAAATGCACAGGTTTAGTAGGTTTCCCTAGGTGCCGGCTGAGCTAGAGGCCAAAATCTACAGGTAGGCACTTTGCAAAAAACACTTCTGTTTTACCTCAAAAAATGTGATGTGTCCACGTTGCGTTTTGGAGCATTTCCTGTCGCGGGCGCTAGGCCTACCCACACAAGTGAGGTATCATTTTTATCGGGAGACTTGGGGGAACACTGGGTGGAAGGAAATTTGTGGCTCCTCTCAGATTCCAGAACTTTCTGTCACCAAAAATTGAGGAAAATGTGTTTTTTTAGCCAAAGTTTGAGGTTTGCAAAGGATTCTGGGTAACAGAACCTGGTCAGAGCCCCACAAGTCACCACATCTTGGATTCCCCTAGGTCTCTAGTTTTCAAAAATGCACAGGTTTGGTAGGTTTCCCTAAGTGCCGGCTGAGCTAGAGGCCAAAATCTATAGGTAGGCACTTTGCAAAAAACACTTCTGTTTTACCTCAAAAAATGTGATGTGTCCACGTTGCGTTTTGGAGCATTTCCTGTCGCGGGCGCTAGGCCTACCCACACAAGTGAGGTATCATTTTTATCGGGAGACTTGGGGGAACACTGGGTGGAAGGAAATTTGTGGCTCCTCTCAGATTCCAGAACTTTCTGTCACCAAAAATTGAGGAAAATGTGTTTTTTTAGCCAAAGTTTGAGGTTTGCAAAGGATTCTGGGTAACAGAACCTGGTCAGAGCCTCACAAGTCACCCCATCTTGTATTCCGCTAGGTCTCTAGTTTTCAAAAATGCACAGGTTTGGTAGGTTTCCCTAGGTGCCGGCTGAGCTAGAGGCCAAAATCTAAAGGTAGGCACTTTGCAAAAAACACCTCTGTTTACTTTCAAAAAATTTGATGTGTCCATGTTGCGTTTTGGAGCATTTCCTGTCGCGGGC
This sequence comes from Pleurodeles waltl, assembly GCF_031143425.1. Taxonomy (NCBI): domain Eukaryota; kingdom Metazoa; phylum Chordata; class Amphibia; order Caudata; family Salamandridae; genus Pleurodeles; species Pleurodeles waltl. The sequence goes on from NW_027150395.1 coordinate 2,518,094, forward strand.
GCTAGGCCTACCCACACAAGTGAGGTATAATTTTTATCGGGAGACTTGGGAGAACGCTGGGTGGAAGGAAATGTGTGGCTCCTCTCAGATTCCAGAACTTTCTGTCACCAAAATTTGAGGAAAATTTGTTTTTTTAGCCAAAGTTTGAGGTTTGCAAAGGATTCTGGGTAACAGAACCTGGTCAGAGCCCCACAAGTCACCCCATCTTGGGTTCCCCTACGTCTCTAGTTTTAAAAAATTCACAGGTTTAGTAGGTTTCCCTATGTGCCGGTTGAGCTAGAGGCCAAAATCTACAGGTAGGCACTTTGCAAAAAACACTTCTGTTTTACCTAAAAAAATGTGATGTGTCCACAGTTCGTTTTGGAGCATTTCCTGTCGCGGGCGCTAGGCCTACCCACACAAGTGAGGTATCATTTTAATCAGGAGAGTTGGGGGAACCCTGGGTGGAAGAAAATGTGTGGCTCCTCTCAGATTCCAGCACTTTCTGTCACCAAAATGTGAGGAAAACGTGTTTTTTTAGCCAAAGTTTGAGTTTTGCAAAGGATTCTGGGTAAAAGAACCTGGTCAGAGCCCCACAAGTCACCCCATCTTGGATTCCCCTAGGTCTCTAGTTTTCAAAAATGCACAGGTTTGGTAGGTTTCCCTAGGTGCCGGCTGAGCCAGAGGCCAAAATCTAAAGGTAGGCACTGTGCAAAAAACACCTCTGTTTTCTTTGAAAAAATGTGATGGGTCCATGTTGTGTTTTGGGGTATTTCCTGTGATGGGCGCTATGCCTACCCACACAAGTGAGGTATCATTTTTATCGGAAGACTTGGGGGAACCCTGGGTGGAAGGAAATATGTGGCTCCTCTCAGATTCCAGAACTTTCTGTCACCGAAATGTGAGGAAAACGTGTTTTATTTGCCAAATTTTTAGATTTGCAAAGGATTCTGGGTAACAGAACCTGGTCAAAGCCCCACAAGTCACCCCATCTTGGATTCCCCTAGGTCTCTAGTTTTCAAAAATGCACAGCTTTGGTAGGTTTCCGTAGGGGCCGGCTGAGCTAGAGGCCAAAATCTACAGGTAGGCACTTTGCAAAAAACACTTCTGTTTTACCTCAAAAAATGTGATGTGTCCACGTTGCGTTTTGGAGCATTTCCTGTCGCGGGCGCAGGCCTACCCACACAAGTGAGGTATCATTTTTATCGGGAGACTTGGGGGAACACTGGGTGGAAGGAAATTTGTGGCTCCTCTCAGATTCCAGAACTTTCTGTGACCAAAATTTGAGGAAAATGTGTTTTTTTTGCCAAAGTTTGAGGTTTGGAAAGGATTCTGGGTAACAGAACCTGGTCAGAGCCCCACAAGTCACCCCATCTTGGATTCCCCTAGGTCTCTAGTTTTAAAAAATGCACAGCTTTGGTAGGTTTCCGTAGGTGCCGGCTGAGCTAGAGGCCAAAATCTAAAGGTAGACACTTTGCAAAAAACACCTCTGTTTTCTTTCAAAAAATTTGATGTGTCCACGTTGCGTTTTGGAGCATTTCCTGTCGCGGGCGCTAGGCCTACCCACACAAGTGAGGTATCATTTTTATCAGGAGACTTGGGGGAACGCTGGGTGGAAGAAAATGTGTGGCTCCTCTCAGATTTCAGAACTTTCTGTCACCAAAATGTGAGGAAAACGTGTTTTATTTGCCAAATTTTTAGATTTGCAAAGGATTCTGGGTAACAGAACCTGGTCAAAGCCCCACAAGTCACCCCATCTTGGATTCCCCTAGGTCTCTAGTTTTAAAAAATGCACAGCTTTGGTAGGTTTCCGTAGGGGCCGGCTGAGCTAGAGGCCAAAATCTACAGGTAGGCACTTTGCAAAAAACACTTCTGTTTTACCTCAAAAAATGTGATGTGTCCACGTTGCGTTTTGGAGCATTTCCTGTCGCGGGCGCTATGCCTACCCACACAAGTGAGGTATCATTTTTATCGGGAGACTTGGGGGAACACTGGGTGGAAGGAAATTTGTGGCTCCTCTCAGATTCCAGAACTTTCTGTCACCAAAATTTGAGTAAAATGTGTTTTTTAGCCAAAGTTTGAGGTTTGCAAAGGATTCTGGGTAACAGAACCTGGTCAGAGCCCCACAAGTCACCCCATCTTGGATTCCCCTAGGTCTCTAGTTTTCAAAAATGCACAGGTTTAATAGGTTTCCCTAGGTGCCGGCTGAGCAAGAGGCCAAAATCTAAAGGTAGGCACTTTGCAAAAAACACCTCTGTTTACTTTCAAAAAATTTGATGTGTCCATGTTGCGTTTTGGAGCATTTCCTGTCGCGGACGCTAGGCCTACCCACACAAGTGAGGTATCATTTTTATCGGGAGACTTGGGGGAACGCTGGGTGGAAGAAAATGTGTGGCTCCTCTCAGATTCCAGAACTTTCTGTCACCAAAATGTGAGGAAAATTTGTTTTTTTAGCCAAAGTTTGAGGTTTGCAAAGCATTCTGGGTAACAGAACCTGGTCAGAGCCCCACAAGTCACCCCTTCTTGGATTCCCCTAGGTCTCTAGTTTTCAGAAATGCACAGGTTTGGTAGGTTTCCCTAGGTGCTGGCTGAGCTAGAGGCCAAAATCTAAAGGTAGGCACTTTGCAAAAAACACCTCTGTTTTCTTTAAAAAAATATGATGTTTCCACGTTGCGTTTTGGAGCATTTCCTGTCCCGGGCGCTATGCCTACCCACACAAGTGAGGTATCATTTTTATCGGGAGACTTGGGGGAACCCTGGGTGGAAGGAAATATGTGGCTCCTCTCAGATTCCAGAACTTTCTGTCACCGAAATGTGAGGAAAACGTGTTTTATTTGCCAAATTTTTAGATTTGCAAAGGATTCTGGGTAACAGAACCTGGTCAAAGCCCCACAAGTCACCCCATCTTGGATTCCCCTAGGTCTCTAGTTTTCAAAAATGCACAGCTTTGGTAGGTTTCCGTAGGGGCCGGCTGAGCTAGAGGCCAAAATCTACAGGTAGGCACTTTGCAAAAAACACTTCTGTTTTACCTCAAAAAATGTGATGTGTCCACGTTGCGTTTTGGAGCATTTCCTGTCGCGGGCGCTAGGCCTACCCACACAAGTGAGGTATCATTTTTATCGGGAGACTTGGGGGAACACTGGCTGGAAGGAAATTTGTGGCTCCTCTCAGATTCCAGAACTTTCTGTCACCAAAATTTGAGGAAAATGTGTTTTTTTAGCCAAAGTTTGAGGTTTGCAAAGGATTCTGGGTAACAGAACCTGGTCAGAGCCCCACAAAGTCACCCCATCTTGGATTCCCCTAGGTCTCTAGTTTTCAAAAATGCCCAGGTTTGGTAGGTTTCCCTAGGTGCCGGCTGAGCTAGAGGCCAAAATCTAAAGGTAGGCACTTTGCAAAAAACACCTCTGTTTACTTTCAAAAAATGTGATGTGTCCATGTTGCGTTTTGGAGCATTTGCTGTCGCGGGCGCTAGGCCTACCCACACAAGTGAGGTATCATTTTTATCGGGAGACTTGGGGGAACGCTGGGTGGAAGGAAATGTGTGGCTCCTCTCAGATTCCAGAACTTTCTGTCACCAAAATGTGAGGAAAATTTGTTTTTTTAGCCAAAGTTTGAGGTTTGCAAAGGATTCTGGGTAACAGAACCTGGTCAGAGCCCCACAAGTCACCCCATCTTGGATTCCCCTAGGTCTCTAGTTTTCAAAAATGCACAGGTTTGGTAGGTTTCCCTAGGTGCCGGCTGAGCTAGAGGCCAAAATCTAAAGGTAGGCACTTTGCAAAAAACACCTCTGTTTACTTTCAAAAAATTTGATGTGTCTATGTTGGGTTTTGGAGCATTTCCTGTCGCGGGCGCTAGGCCTACCCACACAAGTGAGGTATCATTTTTATCGGGAGACTTGGGGGAACGCTGGGTGGAAGAAAATGTGTGGCTCCTCTCAGATTCCAGAACTTTCTGTCACCAAAATGTGAGGAAAACGTGTTTTTTTAGCCAAATTTTGAGGTTTGCAAAGGATTCTGGGTAACAGAACCTGGTCAGAGCCCCACAAGTCACCCCATATTGGATTCCCCTAGGTCTCTAGTTTTCAAAAATGCACAGCTTTGGTAGGTTTCCCTAGGTGCCGGCTGAGCCAGAGGTCAAAATCTAAAGGTAGGCACTTTGCAAAAAACACCTCTGTTTTTAAAAAAAAAATGTGATGGGTCCATGTTGTGTTTTGGGGCATTTCCTGTGATGGGCGCTATGCCTACCCACACAAGTGAGGTATCATTTTTATCGGGAGACTTGGGGGAACCCTGGGTAGAAGGAAATATGTGGCTCCTCTCAGATTCCAGAACTTTCTGTCACCAAAATGTGAGGAAAACTTGTTTTTTTAGCCATATTTTGAGGTTTGCAAAGGATTCTGGGTAACAGAACCTGGTCAGAGCCCCACAAGTCACCCCATCCTGGATTCCCCTAGGTCTCTAGTTTTCAAAAATGCACAGGTTTGGTAGGTTTCCCTAGGTGCCGGCTGAGCTAGAGGCCAAAATCTACAGGTAGGCACTTTGCAAAAAACACCTCTGTTTTCTTTCAAAAAATTTGATGTGTCCACGTTGTGTTTTGGAGCATTTCCTGTCGCGGGCGCTAGGCCTACCCACACAAGTGAGGTATCATTTTTATCGGGAGACTTGGGGGAACGCTGGGTGGAAGGAAATGTGTGGCTCCTCTCAGATTCCAGAACTTTCTGTCACCAAAATTTGAGTAAAACGTGTTTTTTTAGCCAAAGTTTGAGGTTTGCAAAGGATTCTGGGTAAAAGAACGTGGTCAGAGCCCCACAAGTCACCATATCTTGGATTCCCCTAGGTCTCTAGTTTTCAAAAATGCACAGGTTTGGTAGGTTTCCCTAGGTGCCGGCTGAGCCAGAGGCCAAAATCTAAAGGTAGGCACTTTGAAAAAAAGACCTCTGTGTTCCTTAAAAAAATGTGATGGGTCCATGTTGTGTTTTGGGGCATTTCCTGTCATGGGTGCTATGCCTACCCACACAAGTGAGGTATCATTTTTATCGGGAGACTTGGGGGAACCCTGGGTGGAAGGAAATATGTGGCTCCTCTCAGAGTCCAGAACTTTCTGTCACCAAAATGTGAGGAAAACGTGTTTTTTTTGCCAAATTTTGAGGTTTGCATAGGATTCTGGGTAACAGAACCTGGTCAGAGCCCCACAAGTCACCCCATCTTGGATTCCCCTAGGTCTCTAGTTTTCAAAAATGCACAGCTTTGGTAGGTTTCCGTAGGTGGCGGCTGAGCTAGAGGCCAAAATCTAAAGGTAGACACTTTGCAAAAAACACCTCTGTTTTCTTTCAAAAAATTTGATGTGTCCACGTTGTCTTTTGGAGCATTTCCTGTCGCGGGCGCTAGGCCTACCCACACAAGTGAGGTATCATTTTTATCGGGAGACTTGGGGGAACGCTGGGTGGAAGGAAATGTGTGGCTCCTCTCAGATTCCAGAACTTTCTGTCACCAAAATTTGAGGAAAATGTGTTTTTTTTAGCCAAAGTTTGAGGTTTGCAAAGGATTCTGGGTAACAGAACCTGATCAGAGCCCCACAAGTCACCCCATCTTGGATTCCCCTAGGTCTCTAGTTTTAAAAAATGCACAGCTTTGGTAGGTTTCCCTAGGTGCCGGCTGAGCTAGAGGCCAAAATCTACAGGTAGGCACTTTGCAAAAAAGACTTCTGTTTTACCTCAAAAAATGTGATGTGTCCACGTTGCGTTTTGGAGCATTTCCTGTCTCGGGCGCTATGCCTACCCACACAAGTGAGGTATCATTTTTATCGGGAGACTTGGGGGAACACTGGGTGGAAGGAAATTTGTGGCTCCTCTCAGATTCCAGAACTTTCTGTCACCAAAATTTGAGGAAAATGTGTTTTTTAGCCAAAGTTTGAGGTTTGCAAAGGATTCCGGGTAACAGAACCTGGTCAGAGCCCCACAAGTCACCCCATCTTGGATTCCCCTAGGTCTCTAGTTTTCAAAAATGCACAGGTTTGGTAGGTGTCCCTAGGTGCCGGCTGAGCTAGAGGCCAAAATCAAAAGGTAGGCACTTTGCAAAAACACCTCTGTTTTCTTTAAAAAAATATGATGTTTCCACGTTGCGTTTTGGAGCATTTGCTGTCCCGGGCGCTATGCCTACCCACACAAGTGAGGTATCATTTTTATCGGGAGACTTGGGGGAACGCTGGGTGGAAGAAAATGTGTGGCTCCTCTCAGATTCCAGAACTTTCTGTCACCAAAATGTGAGGAAAACGTGTTTTTTTAGCCAAATTTTGATGTTTGCAAAGGATTCTGGGTAACAGAACCTGGTCAGAGCCCCACAAGTCACCCTTTCTTGGATTCCCCTAGGTCTCTAGTTTTCAGAAATGCACAGGTTTGGTAGGTTTCCCTAGGTGCCGGCTGAGCTAGAAGCCAAAATCTAAAGGTAGGCACTTTGCAAAAAGCACCTCTGTTTTCTTTAAAAAAATATGATGTTTCCACGTTGCGTTTTGGAGCATTTCCTGTCCCGGGCGCTATGCCTACCCACACAAGTGAGGTATCATTTTTATCGGGAGACTTGGGGGAACCCTGGGTGGAAGGAAATATGTGGCTCCTCTCAGATTCCAGAACTTTCTGTCACCGAAATGTGAGGAAAACGTGTTTTATTTGCCAAATTTTTAGATTTGCAAAGGATTCTGGGTAACAGAACCTGGTCAAAGCCTCACAAGTCACCCCATCTTGGATTCCCCTAGGTCTCTAGTTTTCAAAAATGCACAGCTTTGGTAGGTTTCCGTAGGGGCCGGCTGAGCTAGAGGCCAAAATCTACAGGTAGGCACTTTGCAAAAAACACTTCTGTTTTACCTCAAAAAATGTGATGTGTCCACGTTGCGTTTTGGAGCATTTCCTGTCGCGGGCGCTATGCCTACCCACACAAGTGAGGTATCATTTTTATCGGGAGACTTGGGGGAACACTGGGTGGAAGGAAATTTGTGGCTCCTCTCAGATTCCAGAACTTTCTGTCACCAAAATTTGAGGAAAATGTGTTTTTTAGCCAAAGTTTGAGGTTTGCAAAGGATTCTGGGTAACAGAACCTGGTCAGAGCCCCACAAGTCACCCCATCTTGGATTCCCCTAGGTCTCTAGTTTTCAAAAATGCACAGGTTTGGTAGGTTTCCCTAGGTGCCGGCTGAGCAAGAGGCCAAAATCTAAAGGTAGGCACTTTGCAAAAAACACCTCTGTTTACTTTCAAAAAATTTGATGTGTCCATGTTGCGTTTTGGAGCATTTCCTGTCGCGGGCGCTAGGCCTACCCACACAAGTGAGGTATCATTTTTATCGGGAGACTTGGGGGAACGCTGGGTGGAAGAAAATGTGTGGCTCCTCTCAGATTCCAGAACTTTCTGTCACCAAAATATGAGGAAAATTTGTTTTTTTAGCCAAAGTTTGAGGTTTGCAAAGCATTCTGGGTAACAGAACCTGGTCAGAGCCCCACAAGTCACCCCTTCTTGGATTCCCCTAGGTCTCTAGTTTTCAGAAATGCACAGGTTTGGTAGGTTTCCCTAGGTGCCGGCTGAGCTAGAGGCCAAAATCTAAAGGTAGGCACTTTGCAAAAAACACCTCTGTTTTCTTTAAAAAAATATGATGTTTCCACGTTGCGTTTTGGAGCATTTCCTGTCCCGGGCGCTATGCCTACCCACACAAGTGAGGTATCATTTTTATCGGGAGACTTGGGGGAACCCTGGGTGGAAGGAAATATGTGGCTCCTCTCAGATTCCAGAACTTTCTGTCACCGAAATGTGAGGAAAACGTGTTTTATTTGCCAAATTTTTAGATTTGCAAAGGATTCTGGGTAACAGAACCTGGTCAAAGCCCCACAAGTCACCCCATCTTGGATTCCCCTAGGTCTCTAGTTTTCAAAAATGCACAGCTTTGGTAGGTTTCCGTAGGGGCCGGCTGAGCTAGAGGCCAAAATCTACAGGTAGGCACTTTGCAAAAAACCCTTCTGTTTTACCTCAAAAAATGTGATGTGTCCACGTTGCGTTTTGGAGCATTTCCTGTCGCGGGCGCTAGGCCTACCCACACAAGTGAGGTATCATTTTTATCGGGAGACTTGGGGGAACACTGGCTGTAAGGAAATTTGTGGCTCCTCTCAGATTCCAGAACTTTCTGTCACCAAAATTTGAGGAAAATGTGTTTTTTTAGCCAAAGTTTGAGGTTTGCAAAGGATTCTGGGTAACAGAACCTGGTCAGAGCCCCACAAAGTCACCCCATCTTGGATTCCCCTAGGTCTCTAGTTTTCAAAACTGCCCAGGTTTGGTAGGTTTCCCTAGGTGCCGGCTGAGCTAGAGGCCAAAATCTAAAGGTAGGCACTTTGCAAAAAACACCTCTGTTTACTTTCAAAAAATTTGATGTGTCCATGTTGCGTTTTGGAGCATTTGCTGTCGCGGGCGCTAGGCCTACCCACACAAGTGAGGTATCATTTTTATCGGGAGACTTGGGGGAACGCTGGGTGGAAGGAAATGTGTGGCTCCTCTCAGATTCCAGAACTTTCTGTCACCAAAATGTGAGGAAAATTTGTTTTTTTAGCCAAAGTTTGAGGTTTGCAAAGGATTCTGGGTAACAGAACCTGGTCAGAGCCCCACAAGTCACCCCATCTTGGATTCCCCTAGGTCTCTAGTTTTCAAAAATGCACAGGTTTGGTAGGTTTCCCTAGGTGCCGGCTGAGCTAGAGGCCAAAATCTAAAGGTAGGCACTTTGCAAAAAACACCTCTGTTTACTTTAAAAAAATGTGATGTGTCTATGTTGGGTTTTGGAGCATTTCCTGTCGCGGGCGCTAGGCCTACCCACACAAGTGAGGTATCATTTTCATCGGGAGACTTGGGGGAACGCTGGGTGGAAGGAAATGTGTGGCTCCTCTCAGATTCCAGAACTTTCTGTCACCAAAATTTGAGGAAAATGTGTTTTTTTAGCCAAAGTTTGAGGTTTGCAAAGGATTCTGGGTAACAGAACCTGGTCAGAGCCCCACAAGTCACCCCATCTTGGATTCCCCTAGGTCTCTAGTTTTCAGAAATGCACAGGTTTGGTAGGTTTCCCTAGGTGCCGGCTGAGCTAGAGGCCAAAATCTAAAGGTAGGCACTTTGCAAAAAACACCTCTGTTTTCTTTAAAAAAATATGATGTTTCCACGTTGCGTTTTGGAGCATTTCCTGTCCCGGGCGCTATGCCTACCCACACAAGTGAGGTATCATTTTCATCGGGAGACTTGGGGGAACGCTGTGTGGAAGAAAATGTGTGGCTCCTCTCAGATTCCAGAACTTTCTGTCACCAAAATGTGAGGAAAACGTGTTTTTTTAGCCAAATTTTGAGGTTTGCAAAGGATTCTGGGTAACAGAACCTGGTCAGAGCCCCACAAGTCACCCCATATTGGATTCCCCTAGGTCTCTAGTTTTCAAAAATGCACAGCTTTGGTAGGTTTCCCAGGTGCCGGCTGAGCCAGAGGCCAAAATCTAAAGGTAGGCACTTTGCAAAAAACACCTCTGTTTTTTTAAAAAAAATGTGATGGGTCCATGTTGTGTTTTGGGGCATTTCCTGTGATGGGCGCTATGCCTACCCACACAAGTGAGGTATCATTTTTATCGGGAGACTTGGGGGAACCCTGGGAGGAAGGAAATATGTAGCTCCTCTCAGATTCCAGAACTTTCTGTCACCAAAATGTGAGGAAAACTTGTTTTTTTAGCCATATTTTGAGGTTTGCAAAGGATTCTGGGTAACAGAACCTGGTCAGAGCCCCACAAGTCACCCCATCCTGGATTCCCCTAGGACTCTAGTTTTCAAAAATGCACAGGTTTGGTAGGTTTCCCTAGGTGCCGGCTGAGCTAGAGGCCAAAATCTACAGGTAGGCACTTTGCAAAAAACACCTCTGTTTACTTTAAAAAAATTTGATGTGTCCATGTTGCGTTTTGGAGCATTTCCTGTCGCGGGCGCTAGGCCTACCCACACAAGTGAGGTATCATTTTTATCGGGAGACTTGGGGGAACGCTGGGTGGAAGAAAATGTGTGGCTCCTCTCAGATTCCAGAACTTTCTGTCACCAAAATGTGAGGAAAATTTGTTTTTTTAGCCAAAGTTTGAGGTTTGCAAAGCATTCTGGGTAACAGAACCTGGTCAGAGCCCCACAAGTCACCCCTTCTTGGATTCCCCTAGGTCTCTAGTTTTCAGAAATGCACAGGTTTGGTAGGTTTCCCTAGGTGCCGGCTGAGCTAGAGGCCAAAATCTAAAGGTAGGCACTTTGCAAAAAACACCTCTGTTTACTTTCAAAAAATTTGATGTGTCCATGTTGCGTTTTGGAGCATTTCCTGTCGCGGGCGCTAGGCCTACCCACACAAGTGTGGTATCATTTTTATCGGGAGACTTGGGGGAACGCTGGGTGGAAGAAAATGTGTGGCTCCTCTCAGATTCCAGAACTTTCTGTCACCAAAATGTGAGGAAAATTTGTTTTTTTAGCCAAAGTTTGAGGTTTGCAAAGCATTCTGGGTAACAGAACCTGGTCAGAGCCCCACAAGTCACCCCTTCTTGGATTCCCCTAGGTCTCTAGTTTTCAGAAATGCACAGGTTTGGTAGGTTTCCCTAGGTGCCGGCTGAGCTAGAGGCCAAAATCTAAAGGTAGGCACTTTGCAAAAAACACCTCTGTTTTCTTTAAAAAAATATGATGTTTTCACGTTGCGTTTCGGAGCATTTCCTGTCCCGGGCGCTATGCCTACCCACACAAGTGAGGTATCATTTTTATCGGGAGACTTGGGGGAACCCTGGGTGGAAGGAAATATGTGGCTCCTCTCAGATTCCAGAACTTTCTGTCACCGAAATGTGAGGAAAACGTGTTTTATTTGCCAAATTTTTAGATTTGCAAAGGATTCTGGGTAACAGAACCTGGTCAAAGCCCCACAAGTCACCCCATCTTGGATTCCCCTAGGTCTCTAGTTTTCAAAAATGCACAGCTTTGGTAGGTTTCCGTAGGGGCCGGCTGAGCTAGAGGCCAAAATCTACAGGTAGGCACTTTGCAAAAAACACTTCTGTTTTACCTCAAAAAATGTGATGTGTCCATGTTGCGTTTTGGAGCATTTCCTGTCGCGGGCGCTAGGCCTACCCACACAAGTGAGGTATCATTTTTATCGGGAGACTTGGGGGAACACTGGCTGGAAGGAAATTTGTGGCTCCTCTCAGATTCCAGAACTTTCTGTCACCAAAATTGGAGGAAAATGTGTTTTTTTAGCCAAAGTTTGAGGTTTGCAAAGGATTCTGGGTAACAGAACCTGGTCAGAGCCCCACAAAGTCACCCCATCTTGGATTCCCCTAGGTCTCTAGTTTTCAAAAATGCCCAGGTTTGGTAGGTTTCCCTAGGTGCCGGCTGAGCTAGAGGCCAAAATCTAAAGGTAGGCACTTTGCAAAAAACACCTCTGTTTACTTTCAAAAAATGTGATGTGTCCATGTTGCGTTTTGGAGCATTTGCTGTCGCGGGCGCTAGGCCTACCCACACAAGTGAGGTATCATTTTTATCGGGAGACTTGGGGGAACGCTGGGTGGAAGGAAATGTGTGGCTCCTCTCAGATTCCAGAACTTTCTGTCACCAAAATGTGAGGAAAATTTGTTTTTTTAGCCAAAGTTTGAGGTTTGCAAAGGATTCTGGGTAACAGAACCTGGTCAGAGCCCCACAAGTCACCCCATCTTGGATTCCCCAAGGTCTCTAGTTTTCAAAAATGCACAGGTTTGGTCGGTTTCCCTAGGTGCCGGCTGAGCTAGAGGCCAAAATCTAAAGGTAGGCACTTTGCAAAAAACACCTCTCTTTACTTTCAAAAAATTTGATGTGTCTATGTTGGGTTTTGGAGCATTTCCTGTCGCGGGCGCTAGGCCTACCCACACAAGTGAGGTATCATTTTTATCGGGAGACTTGGGGGAACGCTGTGTGGAAGAAAATGTGTGGCTCCTCTCAGATTCCAGAACTTTCTGTCACCAAAATGTGAGGAAAACGTGTTTTTTTAGCCAAATTTTGAGGTTTGCAAAGGATTCTGGGTAACAGAACCTGGTCAGAGCCCCACAAGTCACCCCATATTGGATTCCCCTAGGTCTCTAGTTTTCAAAAATGCACAGCTTTGGTAGGTTTCCCAGGTGCCGGCTGAGCCAGAGGCCAAAATCTAAAGGTAGGCACTTTGCAAAAAACACCTCTGTTTTTTTAAAAAAAATGTGATGGGTCCATGTTGTGTTTTGGGGCATTTCCTGTGATGGGCGCTATGCCTACCCACACAAGTGAGGTATCATTTTTATCGGGAGACTTGGGGGAACCCTGGGAGGAAGGAAATATGTAGCTCCTCTCAGATTCCAGAACTTTCTGTCACCAAAATGTGAGGAAAACTTGTTTTTTTAGCCATATTTTGAGGTTTGCAAAGGATTCTGGGTAACAGAACCTGGTCAGAGCCCCACAAGTCACCCCATCCTGGATTCCCCTAGGACTCTAGTTTTCAAAAATGCACAGGTTTGGTAGGTTTCCCTAGGTGCCGGCTGAGCTAGAGGCCAAAATCTACAGGTAGGCACTTTGCAAAAAACACCTCTGTTTACTTTAAAAAAATTTGATGTGTCCATGTTGCGTTTTGGAGCATTTCCTGTCGCGGGCGCTAGGCCTACCCACACAAGTGAGGTATCATTTTTATCGGGAGACTTGGGGGAACGCTGGGTGGAAGAAAATGTGTGGCTCCTCTCAGATTCCAGAACTTTCTGTCACCAAAATGTGAGGAAAATTTGTTTTTTTAGCCAAAGTTTGAGGTTTGCAAAGCATTCTGGGTAACAGAACCTGGTCAGAGCCCCACAAGTCACCCCTTCTTGGATTCCCCTAGGTCTCTAGTTTTCAGAAATGCACAGGTTTGGTAGGTTTCCCTAGGTGCCGGCTGAGCTAGAGGCCAAAATCTAAAGGTAGGCACTTTGCAAAAAACACCTCTGTTTACTTTCAAAAAATTTGATGTGTCCATGTTGCGTTTTGGAGCATTTCCTGTCGCGGGCGCTAGGCCTACCCACACAAGTGTGGTATCATTTTTATCGGGAGACTTGGGGGAACGCTGGGTGGAAGAAAATGTGTGGCTCCTCTCAGATTCCAGAACTTTCTGTCACCAAAATGTGAGGAAAATTTGTTTTTTTAGCCAAAGTTTGAGGTTTGCAAAGCATTCTGGGTAACAGAACCTGGTCAGAGCCCCACAAGTCACCCCTTCTTGGATTCCCCTAGGTCTCTAGTTTTCAGAAATGCACAGGTTTGGTAGGTTTCCCTAGGTGCCGGCTGAGCTAGAGGCCAAAATCTAAAGGTAGGCACTTTGCAAAAAACACCTCTGTTTTCTTTAAAAAAATATGATGTTTTCACGTTGCGTTTCGGAGCATTTCCTGTCCCGGGCGCTATGCCTACCCACACAAGTGAGGTATCATTTTTATCGGGAGACTTGGGGGAACCCTGGGTGGAAGGAAATATGTGGCTCCTCTCAGATTCCAGAACTTTCTGTCACCGAAATGTGAGGAAAACGTGTTTTATTTGCCAAATTTTTAGATTTGCAAAGGATTCTGGGTAACAGAACCTGGTCAAAGCCCCACAAGTCACCCCATCTTGGATTCCCCTAGGTCTCTAGTTTTCAAAAATGCACAGCTTTGGTAGGTTTCCGTAGGGGCCGGCTGAGCTAGAGGCCAAAATCTACAGGTAGGCACTTTGCAAAAAACACTTCTGTTTTACCTCAAAAAATGTGATGTGTCCATGTTGCGTTTTGGAGCATTTCCTGTCGCGGGCGCTAGGCCTACCCACACAAGTGAGGTATCATTTTTATCGGGAGACTTGGGGGAACACTGGCTGGAAGGAAATTTGTGGCTCCTCTCAGATTCCAGAACTTTCTGTCACCAAAATTGGAGGAAAATGTGTTTTTTTAGCCAAAGTTTGAGGTTTGCAAAGGATTCTGGGTAACAGAACCTGGTCAGAGCCCCACAAAGTCACCCCATCTTGGATTCCCCTAGGTCTCTAGTTTTCAAAAATGCCCAGGTTTGGTAGGTTTCCCTAGGTGCCGGCTGAGCTAGAGGCCAAAATCTAAAGGTAGGCACTTTGCAAAAAACACCTCTGTTTACTTTCAAAAAATGTGATGTGTCCATGTTGCGTTTTGGAGCATTTGCTGTCGCGGGCGCTAGGCCTACCCACACAAGTGAGGTATCATTTTTATCGGGAGACTTGGGGGAACGCTGGGTGGAAGGAAATGTGTGGCTCCTCTCAGATTCCAGAACTTTCTGTCACCAAAATGTGAGGAAAATTTGTTTTTTTAGCCAAAGTTTGAGGTTTGCAAAGGATTCTGGGTAACAGAACCTGGTCAGAGCCCCACAAGTCACCCCATCTTGGATTCCCCAAGGTCTCTAGTTTTCAAAAATGCACAGGTTTGGTCGGTTTCCCTAGGTGCCGGCTGAGCTAGAGGCCAAAATCTAAAGGTAGGCACTTTGCAAAAAACACCTCTCTTTACTTTCAAAAAATTTGATGTGTCTATGTTGGGTTTTGGAGCATTTCCTGTCGCGGGCGCTAGGCCTACCCACACAAGTGAGGTATCATTTTTATCGGGAGACTTGGGGGAACGCTGGGTGGAAGGAAATGTGTGGCTCCTCTCAGATTCCAGAACTTTCTGTCACCAAAATTTGAGGAAAATGTGTTTTTTTAGCCAAAGTTTGAGGTTTGCAAAGGATTCTGGGTAACAGAACCTGGTCAGAGCCCCACAAGTCACCCCATCTTGGATTCCCCTAGGTCTCTAGTTTTCAGAAATGCACAGGTTTGGTAGGTTTCCCTAGGTGCCGGCTGAGCTAGAGGCCAAAATCTAAAGGTAGGCACTTTGCAAAAAACACCTCTGTTTTCTTTAAAAAAATATGATGTTTCCACGTTGCGTTTTGGAGCATTTCCTGTCCCGGGCGCTATGCCTACCCACACAAGTGAGGTATCATTTTCATCGGGAGACTTGGGGGAACGCTGTGTGGAAGAAAATGTGTGGCTCCTCTCAGATTCCAGAACTTTCTGTCACCAAAATGTGAGGAAAACGTGTTTTTTTAGCCAAATTTTGAGGTTTGCAAAGGATTCTGGGTAACAGAACCTGGTCAGAGCCCCACAAGTCACCCCATATTGGATTCCCCTAGGTCTCTAGTTTTCAAAAATGCACAGCTTTGGTAGGTTTCCCTAGGTGCCGGCTGAGCCAGAGGCCAAAATCTAAAGGTAGGCACTTTGCAAAAAACACCACTGTTTTTTAAAAAAAAATGTGATGGGTCCATGTTGTGTTTTGGGGCATTTCCTGTGATGGGCGCTATGCCTACCCACACAAGTGAGGTATAATTTTTATCGGGAGACTTGGGGGAACCCTGGGTGGAAGGAAATATGTGGCTCCTCTCAGATTCCAGAACTTTCTGTCACCAAAATGTGAGGAAAACTTATTTTTTTAGCCATATTTTGAGGTTTGCAAAGGATTCTGGGTAACAGAACCTGGTCAGAGCCCCACAAGTCACCCCATCCTGGATTCCCCTAGGTCTCTAGTTTTCAAAAATGCACAGGTTTGGTAGGTTTCCCTAGGTGCCGGCTGAGCTAGAGGCCAAAATCTACAGGTAGGCACTTTGCAAAAAACACCTCTGTTTTCTTTCAAAAAATTTGATGTGTCCACGTTGTGTTTTGGAGCATTTCCTGTCGCGGGCGCTAGGCCTACCCACACAAGTGAGGTATCATTTTTATCGGGAGACTTGGGGGAACGCTGGGTGGAAGGAAATGTGTGGCTCCTCTCAGATTCCAGAACTTTCTGTCACCAAAATTTGAGTAAAACGTGTTTTTTTAGCCAAAGTTTGAGGTTTGCAAAGGATTCTGGGTAAAAGAACCTGGTCAGAGCCCCACAAGTCACCCCATTTTGGATTCCCCTAGGTCTCTAGTTTTCAAAAATGCACAGGTTTGGTAGGTTTCCCTAGGTGCCGGCTGAGCCAGAGGCCAAAATCTAAAGGTAGGCACTTTGAAAAAAAAAGACCTCTGTGTTCCTTAAAAAAATGTGATGGGTCCATGTTGTGTTTTGGGGCATTTCCTGTCATGGGTGCTATGCCTACCCACACAAGTGAGGTATCATTTTTATCGGGAGACTTGGGGGAACCCTGGGTGGAAGGAAATATGTGGCTCCTCTCAGATTCCAGAACTTTCTGTCACCAAAATGTGAGGAAAACGTGTTTTTTTTGCCAAATTTTGAGGTTTGCATAGGATTCTGGGTAACAGAACCTGGTCAGAGCCCCACAAGTCACCCCATTTTGGATTCCCCTAGGTCTCTAGTTTTCAAAAATGCACAGGTTTGGTAGGTTTCCCTAGGTGCCGGCTGAGCTAGAGGCCAAAATCTAAAGGTAGGCACTTTGCAAAAAACACCTCTGTTTACTTTCAAAAAATTTGATGTGTCTATGTTGGGTTTTGGAGCATTTCCTGTCGCGAGCGCTAGGCCTACCCACACAAGTGAGGTATCATTTTTATCGGGAGACTTGGGGGAACGCTGGGTGGAAGGAAATGTGTGGCTCCTCTCAGATTCCAGAACTTTCTGTCACCAAAATTTGAGGAAAATGTGTTTTTTTAGCCAAAGTTTGAGGTTTGCAAAGGATTCTGGGTAACAGAACCTGGTCAGAGCCCCACAAGTCACCCCATCTTGGATTCCCCTAGGTCTCTAGTTTTAAAAAATGCACAGCTTTGGTAGGTTTCCCTAGGTGCCGGCTGAGCTAGAGGCCAAAATCTACAGGTAGGCACTTTGCAAAAAAGACTTCTGTTTTACCTCAAAAAATGTGATGTGTCCACGTTGCGTTTTGGAGCATTTCCTGTCTCGGGCGCTATGCCTACCCACACAAGTGAGGTATCATTTTTATCGGGAGACTTGGGGGAACACTGGGTGGAAGGAAATTTGTGGCTCCTCTCAGATTCCAGAACTTTCTGTCACCAAAATTTGAGGAAAATGTGTTTTTTAGCCAAAGTTTGAGGTTTGCAAAGGATTCCGGATAACAGAACCTGGTCAGAGCCCCACAAGTCACCCCATCTTGGATTCCCCTAGGTCTCTAGTTTTCAAAAATGCACAGGTTTGGTAGGTTTCCCTAGGTGCTGGCTGAGCTAGAGGCCAAAATCAAAAGGTAGGCACTTTGCAAAAAACACCTCTGTTTTCTTTAAAAAAATATGATGTTTCCACGTTGCGTTTTGGAGCATTTGCTGTCCCGGGCGCTATGCCTACCCACACAAGTGAGGTATCATTTTTATCGGGAGACTTGGGGGAACGCTGGGTGGAAGAAAATGTGTGGCTCCTCTCAGATTCCAGAACTTTCTGTCACCAAAATTTGAGGAAAATGTGTTTTTTTAGCCAAAGTTTGAGGTTTGCAAAGGATTCTGGGTAACAGAACCTGGTCAGAGCCCCACAAAGTCACCCCATCTTGGATTCCCCTAGGTCTCTAGTTTTCAAAAGTGCCCAGGTTTGGTAGGTTTCCCTAGGTGCCGGCTGAGCTAGAGGCCAAAATCTAAAGGTAGGCACTTTGCAAAAAACACCTCTGTTTACTTTCAAAAAATTTGATGTGTCCATGTTGCGTTTTGGAGCATTTGCTGTCGCGGGCGCTAGGCCTACCCACACAAGTGAGGTATCATTTTTATCGGGAGACTTGGGGGAACGCTGGGTGGAAGGAAATGTGTGGCTCCTCTCAGATTCCAGAACTTTCTGTCACCAAAATGTGAGGAAAATTTGTTTTTTTAGCCAAAGTTTGAGGTTTGCAAAGGATTCTGGGTAACAGAACCTGGTCAGAGCCCCACAAGTCACCCCATCTTGGATTCCCCTAGGTCTCTAGTTTTCAAAAATGCACAGGTTTGGTAGGTTTCCCTAGGTGCCGGCTGAGCTAGAGGCCAAAATCTAAAGGTAGGCACTTTGCAAAAAACACCTCTGTTTACTTTAAAAAAATGTGATGTGTCTATGTTGGGTTTTGGAGCATTTCCTGTCGCGGGCGCTAGGCCTACCCACACAAGTGAGGTATCATTTTCATCGGGAGACTTGGGGGAACGCTGGGTGGAAGGAAATGTGTGGCTCCTCTCAGATTCCAGAACTTTCTGTCACCAAAATTTGAGGAAAATGTGTTTTTTTAGCCAAAGTTTGAGGTTTGCAAAGGATTCTGGGTAACAGAACCTGGTCAGAGCCCCACAAGTCACCCCATCTTGGATTCCCCTAGGTCTCTAGTTTTCAGAAATGCACAGGTTTGGTAGGTTTCCCTAGGTGCCGGCTGAGCTAGAGGCCAAAATCTAAAGGTAGGCACTTTGCAAAAAACACCTCTGTTTTCTTTAAAAAAATATGATGTTTCCACGTTGCGTTTTGGAGCATTTCCTGTCCCGGGCGCTATGCCTACCCACACAAGTGAGGTATCATTTTCATCGGGAGACTTGGGGGAACGCTGTGTGGAAGAAAATGTGTGGCTCCTCTCAGATTCCAGAACTTTCTGTCACCAAAATGTGAGGAAAACGTGTTTTTTTAGCCAAATTTTGAGGTTTGCAAAGGATTCTGGGTAACAGAACCTGGTCAGAGCCCCACAAGTCACCCCATATTGGATTCCCCTAGGTCTCTAGTTTTCAAAAATGCACAGCTTTGGTAGGTTTCCCAGGTGCCGGCTGAGCCAGAGGCCAAAATCTAAAGGTAGGCACTTTGCAAAAAACACCTCTGTTTTTTTAAAAAAAATGTGATGGGTCCATGTTGTGTTTTGGGGCATTTCCTGTGATGGGCGCTATGCCTACCCACACAAGTGAGGTATCATTTTTATCGGGAGACTTGGGGGAACCCTGGGAGGAAGGAAATATGTAGCTCCTCTCAGATTCCAGAACTTTCTGTCACCAAAATGTGAGGAAAACTTGTTTTTTTAGCCATATTTTGAGGTTTGCAAAGGATTCTGGGTAACAGAACCTGGTCAGAGCCCCACAAGTCACCCCATCCTGGATTCCCCTAGGACTCTAGTTTTCAAAAATGCACAGGTTTGGTAGGTTTCCCTAGGTGCCGGCTGAGCTAGAGGCCAAAATCTACAGGTAGGCACTTTGCAAAAAACACCTCTGTTTACTTTAAAAAAATTTGATGTGTCCATGTTGCGTTTTGGAGCATTTCCTGTCGCGGGCGCTAGGCCTACCCACACAAGTGAGGTATCATTTTTATTGGGAGACTTGGGGGAACGCTGGGTGGAAGAAAATGTGTGGCTCCTCTCAGATTCCAGAACTTTCTGTCACCAAAATGTGAGGAAAATTTGTTTTTTTAGCCAAAGTTTGAGGTTTGCAAAGCATTCTGGGTAACAGAACCTGGTCAGAGCCCCACAAGTCACCCCTTCTTGGATTCCCCTAGGTCTCTAGTTTTCAGAAATGCACAGGTTTGGTAGGTTTCCCTAGGTGCCGGCTGAGCTAGAGGCCAAAATCTAAAGGTAGGCACTTTGCAAAAAACACCTCTGTTTACTTTCAAAAAATTTGATGTGTCCATGTTGCGTTTTGGAGCATTTCCTGTCGCGGGCGCTAGGCCTACCCACACAAGTGTGGTATCATTTTTATCGGGAGACTTGGGGGAACGCTGGGTGGAAGAAAATGTGTGGCTCCTCTCAGATTCCAGAACTTTCTGTCACCAAAATGTGAGGAAAATTTGTTTTTTTAGCCAAAGTTTGAGGTTTGCAAAGCATTCTGGGTAACAGAACCTGGTCAGAGCCCCACAAGTCACCCCTTCTTGGATTCCCCTAGGTCTCTAGTTTTCAGAAATGCACAGGTTTGGTAGGTTTCCCTAGGTGCCGGCTGAGCTAGAGGCCAAAATCTAAAGGTAGGCACTTTGCAAAAAACACCTCTGTTTTCTTTAAAAAAATATGATGTTTTCACGTTGCGTTTCGGAGCATTTCCTGTCCCGGGCGCTATGCCTACCCACACAAGTGAGGTATCATTTTTATCGGGAGACTTGGGGGAACCCTGGGTGGAAGGAAATATGTGGCTCCTCTCAGATTCCAGAACTTTCTGTCACCGAAATGTGAGGAAAACGTGTTTTATTTGCCAAATTTTTAGATTTGCAAAGGATTCTGGGTAACAGAACCTGGTCAAAGCCCCACAAGTCACCCCATCTTGGATTCCCCTAGGTCTCTAGTTTTCAAAAATGCACAGCTTTGGTAGGTTTCCGTAGGGGCCGGCTGAGCTAGAGGCCAAAATCTACAGGTAGGCACTTTGCAAAAAACACTTCTGTTTTACCTCAAAAAATGTGATGTGTCCATGTTGCGTTTTGGAGCATTTCCTGTCGCGGGCGCTAGGCCTACCCACACAAGTGAGGTATCATTTTTATCGGGAGACTTGGGGGAACACTGGCTGGAAGGAAATTTGTGGCTCCTCTCAGATTCCAGAACTTTCTGTCACCAAAATTGGAGGAAAATGTGTTTTTTTAGCCAAAGTTTGAGGTTTGCAAAGGATTCTGGGTAACAGAACCTGGTCAGAGCCCCACAAAGTCACCCCATCTTGGATTCCCCTAGGTCTCTAGTTTTCAAAAATGCCCAGGTTTGGTAGGTTTCCCTAGGTGCCGGCTGAGCTAGAGGCCAAAATCTAAAGGTAGGCACTTTGCAAAAAACACCTCTGTTTACTTTCAAAAAATGTGATGTGTCCATGTTGCGTTTTGGAGCATTTGCTGTCGCGGGCGCTAGGCCTACCCACACAAGTGAGGTATCATTTTTATCGGGAGACTTGGGGGAACGCTGGGTGGAAGGAAATGTGTGGCTCCTCTCAGATTCCAGAACTTTCTGTCACCATAATGTGAGGAAAATTTGTTTTTTTAGCCAAAGTTTGAGGTTTGCAAAGGATTCTGGGTAACAGAACCTGGTCAGAGCCCCACAAGTCACCCCATCTTGGATTCCCCAAGGTCTCTAGTTTTCAAAAATGCACAGGTTTGGTCGGTTTCCCTAGGTGCCGGCTGAGCTAGAGGCCAAAATCTAAAGGTAGGCACTTTGCAAAAAACACCTCTCTTTACTTTCAAAAAATTTGATGTGTCTATGTTGGGTTTTGGAGCATTTCCTGTCGCGGGCGCTAGGCCTACCCACACAAGTGAGGTATCATTTTTATCGGGAGACTTGGGGGAACGCTGGGTGGAAGGAAATGTGTGGCTCCTCTCAGATTCCAGAACTTTCTGTCACCAAAATTTGAGGAAAATGTGTTTTTTTAGCCAAAGTTTGAGGTTTGCAAAGGATTCTGGGTAACAGAACCTGGTCAGAGCCCCACAAGTCACCCCATCTTGGATTCCCCTAGGTCTCTAGTTTTCAGAAATGCACAGGTTTGGTAGGTTTCCCTAGGTGCCGGCTGAGCTAGAGGCCAAAATCTAAAGGTAGGCACTTTGCAAAAAACACCTCTGTTTTCTTTAAAAAAATATGATGTTTCCACGTTGCGTTTTGGAGCATTTCCTGTCCCGGGCGCTATGCCTACCCACACAAGTGAGGTATCATTTTCATCGGGAGACTTGGGGGAACGCTGTGTGGAAGAAAATGTGTGGCTCCTCTCAGATTCCAGAACTTTCTGTCACCAAAATGTGAGGAAAACGTGTTTTTTTAGCCAAATTTTGAGGTTTGCAAAGGATTCTGGGTAACAGAACCTGGTCAGAGCCCCACAAGTCACCCCATATTGGATTCCCCTAGGTCTCTAGTTTTCAAAAATGCACAGCTTTGGTAGGTTTCCCTAGGTGCCGGCTGAGCCAGAGGCCAAAATCTAAAGGTAGGCACTTTGCAAAAAACACCACTGTTTTTTAAAAAAAAATGTGATGGGTCCATGTTGTGTTTTGGGGCATTTCCTGTGATGGGCGCTATGCCTACCCACACAAGTGAGGTATAATTTTTATCGGGAGACTTGGGGGAACCCTGGGTGGAAGGAAATATGTGGCTCCTCTCAGATTCCAGAACTTTCTGTCACCAAAATGTGAGGAAAACTTATTTTTTTAGCCATATTTTGAGGTTTGCAAAGGATTCTGGGTAACAGAACCTGGTCAGAGCCCCACAAGTCACCCCATCCTGGATTCCCCTAGGTCTCTAGTTTTCAAAAATGCACAGGTTTGGTAGGTTTCCCTAGGTGCCGGCTGAGCTAGAGGCCAAAATCTACAGGTAGGCACTTTGCAAAAAACACCTCTGTTTTCTTTCAAAAAATTTGATGTGTCCACGTTGTGTTTTGGAGCATTTCCTGTCGCGGGCGCTAGGCCTACCCACACAAGTGAGGTATCATTTTTATCGGGAGACTTGGGGGAACGCTGGGTGGAAGGAAATGTGTGGCTCCTCTCAGATTCCAGAACTTTCTGTCACCAAAATTTGAGTAAAACGTGTTTTTTTAGCCAAAGTTTGAGGTTTGCAAAGGATTCTGGGTAAAAGAACCTGGTCAGAGCCCCACAAGTCACCCCATCTTGGATTCCCCTAGGTCTCTAGTTTTCAAAAATGCACAGGTTTGGTAGGTTTCCCTAGGTGCCGGCTGAGCCAGAGGCCAAAATCTAAAGGTAGGCACTTTGAAAAAAAAAGACCTCTGTGTTCCTTAAAAAAATGTGATGGGTCCATGTTGTGTTTTGGGGCATTTCCTGTCATGGGTGCTATGCCTACCCACACAAGTGAGGTATCATTTTTATCGGGAGACTTGGGGGAACCCTGGGTGGAAGGAAATATGTGGCTCCTCTCAGATTCCAGAACTTTCTGTCACCAAAATGTGAGGAAAACGTGTTTTTTTTGCCAAATTTTGAGGTTTGCATAGGATTCTGGGTAACAGAACCTGGTCAGAGCCCCACAAGTCACCCCATTTTGGATTCCCCTAGGTCTCTAGTTTTCAAAAATGCACAGGTTTGGTAGGTTTCCCTAGGTGCCGGCTGAGCTAGAGGCCAAAATCTAAAGGTAGGCACTTTGCAAAAAACACCTCTGTTTACTTTCAAAAAATTTGATGTGTCTATGTTGGGTTTTGGAGCATTTCCTGTCGCGAGCGCTAGGCCTACCCACACAAGTGAGGTATCATTTTTATCGGGAGACTTGGGGGAACGCTGGGTGGAAGGAAATGTGTGGCTCCTCTCAGATTCCAGAACTTTCTGTCACCAAAATTTGAGGAAAATGTGTTTTTTTAGCCAAAGTTTGAGGTTTGCAAAGGATTCTGGGTAACAGAACCTGGTCAGAGCCCCACAAGTCACCCCATCTTGGATTCCCCTAGGTCTCTAGTTTTAAAAAATGCACAGCTTTGGTAGGTTTCCCTAGGTGCCGGCTGAGCTAGAGGCCAAAATCTACAGGTAGGCACTTTGCAAAAAAGACTTCTGTTTTACCTCAAAAAATGTGATGTGTCCACGTTGCGTTTTGGAGCATTTCCTGTCTCGGGCGCTATGCCTACCCACACAAGTGAGGTATCATTTTTATCGGGAGACTTGGGGGAACACTGGGTGGAAGGAAATTTGTGGCTCCTCTCAGATTCCAGAACTTTCTGTCACCAAAATTTGAGGAAAATGTGTTTTTTAGCCAAAGTTTGAGGTTTGCAAAGGATTCCGGATAACAGAACCTGGTCAGAGCCCCACAAGTCACCCCATCTTGGATTCCCCTAGGTCTCTAGTTTTCAAAAATGCACAGGTTTGGTAGGTTTCCCTAGGTGCTGGCTGAGCTAGAGGCCAAAATCAAAAGGTAGGCACTTTGCAAAAAACACCTCTGTTTTCTTTAAAAAAATATGATGTTTCCACGTTGCGTTTTGGAGCATTTGCTGTCCCGGGCGCTATGCCTACCCACACAAGTGAGGTATCATTTTTATCGGGAGACTTGGGGGAACGCTGGGTGGAAGAAAATGTGTGGCTCCTCTCAGATTCCAGAACTTTCTGTCACCAAAATGTGAGGAAAACGTGTTTTTTTAGCCAAATTTTGATGTTTGCAAAGGATTCTGGGTAACAGAACCTGGTCAGAGCCCCACAAGTCACCCCTTCTTGGATTCCCCTAGGTCTCTAGTTTTCAGAAATGCACAGGTTTGGTAGGTTTCCCTAGGTGCCGGCTGAGCTAGAGGCCAAATTCTAAAGGTAGGCACTTTGCAAAAAGCACCTCTGTTTTCTTTAAAAAAATATGATGTTTCCACGTTGCGTTTTGGAGCATTTCCTGTCCCGGGCGCTATGCCTACCCACACAAGTGAGGTATAATTTTTATCGGGAGACTTGGGGGAACCCTGGGTGGAAGGAAATATGTGGCTCCTCTCAGATTCCAGAACTTTCTGTCACCGAAATGTGAGGAAAACGTGTTTTATTTGCCAAATTTTTAGATTTGCAAAGGATTCTGGGTAACAGAACCTGGTCAAAGCCCCACAAGTCACCCCATCTTGGATTCCCCTAGGTCTCTAGTTTTCAAAAATGCACAGCTTTGGTAGGTTTCCGTAGGGGCCGGCTGAGCTAGAGGCCAAAATCTAAAGGTAGGCGCTTTGCAAAAAACACTTCTGTTTTACCTCAAAAAATGTGATGTGTCCACGTTGCGTTTTGGAGCATTTCCTGTCGCGGGCGCTATGCCTACCCACACAAGTGAGGTATCATTTTTATCGGGAGACTTGGGGGAACACTGGGTGGAAGGAAATTTGTGGCTCCTCTCAGATTCCAGAACTTTCTGTCACCAAAATGTGAGGAAAATGTGTTTTTTTAGCCAAAGTTTGAGGTTTGCAAAGGATTCTGGGTAACAGAACCTGGTCAGAGCCCCACAAAGTCACCCCATCTTGGATTCCCCTAGGTCTCTAGTTTTCAAAAATGCCCAGGTTTGGTAGGTTTCCCTAGGTGCCGGCTGAGCTAGAGGCCAAAATCTAAAGGTAGGCACTTTGCAAAAAACACCTCTGTTTACTTTCAAAAAATTTGATGTGTCCATGTTGCGTTTTGGAGCATTTCCTGTCGCGGGCGCTAGGCCTACCCACACAAGTGAGGTATCATTTTTATCGGGAGACTTGGGGGAACGCTGGGTGGAAGGAAATGTGTGGCTCCTCTCAGATTCCAGAACTTTCTGTCACCAAAATGTGAGGAAAATTTGTTTTTTTAGCCAAAGTTTGAGGTTTGCAAAGGATTCTGGGTAACAGAACCTGGTCAGAGCCCCACACGTCACCCCATCTTGGATTCCCCTAGGTCTCTAGTTTTCAAAAATGCACAGGTTTGGTAGGTTTCCCTAGGTGCCGGCTGAGCTAGAGGCCAAAATCTAAAGGTAGGCACTTTGCAAAAAACACCTCTGTTTACTTTCAAAAAATTTGATGTGTCTATGTTGGGTTTTGGAGCATTTCCTGTCGCGGGCGCTAGGCCTACCCACACAAGTGAGGTATCATTTTTATCGGGAGACTTGGGGGAACGCTGGGTGGAAGGAAATGTGTGGCTCCTCTCAGATTCCAGAACTTTCTGTCACCAAAATTTGAGGAAAATGTGTTTTTTTAGCCAAAGTTTGAGGTTTGCAAAGGATTCTGGGTAACAGAACCTGGTCAGAGCCCCACAAGTCACCCCATATTGGATTCCCCTAGGTCTCTAGTTTTCAAAAATGCACAGCTTTGGTAGGTTTCCCTAGGTGCCGGCTGAGCCAGAGGCCAAAATCTAAAGGTAGGCACTTTGCAAAAAACACCACTGTTTTTTTAAAAAAAATGTGATGGGTCCATGTTGTGTTTTGGGGCATTTCCTGTGATGGGCGCTATGCCTACCCACACAAGTGAGGTATAATTTTTATCGGGAGACTTGGGGGAACCCTGGGTGGAAGGAAATATGTGGCTCCTCTCAGATTCCAGAACTTTCTGTCACCAAAATGTGAGGAAAACTTATTTTTTTAGCCATATTTTGAGGTTTGTAAAGGATTCTGGGTAAAAGAACCTGGTCAGAGCCCCACAAGTCACCCCATCTTGGATTCCCCTAGGTCTCTAGTTTTCAAAAATGCACAGGTTTGGTAGGTTTCCCTAGGTGCCGGCTGAGCCAGAGGCCAAAATCTAAAGGTAGGCACTTTGAAAAAAAGACCTCTGTGTTCCTTAAAAAAATGTGATGGGTCCATGTTGTGTTTTGTGGCATTTCCTGTCATGGGTGCTATGCCTACCCACACAAGTGAGGTATCATTTTTATCGGGAGACTTGGGGGAACCCTGGGTGGAAGGAAATATGTGGCTCCTCTCAGATTCCAGAACTTTCTGTCACCAAAATGTGAGGAAAACGTGTTTTTTTTGCGAAATTGTGAGGTTTGCATAGGATTCTGGGTAACAGAACCTGGTCAGAGCACCACAAGTCACCCCATCTTGGATTCCCCTAGGTCTCTAGTTTTCAAAAATGCACAGGTTTGGTAGGTTTCCCTAGGTGCCGGCTGAGCTAGAGGCCAAAATCTAAAGGTAGGCACTTTGCAAAAAACACCTCTGTTTACTTTCAAAAAATTTGATGTGTCTATGTTGGGTTTTGGAGCATTTCCTGTCGCGGGCGCTAGGCCTACCCACACAAGTGAGGTATCATTTTTATCGGGAGACTTGGGGGAACACTGGGTGGAAGGAAATTTGTGGCTCCTCTCAGATTCCAGAACTTTCTGTCACCAAAATTTGAGGAAAATGTGTTTTTTAGCCAAAGTTTGAGGTTTGCAAAGGATTCCGGATAACAGAACCTGGTCAGAGCCCCACAAGTCACCCCATCTTGGATTCCCCTAGGTCTCTAGTTTTCAAAAATGCACAGGTTTGGTAGGTTTCCCTAGGTGCCGGCTGAGCTAGAGGCCAAAATCTACAGGTAGGCACTTTGCAAAAAAGACTTCTGTTTTACCTCAAAAAATGTGATGTGTCCACCTTGCGTTTTGGAGCATTTCCTGTCTCGGGCGCTATGCCTACCCACACAAGTGAGGTATCATTTTTATCGGGAGACTTGGGGGAACACTGGGTGGAAGGAAATTTGTGGCTCCTCTCAGATTCCAGAACTTTCTGTCACCAAAATTTGAGGAAAATGTGTTTTTTAGCCAAAGTTTGAGGTTTGCAAAGGATTCCGGATAACAGAACCTGGTCAGAGCCCCACAAGTCACCCCATCTTGGATTCCCCTAGGTCTCTAGTTTTCAAAAATGCACAGGTTTGGTAGGTTTCCCTAGGTGCCGGCTGAGCTAGAGGCCAAAATCAAAAGGTAGGCACTTTGCAAAAAACACCTCTGTTTTCTTTAAAAAAATATGATGTTTCCACGTTGCGTTTTGGAGCATTTGCTGTCCCGGGCGCTATGCCTACCCACACAAGTGAGGTATCATTTTTATCGGGAGACTTGGGGGAACGCTGGGTGGAAGAAAATGTGTGGCTCCTCTCAGATTCCAGAACTTTCTGTCACCAAAATGTGAGGAAAACTTGTTTTTTTAGCCAAATTTTGATGTTTGCAAAGGATTCTGGGTAACAGAACCTGGTCAGAGCCCCACAAGTCACCCCTTCTTGGATTCCCCTAGGTCTCTAGTTTTCAGAAATGCACAGGTTTGGTAGGTTTCCCTAGGTGCCGGCTGAGCTAGAGGCCAAAATCTAAAGGTAGGCACTTTGCAAAAAACACCTCTATTTTCTTTAAAAAAATATGATGTTTCCACGTTGCGTTTTGGAGCATTTCCTGTCCCGGGCGCTATGCCTACCCACACAAGTGAGGTATCATTTTTATCGGGAGACTTGGGGGAACCCTGGGTGGAAGGAAATATGTGGCTCCTCTCAGATTCCAGAACTTTCTGTCACCGAAATGTGAGGAAAACGTGTTTTATTTGCCAAATTTTTAGATTTGCAAAGGATTCTGGGTAACAGAACCTGGTCAAAGCCCCACAAGTCACCCCATCTTGGATTCCCCTAGGTCTCTAGTTTTCAAAAATGCACAGCTTTGGTAGGTTTCCGTAGGGGCCGGCTGAGCTAGAGGCCAAAATCTAAAGGTAGGCACTTTGCAAAAAACACTTCTGTTTTACCTCAAAAAATGTGATGTGTCCACGTTGCGTTTTGGAGCATTTCCTGTCGCGGGCGCTATGCCTACCCACACAAGTGAGGTATCATTTTTATCGGGAGACTTGGGGGAACACTGGGTGGAAGGAAATTTGTGGCTCCTCTCAGATTCCAGAACTTTCTGTCACCAAAATGTGAGGAAAATGAGTTTTTTTAGCCAAAGTTTGAGGTTTGCAAAGGATTCTGGGTAACAGAACCTGGTCAGAGCCCCACAAAGTCACCCCATCTTGGATTCCCCTAGGTCTCTAGTTTTAAAAAATGCCCAGGTTTGGTAGGTTTCCCTAGGTGCCGGCTGAGCAAGAGGCCAAAATCTAAAGGTAGGCACTTTGCAAAAAACACCTCTGTTTACTTTCAAAAAATTTGATGTGTCCATGTTGCGTTTTGGAGCATTTCCTGTCGCGGGCGCTAGGCCTACCCACACAAGTGAGGTATCATTTTTATCGGGAGACTTGGGGGAACGCTGGGTGGAAGGAAACGTGTGGCTCCTCTCAGATTCCAGAACTTTCTGTCACCAAAATGTGAGGAAAATTTGTTTTTTTAGCCAAAGTTTGAGGTTTGCAAAGGATTCTGGGTAACAGAACCTGGTCAGAGCCCCACACGTCACCCCATCTTGGATTCCCCTAGGTCTCTAGTTTTCAAAAATGCACAGGTTTGGTAGGTTTCCCTAGGTGCCGGCTGAGCTAGAGGCCAAAATCTAAAGGTAGGCACTTTGCAAAAAACACCTCTGTTTACTTTCAAAAAATTTGATGTGTCTATGTTGGGTTTTGGAGCATTTCCTGTCGCGGGCGCTAGGCCTACCCACACAAGTGAGGTATCATTTTTATCGGGAGACTTGGGGGAACACTGGGTGGAAGGAAATTTGTGGCTCCTCTCAGATTCCAGAACTTTCTGTCACCAAAATTTGAGGAAAATGTGTTTTTTAGCCAAAGTTTGAGGTTTGCAAAGGATTCCGGGTAACAGAACCTGGTCAGAGCCCCACAAGTCACCCCATCTTGGATTCCCCTAGGTCTCTAGTTTTCAAAAATGCACAGCTTTGGTAGGTTTCCCTAGGTGCCGGCTGAGCTAGAGGCCAAAATCAAAAGGTAGGCACTTTGCAAAAAACACCTCTGTTTTCTTTAAAAAAATATGATGTTTCCACGTTGCGTTTTGGAGCATTTGCTGTCCCGGGCGCTATGCCTACCCACACAAGTGAGGTATCATTTTTATCGGGAGACTTGGGAGAACGCTGGGTGGAAGAAAATGTGTGGCTCCTCTCAGATTCCAGAACTTTCTGTCACCAAAATGTGAGGAAAATGTGTTTTTTTAGCCAAATTTTGAGGTTTGCAAAGGATTCTGGGTAACAGAACCTGGTCAGAGCCCCACAAGTCACCCCTTCTTGGATTCCCCTATGTCTCTAGTTTTCAGAAATGCACAGGTTTGGTAGGTTTCCCTAGGTGCCGGCTGAGCTAGAGGCCAAAATCTAAAGGTAGGCACTTTGCAAAAAGCACCTCTGTTTTCTTTAAAAAAATATGATGTTTCCACGTTGCGTTTTGGAGCATTTCCTGTCCCGGGCGCTATGCCTACCCACACAAGTGAGGTATCATTTTTATCGGGAGACTTGGGGGAACCCTGGGTGGAAGGAAATATGTGGCTCCTCTCAGATTCCAGAACTTTCTGTCACCGAAATGTGAGAAAAACTTGTTTTATTTGCCAAATTTTTAGATTTGCAAAGGATTCTGGGTAACAGAACCTGGTCAAAGCCCCACAAGTCACCCCATCTTGGATTCCCCTAGGTCTCTAGTTTTCAAAAATGCACAGCTTTGGTAGGTTTCCGTAGGGGCCGGCTGAGCTAGAGGCCAAAATCTACAGGTAGGCACTTTGCAAA
Organism: Pleurodeles waltl; assembly: GCF_031143425.1. NCBI lineage: Eukaryota > Metazoa > Chordata > Amphibia > Caudata > Salamandridae > Pleurodeles > Pleurodeles waltl. The sequence continues at coordinate 2,547,897 of NW_027150395.1, forward strand.
AAACACTTCTGTTTTACCTCAAAAAATGTGATGTGTCCACGTTGCGTTTTGGAGCATTTCCTGTCGCGGGCGCTAGGCCTACCCACACAAGTGAGGTATCATTTTTATCGGGAGACTTGGGGGAACACTGGGTGGAAGGAAATTTGTGGCTCCTCTCACATTCCAGAACTTTCTGTCACCAAAATTTGAGGAAAATGTGTTTTTTTAGCCAAAGTTTGAGGTTTGCAAAGGATTCTGGGTAACAGAACCTGGTCAGAGCCCCACAAAGTCACCCCATCTTGGATTCCCCTAGGTCTCTAGTTTTCAAAAATGCCCAGGTTTGGTAGGTTTCCAAGGTGCCGGCTGAGCTAGAGGCCAAAATCTAAAGGTAGTCACTTTGCAAAAAACACCTCTGTTTACTTTAAAAAAATTTGATGTGTCCATGTTGCGTTTTGGAGCATTTCCTGTCGCGGGCGCTAGGCCTACCCACACAAGTGAGGTATCATTTATATCGGGAGACTTGGGGAAACGCTGGGTGGAAGGAAATGTGTGGCTCCTCTCAGATTCCAGAACTTTCTGTCACCAAAATGTGAGGAAAATTTGTTTTTTTAGCCAAAGTTTGAGGTTTGCAAAGGATTCTGGGTAACAGAACCTGGTCAGAGCCCCACAAGTCACCCCATCTTGGATTCCCCTAGGTCTCTAGTTTTCAAAAATGCACAGGTTTGGTAGGTTTCCCTAGGTGCCGGCTGAGCTAGAGGCCAAAATCTAAAGGTAGGCACTTTGCAAAAAACACCTCTGTTTACTTTCAAAAAATTTGATGTGTCCATGTTGCGTTTTGGAGCATTTCCTGTCGCGGGTGCTAGGCCTACCCACACAAGTGAGGTATCATTTTTATCGGGAGACTTGGGGGAACGCTGGGTGGAAGGAAATGTGTGGCTCCTCTCAGATTCCAGAACTTTCTGTCACCAAAATTTGAGGAAAATGTGTTTTTTTAGCCAAAGTTTGAGGTTTGCAAAGGATTCTGGGTAACAGAACCTGGTCAGAGCCCCACAAGTCGCCCCATCTTGGATTCCCCTAGGTCTATAGTTTTCAAAAATGCACAGCTTTGGTAGGTTTCCGTAGGTGCCGGCTGAGCTAGAGGCCAAAATCTAAAGGTAGACACTTTGCAAAAAACACCTCTGTTTTCTTTCAAAAAATTTGATGTGTCCACGTTGTGTTTTGGAGCATTTCCTGTCGCGGGCGCTAGGCCTACCCACACAAGTGAGGTATCATTTTTATCGGGAGACTTGGGGGAACGCTGGGTGGAAGGAAATGTGTGGCTCCTCTCAGATTCCAGAACTTTCTGTCACCAAAATTTGAGGAAAATGTGTTTTTTTAGCCAAAGTTTGAGGTTTGCAAAGGACTCTGGGTAACAGAACCTGGTCAGAGCCCCACAAGTCGCCCCATCTTGGATTCCCCTAGGTCTCTAGTTTTCAAAAATGCACAGCTTTGGTAGGTTTCCCTAGGTGCCGGCTGAGCTAGAGGCCAAAATCTAAAGGTAGGCACTTTGCAAAAAACCCCTCTGTTTACTTTCAAAAAATTTGATGTGTCTATGTTGGGTTTTGGAGCATTTCCTGTCGCGGGTGCTAGGCCTACCCACACAAGTGAGGTATAATTTTTATCGGGAGACTTGGGGGAACGCTGGGTGGAAGGAAATGTGTGGCTCCTCTCAGATTCCAGAACTTTCTGTCACCAAAATTTGAGGAAAATGTGTTTTTTTAGCCAAAGTTTGAGGTTTGCAAAGGATTCTGTGTAACAGAACCTGGTCAGAGCCCCACAAGTCGCCCCATCTTGGATTCCCCTAGGTCTCTAGTTTTCAAAAATGCACAGCTTTGGTAGGTTTCCCTAGGTGCCGGCTGAGCTAGAGGCCAAAATCTAAAGGTAGACACTTTGCAAAAAACACCTCTGTTTTCTTTCAAAAAATTTGATGTGTCCACGTTGTGTTTTGGAGCATTTCCTGTCGCGGGCGCTAGGCCTACCCACACAAGTGAGGTATCATTTTTATCGGGAGACTTGGGGGAACGCTGAGTGGAAGGAAATGTGTGGCTCCTCTCAGATTCCAGAACTTTCTGTCACCAAAATTTGAGGAAAATGTGTTTTTTTAGCCAAAGTTTGAGGTTTGCAAAGGATTCTGGGTAACAGAACCTGGTCAGAGCCCCACAAGTCGCCCCATCTTGGATTCCCCTAGGTCTCTAGTTTTCAAAAATGCACAGCTTTGGTAGGTTTCCGTAGGTGCCGGCTGAGCTAGAGGCCAAAATCTAAAGGTAGACACTTTGCAAAAAACACCTCTGTTTTCTTTCAAAAAATTTGATGTGTCCACGTTGTGTTTTGGAGCATTTCCTGTCGCGGGCGCTAGGCCTACCCACACAAGTGAGGTATCATTTTTATCGGGAGACTTGGGGGAACGCTGGGTGGAAGGAAATGTGTGGCTCCTCTCAGATTCCAGAACTTTCTGTCACCAAAATTTGAGGAAAATGAGTTTTTTTAGCCAAAGTTTGAGGTTTGCAAAGGATTCTGGGTAACAGAACCTGGTCAGAGCCCCACAAGTCACCCCATCTTGGGTTCCCCTACGTCTCTAGTTTTAAAAAATGCACAGGTTTAGTAGGTTTCCCTAGGTGCCGGCTGAGCTAGAGGCCAAAATCTACAGGTAGGCACTTTGCAAAAAACACTTCTGTTTTACCTCAAAAAATGTGATGTGTCCACGTTGCGTTTTGGAGCATTTCCTGTCGCGGGCGCTAGGCCTACCCACACAAGTGAGGTATCATTTTTATCGGGAGACTTGGGGGAACGCTGGGTGGAAGGAAATGTGTGGCTCCTCTCAGATTCCAGAACTTTCTGTCACCAAAATTTGAGGAAAATGTGTTTTTTTAGCCAAAGTTTGAGGTTTGCAAAGGATTCTGGGTAACAGAACCTGGTCAGAGCCCCACAAAGTCACCCCATCTTGGATTCCCCTAGGTCTCTAGTTTTCAAAAATGCCCAGGTTTGGTAGGTTTCCCTAGGTGCCGGCTGAGCAAGAGGCCAAAATCTAAAGGTAGGCACTTTGCAAAAAACACCTCTGTTTACTTTCAAAAAATTTGATGTGTCCATGTTGCGTTTTGGAGCATTTCCTGTCGCGGGCGCTAGGCCTACCCACACAAGTGAGGTATCATTTTTATCGGGAGACTTGGGGGAACGCTGGGTGGAAGGAAATGTGTGGCTCCTCTCAGATTCCAGAACTTTCTGTCACCAAAATGTGAGGAAAACGTGTTTTTTTAGCCAAAGTTTGAGGTTTGCAAAGGATTCTGAGTAACAGAACCTGGTCAGAGCCCCACACGTCACCCCATCTTGGGTTCCCCTACGTCTCTAGTTTTAAAAAATGCACAGGTTTAGTAGGTTTCCCTAGGTGCCGGCTGAGCTAGAGGCCAAAATCTAAAGGTAGGCACTTTGCAAAAAACCCCTCTGTTTACTTTCAAAAAATTTGATGTGTCTATGTTGGGTTTTGGAGCATTTCCTGTCGCGGGCGCTAGGCCTACCCACACAAGTGAGGTATCATTTTTATCGGGAGACTTGGGGGAACGCTGGGTGGAAGGAAATGTGTGGCTCCTCTCAGATTCCAGAACTTTTTGTCACCAAAATTTGAGTAAAATGTGTTTTTTTAGACAAAGTTTGAGGTTTGCAAAGGATTCTGGGTAACAGAACCTGGTCAGAGCCCCACAAGTCGCCCCATCTTGGATTCCCCTAGGTCTCTAGTTTTCAAAAATGCACAGCTTTGGTAGGTTTCCGTAGGTGCCGGCTGAGCTAGAGGCCAAAATCTAAAGGTAGACACTTTGCAAAAAACACCTCTGTTTACTTTCAAAAAATTTGATGTGTCCATGTTGCGTTTTGGAGCATTTCCTGTCGCGGGCGCTAGGCCTACCCACACAAGTGAGGTATCATTTTTATCGGGAGACTTGGGGGAACGCTGGGTGGAAGGAAATGTGTGGCTCCTCTCAGATTCCAGAACTTTCTGTCACCAAAATGTGAGGAAAACGTGTTTTTTTAGCCAAAGTTTGAGGTTTGCAAAGGATTCTGAGTAACAGAACCTGGTCAGAGCCCCACACGTCACCCCATCTTGGGTTCCCCTACGTCTCTAGTTTTAAAAAATGCACAGGTTTAGTAGGTTTCCCTAGGTGCCGGCTGAGCTAGAGGCCAAAATCTAAAGGTAGGCACTTTGCAAAAAACCCCTCTGTTTACTTTCAAAAAATTTGATGTGTCTATGTTGGGTTTTGGAGCATTTCCTGTCGCGGGCGCTAGGCCTACCCACACAAGTGAGGTATCATTTTTATCGGGAGACTTGGGGGAACGCTGGGTGGAAGGAAATGTGTGGCTCCTCTCAGATTCCAGAACTTTTTGTCACCAAAATTTGAGTAAAATGTGTTTTTTTAGACAAAGTTTGAGGTTTGCAAAGGATTCTGGGTAACAGAACCTGGTCAGAGCCCCACAAGTCACCCCATCTTGGATTCCCCTAGGTCTCTAGTTTTCAAAAATGCACAGCTTTGGTAGGTTTCCGTAGGGGCCGGCTGAGCTAGAGGCCAAAATCTAAAGGTAGGCACTTTGCAAAAAACACTTCTGTTTTACCTCAAAAAATGTGATGTGTCCACGTTGCGTTTTGGAGCATTTCCTGTCGCGGGCGCTATGCCTACCCACACAAGTGAGGTATCATTTTTATCGGGAGACTGGGGGAACACTGGGTGGAAGGAAATTTGTGGCTCCTCTCAGATTCCAGAACTTTCTGTCACCAAAATGTGAGGAAAATGAGTTTTTTTAGCCAAAGTTTGAGGTTTGCAAAGGATTCTGGGTAACAGAACCTGGTCAGAGCCCCACAAAGTCACCCCATCTTGGATTCCCCTAGGTCTCTAGTTTTAAAAAATGCCCAGGTTTGGTAGGTTTCCCTAGGTGCCGGCTGAGCAAGAGGCCAAAATCTAAAGGTAGGCACTTTGCAAAAAACACCTCTGTTTACTTTCAAAAAATTTGATGTGTCCATGTTGCGTTTTGGAGCATTTCCTGTCGCGGGCGCTAGGCCTACCCACACAAGTGAGGTATCATTTTTATCGGGAGACTTGGGGGAACGCTGGGTGGAAGGAAATGTGTGGCTCCTCTCAGATTCCAGAACTTTTTGTCACCAAAATGTGAGGAAAATTTGTTTTTTTAGCCAAAGTTTGAGGTTTGCAAAGGATTCTGGGTAACAGAACCTGGTCAGAGCCCCACACGTCACCCCATCTTGGATTCCCCTAGGTCTCTAGTTTTCAAAAATGCACAGGTTTGGTAGGTTTCCCTAGGTGCCGGCTGAGCTAGAGGCCAAAATCTAAAGGTAGGCACTTTGCAAAAAACACCTCTGTTTACTTTCAAAAAATTTGATGTGTCTATGTTGGGTTTTGGAGCATTTCCTGTCGCGGGCGCTAGGCCTACCCACACAAGTGAGGTATCATTTTTATCGGGAGACTTGGGGGAACACTGGGTGGAAGGAAATTTGTGGCTCCTCTCAGATTCCAGAACTTTCTGTCACCAAAATTTGAGGAAAATGTGTTTTTTAGCCAAAGTTTGAGGTTTGCAAAGGATTCCGGGCAACAGAACCTGGTCAGAGCCCCACAAGTCACCCCATCTTGGATTCCCCTAGGTCTCTAGTTTTCAAAAATGCACAGCTTTGGTAGGTTTCCCTAGGTGCCGGCTGAGCTAGAGGCCAAAATCAAAAGGTAGGCACTTTGCAAAAAACACCTCTGTTTTCTTTAAAAAAATATGATGTTTCCACGTTGCGTTTTGGAGCATTTGCTGTCCCGGGCGCTATGCCTACCCACACAAGTGAGGTATCATTTTTATCGGGAGACTTGGGAGAACGCTGGGTGGAAGAAAATGTGTGGCTCCTCTCAGATTCCAGAACTTTCTGTCACCAAAATGTGAGGAAAATGTGTTTTTTTAGCCAAATTTTGAGGTTTGCAAAGGATTCTGGGTAACAGAACCTGGTCAGAGCCCCACAAGTCACCCCTTCTTGGATTCCCCTAGGTCTCTAGTTTTCAGAAATGCACAGGTTTGGTAGGTTTCCCTAGGTGCCGGCTGAGCTAGAGGCCAAAATCTAAAGGTAGGCACTTTGCAAAAAGCACCTCTGTTTTCTTTAAAAAAATATGATGTTTCCACGTTGCGTTTTGGAGCATTTCCTGTCCCGGGCGCTATGCCTACCCACACAAGTGAGGTATCATTTTTATCGGGAGACTTGGGGGAACCCTGGGTGGAAGGAAATATGTGGCTCCTCTCAGATTCCAGAACTTTCTGTCACCGAAATGTGAGAAAAACTTGTTTTATTTGCCAAATTTTTAGATTTGCAAAGGATTCTGGGTAACAGAACCTGGTCAAACCCCACAAGTCACCCCATCTTGGATTCCCCTAGGTCTCTAGTTTTCAAAAATGCACAGCTTTGGTAGGTTTCCGTAGGGGCCGGCTGAGCTAGAGGCCAAAATCTACAGGTAGGCACTTTGCAAAAAACACTTCTGTTTTACCTCAAAAAATGTGATGTGTCCACGTTGCGTTTTGGAGCATTTCCTGTCGCGGGCGCTAGGCCTACCCACACAAGTGAGGTATCATTTTTATCGGGAGACTTGGGGGAACACTGGGTGGAAGGAAATTTGTGGCTCCTCTCACATTCCAGAACTTTCTGTCACCAAAATTTGAGGAAAATGTGTTTTTTTAGCCAAAGTTTGAGGTTTGCAAAGGATTCTGGGTAACAGAACCTGGTCAGAGCCCCACAAAGTCACCCCATCTTGGATTCCCCTAGGTCTCTAGTTTTCAAAAATGCCCAGGTTTGGTAGGTTTCCCTAGGTGCCGGCTGAGCTAGAGGCCAAAATCTAAAGGTAGGCACTTTGCAAAAAACACCTCTGTTTACTTTAAAAAAATTTGATGTGTCCATGTTGCGTTTTGGAGCATTTCCTGTCGCGGGCGCTAGGCCTACCCACACAAGTGAGGTATCATTTATATCGGGAGACTTGGGGAAACGCTGGGTGGAAGGAAATGTGTGGCTCCTCTCAGATTCCAGAACTTTCTGTCACCAAAATGTGAGGAAAATGTGTTTTTTTAGCCAAATTTTGAGGTTTGCAAAGGATTCTGGGTAACAGAACCTGGTCAGAGCCCCACAAGTCACCCCATCTTGGATTCCCCTAGGTCTCTAGTTTTCAAAAATGCACAGCTTTGGTAGGTTTCCCTAGGTGCCGGCTGAGCTAGAGGCCAAAATCAAAAGGTAGGCACTTTGCAAAAAACACCTCTGTTTTCTTTAAAAAAATTTGATGTTTCCACGTTGCGTTTTGGAGCATTTGCTGTCCCGGGCGCTATGCCTACCCACACAAGTGAGGTATCATTTTTATCGGGAGACTTGGGAGAACGCTGGGTGGAAGAAAATGTGTGGCTCCTCTCAGATTCCAGAACTTTCTGTCACCAAAATGTGAGGAAAATGTGTTTTTTTAGCCAAATTTTGAGGTTTGCAAAGGATTCTGGGTAACAGAACCTGGTCAGAGCCCCACAAGTCACCCCTTCTTGGATTCCCCTAGGTCTCTAGTTTTCAGAAATGCACAGGTTTGGTAGGTTTCCCTAGGTGCCGGCTGAGCTAGAGGACAAAATCTAAAGGTAGGCACTTTGCAAAAAGCACCTCTGTTTTCTTTAAAAAAATATGATGTTTCCACGTTGCGTTTTGGAGCATTTCCTGTCCCGGGCGCTGTGCCTACCCACACAAGTGAGGTATCATTTTTATCGGGAGACTTGGGGGAACCCTGGGTGGAAGGAAATATGTGGCTCCTCTCAGATTCCAGAACTTTCTGTCACCGAAATGTGAGAAAAACTTGTTTTATTTGCCAAATTTTTAGATTTGCAAAGGATTCTGGGTAACAGAACCTGGTCAAACCCCACAAGTCACCCCATCTTGGATTCCCCTAGGTCTCTAGTTTTCAAAAATGCACAGCTTTGGTAGGTTTCCGTAGGGGCCGGCTGAGCTAGAGGCCAAAATCTACAGGTAGGCACTTTGCAAAAAACACTTCTGTTTTACCTCAAAAAATGTGATGTGTCCACGTTGCGTTTTGGAGCATTTCCTGTCGCGGGCGCTAGGCCTACCCACACAAGTGAGGTATCATTTTTATCGGGAGACTTGGGGGAACACTGGGTGGAAGGAAATTTGTGGCTCCTCTCACATTCCAGAACTTTCTGTCACCAAAATTTGAGGAAAATGTGTTTTTTTAGCCAAAGTTTGAGGTTTGCAAAGGATTCTGGGTAACAGAACCTGGTCAGAGCCCCACAAAGTCACCCCATCTTGGATTCCCCTAGGTCTCTAGTTTTCAAAAATGCCCAGGTTTGGTAGGTTTCCCTAGGTGCCGGCTGAGCTAGAGGCCAAAATCTAAAGGTAGGCACTTTGCAAAAAACACCTCTGTTTACTTTAAAAAAATTTGATGTGTCCATGTTGCGTTTTGGAGCATTTCCTGTCGCGGGCGCTAGGCCTACCCACACAAGTGAGGTATCATTTATATCGGGAGACTTGGGGAAACGCTGGGTGGAAGGAAATGTGTGGCTCCTCTCAGATTCCAGAACTTTCTGTCACCAAAATGTGAGGAAAATTTGTTTTTTTAGCCAAAGTTTGAGGTTTGCAAAGGATTCTGGGTAACAGAACCTGGTCAGAGCCCCACAAGTCACCCCATCTTGGATTCCCCTAGGTCTCTAGTTTTCAAAAATGCACAGGTTTGGTAGGTTTCCCTAGGTGCCGGCTGAGCTAGAGGCCAAAATCTAAAGGTAGGCACTTTGCAAAAAACACCTCTGTTTACTTTCAAAAAATTTGATGTGTCCATGTTGCGTTTTGGAGCATTTCCTGTCGCGGGTGCTAGGCCTACCCACACAAGTGAGGTATCATTTTTATCGGGAGACTTGGGGGAACGCTGGGTGGAAGGAAATGTGTGGCTCCTCTCAGATTCCAGAACTTTCTGTCACCAAAATTTGAGGAAAATGTGTTTTTTTAGCCAAAGTTTGAGGTTTGCAAAGGATTCTGGGTAACAGAACCTGGTCAGAGCCCCACAAGTCGCCCCATCTTGGATTCCCCTAGGTCTATAGTTTTCAAAAATGCACAGCTTTGGTAGGTTTCCGTAGGTGCCGGCTGAGCTAGAGGCCAAAATCTAAAGGTAGACACTTTGCAAAAAACACCTCTGTTTTCTTTCAAAAAATTTGATGTGTCCACGTTGTGTTTTGGAGCATTTCCTGTCGCGGGCGCTAGGCCTACCCACACAAGTGAGGTATCATTTTTATCGGGAGACTTGGGGGAACGCTGGGTGGAAGGAAATGTGTGGCTCCTCTCAGATTCCAGAACTTTCTGTCACCAAAATTTGAGGAAAATGTGTTTTTTTAGCCAAAGTTTGAGGTTTGCAAAGGATTCTGGGTAACAGAACCTGGTCAGAGCCCCACAAGTCGCCCCATCTTGGATTCCCCTAGGTCTCTAGTTTTCAAAAATGCACAGCTTTGGTAGGTTTCCCTAGGTGCCGGCTGAGCTAGAGGCCAAAATCTAAAGGTAGGCACTTTGCAAAAAACACCTCTGTTTTCTTTAAAAAAATATGATGTTTCCACGTTGCGTTTTGGAGCATTTGCTGTCCCGGGCGCTATGCCTACCCACACAAGTGAGGTATCATTTTTATCGGGAGACTTGGGAGAACGCTGGGTGGAAGAAAATGTGTGGCTCCTCTCAGATTCCAGAACTTTCTGTCACCAAAATGTGAGGAAAATGTGTTTTTTTAGCCAAATTTTGAGGTTTGCAAAGGATTCTGGGTAACAGAACCTGGTCAGAGCCCCACAAGTCACCCCTTCTTGGATTCCCCTAGGTCTCTAGTTTTCAGAAATGCACAGGTTTGGTAGGTTTCCCTAGGTGCCGGCTGAGCTAGAGGCCAAAATCTAAAGGTAGGCACTTTGCAAAAAGCAGCTCTGTTTTCTTTAAAAAAATATGATGTTTCCACGTTGCGTTTTGGAGCATTTCCTGTCCCGGGCGCTATGCCTACCCACACAAGTGAGGTATCATTTTTATCGGGAGACTTGGGGGAACCCTGGGTGGAAGGAAATATGTGGCTCCTCTCAGATTCCAGAACTTTCTGTCACCGAAATGTGAGAAAAACTTGTTTTATTTGCCAAATTTTTAGATTTGTAAAGGATTCTGGGTAACAGAACCTGGTCAAAGCCCCACAAGTCACCCCATCTTGGATTCCCCTAGGTCTCTAGTTTTCAAAAATGCACAGCTTTGGTAGGTTTCCGTAGGGGCCGGCTGAGCTAGAGGCCAAAATCTACAGGTAGGCACTTTGCAAAAAACACTTCTGTTTTACCTCAAAAAATGTGATGTGTCCACGTTGCGTTTTGGAGCATTTCCTGTCGCGGGCGCTAGGCCTACCCACACAAGTGAGGTATCATTTTTATCGGGAGACTTGGGGGAACACTGGGTGGAAGGAAATTTGTGGCTCCTCTCACATTCCAGAACTTTCTGTCACCAAAATTTGAGGAAAATGTGTTTTTTTAGCCAAAGTTTGAGGTTTGCAAAGGATTCTGGGTAACAGAACCTGGTCAGAGCCCCACAAAGTCACCCCATCTTGGATTCCCCTAGGTCTCTAGTTTTCAAAAATGCCCAGGTTTGGTAGGTTTCCCTAGGTGCCGGCTGAGCTAGAGGCCAAAATCTAAAGGTAGGCACTTTGCAAAAAACACCTCTGTTTACTTTAAAAAAATTTGATGTGTCCATGTTGCGTTTTGGAGCATTTCCTGTCGCGGGCGCTAGGCCTACCCACACAAGTGAGGTATCATTTATATCGGGAGACTTGGGGAAACGCTGGGTGGAAGGAAATGTGTGGCTCCTCTCAGATTCCAGAACTTTCTGTCACCAAAATGTGAGGAAAATTTGTTTTTTTAGCCAAAGTTTGAGGTTTGCAAAGGATTCTGGGTAACAGAACCTGGTCAGAGCCCCACAAGTCACCCCATCTTGGATTCCCCTAGGTCTCTAGTTTTCAAAAATGCACAGGTTTGGTAGGTTTCCCTAGGTGCCGGCTGAGCTAGAGGCCAAAATCTAAAGGTAGGCACTTTGCAAAAAACACCTCTGTTTACTTTCAAAAAATTTGATGTGTCCATGTTGCGTTTTGGAGCATTTCCTGTCGCGGGTGCTAGGCCTACCCACACAAGTGAGGTATCATTTTTATCGGGAGACTTGGGGGAACGCTGGGTGGAAGGAAATGTGTGGCTCCTCTCAGATTCCAGAACTTTCTGTCACCAAAATTTGAGGAAAATGTGTTTTTTTAGCCAAAGTTTGAGGTTTGCAAAGGATTCTGGGTAACAGAACCTGGTCAGAGCCCCACAAGTCGCCCCATCTTGGATTCCCCTAGGTCTATAGTTTTCAAAAATGCACAGCTTTGGTAGGTTTCCGTAGGTGCCGGCTGAGCTAGAGGCCAAAATCTAAAGGTAGACACTTTGCAAAAAACACCTCTGTTTTCTTTCAAAAAATTTGATGTGTCCACGTTGTGTTTTGGAGCATTTCCTGTCGCGGGCGCTAGGCCTACCCACACAAGTGAGGTATCATTTTTATCGGGAGACTTGGGGGAACGCTGGGTGGAAGGAAATGTGTGGCTCCTCTCAGATTCCAGAACTTTCTGTCACCAAAATTTGAGGAAAATGTGTTTTTTTAGCCAAAGTTTGAGGTTTGCAAAGGACTCTGGGTAACAGAACCTGGTCAGAGCCCCACAAGTCGCCCCATCTTGGATTCCCCTAGGTCTCTAGTTTTCAAAAATGCACAGCTTTGGTAGGTTTCCCTAGGTGCCGGCTGAGCTAGAGGCCAAAATCTAAAGGTAGGCACTTTGCAAAAAACCCCTCTGTTTACTTTCAAAAAATTTGATGTGTCTATGTTGGGTTTTGGAGCATTTCCTGTCGCGGGCGCTAGGCCTACCCACACAAGTGAGGTATAATTTTTATCGGGAGACTTGGGGGAACGCTGGGTGGAAGGAAATGTGTGGCTCCTCTCAGATTCCAGAACTTTCTGTCACCAAAATTTGAGGAAAATGTGTTTTTTTAGCCAAAGTTTGAGGTTTGCAAAGGATTCTGTGTAACAGAACCTGGTCAGAGCCCCACAAGTCGCCCCATCTTGGATTCCCCTAGGTCTCTAGTTTTCAAAAATGCACAGCTTTGGTAGGTTTCCCTAGGTGCCGGCTGAGCTAGAGGCCAAAATCTAAAGGTAGACACTTTGCAAAAAACACCTCTGTTTTCTTTCAAAAAATTTGATGTGTCCACGTTGTGTTTTGGAGCATTTCCTGTCGCGGGCGCTAGGCCTACCCACACAAGTGAGGTATCATTTTTATCGGGAGACTTGGGGGAACGCTGAGTGGAAGGAAATGTGTGGCTCCTCTCAGATTCCAGAACTTTCTGTCACCAAAATTTGAGGAAAATGTGTTTTTTTAGCCAAAGTTTGAGGTTTGCAAAGGATTCTGGGTAACAGAACCTGGTCAGAGCCCCACAAGTCGCCCCATCTTGGATTCCCCTAGGTCTCTAGTTTTCAAAAATGCACAGCTTTGGTAGGTTTCCGTAGGTGCCGGCTGAGCTAGAGGCCAAAATCTAAAGGTAGACACTTTGCAAAAAACACCTCTGTTTTCTTTCAAAAAATTTGATGTGTCCACGTTGTGTTTTGGAGCATTTCCTGTCGCGGGCGCTAGGCCTACCCACACAAGTGAGGTATCATTTTTATCGGGAGACTTGGGGGAACGCTGGGTGGAAGGAAATGTGTGGCTCCTCTCAGATTCCAGAACTTTCTGTCACCAAAATTTGAGGAAAATGAGTTTTTTTAGCCAAAGTTTGAGGTTTGCAAAGGATTCTGGGTAACAGAACCTGGTCAGAGCCCCACAAGTCACCCCATCTTGGGTTCCCCTACGTCTCTAGTTTTAAAAAATGCACAGGTTTAGTAGGTTTCCCTAGGTGCCGGCTGAGCTAGAGGCCAAAATCTACAGGTAGGCACTTTGCAAAAAACACTTCTGTTTTACCTCAAAAAATGTGATGTGTCCACGTTGCGTTTTGGAGTATTTCCTGTCGCGGGCGCTAGGCCTACCCACACAAGTGAGGTATCATTTTTATCGGGAGACTTGGGGGAACAATGGGTGGAAGGAAATTTGTGGCTCCTCTCAGATTCCAGAACTTTCTGTCACCAAAAATTGAGGAAAATGTGTTTTTTTAGCCAAAGTTTGAGGTTTGCAAAGGATTCTGGGAAACAGAACCTAGTCAGAGCCCCACAAGTCACCCCATCTTGGATTCCCCTAGGTCTCTAGTTTTCAAAAATGCACAGCTTTGGTAGGTTTCCGTAGGTGCCGGCTGAGCTAGAGGCCAAAATCTAAAGGTAGACACTTTGCAAAAAACACCTCTGTTTTCTTTCAAAAAATTTGATGTGTCCACGTTGTGTTTTGGAGCATTTCCTGTCGCGGGCGCTAGGCCTACCCACACAAGTGAGGTATCATTTTTATCGGGAGACTTGGGGGAACGCTGAGTGGAAGGAAATGTGTGGCTCCTCTCAGATTCCAGAACTTTCTGTCACCAAAATTTGAGGAAAATGTGTTTTTTTAGCCAAAGTTTGAGGTTTGCAAAGGATTCTGGGTAACAGAACCTGGTCAGAGCCCCACAAGTCGCCCCATCTTGGATTCCCCTAGGTCTCTAGTTTTCAAAAATGCACAGCTTTGGTAGGTTTCCGTAGGTGCCGGCTGAGCTAGAGGCCAAAATCTAAAGGTAGACACTTTGCAAAAAACACCTCTGTTTTCTTTCAAAAAATTTGATGTGTCCACGTTGTGTTTTGGAGCATTTCCTGTCGCGGGCGCTAGGCCTACCCACACAAGTGAGGTATCATTTTTATCGGGAGACTTGGGGGAACGCTGGGTGGAAGGAAATGTGTGGCTCCTCTCAGATTCCAGAACTTTCTGTCACCAAAATTTGAGGAAAATGTGTTTTTTTAGCCAAAGTTTGAGGTTTGCAAAGGATTCTGGGTAACAGAACCTGGTCAGAGCCCCACAAGTCGCCCCATCTTGGATTCCCCTAGGTCTCTAGTTTTCAAAAATGCCCAGGTTTGGTAGGTTTCCCTAGGTGCCGGCTGAGCAAGAGGCCAAAATCTAAAGGTAGGCACTTTGCAAAAAACACCTCTGTTTACTTTCAAAAAATTTGATGTGTCCATGTTGCGTTTTGGAGCATTTCCTGTCGCGGGCGCTAGGCCTACCCACACAAGTGAGGTATCATTTTTATCGGGAGACTTGGGGGAACGCTGGGTGGAAGGAAATGTGTGGCTCCTCTCAGATTCCAGAACTTTCTGTCACCAAAATGTGAGGAAAACGTGTTTTTTTAGCCAAAGTTTGAGGTTTGCAAAGGATTCTGAGTAACAGAACCTGGTCAGAGCCCCACACGTCACCCCATCTTGGGTTCCCCTACGTCTCTAGTTTTAAAAAATGCACAGGTTTAGTAGGTTTCCCTAGGTGCCGGCTGAGATAGAGGCCAAAATCTAAAGGTAGGCACTTTGCAAAAAACCCCTCTGTTTACTTTCAAAAAATGTGATGTGTCTATGTTGGGTTTTGGAGCATTTCCTGTCGCGGGCGCTAGGCCTACCCACACAAGTGAGGTATCATTTTTATCGGGAGACTTGGGGGAACGCTGGGTGGAAGGAAATGTGTGGCTCCTCTCAGATTCCAGAACTTTCTGTCACCAAAATGTGAGGAAAATTTGTTTTTTTAGCCAAAGTTTGAGGTTTGCAAAGGATTCTGGGTAACAGAACCTGGTCAGAGCCCCACACGTCACCCCATCTTGGATTCCCCTAGGTCTCTAGTTTTCAAAAATGCACAGGTTTGGTAGGTTTCCCTAGGTGCCGGCTGAGCTAGAGGCCAAAATCTAAAGGTAGGCACTTTGCAAAAAACACCTCTGTTTACTTTCAAAAAATTTGATGTGTCTATGTTGGGTTTTGGAGCATTTCCTGTCGCGGGCGCTAGGCCTACCCACACAAGTGAGGTATCATTTTTATCGGGAGACTTGGGGGAACACTGGGTGGAAGGAAATTTGTGGCTCCTCTCAGATTCCAGAACTTTCTGTCACCAAAATTTGAGGAAAATGTGTTTTTTAGCCAAAGTTTGAG
Organism: Pleurodeles waltl; assembly: GCF_031143425.1. Classification (NCBI taxonomy): domain Eukaryota; kingdom Metazoa; phylum Chordata; class Amphibia; order Caudata; family Salamandridae; genus Pleurodeles; species Pleurodeles waltl. The sequence goes on from NW_027150395.1 coordinate 2,563,054, forward strand.
GTTTGCAAAGGATTCCGGGTAACAGAACCTGGTCAGAGCCCCACAAGTCACCCCATCTTGGATTCCCCTAGGTCTCTAGTTTTCAAAAATGCACAGCTTTGGTAGGTTTCCCTAGGTGCCGGCTGAGCTAGAGGCCAAAATCAAAAGGTAGGCACTTTGCAAAAAACACCTCTGTTTTCTTAAAAAAAATATGATGTTTCCACGTTGCGTTTTGGAGCATTTGCTGTCCCGGGCGCTATGCCTACCCACACAAGTGAGGTATCATTTTTATCGGGAGACTTGGGAGAACGCTGGGTGGAAGAAAATGTGTGGCTCCTCTCAGATTCCAGAACTTTCTGTCACCAAAATGTGAGGAAAATGTGTTTTTTTAGCCAAATTTTGAGGTTTGCAAAGGATTCTGGGTAACAGAACCTGGTCAGAGCCCCACAAGTCACCCCTTCTTGGATTCCCCTAGGTCTCTAGTTTTCAGAAATGCACAGGTTTGGTAGGTTTCCCTAGGTGCCGGCTGAGCTAGAGGCCAAAATCTAAAGGTAGGCACTTTGCAAAAAGCACCTCTGTTTTCTTTAAAAAAATATGATGTTTCCACGTTGCGTTTTGGAGCATTTCCTGTCCCGGGCGCTATGCCTACCCACACAAGTGAGGTATCATTTTTATCGGGAGACTTGGGGGAACCCTGGGTGGAAGGAAATATGTGGCTCCTCTCAGATTCCAGAACTTTCTGTCACCGAAATGTGAGAAAAACTTGTTTTATTTGCCAAATTTTTAGATTTGCAAAGGATTCTGGGTAACAGAACCTGGTCAAAGCCCCACAAGTCACCCCATCTTGGATTCCCCTAGGTCTCTAGTTTTCAAAAATGCACAGCTTTGGTAGGTTTCCGTAGGGGCCGGCTGAGCTAGAGGCCAAAATCTACAGGTAGGCACTTTGCAAAAAACACTTCTGTTTTACCTCAAAAAATGTGATGTGTCCACGTTGCGTTTTGGAGCATTTCCTGTCGCGGGCGCTAGGCCTACCCACACAAGTGAGGTATCATTTTTATCGGGAGACTTGGGGGAACACTGGGTGGAAGGAAATTTGTGGCTCCTCTCACATTCCAGAACTTTCTGTCACCAAAATTTGAGGAAAATGTGTTTTTTTAGCCAAAGTTTGAGGTTTGCAAAGGATTCTGGGTAACAGAACCTGGTCAGAGCCCCACAAAGTCACCCCATCTTGGATTCCCCTAGGTCTCTAGTTTTCAAAAATGCCCAGGTTTGGTAGGTTTCCCTAGGTGCCGGCTGAGCTAGAGGCCAAAATCTAAAGGTAGGCACTTTGCAAAAAACACCTCTGTTTACTTTAAAAAAATTTGATGTGTCCATGTTGCGTTTTGGAGCATTTCCTGTCGCGGGCGCTAGGCCTACCCACACAAGTGAGGTATCATTTTTATCGGGAGACTTGGGGGAACGCTGGGTGGAAGGAAATGTGTGGCTCCTCTCAGATTCCAGAACTTTCTGTCACCAAAATTTGAGGAAAATGTGTTTTTTTAGCCAAAGTTTGAGGTTTGCAAAGGATTCTGGGTAACAGAACCTGGTCAGAGCCCCACAAGTCGCCCCATCTTGGATTCCCCTAGGTCTATAGTTTTCAAAAATGCACAGCTTTGGTAGGTTTCCGTAGGTGCCGGCTGAGCTAGAGGCCAAAATCTAAAGGTAGACACTTTGCAAAAAACACCTCTGTTTTCTTTCAAAAAATTTGATGTGTCCACGTTGTGTTTTGGAGCATTTCCTGTCGCGGGCGCTAGGCCTACCCACACAAGTGAGGTATCATTTTTATCGGGAGACTTGGGGGAACGCTGGGTGGAAGGAAATGTGTGGCTCCTCTCAGATTCCAGAACTTTCTGTCACCAAAATTTGAGGAAAATGTGTTTTTTTAGCCAAAGTTTGAGGTTTGCAAAGGATTCTGGGTAACAGAACCTGGTCAGAGCCCCACACGTCACCCCATCTTGGATTCCCCTAGGTCTCTAGTTTTCAAAAATGCACAGGTTTGGTAGGTTTCCCTAGGTGCCGGCTGAGCTAGAGGCCAAAATCTAAAGGTAGGCACTTTGCAAAAAACACCTCTGTTTACTTTCAAAAAATTTGATGTGTCTATGTTGGGTTTTGGAGCATTTCCTGTCGCGGGCGCTAGGCCTACCCACACAAGTGAGGTATCATTTTTATCGGGAGACTTGGGGGAACACTGGGTGGAAGGAAATTTGTGGCTCCTCTCAGATTCCAGAACTTTCTGTCACCAAAATTTGAGGAAAATGTGTTTTTTAGCCAAAGTTTGAGGTTTGCAAAGGATTCCGGGTAACAGAACCTGGTCAGAGCCCCACAAGTCACCCCATCTTGGATTCCCCTAGGTCTCTAGTTTTCAAAAATGCACAGCTTTGGTAGGTTTCCCTAGGTGCCGGCTGAGCTAGAGGCCAAAATCAAAAGGTAGGCACTTTGCAAAAAACACCTCTGTTTTCTTTAAAAAAATATGATGTTTCCACGTTGCGTTTTGGAGCATTTGCTGTCCCGGGCGCTATGCCTACCCACACAAGTGAGGTATCATTTTTATCGGGAGACTTGGGAGAACGCTGGGTGGAAGAAAATGTGTGGCTCCTCTCAGATTCCAGAACTTTCTGTCACCAAAATTTGAGGAAAATGTGTTTTTTAGCCAAAGTTTGAGGCTTGCAAAGGATTCCGGGTAACAGAACCTGGTCAGAGCCCCACAAGTCACCCCATCTTGGATTCCCCTAGGTCTCTAGTTTTCAAAAATGCACAGCTTTGGTAGGTTTCCCTAGGTGCCGGCTGAGCTAGAGGCCAAAATCTAAAGGTAGGCACTTTGCAAAAAGCACCTCTGTTTTCTTTAAAAAAATATGATGTTTCCACGTTGCGTTTTGGAGCATTTCCTGTCCCGGGCGCTATGCCTACCCACACAAGTGAGGTATCATTTTTATCGGGAGACTTGGGGGAACCCTGGGTGGAAGGAAATATGTGGCTCCTCTCAGATTCCAGAACTTTCTGTCACCGAAATGTGAGAAAAACTTGTTTTATTTGCCAAATTTTTAGATTTGCAAAGGATTCTGGGTAACAGAACCTGGTCAAAGCCCCACAAGTCACCCCATCTTGGATTCCCCTAGGTCTCTAGTTTTCAAAAATGCACAGCTTTGGTAGGTTTCCGTAGGGGCCGGCTGAGCTAGAGGCCAAAATCTACAGGTAGGCACTTTGCAAAAAACACTTCTGTTTTACCTCAAAAAATGTGATGTGTCCACGTTGCGTTTTGGAGCATTTCCTGTCGCGGGCGCTAGGCCTACCCACACAAGTGAGGTATCATTTTTATCGGGAGACTTGGGGGAACACTGGGTGGAAGGAAATTTGTGGCTCCTCTCACATTCCAGAACTTTCTGTCACCAAAATTTGAGGAAAATGTGTTTTTTTAGCCAAAGTTTGAGGTTTGCAAAGGATTCTGGGTAACAGAACCTGGTCAGAGCCCCACAAAGTCACCCCATCTTGGATTCCCCTAGGTCTCTAGTTTTCAAAAATGCCCAGGTTTGGTAGGTTTCCCTAGGTGCCGGCTGAGCTAGAGGCCAAAATCTAAAGGTAGGCACTTTGCAAAAAACACCTCTGTTTACTTTAAAAAAATTTGATGTGTCCATGTTGCGTTTTGGAGCATTTCCTGTCGCGGGCGCTAGGCCTACCCACACAAGTGAGGTATCATTTATATCGGGAGACTTGGGGAAACGCTGGGTGGAAGGAAATGTGTGGCTCCTCTCAGATTCCAGAACTTTCTGTCACCAAAATGTGAGGAAAATTTGTTTTTTTAGCCAAAGTTTGAGGTTTGCAAAGGATTCTGGGTAACAGAACCTGGTCAGAGCCCCACAAGTCACCCCATCTTGGATTCCCCTAGGTCTCTAGTTTTCAAAAATGCACAGGTTTGGTAGGTTTCCCTAGGTGCCGGCTGAGCTAGAGGCCAAAATCTAAAGGTAGGCACTTTGCAAAAAACACCTCTGTTTACTTTCAAAAAATTTGATGTGTCCATGTTGCGTTTTGGAGCATTTCCTGTCGCGGGTGCTAGGCCTACCCACACAAGTGAGGTATCATTTTTATCGGGAGACTTGGGGGAACGCTGGGTGGAAGGAAATGTGTGGCTCCTCTCAGATTCCAGAACTTTCTGTCACCAAAATTTGAGGAAAATGTGTTTTTTTAGCCAAAGTTTGAGGTTTGCAAAGGATTCTGGGTAACAGAACCTGGTCAGAGCCCCACAAGTCGCCCCATCTTGGATTCCCCTAGGTCTATAGTTTTCAAAAATGCACAGCTTTGGTAGGTTTCCGTAGGTGCCGGCTGAGCTAGAGGCCAAAATCTAAAGGTAGACACTTTGCAAAAAACACCTCTGTTTTCTTTCAAAAAATTTGATGTGTCCACGTTGTGTTTTGGAGCATTTCCTGTCGCGGGCGCTAGGCCTACCCACACAAGTGAGGTATCATTTTTATCGGGAGACTTGGGGGAACGCTGGGTGGAAGGAAATGTGTGGCTCCTCTCAGATTCCAGAACTTTCTGTCACCAAAATTTGAGGAAAATGTGTTTTTTTAGCCAAAGTTTGAGGTTTGCAAAGGATTCTGGGTAACAGAACCTGGTCAGAGCCCCACAAGTCGCCCCATCTTGGATTCCCCTAGGTCTCTAGTTTTCAAAAATGCACAGCTTTGGTAGGTTTCCCTAGGTGCCGGCTGAGCTAGAGGCCAAAATCTAAAGGTAGGCACTTTGCAAAAAACCCCTCTGTTTACTTTCAAAAAATTTGATGTGTCTATGTTGGGTTTTGGAGCATTTCCTGTCGCGGGCGCTAGGCCTACCCACACAAGTGAGGTATAATTTTTATCGGGAGACTTGGGGGAACGCTGGGTGGAAGGAAATGTGTGGCTCCTCTCAGATTCCAGAACTTTCTGTCACCAAAATTTGAGGAAAATGTGTTTTTTTAGCCAAAGTTTGAGGTTTGCAAAGGATTCTGGGTAACAGAACCTGGTCAGAGCCCCACAAGTCGCCCCATCTTGGATTCCCCTAGGTCTCTAGTTTTCAAAAATGCACAGCTTTGGTAGGTTTCCCTAGGTGCCGGCTGAGCTAGAGGCCAAAATCTAAAGGTAGACACTTTGCAAAAAACACCTCTGTTTTCTTTCAAAAAATTTGATGTGTCCACGTTGTGTTTTGGAGCATTTCCTGTCGCGGGCGCTAGGCCTACCCACACAAGTGAGGTATCATTTTTATCGGGAGACTTGGGGGAACGCTGAGTGGAAGGAAATGTGTGGCTCCTCTCAGATTCCAGAACTTTCTGTCACCAAAATTTGAGGAAAATGCGTTTTTTTAGCCAAAGTTTGAGGTTTGCAAAGGATTCTGGGTAACAGAACCTGGTCAGAGCCCCACAAGTCGCCCCATCTTGGATTCCCCTAGGTCTCTAGTTTTCAAAAATGCACAGCTTTGGTAGGTTTCCGTAGGTGCCGGCTGAGCTAGAGGCCAAAATCTAAAGGTAGACACTTTGCAAAAAACACCTCTGTTTTCTTTCAAAAAATTTGATGTGTCCACGTTGTGTTTTGGAGCATTTCCTGTCGCGGGCGCTAGGCCTACCCACACAAGTGAGGTATCATTTTTATCGGGAGACTTGGGGGAACGCTGGGTGGAAGGAAATGTGTGGCTCCTCTCAGATTCCAGAACTTTCTGTCACCAAAATTTGAGGAAAATGAGTTTTTTTAGCCAAAGTTTGAGGTTTGCAAAGGATTCTGGGTAACAGAACCTGGTCAGAGCCCCACAAGTCACCCCATCTTGGGTTCCCCTACGTCTATAGTTTTAAAAAATGCACAGGTTTAGTAGGTTTCCCTAGGTGCCGGCTGAGCTAGAGGCCAAAATCTACAGGTAGGCACTTTGCAAAAAACACTTCTGTTTTACCTCAAAAAATGTGATGTGTCCACGTTGCGTTTTGGAGCATTTCCTGTCGCGGGCACTAGGCCTACCCACACAAGTGAGGTATCATTTTTATCGGGAGACTTGGGGGAACAATGGGTGGAAGGAAATTTGTGGCTCCTCTCAGATTCCAGAACTTTCTGTCACCAAAAATTGAGGAAAATGTGTTTTTTTAGCCAAAGTTTGAGGTTTGCAAAGGATTCTGGGAAACAGAACCTAGTCAGAGCCCCACAAGTCACCCCATCTTGGATTCCCCTAGGTCTCTAGTTTTCAAAAATGCACAGTTTTGGTAGGTTTCCGTAGGTGCCGGCTGAGCTAGAGGCCAAAATCTAAAGGTAGACACTTTGCAAAAAACACCTCTGTTTTCTTTCAAAAAATTTGATGTGTCCACGTTGTGTTTTGGAGCATTTCCTGTCGCGGGCGCTAGGCCTACCCACACAAGTGAGGTATCATTTTTATCGGGAGACTTGGGGGAACGCTGAGTGGAAGGAAATGTGTGGCTCCTCTCAGATTCTAGAACTTTCTGTCACCAAAATTTGAGGAAAATTTGTTTTTTTAGCCAAAGTTTGAGGTTTGCAAAGGATTCTGGGTAACAGAACCTGGTCAGAGCCCCACAAGTCGCCCCATCTTGGATTCCCCTAGGTCTCTAGTTTTCAAAAATGCACAGCTTTGGTAGGTTTCCGTAGGTGCCGGCTGAGCTAGAGGCCAAAATCTAAAGGTAGACACTTTGCAAAAAACACCTCTGTTTTCTTTCAAAAAATTTGATGTGTCCACGTTGTGTTTTGGAGCATTTCCTGTCGCGGGCGCTAGGCCTACCCACACAAGTGAGGTATCATTTTTATCGGGAGACTTGGGGGAACGCTGGGTGGAAGGAAATGTGTGGCTCCTCTCAGATTCCAGAACTTTCTGTCACCAAAATTTGAGGAAAATGTGTTTTTTTAGCCAAAGTTTGAGGTTTGCAAAGGATTCTGGGTAACAGAACCTGGTCAGAGCCCCACAAAGTCACCCCATCCTGGATTCCCCTAGGTCTCTAGTTTTCAAAAATGCCCAGGTTTGGTAGGTTTCCCTAGGTGCCGGCTGAGCAAGAGGCCAAAATCTAAAGGTAGGCACTTTGCAAAAAACACCTCTGTTTACTTTCAAAAAATTTGATGTGTCCATGTTGCGTTTTGGAGCATTTCCTGTCGCGGGCGCTAGGCCTACCCACACAAGTGAGGTATCATTTTTATCGGGAGACTTGGGGGAACGCTGGGTGGAAGGAAATGTGTGGCTCCTCTCAGATTCCAGAACTTTCTGTCACCAAAATGTGAGGAAAACGTGTTTTTTTAGCCAAAGTTTGAGGTTTGCAAAGGATTCTGAGTAACAGAACCTGGTCAGAGCCCCACACGTCACCCCATCTTGGGTTCCCCTACGTCTCTAGTTTTAAAAAATGCACAGGTTTAGTAGGTTTCCCTAGGTGCCGGCTGAGCTAGAGGCCAAAATCTAAAGGTAGGCACTTTGCAAAAAACCCCTCTGTTTACTTTCAAAAAATTTGATGTGTCTATGTTGGGTTTTGGAGCATTTCCTGTCGCGGGCGCTAGGCCTACCCACACAAGTGAGGTATCATTTTTATCGGGAGACTTGGGGGAACGCTGGGTGGAAGGAAATGTGTGGCTCCTCTCAGATTCCAGAACTTTTTGTCACCAAAATTTGAGGAAAATGTGTTTTTTTAGCCAAAGTTTGAGGTTTGCAAAGGATTCTGGGTAACAGAACCTGGTCAGAGCCCCACAAGTCACCCCATCTTGGATTCCCCTAGGTCTCTAGTTTTAAAAAATGCACAGGTTTGGTAGGTTTCCCTAGGTGCCGGCTGAGCTAGAGGCCAAAATCTACAGGTAGGCACTTTGCAAAAAAGACTTCTGTTTTACCTCAAAAAATGTGATGTGTCCACGTTGCGTTTTGGAGCATTTCCTGTCTCGGGCGCTATGCCTACCCACACAAGTGAGGTATCATTTTTATCGGGAGACTTGGGGGAACACTGGGTGGAAGGAAATTTGTGGCTCCTCTCAGATTCCAGAACTTTCTGTCACCAAAATTTGAGGAAAATGTGTTTTTTAGCCAAAGTTTGAGGTTTGCAAAGGATTCCGGGTAACAGAACCTGGTCAGAGCCCCACAAGTCACCCCATCTTGGATTCCCCTAGGTCTCTAGTTTTCAAAAATGCACAGGTTTGGTAGGTTTCCCTAGGTGCCGGCTGAGCTAGAGGCCAAAATCAAAAGGTAGGCACTTTGCAAAAAACACCTCTGTTTTCTTTAAAAAAATATGATGTTTCCACGTTGCGTTTTGGAGCATTTGCTGTCCCGGGCGCTATGCCTACCCACACAAGTGAGGTATCATTTTTATCGGGAGACTTGGGGGAACGCTGGGTGGAAGAAAATGTGTGGCTCCTCTCAGATTCCAGAACTTTCTGTCACCAAAATGTGAGGAAAACGTGTTTTTTTAGCCAAATTTTGAGGTTTGCAAAGGATTCTGGGTAACAGAACCTGGTCAGAGCCCCACAAGTCACCCCTTCTTGGATTCCCCTAGGTCTCTAGTTTTCAGAAATGCACAGCTTTGGTAGGTTTCCCTAGGTGCCGGCTGAGCTAGAGGCCAAAATCTAAAGGTAGACACTTTGCAAAAAACACCTCTGTTTTCTTTCAAAAAATTTGATGTGTCCACGTTGTGTTTTGGAGCATTTCCTGTCGCGGGCGCTAGGCCTACCCACACAAGTGAGGTATCATTTTTATCGGGAGACTTGGGGGAACGCTGAGTGGAAGGAAATGTGTGGCTCCTCTCAGATTCCAGAACTTTCTGTCACCAAAATTTGAGGAAAATGTGTTTTTTTAGCCAAAGTTTGAGGTTTGCAAAGGATTCTGGGTAACAGAACCTGGTCAGAGCCCCACAAGTCGCCCCATCTTGGATTCCCCTAGGTCTCTAGTTTTCAAAAATGCACAGCTTTGGTAGGTTTCCGTAGGTGCCGGCTGAGCTAGAGGCCAAAATCTAAAGGTAGACACTTTGCAAAAAACACCTCTGTTTTCTTTCAAAAAATTTGATGTGTCCACGTTGTGTTTTGGAGCATTTCCTGTCGCGGGCGCTAGGCCTACCCACACAAGTGAGGTATCATTTTTATCGGGAGACTTGGGGGAACGCTGGGTGGAAGGAAATGTGTGGCTCCTCTCAGATTCCAGAACTTTCTGTCACCAAAATTTGAGGAAAATGAGTTTTTTTAGCCAAAGTTTGAGGTTTGCAAAGGATTCTGGGTAACAGAACCTGGTCAGAGCCCCACAAGTCACCCCATCTTGGGTTCCCCTACGTCTCTAGTTTTAAAAAATGCACAGGTTTAGTAGGTTTCCCTAGGTGCCGGCTGAGCTAGAGGCCAAAATCTACAGGTAGGCACTTTGCAAAAAACACTTCTGTTTTACCTCAAAAAATGTGATGTGTCCACGTTGCGTTTTGGAGCATTTCCTGTCGCGGGCGCTAGGCCTACCCACACAAGTGAGGTATCATTTTTATCGGGAGACTTGGGGGAACAATGGGTGGAAGGAAATTTGTGGCTCCTCTCAGATTCCAGAACTTTCTGTCACCAAAAATTGAGGAAAATGTGTTTTTTTAGCCAAAGTTTGAGGTTTGCAAAGGATTCTGGGAAACAGAACCTAGTCAGAGCCCCACAAGTCACCCCATCTTGGATTCCCCTAGGTCTCTAGTTTTCAAAAATGCACAGCTTTGGTAGGTTTCCGTAGGTGCCGGCTGAGCTAGAGGCCAAAATCTAAAGGTAGACACTTTGCAAAAAACACCTCTGTTTTCTTTCAAAAAATGTGATGTGTCCACGTTGTGTTTTGGAGCATTTCCTGTCGCGGGCGCTAGGCCTACCCACACAAGTGAGGTATCATTTTTATCGGGAGACTTGGGGGAACCCTGGGTGGAAGGAAATATGTGGCTCCTCTCAGATTCCAGAACTTTCTGTCACCGAAATGTGAGAAAAACGTGTTTTATTTGCCAAATTTTTAGATTTGCAAAGGATTCTGGGTAACAGAACCTGGTCAAAGCCCCACAAGTCACCCCATCTTGGATTCCCCTAGGTCTCTAGTTTTCAAAAATGCACAGCTTTGGTAGGTTTCCGTAGGGGCCGGCTGAGCTAGAGGCCAAAATCTACAGGTAGGCACTTTGCAAAAAACACTTCTGTTTTACCTCAACAAATGTGATGTGTCCACGTTGCGTTTTGGAGCATTTCCTGTCGCGGGCGCTAGGCCTACCCACACAAGTGAGGTATCATTTTTATCGGGAGACTTGGGGGAACACTGGGTGGAAGGAAATTTGTGGCTCCTCTCACATTCCAGAACTTTCTGTCACCAAAATTTGAGGAAAATGTGTTTTTTTAGCCAAAGTTTGAGGTTTGCAAAGGATTCTGGGTAACAGAACCTGGTCAGAGCCCCACAAAGTCACCCCATCTTGGATTCCCCTAGGTCTCTAGTTTTCAAAAATGCCCAGGTTTGGTAGGTTTCCCTAGGTGCCGGCTGAGCTAGAGGCCAAAATCTAAAGGTAGGCACTTTGCAAAAAACACCTCTGTTTACTTTAAAAAAATTTGATGTGTCCATGTTGCGTTTTGGAGCATTTCCTGTCGCGGGCGCTAGGCCTACCCACACAAGTGAGGTATCATTTATATCGGGAGACTTGGGGAAACGCTGGGTGGAAGGAAATGTGTGGCTCCTCTCAGATTCCAGAACTTTCTGTCACCAAAATGTGAGGAAAATTTGTTTTTTTAGCCAAAGTTTGAGGTTTGCAAAGGATTCTGGGTAACAGAACCTGGTCAGAGCCCCACAAGTCACCCCATCTTGGATTCCCCTAGGTCTCTAGTTTTCAAAAATGCACAGGTTTGGTAGGTTTCCCTAGGTGCCGGCTGAGCTAGAGGCCAAAATCTAAAGGTAGGCACTTTGCAAAAAACACCTCTGTTTTCTTTCAAAAAATTTGATGTGTCCATGTTGCGTTTTGGAGCATTTCCTGTCGCGGATGCTAGGCCTACCCACACAAGTGAGGTATCATTTTTATCGGGAGACTTGGGGGAATGCTGGGTGGAAGGAAATGTGTGGCTCCTCTCAGATTCCAGCACTTTCTGTCACCAAAATTTGAGGAAAATGTGTTTTTTTAGCCAAAGTTTGAGGTTTGCAAAGGATTCTGGGTAACAGAACCTGGTCAGAGCCCCACAAGTCGCCCCATCTTGGATTCCCCTAGGTCTCTAGTTTTCAAAAATGCACAGCTTTGGTAGGTTTCCGTAGGTGCCGGCTGAGCTAGAGGCCAAAATCTAAAGGTAGACACTTTGCAAAAAACACCTCTGTTTTCTTTCAAAAAATTTGATGTGTCCACGTTGTGTTTTGGAGCATTTCCTGTCGCGGGCGCTAGGCCTACCCACACAAGTGAGGTATCATTTTTATCGGGAGACTTCGGGGAACGCTGGGTGGAAGGAAATGTGTGGCTCCTCTCAGATTCCAGAACTTTCTGTCACCAAAATGTGAGGAAAACGTGTTTTTTTAGCCAAAGTTTGAGGTTTGCAAAGGATTCTGGGTAACAGAACCTGGTCAGAGCCCCACACGTCACCCCATCTTGGGTTCCCCTACGTCTCTAGTTTTAAAAAATGCACAGGTTTAGTAGGTTTCCCTAGGTGCCGGCTGAGCTAGAGGCCAAAATCTAAAGGTAGGCACTTTGCAAAAAACCCCTCTGTTTACTTTCAAAAAATTTGATGTGTCTATGTTGGGTTTTGGAGCATTTCCTGTCGCGGGCGCTAGGCCTACCCACACAAGTGAGGTATCATTTTTATCGGGAGACTTGGGGGAACGCTGGGTGGAAGGAAATGTGTGGCTCCTCTCAGATTCCAGAACTTTTTGTCACCAAAATTTGAGGAAAATGTGTTTTTTTAGCCAAAGTTTGAGGTTTGCAAAGGATTCTGGGTAACAGAACCTGGTCAGAGCCCCACAAGTCACCCCATCTTGGATTCCCCTAGGTCTCTAGTTTTAAAAAATGCACAGGTTTGGTAGGTTTCCCTAGGTGCCGGCTGAGCTAGAGGCCAAAATCTACAGGTAGGCACTTTGCAAAAAAGACTTCTGTTTTACCTAAAAAAATGTGATGTGTCCACGTTGCGTTTTGGAGCATTTCCTGTCTCGGGCGCTATGCCTACCCACACAAGTGAGGTATCATTTTTATCGGGAGACTTGGGGGAACACTGGGTGGAAGGAAATTTGTGGCTCCTCTCAGATTCCAGAACTTTCTGTCACCAAAATTTGAGGAAAATGTGTTTTTTAGCCAAAGTTTGAGGTTTGCAAAGGATTCCGGGTAACAGAACCTGGTCAGAGCCCCACAAGTCACCCCATCTTGGATTCCCCTAGGTCTCTAGTTTTCAAAAATGCACAGGTTTGGTAGGTTTCCCTAGGTGCCGGCTGAGCTAGAGGCCAAAATCAAAAGGTAGGCACTTTGCAAAAAACACCTCTGTTTTCTTTAAAAAAATATGATGTTTCCACGTTGCGTTTTGGAGCATTTGCTGTCCCGGGCGCTATGCCTACCCACACAAGTGAGGTATCATTTTTATCGGGAGACTTGGGGGAACGCTGGGTGGAAGAAAATGTGTGGCTCCTCTCAGATTCCAGAACTTTCTGTCACCAAAATGTGAGGAAAACGTGTTTTTTTAGCCAAATTTTGAGGTTTGCAAAGGATTCTGGGTAACAGAACCTGGTCAGAGCCCCACAAGTCACCCCTTCTTGGATTCCCCTAGGTCTCTAGTTTTCAGAAATGCACAGCTTTGGTAGGTTTCCCTAGGTGCCGGCTGAGCTAGAGGCCAAAATCTAAAGGTAGACACTTTGCAAAAAACACCTCTGTTTTCTTTCAAAAAATTTGATGTGTCCACGTTGTGTTTTGGAGCATTTCCTGTCGCGGGCGCTAGGCCTACCCACACAAGTGAGGTATCATTTTTATCGGGAGACTTGGGGGAACGCTGAGTGGAAGGAAATGTGTGGCTCCTCTCAGATTCCAGAACTTTCTGTCACCAAAATTTGAGGAAAATGTGTTTTTTTAGCCAAAGTTTGAGGTTTGCAAAGGATTCTGGGTAACAGAACCTGGTCAGAGCCCCACAAGTCGCCCCATCTTGGATTCCCCTAGGTCTCTAGTTTTCAAAAATGCACAGCTTTGGTAGGTTTCCGTAGGTGCCGGCTGAGCTAGAGGCCAAAATCTAAAGGTAGACACTTTGCAAAAAACACCTCTGTTTTCTTTCAAAAAATTTGATGTGTCCACGTTGTGTTTTGGAGCATTTCCTGTCGCGGGCGCTAGGCCTACCCACACAAGTGAGGTATCATTTTTATCGGGAGACTTGGGGGAACGCTGGGTGGAAGGAAATGTGTGGCTCCTCTCAGATTCCAGAACTTTCTGTCACCAAAATTTGAGGAAAATGAGTTTTTTTAGCCAAAGTTTGAGGTTTGCAAAGGATTCTGGGTAACAGAACCTGGTCAGAGCCCCACAAGTCACCCCATCTTGGGTTCCCCTACGTCTCTAGTTTTAAAAAATGCACAGGTTTAGTAGGTTTCCCTAGGTGCCGGCTGAGCTAGAGGCCAAAATCTACAGGTAGGCACTTTGCAAAAAACACTTCTGTTTTACCTCAAAAAATGTGATGTGTCCACGTTGCGTTTTGGAGCATTTCCTGTCGCGGGCGCTAGGCCTACCCACACAAGTGAGGTATCATTTTTATCGGGAGACTTGGGGGAACAATGGGTGGAAGGAAATTTGTGGCTCCTCTCAGATTCCAGAACTTTCTGTCACCAAAAATTGAGGAAAATGTGTTTTTTTAGCCAAAGTTTGAGGTTTGCAAAGGATTCTGGGAAACAGAACCTAGTCAGAGCCCCACAAGTCACCCCATCTTGGATTCCCCTAGGTCTCTAGTTTTCAAAAATGCACAGCTTTGGTAGGTTTCCGTAGGTGCCGGCTGAGCTAGAGGCCAAAATCTAAAGGTAGACACTTTGCAAAAAACACCTCTGTTTTCTTTCAAAAAATGTGATGTGTCCACGTTGTGTTTTGGAGCATTTCCTGTCGCGGGCGCTAGGCCTACCCACACAAGTGAGGTATCATTTTTATCGGGAGACTTGGGGGAACCCTGGGTGGAAGGAAATATGTGGCTCCTCTCAGATTCCAGAACTTTCTGTCACCGAAATGTGAGAAAAACGTGTTTTATTTGCCAAATTTTTAGATTTGCAAAGGATTCTGGGTAACAGAACCTGGTCAAAGCCCCACAAGTCACCCCATCTTGGATTCCCCTAGGTCTCTAGTTTTCAAAAATGCACAGCTTTGGTAGGTTTCCGTAGGGGCCGGCTGAGCTAGAGGCCAAAATCTACAGGTAGGCACTTTGCAAAAAACACTTCTGTTTTACCTCAACAAATGTGATGTGTCCACGTTGCGTTTTGGAGCATTTCCTGTCGCGGGCGCTAGGCCTACCCACACAAGTGAGGTATCATTTTTATCGGGAGACTTGGGGGAACACTGGGTGGAAGGAAATTTGTGGCTCCTCTCACATTCCAGAACTTTCTGTCACCAAAATTTGAGGAAAATGTGTTTTTTTAGCCAAAGTTTGAGGTTTGCAAAGGATTCTGGGTAACAGAACCTGGTCAGAGCCCCACAAAGTCACCCCATCTTGGATTCCCCTAGGTCTCTAGTTTTCAAAAATGCCCAGGTTTGGTAGGTTTCCCTAGGTGCCGGCTGAGCTAGAGGCCAAAATCTAAAGGTAGGCACTTTGCAAAAAACACCTCTGTTTACTTTAAAAAAATTTGATGTGACCATGTTGCGTTTTGGAGCATTTCCTGTCGCGGGCGCTAGGCCTACCCACACAAGTGAGGTATCATTTATATCGGGAGACTTGGGGAAACGCTGGGTGGAAGGAAATGTGTGGCTCCTCTCAGATTCCAGAACTTTCTGTCACCAAAATGTGAGGAAAATTTGTTTTTTTAGCCAAAGTTTGAGGTTTGCAAAGGATTCTGGGTAACAGAACCTGGTCAGAGCCCCACAAGTCACCCCATCTTGGATTCCCCTAGGTCTCTAGTTTTCAAAAATGCACAGGTTTGGTAGGTTTCCCTAGGTGCCGGCTGAGCTAGAGGCCAAAATCTAAAGGTAGGCACTTTGCAAAAAACACCTCTGTTTTCTTTCAAAAAATTTGATGTGTCCATGTTGCGTTTTGGAGCATTTCCTGTCGCGGATGCTAGGCCTACCCACACAAGTGAGGTATCATTTTTATCGGGAGACTTGGGGGAATGCTGGGTGGAAGGAAATGTGTGGCTCCTCTCAGATTCCAGCACTTTCTGTCACCAAAATTTGAGGAAAATGTGTTTTTTTAGCCAAAGTTTGAGGTTTGCAAAGGATTCTGGGTAACAGAACCTGGTCAGAGCCCCACAAGTCGCCCCATCTTGGATTCCCCTAGGTCTCTAGTTTTCAAAAATGCACAGCTTTGGTAGGTTTCCGTAGGTGCCGGCTGAGCTAGAGGCCAAAATCTAAAGGTAGACACTTTGCAAAAAACACCTCTGTTTTCTTTCAAAAAATTTGATGTGTCCACGTTGTGTTTTGGAGCATTTCCTGTCGCGGGCGCTAGGCCTACCCACACAAGTGAGGTATCATTTTTATCGGGAGACTTCGGGGAACGCTGGGTGGAAGGAAATGTGTGGCTCCTCTCAGATTCCAGAACTTTCTGTCACCAAAATGTGAGGAAAACGTGTTTTTTTAGCCAAAGTTTGAGGTTTGCAAAGGATTCTGGGTAACAGAACCTGGTCAGAGCCCCACACGTCACCCCATCTTGGGTTCCCCTACGTCTCTAGTTTTAAAAAATGCACAGGTTTAGTAGGTTTCCCTAGGTGCCGGCTGAGCTAGAGGCCAAAATCTAAAGGTAGGCACTTTGCAAAAAACCCCTCTGTTTACTTTCAAAAAATTTGATGTGTCTATGTTGGGTTTTGGAGCATTTCCTGTCGCGGGCGCTAGGCCTACCCACACAAGTGAGGTATCATTTTTATCGGGAGACTTGGGGGAACGCTGGGTGGAAGGAAATGTGTGGCTCCTCTCAGATTCCAGAACTTTTTGTCACCAAAATTTGAGGAAAATGTGTTTTTTTAGCCAAAGTTTGAGGTTTGCAAAGGATTCTGGGTAACAGAACCTGGTCAGAGCCCCACAAGTCACCCCATCTTGGATTCCCCTAGGTCTCTAGTTTTAAAAAATGCACAGGTTTGGTAGGTTTCCCTAGGTGCCGGCTGAGCTAGAGGCCAAAATCTACAGGTAGGCACTTTGCAAAAAAGACTTCTGTTTTACCTAAAAAAATGTGATGTGTCCACGTTGCGTTTTGGAGCATTTCCTGTCTCGGGCGCTATGCCTACCCACACAAGTGAGGTATCATTTTTATCGGGAGACTTGGGGGAACACTGGGTGGAAGGAAATTTGTGGCTCCTCTCAGATTCCAGAACTTTCTGTCACCAAAATTTGAGGAAAATGTGTTTTTTAGCCAAAGTTTGAGGTTTGCAAAGGATTCCGGGTAACAGAACCTGGTCAGAGCCCCACAAGTCACCCCATCTTGGATTCCCCTAGGTCTCTAGTTTTCAAAAATGCACAGGTTTGGTAGGTTTCCCTAGGTGCCGGCTGAGCTAGAGGCCAAAATCAAAAGGTAGGCACTTTGCAAAAAACACCTCTGTTTTCTTTAAAAAAATATGATGTTTCCACGTTGCGTTTTGGAGCATTTGCTGTCCCGGGCGCTATGCCTACCCACACAAGTGAGGTATCATTTTTATCGGGAGACTTGGGGGAACGCTGGGTGGAAGAAAATGTGTGGCTCCTCTCAGATTCCAGAACTTTCTGTCACCAAAATGTGAGGAAAACGTGTTTTTTTAGCCAAATTTTGAGGTTTGCAAAGGATTCTGGGTAACAGAACCTGGTCAGAGCCCCACAAGTCACCCCTTCTTGGATTCCCCTAGGTCTCTAGTTTTCAGAAATGCACAGGTTTGGTAGGTTTCCCTAGGTGCCGGCTGAGCTAGAGGCCAAAATCTAAAGGTAGGCACTTTGCAAAAAGCACCTCTGTTTTCTTTAAAAAAATATGATGTTTCCACGTTGCGTTTTGGAGCATTTCCTGTCCCGGGCGCTATGCCTACCCACACAAGTGAGGTATCATTTTTATCGGGAGACTTGGGGGAACCCTGGGTGGAAGGAAATATGTGGCTCCTCTCAGATTCCAGAACTTTCTGTCACCGAAATGTGAGAAAAACGTGTTTTATTTGCCAAATTTTTAGATTTGCAAAGGATTCTGGGTAACAGAACCTGGTCAAAGCCCCACAAGTCACCCCATCTTGGATTCCCCTAGGTCTCTAGTTTTCAAAAATGCACAGCTTTGGTAGGTTTCCGTAGGGGCCGGCTGAGCTAGAGGCCAAAATCTACAGGTAGGCACTTTGCAAAAAACACTTCTGTTTTACCTCAACAAATGTGATGTGTCCACGTTGCGTTTTGGAGCATTTCCTGTCGCGGGCGCTAGGCCTACCCACACAAGTGAGGTATCATTTTTATCGGGAGACTTGGGGGAACACTGGGTGGAAGGAAATTTGTGGCTCCTCTCACATTCCAGAACTTTCTGTCACCAAAATTTGAGGAAAATGTGTTTTTTTAGCAAAAGTTTGAGGTTTGCAAAGGATTCTGGGTAACAGAACCTGGTCAGAGCCCCACAAAGTCACCCCATCTTGGATTCCCCTAGGTCTCTAGTTTTCAAAAATGCCCAGGTTTGGTAGGTTTCCCTAGGTGCCGGCTGAGCTAGAGGCCAAAATCTAAAGGTAGGCACTTTGCAAAAAACACCTCTGTTTACTTTAAAAAAATTTGATGTGTCCATGTTGCGTTTTGGAGCATTTCCTGTCGCGGGCGCTAGGCCTACCCACACAAGTGAGGTATCATTTATATCGGGAGACTTGGGGAAACGCTGGGTGGAAGGAAATGTGTGGCTCCTCTCAGATTCCAGAACTTTCTGTCACCAAAATGTGAGGAAAATTTGTTTTTTTAGCCAAAGTTTGAGGTTTGCAAAGGATTCTGGGTAACAGAACCTGGTCAGAGCCCCACAAGTCACCCCATCTTGGATTCCCCTAGGTCTCTAGTTTTCAAAAATGCACAGGTTTGGTAGGTTTCCCTAGGTGCCGGCTGAGCTAGAGGCCAAAATCTAAAGGTAGGCACTTTGCAAAAAACACCTCTGTTTTCTTTCAAAAAATTTGATGTGTCCATGTTGCGTTTTGGAGCATTTCCTGTCGCGGATGCTAGGCCTACCCACACAAGTGAGGTATCATTTTTATCGGGAGACTTGGGGGAACGCTGGGTGGAAGGAAATGTGTGGCTCCTCTCAGATTCCAGCACTTTCTGTCACCAAAATTTGAGGAAAATGTGTTTTTTTAGCCAAAGTTTGAGGTTTGCAAAGGATTCTGGGTAACAGAACCTGGTCAGAGCCCCACAAGCCGCCCCATCTTGGATTCCCCTAGGTCTCTAGTTTTCAAAAATGCACAGCTTTGGTAGGTTTCCGTAGGTGCCGGCTGAGCTAGAGGCCAAAATCTAAAGGTAGACACTTTGCAAAAAACACCTCTGTTTTCTTTCAAAAAATTTGATGTGTCCACGTTGTGTTTTGGAGCATTTCCTGTCGCGGGCGCTAGGCCTACCCACACAAGTGAGGTATCATTTTTATCGGGAGACTTGGGGGAACGCTGGGTGGAAGGAAATGTGTGGCTCCTCTCAGATTCCAGAACTTTCTGTCACCAAAATTTGAGGAAAATGTGTTTTTTTAGCCAAAGTTTGAGGTTTGCAAAGGATTCTGGGTAACAGAACCTGGTCAGAGCCCCACAAGTCGCCCCATCTTGGATTCCCCTAGGTCTCTAGTTTTCAAAAATGCACAGCTTTGGTAGGTTTCCCTAGGTGCCGGCTGAGCTAGAGGCCAAAATCTAAAGGTAGGCACTTTGCAAAAAACCCCTCTGTTTACTTTCAAAAAATTTGATGTGTCTATGTTGGGTTTTGGAGCATTTCCTGTCGCGGGCGCTAGGCCTACCCACACAAGTGAGGTATCATTTTTATCGGGAGACTTGGGGAAACGCTGGGTGGAAGGAAATGTGTGGCTCCTCTCAGATTCCAGAACTTTCTGTCACCAAAATGTGAGGAAAATTTGTTTTTTTAGCCAAAGTTTGAGGTTTGCAAAGGATTCTGGGTAACAGAACCTGGTCAGAGCCCCACAAGTCACCCCATCTTGGATTCCCCTAGGTCTCTAGTTTTCAAAAATGCACAGGTTTGGTAGGTTTCCCTAGGTGCCGGCTGAGCTAGAGGCCAAAATCTAAAGGTAGGCACTTTGCAAAAAACACCTCTGTTTTCTTTAAAAAAATTTGATGTGTCCATGTTGCGTTTTGGAGCATTTCCTGTCGCGGGTGCTAGGCCTACCCACACAAGTGAGGTATCATTTTTATCGGGAGACTTGGGGGAACGCTGGGTGGAAGGAAATGTGTGGCTCCTCTCAGATTCCAGAACTTTCTGTCACCAAAATTTGAGGAAAATGTGTTTTTTTAGCCAAAGTTTGAGGTTTGCAAAGGATTCTGGGTAACAGAACCTGGTCAGAGCCCCACAAGTCGCCCCATCTTGGATTCCCCTAGGTCTCTAGTTTTCAAAAATGCACAGCTTTGGTAGGTTTCCGTAGGTGCCGGCTGAGCTAGAGGCCAAAATCTAAAGGTAGACACTTTGCAAAAAACACCTCTGTTTTCTTTCAAAAAATGTGATGTGTCCACGTTGTGTTTTGGAGCATTTCCTGTCACGGGCGCTAGGCCTACCCACACAAGTGAGGTATCATTTTTATCGGGAGACTTGGGGGAACGCTGGGTGGAAGGAAATGTGTGGCTCCTCTCAGATTCCAGAACTTTCTGTCACCAAAATTTGAGGAAAATGTGTTTTTTTAGCCAAAGTTTGAGGTTTGCAAAGGATTCTGGGTAACAGAACCTGGTCAGAGCCCCACAAGTCGCCCCATCTTGGATTCCCCTGGTCTCTAGTTTTCAAAAATGCACAGCTTTGGTAGGTTTCCCTAGGTGCAGGCTGAGCTAGAGGCCAAAATCTAAAGGTAGGCACTTTGCAAAAAACCCCTCTGTTTACTTTCAAAAAATTTGATGTGTCTATGTTGGGTTTTGGAGCATTTCCTGTCGCGGGCGCTAGGCCTACCCACACAAGTGAGGTATCATTTTTATCGGGAGACTTGGGGGAACGCTGGGTGGAAGGAAATGTGTGGCTCCTCTCAGATTCCAGAACTTTCTGTCACCAAAATTTGAGGAAAATGTGTTTTTTTAGCCAAAGTTTGAGGTTTGCAAAGGATTCTGGGTAACAGAACCTGGTCAGAGCCCCACAAGTCGCCCCATCTTGGATTCCCCTAGGTCTCTAGTTTTCAAAAATGCACAGCTTTGGTAGGTTTCCGTAGGTGCCGGCTGAGCTAGAGGCCAAAATCTAAAGGTAGACACTTTGCAAAAAACACCTCTGTTTTCTTTCAAACAATTTGATGTGTCCACGTTGTGTTTTGGAGCATTTCCTGTCGCGGGCGCTAGGCCTACCCACACAAGTGAGGTATCATTTTTATCGGGAGACTTGGGGGAACGCTGAGTGGAAGGAAATGTGTGGCTCCTCTCAGATTCCAGAACTTTCTGTCACCAAAATTTGAGGAAAATGTGTTTTTTTAGCCAAAGTTTGAGGTTTGCAAAGGATTCTGGGTAACAGAACCTGGTCAGAGCCCCACAAGTCACCCCTTCTTGGATTCCCCTAGGTCTCTAGTTTTCAGAAATGCACAGCTTTGGTAGGTTTCCCTAGGTGCCGGCTGAGCTAGAGGCCAAAATCTAAAGGTAGACACTTTGCAAAAAACATCTCTGTTTTCTTTCAAAAAATTTGATGTGTCCACGTTGTGTTTTGGAGCATTTCCTGTCGCGGGCGCTAGGCCTACCCACACAAGTGAGGTATCATTTTTATCGGGAGACTTGGGGGAACGCTGAGTGGAAGGAAATGTGTGGCTCCTCTCAGATTCCAGAACTTTCTGTCACCAAAATTTGAGGAAAATGTGTTTTTTTAGCCAAAGTTTGAGGTTTGCAAAGGATTCTGGGTAACAGAACCTGGTCAGAGCCCCACAAGTCGCCCCATCTTGGATTCCCCTAGGTCTCTAGTTTTCAAAAATGCACAGCTTTGGTAGGTTTCCGTAGGTGCCGGCTGAGCTAGAGGCCAAAATCTAAAGGTAGACACTTTGCAAAAAACACCTCTGTTTTCTTTCAAAAAATTTGATGTGTCCACGTTGTGTTTTGGAGCATTTCCTGTCGCGGGCGCCAGGCCTACCCACACAAGTGAGGTATCATTTTTATCGGGAGACTTGGGGGAACGCTGGGTGGAAGGAAATGTGTGGCTCCTCTCAGATTCCAGAACTTTCTGTCACCAAAATTTGAGGAAAATGAGTTTTTTTAGCCAAAGTTTGAGGTTTGCAAAGGATTCTGGGTAACAGAACCTGGTCAGAGCCCCACAAGTCACCCCATCTTGGGTTCCCCTACGTCTCTAGTTTTAAAAAATGCACAGGTTTAGTAGGTTTCCCTATGTGCCGGCTGAGCTAGAGGCCAAAATCTACAGGTAGGCACTTTGCAAAAAACACTTCTGTTTTACCTCAAAAAATGTGATGTGTCCACGTTGCGTTTTGGAGCATTTCCTGTCGCGGGCGCTAGGCCTACCCACACAAGTGAGGTATCATTTTTATCGGGAGACTTGGGGGAACAATGGGTGGAAGGAAATTTGTGGCTCCTCTCAGATTCCAGAACTTTCTGTCACCAAAAATTGAGGAAAATGTGTTTTTTTAGCCAAAGTTTGAGGTTTGCAAAGGATTCTGGGAAACAGAACCTAGTCAGAGCCCCACAAGTCACCCCATCTTGGATTCCCCTAGGTCTCTAGTTTTCAAAAATGCACAGCTTTGGTAGGTTTCCGTAGGTGCCGGCTGAGCTAGAGGCCAAAATCTAAAGGTAGACACTTTGCAAAAAACACCTCTGTTTTCTTTCAAAAAATTTGATGTGTCCACGTTGTGTTTTGGAGCATTTCCTGTCGCGGGCGCTAGGCCTACCCACACAAGTGAGGTATCATTTTTATCGGGAGACTTGGGGGAACGCTGAGTGGAAGGAAATGTGTGGCTCCTCTCAGATTCCAGAACTTTCTGTCACCAAAATTTGAGGAAAATGTGTTTTTTTAGCCAAAGTTTGAGGTTTGCAAAGGATTCTGGGTAACAGAACCTGGTCAGAGCCCCACAAGTCGCCCCATCTTGGATTCCCCTAGGTCTCTAGTTTTCAAAAATGCACAGCTTTGGTAGGTTTCCGTAGGTGCCGGCTGAGCTAGAGGCCAAAATCTAAAGGTAGACACTTTGCAAAAAACACCTCTGTTTTCTTTCAAAAAATTTGATGTGTCCACGTTGTGTTTTGGAGCATTTCCTGTCGCGGGCGCTAGGCCTACCCACACAAGTGAGGTATCATTTTTATCGGGAGACTTGGGGGAACGCTGGGTGGAAGGAAATGTGTGGCTCCTCTCAGATTCCAGAACTTTCTGTCACCAAAATTTGAGGAAAATGTGTTTTTTTAGCCAAAGTTTGAGGTTTGCAAAGGATTCTGGGTAACAGAACCTGGTCAGAGCCCCACAAAGTCACCCCATCTTGGATTCCCCTAGGTCTCTAGTTTTCAAAAATGCCCAGGTTTGGTAGGTTTCCCTAGGTGCCGGCTGAGCAAGAGGCCAAAATCTAAAGGTAGGCACTTTGCAAAAAACACCTCTGTTTACTTTCAAAAAATTTGATGTGTCCATGTTGCGTTTTGGAGCATTTCCTGTCGCGGGCGCTAGGCCTACCCACACAAGTGAGGTATCATTTTTATCGGGAGACTTCGGGGAACGCTGGGTGGAAGGAAATGTGTGGCTCCTCTCAGATTCCAGAACTTTCTGTCACCAAAATGTGAGGAAAACGTGTTTTTTTAGCCAAAGTTTGAGGTTTGCAAAGGATTCTGGGTAACAGAACCTGGTCAGAGCCCCACACGTCACCCCATCTTGGGTTCCCCTACGTCTCTAGTTTTAAAAAATGCACAGGTTTAGTAGGTTTCCCTAGGTGCCGGCTGAGCTAGAGGCCAAAATCTAAAGGTAGGCACTTTGCAAAAAACCCCTCTGTTTACTTTCAAAAAATTTGATGTGTCTATGTTGGGTTTTGGAGCATTTCCTGTCGCGGGCGCTAGGCCTACCCACACAAGTGAGGTATAATTTTTATCCGGAGACTTGGGGGAACGCTGGGTGGAAGGAAATGTGTGGCTCCTCTCAGATTCCAGAACTTTTTGTCACCAAAATTTGAGGAAAATGTGTTTTTTTAGCCAAAGTTTGAGGTTTGCAAAGGATTCTGGGTAACAGAACCTGGTCAGAGCCCCACAAGTCACCCCATCTTGGATTCCCCTAGGTCTCTAGTTTTAAAAAATGCACAGGTTTGGTAGGTTTCCCTAGGTGCCGGCTGAGCTAGAGGCCAAAATCTACAGGTAGGCACTTTGCAAAAAAGACTTCTGTTTTACCTAAAAAAATGTGATGTGTCCACGTTGCGTTTTGGAGCATTTCCTGTCTCGGGCGCTATGCCTACCCACACAAGTGAGGTATCATTTTTATCGGGAGACTTGGGGGAACACTGGGTGGAAGGAAATTTGTGGCTCCTCTCAGATTCCAGAACTTTCTGTCACCAAAATTTGAGGAAAATGTGTTTTTTAGCCAAAGTTTGAGGTTTGCAAAGGATTCCGGGTAACAGAACCTGGTCAGAGCCCCACAAGTCACCCCATCTTGGATTCCCATAGGTCTCTAGTTTTCAAAAATGCACAGGTTTGGTAGGTTTCCCTAGGTGCCGGCTGAGCTAGAGGCCAAAATCAAAAGGTAGGCACTTTGCAAAAAACACCTCTGTTTTCTTTAAAAAAATATGATGTTTCCACGTTGCGTTTTGGAGCATTTGCTGTCCCGGGCGCTATGCCTACCCACACAAGTGAGGTATCATTTTTATCGGGAGACTTGGGGGAACGCTGGGTGGAAGAAAATGTGTGGCTCCTCTCAGATTCCAGAACTTTCTGTCACCAAAATGTGAGGAAAACGTGTTTTTTTAGCCAAATTTTGAGGTTTGCAAAGGATTCTGGGTAACAGAACCTGGTCAGAGCCCCACAAGTCA
Source organism: Pleurodeles waltl (assembly GCF_031143425.1). Classification (NCBI taxonomy): domain Eukaryota; kingdom Metazoa; phylum Chordata; class Amphibia; order Caudata; family Salamandridae; genus Pleurodeles; species Pleurodeles waltl. The sequence continues at coordinate 2,587,233 of NW_027150395.1, forward strand.
CCCCTTCTTGGATTCCCCTAGGTCTCTAGTTTTCAGAAATGCACAGGTTTGGTAGGTTTCCCTAGGTGCCGGCTGAGCTAGAGGCCAAAATCTAAAGGTAGGCACTTTGCAAAAAGCACCTCTGTTTTCTTTAAAAAAATATGATGTTTCCACGTTGCGTTTTGGAGCATTTCCTGTCCCGGGCGCTATGCCTACCCACACAAGTGAGGTATCATTTTTATCGGGAGACTTGGGGGAACCCTGGGTGGAAGGAAATATGTGGCTCCTCTCAGATTCCAGAACTTTCTGTCACCGAAATGTGAGAAAAACGTGTTTTATTTGCCAAATTTTTAGATTTGCAAAGGATTCTGGGTAACAGAACCTGGTCAAAGCCCCACAAGTCACCCCATCTTGGATTCCCCTAGGTCTCTAGTTTTCAAAAATGCACAGCTTTGGTAGGTTTCCGTAGGGGCCGGCTGAGCTAGAGGCCAAAATCTACAGGTAGGCACTTTGCAAAAAACACTTCTGTTTTACCTCAACAAATGTGATGTGTCCACGTTGCGTTTTGGAGCATTTCCTGTCGCGGGCGCTAGGCCTACCCACACAAGTGAGGTATCATTTTTATCGGGAGACTTGGGGGAACACTGGGTGGAAGGAAATTTGTGGCTCCTCTCACATTCCAGAACTTTCTGTCACCAAAATTTGAGGAAAATGTGTTTTTTTAGCCAAAGTTTGAGGTTTGCAAAGGATTCTGGGTAACAGAACCTGGTCAGAGCCCCACAAGTCGCCCCATCTTGGATTCCCCTAGGTCTCTAGTTTTCAAAAATGCACAGCTTTGGTAGGTTTCCCTAGGTGCCGGCTGAGCTAGAGGCCAAAATCTAAAGGTAGGCACTTTGCAAAAAACCCCTCTGTTTACTTTCAAAAAATTTGATGTGTCTATGTTGGGTTTTGGAGCATTTCCTGTCGCGGGCGCTTGGCCTACCCACACAAGTGAGGTATCATTTTTATCGGGAGACTTGGGGAAACGCTGGGTGGAAGGAAATGTGTGGCTCCTCTCAGATTCCAGAACTTTCTGTCACCAAAATGTGAGGAAAATTTGTTTTTTTAGCCAAAGTTTGAGGTTTGCAAAGGATTCTGGGTAACAGAACCTGGTCAGAGCCCCACAAGTCACCCCATCTTGGATTCCCCTAGGTCTCTAGTTTTCAAAAATGCACAGGTTTGGTAGGTTTCCTTAGGTGCCGGCTGAGCTAGAGGCCAAAATCTAAAGGTAGGCACTTTGCAAAAAACACCTCTGTTTTCTTTCAAAAAATTTGATGTGTCCATGTTGCGTTTTGGAGCATTTCCTGTCGCGGGTGCTAGGCCTACCCACACAAGTGAGGTATCATTTTTATCGGGAGACTTGGGGGAACGCTGGGTGGAAGGAAATGTGTGGCTCCTCTCAGATTCCAGAACTTTCTGTCACCAAAATTTGAGGAAAATGTGTTTTTTTAGCCAAAGTTTGAGGTTTGCAAAGGATTCTGGGTAACAGAACCTGGTCAGAGCCCCACAAGTCGCCCCATCTTGGATTCCCCTAGGTCTCTAGTTTTCAAAAATGCACAGCTTTGGTAGGTTTCCGTAGGTGCCGGCTGAGCTAGAGGCCAAAATCTAAAGGTAGACACTTTGCAAAAAACACCTCTGTTTTCTTTCAAAAAATTTGATGTGTCCACGTTGTGTTTTGGAGCATTTCCTGTCACGGGCGCTAGGCCTACCCACACAAGTGAGGTATCATTTTTATCGGGAGACTTGGGGGAACGCTGGGTGGAAGGAAATGTGTGGCTCCTCTCAGATTCCAGAACTTTCTGTCACCAAAATTTGAGGAAAATGTGTTTTTTTAGCCAAAGTTTGAGGTTTGCAAAGGATTCTGGGTAACAGAACCTGGTCAGAGCCCCACAAGTCGCCCCATCTTGGATTCCCCTGGTCTCTAGTTTTCAAAAATGCACAGCTTTGGTAGGTTTCCCTAGGTGCCGGCTGAGCTAGAGGCCAAAATCTAAAGGTAGGCACTTTGCAAAAAACCCCTCTGTTTACTTTCAAAAAATTTGATGTGTCTATGTTGGGTTTTGGAGCATTTCCTGTCGCGGGCGCTAGGCCTACCCACACAAGTGAGGTATCATTTTTATCGGGAGACTTGGGGGAACGCTGGGTGGAAGGAAATGTGTGGCTCCTCTCAGATTCCAGAACTTTCTGTCACCAAAATTTGAGGAAAATGTGTTTTTTTAGCCAAAGTTTGAGGTTTGCAAAGGATTCTGGGTAACAGAACCTGGTCAGAGCCCCACAAGTCGCCCCATCTTGGATTCCCCTAGGTCTCTAGTTTTCAAAAATGCACAGCTTTGGTAGGTTTCCGTAGGTGCCGGCTGAGCTAGAGGCCAAAATCTAAAGGTAGACACTTTGCAAAAAACACCTCTGTTTTCTTTCAAAAAATTTGATGTGTCCACGTTGTGTTTTGGAGCATTTCCTGTCGCGGGCGCTAGGCCTACCCACACAAGTGAGGTATCATTTTTATCGGGAGACTTGGGGGAACGCTGAGTGGAAGGAAATGTGTGGCTCCTCTCAGATTCCAGAACTTTCTGTCACCAAAATTTGAGGAAAATGTGTTTTTTTAGCCAAAGTTTGAGGTTTGCAAAGGATTCTGGGTAACAGAACCTGGTCAGAGCCCCACAAGTCACCCCATCTTGGATTCCCCTAGGTCTCTAGTTTTCAAAAATGCACAGCTTTGGTAGGTTTCCGTAGGTGCCGGCTGAGCTAGAGGCCAAAATCTAAAGGTAGACACTTTGCAAAAAACACCTCTGTTTTCTTTAAAAAAATTTGATGTGTCCACGTTGTGTTTTGGAGCATTTCCTGTTGCGGGCGCTAGGCCTACCCACACAAGTGAGGTATCATTTTTATCGGGAGACTTGGGGGAACGCTGGGTGGAAGGAAATGTGTGGCTCCTCTCAGATTCCAGAACTTTCTGTCACCAAAATTTGAGGAAAATGTGTTTTTTTAGCCAAAGTTTGAGGTTTGCAAAGGATTCTGGGTAACAGAACCTGGTCAGAGCCCCACAAGTCACCCCATCTTGGGTTCCCCTACGTCTCTAGTTTTAAAAAATGCACAGGTTTAGTAGGTTTCCCTAGGTGCCGGCAGAGCTAGAGGCCAAAATCTACAGGTAGGCACTTTGCAAAAAACACTTCTGTTTTACCTCTAAAAATGTGATGTGTCCACGTTGCGTTTTGGAGCATTTCCTGTCGCGGGCGCTAGGCCTACCCACACAAGTGAGGTATCATTTTTATCGGGAGACTTGGGGGAACAATGGGTGGAAGGAAATTTGTGGCTCCTCTCAGATTCCAGAACTTTCTGTCACCAAAAATTGAGGAAAATGTGTTTTTTTAGCCAAAGTTTGAGGTTTGCAAAGGATTCTGGGAAACAGAACCTGGTCAGAGCCCCACAAGTCACCCCATCTTGGATTCCCCTAGGTCTCTAGTTTTCAAAAATGCACAGCTTTGGTAGGTTTCCGTAGGGGCCGGCTGAGCTAGAGGCCAAAATCTACAGGTAGGCACTTTGCAAAAAACACTTCTGTTTTACCTCAAAAAATGTGATGTGTCCACGTTGCGTTTTGGAGCATTTCCTGTCGCGGGCGCTAGGCCTACCCACACAAGTGAGGTATCATTTTTATCAGGAGACTTGGGGGAACACTGGGTGGAAGGAAATTTGTGGCTCCTCTCACATTCCAGAACTTTCTGTCACCAAAATTTGAGGAAAATGTGTTTTTTTAGCCAAAGTTTGAGGTTTGCAAAGGATTCTGGGTAACAGAACCTGGTCAGAGCCCCACAAGTCACCCCATCTTGGATTCCCCTAGGTCTCTAGTTTTCAAAAATGCACAGGTTTGGTAGGTTTCCCTAGGTGCCGGCTGAGCCAGAGGCCAAAATCTAAAGGTAGGCACTTTGAAAAAAAGACCTCTGTGTTCCTTAAAAAAATGGGATGGGTCCATGTTGTGTTTTGGGGCATTTCCTGTCATGGGTGCTATGCCTACCCACACAAGTGAGGTATCATTTTTATCGGGAGACTTGGGGGAACCCTGGGTGGAAGGAAATATGTGGCTCCTCTCAGATTCCAGAACTTTCTGTCACCAAAATGTGAGGAAAACGTGTTTTTTTTGCCAAATTTTGAGGTTTGCATAGGATTCTGGGTAACAGAACCTGGTCAGAGCCCCACAAGTCACCCCATCTTGGATTCCCCTAGGTCTCTAGTTTTCAAAAATGCACAGGTTTGGTAGGTTTCCCTAGGTGCCGGCTGAGCTAGAGGCCAAAATCTAAAGGTAGGCACTTTGCAAAAAACACCTCTGTTTACTTTCAAAAAATTTGATGTGTCTATGTTGGGTTTTGGAGCATTTCCTGTCGCGGGCGCTAGGCCTACCCACACAAGTGAGGTATCATTTTTATCGGGAGACTTGGGGGAACGCTGGGTGGAAGGAAATGTGTGGCTCCTCTCAGATTCCAGAACTTTCTGTCACCAAAATTTGAGGAAAATGTGTTTTTTTAGCCAAAGTTTGAGGTTTGCAAAGGATTCTGGGTAACAGAACCTGGTCAGAGCCCCACAAGTCACCCCATCTTGGATTCCCCTAGGTCTCTAGTTTTAAAAAATGCACAGCTTTGGTAGGTTTCCCTAGGTGCCGGCTGAGCTAGAGGCCAAAATCTACAGGTAGGCACTTTGCAAAAAAGACTTCTGTTTTACCTCAAAAAATGTGATGTGTCCACGTTGCGTTTTGGAGCATTTCCTGTCTCGGGCGCTATGCCTACCCACACAAGTGAGGTATCATTTTTATCGGGAGACTTGGGGGAACACTGGGTGGAAGGAAATTTGTGGCTCCTCTCAGATTCCAGAACTTTCTGTCACCAAAATTTGAGGAAAATGTGTTTTTTAGCCAAAGTTTGAGGTTTGCAAAGGATTCCGGATAACAGAACCTGGTCAGAGCCCCACAAGTCACCCCATCTTGGATTCCCCTAGGTCTCTAGTTTTCAAACATGCCCAGGTTTGGTAGGTTTCCCTAGGTGCCGGCTGAGCTAGAGGCCAAAATCAAAAGGTAGGCACTTTGCAAAAAACACCTCTGTTTTCTTTAAAAAAATATGATGTTTCCACGTTGCGTTTTGGAGCATTTGCTGTCCCGGGCGCTATGCCTACCCACACAAGTGAGGTATCATTTTTATCGGGAGACTTGGGGGAACGCTGGGTGGAAGAAAATGTGTGGCTCCTCTCAGATTCCAGAACTTTCTGTCACCAAAATGTGAGGAAAACGTGTTTTTTTAGCCAAATTTTGATGTTTGCAAAGGATTCTGGGTAACAGAACCTGGTCAGAGCCCCACAAGTCACCCCTTCTTGGATTCCCCTAGGTCTCTAGTTTTCAGAAATGCACAGGTTTGGTAGGTTTCCCTAGGTGCCGGCTGAGCTAGAGGCCAAAATCTAAAGGTAGGCACTTTGCAAAAAGCACCTCTGTTTTCTTTAAAAAAATATGATGTTTCCACGTTGCGTTTTGGAGCATTTCCTGTCCCGGGCGCTATGCCTACCCACACAAGTGAGGTATCATTTTTATCGGGAGACTTGGGGGAACCCTGGGTGGAAGGAAATATGTGGCTCCTCTCAGATTCCAGAACTTTCTGTCACCGAAATGTGAGGAAAACGTGTTTTATTTGCCAAATTTTTAGATTTGCAAAGGATTCTGGGTAACAGAACCTGGTCAAAGCCCCACAAGTCACCCCATCTTGGATTCCCCTAGGTCTCTAGTTTTCAAAAATGCACAGCTTTGGTAGGTTTCCGTAGGGGCCGGCTGAGCTAGAGGCCAAAATCTAAAGGTAGGCACTTTGCAAAAAACACTTCTGTTTTACCTCAAAAAATGTGATGTGTCCACGTTGCGTTTTGGAGCATTTCCTGTCGCGGGCGCTATGCCTACCCACACAAGTGAGGTATCATTTTTATCGGGAGACTTGGGGGAACACTTGGTGGAAGGAAATTTGTGGCTCCTCTCAGATTCCAGAACTTTCTGTCACCAAAATGTGAGGAAAATGTGTTTTTTTAGCCAAAGTTTGAGGTTTGCAAAGGATTCTGGGTAACAGAACCTGGTCAGAGCCCCACAAAGTCACCCCATCTTGGATTCCCCTAGGTCTCTAGTTTTCAAAAATGCCCAGGTTTGGTAGGTTTCCCTAGGTGCCGGCTGAGCAAGAGGCCAAAATCTAAAGGTAGGCACTTTGCAAAAAACACCTCTGTTTACTTTCAAAAAATTTGATGTGTCCATGTTGCGTTTTGGAGCATTTCCTGTCGCGGGCGCTAGGCCTACCCACACAAGTGAGGTATCATTTTTATCGGGAGACTTGGGGGAAAGCTGGGTGGAAGGAAATGTGTGGCTCCTCTCAGATTCCAGAACTTTCTGTCACCAAAATGTGAGGAAAATTTGTTTTTTTACCCAAAGTTTGAGGTTTGCAAAGGATTCTGGGTAACAGAACCTGGTCAGAGCCCCACACGTCACCCCATCTTGGATTCCCCTAGGTCTCTAGTTTTCAAAAATGCACAGGTTTGGTAGGTTTCCCTAGGTGCCGGCTGAGCTAGAGGCCAAAATCTAAAGGTAGGCACTTTGCAAAAAACACCTCTGTTTACTTTCAAAAAATTTGATGTGTCTATGTTGGGTTTTGGAGCATTTCCTGTCGCGGGCGCTAGGCCTACCCACACAAGTGAGGTATCATTTTTATCGGGAGACTTGGGGGAACGCTGGGTGGAAGGAAATGTGTGGCTCCTCTCAGATTCCAGAACTTTCTGTCACCAAAATTTGAGGAAAATGTGTTTTTTTAGCCAAAGTTTGAGGTTTGCAAAGGATTCTGGGTAACAGAACCTGGTCAGAGCCCCACAAGTCACCCCATCTTGGATTCCCCTAGGTCTCTAGTTTTAAAAAATGCACAGGTTTGGTAGGTTTCCCTAGGTGCCGGCTGAGCTAGAGGCCAAAATCTACAGGTAGGCACTTTGCAAAAAAGACTTCTGTTTTACCTCAAAAAATGTGATGTGTCCACGTTGCGTTTTGGAGCATTTCCTGTCTCGGGCGCTATGCCTACCCACACAAGTGAGGTATCATTTTTATCGGGAGACTTGGGGGAACACTGGGTGGAAGGAAATTTGTGGCTCCTCTCAGATTCCAGAACTTTCTGTCACCAAAATTTGAGGAAAATGTGTTTTTTAGCCAAAGTTTGAGGTTTGCAAAGGATTCCGGGTAACAGAACCTGGTCAGAGCCCCACAAGTCACCCCATCTTGGATTCCCCTAGGTCTCTAGTTTTCAAAAATGCACAGGTTTGGTAGGTTTCCCTAGGTGCCGGCTGAGCTAGAGACCAAAATCAAAAGGTAGGCACTTTGCAAAAAACACCTCTGTTTTCTTTAAAAAAATATGATGTTTCCACGTTGCGTTTTGGAGCATTTGCTGTCCCGGGCGCTATGCCTACCCACACAAGTGAGGTATAATTTTTATCGGGAGACTTGGGGGAATGCTGGGTGAAAGAAAATGTGTGGCTCCTCTCAGATTCCAGAACTTTCTGTCACCAAAATGTGAGGAAAACGTGTTTTTTTAGCCAAATTTTGAGGTTTGCAAAGGATTCTGGGTAACAGAACCTGGTCAGAGCCCCACAAGTCACCCCTTCTTGGATTCCCCTAGGTCTCTAGTTTTCAGAAATGCACAGGTTTGGTAGGTTTCCCTAGGTGCCGGCTGAGCTAGAGGCCAAAATCTAAAGGTAGGCACTTTGCAAAAAGCACCTCTGTTTTCTTTAAAAAAATATGATGTTTCCACGTTGCGTTTTGGAGCATTTCCTGTCCCGGGCGCTATGCCTACCCACACAAGTGAGGTATCATTTTTATCGGGAGACTTGGGGGAACCCTGGGTGGAAGGAAATATGTGGCTCCTCTCAGATTCCAGAACTTTCTGTCACCGAAATGTGAGAAAAACGTGTTTTATTTGCCAAATTTTTAGATTTGCAAAGGATTCTGGGTAACAGAACCTGGTCAAAGCCCCACAAGTCACCCCATCTTGGATTCCCCTAGGTCTCTAGTTTTCAAAAATGCACAGCTTTGGTAGGTTTCCGTAGGGGCCGGCTGAGCTAGAGGCCAAAATCTACAGGTAGGCACTTTGCAAAAAACACTTCTGTTTTACCTCAAAAAATGTGATGTGTCCACGTTGCGTTTTGGAGCATTTCCTGTCGCGGGCGCTAGGCCTACCCACACAAGTGAGGTTCATTTTTATCGGGAGACTTGGGGGAACACTGGGTGGAAGGAAATTTGTGGCTCCTCTCACATTCCAGAACTTTCTGTCACCAAAATTTGAGGAAAATGTGTTTTTTTAGCCAAAGTTTGAGGTTTGCAAAGGATTCTGGGTAACAGAACCTGGTCAGAGCCCCACAAAGTCACCCCATCTTGGATTCCCCTAGGTCTCTAGTTTTCAAAAATGCCCAGGTTTGGTAGGTTTCCCTAGGTGCCGGCTGAGCTAGAGGCCAAAATCTAAAGGTAGGCACTTTGCAAAAAAACACCTCTGTTTACTTTAAAAAAATTTGATGTGTCCATGTTGCGTTTTGGAGCATTTCCTGTCGCGGGCGCTAGGCCTACCCACACAAGTGAGGTATCATTTATATTGGGAGACTTGGGGAAACGCTGGGTGGAAGGAAATGTGTGGCTCCTCTCAGATTCCAGAACTTTCTGTCACCAAAATGTGAGGAAAATTAGTTTTTTTAGCCAAAGTTTGAGGTTTGCAAAGGATTCTGGGTAACAGAACCTGGTCAGAGCCCCACAAGTCACCCCATCTTGGATTCCCCTAGGTCTCTAGTTTTCAAAAATGCACAGGTTTGGTAGGTTTCCCTAGGTGCCGGCTGAGCTAGAGGCCAAAATCTAAAGGTAGGCACTTTGCAAAAAACACCTCTGTTTTCTTTCAAAAAATTTGATGTGTCCATGTTGCGTTTTGGAGCATTTCCTGTCGCGGGTGCTAGGCCTACCCACACAAGTGAGGTATCATTTTTATCGGGAGACTTGGGGGAACGCTGGGTGGAAGGAAATGTGTGGCTCCTCTCAGATTCCAGAACTTTCTGTCACCAAAATTTGAGGAAAATGTGTTTTTTTAGCCAAAGTTTGAGGTTTGCAAAGGATTCTGGGTAACAGAACCTGGTCAGAGCCCCACAAGTCGCCCCATCTTGGATTCCCCTAGGTCTCTAGTTTTCAAAAATGCACAGCTTTGGTAGGTTTCCGTAGGTGCCGGCTGAGCTAGAGGCCAAAATCTAAAGGTAGACACTTTGCAAAAAACACCTCTGTTTTCTTTCAAAAAATTTGATGTGTCCACGTTGTGTTTTGGAGCATTTCCTGTCGCGGGCGCTAGGCCTACCCACACAAGTGAGGTATCATTTTTATCGGGAGACTTGGGGGAACGCTGGGTGGAAGGAAATGTGTGGCTCCTCTCAGATTCCAGAACTTTCTGTCACCAAAATTTGAGGAAAATGTGTTTTTTTAGCCAAAGTTTGAGGTTTGCAAAGGATTCTGGGTAACAGAACCTGGTCAGAGCCCCACAAGTCGCCCCATCTTGGATTCCCCTAGGTCTCTAGTTTTCAAAAATGCACAGCTTTGGTAGGTTTCCCTAGGTGCCGGCTGAGCTAGAGGCCAAAATCTAAAGGTAGGCACTTTGCAAAAAACCCCTCTGTTTACTTTCAAAAAATTTGATGTGTCTATGTTGGGTTTTGGAGCATTTCCTGTCGCGGGCGCTAGGCCTACCCACACAAGTGAGGTATCATTTTTATCGGGAGACTTGGGGAAACGCTGGGTGGAAGGAAATGTGTGGCTCCTCTCAGATTCCAGAACTTTCTGTCACCAAAATGTGAGGAAAATTTGTTTTTTTAGCCAAAGTTTGAGGTTTGCAAAGGATTCTGGGTAACAGAACCTGGTCAGAGCCCCACAAGTCACCCCATCTTGGATTCCCCTAGGTCTCTAGTTTTCAAAAATGCACAGGTTTGGTAGGTTTCCCTAGGTGCCGGCTGAGCTAGAGGCCAAAATCTAAAGGTAGGCACTTTGCAAAAAACACCTCTGTTTTCTTTCAAAAAATTTGATGTGTCCATGTTGCGTTTTGGAGCATTTCCTGTCGCGGGTGCTAGGCCTACCCACACAAGTGAGGTATCATTTTTATCGGGAGACTTGGGGGAACGCTGGGTGGAAGGAAATGTGTGGCTCCTCTCAGATTCCAGAACTTTCTGTCACCAAAATTTGAGGAAAATGTGTTTTTTTAGCCAAAGTTTGAGGTTTGCAAAGGATTCTGGGTAACAGAACCTGGTCAGAGCCCCACAAGTCGCCCCATCTTGGATTCCCCTGGTCTCTAGTTTTCAAAAATGCACAGCTTTGGTAGGTTTCCCTAGGTGCCGGCTGAGCTAGAGGCCAAAATCTAAAGGTAGGCACTTTGCAAAAAACCCCTCTGTTTACTTTCAAAAAATTTGATGTGTCTATGTTGGGTTTTGGAGCATTTCCTGTCGCGGGCGCTAGGCCTACCCACACAAGTGAGGTATCATTTTTATCGGGAGACTTGGGGGAACGCTGGGTGGAAGGAAATGTGTGGCTCCTCTCAGATTCCAGAACTTTCTGTCACCAAAATTTGAGGAAAATGTGTTTTTTTAGCCAAAGTTTGAGGTTTGCAAAGGATTCTGGGTAACAGAACCTGGTCAGAGCCCCACAAGTCGCCCCATCTTGGATTCCCCTAGGTCACTAGTTTTCAAAAATGCACAGCTTTGGTAGGTTTCCGTAGGTGCCGGCTGAGCTAGAGGCCAAAATCTAAAGGTAGACACTTTGCAAAAAACACCTCTGTTTTCTTTCAAAAAATTTGATGTGTCCACGTTGTGTTTTGGAGCATTTCCTGTTGCGGGCGCTAGGCCTACCCACACAAGTGAGGTATCATTTTTATCGGGAGACTTGGGGGAACGCTGAGTGGAAGGAAATGTGTGGCTCCTCTCAGATTCCAGAACTTTCTGTCCCCAAAATTTGAGGAAAATGTGTTTTTTTAGCCAAAGTTTGAGGTTTGCAAAGGATTCTGGGTAACAGAACCTGGTCAGAGCCCCACAAGTCACCCCATCTTGGATTCCCCTAGGTCTCTAGTTTTCAAAAATGCACAGCTTTGGTAGGTTTCCGTAGGTGCCGGCTGAGCTAGAGGCCAAAATCTAAAGGTAGACACTTTGCAAAAAACACCTCTGTTTTCTTTAAAAAAATTTGATGTGTCCACGTTGTGTTTTGGAGCATTTCCTGTCGCGGGCGCTAGGCCTACCCACACAAGTGAGGTATCATTTTTATCGGGAGACTTGGGGGAACGCTGGGTGGAAGGAAATGTGTGGCTCCTCTCAGATTCCAGAACTTTCTGTCACCAAAATTTGAGGGAAATGTGTTTTTTTAGCCAAAGTTTGAGGTTTGCAAAGGATTCTGGGTAACAGAACCTGGTCAGAGCCCCACAAGTCACCCCATCTTGGGTTCCCCTACGTCTCTAGTTTTAAAAAATGCACAGGTTTAGTAGGTTTCCCTAGGTGCCGGCTGAGCTAGAGGCCAAAATCTACAGGTAGGCACTTTGCAAAAAACACTTCTGTTTTACCTCTAAAAATGTGATGTGTCCACGTTGCGTTTTGGAGCATTTCCTGTCGCGGGCGCTAGGCCTACCCACACAAGTGAGGTATCATTTTTATCGGGAGACTTGGGGGAACAATGGGTGGAAGGAAATTTGTGGCTCCTCTCAGATTCCAGAACTTTCTGTCACCAAAAATTGAGGAAAATGTGTTTTTTTAGCCAAAGTTTGAGGTTTGCAAAGGATTCTGGGAAACAGAACCTGGTCAGAGCCCCACAAGTCACCCCATCTTGGATTCCCCTAGGTCTCTAGTTTTCAAAAATGCACAGCTTTGGTAGGTTTCCGTAGGGGCCGGCTGAGCTAGAGGCCAAAATCTACAGGTAGGCACTTTGCAAAAAACACTTCTGTTTTACCTCAAAAAATGTGATGTGTCCACGTTGCGTTTTGGAGCATTTCCTGTCGCGGGCGCTAGGCCTACCCACACAAGTGAGGTATCATTTTTATCAGGAGACTTGTGGGAACACTGGGTGGAATGAAATTTGTGGCTCCTCTCACATTCCAGAACTTTCTGTCACCAAAATTTGAGGAAAATGTGTTTTTTTAGCCAAAGTTTGAGGTTTGCAAAGGATTCTGGGTAACAGAACCTGGTCAGAGCCCCACAAGTCACCCCATCTTGGATTCCCCTAGGTCTCTAGTTTTCAAAAATGCACAGGTTTGGTAGGTTTCCCTAGGTGCCGGCTGAGCCAGAGGCCAAAATCTAAAGGTAGGCACTTTGAAAAAAAGACCTCTGTGTTCCTTAAAAAAATGGGATCGGTCCATGTTGTGTTTTGGGGCATTTCCTGTCATGGGTGCTATGCCTACCCACACAAGTGAGGTATCATTTTTATCGGGAGACTTGGGGGAACCCTGGGTGGAAGGAAATATGTGGCTCCTCTCAGATTCCAGAACTTTCTGTCACCAAAATGTGAGGAAAACGTGTTTTTTTTGCCAAATTTTGAGGTTTGCATAGGATTCTGGGTAACAGAACCTGGTCAGAGCCCCACAAGTCACCCCATCTTGGATTCCCCTAGGTCTCTAGTTTTCAAAAATGCACAGGTTTGGTAGGTTTCCCTAGGTGCCGGCTGAGCTAGAGGCCAAAATCTAAAGGTAGGCACTTTGCAAAAAACACCTCTGTTTACTTTCAAAAAATTTGATGTGTCTATGTTGGGTTTTGGAGCATTTCCTGTCGCGGGCGCTAGGCCTACCCACACAAGTGAGGTATCATTTTTATCGGGAGACTTGGGGGAACGCTGGGTGGAAGGAAATGTGTGGCTCCTCTCAGATTCCAGAACTTTCTGTCACCAAAATTTGAGGAAAATGTGTTTTTTTAGCCAAAGTTTGAGGTTTGCAAAGGATTCTGGGTAACAGAACCTGGTCAGAGCCCCACAAGTCACCCCATCTTGGATTCCCCTAGGTCTCTAGTTTTAAAAAATGCACAGCTTTGGTAGGTTTCCCTAGGTGCCGGCTGAGCTAGAGGCCAAAATCTACAGGTAGGCACTTTGCAAAAAAGACTTCTGTTTTACCTCAAAAAATGTGATGTGTCCACGTTGCGTTTTGGAGCATTTCCTGTCTCGGGCGCTATGCCTACCCACACAAGTGAGGTATCATTTTTATCGGGAGACTTGGGGGAACACTGGGTGGAAGGAAATTTGTGGCTCCTCTCAGATTCCAGAACTTTCTGTCACCAAAATTTGAGGAAAATGTGTTTTTTAGCCAAAGTTTGAGGTTTGCAAAGGATTCCGGATAACAGAACCTGGTCAGAGCCCCACAAGTCACCCCATCTTGGATTCCCCTAGGTCTCTAGTTTTCAAACATGCCCAGGTTTGGTAGGTTTCCCTAGGTGCCGGCTGAGCTAGAGGCCAAAATCAAAAGGTAGGCACTTTGCAAAAAACACCTCTGTTTTCTTTAAAAAAATATGATGTTTCCACGTTGCGTTTTGGAGCATTTGCTGTCCCGGGCGCTATGCCTACCCACACAAGTGAGGTATCATTTTTATCGGGAGACTTGGGGGAACGCTGGGTGGAAGAAAATGTGTGGCTCCTCTCAGATTCCAGAACTTTCTGTCACCAAAATGTGAGGAAAACGTGTTTTTTTAGCCAAATTTTGATGTTTGCAAAGGATTCTGGGTAACAGAACCTGGTCAGAGCCCCACAAGTCACCCCTTCTTGGATTCCCCTAGGTCTCTAGTTTTCAGAAATGCACAGGTTTGGTAGGTTTCCCTAGGTGCCGGCTGAGCTAGAGGCCAAAATCTAAAGGTAGGCACTTTGCAAAAAGCACCTCTGTTTTCTTTAAAAAAATATGATGTTTCCACGTTGCGTTTTGGAGCATTTCCTGTCCCGGGCGCTATGCCTACCCACACAAGTGAGGTATCATTTTTATCGGGAGACTTGGGGGAACCCTGGGTGGAAGGAAATATGTGGCTCCTCTCAGATTCCAGAACTTTCTGTCACCGAAATGTGAGGAAAACGTGTTTTATTTGCCAAATTTTTAGATTTGCAAAGGATTCTGGGTAACAGAACCTGGTCAAAGCCCCACAAGTCACCCCATCTTGGATTCCCCTAGGTCTCTAGTTTTCAAAAATGCACAGCTTTGGTAGGTTTCCGTAGGGGCCGGCTGAGCTAGAGGCCAAAATCTACAGGTAGGCACTTTGCAAAAAACACTTCTGTTTTACCTCAAAAAATGTGATGTGTCCACGTTGCGTTTTGGAGCATTTCCTGTCGCGGGCGCTAGGCCTACCCACACAAGTGAGGTATCATTTTTATCGGGAGACTTGGGGGAACACTGGGTGGAAGGAAATTTGTGGCTCCTCTCACATTCCAGAACTTTCTGTCACCAAAATTTGAGGAAAATGTGTTTTTTTAGCCAAAGTTTGAGGTTTGCAAAGGATTCTGGGTAACAGAACCTGGTCAGAGCCCCACAAAGTCACCCCATCTTGGATTCCCCTAGGTCTCTAGTTTTCAAAAATGCCCAGGTTTGGTAGGTTTCCCTAGGTGCCGGCTGAGCTAGAGGCCAAAATCTAAAGGTAGGCACTTTGCAAAAAACACCTCTGTTTACTTTAAAAAAATTTGATGTGTCCATGTTGCGTTTTGGAGCATTTCCTGTCGCGGGCGCTAGGCCTACCCACACAAGTGAGGTATCATTTATATCGGGAGACTTGGGGAAACGCTGGGTGGAAGGAAATGTGTGGCTCCTCTCAGATTCCAGAACTTTCTGTCACCAAAATGTGAGGAAAATTTGTTTTTTTAGCCAAAGTTTGAGGTTTGCAAAGGATTCTGGGTAACAGAACCTGGTCAGAGCCCCACAAGTCACCCCATCTTGGATTCCCCTAGGTCTCTAGTTTTCAAAAATGCACAGGTTTGGTAGGTTTCCCTAGGTGCCGGCTGAGCTAGAGGCCAAAATCTAAAGGTAGGCACTTTGCAAAAAACACCTCTGTTTTCTTTCAAAAAATTTGATGTGTCCATGTTGCGTTTTGGAGCATTTCCTGTCGCGGGTGCTAGGCCTACCCACACAAGTGAGGTATCATTTTTATCGGGAGACTTGGGGGAACGCTGGGTGGAAGGAAATGTGTGGCTCCTCTCAGATTCCAGAACTTTCTGTCACCAAAATTTGAGGAAAATGTGTTTTTTTAGCCAAAGTTTGAGGTTTGCAAAGGATTCTGGGTAACAGAACCTGGTCAGAGCCCCACAAGTCGCCCCATCTTGGATTCCCCTAGGTCTCTAGTTTTCAAAAATGCACAGCTTTGGTAGGTTTCCGTAGGTGCCGGCTGAGCTAGAGGCCAAAATCTAAAGGTAGACACTTTGCAAAAAACACCTCTGTTTTCTTTCAAAAAATTTGATGTGTCCACGTTGTGTTTTGGAGCATTTCCTGTCGCGGGCGCTAGGCCTACCCACACAAGTGAGGTATCATTTTTATCGGGAGACTTGGGGGAACGCTGGGTGGAAGGAAATGTGTGGCTCCTCTCAGATTCCAGAACTTTCTGTCACCAAAATTTGAGGAAAATGTGTTTTTTTAGCCAAAGTTTGAGGTTTGCAAAGGATTCTGGGTAACAGAACCTGGTCAGAGCCCCACAAGTCGCCCCATCTTGGATTCCCCTAGGTCTCTAGTTTTCAAAAATGCACAGCTTTGGTAGGTTTCCCTAGGTGCCGGCTGAGCTAGAGGCCAAAATCTAAAGGTAGGCACTTTGCAAAAAACCCCTCTGTTTACTTTCAAAAAATTTGATGTGTCTATGTTGGGTTTTGGAGCATTTCCTGTCGCGGGCGCTAGGCCTACCCACACAAGTGAGGTATCATTTTTATCGGGAGACTTGGGGAAACGCTGGGTGGAAGGAAATGTGTGGCTCCTCTCAGATTCCAGAACTTTCTGTCACCAAAATGTGAGGAAAATTTGTTTTTTTAACCAAAGTTTGAGGTTTGCAAAGGATTCTGGGTAACAGAACCTGGTCAGAGCCCCACAAGTCACCCCATCTTGGATTCCCCTAGGTCTCTAGTTTTCAAAAATGCACAGGTTTGGTAGGTTTCCCTAGGTGCCGGCTGAGCTAGAGGCCAAAATCTAAAGGTAGGCACTTTGCAAAAAACACCTCTGTTTTCTTTCAAAAAATTTGATGTGTCCATGTTGCGTTTTGGAGCATTTCCTGTCGCGGGTGCTAGGCCTACCCACACAAGTGAGGTATCATTTTTATCGGGAGACTTGGGGGAACGCTGGGTGGAAGGAAATGTGTGGCTCCTCTCAGATTCCAGAACTTTCTGTCACCAAAATTTGAGGAAAATGTGTTTTTTTAGCCAAAGTTTGAGGTTTGCAAAGGATTCTGGGTAACAGAACCTGGTCAGAGCCCCACAAGTCGCCCCATCTTGGATTCCCCTAGGTCTCTAGTTTTCAAAAATGCACAGCTTTGGTAGGTTTCCGTAGGTGCCGGCTGAGCTAGAGGCCAAAATCTAAAGGTAGACACTTTGCAAAAAACACCTCTGTTTTCTTTCAAAAAATTTGATGTGTCTATGTTGGGTTTTGGAGCATTTCCTGTCGCGGGCGCTAGGCCTACCCACACAAGTGAGGTATCATTTTTATCGGGAGACTTGGGGGAACGCTGGGTGGAAGGAAATGTGTGGCTCCTCTCAGATTCCAGAACTTTCTGTCACCAAAATTTGAGGAAAATGTGTTTTTTTAGCCAAAGTTTGAGGTTTGCAAAGGATTCTGGGTAACAGAACCTGGTCAGAGCCCCACAAGTCGCCCCATCTTGGATTCCCCTAGGTCTCTAGTTTTCAAAAATGCACAGCTTTGGTAGGTTTCCGTAGGTGCCGGCTGAGCTAGAGGCCAAAATCTAAAGGTAGACACTTTGCAAAAAAAACCTCTGTTTTCTTTCAAAAAATTTGATGTGTCCACGTTGTGTTTTGGAGCATTTCCTGTTGCGGGCGCTAGGCCTACCCACACAAGTGAGGTATCATTTTTATCGGGAGACTTGGGGTAACGCTGAGTGGAAGGAAATGTGTGGCTCCTCTCAGATTCCAGAACTTTCTGTCACCAAAATTTGAGGAAAATGTGTTTTTTTAGCCAAAGTTTGAGGTTTGCAAAGGATTCTGGGTAACAGAACCTGGTCAGAGCCCCACAAGTCACCCCATCTTGGATTCCCCTAGGTCTCTAGTTTTCAAAAATGCACAGCTTTGGTAGGTTTCCGTAGGTGCCGGCTGAGCTAGAGGCCAAAATCTAAAGGTAGACACTTTGCAAAAAACACCTCTGTTTTCTTTAAAAAAATTTGATGTGTCCACGTTGTGTTTTGGAGCATTTCCTGTCGCAGGCGCTAGGCCTACCCACACAAGTGAGGTATCATTTTTATCGGGAGACTTGGGGGAACGCTGGGTGGAAGGAAATGTGTGGCTCCTCTCAGATTCCAGAACTTTCTGTCACCAAAATTTGAGGAAAATGTGTTTTTTTAGCCAAAGTTTGAGGTTTGCAAAGGATTCTGGGTAACAGAACCTGGTCAGAGCCCCACAAGTCACCCCATCTTGGGTTCCCCTACGTCTCTAGTTTTAAAAAATGCACAGGTTTAGTAGGTTTCCCTAGGTGCCGGCTGAGCTAGAGGCCAAAATCTACAGGTATGCACTTTGCAAAAAACACTTCTGTTTTACCTCTAAAAATGTGATGTGTCCACGTTGCGTTTTGGAGCATTTCCTGTCGCGGGCGCTAGGCCTACCCACACAAGTGAGGTATCATTTTTATCGGGAGACTTGGGGGAACAATGGGTGGAAGGAAATTTGTGGCTCCTCTCAGATTCCAGAACTTTCTGTCACCAAAAATTGAGGAAAATGTGTTTTTTTAGCCAAAGTTTGAGGTTTGCAAAGGATTCTGGGAAACAGAACCTGGTCAGAGCCCCACAAGTCACCCCATCTTGGATTCCCCTAGGTCTCTAGTTTTCAAAAATGCACAGCTTTGGTAGGTTTCCGTAGGGGCCGGCTGAGCTAGAGGCCAAAATCTACAGGTAGGCACTTTGCAAAAAACACTTCTGTTTTACCTAAAAAAATGTGATGTGTCCACGTTGCGTTTTGGAGCATTTCCTGTCGCGGGCGCTAGGCCTACCCACACAAGTGAGGTATCATTTTTATCAGGAGACTTGGGGGAACACTGGGTGGAAGGAAATTTGTGGCTCCTCTCACATTCCAGAACTTTCTGTCACCAAAATTTGAGGAAAATGTGTTTTTTTAGCCAAAGTTTGAGGTTTGCAAAGGATTCTGGGTAACAGAACCTGGTCAGAGCCCCACAAGTCACCCCATCTTGGATTCCCCTAGGTCTCTAGTTTTCAAAAATGCACAGGTTTGGTAGGTTTCCCTAGGTGCCGGCTGAGCCAGAGGCCAAAATCTAAAGGTAGGCACTTTGAAAAAAAGACCTCTGTGTTCCTTAAAAAAATGGGATGGGTCCATGTTGTGTTTTGGGGCATTTCCTGTCATGGGTGCTATGCCTACCCACACAAGTGAGGTATCATTTTTATCGGGAGACTTGGGGGAATCCTGGGTGGAAGGAAATATGTGGCTCCTCTCAGATTCCAGAACTTTCTGTCACCAAAATGTGAGGAAAACGTGTTTTTTTTGCCAAATTTTGAGGTTTGCATAGGATTCTGGGTAACAGAACCTGGTCAGAGCCCCACAAGTCACCCCATCTTGGATTCCCCTAGGTCTCTAGTTTTCAAAAATGCACAGGTTTGGTAGGTTTCCCTAGGTGCCGGCTGAGCTAGAGGCCAAAATCTAAAGGTAGGCACTTTGCAAAAAACACCTCTGTTTACTTTCAAAAAATTTGATGTGTCTATGTTGGGTTTTGGAGCATTTCCTGTCGCGGGCGCTAGGCCTACCCACACAAGTGAGGTATCATTTTTATCGGGAGACTTGGGGGAACGCTGGGTGGAAGGAAATGTGTGGCTCCTCTCAGATTCCAGAACTTTCTGTCACCAAAATTTGAGGAAAATGTGTTTTTTTAGCCAAAGTTTGAGGTTTGCAAAGGATTCTGGGTAACAGAACCTGGTCAGAGCCCCACAAGTCACCCCATCTTGGATTCCCCTAGGTCTCTAGTTTTCAAAAATGCACAGGTTTGGTAGGTTTCCCTAGGTGCCGGCTGAGCTAGAGGCCAAAATCTAAAGGTAGACACTTTGCAAAAAACACCTCTGTTTTCTTTAAAAAAATTTGATGTGTCCACGTTGTGTTTTGGAGCATTTCCTGTCGCGGGCGCTAGGCCTACCCACACAAGTGAGGTATCATTTTTATCGGGAGACTTGGGGGAACGCTGGGTGGAAGGAAATGTGTGGCTCCTCTCAGATTCCAGAACTTTCTGTCACCAAAATTTGAGGAAAATGTGTTTTTTTAGCCAAAGTTTGAGGTTTGCAAAGGATTCTGGGTAACAGAACCTGGTCAGAGCCCCACAAGTCACCCCATCTTGGGTTCCCCTACGTCTCTAGTTTTAAAAAATGCACAGGTTTAGTAGGTTTCCCTAGGTGCCGGCTGAGCTAGAGGCCAAAATCTACAGGTATGCACTTTGCAAAAAACACTTCTGTTTTACCTCTAAAAATGTGATGTGTCCACGTTGCGTTTTGGAGCATTTCCTGTCGCGGGCGCTAGGCCTACCCACACAAGTGAGGTATCATTTTTATCGGGAGACTTGGGGGAACAATGGGTGGAAGGAAATTTGTGGCTCCTCTCAGATTCCAGAACTTTCTGTCACCAAAAATTGAGGAAAATGTGTTTTTTTAGCCAAAGTTTGAGGTTTGCAAAGGATTCTGGGAAACAGAACCTGGTCAGAGCCCCACAAGTCACCCCATCTTGGATTCCCCTAGGTCTCTAGTTTTCAAAAATGCACAGCTTTGGTAGGTTTCCGTAGGGGCCGGCTGAGCTAGAGGCCAAAATCTACAGGTAGGCACTTTGCAAAAAACACTTCTGTTTTACCTAAAAAAATGTGATGTGTCCACGTTGCGTTTTGGAGCATTTCCTGTCGCGGGCGCTAGGCCTACCCACACAAGTGAGGTATCATTTTTATCAGGAGACTTGGGGGAACACTGGGTGGAAGGAAATTTGTGGCTCCTCTCACATTCCAGAACTTTCTGTCACCAAAATTTGAGGAAAATGTGTTTTTTTAGCCAAAGTTTGAGGTTTGCAAAGGATTCTGGGTAACAGAACCTGGTCAGAGCCCCACAAGTCACCCCATCTTGGATTCCCCTAGGTCTCTAGTTTTCAAAAATGCACAGGTTTGGTAGGTTTCCCTAGGTGCCGGCTGAGCCAGAGGCCAAAATCTAAAGGTAGGCACTTTGAAAAAAAGACCTCTGTGTTCCTTAAAAAAATGGGATGGGTCCATGTTGTGTTTTGGGGCATTTCCTGTCATGGGTGCTATGCCTACCCACACAAGTGAGGTATCATTTTTATCGGGAGACTTGGGGGAACCCTGGGTGGAAGGAAATATGTGGCTCCTCTCAGATTCCAGAACTTTCTGTCACCAAAATGTGAGGAAAACGTGTTTTTTTTGCCAAATTTTGAGGTTTGCATAGGATTCTGGGTAACAGAACCTGGTCAGAGCCCCACAAGTCACCCCATCTTGGATTCCCCTAGGTCTCTAGTTTTCAAAAATGCACAGGTTTGGTAGGTTTCCCTAGGTGCCGGCTGAGCTAGAGGCCAAAATCTAAAGGTAGGCACTTTGCAAAAAACACCTCTGTTTACTTTCAAAAAATTTGATGTGTCTATGTTGGGTTTTGGAGCATTTCCTGTCGCGGGCGCTAGGCCTACCCACACAAGTGAGGTATCATTTTTATCGGGAGACTTGGGGGAACGCTGGGTGGAAGGAAATGTGTGGCTCCTCTCAGATTCCAGAACTTTCTGTCACCAAAATTTGAGGAAAATGTGTTTTTTTAGCCAAAGTTTGAGGTTTGCAAAGGATTCTGGGTAACAGAACCTGGTCAGAGCCCCACAAGTCACCCCATCTTGGATTCCCCTAGGTCTCTAGTTTTAAAAAATGCACAGCTTTGGTAGGTGTCCCTAGGTGCCGGCTGAGCTAGAGGCCAAAATCTACAGGTAGGCACTTTGCAAAAAAGACTTCTGTTTTACCTCAAAAAATGTGATGTGTCCACGTTGCGTTTTGGAGCATTTCCTGTCTCGGGCGCTATGCCTACCCACACAAGTGAGGTATCATTTTTATCGGGAGACTTGGGGGAACACTGGGTGGAAGGAAATTTGTGGCTCCTCTCAGATTCCAGAACTTTCGGTCACCAAAATTTGAGGAAAATGTGTTTTTTAGCCAAAGTTTGAGGTTTGCAAAGGATTCCGGATAACAGAACCTGGTCAGAGCCCCACAAGTCACCCCATCTTGGATTCCCCTAGGTCTCTAGTTTTCAAACATGCCCAGGTTTGGTAGGTTTCCCTAGGTGCCGGCTGAGCTAGAGGCCAAAATCAAAAGGTAGGCACTTTGCAAAAAACACCTCTGTTTTCTTTAAAAAAATATGATGTTTCCACGTTGCGTTTTGGAGCATTTGCTGTCCCGGGCGCTATGCCTACCCACACAAGTGAGGTATCATTTTTATCGGGAGACTTGGGGGAACGCTGGGTGGAAGAAAATGTGTGGCTCCTCTCAGATTCCAGAACTTTCTGTCACCAAAATGTGAGGAAAACGTGTTTTTTTAGCCAAATTTTGATGTTTGCAAAGGATTCTGGGTAACAGAACCTGGTCAGAGCCCCACAAGTCACCCCTTCTTGGATTCCCCTAGGTCTCTAGTTTTCAGAAATGCACAGGTTTGGTAGGTTTCCCTAGGTGCCGGCTGAGCTAGAGGCCAAAATCTAAAGGTAGGCACTTTGCAAAAAGCACCTCTGTTTTCTTTAAAAAAATATGATGTTTCCACGTTGCGTTTTGGAGCATTTCCTGTCCCGGGCGCTATGCCTACCCACACAAGTGAGGTATCATTTTTATCGGGAGACTTGGGGGAACCCTGGGTGGAAGGAAATATGTGGCTCCTCTCAGATTCCAGAACTTTCTGTCACCGAAATGTGAGGAAAACGTGTTTTATTTGCCAAATTTTTAGATTTGCAAAGGATTCTGGGTAACAGAACCTGGTCAAAGCCCCACAAGTCACCCCATCTTGGATTCCCCTAGGTCTCTAGTTTTCAAAAATGCACAGCTTTGGTAGGTTTCCGTAGGGGCCGGCTGAGCTAGAGGCCAAAATCTAAAGGTAGGCACTTTGCAAAAAACACTTCTGTTTTACCTCAAAAAATGTGATGTGTCCACGTTGCGTTTTGGAGCATTTCCTGTCGCGGGCGCTATGCCTACCCACACAAGTGAGGTATCATTTTTATCGGGAGACTTGGGGGAACACTGGGTGGAAGGAAATTTGTGGCTCCTCTCAGATTCCAGAACTTTCTGTCACCAAAATGTGAGGAAAATGTGTTTTTTTAGCCAAAGTTTGAGGTTTGCAAAGGATTCTGGGTAACAGAACCTGGTCAGAGCCCCACAAAGTCACCCCATCTTGGATTCCCCTAGGTCTCTAGTTTTCAAAAATGCCCAGGTTTGGTAGGTTTCCCTAGGTGCCGGCTGAGCAAGAGGCCAAAATCTAAAGGTAGGCACTTTGCAAAAAACACCTCTGTTTACTTTCAAAAAATTTGATGTGTCCATGTTCCGTTTTGGAGCATTTCCTGTCGCGGGCGCTAGGCCTACCCACACAAGTGAGGTATCATTTTTATCGGGAGACTTGGGGGAACGCTGGGTGGAAGGAAATGTGTGGCTCCTCTCAGATTCCAGAACTTTCTGTCACCAAAATGTGAGGAAAATTTGTTTTTTTACCCAAAGTTTGAGGTTTGCAAAGGATTCTGGGTAACAGAACCTGGTCAGAGCCCCACACGTCACCCCATCTTGGATTCCCCTAGGTCTCTAGTTTTCAAAAATGCACAGGTTTGGTAGGTTTCCCTAGGTGCCGGCTGAGCTAGAGGCCAAAATCTAAAGGTAGGCACTTTGCAAAAAACACCTCTGTTTACTTTCAAAAAATTTGATGTGTCTATGTTGGGTTTTGGAGCATTTCCTGTCGCGGGCGCTAGGCCTACCCACACAAGTGAGGTATCATTTTTATCGGGAGACTTGGGGGAACGCTGGGTGGAAGGAAATGTGTGGCTCCTCTCAGATTCCAGAACTTTCTGTCTCCAAAATTTGAGGAAAATGTGTTTTTTTAGCCAAAGTTTGAGGTTTGCAAAGGATTCTGGGTAACAGAACCTGGTCAGAGCCCCACAAGTCACCCCATCTTGGATTCCCCTAGGTCTCTAGTTTTAAAAAATGCACAGGTTTGGTAGGTTTCCCTAGGTGCCGGCTGAGCTAGAGGCCAAAATCTACAGGTAGGCACTTTGCAAAAAAGACTTCTGTTTTACCTCAAAAAATGTGATGTGTCCACGTTGCGTTTTGGAGCATTTCCTGTCTCGGGCGCTATGCCTACCCACACAAGTGAGGTATCATTTTTATCGGGAGACTTGGGGGAACACTGGGTGGAAGGAAATTTGTGGCTCCTCTCAGATTCCAGAACTTTCTGTCACCAAAATTTGAGGAAAATGTGTTTTTTAGCCAAAGTTTGAGGTTTGCAAAGGATTCCGGGTAACAGAACCTGGTCAGAGCCCCACAAGTCACCCCATCTTGGATTCCCCTAGGTCTCTAGTTTTCAAAAATGCACAGGTTTGGTAGGTTTCCCTAGGTGCCGGCTGAGCTAGAGGCCAAAATCAAAAGGTAGGCACTTTGCAAAAAACACCTCTGTTTTCTTTAAAAAAATATGATGTTTCCACGTTGCGTTTTGGAGCATTTGCTGTCCCGGGCGCTATGCCTACCCACACAAGTGAGGTATCATTTTTATCGGGACACTTGGGGGAATGCTGGGTGAAAGAAAATGTGTGGCTCCTCTCAGATTCCAGAACTTTCTGTCACCAAAATGTGAGGAAAACGTGTTTTTTTAGCCAAATTTTGAGGTTTGCAAAGGATTCTGGGTAACAGAACCTGGTCAGAGCCCCACAAGTCACCCCTTCTTGGATTCCCCTAGGTCTCTAGTTTTCAGAAATGCACAGGTTTGGTAGGTTTCCCTAGGTGCCGGCTGAGCTAGAGGCCAAAATCTAAAGGTAGGCACTTTGCAAAAAGCACCTCTGTTTTGTTTAAAAAAATATGATGTTTCCACGTTGCGTTTTGGAGCATTTCCTGTCCCGGGCGCTATGCCTACCCACACAAGTGAGGTATCATTTTTATCGGGAGACTTGGGGGAACCCTGGGTGGAAGGAAATATGTGGCTCCTCTCAGATTCCAGAACTTTCTGTCACCGAAATGTGAGAAAAACGTGTTTTATTTGCCAAATTTTTAGATTTGCAAAGGATTCTGGGTAACAGAACCTGGTCAAAGCCCCACAAGTCACCCCATCTTGGATTCCCCTAGGTCTCTAGTTTTCAAAAATGCACAGCTTTGGTAGGTTTCCGTAGGGGCCGGCTGAGCTAGAGGCCAAAACCTACAGGTAGGCACTTTGCAAAAACCACTTCTGTTTTACCTCAAAAAATGTGATGTGTCCACGTTGCGTTTTGGAGCATTTCCTGTCGCGGGCGCTAGGCCTACCCACACAAGTGAGGTATCATTTTTATCGGGACACTTGGGGGAACACTGGGTGGAAGGAAATTTGTGGCTCCTCTCACATTCCAGAACTTTCTGTCACCAAAATTTGAGGAAAATGTGTTTTTTTAGCCAAAGTTTGAGGTTTGCAAAGGATTCTGGGTAACAGAACCTGGTCAGAGCCCCACAAGGTCACCCCATCTTGGATTCCCCTAGGTCTCTAGTTTTCAAAAATGCCCAGGTTTGGTAGGTTTCCCTAGGTGCCGGCTGAGCTAGAGGCCTAAATCTAAAGGTAGGCACTTTGCAAAAAACACCTCTGTTTACTTTAAAAAAATTTGATGTGTCCATGTTGCGTTTTGGAGCATTTCCTGTCGCGGGCGCTAGGCCTACCCACACAAGTGAGGTATCATTTATATCGGGAGACTTGGGGAAACGCTGGGTGGAAGGAAATGTGTGGCTCCTCTCAGATTCCAGAACTTTCTGTCACCAAAATGTGAGGAAAATTTGTTTTTTTAGCCAAAGTTTGAGGTTTGCAAAGGATTCTGGGTAACAGAACCTGGTCAGAGCCCCACAAGTCACCCCATCTTGGATTCCCCTAGGTCTCTAGTTTTCAAAAATGCACAGGTTTGGTAGGTTTCCCTAGGTGCCGGCTGAGCTAGAGGCCAAAATCTAAAGGTAGGCACTTTGCAAAAAACACCTCTGTTTACTTTCAAAAAATTTGATGTGTCCATGTTGCGTTTTGGAGCATTTCCTGTCGCGGGTGCTAGGCCTACCCACACAAGTGAGGTATCATTTTTATCGGGAGGCTTGGGGGAACGCTGGGTGGAAGGAAATGTGTGGCTCCTCTCAGATTCCAGAACTTTCTGTCACCAAAATTTGAGGAAAATGTGATTTTTTAGCCAAAGTTTGAGGTTTGCAAAGGATTCTGGGTAACAGAACCTGGTCAGAGCCCCACAAGTCGCCCCATCTTGGATTCCCCTAGGTCTCTAGTTTTCAAAAATGCACAGCTTTGGTAGGTTTCCGTAGGTGCCGGCTGAGCTAGAGGCCAAAATCTAAAGGTAGACACTGTGCAAAAAACACCTCTGTTTTCTTTCAAAAAATTTGATGTGTCCACGTTGTGTTTTGGAGCATTTCCTGTCGCGGGCGCTAGGCCTACCCACACAAGTGAGGTATCATTTTTATCGGGAGACTTGGGGGAATGCTGGGTGGAAGGAAATGTGTGGCTCCTCTCAGATTCCAGAACTTTCTGTCACCAAAATTTGAGGAAAATTTGTTTTTTTAGCCAAAGTTTGAGGTTTGCAAAGGATTCTGGGTAACAGAACCTGGTCAGAGCCCCACAAGTCGCCCCATCTTGGATTCCCCTAGGTCTCTAGTTTTCAAAAATGCACAGCTTTGGTAGGTTTCCCTAGGTGCCGGCTGAGCTAGAGGCCAAAATCTAAAGGTAGGCACTTTGCAAAAAACCCCTCTGTTTACTTTCAAAAAATTTGATGTGTCTATGTTGGGTTTTGGAGCATTTCCTGTCGCGGGCGCTAGGCCTACCCACACAAGTGAGGTATCATTTTTATCGGGAGACTTGGGGGAACGCTGGGTGGAAGGAAATGTGTGGCTCCTCTCAGATTCCAGAACTTTCTGTCACCAAAATTTGAGGAAAATGTGTTTTTTTAGCCAAAGTTTGAGGTTTGCAAAGGATTCTGGGTAACAGAACCTGGTCAGAGCCCCACAAGTCGCCCCATCTTGGATTCCCCTAGGTCTCTAGTTTTCAAAAATGCACAGCTTTGGTAGGTTTCCGTAGGTGCCGGCTCAGCTAGAGACCAAAATCTAAAGGTAGACACTTTGCAAAAAACACCTCTGTTTTCTTTCAAAAAATTTGATGTGTCCACGTTGTGTTTTGGAGCATTTCCTGTCGCGGGCGCTAGGCCTACCCACACAAGTGAGGTATCATTTTTATCGGGAGACTTGGGGGAACGCTGAGTGGAAGGAAATGTGTGGCTCCTCTCAGATTCCAGAACTTTCTGTCACCAAAATTTGAGGAAAATGTGTTTTTTTAGCCAAAGTTTGAGGTTTGCAAAGGATTCTGGGTAACAGAACCTGGTCAGAGCCCCACAAGTCGCCCCATCTTGGATTCCCCTAGGTCTCTAGTTTTCAAAAATGCACAGCTTTGGTAGGTTTCCGTAGGTGCCGGCTGAGCTAGAGGCCAAAATCTAAAGGTAGACACTTTGCAAAAAACACCTCTTTTTTCTTTCAAAAAATTTGATGTGTCCACGTTGTGTTTTGGAGCATTTCCTGTCGCGGGCGCTAGGCCTACCCACACAAGTGAGGTATCATTTTTATCGGGAGACTTGGGGGAATGCTGGGTGGAAGGAAATGTGTGGCTCCTCTCAGATTCCAGAACTTTCTGTCACCAAAATTTGAGGAAAATTTGTTTTTTTAGCCAAAGTTTGAGGTTTGCAAAGGATTCTGGGTAACAGAACCTGGTCAGAGCCCCACAAGTCGCCCCATCTTGGATTCCCCTAGGTCTCTAGTTTTCAAAAATGCACAGCTTCGGTAGGTTTCCCTAGGTGCCGGCTGAGCTAGAGGCCAAAATCTAAAGGTAGGCACTTTGCAAAAAACCCCTCTGTTTACTTTCAAAAAATTTGATGTGTCTATGTTGGGTTTTGGAGCATTTCCTGTCGCGGGCGCTAGGCCTACCCACACAAGTGAGGTATCATTTTTATCGGGAGACTTGGGGGAACGCTGGGTGGAAGGAAATGTGTGGCTCCTCTCAGATTCCAGAACTTTCTGTCACCAAAATTTGAGGAAAATGTGTTTTTTTAGCCAAAGTTTGAGGTTTGCAAAGGATTCTGGGTAACAGAACCTGGTCAGAGCCCCACAAGTCGCCCCATCTTGGATTCCCCTAGGTCTCTAGTTTTCAAAAATGCACAGCTTTGGTAGGTTTCCGTAGGTGCCGGCTGAGCTAGAGGCCAAAATCTAAAGGTAGACACTTTGCAAAAAACACCTCTGTTTTCTTTCAAAAAATTTGATGTGTCCACGTTGTGTTTTGGAGCATTTCCTGTCGCGGGCGCTAGGCCTACCCACACAAGTGAGGTATCATTTTTATTGGGAGACTTGGGGGAATGCTGGGTGGAAGGAAATGTGTGGCTCCTCTCAGATTCCAGAACTTTCTGTCACCAAAATTTGAGGAAAATTTGTTTTTTTAGCCAAAGTTTGAGGTTTGCAAAGGATTCTGGGTAACAGAACCTGGTCAGAGCCCCACAAGTCGCCCCATCTTGGATTCCCCTAGGTCTCTAGTTTTCAAAAATGCACAGCTTTGGTAGGTTTCCCTAGGTGCCGGCTGAGCTAGAGGCCAAAATCTAAAGGTAGGCACTTTGCAAAAAACCCCTCTGTTTACTTTCAAAAAATTTGATGTGTCTATGTTGGGTTTTGGAGCATTTCCTGTCGCGGGCGCTAGGCCTACCCACACAAGTGAGGTATCATTTTTATCGGGAGACTTGGGGGAACGCTGGGTGGAAGGAAATGTGTGGCTCCTCTCAGATTCCAGAACTTTCTGTCACCAAAATTTGAGGAAAATGTGTTTTTTTAGCCAAAGTTTGAGGTTTGCAAAGGATTCTGGGTAACAGAACCTGGTCAGAGCCCCACAAGTCGCCCCATCTTGGATTCCCCTAGGTCTCTAGTTTTCAAAAATGCACAGCTTTGGTAGGTTTCCGTAGGTGCCGGCTCAGCTAGAGACCAAAATCTAAAGGTAGACACTTTGCAAAAAACACCTCTGTTTTCTTTCAAAAGATTTGATGTGTCCACGTTGTGTTTTGGAGCATTTCCTGTCGCGGGCGCTAGGCCTACCCACACAAGTGAGGTATCATTTTTATCGGGAGACTTGGGGGAACGCTGAGTGGAAGGAAATGTGTGGCTCCTCTCAGATTCCAGAACTTTCTGTCACCAAAATTTGAGGAAAATGTGTTTTTTTAGCCAAAGTTTGAGGTTTGCAAAGGATTCTGGGTAACAGAACCTGGTCAGAGCCCCACAAGTCGCCCCATCTTGGATTCCCCTAGGTCTCTAGTTTTCAAAAATGCACAGCTTTGGTAGGTTTCCGTAGGTGCCGGCTGAGCTAGAGGCCAAAATCTAAAGGTAGACACTTTGCAAAAAACACCTCTTTTTTCTTTCAAAAAATTTGATGTGTCCACGTTGTGTTTTGGAGCATTTCCTGTCGCGGGCGCTAGGCCTACCCACACAAGTGAGGTATCATTTTTATCGGGAGACTTGGGGGAATGCTGGGTGGAAGGAAATGTGTGGCTCCTCTCAGATTCCAGAACTTTCTGTCACCAAAATTTGAGGAAAATTTGTTTTTTTAGCCAAAGTTTGAGGTTTGCAAAGGATTCTGGGTAACAGAACCTGGTCAGAGCCCCACAAGTCGCCCCATCTTGGATTCCCCTAGGTCTCTAGTTTTCAAAAATGCACAGCTTTGGTAGGTTTCCCTAGGTGCCGGCTGAGCTAGAGGCCAAAATCTAAAGGTAGGCACTTTGCAAAAAACCCCTCTGTTTACTTTCAAAAAATTTGATGTGTCTATGTTGGGTTTTGGAGCATTTCCTGTCGCGGGCGCTAGGCCTACCCACACAAGTGAGGTATCATTTTTATCGGGAGACTTGGGGGAACGCTGGGTGGAAGGAAATGTGTGGCTCCTCTCAGATTCCAGAACTTTCTGTCACCAAAATTTGAGGAAAATGTGTTTTTTTAGCCAAAGTTTGAGGTTTGCAAAGGATTCTGGGTAACAGAACCTGGTCAGAGCCCCACAAGTCGCCCCATCTTGGATTCCCCTAGGTCTCTAGTTTTCAAAAATGCACAGCTTTGGTAGGTTTCCGTAGGTGCCGGCTGAGCTAGAGGCCAAAACCTAAAGGTAGACACTTTGCAAAAAACACCTCTGTTTTCTTTCAAAAAATTTGATGTGTCCACGTTGTGTTTTGGAGCATTTCCTGTCGCGGGCGCTAGGCCTACCCACACAAGTGAGGTATCATTTTTATCGGGAGACTTGGGGGAACGCTGAGTGGAAGGAAATGTGTGGCTCCTCTCAGATTCCAGAACTTTCTGTCACCAAAATTTGAGGAAAATGTGTTTTTTTAGCCAAAGTTTGAGGTTTGCAAAGGATTCTGGGTAACAGAACCTGGTCAGAGCCCCACAAGTCGCCCCATCTTGGATTCCCCTAGGTCTCTAGTTTTCAAAAATGCACAGCTTTGGTAGGTTTCCGTAGGTGCCGGCTGAGCTAGAGGCCAAAATCTAAAGGTAGACACTTTGCAAAAATCACCTCTGTTTTCTTTCAAAAAATTTGATGTGTCCATGTTGTGTTTTGGAGCATTTCCTGTCGCGGGCGCTAGGCCTACCCACACAAGTGAGGTATCATTTTTATCGGGAGACTTGGGGGAACGCTGGGTGGAAGGAAATGTGTGGCTCCTCTCAGATTCCAGAACTTTCTGTCACCAAAATTTGAGGAAAATGTGTTTTTTTAGCCAAAGTTTGAGGTTTGCAAAGGATTCTGGGTAACAGAACCTGGTCAGAGCCCCACAAGTCACCCCATCTTGGGTTCCCCTACGTCTCTAGTTTTAAAAAATGCACAGGTTTAGTAGGTTTCCCTAGGTGCCGGCTGAGCTAGAGGCCAAAATCTACAGGTAGGCACTTTGCAAAAAACACTTCTGTTTTACCTCAAAAAATGTGATGTGTCCACGTTGCGTTTTGGAGCATTTCCTGTCGCGGGCGCTAGGCCTACCCACACAAGTGAGGTATAATTTTTATCGGGAGACTTGGGGGAACAATGGGTGGAAGGAAATTTGTGGCTCCTCTCAGATTCCAGAACTTTCTGTCACCAAAAATTGAGGAAAATGTGTTTTTTTAGCCAAAGTTTGATGTTTGCAAAGGATTCTGGGAAACAGAACCTAGTCAGAGCCCCACAAGTCACCCCATCTTGGATTCCCCTAGGTCTCTAGTTTTCAAAAATGCACAGGTTTAGTAGGTTTCCCTAGGTGCCGGCTGAGCTAGAGGCCAAAATCTAAAGGTAGGCACTTTGCAAAAAACACCTCTGTTTTCTTTAAAAAAATATGATGTTTCCACGTTGCGTTTTGGAGCATTTCCTGTCCCGGGCGCTATGCCTACCCACACAAGTGAGGTATCATTTTTATCGGGAGACTTGGGGGAACCCTGGGTGGAAGGAAATATGTGGCTCCTCTCAGATTCCAGAACTTTCTGTCACCAAAATGTGAGGAAAATTTGTTTTTTTAGCCAAAGTTTGAGGTTTGCAAAGGATTCTGGGTAACAGAACCTGGTCAGAGCCCCACAAGTCGCCCCATCTTGGATTCCCCTAGGTCTCTAGTTTTCAAAAATGCACAGCTTTGGTAGGTTTCCGTAGGTGCCGGCTGAGCTAGAGGCCAAAATCTAAAGGTAGACACTTTGCAAAAAACACCTCTGTTTTCTTTCAAAAAATTTGATGTGTCCACGTTGTGTTTTGGAGCATTTCCTGTCGCGGGCGCTAGGCCTACCCACACAAGTGAGGTATCATTTTTATCGGGAGACTTGGGGGAACGCTGGGTGGAAGGAAATGTGTGGCTCCTCTCAGATTCCAGAACTTTCTGTCACCAAAATTTGAGGAAAATGTGTTTTTTTAGCCAAAGTTTGAGGTTTGCAAAGGATTCTGGGTAACAGAACCTGGTCAGAGCCCCACAAGTCGCCCCATCTTGGATTCCCCTAGGTCTCTAGTTTTCAAAAATGCACAGCTTTGGTAGGTTTCCCTAGGTGCCGGCTGAGCTAGAGGCCAAAATCTAAAGGTAGGCACTTTGCAAAAAACCCCTCTGTTTACTTTCAAAAAATTTGATGTGTCTATGTTGGGTTTTGGAGCATTTCCTGTCGCGGGCGCTAGGCCTACCCACACAAGTGAGGTATCATTTTTATCGGGAGACTTGGGGAAACGCTGGGTGGAAGGAAATGTGTGGCTCCTCTCAGATTCCAGAACTTTCTGTCACCAAAATGTGAGGAAAATTTGTTTTTTTAGCCAAAGTTTGAGGTTTGCAAAGGATTCTGGGTAACAGAACCTGGTCAGAGCCCCACAAGTCACCCCATCTTGGATTCCCCTAGGTCTCTAGTTTTCAAAAATGCACAGGTTTGGTAGGTTTCCCTAGGTGCCGGCTGAGCTAGAGGCCAAAATCTAAAGGTAGGCACTTTGCAAAAAACACCTCTGTTTTCTTTCAAAAAATTTGATGTGTCCATGTTGCGTTTTGGAGCATTTCCTGTCGCGGGTGCTAGGCCTACCCACACAAGTGAGGTATCATTTTTATCGGGAGACTTGGGGGAACGCTGGGTGGAAGGAAATGTGTGGCTCCTCTCAGATTCCAGAACTTTCTGTCACCAAAATTTGAGGAAAATGAGTTTTTTTAGCCAAAGTTTGAGGTTTGCAAAGGATTCTGGGTAACAGAACCTGGTCAGAGCCCCACAAGTCGCCCCATCTTGGATTCCCCTAGGTCTCTAGTTTTCAAAAATGCACAGCTTTGGTAGGTTTCCGTAGGTGCCGGCTGAGCTAGAGGCCAAAATCTAAAGGTAGACACTTTGCAAAAAACACCTCTGTTTTCTTTCAAAAAATTTGATGTGTCCACGTTGTGTTTTGGAGCATTTCCTGTCGCGGGCGCTAGGCCTACCCACACAAGTGAGGTATCATTTTTATCGGGAGACTTGGGGGAACGCTGGGTGGAAGGAAATGTGTGGCTCCTCTCAGATTCCAGAACTTTCTGTCACCAAAATTTGAGGAAAATGTGTTTTTTTAGCCAAAGTTTGAGGTTTGCAAAGGATTCTGGGTAACAGAACCTGGTCAGAGCCCCACAAGTCGCCCCATCTTGGATTTCCCTGGTCTCTAGTTTTCAAAAATGCACAGCTTTGGTAGGTTTCCCTAGGTGCCGGCTGAGCTAGAGGCCAAAATCTAAAGGTAGGCACTTTGCAAAAAACCCCTCTGTTTACTTTCAAAAAATTTGATGTGTCTATGTTGGGTTTTGGAGCATTTCCTGTCGCGGGCGCTAGGCCTACCCACACAAGTGAGGTATCATTTTTATCGGGAGACTTGGGGGAACGCTGGGTGGAAGGAAATGTGTGGCTCCTCTCAGATTCCAGAACTTTCTGTCACCAAAATTTGAGGAAAATGTGTTTTTTTAGCCAAAGTTTGAGGTTTGCAAAGGATTCTGGGTAACAGAACCTGGTCAGAGCCCCACAAGTCGCCCCATCTTGGATTCCCCTAGGTCTCTAGTTTTCAAAAATGCACAGCTTTGGTAGGTTTCCGTAGGTGCCGGCTGAGCTAGAGGCCAAAATCTGAAGGTAGACACTTTGCAAAAAACACCTCTGTTTTCTTTCAAAAAATTTGATGTGTCCACGTTGTGTTTTGGAGCATTTCCTGTTGCGGGCGCTAGGCCTACCCACACAAGTGAGGTATCATTTTTATCGGGAGACTTGGGGTAACGCTGAGTGGAAGGAAATGTGTGGCTCCTCTCAGATTCCAGAACTTTCTGTCACCAAAATTTGAGGAAAATGTGTTTTTTTAGCCAAAGTTTGAGGTTTGCAAAGGATTCTGGGTAACAGAACCTGGTCAGAGCCCCACAAGTCACCCCATCTTGGATTCCCCTAGGTCTCTAGTTTTCAAAAATGCACAGCTTTGGTAGGTTTCCGTAGGTGCCGGCTGAGCTAGAGGCCAAAATCTAAAGGTAGACACTTTGCAAAAAACACCTCTGTTTTCTTTA
This sequence comes from Pleurodeles waltl, assembly GCF_031143425.1. Lineage (NCBI taxonomy): Eukaryota > Metazoa > Chordata > Amphibia > Caudata > Salamandridae > Pleurodeles > Pleurodeles waltl. The sequence goes on from NW_027150395.1 coordinate 2,620,684, forward strand.
AAAAAATTTGATGTGTCCACGTTGTGTTTTGGAGCATTTCCTGTCGCGGGCGCTAGGCCTACCCACACAAGTGAGGTATCATTTTTATCGGGAGACTTGGGGGAACGCTGGGTGGAAGGAAATGTGTGGCTCCTCTCAGATTCCAGAACTTTCTGTCACCAAAATTTGAGGAAAATGTGTTTTTTTAGCCAAAGTTTGAGGTTTGCAAAGGATTCTGGGTAACAGAACCTGGTCAGAGCCCCACAAGTAACCCCATCTTGGGTTCCCCTACGTCTCTAGTTTTAAAAAATGCACAGGTTTAGTAGGTTTCCCTAGGTGCCGGCTGAGCTAGAGGCCAAAATCTACAGGTAGGCACTTTGCAAAAAACACTTCTGTTTTACCTCTAAAAATGTGATGTGTCCACGTTGCGTTTTGGAGCATTTCCTGTCGCGGGCGCTAGGCCTACCCACACAAGTGAGGTATCATTTTTATCGGGAGACTTGGGGGAACAATGGGTGGAAGGAAATTTGTGGCTCCTCTCAGATTCCAGAACTTTCTGTCACCAAAAATTGAGGAAAATGTGTTTTTTTAGCCAAAGTTTGAGGTTTGCAAAGGATTCTGGGAAACAGAACCTGGTCAGAGCCCCACAAGTCACCCCATCTTGGATTCCCCTTGGTCTCTAGTTTTCAAAAATGCACAGCTTTGGTAGGTTTCCGTAGGGGCCGGCTGAGCTAGAGGCCAAAATCTACAGGTAGGCACTTTGCAAAAAACACTTCTGTTTTACCTAAAAAAATGTGATGTGTCCACGTTGCGTTTTGGAGCATTTCCTGTCGCGGGCGCTAGGCCTACCCACACAAGTGAGGTATCATTTTTATCAGGAGACTTGGGGGAACACTGGGTGGAAGGAAATTTGTGGCTCCTCTCACATTCCAGAACTTTCTGTCACCAAAATTTGAGGAAAATGTGTTTTTTTAGCCAAAGTTTGAGGTTTGCAAAGGATTCTGGGTAACAGAACCTGGTCAGAGCCCCACAAGTCACCCCATCTTGGATTCCCCTAGGTCTCTAGTTTTCAAAAATGCACAGGTTTGGTAGGTTTCCCTAGGTGCCGGCTGAGCCAGAGGCCAAAATCTAAAGGTAGGCACTTTGAAAAAAAGACCTCTGTGTTCCTTAAAAAAATGGGATGGGTCCATGTTGTGTTTTGGGGCATTTCCTGTCATGGGTGCTATGCCTACCCACACAAGTGAGGTATCATTTTTATCGGGAGACTTGGGGGAACCCTGGGTGGAAGGAAATATGTGGCTCCTCTCAGATTCCAGAACTTTCTGTCACCAAAATGTGAGGAAAACGTGTTTTTTTTGCCAAATTTTGAGGTTTGCATAGGATTCTGGGTAACAGAACCTGGTCAGAGCCCCACAAGTCACCCCATCTTGGATTCCCCTAGGTCTCTAGTTTTCAAAAATGCACAGGTTTGGTAGGTTTCCCTAGGTGCCGGCTGAGCTAGAGGCCAAAATCTAAAGGTAGGCACTTTGCAAAAAACACCTCTGTTTACTTTCAAAAAATTTGATGTGTCTATGTTGGGTTTTGGAGCATTTCCTGTCGCGGGCGCTAGGCCTACCCACACAAGTGAGGTATCATTTTTATCGGGAGACTTGGGGGAACGCTGGGTGGAAGGAAATGTGTGGCTCCTCTCAGATTCCAGAACTTTCTGTCACCAAAATTTGAGGAAAATGTGTTTTTTTAGCCAAAGTTTGAGGTTTGCAAAGGATTCTGGGTAACAGAACCTGGTCAGAGCCCCACTAGTCACCCCATCTTGGATTCCCCTAGGTCTCTAGTTTTAAAAAATGCACAGCTTTGGTAGGTTTCCCTAGGTGCCGGCTGAGCTAGAGGCCAAAATCTACAGGTAGGCACTTTGCAAAAAAGACTTCTGTTTTACCTCAAAAAATGTGATGTGTCCACGTTGCGTTTTGGAGCATTTCCTGTCTCGGGCGCTATGCCTACCCACACAAGTGAGGTATCATTTTTATCGGGAGACTTGGGGGAACACTGGGTGGAAGGAAATTTGTGGCTCCTCTCAGATTCCAGAACTTTCTGTCACCAAAATTTGAGGAAAATGTGTTTTTTAGCCAAAGTTTGAGGTTTGCAAAGGATTCCGGATAACAGAACCTGGTCAGAGCCCCACAAGTCACCCCATCTTGGATTCCCCTAGGTCTCTAGTTTTCAAACATGCCCAGGTTTGGTAGGTTTCCCTAGGTGCCGGCTGAGCTAGAGGCCAAAATCAAAAGGTAGGCACTTTGCAAAAAACACCTCTGTTTTCTTTAAAAAAATATGATGTTTCCACGTTGCGTTTTGGAGCATTTGCTGTCCCGGGCGCTATGCCTACCCACACAAGTGAGGTATCATTTTTATCGGGAGACTTGGGGGAACGCTGGGTGGAAGAAAATGTGTGGCTCCTCTCAGATTCCAGAACTTTCTGTCACCAAAATGTGAGGAAAACGTGTTTTTTTAGCCAAATTTTGATGTTTGCAAAGGATTCTGGGTAACAGAACCTGGTCAGAGCCCCACAAGTCACCCCTTCTTGGATTCCCCTAGGTCTCTAGTTTTCAGAAATGCACAGGTTTGGTAGGTTTCCCTAGGTGCCGGCTGAGCTAGAGGCCAAAATCTAAAGGTAGGCACTTTGCAAAAAGCACCTCTGTTTTCTTTAAAAAAATATGATGTTTCCACGTTGCGTTTTGGAGCATTTCCTGTCCCGGGCGCTATGCCTACCCACACAAGTGAGGTATCATTTTTATCGGGAGACTTGGGGGAACCCTGGGTGGAAGGAAATATGTGGCTCCTCTCAGATTCCAGAACTTTCTGTCACCGAAATGTGAGGAAAACGTGTTTTATTTGCCAAATTTTTAGATTTGCAAAGGATTCTGGGTAACAGAACCTGGTCAAAGCCCCACAAGTCACCCCATCTTGGATTCCCCTAGGTCTCTAGTTTTCAAAAATGCACAGCTTTGGTAGGTTTCCGTAGGGGCCGGCTGAGCTAGAGGCCAAAATCTAAAGGTAGGCACTTTGCAAAAAACACTTCTGTTTTACCTCAAAAAATGTGATGTGTCCACGTTGCGTTTTGGAGCATTTCCTGTCGCGGGCGCTATGCCTACCCACACAAGTGAGGTATCATTTTTATCGGGAGACTTGGGGGAACACTGGGTGGAAGGAAATTTGTGGCTCCTCTCAGATTCCAGAACTTTCTGTCACCAAAATGTGAGGAAAATGTGTTTTTTTAGCCAAAGTTTGAGGTTTGCAAAGGATTCTGGGTAACAGAACCTGGTCAGAGCCCCACAAAGTCACCCCATCTTGGATTCCCCTAGGTCTCTAGTTTTCAAAAATGCCCAGGTTTGGTAGGTTTCCCTAGGTGCCGGCTGAGCAAGAGGCCAAAATCTAAAGGTAGGCACTTTGCAAAAAACACCTCTGTTTACTTTCAAAAAATTTGATGTGTCCATGTTGCGTTTTGGAGCATTTCCTGTCGCGGGCGCTAGGCCTACCCACACAAGTGAGGTATCATTTTTATCGGGAGACTTGGGGGAACGCTGGGTGGAAGGAAATGTGTGGCTCCTCTCAGATTCCAGAACTTTCTGTCACCAAAATGTGAGGAAAATTTGTTTTTTTACCCAAAGTTTGAGGTTTGCAAAGGATTCTGGGTAACAGAACCTGGTCAGAGCCCCACACGTCACCCCATCTTGGATTCCCCTACGTCTCTAGTTTTCAAAAATGCACAGGTTTGGTAGGTTTCCCTAGGTGCCGGCTGAGCTAGAGGCCAAAATCTAAAGGTAGGCACTTTGCAAAAAACACCTCTGTTTACTTTCAAAAAATTTGATGTGTCTATGTTGGGTTTTGGAGCATTTCCTGTCGCGGGCGCTAGGCCTACCCACACAAGTGAGGTATCATTTTTATCGGGAGACTTGGGGGAACGCTGGGTGGAAGGAAATGTGTGGCTCCTCTCAGATTCCAGAACTTTCTGTCACCAAAATTTGAGGAAAATGTGTTTTTTTAGCCAAAGTTTGAGGTTTGCAAAGGATTCTGGGTAACAGAACCTGGTCAGAGCCCCACAAGTCACCCCATCTTGGATTCCCCTAGGTCTCTAGTTTTAAAAAATGCACAGGTTTGGTAGGTTTCCCTAGGTGCCGGCTGAGCTAGAGGCCAAAATCTACAGGTAGGCACTTTGCAAAAAAGACTTCTGTTTTACCTCAAAAAATGTGATGTGTCCACGTTGCGTTTTGGAGCATTTCCTGTCTCGGGCGCTATGCCTACCCACACAAGTGAGGTATCATTTTTATCGGGAGACTTGGGGGAACACTGGGTGGAAGGAAATTTGTGGCTCCTCTCAGATTCCAGAACTTTCTGTCACCAAAATTTGAGGAAAATGTGTTTTTTAGCCAAAGTTTGAGGTTTGCAAAGGATTCCGGGTAACAGAACCTGGTCAGAGCCCCACAAGTCACCCCATCTTGGATTCCCCTAGGTCTCTAGTTTTCAAAAATGCACAGGTTTGGTAGGTTTCCCTAGGTGCCGGCTGAGCTAGAGGCCAAAATCAAAAGGTAGGCACTTTGCAAAAAACACCTCTGTTTTCTTTAAAAAAATATGATGTTTCCACGTTGCGTTTTGGAGCATTTGCTGTCCCGGGCGCTATGCCTACCCACACAAGTGAGGTATCATTTTTATCGGGAGACTTGGGGGAATGCTGGGTGAAAGAAAATGTGTGGCTCCTCTCAGATTCCAGAACTTTCTGTCACCAAAATGTGAGGAAAACGTGTTTTTTTAGCCAAATTTTGAGGTTTGCAAAGGATTCTGGGTAACAGAACCTGGTCAGAGCCCCACAAGTCACCCCTTCTTGGATTCCCCTAGGTCTCTAGTTTTCAGAAATGCACAGGTTTGGTAGGTTTCCCTAGGTGCCGGCTGAGCTAGAGGCCAAAATCTAAAGGTAGGCACTTTGCAAAAAGCACCTCTGTTTTGTTTAAAAAAATATGATGTTTCCACGTTGCGTTTTGGAGCATTTCCTGTCCCGGGCGCTATGCCTACCCACACAAGTGAGGTATCATTTTTATCGGGAGACTTGGGGGAACCCTGGGTGGAAGGAAATATGTGGCTCCTCTCAGATTCCAGAACTTTCTGTCACCGAAATGTGAGAAAAACGTGTTTTATTTGCCAAATTTTTAGATTTGCAAAGGATTCTGGGTAACAGAACCTGGTCAAAGCCCCACAAGTCACCCCATCTTGGATTCCCCTAGGTCTCTAGTTTTCAAAAATGCACAGCTTTGGTAGGTTTCCGTAGGGGCCGGCTGAGCTAGAGGCCAAAACCTACAGGTAGGCACTTTGCAAAAACCACTTCTGTTTTACCTCAAAAAATGTGATGTGTCCACGTTGCGTTTTGGAGCATTTCCTGTCGCGGGCGCTAGGCCTACCCACACAAGTGAGGTATCATTTTTATCGGGACACTTGGGGGAACACTGGGTGGAAGGAAATTTGTGGCTCCTCTCACATTCCAGAACTTTCTGTCACCAAAATTTGAGGAAAATGTGTTTTTTTAGCCAAAGTTTGAGGTTTGCAAAGGATTCTGGGTAACAGAACCTGGTCAGAGCCCCACAAGGTCACCCCATCTTGGATTCCCCTAGGTCTCTAGTTTTCAAAAATGCCCAGGTTTGGTAGGTTTCCGAAGGGGCCGGCTGAGCTAGAGGCCAAAATCTACAGGTAGGCACTTTGCAAAAAACACTTCTGTTTTACCTCAAAAAATGTGATGTGTCCACGTTGCGTTTTGGAGCATTTCCTGTCGCGGGCGCTAGGCCTACCCACACAAGTGAGGTATCATTTTTATCGGGAGACTTGGGGGAACACTGGGTGGAAGGAAATTTGTGGCTCCTCTCACATTCCAGAACTTTCTGTCACCAAAATTTGAGGAAAATGTGTTTTTTTAGCCAAAGTTTGAGGTTTGCAAAGGATTCTGGGTAACAGAACCTGGTCAGAGCCCCACAAAGTCACCCCATCTTGGATTCCCCTAGGTCTCTAGTTTTCAAAAATGCCCAGGTTTGGTAGGTTTCCCTAGGTGCCGGCTGAGCTAGAGGCCAAAATCTAAAGGTAGGCACTTTGCAAAAAACACCTCTGTTTACTTTAAAAAAAGTTGATGTGTCCATGTTGCGTTTTGGAGCATTTCCTGTCGCGGGCGCTAGGCCTACCCACACAAGTGAGGTATCATTTATATCGGGAGACTTGGGGGAACGCTGGGTGGAAGGAAATGTGTGGCTCCTCTCAGATTCCAGAACTTTCTGTCACCAAAATGTGAGGAAAATTTGTTTTTTTAGCCAAAGTTTGAGGTTTGCAAAGGATTCTGGGTAACAGAACCTGGTCAGAGCCCCACAAGTCACCCCATCTTGGATTCCCCTAGGTCTCTAGTTTTCAAAAATGCACAGGTTTGGTAGGTTTCCCTAGGTGCCGGCTGAGCTAGAGGCCAAAATCTAAAGGTAGGCACTTTGCAAAAAACACCTCTGTTTACTTTCAAAAAATTTGATGTGTCCATGTTGCGTTATGGAGCATTTCCTGTCGCGGGTGCTAGGCCTACCCACACAAGTGAGGTATCATTTTTATCGGGAGACTTGGGGGAACGCTGGGTGGAAGGAAATGTGTGGCTCCTCTCAGATTCCAGAACTTTCTGTCACCAAAATTTGAGGAAAATGTGTTTTTTTAGCCAAAGTTTGAGGTTTGCAAAGGATTCTGGGTAACAGAACCTGGTCAGAGCCCCACAAGTCGCCCCATCTTGGATTCCCCTAGGTCTCTAGTTTTCAAAAATGCACAGCTTTGGTAGGTTTCCGTAGGTGCCGGCTGAGCTAGAGGCCAAAATCTACAGGTAGGCACTTTGCAAAAAACACTTCTGTTTTACCTCAAAAAATGTGATGTGTCCACGTTGCGTTTTGGAGCATTTCCTGTCGCGGGCGCTAGGCCTACCCACACAAGTGAGGTATCATTTTTATCGGGAGACTTGGGGGAACGCTGGGTGGAAGGAAATGTGTGGCTCCTCTCAGATTCCAGAACTTTCTGTCACCAAAATGTGAGGAAAATTTGTTTTTTTACCCAAAGTTTGAGGTTTGCAAAGGATTCTGGGTAACAGAACCTGGTCAGAGCCCCACACGTCACCCCATCTTGGATTCTCCTAGGTCTCTAGTTTTCAAAAATGCACAGGTTTGGTAGGTTTCCCTAGGTGCCGGCTGAGCTAGAGGCCAAAATCTAAAGGTAGGCACTTTGCAAAAAACACCTCTGTTTACTTTCAAAAAATTTGATGTGTCTATGTTGGGTTTTGGAGCATTTCCTGTCGCGGGCGCTAGGCCTACCCACACAAGTGAGGTATCATTTTTATCGGGAGACTTGGGGGAACGCTGGGTGGAAGGAAATGTGTGGCTCCTCTCAGATTCCAGAACTTTCTGTCACCAAAATTTGAGGAAAATGTGTTTTTTTAGCCAAAGTTTGAGGTTTGCAAAGGATTCTGGGTAACAGAACCTGGTCAGAGCCCCACAAGTCACCCCATCTTGGATTCCCCTAGGTCTCTAGTTTTAAAAAATGCACAGGTTTGGTAGGTTTCCCTAGGTGCCGGCTGAGCTAGAGGCCAAAATCTACAGGTAGGCACTTTGCAAAAAAGACTTCTGTTTTACCTCAAAAAATGTGATGTGTCCACGTTGCGTTTTGGAGCATTTCCTGTCTCGGGCGCTATGCCTACCCACACAAGTGAGGTATCATTTTTATCGGGAGACTTGGGGGAACACTGGGTGGAAGGAAATTTGTGGCTCCTCTCAGATTCCAGAACTTTCTGTCACCAAAATTTGAGGAAAATGTGTTTTTTAGCCAAAGTTTGAGGTTTGCAAAGGATTCCGGGTAACAGAACCTGGTCAGAGCCCCACAAGTCACCCCATCTTGGATTCCCCTAGGTCTCTAGTTTTCAAAAATGCACAGGTTTGGTAGGTTTCCCTAGGTGCCGGCTGAGCTAGAGGCCAAAATCAAAAGGTAGGCACTTTGCAAAAAACACCTCTGTTTTCTTTAAAAAAATATGATGTTTCCACGTTGCGTTTTGGAGCATTTGCTGTCCCGGGCGCTATGCCTACCCACACAAGTGAGGTATCATTTTTATCGGGAGACTTGGGGGAATGCTGGGTGAAAGAAAATGTGTGGCTCCTCTCAGATTCCAGAACTTTCTGTCACCAAAATGTGAGGAAAACGTGTTTTTTTAGCCAAATTTTGAGGTTTGCAAAGGATTCTGGGTAACAGAACCTGGTCAGAGCCCCACAAGTCACCCCTTCTTGGATTCCCCTAGGTCTCTAGTTTTCAGAAATGCACAGGTTTGGTAGGTTTCCCTAGGTGCCGGCTGAGCTAGAGGCCAAAATCTAAAGGTAGGCACTTTGCAAAAAGCACCTCTGTTTTGTTTAAAAAAATATGATGTTTCCACGTTGCGTTTTGGAGCATTTCCTGTCCCGGGCGCTATGCCTACCCACACAAGTGAGGTATCATTTTTATCGGGAGACTTGGGGGAACCCTGGGTGGAAGGAAATATGTGGCTCCTCTCAGATTCCAGAACTTTCTGTCACCGAAATGTGAGAAAAACGTGTTTTATTTGCCAAATTTTTAGATTTGCAAAGGATTCTGGGTAACAGAACCTGGTCAAAGCCCCACAAGTCACCCCATCTTGGATTCCCCTAGGTCTCTAGTTTTCAAAAATGCACAGCTTTGGTAGGTTTCCGTAGGGGCCGGCTGAGCTAGAGGCCAAAACCTACAGGTAGGCACTTTGCAAAAACCACTTCTGTTTTACCTCAAAAAATGTGATGTGTCCACGTTGCGTTTTGGAGCATTTCCTGTCGCGGGCGCTAGGCCTACCCACACAAGTGAGGTATCATTTTTATCGGGACACTTGGGGGAACACTGGGTGGAAGGAAATTTGTGGCTCCTCTCACATTCCAGAACTTTCTGTCACCAAAATTTGAGGAAAATGTGTTTTTTTAGCCAAAGTTTGAGGTTTGCAAAGGATTCTGGGTAACAGAACCTGGTCAGAGCCCCACAAGGTCACCCCATCTTGGATTCCCCTAGGTCTCTAGTTTTCAAAAATGCCCAGGTTTGGTAGGTTTCCCTAGGTGCCGGCTGAGCTAGAGGCCAAAATCTAAAGGTAGACACTGTGCAAAAAACACCTCTGTTTTCTTTCAAAAAATTTGATGTGTCCACGTTGTGTTTTGGAGCATTTCCTGTCGCGGGCGCTAGGCCTACCCACACAAGTGAGGTATCATTTTTATCGGGAGACTTGGGGGAATGCTGGGTGGAAGGAAATGTGTGGCTCCTCTCAGATTCCAGAACTTTCTGTCACCAAAATTTGAGGAAAATTTGTTTTTTTAGCCAAAGTTTGAGGTTTGCAAAGGATTCTGGGTAACAGAACCTGGTCAGAGCCCCACAAGTCGCCCCATCTTGGATTCCCCTAGGTCTCTAGTTTTCAAAAATGCACAGCTTTGGTAGGTTTCCCTAGGTGCCGGCTGAGCTAGAGGCCAAAATCTAAAGGTAGGCACTTTGCAAAAAACCCCTCTGTTTACTTTCAAAAAATTTGATGTGTCTATGTTGGGTTTTGGAGCATTTCCTGTCGCGGGCGCTAGGCCTACCCACACAAGTGAGGTATCATTTTTATCGGGAGACTTGGGGGAACGCTGGGTGGAAGGAAATGTGTGGCTCCTCTCAGATTCCAGAACTTTCTGTCACCAAAATTTGAGGAAAATGTGTTTTTTTAGCCAAAGTTTGAGGTTTGCAAAGGATTCTGGGTAACAGAACCTGGTCAGAGCCCCACAAGTCGCCCCATCTTGGATTCCCCTAGGTCTCTAGTTTTCAAAAATGCACAGCTTTGGTAGGTTTCCGTAGGTGCCGGCTGAGCTAGAGGTCAAAATCTAAAGGTAGACACTTTGCAAAAAACACCTCTGTTTTCTTTCAAAAAATTTGATGTGTCCACGTTGTGTTTTGGAGCATTTCCTGTCGCGGGCGCTAGGCCTACCCACACAAGTGAGGTATCATTTTTATCGGGAGACTTGGGGGAACGCTGAGTGGAAGGAAATGTGTGGCTCCTCTCAGATTCCAGAACTTTCTGTCACCAAAATTTGAGGAAAATGTGTTTTTTTAGCCAAAGTTTGAGGTTTGCAAAGGATTCTGGGTAACAGAACCTGGTCAGAGCCCCACAAGTCGCCCCATCTTGGATTCCCCTAGGTCTCTAGTTTTCAAAAATGCACAGCTTTGGTAGGTTTCCGTAGGTGCCGGCTGAGCTAGAGGCCAAAATCTAAAGGTAGACACTTTGCAAAAAACACCTCTGTTTTCTTTCAAAAAATTTGATGTGTCCACGTTGTGTTTTGGAGCATTTCCTGTTGCGGGCGCTAGGCCTACCCACACAAGTGAGGTATCATTTTTATCGGGAGACTTGGGGGAATGCTGGGTGGAAGGAAATGTGTGGCTCCTCTCAGATTCCAGAACTTTCTGTCACCAAAATTTGAGGAAAATTTGTTTTTTTAGCCAAAGTTTGAGGTTTGCAAAGGATTCTGGGTAACAGAACCTGGTCATAGCCCCACAAGTCGCCCCATCTTGGATTCCCCTAGGTCTCTAGTTTTCAAAAATGCACAGCTTTGGTAGGTTTCCCTAGGTGCCGGCTGAGCTAGAGGCCAAAATCTAAAGGTAGGCACTTTGCAAAAAACCCCTCTGTTTACTTTCAAAAAATTTGATGTGTCTATGTTGGGTTTTGGAGCATTTCCTGTCGCGGGCGCTAGGCCTACCCACACAAGTGAGGTATCATTTTTATCGGGAGACTTGGGGGAACGCTGGGTGGAAGGAAATGTGTGGCTCCTCTCAGATTCCAGAACTTTCTGTCACCAAAATTTGAGGAAAATGTGTTTTTTTAGCCAAAGTTTGAGGTTTGCAAAGGATTCTGGGTAACAGAACCTGGTCAGAGCCCCACAAGTCGCCCCATCTTGGATTCCCCTAGGTCTCTAGTTTTCAAAAATGCACAGCTTTGGTAGGTTTCCGTAGGTGCCGGCTGAGCTAGAGGCCAAAATCTAAAGGTAGACACTTTGCAAAAAACACCTCTGTTTTCTTTCAAAAAATTTGATGTGTCCACGTTGTGTTTTGGAGCATTTCCTGTCGCGGGCGCTAGGCCTACCCACACAAGTGAGGTATCATTTTTATCGGGAGACTTGGGGGAATGCTGGGTGGAAGGAAATGTGTGGCTCCTCTCAGATTCCAGAACTTTCTGTCACCAAAATTTGAGGAAAATGTGTTTTTTTAGCCAAAGTTTGAGGTTTGCAAAGGATTCTGGGTAACAGAACCTGGTCAGAGCCCCACAAGTCGCCCCATCTTGGATTCCCCTAGGTCTCTAGTTTTCAAAAATGCACAGCTTTGGTAGGTTTCCGTAGGTGCCGGCTGAGCTAGAGGCCAAAATCTAAAGGTAGACACTTTGCAAAAAACACCTCTGTTTTCTTTCAAAAAATTTGATGTGTCCACGTTGTGTTTTGGAGCATTTCCTGTCGCGGGCGCTAGGCCTACCCACACAAGTGAGGTATCATTTTTATCGGGAGACTTGGGGGAACGCTGAGTGGAAGGAAATGTGTGGCTCCTCTCAGATTCCAGAACTTTCTGTCACCAAAATTTGAGGAAAATGTGTTTTTTTAGCCAAAGTTTGAGGTTTGCAAAGGATTCTGGGTAACAGAACCTGGTCAGAGCCCCACAAGTCGCCCCATCTTGGATTCCCCTAGGTCTCTAGTTTTCAAAAATGCACAGCTTTGGTAGGTTTCCGTAGGTGCCGGCTGAGCTAGAGGCCAAAATCTAAAGGTAGACACTTTGCAAAAAACACCTCTGTTTTCTTTCAAAAAATTTGATGTGTCCACGTTGTGTTTTGGAGCATTTCCTGTCGCGGGCGCTAGGCCTACCCACACAAGTGAGGTATCATTTTTATCGGGAGACTTGGGGGAACGCTGGGTGGAAGGAAATGTGTGGCTCCTCTCAGATTCCAGAACTTTCTGTCACCAAAATTTGAGGAAAATGTGTTTTTTTAGCCAAAGTTTGAGGTTTGCAAAGGATTCTTTGTAACAGAACCTGGTCAGAGCCCCACAAGTCACCCCATCTTGGGTTCCCCTACGTCTCTAGTTTTAAAAAATGCACAGGTTTAGTAGGTTTCCCTAGGTGCCGGCTGAGCTAGAGGCCAAAATCTACAGGTAGGCACTTTGCAAAAAACACTTCTGTTTTACCTCAAAAAATGTGATGTGTCCACGTTGCGTTTTGGAGCATTTCCTGTCGCGGGCGCTAGGCCTACCCACACAAGTGAGGTATCATTTTTATCGGGAGACTTGGGGGAACAATGGGTGGAAGGAAATTTGTGGCTCCTCTCAGATTCCAGAACTTTCTGTCACCAAAAATTGAGGAAAATGTGTTTTTTTAGCCAAAGTTTGATGTTTGCAAAGGATTCTGGGAAACAGAACCTAGTCAGAGCCCCACAAGTCACCCCATCTTGGATTCCCCTAGGTCTCTAGTTTTCAAAAATGCACAGCTTTGGTAGGTTTCCGAAGGGGCCGGCTGAGCTAGAGGCCAAAATCTACAGGTAGGCACTTTGCAAAAAACACTTCTGTTTTACCTCAAAAAATGTGATGTGTCCACGTTGCGTTTTGGAGCATTTCCTGTCGCGGGCGCTAGGCCTACCCACACAAGTGAGGTATCATTTTTATCGGGAGACTTGGGGGAACACTGGGTGGAAGGAAATTTGTGGCTCCTCTCACATTCCAGAACTTTCTGTCACCAAAATTTGAGGAAAATGTGTTTTTTTAGCCAAAGTTTGAGGTTTGCAAAGGATTCTGGGTAACAGAACCTGGTCAGAGCCCCACAAAGTCACCCCATCTTGGATTCCCCTAGGTCTCTAGTTTTCAAAAATGCCCAGGTTTGGTAGGTTTCCCTAGGTGCCGGCTGAGCTAGAGGCCAAAATCTAAAGGTAGGCACTTTGCAAAAAACACCTCTGTTTACTTTAAAAAAAGTTGATGTGTCCATGTTGCGTTTTGGAGCATTTCCTGTCGCGGGCGCTAGGCCTACCCACACAAGTGAGGTATCATTTATATCGGGAGACTTGGGGGAACGCTGGGTGGAAGGAAATGTGTGGCTCCTCTCAGATTCCAGAACTTTCTGTCACCAAAATGTGAGGAAAATTTGTTTTTTTAGCCAAAGTTTGAGGTTTGCAAAGGATTCTGGGTAACAGAACCTGGTCAGAGCCCCACAAGTCACCCCATCTTGGATTCCCCTAGGTCTCTAGTTTTCAAAAATGCACAGGTTTGGTAGGTTTCCCTAGGTGCCGGCTGAGCTAGAGGCCAAAATCTAAAGGTAGGCACTTTGCAAAAAACACCTCTGTTTACTTTCAAAAAATTTGATGTGTCCATGTTGCGTTATGGAGCATTTCCTGTCGCGGGTGCTAGGCCTACCCACACAAGTGAGGTATCATTTTTATCGGGAGACTTGGGGGAACGCTGGGTGGAAGGAAATGTGTGGCTCCTCTCAGATTCCAGAACTTTCTGTCACCAAAATTTGAGGAAAATGTGTTTTTTTAGCCAAAGTTTGAGGTTTGCAAAGGATTCTGGGTAACAGAACCTGGTCAGAGCCCCACAAGTCGCCCCATCTTGGATTCCCCTAGGTCTCTAGTTTTCAAAAATGCACAGCTTTGGTAGGTTTCCGTAGGTGCCGGCTGAGCTAGAGGCCAAAATCTACAGGTAGGCACTTTGCAAAAAACACTTCTGTTTTACCTCAAAAAATGTGATGTGTCCACGTTGCGTTTTGGAGCATTTCCTGTCGCGGGCGCTAGGCCTACCCACACAAGTGAGGTATCATTTTTATCGGGAGACTTGGGGGAACAATGGGTGGAAGGAAATTTGTGGCTCCTCTCAGATTCCAGAACTTTCTGTCACCAAAAATTGAGGAAAATGTGTTTTTTTAGCCAAAGTTTGAGGTTTGCAAAGGATTCTGGGAAACAGAACCTAGTCAGAGCCCCACAAGTCACCCCATCTTGGATTCCCCTAGGTCTCTAGTTTTCAAAAATGCACAGCTTTGGTAGGTTTCCGTAGGGGCCGGCTGACCTAGAGGCCAAAATCTACAGGTAGGCACTTTGCAAAAAACACTTCTGTTTTACCTCAAAAAATGTGATGTGTCCACGTTGCGTTTTGGAGCATTTCCTGTCGCGGGCGCTAGGCCTACCCACACAAGTGAGGTATCATTTTTATCTGGAGACTTGGGGGAACACTGGGTGGAAGGAAATTTGTGGCTCCTCTCACATTCCAGAACTTTCTGTCACCAAAATTTGAGGAAAATGTGTTTTTTTAGCCAAAGTTTGAGGTTTGCAAAGGATTCTGGGTAACAGAACCTGGTCAGAGCCCCACAAAGTCACCCCATCTTGGATTCCCCTAGGTCTCTAGTTTTCAAAAATGCCCAGGTTTGGTAGGTTTCCCTAGGTGCCGGCTGAGCTAGAGGCCAAAATCTAAAGGTAGGCACTTTGCAAAAAACACCTCTGTTTACTTTAAAAAAATTTGATGTGTCCATGTTGCGTTTTGGAGCATTTCCTGTCGCGGGCGCTAGGCCTACCCACACAAGTGAGGTATCATTTATATCGGGAGACTTGGGGGAACGCTGGGTGGAAGGAAATGTGTGGCTCCTCTCAGATTCCAGAACTTTCTGTCACCAAAATGTGAGGAAAATTTGTTTTTTTAGCCAAAGTTTGAGGTTTGCAAAGGATTCTGGGTAACAGAACCTGGTCAGAGCCCCACAAGTCACCCCATCTTGGATTCCCCTAGGTCTCTAGTTTTCAAAAATGCACAGGTTTGGTAGGTTTCCCTAGGTGCCGGCTGAGCTAGAGGCCAAAATCTAAAGGTAGGCACTTTTCAAAAAACACCTCTGTTTACTTTCAAAAAATTTGATGTGTCCATGTTGCGTTTTGGAGCATTTCCTGTCGCGGGTGCTAGGCCTACCCACACAAGTGAGGTATCATTTTTATCGGGAGACTTGGGGGAACGCTGGGTGGAAGGAAATGTGTGGCTCCTCTCAGATTCCAGAACTTTCTGTCACCAAAATTTGAGGAAAATGTGTTTTTTTAGCCAAAGTTTGAGGTTTGCAAAGGATTCTGGGTAACAGAACCTGGTCAGAGCCCCACAAAGTCACCCCATCTTGGATTCCCCTAGGTCTCTAGTTTTCAAAAATGCCCAGGTTTGGTAGGTTTCCCTAGGTGCCGGCTGAGCTAGAGGCCAAAATCTAAAGGTAGGCACTTTGCAAAAAACACCTCTGTTTACTTTAAAAAAAGTTGATGTGTCCATGTTGCGTTTTGGAGCATTTCCTGTCGCGGGCGCTAGGCCTACCCACACAAGTGAGGTATCATTTATATCGGGAGACTTGGGGGAATGCTGGGTGGAAGGAAATGTGTGGCTCCTCTCAGATTCCAGAACTTTCTGTCACCAAAATGTGAGGAAAATTTGTTTTTTTAGCCAAAGTTTGAGGTTTGCAAAGGATTCTGGGTAACAGAACCTGGTCAGAGCCCCACAAGTCACCCCATCTTGGATTCCCCTAGGTCTCTAGTTTTCAAAAATGCACAGGTTTGGTAGGTTTCCCTAGGTGCCGGCTGAGCTAGAGGCCAAAATCTAAAGGTAGGCACTTTGCAAAAAATACCTCTGTTTACTTTCAAAAAATTTGATGTGTCCATGTTGCGTTATGGAGCATTTCCTGTCGCGGGTGCTAGGCCTACCCACACAAGTGAGGTATCATTTTTATCGGGAGACTTGGGGGAACGCTGGGTGGAAGGAAATGTGTGGCTCCTCTCAGATTCCAGAACTTTCTGTCACCAAAATTTGAGGAAAATGTGTTTTTTTAGCCAAAGTTTGAGGTTTGCAAAGGATTCTGGGTAACAGAACCTGGTCAGAGCCCCACAAGTCGCCCCATCTTGGATTCCCCTAGGTCTCTAGTTTTCAAAAATGCACAGCTTTGGTAGGTTTCCGTAGGTGCCGGCTGAGCTAGAGGCCAAAATCTACAGGTAGGCACTTTGCAAAAAACACTTCTGTTTTACCTCAAAAAATGTGATGTGTCCACGTTGCGTTTTGGAGCATTTCCTGTCGCGGGCGCTAGGCCTACCCACACAAGTGAGGTATCATTTTTATCGGGAGACTTGGGGGAACAATGGGTGGAAGGAAATTTGTGGCTCCTCTCAGATTCCAGAACTTTCTGTCACCAAAAATTGAGGAAAATGTGTTTTTTTAGCCAAAGTTTGAGGTTTGCAAAGGATTCTGGGAAACAGAACCTAGTCAGAGCCCCACAAGTCACCCCTTCTTGGATTCCCCTAGGTCTCTAGTTTTCAAAAATGCACAGCTTTGGTAGGTTTCCGTAGGGGCCGGCTGACCTAGAGGCCAAAATCTACAGGTAGGCACTTTGCAAAAAACACTTCTGTTTTACCTCAAAAAATGTGATGTGTCCACGTTGCGTTTTGGAGCATTTCCTGTCGCGGGCGCTAGGCCTACCCACACAAGTGAGGTATCATTTTTATCGGGAGACTTGGGGGAACACTGGGTGGAAGGAAATTTGTGGCTCCTCTCACATTCCAGAACTTTCTGTCACCAAAATTTGAGGAAAATGTGTTTTTTTAGCCAAAGTTTGAGGTTTGCAAAGGATTCTGGGTAACAGAACCTGGTCAGAGCCCCACAAAGTCACCCCATCTTGGATTCCCCTAGGTCTCTAGTTTTCAAAAATGCCCAGGTTTGGTAGGTTTCCCTAGGTGCCGGCTGAGCTAGAGGCCAAAATCTAAAGGTAGGCACTTTGCAAAAAACACCTCTGTTTACTTTAAAAAAATTTGATGTGTCCATGTTGCGTTTTGGAGCATTTCCTGTCGCGGGCGCTAGGCCTACCCACACAAGTGAGGTATCATTTATATCGGGAGACTTGGGGGAACGCTGGGTGGAAGGAAATGTGTGGCTCCTCTCAGATTCCAGAACTTTCTGTCACCAAAATGTGAGGAAAATTTGTTTTTTTAGCCAAAGTTTGAGGTTTGCAAAGGATTCTGGGTAACAGAACCTGGTCAGAGCCCCACAAGTCACCCCATCTTGGATTCCCCTAGGTCTCTAGTTTTCAAAAATGCACAGGTTTGGTAGGTTTCCCTAGGTGCCGGCTGAGCTAGAGGCCAAAATCTAAAGGTAGGCACTTTTCAAAAAACACCTCTGTTTACTTTCAAAAAATTTGATGTGTCCATGTTGCGTTTTGGAGCATTTCCTGTCGCGGGTGCTAGGCCTACCCACACAAGTGAGGTATCATTTTTATCGGGAGACTTGGGGGAACGCTGGGTGGAAGGAAATGTGTGGCTCCTCTCAGATTCCAGAACTTTCTGTCACCAAAATTTGAGGAAAATGTGTTTTTTTAGCCAAAGTTTGAGGTTTGCAAAGGATTCTGGGTAACAGAACCTGGTCAGAGCCCCACAAGTCGCCCCATCTTGGATTCCCCTAGGTCTCTAGTTTTCAAAAATGCACAGCTTTGGTAGGTTTCCGTAGGTGCCGGCTGAGCTAGAGGCCAAAATCTAAAGGTAGACACTTTGCAAAAAACACCTCTGTTTTCTTTCAAAAAATTTGATGTGTCCACGTTGTGTTTTGGAGCATTTCCTGTCGCGGGCGCTAGGCCTACCCACACAAGTGAGGTATCATTTTTATCGGGAGACTTGGGGGAACGCTGGGTGGAAGGAAATGTGTGGCTCCTCTCAGATTCCAGAACTTTCTGTCACCAAAATTTGAGGAAAATGTGTTTTTTTAGCCAAAGTTTGAGGTTTGCAAAGGATTCTGGGTAACAGAACCTGGTCAGAGCCCCACAAGTCGCCCCATCTTGGATTCCCCTAGGTCTCTAGTTTTCAAAAATGCACAGCTTTGGTACGTTTCCCTAGGTGCCGGCTGAGCTAGAGGCCAAAATCTAAAGGTAGGCACTTTGCAAAAAAACCCTCTGTTTACTTTCAAAAAATTTGATGTGTCTATGTTGGGTTTTGGAGCATTTCCTGTCGCGGGCGCTAGGCCTACCCACACAAGTGAGGTATCATTTTTATCGGGAGACTTTGTGGAACGCTGGGTGGAAGGAAATGTGTGGCTCCTCTCAGATTCCAGAACTTTCTGTCACCAAAATTTGAGGAAAATGTGTTTTTTTAGCCAAAGTTTGAGGTTTGCAAAGGATTCTGGGTAACATAACCTGGTCAGAGGCCCACAAGTCACCCCATCTTGGATTCCCCTAGGTCTCTAGTTTTAAAAAATGCACAGGTTTGGTAGGTTTCCCTAGGTGCCGGCTGAGCTAGAGGCCAAAATCTACAGGTAGGCACTTTGCAAAAAAGACTTCTGTTTTACCTCAAAAAATGTGATGTGTCCACGTTGCGTTTTGGAGCATTTCCTGTCTCGGGCGCTATGCCTACCCACACAAGTGAGGTATCATTTTTATCGGGAGACTTGGGGGAACACTGGGTGGAAGGAAATTTGTAGCTCCTCTCAGATTCCAGAACTTTCTGTCACCAAAATTTGAGGAAAATGTGTTTTTTAGCCAAAGTTTGAGGTTTGCAAAGGATTCTGGGTAACAGAACCTAGTCAGAGCCCCACAAGTCACCCCATCTTGGATTCCCCTAGGTCTCTAGATTTAAAAAATGCACAGGTTTGGTAGGTTTCCCTAGGTGCCGGCTGAGCTAGAGGCCAAAATCAAAAGGTAGGCACTTTGCAAAAAACACCTCTGTTTTCTTTAAAAAAATATGATGTTTCCACGTTGCGTTTTGGAGCATTTGCTGTCCCGGGCGCTATGCCTACCCACACAAGTGAGGTATCATTTTTATCGGGAGACTTGGGGGAACGCTGGGTGGAAGAAAATGTGTGGCTCCTCTCAGATTCCAGAACTTTCTGTCACCAAAATGTGAGGAAAACGTGTTCTTTTAGCCAAATTTTAAAGTTTGCAAAGGATTCTGGGTAACAGAACCTGGTCAAAGCCCCACAAGTCACCCCATCTTGGATTCCCCTAGGTCTCTAGTTTTCAAAAATGCACAGCTTTGGTAGGTTTCCGTAGGGGCCGGCTGAGCTAGAGGCCAAAATCTACAGGTAGGCACTTTGCAAAAAACACCTCTGTTTTCTTTAAAAAAATATGATGTTTCCACGTTGCGTTTTGGAGCATTTCCTGTCCCGGGCGCTATGCCTACCCACACAAGTGAGGTATCATTTTTATCGGGAGACTTGGGGGAACCCTGGGTGGAAGGAAATATGTGGCTCCTCTCAGATTCCAGAACTTTCTGTCACCGAAATGTGAGGAAAACGTGTTTTATTTGCCAAATTTTTAGATTTGCAAAGGATTCTGGGTAACAGAACCTGGTCAAAGCCCCACAAGTCACCCCATCTTGGATTCCCCTAGGTCTCTAGTTTTCAAAAATGCACAGCTTTGGTAGGTTTCCGTAGGGGCCGGCTGAGCTAGAGGCCAAAATCTACAGGTAGGCACTTTGCAAAAAACACTTCTGTTTTACCTCAAAAAATGTGATGTGTCCACGTTGCGTTTTGGAGCATTTCCTGTCGCGGGCGCTAGGCCTACCCACACAAGTGAGGTATCATTTTTATCGGGAGACTTGGGGGAACACTGGGTGGAAGGAAATTTGTGGCTCCTCTCACATTCCAGAACTTTCTGTCACCAAAATTTGAGGAAAATGTGTTTTTTTAGCCAAAGTTTGAGGTTTGCAAAGGATTCTGGGTAACAGAACCTGGTCAGAGCCCCACAAAGTCACCCCATCTTGGATTCCCCTAGGTCTCTAGTTTTCAAAAATGCCCAGGTTTGGTAGGTTTCCCTAGGTGCCGGCTGAGCTAGAGGCCAAAATCTAAAGGTAGGCACTTTGCAAAAAACACCTCTGTTTACTTTAAAAAAATTTGATGTGTCCATGTTGCGTTTTGGAGCATTTCCTGTCGCGGGCGCTAGGCCTACCCACACAAGTGAGGTATCATTTATATCGGGAGACTTGGGGGAACGCTGGGTGGAAGGAAATGTGTGGCTCCTCTCAGATTCCAGAACTTTCTGTCACCAAAATGTGAGGAAAATTAGTTTTTTTAGCCAAAGTTTGAGGTTTGCAAAGGATTCTGGGTAACAGAACCTGGTCAGAGCCCCACAAGTCACCCCATCTTGGATTCCCCTAGGTCTCTAGTTTTCAAAAATGCACAGGTTTGGTAGGTTTCCCTAGGTGCCGGCTGAGCTAGAGGCCAAAATCTAAAGGTAGGCACTTTGCAAAAAACACCTCTGTTTACTTTCAAAAAATTTGATGTGTCCATGTTGCGTTTTGGAGCATTTCCTGTCGCGGGTGCTAGGCCTACCCACACAAGTGAGGTATCATTTTTATCGGGAGACTTGGGGGAACCCTGGGTGGAAGGAAATATGTGGCTCCTCTCAGATTCCAGAACTTTCTGTCACCGAAATGTGAGGAAAACGTGTTTTATTTGCCAAATTTTTAGATTTGCAAAGGATTCTGGGTAACAGAACCTGGTCAGAGCCACACAAGTCGCCCCATCTTGAATTCCCCTAGGTCTCTAGTTTTCAAAAATGCACAGCTTTGGTAGGTTTCCGTAGGTGCCGGCTGAGCTAGAGGCCAAAATCTAAAGGTAGACACTTTGCAAAAAACACCTCTGTTTTCTTTCAAAAAATTTGATGTGTCCAAGTTGTGTTTTGGAGCATTTCCTGTCGCGGGCGCTAGGCCTACCCACACAAGTGAGGTATCATTTTTATCGGGAGACTTGGGGGAACGCTGGGTGGAAGGAAATGTGTGGCTCCTCTCAGATTCCAGAACTTTCTGTCACCAAAATCTGAGGAAAATGTGTTTTTTTAGCCAAAGTTTGAGGTTTGCAAAGGATTCTGGGTAACAGAACCTGGTCAGAGCCCCACAAGTCGCCCCATCTTGGATTCCCCTAGGTCTCTAGTTTTCAAAAATGCACAGCTTTGGTAGGTTTCCGTAGGTGCCGGCTGAGCTAGAGGCCAAAATCTAAAGGTAGACACTTTGCAAAAAACACCTCTGTTTTCTTTCAAAAAATTTGATGTGTCCACGTTGTGTTTTGGAGCATTTCCTGTCGCGGGCGCTAGGCCTACCCACACAAGTGAGGTATCATTTTTATCGGGAGACTTGGGGGAACGCTGGGTGGAAGGAAATGTGTGGCTCCTCTCAGATTCCAGAACTTTCTGTCACCAAAATTTGAGGAAAATGTGTTTTTTTAGCCAAAGTTTGAGGTTTGCAAAGGATTCTGGGTAACAGAACCTGGTCAGAGCCCCACAAGTCACCCCATCTTGGGTTCCCCTACGTCTCTAGTTTTAAAAAATGCACAGGTTTAGTAGGTTTCCCTAGGTGCCGGCTGAGCTAGAGGCCAAAATCTACAGGTAGGCACTTTGCAAAAAACACTTCTGTTTTACCTCAAAAAATGTGATGTGTCCACGTTGCGTTTTGGAGCATTTCCTGTCGCGGGCGCTAGGCCTACCCACACAAGTGAGGTATCATTTTTATCGGGAGACTTGGGGGAACAATGGGTGGAAGGAAATTTGTGGCTCCTCTCAGATTCCAGAACTTTCTGTCACCAAAAATTGAGGAAAATGTGTTTTTTAAGCCAAAGTTTGAGGTTTGCAAAGGATTCTGGGAAACAGAACCTAGTCAGAGCCCCACAAGTCACCACATCTTGGATTCCCCTAGGTCTCTAGTTTTCAAAAATGCACAGGTTTGGTAGGTTTCCCTAGGTGCCGGGTGAGCTAGAGGCCAAAATCTAAAGGTAGGCACTTTGCAAAAAACACCTCTGTTTACTTTCAAAAAATGTGATGTGTCCATGTTGCGTTTTGGAGCATTTCCTGTCGCGGGCACTAGGCCTACCCACACAAGTGAGGTATCATTTTTATCGGGAGACTTGGGGGAACGCTGGGTGGAAGGAAATGTGTGGCTCCTCTCAGATTCCAGAACTTTCTGTCACCAAAATTTGAGGAAAATGTGTTTTTTTAGCCAAAGTTTGAGGTTTGCAAAGGATTCTGGGTAACAGAACCTGGTCAGAGCCCCACAAGCCACCCCATCTTGGATTCCCCTAGGTCTCTAGTTTTAAAAAATGCACAGGTTTGGTAGGTTTCCCTAGGTGCCGGCTGAGCTAGAGGCCAAAATCTACAGGTAGGCACTTTGCAAAAAACACTTCTGTTTTACCTCAAAAAATGTGATGTGTCCACGTTGCGTTTTGGAGCATTTCCTGTCTCGGGCGCTATGCCTACCCACACAAGTGAGGTATCATTTTTATCGGGAGACTTGGGGGAACACTGGGTGGAAGGAAATTTGTGGCTCCTCTCAGATTCCAGAACTTTCTGTTACCAAAATTTGAGGAAAATGTGTTTTTTAGCCAAAGTTTGAGTTTTGCAAAGGATTCTGGGTAACAGAACCTGGTCAGAGCCCCACAAGTCACCCCATGTTGGATTCCCCTAGGTCTCTAGTTTTCAAAAATGCACAGGTTTGGTAGGTTTCCCTAGGTGCCGGCTGAGCTAGAGGCCAAAATCAAAAGGTAGGCACTTTGCAAAAAACACCTCTGTTTTCTTTAAAAAAATATGATGTTTCCACGTTGCGTTTTGGAGCATTTGCTGTCCCGGGCGCTATGCCTACCCACACAAGTGAGGTATCATTTTTATCGGGAGACTTGGGGGAACGCTGGGTGGAAGAAAATGTGTGGCTCCTCCCAGATTCCAGAACTTTCTGTCACAAATATGTGAGGAAAACGTGTTTTTTTAGCCAAATTTTGAGGTTTGCAAAGGATTCTGGGTAACAGAACCTGGTCAGAGCCCCACAAGTCACCCCATCTTGGATTCCCCTAGGTCTCTAGTTTTCAAAAATGCACAGCTTTGGTAGGTTTCCGTAGGGGCCGGCTGAGCTAGAGGCCAAAATCTACAGGTAGGCACTTTGCAAAAAACACTTCTGTTTTACCTCAAAAAATGTGATGTGTCCACGTTGCGTTTTGGAGCATTTCCTGTCGCGGGCGCTAGGCCTACCCACACAAGTGAGGTATCATTTTTATCGGGAGACTTGGGGGAACACTGGGTGGAAGGAAATTGTGGCTCCTCTCAGATTCCAGAACTTTCTGTCACCAAAATTTGAGGAAAATGTGTTTTTTTAGCCAAAGTTTGAGGTTTGCAAAGGATTCTGGGTAACAGAACCTGGTCAGAACCCCACAAAGTCACGCCATCTTGGATTCCCCTAGGTCTCTAGTTTTCAAAAATTCCCAGGTTTGGTAGGTTTCCCTAGGTGCCGGCTGAGCTAGAGGCCAAAATCTAAAGGTAGGCACTTTGCAAAAAATACCTCTGTTTACTTTCAAAAAATTTGATGTGTCCATGTTGCGTTTTGGAGCATTTCCTGTCGCGGGCGCTAGGCCTACCCACACAAGTGAGGTATCATTTTTATCGGGAGACTTGGGGGAACGCTGGGTGGAAGGAAATGTGTGGCTCCTCTCAGATTCCAGAACTTTCTGTCACCAAAATGTGAGGAAAATTTGTTTTTTTAGCCAAAGTTTGAGGTTTGCAAAGGATTCTGGGTAACAGAACCTGGTCAGAGCCCCACAAGTCACCCCATCTTGGATTCCCCTAGGTCTCTAGTTTTCAACAATGCACAGGTTTGGTAGGTTTCCCTAGGTGCCGGCTGAGCTAGAGGCCAAAATCTAAAGGTAGGAACTTAGCAAAAAACACCTCTGTTTACTTTCAAAAAATTTGATGTGTCTATGTTGGGTTTTGGAGCATTTCCTGTCGCGGGCGCTAGGCCTACCCACACAAGTGAGGTATCATTTTTATCTTGAGACTTGGGGGAACGCTGGGTGGGAGGAAATGTGTGGCTCCTCTCAGATTCCAGAACTTTCTGTCACCAAAATTTGAGGAAAACGTGTTTTTTTAGCCAAATTTTGAGGTTTGCAAAGGATTCTGGGTAACAGAACCTGGTCAGAGCCCCACAAGTCACCCCTTCTTGGATTCCCCTAGGTCTCTAGTTTTCAGAAATGCACAGGTTTGGTAGGTTTCCCTAGGTGCCGGCTGAGCTAGAGGCCAAAATCTACAGGTAGGCACTTTGCAAAAAAGACTTCTGTTTTACCTCAAAAAATGTGATGTGTCCACGTTGCGTTTTGGAGCATTTCCTGTCTCGGGCGCTATGCCTACCCACACAAGTGAGGTATCATTTTTATCGGGAGACTTGGGGGAACACTGGGTGGAAGGAAATTTATGGCTCCTCTCAGATTCCAGAACTTTCTGTCACCAAAATATGAGGAAAATGTGTTTTTTAGCCAAAGTTTGAGGTTTGCAAAGGATTCTGGGTAACAGAACCTGGTCAGAGCCCCACAAGTCACCCCATCTTGGATTCCCCTAGGTCTCTAGTTTTCAAAAATGCACAGGTTTGGTAGGTTTCCCTAGGTGCCGGCTGAGGTAGAGGCCAAAATCAAAAGGTAGGCACTTTGCAAAAAACACCTCTGTTTTCTTTAAAAAAATATGATGTTTCCACGTTGCGTTTTGGAGCATTTGCTGTCCCGGGCGCTATGCCTACCCACACAAGTGAGGTATCATTTTTATCGGGAGACTTGGGGGAACGCTGGGTGGAAGAAAATGTGTGGCTCCTCTCAGATTCCAGAACTTTCTGTCACCAAAATGTGAGGAAAACGTGTTTTTTTAGCCAAATTTTGAGGTTTGCAAAGGATTCTGGGTAACAGAACCTGGTCAGAGCCCCACAAGTCACCCCTTCTTGGATTCCCCTAGGTCTCTAGTTTTCAGAAATGCACAGGTTTGGTAGGTTTCCCTATGTGCCGGCTGAGCTAGAGGCCAAAATCTAAAGGTGGGCACTTTGCAAAAAACACCTCTGTTTTCTTTAAAAAAATATGATGTTTCCACGTTGCGTTTTGGAGCATTTCCTGTCCCGGGCGCTATGCCTACCCACACAAGTGAGGTATCATTTTTATCGGGAGACTTGGGGGAACCCTGGGTGGAAGGAAATATGTGGCTCCTCTCAGATTCCAGAACTTTCTGTCACCGAAATGTGAGGAAAACGTGTTTTATTTGCCAAATTTTTAGATTTGCAAAGGATTCTGGGTAACAGAACCTGGTCAAAGCTCCACAAGTCACCCCATCTTGGATTCCCCTAGGTCTCTAGTTTTCAAAAATGCACAGCTTTGGTAGGTTTCCGTAGGGGCCGGCTGAGCTAGAGGCCAAAATCTACAGATAAGCACTTTGCAAAAAACACTTCTGTTTTACCTCAAAAAATGTGATGTGTCCACGTTGCGTTTTGGAGCATTTCCTGTCGCGGGCGCTAGGCGTACCCACACAAGTGAGGTATCATTTTTACCGGGAGACTTGGGGGAACACTGGGTGGAAGGAAATTTGTGGCTCCTCTCAGATTCCAGAACTTTCTGTCACCAAAATTTGAGGAAAATGTGTTTTTTTAGCCAAAGTTTGAGGTTTGCAAAGGATTCTGGGTAACAGAACCTATTCAGAGCCCCACAAAGTCACCCCATCTTGGATTCCCCTAGGTCTCTAGTTTTAAAAAATGCCCAGGTTTGGTAGGTTTCCCTAGGTGCCGGCTGAGCTAGAGGCCAAAATCTAAAGGTAGGCACTTTGCAAAAAACACCTCTGTTTACTTTAAAAAAATTTGATGTGTCCATGTTGCGTTTTGGAGCATTTCCTGTCGCGGGCGCTAGGCCTACCCACACAAGTGAGGTATCATTTTTATCGGGAGACTTGGGGGAACGCTGGGTGGAAGGAAATGTGTGGCTCCTCTCAGATTCCAGAACTTTCTGTCACCAAAATGTGAGGAAAATTTGTTTTTTTAGCCAAAGTTTGAGGTTTGCAAAGGATTCTGGGTAACAGAACCTGGTCAGAGCCCCACAAGTCACCCCATCTTGGATTCCCCTAGGTCTCTAGTTTTAAAAAATGCACAGGTTTGGTAGGTTTCTCTAGGTGCCGGCTGAGCTAGAGGCCAAAATCTAAAGGTAGGCACTTTGCAAAAAACACCTCTGTTTACTTTCAAAAAATTTGATGTGTCCATGTTGCGTTTTGGAGCATTTCCTGTCGCGGGCGCTAGGCCTACCCACACAAGTGAGGTATCATTTTTATCGGGAGACTTGGGGGAACGCTGGGTGGAAGGAAATGTGTGGCTCCTCTCAGATTCCAGAACTTTCTGTCACCAAAATGTGAGGAAAACTTGTTTTTTTAGCCAAAGTTTGAGGTTTGCAAAGGATTCTGGGTAACAGAACCTGGTCAGAGCCCCACAAGTCACCCCATCTTGATTCCCCTAGGTCTCTAGTTTTCAAAAATGCACAGGTTTGGTAGGTTTCCCTAGGTGCCGGCTGAGCTAGAGGCCAAAATCTAAAGGTAGGCACTTTGCAATAAACCCCTCTGTTTACTTTCAAAAAATTTGATGTGTCTATGTTGGGTTTTGGAGCATTTCCTGTTGCGGGCGCTAGGCCTACCCACACAAGTGAGGTATAATTTTTATCGGGAGACTTTGGGGAACGCTGGGTGGAAGGAAATGTGTGGCTCCTCTCAGATTCCAGAACTTTCTGTCACCAAAATTTGAGGAAAATGTGTTTTTTTAGCCAAAGTTTGAGGTTTGCAAAGGATTCTGGGTAACATAACCTGGTCAGAGCCCCACAAGTCACCCCATCTTGGATTCCCCTAGGTCTCTAGTTTTAAAAAATGCACAGGTTTGGTAGGTTTCCATAGGTGCCGGCTGAGCTAGAGGCCAAAATCTACAGGTAGGCACTTTGCAAAAAAGACTTCTGTTTTACCTCAAAAAATGTGATGTGTCCACGTTGCGTTTTGGAGCATTTCCTGTCGCGGGCGCTAGGCCTACCCACACAAGTGAGGTATCATTTTTATCGGGAGACTTGGGGGAACGCTGGGTGGAAGGAAATGTGTGGCTCCTCTCAGATTCCAGAACTTTCTGTCACCAAAATGTGAGGAAAATTTGTTTTTTTAGCCAAAGTTTGAGGTTTGCAAAGGATTCTGGGTAACAGAACCTGGTCAGAGCCCCACAAGTCACCCCATCTTGGATTCCCCTAGGTCTCTAGTTTTCAAAAATGCACAGGTTTGGTAGGTTTCTCTAGGTGCCGGCTGAGCTAGAGGCCAAAATCTAAAGGTAGGCACTTTGCAAAAAACACCTCTGTTTACTTTCAAAAAATTTGATGTGTCCATGTTGCGTTTTGGAGCATTTCCTGTCGCGGGCGCTAGGCCTACCCACACAAGTGAGGTATCATTTTTATCGGGAGACTTGGGGGAACGCTGGGTGGAAGGAAATGTGTGGCTCCTCTCAGATTCCAGAACTTTCTGTCACCAAAATGTGAGGAAAATTTGTTTTTTTAGCCAAAGTTTGAGGTTTGCAAAGGATTCTGGGTAACAGAACCTGGTCAGAGCCCCACAAGTCACCCCATCTTGGATTCCCCTAGGTCTCTAGTTTTCAAAAATGCACAGGTTTGGTAGGTTTCCCTAGGTGCCGGCTGAGCTAGGGGCCAAAATCTAAAGGTAGGCACTTTGCAATAAACCCCTCTGTTTACTTTCAAAAAATTTGATGTGTCTATGTTGGGTTTTGGAGCATCTCCTGTCGCGGGCGCTAGGCCTACCCACACAAGTGAGGTATCATTTTTATCGGGAGACGTTGGGGAACGCTGGGTGGAAGGAAATGTGTGGCTCCTCTCAGATTCCAGAACTTTCTGTCACCAAAATTTGAGGAAAATGTGTTTTTTTAGCCAAAGTTTGAGGTTTGCAAAGGATTCTGGGTAACATAACCTGGTCAGAGCCCCACAAGTCACCCCATCTTGGATTCCCCTAGGTCTCTAGTTTTAAAAAATGCACAGGTTTGGTAGGTTTCCCTAGGTGCCGGCTGAGCTAGAGGCCAAAATCTACAGGTAGGCACTTTGCAAAAAAGACTTCTGTTTTACCTCAAAAAATGTGATGTGTCCACGTTGCGTTTTGGAGCATTTCCTGTCTCGGGCGCTATGCCTACCCACACAAGTGAGGTATCATTTTTATCGGGAGACTTGGGGGAACACTGGGTGGAAGGAAATTTGTGGCTCCTCTCAGATTCCAGAACTTTCTGTCACCAAAATTTGAGGAAAATGTGTTTTTTAGCCAAAGTTTGAGGTTTGCAAAGGATTCTGGGTAACAGAACCTGGTCAGAGCCCCACAAGTCACCCCATCTTGGATTCCCCTAGGTCTCTAGATTTCAAAAATGCACAGGTTTGGTAGGTTTCCCTAGGTGCCGGCTGAGCTAGAGGCCAAAATCAAAAGGTAGGCACTTTGCAAAAAACACCTCTGTTTTCTTTAAAAAAATATGATGTTTCCACGTTGCGTTTTGGAGCATTTGCTGTCCCGGGCGCTATGCCTACCCACACAAGTGAGGTATCATTTTTATCGGGAGACTTGGGGGAACGCTGGGTGGAAGAAAATGTGTGGCTCCTCTCAGATTCCAGAACTTTCTGTCACCAAAATGTGAGGAAAACGTGTTTTTTTAGCCAAATTTTAAGGTTTGCAAAGGATTCTGGGTAACAGAACCTGGTCAGAGCCCCACAAGTCACCCCTTCTTGGATTCCCCTAGGTCTCTAGTTTTCAGAAATGCTCAGGTTTGGTAGGTTTCCCTAGGTGCCGGCTGAGCTAGAGGCCAAAATCTAAAGGTAGGCACTTTGCAAAAAACACCTCTGTTTTCTTTAAAAAAATATGATGTTTCCACGTTGCGTTTTGGAGCATTTCCTGTCCCGGGCGCTATGCCTACCCACACAAGTGAGGTATCATTTTTATCGGGAGACTTGGGGGAACCCTGGGTGGAAGGAAATATGTGGCTCCTCTCAGATTCCAGAACTTTCTGTCACCGAAATGTGAGGAAAACGTGTTTTATTTGCAAATTTTTAGATTTGCAAAGGATTCTGGGTAACAGAACCTGGTCAAAGCCCCACAAGTCACCCCATCTTGGATTCCCCTAGGTCTCTAGTTTTCAAAAATGCACAGCTTTGGTAGGTTTCTGTAGGGGCCGGCTGAGCTAGAGGCCAAAATCTACAGGTAGGCACTTTGCAAAAAACACTTCTGTTTTACCTCAAAAAATGTGATGTGTCCACGTTGCGTTTTGGAGCATTTCCTGTCGCGGGCGCTAGGCCTACCCACACAAGTGAGGTATCATTTTTATCGGGAGACTTGGGGGAACACTGGGTGGAAGGAAATTTGTGCCTCCTCCCAGATTCCAGAACTTTCTGTCACCAAAATTTGAGGAAAATGTGTTTTTTTAGCCAAAGTTTGAGGTTTGCAAAGGATTCTGGGTAACAGAACCTGGTCAGAGCCCCACAAGTCACCCCTTCTTGGATTCCCCTAGGTCTCTAGTTTTCAGAAATGCACAGGTTTGGTAGGTTTCCCTAGGTGCCGGCTGAGCTAGAGGCCAAAATCTAAAGGTAGGCACTTTTCAAAAAACACCTCTGTTTTCTTTAAAAAAATATTATGTTTCCACGTTGCGTTTTGGAGCAATTCCTGTCCCGGGCGCTATGCCTACCCACACAAGTGAGGTATCATTTTTATCGGGAGACTTGGGGGAACCCTGGGT
Source organism: Pleurodeles waltl (assembly GCF_031143425.1). Taxonomy (NCBI): domain Eukaryota; kingdom Metazoa; phylum Chordata; class Amphibia; order Caudata; family Salamandridae; genus Pleurodeles; species Pleurodeles waltl. The sequence continues at coordinate 2,650,289 of NW_027150395.1, forward strand.
GGAAGGAAATATGTGGCTCCTCTCAGATTCCAGAACTTTCTGTCACCGAAATGTGAGGAAAACGTGTTTTATTTGCCAAATTTTTAGATTTGCAAAGGATTCTGGGTAACAGAAACTGGTCAAAGCCCCACAAGTCACCCCATCTTGGATTCCCCTAGGTCTCTAGTTTTCAAAAATGCACAGCTTTGGTAGGTTTCCGTAGGGGCCGGCTGAGCTAGAGGCCAAAATCTACAGGTAGGCACTTTGCAAAAAACACTTCTGTTTTACCTCAAAAAATGTGATGTGTCCACGTTGCGTTTTGGAGCATTTCCTGTCGCGGGCGCTAGGCCTACCCACACAAGTAGGGTATCATTTTTATCGGGAGACTTGGGGGAACACTGGGTGGAAGGAAATTTGTGGCTCCTCTCAGATTCCAGAACTTTCTGTCACCAAAATTTGAGGAAAATGTGTTTTTTTAGCCAAAGTTTGAGGTTTGCAAAGGATTCTGGGTAACAGAACCTGGTCAGAGCCCCACAAGTCACCCCTTCTTGGATTCCCCTAGGTCTCTAGTTTTCAGAAATGCACAGGTTTGGTAGGTTTCCCTAGGTGCCAGCTGAGCTAGAGGCCAAAATCTGAAGGTAGGCACTTTGCAAAAAACACCTCTGTTTTCTTTAAAAAAATATGATGTTTCCACGTTGCGTTTTGGAGCATTTCCTGTCCCGAGCGCTATGCCTACCCACACAAGTGAGGTATCATTTTTATCGGGAGACTTGGGGGAACCCTGGGTGGAAGGAAATATGTGGCTCCTCTCAGATTCCAGAACTTTCTGTCACCGAAATGTGAGGAAAACGTGTTTTATTTGCCAAATTTTTAGATTTGCAAAGGATTCTGGCTAACAGAACCTGGTCAAAGCCCCACAAGTCACCCCATCTTGGATTCCCCTAGGTCTCTAGTTTTCAAAAATGCACAGCTTTGGTAGGTTTCCGTAGGGGCCGGCTGAGCTAGAGGCCAAAATCTACAGGTAGGCACTTTGCAAAAAACACTTCTGTTTTACCTCAAAAAATGTGATGTGTCCACGTTGCGTTTTGGAGCATTTCCTGTCGCGGGCGCTAGGCCTACCCACACAAGTGAGGTATCATTTTTATCGGGAGACTTGGGGGAACACTGGGTGGAAGGAAATTTGTGCCTCCTCCCAGATTCCAGAACTTTCTGTCACCAAAATTTGAGGAAAATGTGTTTTTTTAGCCAAAGTTTGAGGTTTGCAAAGGATTCTGGGTAACAGAACCTGGTCAGAGCCCCACAAGTCACCCCTTCTTGGATTCCCCTAGGTCTCTAGTTTTCAGAAATGCACAGGTTTGGTAGGTTTCCCTAGGTGCCGGCTGAGCTAGAGGCCAAAATCTAAAGGTAGGCACTTTTCAAAAAACACCTCTGTTTTCTTTAAAAAAATATTATGTTTCCACGTTGCGTTTTGGAGCAATTCCTGTCCCGGGCGCTATGCCTACCCACACAAGTGAGGTATCATTTTTATCGGGAGACTTGGGGGAACCCTGGGTGGAAGGAAATATGTGGCTCCTCTCAGATTCCAGAACTTTCTGTCACCGAAATGTGAGGAAAACGTGTTTTATTTGCCAAATTTTTAGATTTGCAAAGGATTCTGGGTAACAGAAACTGGTCAAAGCCCCACAAGTCACCCCATCTTGGATTCCCCTAGGTCTCTAGTTTTCAAAAATGCACAGCTTTGGTAGGTTTCCGTAGGGGCCGGCTGAGCTAGAGGCCAAAATCTACAAGTAGGCACTTTGCAAAAAACACTTCTGTTTTACCTCAAAAAATGTGATGTGTCCACGTTGCGTTTTGGAGCATTTCCTGTCGCGGGCGCTAGGCCTACCCACACAAGTAGGGTATCATTTTTATCGGGAGACTTGGGGGAACACTGGGTGGAAGGAAATTTGTGGCTCCTCTCAGATTCCAGAACTTTCTGTCACCAAAATTTGAGGAAAATGTGTTTTTTTAGCCAAAGTTTGAGGTTTGCAAAGGATTCTGGGTAACAGAACCTGGTCAGAGCCCCACAAGTCACCCCTTCTTGGATTCCCCTAGGTCTCTAGTTTTCAGAAATGCACAGGTTTGGTAGGTTTCCCTAGGTGCCAGCTGAGCTAGAGGCCAAAATCTGAAGGTAGGCACTTTGCAAAAAACACCTCTGTTTTCTTTAAAAAAATATGATGTTTCCACGTTGCGTTTTGGAGCATTTCCTGTCCCGGGCGCTATGCCTACCCACACAAGTGAGGTATCATTTTTATCGGGAGACTTGGGGGAACCCTGGGTGGAAGGAAATATGTGGCTCCTCTCAGATTCCAGAACTTTCTGTCACCGAAATGTGAGGAAAACGTGTTTTATTTGCCAAATTTTTAGATTTGCAAAGGATTCTGGCTAACAGAACCTGGTCAAAGCCCCACAAGTCACCCCATCTTGGGTTCCCCTACGTCTCTAGTTTTAAAAAATGCACAGGTTTAGTAGGATTCCCTAGGTGCCGGCTGAGCTAGAGGCCAAAATCTACAGGTAGGCACTTTGCAAAAAACACTTCTGTTTTACCTCAAAAAATGTGATGTGTCCACGTTGCGTTTTGGAGCATTTCCTGTCGCGGGCGCTAGGCCTACCCACACAAGTGAGGTATCATTTTTATCGGGAGACTTGGGGGAACAATGGGTGGAAGGAAATTTGTGGCTCCTCTCAGATTCCAGAACTTTCTGTCACCAAAAATTGAGGAAAATGTGTTTTTTTAGCCAAAGTTTGAGGTTTGCAAAGGATTCTGGGTAACAGAACCTAGTCAGAGCCCCACAAGTCACCACATCTTGGATTCCCCTAGGTCTCTAGTTTTCAAAAATGCACAGGTTTGGTAGGTTTCCCTAGGCGCCGGGTGAGCTAGAGGCCAAAATCTAAAGGTAGGCACTTTGCAAAAAACACCTCTGTTTACTTTCAAAAAATTTGATGTGTCCATGTTGCGTTTTGGAGCATTTCCTGTCGCGGGCGCTAGGCCTACCCACACAAGTGAGGTATCATTTTTATCGGGAGACTTGGGGGAACGCTGGGTGGAAGGAAATTTGTGGCTCCTCTCAGATTACAGAACTTTCTGTCACCGAAATGTGAGGAAAACGTGTTTTTTTAGCCAAACTTTGAGGTTTGCAAAGGATTCTGGGTAACAGAACCTGGTCAGAGCCCCACAAGTCACCCCATCTTGGATTCCCCTAGGTCTCTAAATTTAAAAAATGCAGAGGTTTGGTAGGTTTCCCTAGGTGCCGGCTGAGCTAGAGGCCAAAATCTACAGGTAGGCACTTTGCAAAAAACACCTCTGTTTTCTTTAAAAAAATGTGATGTGTCCACGTTGCATTTTGGGGCGTTTCCTGTCGCGGGCGCTAGGCCTACCCACACAAGAGAGGTATCATTTTTATCGGGAGACTTGGGGGAACGCTGGGTGGAAGGAAATTTGTGGCTCCTATCAAATTACAGAACTTTCTGTCACCGAAATGTGAGGAAAACGTGTTTTTTTAGCCAAACTTTGAGGTTTGCAAAGGATTCTGGGTAACAGAACATGGTCAGAGCCCCACAAGTCACCCCATCTTGGATTCCCCTAGGTCTCTAAATTTAAAAAATGCAGAGGTTTGGTAGGTTTCCCTAGGTGCCGGCTGAGCTAGAGGCCAAAATCTACAGGTAGGCTCTTTGCAAAAAACACCTCTGTTTTCTTTAAAAAAATGTGATGTGTCCACGTTGCATTTTGGGGCGTTTCCTGTCGCGGGCGCTAGGCCAACCCACACAAGTGAGGTATCATTTTTATCGGGAGACGTGGGGGAACGCTGGGTAGAAGGAAATTTGTGGCTCCTCTCAGATTACAGAACTTTCTGTCACCGAAATGTGAGGAAAACGTGTTTTTTTAGCCAAACTTTGAGGTTTGCAAAGGATTCTGGGTAACAGAACCTGGTCAGAGCCCCACAAGTCACCCCATCTTGGATACCCCTAGGTCTCTAGTATTCAAAAATGCACAGGTTTGGTAGGTTTCCCTAGGTGCCGGCTGAGCTAGAGGCCAAAATCTACAGATAGGCACTTTGCAAAAAACACCTCTGTTTACTTTCAAAAAATTTGATGTGTCCATGTTGCGTTTTGGAGCATTTCCTGTCGCGGGCACTAGGCCTACCCACACAAGTGAGGTATCATTTTTATCGGGAGACTTGGGGGAACGCTGGGTGGAAGGAAATGTGTGGCTCCTCTCAGATTCCAGAACTTTCTGTCACCAAAATTTGAGGAAAATGTGTTTTTTTAGCCAAAGTTTGAGGTTTGCAAAGGATTCTGGGTAACAGAACCTGGTCAGAGCCCCACAAGTCACCCCATCTTGGATTCCCCTAGGTCTCTAGTTTTAAAAAATGCACAGGTTTGGTAGGTTTCCCTAGGTGCCGGCTGAGCTAGAGGCCAAAATCTACAGATAGGCACTTTGCAAAAAACACCTCTATTTTCTTTCAAAAAATGTGATGTGTCCACGTTGCGTTTTGGAGCATTTCCTGTCGCGGGCGCTAGGCCTACCCACACAAGTGAGGTATCATTTTTATCGGGAGACTTGGGGGAACAATGGGTGGAAGGAAATTTGTGGCTCCTCTCAGATTCCAGAACTTTCTGTCACCAAAAATTGAGGAAAATGTGTTTTTTTAGCCAAAGTTTGAGGTTTGCAAAGGATTCTGGGTAACAGAACCTAGTCAGAGCCCCACAAGTCACCACATCTTGGATTCCCCTAGGTCTCTAGTTTTCAAAAATGCACAGGTTTGGTAGGTTTCCCTAGGCGCCGGGTGAGCTAGAGGCCAAAATCTAAAGGTAGGCACTTTGCAAAAAACACCTCTGTTTACTTTCAAAAAATTTGATGTGTCCATGTTGCGTTTTGGAGCATTTCCTGTCGCGGGCACTAGGCCTACCCACACAAGTGAGGTATCATTTTTATCGGGAGACTTGGGGGAACGCTGGGTGGAAGGAAATGTGTGGCTCCTCTCAGATTCCAGAACTTTCTGTCACCAAAATTTGAGGAAAATGTGTTTTTTTAGCCAAAGTTTGAGGTTTGCAAAGGATTCTGGGTAACAGAACCTGGTCAGAGCCCCACAAGTCACCCCATCTTGGATTCCCCTAGGTCTCTAGTTTTAAAAAATGGACAGGTTTGGTAGGTTTCCCGAGGTGCCGGCTGAGCTAGAGGCCAAAATCTACAGGTAGGCACTTTGCAAAAAACACTTCTGTTTTACCTCAAAAAATTTGATGTGTCCACGTTGCGTTTTGGAGCATTTCCTGTCTCGGGCGCTATGCCTACCCACACAAGTGAGGTATCATTTTTATCGGGAGACTTGGGGGAACACTGGGTGGAAGGAAATTTGTGGCTCCTCTCAGATTCCAGAACTTTCTGTCACCAAAATTTGAGGAAAATGTGTTTTTTAGCCAAAGTTTGAGGTTTGCAAAGGATTCTGGGTAACAGAACCTGGTCAGAGCCCCACAAGTCACCCCATCTTGGATTCCCCTAGGTCTCTAGTTTTCAAAAATGCACAGGTTTGGTAGGTTTCCCTAGGTGCCGGCTGAGCTAGAGGCCAAAATCAAAAGGTAGGCACTTTGCAAAAAACACCTCTGTTTTCTTTAAAAAAATATGATGTTTCCACGTTGTGTTTTGGAGCATTTCTTGTCGCGGGCGCTAGGCCTACCCACACAAGTGAGGTATCATTTTTATCGGGAGACTTGGGGGAACGCTGGGTGGAAGGAAATGTGTGGCTCCTCTCAGATTCCAGAACTTTCTGTCACCAAAATTTGAGGAAAATGTGTTTTTTTAGCCAAAGTTTGAGGTTTGCAAAGGATTCTGGGTAACAGAACCTGGTCAGAGCCCCACAAGTCACCCCATCTTGGGTTCCCCTACGTCTCTAGTTTTAAAAAATGCACAGGTTTAGTAGGTTTCCCTAGGTGCCGGCTGAGCTAGAGGCCAAAATCTACAGGTAGGCACTTTGCAAAAAACACTTCTGTTTTACCTCAAAAAATGTGATGTGTCCACGTTGCGTTTTGGAGCATTTCCTGTCGCGGGCGCTAGGCCTACCCACACAAGTGAGGTATCATTTTTATCGGGAGACTTGGGGGAACAATGGGTGGAAGGAAATTTGTGGCTCCTCTCAGATTCCAGAACTTTCTGTCACCAAAAATTGAGGAAAATGTGTTTTTTTAGCCAAAGTTTGAGGTTTGCAAAGGATTCTGGGTAACAGAACCTAGTCAGAGCCCCACAAGTCACCACATCTTGGATTCCCCTAGGTCTCTAGTTTTCAAAAATGCACAGGTTTGGTAGGTTTCCCTAGGCGCCGGGTGAGCTAGAGGCCAAAATCTAAAGGTAGGCACTTTGCAAAAAACACCTCTGTTTACTTTCAAAAAATTTGATGTGTCCATGTTGCGTTTTGGAGCATTTCCTGTCGCGGGCACTAGGCCTACCCACACAAGTGAGGTATCATTTTTATCGGGAGACTTGGGGGAACGCTGGGTGGAAGGAAATGTGTGGCTCCTCTCAGATTCCAGAACTTTCTGTCACCAAAATTTGAGGAAAATGTGTTTTTTTAGCCAAAGTTTGAGGTTTGCAAAGGATTCTGGGTAACAGAACCTGGTCAGAGCCCCACAAGTCACCCCATCTTGGATTCCCCTAGGTCTCTAGTTTTAAAAAATGCACAGGTTTGGTAGGTTTCCCTAGGTGCCGGCTGAGCTAGAGGCCAAAATCTACAGGTAGGCACTTTGCAAAAAACACTTCTGTTTTACCTCAAAAAATGTGATGTGTCCACGTTGCGTTTTGGAGCATTTCCTGTCTCGGGCGCTATGCCTACCCACACAAGTGAGGTATTATTTTTATCGGGAGACTTGGGGGAACACTGGGTGGAAGGAAATTTGTGGCTCCTCTCAGATTCCAGAACTTTCTGTCACCAAAATTTGAGGAAAATGTGTTTTTTAGCCAACGTTTGAGGTTTGCAAAGGATTCTGGGTAACAGAACCTGGTCAGAGCCCCACAAGTCACCCCATCTTGGATTCCCCTAGGTCTCTAGTTTTCAAAAATGCACAGGTTTGGTAGGTTTCCCTAGGTGCCGGCTGAGCTAGAGGCCAAAATCAAAAGGTAGGCACTTTGCAAAAAACACCTCTGTTTTCTTTAAAAAAATATGATGTTTCCACGTTGTGTTTTGGAGCATTTCCTGTCGCGGGCGCTAGGCCTACCCACACAAGTGAGGTATCATTTTTATCGGGAGACTTGGGGGAACAATGGGTGGAAGGAAATTTGTGGCTCCTCTCAGATTCCAGAACTTTCTGTCACCAAAATTTGAGGAAAATGTGTTTTTTTAGCCAAAGTTTGAGGTTTGCAAAGGATTCTGGGTAACAGAACCTGGTCAGAGCCCCACAAGTCACCCCATCTTGGGTTCCCCTACGTCTCTAGTTTTAAAAAATGCACAGGTTTAGTAGGTTTCCCTAGGTGCCGGCTGAGCTAGAGGCCAAAATCTACAGGTAGGCACTTTGCAAAAAACACTTCTGTTTTACCTCAAAAAATGTGATGTGTCCACGTTGCGTTTTGGAGCATTTCCTGTCGCGGGCGCTAGGCCTACCCACACAAGTGAGGTATCATTTTTATCGGGAGACTTGGGGGAACAATGGGTGGAAGGAAATTTGTGGCTCCTCTCAGATTCCAGAACTTTCTGTCACCAAAAATTGAGGAAAATGTGTTTTTTTAGCCAAAGTTTGAGGTTTGCAAAGGATTCTGGGTAACAGAACCTAGTCAGAGCCCCACAAGTCACCACATCTTGGATTCCCCTAGGTCTCTAGTTTTCAAAAATGCACAGGTTTGGTAGGTTTCCCTAGGCGCCGGGTGAGCTAGAGGCCAAAATCTAAAGGTAGGCACTTTGCAAAAAACACCTCTGTTTACTTTCAAAAAATTTGATGTGTCCATGTTGCGTTTTGGAGCATTTCCTGTCGCGGGCACTAGGCCTACCCACACAAGTGAGGTATCATTTTTATCGGGAGACTTGGGGGAACGCTGGGTGGAAGGAAATGTGTGGCTCCTCTCAGATTCCAGAACTTTCTGTCACCAAAATTTGAGGAAAATGTGTTTTTTTAGCCAAAGTTTGAGGTTTGCAAAGGATTCTGGGTAACAGAACCTGGTCAGAGCCCCACAAGTCACCCCATCTTGGATTCCCCTAGGTCTCTAGTTTTAAAAAATGCACAGGTTTGGTAGGTTTCCCTAGGTGCCGGCTGAGCTAGAGGCCAAAATCTACAGGTAGGCACTTTGCAAAAAACACTTCTGTTTTACCTCAAAAAATGTGATGTGTCCACGTTGCGTTTTGGAGCATTTCCTGTCTCGGGCGCTATGCCTACCCACACAAGTGAGGTATCATTTTTATCGGGAGACTTGGGGGAACACTGGGTGGAAGGAAATTTGTGGCTCCTCTCAGATTCCAGAACTTTCTGTCACCAAAATTTGAGGAAAATGTGTTTTTTAGCCAAAGTTTGAGGTTTGCAAAGGATTCTGGGTAACAGAACCTGGTCAGAGCCCCACAAGTCACCCCATCTTGGATTCCCCTAGGTCTCTAGTTTTCAAAAATGCACAGGTTTGGTAGGTTTCCCTAGGTGCCGGCTGAGCTAGAGGCCAAAATCAAAAGGTAGGCACTTTGCAAAAAACACCTCTGTTTTCTTTAAAAAAATATGATGTTTCCACGTTGTGTTTTGGAGCATTTCCTGTCGCGGGCGCTAGGCTTACCCACACGAGTGAGGTATCATTTTTATCGGGAGACTTGGGGGAACGCTGGGTGGAAGGAAATGTGTGGCTCCTCTCAGATTCCAGAACTTTCTGTCACCAAAATTTGAGGAAAATGTGTTTTTTTAGCCAAAGTTTGAGGTTTGCAAAGGATTCTGGGTAACAGAACCTGGTCAGAGCCCCACAAGTCACCCCATCTTGGGTTCCCCTACGTCTCTAGTTTTAAAAAATGCACAGGTTTAGTAGGTTTCCCTAGGTGCCGGCTGGGCTAGAGGCCAAAATCTACAGGTAGGCACTTTGCAAAAAACACTTCTGTTTTACCTCAAAAAATGTGATGTGTCCACGTTGCGTTTTGGAGCATTTCCTGTCGCGGGCGCTAGGCCTACCCACACAAGTGAGGTATCATTTTTATCGGGAGACTTGGGGGAACAATGGGTGGAAGGAAATTTGTGGCTCCTCTCAGATTCCAGAACTTTCTGTCACCAAAAATTGAGGAAAATGTGTTTTTTTAGCCAAAGTTTGAGGTTTGCAAAGGATTCTGGGTAACAGAACCTGGTCAGAGCCCCACAAGTCACCACATCTTGGATTCCCCTAGGTCTCTAGTTTTCAAAAATGCACAGGTTTGGTAGGTTTCCCTAGGCGCCGGGTGAGCTAGAGGCCAAAATCTAAAGGTAGGCACTTTGCAAAAAACACCTCTGTTTACTTTCAAAAAATTTGATGTGTCCATGTTGCGTTTTGGAGCATTTCCTGTCGCGGGCACTAGGCCTACCCACACAAGTGAGGTATCATTTTTATCGGGAGACTTGGGGGAACGCTGGGTGGAAGGAAATGTGTGGCTCCTCTCAGATTCCAGAACTTTCTGTCACCAAAATTTGAGGAAAATGTGTTTTTTTAGCCAAAGTTTGAGGTTTGCAAAGGATTCTGGGTAACAGAACCTGGTCAGAGCCCCACAAGTCACCCCATCTTGGATTCCCCTAGGTCTCTAGTTTTAAAAAATGCACAGGTTTGGTAGGTTTCCCTAGGTGCCGGCTGAGCTAGAGGCCAAAATCTACAGGTAGGCACTTTGCAAAAAACACTTCTGTTTTACCTCAAAAAATGTGATGTGTCCACGTTGCGTTTTGGAGCATTTCCTGTCGCGGGCGCTAGGCCTACCCACACAAGTGAGGTATCATTTTTATCGGGAGACTTGGGGGAACACTGGGTGGAAGGAAATTTGTGGCTCCTCTCAGATTCCAGAACTTTCTGTCACCAAAATTTGAGGAAAATGTGTTTTTTTAGCCAAAGTTTGAGGTTTGCAAAGGATTCTGGGTAACAGAACCTGGTCAGAGCCCCACAAGTCACCCCATCTTGGATTCCCCTAGGTCTCTAGATTTTAAAAATGCACAGGTTTGGTAGGTTTCCCTAGGTGCCGGCTGAGCTAGAGGCCAAAATCTAAAGGTAGGAACTTTGCAAAAAACACCTCTGTTTACTTTCAAAAAATTTGATGTGTCTATGTTGGGTTTTGGAGCATTTCCTGTCGCGGGCGCTAGGCCTACCCACACAAGTGAGGTATCATTTTTATCGGGAGACTTGGGGGAACGCTGGGTGGAAGGAAATGTGTGGCTCCTCTCAGATTCCAGAACTTTCTGTCACCAAAATTTGAGGAAAACGTGTTTTTTTAGCCAAATTTTGAGGTTTGCAAAGGATTCTGGGTAACAGAACCTGGTCAGAGCCCCACAAGTCACCCCTTCTTGGATTCGCCTAGGTCTCTAGTTTTCAGAAATGCAAAGGTTTGGTAGGTTTCCCTAGGTGCCGGCTGAGCTAGAGCCCAAAATCTACAGGTAGGCACTTTGCAAAAAAGACTTCTGTTTTACCTCAAAAAATGTGATGTGTCCACGTTGCGTTTTGGAGCATTTCCTGTCTCGGGCGCTATGCCTACCCACACAAGTGAGGTATCATTTTTATCGGGAGACTTGGGGGAACACTGGGTGGAAGGAAATTTGTGGCTCCTCTCAGATTCCAGAACTTTCTGTCACCAAAATATGAGGAAAATGTGTTTTTTAGCCAAAGTTTGAGGTTTGCAAAGGATTCTGGGTAACAGAACCTGGTCAGAGCCCCACAAGTCACCCCATCTTGGATTCCCCTAGGTCTTTAGTTTTAAAAAATGCACAGGTTTGGTAGGTTTCCCTAGGTGCCGGCTGAGCTAGAGGCCAAAATCAAAAGGTAGGCACTTTGCAAAAAACACCTCTGTTTTCTTTAAAAAAATATGATGTTTCCACGTTGCGTTTTGGAGCATTTGCTGTCCCGGGCGCTATGCCTACCCACACATGTGAGGTATCATTTTTATCGGGAGACTTGGGGGAACGCTGGGTGGAAGAAAATGTGTGGCTCCTCTTAGATTCCAGAACTTTCTGTCACCAAAATGTGAGGAAAACGTGTTTTTTTAGCCAAATTTTGAGGTTTGCAAAGGATTCTGGGTAACAGAACCTGGTCAGAGCCCCACAAGTCACCCCTTATTGGATTCCCCTAGGTCTCTAGTTTTCAGAAATGCACAGGTTTGGTAGGTTTCCCTAGGTGCCGGCTGAGCTAGAGGCCAAAATCTAAAGGTAGGCACTTTGCAAAAAACACCTCTGTTTTCTTTAAAAAAATATGATGTTTCCACGTTGCGTTTTGGAGCATTTCCTGTCCCGGGCGCTATGCCTACCCACACAAGTGAGGTATCATTTTTATCGGGAGACTTGGGGGAACCCTGGGTGGAAGGAAATATGTGGCTCCTCTCAGATTCCAGAACTTTCTGTCACCGAAATGTGAGGAAAACGTGTTTTATTTGCCAAATTTTTAGATTTGCAAAGGATTCTGGGTAACAGAACCTGGTCAAAGCCCCACAAGTCACCCCATCTTGGATTCCCCTAGGTCTCTAGTTTTCAAAAATGCACAGCTTTGGTAGGTTTCCGTAGGGGCCGGCTGAGCTAGAGGCCAAAATCCACAGGTAGGCACTTTGCAAAAAACACTTCTGTTTTACCTCAAAAAATGTGATGTGTCCACGTTGCGTTTTGGAGCATTTCCTGTCGCGGGCGCTAGGCCTACCCACACAAGTGAGGTATCATTTTTACCGGGAGACTTGGGGGAACACAGGGTGGAAGGAAATTTGTGGCTCCTCTCAGATTCCAGAACTTTCTGTCACCAAAATTTGAGGAAAATGTGTTTTTTTAGCCAAAGTTTGAGGTTTGCAAAGGATTCTGGGTAACAGAACCTAGTCAGAGCCCCACAAAGTCACCCCATCTTGGATTCCCCTAGGTCTCTAGTTTTCAAAAATGCCCAGGTTTGGTAGGTTTCCCTAGGTGCCGGCTGAGCTAGAGGCCAAAATCTAAAGGTAGGCACTTTGCAAAAAACACCTCTGTTTACTTTCAAAAAATTTGATGTGTCCATGTTGCGTTTTGGAGCATTTCCTGTCGCGGGCGCTAGGCCTACCCACACAAGTGAGGTATCATTTTTATCTGGAGACTTGGGGGAACGCTGGGTGGAAGGAAATGTGTGGCTCCTCTCAGATTCCAGAACTTTCTGTCACCAAAATGTGAGGAAAATTTGTTTTTTTAGCCAAAGTTTGAGGTTTGCAAAGGATTCTGGGTAACAGAACCTGGTCAGAGCCCCACAAGTCACCCCATCTTGGATTCCCCTAGGTCTCTAGTTTTCAAAAATGCACAGGTTTGGTAGGTTTCCCTAGGTGCCGGCTGAGCTAGAGTCCAAAATCTAAAGGTAGGCACTTTGCAAAAAACCCCTCTGTTTACTTTCAAAAAATTTGATGTGTCTATGTTGGGTTTTGGAGCATTTCCTGTCGCGGGCGCTAGGCCTACCCACACAAGTGAGGTATCATTTTTATCGGGAGACTTGGGGGAACGCTGGGTGGAAGGAAATGTGTGGCTCCTCTCAGATTCCAGAACTTTCTGTCACCAAAATTTGAGGAAAATGTGTTTTTTTAGCCAAAGTTTGAGGTTTGCAAAGGATTCTGGGTAACAGAACCTGGTCAGAGCCCCACAAGTCACCCCATCTTGGATTCCCCTAGGTCTCTAGTTTTAAAAAATGCACAGGTTTGGTAGGTTTCCCTAGGTGCCGGCTGAGCTAGAGGCCAAAATCTACAGGTAGGCACTTTGCAAAAAAGACTTCTGTTTTACCTCAAAAAATGTGATGTGTCCACGTTGCGTTTTGGAGCATTTCCTGTCTCGGGCGCTATGCCTACCCACACAAGTGAGGTATCATTTTTATCGGGAGACTTGGGGGAACACTGGGTAGAAGGAAATTTGTGGCTCCTCTCAGATTCCAGAACTTTCTGTCACCAAAATTTGAGGAAAATGTGTTTTTTAGCCAAAGTTTGAGGTTTGCAAAGGATTCTGGGTAACAGAACCTGGTCAGAGCCCCACAAAGTCACCCCATCTTGGATTCCCCTAGGTCTCTAGATTTAAAAAATGCACAGGTTTGGTAGGTTTCCCTAGGTGCCGGCTGAGCTAGAGGCCAAAATCAAAAGGTAGGCACTTTGCAAAAAACACCTCTGTTTTCTTTAAAAAAATATGATGTTTCCACGTTGCGTTTTGGAGCATTTGCTGTCCCGGGCGCTATGCCTACCCACACAAGTGAGGTATCATTTTTATCGGGAGACTTGGGGGAACGCTGGGTGGAAGAAAATGTGTGCCTCCTCTCAGATTCCAGAACTTTCTGTCACCAAAATGTGAGGAAAACGTGTTTTTTAGCCAAATTTTGAAGTTTGCAAAGGATTCTGGGTAACAGAACCTGGTCAGAGCCCCACAAGTCACCCCTTTTTGGATTCCCTTAGGTCTCTAGTTTTCAGAAATGCACAGGTTTGGTAGGTTTCCCTAGGTGCCGGCTGAGCTAGAGGCCAAAATCTAAAGGTAGACACTTTGCAAAAAACACCTCTGTTTTCTTTAAAAAAATATGATGTTTCCACGTTGCGTTTTGGAGCATTTCCTGTCCCGGGCGCTATGCCTACCCACACAAGTGAGGTAATATCTTTATCCGGAGACTTGGGGGAACCCTGGGTGGAAGGAAATATGTGGCTCCTCTCAGATTCCAGAACTTTCTGTCACCGAAATGTGAGGAAAACGTGTTTTATTTGCCAAATTTTTAGATTTGCAAAGGATTCTGGGTAACAGAACCTGGTCAAAGCCCCACAAGTTACCCCATCTTGGATTCCCCTAGGTCTCTAGTTTTCAAAAATGCACAGCTTTGGTAGGTTTCCGTAGGGGCCGGCTGAGCTAGAGGCCAAAATCTACAGGTAGGCACTTTGCAAAAAACACTTCTGTTTTACATCAAAAAATGTGATGTGTCCACGTTGCGTTTTGGAGCATTTCCTGTCGCGGGCGCTAGGCCTACCCACACAAGTGAGGTATCATTTTTATCGGGAGACTTGGGGGAACACTGGGTGGAAGGAAATGTGTGGCTCCTCTCAGATTCCAGAACTTTCTGTCACCAAAATTTGAGGAAAATGTGTTTTTTTAGCCAAAGTTTGAGGTTTGCAAAGGATTCTGGGTAACAGAACCTGGTCAGAGCCCCACAAGTCACCCCATCTTGGATTCCCCTAGGTCTCTAGTTTTAAAAAATGCACAGGTTTGGTAGGTTTCCCTAGGTGCCGGCTGAGCTAGAGGCCAAAATCTACAGGTAGGCACTTTGCAAAAAAGACTTCTGTTTTACCTCAAAAAATGTGATGTGTCCACGTTGCGTTTTGGAGCATTTCCTGTCTCGGGCGCTATGCCTACCCACACAAGTGAGGTATCATTTTTATCGGGAGACTTGGGGGAACACTGGGTAGAAGGAAATTTGTGGCTCCTCTCAGATTCCAGAACTTTCTGTCACCAAAATTTGAGGAAAATGTGTTTTTTAGCCAAAGTTTGAGGTTTGCAAAGGATTCTGGGTAACAGAACCTGGTCAGAGCCCCACAAAGTCACCCCATCTTGGATTCCCCTAGGTCTCTAGATTTAAAAAATGCACAGGTTTGGTAGGTTTCCCTAGGTGCCGGCTGAGCTAGAGGCCAAAATCAAAAGGTAGGCACTTTGCAAAAAACACCTCTGTTTTCTTTAAAAAAATATGATGTTTCCACGTTGCGTTTTGGAGCATTTGCTGTCCCGGGCGCTATGCCTACCCACACAAGTGAGGTATCATTTTTATCGGGAGACTTGGGGGAACGCTGGGTGGAAGAAAATGTGTGCCTCCTCTCAGATTCCAGAACTTTCTGTCACCAAAATGTGAGGAAAACGTGTTTTTTAGCCAAATTTTGAAGTTTGCAAAGGATTCTGGGTAACAGAACCTGGTCAGAGCCCCACAAGTCACCCCTTTTTGGATTCCCTTAGGTCTCTAGTTTTCAGAAATGCACAGGTTTGGTAGGTTTCCCTAGGTGCCGGCTGAGCTAGAGGCCAAAATCTAAAGGTAGACACTTTGCAAAAAACACCTCTGTTTTCTTTAAAAAAATATGATGTTTCCACGTTGCGTTTTGGAGCATTTCCTGTCCCGGGCGCTATGCCTACCCACACAAGTGAGGTAATATCTTTATCCGGAGACTTGGGGGAACCCTGGGTGGAAGGAAATATGTGGCTCCTCTCAGATTCCAGAACTTTCTGTCACCGAAATGTGAGGAAAACGTGTTTTATTTGCCAAATTTTTAGATTTGCAAAGGATTCTGGGTAACAGAACCTGGTCAAAGCCCCACAAGTTACCCCATCTTGGATTCCCCTAGGTCTCTAGTTTTCAAAAATGCACAGCTTTGGTAGGTTTCCGTAGGGGCCGGCTGAGCTAGAGGCCAAAATCTACAGGTAGGCACTTTGCAAAAAACACTTCTGTTTTACATCAAAAAATGTGATGTGTCCACGTTGCGTTTTGGAGCATTTCCTGTCGCGGGCGCTAGGCCTACCCACACAAGTGAGGTATCATTTTTATCGGGAGACTTGGGGGAACACTGGGTGGAAGGAAATTTGTGGCTCCTCTCAGATTCCAGAACTTTCTGTCACCAAAATTTGAGGAAAATGTGTTTTTTTAGCCAAAGTTTGAGGTTTGCAAAGGATTCTGGGTAACAGAACCTGGTCAGAGCCCCACAAGTCACCCCTTCTTGGATTCCCCTAGGTCTCTAGTTTTCAGAAATGCACAGGTTTGGTAGGTTTCCCTAGGTGCCGGCTGAGCTGGAGGCCAAAATCTAAAGGTAGGCACTTTGCAAAAAACACCTCTGTTTTCTTTAAAAAAATATTATGTTTCCACGTTGCGTTTTGGAGCATTTCCTGTCCCGGGCGCTATGCCTACCCACACAAGTGAGGTATCATTTTTATCGGGAGACTTGGGGGAACCCTGGGTGGAAGGAAATATGTGGCTCCTCTCAGATTCCAGAACTTTCTGTCACCGAAATGTGAGGAAAACGTGTTTTATTTGCCAAATTTTTAGATTTGCAAAGGATTCTGGGTAACAGAACCTGGTCAAAGCCCCACAAGTCACCCCATCTTGGATTCCCCTAGGTCTCTAGTTTTCAAAAATGCACAGCTTTGGTAGGTTTCCGTAGGGGCCGGCTGAGCTAGAGGCCAAAATCTACAGGTAGGCACTTTGCAAAAAACACTTCTGTTTTACCTCAAAAAATGTGATGTGTCCACGTTGCGTTTTGGAGCATTTCCTGTCGCGGGCGCTAGTCCTACCCACACAAGTAGGGTATCATTTTTATCGGGAGACTTGGGGGAACACTGGGTGGAAGGAAATTTGTGGCTCCTCTCAGATTCCAGAACTTTCTGTCACCAAAATTTGAGGAAAATGTGTTTTTTTAGCCAAAGTTTGAGGTTTGCAAAGGATTCTGGGTAACAGAACCTGGTCAGAGCCCCACAAGTCACCCCTTCTGGGATTCCCCTAGGTCTCTAGTTTTCAGAAATGCACAGGTTTGGTAGGTTTCCCTAGGTGCCGGCTGAGCTAGAGGCCAAAATCTAAAGGTAGGCACTTTGCAAAAAACACCTCTGTTTTCTTTAAAAAAATATGATGTTTCCAAGTTGCGTTTTGGAGCATTTCCTGTCCCGGGCGCTATGCCTACCCACACAAGTGAGGTATCATTTTTATCGGGAGACTTGGGGGAACCCTGGGTGGAAGGAAATATGTGGCTCCTCTCAGATTCCAGAACTTTCTGTCACCGAAATGTGGGGAAAACGTGTTTTATTTGCCAAATTTTTAGATTTGCAAAGGATTCTGGGTAACAGAACCTGGTCAAAGCCCCACAAGTCACCCCATCTTGGATTCCCCTAGGTCTCTAGTTTTCAAAAATGCACAGCTTTGGTAGGTTTCCGTAGGGGCCGGCTGAGCTAGAGGCCAAAATCTACAGGTAGGCACTTTGCAAAAAACACTTCTGTTTTACCTCAAAAAATGTGATGTGTCCACGTTGCGTTTTGGAGCATTTCCTGTCGCGGGCGCTAGGCCTACCCACACAAGTGAGGTATCATTTTTATCGGGAGACTTGGGGGAACACTGGGTGGAAGGAAATTTGTGACTCCTCTCAGATTCAAGAACTTTCTGTCACCAAAATTTGAGGAAAATTTGTTTTTTTAGCCAAAGTTTGAGGTTTGCAAAGGATTCTGGGTAACAGAACCTGGTCAGAGCCCCACAAAGTCACCCCATCTTGGATTCCCCTAGGTCTCTAGTTTTCAAAAATGCCCAAGTTTGGTAGGTTTCCCTAGGTGCCGGCTGAGCTAGAGGCCAAAATCTAAAGGTAGGCACTTTGCAAAAAACACCTCTGTTTACTTTCAAAAAATTTGATGTGTCCATGTTGCGTTTTGGAGCATTTCCTGTCGCGGGCGCTAGGCCTACCCACACAAGTGAGGTATCATTTTTATCGGGAGACTTGGGGGAACGCTGGGTGGAAGGAAATGTGTGGCTCCTCTCAGATTCCAGAACTTTCTGTCACCAAAATGTGAGGAAAATTTGTTTTTTTAGCCAAAGTTTGAGGTTTGCAAAGGATTCTGGGTAACAGAACCTGGTCAGAGCCCCACAAGTCACCCCATCTTGGATTCCCCTAGGTCTCTAGTTTTCAAAAATGCACAGGTTTGGTAAGTTTCCCTAGGTGCCGGCTGAGCTAGAGGCCAAAATCTAAAGGTAGGCACTTTGCAAAAAACACCTCTGTTTACTTTCAAAAAATTTGATGTGTCTATGTTGGGTTTTGGAGCATTTACTGTCGCGGGCGCTAGGCCTACCCACACAAGTGAGGTATCATTTTTACGGGAGACTTGGGGGAACGGTGGGTGGAAGGAAATGTGTGGCTCCTCTCAGATTCCAGAACTTTCTGTCACCAAAATTTGAGGAAAATGTGTTTTTTTAGCCAAAGTTTGAGGTTTGCAAAGGATTCTGGGTAACAGAACCTGGTCAGAGCCCCACAAGTCACCCCATCTTGGATTCCCCTAGGTCTCTAGTTTTAAAAAATGCTCAGGTTTGGTAGGTTTCCCTAGGTGCCGGCTGAGCTAGAGGCCAAAATCTACAGGTAGGCACTTTGCAAAAAAGACTTCTGTTTTACCTCAAAAAATGTGATGTGTCCACGTTGCGTTTTGGAGCATTTCCTGTCTCGGGCGCTATGCCTACCCACACAAGTGAGGTATCATTTTTATCGGGAGACTTGGGGGAACACTGGGTGGAAGGAAATTTGTGGCTTCTCTCAGATTCCAGAACTTTCTGTCACCAAAATTTGAGGAAAATGTGTTTTTTAGCCAAATTTTTAGATTTGCAAAGGATTCTGGGTAACAGAACCTGGTCAGAGCCCCACAAGTCACCCCATCTTGGATTCCCCTAGGTCTCTAGTTTTCAAAAATGCACAGGTTTGGTAGGTTTCCCTAGGTGCCGGCTGAGCTAGAGGCCAAAATCAAAAGGTAGGCACTTTGCAAAAAACACCTCTGTTTTCTTTAAAAAAATATGATGTTTCCACGTTGAGTTTTGGAGCATTTGCTGTCCCGGGTGCTATGCCTACCCACACAAGTGAGGTATCATTTTTATCAGGAGACTTGGGGGAACGCTGGGTGGAAGAAAATGTGTGGCTCCTCTCAGATTCCAGAACTTTCTGTCACCAAAATGTGAGGAAAACGTTTTTTTTTTGCCAAATGTTGAGGTTTGCAAAGGATTCTGGGTAACAGAACCTGGTCAGAGCCCCACAAGTCACCCCATCTTGGATTCCCCTGGGTCTCTAGTTTTCAGAAATGCACAGGTTTGGTAGGTTTCCCTAGGTGCCGGCTGAGCTAGAGGCCAAAATCTAAAGGTAGGCACTTTGCAAAAAACACCTCTGTTTTCTTTAAAAAAATTTGATGTGTCCATGTTGCGTTTTGGAGCATTTCCTGTCGCGGGCGCTAGGCCTACCCACACAAGTGAGGTATCATTTTTATCGGGAGACTTGGGGGAACGCTGGGTGGAAGGAAATGTGTGGCTCCTCTCAGATTCCAGAACTTTCTGTCACCAAAATGTGAGGAAAATGTGTTTTTTTAGCCAAATTTTGAGGTTTGCAAAGGATTCTGGGTAACAGAACCTGGTCAGAGCCCCACAAGTCACCCCATCTTGGATTCCCCTAGGTCTCTAGTTTTAAGAAATGCAAAGGTTTGGTAGGTTTCCCTAGGTGCCGGCTGAGCTAGAGGCCAAAATCTAAAGGTAGGCACTTTGCAAAAAACACCTCTGTTTTCTTTAAAAAAATATGATGTTTCCACGTTGCGTTTTGGAGCATTTCCTGTCCCGGGCGCTATGCCTACCCACACAAGTGAGGTATCATTTTTATCGGGAGACTTGGGGGAACGCTGTGTGGAAGAAAATGTGTGGCTCCTCTCAGATTCCAGAACTTTCTGTCACCAAAATGTGAGGAAAACGTGTTTTTTTAGCCAAATTTTGAGGTTTGCAAAGAATTCTGGGTAACAGAACCTGGTCAGAGCCCCACAAGTCACCCCATCTTGGATTCCCCTAGGTCTCTAGTTTTCAAAAATGCACAGCTTTGGTAGGTTTCCCTAGGTGCCGGCTGAGCCAGAGGCCAAAATCTAAAGGTAGGCACTTTGCAAAAAACACCTCTGTTTTCTTTAAAAAAATGTGATGGGTCCATGTTGTGTTTTGGGGCATTTCCTGTGATGGGCGCTATGCCTACCCACACAAGTGAGGTATCATTTTTATCGGGAGACTTGGGGGAACGCTGGGTGGAAGGAAATGTGTGGCTCCACTCAGATTTCAGAACTTTCTGTCACCAAAATTTGAGTAAAACGTGTTTTTTTAGCCAAAGTTTGAGGTTTGCAAAGGATTCTGGGTAAAAGAACCTGGTCAGAGCCCCACAAGTCACCCCATCTTGGATTCCCCTAGGTCTCTAGTTTTCAAAAACGCACAGCTTTGGTAGGTTTCCGTAGGGGCCGGCTGAGCTAGAGGCCAAAATCTACAGCTAGGCACTTTGCAAAAAACACTTCTGTTTTACCTCAAAAAATGTGATGTGTCCACGTTGCGTTTTGGAGCATTTCCTGTCGCGGGCGCTAGGCCTACCCACACAAGTGAGGTATCATTTTTATCGGGAGACTTGGGGAAACATTGGGTGGAAGGAAATTTGTGGCTCCTCTCAGATTCCAGAACTTTCTGTCACCAAAATTTGAGGAAAATGTGTTTTTTTAGCCAAAGTTTGAGGTTTGCAAAGGATTCTGGTTAACAGAACCTGGTCAGAGCCCCACAAGTCACCCCATCTTGGATTCCCCTAGGTCTCTAGTTTTCAAAAATGCACAGGTTTGGTAGGTTTCCCTAGGTGCCGGCTGAGCTAGAGGCCAAAATCTAAAGGTAGGCACTTTGCAAAAAACACCTCTGTTTACTTTAAAAAAATTTGATGTGTCCATGTTGCGTTTTGGAGCATTTCCTGTCGCGGGCGCTAGGCCTACCCACACAAGTGAGGTATCATTTTTATCGGGAGACTTGCGGGAACGCTGGGTGGAAGGAAATGTGTGGCTCCTCTCAGATTCCAGAACTTTCTGTCACCAAAATTTGAGGAAAATGTGTTTTTTTAGCCAAAGTTTGAGGTTTGCAAAGGATTCTGGGTAACAGAACCTGGTCAGAGCCCCACAAGTCGCCCCATCTTGGATTCCCCTAGGTCTCTAGTATTCAAAAATGCACAGCTTTGGTAGGTTTCCGTAGGTGCCGGCTGAGCTAGAGGCCAAAATCTAAAGGTAGACACTTTGTAAAAAACACCTCTGTATTCTTTCAAAAAATTTGATGTGTAAACGTTGTGTTTTGGAGCATTTCCTGTCGCGGGCGCTAGGCCTACCCACACAAGTGAGGTATCATTTTTATCGGGAGACTTGGGGGAACGCTGGGTGGAAGGAAATGTGTGGCTCCTCTCAGATTCCAGAATTTTCTGTCACTAAAATTTGAGGAAAATGTGTTTTTTTAGCCAAAGTTTGAGGTTTGCAAAGGATTCTGGGTAACAGATCCTGGTCAGAGCCCCACAAGTCACCCCATCTTGGGTTCCCCTACGTCTCTAGTTTTAAAAAATGCACAGGTTTAGTAGGTTTCCCTAGGTGCCGGCTGAGCTAGAGGCCAAAATCTACAGGTAGGCACTTTGCAAAAAACACTTCTGTTTTACCTCAAAAAATGTGATGTGTCCACGTTGCGTTTTGGAGCATTTCCTGTCGCGGGCGCTAGGCCTACCCACACAAGTGAGGTATCATTTTTATCGGGAGACTTGGGGGAACACTGGGTGGAAGGAAATTTGTGGCTCCTCTCAGATTCCAGAACTTTCTGTCACCAAAATTTGAGGAAAATGTGTTTATTTAGCCAAAGTTTGAGGTTTGCAAAGGATTCTGGGTAACAGAACCTGGTCAGAGCCCCACAAGTTACCCCATCTTGGATTCCCCTAGGTCTCTAGTTTTCAAAAATGCACAGCTTTGGTAGGTTTCCGTGGGTGCTGGCTGAGCTAGAGGCCAAAATCTAAAGGTAGAAACTTTGCAAAAAACACCTCTGTTTTCTTTCAAAAAATGTGATGTGTCCACGTTGCGTTTTGGAGCATTTCCTGTCGCGGGCGCTAGGCCTACCCACACAAGTGAGGTATAATTTTTATCGGGAGACCTGGGAGAACGCTGGGTGGAAGGAAATGTGTGGCTCCTCTCAGATTCCAGAACTTTCTGTCACCAAAATTTGAGGAAAATGTGTTTTTTTAGCCAAAGTTTGAGGTTTGCAAAGGATTCTGGGTAACAGAACCTGGTCAGAGCCCCACAAGTCACCCCATCTTGGGTTCCCCTACGTCTCTAGTTTTCAAAAATTCACAGGTTTAGTAGGTTTCCCTATGTGCCGGCTGAGCTAGAGGCCAAAATCTACAGGTAGGCACTTTGCAAAAAACACTTCTGTTTTACCTCAAAAAATGTGATGTGTCCACTGTTCGTTTTGGAGCATTTCCTGTCGCGGGCGCTAGGCCTACCCACACAAGTGAGGTATCATTTTTATCGGGAGACTAGGGGGAACACTGGGTGGAAGGAAATTTGTGGCTCCTCTCAGATTCCAGAACTTTCTGTCACCAAAATTTGAGTAAAATTTGTTTTTTTAGCCAAAGTTTGAGGTTTGCAAAGGATTCTGGGTAACAGAACCTGGTCAGAGCCCCACAAGTCACCCCATCTTGGGTTCCCCTACGTCTCTAGTTTTAAAAAATTCACAGGTTTAGTAGGTTTCCCTATGTGCCGGCTGAGCTAGAGGCCAAAATCTACAGGTAGGCACTTTGCAAAAAACACCTCTGTTTACTTTCAAAAAATTTGATGTGTCCATGTTGCGTTTTGGAGCATTTCCTGTCGCGGGCGCTAGGCCTACCCACACAAGTGAGGTATAATTTTTATCGGGAGACTTGGGAGAACGCTGGGTGGAAGGAAATGTGTGGCTCCTCTCAGATTCCAGAACTTTCTGTCACCAAAATTTGAGGAAAATTTGTTTTTTTAGCCAAAGTTTGAGGTTTGCAAAGGATTCTGGGTAACAGAACCTGGTCAGAGCCCCACAAGTTACCCCATCTTGGATTCCCCTAGGTCTCTAGTTTTCAAAAATGCACAGCTTTGGTAGGTTTCCGTGGGTGCTGGCTGAGCTAGAGGCCAAAATCTAAAGGTAGAAACTTTGCAAAAAACACCTCTGTTTTCTTTCAAAAAATGTGATGTGTCCACGTTGCGTTTTGGAGCATTTCCTGTCGCGGGCGCTAGGCCTACCCACACAAGTGAGGTATAATTTTTATCGGGAGACTTGGGAGAACGCTGGGTGGAAGGAAATGTGTGGCTCCTCTCAGATTCCAGAACTTTCTTTCACCAAAATTTGAGGAAAATGTGTTTTTTTAGCCAAAGTTTGAGGTTTGCAAAGGATTCTGGGTAACAGAACCTGGTCAGAGCCCCACAAGTCACCCCATCTTGGGTTCCCCTACGTCTCTAGTTTTCAAAAATTCACAGGTTTAGTAGGTTTCCCTATGTGCCGGCTGAGCTAGAGGCTAAAATCTACAGGTAGGCACTTTGCAAAAAACACTTCTGTTTTACCTAAAAAAATGTGATGTGTCCACGGTTCGTTTTGGAGCATTTCCTGTGGCGGGCGCTAGGCCTACCCACACAAGTGAGGTATCATTTTTATCGGGAGACTTGGGGGAACACTGGGTGGAAGGAAATGTGTGGCTCCTCTCAGATTCCAGAACTTTCTGTCACCAAAATTTGAGGAAAATGTGTTTTTTTAGCCAAAGTTTCAGGTTTGCAAAGGATTCTGGTTAACAGAACCTGGTCAGAGCCCCACAAGTCACCCCATCTTGGATTCCCCTAGGTCTCTAGTTTTCAAAAATGCACAAGTTTGGTAGGTTTCCCTAGGTGCCGGCTGAGCTAGAGGCCAAAATCTAAAGGTAGGCACTTTGCAAAAAACACCTCTGTTTACTTTCAAAAAATTTGATGTGTCCATGTTGCGTTTTGGAGCAGTTCCTGTCGCGGGCGCTAGGCCTACCCACACAAGTGAGGTATCATTTTTATCGGGAGACTTGGGGGAACACTGGGTGGAAGGAAATGTGTGGCTCCTCTCAGATTCCAGAACTTTCTGTCACCAAAATGTGAGGAAAATTTGTTTTTTTAGCCAAAGTTTGAGGTTTGCAAAGGATTCTGGGTAACAGAACCTGGTCAGAGCCCCACAAGTCGCCCCATCTTGGATTCCCCTAGGTCTCTAGTTTTCAAAAATGCACAGCTTTGGTAGGTTTCCGTAGGTGCCGGCTGAGCTAGAGGCCAAAATCTAAAGGTAGACACTTTGCAAAAAACACCTCTGTTTTCTTTCAAAAAATTTGATGTGTCCACGTTGTGTTTTGGAGCATTTCCTGTCACGGGCGCTAGGCCTACCCACACAAGTGAGGTATCATTTTTATCGGGAGACTTGGGGGAACGCTGGGTGGAAGGAAATGTGTGGCTCCTCTCAGATTCCAGAACTTTCTGTCACCAAAATGTGAGGAAAACGTGTTTTTTTAGCCAAATTTTGAGGTTTGCAAAGAATTCTGGGTAACAGAACCTGGTCAGAGCCCCACAAGTCACCCCATCTTGGATTCCCCTAGGTCTCTAGTTTTCAAAAATGCACAGCTTTGGTAGGTGTCCCTAGGTGCCGGCTGAGCCAGAGGCCAAAATCTAAAGGTAGGCACTTTGCAAAAAACACCTCTGTTTTCTTTAAAAAAATGTGATGGGTCCATGTTGTGTTTTGGGGCATTTCCTGTGATGGGCGCTATGCCTACCCACACAAGTGAGGTATCATTTTTATTGGGAGACTTGGGGGAACACTGGGTGGAAGGAAATTTGTGGCTCCTCTCAGATTCCAGAACTTTCTGTCACCAAAATTTGAGGAAAATGTGTTTTTTTAGCCAAAGTTTGAGGTTTGCAAAGGATTCTGGTTAACAGAACTTGGTCAGAGCCCCACAAGTCACCCCATCTTGGATTCCCCTAGGTCTCTAGTTTTCAAAAATGCACAGGTTTGGTAGGTTTCCCTAGGTGCCGGCTGAGCTAGAGGCCAAAATCTAAAGGTAGGCACTTTGTAAAAAACACTTCTGTTTTACCTCAAAAAATGTGATGTGTCCACGTTGCGTTTTGGAGCATTTCCTGTCGCGGGCGCTAGGCCTACCCAAACAAGTGAGGTATCATTTTTATCGGGAGACTTGGGGGAACGCTGGGTGGAAGGAAATGTGTGGCTCCTCTCAGATTCCAGAATTTTCTGTCACCAAAATTTGAGAAAAATGTGTTTTTTAAGCCAAAGTTTGAGGTTTGCAAAGGATTCTGGGTAACAGAACCTGGTCAGAGCCCCACAAGTCGCCCCATCTTGGATTCCTCTAGGTCTCTAGTTTTCAAAAATGCACAGCTTTGGTAGGTTTCCGTAGGTGCCGGCTGAGCTAGAGGCCAAAATCTAAAGGTAGACACTTTGCAAAAAACACCTCTGTTTTCTTTCAAAAAATTTGATGTGTCCACGTTGTGTTTTGGGGCATTTCCTGTCGCGGGCGCTAGGCCTACCCACACAAGTGAGGTATCATTTTTATCGGGAGACTTGGGGGAACGCTGGGTGGACGGAAATGTGTGGCTCCTCTCAGATTCCAGAACTTTCTGTCACCAAAATTTGAGGAAAATGTGTTTTTTTAGCCAAAGTTTGAGGTTTGCAAAGGATTTTGGGTAACAGAACCTGGTCAGAGCCCCACAAGTCACCCCATCTTGGGTTCCCCTAGGTCTCTAGTTTTCAAAAATGCACAGGTTTAGTAGGTTTCCCTAGGTGCCGGCTGAGCTAGAGGCCAAAATCTACAGGTAGGCACTTTGCAAAAAACACTTCTGTTTTACCTCAAAAAATTTGATGTGTCCACGTTGCGTTTTGGAGCATTTCCTGTCGCGGGCGCTACTCCTACCCACACAAGTGAGGTATCATTTTTATCGGGAGACATGGGGGAACACTGGGTGGAAGGAAATTTGTGGCTCCTCTCAGATTCCAGAACTTTCTGTCACCAAAATTTGAGGAAAATGTGTTTTTTTAGCCAAAATTTGAGGTTTGCAAAGGATTCTGGGTAACAGAACCTGGTCAGAGCCCCACAAGTCACCCCATCTTGGATTCCCCTAGGTCTCTAGTTTTCAAAAATGCACAGCTTTTGTAGGTTTCCGTAGGTGCCGGCTGAGCTAGAGGCCAAAATCTAAAGGTAGACACTTTGCAAAAAACACCTCTGTTTTCTTTCAAAAAATGTGATGTGTCCACGTTGCGTTTTGGAGCATTTCCTGTCGCGGGCGCTAGGCCTACCCACACAAGTGAGGTATAATTTTTATCGGGAGACTTGGGGGAACGCTGGGTGGAAGGAAATGTGTGGCTCCTCTCAGATTCCAGAACTTTCTGTCACCAAAAGTTGAGGAAAATGTGTTTTTTTAGCCAAAGTTTGAGGTTTGCAAAGGATTCTGGGTAACAGAACCTGGTCAGAGCCCCACAAGTCACCCCATCTTGGGTTCCCCTACGTCTCTAGTTTTCAAAAATGCACAGGTTTAGTAGGTTTCCCTAGGTGCCTGCTGAGCTAGAGGCCAAAATCTGCAGGTAGGCACTTTGCAAAAAACACTTCTGTTTTACCTCAAAAAATGTGATGTGTCCACGGGTCGTTTTGGAGCATTCCCTGTCGCGGGCGCTAGGCCTACCCACACAAGTGAGGTATCATTTTTATCGGGAGACTTGGGGACACACTGGGTGGAAGGAAATTTGTGGCTCCTCTCAGATTCCAGAACTTTCTGTCACCAAAATTTGAGGAAAATGTGTTTTTTTAGCCAAAGTTTGGGGTTTGCAAAGGATTCTGGTTAACAGAACCTGGTCAGAGCCCCACAAGTCACCCCATCTTGGATTCCCCTAGGTCTCTAGTTTTCAAAAATGCACAGCTTTGGTAGGTTTCCGTAGGTGCCGGCTGAGCTAGAGGCCAAAATCTAAAGGTAGACACTTTGCAAAAAACACCTCTGTTTTCTTTCAAAAAATGTGATGTGTCCACGTTGTGTTTTGGGGCATTTCCTGTCGCGGGCGCTAGGCCTACCCACACAAGTGAGGTATCATTTTTATCGGGAGACTTGGGGGAACGCTGGGTGGAAGGATATGTGTGGCTCCTCTCAGATTCCAGAACTTTCTGTCACCAAAATTTGAGGAAAATGTGTTTTTTTAGCCAAAGTTTGAGGTTTGCAAAGGATTCTGGGTAACAGAACCTGGTCAGAGCCCCACAAGTCACCCCATCTTGGGTTCCCCTACGTCTCTAGTTTTAAAAAATGCACAGGTTTAGTAGGTTTCCCTAGGTGCCGGCTGAGCTAGAGGCCAAAATCTACAGGTAGGCACTTTGCAAAAAACACTTCTGTTTTACCTCAAAAAATGTGATGTGTCCACGTTGCGTTTTGGAGCATTTCCTGTCGCGGGCGCTAGGCCTACCCACACAAGTGAGGTATCATTTTTATCGGGAGACTTGGGGGAACACTGGGTGGAAGGAAATTTGTGGCTCCTCTCAGATTCCAGAACTTTCTGTCACCAAAATTTGAGGAAAATGTGTTTTGTTAGCCAAAGTTTGAGGTTTGCAAGGGATTCTGGGTAACAGAACCTGGTCAGAGCCCCACAAGTCACCCCATCTTGGATTCCCCTAGGTCTCTAGTTTTCAAAAATGCACAGCTTTGGAAGGTTTCCATAGGTGCCGGCTGAGCTAGAGGCCAAAATCTAAAGGTAGACACTTTGCAAAAAACACCTCTGTTTTCTTTCAAAAAATTTGATGTGTCCACGTTGCGTTTTGGAGCATTTCCTGTCGTGGGCGCTAGGCCTACCCACACAAGTGAGGTATCACTTTAATCGGGAGACTTGGGGGAACGCTGGGTGGAAGGAAATGTGTGGCTCCTCTCAGATTCCAGAACTTTCTGTCACCAAAATTTGAGGAAAATGTGTTTTTTTAGCCAAAGTTTGAGGTTTGCAAAGGATTCTGGGTAACAGAACCTGGTCAGAGCCCCACAAGTCACCACATCTTCGGTTCCCCTACGTCTCTAGTTTTAAAAAATGCACAGGTTTAGTAGGTTTCCCTAGGTGCCGGCTGAGCTAGAGGCCAAAATCTACAGGTAGGCACTTTGCAAAAAACACTTCTGTTTTACCTCAAAAAATGTGATGTGTCCACGTTGCGTTTTGGAGCATTTCCTGTCGCGGGCGCTAGGCCTACCCACACAAGTGAGGTATAATTTTTATCGGGAGACTTGGGGGAACACTGGGTGGAAGGAAATTTGTGGCTCCTCTCAGATTCCAGAACTTTCTGTCACCAAAATTTGAGGAAAATTTGTTTTTTTAGCCAAAGTTTGAGGTTTGCAAAGGATTCTGGTTAACAGAACCTGGTCAGAGCCCCACAAGTCACCCCATCTTGGATTCCCCTAGGTCTCTAGTTTTCAAAAATGCACAGGTTTGGTAGGTTTACCTAGGTGCCGGCTGAGCTAGAGGCCAAAATCTAAAGGTAGGCACTTTGCAAAAACACCTCTGTTTACTTTCAAAAAATTTGATGTGTCCATGTTGCGTTTTGGAGCATTTCCTGTTGCGGGCGCTAGGCCTACCCACACAAGTGAGGTATCATTTTTATCGGGAGACTTGGGGGAACGCTGGGTGGAAGGAAATGTGTGGCTCCTCTCAGATTCCAGAATTTTCTGTCACCAAAATTTGAGGAAAATGTGTTTTTTTAGCCAAAGTTTGAGGTTTGCAAAGGATTCTGGGTAACAGAACCTGGTCAGAGCCCCACAAGTCACCCCATCTTGGATTCCCCTAGGTCTCTAGTTTTCAAAAATGCACAGGTTTGGTAGGTTTCCCTAGGTGCCGGCTGAGCTAGAGGCCAAAATCTAAAGGTAGGCACTTTGCAAAAAACACTTCTGTTTTACCTCAAAAAATGTGATGTGTCCACGTTGCGTTTTGGAGCATTTCCTGTCGCGGGCGCTAGGCCTACCCAAACAAGTGAGGTATCATTTTTATCAGGAGACTTGGGGGAACGCTGGGTGGAAGGAAATGTGTGGCTCCTCTCAGATTCCAGAACTTTCTGTCACCAAAATTTGAGGAAAATGTGTTTTTTTAGCCAAAGTTTGAGGTTTGCAAAGGATTCTGGGTAACAGAACCTGGTCAGAGCCCCACAAGTCGCCCCATCTTGGATTCCTCTAGGACTCTAGTTTTCAAAAATGCACAGCTTTGGTAGGTTTCCGTAGGTGCCGGCTGAGCTAGAGGCCAAAATCTAAAGGTAGACACTTTGCAAAAAACACCTCTGTTTTCTTTCCAAAAATTTGATGTGTCCACGTTGTGTTTTGGGGCATTTCCTGTCGCGGGCGCTAGGCCTACCCACACAAGTGAGGTATCATTTTTATCGGGAGACTTGGGGGAACGCTGGGTGGAAGGAAATGTGTGGCTCCTCTCAGATTCCAGAACTTTCTGTCACCAAAATTTGAGGAAAATGTGTTTTTTTAGCCAAAGTTTGAGGTTTGCAAAGGATTCTGGGTAACAGAACCTGGTCAGAGCCCCACAAGTCACCCCATCTTGGGTTCCCCTACGTCTCTAGTTTTCAAAAATGCACAGGTTTAGTAGGTTTCCCTAGGTGCCGGCTGAGCTAGAGGCCAAAATCTAAAGGTAGGCACTTTGCAAAAAACACTTCTGTTTTACCTCAAAAAATGTGATGTGTCCACGTTGCGTTTTGCAGCATTTCCTGTCGCGGGCGCTAGGCCTACCCACACAAGTGAGGTATCATTTTTATCGGGAGACTTGGGGGAACACTGGGTGGAAGGAAATTTGCGTCTCCTCTCAGATTCCAGAACTTTCTGTCACCAAAAGTTGAGGAAAATGTGTTTTGTTAGCCAAAGTTTGAGGTTTGCAAGGGATTCTGGGTAACAGAACCTGGTCAGAGCCCCACAAGTCACCCCATCTTGGATTCCCCTAGGTCTCTAGTTTTTAAAAATGCACAGCTTTGGTAGGTTTCCATAGGTGCCGGCTGAGTTAGAGGCCAAAATCTAAAGGTAGACACTTTGCAAAAAACACCTCTGTTTTCTTTCAAAAAATTTGATGTGTCCACGTTGCGTTTTGGAGCATTTCCTGTCGTGGGCGCTAGGCCTACACACACAAGTGAGGTATCACTTTAATCGGGAGACTTGGGGGAACGCTGGGTGGAAGGAAATGTGTGGCTCCTCTCAGATTCCAGAACTTTCTGTCACCAAAATTTGAGGAAAATGTGTTTTTTTAGCCAAAGTTTGAGGTTTGCAAAGGATTCTGGGTAACAGAACCTGGTCAGAGCCCCACAAGTTACCCCATCTTGGATTCCCCTAGGTCTCTAGTTTTCAAAAATGCACAGCTTTTGTAGGTTTCCGTAGGTGCCGGCTGAGCTAGAGGCCAAAATCTAAAGGTAGACACTTTGCAAAAAACACCTCTGTTTTCTTTCAAAAAATGTGATGTGTCCACGTTGCGTTTTGGAGCATTTCCTGTCGCGGGCGCTAGGCCTACCCACACAAGTGAGGTATAATTTTTATCGGGAGACTTGGGGGAACGCTGGGTGGAAGGAAATGTGTGGCTCCTCTCAGATTCCAGAACTTTCTGTCACCAAAAGTTGAGGAAAATGTGTTTTTTTAGCCAAAGTTTGAGGTTTGCAAAGGATTCTGGGTAACAGAACCTGGTCAGAGCCCCACAAGTCACCCCATCTTGGGTTCCCCTATGTCTCTAGTTTTCAAAAATGCACAGGTTTAGTAGGTTTCCCTAGGTGCCTGCTGAGCTAGAGGCCAAAATCTGCAGGTAGGCACTTTGCAAAAAACACTTCTGTTTTACCTCAAAAAATGTGATGTGTCCACGTTGCGTTTTGGAGCATTTCCTGTCGCGGGCGCTAGGCCTACCCAAACAAGTGAGGTATCATTTTTATCAGGAGACTTGGGGGAACGCTGGGTGGAAGGAAATGTGTGGCTCCTCTCAGATTCCAGAACTTTCTGTCACCAAAATTTGAGGAAAATGTGTTTTTTTAGCCAAAGTTTGAGGTTTGCAAAGGATTCTGGGTAACAGAACCTGGTCAGAGCCCCACAAGTCACCCCATCTTGGGTTCCCCTACGTCTCTAGTTTTCAAAAATGCACAGGTTTAGTAGGTTTCCCTAGGTGCCGGCTGAGCTAGAGGCCAAAATCTACAGGTAGGCACTTTGCAAAAAACACTTCTGTTTTACCTCAAAAAATGTGATGTGTCCACGTTGCGTTTTGGAGCATTTCCTGTCGCGGGCGCTAGGCCTACCCACACAAGTGAGGTATCATTTTTATCGGGAGACTTGGGGGAACACTGGGTGGAAGGAAATTTGTGGCTCCACTCAGATTCCAGAACTTTCTGTCACCAAAATTTGAGGAAAATGTGTTTTGTTAGCCAAAGTTTGAGGTTTGCAAGGGATTCTGGGTAACAGAACCTGGTCAGAGCCCCACAAGTCACCCCATCTTGGATTCCCCTAGGTCTCTAGTTTTCAAAAATGCACAGCTTTGGTAGGTTTCCTTAGGTGCCGGCTGAGCTAGAGGCCAAAATCTAAAGGTAGACACTTTGCAAAAAACACCTCTGTTTTCTTTCAAAAAATTTGATGTGTCCACGTTGCGTTTTGGAGCATTTCCTGTCGTGGGCGCTAGGCCTACCCACACAAGTGAGGTATCACTTTAATCGGGAGACTTGGGGGAACGCTGGGTGGAAGGAAATGTGTGGCTCCTCTCAGATTCCAGAACTTTCTGTCACCAAAATTTGAGGAAAATGTGTTTTTTTAGCCAAAGTTTGAGGTTTGCAAAGGATTCTGGGTAACAGAACCTGGTCAGAGCCCCACAAGTCACCACATCTTCGGTTCCCCTACGTCTCTAGTTTAAAAAAATGCACAGGTTTAGTAGGTTTCCCTAGGTGCCGGCTGAGCTAGAGGCCAAAATCTACAGGTAGGCACTTTGCAAAAAACACTTCTGTTTTACCTCAAAAAATGTGATGTGTCCACGTTGCGTTTTGGAGCATTTCCTGTCGCGGTCGCTAGGCCTACCCACACAAGTGAGGTATAATTTTTATCGGGAGACTTGGGGGAACACTGGGTGGAAGGAAATTTGTGGCTCCTCTCAGATTCCAGAACTTTCTGTCACCAAAATTTGAGGAAAATTTGTTTTTTTAGCCAAAGTTTGAGGTTTGCAAAGGATTCTGGTTAACAGAACCTGGTCAGAGCCCCACAAGTCACCCCATCTTGGATTCCCCTAGGTCTCTAGTTTTCAAAAATGCACAGGTTTGGTAGGTTTACCTAGGTGCCGACTGAGCTAGAGGCCAAAATCTAAAGGTAGGCACTTTGCAAAAACACCTCTGTTTACTTTCAAAAAATTTGATGTGTCCATGTTGCGTTTTGGAGCATTTCCTGTTGCGGGCGCTAGGCCTACCCACACAAGTGAGGTATCATTTTTATCGGGAGACTTGGGGGAACGCTGGGTGGAAGGAAATGTGTGGCTCCTCTCAGATTCCAGAATTTTCTGTCACCAAAATTTGAGGAAAATGTGTTTTTTTAGCCAAAGTTTGAGGTTTGCAAAGGATTCTGGGTAACAGAACCTGGTCAGAGCCCCACAAGTCACCCCATCTTGGATTCCCCTAGGTCTCTAGTTTTCAAAAATGCACAGGTTTGGTAGGTTTCCCTAGGTGCCGGCTGAGCTAGAGGCCAAAATCTAAAGGTAGGCACTTTGCAAAAAACACTTCTGTTTTACCTCAAAAAATGTGATGTGTCCACGTTGCGTTTTGGAGCATTTCCTGTCGCGGGCGCTAGGCCTACCCAAACAAGTGAGGTATCATTTTTATCAGGAGACTTGGGGGAACGCTTGGTGGAAGGAAATGTGTGGCTCCTCTCAGATTCCAGAACTTTCTGTCACCAACATTTGAGGAAAATGTGTTTTTTTAGCCAAAGTTTGATGTTTGCAAAGGATTCTGGGTAACAGAACCTGGTCAGAGCCCCACAAGTCGCCCCATCTTGGATTCCTCTAGGTCTCTAGTTTTCAAAAATGCACAGCTTTGGTAGGTTTCCGTAGGTGCCGGCTGAGCTAGAGGCCAAAATCTAAAGGTAGACACTTTGCAAAAAACACCTCTGTTTTCTTTCAAAAAATTTGATGTGTCCACGTTGTGTTTTGGGGCATTTCCTGTCGCGGGCACTAGGCCTACCCACACAAGTGAGGTATCATTTTTATCGGGAGACTTGGGGGAACGCTGGGTGGAAGGAAATGTGTGGCTCCTCTCAGATTCCAGAACTTTCTGTCACCAAAATTTGAGGAAAATGTGTTTTTTTAGCCAAAGTTTGAGGTTTGCAAAGGATTCTGGGTAACAGAACCTGGTCAGAGCCCCACAAGTCACCCCATCTTGGGTTCCCCTATGTCTCTAGTTTTCAAAAATGCACAGGTTTAGTAGGTTTCCCTAGGTGCCGGCTGAGCTAGAGGCCAAAATCTAAAGGTAGGCACTTTGCAAAAAACACTTCTGTTTTACCTCAAAAAATGTGATGTGTCCACGTTGCGTTTTGGAGCATTTCCTGTCGCGGGCGCTAGGCCTACCCACACAAGTGAGGTATCATTTTTATCGGGAGACTTGGGGGAACACTGGGTGGAAGGAAATTTGTGGCTCCTCTCAGATTCCAGAACTTTCTGTCACCAAAATGTGAGGAAAATGTGTTTTGTTAGCCAAAGTTTGAGGTTTGCAAGGGATTCTGGGTAACAGAACCTGGTCAGAGCCCCACAAGTCACCCCATCTTGGATTCCCCTAGGTCTCTAGTTTTCAAAAATGCACAGGTTTGGTAGGTTTCCATAGGTGCCGGCTGAGCTAGAGGCCAAAATCTAAAGGTAGACACTTTGCAAAAAACACCTCTGTTTTCTTTCAAAAAATTTGATGTGTCCACGTTGCGTTTTGGAGCATTTCCTGTCGTGGGCGCTAGGCCTATCCACACAAGTGAGGTATCACTTTAATCAGGAGACTTGGGGGAACGCTGGGTGGAAGGAAATGTGTGGCTCCTCTCAGATTCCAGAACTTTCTGTCACCAAAATTTGAGGAAAATGTGTTTTTTTAGCCAAAGTTTGAGGTTTGCAAAGGATTCTGGGTAACAGAACCTGGTCAGAGCCCCACAAGTCACCACATCTTGGGTTCCCCTACGTCTCTAGTTTTAAAAAATGCACAGGTTTAGTAGGTTTCCCTAGGTGCCGGCTGAGCTAGAGGCCAAAATCTACAGGTAGGCACTTTGCAAAAAACACTTCTGTTTTACCTCAAAAAATGTGATGTGTCCACGTTGCGTTTTGGAGCATTTCCTGTCGCGGGCGCTAGGCCTACCCACACAAGTGAGGTATAATTTTTATCTGGAGACTTGGGGGAACACTGGGTGGAAGGAAATTTGTGGCTCCTCTCAGATTCCAGAACTTTCTGTCACCAAAATTTGAGGAAAATTTGTTTTTTTAGCCAAAGTTTGAGGTTTGCAAAGGATTCTGGTTAACAGAACCTGGTCAGAGCCCCACAAGTCACCCCATCTTGGATTCCCCTAGGTCTCTAGTTTTCAAAAATGCACAGGTTTGGTAGGTTTCCCTAGGTGCCGGCTGAGCTAGAGGCCAAAATCTAAAGGTAGGCACTTTGCAAAAAACACTTCTGTTTTACCTCAAAAAATGTGATGTGTCCACGTTGCGTTTTGGAGCATTGCCTGTCGCGGGCGCTAGGCCTACCCACACAAGTGAGGTATCATTTTTATCGAGAGACTTGGGGGAACACTGGGTGGAAGGAAATTTGTGGCTCCTCTCAGATTCCAGAACTTTCTGTCACCAAAATTTGAGGAAAATGTGTTTTGTTAGCCAAAGTTTGAGGTTTGCAAGGGATTCTGGGGAACAGAACCTGGTCAGAGCCCCACAAGTCACCCCATCTTGGGTTCCCCTATGTCTCTAGTTTTCAAAAATGCACAGGTTTAGTAGATTTCCCTAGGTGCCGGCTGAGCTAGAGGCCAAAATCTAAAGGTAGGCACTTTGCAAAAAACACTTCTGTTTTACCTCAAAAAATGTGATGTGTCCACGTTGCGTTTTGGAGCATTTCCTGTCGCGGGCGCTAGGCCTACCCACACAAGTGAGGTATAATTTTTATCGGGAGACTTGGGGGAACACTGGGTGGAAGGAAATTTGTGGCTCCTCTCAGATTCCAGAACTTTCTGTCACCAAAAGTTGAGGAAAATATGTTTTTTTAGCCAAAGTTTGAGGTTTGCAAAGGATTCTGGTTAACAGAACCTGGTCAGAGCCCCACAAGTCACCCCATCTTGGATTCCCCTAGGTCTCTAGTTTTCAAAAATGCACAGGTTTGGTAGGTTGCCCTAGGTGCCGGCTGAGCTAGA
This sequence comes from Pleurodeles waltl, assembly GCF_031143425.1. NCBI lineage: Eukaryota > Metazoa > Chordata > Amphibia > Caudata > Salamandridae > Pleurodeles > Pleurodeles waltl. The sequence goes on from NW_027150395.1 coordinate 2,685,353, forward strand.
GGCCAAAATCTAAAGGTAGGCACTTTGCAAAAAACACCTCTGTTTACTTTAAAAAAATTTGATGTGTCCATGTTGCGTTTTGGAGCATTTCCTGTCGCGGGCGCTAGGCCTACCCACACAAGTGAGGTATCATTTTTATCGGGAGACTTGGGGGAACGCTGGGTGGAAGGAAATGTGTGGCTCCTCTCAGATTCCAGAACTTTCTGTCACCAAAATTTGAGGAAAATGTGTTTTTTTAGCCAAAGTTTGAGGTTTGCAAAGGATTCTGGGTAACAGAACCTGGTCAGAGCCCCACAAGTCGCCCCATCTTGGATTCCCCTAGGTCTCTAGTTTTCAAAAATGCACAGCTTTGGTAAGTTTCCGTAGGTGCCGGCTGAGCTAGAGGCCAAAATCTAAAGATAGACACTTTGCAAAAAACACCTCTGTTTTCTTTCAAAAAATTTGATGTGTCCACGTTGTGTTTTGGAGCATTTCCTGTCGCGGGCGCTAGGCCTACCCACACAAGTGAGGTATCATTTTTATCGGGAGACTTGGGGGAACGCTGGGTGGAAGGAAATGTGTGGCTCCTCTCAGATTCCAGAACTTTCTGTCACCAAAATTTGAGGAAAATGTGTTTTTTTAGTCAAAGTTTGAGGTTTGCAAAGGATTCTGGGTAACAGAACCTGGTCAGAGCCCCACAAGTCGCCCCATCTTGGATTCCCCTAGGTCTCTAGTTTTCAAAAATGCACAGCTTTGGTAGGTTTCCGTAGGTGCCGGCTGAGCTAGAGGCCAAAATCTAAAGGTAGACACTTTGCAAAAAACACCTCTGTTTTCTTTCAAAAAATTTGATGTGTCCACGTTGTGTTTTGGGGCATTTCCTGTCGCGGGCGCTAGGCCTACCCACACAAGTGAGGTATCATTTTTATCGGGAGACTTGGGGGAACGCTGGGTGGAAGGAAATGTGTGGCTCCTCTCAGATTCCAGAACTTTCTGTCACCAAAATTTGAGGAAAATGTGTTTTTTTAGCCAAAGTTTGAGGTTTGCAAAGGATTCTGGGTAACAGAACCTGGTCAGAGCCCCACAAGTCACCCCATCTTGGGTTCCCCTACGTCTCTAGTTTTCAAAAATGCACAGGTTTAGTAGGTTTCCCTAGGTGCCGGCTGAGCTAGAGGCCAAAATCTACAGGTAGGCACTTTGCAAAAAACACTTCTGTTTTACCTCAAAAAATGTGATGAGTCCACGTTGCGTTTTGGAGCATTTCCTGTCGCGGGCGCTAGGCCTACCCACACAAGTGAGGTATCATTTTTATCGGGAGACTTTGTGGGAACACTGGGTGGAAGGAAATTTGTGGCTCCACTCAGATTCCAGAACTTTCTGTCACCAAAATTTGAGGAAAATGTGTTTTGTTAGCCAAAGTTTGAGGTTTGCAAGGGATTCTGGGTAACAGAACCTGGTCAGAGCCCCACAATTCACCCCATCTTGGATTCCCCTAGGTCTCTAGTTTTCAAAAATGCACAGCTTTGGTAGGTTTCCATAGGTGCCGGCTGAGCTAGAGGCCAAAATCTAAAGGTAGACACTTTGCAAAAAACACCTCTGTTTTCTTTCAAAAAATTTGATGTGTCCACGTTGCGTTTTGGAGCATTTCCTGTCGTGGGCGCTAGGCCTACCCACACAAGTGAGGTATCACTTTAATCGGGAGACTTGGGGGAACGCTGGGTGGAAGGAAATGTGTGGCTCCTCTCAGATTCCAGAACTTTCTGTCACCAAAATTTGAGGAAAATGTGTTTTTTTAGCCAAAGTTTGAGGTTTGCAAAGGATTCTGGGTAACAGAACCTGGTCAGAGCCCCACAAGTCACCACATCTTGGGTTCCCCTACGTCTCTAGTTTTCAAAAATGCACAGGTTTAGTAGGTTTCCCTAGGTGCCGGCTGAGCTAGATGCCAAAATCTACAGGTAGGCACTTTGCAAAAAACACTTCTCTTTTACCTCAAAAAATGTGATGTGTCCACGTTGCGTTTTGGAGCATTTCCTGTCGCGGGCGCTAGGCCTACCCACACAAGTGAGGTATCATTTTTATCGGGAGACTTGGGGGAACACTGGGTGGAAGGAAATTTGTGGCTCCTCTCAGATTCCAGAACTTTCTGTCACCAAAATTTGAGGAAAATTTGTTTTTTTAGCCAAAGTTTGAGGTTTGCAAAGGATTCTGGGTAACAGAACCTGGTCAGAGCCCCACAAGTCGCCCCATCTTTGATTCCCCTAGGTCTCTAGTTTTCAAAAATGCACAGCTTTGGTAAGTTTCCGTAGGTGCCGGCTGAGCTAGAGGCCAAAATCTAAAGGTAGACACTTTGCAAAAAACACCTCTGTTTTCTTTCAAAAAATTTGATGTGTCCACATTGCGTTTTGGAGCATTTCCTGTCGCGGGCGCTAGGCCTACCCACACAAGTGAGGTATAATTTTTATCGGGAGACTTGGGAGAACGCTGGGTGGAAGGAAATGTGTGGCTCCTCTCAGATTCCAGAACTTTCTGTCACCAAAATTTGAGGAAAATGTGTTTTTTTAGCCAAAGTTTGAGGTTTGCAAAGGATTCTGGGTAACAGAACCTGGTCAGAGCCCCACAAGTCACCCCATCTTGGGTTCCCCTACGTCTCTAGTTTTCAAAAATTCACAGGTTTAGTAGGTTTCCCTATGTGCCGGCTGAGCTAGAGGACAAAATCGACAGGTAGGCACTTTGCAAAAAACACTTCTGTTTTACCTCAAAAAATGTGATGTGTCCACGGTTCGTTTTGGAGCATTTCCTGTCGCGGGCGCTAGGCCTACCCACACAAGTGAGGTATCATTTTTATCGGGAGACTTGGGGGAACACTGGGTGGAAGGAAATGTGTGGCTCCTCTCAGATTCCAGAACTTTCTGTCACCAAAATTTGAGGAAAATGTGTTTTTTTAGCCAAAGTTTGAGGTTTGCAAAGGATTCTGGGTAACAGAACCTGGTCAGAGCCCCACAAGTCGTCCCATCTTGGATTCCCCTAGGTCTCTAGTTTTCAAAAATGCACAGGTTTAGTAGGTTTCCCTAGGTGCCGGCTGAGCTAGAGGCCAAAATCTAAAGGTAGGCACTTTGCAAAAAACACTTCTGTTTTACCTCAAAAAATGTGATGTGTCCACGTTGCGTTTTGGAGCATTTCCTGTCACGGGTGCTAGGCCTACCCAAACAAGTGAGGTATCATTTTTATCGGGAGACTTGGGGGAACGCTGGGTGGAAGGAAATGTGTGGCTCCTCTCAGATTCCAGAATTTTCTGTCACCAAAATTTGAGGAAAATGTGTTTTTTTAGCCAAAGTTTGAGGTTTGCAAAGGATTCTGGGTAACAGAACCTGGTCAGAGCCCCACAAGTCGCCCCATCTTGGATTCCCCTAGGTCTCTAGTTTTCAAAAATGCACAGGTTTAGTAGGTTTCCCTAGGTGCCGGCTGAGCTAGAGGCCAAAATCTACAGGTAGGCACTTTGCAAAAAACACTTCTGTTTTACCTCAAAAAATGTGATGTGTCCACGTTGCGTTTTGGAGCATTTCCTGTCGCGGGCGCTAGGCCTACCCACACAAGTGAGGTATCATTTTTATCGGGAGACTTGGGGGAACACTGGGTGGAAGGAAATTTGTGGCTCCTCTCAGATTCCAGAACTTTCTGTCACCAAAATTTGAGGAAAATGTGTTTTGTTAGCCAAAGTTTGAGGTTTGCAAGGGATTCTGGGTAACAGAACCTGGTCAGAGCCCCACAAGTCACCCCATCTTGGATTCCCCTAGGTCTCTAGTATTAAAAAATGCACAGCTTTGGTAGGTTTCCGTAGGTGCCGGCTGAGCTAGAGGCCAAAATCTAAAGGTAGACACTTTGCAAAAAACACCTCTGTTTTCTTTCAAAAAATTTGATGTGTCCACGTTGCGTTTTGGAGCATTTCCTGTCGCGGGCGCTAGGCCTACCCACACAAGTGAGGTATAATTTTTATCGGGAGACTTGGGGGAACGCTGGGTGGAAGGAAATTTGTGGCTCCTCTCAGATTCCAGAACTTTCTGTCACCAAAATTTGAGGAAAATGTGTTTTTTTAGCCAAAGTTTGAGGTTTGCAAAGGATTCTGGGTAACAGAACCTGGTCAGAGCCCCACAAGTCACCCCATCTTGGGTTCCCCTACGTCTCTAGTTTTAAAAAATGCACAGGTTTAGTAGGTTTCCGTAGGTGCCGGCTGAGCTAGAGGCCAAAATCTACAGGTAGGCACTTTGCAAAAAACACTTCTGTTTTACCTCAAAAAATGTGATGTGTCCACGTTGCGTTTTGGAGCATTTCCTGTCGCGGGCGCTAGGCCTACCCACACAAGTGAGGTATCACTTTAATCGGGAGACTTGGGGGAACGCTGGGTGGAAGGAAATGTGTGGCTCCACTCAGATTCCAGAACTTTCTGTCACCAAAATTTGAGGAAAATGTGTTTTTTTAGCCAAAGTTTGAGGTTTGCAAAGGATTCTGGGTAACAGAACCTGGTCAGAGCCCCACAAGTCACCACATCTTGGGTTCCCCTACATCTCTAGTTTTAAAAAATGCACAGGTTTAGTAGGTTTCCCTAGGTGCCGGCTGAGCTAGAGGCCAAAATCTACAGGTAGGCACTTTGCAAAAAACACTTCTGTTTTACCTCAAAAAATGTGAAGTGTCCACGTTGCGTTTTGGAGCATTTCCTGTCGCGGGCGCTAGGCCTACCCACACAAGTGAGGTATCATTTTTATCGGGAGACTTGGGGGAACACTGGGTGGAAGGAAATTTGTGGCTCCACTCAGATTCCAGAACTTTCTGTCACCAAAATTTGAGGAAAATGTGTTTTGTTAGCCAAAGTTTGAGGTTTGCAAGGGTTTCTGGGTAACAGAACCTGGTCAGAGCCCCACAAGTCACCCCATCTTGGATTCCCCTAGGTCTCTAGTTTTCAAAAATGCACAGCTTTGGTAGGTTTCCATAGGTGCCGGCTGAGCTAGAGGCCAAAATCTAAAGGTAGACACTTTGCAAAAAACACCTCTGTTTTCTTTCAAAAAATTTGATGTGTCCACGTTGCGTTTTGGAGCATTTCCTGTCGTGGGCGCTAGGCCTACCCACACAAGTGAGGTATCACTTTAATCGGGAGACTTGGGGGAACGCTGGGTGGAAGGAAATGTGTGGCTCCTCTCAGATTCCAGAACTTTCTGTCACCAAAATTTGAGGAAAATGTGTTTTTTTAGCCAAAGTTTGAGGTTTGCAAAGGATTCTGGGTAACAGAACCTGGTCAGAGCCCCACAAGTCACCACATCTTGGGTTCCCCTACGTCTCTAGTTTTAAAAAATGCACAGGTTTAGTAGGTTTCCCTAGGTGCCGGCTGAGCTAGAGGCCAAAATCTACAGGTAGGCACTTTGCAAAAAACACTTCTCTTTTACCTCAAAAAATGTGATGTGTCCACGTTGCGTTTTGGAGCATTTCCTGTCGCGGGCGCTAGGCCTACCCACACAAGTGAGGTATCATTTTTATCGGGAGACTTGGGGGAACACTGGGTGGAAGGTAATTTGTGGCTCCTCTCAGATTCCAGAACTTTCTGTCACCAAAATTTGAGGAAAATTTGTTTTTTTAGCCAAAGTTTGAGGTTTGCAAAGGATTCTGGTTAACAGAACCTGGTCAGAGCCCCACAAGTCACCCCATCTTGGATTCCCCTAGGTCTCTAGTTTTCAAAAATGCACAGGTTTGGTAGGTTTCCCTAGGTGCCGGCTGAGCTAGAGGCCAAAATCTAAAGGTAGGCACTTTGCAAAAAACACCTCTGTTTACTTTCAAAAAATTTGATGTGTCCATGTTGCGTTTTGGAGCATTTCCTGTCGCGGGCGCTAGGCCTACCCACACAAGTGAGGTATCATTTTTATCGGGAGACTTGGGGGAACGCTGGGTGGAAGGAAATGTGTGGCTCCTCTCAGATTCCAGAACTTTCTGTCACCAAAATTTGAGGAAAATGTGTTTTTTTAGCCAAAGTTTGAGGTTTGCAAAGGATTCTGGGTAACAGAACCTGGTCAGAGCCCCACAAGTCGCCCCATCTTGGATTCCCCTAGGTCTCTAGTTTTCAAAAATGCACAGCTTTGGTAGGTTTCCGTAGGTGCCGGCTGAGCTAGAGGCCAAAATCTAAAGGTAGACACTTTGCAAAAAACACCTCTGTTTTCTTTCAAAAAATTTGATGTGTCCACGTTGTGTTTTGGAGCATTTCCTGTCGTGGGCGCTAGGCCTACCCACACAAGTGAGGTATCATTTTTATCGGGAGACTTGGGGGAACGCTGGGTGGAAGGAAATGTGTGGCTCCTCTCAGATTCCAGAACTTTCTGTCACCAAAATTTGAGGAAAATGTGTTTTTTTAGTCAAAGTTTGAGGTTTGCAAAGGATTCTGGGTAACAGATCCTGGTCAGAGCCCCACAAGTCACCCCATCTTGGGTTCCCCTACGTCTCTAGTTTTCAAAAATGCACAGGTTTAGTAGGTTTCCCTAGGTGCCGGCTGAGCTAGAGGCCAAAATCTACAGGTAGGCACTTTGCAAAAAACACTTCTGTTTTACCTCAAAAAATGTGATGTGTCCACGTTGCGTTTTGGAGCATTTCCTGTCGCGGGCGCTAGGCCTACCCACACAAGTGAGGTATCATTTTTATCGGGAGACTTGGGGGAACACTGGGTGGAAGGAAATTTGTGGCTCCTCTCAGATTCCAGAACTTTCTGTCACCAAAATTTGAGGAAAATGTGTTTTTTTAGCCAAAGTTTGAGGTTTGCAAAGGATTCTGGGTAACAGAACCTGGTCAGAGCCCCACAAGTCACCCCATCTTGGATTCCCCTAGGTCTCTAGTTTTCAAAAATGCACAGCTTTGGTAGGTTTCCGTAGGTGCTGGCTGAGCTAGAGGCCAAAATCTAAAGGTAGACACTTTGCAAAAAACACCTCTGTTTTCTTTCAAAAAAATTTATGTGTCCATGTTGCGTTTTGGAGCATTTCCTGTCGCGGGCGCTAGGCCTACCCACACAAGTGAGGTATAATTTTTATCAGGAGACTTGGGAGAACGCTGGGTGGAAGGAAATGTGTCGCTCCTCTCAGATTCCAGAACTTTCTGTCACCAAAATTTGAGGAAAATGTGTTTTTTTAGCCAAAGTTTGAGGTTTGCAAAGGATTCTGGGTAACAGATCCTGGTCAGAGCCCCACAAGTCACCACATCTTGGGTTCCCCTACGTCTCTAGTTTTCAAAAATGCACAGGTTTAGTAGGTTTCCCTAGGTGCCGGCTGAGCTAGAGGCCAAAATCTACAGGTAGGCACTTTGCAAAAAACACTTCTGTTTTACCTCAAAAAATGTGATGTGTCCACGTTGCGTTTTGGAGCATTTCCTGTCGCGGGCGCTAGGCCTACCCACACAAGTGAGGTATCATTTTTATCGGGAGACTTGGGGGAACACTGGGTGGAAGGAAATTTGTGGCTCCTCTCAGATTCCAGAACTTTCTGTCACCCAAATTTGAGGAAAATGTGTTTTTTAGCCAAAGTTTGAGGTTTGCAAAGTATTCTGGGTAACAGAACCTGGTCAGAGCCCCACAAGTCACCCCATCTTGGATTCCCCTAGGTCTCTAGTTTTCAAAAATGCACAGCTTTGGTAGGTTTCCGTAGGTGCCGGCTGAGCTAGAGGCCAAAATCTAAAGGTAGACACTTTGCAAAAAACACCTCTGTTTTCTTTCAAAAAATTTGATGTGTCCACATTGCGTTTTGGAGCATTTCCTGTCGCGGGCGCTAGGCCTACCCACACAAGTGAGGTATCATTTTTATCGGGAGACTTGGGGGAACACTGGGTGGAAGGAAATTTGTGGCTCCTCTCAGATTCCAGAACTTTCTGTCACCAAAATTTGAGGAAAATGTGTTTTTTTAGCCAAAGTTTGAGGTTTGCAAAGGATTCTGGGTAAGAGAACCTGGTCAGAGCCCCACAAGTCGCCCCATCTTGGATTCCCCTAGGTCTCTAGTTTTAAAAAATGCACAGGTTTATTAGGTTTCCCTAGGTGCCGGCTGAGCTAGAGGCCAAAATCTAAAGGTAGGCACTTTGCAAAAAACACTTCTGTTTTACCTCCAAAAATGTGATGTGTTCACGTTACGTTTTGGAGCATTTCCTGTTGCGGGTGCTAGGCCTACCCAAACAAGTGAGGTATCATTTTTATCGGGAGACTTGGGGGAACGCTGGGTGGAAGGAAATGTGTGGCTCCTCTCAGATTCCAGAATTTTCTGTCACCAAAATTTGAGGAAAATGTGTTTTTTTAGCCAAAGTTTGAGGTTTGCAAAGGATTCTGGGTAACAGAACCTGGTCAGAGCCCCACAAGTCGCCCCATCTTGGATTCCCCTAGGTCTCTAGTTTTCAAAAATGCACAGGTTTAGTAGGTTTCCCTAGGTGCCGGCTGAGCTAGAGGCCAAAATCTACAGGTAGGCACTTTGCAAAAAACACTTCTGTTTTACCTCAAAAAATGTGATGTGTCCACGTTGCGTTTTGGAGCATTTCCTGTCGCGGGCGCTAGGCCTACCCACACAAGTGAGGTATCATTTTTATCGGGAGACTTGGGGGAACACTGGGTGGAAGGAAATTTGTGGCTCCTCTCAGATTCCAGAACTTTCTGTCACCAAAATTTGAGGAAAATGTGTTTTGTTAGCCAAAGTTTGAGGTTTGCATGGGATTCTGGGTAACAGAACCTGGTCAGAGCCCCACAAGTCACCCCATCTTGGATTCCCCTAGGTCTCTAGTATTCAAAAATGCACAGCTTTGGTAGGTTTCCGTAGGTGCCGGCTGAGCTAGAGGCCAAAATCTAAAGGTAGACACTTTGCAAAAAACACCTCTGTTTTCTTTCAAAAAATTTGATGTGTCCACGTTGCGTTTTGGAGCATTTCCTGTCGCGGGCGCTAGGCCTACCCACACAAGTGAGGTATCATTTTTATCGGGAGACTTGGGGGAACGCTGGGTGGAAGGAAATGTGTGGCTCCTCTCAGATTCCAGAACTTTCTGTCACCAAAATTTGAGGAAAATTTGTTTTTTTAGCCAAAGTTTGAGGTTTGCAAAGGATTCTGGGTAACAGAACCTGGTCAGAGCCCCACAAGTCACCCCATCTTGGGTTCCCCTACGTCTCTAGTTTTAAAAAATGCACAGGTTTAGTAGGTTTCCGTAGGTGCCGGCTGAGCTAGAGGCCAAAATCTACAGGTAGGCACTTTGCAAAAAACACTTCTGTTTTACCTCAAAAAAAGTTGATGTGTCCACGTTGCGTTTTGGAGCATTTCCTGTCGCGGGCGCTAGGCCTACCCACACAAGTGAGGTATCATTTTTATCGGGAGACTTGGGGGAACACTGGGTGGAAGGAAATTTGTGGCTCCTCTCAGATTCCAGAACTTTCTGTCACCAAAATTTGAGGAAAATGTGTTTTTTTAGCCAAAGTTTGAGGTTTGCAAAGGATTCTGGGTAACAGAACCTGGTCAGAGCCCCACAAGTCACCCCATCTTGGAGTCTAGTTTTCAAAAATGCACAGCTTTGGTAGGTTTCCGTAGGTGCTGGCTGAGCTAGAGGCCAAAATCTAAAGGTAGACACTTTGCAAAAAACACCTATGTTTTCTTTCAAAAAATTTGATGTGTCCACGTTGTGTTTTGGAGCATTTCCTGTCGCGGGCGCTAGGCCTACCCACACAAGTGAGGTATCATTTTTATCGGGAGACTTGGGGGAACGTTGGGTGGAAGGAAATGTGTGGCTCCTCTCAGATTCCAGAACTTTCTGTCACCAAAATTTGAGGAAAATGTGTTTTTTTAGCCAAAGTTTGAGGTTTGCAAAGGATTCTGGGTACCAGATCCTGGTCAGAGCCCCACAAGTCACCCCATCTTGGGTTCCCCTACGTCTCTAGTTTTCAAAAATGCACAGGTTTAGTAGGTTTCCCTAGGTGCCGGCTGAGCTAGAGGCCAAAATCTACAGGTAGGCACTTTGCAAAAAACACTTCTGTTTTACCTCAAAAAATGTGATGTGTCCACGTTGCGTTTTGGAGCATTTCCTGTCGCGGGCGCTAGGCCTACCCACACAAGTGAGGTATCATTTTTATCGGGAGACTTGGGGGAACACTGGGTGGAAGGAAATTTGTGGCTCCTCTCAGATTCCAGAACTTTCTGTCACCAAAATTTGAGGAAAATGTGTTTTTTTAGCCAAAGTTTGAGGTTTGCAAAGGATTCTGGGTAACAGAACCTGGTCAGAGCCCCACAAGTCGCCCCATCTTGGATTCCCCTAGGTCTCTAGTTTTAAAAAATGCACAGGTTTAGTAGGTTTCCCTAGGTGCCGGCTGAGCTAGAGGCCAAAATCTACAGGTAGGCACTTTGCAAAAAACACTTCTGTTTTACCTCAAAAAATGTGATGTGTCCACGTTGCGTTTTGGAGCATTTCCTGTCGCGGGCGCTAGGCCTACCCACACAAGTGAGGTATCATTTTTATCGGGAGACTTGGGGGAACGTTGGGTGGAAGGAAATGTGTGGCTCCTCTCAGATTCCAGAACTTTCTGTCACCAAAATTTGAGGAAAATGTGTTTTTTTAGCCAAAGTTTGAGGTTTGCAAAGGATTCTGGGTACCAGATCCTGGTCAGAGCCCCACAAGTCACCCCATCTTGGATTCCCCTAGGTCTCTAGTTTTCAAAAATGCACAGCTTTGGTAGGTTTCCCTAGGTGCCGGCTGAGCTAGAGGCCAAAATCTAAAGGTAGGCACTTTGCAAAAAACACTTCTGTTTCACCTCAAAAAATGTGATGTGTCCACGTTGCGTTTTGGAGCATTTCCTGTCGCGGGTGCTAGGCCTACCCAAACAAGTGAGGTATCATTTTTATCGGGAGACTTCGGGGAACGCTGGGTGGAAGGAAATGTGTGGCTCCTCTCAGATTCCAGAATTTTCTGTCACCAAAATTTGAGGAAAATGTGTTTTTTTAGCCAAAGTTTGAGGTTTGCAAAGGATTCTGGGTAACAGAACCTGGTCAGAGCCCCACAAGTCGCCCCATCTTGGATTCCCCTAGGTCTCTAGTTTTAAAAAATGCACAGGTTTAGTAGGTTTCCCTAGGTGCCGGCTGAGCTAGAGGCCAAAATCTACAGGTAGGCACTTTGCAAAAAACACTTCTGTTTTACCTCAAAAAATGTGATGTGTCCATGTTGCATTTTGGAGCATTTCCTGTCGCGGGCGCTAGGCCTACCCACACAAGTGAGGTATCATTTTTATCGGGAGACTTGGGGGAACACTGGGTGGAAGAAAATTTGTGGCTCCTCTCAGATTCCAGAACTTTCTGTCACCAAAATTTGAGGAAAATGTGTTTTGTTAGCCAAAGTTTGAGGTTTGCAAGGGATTCTGGGTAACAGAACCTGGTCAGAGCCCCACAAGTCACCCCATCTTGGATTCCCCTAGGTCTCTAGTTTTCAAAAATGCACAGCTTTGGTAGGTTTCCGTAGGTGCCGGCTGAGCTAGAGGCCAAAATCTAAAGGTAGACACTTTGCAAAAAACACCTCTGTTTTCTTTCAAAAAATTTGATGTGTCCACATTGCGTTTTGGAGCATTTCCTGTCGCGGGCGCTAGGCCTACCCACACAAGTGAGGTATCATTTTTATCGGGAGACTTGGGGGAACACTGGGTGGAAGGAAATTTGTGGCTCCTCTCAGATTCCAGAACTTTCTGTCACCAAAATTTGAGGAAAATGTGTTTTTTTAGCCAAAGTTTGAGGTTTGCAAAGGATTCTGGGTAAGAGAACCTGGTCAGAGCCCCACAAGTCGCCCCATCTTGGATTCCCCTAGGTCTCTAGTTTTAAAAAATGCACAGGTTTATTAGGTTTCCCTAGGTGCCGGCTGAGCTAGAGGCCAAAATCTAAAGGTAGGCACTTTGCAAAAAACACTTCTGTTTTACCTCAAAAAATGTGATGTGTTCACGTTACGTTTTGGAGCATTTCCTGTTGCGGGTGCTAGGCCTACCCAAACAAGTGAGGTATCATTTTTATCGGGAGACTTGGGGGAACGCTGGGTGGAAGGAAATGTGTGGCTCCTCTCAGATTCCAGAATTTTCTGTCACCAAAATTTGAGGAAAATGTGTTTTTTTAGCCAAAGTTTGAGGTTTGCAAAGGATTCTGGGTAACAGAACCTGGTCAGAGCCCCACAAGTCGCCCCATCTTGGATTCCCCTAGGTCTCTAGTTTTCAAAAATGCACAGGTTTAGTAGGTTTCCCTAGGTGCCGGCTGAGCTAGAGGCCAAAATCTACAGGTAGGCACTTTGCAAAAAACACTTCTGTTTTACCTCAAAAAATGTGATGTGTCCACGTTGCGTTTTGGAGCATTTCCTGTCGCGGGCGCTAGGCCTACCCACACAAGTGAGGTATCATTTTTATCGGGAGACTTGGGGGAACACTGGGTGGAAGGAAATTTGTGGCTCCTCTCAGATTCCAGAACTTTCTGTCACCAAAATTTGAGGAAAATGTGTTTTGTTAGCCAAAGTTTGAGGTTTGCATGGGATTCTGGGTAACAGAACCTGGTCAGAGCCCCACAAGTCACCCCATCTTGGATTCCCCTAGGTCTCTAGTATTCAAAAATGCACAGCTTTGGTAGGTTTCCGTAGGTGCCGGCTGAGCTAGAGGCCAAAATCTAAAGGTAGACACTTTGCAAAAAACACCTCTGTTTTCTTTCAAAAAATTTGATGTGTCCACGTTGCGTTTTGGAGCATTTCCTGTCGCGGGCGCTAGGCCTACCCACACAAGTGAGGTATCATTTTTATCGGGAGACTTGGGGGAACGCTGGGTGGAAATAAATGTGTGGCTCCTCTCAGATTCCAGAACTTTCTGTCACCAAAATTTGAGGAAAATTTGTTTTTTTAGCCAAAGTTTGAGGTTTGCAAAGGATTCTGGGTAACAGAACCTGGTCAGAGCCCCACAAGTCACCCCATCTTGGGTTCCCCTACGTCTCTAGTTTTAAAAAATGCACAGGTTTAGTAGGTTTCCGTAGGTGCCGGCTGAGCTAGAGGCCAAAATCTACAGGTAGGCACTTTGCAAAAAACACTTCTGTTTTACCTCAAAAAAAGTTGATGTGTCCACGTTGCGTTTTGGAGCATTTCCTGTCGCGGGCGCTAGGCCTACCCACACAAGTGAGGTATCATTTTTATCGGGAGACTTGGGGGAACACTGGGTGGAAGGAAATTTGTGGCTCCTCTCAGATTCCAGAACTTTCTGTCACCAAAATTTGAGGAAAATGTGTTTTTTTAGCCAAAGTTTGAGGTTTGCAAAGGATTCTGGGTAACAGAACCTGGTCAGAGCCCCACAAGTCACCCCATCTTGGAGTCTAGTTTTCAAAAATGCACAGCTTTGGTAGGTTTCCGTAGGTGCTGGCTGAGCTAGAGGCCAAAATCTAAAGGTAGACACTTTGCAAAAAACACCTCTGTTTTCTTTCAAAAAAATGTATGTGTCCATGTTGCGTTTTGGAGCATTTCCTGTCGCGGGCGCTAGGCCTACCCACACAAGTGAGGTATAATTTTTATCGGGAGACTTGGGAGAACGCTGGGTGGAAGGAAATGTGTCGCTCCTCTCAGATTCCAGAACTTTCTGTCACCAAAATTTGAGGAAAATGTGTTTTTTTAGCCAAAGTTTGAGGTTTGCAAAGGATTCTGGGTAACAGATCCTGGTCAGAGCCCCACAAGTCACCACATCTTGGGTTCCCCTACGTCTCTAGTTTTCAAAAATGCACAGGTTTAGTAGGTTTCCCTAGGTGCCGGCTGAGCTAGAGGCCAAAATCTACAGGTAGGCACTTTGCAAAAAACACTTCTGTTTTACCTCAAAAAATGTGATGTGTCCACGTTGCGTTTTGGAGCATTTCCTGTCGCGGGCGCTAGGCCTACCCACACAAGTGAGGTATCATTTTTATCGGGAGACTTGGGGGAACACTGGGTGGAAGGAAATTTGTGGCTCCTCTCAGATTCCAGAACTTTCTGTCACCCAAATTTGAGGAAAATGTGTTTTTTTAGCCAAAGTTTGAGGTTTGCAAAGGATTCTGGGTAACAGAACCTGGTCAGAGCCCCACAAGTCACCCCATCTTGGATTCCCCTAGGTCTCTAGTTTTCAAAAATGCACAGCTTTGGTAGGTTTCCGAAGGTGCCGGCTGAGCTAGAGGCCAAAATCTAAAGGTAGACACTTTGCAAAAAACACCTCTGTTTTCTTTCAAAAAATGTGATGTGTCCACATTGCGTTTTGGAGCATTTCCTGTCGCGGGCGCTAGGCCTACCCACACAAGTGAGGTATCATTTTTATCGGGAGACTTGGGGGAACACTGGGTGGAAGGAAATTTGTGGCTCCTCTCAGATTCCAGAACTTTCTGTCACCAAAATTTGAGGAAAATGTGTTTTTTTAGCCAAAGTTTGAGGTTTGCAAAGGATTCTGGGTACCAGATCCTGGTCAGAGCCCCACAAGTCACCCCATCTTGGGTTCCCCTACGTCTCTAGTTTTCAAAAATGCACAGGTTTAGTAGGTTTCCCTAGGTGCCGGCTGAGCTAGAGGCCAAAATCTACAGGTAGGCACTTTGCAAAAAACACTTCTGTTTTACCTCAAAAAATGTGATGTGTCCACGTTGCGTTTTGGAGCATTTCCTGTCGCGGGCGCTAGGCCTACCCACACAAGTGAGGTATCATTTTTATCGGGAGACTTGGGGGAACGTTGGGTGGAAGGAAATGTGTGGCTCCTCTCAGATTCCAGAACTTTCTGTCACCAAAATTTGAGGAAAATGTGTTTTTTTAGCCAAAGTTTGAGGTTTGCAAAGGATTCTGGGTACCAGATCCTGGTCAGAGCCCCACAAGTCACCCCATCTTGGATTCCCCTAGGTCTCTAGTTTTCAAAAATGCACAGCTTTGGTAGGTTTCCCTAGGTGCCGGCTGAGCTAGAGGCCAAAATCTAAAGGTAGGCACTTTGCAAAAAACACTTCTGTTTCACCTCAAAAAATGTGATGTGTCCACGTTGCGTTTTGGAGCATTTCCTGTCGCGGGTGCTAGGCCTACCCAAACAAGTGAGGTATCATTTTTATCGGGAGACTTCGGGGAACGCTGGGTGGAAGGAAATGTGTGGCTCCTCTCAGATTCCAGAATTTTCTGTCACCAAAATTTGAGGAAAATGTGTTTTTTTAGCCAAAGTTTGAGGTTTGCAAAGGATTCTGGGTAACAGAACCTGGTCAGAGCCCCACAAGTCGCCCCATCTTGGATTCCCCTAGGTCTCTAGTTTTAAAAAATGCACAGGTTTAGTAGGTTTCCCTAGGTGCCGGCTGAGCTAGAGGCCAAAATCTACAGGTAGGCACTTTGCAAAAAACACTTCTGTTTTACCTCAAAAAATGTGATGTGTCCATGTTGCATTTTGGAGCATTTCCTGTCGCGGGCGCTAGGCCTACCCACACAAGTGAGGTATCATTTTTATCGGGAGACTTGGGGGAACACTGGGTGGAAGAAAATTTGTGGCTCCTCTCAGATTCCAGAACTTTCTGTCACCAAAATTTGAGGAAAATGTGTTTTGTTAGCCAAAGTTTGAGGTTTGCAAGGGATTCTGGGTAACAGAACCTGGTCAGAGCCCCACAAGTCACCCCATCTTGGGTTCCCCTACGTCTCTAGTTTTTAAAAATGCACAGCTTTGGTAGGTTTCCGTAGGTGCCGGCTGAGCTAGAGGCCAAAATCTAAAGGTAGACACTTTGCAAAAAACACCTCTGTTTTCTTTCAAAAAATTTGATGTGTCCACGTTGCGTTTTGGAGCATTTCCTGTCGCGGGCGCTAGGCCTACCCACACAAGTGAGGTATAATTTTTATCGGGAGACTTGGGGGAACGCTGGGTGGAAGGAAATGTGTGGCTCCTCTCAGATTCCAGAACTTTCTGTCACCAAAAGTTGAGGAAAATGTGTTTTTTTAGCCAAAGTTTGAGGTTTGCAAAGGATTCTGGGTAACAGAACCTGGTCAGAGCCCCACAAGTCACCCCATCTTGGGTTCCCCTACGTCTCTAGTTTTCAAAAATGCACAGGTTTAGTAGGTTTCCCTAGGTGCCGGCTGAGCTAGAGGCCAAAATCTGCAGGTAGGCACTTTGCAAAAAACACTTCTGTTTTACCTCAAAAAATGTGATGTGTCCACGGTTCGTTTTGGAGCATTTCCTGTCGCGGGCGCTAGGCCTACCCACACAAGTGAGGTATCATTTTTATCGGGAGACTTGGGGACACACTGGGTGGAAGGAAATTTGTGGCTCCTCTCAGATTCCAGAACTTTCTGTCACCAAAATTTGAGGAAAATGTGTTTTTTTAGCCAAAGTTTGAGGTTTGCAAAGGATTCTGGTTAACAGAACCTGGTCAGAGCCCCACAAGTCACCCCATCTTGGATTCCCCTAGGTCTCTAGTTTTCAAAAATGCACAGGATTGGTAGGTTTCCCTAGGTGCCGGCTGAGCTAAAGGCCAAAATCTAAAGGTAGGCACTTTGCAAAAAACACTTCTGTTTTACCTCAAAAAATGTGATGTGTCCACGTTGCGTTTTGGAGCATTTCCTGTCGCGGGCGCTAGGCCTACCCAAACAAGTGAGGTATCATTTTTATCGGGAGACTTGGGGGAACGCTGGGTGGAAGGAAATGTGTGGCTCCTCTCAGATTCCAGAATTTTCTGTCACCAAAATTTGAGGAAAATGTGTTTTTTTAGCCAAAGTTTGAGGTTTGCAAGGGATTCTGGGTAACAGAACCTGGTCAGAGCCCCACAAGTCACCCCATCTTGGATTCCCCTAGGTCTCTAGTTTTCAAAAATGCACAGCTTTGGTAGGTTTCCATAGGTGCCGGCTGAGCTAGAGGCCAAAATCTAAAGGTAGACACTTTGCAAAAAACACCTCTGTTTTCTTTCAAAAAATTTGATGTGTCCACGTTGCGTTTTGGAGCATTTCCTGTCGCGGGCGCTAGGCCTACCCACACAAGTGAGGTATCATTTTTATCGGGAGACTTGGGGGAACGCTGGGTGGAAGGAAATGTGTGGCTCCTCTCAGATTCCAGAACTTTCTGTCACCATAATTTGAGGAAAATGTGTTTTTTTAGCCAAAGTTTGAGGTTTGCAAAGGATTCTGGGTAACAGAACCTGGTCAGAGCCCCACAAGTCACCCCATCTTGGGTTCCCCTACGTCTCTAGTTTTTAAAAATGCACAGCTTTGGTAGGTTTCCGTAGGTGCCGGCTGAGCTAGAGGCCAAAATCTAAAGGTAGACACTTTGCAAAAAACACCTCTGTTTTCTTTCAAAAAATTTGATGTGTCCACGTTGCGTTTTGGAGCATTTCCTGTCGCGGGCGCTAGGCCTACCCACACAAGTGAGGTATAATTTTTATCGGGAGACTTGGGGGAACGCTGGGTGGAAGGAAATGTGTGGCTCCTCTCAGATTCCAGAACTTTCTGTCACCAAAAGTTGAGGAAAATGTGTTTTTTTAGCCAAAGTTTGAGGTTTGCAAAGGATTCTGGGTAACAGAACCTGGTCAGAGCCCCACAAGTCACCCCATCTTGGGTTCCCCTACGTCTCTAGTTTTCAAAAATGCACAGGTTTAGTAGGTTTCCCTAGGTGCCGGCTGAGCTAGAGGCCAAAATCTGCAGGTAGGCACTTTGCAAAAAACACTTCTGTTTTACCTCAAAAAATGTGATGTGTCCACGGTTCGTTTTGGAGCATTTCCTGTCGCGGGCGCTAGGCCTACCCACACAAGTGAGGTATCATTTTTATCGGGAGACTTGGGGACACACTGGGTGGAAGGAAATTTGTGGCTCCTCTCAGATTCCAGAACTTTCTGTCACCAAAATTTGAGGAAAATGTGTTTTTTTAGCCAAAGTTTGAGGTTTGCAAAGGATTCTGGTTAACAGAACCTGGTCAGAGCCCCACAAGTCACCCCATCTTGGATTCCCCTAGGTCTCTAGTTTTCAAAAATGCACAGGATTGGTAGGTTTCCCTAGGTGCCGGCTGAGCTAAAGGCCAAAATCTAAAGGTAGGCACTTTGCAAAAAACACTTCTGTTTTACCTCAAAAAATGTGATGTGTCCACGTTGCGTTTTGGAGCATTTCCTGTCGCGGGCGCTAGGCCTACCCAAACAAGTGAGGTATCATTTTTATCGGGAGACTTGGGGGAACGCTGGGTGGAAGGAAATGTGTGGCTCCTCTCAGATTCCAGAATTTTCTGTCACCAAAATTTGAGGAAAATGTGTTTTTTTAGCCAAAGTTTGAGGTTTGCAAAGGATTCTGGGTAACAGAACCTGGTCAGAGCCCCACAAGTCACCCCATCTTGGATTCCCCTAGGTCTCTAGTTTTCAAAAATGCACAGCTTTGGTAGGTTTCCATAGGTGCCGGCTGAGCTAGAGGCCAAAATCTAAAGGTAGACACTTTGCAAAAAACACCTCTGTTTTCTTTCAAAAAATTTGATGTGTCCACGTTGCGTTTTGGAGCATTTCCTGTCGTGGGCGCTAGGCCTACCCACACAAGTGAGGTATCACTTTAATCGGGAGACTTGGGGGAACGCTGGGTGGAAGGAAATGTGTGGCTCCTCTCAGATTCCAGAACTTTCTGTCACCAAAATTTGAGGAAAATGTGTTTTTTTAGCCAAAGTTTGAGGTTTGCAAAGGATTCTGGGTAACAGAACCTGGTCAGAGCCCCACAAGTCACCACATCTTGGGTTCCCCTACGTCTCTAGTTTTAAAAAATGCACAGGTTTAGTAGGTTTCCCTAGGTGCCGGCTGAGCTAGAGGCCAAAATCTACAGGTAGGCACTTTGCAAAAAACACTTCTGTTTTACCTCAAAAAATGTGAAGTGTCCACGTTGCGTTTTGGAGCATTTCCTGTCGCGGGCGCTAGGCCTACCCACACAAGTGAGGTATAATTTTTATCGGGAGACTTGGGGGAACACTGGGTGGAAGGAAATTTGTGGCTCCTCTCAGATTCCAGAACTTTCTGTCACCAAAATTTGAGGAAAATATGTTTTTTTAGCCAAAGTTTGAGGTTTGCAAAGGATTCTGGTTAACAGAACCTGGTCAGAGCCCCACAAGTCACCCCATCTTGGATTCCCCTAGGTCTCTAGTTTTCAAAAATGCACAGGTTTGGTAGGTTGCCCTAGGTGCCGGCTGAGCTAGAGGCCAAAATCTAAAGGTAGGCACTTTGCAAAAAACACCTCTGTTTTCTTTAAAAAAATTTGATGTGTCCATGTTGCGTTTTGGAGCATTTCCTGTCGCGGGCGCTAGGCCTACCCACACAAGTGAGGTATCATTTTTATCGGGAGACTTGGGGGAACGCTGGGTGGAAGGAAATGTGTGGCTCCTCTCAGATTCCAGAACTTTCTGTCACCAAAATTTGAGGAAAATGTGTTTTTTTAGCCAAAGTTTGAGGTTTGCAAAGGATTCTGGGTAACAGAACCTGGTCAGAGCCCCACAAGTCGCCCCATCTTGGATTCCCCTAGGTCTCTAGTTTTCAAAAATGCACAGCTTTGGTAGGTTTCCGTAGGTGCCGGCTGAGCTAGAGGCCAAAATCTAAAGGTAGACACTTTGCAAAAAACACCTCTGTTTTCTTTCAAAAAATTTGATGTGTCCACGTTGTGTTTTGGAGCATTTCCTGTCGCGGGCGCTAGGCCTACCCACACAAGTGAGGTATCATTTTTATCGGGAGACTTGGGGGAACGCTGGGTGGAAGGAAATGTGTGGCTCCTCTCAGATTCCAGAACTTTCTGTCACCAAAATTTGTTTAAAATGTGTTTTTTTAGTCAAAGTTTGAGGTTTGCAAAGGATTCTGGGTAACAGAACCTGGTCAGAGCCCCACAAGTCGCCCCATCTTGGATTCCCCTAGGTCTCTAGTTTTCAAAAATGCACAGCTTTGGTAGGTTTCCGTAGGTGCCGGCTGAGCTAGAGGCCAAAATCTAAAGGTAGACACTTTGCAAAAAACACCTCTGTTTTCTTTCAAAAAATTTGATGTGTCCACGTTGTGTTTTGGGGCATTTCCTGTCGCGGGCGCTAGGCCTACCCACACAAGTGAGGTATCATTTTTATCGGGAGACTTGGGGGAACGCTGGGTGGAAGGAAATGTGTGGCTCCTCTCAGATTCCAGAACTTTCTGTCACCAAAATTTGAGGAAAATGTGTTTTTTTAGCCAAAGTTTGAGGTTTGCAAAGGATTCTGGGTAACAGAACCTGGTCAGAGCCCCACAAGTCACCCCATCTTGGGTTCCCCTACGTCTCTAGTTTTAAAAAATGCACAGGTTTAGTAGGTTTCCCTAGGTGCCGGCTGAGCTAGAGGCCAAAATCTACAGGTAGGCACTTTGCAAAAAACACTTCTGTTTTACCTCAAAAAATGTGATGTGTCCACGTTGCGTTTTGGAGCATTTCCTGTCGCGGGCGCTAGGCCTACCCACACAAGTGAGGTATAATTTTTATCGGGTGACTTGGGGGAACACTGGGTGGAAGGAAATTTGTGGCTCCTCTCAGATTCCAGAACTTTCTGTCACCTAAATTTGAGGAAAATTTGTTTTTTTAGCCAAAGTTTGAGGTTTGCAAAGGATTCTGGTTAACAGAACCTGGTCAGAGCCCCACAAGTCACCCCATCTTGGATTCCCCTAGGTCTCTAGTTTTCAAAAATGCACAGGTTTGGTAGGTTTCCCTAGGTGCCGGCTGAGCTAGAGGCCAAAATCTAAAGGTAGGCACTTTGCAAAAAACACTTCTGTTTTACCTCAAAAAATGTGATGTGTCCACGTTGCGTTTTGGAGCATTTCCTGTCGCGGGAGCTAGGCCTACCCACACAAGTGAGGTATCATTTTTATCGGGAGACTTGGGGGAACACTGGGTGGAAGGAAATTTGTGGCTCCTCTCAGATTCCAGAACTTTCTGTCACCAAAATTTGAGGAAAATGTGTTTTGTTAGCCAAAGTTTGAGGTTTGCAAGGGATTCTGGGTAACAGAACCTGGTCAGAGCCCCACAAGTCACCCCATCTTGGATTCCCCTAGGTCTCTAGTTTTCAAAAATGCACAGCTTTGGTAGGTTTCCATAGGTGCCGGCTGAGCTAGAGGCCAAAATCTAAAGGTAGACACTTTGCAAAAAACACCTCTGTTTTCTTTCAAAAAATTTGATGTGTCCACGTTGCGTTTTGGAGCATTTCCTGTCGTGGGCGCTAGGCCTACCCACACAAGTGAGGTATCACTTTAATCGGGAGACTTGGGGGAACGCTGGGTGGAAGGAAATGTGTGGCTCCTCTCAGATTCCAGAACTTTCTGTCACCAAAATTTGAGGAAAATGTGTTTTTTTTAGCCAAAGTTTGAGGTTTGCAAAGGATTCTGGGTAACAGAACCTGGTCAGAGCCCCACAAGTCACCACATCTTGGGTTCCCCTACGTCTCTAGTTTTAAAAAATGCACAGGTTTAGTAGGTTTCCCTAGGTGCCGGCTGAGCTAGAGGCCAAAATCTACAGGTAGGCACTTTGCAAAAAACACTTCTGTTTTACCTCAAAAAATGTGAAGTGTCCACGTTGCGTTTTGGAGCATTTCCTGTCGCGGGCGCTAGGCCTACCCACACAAGTGAGGTATAATTTTTATCGGGAGACTTGGGGGAACACTGGGTGGAAGGAAATTTGTGGCTCCTCTCAGATTCCAGAACTTTCTGTCACCAAAATTTGAGGAAAATATGTTTTTTTAGCCAAAGTTTGAGGTTTGCAAAGGATTCTGGTTAACAGAACCTGGTCAGAGCCCCACAAGTCACCCCATCTTGGATTCCCCTAGGTCTCTAGTTTTCAAAAATGCACAGGTTTGGTAGGTTGCCCTAGGTGCCGGCTGAGCTAGAGGCCAAAATCTAAAGGTAGGCACTTTGCAAAAAACACCTCTGTTTTCTTTAAAAAAATTTGATGTGTCCATGTTGCGTTTTGGAGCATTTCCTGTCGCGGGCGCTAGGCCTACCCACACAAGTGAGGTATCATTTTTATCGGGAGACTTGGGGGAACGCTGGGTGGAAGGAAATGTGTGGCTCCTCTCAGATTCCAGAACTTTCTGTCACCAAAATTTGAGGAAAATGTGTTTTTTTAGCCAAAGTTTGAGGTTTGCAAAGGATTCTGGGTAACAGAACCTGGTCAGAGCCCCACAAGTCGCCCCATCTTGGATTCCCCTAGGTCTCTAGTTTTCAAAAATGCACAGCTTTGGTAGGTTTCCGTAGGTGCCGGCTGAGCTAGAGGCCAAAATCTAAAGGTAGACACTTTGCAAAAAACACCTCTGTTTTCTTTCAAAAAATTTGATGTGTCCACGTTGTGTTTTGGAGCATTTCCTGTCGCGGGCGCTAGGCCTACCCACACAAGTGAGGTATCATTTTTATCGGGAGACTTGGGGGAACGCTGGGTGGAAGGAAATGTGTGGCTCCTCTCAGATTCCAGAACTTTCTGTCACCAAAATTTGTTTAAAATGTGTTTTTTTAGTCAAAGTTTGAGGTTTGCAAAGGATTCTGGGTAACAGAACCTGGTCAGAGCCCCACAAGTCGCCCCATCTTGGATTCCCCTAGGTCTCTAGTTTTCAAAAATGCACAGCTTTGGTAGGTTTCCGTAGGTGCCGGCTGAGCTAGAGGCCAAAATCTAAAGGTAGACACTTTGCAAAAAACACCTCTGTTTTCTTTCAAAAAATTTGATGTGTCCACGTTGTGTTTTGGGGCATTTCCTGTCGCGGGCGCTAGGCCTACCCACACAAGTGAGGTATCATTTTTATCGGGAGACTTGGGGGAACGCTGGGTGGAAGGAAATGTGTGGCTCCTCTCAGATTCCAGAACTTTCTGTCACCAAAATTTGAGGAAAATGTGTTTTTTTAGCCAAAGTTTGAGGTTTGCAAAGGATTCTGGGTAACAGAACCTGGTCAGAGCCCCACAAGTCACCCCATCTTGGATTCCCCTAGGTCTCTAGTTTTCAAAAATGCACAGGTTTGGTAGGTTTCCCTAGGTGCCGGCTGAGCTAGAGGCCAAAATCTAAAGGTAGACACTTTGCAAAAAACACCTCTGTTTTCTTTCAAAAAATTTGATGTGTCCACATTGCGTTTTGGAGCATTTCCTGTCGCGGGCGCTAGGCCTACCCACACAAGTGAGGTATAATTTTTATCGGGAGACTTGGGAGAACGCTGGGTGGAAGGAAATGTGTGGCTCCTCTCAGATTCCAGAACTTTCTGTCACCAAAATTTGAGGAAAATGTGTTTTTTTAGCCAAAGTTTGAGGTTTGCAAAGGATTCTGGGTAACAGAACCTGGTCAGAGCCCCACAAGTCACCCCATCTTGGGTTCCCCTACGTCTCTAGTTTTCAAAAATTCACAGGTTTAGTAGGTTTCCCTATGTGCCGGCTGAGCTAGAGGACAAAATCGACAGGAAGGCACTTTGCAAAAAACACTTCTGTTTTACCTCAAAAAATGTGATGTGTCCACGGTTCGTTTTGGAGCATTTCCTGTCGCGGGCGCTAGGCCTACCCACACAAGTGAGGTATCATTTTTATCGGGAGACTTGGGGGAACACTGGGTGGAAGGAAATTTGTGGCTCCTCTCAGATTCCAGAACTTTCTGTCACCAAAATTTGAGGAAAATGTGTTTTTTTAGCCAAAGTTTGAGGTTTGCAAAGGATTCTGGGTAACAGAACCTGGTCAGAGCCCCACAAGTCGTCCCATCTTGGATTCCCCTAGGTCTCTAGTTTTCAAAAATGCACAGGTTTAGTAGGTTTCCCTAGGTGCCGGCTGAGCTAGAGGCCAAAATCTAAAGGTAGGCACTTTGCAAAAAACACTTCTGTTTTACCTCAAAAAATGTGATGTGTCCACGTTGCGTTTTGGAGCATTTCCTGTCGCGGGTGCTAGGCCTACCCAAACAAGTGAGGTATCATTTTTATCGGGAGACTTGGGGGAACGCTGGGTGGAAGGAAATGTGTGGCTCCTCTCAGATTCCAGAATTTTCTGTCACCAAAATTTGAGGAAAATGTGTTTTTTTAGCCAAAGTTTGAGGTTTGCAAAGGATTCTGGGAAACAGAACCTGGTCAGAGCCCCACAAGTCGCCCCATCTTGGATTCCCCTAGGTCTCTAGTTTTCAAAAATGCACAGGTTTAGTAGGTTTCCCTAGGTGCCGGCTGAGCTAGAGGCCAAAATCTACAGGTAGGCACTTTGCAAAAAACACTTCTGTTTTACCTCAAAAAATGTGATGTGTCCACGTTGCGTTTTGGAGCATTTCCTGTCGCGGGCGCTAGGCCTACCCACACAAGTGAGGTATCATTTTTATCGGGAGACTTGGGGGAACACTGGGTGGAAGGAAATTTGTGGCTCCTCTCAGATTCCAGAACTTTCTGTCACCAAAATTTGAGGAAAATGTGTTTTGTTAGCCAAAGTTTGAGGTTTGCAAGGGATTCTGGGTAACAGAACCTGGTCAGAGCCCCACAAGTCACCCCATCTTGGATTCCCCTAGGTCTCTAGTATTAAAAAATGCACAGCTTTGGTAGGTTTCCGTAGGTGCCGGCTGAGCTAGAGGCCAAAATCTAAAGGTAGACACTTTGCAAAAAACACCTCTGTTTTCTTTCAAAAAATTTGATGTGTCCACGTTGCGTTTTGGAGCATTTCCTGTCGCGGGCGCTAGGCCTACCCACACAAGTGAGGTATCATTTTTATCGGGAGACTTGGGGGAACGCTGGGTGGAAGGAAATGTGTGGCTCCTCTCAGATTCCAGAACTTTCTGTCACCAAAATTTGAGGAAAATGTGTTTTTTTAGCCAAAGTTTGAGGTTTGCAAAGGATTCTGGGTAACAGAACCTGGTCAGAGCCCCACAAGTCACCCCATCTTGGGTTCCCCTACGTCTCTAGTTTTAAAAAATGCACAGGTTTAGTAGGTTTCCGTAGGTGCCGGCTGAGCTAGAGGCCAAAATCTACAGGTAGGCACTTTGCAAAAAACACTTCTGTTTTACCTCAAAAAATGTGATGTGTCCACGTTGCGTTTTGGAGCATTTCCTGTCGCGGGCGCTAGGCCTACCCACACAAGTGAGGTATCACTTTAATCGGGAGACTTGGGGGAACGCTGGGTGGAAGGAAATGTGTGGCTCCACTCAGATTCCAGAACTTTCTGTCACCAAAATTTGAGGAAAATTTGTTTTTTTAGCCAAAGTTTGAGGTTTGCAAAGGATTCTGGGTAACAGAACCTGGTCAGAGCCCCACAAGTCACCACATCTTGGGTTCCCCTACATCTCTAGTTTTAAAAAATGCACAGGTTTAGTAGGTTTCCCTAGGTGCCGGCTGAGCTAGAGGCCAAAATCTACAGGTAGGCACTTTGCAAAAAACACTTCTGTTTTACCTCAAAAAATGTGAAGTGTCCACGTTGCGTTTTGGAGCATTTCCTGTCGCGGGCGCTAGGCCTACCCACACAAGTGAGGTATCATTTTTATCGGGAGACTTGGGGGAACACTGGGTGGAAGGAAATTTGTGGCTCCACTCAGATTCCAGAACTTTCTGTCACCAAAATTTGAGGAAAATGTGTTTTGTTAGCCAAAGTTTGAGGTTTGCAAGGGATTCTGGGTAACAGAACCTGGTCAGAGCCCCACAAGTCACCCCATCTTGGATTCCCCTAGGTCTCTAGTTTTCAAAAATGCACAGCTTTGGTAGGTTTCCATAGGTGCCGGCTGAGCTAGAGGCCAAAATCTAAAGGTAGACACTTTGCAAAAAACACCTCTGTTTTCTTTCAAAAAATTTGATGTGTCCACGTTGCGTTTTGGAGCATTTCCTGTCGTGGGCGCTAGGCCTACCCACACAAGTGAGGTATCACTTTAATCGGGAGACTTGGGGGAACGCTGGGTGGAAGGAAATGTGTGGCTCCTCTCAGATTCCAGAACTTTCTGTCACCAAAATTTGAGGAAAATGTGTTTTTTTAGCCAAAGTTTGAGGTTTGCAAAGGATTCTGGGTAACAGAACCTGGTCAGAGCCCCACAAGTCACCACATCTTGGGTTCCCCTACGTCTCTAGTTTTAAAAAATGCACAGGTTTAGTAGGTTTCCCTAGGTGCCGGCTGAGCTAGAGGCCAAAATCTACAGGTAGGCACTTTGCAAAAAACACTTCTCTTTTACCTCAAAAAATGTGATGTGTCCACGTTGCGTTTTGGAGCATTTCCTGTCGCGGGCGCTAGGCCTACCCACACAAGTGAGGTATCATTTTTATCGGGAGACTTGGGGGAACACTGGGTGGAAGGAAATTTGTGGCTCCTCTCAGATTCCAGAACTTTCTGTCACCAAAATTTGAGGAAAATTTGTTTTTTTAGCCAAAGTTTGAGGTTTGCAAAGGATTCTGGTTAACAGAACCTGGTCAGAGCCCCACAAGTCACCCCATCTTGGATTCCCCTAGGTCTCTAGTTTTCAAAAATGCACAGGTTTGGTAGGTTTCCCTAGGTGCCGGCTGAGCTAGAGGCCAAAATCTAAAGGTAGGCACTTTGCAAAAAACACCTCTGTTTACTTTCAAAAAATTTGATGTGTCCATGTTGCGTTTTGGAGCATTTCCTGTCGCGGGCGCTAGGCCTACCCACACAAGTGAGGTATCATTTTTATCGGGAGACTTGGGGGAACGCTGGGTGGAAGGAAATGTGTGGCTCCTCTCAGATTCCAGAACTTTCTGTCACCAAAATTTGAGGAAAATGTGTTTTTTTAGCCAAAGTTTGAGGTTTGCAAAGGATTCTGGGTAACAGAACCTGGTCAGAGCCCCACAAGTCGCCCCATCTTGGATTCCCCTAGGTCTCTAGTTTTAAAAAATGCACAGCTTTGGTAGGTTTCCGTAGGTGCCGGCTGAGCTAGAGGCCAAAATCTAAAGGTAGACACTTTGCAAAAAACACCTCTGTTTTCTTTCAAAAAATTTGATGTGTCCACGTTGTGTTTTGGAGCATTTCCTGTCGTGGGCGCTAGGCCTACCCACACAAGTGAGGTATCATTTTTATCGGGAGACTTGGGGGAACGCTGGGTGGAAGGAAATGTGTGGCTCCTCTCAGATTCCAGAACTTTCTGTCACCAAAATTTGAGGAAAATGTGTTTTTTTAGTCAAAGTTTGAGGTTTGCAAAGGATTCTGGGTAACAGATCCTGGTCAGAGCCCCACAAGTCACCCCATCTTGGGTTCCCCTACGTCTCTAGTTTTCAAAAATGCACAGGTTTAGTAGGTTTCCCTAGGTGCCGGCTGAGCTAGAGGCCAAAATCTACAGGTAGGCACTTTGCAAAAAACACTTCTGTTTTACCTCAAAAAATGTGATGTGTCCACGTTGCGTTTTGGAGCATTTCCTGTCGCGGGCGCTAGGCCTACCCACACAAGTGAGGTATCATTTTTATCGGGAGACTTGGGGGAACACTGGGTGGAAGGAAATTTGTGGCTCCTCTCAGATTCCAGAACTTTCTGTCACCAAAATTTGAGGAAAATGTGTTTTTTTAGCCAAAGTTTGAGGTTTGCAAAGGATTCTGGGTAACAGAACCTGGTCAGAGCCCCACAAGTCACCCCATCTTGGATTCCCCTAGGTCTCTAGTTTTCAAAAATGCACAGCTTTGGTAGGTTTCCATAGGTGCTGGCTGAGCTAGAGGCCAAAATCTAAAGGTAGACACTTTGCAAAAAACACCTCTGTTTTCTTTCAAAAAAATTTATGTGTCCATGTTGCGTTTTGGAGCATTTCCTGTCGCGGGCGCTAGGCCTACCCACACAAGTGAGGTATAATTTTTATCGGGAGACTTGGGAGAACGCTGGGTGGAAGGAAATGTGTCGCTCCTCTCAGATTCCAGAACTTTCTGTCACCAAAATTTGAGGAAAATGTGTTTTTTTAGCCAAAGTTTGAGGTTTGCAAAGGATTCTGGGTAACAGATCCTGGTCAGAGCCCCACAAGTCACCACATCTTGGGTTCACCTACGTCTCTAGTTTTAAAAAATGCACAGGTTTAGTAGGTTTCCCTAGGTGCCGGCTGAGCTAGAGGCCAAAATCTACAGGTAGGCACTTTGCAAAAAACACTTCTGTTTTACCTCAAAAAATGTGATGTGTCCACGTTGCGTTTTGGAGCATTTCCTGTCGCGGGCGCTAGGCCTACCCACACAAGTGAGGTATCATTTTTATCGGGAGACTTGGGGGAACACTGGGTGGAAGGAAATTTGTGGCTCCTCTCAGATTCCAGAACTTTCTGTCACCCAAATTTGAGGAAAATGTGTTTTTTTAGCCAAAGTTTGAGGTTTGCAAAGGATTCTGGGTAACAGAACCTGGTCAGAGCCCCACAAGTCACCCCATCTTGGATTCCCCTAGGTCTCTAGTTTTCAAAAATGCACAGCTTTGGTAGGTTTCCGTAGGTGCCGGCTGAGCTAGAGGCCAAAATCTAAAGGTAGACACTTTGCAAAAAACACCTCTGTTTACTTTCAAAAAATTTGATGTGTCCACATTGCGTTTTGGAGCATTTCCTGTCGCGGGCGCTAGGCCTACCCACACAAGTGAGGTATCATTTTTATCGGGAGACTTGGGGGAACACTGGGTGGAAGGAAATTTGTGGCTCCTCTCAGATTCCAGAACTTTCTGTCACCAAAATTTGAGGAAAATGTGTTTTTTTAGCCAAAGTTTGAGGTTTGCAAAGGATTCTGGGTAACAGAACCTGGTCAGAGCCCCACAAGTCGCCCCATCTTGGATTCCCCTAGGTCTCTAGTTTTAAAAAATGCACAGGTTTATTAGGTTTCCCTAGGTGCCGGCTGAGCTAGAGGCCAAAATCTAAAGGTAGGCACTTTGCAAAAATCACTTCTGTTTTACCTCAAAAAATGTGATGTGTTCACGTTGCGTTTTGGAGCATTTCCTGTCGCGGGTGCTAGGCCTACCCAAACAAGTGAGGTATCATTTTTATCGGGAGACTTGGGGGAACGCTGGGTGGAAGGAAATGTGTGGCTCCTCTCAGATTCCAGAATTTTCTGTCACCAAAATTTGAGGAAAATGTGTTTTTTTAGCCAAAGTTTGAGGTTTGCAAAGGATTCTTGATAACAGAACCTGGTCAGAGCCCCACAAGTCGCCCCATCTTGGATTCCCCTAGGTCTCTAGTTTTCAAAAATGCACAGGTTTAGTAGGTTTCCCTAGGTGCCGGCTGAGCTAGAGGCCAAAATCTACAGGTAGGCACTTTGCAAAAAACACTTCTGTTTTACCTCAAAAAATG
The DNA here is from genome assembly GCF_031143425.1 of Pleurodeles waltl. Classification (NCBI taxonomy): domain Eukaryota; kingdom Metazoa; phylum Chordata; class Amphibia; order Caudata; family Salamandridae; genus Pleurodeles; species Pleurodeles waltl. The sequence continues at coordinate 2,714,501 of NW_027150395.1, forward strand.
TGATGTGTCCACGTTGCGTTTTGGAGCATTTCCTGTCGCGGGCGCTAGGCCTACCCACACAAGTGAGGTATCATTTTTATCGGGAGACTTGGGGGAACACTGGGTGGAAGGAAATTTGTGGCTCCTCTCAGATTCCAGAACTTTCTGTCACCAAAATTTGAGGAAAATGTGTTTTGTTAGCCAAAGTTTGAGGTTTGCATGGGATTCTGGGTAACAGAACCTGGTCAGAGCCCCACAAGTCACCCCATCTTGGATTCCCCTAGGTCTCTAGTATTCAAAAATGCACAGCTTTGGTAGGTTTCCGTAGGTGCCGGCTGAGCTAGAGGCCAAAATCTAAAGGTAGACACTTTGCAAAAAACACCTCTGTTTTCTTTCAAAAAATTTGATGTGTCCACGTTGCGTTTTGGAGCATTTCCTGTCGCGGGCGCTAGGCCTACCCACACAAGTGAGGTATCATTTTTATCGGGAGACTTGGGGGAACGCTGGGTGGAAGGAAATGTGTGGCTCCTCTCAGATTCCAGAACTTTCTGTCACCAAAATTTGAGGAAAATGTGTTTTTTTAGCCAAAGTTTGAGGTTTGCAAAGGATTCTGGGTAACAGATCCTGGTCAGAGCCCCACAAGTCACCCCATCTTGGGTTCCCCTACGTCTCTAGTTTTAAAAAATGCACAGGTTTAGTAGGTTTCCCTAGGTGCCGGCTGAGCTAGAGGCCAAAATCTACAGGTAGGCACTTTGCAAAAAACACTTCTGTTTTACCTCAAAAAATGTGATGTGTCCACGTTGCGTTTTGGAGCATTTCCTGTCGCGGGCGCTAGGCCTACCCACACAAGTGAGGTATCATTTTTATCGGGAGACTTGGGGGAACACTGGGTGGAAGGAAATTTGTGGCTCCTCTCAGATTCCAGAACTTTCTGTCACCAAAATTTGAGGAAAATGTGTTTTTTTAGCCAAAGTTTGAGGTTTGCAAAGGATTCTGGGTAACAGAACCTGGTCAGAGCCCCACAAGTCACCCCATCTTGGATTCCCCTAGGTCTCTAGTTTTCAAAAATGCACAGCTTTGGTAGGTTTCCGTAGGTGCTGGCTGAGCTAGAGGCCAAAATCTAAAGGTAGACACTTTGCAAAAAACACCTCTGTTTTCTTTCAAAAAAATTTATGTGTCCATGTTGCGTTTTGGAGCATTTCCTGTCGCGGGCGCTAGGCCTACCCACACAAGTGAGGTATAATTTTTATCGGGAGACTTGGGAGAACGCTGGGTGGAAGGAAATGTGTCGCTCCTCTCAGATTCCAGAACTTTCTGTCACCAAAATTTGAGGAAAATGTGTTTTTTTAGCCAAAGTTTGAGGTTTGCAAAGGATTCTGGGTAACAGATCCTGGTCAGAGCCCCACAAGTCACCACATCTTGGGTTCCCCTACGTCTCTAGTTTTCAAAAATGCACAGGTTTAGTAGGTTTCCCTAGGTGCCGGCTGAGCTAGAGGCCAAAATCTACAGGTAGGCACTTTGCAAAAAACACTTCTGTTTTACCTCAAAAAATGTGATGTGTCCACGTTGCGTTTTGGAGCATTTCCTGTCGCGGGCGCTAGGCCTACCCACACAAGTGAGGTATCATTTTTATCGGGAGACTTGGGGGAACACTGGGTGGAAGGAAATTTGTGGCTCCTCTCAGATTCCAGAACTTTCTGTCACCCAAATTTGAGGAAAATGTGTTTTTTTAGCCAAAGTTTGAGGTTTGCAAAGGATTCTGGGTAACAGAACCTGGTCAGAGCCCCACAAGTCACCCCATCTTGGATTCCCCTAGGTCTCTAGTTTTCAAAAATGCACAGCTTTGGTAGGTTTCCGTAGGTGCCGGCTGAGCTAGAGGCCAAAATCTAAAGGTAGACACTTTGCAAAAAACACCTCTGTTTTCTTTCAAAAAATTTGATGTGTCCACATTGCGTTTTGGAGCATTTCCTGTCGCGGGCGCTAGGCCTACCCACACAAGTGAGGTACCATTTTTATCGGGAGACTTGGGGGAACACTGGGTGGAAGGAAATTTGTGGCTCCTCTCAGATTCCAGAACTTTCTGTCACCAAAATTTGAGGAAAATGTGTTTTTTTAGCCAAAGTTTGAGGTTTGCAAAGGATTCTGGGTAACAGAACCTGGTCAGAGCCCCACAAGTCGCCCCATCTTGGATTCCCCTAGGTCTCTAGTTTTAAAAAATGCACAGGTTTATTAGGTTTCCCTAGGTGCCGGCTGAGCTAGAGGCCAAAATCTAAAGGTAGGCACTTTGCAAAAATCACTTCTGTTTTACCTCAAAAAATGTGATGTGTTCACGTTGCGTTTTGGAGCATTTCCTGTCGCGGGTGCTAGGCCTACCCAAACAAGTGAGGTATCATTTTTATCGGGAGACTTGGGGGAACGCTGGGTGGAAGGAAATGTGTGGCTCCTCTCAGATTCCAGAATTTTCTGTCACCAAAATTTGAGGAAAATGTGTTTTTTTAGCCAAAGTTTGAGGTTTGCAAAGGATTCTGGGTACCAGATCCTGGTCAGAGCCCCACAAGTCACCCCATCTTGGGTTCCCCTACGTCTCTAGTTTTCAAAAATGCACAGGTTTAGTAGGTTTCCGTAGGTGCCGGCTGAGCTAGAGGCCAAAATCTACAGGTAGGCACTTTGCAAAAAACACTTCTGTTTTACCTCAAAAAATGTGATGTGTCCACGTTGCGTTTTGGAGCATTTCCTGTCGCGGGCGCTAGGCCTACCCACACAAGTGAGGTATCATTTTTATCGGGAGACTTGGGGGAACACTGGGTGGAAGGAAATTTGTGGCTCCTCTCAGATTCCAGAACTTTCTGTCACCAAAATTTGAGGAAAATGTGTTTTTTTAGCCAAAGTTTGAGGTTTGCAAAGGATTCTGGGTAACAGAACCTGGTCAGAGCCCCACAAGTCACCCCATCTTGGATTCCCCAAGGTCTCTAGTTTTCAAAAATGCACAGCTTTGGTAGGTTTCCGTAGGTGCTGGCTGAGCTAGAGGCCAAAATCTAAAGGTAGACACTTTGCAAAAAACACCTCTGTTTTCTTTCAAAAAAATTTATGTGTCCATGTTGCGTTTTGGAGCATTTCCTGTCGCGGGCGCTAGGCCTACCCACACAAGTGAGGTATAATTTTTATCGGGAGACTTGGGAGAACGCTGGGTGGAAGGAAATGTGTCGCTCCTCTCAGATTCCAGAACTTTCTGTCACCAAAATTTGAGGAAAATGTGTTTTTTTAGCCAAAGTTTGAGGTTTGCAAAGGATTCTGGGTAACAGATCCTGGTCAGAGCCCCACAAGTCACCACATCTTGGGTTCCCCTACGTCTCTAGTTTTCAAAAATGCACAGGTTTAGTAGGTTTCCCTAGGTGCCGGCTGAGCTAGAGGCCAAAATCTACAGGTAGGCACTTTGCAAAAAACACTTCTGTTTTACCTCAAAAAATGTGATGTGTCCACGTTGCGTTTTGGAGCATTTCCTGTCGCGGGCGCTAGGCCTACCCACACAAGTGAGGTATCATTTTTATCGGGAGACTTGGGGGAACACTGGGTGGAAGGAAATTTGTGGCTCCTCTCAGATTCCAGAACTTTCTGTCACCCAAATTTGAGGAAAATGTGTTTTTTTAGCCAAAGTTTGAGGTTTGCAAAGGATTCTGGGTAACAGAACCTGGTCAGAGCCCCACAAGTCACCCCATCTTGGATTCCCCTAGGTCTCTAGTTTTCAAAAATGCACAGCTTTGGTAGGTTTCCGTAGGTGCCGGCTGAGCTAGAGGCCAAAATCTAAAGGTAGACACTTTGCAAAAAACACCTCTGTTTTCTTTCAAAAAATTTGATGTGTCCACATTGCGTTTTGGAGCATTTCCTGTCGCGGGCGCTAGGCCTACCCACACAAGTGAGGTACCATTTTTATCGGGAGACTTGGGGGAACACTGGGTGGAAGGAAATTTGTGGCTCCTCTCAGATTCCAGAACTTTCTGTCACCAAAATTTGAGGAAAATGTGTTTTTTTAGCCAAAGTTTGAGGTTTGCAAAGGATTCTGGGTAACAGAACCTGGTCAGAGCCCCACAAGTCGCCCCATCTTGGATTCCCCTAGGTCTCTAGTTTTAAAAAATGCACAGGTTTATTAGGTTTCCCTAGGTGCCGGCTGAGCTAGAGGCCAAAATCTAAAGGTAGGCACTTTGCAAAAATCACTTCTGTTTTACCTCAAAAAATGTGATGTGTTCACGTTGCGTTTTGGAGCATTTCCTGTCGCGGGTGCTAGGCCTACCCAAACAAGTGAGGTATCATTTTTATCAGGAGACTTGGGGGAACGCTGGGTGGAAGGAAATGTGTGGCTCCTCTCAGATTCCAGAATTTTCTGTCACCAAAATTTGAGGAAAATGTGTTTTTTTAGCCAAAGTTTGAGGTTTGCAAAGGATTCTGGGTACCAGATCCTGGTCAGAGACCCACAAGTCACCCCATCTTGGGTTCCCCTACGTCTCTAGTTTTCAAAAATGCACAGGTTTAGTAGGTTTCCGTAGGTGCCGGCTGAGCTAGAGGCCAAAATCTACAGGTAGGCACTTTGCAAAAAACACTTCTGTTTTACCTCAAAAAATGTGATGTGTCCACGTTGCGTTTTGGAGCATTTCCTGTCGCGGGCGCTAGGCCTACCCACACAAGTGAGGTATCATTTTTATCGGGAGACTTGGGGGAACACTGGGTGGAAGGAAATTTGTGGCTCCTCTCAGATTCCAGAACTTTCTGTCACCAAAATTTGAGGAAAATGTGTTTTTTTAGCCAAAGTTTGAGGTTTGCAAAGGATTCTGGGTAACAGAACCTGGTCAGAGCCCCACAAGTCACCCCATCTTGGATTCCCCTAGGTCTCTAGTTTTCAAAAATGCACAGCTTTGGTAGGTTTCCGTAGGTGCTGGCTGAGCTAGAGGCCAAAATCTAAAGGTAGACACTTTGCAAAAAACACCTCTGTTTTCTTTCAAAAAAATTTATGTGTCCATGTTGCGTTTTGGAGCATTTCCTGTCGCGGGCGCTAGGCCTACCCACACAAGTGAGGTATAATTTTTATCGGGAGACTTGGGAGAACGCTGGGTGGAAGGAAATGTGTCGCTCCTCTCAGATTCCAGAACTTTCTGTCACCAAAATTTGAGGAAAATGTGTTTTTTTAGCCAAAGTTTGAGGTTTGCAAAGGATTCTGGGTAACAGAACCTGGTCAGAGCCCCACAAGTCACCCCATCTTGGGTTCCCCTACGTCTCTAGTTTTAAAAAATGCACAGGTTTAGTAGGTTTCCCTAGGTGCCGGCTGAGCTAGAGGCCAAAATATAAAGGTAGGCACTTTGCAAAAAACACCTCTGTTTACTTTAAAAAAAATTGATGTGTCCATGTTGCGTTTTGGAGCATTTCGTGTCGCGGGCGCTAGGCCTACCCACACAAGTGAGGTATCATTTTTATCGGGAGACTTGGGGGAACACTGGGTGGAAGGAAATTTGTGGCTCCTCTCAGATTCCAGAACTTTCTGTCACCAAAATTTGAGGAAAATGTGTTTTTTTAGCCAAAGTTTGAGGTTTGCAAAGGATTCTGGGTAACAGAACGTGGTCAGAGCCCCACAAGTCGCCCCATCTTGGATTCCCCTAGGTCTCTAGTTTTAAAAAATGCACAGGTTTATTAGGTTTCCCTAGGTGCCGGCTGAGCTAGAGGCCAAAATCTAAAGGTAGGCACTTTGCAAAAATCACTTCTGTTTTACCTCAAAAAATGTGATGTGTTCACGTTGCGTTTTGGAGCATTTCCTGTCGCGGGTGCTAGGCCTACCCAAACAAGTGAGGTATCATTTTTATCGGGAGACTTGGGGGAACGCTGGGTGGAAGGAAATGTGTGGCTCCTCTCAGATTCCAGAATTTTCTGTCACCAAAATTTGAGGAAAATGTGTTTTTTTAGCCAAAGTTTGAGGTTTGCAAAGGATTCTTGGTAACAGAACCTGGTCAGAGCCCCACAAGTCGCCCCATCTTGGATTCCCCTAGGTCTCTAGTTTTCAAAAATGCACAGGTTTAGTAGGTTTCCCTAGGTGCCGGCTGAGCTAGAGGCCAAAATCTACAGGTAGGCACTTTGCAAAAAACACTTCTGTTTTACCTCAAAAAATGTGATGTGTCCACGTTGCGTTTTGGAGCATTTCCTGTCGCGGGCGCTAGGCCTACCCACACAAGTGAGGTATCATTTTTATCGGGAGACTTGGGGGAACACTGGGTGGAAGGAAATTTGTGGCTCCTCTCAGATTCCAGAACTTTCTGTCACCAAAATTTGAGGAAAATGTGTTTTTTTAGCCAAAGTTTGAGGTTTGCAAAGGATTCTGGGTAACAGAACGTGGTCAGAGCCCCACAAGTCGCCCCATCTTGGATTCCCCTAGGTCTCTAGTTTTAAAAAATGCACAGGTTTATTAGGTTTCCCTAGGTGCCGGCTGAGCTAGAGGCCAAAATCTAAAGGTAGGCACTTTGCAAAAATCACTTCTGTTTTACCTCAAAAAATGTGATGTGTTCACGTTGCGTTTTGGAGCATTTCCTGTCGCGGGTGCTAGGCCTACCCAAACAAGTGAGGTATCATTTTTATCGGGAGACTTGGGGGAACGCTGGGTGGAAGGAAATGTGTGGCTCCTCTCAGATTCCAGAATTTTCTGTCACCAAAATTTGAGGAAAATGTGTTTTTTTAGCCAAAGTTTGAGGTTTGCAAAGGATTCTTGGTAACAGAACCTGGTCAGAGCCCCACAAGTCGCCCCATCTTGGATTCCCCTAGGTCTCTAGTTTTCAAAAATGCACAGGTTTAGTAGGTTTCCCTAGGTGCCGGCTGAGCTAGAGGCCAAAATCTACAGGTAGGCACTTTGCAAAAAACACTTCTGTTTTACCTCAAAAAATGTGATGTGTCCACGTTGCGTTTTGGAGCATTTCCTGTCGCGGGCGCTAGGCCTACCCACACAAGTGAGGTATCATTTTTATCGGGAGACTTGGGGGAACACTGGGTGGAAGGAAATTTGTGGCTCCTCTCAGATTCCAGAACTTTCTGTCACCAAAATTTGAGGAAAATGTGTTTTGTTAGCCAAAGTTTGAGGTTTGCATGGGATTCTGGGTAACAGAACCTGGTCAGAGCCCCACAAGTCACCCCATCTTGGATTCCCCTAGGTCTCTAGTATTCAAAAATGCACAGCTTTGGTAGGTTTCCGTAGGTGCCGGCTGAGCTAGAGGCCAAAATCTAAAGGTAGACACTTTGCAAAAAACACCTCTGTTTTCTTTCAAAAAATTTGATGTGTCCACGTTGCGTTTTGGAGCATTTCCTGTCGCGGGCGCTAGGCCTACCCACACAAGTGAGGTATCATTTTTATCGGGAGACTTGGGGGAACGCTGGGTGGAAGGAAATGTGTGGCTCCTCTCAGATTCCAGAACTTTCTGTCACCAAAATTTGAGGAAAATGTGTTTTTTTAGCCAAAGTTTGAGGTTTGCAAAGGATTCTGGGTAACAGAACCTGGTCAGAGCCCCACAAGTCACCCCATCTTGGGTTCCCCTACGTCTCTAGTTTTAAAAAATGCACAGGTTTAGTAGGTTTCCGTAGGTGCCGGCTGAGCTAGAGGCCAAAATCTACAGGTAGGCACTTTGCAAAAAACACTTCTGTTTTACCTCAAAAAAAGTTGATGTGTCCACGTTGCGTTTTGGAGCATTTCCTGTCGCGGGCGCTAGGCCTACCCACACAAGTGAGGTATCATTTTTATCGGGAGACTTGGGGGAACACTGGGTGGAAGGAAATTTGTGGCTCCTCTCAGATTCCAGAACTTTCTGTCACCAAAATTTGAGGAAAATTTGTTTTTTTAGCCAAAGTTTGAGGTTTGCAAAGGATTCTGGGTAACAGAACCTGGTCAGAGCCCCACAAGTCACCCCATCTTGGAGTCTAGTTTTAAAAAATGCACAGCTTTGGTAGGTTTCCGTAGGTGCTGGCTGAGCTAGAGGCCAAAATCTAAAGGTAGACACTTTGCAAAAAACACCTATGTTTTCTTTCAAAAAATTTGATGTGTCCACGTTGTGTTTTGGAGCATTTCCTGTCGCGGGCGCTAGGCCTACCCACACAAGTGAGGTATCATTTTTATCGGGAGACTTGGGGGAACGTTGGGTGGAAGGAAATGTGTGGCTCCTCTCAGATTCCAGAACTTTCTGTCACCAAAATTTGAGGAAAATGTGTTTTTTTAGCCAAAGTTTGAGGTTTGCAAAGGATTCTGGGTACCAGATCCTGGTCAGAGCCCCACAAGTCACCCCATCTTGGGTTCCCCTACGTCTCTAGTTTTCAAAAATGCACAGGTTTAGTAGGTTTCCCTAGGTGCCGGCTGAGCTAGAGGCCAAAATCTACAGGTAGGCACTTTGCAAAAAACACTTCTGTTTTACCTCAAAAAATGTGATGTGTCCACGTTGCGTTTTGGAGCATTTCCTGTCGCGGGCGCTAGGCCTACCCACACAAGTGAGGTATCATTTTTATCGGGAGACTTGGGGGAACACTGGGTGGAAGGAAATTTGTGGCTCCTCTCAGATTCCAGAACTTTCTGTCACCAAAATTTGAGGAAAATGTGTTTTTTTAGCCAAAGTTTGAGGTTTGCAAAGGATTCTGGGTAACAGAACCTGGTCAGAGCCCCACAAGTCACCCCATCTTGGATTCCCCTAGGTCTCTAGTTTTCAAAAATGCACACCTTTGGTAGGTTTCCCTAGGTGCCGGCTGAGCTAGAGGCCAAAATCTAAAGGTAGGCACTTTGCAAAAAACACTTCTGTTTCACCTCAAAAAATGTGATGTGTCCACGTTGCGTTTTGGAGCATTTCCTGTCGCGGGTGCTAGGCCTACCCAAACAAGTGAGGTATCATTTTTATCGGGAGACTTGGGGGAACGCTGGGTGGAAGGAAATGTGTGGCTCCTCTCAGATTCCAGAATTTTCTGTCACCAAAATTTGAGGAAAATGTGTTTTTTTAGCCAAAGTTTGAGGTTTGCAAAGGATTCTGGGTAACAGAACCTGGTCAGAGCCCCACAAGTCGCCCCATCTTGGATTCCCCTAGGTCTCTAGTTTTCAAAAATGCACAGGTTTAGTAGGTTTCCCTAGGTGCCGGCTGAGCTAGAGGCCAAAACCTACAGGTAGGCACTTTGCAAAAAACACTTCTGTTTTACCTCAAAAAATGTGATGTGTCCATGTTGCATTTTGGAGCATTTCCTGTCGCGAGCGCTAGGCCTACCCACACAAGTGAGGTATCATTTTTATCGGGAGACTTGGGGGAACACTGGGTGGAAGAAAATTTGTGGCTCCTCTCAGATTCCAGAACTTTCTGTCACCAAAATTTGAGGAAAATGTGTTTTGTTAGCCAAAGTTTGAGGTTTGCAAGGGATTCTGGGTAACAGAACCTGGTCAGAGCCCCACAAGTCACCCCATCTTGGATTCCCCTAGGTCTCTAGTTTTCAAAAATGCACAGCTTTGGTAGGTTTCCGTAGGTGCCGGCTGAGCTAGAGGCCAAAATCTAAAGGTAGACACTTTGCAAAAAACACCTCTGTTTTCTTTCAAAAAATTTGATGTGTCCACGTTGCGTTTTGGAGCATTTCCTGTCGCGGGCGCTAGGCCTACCCACACAAGTGAGGTATCATTTTTATCGGGAGACTTGGGGGAACGCTGGGTGGAAGGAAATGTGTGGCTCCTCTCAGATTCCAGAACTTTCTGTCACCATAATTTGAGGAAAATGTGTTTTTTTAGCCAAAGTTTGAGGTTTGCAAAGGATTCTGGGTAACAGAACCTGGTCAGAGCCCCACAAGTCACCCCATCTTGGGTTCCCCTACGTCTCTAGTTTTTAAAAATGCACAGCTTTGGTAGGTTTCCGTAGGTGCCGGCTGAGCTAGAGGCCAAAATCTAAAGGTAGACACTTTGCAAAAAACACCTCTGTTTTCTTTCAAAAAATTTGATGTGTCCACGTTGCGTTTTGGAGCATTTCCTGTCGCGGGCGCTAGGCCTACCCACACAAGTGAGGTATAATTTTTATCGGGAGACTTGGGGGAACGCTGGGTGGAAGGAAATGTGTGGCTCCTCTCAGATTCCAGAACTTTCTGTCACCAAAAGTTGAGGAAAATGTGTTTTTTTAGCCAAAGTTTGAGGTTTGCAAAGGATTCTGGGTAACAGAACCTGGTCAGAGCCCCACAAGTCACCCCATCTTGGGTTCCCCTACGTCTCTAGTTTTCAAAAATGCACAGGTTTAGTAGGTTTCCCTAGGTGCCGGCTGAGCTAGAGGCCAAAATCTGCAGGTAGGCACTTTGCAAAAAACACTTCTGTTTTACCTCAAAAAATGTGATGTGTCCACGGTTCGTTTTGGAGCATTTCCTGTCTCGGGCGCTAGGCCTACCCACACAAGTGAGGTATCATTTTTATCGGGAGACTTGGGGACACACTGGGTGGAAGGAAATTTGTGGCTCCTCTCAGATTCCAGAACTTTCTGTCACCAAAATTTGAGGAAAATGTGTTTTTTTAGCCAAAGTTTGAGGTTTGCAAAGGATTCTGGTTAACAGAACCTGGTCAGAGCCCCACAAGTCACCCCATCTTGGATTCCCCTAGGTCTCTAGTTTTCAAAAATGCACAGGTTTGGTAGGTTTCCCTAGGTGCCGGCTGAGCTAAAGGCCAAAATCTAAAGGTAGGCACTTTGCAAAAAACACTTCTGTTTTACCTCAAAAAATGTGATGTGTCCACGTTGCGTTTTGGAGCATTTCCTGTCGCGGGCGCTAGGCCTACCCAAACAAGTGAGGTATCATTTTTATCGGGAGACTTGGGGGAACGCTGGGTGGAAGGAAATGTGTGGCTCCTCTCAGATTCCAGAATTTTCTGTCACCAAAATTTGAGGAAAATGTGTTTTTTTAGCCAAAGTTTGAGGTTTGCAAAGGATTCTGGGTAACAGAACCTGGTCAGAGCCCCACAAGTCGCCCCATCTTGGATTCCTCTAGGTCTCTAGTTTTCAAAAATGCACAGCTTTGGTAGGTTTCCGTAGGTGCCGGCTGAGCTAGAGGCCAAAATCTAAAGGTAGACACTTTGCAAAAAACACCTCTGTTTTCTTTCAAAAAATTTGATGTGTCCACGTTGTGTTTTGGGGCATTTCCTGTCGCGGGCGCTAGGCCTACCCACACAAGTGAGGTATCACTTTAATCGGGAGACTTGGGGGAACGCTGGGTGGAAGGAAATGTGTGGCTCCTCTCAGATTCCAGAACTTTCTGTCACCAAAATTTGAGGAAAATGTGTTTTTTTAGCCAAAGTTTGAGGTTTGCAAAGGATTCTGGGTAACAGAACCTGGTCAGAGCCCCACAAGTCACCACATCTTGGGTTCCCCTACGTCTCTAGTTTTAAAAAATGCACAGGTTTAGTAGGTTTCCCTAGGTGCCGGCTGAGCTAGAGGCCAAAATCTACAGGTAGGCACTTTGCAAAAAACACTTCTGTTTTACCTCAAAAAATGTGATGTGTCCAAGTTGCGTTTTGGAGCATTTCCTGTCGCGGGCGCTAGGCCTACCCACACAAGTGAGGTATTATTTTTATCGGGAGACTTGGGGGAACACTGGGTGGAAGGAAATTTGTGGCTCCTCTCAGATTCCAGAACTTTCTGTCACCAAAATTTGAGGAAAATTTGTTTTTTTAGCCAAAGTTTGAGGTTTGCAAAGGATTCTGGTTAACAGAACCTGGTCAGAGCCCCACAAGTCACCCCATCTTGGATTCCCCTAGGTCTCTAGTTTTCAAAAATGCACAGGTTTGGTAGGTTTCCGTAGGTGCCGGCTGAGCTAGAGGCCAAAATCTAAAGGTAGGCACTTTGCAAAAAACAACTCTGTTTACTTTCAAAAAATTTGATGTGTCCATGTTGCGTTTTGGAGCATTTACTGTCGCGGCCGCTAGGCCTACCCACACAAGTGAGGTATCATTTTTATCGGGAGACTTGGGGGAACGCTGGGTGGAAGGAAATGTGTGGCTCCTCTCAGATTCCAGAACTTTCTGTCACCAAAATTTGAGGAAAATGTGTTTTTTTAGCCAAAGTTTGAGGTTTGCAAAGGATTCTGGGTAACAGAACCTGGTCAGAGCCCCACAAGTCGCCCCATCTTGGATTCCCCTAGGTCTCTAGTTTTCAAAAATGCACAGCTTTGGTAGGTTTCCGTAGGTGCCGGCTGAGCTAGAGGCCAAAATCTAAAGGTAGACACTTTGCAAAAAACACCTCTGTTTTCTTTCAAAAAATTTGATGTGTCCACGTTGTGTTTTGGAGCATTTCCTGTCGCGGGCGCTAGGCCTACCCACACAAGTGAGGTATCATTTTTATCGGGAGACTTGGGGGAACGCTGGGTGGAAGGAAATGTGTGGCTCCTCTCAGATTCCAGAACTTTCTGTCACCAAAATTTGAGGAAAATGTGTTTTTTTAGCCAAAGTTTGAGGTTTGCAAAGGATTCTGGGTAACAGATCCTGGTCAGAGCCCCACAAGTCACCCCATCTTGGGTTCCCCTACGTCTCTAGTTTTCAAAAATGCACAGGTTTAGTAGGTTTCCCTAGGTGCCGGCTGAGCTAGAGGCCAAAATCTACAGGTAGGCACTTTGCAAAAAACACTTCTGTTTTACCTCAAAAAATGTGATGTGTCCACGTTGCGTTTTGGAGCATTTCCTGTCGCGGGCGCTAGGCCTACCCACACAAGTGAGGTATCATTTTTATCGGGAGACTTGGGGGAACACTGGGTGGAAGGAAATTTGTGGCTCCTCTCAGATTCCAGAACTTTCTGTCACCAAAATTTGAGGAAAATGTGTTTTTTTAGCCAAAGTTTGAGGTTTGCAAAGGATTCTGGGTAACAGAACCTGGTCAGAGCCCCACAAGTCACCCCATCTTGGATTCCCCTAGGTCTCTAGTTTTCAAAAATGCACAGCTTTGGTAGGTTTCCATAGGTGCTGGCTGAGCTAGAGGCCAAAATCTAAAGGTAGACACTTTGCAAAAAACACCTCTGTTTTCTTTCAAAAAATTTGATGTGTCCACGTTGCGTTTTGGAGCATTTCCTGTCGCGGGCGCTAGGCCTACCCACACAAGTGAGGTATAATTTTCATCGGGAGACTTGGGAGAACGCTGGGTGGAAGGAAATGTGTCGCTCCTCTCAGATTCCAGAACTTTCTGTCACCAAAATTTGAGGAAAATGTGTTTTTTTAGCCAAAGTTTGAGGTTTGCAAAGGATTCTGGGTAACAGATCCTGGTCAGAGCCCCACAAGTCACCCCATCTTGGGTTCCCCTACGTCTCTAGTTTTCAAAAATGCACAGGTTTAGTAGGTTTCCCTAGGTGCCGGCTGAGCTAGAAGCCAAAATCTACAGGTCGGCACTTTGCAAAAAACACTTCTGTTTTACCTCAAAAAATGTGATGTGTCCACGTTGCGTTTTGGAGCATTTCCTGTCGCGGGCGCTAGGCCTACCCACACAAGTGAGGTATCATTTTTATCGGGAGACTTGGGGGAACACTGGGTGGAAGGAAATTTGTGGCTCCTCTCAGATTCCAGAACTTTCTGTCACCAAAATTTGAGGAAAATGTGTTTTTTTAGCCAAAGTTTGAGGTTTGCAAAGGATTCTGGGTAACAGAACCTGGTCAGAGCCCCACAAGTCACCCCATCTTGGATTCCCCTAGGTCTCTAGTTTTCAAAAATGCACAGCTTTGGTAGGTTTCCGTAGGTGCCGGCTGAGCTAGAGGCCAAAATCTAAAGGTAGACACTTTGCAAAAAAAACCTCTGTTTTCTTTCAAAAAATTTGATGTGTCCTCGTTGCGTTTTGGAGCATTTCCTGTCGCGGGCGCTAGGCCTACCCACACAAGTGAGGTATAATTTTTATCGGGAGACTTGGGAGAACGCTGGGTGGAAGGAAATGTGTCGCTCCTCTCAGATTCCAGAACTTTCTGTCACCAAAATTTGAGGAAAATGTGTTTTTTTAGCCAAAGTTTGAGGTTTGCAAAGGATTCTGGGTAACAGAACCTGGTCAGAGCCCCACAAGTCACCCCATCTTGGATTCCCCTAGGTCTCTAGTTTTCAAAAATGCACAGCTTTGGTAGGTTTCTGTAGGTGCCGGCTGAGCTAGAGGCCAAAATCTAAAGGTAGGCACTTTGCAAAAAACACTTCTGTTTTACCTCAAAAAATGTGATGTGTCCACGTTGCGTTTTGGAGCATTTCCTGTCGCGGGTGCTAGGCCTACCCAAACAAGTGAGGTATCATTTTTATCGGGAGACTTGGGGGAACGCTGGGTGGAAGGAAATGTGTGGCTCCTCTCAGATTCCAGAATTTTCTGTCACCAAAATTTGAGGAAAATGTGTTTTTTTAGCCAAAGTTTGAGGTTTGCAAAGGATTCTGGGTAACAGAACCTAGTCAGAGCCCCACAAGTCACCCCATCTTGGGTTCCCCTACGTCTCTAGTTTTCAAAAATTCACAGGTTTAGTAGGTTTCCCTATGTGCCGGCTGAGCTAGAGGCCAAAATCTAAAGGTAGACACTTTGCAAAAAACACCTCTGTTTTCTTTCAAAAAATTTGATGTGTCCACGTTGCGTTTTGGAGCATTTCCTGTCGCGGGCGCTAGGCCTACCCACACAAGTGAGGTATAATTTTTATCGGGAGACTTGGGAGAACGCTGGGTGGAAGGAAATGTGTCGCTCCTCTCAGATTCCAGAACTTTCTGTCACCAAAATTTGAGGAAAATGTGTTTTTTTTAGCCAAAGTTTGAGGTTTGCAAAGGATTCTGGGTAACAGATCCTGGTCAGAGCCCCACAAGTCACCCCATCTTGGGTTCCCCTACGTCTCTAGTTTTCAAAAATGCACAGGTTTAGTAGGTTTCCCTAGGTGCCGGCTGAGCTAGAGGCCAAAATCTACAGGTAGGCACTTTGCAAAAAACACTTCTGTTTTACCTCAAAAAATGTGATGTGTCCACGTTGCGTTTTGGAGCATTTCCTGTCGCGGGCGCTAGGCCTACCCACACAAGTGAGGTATCATTTTTATCGGGAGACTTGGGGGAACACTGGGTGGAAGGAAATTTGTGGCTCCTCTCAGATTCCAGAACTTTCTGTCACCAAAATTAGAGGAAAATGTGTTTTTTTAGCCAAAGTTTGAGGTTTGCAAAGGATTCTGGGTAAGAGAACCTGGTCAGAGCCCCACAAGTCACCCCATCTTGGGTTCCCCTACGTCTCTAGTTTTCAAAAATTCACAGGTTTAGTAGGTTTCCCTATGTGCCGGCTGAGCTAGAGGCCAAAATCTACAGGTAGGCACTTTGCAAAAAACACTTCTGTTTTACCTCAAAAAATGTGATGTGTCCACGGTTCGTTTTGGAGCATTTCCTGTCGCGGGCGCTAGGCCTACCCACACAAGTGAGGTATCATTTTTATCGGGAGACTTGGGGGAACACTGGGTGGAAGGAAATTTGTGGCTCCTCTCAGATTCCAGAACTTTGAGGAAAATGTGTTTTTTTAGCCAAAGTTTGAGGTTTGCAAAGGATTCTGGGTAACAGAACCTGGTCAGAGCCCCACAAGTCACCCCATCTTGGATTCCCCTAGGTCTCTAGTTTTTAAAAATGCACAGGTTTGGTAGGTTTCCCTAGGTGCCGGCTGAGCTAGAGGCCAAAATCTAAAGGTAGGCACTTTGCAAAAAACACTTCTGTTTTACCTCAAAAAATGTGATGTGTCCACGTTGCGTTTTGGAGCATTTCCTGTCGCGGGTGCTAGGCCTACCCAAACAAGTGAGGTATCATTTTTATCGGGAGACTTGGGGGAACGCTGGGTGGAAGGAAATGTGTGGCTCCTCTCAGATTCCAGAATTTTCTGTCACCAAAATTTGAGGAAAATGTGTTTTTTTAGCCAAAGTTTGAGGTTTGCAAAGGATTCTGGGTAACAGAACCTGCTCAGAGCCCCACAAGTCGCCCCATCTTGGATTCCCCTAGGTCTCTAGTTTTCAAAAATGCACAGGTTTAGTAGGTTTCCCTAGGTGCCGGCTGAGCTAGAGGCCAAAATCTACAGGTAGGCACTTTGCAAAAAACACTTCTGTTTTACCTCAAAAAATGTGATGTGTCCACGTTGCGTTTTGGAGCATTTCCTGTCGCGGGCGCTAGGCCTACCCACACAAGTGAGGTATCATTTTTATCGGGAGACTTGGGGGAACACTGGGTGGAAGGAAATTTGTGGCTCCTCTCAGATTCCAGAACTTTCTGTCACCAAAATTTGAGGAAAATGTGTTTTGTTAGCCAAAGTTTGAGGTTTGCAAGGGATTCTGGGTAACAGCACCTGGTCAGAGCCCCACAAGTCACCCCATCTTGGATTCCCCTAGGTCTCTAGTATTCAAAAATGCACAGCTTTGGTAGGTTTCCGTAGGTGCCGGCTGAGCTAGAGGCCAAAATCTAAAGGTAGACACTTTGCAAAAAACAACTCTGTTTTCTTTCAAAAAAATTTTTGTGTCCACGTTGCGTTTTGGAGCATTTCCTGTTGCGGGCGCTAGGCCTACCCACACAAGTGAGGTATCATTTTTATCGGGAGACTTGGGGGAACGCTGGGTGGAAGGAAATGTGTGGCTCCTCTCAGATTCCAGAACTTTCTGTCACCAAAATTTGAGGAAAATGTGTTTTTTTAGCCAAAGTTTGAGGTTTGCAAAGGATTCTGGGTAACAGAACCTGGTCAGAGCCCCACAAGTCACCCCATCTTGGATTCCCCTAGGTCTCTAGTTTTCAAAAATGCACAGCTTTGGTAGGTTTCCGTAGGTGCTGGCTGAGCTAGAGGCCAAAATCTAAAGGTAGACACTTTGCAAAAAACACCTCTGTTTTCTTTCAAAAAATTTGATGTGTCCACTTTGCGTTTTGGAGCATTTCCTGTCGCGGGCGCTAGGCCTACCCACACAAGTGAGGTATAATTTTTATCGGGAGACTTGGGAGAACGCTGGGTGGAAGGAAATGTGTCGCTCCTCTCAGATTCCAGAACTTTCTGTCACCAAAATTTGAGGAAAATGTGTTTTTTTAGCCAAAGTTTGAGGTTTGCAAAGGATTCTGGGTAACAGATCCTGGTCAGAGCCCCACAAGTCACCCCATCTTGGGTTCCCCTACGTCTCTAGTTTTAAAAAATGCACAGGTTTAGTAGGTTTCCCTAGGTGCCGGCTGAGCTAGAGGCCAAAATCTACAGGTAGGCACTTTGCAAAAAACACTTCTGTTTTACCTCAAAAAATGTGATGTGTCCACGTTGCGTTTTGGAGCATTTCCTGTCGCGGGCGCTAGGCCTACCCACACAAGTGAGGTATCATTTTTATCGGGAGACTTGGGGGAACACTGGGTGGAAGGAAATTTGTGGCTCCTCTCAGATTCCAGAACTTTCTGTCACCAAAATTTGAGGAAAATGTGTTTTTTTAGCCAAAGTTTGAGGTTTGCAAAGGATTCTGGGTAACAGAACCTGGTCAGAGCCCCACAAGTCACCCCATCTTGGATTCCCCTAGGTCTCTAGTTTTCAAAAATGCACAGCTTTGGTAGGTTTCCCTAGGTGCCGGCTGAGCTAGAGGCCAAAATCTAAAGGTAGGCACTTTGCAAAAAACACTTCTGTTTCACCTCAAAAAATGTGATGTGTCCACGTTGCGTTTTGGAGCATTTCCTGTCGCGGGTGCTAGGCCTACCCAAACAAGTGAGGTATCATTTTTATCGGGAGACTTGGGGGAACGCTGGGTGGAAGGAAATGTGTGGCTCCTCTCAGATTCCAGAATTTTCTGTCACCAAAATTTGAGGAAAATGTGTTTTTTTAGCCAAAGTTTGAGGTTTGCAAAGGATTCTGGGTAACAGAACCTGGTCAGAGCCCCACGAGTCGCCCCATCTTGGATTCCCCTAGGTCTCTAGTTTTCAAAAATGCACAGGTTTAGTAGGTTTCCCTAGGTGCCGGCTGAGCTAGAGGCCAAAATCTACAGGTAGGCACTTTGCAAAAAACACTTCTGTTTTACCTCAAAAAATGTGATGTGTCCATGTTGCATTTTGGAGCATTTCCTGTGGCGGGCGCTAGGCCTACCCACACAAGTGAGGTATCATTTTTATCGGGAGACTTGGGGGAACACTGGGTGGAAGGAAATTTGTGGCTCCTCTCAGATTCCAGAACTTTCTGTCACCAAAATTTGAGGAAAATGTGTTTTGTTAGCCAAAGTTTGAGGTTTGCAAGGGATTCTGGGTAACAGAACCTTGTCAGAGCCCCACAAGTCACCCCATCTTGGATTCCCCTAGGTCTCTAGTTTTCAAAAATGCACAGCTTTGGTAGGTTTCCGTAGGTGCCGGCTGAGCTAGAGGCCAAAATCTAAAGGTAGACACTTTGCAAAAAACACCTCTGTTTTCTTTCAAAAAATTTGATGTGTCCAAGTTGCGTTTTGGAGCATTTCCTGTCGCGGGCGCTAGGCCTACCCACACAAGTGAGGTATCATTTTTATCGGGAGACTTGGGGGAACGCTGGGTGGAAGGAAATGTGTGGCTCCTCTCAGATTCCAGAACTTTCTGTCACCATAATTTGAGGAAAATGTGTTTTTTTAGCCAAAGTTTGAGGTTTGCAAAGGATTCTGGGTAACAGAACCTGGTCAGAGCCCCACAAGTCACCCCATCTTGGATTCCCCTAGGTCTCTAGTTTTCAAAAATGCACAGCTTTGGTAGGTTTCCGTAGGTGCTGGCTGAGCTAGAGGCCAAAATCTAAAGGTAGACACTTTGCAAAAAACACCTCTGTTTTCTTTCAAAAAATTTGATGTGTCCACGTTGCGTTTTGGAGCATTTCCTGTCGCGGGCGCTAGGCCTACCCACACAAGTGAGGTATAATTTTTATTGGGAGACTTGGGAGAACGCTGGGTGGAAGGAAATGTGTGGCTCCTCTCAGATTCCAGAACTTTCTGTCACCAAAATTTGAGGAAAATGTGTTTTTTTAGCCAAAGTTTGAGGTTTGCAAAGGATTCTGGGTAACAGAACCTGGTCAGAGCCCCACAAGTCACCCCATCTTGGGTTCCCCTACGTCTCTAGTTTTAAAAAATTCACAGGTTTAGTAGGTTTCCCTATGTGCCGGCTGAGCTAGAGGCCAAAATCTACAGGTAGGCACTTTGCAAAAAACACTTCTGTTTTACCTCAAAAAATGTGATGTGTCCAAGGTTCGTTTTGGAGCATTTCCTGTCGCGGGCGCTAGGCCTACCCACACAAGTGAGGTATCATTTTTATCGGGAGACTTGGGGGAACACTGGGTGGAAGGAAATTTGTGGCTCCTCTCAGATTCCAGAACTTTGAGGAAAATGTGTTTTTTTAGCCAAAGTTTGAGGTTTGCAAAGGATTCTGGTTAACAGAACCTGGTCAGAGCCCCACAAGTCACCCCATCTTGGATTCCCCTAGGTCTCTAGTTTTCAAAAATGCACAGGTTTGGTAGGTTTCCCTAGGTGCCGGCTGAGCTAGAGGCCAAAATCTAAAGGTAGGCACTTTGCAAAAAACACTTCTGTTTTACCTCAAAAAATGTGATGTGTCCACGTTGCGTTTTGGAGCATTTCCTGTCGCGGGTGCTAGGCCTACCCAAACAAGTGAGGTATCATTTTTATCGGGAGACTTGGGGGAACGCTGGGTGGAAGGAAATGTGTGGCTCCTCTCAGATTCCAGATATTTCTGTCACCAAAATTTGAGGAAAATTTGTTTTTTTAGCCAAAGTTTGAGGTTTGCAAAGGATTCTGGGTAACAGAACCTGGTCAGAGCCCCACAAGTCGCCCCATCTTGGATTCCCCTAGGTCTCTAGTTTTCAAAAATGCACAGGTTTAGTAGGTTTCCCTAGTTGCCGGCTGAGCTAGAGGCCAAAATCTACAGGTAGGCACTTTGCAAAAAACACTTCTGTTTTACCTCAAAAAATGTGATGTGTCCACGTTGCGTTTTGGAGCATTTCCTGTCGCGGGCGCTAGGCCTACCCACACAAGTGAGGTATCATTTTTATCGGGAGACTTAGGGGAACACTGGGTGGAAGGAAATTTGTGGCTCCTCTCAGATTCCAGAACTTTCTGTCACCAAAATTTGAGGAAAATGTGTTTTTTTAGCCAAAGTTTGAGGTTTGCAAAGGATTCTGGGTAACAGAACCTGGTCAGAGCCCCACAAGTCACCCCATCTTGGATTCCCCTAGGTCTCTAGTTTTCAAAAATGCACAGCTTTGGTAGGTTTCCATAGGTGCTGGCTGAGCTAGAGGCCAAAATCTAAAGGTAGACACTTTGCAAAAAACACCTCTGTTTTCTTTCAAAAAATTTGATGTGTCCACGTTGCGTTTTGGAGCATTTCCTGTCGCGGGCGCTAGGCCTACCGACACAAGTGAGGTATAATTTTTATCGGGAGACTTGGGAGAACGCTGGGTGGAAGGAAATGTGTCGCTCCTCTCAGATTCCAGAACTTTCTGTCACCAAAATTTGAGGAAAATGTGTTTTTTTAGCCAAAGTTTGAGGTTTGCAAAGGATTCTGGGTAACAGATCCTGGTCAGAGCCCCACAAGTCACCCCATCTTGGGTTCCCCTACGTCTCTAGTTTTCAAAAATGCACAGGTTTAGTAGGTTTCCCTAGGTGCCGGCTGAGCTAGAGGCCAAAATCTACAGGTAGGCACTTTGCAAAAAACACTTCTGTTTTACCTCAAAAAATGTGATGTGTCCACGTTGCGTTTTGGAGCATTTCCTGTCGCGGGCGCTAGGCCTACCCACACAAGTGAGGTATCATTTTTATCGGGAGACTTGGGGGAACACTGGGTGGAAGGAAATTTGTGGCTCCTCTCAGATTCCAGAACTTTCTGTCACCAAAATTTGAGGAAAATGTGTTTTTTTAGCCAAAGTTTGAGGTTTGCAAAGGATTCTGGTTAACAGAACCTGGTCAGAGCCCCACAAGTCACCCCATCTTGGATTCCCCTAGGTCTCTAGTTTTCAAAAATGCACAGGTTTGGTAGGTTTGCCTAGGTGCCGGCTGAGCTAGAGGCCAAAATCTAAAGGTAGGCACTTTGCAAAAAACACTTCTGTTTTACCTCAAAAAATGTGATGTGTCCACGTTGCGTTTTGGAGCATTTCCTGTCGCGGGTGCTAGGCCTACCCAAACAAGTGAGGTATCATTTTTATCGGGAGACTTGGGGGAACGCTGGGTGGAAGGAAATGTGTGGCTCCTCTCAGATTCCAGATATTTCTGTCACCAAAATTTGAGGAAAATTTGTTTTTTTAGCCAAAGTTTGAGGTTTGCAAAGGATTCTGGGTAACAGAACCTGGTCAGAGCCCCACAAGTCGCCCCATCTTGGATTCCCCTAGGTCTCTAGTTTTCAAAAATGCACAGGTTTAGTAGGTTTCCCTAGGTGCCGGCTGAGCTAGAGGCCAAAATCTACAGGTAGGCACTTTGCAAAAAACACTTCTGTTTTACCTCAAAAAATGTGATGTGTCCACGTTGCGTTTTGGAGCATTTCCTGTCGCGGGCGCTAGGCCTACCCACACAAGTGAGGTATCATTTTTATCGGGAGACTTAGGGGAACACTGGGTGGAAGGAAATTTGTGGCTCCTCTCAGATTCCAGAACTTTCTGTCACCAAAATTTGAGGAAAATGTGTTTTTTTAGCCAAAGTTTGAGGTTTGCAAAGGATTCTGGGTAACAGAACCTGGTCAGAGCCCCACAAGTCACCCCATCTTGGATTCCCCTAGGTCTCTAGTTTTCAAAAATGCACAGCTTTGGTAGGTTTCCATAGGTGCTGGCTGAGCTAGAGGCCAAAATCTAAAGGTAGACACTTTGCAAAAAACACCTCTGTTTTCTTTCAAAAAATTTGATGTGTCCACGTTGCGTTTTGGAGCATTTCCTGTCGCGGGCGCTAGGCCTACCGACACAAGTGAGGTATAATTTTTATCGGGAGACTTGGGAGAACGCTGGGTGGAAGGAAATGTGTCGCTCCTCTCAGATTCCAGAACTTTCTGTCACCAAAATTTGAGGAAAATGTGTTTTTTTAGCCAAAGTTTGAGGTTTGCAAAGGATTCTGGGTAACAGATCCTGGTCAGAGCCCCACAAGTCACCCCATCTTGGGTTCCCCTACGTCTCTAGTTTTCAAAAATGCACAGGTTTAGTAGGTTTCCCTAGGTGCCGGCTGAGCTAGTGGCCAAAATCTACAGGTAGGCACTTTGCAAAAAACACTTCTGTTTTACCTCAAAAAATGTGATGTGTCCACGTTGCGTTTTGGAGCATTTCCTGTCGCGGGCGCTAGGCCTACCCACACAAGTGAGGTATCATTTTTATCGGGAGACTTGGGGGAACACTGGGTGGAAGGAAATTTGTGGCTCCTCTCAGATTCCAGAACTTTCTGTCACCAAAATTTGAGGAAAATGTGTTTTTTTAGCCAAAGTTTGAGGTTTGCAAAGGATTCTGGGTAACAGAACCTGGTCAGAGCCCCACAAGTCACCCCATCTTGGATTCCCCTAGGTCTCTAGTTTTCAAAAATGCACAGCTTTGGTAGGTTTCCGTAGGTGCTGGCTGAGCTAGAGGCCAAAATCTAAAGGTAGACACTTTGCAAAAAACACCTCTGTTTTCTTTCAAAAAATTTGATGTGTCCACGTTGCGTTTTGGAGCATTTCCTGTCGCGGGCGCTAGGCCTACCGACACAAGTGAGGTATAATTTTTATCGGGAGACTTGGGAGAACGCTGGGTGGAAAGAAATGTGTGGCTCCTCTCAGATTCCAGAACTTTCTGTCACCAAAATTTGAGGAAAATGTGTTTTTTTAGCCAAAGTTTGAGGTTTGCAAAGGATTCTGGGTAACAGAACCTGGTCAGAGCCCCACAAGTCACCCCATCTTGGGTTCCCCTACGTCTCTAGTTTTCAAAAATTCACAGGTTTAGTAGGTTTCCCTATGTGCCGGCTGAGCTAAAGGCCAAAATCTACAGGTAGGCACTTTGCAAAAAACACTTCTGTTTTACCTCAAAAAATGTGATGTGTCCACGGTTCGTTTTGGAGCATTTCCTGTCGCGGGCGCTAGGCCTACCCACACAAGTGAGGTATCATTTTTATCGGGAGACTTGGGGGAACACTGGGTGGAAGGAAATTTGTGGCTCCTCTCAGATTCCAGAACTTTGAGGAAAATGTGTTTTTTTAGCCAAAGTTTGAGGTTTGCAAAGGATTCTGGTTAACAGAACCTGGTCAGAGCCCCACAAGTCACCCCATCTTGGATTCCCCTAGGTCTCTAGTTTTCAAAAATGCACAGGTTTGGTAGGTTTCCCTAGGTGCCGGCTGAGCTAGAGGCCAAAATCTAAAGGTAGGCACTTTGCAAAAAACACTTCTGTTTTACCTCAAAAAATGTGATGTGTCCATGTTGCGTTTTGGAGCATTTCTTGTCGCGGGTGCTAGGCCTACCCAAACAAGTGAGGTATCATTTTTATCGGGAGACTTGGGGGAACGCTGGGTGGAAGGAAATGTGTGGCTCCTCTCAGATTCCAGAACTTTCTGTCACCAAAATTTGAGGAAAATGTGTTTTTTTAGCCAAAGTTTGAGGTTTGCAAAGGATTCTGGGTAACAGAACCTGGTCAGAGCCCCACAAGTCGCCCCATCTTGGATTCCCCTAGGTCTCTAGTTTTCAAAAATGCACAGGTTTAGTAGGTTTCCCTAGGTGCCGGCTGAGCTAGAGGCCAAAATCTACAGGTAGGCACTTTGCAAAAAACACTTCTGTTTTACCTCAAAAAATGTGATGTGTCCACGTTGCGTTTTGGAGCATTTCCTGTCGCGGGCGCTAGGCCTACCCACACAAGTGAGGTATCATTTTTATCGGGAGACTTGGGGGAACGCTGGGTGGAAGGAAATGTGTGGCTCCTCTCAGATTCCAGAATTTTCTGTCACCAAAATGTGAGGAAAATGTGTTTTTTTAGCCAAAGTTTGAGGTTTGCAAAGGATTCTGGGTAACAGAACCTGGTCAGAGCCCCACAAGTCGCCCCATCTTGGATTCCCCTAGGTCTCTAGTTTTCAAAAATGCACAGCTTTGGTAGGTTTCCGTAGGTGCCGGCTGAGCTAGAGGCCAAAATCTAAAGGTAGACACTTTGCAAAAAACACCTCTGTTTTCTTTCAAAAAATTTGATGTGTCCACGTTGTGTTTTGGAGCATTTCCTGTCGCGGGCGCTAGGCCTACCCACACAAGTGAGGTATCATTTTTATCGGGAGACTTGGGGGAACGCTGGGTGGAAGGAAATGTGCGGCTCCTCTCAGATTCCAGAACTTTCTGTCACCAAAATTTGAGGAAAATGTGTTTTTTTAGCCAAAGTTTGAGGTTTGCAAAGGATTCTGGGTAACAGAACCTGGTCAGAGCCCCACAAGTCACCCCATCTTGGGTTCCCCTACGTCTCTAGTTTTAAAAAATGCACAGGTTTAGTAGGTTTCCCTAGGTGCCGGCTGAGCTAGAGGCCAAAATCTACAGGTAGGCACTTTGCAAAAAACACTTCTGTTTTACCTCAAAAAATGTGATGTGTCCACGGTTCGTTTTGGAGCATTTCCTGTTGCGGGCGCTAGGCCTACCCACACAAGTGAGGTATCATTTTTATCAGGAGACTTGGGGGAACACTGGGTGGAAGGAAATTTGTGGCTCCTCTCAGATTCCAGAACTTTCTGTCACCAAAATTTGAGGAAAATGTGTTTTTTTAGCCAAAGTTTGAGGTTTGCAAAGGATTCTGGATAACAGAACCTGGTCAGAGCCCCACAAGTCACCCCATCTTGGATTCCCCTAGGTCTCTAGTTTTCAAAAATGCACAGGTTTGGTAGGTTTCCCTAGGTGCCGGCTGAGCTAGAGGCCAAAATCTAAAGGTAGGCACTTTGCAAAAAACACTTCTGTTTTACCTCAAAAAATGTGATGTGTCCACGTTGCGTTTTGGAGCATTTCCTGTCGCGGGTGCTACGCTTACCCAAACAAGTGAGGTATCATTTTTATCGGGAGACTTGGGGGAACGCTGGGTGGAAGGAAATGTGTGGCTCCTCTCAGATTCCAGATATTTCTGTCACCAAAATTTGAGGAAAATGTGTTTTTTTAGCCAAAGTTTGAGGTTTGCAAAGGATTCTGGGTAACAGAACCTGGTCAAAGCCCCACAAGTCGCCCCATCTTGGATTCCCCTAGGTCTCTAGTTTTCAAAAATGCACAGGTTTACTAGGTTTCCCTAGGTGCCGGCTGAGCTAGAGGCCAAAATCTACAGGTAGGCACTTTGCAAAAAACACTTCTGTTTTACCTCAAAAAATGTGATGTGTCCACGTTGCGTTTTGGAGCATTTCCTGTCGCGGGCGCTAGGCCTACCCACACAAGTGAGGTATCATTTTTATCGGGAGACTTGGGGGAACACTGGGGGGAAGGAAATTTGTGGCTCCTCTCAGATTCCAGAACTTTCTGTCACCAAAATTTGAGGAAAATGTGTTTTTTTAGCCTAAGTTTGAGGTTTGCAAAGGATTCTGGCTAACAGAACCTGGTCAGAGCCCCACAAGTCACCCCATCTTGGGTTCCCCTACGTCTCTAGTTTTAAAAAATGCACAGGTTTAGTAGGTTTCCCTAGGTGCCGGCTGAGCTAGAGGCCAAAATCTACAGGTAGGCACTTTGCAAAAAACACTTCTGTTTTACCTCAAAAAATGTGATGTGTCCACGTTGCGTTTTGGAGCATTTCCTGTCGCGGGCGCTAGGCCTACCCACACAAGTGAGGTATCATTTTTATCGGGAGACTTGGGGGAACACTGGGTGGAAGGAAATTTGTGGCTCCTCTCAGATTCCAGAACTTTCTGTCACCAAAATTTGAGGAAAATGTGTTTTTTTAGCCAAAGTTTGAGGTTTGCAAAGGATTCTGGGTAACAGAACCTGGTCAGAGCCCCACAAGTCACCCCATCTTGGATTCCCCTAGGACTCTAGTTTTCAAAAATGCACAGCTTTTGTAGGTTTCCGTAGATGCCGGCTGAGCTAGAGGCCAAAATCTAAAGGTAGACACTTTGCAAAAAACACCTCTGTTTTCTTTCAAAAAATTTGATGTGTCCACGTTGCGTTTTGGAGCATTTCCTGTCGCGGGCGCTAGGCCTACCCACACAAGTGAGGTATAATTTTTATCGGGAGACTTGGGGGAACGCTGGGTGGAAGGAAATGTGTGGCTCCTCTCAGATTCCAGAACTTTCTGTCACCAAAAGTTGAGGAAAATGTGTTTTTTTAGCCAAAGTTTGAGGTTTGCAAAGGATTCTGGGTAACAGAACCTGATCAGAGCCCCACAAGTCACCCCATCTTGGGTTCCCCTACGTCTCTAGTTTTCAAAAATGCACAGGTTTAGTAGGTTTCCCTAGGTGCCGGCTGAGCTAGAGGCCAAAATCTGCATGTAGGCACTTTGCAAAAAACACTTCTGTTTTACCTCAAAAAATGTGATGTGTCCACGGTTCGTTTTGGAGCATTTCCTGTCGCGGGCGCTAGGCCTACCCACACAAGTGAGGTATCATTTTTATCGGGAGACTTGGGGGAACACTGGGTGGAAGGAAATTTGTGGCTCCTCTCAGATTCCAGAACTTTCTGTCACCAAAATTTGAGGAAAATGTGTTTTTTTAGCCAAAGTTTGAGGTTTGCAAAGGATTCTGGTTAACAGAACCTGGTCAGAGCCCCACAA
The DNA here is from genome assembly GCF_031143425.1 of Pleurodeles waltl. Classification (NCBI taxonomy): domain Eukaryota; kingdom Metazoa; phylum Chordata; class Amphibia; order Caudata; family Salamandridae; genus Pleurodeles; species Pleurodeles waltl. Next base: position 2,741,112 of record NW_027150395.1, read on the forward strand.
GTCACCCCATCTTGGATTCCCCTAGGTCTCTAGTTTTCAAAAATGCACAGGTTTGGTAGGTTTCCCTAGGTGCCGGCTGAGCTAGAGGCCAAAATCTAAAGGTAGGCACTTTGCAAAAAACACTTCTGTTTTACCTCAAAAAATGTGATGTGTCCACGTTGCGTTTTGGAGCATTTCCTGTCGCGGGCGCTAGGCCTACCCAAACAAGTGAGGTATCATTTTTATCGGGAGACTTGGGGGAACGCTGGGTGGAAGGAAATGTGTGGCTCCTCTCAGATTCCAGAATTTTCTGTTACCAAAATGTGAGGAAAATGTGTTTTTTTAGCCAAAGTTTGAGGTTTGCAAAGGATTCTGGGTAACAGAACCTGGTCAGAGCCCCACAAGTCGCCCCATCTTGGATTCCCCTAGGTCTCTAGTTTTCAAAAATGCACAGCTTTGGAAGGTTTCCATAGGTGCCGGCTGAGCTAGAGGCCAAAATCTACAGGTAGGCACTTTGCAAAAAACACCTCTGTTTTCTTTCAAAAAATTTGATGTGTCCACGTTGTTTTTTGGAGCACTTCCTGTCGCGGGCGCTAGGCCTACCCACACAAGTGAGGTATCATTTTTATCGGGAGACTTGGGGGAACGCTGGGTGGAAGGAAATGTGTGGCTCCTCTCAGATTCCAGAACTTTCTGTCACCAAAATTTGAGGAAAATGTGTTTTTTTAGCCAAAGTTTGAGGTTTGCAAAGGATTCTGGGTAACAGAACCTGGTCAGAGCCCCACAAGTCACCCCATCTTGGGTTCCCCTACGTCTCTAGTTTTCAAAAATGCACAGGTTTAGTAGTTTTCCCTAGGTGCCGGCTGAGCTAGAGGCCAAAATCTACAGGTAGGCACTTTGCAAAAAACACTTCTGTTTTACCTCAAAAAATGTGATGTGTCCACGTTGCGTTTTGGAGCATTTCCTGTCGCGGGCGCTAGGCCTACCCACACAAGTGAGGTATCATTTTTATCGGGAGACTTGGGGGAACACTGGGTGGAAGGAAATTTGTGGCTCCTCTCAGATTCCAGAACTTTCTGTCACCAAAATTTGAGGAAAATGTGTTTTTTTAGCCAAAGTTTGAGGTTTGCAAAGGATTCTGGTTAACAGAACCTGGTCAGAGCCCCACAAGTCACCCCATCTTGGATTCCCCTAGGTCTCTAGTTTTCAAAAACGCACAGGTTTGGTAGGTTTCCCTAGGTGCCGGCTGAGCTAGAGGCCAAAATCTAAAGGAAGGCACTTTGCAAAAAACACCTCTGTTTTCTTTAAAAAAATATGATGTGTCCACGTTGCGTTTTGGAGCATTTCCTGTCCCGGGCGCTACGCCTACCCACACAAGTGAGGTATCATTTTTATCGGGAGAATTGAGGGAACACTGGGTGGAAGGAAATTTGTGGCTCCTCTCAGATTCCAAAACTTTCTGTCACCAAAAATTGAGGAAAATGTGTTTTTTTAGCGAAAGTTTGAGGTTTGCAAAGGATTCTGGGTAACAGAACCTGGTCAGTGCCCCACAAGTCACCCCATCTTGGATTCCCCTAGGTCTTTAGTTTTCAAAAATGCACAGGTTTGGTAGGTTTCCCTAGGTGCCGGCTGAGCTAGAGGCCAAAATCTAAAGGTAGGCACTTTGCAAAAAACACCTCTGTGTACTTTCAAAAAATTTGATGTGTCCAAGTTGCGTTTTGGAGCATTTCCTGTCGCGGGTGCTAGGCCTACCCACACAAGTGAGGTATCATTTTTATCGGGAGACTTGGGGGAACGATGGGTGGAAGGAAATGTGTGGCTCCTCTCAGATTCCAGAACTTTCTGTCACCAAAATTTGAGGAAAATGTCTTTTTTTAGCCAAAGTTTGAGGTTTGCAAAGGATTCTGGGTAACAGAACCTGGTCAGAGCCCCACAAGTCACCCCATCTTGGATTCCCCTAGGTCTCTAGTTTTCAAAAATGCACAGGTTTGGTAGGTTTCCCTAGGTGCCGGCTGAGCGAAAGGCCAAAATCTAAATTTAGGCACTTTGCAAAAAACACCTCTGTTTTCATTAAAAAAATATGATGTGTCCACGGTTCGTTTTGGAGCATTTCCTGTCGCGGGCGCTAGGCCTACCCACACAAGTGAGGTATCATTTTTATCGGGAGACTTGGGGGAACGCTGGGTGGAAGAAAATGTGTGGCTCCTCTCAGATTCCAGAACTTTCTGTCACCAAAATGTGAGGAAAACGTGTTTTATTTGCCAAATTTTGAGATTTGCAAAGGATTCTGGGTAACAGAACCTGGTCAAAGCCCCACAAGTCACCCCATCTTGGATTCCCCTAGGTCTCTAGATTTCAAAAATGCACAGCTTTGGTAGGTTTCCCTAGGGGCCGGCTGAGCTAGAGGCCAAAATCTACAGGTAGGCACTTTGCAAAAAACACTTCTGTTTTACTTCAAAAAATTTGATGTGTCCACATTGCGTTTTGGAGCATTTCCTGTCGCGGGCGCTAGGCCTACCCACACAAGTGAGGTATCATTTTTATCGGGAGACTTGGGGGAACGCTGGGTGGAAGAAAATGTGTGGCTCCTCTCAGATTCCAGAATTTTCTGTCACCAAAATTTGAGGAAAATGTGTTTTTTTAGCCAAAGTTTGAGGTTTGCAAAGGATTCTGGGTAACAGAACCTGGTAAGAGCCCCACAAGTCGCCCCATCTTGGATTCCCCTAGTTCTCTAGTTTTCAAAAATGCACAGCTTTGGTAGGTTTCCGTAGGTGCCGGCTGAGCAAGAGGCCAAAATCGAAAGGTAGACACTTTGCAAAAAACACCTCTGTTTTCTTTCAAAAAATTTGATGTGTCCACATTGCGTTTTGGAGCATTTCCTGTCGCGGGCGCTAGGCCTACCCACACAAGTGAGGTATCATTTTTATCGGGAGACTTGGGGGAACGCTGGGTGGAAGGAAATGTGTGGCTCCTCTCAGATTCCAGAATTTTCTGTCACCAAAATTTGAGGAAAATGTGTTTTTTTAGCCAAAGTTTGAGGTTTGCAAAGGATTCTGGTTAACAGAACCTGGTCAGAGCCCCACAAGTCACCCCATCTTGGATTCCCCTAGGTCTCTAGTTTTCAAAAATGCACAGGTTTGGTAGGTTTCCCTAGGTGCCGGCTGAGCTAGAGGCCAAAATCTAAAGGTAGGCACTTTGCAAAAAACACTTCTGTTTTACCTCAAAAAATGTGATGTGTCCACGTTGCGTTTTGGAGCATTTCCTGTCGCGGGCGCTAGGCCTACCCAAACAAGTGAGGTATCATTTTTATCGGGAGACTTGGGGGAACGCTGGGTGGAAGGAAATGTGTGGCTCCTCTCAGATTCCAGAATTTTCTGTCACCAAAATGTGAGGAAAATGTGTTTTTTTAGCCAAAGTTTGAGGTTTGCAAAGGATTCTGGGTAACAGAACCTGGTCAGAGCCCCACAAGTCGCCCCATCTTGGATTCCCCTAGGTCTCTAGTTTTCAAAAATGCACAGCTTTGGTAGGTTTCCATAGGTGCCGGCTGAGCTAGAGGCCAAAATCTAAAGGTAGACACTTTGCAAAAAACACCTCTGTTTTCTTTCAAAAAATTTGATGTGTCCACGTTGTGTTTTGGAGCATTTCCTGTCGCGGGCGCTAGGCCTACCCACACAAGTGAGGTATCATTTTTATCGGGAGACTTGGGGGAACGCTGGGTGGAAGGAAATGTGTGGCTCCTCTCAGATTCCAGAACTTTCTGTCACCAAAATTTGAGGAAAATGTGTTTTTTTAGCCAAAGTTTGAGGTTTGCAAAGGATTCTGGGTAACAGAACCTGGTCAGAGCCCCACAAGTCACCCCATCTTGGGTTCCCCTACGTCTCTAGTTTTCAAAAATGCACAGGTTTAGTAGGTTTCCCTAGGTGCCGGCTGAGCTAGAGGCCAAAATCTACAGGTAGGCACTTTGCAAAAAACACTTCTGTTTTACCTCAAAAAATGTGATGTGTCCACGTTGCGTTTTGGAGCATTTCCTGTCGCGGGCGCTAGGCCTACCCACACAAGTGAGGTATCATTTTTATCGGGAGACTTGGGGGAACACTGGGTGGAAGGAAATTTGTGGCTCCTCTCAGATTCCAGAACTTTCTGTCACCAAAATTTGAGGAAAATGTGTTTTTTTAGCCAAAGTTTGAGGTTTGCAAAGGATTCTGGTTAACAGAACCTGGTCAGAGCCCCACAAGTCACCCCATCTTGGATTTCCCTAGGTCTCTAGTTTTCAAAAATGCACAGGTTTGGTAGGTTTCCCTAGGTGCCGGCTGAGCTAGAGGCCAAAATCTAAAGGAAGGCACTTTGCAAAAAACACCTCTGTTTTCTTTAAAAAAATATGATGTGTCCACGTTGCGTTTTGGAGCATTTCCTGTCCCGGGTGCTACGCCTACCCACACAAGTGAGGTATCATTTTTATCGGGAGAATTGAGGGAACACTGGGTGGAAGGAAATTTGTGGCTCCTCTCAGATTCCAAAACTTTCTGTCACCAAAAATTGAGGAAAATGTGTTTTTTTAGCCAAAGTTTGAGGTTTGCAAAGGATTCTGGGTAACAGAACCTGGTCAGTGCCCCACAAGTCACCCCATCTTGGATTCCCCTAGGTCTTTAGTTTTCAAAAATGCACAGGTTTGGTAGGTTTCCCTAGGTGCCGGCTGATCTAGAGGCCAAAATCTAAAGGTAGGCACTTTGCAAAAAACACCTCTGTGTACTTTCAAAAAATTTGATGTGTCCAAGTTGCGTTTTGGAGCATTTCCTGTCGCGGGCGCTAGGCCTACCCACACAAGTGAGGTATCATTTTTATCGGGAGACTTGGGGGAACGCTGGGTGGAAGGAAATGTGTGGCTCCTCTCAGATTCCAGAACTTTCTGTCACCAAAATTTGAGGAATATGTGTTTTTTTAGCCAAAGTTTGAGGTTTGCAAAGGATTCTGGGTAACAGAACCTGGTCAGAGCCCCACAAGTCACCCCATCTTGGATTCCCCTAGGTCTCTAGTTTTCAAAAATGCACAGGTTTGGTAGGTTTCCCTAGGTGCTGGCTGAGCTAGAGGCCAAAATCTAAATTTAGGCACTTTGCAAAAAACACCTCTGTTTTCTTTAAAAAAATATGATGTGTCCACGGTTCGTTTTGGAGCATTTCCTGTCGCGGGCGCTAGGCCTACCCACACAAGTGAGGTATAATTTTTATCGGGAGACTTGGGGGAACGCTGGGTGGAAGAAAATGTGTGGCTCCTCTCAGATTCCAGAACTTTCTGTCACCAAAATGTGAGGAAAACGTGTTTTATTTGCCAAATTTTGAGATTTGCAAAGGATTCTGGGTAACAGAACCTGGTCAAAGCCCCACAAGTCACCCCATCTTGGATTCCCCTAGGTCTCTAGATTTAAAAAATGCACAGCTTTGGTAGGTTTGCCTAGGGGCCGGCTGAGCTAGAGGCCAAAATCTACAGGTAGGCACTTTGCAAAAAACACTTCTGTTTTACTTCAAAAAATGTGATGTGTCCACGTTGCGTTTTGGAGCATTTCCTGTCGCGGGCGCTAGGCCTACCCACACAAGTGAGGTATCATTTTTATCGGGAGACTTGGGGGAACACTGGGTGGAAGGAAATTTGTGGCTCGTCTCAGATTCCAGAACTTTCTGTCACCAAAATTTGAGGAAAATGTGTTTTTTTAGCCAAAGTTTGAGGTTTGCAAAGGATTCTGGTTAACAGAACCTGGTCAGAGCCCCACAAGTCACCCCATCTTGGATTCCCCTAGGTCTCTAGTTTTCAAAAATGCACAGGTTTGGTAGGTTTCCCTAGGTGCCGGCTGAGCTAGAGGCCAAAATCTAAAGGTAGGCACTTTGCAAAAAACACTTCTGTTTTACCTCAAAAAATGTGATGTGTCCACGTTGCGTTTTGGAGCATTTCCTGTCGCGGGCGCTAGGCCTACCCAAACAAGTGAGGTATCATTTTTATCGGGAGACTTGGGGGAACGCTGGGTGGAAGGAAATGTGTGGCTCCTCTCAGATTCCAGAATTTTCTGTCACCAAAATTTGAGGAAAATGTGTTTTTTTAGCCAAAGTTTGAGGTTTGCAAAGGATTCTGGGTAACAGAACCTGGTCAGAGCCCCACAAGTCGCCCCATCTTGGATTCCCCTGGTTCTCTAGTTTTCAAAAATGCACAGCTTTGGTAGGTTTCCGTAGGTGCCGGCTGAGCTAGAGGCCAAAATCTAAAGGTAGACACTTTGCAAAAAACACCTCTGTTTTCTTTCAAAAAATTTGATGTGTCCACATTGCGTTTTGGAGCATTTCCTGTCGCGGGCGCTAGGCCTACCCACACAAGTGAGGTATCATTTTTATCGGGAGACTTGGGGGAACGCTGGGTGGAAGGAAATGTGTGGCTCCTCTCAGATTCCAGAACTTTCTGTCACCAAAATTTGAGGAAAATGTGTTTTTTTAGCCAAAGTTTGAGGTTTGCAAAGGATTCTGGGTAACAGAACCTGGTCAGAGCCCCACAAGTCACCCCATCTTGGGTTCCCCTACGTCTCTAGTTTTCAAAAATGCACAGGTTTGGTAGGTTTCCCTAGGTGCCGGCTGAGCTAGAGGCCAAAATCTAAAGGTAGGCACTTTGCAAAAAACACTTCTGTTTTACCTCAAAAAATGTGATGTGTCCACGTTGCGTTTTGGAGCATTTCCTGTCGCGGGCGCTAGGCCTACCCAAACAAGTGAGGTATCATTTTTATCGGGAGACTTGGGGGAACGCTGGGTGGAAGGAAATGTGTGGCTCCTCTCAGATTCCAGAATTTTCTGTCACCAAAATGTGAGGAAAATGTGTTTTTTTAGCCAAAGTTTGAGGTTTGCAAAGGATTCTGGGTAACAGAACCTGGTCAGAGCCCCACAAGTCGCCCCATCTTGGATTCCCCTAGGTCTCTAGTTTTCAAAAATGCACAGCTTTGGTAGGTTTCCATAGGTGCCGGCTGAGCTAGAGGCCAAAATCTAAAGGTAGACACTTTGCAAAAAACACCTCTGTTTTCTTTCAAAAAATTTGATGTGTCCACGTTGTGTTTTGGAGCATTTTCTGTCGCGGGCGCTAGGCCTACCCACACAAGTGAGGTATCATTTTTATCGGGAGACTTGGGGGAACGCTGGGTGGAAGGAAATGTGTGGCTCCTCTCAGATTCCAGAACTTTCTGTCACCAAAATTTGAGGAAAATGTGTTTTTTTAGCCAAAGTTTGAGGTTTGCAAAGGATTCTGGGTAACAGAACCTGGTCAGAGCCCCACAAGTCACCCCATCTTGGATGCCCCTAGGTCTCTAGTTTTCAAAAATGCACAGGTTTGGTAGGTTTCCCTAGGTGCCGGCTGAGCAAAAGGCCAAAATCTAAATTTAGGCACTTTGCAAAAAACACCTCTGTTTTCATTAAAAAAATATGATGTGTCCACGGTTCGTTTTGGAGCATTTCCTGTCGCGGGCGCTAGGCCTACCCACACAAGTGAGGTATCATTTTTATCGGGAGACTTGGGGGAACGCTGGGTGGATGAAAATGTGTGGCTCCTCTCAGATTCCAGAACTTTCTGTCACCAAAATGTGAGGAAAACGTGTTTTATTTGCCAAATTTTGAGATTTGCAAAGGATTCTGGGTAACAGAACCTGGTCAAAGCCCCACAAGTCACTCCATCTTGGATTCCCCTAGGTCTCTAGATTTCAAAAATGCACAGCTTTGGTAGGTTTCCCTAGGGGCCGGCTGAGCTAGAGGCCAAAATCTACAGGTAGGCACTTTGCAAAAAACACTTCTGTTTTACTTCAAAAAATTTGATGTGTCCACATTGCGTTTTGGAGCATTTCCTGTCGCGGGCGCTAGGCCTACCCACACAAGTGAGGTATCATTTTTATCGGGAGACTTGGGGGAACGCTGGGTGGAAGAAAATGTGTGGCTCCTCTCAGATTCCAGAATTTTCTGTCACCAAAATTTGAGGAAAATGTGTTTTTTTAGCCAAAGTTTGAGGTTTGCAAAGGATTCTGGGTAACAGAACCTGGTCAGAGCCCCACAAGTCGCCCCATCTTGGATTCCCCTAGGTCTCTAGTTTTCAAAAATGCACAGCTTTGGTAGGTTTCCATAGGTGCCAGCTGAGATAGAGGCCAAAATCTAAAGGTAGACACTTTGCAAAAAACACCTCTGTTTTCTTTCAAAAAATTTGATGTGTCCACGTTGTGTTTTGGAGCATTTCCTGTCGCGGGCGCTAGGCCTACCCACACAAGTGAGGTATCATTTTTATCGGGAGACTTGGGGGAACGCTGGGTGGAAGGAAATGTGTGGCTCCTCTCAGATTCCAGAACTTTCTGTCACCAAAATTTGAGGAAAATGTGTTTTTTTAGCCAAAGTTTGAGGTTTGCAAAGGATTCTGGGTAACAGAACCTGGTCAGAGCCCCACAAGTCACCCCATCTTGGGTTCCCCTACGTCTCTAGTTTTCAAAAATGCACAGGTTTAGTAGGTTTCCCTAGGTGCCGGCTGAGCTAGAGGCCAAAATCTACAGGTAGGCACTTTGCAAAAAACACTTCTGTTTTACCTCAAAAAATGTGATGTGTCCACGTTGTGTTTTGGAGCATTTCCTGTCGCGGGCGCTAGGCCTACCCACACAAGTGAGGTATCATTTTTATCGGGAGACTTGGGGGAACACTGGGTGGAAGGAAATTTGTGGCTCCTCTCAGATTCCAGAACTTTCTGTCACCAAAATTTGAGGAAAATGTGTTTTTTTAGCCAAAGTTTGAGGTTTGCAAAGGATTCTGGTTAACAGAACCTGGTCAGAGCCCCACAAGTCACCCCATCTTGGATTTCCCTAGGTCTCTAGTTTTCAAAAATGCACAGGTTTGGTAGGTTTCCCTAGGTGCCGGCTGAGCTAGAGGCCAAAATCTAAAGGAAGGCACTTTGCAAAAAACACCTCTGTTTTCTTTAAAAAAATATGATGTGTCCACGTTGCGTTTTGGAGCATTTCCTGTCCCGGGTGCTACGCCTACCCACACAAGTGAGGTATCATTTTTATCGGGAGAATTGAGGGAACACTGGGTGGAAGGAAATTTGTGGCTCCTCTCAGATTCCAAAACTTTCTGTCACCAAAAATTGAGGAAAATGTGTTTTTTTAGCCAAAGTTTGAGGTTTGCAAAGGATTCTGGGTAACAGAACCTGGTCAGTGCCCCACAAGTCACCCCATCTTGGATTCCCCTAGGTCTTTAGTTTTCAAAAATGCACAGGTTTGGTAGGTTTCCCTAGGTGCCGGCTGATCTAGAGGCCAAAATCTAAAGGTAGGCACTTTGCAAAAAACACCTCTGTGTACTTTCAAAAAATTTGATGTGTCCAAGTTGCGTTTTGGAGCATTTCCTGTCGCGGGCGCTAGGCCTACCCACACAAGTGAGGTATCATTTTTATCGGGAGACTTGGGGGAACGCTGGGTGGAAGGAAATGTGTGGCTCCTCTCAGATTCCAGAACTTTCTGTCACCAAAATTTGAGGAATATGTGTTTTTTTAGCCAAAGTTTGAGGTTTGCAAAGGATTCTGGGTAACAGAACCTGGTCAGAGCCCCACAAGTCACCCCATCTTGGATTCCCCTAGGTCTCTAGTTTTCAAAAATGCACAGGTTTGGTAGGTTTCCCTAGGTGCCGGCTGAGCTAGAGGCCAAAATCTAAATTTAGGCACTTTGCAAAAAACACCTCTGTTTTCTTTAAAAAAATATGATGTGTCCACGGTTCGTTTTGGAGCATTTCCTGTCGCGGGCGCTAGGCCTACCCACACAAGTGAGGTATCATTTTTATCGGGAGACTTGGGGGAACGCTGGGTGGAAGAAAATGTGTGGCTCCTCTCAGATTCCAGAACTTTCTGTCACCAAAATGTGAGGAAAACGTGTTTTATTTGCCAAATTTTGAGATTTGCAAAGGATTCTGGGTAACAGAACCTGGTCAAAGCCCCACAAGTCACCCCATCTTGGATTCCCCTAGGTCTCTAGATTTAAAAAATGCACAGCTTTGGTAGGTTTGCCTAGGGGCCGGCTGAGCTAGAGGCCAAAATCTACAGGTAGGCACTTTGCAAAAAACACTTCTGTTTTACTTCAAAAAATGTGATGTGTCCACGTTGCGTTTTGGAGCATTTCCTGTCGCGGGCGCTAGGCCTACCCACACAAGTGAGGTATCATTTTTATCGGGAGACTTGGGGGAACACTGAGTGGAAGGAAATTTGTGGCTCGTCTCAGATTCCAGAACTTTCTGTCACCAAAATTTGAGGAAAATGTGTTTTTTTAGCCAAAGTTTGAGGTTTGCAAAGGATTCTGGTTAACAGAACCTGGTCAGAGCCCCACAAGTCACCCCATCTTGGATTCCCCTAGGTCTCTAGTTTTCAAAAATGCACAGGTTTGGTAGGTTTCCTTAGGTGCCGGCTGAGCTAGAGGCCAAAATCTACAGGTAGGCACTTTGCAAAAAACACTTCTGTTTTACCTCAAAAAATGTGATGTGTCCACGTTGCGTTTTGGAGCATTTCCTGTCGCGGGCGCTAGGCCTACCCACACAAGTGAGGTATCATTTTTATCGGGAGACTTGGGGGAACGCTGGGTGGAAGGAAATGTGTGGCTCCTCTCAGATTCCAGAATTTTCTGTCACCAAAATGTGAGGAAAATGTGTTTTTTTAGCCAAAGTTTGAGGTTTGCAAAGGATTCTGGGTAACAGAACCTGGTCAGAGCCCCACAAGTCGCCCCATCTTGGATTCCCCTAGGTCTCTAGTTTTCAAAAATGCACAGCTTTGGTAGGTTTCCATAGGTGCCGGCTGAGCTAGAGGCCAAAATCTAAAGGTAGACACTTTGCAAAAAACACCTCTGTTTTCTTTCAAAAAATTTGATGTGTCCACGTTGTGTTTTGGAGCATTTTCTGTCGCGGGCGCTAGGCCTACCCACACAAGTGAGGTATCATTTTTATCGGGAGACTTGGGGGAACGCTGGGTGGAAGGAAATGTGTGGCTCCTCTCAGATTCCAGAACTTTCTGTCACCAAAATTTGAGGAAAATGTGTTTTTTTAGCCAAAGTTTGAGGTTTGCAAAGGATTCTGGGTAACAGAACCTGGTCAGAGCCCCACAAGTCACCCCATCTTGGGTTCCCCTACGTCTCTAGTTTTCAAAAATGCACAGGTTTAGTAGGTTTCCCTAGGTGCCGGCTGAGCTAGAGGCCAAAATCTACAGGTAGGCACTTTGCAAAAAACACTTCTGTTTTACCTCAAAAAATGTGATGTGTCCACGTTGCGTTTTGGAGCATTTCCTGTCGCGGGCGCTAGGCCTACCCACACAAGTGAGGTATCATTTTTATCGGGAGACTTGGGGGAACACTGGGTGGAAGGAAATTTGTGGCTCCTCTCAGATTCCAGAACTTTCTGTCACCAAAATTTGAGGAAAATGTGTTTTTTTAGCCAAAGTTTGAGGTTTGCAAAGGATTCTGGTTAACAGAACCTGGTCAGAGCCCCACAAGTCACCCCATCTTGGATTTCCCTAGGTCTCTAGTTTTCAAAAATGCACAGGTTTGGTAGGTTTCCCTAGGTGCCGGCTGAGCTAGAGGCCAAAATCTAAAGGAAGGCACTTTGCAAAAAACACCTCTGTTTTCTTTAAAAAAATATGATGTGTCCACGTTGCGTTTTGGAGCATTTCCTGTCCCGGGTGCTACGCCTACCCACACAAGTGAGGTATCATTTTTATCGGGAGAATTGAGGGAACACTGGGTGGAAGGAAATTTGTGGCTCCTCTCAGATTCCAAAACTTTCTGTCACCAAAAATTGAGGAAAATGTGTTTTTTTAGCCAAAGTTTGAGGTTTGCAAAGGATTCTGGGTAACAGAACCTGGTCAGTGCCCCACAAGTCACCCCATCTTGGATTCCCCTAGGTCTTTAGTTTTCAAAAATGCACAGGTTTGGTAGGTTTCCCTAGGTGCCGGCTGATCTAGAGGCCAAAATCTAAAGGTAGGCACTTTGCAAAAAACACCTCTGTGTACTTTCAAAAAATTTGATGTGTCCAAGTTGCGTTTTGGAGCATTTCCTGTCGCGGGCGCTAGGCCTACCCACACAAGTGAGGTATCATTTTTATCGGGAGACTTGGGGGAACGCTGGGTGGAAGGAAATGTGTGGCTCCTCTCAGATTCCAGAACTTTCTGTCACCAAAATTTGAGGAAAATTTGTTTTTTTAGCCAAAGTTTGAGGTTTGCAAAGGATTCTGGGTAACAGAACCTGGTCAGAGCCCCACAAGTCACCCCATCTTGGATTCCCCTAGGTCTCTAGTTTTCAAAAATGCACAGGTTTGGTAGGTTTCCCTAGGTGCCGGCTGAGCTAGAGGCCAAAATCTAAATTTAGGCACTTTGCAAAAAACACCTCTGTTTTCTTTAAAAAAATATGATGTGTCCACGGTTCGTTTTGGAGCATTTCCTGTCGCGGGCGCTAGGCCTACCCACACAAGTGAGGTATCATTTTTATCGGGAGACTTGGGGGAACGCTGGGTGGAAGAAAATGTGTGGCTCCTCTCAGATTCCAGAACTTTCTGTCACCAAAATGTGAGGAAAACGTGTTTTATTTGCCAAATTTTGAGATTTGCAAAGGATTCTGGGTAACAGAACCTGGTCAAAGCCCCACAAGTCACCCCATCTTGGATTCCCCTAGGTCTCTAGATTTCAAAAATGCACAGCTTTGGTAGGTTTCCCTAGGGGCCGGCTGAGCTAGAGGCCAAAATCTACAGGTAGGCACTTTGCAAAAAACACTTCTGTTTTACTTCAAAAAATGTGATGTGTCCACGTTGCGTTTTGGAGCATTTCCTGTCGCGGGCGCTAGGCCTACCCACACAAGTGAGGTATCATTTTTATCGGGAGACTTGGGGGAACACTGGGTGGAAGGAAATTTGTGGCTCCTCTCAGATTCCAGAACTTTCTGTCACCAAAATTTGAGGAAAATGTGTTTTTTTAGCCAAAGTTTGAGGTTTGCAAAGGATTCTGGTTAACAGAACCTGGTCAGAGCCCCACAAGTCACCCCATCTTGGATTCCCCTAGGTCTCTAGTTTTCAAAAATGCACAGGTTTGGTAGGTTTCCCTAGGTGCCGGCTGAGCTAGAGGCCAAAATCTAAAGGTAGGCACTTTGCAAAAAACACTTCTGTTTTACTTCAAAAAATGTGATGTGTCCACGTTGTGTTTTGGAGCATTTCCTGTCGCGGGCGCTAGGCCTACCCAAACAAGTGAGGTATCATTTTTATCGGGAGACTTGGGGGAACGCTGGGTGGAAGGAAATGTGTGGCTCCTCTCAGATTCCAGAATTTTCTGTCACCAAAATTTGAGGAAAATGTGTTTTTTTAGCCAAAGTTTGAGGTTTGCAAAGGATTCTGGGTAACAGAACCTGGTCAGAGCCCCACAAGTCGCCCCATCTTGGATTCCCCTAGTTCTCTAGTTTTCAAAAATGCACAGCTTTGGTAGGTTTCCGTAGGTGCCGGCTGAGCTAGAGGCCAAAATCTAAAGGTAGACACTTTGCAAAAAACACCTCTGTTTTCTTTCAAAAAATTTGATGTGTCCACATTGCGTTTTGGAGCATTTCCTGTCGCGGGCGCTAGGCCTACCCACACAAGTGAGGTATCATTTTTATCGGGAGACTTGGGGGAACGTTGGGTGGAAGGAAATGTGTGGCTCCTCTCAGATTCCAGAACTTTCTGTCACCAAAATTTGAGGAAAATGTGTTTTTTTAGCCAAAGTTTGAGGTTTGCAAAGGATTCTGGGTAACAGAACCTGGTCAGAGCCCCACAAGTCGCCCCATCTTGGGTTCCATACGTCTCTAGTTTTCAAAAATGCACAGGTTTGGTAGGTTTCCCTAGGTGCCGGCTGAGCTAGAGGCCAAAATCTAAAGGTAGGCACTTTGCAAAAAACACTTCTGTTTTACCTCAAAAAATGTGATGTGTCCACGTTGCGTTTTGGAGCATTTCCTGTCGCGGGCGCTAGGCCTACCCAAACAAGTGAGGTATCATTTTTATCGGGAGACTTGGGGGAACGCTGGGTGGAAGGAAATGTGTGGCTCCTCTCAGATTCCAGAATTTTCTGTCACCAAAATTTGAGGAAAATGTGTTTTTTTAGCCAAAGTTTGAGGTTTGCAAAGGATTCTGGGTAACAGAACCTGGTCAGAGCCCCACAAGTCACCCCATCTTGGATTCCCCTAGGTCTCTAGTTTTCAAAAATGCACAGCTTTGGTAGGTTTCCGTAGGTGCCGGCTGAGCTAGAGGCCAAAATCTAAAGGTAGGCACTTTGCAAAAAACACTTCTGTTTTACCTCAAAAAATGTGATGTGTCCACGTTGCGTTTTGGAGCATTTCCTGTCGCGGGCGCTAGGCCTACCCAAACAAGTGAGGTATCATTTTTATCGGGAGACTTGGGGTAACGCTGGGTGGAAGGAAATGTGTGGCTCCTCTCAGATTCCGGAATTTTCTGTCACCAAAATTTGAGGAAAATGTGTTTTTTTAGCCAAAGTTTGAGGTTTGCAAATGATTCTGGGTAACAGAACCTGGTCAGAGCCCCACAAGTCGCCCCATCTTGGATTCCCCTAGGTCTCTAGTTATCAAAAATGCACAGCTTTGGTAGGTTTCCGTAGGTGCCGGCTGAGCTAGAGGCCAAAATCTAAAGGTAGACATTTTGCAAAAAACACCTCTGTTTTCTTTCAAAAAATGTGATGTGTCCACGTTGTGTTTTAGAGCATTTCCTGTCGCGGGCGCTAGGCCTACCCACACAAGTGAGGTATTATTTTTATCGGGAGACTTGGGGGAACGCTGGGTGGAAGGAAATGTGTGGCTCCTCTCAGATTCCAGAACTTTCTGTCACCAAAATTTGAGGAAAATGTGTTTTTTTAGCCAAAGTTTGAGGTTTGCAAAGGATTCTGGGTAATAGAACCTGGTCAGAGCCCCACAAGTCACCCCATCTTGGGTTCCATACGTCTCTAGTTTTCAAAAATGTACAGGTTTAGTAGGTTTCCCTAGGTGCCGGCTGAGCTAGAGGCCAAATTCTACAGGTAGGCACTTTGCAAAAAACACTTCTGTTTTACCTCAAAAAATGTGATGTGTCCACGTTGCGTTTTGGAGCATTTCCTGTCGCGGGCGCTAGGCCTACCCACACAAGTGAGGTATCATTTTTATCGGGAGACTTGGGGGAACACTGGGTGGAAGGAAATTTGTGGCTCCTCTCAGATTCCAGAACTTTCTGTCACCAAAATTTGAGGAAAATTTGTTTTTTTAGCCAAAGTTTGAGGTTTGCAAAGGATTCTGGGTAACAGAACCTGGTCAGAGCCGCACAAGTCACCCCATCTTGGATTCCCCTAGGTCTCTAGTTTTCAAAAATGCACAGCTTTGGTAGGTTTCCGTAGGTGCCGGCTGAGCTAGAGGCCAAAATCTAAAGGTAGACACTTTGCAAAAAACACCTCTGTTTTCTTTCAAAAAATTTGATGTGTCCACGGTTCATTTTGGAGCATTTCCTGTCGCGGGCGCTAGGCCTACCCACACAAGTGAGGTATCATTTTTATCGGGAGACTTGGGGGAACACTGGGTGGAAGGAAATTTGTGGCTCCTCTCAGATTCCAGAACTTTCTGTCACCAAAATTTGAGGAAAATGTGTTTTTTTAGCCAAAGTTTGAGGTTTGCAAAGGATTCTGGGTAACAGAACCTGGTCAGAGCCCCACAAGTCACCCCATCTTGGGTTCCCCTACGTCTCTAGTTTTAAAAAATGCACAGGTTTAGTAGGTTTCCCTAGGTGCCGGTTGAGCTAGAGGCCAAAATCTACAGCTAGGCACTTTGCAAAAAACACTTCTGTTTTACCTCAAAAAATGTGATGTGTCCACGGTTCGTTTTGGAGCATTTCCTGTCGCGGGCGCTAGGCCTACCCACACAAGTGAGGTATCATTTGTATCGGGAGACTTGGGGGAACACTGGGTGGAAGGAAATTTGTGGCTCCTCTCAGATTCCAGAACTTTCTGTCACCAAAATTTGAGGAAAATGTGTTTTTTTAGCCAAAGTTTGAGGTTTGCAAAGGATTCTGGTTAACAGAACCTGGTCAGAGCCCCACAAGTCACCCCATCTTGGATTCCCCTAGGTCTCTAGTTTTCAAAAATGCACAGGTTTGGTAGGTTTCCCTAGGTGCCGGCTGAGCTAGAGGCCAAAATCTAAAGGTAGGCACTTTGCAAAAAACACTTCTGTTTTACCTCAAAAAATTTGATGTGTCCACGTTGCGTTTTGGAGCATTTCCTGTCGCGGGCGCTAGGCCTACCCAAACAAGTGAGGTATCATTTTTATCGGGAGACTTGGGGTAACGCTGGGTGGAAGGAAATGTGTGGCTCCTCTCAGATTCCAGAATTTTCTGTCACCAAAATTTGAGGAAAATGTGTTTTTTTAGCCAAAGTTTGAGGTTTGCAAAGGATTCTGGGTAACAGAACCTGGTCAGAGCCCCACAAGTCGCCCCATCTTGGATTCCCCTAGGTCTCTAGTTTTCAAAAATGCACAACTTTGGTAGGTTTCCGTAGGTACCGGCTGAGCTAGAGGCCAAAATCTAAAGGTAGACATTTTGCAAAAAACACCTCTGTTTTCTTTCAAAAAATTTGATGTGTCCACGTTGTGTTTTGGAGCATTTCCTGTCGCGGGCGCTAGGCCTACCCACACAAGTGAGGTATCATTTTTATCGGGAGACTTGGGGGAACGCTGGGTGGAAGGAAATGTGTGGCTCCTCTCAGATTCCAGAACTTTCTGTCACCAAAATTTGAGGAAAATGTATTTTTTTAGCCAAAGTTTGAGGTTTGCAAAGGATTCTGGGTAACAGAACCTGGTCAGAGCCCCACAAGTCACCCCATCTTGGGTTCCATACGTCTCTAGTTTTCAAAAATGCACAGGTTCAGTAGGTTTCCTTAGGTGCCGGCTGAGCTAGAGGCCAAAATCTACAGGTAGGCACTTTGCAAAAAACACTTCTGTTTTACCTCAAAAAATGTGATGTGTCCACGTTGCGTTTTGGAGCATTTCCTGTCGCGGGCGCTAGGCCTACCCACACAAGTGAGGTATCATTTTTATCGGGAGACTTGGGGGAACACTGGGTGGAAGGAAATTTGTGGCTCCTCTCAGATTCCAGAACTTTCTGTCACCAAAATTTGTGGAAAATTTGTTTTTTTATCCAAAGTTTGAGGTTTGCAAAGGATTCTGGGTAACAGAACCTGGTCAGAGCCCCACAAGTCACCCCATCTTGGATTCCCCTAGGTCTCTAGTTTTCAAAAATGCACAGCTTTGGTAGGTTTCCGTAGGTGCCGGCTGAGCTAGAGGCCAAAATCTACAGCTAGGCACTTTGCAAAAAACACTTCTGTTTTACCTCAAAAAATGTGATGTGTCCACGGTTCGTTTTGGAGCATTTCCTGTCGCGGGCGCTAGGCCTACCCACACAAGTGAGGTATCATTTTTATCTGGAGACTTGGGGGAACACTGGGTGGAAGGAAATTTGTGGCTCCTCTTAGATTCCAGAACTTTCTGTCACAAAAATTTGAGGAAAATGTGTTTTTTTAGCCAAAGTTTGAGGTTTGCAAAGGATTCTGGTTAACAGAACCTGGTCATAGCCCCACAAGTCACCCCATCTTGGATTCCCCTAGGTCTCTAGTTTTCAAAAATGCACAGGTTTGGTAGGTTTCCCTAGGTGCCGGCTGAGCTAGAGGCCAAAATCTAAAGGTAGGCACTTTGCAAAAAACACTTCTATTTTACCTCAAAAAATGTGATGTGTCCATGTTGCGTTTTGCAGCATTTCCTGTCGCGGGCGCTAGGCCTACCCAAACAAGTGAGGTATCATTTTTATCGGGAGACTTGGGATAACGCTGGGTGGAAGGAAATGTGTGGCTCCTCTCAGATTCCAGAATTTTCTGTCACCAAAATTTGAGGAAAATGTGTTTTTTTAGCCAAAGTTTGAGGTTTGCAAAGGATTCTGGTTAACAGAACCTGGTCAGAGCCCCACAAGTCACCCCATCTTGGATTCCCCTAGGTCTCTAGTTTTCAAAAATGCACAGGTTTCGTAGGTTTCCCTAGGTGCCGGGTGAGCTAGAGGCCAAAATCTAAAGGTAGGCACTTTGCAAAAAACACTTCTGTTTTACCTCAAAAAATGTGATGTGTCCACGTTGCGTTTTGGAGCATTTCCTGTCGCGGGCGCTAGGCCTACCCAAACAAGTGAGGTATCATTTTTATCGGGAGACTTGGGGTAACGCTGGGTGGAAGGAAATGTGTGGCTCCTCTCAGATTCCAGAATTTTCTGTCACCAAAATTTGAGGAAAATGTGTTTTTTTAGCCAAAGTTTGAGGTTTGCAAAGGATTCTGGGTAATAGAACCTGGTCAGAGCCCCACAAGTCACCCCATCTTGGGTTCCATACGTCTCTAGTTTTCAAAAATGTACAGGTTTAGTAGGTTTCCCTAGGTGCCGGCTGAGCTAGAGGCCAAATTCTACAGGTAGGCACTTTGCAAAAAACACTTCTGTTTTACCTCAAAAAATGTGATGTGTCCACGTTGCGTTTTGGAGCATTTCCTGTCGCGGGCGCTAGGCCTACCCACACAAGTGAGGTATCATTTTTATCTGGAGACTTGGGGGAACACTGGGTGGAAGGAAATTTGTGGCTCCTCTCAGATTCCAGAACTTTCTGTCACCAAAATTTGAGGAAAATGTGTTTTTTTAGCCAAAGTTTGAGGTTTGCAAAGGATTCTGGGTAACAGAACCTGGTCAGAGCCGCACAAGTCACCCCATCTTGGATTCCCCTAGGTCTCTAGTTTTCAAAAATGCACAGCTTTGGTAGGTTTCCGTAGGTGCCGGCTGAGCTAGAGGCCAAAATCTAAAGGTAGACACTTTGCAAAAAACACCTCTGTTTTCTTTCAAAAAATTTGATGTGTCCACGGTTCATTTTGGAGCATTTCCTGTCGCGGGCGCTAGGCCTACCCACACAAGTGAGGTATCATTTTTATCGGGAGACTTGGGAGAACACTGGGTGGAAGGAAATTTGTGGCTCCTCTCAGATTCCAGAACTTTCTGTCACCAAAATTTGAGGAAAATGTGTTTTTTTAGCCAAAGTTTGAGGTTTGCAAAGGATTCTGGGTAACAGAACCTGGTCAGAGCCCCACAAGTCACCCCATCTTGGGTTCCCCTACGTCTCTAGTTTTAAAAAATGCACAGGTTTAGTAGGTTTCCCTAGGTGCCGGCTGAGCTAGAGGCCAAAATCTACAGCTAGGCACTTTGCAAAAAACACTTCTGTTTTACCTCAAAAAATGTGATGTGTCCACGGTTCGTTTTGGAGCATTTCCTGTCGCGGGCGCTAGGCCTACCCACACAAGTGAGGTATCATTTGTATCGGGAGACTTGGGGGAACACTGGGTGGAAGGAAATTTGTGGCTCCTCTCAGATTCCAGAACTTTCTGTCACCAAAATTTGAGGAAAATGTGTTTTTTTAGCCAAAGTTTGAGGTTTGCAAAGGATTCTGGTTAACAGAACCTGGTCAGAGCCCCACAAGTCACCCCATCTTGGATTCCCCTAGGTCTCTAGTTTTCAAAAATGCACAGGTTTGGTAGGTTTCCCTAGGTGCCGGCTGAGCTAGAGGCCAAAATCTAAAGGTAGGCACTTTGCAAAAAACACTTCTGTTTTACCTCAAAAAATGTGATGTGTCCACGTTGCGTTTTGGAGCATTTCCTGTCGCGGGCGCTAGGCCTACCCAAACAAGTGAGGTATCATTTTTATCGGGAGACTTGGGGTAACGCTGGGTGGAAGGAAATGTGTGGCTCCTCTCAGATTCCAGAATTTTCTGTCACCAAAATTTGAGGAAAATGTGTTTTTTTAGCCAAAGTTTGAGGTTTGCAAAGGATTCTGGGTAACAGAACCTGGTCAGAGCCCCACAAGTCGCCCCATCTTGGATTCCCCTAGGTCTCTAGTTTTCAAAAATGCACAACTTTGGTAGGTTTCCGTAGGTACCGGCTGAGCTAGAGGCCAAAATCTAAAGGTAGACATTTTGCAAAAAACACCTCTGTTTTCTTTCAAAAAATTTGATGTGTCCACGTTGTGTTTTGGAGCATTTCCTGTCGCGGGCGCTAGGCCTACCCACACAAGTGAGGTATCATTTTTATCGGGAGACTTGGGGGAACGCTGGGTGGAAGGAAATGTGTGGCTCCTCTCAGATTCCAGAACTTTCTGTCACCAAAATTTGAGGAAAATGTGTTTTTTTAGCCAAAGTTTGAGGTTTGCAAAGGATTCTGGGTAACAGAACCTGGTCAGAGCCCCACAAGTCACCCCATCTTGGGTTCCATACGTCTCTAGTTTTCAAAAATGCACAGGTTCAGTAGGTTTCCTTAGGTGCCGGCTGAGCTAGAGGCCAAAATCTACAGGTAGGCACTTTGCAAAAAACACTTCTGTTTTACCTCAAAAAATGTGATGTGTCCACGTTGCGTTTTGGAGCATTTCCTGTCGCGGGCGCTAGGCCTACCCACACAAGTGAGGTATCATTTTTATCGGGAGACTTGGGGGAACACTGGGTGGAAGGAAATTTGTGGCTCCTCTCAGATTCCAGAACTTTCTGTCACCAAAATTTGAGGAAAATTTGTTTTTTTATCCAAAGTTTGAGGTTTGCAAAGGATTCTGGGTAACAGAACCTGGTCAGAGCCCCACAAGTCACCCCATCTTGGATTCCCCTAGGTCTCTAGTTTTCAAAAATGCACAGCTTTGGTAGGTTTCCGTAGGTGCCGGCTGAGCTAGAGGCCAAAATCTACAGCTAGGCACTTTGCAAAAAACACTTCTGTTTTACCTCAAAAAATGTGATGTGTCCATGTTGCGTTTTGGAGCATTTCCTGTCGCGGGCGCTAGGCCTACCCAAACAAGTGAGGTATCATTTTTATCGGGAGACTTGGGATAACGCTGGGTGGAAGGAAATGTGTGGCTCCTCTCAGATTCCAGAATTTTCTGTCACCAAAATTTGAGGAAAATGTGTTTTTTTAGCCAAAGTTTGAGGTTTGCAAAGGATTCTGGTTAACAGAACCTGGTCAGAGCCCCACAAGTCACCCCATCTTGGATTCCCCTAGGTCTCTAGTTTTCAAAAATGCACAGGTTTGGTAGGTTTCCCTAGGTGCCGGCTGAGCTAGAGGCCAAAATCTAAAGGTAGGCACTTTGCAAAAAACACTTCTGTTTTACCTCAAAAAATGTGATGTGTCCACGTTGCGTTTTGGAGCATTTCCTGTCGCGGGCGCTAGGCCTACCCAAACAAGTGAGGTATCATTTTTATCGGGAGACTTGGGGTAACGCTGGGTGGAAGGAAATGTGTGGCTCCTCTCAGATTCCAGAATTTTCTGTCACCAAAATTTGAGGAAAATGTATTTTTTTAGCCAAAGTTTGAGGTTTGCAAAGGATTCTGGGTAACAGAACCTGGTCAGAGCCCCACAAGTCGCCCCATCTTGGATTCCCCTAGGTCTCTAGTTTTCAAAAATGCACAACTTTGGTAGGTTTCCGTAGGTAAGGTGAGCTAGAGGCCAAAATCTAAAGGTAGACATTTTGCAAAAAACACCTCTGTTTTCTTTCAAAAAATTTGATGTGTCCACGTTGTGTTTTGGAGCATTTCCTGTCGCGGGCGCTAGGCCTACCCACACAAGTGAGGTATCATTTTTATCGGGAGACTTGGGGGAACGCTGGGTGGAAGGAAATGTGTGGCTCCTCTCAGATTCCAGAACTTTCTGTCACCAAAATTTGAGGAAAATGTGTTTTTTTAGCCAAAGTTTGAGGTTTGCAAAGGATTCTGGGTAACAGAACCTGGTCAGAGCCCCACAAGTCACCCCATCTTGGGTTCCATACGTCTCTAGTTTTCAAAAATGCACAGGTTCAGTAGGTTTCCTTAGGTGCCGGCTGAGCTAGAGGCCAAAATCTACAGGTAGGCACTTTGCAAAAAACACTTCTGTTTTACCTCAAAAAATGTGATGTGTCCACGTTGCGTTTTGGAGCATTTCCTGTCGCGGGCGCTAGGCCTACCCACACAAGTGAGGTATCATTTTTATCGGGAGACTTGGGGGAACACTGGGTGGAAGGAAATTTGTGGCTCCTCTCAGATTCCAGAACTTTCTGTCACCAAAATTTGAGGAAAATGTGTTTTTTTAGCCAAAGTTTGAGGTTTGCAAAGGATTCTGGGTAACAGAACCTGGTCAGAGCCCCACAAGTCGCCCCATCTTGGATTCCCCTAGGTCTCTAGTTTTCAAAAATGCACAACTTTGGTAGGTTTCCGTAGGTACCGGCTGAGCTAGAGGCCAAAATCTAAAGGTAGACATTTTGCAAAAAACACCTCTGTTTTCTTTCAAAAAATTTGATGTGTCCACGTTGTGTTTTGGAGCATTTCCTGTCGCGGGCGCTAGGCCTACCCACACAAGTGAGGTATCATTTTTATCGGGAGACTTGGGGGAACGCTGGGTGGAAGGAAATGTGTGGCTCCTCTCAGATTCCAGAATTTTCTGTCACCAAAATTTGAGGAAAATGTGTTTTTTTAGCCAAAGTTTGAGGTTTGCAAAGGATTCTGGGTAACAGAACCTGGTCAGAGCCCCACAAGTCACCCCATCTTGGGTTCCATACGTCTCTAGTTTTCAAAAATGCACAGGTTCAGTAGGTTTCCTTAGGTGCCGGCTGAGCTAGAGGCCAAAATATACAGGTAGGCACTTTGCAAAAAACACTTCTGTTTTACCTCAAAAAATGTGATGTGTCCACGTTGCGTTTTGGAGCATTTCCTGTCGCGGGCGCTAGGCCTACCCACACAAGTGAGGTATCATTTTTATCGGGAGACTTGGGGGAACACTGGGTGGAAGGAAATTTGTGGCTCCTCTCAGATTCCAGAACTTTCTGTCACCAAAATTTGAGGAAAATTTGTTTTTTTATCCAAAGTTTGAGGTTTGCAAAGGATTCTGGGTAACAGAACCTGGTCAGAGCCCCACAAGTCACCCCATCTTGGATTCCCCTAGGTCTCTAGTTTTCAAAAATGCACAGCTTTGGTAGGTTTCCGTAGGTGCCGGCTGAGCTAGAGGCCAAAATCTACAGCTAGGCACTTTGCAAAAAACACTTCTGTTTTACCTCAAAAAATGTGATGTGTCCACGGTTCGTTTTGGAGCATTTCCTGTCGCGGGCGCTAGGCCTACCCACACAAGTGAGGTATCATTTTTATCTGGAGACTTGGGGGAACACTGGGTGGAAGGAAATTTGTGGCTCCTCTTAGATTCCAGAACTTTCTGTCACAAAAATTTGAGGAAAATGTGTTTTTTTAGCCAAAGTTTGAGGTTTGCAAAGGATTCTGGTTAACAGAACCTGGTCAGAGCCCCACAAGTCACCCCATCTTGGATTCCCCTAGGTCTCTAGTTTTCAAAAATGCACAGGTTTGGTAGGTTTCCCTAGGTGCCGGCTGAGCTAGAGGCCAAAATCTAAAGGTAGGCACTTTGCAAAAAACACTTCTATTTTACCTCAAAAAATGTGATGTGTCCATGTTGCGTTTTGGAGCATTTCCTGTCGCGGGCGCTAGGCCTACCCAAACAAGTAAGGTATCATTTTTATCGGGAGACTTGGGATAACGCTGGGTGGAAGGAAATGTGTGGCTCCTCTCAGATTCCAGAATTTTCTGTCACCAAAATTTGAGGAAAATTTGTTTTTTTAGCCAAAGTTTGAGGTTTGCAAAGGATTCTGGTTAACAGAACCTGGTCAGAGCCCCACAAGTCACCCCATCTTGGATTCCCCTAGGTCTCTAGTTTTCAAAAATGCACAGGTTTGGTAGGTTTCCCTAGGTGCCGGCTGAGCTAGAGGCCAAAATCTAAAGGTAGGCACTTTGCAAAAAACACTTCTGTTTTACCTCAAAAAATGTGATGTGTCCACGTTGCGTTTTGGAGCATTTCCTGTCGCGGGCGCTAGGCCTACCCAAACAAGTGAGGTATCATTTTTATCGGGAGACTTGGGGTAACGCTGGGTGGAAGGAAATGTGTGGCTCCTCTCAGATTCCAGAATTTTCTGTCACCAAAATTTGAGGAAAATGTATTTTTTTAGCCAAAGTTTGAGGTTTGCAAAGGATTCTGGGTAACAGAACCTGGTCAGAGCCCCACAAGTCGCCCCATCTTGGATTCCCCTAGGTCTCTAGTTTTCAAAAATGCACAACTTTGGTAGGTTTCCGTAGGTACCGGCTGAGCTAGAGGCCAAAATCTAAAGGTAGACATTTTGCAAAAAACACCTCTGTTTTCTTTCAAAAAATTTGATGTGTCCACGTTGTGTTTTGGAGCATTTCCTGTCGCGGGTGCTAGGCCTACCCACACAAGTGAGGTATCATTTTTATCGGGAGACTTGGGGGAACGCTGGGTGGAAGGAAATGTGTGGCTCCTCTCAGATTCCAGAACTTTCTGTCACCAAAATTTGAGGAAAATGTGTTTTTTTAGCCAAAGTTTGAGGTTTGCAAAGGATTCTGGGTAACAGAACCTGGTCAGAGCCCCACAAGTCACCCCATCTTGGGTTCCATACGTCTCTAGTTTTCAAAAATGCACAGGTTCAGTAGGTTTCCTTAGGTGCCGGCTGAGCTAGAGGCCAAAATCTACAGGTAGGCACTTTGCAAAAAACACTTCTGTTTTACCTCAAAAAATGTGATGTGTCCACGGTTCGTTTTGGAGCATTTCCTGTCGCGGGCGCTAGGCCTACCCACACAAGTGAGGTATCATTTTTATCTGGAGACTTGGGGGAACACTGGGTGGAAGGAAATTTGTGGCTCCTCTTAGATTCCAGAACTTTCTGTCACAAAAATTTGAGGAAAATGTGTTTTTTTAGCCAAAGTTTGAGGTTTGCAAAGGATTCTGGTTAACAGAACCTGGTCAGAGCCCCACAAGTCACCCCATCTTGGATTCCCCTAGGTCTCTAGTTTTCAAAAATGCACAGGTTTGGTAGGTTTCCCTAGGTGCCGGCTGAGCTAGAGGCCAAAATCTAAAGGTAGGCACTTTGCAAAAAACACTTCTATTTTACCTCAAAAAATGTGATGTGTCCATGTTGCGTTTTGGAGCATTTCCTGTCGCGGGCGCTAGGCCTACCCAAACAAGTGAGGTATCATTTTTATCGGGAGACTTGGGATAACGCTGGGTGGAAGGAAATGTGTGGCTCCTCTCAGATTCCAGAATTTTCTGTCACCAAAATTTGAGGAAAATGTGTTTTTTTAGCCAAAGATTGAGGTTTGCAAAGGATTCTGGGTAACAGAACCTGGTCAGAGCCCCACAAGTCGCCCCATCTTGGATTCTCCTAGGTCTCTAGTTTTCAAAAATGCACAGCTTTGGTAGATTTCCGTAGGTGCCGGCTGAGCTAGAGGCCAAAATCTAAAGGAAGACATTTTGCAAAAAACACCTCTGTTTCCTTTCAAAAAATTTGATGTGTCCACGTTGTGTTTTGGAGCATTTCCTGTCGCGGGCGCTAGGCCTACCCACACAAGTGAGGTATCATTTTTATCGGGAGACTTGGGGGAACGCTGGGTGGAAGGAAATGTGTGGCTCCTCTCAGATTCCAGAACTTTCTGTCACCAAAATTTGAGGAAAATGTGTTTTTTTAGCCAAAGTTTGAGGTTTGCAAATGATTCTGGGTAACAGAACCTGGTCAGAGCCCCACAAGTCACCCCATCTTGGGTTCCATACGTCTCTAGTTTAAAAAAATGCACAGGTTTAGTAGGTTTCCCTAGGTGCCGGCTGAGCTAGAGGCCAAAATCTACAGGTAGGCACTTTGCTAAAAACACTTCTGTTTTACCTCAAAAAATGTGATGTGTCCACGTTGCGTTTTGGAGCATTTCCTGTCGCGGGCGCTAGGCCTACCCACACAAGTGAGGTATCATTTTTATCCGGAGACTTGGGGGAACACTGGGTGGAAGGAAAATTGTGGCTCCTCTCAGATTCCAGAACTTTCTGTCACCAAAATTTGAGGAAAATGTGTTTTTTTAGCCAAAGTTTGAGGTTTGCAAAGGATTCGGGTTAACAGAACCTGGTCAGAGCCCCACAAGTCACCCCATCTTGGATTCCCCTACGTCTCTAGTTTTCAAAAATGCACAGGTTTGGTAGGTTTCCCTAGGTGCCGGCTGAGCTAGAGGCCAAAATCTAAAGGTAGGCACTTTGCAAAAAACACCTCTGTTTTCTTTAAAAAAATATGATGTGTCCACGTTGCGTTTTGGAGCATTTCCTGTCCCGGGCGCTATGCCTACCCACACAAGTGAGCTATCATTTTTATCGTGAGACTTGAGGGAACACTGGGTGGAAGGAAATTTGTGGCTCCTCTCAGATTCCAGAACTTTCTGTCACCAAAATTTGAGGAAAATGTGTTTTTTTAGCCAAAGTTTGAGGTTTGCAAAGGATTCTGGGTAACAGAACCTGGTCAGAGCCCCACAAGTCACCCCATCTTGGATTCCCCTAGGTCTCTAGTTTTCAAAAATGCACAGGTTTGGTAGGTTTCCCTAGGTGCCGGCTGAGCCAGAGGCCAAAATCTAAAGGTAGGCACTTTGCAAAAAACACCTCTGTTTTCTTTGAAAAAATGTGATGGGTCCATGTTGTGTTTTGGGGCATTTCCTGTGATGGGCGCTATGCCTACCCACACAAGTGAGGTATCATTTTTATCGGGAGACTTGGGGGAACGCTGGGTGGAAGGAAATATGTGGCTCCTCTCAGATTCCAGAACTTTCTGTCACCGAAATGTGAGGAAAACATGTTTTATTTGCCAAATTTAGAGATTTGCAAAGGATTCTGGGTAACAGAACCTGGTCAAAGCCCCACACGTCACCCCATCTTGGATTCCCCTAGGTCTCTAGTTTTCAAAAATGCACAGCTTTGGTAGGTTTCCCTAGGGGCCGGCTGAGCTAGAGGCCAAAATCTACAGGTAGGCACTTTGCAAAAAACACTTCTGTTTTACCTCAAACAATGTGATGTGTCCACGTTGCGTTTTGGAGCATTTCCTGTCGCGGGCGCTAGGCCTACCCACATAAGTGAGGTATCATTTTTATCGGGAGACTTGGGGGAACACTGGGTGGAAGGAAATGTGTGGCTCCTCTCAGATTCCAGAACTTTCTGTCACCAAAATTTGAGGAAAATTTGTTTTTTTAGCCAAAGTTTGAGGTTTGCAAAGGATTCTGGGTAACAGAACCTGGTCAGAGCCCCACAAGTCACCCCATCTTGGATTCCCCTAGGTCTCTAGTTTTCAAAAATGCACAGGTTTGGTAGGTTTCCCTAGGTGCCGGCTGAGCTAGAGGCCAAAATCTAAAGGTAGGCACTTTGCAAAAAACACTTCTATTTTACCTCAAAAAATGTGATGTGTCCATGTTGCGTTTTGGAGCATTTCCTGTCGCGGGCGCTAGGCCTACCCAAACAAGTGAGGTATCATTTTTATCGGGAGACTTGGGATAACGCTGGGTGGAAGGAAATGTGTGGCTCCTCTCAGATTCCAGAATTTTCTGTCACCAAAATTTGAGGAAAATGTGTTTTTTTAGCCAAAGATTGAGGTTTGCAAAGGATTCTGGGTAACAGAACCTGGTCAGAGCCCCACAAGTCGCCCCATCTTGGATTCTCCTAGGTCTCTAGTTTTCAAAAATGCACAGCTTTGGTAGATTTCCGTAGGTGCCGGCTGAGCCAGAGGCCAAAATCTAAAGGTAGGCACTTTGCAAAAAACACTTCTATTTTACCTCAAAAAATGTGATGTGTCCATGTTGCGTTTTGGAGCATTTCCTGTCGCGGGCGCTAGGCCTACCCACACAAGTGAGCTATCATTTTTATCGTGAGACTTGAGGGAACACTGGGTGTTAGGAAATTTGTGGCTCCTCTCAGATTCCAGAACTTTCTGTCACCAAAATTTGAGGAAAATGTGTTTTTTTAGCCAAAGTTTGAGGTTTGCAAAGGATTCTGGGTAACAGAACCTGGTCAGAGCCCCACAAGTCACCCCATCTTGGATTCCCCTAGGTCTCTAGTTTTACAAAAATGCACAGGTTTGGTAGGTTTCCCTAGGTGCCGGCTGAGCCAGAGGCCAAAATCTAAAGGTAGGCACTTTGCAAAAAACACCTCTGTTTTCTTTGAAAAAATGTGATGGGTCCATGTTGTGTTTTGGGGCATTTCCTGTGATGGGCGCTATGCCTACCCACACAAGTGAGGTATCATTTTTATCGGGAGACTTGGGGGAACGCTGGGTGGAAGGAAATATGTGGCTCCTCTCAGATTCCAGAACTTTCTGTCACCGAAATGTGAGGAAAACATGTTTTATTTGCCAAATTTTGAGATTTGCAAAGGATTCTGGGTAACAGAACCTGGTCAAAGCCCCACACGTCACCCCATCTTGGATTCCCCTAGGTCTCTAGTTTTCAAAAATGCACAGCTTTGGTAGGTTTCCCTAGGGGCCGGCTGAGCTAGAGGCCAAAATCTACAGGTAGGCACTTTGCAAAAAACACTTCTGTTTTACCTCAAACAATGTGATGTGTCCACGTTGCGTTTTGGAGCATTTCCTGTCGCGGGCGCTAGGCCTACCCACATAAGTGAGGTATCATTTTTATCGGGAGACTTGGGGGAACACTGGGTGGAAGGAAATGTGTGGCTCCTCTCAGATTCCAGAACTTTCTGTCACCAAAATTTGAGGAAAATTTGTTTTTTTAGCCAAAGTTTGAGGTTTGCAAAGGATTCTGGGTAACAGAACCTGGTCAGAGCCCCACAAGTCACCCCATCTTGGATTCCCCTAGGTCTCTAGTTTTAAAAAATGCACAGGTTTGGTAGGTTTCCCTAGGTGCCGGCTGAGCTACAGGCCAAAATCTAAAGGTAGGCACTTTGCAAAAAATACCTCTGTGTTCCTTAAAAAAATGTGATGGGTCCATGTTTTGTTTTGGGGGCATTTCCTGTCATGGGTGCTATGCCTACCCACACAAGTGAGGTATCATTTTTATCGGGAGACTTGGGGGAACCCTGGGTGGAAGGAAATATGTGGCTCCTCTCAGATTCCAGAACTTTCTGTCACCGAAATGTGAGGAAAACGTGTTTTGTTTGCCAAATTTTGAGGTTTGCAAAGGATTCTGGGTAACAGAACCTGGTCAGAGCCCCACACGTCACCCCATCTTGGATTCCCCTAGGTCTCTAGTTTTCAAAAATGCACAGCTTTGGTAGGTTTCCCTAGGGGCCGGCTGAGCTAGAGGCCAAAATCTACAGGTAGGCACTTTGCAAAAAACACTTCTGTTTTACCTCAAACAATGTGATGTGTCCACGTTGCGTTTTGGAGCATTTCCTGTCGCGGGCGCCATGCCTACCCACACAAGTGAGGTATCATTTTTATCGGGAGACTTTGGGGAACACTGGGTGGAAGGAAATTTGTGGCTCCTCTCAGATTCCAGAACTTTCTGTCACCAAAATTGAGGAAAATGTGTTTTTTTAGCCAAAGTTTGAGGTTGGCAAAGGATTCTGGGTAACAGAACCTGGTCAGAGCCCCACAAGTCACCCCATCTTGGATTCCCCTAGGTCTCTAGTTTTCAAAAATGCACAGGTTTGGTAGGTTTCCCTAGGTGCCGGCTGAGCTAGAGGCCAAAATCTAAAGGTAGGCACTTTGCAAAAAACACCTCTGTTTTCTTTCAAAAAATTTGATGTGTCCACGTTGTGTTTTGGAGCATTTCCTGTCGAGGGCGCTAGGCCTACCCACACAAGTGAGGTATCATTTTTATCGGGAGACTTGGGGGAACGCTGGGTGGAAGGAAATGTGTGGCTCCTCTCAGATTCCAGAACTTTCTGTCACCAAAATTTGAGGAAAATGTGTTTTTTTTAGCCAAAGTTTGAGGTTTGCAAAGGATTCTGGGTAACAGAACCTGGTCAGAGCCCCACAAGTCACCCCATCTTGGGTGCCATACGTCTCTAGTTTTCAGAAATGCACAGGTTTAGTAGGTTTCCCTAGGTGCCGGCTGAGCTAGAGGCCAAAATCTACAGGTAGGCACTTTGCAAAAAACACTTCTGTTTTACCTCAAAAAATGTGATGTGTCCACGTTGCGTTTTGGAGCATTTCCTGTCGCGGGCGCTAGGCCTACCCACACAAGTGAGGTATCATTTTTATCGGGAGACTTGGGGGAACACTGGGTGGAAGGAAATTTGTGGCTCCTCTCAGATTCCAGAACTTTCTGTCACCAAAATTTGAGGAAAATTTGTTTTTTTAGCCAAAGTTTGAGGTTTGCAAAGGATTCTGGGTAACAGAACCTGGTCAGAGCCCCACAAGTCACCCCATCTTGGATTCCCCTAGGTCTCTAGTTTTCAAAAATGCACAGCTTTGGTAGGTTTCCGTAGGTGCCTGCTGAGCTAGAGGCCAAAATCTAAAGGTAGACACTTTGCAAAAAACACCTCTGTTTTCTTTCAAAAAATTTGATGTGTCCACGTTGCGTTTTGGAGCATTTCCTGTCGCGGGCGCTAGGCCTACCCACACAAGTGAGGTATAATTTTTATCGGGAGACTTGGGGGAACGCTGGGTGGAAGGAAATGTGTGGCTCCTCACAGATTCCAGAACTTTCTGTCACCAAAATTTGAGGAAAATGTGTTTTTTTAGCCAAAGTTTGAGGTTTGCAAAGGATTCTGGGTAACAGAACCTGGTCAGAGCCCCACAAGTCACCCCATCTTGGGTTCCCCTACGTCTCTAGTTTTAAAAAATTCACAGGTTTAGTAGGTTTCCCTAGGTGCCGGCTGAGCTAGAGGCCAAAATCTACAGCTAGGCACTTTGCAAAAAACACTTCTGTTTTACCTCAAAAAATGTGATGTGTCCACGGTTCGTTTTGGAGCATTTCCTGTCGCGGGCGCTAGGCCTACCCACACAAGTGAGGTATCATTTTTATCGGGAGACTTGGGGGAACACTGGGTGGAAGGAAATTTGTGGCTCCTCTCAGATCCCAGAACTTTCTGTCACCAAAATTTGAGGAAAATGTGTTTTTTTCGCCAAAGTTTGAGGTTTGCAAAGGATTCTGGTTAACAGAACCTGGTCAGAGCCCCACAAGTCACCCCATCTTGGATTCCCCTAGGTCTCTAGTTTTCAAAAATGCACAGGTTTGGTAGGTTTCCCTAGGTGCCGGCTGAGCTAGAGGCCAAAATCTAAAGGTAGGCACTTTGCAAAAAACACTTCTGTTTTACCTCAAAAAATGTGATGTGTCCATGTTGCGTTTTGGAGCATTTCCTGTCGCGGGCGCTAGGCCTACCCACACAAGTGAGGTATCATTTTTATCGGGAGACTTGGGGGAACGCTGGGTGGAAGGAAATGTGTGGCTCCTCTCAGATTCCAGAATTTTCTGTCACCAAAATTTGAGGAAAATTTGTTTTTTTAGCCAAAGTTTGAGGTTTGCAAAGGATTCTGGTTAACAGAACCTGGTCAGAGCCCCACAAGTCACCCCATCTTGGATTCCCCTAGGTCTCTAGTTTTCAAAAATGCACAGGTTTGGTAGGTTTCCCTAGGTGCCGGCTGAGCTAGAGGCCAAAATCTAAATGTAGGCACTTTGCAAAAAACACTTCTGTTTTACCTCAAAAAATGTGATGTGTCCACGTTGCGTTTTGGAGCATTTCCTGTCGCGGGCGCTAGGCCTACCCAAACAAGTGAGGTATCATTTTTATCGGGAGACTTGGGGTAACGCTGGGTGGAAGGAAATGTGTGGCTCCTCTCAGATTCCAGAATTTTCTGTCACCAAAATTTGAGGAAAATGTATTTTTTTAGCCAAAGTTTGAGGTTTGCAAAGGATTCTGGGTAACAGAACCTGGTCAGAGCCCCACAAGTCGCCCCATCTTGGATTCCCCTAGGTCTCTAGTTTTCAAAAATGCACAACTTTGGTAGGTTTCCGTAGGTACCGGCTGAGCTAGAGGCCAAAATCTAAAGGTAGACATTTTGCAAAAAACACCTCTGTTTTCTTTCAAAAAATTTGATGTGTCCACGTTGTGTTTTGGAGCATTTCCTGTCGCGGGCGCTAGGCCTACCCACACAAGTGAGGTATCATTTTTATCGGGAGACTTGGGGGAACGCTGGGTGGAAGGAAATGTGTGGCTCCTCTCAGATTCCAGAACTTTCTGTCACCAAAATTTGAGGAAAATGTGTTTTTTTAGCCAAAGTTTGAGGTTTGCAAAGGATTCTGGGTAACAGAACCTGGTCAGAGCCCCACAAGTCACCCCATCTTGGGTTCCATACGTCTCTAGTTTTCAAAAATGCACAGGTTCAGTAGGTTTCCTTAGGTGCCGGCTGAGCTAGAGGCCAAAATCTACAGGTAGGCACTTTGCAAAAAACACTTCTGTTTTACCTCAAAAAATGTGATGTGTCCACGTTGCGTTTTGGAGCATTTCCTGTCGCGGGCGCTAGGCCTACCCACACAAGTGAGGTATCATTTTTATCGGGAGACTTGGGGGAACACTGGGTGGAAGGAAATTTGTGGCTCCTCTCAGATTCCAGAACTTTCTGTCACCAAAATTTGAGGAAAATTTGTTTTTTTAGCCAAAGTTTGAGGTTTGCAAAGGATTCTGGGTAACAGAACCTGGTCAGAGCCCCACAAGTCACCCCATCTTGGATTCCCCTAGGTCTCTAGTTTTCAAAAATGCACAGCTTTGGTAGGTTTCCGTAGGTGCCGGCTGAGCTAGAGGCCAAAATCTACAGCTAGGCACTTTGCAAAAAACACTTCTGTTTTACCTCAAAAAATGTGATGTGTCCACGGTTCGTTTTGGAGCATTTCCTGTCGCGGGCGCTAGGCCTACCCACACAAGTGAGGTATCATTTTTATCTGGAGACTTGGGGGAACACTGGGTGGAAGGAAATTTGTGGCTCCTCTTAGATTCCAGAACTTTCTGTCACCAAAATTTGAGGAAAATGTGTTTTTTTAGCCAAAGTTTGAGGTTTGCAAAGGATTCTGGTTAACAGAACCTGGTCAGAGCCCCACAAGTCACCCCATCTTGGATTCCCCTAGGTCTCTAGTTTTCAAAAATGCACAGGTTTGGTAGGTTTCCCTAGGTGCCGGCTGAGCTAGAGGCCAAAATCTAAAGGTAGGCACTTTGCAAAAAACACTTCTATTTTACCTCAAAAAATGTGATGTGTCCATGTTGCGTTTTGGAGCATTTCCTGTCGCGGGCGCTAGGCCTACCCAAACAAGTGAGGTATCATTTTTATCGGGAGACTTGGGATAACGCTGGGTGGAAGGAAATGTGTGGCTCCTCTCAGATTCCAGAATTTTCTGTCACCAAAATTTGAGGAAAATGTGTTTTTTTAGCCAAAGATTGAGGTTTGCAAAGGATTCTGGGTAACAGAACCTGGTCAGAGCCCCACAAGTCGCCCCATCTTGGATTCTCCTAGGTCTCTAGTTTTCAAAAATGCACAGCTTTGGTAGATTTCCGTAGGTGCCGGCTGAGCTAGAGGCCAAAATCTAAAGGAAGACATTTTGCAAAAAACACCTCTGTTTCCTTTCAAAAAATTTGATGTGTCCACGTTGTGTTTTGGAGCATTTCCTGTCGCGGGCGCTAGGCCTACCCACACAAGTGAGGTATCATTTTTATCGGGAGACTTGGGGGAACGCTGGGTGGAAGGAAATGTGTGGCTCCTCTCAGATTCCAGAACTTTCTGTCACCAAAATTTGAGGAAAATGTGTTTTTTTAGCCAAAGTTTGAGGTTTGCAAATGATTCTGGGTAACAGAACCTGGTCAGAGCCCCACAAGTCACCCCATCTTGGGTTCCATACGTCTCTAGTTTTAAAAAATGCACAGGTTTAGTAGGTTTCCCTAGGTGCCGGCTGAGCTAGAGGCCAAAATCTACAGGTAGGCACTTTGCTAAAAACACTTCTGTTTTACCTCAAAAAATGTGATGTGTCCACGTTGCGTTTTGGAGCATTTCCTGTCGCGGGCGCTAGGCCTACCCACACAAGTGAGGTATCATTTTTATCCGGAGACTTGGGGGAACACTGGGTGGAAGGAAAATTGTGGCTCCTCTCAGATTCCAGAACTTTCTGTCACCAAAATTTGAGGAAAATGTGTTTTTTTAGCCAAAGTTTGAGGTTTGCAAAGGATTCGGGTTAACAGAACCTGGTCAGAGCCCCACAAGTCACCCCATCTTGGATTCCCCTACGTCTCTAGTTTTCAAAAATGCACAGGTTTGGTAGGTTTCCCTAGGTGCCGGCTGAGCTAGAGGCCAAAATCTAAAGGTAGGCACTTTGCAAAAAACACCTCTGTTTTCTTTAAAAAAATATGATGTGTCCACGTTGCGTTTTGGAGCATTTCCTGTCCCGGGCGCTATGCCTACCCACACAAGTGAGCTATCATTTTTATCGTGAGACTTGAGGGAACACTGGGTGGAAGGAAATTTGTGGCTCCTCTCAGATTCCAGAACTTTCTGTCACCAAAATTTGAGGAAAATGTGTTTTTTTAGCCAAAGTTTGAGGTTTGCAAAGGATTCTGGGTAACAGAACCTGGTCAGAGCCCCACAAGTCACCCCATCTTGGATTCCCCTAGGTCTCTAGTTTTCAAAAATGCACAGGTTTGGTAGGTTTCCCTAGGTGCCGGCTGAGCCAGAGGCCAAAATCTAAAGGTAGGCACTTTGCAAAAAACACCTCTGTTTTCTTTGAAAAAATGTGATGGGTCCATGTTGTGTTTTGGGGCATTTCCTGTGATGGGCGCTATGCCTACCCACACAAGTGAGGTATCATTTTTATCGGGAGACTTGGGGGAACGCTGGGTGGAAGGAAATATGTGGCTCCTCTCAGATTCCAGAACTTTCTGTCACCGAAATGTGAGGAAAACATGTTTTATTTGCCAAATTTAGAGATTTGCAAAGGATTCTGGGTAACAGAACCTGGTCAAAGCCCCACACGTCACCCCATCTTGGATTCCCCTAGGTCTCTAGTTTTCAAAAATGCACAGCTTTGGTAGGTTTCCCTAGGGGCCGGCTGAGCTAGAGGCCAAAATCTACAGGTAGGCACTTTGCAAAAAACACTTCTGTTTTACCTCAAACAATGTGATGTGTCCACGTTGCGTTTTGGAGCATTTCCTGTCGCGGGCGCTAGGCCTACCCACATAAGTGAGGTATCATTTTTATCGGGAGACTTGGGGGAACACTGGGTGGAAGGAAATGTGTGGCTCCTCTCAGATTCCAGAACTTTCTGTCACCAAAATTTGAGGAAAATTTGTTTTTTTAGCCAAAGTTTGAGGTTTGCAAAGGATTCTGGGTAACAGAACCTGGTCAGAGCCCCACAAGTCACCCCATCTTGGATTCCCCTAGGTCTCTAGTTTTCAAAAATGCACAGGTTTGGTAGGTTTCCCTAGGTGCCGGCTGAGCTAGAGGCCAAAATCTAAAGGTAGGCACTTTGCAAAAAACACTTCTATTTTACCTCAAAAAATGTGATGTGTCCATGTTGCGTTTTGGAGCATTTCCTGTCGCGGGCGCTAGGCCTACCCAAACAAGTGAGGTATCATTTTTATCGGGAGACTTGGGATAACGCTGGGTGGAAGGAAATGTGTGGCTCCTCTCAGATTCCAGAATTTTCTGTCACCAAAATTTGAGGAAAATGTGTTTTTTTAGCCAAAGATTGAGGTTTGCAAAGGATTCTGGGTAACAGAACCTGGTCAGAGCCCCACAAGTCGCCCCATCTTGGATTCTCCTAGGTCTCTAGTTTTCAAAAATGCACAGCTTTGGTAGATTTCCGTAGGTGCCGGCTGAGCCAGAGGCCAAAATCTAAAGGTAGGCACTTTGCAAAAAACACTTCTATTTTACCTCAAAAAATGTGATGTGTCCATGTTGCGTTTTGGAGCATTTCCTGTCGCGGGCGCTAGGCCTACCCACACAAGTGAGCTATCATTTTTATCGTGAGACTTGAGGGAACACTGGGTGTTAGGAAATTTGTGGCTCCTCTCAGATTCCAGAACTTTCTGTCACCAAAATTTGAGGAAAATGTGTTTTTTTAGCCAAAGTTTGAGGTTTGCAAAGGATTCTGGGTAACAGAACCTGGTCAGAGCCCCACAAGTCACCCCATCTTGGATTCCCCTAGGTCTCTAGTTTTACAAAAATGCACAGGTTTGGTAGGTTTCCCTAGGTGCCGGCTGAGCCAGAGGCCAAAATCTAAAGGTAGGCACTTTGCAAAAAACACCTCTGTTTTCTTTGAAAAAATGTGATGGGTCCATGTTGTGTTTTGGGGCATTTCCTGTGATGGGCGCTATGCCTACCCACACAAGTGAGGTATCATTTTTATCGGGAGACTTGGGGGAACGCTGGGTGGAAGGAAATATGTGGCTCCTCTCAGATTCCAGAACTTTCTGTCACCGAAATGTGAGGAAAACATGTTTTATTTGCCAAATTTTGAGATTTGCAAAGGATTCTGGATAACAGAACCTGGTCAAAGCCCCACACGTCACCCCATCTTGGATTCCCCTAGGTCTCTAGTTTTCAAAAATGCACAGCTTTGGTAGGTTTCCCTAGGGGCCGGCTGAGCTAGAGGCCAAAATCTACAGGTAGGCACTTTGCAAAAAACACTTCTGTTTTACCTCAAACAATGTGATGTGTCCACGTTGCGTTTTGGAGCATTTCCTGTCGCGGGCGCCATGCCTACCCACACAAGTGAGGTATCATTTTTATCGGGAGACTTTGGGGAACACTGGGTGGAAGGAAATTTGTGGCTCCTCTCAGATTCCAGAACTTTCTGTCACCAAAATTGAGGAAAATGTGTTTTTTTAGCCAAAGTTTGAGGTTGGCAAAGGATTCTGGGTAACAGAACCTGGTCAGAGCCCCACAAGTCACCCCATCTTGGATTCCCCTAGGTCTCTAGTTTTCAAAAATGCACAGGTTTGGTAGGTTTCCCTAGGTGCCGGCTGAGCTAGAGGCCAAAATCTAAAGGTAGGCACTTTGCAAAAAACACCTCTGTTTTCTTTCAAAAAATTTGATGTGTCCACGTTGTGTTTTGGAGCATTTCCTGTCGAGGGCGCTAGGCCTACCCACACAAGTGAGGTATCATTTTTATCGGGAGACTTGGGGGAACGCTGGGTGGAAGGAAATGTGTGGCTCCTCTCAGATTCCAGAACTTTCTGTCACCAAAATTTGAGGAAAATGTGTTTTTTTTAGCCAAAGTTTGAGGTTTGCAAAGGATTCTGGGTAACAGAACCTGGTCAGAGCCCCACAAGTCACCCCATCTTGGGTGCCATACGTCTCTAGTTTTCAGAAATGCACAGGTTTAGTAGGTTTCCCTAGGTGCCGGCTGAGCTAGAGGCCAAAATCTACAGGTAGGCACTTTGCAAAAAACACTTCTGTTTTACCTCAAAAAATGTGATGTGTCCACGTTGCGTTTTGGAGCATTTCCTGTCGCGGGCGCTAGGCCTACCCACACAAGTGAGGTATCATTTTTATCGGGAGACTTGGGGGAACACTGGGTGGAAGGAAATTTGTGGCTCCTCTCAGATTCCAGAACTTTCTGTCACCAAAATTTGAGGAAAATTTGTTTTTTTAGCCAAAGTTTGAGGTTTGCAAAGGATTCTGGGTAACAGAACCTGGTCAGAGCCCCACAAGTCACCCCATCTTGGATTCCCCTAGGTCTCTAGTTTTCAAAAATGCACAGCTTTGGTAGGTTTCCGTAGGTGCCTGCTGAGCTAGAGGCCAAAATCTAAAGGTAGACACTTTGCAAAAAACACCTCTGTTTTCTTTCAAAAAATTTGATGTGTCCACGTTGCGTTTTGGAGCATTTCCTGTCGCGGGCGCTAGGCCTACCCACACAAGTGAGGTATAATTTTTATCGGGAGACTTGGGGGAACGCTGGGTGGAAGGAAATGTGTGGCTCCTCACAGATTCCAGAACTTTCTGTCACCAAAATTTGAGGAAAATGTGTTTTTTTAGCCAAAGTTTGAGGTTTGCAAAGGATTCTGGGTAACAGAACCTGGTCAGAGCCCCACAAGTCACCCCATCTTGGGTTCCCCTACGTCTCTAGTTTTAAAAAATTCACAGGTTTAGTAGGTTTCCCTAGGTGCCGGCTGAGCTAGAGGCCAAAATCTACAGCTAGGCACTTTGCAAAAAACACTTCTGTTTTACCTCAAAAAATGTGATGTGTCCATGTTGCGTTTTGGAGCATTTCCTGTCGCGGGCGCTAGGCCTACCCAAACAAGTGAGGTATCATTTTTATCGGGAGACTTGGGGTAACGCTGGGTGGAAGGAAATGTGTGGCTCCTCTCAGATTCCAGAATTTTCTGTCACCAAAATTTGAGGAAAATGTGTTTTTTTAGCCAAAGTTTGAGGTTTGCAAAGGATTCTGGGTAACAGAACCTGGTCAGAGCCCCACAAGTCGCCCCATCTTGGATTCCCCTAGGTCTCTAGTTTTCAAAAATGCACAGCTTTGGTAGATTTCCGTAGGTGCCGGCTGAGCTAGAGGCCAAAATCTAAAGGAAGACATTTTGCAAAAAACACCTCTGTTTCCTTTCAAAAAATTTGATGTGTCCACGTTGTGTTTTGGAGCATTTCCTGTCGCGGGCGCTAGGCCTACCCACACAAGTGAGGTATCATTTTTATCGGGAGACTTGGGGGAACGCTGGGTGGAAGGAAATGTGTGGCTCCTCTCAGATTCCAGAACTTTCTGTCACCAAAATTTGAGGAAAATGTGTTTTTTTAGCCAAAGTTTGAGGTTTGCAAATGATTCTGGGTAACAGAACCTGGTCAGAGCCCCACAAGTCACCCCATCTTGGGTTCCATACGTCTCTAGTTTTAAAAAATGCACAGGTTTAGTAGGTTTCCCTAGGTGCCGGCTGAGCTAGAGGCCAAAATCTACAGGTAGGCACTTTGCAAAAAACACTTCTGTTTTACCTCAAAAAATGTGATGTGTCCACGTTGTGTTTTGGAGCATTTCCTGTCGCGGGCGCTAGGCCTACCCACACAAGTGAGGTATCATTTTTATCGGGAGACTTGGGGGAACACTGGGTGGAAGGAAATTTGTGGCTCCTCTCAGATTCCAGAACTTTCTGTCACCAAAATTTGAGGAAAATGTGTTTTGTTAGCCAAAGTTTGAGGTTTGCAAAGGATTCTGGGTAACAGAACCTGGTCAGAGCCCCACAATTCACCCCATCTTGGATTCCCCTAGGTCTCTAGTTTTCAAAAATGCACAGCTTTGGTAGGTTTCCGTAGGTGCCGGCTGAGCTAGAGGCCAAAATCTAAAGGTAGACACTTTGTAAAAAACACCTCTGTTTTCTTTCAAAAAATTTGATGTGTCCACGTTGCGTTTTGGAGCATTTCCTGTCGCGGGCGCTAGGCCTACCCACACAAGTGAGGTATCATTTTTATCGGGAGACTTGGGGGAACGCTGGGTGGAAGGAAATGTGTGGCTCCTCTCAGATTCCAGAACTTTCTGTCACCAAAATTTGAGGAAAATGTGTTTTTTTAGCCAAAGTTTGAGGTTTGCAAAGGATTCTGGGTAACAGAACCTGGTCAGAGCCCCACAAGTCACCCCATCTTGGGTTCCCCTACGTCTCTAGTTTTCAAAAATGCACAGGTTTAGTAGGTTTCCCTAGGTGCCGGCTGAGCTAGAGGCCAAAATCTACAGGTAGGCACTTTGCAAAAAACACTTCTGTTTTACCTAAAAAAATGTGATGTGTCCACGTTGCGTTTTGGAGCATTTCCTGTCGCGGGCGCTAGGCCTACCCACACAAGTGAGGTATCATTTTTATCCGGAGACTTGGGGGAACACTGGGTGGAAGGAAATTTGTGGCTCCTCTCAGATTCCAGAACGTTCTGTCACCAAAATTTGAGGAAAATGTGTTTTTTTAGCCAAAGTTTGAGGTTTGCAAAGGATTCGGGTTAACAGAACCTGGTCAGAGCCCCACAAGTCACCCCATCTTGGATTCCCCTTGGTCTCTAGTTTTCAAAAATGCACAGGTTTGGTAGGTTTCCCTAGGTGCCGGCTGAGCTAGAGGCCAAAATCTAAAGGTAGGCACTTTGCAAAAAACACCTCTGTTTTCTTTAAAAAAATATGATGTGTCCACGTTGCGTTTTGGAGCATTTCCTGTCCCGGGCGCTATGCCTACCCACACAAGTGAGGTATCATTTTTATCGTGAGACTTGAGGGAACACTGGGTGGAAGGAAATTTGTGGCTCCTCTCAGATTCCAGAACTTTCTGTCACCAAAATTTGAGGAAAATGTGTTTTTTT
Source organism: Pleurodeles waltl (assembly GCF_031143425.1). NCBI lineage: Eukaryota > Metazoa > Chordata > Amphibia > Caudata > Salamandridae > Pleurodeles > Pleurodeles waltl. Next base: position 2,781,254 of record NW_027150395.1, read on the forward strand.
AGCCAAAGTTTGAGGTTTGCAAAGGATTCTGGGTAACAGAACCTGGTCAGAGCCCCACAAGTCACCCCATCTTGGATTCCCCTAGGTCTCTAGTTTTCAAAAATGCACAGGTTTGGTAGGTTTCCCTAGGTGCCGGCTGAGCTAGAGGCCAAAATCTAAAGGTAGGCACTTTGCAAAAAACACCTCTGTTTTCTTTAAAAAAATATGATGTGTCCACGTTGCGTTTTGGAGCATTTCCTGTCCCGGGCGCTATGCCTACCCACACAAGTGAGGTATCATTTTTATCGGGAGACTTGGGGGAATGCTGGGTGGAAGAAAATGTGTGGCTCCTCTCAGATTCCAGAACTTTCTGTCACCAAAATGTGAGGAAAACTTGTTTTTTTTGCCAAAGTTTGAGGTTTGCAAAGGATTCTGGGTAAAAGAACCTGGTCAGAGCCCACAAGTCACCCCATCTTGGATTCCCCTAGGTCTCTAGTTTTCAAAAATGCACAGGTTTGGTAGGTTTCCCTAGGTGCCGGCTGAGCCAGAGGCCAAAATCTAAAGGTAGGCACTTTGCAAAAAACACCTCTGTTTTCTTTGAAAAAATGTGATGGGTCCATGTTGTGTTTTGGGGCATTTCCTGTGATGGGCGCTATGCCTACCCACACAAGTGAGGTATCATTTTTATCGGGAGACTTGGGGGAACGCTGGGTGGAAGGAAATATGTGGCTCCTCTCAGATTCCAGAACTTTCTGTCACCGAAATGTGAGGAAAACATGTTTTATTTGCCAAATTTTGAGATTTGCAAAGGATTCTGGGTAACAGAACCTGGTCAAAGCCCCACACGTCACCCCATCTTGGATTCCCCTAGGTCTCTAGTTTTCAAAAATGCACAGCTTTGGTAGGTTTCCCTAGGTGCCGGCTGAGCTACAGGCCAAAATCTAAAGGTAGGCACTTTGCAAAAAATACCTCTGTGTTCCTTAAAAAAATGTGATGGGTCCATGTTGTGTTTTGGGGGCATTTCCTGTCATGGGTGCTATGCCTACCCACACAAGTGAGGTATCATTTTTATCGGGAGACTTGGGGGAACCCTGGGTGGAAGGAAATATGTGGCTCCTCTCAGATTCCAGAACTTTCTGTCACCGAAATGTGAGGAAAACGTGTTTTGTTTGCCAAATTTTGAGGTTTGCAAAGGATTCTGGGTAACAGAACCTGGTCAGAGCCCCACAAGTCACCCCATCTTGGATTCCCCTAGGTCTCTACTTTTCAAAAATGCACAGCTTTGGTAGGTTTCCCTAGGTGCCGGCTGAGCTAGAGGCCAAAATCTACAGGTAGGCACTTTGCAAAAAACACTTCTGTTTTACCTCAAAAAATGTGATGTGTCCACGTTGCGTTTTGGAGCATTTCCTGTCGCGGGCGCCATGCCTACCCACACAAGTGAGGTATCATTTTTATCGGGAGACTTTGGGGAACACTGGGTGGAAGGAAATTTGTGGCTCCTCTCAGATTCCAGAACTTTCTGTCACCAAAATTGAGGAAAATGTGTTTTTTTAGCCAAAGTTTGAGGTTTGCAAAGGATTCTGGGTAACAGAACCTGGTCAGAGCCCCACAAGTCACCCCATCTTGGATTCCCCTAGGTCTCTAGTTTTCAAAAATGCACAGCTTTGGTAGGTTTCCGTAGGTGCCGGCTGAGCTAGAGGCCAAAATCTACAGCTAGGCACTTTGCAAAAAACACTTCTGTTTTACCTCAAAAAATGTGATGTGTCCACGGTTCGTTTTGGAGCATTTCCTGTCGCGGGCGCTAGGCCTACCCACACAAGTGAGGTATCATTTTTATCTGGAGACTTGGGGGAACACTGGGTGGAAGGAAATTTGTGGCTCCTCTTAGATTCCAGAACTTTCTGTCACCAAAATTTGAGGAAAATGTGTTTTTTTAGCCAAAGTTTGAGGTTTGCAAAGGATTCTGGTTAACAGAACCTGGTCAGAGCCCCACAAGTCACCCCATCTTGGATTCCCCTAGGTCTCTAGTTTTCAAAAATGCACAGGTTTGGTAGGTTTCCCTAGGTGCCGGCTGAGCTAGAGGCCAAAATCTAAAGGTAGGCACTTTGCAAAAAACACTTCTATTTTACCTCAAAAAATGTGATGTGTCCATGTTGCGTTTTGGAGCATTTCCTGTCGCGGGCGCTAGGCCTACCCACACAAGTGAGGTATCATTTTTATCGGGAGACTTTGGGGAACACTGGGTGGAAGGAAATTTGTGGCTCCTCTCAGATTCCAGAACTTTCTGTCACCAAAATTGAGGAAAATGTGTTTTTTTAGCCAAAGTTTGAGGTTTGCAAAGGATTCTGGGTAACAGAACCTGGTCAGAGCCCCACAAGTCACCCCATCTTGGATTCCCCTAGGTCTCTAGTTTTCAAAAATGCACAGCTTTGGTAGGTTTCCGTAGGTGCCGGCTGAGCTAGAGGCCAAAATCTACAGCTAGGCACTTTGCAAAAAACACTTCTGTTTTACCTCAAAAAATGTGATGTGTCCACGGTTCGTTTTGGAGCATTTCCTGTCGCGGGCGCTAGGCCTACCCACACAAGTGAGGTATCATTTTTATCTGGAGACTTGGGGGAACCCTGGGTGGAAGGAAATATGTGGCTCCTCTCAGATTCCAGAACTTTCTGTCACCGAAATGTGAGGAAAACGTGTTTTGTTTGCCAAATTTTGAGGTTTGCAAAGGATTCTGGGTAACAGAACCTGGTCAGAGCCCCACAAGTCACCCCATCTTGGATTCCCCTAGGTCTCTACTTTTCAAAAATGCACAGCTTTGGTAGGTTTCCCTAGGTGCCGGCTGAGCTAGAGGCCAAAATCTACAGGTAGGCACTTTGCAAAAAACACTTCTGTTTTACCTCAAAAAATGTGATGTGTCCACGTTGCGTTTTGGAGCATTTCCTGTCGCGGGCGCCATGCCTACCCACACAAGTGAGGTATCATTTTTATCGGGAGACTTTGGGGAACACTGGGTGGAAGGAAATTTGTGGCTCCTCTCAGATTCCAGAACTTTCTGTCACCAAAATTGAGGAAAATGTGTTTTTTTAGCCAAAGTTTGAGGTTTGCAAAGGATTCTGGGTAACAGAACCTGGTCAGAGCCCCACAAGTCACCCCATCTTGGATTCCCCTAGGTCTCTAGTTTTCAAAAATGCACAGCTTTGGTAGGTTTCCGTAGGTGCCGGCTGAGCTAGAGGCCAAAATCTACAGCTAGGCACTTTGCAAAAAACACTTCTGTTTTACCTCAAAAAATGTGATGTGTCCACGGTTCGTTTTGGAGCATTTCCTGTCGCGGGCGCTAGGCCTACCCACACAAGTGAGGTATCATTTTTATCTGGAGACTTGGGGGAACACTGGGTGGAAGGAAATTTGTGGCTCCTCTTAGATTCCAGAACTTTCTGTCACCAAAATTTGAGGAAAATGTGTTTTTTTAGCCAAAGTTTGAGGTTTGCAAAGGATTCTGGTTAACAGAACCTGGTCAGAGCCCCACAAGTCACCCCATCTTGGATTCCCCTAGGTCTCTAGTTTTCAAAAATGCACAGGTTTGGTAGGTTTCCCTAGGTGCCGGCTGAGCTAGAGGCCAAAATCTAAAGGTAGGCACTTTGCAAAAAACACTTCTATTTTACCTCAAAAAATGTGATGTGTCCATGTTGCGTTTTGGAGCATTTCCTGTCGCGGGCGCTAGGCCTACCCAAACAAGTGAGGTATCATTTTTATCGGGAGACTTGGGATAACGCTGGGTGGAAGGAAATGTGTGGCTCCTCTCAGATTCCAGAATTTTCTGTCACCAAAATTTGAGGAAAATGTGTTTTTTTAGCCAAAGATTGAGGTTTGCAAAGGATTCTGGGTAGCAGAACCTGGTCAGAGCCCCACAAGTCGCCCCATCTTGGATTCTCCTAGGTCTCTAGTTTTCAAAAATGCACAGCTTTGGTAGATTTCCGTAGGTGCCGGCTGAGCTAGAGGCCAAAATCTAAAGGAAGACATTTTGCAAAAAACACCTCTGTTTCCTTTCAAATAATTTGATGTGTCCACGTTGTGTTTTGGAGCATTTCCTGTCGCGGGCGCTAGGCCTACCCACACAAGTGAGGTATCATTTTTATCGGGAGACTTGGGGGAACGCTGGGTGGAAGGAAATGTGTGGCTCCTCTCAGATTCCAGAACTTTCTGTCACCAAAATTTGAGGAAAATGTGTTTTTTTAGCCAAAGTTTGAGGTTTGCAAATGATTCTGGGTAACAGAACCTGGTCAGAGCCCCACAAGTCACCCCATCTTGGGTTCCATACGTCTCTAGTTTTAAAAAATGCACAGGTTTAGTAGGTTTCCCTAGGTGCCGGCTGAGCTAGAGGCCAAAATCTACAGGTAGGCACTTTGCTAAAAACACTTCTGTTTTACCTCAAAAAATGTGATGTGTCCACGTTGCGTTTTGGAGCATTTCCTGTCGCGGGCGCTAGGCCTACCCACACAAGTGAGGTATCATTTTTATCCGGAGACTTGGGGGAACACTGGGTGGAAGGAAAATTGTGGCTCCTCTCAGATTCCAGAACTTTCTGTCACCAAAATTTGAGGAAAATGTGTTTTTTTAGCCAAAGTTTGAGGTTTGCAAAGGATTCGGGTTAACAGAACCTGGTCAGAGCCCCACAAGTCACCCCATCTTGGATTCCCCTACGTCTCTAGTTTTCAAAAATGCACAGGTTTGGTAGGTTTCCCTAGGTGCCGGCTGAGCTAGAGGCCAAAATCTAAAGGTAGGCACTTTGCAAAAAACACCTCTGTTTTCTTTAAAAAAATATGATGTGTCCACGTTGCGTTTTGGAGCATTTCCTGTCCCGGGCGCTATGCCTACCCACACAAGTGAGCTATCATTTTTATCGTGAGACTTGAGGGAACACTGGGTGGAAGGAAATTTGTGGCTCCTCCCAGATTCCAGAACTTTCTGTCACCAAAATTTGAGGAAAATGTGTTTTTTTAGCCAAAGTTTGAGGTTTGCAAAGGATTCTGGGTAACAGAACCTGGTCAGAGCCCCACAAGTCACCCCATCTTGGATTCCCCTAGGTCTCTAGTTTTCAAAAATGCACAGGTTTGGTAGGTTTCCCTAGGTGCCGGCTGAGCCAGAGGCCAAAATCTAAAGGTAGGCACTTTGCAAAAAACACCTCTGTTTTCTTTGAAAAAATGTGATGGGTCCATGTTGTGTTTTGGGGCATTTCCTGTGATGGGCGCTATGCCTACCCACACAAGTGAGGTATCATTTTTATCGGGAGACTTGGGGGAACGCTGGGTGGAAGGAAATATGTGGCTCCTCTCAGATTCCAGAACTTTCTGTCACCGAAATGTGAGGAAAACATGTTTTATTTGCCAAATTTAGAGATTTGCAAAGGATTCTGGGTAACAGAACCTGGTCAAAGCCCCACACGTCACCCCATCTTGGATTCCCCTAGGTCTCTAGTTTTCAAAAAAGCACAGCTTTGGTAGGTTTCCCTAGGGGCCGGCTGAGCTAGAGGCCAAAATCTACAGGTAGGCACTTTGCAAAAAACACTTCTGTTTTACCTCAAACAATGTGATGTGTCCACGTTGCGTTTTGGAGCATTTCCTGTCGCGGGCGCTAGGCCTACCCACATAAGTGAGGTATCATTTTTATCGGGAGACTTGGGGGAACACTGGGTGGAAGGAAATGTGTGGCTCCTCTCAGATTCCAGAACTTTCTGTCACCAAAATTTGAGGAAAATTTGTTTTTTTAGCCAAAGTTTGAGGTTTGCAAAGGATTCTGGGTAACAGAACCTGGTCAGAGCCCCACAAGTCACCCCATCTTGGATTCCCCTAGGTCTCTAGTTTTCAAAAATGCACAGGTTTGGTAGGTTTCCCTAGGTGCCGGCTGAGCTAGAGGCCAAAATCTAAAGGTAGGCACTTTGCAAAAAACACTTCTATTTTACCTCAAAAAATGTGATGTGTCCATGTTGCGTTTTGGAGCATTTCCTGTCGCGGGCGCTAGGCCTACCCAAACAAGTGAGGTATCATTTTTATCGGGAGACTTGGGATAACGCTGGGTGGAAGGAAATGTGTGGCTCCTCTCAGATTCCAGAATTTTCTGTCACCAAAATTTGAGGAAAATGTGTTTTTTTAGCCAAAGATTGAGGTTTGCAAAGGATTCTGGGTAACAGAACCTGGTCAGAGCCCCACAAGTCGCCCCATCTTGGATTCTCCTAGGTCTCTAGTTTTCAAAAATGCACAGCTTTGGTAGATTTCCGTAGGTGCCGGCTGAGCCAGAGGCCAAAATCTAAAGGTAGGCACTTTGCAAAAAACACTTCTATTTTACCTCAAAAAATGTGATGTGTCCATGTTGCGTTTTGGAGCATTTCCTGTCGCGGGCGCTAGGCCTACCCACACAAGTGAGCTATCATTTTTATCGTGAGACTTGAGGGAACACTGGGTGGAAGGAAATTTGTGGCTCCTCTCAGATTCCAGAACTTTCTGTCACCAAAATTTGAGGAAAATGTGTTTTTTTAGCCAAAGTTTGAGGTTTGCAAAGGATTCTGGGTAACAGAACCTGGTCAGAGCCCCACAAGTCACCCCATCTTGGATTCCCCTAGGTCTCTAGTTTTAAAAAATGCACAGGTTTGGTAGGTTTCCCTAGGTGCCGGCTGAGCCAGAGGCCAAAATCTAAAGGTAGGCACTTTGCAAAAAACACCTCTGTTTTCTTTGAAAAAATGTGATGGGTCCATGTTGTGTTTTGGGGCATTTCCTGTGATGGGCGCTATGCCTACCCACACAAGTGAGGTATCATTTTTATCGGGAGACTTGGGGGAACGCTGGGTGGAAGGAAATATGTGGCTCCTCTCAGATTCCAGAACTTTCTGTCACCGAAATGTGAGGAAAACATGTTTTATTTGCCAAATTTTGAGATTTGCAAAGGATTCTGGGTAACAGAACCTGGTCAAAGCCCCACACGTCACCCCATCTTGGATTCCCCTAGGTCTCTAGTTTTCAAAAATGCACAGCTTTGGTAGGTTTCCCTAGGGGCCGGCTGAGCTAGAGGCCAAAATCTACAGGTAGGCACTTTGCAAAAAACACTTCTGTTTTACCTCAAACAATGTGATGTGTCCACGTTGCGTTTTGGAGCATTTCCTGTCGCGGGCGCTAGGCCTACCCACATAAGTGAGGTATCATTTTTATCGGGAGACTTGGGGGAACACTGGGTGGAAGGAAATGTGTGGCTCCTCTCAGATTCCAGAACTTTCTGTCACCAAAATTTGAGGAAAATTTGTTTTTTTAGCCAAAGTTTGAGGTTTGCAAAGGATTCTGGGTAACAGAACCTGGTCAGAGCCCCACAAGTCACCCCATCTTGGATTCCCCTAGGTCTCTAGTTTTCAAAAATGCACAGGTTTGGTAGGTTTCCCTAGGTGCCGGCTGAGCTACAGGCCAAAATCTAAAGGTAGGCACTTTGCAAAAAATACCTCTGTGTTCCTTAAAAAAATGTGATGGGTCCATGTTTTGTTTTGGGGGCATTTCCTGTCATGGGTGCTATGCCTACCCACACAAGTGAGGTATCATTTTTATCGGGAGACTTGGGGGAACCCTGGGTGGAAGGAAATATGTGGCTCCTCTCAGATTCCAGAACTTTCTGTCACCGAAATGTGAGGAAAACGTGTTTTGTTTGCCAAATTTTGAGGTTTGCAAAGGATTCTGGGTAACAGAACCTGGTCAGAGCCCCACAAGTCACCCCATCTTGGATTCCCCTAGGTCTCTACTTTTCAAAAATGCACAGCTTTGGTAGGTTTCCCTAGGTGCCGGCTGAGCTAGAGGCCAAAATCTACAGGTAGGCACTTTGCAAAAAACACTTCTGTTTTACCTCAAAAAATGTGATGTGTCCACGTTGCGTTTTGGAGCATTTCCTGTCGCGGGCGCCATGCCTACCCACACAAGTGAGGTATCATTTTTATCGGGAGACTTTGGGGAACACTGGGTGGAAGGAAATTTGTGGCTCCTCTCAGATTCCAGAACTTTCTGTCACCAAAATTGAGGAAAATGTGTTTTTTTAGCCAAAGTTTGAGGTTTGCAAAGGATTCTGGGTAACAGAACCTGGTCAGAGCCCCACAAGTCACCCCATCTTGGATTCCCCTAGGTCTCTAGTTTTCAAAAATGCACAGCTTTGGTAGGTTTCCGTAGGTGCCGGCTGAGCTAGAGGCCAAAATCTACAGCTAGGCACTTTGCAAAAAACACTTCTGTTTTACCTCAAAAAATGTGATGTGTCCACGGTTCGTTTTGGAGCATTTCCTGTCGCGGGCGCTAGGCCTACCCACACAAGTGAGGTATCATTTTTATCTGGAGACTTGGGGGAACACTGGGTGGAAGGAAATTTGTGGCTCCTCTTAGATTCCAGAACTTTCTGTCACCAAAATTTGAGGAAAATGTGTTTTTTTAGCCAAAGTTTGAGGTTTGCAAAGGATTCTGGTTAACAGAACCTGGTCAGAGCCCCACAAGTCACCCCATCTTGGATTCCCCTAGGTCTCTAGTTTTCAAAAATGCACAGGTTTGGTAGGTTTCCCTAGGTGCCGGCTGAGCTAGAGGCCAAAATCTAAAGGTAGGCACTTTGCAAAAAACACTTCTATTTTACCTCAAAAAATGTGATGTGTCCATGTTGCGTTTTGGAGCATTTCCTGTCGCGGGCGCTAGGCCTACCCAAACAAGTGAGGTATCATTTTTATCGGGAGACTTGGGATAACGCTGGGTGGAAGGAAATGTGTGGCTCCTCTCAGATTCCAGAATTTTCTGTCACCAAAATTTGAGGAAAATGTGTTTTTTTAGCCAAAGATTGAGGTTTGCAAAGGATTCTGGGTAGCAGAACCTGGTCAGAGCCCCACAAGTCGCCCCATCTTGGATTCTCCTAGGTCTCTAGTTTTCAAAAATGCACAGCTTTGGTAGATTTCCGTAGGTGCCGGCTGAGCTAGAGGCCAAAATCTAAAGGAAGACATTTTGCAAAAAACACCTCTGTTTCCTTTCAAATAATTTGATGTGTCCACGTTGTGTTTTGGAGCATTTCCTGTCGCGGGCGCTAGGCCTACCCACACAAGTGAGGTATCATTTTTATCGGGAGACTTGGGGGAACGCTGGGTGGAAGGAAATGTGTGGCTCCTCTCAGATTCCAGAACTTTCTGTCACCAAAATTTGAGGAAAATGTGTTTTTTTAGCCAAAGTTTGAGGTTTGCAAATGATTCTGGGTAACAGAACCTGGTCAGAGCCCCACAAGTCACCCCATCTTGGGTTCCATACGTCTCTAGTTTTAAAAAATGCACAGGTTTAGTAGGTTTCCCTAGGTGCCGGCTGAGCTAGAGGCCAAAATCTACAGGTAGGCACTTTGCTAAAAACACTTCTGTTTTACCTCAAAAAATGTGATGTGTCCACGTTGCGTTTTGGAGCATTTCCTGTCGCGGGCGCTAGGCCTACCCACACAAGTGAGGTATCATTTTTATCCGGAGACTTGGGGGAACACTGGGTGGAAGGAAAATTGTGGCTCCTCTCAGATTCCAGAACTTTCTGTCACCAAAATTTGAGGAAAATGTGTTTTTTTAGCCAAAGTTTGAGGTTTGCAAAGGATTCGGGTTAACAGAACCTGGTCAGAGCCCCACAAGTCACCCCATCTTGGATTCCCCTACGTCTCTAGTTTTCAAAAATGCACAGGTTTGGTAGGTTTCCCTAGGTGCCGGCTGAGCTAGAGGCCAAAATCTAAAGGTAGGCACTTTGCAAAAAACACCTCTGTTTTCTTTAAAAAAATATGATGTGTCCACGTTGCGTTTTGGAGCATTTCCTGTCCCGGGCGCTATGCCTACCCACACAAGTGAGCTATCATTTTTATCGTGAGACTTGAGGGAACACTGGGTGGAAGGAAATTTGTGGCTCCTCTCAGATTCCAGAACTTTCTGTCACCAAAATTTGAGGAAAATGTGTTTTTTTAGCCAAAGTTTGAGGTTTGCAAAGGATTCTGGGTAACAGAACCTGGTCAGAGCCCCACAAGTCACCCCATCTTGGATTCCCCTAGGTCTCTAGTTTTCAAAAATGCACAGGTTTGGTAGGTTTCCCTAGGTGCCGGCTGAGCCAGAGGCCAAAATCTAAAGGTAGGCACTTTGCAAAAAACACCTCTGTTTTCTTTGAAAAAATGTGATGGGTCCATGTTGTGTTTTGGGGCATTTCCTGTGATGGGCGCTATGCCTACCCACACAAGTGAGGTATCATTTTTATCGGGAGACTTGGGGGAACGCTGGGTGGAAGGAAATATGTGGCTCCTCTCAGATTCCAGAACTTTCTGTCACCGAAATGTGAGGAAAACATGTTTTATTTGCCAAATTTAGAGATTTGCAAAGGATTCTGGGTAACAGAACCTGGTCAAAGCCCCACACGTCACCCCATCTTGGATTCCCCTAGGTCTCTAGTTTTCAAAAAAGCACAGCTTTGGTAGGTTTCCCTAGGGGCCGGCTGAGCTAGAGGCCAAAATCTACAGGTAGGCACTTTGCAAAAAACACTTCTGTTTTACCTCAAACAATGTGATGTGTCCACGTTGCGTTTTGGAGCATTTCCTGTCGCGGGCGCTAGGCCTACCCACATAAGTGAGGTATCATTTTTATCGGGAGACTTGGGGGAACACTGGGTGGAAGGAAATGTGTGGCTCCTCTCAGATTCCAGAACTTTCTGTCACCAAAATTTGAGGAAAATTTGTTTTTTTAGCCAAAGTTTGAGGTTTGCAAAGGATTCTGGGTAACAGAACCTGGTCAGAGCCCCACAAGTCACCCCATCTTGGATTCCCCTAGGTCTCTAGTTTTCAAAAATGCACAGGTTTGGTAGGTTTCCCTAGGTGCCGGCTGAGCTAGAGGCCAAAATCTAAAGGTAGGCACTTTGCAAAAAACACTTCTATTTTACCTCAAAAAATGTGATGTGTCCATGTTGCGTTTTGGAGCATTTCCTGTCGCGGGCGCTAGGCCTACCCAAACAAGTGAGGTATCATTTTTATCGGGAGACTTGGGATAACGCTGGGTGGAAGGAAATGTGTGGCTCCTCTCAGATTCCAGAATTTTCTGTCACCAAAATTTGAGGAAAATGTGTTTTTTTAGCCAAAGATTGAGGTTTGCAAAGGATTCTGGGTAACAGAACCTGGTCAGAGCCCCACAAGTCGCCCCATCTTGGATTCTCCTAGGTCTCTAGTTTTCAAAAATGCACAGCTTTGGTAGATTTCCGTAGGTGCCGGCTGAGCCAGAGGCCAAAATCTAAAGGTAGGCACTTTGCAAAAAACACTTCTATTTTACCTCAAAAAATGTGATGTGTCCATGTTGCGTTTTGGAGCATTTCCTGTCGCGGGCGCTAGGCCTACCCACACAAGTGAGCTATCATTTTTATCGTGAGACTTGAGGGAACACTGGGTGGAAGGAAATTTGTGGCTCCTCTCAGATTCCAGAACTTTCTGTCACCAAAATTTGAGGAAAATGTGTTTTTTTAGCCAAAGTTTGAGGTTTGCAAAGGATTCTGGGTAACAGAACCTGGTCAGAGCCCCACAAGTCACCCCATCTTGGATTCCCCTAGGTCTCTAGTTTTAAAAAATGCACAGGTTTGGTAGGTTTCCCTAGGTGCCGGCTGAGCCAGAGGCCAAAATCTAAAGGTAGGCACTTTGCAAAAAACACCTCTGTTTTCTTTGAAAAAATGTGATGGGTCCATGTTGTGTTTTGGGGCATTTCCTGTGATGGGCGCTATGCCTACCCACACAAGTGAGGTATCATTTTTATCGGGAGACTTGGGGGAACGCTGGGTGGAAGGAAATATGTGGCTCCTCTCAGATTCCAGAACTTTCTGTCACCGAAATGTGAGGAAAACATGTTTTATTTGCCAAATTTAGAGATTTGCAAAGGATTCTGGGTAACAGAACCTGGTCAGAGCCCCACAAGTCACCCCATCTTGGATTCCCCTAGGTCTCTAGTTTTAAAAAATGCACAGGTTTGGTAGGTTTCCCTAGGTGCCGGCTGAGCTACAGGCCAAAATCTAAAGGTAGGCACTTTGCAAAAAATACCTCTGTGTTCCTTAAAAAAATGTGATGGGTCCATGTTTTGTTTTGGGGGCATTTCCTGTCATGGGTGCTATGCCTACCCACACAAGTGAGGTATCATTTTTATCGGGAGACTTGGGGGAACCCTGGGTGGAAGGAAATATGTGGCTCCTCTCAGATTCCAGAACTTTCTGTCACCGAAATGTGAGGAAAACGTGTTTTGTTTGCCAAATTTTGAGGTTTGCAAAGGATTCTGGGTAACAGAACCTGGTCAGAGCCCCACACGTCACCCCATCTTGGATTCCCCTAGGTCTCTAGTTTTCAAAAATGCACAGCTTTGGTAGGTTTCCCTAGGGGCCGGCTGAGCTAGAGGCCAAAATCTACAGGTAGGCACTTTGCAAAAAACACTTCTGTTTTACCTCAAACAATGTGATGTGTCCACGTTGCGTTTTGGAGCATTTCCTGTCGCGGGCGCCATGCCTACCCACACAAGTGAGGTATCATTTTTATCGGGAGACTTTGGGGAACACTGGGTGGAAGGAAATTTGTGGCTCCTCTCAGATTCCAGAACTTTCTGTCACCAAAATTGAGGAAAATGTGTTTTTTTAGCCAAAGTTTGAGGTTGGCAAAGGATTCTGGGTAACAGAACCTGGTCAGAGCCCCACAAGTCACCCCATCTTGGATTCCCCTAGGTCTCTAGTTTTCAAAAATGCACAGGTTTGGTAGGTTTCCCTAGGTGCCGGCTGAGCTAGAGGCCAAAATCTAAAGGTAGGCACTTTGCAAAAAACACCTCTGTTTTCTTTCAAAAAATTTGATGTGTCCACGTTGTGTTTTGGAGCAATTCCTGTCGAGGGCGCTAGGCCTACCCACACAAGTGAGGTATCATTTTTATCGGGAGACTTGGGGGAACGCTGGGTGGAAGGAAATGTGTGGCTCCTCTCAGATTCCAGAACTTTCTGTCACCAAAATTTGAGGAAAATGTGTTTTTTTTAGCCAAAGTTTGAGGTTTGCAAAGGATTCTGGGTAACAGAACCTGGTCAGAGCCCCACAAGTCACCCCATCTTGGGTGCCATACGTCTCTAGTTTTCAAAAATGCACAGGTTTAGTAGGTTTCCCTAGGTGCCGGCTGAGCTAGAGGCCAAAATCTACAGGTAGGCACTTTGCAAAAAACACTTCTGTTTTACCTCAAAAAATGTGATGTGTCCACGTTGCGTTTTGGAGCATTTCCTGTCGCGGGCGCTAGGCCTACCCACACAAGTGAGGTATCATTTTTATCGGGACACTTGGGGGAACACTGGGTGGAAGGAAATTTGTGGCTCCTCTCAGATTCCAGAACTTTCTGTCACCAAAATTTGAGGAAAATTTGTTTTTTTAGCCAAAGTTTGAGGTTTGCAAAGGATTCTGGGTAACAGAACCTGGTCAGAGCCCCACAAGTCACCCCATCTTGGATTCCCCTAGGTCTCTAGTTTTCAAAAATGCACAGCTTTGGTAGGTTTCCGTAGGTGCCTGCTGAGCTAGAGGCCAAAATCTAAAGGTAGACACTTTGCAAAAAACACCTCTGTTTTCTTTCAAAAAATTTGATGTGTCCACGTTGCGTTTTGGAGCATTTCCTGTCGCGGGCGCTAGGCCTACCCACACAAGTGAGGTATAATTTTTATCGGGAGACTTGGGGGAACGCTGGGTGGAAGGAAATGTGTGGCTCCTCACAGATTCCAGAACTTTCTGTCACCAAAATTTGAGGAAAATGTGTTTTTTTAGCCAAAGTTTGAGGTTTGCAAAGGATTCTGGGTAACAGAACCTGGTCAGAGCCCCACAAGTCACCCCATCTTGGGTTCCCCTACGTCTCTAGTTTTAAAAAATTCACAGGTTTAGTAGGTTTCCCTAGGTGCCGGCTGAGCTAGAGGCCAAAATCTACAGCTAGGCACTTTGCAAAAAACACTTCTGTTTTACCTCAAAAAATGTGATGTGTCCACGGTTCGTTTTGGAGCATTTCCTGTCGCGGGCGCTAGGCCTACCCACACAAGTGAGGTATCATTTTTATCGGGAGACTTGGGGGAACACTGGGTGGAAGGAAATTTGTGGCTCCTCTCAGATCCCAGAACTTTCTGTCACCAAAATTTGAGGAAAATGTGTTTTTTTCGCCAAAGTTTGAGGTTTGCAAAGGATTCTGGTTAACAGAACCTGGTCAGAGCCCCACAAGTCACCCCATCTTGGATTCCCCTAGGTCTCTAGTTTTCAAAAATGCACAGGTTTGGTAGGTTTCCCTAGGTGCCGGCTGAGCTAGAGGCCAAAATCTAAAGGTAGGCACTTTGCAAAAAACACTTCTGTTTTACCTCAAAAAATGTGATGTGTCCATGTTGCGTTTTGGAGCATTTCCTGTCGCGGGCGCTAGGCCTACCCAAACAAGTGAGGTATCATTTTTATCGGGAGACTTGGGGTAACGCTGGGTGGAAGGAAATGTGTGGCTCCTCTCAGATTCCAGAATTTTCTGTCACCAAAATTTGAGGAAAATGTGTTTTTTTAGCCAAAGTTTGAGGTTTGCAAAGGATTCTGGGTAACAGAACCTGGTCAGAGCCCCACAAGTCGCCCCATCTTGGATTCCCCTAGGTCTCTAGTTTTCAAAAATGCACAGCTTTGGTAGATTTCCGTAGGTGCCGGCTGAGCTAGAGGCCAAAATCTAAAGGAAGACATTTTGCAAAAAACACCTCTGTTTCCTTTCAAAAAATTTGATGTGTCCACGTTGTGTTTTGGAGCATTTCCTGTCGCGGGCGCTAGGCCTACCCACACAAGTGAGGTATCATTTTTATCGGGAGACTTGGGGGAACGCTGGGTGGAAGGAAATGTGTGGCTCCTCTCAGATTCCAGAACTTTCTGTCACCAAAATTTGAGGAAAATGTGTTTTTTTAGCCAAAGTTTGAGGTTTGCAAAGGATTCTGGGTAACAGAACCTGGTCAGAGCCCCACAAGTCACCCCATCTTGGGTTCCATACGTCTCTAGTTTTAAAAAATGCACAGGTTTAGTAGGTTTCCCTAGGTGCCGGCTGAGCTAGAGGCCAAAATCTACAGGTAGGCACTTTGCAAAAAACACTTCTGTTTTACCTCAAAAAATGTGATGTGTCCACGTTGTGTTTTGGAGCATTTCCTGTCGCGGGCGCTAGGCCTACCCACACAAGTGAGGTATCATTTTTATCGGGAGACTTGGGGGAACACTGGGTGGAAGGAAATTTGTGGCTCCTCTCAGATTCCAGAACTTTCTGTCACCAAAATTTGAGGAAAATGTGTTTTGTTAGCCAAAGTTTGAGGTTTGCAAAGGATTCTGGGTATCAGAACCTGGTCAGAGCCCCACAATTCACCCCATCTTGGATTCCCCTAGGTCTCTAGTTTTCAAAAATGCACAGCTTTGGTAGGTTTCCGTAGGTGCCGGCTGAGCTAGAGGCCAAAATCTAAAGGTAGACACTTTGTAAAAAACACCTCTGTTTTCTTTCAAAAAATTTGATGTGTCCACGTTGCGTTTTGGAGCATTTCCTGTCGCGGGCGCTAGGCCTACCCACACAAGTGAGGTATCATTTTTATCGGGAGACTTGGGGGAACGCTGGGTGGAAGGAAATGTGTGGCTCCTCTCAGATTCCAGAACTTTCTGTCACCAAAATTTGAGGAAAATGTGTTTTTTTAGCCAAAGTTTGAGGTTTGCAAAGGATTCTGGGTAACAGAACCTGGTCAGAGCCCCACAAGTCACCCCATCTTGGGTTCCCCTACGTCTCTAGTTTTCAAAAATGCACAGGTTTAGTAGGTTTCCCTAGGTGCCGGCTGAGCTAGAGGCCAAAATCTACAGGTAGGCACTTTGCAAAAAACACTTCTGTTTTACCTAAAAAAATGTGATGTGTCCACGTTGCGTTTTGGAGCATTTCCTGTCGCGGGCGCTAGGCCTACCCACACAAGTGAGGTATCATTTTTATCCGGAGACTTGGGGGAACACTGGGTGGAAGGAAATTTGTGGCTCCTCTCAGATTCCAGAACGTTCTGTCACCAAAATTTGAGGAAAATGTGTTTTTTTAGCCAAAGTTTGAGGTTTGCAAAGGATTCGGGTTAACAGAACCTGGTCAGAGCCCCACAAGTCACCCCATCTTGGATTCCCCTAGGTCTCTAGTTTTCAAAAATGCACAGGTTTGGTAGGTTTCCCTAGGTGCCGGCTGAGCTAGAGGCCAAAATCTAAAGGTAGGCACTTTGCAAAAAACACCTCTGTTTTCTTTAAAAAAATATGATGTGTCCACGTTGCGTTTTGGAGCATTTCCTGTCCCGGGCGCTATGCCTACCCACACAAGTGAGGTATCATTTTTATCGTGAGACTTGAGGGAACACTGGGTGGAAGGAAATTTGTGGCTCCTCTCAGATTCCAGAACTTTCTGTCACCAAAATTTGAGGAAAATGTGTTTTTTTAGCCAAAGTTTGAGGTTTGCAAAGGATTCTGGGTAACAGAACCTGGTCAGAGCCCCACAAGTCACCCCATCTTGGATTCCCCTAGGTCTCTAGTTTTCAAAAATGCACAGGTTTGGTAGGTTTCCCTAGGTGCCGGCTGAGCTAGAGGCCAAAATCTAAAGGTAGGCACTTTGCAAAAAACACCTCTGTTTTCTTTAAAAAAATATGATGTGTCCACGTTGCGTTTTGGAGCATTTCCTGTCCCGGGCGCTATGCCTACCCACACAAGTGAGGTATCATTTTTATCGGGAGACTTGGGGGAATGCTGGGTGGAAGAAAATGTGTGGCTCCTCTCAGATTCCAGAACTTTCTGTCACCAAAATGTGAGGAAAACTTGTTTTTTTTGCCAAAGTTTGAGGTTTGCAAAGGATTCTGGGTAAAAGAACCTGGTCAGAGCCCACAAGTCACCCCATCTTGGATTCCCCTAGGTCTCTAGTTTTCAAAAATGCACAGGTTTGGTAGGTTTCCCTAGGTGCCGGCTGAGCCAGAGGCCAAAATCTAAAGGTAGGCACTTTGCAAAAAACACCTCTGTTTTCTTTGAAAAAATGTGATGGGTCCATGTTGTGTTTTGGAGCATTTCCTGTCGCGGGCGCTAGGCCTACCCAAACAAGTGAGGTATCATTTTTATCCGGAGACTTGGGGGAACACTGGGTGGAAGGAAATTTGTGGCTCCTCTCAGATTCCAGAACGTTCTGTCACCAAAATTTGAGGAAAAAGTGTTTTTTTAGCCAAAGTTTGAGGTTTGCAAAGGATTCGGGTTAACAGAACCTGGTCAGAGCCCCACAAGTCACCCCATCTTGGATTCCCCTAGGTCTCTAGTTTTCAAAAATGCACAGGTTTGGTAGGTTTCCCTAGGTGCCGGCTGAGCTAGAGGCCAAAATCTAAAGGTAGGCACTTTGCAAAAAACACCTCTGTTTTCTTTAAAAAAATATGATGTGTCCACGTTGCGTTTTGGAGCATTTCCTGTCCCGGGCGCTATGCCTACCCACACAAGTGAGGTATCATTTTTATCGTGAGACTTGAGGGAACACTGGGTGGAAGGAAATTTGTGGCTCCTCTCAGATTCCAGAACTTTCTGTCACCAAAATTTGAGGAAAATGTGTTTTTTTAGCCAAAGTTTGAGGTTTGCAAAGGATTCTGGGTAACAGAACCTGGTCAGAGCCCCACAAGTCACCCCATCTTGGATTCCCCTAGGTCTCTAGTTTTCAAAAATGCACAGGTTTGGTAGGTTTCCCTAGGTGCCGGCTGAGCTAGAGGCCAAAATCTAAAGGTAGGCACTTTGCAAAAAACACCTCTGTTTTCTTTAAAAAAATATGATGTGTCCACGTTGCGTTTTGGAGCATTTCCTGTCCCGGGCGCTATGCCTACCCACACAAGTGAGGTATCATTTTTATCGGGAGACTTGGGGGAATGCTGGGTGGAAGAAAATGTGTGGCTCCTCTCAGATTCCAGAACTTTCTGTCACCAAAATGTGAGGAAAACTTGTTTTTTTTGCCAAAGTTTGAGGTTTGCAAAGGATTCTGGGTAAAAGAACCTGGTCAGAGCCCACAAGTCACCCCATCTTGGATTCCCCTAGGTCTCTAGTTTTCAAAAATGCACAGCTTTGGTAGGTTTCCCTAGGTGCCGGCTGAGCTACAGGCCAAAATCTAAAGGTAGGCACTTTGCAAAAAATACCTCTGTGTTCCTTAAAAAAATGTGATGGGTCCATGTTGTGTTTTGGGGGCATTTCCTGTCATGGGTGCTATGCCTACCCACACAAGTGAGGTATCATTTTTATCGGGAGACTTGGGGGAACCCTGGGTGGAAGGAAATATGTGGCTCCTCTCAGATTCCAGAACTTTCTGTCACCGAAATGTGAGGAAAACGTGTTTTGTTTGCCAAATTTTGAGGTTTGCAAAGGATTCTGGGTAACAGAACCTGGTCAGAGCCCCACAAGTCACCCCATCTTGGATTCCCCTAGGTCTCTACTTTTCAAAAATGCACAGCTTTGGTAGGTTTCCCTAGGTGCCGGCTGAGCTAGAGGCCAAAATCTACAGGTAGGCACTTTGCAAAAAACACTTCTGTTTTACCTCAAAAAATGTGATGTGTCCACGTTGCGTTTTGGAGCATTTCCTGTCGCGGGCGCCATGCCTACCCACACAAGTGAGGTATCATTTTTATCGGGAGACTTTGGGGAACACTGGGTGGAAGGAAATTTGTGGCTCCTCTCAGATTCCAGAACTTTCTGTCACCAAAATTGAGGAAAATGTGTTTTTTTAGCCAAAGTTTGAGGTTTGCAAAGGATTCTGGGTAACAGAACCTGGTCAGAGCCCCACAAGTCACCCCATCTTGGATTCCCCTAGGTCTCTAGTTTTCAAAAATGCACAGCTTTGGTAGGTTTCCGTAGGTGCCGGCTGAGCTAGAGGCCAAAATCTACAGCTAGGCACTTTGCAAAAAACACTTCTGTTTTACCTCAAAAAATGTGATGTGTCCACGGTTCGTTTTGGAGCATTTCCTGTCGCGGGCGCTAGGCCTACCCACACAAGTGAGGTATCATTTTTATCTGGAGACTTGGGGGAACACTGGGTGGAAGGAAATTTGTGGCTCCTCTTAGATTCCAGAACTTTCTGTCACCAAAATTTGAGGAAAATGTGTTTTTTTAGCCAAAGTTTGAGGTTTGCAAAGGATTCTGGTTAACAGAACCTGGTCAGAGCCCCACAAGTCACCCCATCTTGGATTCCCCTAGGTCTCTAGTTTTCAAAAATGCACAGGTTTGGTAGGTTTCCCTAGGTGCCGGCTGAGCTAGAGGCCAAAATCTAAAGGTAGGCACTTTGCAAAAAACACTTCTATTTTACCTCAAAAAATGTGATGTGTCCATGTTGCGTTTTGGAGCATTTCCTGTCGCGGGCGCTAGGCCTACCCAAACAAGTGAGGTATCATTTTTATCGGGAGACTTGGGATAACGCTGGGTGGAAGGAAATGTGTGGCTCCTCTCAGATTCCAGAATTTTCTGTCACCAAAATTTGAGGAAAATGTGTTTTTTTAGCCAAAGATTGAGGTTTGCAAAGGATTCTGGGTAGCAGAACCTGGTCAGAGCCCCACAAGTCGCCCCATCTTGGATTCTCCTAGGTCTCTAGTTTTCAAAAATGCACAGCTTTGGTAGATTTCCGTAGGTGCCGGCTGAGCTAGAGGCCAAAATCTAAAGGAAGACATTTTGCAAAAAACACCTCTGTTTCCTTTCAAATAATTTGATGTGTCCACGTTGTGTTTTGGAGCATTTCCTGTCGCGGGCGCTAGGCCTACCCACACAAGTGAGGTATCATTTTTATCGGGAGACTTGGGGGAACGCTGGGTGGAAGGAAATGTGTGGCTCCTCTCAGATTCCAGAACTTTCTGTCACCAAAATTTGAGGAAAATGTGTTTTTTTAGCCAAAGTTTGAGGTTTGCAAATGATTCTGGGTAACAGAACCTGGTCAGAGCCCCACAAGTCACCCCATCTTGGGTTCCATACGTCTCTAGTTTTAAAAAATGCACAGGTTTAGTAGGTTTCCCTAGGTGCCGGCTGAGCTAGAGGCCAAAATCTACAGGTAGGCACTTTGCTAAAAACACTTCTGTTTTACCTCAAAAAATGTGATGTGTCCACGTTGCGTTTTGGAGCATTTCCTGTCGCGGGCGCTAGGCCTACCCACACAAGTGAGGTATCATTTTTATCCGGAGACTTGGGGGAACACTGGGTGGAAGGAAAATTGTGGCTCCTCTCAGATTCCAGAACTTTCTGTCACCAAAATTTGAGGAAAATGTGTTTTTTTAGCCAAAGTTTGAGGTTTGCAAAGGATTCGGGTTAACAGAACCTGGTCAGAGCCCCACAAGTCACCCCATCTTGGATTCCCCTACGTCTCTAGTTTTCAAAAATGCACAGGTTTGGTAGGTTTCCCTAGGTGCCGGCTGAGCTAGAGGCCAAAATCTAAAGGTAGGCACTTTGCAAAAAACACCTCTGTTTTCTTTAAAAAAATATGATGTGTCCACGTTGCGTTTTGGAGCATTTCCTGTCCCGGGCGCTATGCCTACCCACACAAGTGAGCTATCATTTTTATCGTGAGACTTGAGGGAACACTGGGTGGAAGGAAATTTGTGGCTCCTCTCAGATTCCAGAACTTTCTGTCACCAAAATTTGAGGAAAATGTGTTTTTTTAGCCAAAGTTTGAGGTTTGCAAAGGATTCTGGGTAACAGAACCTGGTCAGAGCCCCACAAGTCACCCCATCTTGGATTCCCCTAGGTCTCTAGTTTTCAAAAATGCACAGGTTTGGTAGGTTTCCCTAGGTGCCGGCTGAGCCAGAGGCCAAAATCTAAAGGTAGGCACTTTGCAAAAAACACCTCTGTTTTCTTTGAAAAAATGTGATGGGTCCATGTTGTGTTTTGGGGCATTTCCTGTGATGGGCGCTATGCCTACCCACACAAGTGAGGTATCATTTTTATCGGGAGACTTGGGGGAACGCTGGGTGGAAGGAAATATGTGGCTCCTCTCAGATTCCAGAACTTTCTGTCACCGAAATGTGAGGAAAACATGTTTTATTTGCCAAATTTAGAGATTTGCAAAGGATTCTGGGTAACAGAACCTGGTCAAAGCCCCACACGTCACCCCATCTTGGATTCCCCTAGGTCTCTAGTTTTCAAAAAAGCACAGCTTTGGTAGGTTTCCCTAGGGGCCGGCTGAGCTAGAGGCCAAAATCTACAGGTAGGCACTTTGCAAAAAATACTTCTGTTTTACCTCAAACAATGTGATGTGTCCACGTTGCGTTTTGGAGCATTTCCTGTCGCGGGCGCTAGGCCTACCCACATAAGTGAGGTATCATTTTTATCGGGAGACTTGGGGGAACACTGGGTGGAAGGAAATGTGTGGCTCCTCTCAGATTCCAGAACTTTCTGTCACCAAAATTTGAGGAAAATTTGTTTTTTTAGCCAAAGTTTGAGGTTTGCAAAGGATTCTGGGTAACAGAACCTGGTCAGAGCCCCACAAGTCACCCCATCTTGGATTCCCCTAGGTCTCTAGTTTTCAAAAATGCACAGGTTTGGTAGGTTTCCCTAGGTGCCGGCTGAGCTAGAGGCCAAAATCTAAAGGTAGGCACTTTGCAAAAAACACTTCTATTTTACCTCAAAAAATGTGATGTGTCCATGTTGCGTTTTGGAGCATTTCCTGTCGCGGGCGCTAGGCCTACCCAAACAAGTGAGGTATCATTTTTATCGGGAGACTTGGGATAACGCTGGGTGGAAGGAAATGTGTGGCTCCTCTCAGATTCCAGAATTTTCTGTCACCAAAATTTGAGGAAAATGTGTTTTTTTAGCCAAAGATTGAGGTTTGCAAAGGATTCTGGGTAACAGAACCTGGTCAGAGCCCCACAAGTCGCCCCATCTTGGATTCTCCTAGGTCTCTAGTTTTCAAAAATGCACAGCTTTGGTAGATTTCCGTAGGTGCCGGCTGAGCCAGAGGCCAAAATCTAAAGGTAGGCACTTTGCAAAAAACACTTCTATTTTACCTCAAAAAATGTGATGTGTCCATGTTGCGTTTTGGAGCATTTCCTGTCGCGGGCGCTAGGCCTACCCACACAAGTGAGCTATCATTTTTATCGTGAGACTTGAGGGAACACTGGGTGGAAGGAAATTTGTGGCTCCTCTCAGATTCCAGAACTTTCTGTCACCAAAATTTGAGGAAAATGTGTTTTTTTAGCCAAAGTTTGAGGTTTGCAAAGGATTCTGGGTAACAGAACCTGGTCAGAGCCCCACAAGTCACCCCATCTTGGATTCCCCTAGGTCTCTAGTTTTAAAAAATGCACAGGTTTGGTAGGTTTCCCTAGGTGCCGGCTGAGCCAGAGGCCAAAATCTAAAGGTAGGCACTTTGCAAAAAACACCTCTGTTTTCTTTGAAAAAATGTGATGGGTCCATGTTGTGTTTTGGGGCATTTCCTGTGATGGGCGCTATGCCTACCCACACAAGTGAGGTATCATTTTTATCGGGAGACTTGGGGGAACGCTGGGTGGAAGGAAATATGTGGCTCCTCTCAGATTCCAGAACTTTCTGTCACCGAAATGTGAGGAAAACATGTTTTATTTGCCAAATTTTGAGATTTGCAAAGGATTCTGGGTAACAGAACCTGGTCAAAGCCCCACACGTCACCCCATCTTGGATTCCCCTAGGTCTCTAGTTTTCAAAAATGCACAGCTTTGGTAGGTTTCCCTAGGGGCCGGCTGAGCTAGAGGCCAAAATCTACAGGTAGGCACTTTGCAAAAAACACTTCTGTTTTACCTCAAACAATGTGATGTGTCCACGTTGCGTTTTGGAGCATTTCCTGTCGCGGGCGCTAGGCCTACCCACATAAGTGAGGTATCATTTTTATCGGGAGACTTGGGGGAACACTGGGTGGAAGGAAATGTGTGGCTCCTCTCAGATTCCAGAACTTTCTGTCACCAAAATTTGAGGAAAATTTGTTTTTTTAGCCAAAGTTTGAGGTTTGCAAAGGATTCTGGGTAACAGAACCTGGTCAGAGCCCCACAAGTCACCCCATCTTGGATTCCCCTAGGTCTCTAGTTTTCAAAAATGCACAGGTTTGGTAGGTTTCCCTAGGTGCCGGCTGAGCTACAGGCCAAAATCTAAAGGTAGGCACTTTGCAAAAAATACCTCTGTGTTCCTTAAAAAAATGTGATGGGTCCATGTTTTGTTTTGGGGGCATTTCCTGTCATGGGTGCTATGCCTACCCACACAAGTGAGGTATCATTTTTATCGGGAGACTTGGGGGAACCCTGGGTGGAAGGAAATATGTGGCTCCTCTCAGATTCCAGAACTTTCTGTCACCGAAATGTGAGGAAAACGTGTTTTGTTTGCCAAATTTTGAGGTTTGCAAAGGATTCTGGGTAACAGAACCTGGTCAGAGCCCCACAAGTCACCCCATCTTGGATTCCCCTAGGTCTCTACTTTTCAAAAATGCACAGCTTTGGTAGGTTTCCCTAGGTGCCGGCTGAGCTAGAGGCCAAAATCTACAGGTAGGCACTTTGCAAAAAACACTTCTGTTTTACCTCAAAAAATGTGATGTGTCCACGTTGCGTTTTGGAGCATTTCCTGTCGCGGGCGCCATGCCTACCCACACAAGTGAGGTATCATTTTTATCGGGAGACTTTGGGGAACACTGGGTGGAAGGAAATTTGTGGCTCCTCTCAGATTCCAGAACTTTCTGTCACCAAAATTGAGGAAAATGTGTTTTTTTAGCCAAAGTTTGAGGTTTGCAAAGGATTCTGGGTAACAGAACCTGGTCAGAGCCCCACAAGTCACCCCATCTTGGATTCCCCTAGGTCTCTAGTTTTCAAAAATGCACAGCTTTGGTAGGTTTCCGTAGGTGCCGGCTGAGCTAGAGGCCAAAATCTACAGCTAGGCACTTTGCAAAAAACACTTCTGTTTTACCTCAAAAAATGTGATGTGTCCACGGTTCGTTTTGGAGCATTTCCTGTCGCGGGCGCTAGGCCTACCCACACAAGTGAGGTATCATTTTTATCTGGAGACTTGGGGGAACACTGGGTGGAAGGAAATTTGTGGCTCCTCTTAGATTCCAGAACTTTCTGTCACCAAAATTTGAGGAAAATGTGTTTTTTTAGCCAAAGTTTGAGGTTTGCAAAGGATTCTGGTTAACAGAACCTGGTCAGAGCCCCACAAGTCACCCCATCTTGGATTCCCCTAGGTCTCTAGTTTTCAAAAATGCACAGGTTTGGTAGGTTTCCCTAGGTGCCGGCTGAGCTAGAGGCCAAAATCTAAAGGTAGGCACTTTGCAAAAAACACTTCTATTTTACCTCAAAAAATGTGATGTGTCCATGTTGCGTTTTGGAGCATTTCCTGTCGCGGGCGCTAGGCCTACCCAAACAAGTGAGGTATCATTTTTATCGGGAGACTTGGGATAACGCTGGGTGGAAGGAAATGTGTGGCTCCTCTCAGATTCCAGAATTTTCTGTCACCAAAATTTGAGGAAAATGTGTTTTTTTAGCCAAAGATTGAGGTTTGCAAAGGATTCTGGGTAGCAGAACCTGGTCAGAGCCCCACAAGTCGCCCCATCTTGGATTCTCCTAGGTCTCTAGTTTTCAAAAATGCACAGCTTTGGTAGATTTCCGTAGGTGCCGGCTGAGCTAGAGGCCAAAATCTAAAGGAAGACATTTTGCAAAAAACACCTCTGTTTCCTTTCAAATAATTTGATGTGTCCACGTTGTGTTTTGGAGCATTTCCTGTCGCGGGCGCTAGGCCTACCCACACAAGTGAGGTATCATTTTTATCGGGAGACTTGGGGGAACGCTGGGTGGAAGGAAATGTGTGGCTCCTCTCAGATTCCAGAACTTTCTGTCACCAAAATTTGAGGAAAATGTGTTTTTTTAGCCAAAGTTTGAGGTTTGCAAATGATTCTGGGTAACAGAACCTGGTCAGAGCCCCACAAGTCACCCCATCTTGGGTTCCATACGTCTCTAGTTTTAAAAAATGCACAGGTTTAGTAGGTTTCCCTAGGTGCCGGCTGAGCTAGAGGCCAAAATCTACAGGTAGGCACTTTGCTAAAAACACTTCTGTTTTACCTCAAAAAATGTGATGTGTCCACGTTGCGTTTTGGAGCATTTCCTGTCGCGGGCGCTAGGCCTACCCACACAAGTGAGGTATCATTTTTATCCGGAGACTTGGGGGAACACTGGGTGGAAGGAAAATTGTGGCTCCTCTCAGATTCCAGAACTTTCTGTCACCAAAATTTGAGGAAAATGTGTTTTTTTAGCCAAAGTTTGAGGTTTGCAAAGGATTCGGGTTAACAGAACCTGGTCAGAGCCCCACAAGTCACCCCATCTTGGATTCCCCTACGTCTCTAGTTTTCAAAAATGCACAGGTTTGGTAGGTTTCCCTAGGTGCCGGCTGAGCTAGAGGCCAAAATCTAAAGGTAGGCACTTTGCAAAAAACACCTCTGTTTTCTTTAAAAAAATATGATGTGTCCACGTTGCGTTTTGGAGCATTTCCTGTCCCGGGCGCTATGCCTACCCACACAAGTGAGCTATCATTTTTATCGTGAGACTTGAGGGAACACTGGGTGGAAGGAAATTTGTGGCTCCTCTCAGATTCCAGAACTTTCTGTCACCAAAATTTGAGGAAAATGTGTTTTTTTAGCCAAAGTTTGAGGTTTGCAAAGGATTCTGGGTAACAGAACCTGGTCAGAGCCCCACAAGTCACCCCATCTTGGATTCCCCTAGGTCTCTAGTTTTCAAAAATGCACAGGTTTGGTAGGTTTCCCTAGGTGCCGGCTGAGCCAGAGGCCAAAATCTAAAGGTAGGCACTTTGCAAAAAACACCTCTGTTTTCTTTGAAAAAATGTGATGGGTCCATGTTGTGTTTTGGGGCATTTCCTGTGATGGGCGCTATGCCTACCCACACAAGTGAGGTATCATTTTTATCGGGAGACTTGGGGGAACGCTGGGTGGAAGGAAATATGTGGCTCCTCTCAGATTCCAGAACTTTCTGTCACCGAAATGTGAGGAAAACATGTTTTATTTGCCAAATTTAGAGATTTGCAAAGGATTCTGGGTAACAGAACCTGGTCAAAGCCCCACACGTCACCCCATCTTGGATTCCCCTAGGTCTCTAGTTTTCAAAAAAGCACAGCTTTGGTAGGTTTCCCTAGGGGCCGGCTGAGCTAGAGGCCAAAATCTACAGGTAGGCACTTTGCAAAAAACACTTCTGTTTTACCTCAAACAATGTGATGTGTCCACGTTGCGTTTTGGAGCATTTCCTGTCGCGGGCGCTAGGCCTACCCACATAAGTGAGGTATCATTTTTATCGGGAGACTTGGGGGAACACTGGGTGGAAGGAAATGTGTGGCTCCTCTCAGATTCCAGAACTTTCTGTCACCAAAATTTGAGGAAAATTTGTTTTTTTAGCCAAAGTTTGAGGTTTGCAAAGGATTCTGGGTAACAGAACCTGGTCAGAGCCCCACAAGTCACCCCATCTTGGATTCCCCTAGGTCTCTAGTTTTCAAAAATGCACAGGTTTGGTAGGTTTCCCTAGGTGCCGGCTGAGCTAGAGGCCAAAATCTAAAGGTAGGCACTTTGCAAAAAACACTTCTATTTTACCTCAAAAAATGTGATGTGTCCATGTTGCGTTTTGGAGCATTTCCTGTCGCGGGCGCTAGGCCTACCCAAACAAGTGAGGTATCATTTTTATCGGGAGACTTGGGATAACGCTGGGTGGAAGGAAATGTGTGGCTCCTCTCAGATTCCAGAATTTTCTGTCACCAAAATTTGAGGAAAATGTGTTTTTTTAGCCAAAGATTGAGGTTTGCAAAGGATTCTGGGTAACAGAACCTGGTCAGAGCCCCACAAGTCGCCCCATCTTGGATTCTCCTAGGTCTCTAGTTTTCAAAAATGCACAGCTTTGGTAGATTTCCGTAGGTGCCGGCTGAGCCAGAGGCCAAAATCTAAAGGTAGGCACTTTGCAAAAAACACTTCTATTTTACCTCAAAAAATGTGATGTGTCCATGTTGCGTTTTGGAGCATTTCCTGTCACGGGCGCTAGGCCTACCCACACAAGTGAGCTATCATTTTTATCGTGAGACTTGAGGGAACACTGGGTGGAAGGAAATTTGTGGCTCCTCTCAGATTCCAGAACTTTCTGTCACCAAAATTTGAGGAAAATGTGTTTTTTTAGCCAAAGTTTGAGGTTTGCAAAGGATTCTGGGTAACAGAACCTGGTCAGAGCCCCACAAGTCACCCCATCTTGGATTCCCCTAGGTCTCTAGTTTTAAAAAATGCACAGGTTTGGTAGGTTTCCCTAGGTGCCGGCTGAGCCAGAGGCCAAAATCTAAAGGTAGGCACTTTGCAAAAAACACCTCTGTTTTCTTTGAAAAAATGTGATGGGTCCATGTTGTGTTTTGGGGCATTTCCTGTGATGGGCGCTATGCCTACCCACACAAGTGAGGTATCATTTTTATCGGGAGACTTGGGGGAACGCTGGGTGGAAGGAAATATGTGGCTCCTCTCAGATTCCAGAACTTTCTGTCACCGAAATGTGAGGAAAACATGTTTTATTTGCCAAATTTTGAGATTTGCAAAGGATTCTGGGTAACAGAACCTGGTCAAAGCCCCACACGTCACCCCATCTTGGATTCCCCTAGGTCTCTAGTTTTCAAAAATGCACAGCTTTGGTAGGTTTCCCTAGGGGCCGGCTGAGATAGAGGCCAAAATCTACAGGTAGGCACTTTGCAAAAAACACTTCTGTTTTACCTCAAACAATGTGATGTGTCCACGTTGCGTTTTGGAGCATTTCCTGTCGCGGGCGCTAGGCCTACCCACATAAGTGAGGTATCATTTTTATCGGGAGACTTGGGGGAACACTGGGTGGAAGGAAATGTGTGGCTCCTCTCAGATTCCAGAACTTTCTGTCACCAAAATTTGAGGAAAATTTGTTTTTTTAGCCAAAGTTTGAGGTTTGCAAAGGATTCTGGGTAACAGAACCTGGTCAGAGCCCCACAAGTCACCCCATCTTGGATTCCCCTAGGTCTCTAGTTTTAAAAAATGCACAGGTTTGGTAGGTTTCCCTAGGTGCCGGCTGAGCTACAGGCCAAAATCTAAAGGTAGGCACTTTGCAAAAAATACCTCTGTGTTCCTTAAAAAAATGTGATGGGTCCATGTTTTGTTTTGGGGGCATTTCCTGTCATGGGTGCTATGCCTACCCACACAAGTGAGGTATCATTTTTATCGGGAGACTTGGGGGAACCCTGGGTGGAAGGAAATATGTGGCTCCTCTCAGATTCCAGAACTTTCTGTCACCGAAATTTGAGGAAAACGTGTTTTGTTTGCCAAATTTTGAGGTTTGCAAAGGATTCTGGGTAACAGAACCTGGTCAGAGCCCCACACGTCACCCCATCTTGGATTCCCCTAGGTCTCTAGTTTTCAAAAATGCACAGCTTTGGTAGGTTTCCCTAGGGGCCGGCTGAGCTAGAGGCCAAAATCTACAGGTAGGCACTTTGCAAAAAACACTTCTGTTTTACCTCAAACAATGTGATGTGTCCACGTTGCGTTTTGGAGCATTTCCTGTCGCGGGCGCCATGCCTACCCACACAAGTGAGGTATCATTTTTATCGGGAGACTTTGGGGAACACTGGGTGGAAGGAAATTTGTGGCTCCTCTCAGATTCCAGAACTTTCTGTCACCAAAATTGAGGAAAATGTGTTTTTTTAGCCAAAGTTTGAGGTTGGCAAAGGATTCTGGGTAACAGAACCTGGTCAGAGCCCCACAAGTCACCCCATCTTGGATTCCCCTAGGTCTCTAGTTTTCAAAAATGCACAGGTTTGGTAGGTTTCCCTAGGTGCCGGCTGAGCTAGAGGCCAAAATCTAAAGGTAGGCACTTTGCAAAAAACACCTCTGTTTTCTTTCAAAAAATTTGATGTGTCCACGTTGTGTTTTGGAGCATTTCCTGTCGAGGGCGCTAGGCCTACCCACACAAGTGAGGTATCATTTTTATCGGGAGACTTGGGGGAACGCTGGGTGGAAGGAAATGTGTGGCTCCTCTCAGATTCCAGAACTTTCTGTCACCAAAATTTGAGGAAAATGTGTTTTTTTTAGCCAAAGTTTGAGGTTTGCAAAGGATTCTGGGTAACAGAACCTGGTCAGAGCCCCACAAGTCACCCCATCTTGGGTGCCATACGTCTCTAGTTTTCAAAAATGCACAGGTTTAGTAGGTTTCCCTAGGTGCCGGCTGAGCTAGAGGCCAAAATCTACAGGTAGGCACTTTGCAAAAAACACTTCTGTTTTACCTCAAAAAATGTGATGTGTCCACGTTGCGTTTTGGAGCATTTCCTGTCGCGGGCGCTAGGCCTACCCACACAAGTGAGGTATCATTTTTATCGGGAGACTTGGGGGAACACTGGGTGGAAGGAAATTTGTGGCTCCTCTCAGATTCCAGAACTTTCTGTCACCAAAATTTGAGGAAAATTTGTTTTTTTAGCCAAAGTTTGAGGTTTGCAAAGGATTCTGGGTAACAGAACCTGGTCAGAGCCCCACAAGTCACCCCATCTTGGATTCCCCTAGGTCTCTAGTTTTCAAAAATGCACAGCTTTGGTAGGTTTCCGTAGGTGCCTGCTGAGCTAGAGGCCAAAATCTAAAGGTAGACACTTTGCAAAAAACACCTCTGTTTTCTTTCAAAAAATTTGATGTGTCCACGTTGCGTTTTGGAGCATTTCCTGTCGCGGGCGCTAGGCCTACCCACACAAGTGAGGTATAATTTTTATCGGGAGACTTGGGGGAACGCTGGGTGGAAGGAAATGTGTGGCTCCTCACAGATTCCAGAACTTTCTGTCACCAAAATTTGAGGAAAATGTGTTTTTTTAGCCAAAGTTTGAGGTTTGCAAAGGATTCTGGGTAACAGAACCTGGTCAGAGCCCCACAAGTCACCCCATCTTGGGTTCCCCTACGTCTCTAGTTTTAAAAAATTCACAGGTTTAGTAGGTTTCCCTAGGTGCCGGCTGAGCTAGAGGCCAAAATCTACAGCTAGGCACTTTGCAAAAAACACTTCTGTTTTACCTCAAAAAATGTGATGTGTCCACGGTTCGTTTTGGAGCATTTCCTGTCGCGGGCGCTAGGCCTACCCACACAAGTGAGGTATCATTTTTATCGGGAGACTTGGGGGAACACTGGGTGGAAGGAAATTTGTGGCTCCTCTCAGATCCCAGAACTTTCTGTCACCAAAATTTGAGGAAAATGTGTTTTTATCGCCAAAGTTTGAGGTTTGCAAAGGATTCTGGTTAACAGAACCTGGTCAGAGCCCCACAAGTCACCCCATCTTGGATTCCCCTAGGTCTCTAGTTTTCAAAAATGCACAGGTTTGGTAGGTTTCCCTAGGTGCCGGCTGAGCTAGAGGCCAAAATCTAAAGGTAGGCACTTTGCAAAAAACACTTCTGTTTTACCTCAAAAAATGTGATGTGTCCATGTTGCGTTTTGGAGCATTTCCTGTCGCGGGCGCTAGGCCTACCCAAACAAGTGAGGTATCATTTTTATCGGGAGACTTGGGGTAACGCTGGGTGGAAGGAAATGTGTGGCTCCTCTCAGATTCCAGAATTTTCTGTCACCAAAATTTGAGGAAAATGTGTTTTTTTAGCCAAAGTTTGAGGTTTGCAAAGGATTCTGGGTAACAGAACCTGGTCAGAGCCCCACAAGTCGCCCCATCTTGGATTCCCCTAGGTCTCTAGTTTTCAAAAATGCACAGCTTTGGTAGATTTCCGTAGGTGCCGGCTGAGCTAGAGGCCAAAATCTAAAGGAAGACATTTTGCAAAAAACACCTCTGTTTCCTTTCAAAAAATTTGATGTGTCCACGTTGTGTTTTGGAGCATTTCCTGTCGCGGGCGCTAGGCCTACCCACACAAGTGAGGTATCATTTTTATCGGGAGACTTGGGGGAACGCTGGGTGGAAGGAAATGTGTGGCTCCTCTCAGATTCCAGAACTTTCTGTCACCAAAATTTGAGGAAAATTTGTTTTTTTAGCCAAAG